>NW_026991718.1:24398037-26898037 GCF_029215605.1 Mirounga angustirostris
CATACCAGTGCAGAAAATCATCAAATCACAAAGGAAGAGAACCAGAGAAGAAGAGAGGAACAAAGGAACTATAAAATAGCCAGAAAACAATGAACACTATGGCAATAAGTGCATGCCTATTAATATTTACATTAAATGTGAATGGGCTGAATTCTCAATGAAAAGACAGAGTGACTAACAAGACCCATCTATATGCTGCTATAATACTTCACCTCAGATGTAAGAGTACACACGGACTGAAAGTGAAGGGATGGAAAAGATGCACATGGAAACCTACAGAAAACATAATCCATGCACATGGAAACCTAAAGAAAGCTAGATAAAGACTAATTAAGAGACAAGGTCATTATATAATGATAAAGGGGTCAATCCAATAAGAAGATAGCAGTACAGTAATAATACGGGACTTTAAAACCCACTTTTATCAATGGATAGATCATCCATCCAGACAGAAAAATCAATAAGGAAACATTGGCATTAAAATGACATAGACCAGACAGACTTTACAGACCTATACGGAACATTTCATCCAAATTCAACAGAATACACATTCTTTTCAAGTAACACATGGAAACATTCTGTAGGATATGTCAATTGTTAGGCCACAAAACAAGTTTTTGTTTTGTTTTGTTTTGGTTTTTAGTTTTTATTTAAATTCCAGTTAGTCAGGGTGGGAGAAAAGATGGCAGAGGAGTAGGGGACCCTATTCCATCTGGTCTCTGGAATTGAGCTGGATATCTACCAGACCACTCTGAGCACCCATGAAATCAGCCTGAAATGTAAGAAAATAGATCTGGATCTTTAACAAACAGAGTATCTCAGGTGGTTGGTTTCGAGGTATGAAGTGGGGAGCCGTGATTCCATGGGCAGATATCAGAGGATAAACAGCAGCGGGAGGGAGCCTGGCTTTGGGGATCCTACATCTCTGGTGAGTGACAGTTTTGCATGCTGGGGACGGGGCACAGACTCCCAGACCGGTAGCGGCGGGGAAAGGACTTTAGGGCAACCCCCAGGACAGAAACCCAGAGCGGTAGGGTCGTGCGTGCGAACTGGAAGCAGCTGGCAGTTTTAGAAGCACAAAGGGCAGAAATGTGCCCTGACCTGAAGGCAGGACTGGGGGCGCTGCGGAGGGGCACACTACTCAGGACGCTGCAGTTTATAGCAGCATGGACAGAAATGGAGATAGTGTGCAATCTCTCTGCTCTGAGGCAGAGGGTTGGAAACAGTCTCTTCTGCTCTGACTCTCGGAAGAGACGCGGAAAGCTGCCAGAGAACAAAAGCCTCAAAAACTGGTTCCCACTGAGCCCATCCCCCTCCACAGGGGGCAGGGCAACTCTGCCCAAACAGGGTTGCCTGAGCAACAGCGCCGCAGGCCCCTCCCACAGAAGACAGGCTGGGAGAACAAGAGGCCAGCAACCCTAAGGTCCCTAGAAAACAGGTACATCTTGCTTGGGTTCTGGTCAATAATTTGGACGCTATACATGCCCTCAACCACCCATCAACAGAATGACTAGGAGGAGGAACCCCCAAAACAGAGAATACTCAGAGATTATGACTTATGCAGCAGATTTACAAATGGATGCAGATATAACCAAGATGTCGGAGATGGAATTCAGGCTAGCAATTGTAAAGACAATAGCTAGAATGGAGAAATCAATTAATGGCAACACAGAGTCTCTAAGGGCAGAAATGAAAGCTGAATTGGCAGAACTTAAAAATGCTATCAATGAGATCCAATCTAATCTAGATAATCTAACAGCTAGGGTAAGTGAGGCAGAGGAACGAATAAGTGACTTGGAAGACAATTTAATAGATAAAAAGGGAAAAGAGGAGGCCAGGGAAAAACAACTCAGAATCCATGAAAATAGAATCAGAGAAATAAGTGACACCATGAAGCATTCCAGTGTCAGAATTATTGGAATCCCGGAGGGAGTGGAGAGAGAGGACTAGAGGATATATTTGAGCAAATTATAGCTGAGAACTTCCCTAATCTGGGGAATAAAACAAACATTTTGTGTCGTAGAGGCAGAGAGGACCCCTCCCAAGATCAAGGAAAACAGGCCAACACCCTGGCATATAATAGTAAAACTCACAAATCTTAGAACCAAGGAAACCATCTTAAGGGCAGTTAGGGGGAAGAGATTCCTTACATACAGAGGGAGGAACATCAAAATAATCTCAGACCTATCCACAGAGACCTGGTAAGCCAGAAAGGCCTGGCAAGACATATTCAGGGTATAAACGAGAAGAACATGCAGCCAAGAATACTTTATCCAGCAAGGCTGTCATTTAGAATGGATGGAGAGATGCAGGGCTTCCAAGACCAGCAGAAACTGAAAGAATATGTGACCACTAAGCCGGCCCTGCAAGAAATATTAAGGGGGGGGTCCTATAAAAGGAGAAAGACCCCAAGAGTGATATACAACAGAAATTTACAGAGACAATCTATATAAACAATGTCTTCACAGGCAACATGATGACAATTAATTCATATCTTTCAGTAATCACTCTCAACGTGAATGGCCTAAATGCTCCCATAAAACGGCACAGGGTTGCAGATTGGATAAAAAGACTGGACCCATCCATAAGCTGTCTACGAGAGACTCATTTTGAACCTAAAGATACATCCAGACTGAAAGTGAAGGGATGGAGATCCTTCTTCCATGCCAGCGGACCTCAAAAGAAAGCTGGGGTAGCATTCTTATATCAGACAAATTAGATTTTAAAGTCTGTAGTTAGAGACACAGAAGGACACTATATCATTCTTAAAGGGTCTATCCAACAAGAAGATCTAACAATTGTAAATATCTATGCCCCCAACATGGGAGCAGCCATCTACATAAGCCAACTGTTAACCAAAACAAAGGGTCATATTGATAACAATACATTAATTGTAGGAGACCTCAATACTCCACTCTCAGCAATGGACTGATCATCTAAGCAGAAAATCAACAAAGAAATAAGAGCTTTGAATGACACACTGGACCAGATGGACCTCATAGATATATACAGAACATTCCACCCTAAAACAGAATACTCATTCTTCTCGAGTGCACATGGAACTTTCTCCAGAATAGACCACATACTGGGTCACAAATCAGGTCTCAACTGATACCAAAAGATTGAGATTATTCCCTGCATATTCTCAGACCACGATGCTTTAAAACCAGACCTCAATCACAAGAAAAAATTTGGCAGAAATTCAAACACTTGGAAGCTAAAGACCACTCTGCTCACGAATGTTTGGGTCAACCAGGAAATCAAAGAAGAACTTACACAATTCATGGAAATCAATGAGAACGAAAACACATTGGTCCAAAACTATGGGATACTGCAAAGGCGGTCCTAAGGGGGAAATACATAGCCATCCATGCCTCACTCAAAAAAATAGAAAAATCCCGAATTCACCAACTAACTCTACACCTTAAAGAACTAGAGAAAAAGCAACAAACGATGCCTAAGCCATGCATTAGAAGAGAAATAAGATTAGAGATCAATGAATTAGAAACCAGAAACACAGATCAGATCAACGAAACTAGAAGTTGGTTCTTTGAAAGAATTAATAAGATCGATAAACCACTGGCCAGACTTATCCAAAAGAAGAAAGAACCCAAATTAATAAAATTATGAATGAAAGGGGAGAGATCACAATAACACCAAGGAAATAGAAACAATTATTAGAAATTATTATCAACAACTATATGCCAATAAACTGAGCAATCTGGATGAAATGGAGGCCTTCCTGGAAACCTATAAGCTGCCAAGACTGAAACAGGAAGAAATTGACAACCTGAATAGGCCAATAACCTGTAACGAGATTGAAGCAGTAATCAAAAACCTCCCAAAAAACAAGAATCCAGGGCCTGATGGATTCCCTGAGGAATTCTACCAAAGAAGAAATAATACCTATTCTACTGAAGCTGTTTCAAAAAATAGAAACAGAAGGAAAACTTCCAAACTCATTCTATGAGGCCAGCATTACCTTAATCCCCAAACCAGGCAAAGACCCCATCAAAAAGGAGAATTTCAGACGGATATCCCTGATGAATATGGACTCCAAAATCCTCAACAAAATCCTAGCTAATAGGATTCAACAATACATTAAAAGGATCATCCACCACGACCAAGTGGGATTTATCCCCGGGATGCAAGGGTGGGTCAACATTCGCAATCAATGTGATAGAACACATTAATAAGAGGAGGGAGAAGAACCATATGGTCCTCTCAATTGATGCAGAAAAAGCATTTGACAAAATACAACATCCTTTCCTGATTAAAACTCTTCAGAGTGTAGGGATAGAGGGACCATTCCTCAAGTTCATAAAATCCATCTTTGAAAAACCCACAGCAAATATCATCCTCAATGGGGAAAAGCTGAGAGCCTTTCCCTTAAGATCAGGAACACGTCAAGGATGCCCACTCTGAGCGCTATCGTTCAGCATAGTACTAGAAGTCATAGCAACGGCAATCAGACAACAAAAAGAAATAAAAGGTATTCAAATTGGCAAAGAAGTAGTCAAACTCTCTCTTTTTGCAGATGACATGATACTTTATGTGGAAAACCCAAAAGACTCCACCCCCAAATTACTAGAACCCATCCAGCAATTCATTAATGTGGCAGGATACAAAATCAATGCACAGAAATCAGTTGCTTTCTTATACACTAACAATGCAACTGTAGAAAGAGAAATTAAAGAAATGATTCCATTTACAATACCACCAAAAACCATAAGATACCTCGGAATAAACCTAACCAAAGAGGTAAAGGATCTATACTGTAGGAACTACAAAACACTCATGAAAGAAATTGAAGACACAAAAAGATGGAAAAATATTCCATGCTCATGGATCGGAAGAATAAACATTGTTAAAATGTCTATGCTACCCAGAGCAATCTATACCTTCAATGCCATCCCGATCAAAATTCCAATGACATTTTTCAAAGTGCTGGAACAAACAATCCTAAAATTTGTATGGAATCAGAAAAGACCCCGAATCGCCAAGGAAATGTTGAAAAGAAAAACAAAGCTGGGGGCATCACGTTGCCCGTTTTCAAGCTATATTACAAAGCTGTGATCACCAGGACAGCATGGTACTGGCACAAAAGTAGACATATAGACCAATGGAACAGAATAGAGAACCCAGGTATGGATCCTCAACTCTATGGTCAAGTAATCTTCGACAAAGCAGGAAAAAACATGCAATGGAAAAAAGACAGTCTCTTCAATAAATGGTGCTGGGAAAATTGGACAGCCACATGCAGAAGAATGAAACTCGACCATTCTCTAACACCATACACAAAGATAAACTCAAAATGAATGAAAGACCTCAATGTGAGACAGGAATCCATCAAAATCCTAGAGGAGAACCTTTGACATCGGCCACAGCAACTTCTTTCAAGATACATCTCCAAAAGCTAGTGAAACAAAAGCAAAAATGAACTTTTGGGATTTCATCAAGATAAAAAGCTTCTGCACAGCAAAGGAAACCGTCAATAAAACAAAGAGGCAACCCACAGAATGGGAGAAGATATTTGCAAATGACACTACAGATAAAGGGCTGGTATCCAAGATCTATAAAGAATTTCTCAAACTCAACACCCAAAAAACAAATAAGTCAAAAAATGGGCAGAAGACATGAAAAGACACTTTTCTGAAGAAGACATACAAATGGCTAACAGACACATGAAAAAAATGTTCATCATCATTATCCATCAGGGATATTAAAATCAAAACCACATTGAGATACCAGCTTACACCAGTTAGAATGGCAAAAATGGACAGGGAAAGAAAGAACAAATGTTGGAGAGTTTGTGGAGAAAGGGGAACCCTCTTACACTGTTGGTGGGAATGCAAGTTGGTACAGCCACTGTGGAAAACAGTGTGGAGGTTCCTCAAAAATTTAAAAATAGAGCTACCCTATGACCCAGCAATTGCACTCCTGGGTATTTACCCCAAAGACACGGATGTAGTGAAGAGAAGGGCCATATGCACCCCAATGTTCACAGCAGCAATGTCCGCAGTAGCCAAACTGTCGAAAGAGCCAAGATGCCCTTCAACAGATGAATGGATAAAGAAGATGTGGTCTATATATACAATGGAATATTAGCCATCAGAAAGGATGAATACCCAACTTTTACATCAACATGGATGGGACTGTAGGAGAATATGCTATGTGAAATAAGTCAAGCAGAGAAAGTCAATTATTATATGGTTTCACTTATTTGAGGAACATAAGGAATAGCATGGAGGACATTAGGAGAAGAAAGGGAAAAATGAAGGGGGGCGGGAATCAGAGGGAGAGATGAAGAAACAAACAGGGTTTTAGAGGGGAGGGGAAGGGGGATTGGTTAGCCCAGTGATGGGTATTAAGGAGGGCACATATTGCATGGAGTAGTGGGTGTTATACGAAAACAATGGAACATGGATCACCACATCAAAAACTAATGATGTATTGTATGGTGACTAACATAACATAATAAAATTTTAAAAAGATAAATAAATTCCAGTTAGTCAACACAGTGTAATATTAGTTTCAGGTATACAACTTAGTGATTCAACACTTCCATACAACATTCCATGCTCCTCACAAGTGCACTCCTTAATCCCCATCACCTATTTCACCCATCCCCCCCACTTACATCTCCTCTGGTAATCAGTTCTCTATATTTAAGAGTCTCTTGTTTGGTTTGCCTCTCACTAAATTTAAGAAGATTGACATCATATGAAGCATCTTTTCTGATCCCAACAATATGAAACTAAAAGCCATTACAAGAAGAAAACTGGAAAATTCACAAATTTTTGGAGATTGACAAACCAGTTGTTCAATAGCATGTTGTTTAAATAAGAAATCAAAAGATAAAAAATATACCTTGAAGCAAATGGAAATATACTAAAAAACAAAAAAAGTTCCAGGCTGTGGGAAGAGCAGTTCTAAGAGGGAAGTTCATAGTGATAAATGCCTACATGAAGAAACAAGAAAGATGTCAAATAACCTAACTTTACACCTCAAGGAACTAGAAAAAGAGGAACAAATGAAGCCCAAAGTTAGTACAGAAAGAAAATAATAAGGATCAGGTGCAAATAATGAAACCAAGTAAAAAGACAATTTGGAAATGTAATCAAATTTTTTGGAAAATGTAATCAAAGTGGACAAACCTTTAGCTAGAATCACTCAAGAAAAAGAAATCACAAAATTAGAAATGAAAGAAGAGTTGTAAAAACGGATACCACAGAAATACAAAGGATCATAAGAGACTGCTATGAACAGTTATATGCCAACAAATTGGACAACTTAGAAGAAATAAATTCCTAGAAGTGTAAAACTTAGCAGGACTGAATCATGAAGAAATAGAAAATCTGAACAGACTAGTAAGATTTCATCAGTAATCCAGAACCTCCCAATAAACAAAAGTTCAGGACCAGATGGCTTCACTGGTAAATTCTATCAAACATTTAAAGAATTAATACCAATTCTTCTCAGTCTCTTCCAAACAAAAGATAGGAGGGAACACTATTGAAGTCATTTTACAAGGCCAGCATTACCCTCATACCAAAACCAGGTAAGGATGCCTCAAGGAAAGGACATGCCAGTATACCTGATGAACACTCGTGAAAATCTGCAACAAAATATGAGCAAAGTGAGCTTAAGAATAAATTAAAAGAATATATGACATGAAGGAAATGGCGTTTATCCTCAGGCTATTTTAATGCACTGCTTATTTCTCAAAGCAAAATATTCTCTTCAGTATTCACTAGACTTTACATTAAGAGTCATGCTTATAAAACAGATTCCTTTGGTGATCATTTTACCTTTGGATGAGAGTTTTGTCCTCAATAAATGCCACAGTCTGAGAATTAAAAAAAAAAAAAAAAAAGAACTCATACACCATAATCAAGTAGGATAAGAGAATAAAACACTTTGGAATAAATTTAACAAAGGAGGTGAGATAACCTGTACACTGAAAACTGTAAGATATTGATGAAAGAAATTGAAAAGAAACAAAGGGAAAGGTATTTGGTCCTCATGGATTGGAATAATTAATGTTGTTAAAATGTCTATACTACTCAAAGCAATGTACGGATTCAGTGCAATCTCTATCAAAATTTCAATGGTATTTTTCACAGAAATAAGCAATCCTAAAATTTGTATGGAGCCAAAAAAAGACCCCAAATAGCCAAAGCAAAATCATGAGAAAGAACAAACCTGGAGGCATTACACTTCCTGCTCTCACAGTATATTACAAGTCTATAGTTAGCAGAGCAGTATTTGCATAAAAACAGACACAGATAAGTAGAACAGAATGGAGAACCTAGAACTAAAGCTATGCAAATATGGTCAATTAATTTATGACAGAGGAGTGCAGAATATACAGTACACATTACTGAAGAATAAATGGTGTTGGGAAAACTGGACATTAACATGCAAGAGTTAAACTGGACCACTATGTTACAACATACACAAAGATTAACTCAAAGTGGATTAAAGTTGAATGTAAGACCTGAAACCATGAAACTTGATTTTATGGATTTGACAACAAAAGCAAAAATAAAGAATGACAACATTAAACTGAAAATCTTCTGTACAGGTGACGGAAACCATCAAAATTGAAAAAGCAATCTACCAAATGGGAGAAAATATCTGCACATATGTCTGACAGTGGGTTAGTATACAAAATATGTAAAGAACTCCTATAACTCAATAGCAAAGTAAAAACAAACAAAAAACACACCAAGAAACCCCCAGCAAATCTGATTTAAAAAATGGGCGGGGGATTTGAGTGGACATTTTTTGAAAGAAGACATACAGATGGCTGACTGGTACATGAAAAGGTGCTCAACATCACTAATCATTAGGGAAATGTAAATCAAAACCATAATGATACATCATTAAACACCTATTAGAGTAGCTACTGTCAAAAAGATGAAAAATAGTGTTGGTGAGGATATGGAAGAAAGGGAACCCCAGTGCACAGTTGGTGATAATTTAAATTTGTTCAGCCGCTTTTTCAAAGCCATATGGAGAGTCCTCAAAAAATTAAAAACAGAGCTACCATATGATCTCACAACTCCACTTTTGGGTATTTATCTGAAGGAAAAGAAGACACTAACGTGAAAAAATATATGCACCCCCATGTTCATCGCAGTATTATTTACAGTAGTCAAGATATGGAAACAACCTACCATCCACATTAGTGGATGAATGATAAAGATGTGAGATAGGAGATTGTTGGGAAGATGGGGAAGTAAGAGGACCCTAAGCTCACTTTGTCCCACTAATACAACTAGATAACACTCACATTAGGGTAAATAACCCAGAAAATAACCCAAAGACTGACAGAACAAACTCTATAACTAAATGTAGAGAAGAGGTTACATTGAAGAGGGTAGGAAGGGCAGAGACGCAGTGGGGAGGGAAACCACAGGACTGTCTCAGAGAGGGAGGGGCCTGTGGGCACAGAGAGGGGAGAGAAAGAGATTGTCACACCAGGAAGCCCTCACAAGGAAGATGAATCCCCATAACATTTGGCTTTGAAAACCAGAGGGCCCTAATTTTGTGAGTTCTTATAACCAGCAGGGCTTAAAGCCTGGAATTGAAAAAATCAGTGGGTCAGCTCTTGGAGAACTGGGAGGGCAGAAGGTGAGAGAAAACAGAGTCCATGCCCTTAAAGAGACAGCATAACAAGTAGCCTGGAGAGAGAGAGCGTAGAAGCAGCAGTTTGAAAAATGCCTTAGGTGTATGGGATGGAGTATTATTTACTAATCTCAGATAGGATCCCTGAGGGACAGAGATCACTGGGAGACTCCTCCAGATACAAAGGAGTGGGCAGGAGTTATTTCCCTTTCCCATCTCCCAGCATAAACACATGACCACCTGCAGTGCAGAAATTTACTACTTAACTTGCTTAGCTTTGCGGATCTTCCGCTTCCAGCTAGACTTGCCTCAGTCCCAGGTCAACTGCTCTTTCCCTTCCCCAGAAGACAGCACAAACCTTGCCAATACCTCATTGTGGGGCCTTGGTACCCACAGCAGTAGTGGGTTCCCTCTTATGGAGGACTGGTGTGTAAACCTTGTTAAAACTGCGTGCCCCACCCCCAGCATATCGCAGATCCACCCCATCTAATACACTCTTGACTGGAGCCCATTCAGACCAGGGCCACAAGCAGGGGCCACCACCACTCCAAAGTGACTCCTGCCCTCCCTGACACTACTCAGATTGCAGCCCCAGCAGTGAGCTGGGGGCCAACAGGTGGTCTGATTGCAGGCCCTGCCCACCAACAAAAGCGTTTCAGGGGACACCATGGGGGATATCACCCTGCAGTTTGGTGCCACTGCATCTCTGACAGATGCCTAGTCTGACTCAACTCAAGCCTAAGGCAGCCTCAGACTGGCCCATTAACACCACAGGGACCAAACAGGCAGAGAGCCGCTGCAGATGACTGAACTGAAGGAAAAAGCAGCTTATTCAAAACAGCAGAGCACACATACCACATATAGGAGCTGCCCTTGAGTCACCAGTTTCCAGTAAATGGGACACTGTACTGTAGGGCACTACAGGACCTCTTCTTCATAAGGCCACTACTTTCAAGAGTAGGAGACATAGCTGACTTTTCTAACACAGAGAAACAGACACAGGTAACAAAATGAGGAGATAGGAATATGTCCCAAATGAAAGGACAGGACAAAACCACAGCAAGAGACCTAAGTGAAATGGAGGTAAGTAATAGTCAAAAAGATATTTACTGGACTTGAGAGAAGAGTGGAGGACATCAGTGACACCCTTAACAAAGAGATTAAAAAAAAAAAAAGTAATCAGAGATGAAGAACACAGTAAATGAAATTAAAAATACACTAGATGGAATAAATAGCAGGCTAGAGGAAACAGAGAAATCAGTGACCTGGAGGACAGAGTAATAGAAAGTAATCAAGATTAAAGAGAAAAACGTTTATGCAAATAGAGGATAGACCTAGGGAATTCAGTGACTCCATCAAGGGCAGTAACATTTGCATTATAGGGATCCCAGAAGGGGAAGAGAAAAGGGGACAGAAAATTTATTTGAAGAAATAATAGCTGAAAACTTACTGAATCTGGGGTAGGAAACAAATTCAGATGCAGGAGGTACAGAGATCCCCCTACAGAATCAACCCAAGGAGGTCCACACCAAGACACATAGCAATTAAAATGTCAAAAAGCTGAGATAAAGAATTTTAAAAACAGCAAGAAAAAAAAGTTACATACAAGGGAAGCCTCAAAGCTATCTGTGGATTTTTCAGCAGAAACTTTGCAGGTTAGAAGAAAGTGGCATAATATATTCATAGCGCTGAAAGGAAAAAAAATCTGCAACTGAGAATACTCTGTCCAGCCAGACTATCATTCAGAATACAAGGAGAAAGTTTTCTAGACAAACAAAAGATAAAGGAATTCATCACCAATAAGCCAGTCATACAAGAAATGTTGAAGGGGACTCTTAGAGTGGAAAATAAAGACCATAAGTAAGAGTAATAAAAGTAGAAAGCACAAAAGCAGTAAAAGTAAGTATACCTGAAAAAATCAGTCAAGTGACTCACAAAATAAAAATTAGGTAAAGTATGACTCTATATACCTAAAATGTAGGGGGGAGAGGAGTAAAGAATAGGTTCAAACTTAAGGGTCTATTAACTTAACATAGACTGCTATACACAGAAGATGTTATCTACAAACATAGTGGTAATCACAAATCAAAAACCAGTAATAGATATATAAAAAATAAAGAGAAAGGAATCCAAGAATATCACCAAAGAAAGCCAACTTATGAGAGAAGGGAGCAAGGGAAGAAAGGACCAGAGAAGAACTATAAAAATAACCATAAAACAAGTAACAAAATGATAATACATACCTATTAATAATTATTTTGAATGTAAATGGACCTATTGCTCCAGGCAAAAGACACAGGGCGATGGATTGGTTAAAAAAATAAGACCCATCTTATATGCTGCCTACAAGAAACTCATTTTAGACCTAAAGACACATACAGATGAAAGTGAGGGAATGGAGAAGCATTTGTCGTGCAAGTGGATATGAAAAGAAAGTTGGGGTAGCAATACTTAGACAAAAGAGACTTTAAGAGCGTAGGGGCGCCTGGGTGGCTTAGTCGTTAAGCATCTGCCTTTGGCTCAGGTCATGATCCCGGGGTCCTGGGATTGAGCCCCGCATTGGGCTCCCTGCTCAGCAGGAAGCCTGCTTCTCCCTCTCCCACTCCCCCTCCTTCTGTTCCCTCTCTTGCTGTGTCTTTCTCTGTCAAATAAATCTTAAAAAAAGAAACAAAAACAAAGAGTGTAACAGACAAAGATACTCTATAATCATGAAGAGGACTATCCAAGAAGATATAACAATTGTAAATATTTGTGCATCTAACATGGGAGCACCCAAATACATGAAACAGTTAATAACAAACATAAAGGAGCTAGTTGATAGTAATACAGTAATAGTAGGTTACTTTAAAACCCCACTTACATCAATGGACAGATCATCCAAACAGAATATTGAGAAGAAAACAGTGGCTTTGAATGATACCTTGTACCAGGTGATTTAACAGATATATTCAGAACATTTCATTTCTGAAACAGTGGACTTCACATCCTTTTCCTTCTTTCTTTTTTTTTTTTAAATTTTATTTATTTATTTGACAGAGAGAGAGCATGCACACACAAGCAGGGGGAGCAGCAGAGGGAGAGAGAGAAGCAGACTCCTCTCTGAGCAGGGAACCCAATGCAGGGCTTGATCCCAGAACCCTGGGATCATGACCTGAGCTGAAGGTAGATGCTTAACTGACTCAGCCACCCAGGTACCCCTGCACATCTTTTTAAAGTGCACATGGAACATTCTCCAGAACAGATCACATATTAGACCACAAAACAAGTCTCAACAAATTAAAAATCAAAATCATACCACGCATCTTTTCTGACCACAACACTATGAAATTAGAAATCAGCCACAAGAAAATATCTGGAAGTTATTGAATAATGAATGGGTCAACCAAAAATCAAAGAGGGAATAAAAAAAATACATGGAGATGAATGAAAAGGAAAACACAACAGTCCAAAATCTTTGGGACATAGCAAAGATGGCTTTAAGAGGGAAATTTATAGCAATATGGGCCTACCTCAAGAAGAAAAATCTGGAAAAAAAGAAAAATACCCCTGACACCTAAAGGAACTAGAAAAAGGAAGAACAAACAAAACCCAAAACCAGTAGAAGGAAGGTGGTAATAAAAGATTAGAGCAGAAATAAACAGTAGAACAAATCAATGATGCCAGGAGTTGGTTCTTTGAAACGATCAACAAAATTGATAAATCTTTAGCCAGACTCATCAAAAAAATAGGGGACTCAAATAAAATCAGACATGAAAGTGGAGAAATAACCAATATCACAAAAATACAAAGGACTATAAGAAAATATTATGAAAATGTGTAGAATGGGAAAAACTGAGAGCTTTCCCACTAAGGTCAGGAACAAGATAGAGATGTCCACTCTCACCATTTTTATTTATTCTATATAGAGAAAACCCTAAAGATTCCACCAAAAAACTACTAGGACTGTTACATGAATTCAGTAAAGTCACACGGTATGTGTGTAGAAATCTGTTCAGCAATTCCATATATTACTTTTTGATGGCTGAGTAATATTCCATTGTGTGTGTGTATATATCATGGAATATTATTCAGCCATAAAAAGAATGAAATCTTGCCATTTGCAACAATATGGATGGATTCTAGAGGGTGTAATGCTAAGTGAAATAAGTCAGAGAAAGACAAATACCGTGATTTCACAAAAACCCAAATGAACAAAGGGGAAAGAAAAGAGAGACAAACCAAGAAACAGACTCTTAACTATAGAGAACAAACAGATGGTTGGTTACCAGGGAGGAGGAGGGGTGGGGACAGGTGAAATAGGTGAAGGGGATTAAGAGTACACTTATCATGGTGAGCACTGAGTAATATACGGAATTGTTGAATCACTATAATGTACACCTGAAATGAAGATAATACTGTATGTTAACTACACTGGAATTAAAATTAAAACAAAAACAAACGGTGTGAGTTACATACACACAGAGGAATATTATTTAGCCATAAAGTAAACCCTGCCTTTGAGACAACATGGATGCGCCTTGAGGGTATTATGCTAAGTGAAATAAATCAGAGGAAGACAAATATCATATGATCTCATTTATATGTGGAATCTAAAAACAAAATAAAACAACAAAAACTAGCAAAAACTGAACCTCAGATACAGAGAAGACATTGGTGGTTGCCAGAGCCTGGGGGTTGGGGATTGAGCAAAATACATGAAGGTGGTCAAAAGGCACAAACTTCCAGTCATAAATAAGTTATGGGGATGAAATGTACAGCATGGTGACTATAGTTAATAATACTGTATTGAACATTTAAAAGTTGCTGAGAGAATAAAGTTCTATCAGAAAAACAGTTGTATCTATTTGTAATGATGTTAACTAGACATATTGTAGTGATCCTTTCCCAATACATATACATATGGAATCAGTTTGTTTTATATGGAATCAGTTTGAAATGAATGTTATATATCAGTTACATTTCAGTTGCAAAAAGTAGTACTGCTTTATTGGGTAGTTATGAGGATTAAGCTCCAGTAGAGTGTTATTTGCTGCTGCTTGTTACTTTTCTAGTCCCATTCAGAACATCTACCCTTCCGCCTCTTGCCTTATAGAGGTCCATGTTAGACCTCTCATTTTTCCAGTGTCTCAGAGACCTGTTCTCCCACCACCTAACCTGTATTTCCTCCTACTCTACACTGGTATAGTCATTTTTATCATCACAAACCTTTCTCTTCTCTTCTTATGAGTTCCTATTTAAGTATTTCTTCTTAGCTTTTCCATTTGTACATTTTCCCCCCACATGAGTTATAAGCTCCTTATAGAGGGTCTTTCACATTGTTAGCTCTTAAAAATTTGTAGACTTGATGAGATTTCATGAAAATGCAAAATTTAATGAGAACTGATTTTGGATCAGACAAAAAAGATTTTAGAACCTGTAAAGAAGTGCAAAGAAAATTAAGCAAGGCAAAAATGTAGGCAGCAAGAAACCAAAACAAAACACAAAATACAAACCAAACCCCCAACAGAGCAGTTTGCAAATGAGAGTATTAAAGCTGGAGTTTGCAGGAGGAAATGAAAGAAAGGGAAAAGAATGGAAACATCTTAGTGATCACCTATTTCCTGCTTCAGACTGTGCTAGGCTTAGCTTGTTAAGTTGGGCATGACTTCAGGGAGTATTTAATATTGCTCTTTATAATTATTATTTCTAAAATAAATGCTTGCTTGCCAGATGTTTAGAATTTTCTGGTCTATTTAGTTCATTTGCAGGTGACTAAAGAAAATATTTTATATCTGTGGTGCCAGGTTGGAGAATGAATGAGAGTTTGGAATTTGGAAGTTCTTTTCCTAGAGTATAAAAGTAACAGACTAATACAGTCTAGGAAAGAAATCAGTAGTAGTGTTTAGATTCCAGGTCAGGTTATAAAGAGCTTTGGTAAAGTTAACTAAAGAGTTCAGAGTTTGCTAAGATAGAAGAAATTAAATTTTAACCAAAAAAAAAAAAAAAAGTCCTGTAGTTAGGTTTCAGTGGTTTGTAATGGTGGTATATCCAAAGATTTTAATTTTTAGCCAACTTTGTAACCACTTAGTAACAATTAATGAAATATTAACCAGAAGATGTCATAAAAAGTCCTTTTGCCTGGTACAGAATCACCAGGCAAATGGACTTTTTGTTCCATTTGTGCCCACACAAGTCATGACTTCTTGATTTTTCTGGGTTATTAATTATACTTGAATGGCAGAAGAGTTTGAAGTCTTTCCAAAGTATAAAGAGGAATAAATATTAAAGAGATAGTGATTTAACAAGTGGCCATGTTGTGTATTAAATTTAAAATCTTCCTGACCTGACATTAGTTTCAAAGTAAATTGTCATACAATTCGGTAATTCCAAAACTGCAGAATAGAATGGTGAAAACTGGGAAAATCACAGATTGTGACATAAACTTTTAGGAAATATGTAAAATTGTGAAATATGATTGTTTGGAATGAGATCAGGGAGAAGTAGAAATGACAGCTTGGCCTCTGATGAATGCTTCTATGCATTCAGTTTGTTAAAGGCTTGTGGAGACTGTGAGTGTATGTCTGAAGTTCCGGTGGTAGTCTGCTTTAGTAGAATAATTGAAACCGAGTAGGAGGGTACTCATAAGTTCGGCTCCCAGAATATTAATCTGTTTGCTAAAACATTAAATATTTTTTGCTCAATTTGATTTACAGAAATAACTTCAATTTATTTAAATTATTTATTTCATTTTATTTTTTTTTTTTACTGCTGTTTTATTTTAAAATTTTAAATTTATTTTATTTTAAACACCAAGGGGTGTTATAAAAGCATTTGTTTTTGAAGATCCTGAATAAAAACAGTTGGTTAAAATCTATTGTACACCTCACCAGTGGCCTACAGCAACAATAATTATAGCGTACCTTACTAGTAAACATGGAGGTGCTGCAACACAGGGTGGGATTGATGCAAAGATAATCATTTTATGTGGTCAAGTTTTTCATTTTAACTGTTCTTCATTAATGTATTTTAAGGATTAGTAAAGTACATTTTGTTGAAAAAGATGTTGCTTCTGTAGTTTTAAGAATTACTAAATTGATGTCACCTTAGCTTTTATAACTATTCTATATTAAGTACAAAGAATGGATATTTTTCTATTGAGGTATTTATAGTTTATTAATACCAAACTTAATACCAATCTCCTAAGAGAGGGAAAATTCTCTCTTACCCAACTTCCTCCTACTTTGACATTCTCTAAAACTAAAATCATCTTTGACTTCATCCAGTTTGGTGGACTCTTTATTTTACCAATTTCATGCTACATATTGAAAGTATCATTCGCCATGATCAAGTGAGATTTATTCCAGAGATGCAAGGATGGTTCAGTCTCCACAAATCAATCAATGTGATACACTACATTAACAAAATGAAGGATAAAAATCATACAATCATCTCAATAGATGCAGAAAAAGCACTTGACAAAATTAAACGTCCATTCATGATAAAAACTCTGAATGATGTAGGTTTAGAGGTCAACTAATAAAGGCCATATGTGAAAAACCTACAGCTAACATCATACTGAATGGTGAAAACCGAGAGCTTTTCCTCTAAAATCAGGAACAAGACAAGGATGTCTTGCCACTTTTATTCAACATAGTACTGGAAATCCTAGCCGCAGCAATCAGATAAGAAAAAGAAATAAAAGCATCCAGATTGGTAAGGAAGAAGTAAAACTGTCACTACTTGCAGATGACATGATACTATATATAGAAAACCCTGAAGACTCCACCAAAAAGCTGTGGGAACTGATAAATGAATTCAGTAAAGTCACAGGATACAAAATTAATATACAGAAATCTGTTGCATTTCTATACACTAATAACAGAGTAGCAGAAAGAGAAATTAAGAAAACAATTCCATTTATAATTGCACAAAAAATAATAAAGGAGGTAAAAGACCTGTACTCTGAAAACTATAAAACATTGATGAAGAAATTGAAGATGATAACAAACAAATGGAAAGATATTTTATGCTCATGGATTGGAAGACTTTATGTTGTTAAAATGCCAATGCTAGCCAAATTCAGTGCAATCTTACCAAATACCAACAGCATTTTTCACAGAACTAGAATAAAAAATCCTAAAATTTGTATAGAACCACAAAAGATCCCAAATAGCCACCCCTCAAAAAAAAAAATCTTAAGAAAAAGCTGGAGGTATCATAATCCCAGATTTCAAGATATATTACACAGCTGTAGTAAAACAGTATGGTACCGGCACAAAAACAGGCATATAGATTAATTAAAGAACCCAGAAATAAACCCAGGTGGATAGTCCACTAATCTATGACAGAGGAGGCATGAGTATACAGTAGGGAAAAGACAGATAAATGGTCCTGGGAAAACAGGATCACTTTCTTACACTATACACAAAACATAAACTCAAAATAGATTGAAGACCTAATTGTGAGACCTGAAACCATAAAACTCCTAGAGGAAAACACAGGCAGGAATCTCTTTGACATGGCCTTTGTGACACTTTTCTACATCTGTCTCCTCAGGCAAGGTAAACAAAAGCAAAAAGAAAGTGTTGGGACTATACCAAAATAAAAAGCTTTGTACAGTGAAGGAAACTATCAACAAAATGAAAAAGCAACCTAATGAATGGTGGAAGATATTTGTAAGTGATATAACCGATAAGGGGTTCATATCCAAAATATATAAAAAGCTTATATAACTCAATACCAAAAAAAAAAAAAAATCATCATCATCATCCAGTTAAAAAATGGGCAGAAGACATGAACAGACATTTCTCCAAAGAAGACATACGGATGACTAATAGATACATGAAAAGATGCTCAACTAATCATGAGGGAAATGCAAATCAAAACCACTGAGATATCACCTTCTATTAGAATGGCTAGTATCAAAGAGATAAGAAATAACAAGTGTTGGCAAGGGAGTGGAAAGAAAAGAACCCTTATGCCCTTTTGGTGGGAATGCAAATTGGTATAGCCACTGGGGAAAACAATATGGGGCTTCCCCCCAAAATTAAAAAAAGAAGTATGATACAGTAATTCCAGAACTGGGTATTAACCCAAAGAAACCAAAAACACTAATTTGAAAAAATATATGCAACCCTATATTCATGGAAGCATTATTTACAATAACCAGGATAGGAAGGCAACCCAACTGCCCATCCATAGATGAATGAAAATGTTGTATATATACAATGGATATTACTCACCATAAAAAAATGGAATCTTGCCATTCGTGACAACATGGGTGGATTTAGAGGGTATAATGCAAAGTGAAATAAGTCAGACAGAGAAAGACAAACACTGTATCATTTTACTTGTGTGTGGAATCTAAAAAACAAATGGACAAAGCAGAAACAGACCCATAAATAGAACGAACTGGTGGTTGCCAGAGATGAGAAGGGTGGAAGTTGGGTAAAATGGGTAAAAGGAGTGGGAGGCATAGGTTTCCCATTACGGAATGAATAAGTCACAGGTATGAAAAGTACAGCATTGGTAAAATAGTCAGTTGTATCGTAATAGCACTGTACGGTGACAGATGGTAGCTGTACTTGCGGTGAGCACAGCTAAAAGATAGAATTGCCAAATCACTGTGAAACTCATGTAACAATGTGTGTCAACTATACTTAACAAAATTATTAATGTTGCTTCATGACTCAGAAGAGGAATAAATTTCTAATTGGAGAAATCTCTCACAAGACTTGGTATCACTAACACTCCAGTCCCACTAGTTTCTTTGGTACAACCAAGACATCAGTTTTATTACCTATATTGGGTAAGTGTGCTCATCATCCAAGCTAACAACTGCTTGGGCCTTCCTGGAAGAAATCTCTTCAGTGAGCATATTTAAAGCTCCCTCTGTGACCTTTTCTTAAAGGAAGCTTCTAGTCAAGGATCCCTAGCACTTAATAACTATACTGTAGCTGTTACTCTCATAGCAAACTTTCTTGTGGCTTAGCCGCAAGAAATTGATTAGTGTCTGGCTTCCTGTTGTATCTAAATGATAAAAGATTTCACAGCATCAACCTTCTTCCCTGTGTTGTTGCACTTATTACTAAACACCTAAAGGCCAGAGATGAGGTTTCACTAATTTTGACAGTGAATTGTTTTTTATCTACACATCCCATGACAGATAAAAGTACCTGATACTGGCTTTCTCTGCCTCCTAATAGCCAATCTCGAGACCAAAGGGAGAGAGTCTGTCAGGAGGCTCTGGGGAAAATTTCCTCCTTCATCAAAGGGCAAGAGTTGATGAAGGGAGGTTGGAGCTGCCCCTTTCCTACTTGGGACATTACTGTTAGAGTACATCATACTTGGAGCTGCTGCAACTGTCTTGTGTCCAAGAGGATGGAGGAGTAGAATGTGAGAGCCTGGCCTCTGAACCAGCCTTGAGGCCAGCTTTATTTTATGTGAGAAACATAAATCCAGATTGTTTATATGACTTCCAGATTAGTATTCTGTTATTTACAGCCAAAAATTTGCTTTCCTCATTTCACCAAGCTCTTAAAGAAAAGTATCTAGTGATTGATTTACTCATTAAGTTTTATTAAATGCTTATTATGAATCAAGATCTTTATATAAAAACCATCAAATGAAATAGAGTATGTTAAACATATTTTAGTTCTGTGGCTAGATACCACATTCATACCTGTGTATTTTCAAATACAAAGCGAAGATCAGTTTCATCTTCGCAATTCTGCTAGTTGCATAATAAGTTCTTATAATTGTTGATTTTATAGTTTTACTTGCCGGAGTTGCTTGGCTGAAATGAGTTTTGATGCTTTTGTTGTTATTGGGGAGGGAGGGAGGGAAACGCATTGGGAACAAAGGTTCAATTCAGTTAAATCATGTGCCAGGCAGTATACTAGGATTATACTCCTTTCTAGGATTACACTGAGAACTAAGTAATTTTTTAGGATTGCATTGAGATCTAAGTAATTTAAATGAAGGTTTTGTTTTGAATTTGTTAGCTGACTTCTCAACAAAACTCAAGTCCTGTGCTGTCTGGAAGTTTACAGTTTCTTTGGGTGGGAGAAATTGCTCTGGGCTTTAAGGTCATCCACTCAATCACTTACTGAAGTTATTAAAAAAACTGGTTACCTAAATTGGATATCCCATTGATGTACACTGTCTCTAACACCCCAGTCTGATTGCATTGCTTCAGGCTGCTTGGCATCCCAAATGTAAGTTATGAAGCATATTTTGATTCCAGACCTTTTAGTACCCCTAGGTCTACTGAAAATGAAGGAATTCCTTTGCTTAAATTAATAAGTAGGCTTTAAAAATTATCTAAAAAGAATGCTTTTATGACAGAGTGATTTTTTAGGAGAAAGCAGTGAAAGAATTTGGGGGGAACTTTAGGGTTTTGTGTCTGTTTTGCATTTAGTGGAGAAGAACAAACAAAATAGATCTTTCAGTGATCAGTTTGAGCCAACTTTGGAAAGGGTACTTTATAATAATGGTAAAAAGATAGGAGAGATGGACCCAGTGGACCCTGTAGTTTGTGTTTTTACCTTGATGTCAATAGATAATTTGACTCCAGTGCCTTCAGTTGTCCTTTCACTTGTGGCTAAATGAGGTATCCCTCAATTGCAAATGTTTGTTTTTTGTTTTTTTTACAGAGAAAGGCAACTTTGCAATAAGGAAAAAATGAATTGGCTGTTAGATTTATTATATATGTCATCATTAAGGGAGTTAAAAAAAAACTGGTTTTTCCCTTGTTTATTCCTTATCATAAATCATACAGAAAATATTTCCCTTGTGCTTGAAGTCAGATATTTCTGAGTGTTATACTATTGTGTAATGAACACCAGGCAGGGATATATGATGTAGCCAAGAATTAGAATGTTCTTCCACAATAAAAATAATGCCAAAACTATATCTTAGAAATGTTATTACTGATAATCTTTAACTATTATGGTATAGTAAGTGAATCCTGAGAATATTAAGGTCTTTGAGTTTAGAATGCAAAGTGGCCATTATTTATTTTTATATATATATATATTTTTAAATGAAGCAAAAGTTTGGATCAACAAATAGTTGGTTCTTAAATACCTTTTCATATGGAATAATTTTAGATTTATAGAAAATTTGCAAAGATAGCACAAAAAAATTTTTCTATTTTCTTCACCCAGATTCCATGGGACTTGTGTCAAAACAAGAGATTAACATGGGTATAATACGATTGACTACGGACCTCATTCAGATTTCAGATGCCCTTTTTCTGTTCCAGGATCCAGTTGAAGATCCTGTAATTTCTTTTAGTCCCCATGTTTCCTTAGTCTTCATTCTGTGACAGTCTCCTTCTTTTGATGCTTTTGAAGAGTACTGGTTGGATATTTCATAGAATGTTCTTCAATTTGGTTTGTATATTTTCTCATGATTAGTTGGGGGTTATGGGTTTTAGGGAAAAGCACCACAGAAATGAAGTGTTCTTCTCATCAGGGAGATCCATGATATCAACATGGCTTATCACTGGTGATGTTAACTGTAATCATTTGGTTTAAGATGGTGCCTGCCAGCTTTCTCCACTATAAAGTTGCTATTTTTCCTTTTTATTTTTTTTTATTCACTAACAACAGCCCACATACAATGGCTGGGGAGGGGGCACTAAGCTTTACCTCCTAGAATGAGACGTATCTACATACTTTATTTGTAATTCTGTAAAGATTTGTCCCTTCTCATTTATTTATTCACTTAATTATACCAACTTGTTGATATTTTTTTCTTTCAGTTATAATTCAGTATTATTTATTTTGTTGTTGACATTGTGTGACTTGGGCCAGTGGGATGTCTTGCAGGTTGGCTCCTGTGTCCTTTAAGGCCTCCATTTTTTTTCCCCCCTTTTAACTTTCTAGTGGTACAAGATTCTTGTATTTTCCCTACCACAGCCCTTGGCTCAGCATTTCTCTAAGGAATCCTAGTTTCATTTCTTAAAGAATGCTATTAGAAACTAAGATCTCGGCACTGATGGTGCTCTGTAGTAGTTTCCTATTAGTGCTTGTACCATGATTGGAGTGGCTTAAACAGTACACATTTATCATCCTGCAGTTCTGGAGGTCACAAGTCTGAGGTGGCGCCCATTGGGCTAAAATTAAGGTATTGGCAGGACTGGTTTCTTTCTCTAGGCTCTGTATAGAATCTCTTTCCTTGACTTTTCCAGCTTCATTTGGATGCTCAGTCCTTGGCTCTTAGCCTCCTTCCTCCAACTTTAAAGCCAGCAAGGACCAGTTGAATCCCTCTCACTTTAACATGAGTCTTTTTCTGTTTCCCTTTTCCTCCTTTAAGGACCCTTGTGATTACATTGGGCCCTGTAGACTAATCTGGGATAATCTTCTGTCTTAAATTTAGCTGATTCTTTTTTGCCATGTCACATATTCACAGTTTTGGGAATTAGGATGTAGACCTCTTTTGTGGAGGACATTCTTCTGCCTACCACATGCTAGTTGCTACCGGCCCTCTCAGTGTACAGAACTAGTAATGTAGTTATCTTGGAAATTCATTTTCCATAGGAATGGATTTCTAAGATGGCATTTCATCTAGAAAATTCAATAAATGGCACATCTTGCACAGTATGAAAGACAGATTTTAGTTCCACAATAGTGTGAACCCAAAAATCATAACCAAGGAGCCTTATCTTGCCAACAAAAGCCATCAGTAATTAGGTATTTCTTCAGTGTCAAGCAGGACTTTCTACTCTCTGCAGGTAGGTATGATAATCTCTTTGTGGAGTATGAAATTTGCAGTGAAGGTAGCTTTTATCTCGGAAGTTAATCAACTTAGAAGAGGGATGTAGACAGCATTACATAATATAAAATGTTGAGTTCAAAGGAGATAGAGCTTCCCTAACTTTGTGTAGTGTTAGCACTCTGACCGAGGTTGAAATTTTGAGGAATAACTACTTGTTTTGGATTTATATGTAAATTATTGTTATGCATAACTACACCCTCAGTAAATACAGTATTTGCTCATGATTGCTGTGATTTAAGTTTATACAAAAATTTGCATCTGTTTATATCACTCATTCTCATTTAATAGAGGCCTATGGATAGCATTTCCTTGATTGCATCCATACCCTCTATTCAGGATTGCAGATAAAGAGAACAATTTGTCTATGCCATGTTGCATTTGGTTTCTGGTGTTGCATTTATAGTCCCATGGTAGATACCATAATAAATTAATGAATATATGGACAACAGTGATACATCAGATCAATTTATCTTTGAAATCCAGTTTTTAGGGCACTAGGTGAGTAGTACAGATATTTTTATGATTCCCTTAATGATATACATCTACACTAAAAGGATAAAAGGAAAAAATATTGTGTGAAGGCTTCCTTTTTTTTTTAAAGATTTTATTTATTTGGTGGGGGGAGGAGGCAGAAGGAGAGGAAGAGAGAAACCAAGTAGACTCCTCACTGAGCGCAGAGCCCACCGCAGGGCTTGATCTCATGACCCTGAGAGCAGACCTGAGCCGAAACCAAGAGTCAGACTCTTAACCAACTATACCACTCAGGTGCCCCAAGAGCTTACCTTTTTTTTTTTTTTTTTTTTTTTAAGATTTTACTTACTATGACAGAGAGAGCAGGAGAGCACAAGCAGGGGGGAGGGCAGAGAGAGAGGGAGAAGCAGGTTCCCTGCTCAGCAGGGAGCCCAACATGGGGCTCAATCCCAGGACCCTGGGATCATGACCTAACGCAAAGGCAGACGCTTAACCGACTGAGCCACCCAAGCACCCCAGAGCTTACTTTTTTTTTATTAGAATGTATAATGTCAAAAATACAATTAGGGTTTTTTTTCTTTTTAGAGAAAACTCGATAAAAGAGAATTTAAGCCAAGAAAAACCAGGTTCTAAAATTATGCAGTTTTCAACAATAGAGTATGCTCAGAAATTACTCCTGTCTGCTTTGAGAAGGCAATGCTGATACCTTCAGTGGGGTTTTAGAAAGAAGACAGTGGTAACAGAGCCATGCCAGCATCCACAGAATCTGTTTTTATAAACCTGCCAGACGCCTAGCCCTTGTCTGAGAAATTCAGGTGATAGATGGAATGTCCTCAAATGGAAAAGTTTGAAAAAGACAAGTAATGCAGATGAATTTCAGAGGACAGGATCGGTTGCACAGTTATTTATCCAGCCATAGATGTATGAAATAAAAGTCACAAAAATGATGTTTGAAGATCTCCAGAATGTTAAGAAAACTCTGGGTATTGCTTTAAACACAAATAAAGTATGCATTGATGGCAATGGCGTGGAAAAAGAAATTCACTGTGAATTTGTTCCTGTGATTTTTATGAGAGGGAGAAAAATGTTTAAGGTCAAGGGAGCAGAAAAGATTCAGAAGCATAAGTGATATATCACTGGATATGAGAAGACAGAGGCACAGAGGGGAAGAATCATCTTCAGAGGAGAAGTCCAAGAGCTAGACTGATGCAGCCATTTTATTTCCCTTTCTGCGATTTCTGAAACATACAGACTATTCGGAAAAGTTACACGGCACAACCCCAGAGGTCTTGCTTCTGTAGCTCCCTTCCCCCAGGGGAGCAACAGATGTTCTCACTTGGAATGGAGAAATACCTTCTACCTGTCAGTATTGTTCGGTCTAGAACATTCTTTATACATATGAAGATAATCTAGAATTAACATTTGTGGAAAATGCACCGCTTTAAAGAGAGTCTAATATAAAAAAATGGAAAGTCTAACCTCCAAGGAATACATAATTCCCCTAGGAGAACTTAAGCTATGTTTACCTACTACTTTTAGAGAGATTCAAGTACATATTGCAGAGAGGCTATTTAGTGCACTGGTTTAAAAACATCAGCTTTGGGGGCGCCTGGGTGGCTCAGTCGTTAAGCATCTGCCTTCAGCTTGGGTCATGATCCCAGGGTCCTGGGATCGAGCCCCGCATCGGGCTCCCTGCTCCGCGGGAAGCCTGCTTCTCCCTCTCCCACTCTTCCTGCTTGTGTTCCCTTTCTCAAGCTTTAAAAAAAAAAAGAAACAAAAAACAAAAAACATCAGCTTTGGAGCCAGCCAAACTGCTTGTGTCTGAAACTGGGTTTTACCACTGATGAGCTCTTTGAGTCTCAGTGTGCCTCAGTTTCCTCATCCATAAAATAGGATCATTTACCTAATTCATAAGGTTGTCTTGAGAATTCACTGAATTAATGAAAAAATGCTTAGAATAGTATCGGGCACATAGCAACCATCAGTAAGCATTTTTATTAAAATTGTTACTCTTCGCATTTGTCATAACTTATATTTTTTTTGTTGTTTGTCCATAACAGTTGGCTGCTATAAAAAGAACCAATTGGGGATGCCTGCGTGGCTCAATCGATTTGAGTGTCTGACTCTTGATTTTGGCTCAGGTCATGATCTCAGGGTCGTGAGATGGAGCCCCACATTGGGCTCTGCACTTAGCGGGGAGTCTGCATGAGATTCTCTCTCTCCTGCCCCTCCCCCCTCACACTGTGTGTGCTCTTTCTCTCTCTCTCTCAAATAAATAAATCTTAAAAAAAACTAACCAATTGTAAATCCTAAAAATTAAAGAGACAATTGCTGAAATAAACTCTGTTAGTAGACCAGACTGAGAATCAAATTAGTGAGGTGGATGATCAAACCGGTGGATTTTCCTTGAGCACAATGTCAGTTGAAAGGAGATGAAAAATATGAGAGGACAGGTCCAGAAGTTAACAGCTAGCCAGCTAACGTAAGTTCCAGATAGAAAGTTAGAATGAAGAGGACAATGTATTTTCCTTACTAACTGAAAGAACATCCCCAGTGTTAAAGAAAGACTCATATTGGAAGAATGTAGCAACTGCTGAGCAGAATTAAAGAAAAGAATCCCATACCAAGACTCACACGGGGAACATTCCATGAAACCAAGAGTAAACCATGAAAGCTTCCAGAGGGGAAAAAAGATTAGGTTATCTACACAGATCAGATTGATGTCAGATGTCTTAGCAGCCATATTATATGATGGAAGACCGTGGAAAAATAGCTTTGAAATTCTCAAGGGAAAATGATTTGGAATTTTAAGTTTTGTTTTTAGCCAAACTAGCCTCCAAAAAATTGAGAACAAATAAATACATTTTAGGAATGTGAAGACTCAAACATGTTTTGAAAGGAATTCCTTCAGGAGAACTAACAGAAGGACACAAGATAAAAGAAACAGTGATAAGGAAGCCATTGAACTTAGAGTCAAGTCTAAGCAATTAAAATTGTTTCTGTGAGGCATAAGGAATGTATTAATAATAACAATAGCAACTTTGGGGAACTATTGGATGATTTATACAGATTTTAAAAAAGCACAAGAGGAAAGCATAGTTTTTTTTGGGGGGGGAGGATTATTGTTTAACTCAATGTTGATACAATTATAGAAGTTTAAATGTTAAAAATGGAAAGTTGAAAAAAGTTTTAAGGATGACCATTAAAAGAACAAAATAGGGTATATAATTTCCAAACCACTGGCAAACTACTCCATAAAGGGCCATGTAGCAAATACTTAAGGCACTGGGGGCAGCCCGTGCCCCTCTGGCTGCTGCAGCACGGAAGCAGCCATAGACCTCTCTGTAAGCAAGTATGTGTGGCTGAGCTCCCATCAGACTTTGTTCATAAACATGAAATTTGAATTTCATATAATTTTCATAAATTGTAAAATGCTCTTCTTGACTTGTGGGCCATTCAAAGACAGTGAGCTGGGTTTGGTCCATAGTTTGTTGACCTCTGCATCAGAGAACAAAGGAAGGGGGCAGAGAAAATAATTTCAACTAAAGACAGAAAAGGGGACAAAGGCGGGCAGAAATCATGAAGTCTAACAAACATGAAACATAAACGATGATGTCAGTAAAAGAAACAACAGTTCCCCTAATAAATGTGAATGGAGTAGACTTTTCCAGTACAGGCAGATTCTCAGATTGGGTACATCCTAAATGATAATAGGTCATGGTATAGCTGTACGGAACTGTGCTACTTGAAGTGTCAAAACCCGACCACCTTGAGATAAGGGAGCAGGGAAGAAGAGTACTTGGAAACTTTCAGAGTGTTGTGACATTGTTATAACCTCCAAGTGTGTGATCGTTGTTCTAGTAATTCATTTTATTGCATTTTACAAAACTGTTAGTCAATAATGGTTCAGAAATTAAAACTGCTTTGAGAAGCACTAGTAGAGAATACAATGCAGGTATCAAAAGATGAAGTAGATCCATATGTATACATGATAAATGAATAAAGCAAATCACAAAACAGTATACAAGGTATGATTTTAAGTGTTTTTTTTTTTAAATACCAATCGTGTGTGTAATGAATTTTTAAAATGTGGAACAATTCACATCAAACCACTAACCGTGGTTCAACAAAACAGAAGTTATGATTGTTGGACCTGGGGTTGAAGGACATGGAGTATTTTCTTGTTTGACTCTACATAGTTTTGTATTGTTTAACTTTTTTTTTTTTACAGCAGTATGTTTTCGTTTATTGTGTAATGTTTTTAAAATATTTTATTATTTAAATTAATGATCTCATGGTCCTTTCAATACTTGACAATTGAATATCCATATGGAAAACAAGGATCTTTAACCTCTACCTCACACGATATACAAAAATTATTTTTAGATGGGTTATAAGCCAAAATGTAAAAGTTAAAGCAGTAAAGCTTCTAGATGAATACATGGAATAGTATCTTAGAAACTTTGGAGTAGGCAAAAAAAAAATTTTTTTTAAGATTTTATTTATTTGTCCGAGAGAACGCGAGCACAAACAGGGGGAGCTGCAGGCAGAGGGAGAAGCAGGCTCCCCTTTGAGCAAGGAGCCCAATGCAGGACTTGATCCCAGGACCCCAGGATCATGACCTGAGCTGAAGGCAGAGGCTTAACAGGCTGAGCCACCCAGGCGTCCCGATGCAAAAATTTCTTAAGCAAGACATGAAAAGCACTGCCACAAGGACAAGACTTAAATTAAGCCTCATTAGTATTAGATGTTAGGTTCATAACAAGACACTATTAAGGGAGAGAAAATGCAAGCTACAGACTGAGAGACGATATCCGGCATATTATGTCTTTGAAACCATTGTTTTCTGTATCTGTGTGTGCAGAAAGTTTGGAGAGGCGCTTCACAAAAAAGACATCAATGGCTGTTTCGCATATGAAAAGGCTCTCAGTCAACATCATTAATCATAAGAGAAAGGCAAACTGACACTATTATACCTGGATTAGAATGGCTAAAATTGGGGCACCTGGGTGGCTCCCAACAGTTAAGCGTCTGCCTTCGGCGCAGGTCATGATCCCAGGGTCCCAGGATTGAGCCCCGCATCGGGCTCCCTGCTTCTCCCTCTCCCTCTACCTGCCGCTCCTCCTGCTTGTGCTCTCTCTCTCTCTGTCAAATGAATAAATAAAATCTTTAAAGAAAATGGCTAAAATTGAAAGGACCCATAAGATCTAGTGTTGGCAAGGCATAGATAGATCAGTTTAGAAACTCCTCCGTTGCCGTTGGGGGTGTCAATTGGTATAATCACTTCAAAAAAAACAAAAAAACAAAAACCGTGTACTAAGCCTGGGCATATATAAATCCTGTGCTGTAGTTGCTTCACTCCTGAGCATTCACTTAAGAGAACTGGGTGCTTATGTTCAACAAAAGATAGAAGAATACTTTATTCCTAATAGCTAAGAAATCTCTCAATCAAGAGTGTAAGTAAGTTGTGGTATATTCATCTAACTGACTGTTGTACAGCAAAAAGAAAATACTGCTACTTATAATAACTACATGGATGAATCTCATGGACTCAGAATTGAGCAAAAGGAGCCAAAGACGAAAGAACACCTACTGTGTGATTCCATTTATATGCTTTATGGTGAAAGAAGTTAAAATAATGGTTTCCTTGGCGGGGAGGGGGCAGCAGAGCCGGTAACGCAGGGGGGCAAGTGGGAATATTCTGGGATGCCGGAAATGTTCAACACCTTAATCTGGATGGTGGCCACATATCATCAAGCTCTACACCTACACATTTAATATCTGCATATTTTACTGTAAGTTATACTTCAATAAAAATGTTTTAAAAAGGGGGCACCTGAGTGGCTCAGTCAGTTAAGTGTCCGAGTCTTGATTTTGGCTCAGGTCATGATCTTAAGGTCGTGGAATTGAGCCCAATGCCAGGCTTCACAGTCATCGGGGAGTCTGCTTGGGATTCTCTTTCCTTCTCTGTCTCAAATAAATAAGTCTTTAAAAAAATGTTTAAAACAGAAAACCCCAACTCATGTTTTACCTTCTGATATGAAATTGTGTCATTATCATTTGCCACATTTTTAACGTATTCAAGGGCTTTTTTTCTAGGTCTTACATTCTTTTCTATTTGTCTGTTTTTGTAGATGCATTGTTCTGGTTTAATCATTGTTGCTTTATAATACATTTAATGTTTAATGGTGTGAGTCTTTCCTATTTATTCTTCTATTTCAAAATTATCTTGGATATTTTCACTTCTTTATTATTACAGATAATTTTTAGAATCAGTTAGCCAAATTCTCACACACCATCATGCCATTGGAATTTTAATTGGAATTACATGAAACTAATAAATTGTAAATTTGGAGATCATTGGTATGTGGGTCAAAGTTCAGAAATATTGTGTTTCTCACCATTTCCTCCCAGTTCTGTAGTTGTCTTCACGTGACTCCCTACAGGTTATTTTTACTTTTGTACGTTTTTGTTTTGCTACTGTGAATGGGAACTTTTTTCGTTACGTTTTTATGTTCCTTGATGTAAAAGTATTATTATAACTTCTTAATCTCAGTAACCATAATAGTTATTATTTATTGACACTTTGTGCTAAGCAGTCTTATTTCTTACAACAATCCCTATCAGGTAAATACTATCACAGCATTATGCTCATTTTTACATTTGGGGTCAGTGAGGGACAAAGACTGAACAGCTGTTTTGTGGCAGAGCTATGATTCTAACCCAGGCAGTCTCACTCCAGAGCTACCCTGCCTACAAACACTACACTGTGGGCCTAGGTGTCCTCAGGTGAAGGAGAAGAGACATGTAGGAAGGCCAAGTGTGGGATCAAGTCTAGCACTGATGGATATGACTGGACAGTACAGTGGGTGAGTAGTACTCGGGTATATAGGAGCAAGACCTATACTGAAGTGGATTTTTTTGTTGAGTGTATGTTCATTTATATTTGTAGACTACAGTATTCTAGTTTGGACTTACTCAAACCAAATAGTCTTAAAAATTTTTAAGTCATTTACAAATGATTTAATGATAATTTTATATATTCCCAGGGTGCCATTGTATTTACCAAATGATGATAGCTATTGTTTTAGTTATGTTCATTGTTTGCAAGGAGCTATCACTTATTCCCTCTAGTTGAAATAGTGGAAGTATATTGTAAAGATACACATGGCCATAAGGGAGATGGACTCCTGTGGATATCCAAGAGGTGGATCCATACACTGGCCAGCATTTGTGAAGACTAAAAATGTCTTCTGTTCCAAATTAAAATCAACTAGAGGCATCTCAGCAGCAAGATTTTAAATCTTTACTACAATGTGCCGTTTTTTATCTTCCCTCAACTGCTGCTGTTATATTATCTGCTGTTTTGTCCGTCTATTTACCTTTATATTGCTGGTGTATTTTCTCCATAGTCTCAGGTAAAATTTCTGACAGAACATTTGATTGGCCATGGTAGTTATTGTGTTTGGGCCAAGTGTTTCATGCTTTATAGACTATTGAACAGACTATAGATTGGCTGAGTCAACTTTACCACAGTAATCCTAGTCATTTTTGGCCATGGAGGGACGCCTGGTTAGGTAAAACATGGCTCATTTAAAGCTACCTCCTTCAGTAGCAAGGTTGATTTGCCCTAAATATGAAGGAAATGTGATCACAGTATATATTCTGGTTAATGTGTTTAGTACCCCTTACACCTTTTCCCTTTTAAATAAAATCTAAAGTGGCTAGCTTTGAAAATAGTAGTTGAATTTAGAGATTGAGTAGTACAGAAGGGGGAAATACTGAAGGGAATGCTTGTGTACATGACTTGAGAACAGTCCCTTGCTTACTGTTCTGTAAGCCTGATAACATGTTATATATCTCTTGTAGATAGCTTGTTTAAAATGTCTGATTAGGATTATTAAAACTTTGGAGGAGTTACTGATAAATATTAGGGAAGTTTTTTCCCTTGCTATTTTAATAGCTAGGTTTGACTTGAAAAGAGGTTTTTGAGATTTTTGCAAACCAATGAATTTAGCAAACTCCTTTAAGAATATTCTCCAGTATATGCGTTACTTAACCTAAGATCAGTGCTGAGTTCAAGGTATATCATGAGATGCTTATTAGGATAGTAAATAATTCATGATAAAAAATTGAAATATTCAATAATATGTGGATATTAGCAATAAAATTGTATGTAAATGCTTGTTAAATTGGTTCTAGGTTGGGCCATGCAGGCTGCTGCCTATATCTTCATTCATAGGAAATGGAAGGATGACCAGAGCCATTTTGAAGACATAATTGATTATTTTTGTGATATCCGTGAACCACTTCAACTCCTCATATTCCCAGAAGGAACTGATCTCACAGGTAGGTAGCCTGGGATTGAATCACAAAATTTTAAAACATGAAGGAATTTAGAAATCACTTAGCCTAAACTTCTGTTCTTCAGATGAAATAACTGAACACCAGTAAGATTAATGGGCCACCACTAAGGTCATTCACTTAGTGAATCCATAGCACATCAGAACCTAGAATTCTGGTTTCCAGACCATAGAATTTATGATGGACAACCCCAAGAGGTCAGTATTATTCATACTTGCCATCCTAGAGCTTTATATTTTAAGTTGCATTATATATTTTAAATATCAGCCTTTTATTTTTATATAATTTTTAAATAATTTTTATGGAACCACAAAATAAAAACCCCCAAATAGCAGTGAAATCTTAAGAATAACAAAACCTAATTTTAAAATCCCCTTCCTGTTCTGTATATTCACTGTCCTCTTTCAAGATACATATATATCCATTAGGCCCTTTTTTCTCAACTTTTTTTATAAGAAAAGGATATGATAGTAACCAATTTCATTTATTGTTATTTTAAGTTAATATGTTGCCTTTCTCTGGGTATTTTAAAGCCTTATCCCTAATTAAACAGGAAAGGCTTTGTCCTGTCCTCAAGAAAATTCAGCCACCACTGAGTTGTGGAGGGAACACAGGAGGACATATTTAGAACTTTTCTGTCTTCCCAGATACTAAACTACATACATAAGCCAAGAATGCCAGTGGATCTCAAGGAATCCTTTAAAAGATTAAAACCAAAATATAGTCTTTTTTCCTTACTAAATCAGTGGTTCTCACACGTTTTTAAAGCACAGGTCATTTTTGCAGATGAAGGTGCCTATTGCAGTCTGGGATTTAAGACAGATTGAAGAAGTGTTGTGGTTGAATATTGGCAGGGAGGGATGAGCTTGGACAGGAAGCAGTTCTGTGGAATCCAACTCAAAAGAGCAAAATTTTAAAACTGATAATTCCCTGGTTACTTCAGGAAAGATAGAGCAGAATTTGAGAAGGATCCGGCAGATAAGGTCTGCTGTACAAGAGAAGACAGACTGAAGCAGGGTAGAACTGAAGTCTAAAAATCACATAGTATGGAGGGCTAGAACATGAACTTGTCTTCCAAATCCTCAATACCAGATGGAGGCAACTGAGAGCTACTGAGAAGGACAACCCTTAGAGCTTCAGAGGGGAGAACATACTAGTTCACTATGTGGACATAAGAAATCATGGGACCCAGTACCTACAAAGAATTCAAGATGAAAAATACAAACTACACAATTATTTAAGTGAATGGGTAGCTAAGCCATACTGTGCTGAGGGAAATTCAGGTATTTTGGGAAACATTTACCATTGATACCAAGGAAGAGCTCTTTGACTTATCCGTTACAGATGGAACTGAACTAAATGAACCATGACAAGTTTTATTGAATAGTATTATGTACTAAAATATATGCTTACTACATAGGTTTGATTTTTATAGTGAAGATTCTAAAAGCAGTTGGATCACAGAGGATAATACTGAGGATAATATTGGCTGCATATTGTTTAAGCTTAAAAATATAGGTTGTAAATTAATTGATTCTCAGAGCTACACTATCATTAGGAAGTTCTGATGGACAGACAGCTGTATTTAAATCTTATATTACTTAAGAATGTATAATACTTAAATTTGGGTGTTGAAATACTAGCTATATTATAGAAAGTAATTTACTGAGATGATAGATTGATATTTGTGAGTGCCAAAGCGGACACTAAAGAATGGCAACTTTGGAAGTTATTTAGTAATTAAAAGCTAATAGAAAAAAAGCTCTGGGATTGCTGCTACTTTATGGTATTTTAGTGTTAAAATGTTTATACATTAGATCTTCAGAGCCTATAAAATATGTATTTAAAACTTTTTTCAGTCTGTATTTTTTTTCTCAAGTGTCTTTTTTACGTGATGAACTTAACATCTAGTGGCATATTTTCAGGGTCCAGAGTACTCACCATTACATGATGTAGTCGCGTATTTTTTAAGTTAAAATGGTATTTACATTTTAAAGCCAACTTTCAAAAGCTAGAGTGTTTGCCAAAAAGAGAAAACAGATCCTGAAGCTTTCAAAGGGTTTTGGTTTTTGTTTTTTTAAATAGGATTATACAGGTAGTTTTGATCTGGGATAAATGATTATCTTTGAAAAAGTGTCTGTTAATTCAAGGGTGTTTTTAGCTACCACAGTTAACTTGAAACTTCGGATTTTTAAGCCCAAGGGGAATGTTCTATAACCCTCTTTAAGTTCTGAGTCCAACCTGCTTGCACATTTTCAAATTAGTGTGTTTAAATATAACTTTATTTTATTTTTAAAGATTTTATTTATTTTTTGACAGAGAGACCACGAGAGAGGGAACCACAAGCAGGGGGAGTGGGAGAGGGAGAAGCAGGCTTCCTGCTGAGCAGGGAGCCCCATGTGGGGCTCCATCCCAAGACCCTGGGATCATGACCTGAGCCGAAGGCAGACGCTTAACAACTGAACCACCCAGGCGCCCTTAAATATAACTTTACATATATTTTCCCTTCATATGCTATTGTTGGTTATAACTTATTTTTTTTTGCCTATGGAAATCGTATATGTGAACTTGGGAAATTTAGAAACATAGAGCACAAAAGTTGCTATAATCCCACTGCCCATAAACAAACACTAGTGTAATTTTGGTCCATTGCTTTTGGATCCTTTGGTCACAAATGCACACATGCACACACACACAGACATATGTGCATAAACACACATAGTTTTAAACAACTGTAAAAATAAAATTACACATTTCTTTGCACTTAATGTTATATTATCTCTCCTATCATTATTTATTCTTTGAAAACATGTGTTTCAAAGGTTGGGCAGTTTTATATTATATTGGTTTATTAGGTAGGGTTGTCCAGAAAAACAGAGCCACTGAGGGTGTGTGTGTGTGTGTGTGGAGATTGGAGATTGAGCTTGAGAGAAAATGAGATGGGAGTTGGGGATTTATTTTAAGGAGTTGGCTCACATGATTGTGGAGGCTTGGCAAGTCAAAAATCTGCAGGGTAAGTTAGCAGGCTGGAGACCCAGGGAAGAGTTGCAGTTCAAGTCCAGAGGCAGTCTGCTGACAGAATTCTTTCTTGCTTGAGGAGATTAGTCTTTTTTTTTTTATTAAAGCCTTCAAGTGATCAGATATGGCTTACTCATATTATGGAGAGTACTCTGTTTATATAAAGTCTTCTGATTTAAATAATCTCATTGAAAAATACCTTCACAAAACATCTAGAATAATGTTTGACCAACTATCTGGGTACTCTGGCTAGGCCAGTTTGATACATAAACTTAATCATAACAATTGGTATACTGTAATTTTGAGTTCTGTTACCGTGATTTGGAAAAGAAAGCGTTTCTAGTTTTTAACAATTATAATATTACATGTAATTAAACACATAAAACTTCATTTAATAAATGAGTGCCCTGAAGCTTTATATACAATACAAGCCCCTACTTTCATGAAGCTTACATTCTATGAGGAAAGACAGAATAAAAAACCAGTCGGTTAACAAAAATACGTCAAGTATTCATAAATGCTGTGCAGAGAAATAAAGCAAGATAAGGACAGGGAGAGGAGTAGATAGGGCACAGAGTACTCTTTTATATAAGGTGGTTAAAAGAAGTCCCTTAATTTCTGTGTAAGTAGAGACTAACTGAACAAAGCAGAAAACATTGCCGGTGTCTGGGTACAAGGCATTCTGGGTAGGGGAAAGAACATCTGCACAGACCCTGAAAAGTGAAAACATGCCTAGCTGGTTTGAGAACACAGAATAGCCCGTACTCTCTTCAGAGTGGAAGGAGTGTTGGCACTGGAGTGTTACCAGCAGTGAGCTGACAAGACAGGAGGCTGTGGTCAGAAAGAGGGAGGCTAGTGCAGTTACTAATAATCAGAGTCCGGGGGTGGGTAGATGAAGGGGGGATAGAAGGAAGAATCTGTATTTCTTTGTGTCTCTGATTATTATATCTACCCCCCCACATTGTGACTATATTTTTAAAACTACTTGTATTCCCATTCTACAGCAGAGTTCAACTTTGTTGTCAGATCCCCAGAGTCTGTGATGAACTGGAAGAGGAAAGTGAAGAGTAGTTAACTACTTATCTTTGTAGTGTCCCTAGGATTCCTCATTCCATGGAAGGGCCTTCTAGCTGTCTATCAGACACTGTTTTTGGAGTCCCATGCCCAGGATATTCTCCTCAAATGAACGTGCGAGGAGCTTATTCCTTTTCATGTTTATAGCCTATACTTTTGTCTTGCTGGGGACTGTGAATATTTAGTTCTTTAATTTGGTTCCTCAATTAAAAAATAGTGTGACACTTTTTAGAGGCATATTCTTTGAATATTTTAGTGTTGTGGAATCCATATATGGTTTTTTGAGGTTTGAGGACTCCGTGATCTTAAATTTATTCCTAAGAAGTATGGGTTTATATAGAGAAAGTTTTTTTTTCTTGTGACTTGGAATAGTCTGTAAATTTCAGGATGCAGCTGAGAGTTGCAGATTCTAACATCTGCTGTCATCAGAAGGTATTTCATGATCTCTCCCAGCAGTTGAGGCCAAAATTCTGAACACTACTTTTTCCAAATATATTTGCTGAATAATGGGTTTGGTTCTTCTTGGAACTTATAAAGTTACCTCATGGAATGGAAAAAGTTTTTGCCAATAATTGGAACATATACTTGATTCTGTAACTATATTCAGCCAAACCATGTTCAGATGTTTGAACAAGATGTGCTAATCATGTGCCCATTCTGTTGGGGAGTGGTTTTGGTTAGTAATATTAGCATGCTCTATGCTTGAGCAAGGCAGACATTTCACTTTGCAATGAAGCCCTAAATTACTAGGTTAAAAAAAAAAATGTTGAGTTGATATATTTGGCGTATTGGCTACTTGTTTTTTCTGAGTGTCTCGGTCCTTATATTTTATTAGTATCTTAGTTATATTAGCATCTTTTAGTGTTTCAATTTTTATTATGTAAAGACTTTTATGAAAATTTTAGTTTATTCGTATTTTATTTGTATTTCATTTTTGTTGTACATTGACTACTTTATAAAATCCCTTAAATAATTTTAAAGATTTCAATATGAATTTCAGTAAACAGTTATAAAAAGTCCTATTAATACCTTATTATAAAAATTTCAAAATTCCCAAAACTCTGCGATCTTTGTTAGGGACTAAAGTGTTTGTATCTTCTCATTCGACTCATATATGCTATATTCAGTAATTACAGATGAATTAACTGCCATTTTATCAAAAAAATCCTCCACTATTTCCTTATCTCACTTGTATTCCTTTATTTTATGGCTTCTAATAGCCTTTTGTTTTGTTTAGAAAACAGCAAGGCTCGAAGTAATGATTTTGCTGAAAAGAATGGACTTCAGAAATACGAGTATGTCTTACACCCAAGAACTACAGGCTTTACTTTTGTGGTAGAACGTCTAAGAGAAGGTAAGCACCCATCTCAAAAGGCTACATTTTTATGTAAGTGGCAACAATTGTTAAACTTTGTATGTAGCCCTTCAGAATTTACAAAGCACTTTTTTATGTCTTTTCTGAAGATAAAAGATACTGTGTTTTTATACTAAGTTGACCCCATGCACTAACGTCTTATTATGTATTCTTTAGAAATATCAGAGATAAAAAATATATATATATATCAGAGATAACTTTATAAAAATTTTTTTCTCCTCTCAGAATACAGAAAATAATACAATTAGACTATCATTCCATTTTTAAATTTTTCTCAAAACACCAAAACTGTCTTGAAAGTATCTTAATACTTATACTATTGTTCTTTATAGCTTAAAAAGTATTTTTTGCATTTATTATTCCACTCACTCCAACAGATGATTCTGGTTAGTAGGAAGGCAAATACTACCTCCATTTTGTAGTTAAGTAGAACTGGCATCCAGGGAGGTTAGTAAATTTCTGTAGGTGAGGGATAGAATGGCATTCTTCTGCTTCCTAGTTTGTAGCTCATACTACTACCTCATGCTTCCTCAAGAGCCGTGTCTATTGATGGGCATATCAGGACAAGGTGATTCCATTGATGGTATCACATCCATTTAAATGTGTACATTTTCATATTTTTATGTTAAAAAAACAATTATACATCTTATTTGTATGTTTATATATTGATACATACATGTGTTGAGACAAATAACACATATGAATATATATGGGAAAGGAACTATACAGAAACATGCTGAAGTGTTACTAATTTTACAAGAATGATTTAAAGCCCACAGTCACCTAGTGCAAGAAAAACCTTGTTTGCATGTTTCTGCTCTCCACTCTGATTTCTACCAAGTCATATTGTATGATGATGACATCTATGACAAATTATCACCCTTATCTGATAATTTCTACATTGTCATAAAACTGCTTGTGGTTAACATGAAAGATGAACCCCATTATGTAAGAAAAGGTATAAAGTTCTTGCATCTTTCCCTAAATAGCATCACTGTTGTTCCTTTAGGGTTTAATGTACTTTAAGGTACAAAGTATAACCTCAGTTAATGAACTCTGCCAGAATGAAGCACCTTTACAACTAAGTACCCATGATATAAAAAAAAGTATAGTCAATCCAAAATTACGTTGGTAAACTAAAAATGTTTTCCCTATTAGTTTGGGTTGCTCTTGAAATTCTGTGGTCATAACTGATATGAAATGGACTTGTGGGCTTGATGGTCTTATTGCACATGAATAGTAAGTATCCTTCTACCCAATGAAGCCCCTGCAGAACACAGTTCTTCATGCCTATGGAATGGGTCAGAGAGGCACTGAGACGTTCAAGTGGTGATTTTTTTTTTTTTTTTTTTTAATGTGGTACCGTTTAATTGTGGCATCCAGCTTAGGCTCACCCTTCTCATTCAACAGTACGTTTTTCTATTTCCTCGCTAATCTGATGGCTTATAGTATTTAATGATTTCTGTAAAGGTATTTCTGACATCATGGAACACATTCATCTACTGGATTTCTCTGTAAACACAAGCATGCTGTTGGAACACATCTTTTACTAATAAAGATCTTCCTAAATGTAGGCAGGATAGTAGATTATCTTATAGTGGATAAGGATGTATCTGTAGAGCTCTCTGTTCTGAAATCTGGAAGATATTTTAGTAATGAGCTGATTTATAACTTTGGGGAATGTGTATTACTTAGTCATCACTCAAAGCACTAGTCAACAACCACAGTGTGTAATTTTTCCTGCTAGAACTGGCAGCTGATTCCCCCCCCATATCAGAAAAAAAAGAGAACTACAGTTAGATGTTTCTGTTTACTTCAGTTAGAAAAGTAGGATATCTTATACACTATATAATAATAAATATGATTATGATTATAATAGTATTAGCAGCTAACATTTATTGAGCACTTACTAAGTACCAGGCATTGTGCTAAGTATCTTGTATGCATAAGATCAGTTAATCCTGACAATAACCATACATGGTAGTTACTGTTACTAATAACTTGTAGGGCAAAACTGAAGGAGAAACAGGTGAAAAAGCTTGTCAGAGTTATTGGAATCTGGTTCCTCTGACTGAATATCCAGTGCTCTTTCTACTATAAACTTGGTGCCTCTTGTATTTGTAGTATGATTTTAGTTAACAGAATCTCCAAATCATAAAGCACTTTGGTAACAATAGTGAACTGGATGGTTTTCCTCAAAAAAGAGTTTTAAAAAGAAAAAAAAAAAAAAAAGAAGAAGTGAAATGGCCAGATCATGGAGGGATGTGGTCCCAAAGGAGGAGATTATGGTTCTGCCTAAGATAAGGGTAGCAGGCACACCTAAGGAGGCATCAGGTGGAGAGTCAAAGTCAGCTCCACTCCCAGGGAGCAGGGGGTGGTGTCAAGTGAACACAAACAGTTTCATCAAGGAGCAGAGGTGAAGAGGACCTTAGAAACCATCTAGTCCAGAGTACCCTTCCTAGAAAAGAAATTGAAACCTCAGAAAGGACCAAACCCAACTTTCTGATCTTTAGGTCCCTGAGATCTGCTTTTGATAATCAGTTATGGGAAAAAGAAGCTCTCTGTTAAATGGCCATTATAAATAAATTATTCCAGTGGAATCCTAGAGACCATGTATTAAAATGAATTATCATAAAGTATCATCTTCGCTGCTCATGAATATAACTAAATTCAGTGTTGCTGACATCTGTTTGGCAATCAACACTAATAAGCGCATGAGAAGTTTAGGACATCAAGAAGCTAAGGCTGAAGTCTTACCGAGAAGAACTGAATAAATGAAAATGCAAAACGAGGAAAGTAGCTTCTGCGCCTCTGTTCAGAATATATTTCACTGAGATTAAGAACATTTAGAAAACACACACTTATCCTGAAACATAGCACGCATTATATAACGTTATACAGATGTGTCGTTTCTGTAGTAGTAACTGCAAGAAATTTACCCTGAGTACCTTAAATTTCACCATTAATGTGCTTGCTTTATACTTTTATTAGATCACAACCTTCTTGAAGGTATGGCATGTTCTGCACATAGTGACTCAATCAGTATTAGTTGAGTTAAATATTTTTTCTTTTATCTGAAAAATAAGACAAGCATAGTGTCCTAGCATGTTCTCCTCAGTATATATTAACACTGATAGATCTCAGTCATGGATGATTTTAGGTGTACCTCTAATCACAACCTTTCAGTATGATTATGTAAGTTTTTTCAGTACTAGATTAATCCAAACCCAAAAGTAATTTTCTTTTTTTTTCTTTTCTTTCAAGATTTTATTTATTTGAGAGACAGAGTGAGTGAGAGAGGGAACACAAACCAGGGGGAGAGGCAGAGGGAGAAGCAGACTCCCCGCTGAGCTGGGAGCCTGATACAGGGCTCGATTCCAGGACCCTGGCATCATGACCTGAGCAGATGCTTAACCGACTGAGCCACCCAGGTGCCCCCCAAGAGGAATTTTCTAACTTAGAGGAAGAAAGGCTTTTATATGAGAAAGTTTTTTTTTTTAATTGACAGCTATAATAAATTTATCACAATTTTAAACTTGTAATTCATTCTCACCAAAAATGAGTTATATCATCATCACCATCTCTGGTGCTTCATCATTTTTAACGATAGCTTTACTCTTCTTTGATTTTAAATAAATAAAGATTTGGTCCCACCATTACTTGATTTTGTTAAATGTTTTGTAAGCAATTACTGAGCTGTAACCATGCAATAATTACTTTCACCATTAGGCGGCACAAATGTGTACATTTCAAACAATCTGAAGTTAGGTTGAAATACTTGGGGGTGAGACTAAAACACTTAATATTTGTTGTTTAAAATATGACCTTGCCTACAAGAAGTTTATAGTATTCATGGGTAGATAAGAATACACATGGAAAAAATCTTAAAAAAATAGTATACAATATAATTACATGCTAAATTTTATAGTATATATAAATGTTTTGCTGAATAATTACAGGAGTGTTCAGTAAAGAGAGATCATACAGTGTTGAAACACTTCACTTCTTTAAGAAGCTGCATCTCCCTTGGACCTTGAAGACTATGTGTGATTTGGACAGGCAGAAACAAGGATGGCTGAGGGCAGGATAGGAAGGGTACAAGAGAGGGCATGGACTTTGGGCCAGTAGCAGACTGAGCAGTAAACAGGCACAATGAATGTGATCCAGCTGAAGACTTGTACTGTAGAATAACAGACAATAGTTAAGAAGGCTGTTTGGAGCCATTGTTGAAAAACTTAACTCCTGCCCACAAAAAATCATGGTTTTAGTCATATATTTCTAGCTGAAGCCATTTCAGGCAAATCACCTCATATGTTAAGGCTCTGAAACATCACATATATTTAAGTTTTGGGTTTTTTAATTCCAAGTAAAATAATCCATACTTTATTTCTATTTTTTTTTTTTTAAAGATTTTATTTATTAGAGAGAGAGCGCATATGAGCAGGCAGGGAGGGGCAGAGGGAGAGAGAGAAGCAGACTCCTTGAGCAGGATCCTGAGATCATGACCTGAGCGAAAGGCAGACGCTTAACCGACTCAGCCACCCAGGCGCCCCTAAAATAATCCCTATTTTAATCTATGTTTAGCTCATATGCCTAAAGTCTAAATATGAAAGATGCTTTCTTTCTACTAATCTAGGATACAGGGTTAGTCACTAAGGGAAAAAAAACTCCCACTAGGTAATTGGATCAGCACATCTGATCGAACTCTTCAGTCTGTATTCAGGGAGAAAGAATTGCTTACTGAACCCCCAGATTACCTGTATAGTATCTGGTAGTCCTATGTTTGGCTCCCTCATTTTGGTCTACAGTAGTTCTCATTTGCTCCAAGAAAGTTGGCAGTTGCCTAGAAAGTAAAAGCAGTATGCCATAGATAGCTCAGTCTTCAGTGTTTTCAGACTGTTTTAATTTCTTGGACTTTCTGCTTAGTGCACTACTAAGCATGACTTGCCTGTAACAAATGTTATAGTGAGGGACCGAAGATGGCCAGTAGGAGCCATCACTCTCTGTGGCTCACATTGCCTTTATCCTAGTTGATGAGCCTCCCCCAGGATTGCATTTCAGTGACCCTTCCTAACAGCTAGCATATTCTAGCAGGCCAGGAAGAAAGGCAGACAGACAAACTATTGAAATATTGGGTGCATTAAATGCCATGCACTCTGACTTTTTCTTGTGACTTTTTATTGCTGAAAACTATGAAAAAGGGTAAGACCTTTCCCCTATGTTAAAAAAAATGTAATTATACAGTAGCTCTTTGACATTTGCTAGAATATTTTCTAAAACCTTTTCCGTTTCCCCAAATTTGCCAATATCTCTGTAGCATAGCAGTTGACTCTCTTTTGAGACTGTTTTACAGAGTATGAAGCTTTTATCTATTTATGGTGATGAATAGAATACGACAAACCTAAATTAAATTTGGATACTGATCAGTAGGAAAGCACATGGATCAACTAAGTGACTTGGTCCCACACATCACAAAGCAGAAAGGATTTAAATTTGCCTCAGCAAAATTATACGTGATTACATGTCAAAGACCTTTGGAGCCTCTCAGGTCGAATCTCTGAATGCCATGGTGTGCCTTTAGATCTTTAATTGCATTTCTGTTGTTTTCTTTATTCATTTTAGTTCTCTTTAGCAAAAAATCTGAGCTGCTCATTTAGGACAGATCTTTGCATTGTGTTAATGAAAACAAGTCATGACAACCTTAATGAAAAGTGACAGAAGCCCTATGTTCTGTACATAAAAACAACCATCTAACAAGTACCTACCATGTGCCAGGCACTGAGTCATTCACGTGTTTCTCTCCCCTGCCCATGCAGTGGTAACACCCAGGGAGCTATTTAGAACATAGATGCTCAGGTCTGGGCTCAGACCTGCTGAATGAATCAAAGTGTGAAGGTGGAGTCCTGAGCTCATAGCTACCCCACTAGTCATGTCCTACAGACCACTTCATTTTTGTGACTGCGCTAGGTAACGCTTTGCCCCATGCCAGCCCTGAGACAGACTCACTTTAGCAACTTTCCCAGGGTCACATGGCTGCTGAGTGGTACATGGTTTCAGCTCAGTTCTATTTGATGCCAAAGCCCATGTTCTTCCCACTATGTAGTAAGTTAACAGTTTTTCTATGCCAAATGCTACAAAAATGTAATCTTTGTAGGGTTTGTTTTTTTCTTTTTTTTTTCTCTTTCCAAGACTTCTCCCTGGTACCCTTGGCTATACTGTGCATTTTGTTTAGACAGAAAAATATGTCAAGGGTTTCCTTTTTGTAAAGCATGTCCTTTATTTTTCTGGCTCCTATATTTACCGGCTCCTCCTCCATTTCTCTGATCCTTAAAACAAAGAAACATGATACTCATACTATCTGTCCTTTCAAATTGTGGTTCCGTTTTTTTCTTTTTTTGCCACCAAGTCTCAAAAAATAGCCTGATGACCTGAGTTTTCTCAGTACTAGCTCACTTCCTGTAAAAACAGGATATTTATTATAAAAATATATTTTTTACAAAAAATTGGAAAATTAATTATAAAGAAGAAAAAGGTACCCATAGTCTGGTCGGTTACTTCTCAGAAACTGGTGCATACCTTTTGACAGAAACTCTTGTGTTTTTCCACATGTATTCATATATAGCAAACCAAATTAAAATCAGAATATTTTGCTTTAGAAAGTTTTAACTTATGTTCATGTTTTCTCATTATCCTTAATTTTTATAAGTATATGTTAATATATGCATTATCAGATAGAAGGACCACTATTTATTAAACTAGTCATCTATTCAAAGTTAAAACCTCTTCCAATTTACCACCCTTATAAAACCAAGTATGCATAAATCTCTGTAATTCTTCCCTTGGGATATATTTCCAAGTCTAATTACTGAGTCAAAGAGTATACATTTTTTTAAAGGTTTTAAAAAATTTTATTCCTACTCTGTCCTATTTCAGTCGGCCCCCAAATTCTATTGATGTTGCCTTCTAGAGAGACATCCCCCTTCCTCCGTTTTCATAGGCCTGAATGAATGGGATCCCATTACTTCTCCTTTTTACTTGCTGGCTTTCTGACTGATCTGCCTCTAGTTTCTTCTTTCCTAATCCATATTGCACTCAGCTTTCAGTCATTCTTCATAAAGAGTCACTCTAACGTAACTGTGTATGTGCTTACTTATTCAGAAAATGTTTTTTGGGTACATACGTTGTTTGGCTTGCTGAGATACCAAGACAGCCCATTCCTGTGAGTATCATAAGGTTTAGAAAACAATCATAATGCAGTGTCATAAGAGATATGAATAGAAACTATCTTGAGGACATAAAGAAGGGTTAGTCTCTCTTTACCTATAGTGACACTGAAGAGGTGGCATATGAGCTGAGAATTAAATAATAATTGGCATTTTCCAGGGAGGAAAGGCATTTAAATATTTGCATTACTTCCATATTCCTTGGTCAAAACTTTCTATAATATATTTCCAATCTACTTTTTAAATTTTACCACTCAGAACCCCCTTCAGGCCATGCGAGCCAACCTATATGAATTAATTGACTATTCTTGACTGTGCCTTATGCTTTCTGAATTTTGCCTCTGGTTAAGTCCATCCAGGCTAAAACCTGCAGTGCTTTGCTCTTTTCTTTAACCTCTGAATACTATTCTTCCTTTAATGATCTTCTTCTAAGCGTCCATTCCTATTTCCCCTGGCTGGCAGTCATCTGAACTGAGCATCTTTCTTTTTCCTCTCTAGTAGGGCTCAACATAGAGGACCTTTTACTAATAGCTGCTCTAATACGTTTTCTTAGCTTCTTAAAAGGACAGCAGTGGCCATGTCACCTAGACCATTAGGGCAAAGATTTTATTTCTCAATCCACTGAATACCTTTCCGTCTGTATCTTACCTCCCCTCTTAGCAATAGCTGACACTGCTGATTCTTGCTGAAATACTCTCCCCCTCTGGGCTTCTCATTTTTTCTCCTACATCTCTGGCCACTTTTCGAGACTCTTGTGCAGGTTCTTCCTACCTAGGACTCCATCCTGTGTCTAAGTTCTTCATAAGGCTCTCCTGGGTTCCTTTTTTCTCTCACTGCACACATTCTCCCCTCTCCTGGATTCCTTTGTTCTCTCACTCCACACATTGTCCCTGGCCGTGTCACTCAGGTTGGTGGCTTAAATGATCCTCCATATGCTCATGGCTCCTGAGTCTAAATCTTCTGTTCATAAAGCCCTTCCTTAGTGTAGAGCTTTGTCTCTTTGGAGGTGCTGTCGGCACTTCATCTTCAGTGTTGAAAATGAACTTGTCATTTCCCCCTAAACTGCTTTTCCTCCTATATTCCCCACACCACAGAATGCTAGTGGTGTTATGATGATAATGATAATAATGGCTAAGATGGAGTACTTAAATGCCAGGAGTGTTCTAAATGCTTCACATGAACTCAGTCATTTAATTCTTAGAGGAGGTTTTATTATCATCTTCATTTTATGCATAAGGAAACCAAGATACAGAGAAGCTAAATAATAGTCCAGGGTGTCCACCTTTGAAATGGCAGAGCTGGAAATCCAGCTGTGGAGCCTTTGCCTTAACCAATATGTATCATTGACTCACTCCAGTTACAATTTGGGTGTCATTCTTGGATCAACCCCCTCGCTTTTCTTGCAGACAGTGAAATCCCAGCCAGTGCCTTTGGGTTCGGTCTCTTCGTTGTCTCTCAGGTTCATTCTTTTCCTTCTCACTGCCATCATATCTCCCCTGAACTATCATACAGTGGCTCAGCTGATCTTCCTAGTTCTGGGCTTGCCTTAACCAGTCTTTTCTGCACATTGAACTGGAACGTCAAGCCTTTTTCTAAATGAGGGTGGCAGCACGCTAAGTTAGGTGCTCAGGCTCTGGAGTCCAAAGACCTGGGTTAGAATCCTGGCAACACCAGAATGAGCAGTGTGTCCCTCAGTGAGCCTTAGTTTCATCATCTGTAAAATGGAATAACAACAATGCTTACTTTTTAGGACTCTTGTAAGGATTCAGTGCAGTATATAAAGCACTTAGCACAGTGCCTGGAAAAGAACTAGCACTCAGTAAATGTTATAGTGCAAACTTGATTGTGTCAGCTTCTGGATGAAACTTGTCCCGGGTTTCAAAATGCTCCAAGGTTAAATTTACTTCAACATGGTTTACCAGGCCTTCATGACCCAGCCCTTGCTTACCCTTCTGGCCTCTCTCTCATCTCCTTTGTTGTCCCTTTTGTCCTCGCCTTCCTGAACTGCTTCCCACTCCCAGAGTGAACAGTACTCCGGAACCTTCCCAGGGCATAGCCCCTCCTACTAGCCTGTAGGTCACAGCTTAGCTAGCAGTTCGTTCAGGAAGCCTTCCCAGCTGTCTTAGACTTCTGTGTTCCCCATATGAGTGCTTTACCTCCTATACGTCTGCCCTGTATGTTTTCGCTACTGTCTTATTCTTGTTTAATTGTCTCTTTCATCTATTAACTTTCAGATTCCTGACCTTTAGAATCCAGTCTGTCTCATTGACCATTTGTATCCCCAGGCTTCAGCATAGGCCTAGCATATAATCCTCTTTAAGTTTTTTGAACCTATCACTAACTGGCTGATGTATTTTTGTACCCTGCTATGTTCCCATGAAGATTTAAAGTGGCCCACATAAGTATGTTGGCTACAATGACAGCAGCACCACAATATTAGAGAATTAAAGGGTAAATAAGGGTGTGAGGTTGGTATACAAAGTATGTGTTACAAGGTTAATATATAAAATATATAAGATTCTATGTTCCTATAAAATACGGGTCCATAAATTGGCTCTGAGCTTTCTGGCACCTTCTCTAGAAGGAAACTGAATGGTATCATTGACAAGATCCATAAGATTAAAGCAAATCACATGCTCAGAAAAAGTATGACCATTTCTGAAGGACTTGGGAGAAGGATCTCCTGTGGTTCCTCACAGAGGACATTGTGCACTATTGTGACCAGTGCCCTTACTGCATCTTTGTTAAATGTCCCACATAGGGGCGCTTGGGTGGGTCATTCGGTTTAGTGTCTGCCTTTGGCTCAGGTGATCTCAGGGTCCTGGGATCGAGCCCCGCATCGGGCTCCCTGCTCAGTGGAAGCCTGCTTCTCCTTCTCCCTCTGCCTGCCACTCCCCCTGCTTGTGCGTGTGCACTCTATCAAATAAATAAAATCTTTTAAAAATTAAAAAAAAAAAAAAAGTCCCACATAGCCTCAGGGCGTCCATCCACATTGGCTGAGAGGTGATTGAGAAAGAGCAGTTCAGCTCAGTCTCCTAAGAGGCCAGAACATCAGGCTATGTATGATTTAGAGTGTCTCAACTCTAAAGGTTGGGAGAGCCTGCACATCTTCAACCCATTCTCCATGAATGGGATTTCACTCACTGAGATTCAGGTGAGAAATTGTTCACATTGCAGTTTGATTACTCTTCCTAAAGCATCTGTTCTACAGATACCTTGTAGTTCGAGTTGACGTATGGGGCCGGGGGCTTTTACTAGTAGGATTCTCTTAGGGACATTGAGGAGCCTACTGAGGGAAGCCTCCTATGTGAAGTAAAGGCAACCTCACCTCTGAACTGAGGTGGGCCAGTGTTGTTTCTCACAAGACAGCTGGGATTTAGGTTTTTTTGTGTCCTCTGCAGTGCTTAACAAAATGGTGCCTTGCACATCAGTGGACCATTGCCCAAAACTCAGTCCCTATCTGGCCTTGCTTCTTGCTGTGTGATTCCTTGCCCTCTCTTCAGTCCAGCCATATGGAACATACTTTTCTCATGCTGTTCCTTTTCCTAAACTGTCCCAGTCATCTGGGTATCTCCTGTTGATTCTTCAAGATAGTTCAAATGACTTTTCAACTTCACAGTCCCCTGACTTCTCCAGGTTATTGGGGTTCCCTCTTCTTACTCTCATTTATGCATTTAATCACTTCTTTCATTCCCTTTTATAATCAGGTTTTTTGTTTTGTCTCTCTCTCCCTTGGACTCTGAGCTCCTTTAGGGTAGATAACGGTCTCATTTATTTTTCTATTTGAGCTAGTGTGCGGTCATGAATATTATAGGTACTCAGTATATTTATGGTTTGTACAAATTTTTTAGATGATCTGTTTTCAGCATCTTACATACATATGCGTTGCGTTTGCTTATCTTTGCACATCTGATTAGTAATGCCCGTACCACCTTCAGGCTAGTGATCACTCAGCAGATACTAACTCACATGGACCCTTTCATTGCAGTAGAAGAGAGATTTATGACAGTGCTAGAGGGCCACATAAGGCAGGTGTACAGTAATAAATGCTGTCTTAAGACAGTTTTCTTTTTTAATTACCAAAGAACAAAAGTAAGGCTGATTTTTTTTATTGTTATTCTTCTTTTTAGATAACTTATGTTTTTATAAGGGACATAACAAGAGCATGTTATTTTTAACTGAACAAGGTCTTGGCATTTGATCATGTAAAAATCAGTATGGAATTGGGGTTAAGTAGGGTTTCCCAGTTTATTAGTAGTTCTCTCCTCAGTGAGTTTCAGATTCTGAGATGGTGCTAAGGAGACAGTCACTGCAGCCTAGGGCCTCTCTGTACTGTTTGACTTAAGTAGGGGGAAAATCTTGCCCTGGGGCTATCTACTATTTCTCTAACACCAGCCAGCTGTGATAAATGCTTGCTAGTGTGGAAGGCAGACCAGGATGAAAATGAGTACATATTTTATGGCACCATTAATAAAGATTATCAAAATATATATTCTTAGTATTGGTTAGATTATCATTTTCATCGGTGAGTGAAAATTATATACAGTGGTATATTTTACTCATTCAAAAGGCTTATCTTTGCCTAAATATTGATGCTCTGTTACAATGTTTATATTGTTTTCTTAAGAGTAACATGCTGAGGGGCGCCTGGGTGGCTCAGTTGGTTAAGCGACTGCCTTCGGCTCAGGTCATGATCCTGGAGTCCCGGGATCGAGTCCCGCATCGGGCTCCCTGCTCGGCAGGGAGTCTGCTTCTCCCTCTGACCCTCCCCCTCTCATGCTCTCGCTATCTCATTCTCTCTCTCAAATAAATAAATAAAATCTTAAAAAAAAAAAAAAAAAGAGTAACGTGCTGAAAAATGCTTATAACTATGACACTTACAAAATGTTTATTTTAAAATTCACCATGGTGGAAGACGCTGTGTAAGTAAAATTTATGGAATTGCCTTTGAGTGAGAACTTTCTGCAGACTGTACCCCGATTGCAAAGAATATTGTTACATACATTAAAATGTTCTTTCGTTTTCCCTCTGAAGGCACAGGGGAGTGACACAGAGCAACAGTAGAGGACACGGTAGTTGTTCCATCCGTCACTGGGTGGCAGCTACACATGACATCTGTATGCCCTTATCATGTTGTATTGAAGCAAATGAGAAGAATTTCAATGCAAATGTAGTATGGATGTAACAATATGCTTTTGTTTCCCCTGTTCATGTGAAAATCAAATTTATTCTCCTGGAAGTTCAATTGTTGGCCTGAATCTAAACCCTCTGGGATCCTTGAATCCAGAAATGCATTTTAACAGGAACTTATGATTGCCTTTTGGTTTTATGTAGTATGTAATTTCTTTGCGGATGTGTTATATTTCTTTTTTGGGTTTGTCCAAAAAAGCTTTACCTTGTTTCTCCTTTATTCTGGGCATGTGTCCATTGCATTATTTATAAAAGGTTGTACCTTTTCTCTTTTAGCTTTATAGATTTTTTCTTTCTTATTAAAAGTATTTTCTGTGTTTTTTTCCACTTGCTAGGACCTTATTTGTTTTTAAATACTTTGATGTTTGTTTTGAGTAATGCAAAGGTATTGTTAAAACAACAGTGTGTGTGTGTGCTGTGCATGTGTACATGCAAACCAAGTTCATGTGCCTTCACTTTTTAAAATAGATTCTGATAAAAATCAGTCCCACAAGAACATGTAACTAAATACAGAAATTGTTTACTTAGTAATGTTGAAAAATGTCTGGGCAGCTTTCTGAATGAATCATTTTCTCCCCTTTTTCTGCATAGATGGTATTTTTATATGTGATATAAATTATACTTATATATAATGTCATTATATATTATAACATAGGCACCCTGTACTTATCATCCAGTTGCTCAGAACACCCGAATTCACTTTGTCATAGAATCTGTTCTGAGCAAAACAAGTCCTGGTGTGCAGTTATTTTTTTTAAGATTTTATTTGAGAGAGAGACAGAGACAGAGATAGTGACAAAGAGCACAAGCAGGGAGGAGAGGGAGGAGCAGGGGGCCCGATGCTGCTGCCTGGCTCTATCCCAGGACACTGGGGGGGGTCATGACCTGAGCTGAAGGCAGATGCTTAACTGACAGAGCCACCCAGGCGCCCTGTCCTGCTGCAGTTATGAGGCAGTTCCTCTGCACTGCAGGAAGGGTAAGATGAAAGTATGTTAGTAACTTTCTAAAATTAAGTTGCTTTCTCCTAACAAAGTTATGTAGGAGAGAAAGCATGTGTGTCCTCAGTGGCTTTCATTCCCTCTGCATATTACATTTGACCACATCAAGGAAATTCCAAGTATTCTGCTACTTGGTAAGATTATTGCCCTGGAGAATCTGTTAGAGCATGCATGTACACTCCACATGCCCATTTTAGTGTGCTTATTTTGTGATAATAACTTCAGACAAATATTTTTCATTGTGGCTTAGTCATCTTTTTCATAGGAAATGATAATTGAAAGAGAAACTAAAGTAACCACGGACTTACATTTATTTCTCAATTTTTGTTTTATTAAGTACCTCTTCCATTATAGTCTTATTTGAATGTATAAACAGTAATCCACGATATGCTAGTTTCTTTTCAGTCTAATATTTACATGGGAAAAATAGCTGTCTTAAATCTTTGGACAGCAAGCGTCCTGTTTGTGCACTTTTTTTTGTCGTCATTGTTCTCTTGTTCGTGTTACAGGCCTGTTGTGGGGACTAAAATACTTCTCCAGCAAATACTTCAGTACTGTTAAGTAAACATCTGTGATTCCTTATTTAAACAACTAGCCTTTGATACTGTGAGGGTGTTTTATAATTTCTTAGATAATGTGAGATATTTGTGTTGAGAGTTGTTTGTCTTATTTGTAGGTTAATAGCTGCTTTCTTTGAAGTGATAGATTATATCGCCAAACACTGTTCATTCTTTGGATTAATTTTGCACTGTATAAATGTAGTCTGAAAGTAGTTTGGGGTTTCATGTGGACACTTTTGACAGAACTTTTGAGGCTGTTGTACAAAAGTTTTGAAACCCTATATTCATAGTTTATGATTTGTATTTCCCATTTCCTCACAGATTTGAAATGGCCTTTAGCAGAAGATCAAATAGTAAAACATGGCCTCCGGTGCCAAAGTCAGGTATTAGAGGATATGTGTGCATAGGCCTTGAAGGGAAGGCATATTATTACCCAAACTGAGAAAAACTGCTCTAGTCAAACATGAACCTTAGCAGTGACCTTCTTAAAAGTCAAGGCACAGGGGGCCTTCCTACACCTTACTCATTGGGGGTGAAGTTCTTGGTGACTTATAATGGTCATGAACTAATTTGTAGCAGAAGAAGTGTTAGACAGTGTCTGTTCTAGCCATAGTTATCATTGCTCCTGGCTGGCAGATCTGAGTTCCTCAACCAGTTAACCAGCACTCCTCAAAGCTGGACAACCAACTACCCCATTTTTGCACACTCTTAGATGTCATTGTTATAGAAGGACTACCACTTGGCCATGTTATGCTTCTGCTTAAGAGAGGAACTTCACACTGTTGGTGGGAGTACATGGAAATTACTTTGCATATTCTTTTCTGTGTCCCAAGACTTACTTGCTTTCCTCTAGTATAGAATTTTAACAAGCACACTAGGTTCATAATAGATCCAGAGGAAGTTTCCAAATAGCTTACCAATTAATTTTTGTTCAAGAAATTATTAATAAACTTTATCAGTAAAAACATAATATGTTGATCCCAATATTAGTTTCCTTAGTAATTCAGATAGACTGTAGCCACCGCTTATGTTACTGAATCAGTCATAACAAAGGCTTCTATTTTAATAGGTTAGGAATGGACATTGGTAAGAGCTGAAGTTAGGAAAGACTTGATAGGAAATGCTGATTTTTGTTTAGACTTGACAGACGAATAGAGTTCAGGCAAAGAGAAACATAAAAAGTTTGTCCTGTAATGTACTGTTATTAAAATTGTGACTAAAGGTGTTTATATTTAAATATTCTAAAGAAAGTGTACTTTTTTGTTAAGTGTATGTAACCTGAATCTTAGGTAAGGCCTGTGTTTTATATTTAATACTATGTGATCAAGGCATGCTGTGACAGCGCTGGAATAAAAAATTATGAGCACATCCCTCTGCTCACATTTGGAAAGTCAGTGTATGATCAAGTACCACAGAAACAATTTATGAGTGTAGAGTAGAGAAGGGTTGTAGTGAGCTGGCAGAATAAGGGGGAGAGTTTAGGGAACTGGACCTTGAATTAGATCTTGAGGAATAGCAGGGTTTGATTTGGTAAAGAAATTGAAAGGTCAGCGTTGGAGATCCAACAGTGGAGACTGGTCTGACTGGAAGCCAGAGTTCATCCAAGTGGTAAGATCTGAAGTCAGAAAGGTTGGCTTAGTTGTCATGAAGCCTCACTTCTAACAGAGTAGAAACTAAAGGGAATCAAATAGTGAGAGTTTCAAAGTAGTATTTATAACTTTATAAATACTTGGGGGCTGGTGAGTAAATGGTTCTCTTCTCAGTATTCTAAAAGAATTGATTATCTTGGAAAGCAGTTTATTACTTGTTCTCAGTAAAGTAAGATCTGTTGGCTTTGTCATCATAGTCATTGCCAAAGAGTCCTATTTTCAGCTTTCTGCATTAATTATGTGCAGTTTAAAGGAAGACTCAGTAAAAGTAATTGCATCTTTTTTTTTTTTTTAACATCTCTTTTGATCCATGAGTGAGGTATTTACAGGCTGCATGATGACATATAGTAGGGAAAAAATATGACTCATCCTAATTACAAAGCTGTTTCCTAAGAAAGAATCATTGGACAAATGTCTTGTTTGTGTCTTTACAAAACCATATTGGCTTTTCTGTATAAAGCTGTAAATGGACATAATTTTATATTTGCAAATATTGATTTATCTAAATAAGTCTTTTTCAGCAGTAATTGACCTTACTAGCAAGGTCAGATGCTCATGGACTTTAATGGATTCATTCTCTGAAACATCTGCAACTTCTCTGAAATTCTAGGTGCCCATAGACACTTCGTTTGCAGAGTCTGAGAAGAGCCTTTGGGTGCAACAACTAGGTGGTGTTTGTTGACCTTGGTGAGAGTAGTTTCTCAGTAATGGGGGTCCCAGAAGCCAGATTTGAGTGGAGTGAAGATGGATGTGAATGGAGACAGCAAGTTTAGGTGACTCCTACCAGGAGGTTGCTGCTAAAGGAGAGGGCAGAGCTGGAGTGATCACAAGGCAGGGAGGCTGCAGCAAGGATGACCGGGGAAATAGTTTCAAAGGTGGACAAAATTCAGTAGAGGAAAAGCTAAAAGTGAAATGGATTCATGATGGAGATTTTCTCAGAACACAAGGGGACAGAACAGAAACAAAGATAAGGGGATTCCTCATTTGCTAAGGCAGGAGGCAGTGCTGAACTTGAATATATATTTGGTTTAGGGGACAGGTGGCAAGACAGGGAGCCATGTTTTGATGGAAGACAGTTCTCTCCGTCACATCAGAGCTTAGGTAATCTGATGAGGCTGGTCGGGTGTGTAGACACAGAGGTGATTAATGAGAGTCTGGAATAGTTGCTGTGGAAAATGAGAAAAGGAAGCTGATAAAAACAAGTGAAAGCGCTGCTGAGCTCTCTGACCTCAGGCTACAGGCCCCATCTGACTTCCCACCGCAGCTTTTAGTTCCATCCAAAGTGGGGGCTCACATTGTCTGCACTGGCCTCACTCCTCCCCACCACCTGCAACACTTTGGTCTCTTCTGCCTCTGATCAGATCTACCGGTTCTTTTATGTCTAGTGCAGATAGATCATTTCTTGAGCTCTTCAGCTGGAAGACCGATCCCTCCAGTCTTCTACAGCAGTTGAACCACTCTTAAGAATCACATAATTTGCAAATATATTTTATCTTCTTTCCTAGATTGTAAGTCCCTTTGGAGTAAGAATCATGGGTTTGTCAGCCTTCCGCATGCACCCCCTTCCCTCCCTCCCTCCTTCCCTCTCTCCCTCTCTGTCACCCTCTCTCTTTCTCTCTCTTGCAGTGCTACTGTACTGTTCAGTAAATATGGAATGACTAAATTAAGGCAGATCCACTTTTGTCAGAATTCTTTACCAGGCTAATCAACTCAGAGAATGCTATTTCCTCGAGATATTTACTTTCCCTCTCACACTAACAGCAAAGTATGTTCTATTTGTAGGTGATTACTCTAACTTGGTGGCTCAGGTTATTTAGTGTTTAGATTATTTGTATTATCTGTATTATCTCTATTCTCCCCAATCTCTAATGTGTCCACCACTGTTGATTATGCAGCTTTTACCTTGCCTTTTCTATTGGTAAGGATGCTAATGCCATAATATACCACCCATCCAAAAATTAGGCTTCCTTTTTAAATTCCTTTTTAGTTTCTTGCTCAGTTATTCACTGTACTCTGCTGAAGGAACTTTGTGTACTAACTTGAGCATTTTACAGGGTTTGGCTAGGAGAGGGACACTCACCCTCAAAACAAAGAGGCAGCAATTATAGAAAATGGCAAACGTTAGAGCAAAGGATGATGGAGCATGCCTGAGAATTCTTTGCTTTTATGAAGCCTTGATTCCCATTGGCTAGGTACTCATAACATTTTCATAAATTGAAGCACGTTACTATCACATAAAGGTCATCCTCTTTTATATCACTTCAGAAATTTTAATAATTCAGATCTTTGCATTCTGCTGACCATTTTTCCTGCCCTATAAACCAGTTCATTTTATTTTATGCTTTTATTAGCTGTTTGGTGTTTTTATCTTAAGTGTTGGCCTACACAAATTTAAGATACAGCTAAGTTAGCCAACAGATATAACTCGCTATTTATTGGGTATTAATTAGAAGGACATTATTGTGGCCTGTTGTTAAAATAAAGCTCAGTATAGTTGACCCTTGAACAGCACAGGGGTTAGGGGCGCCACCATCCCCCCCACCCTACCCCCATCCCCCTTGCATAGTAAAAAAAATCCACATATAACTTTGACTTCTGAAAAACTTAACCACCTGATAGCCACTGGAAACCTTACCAATAACATACAGTCAATTAACACATGTTTTGCATATTACATGTATTATATACTGTATTCTTAGGATAAAGCAAGCTAGAGAAAAGCAAAAGTTAAGAAAATCATACAGAAAATACATTTATAGTACTCTATCAAAAAAAAAAATCCATGTGTAAATGGACTCGCTTAGTTCAAACGTGTTGTTCAAGAGTCAGCTGTATTTAGATCTTAATTTACATTACAGAACTGTATTTGGCATTATTTATTTGAGGAGTGAAACCAACAAACGTTTCTCAGAGGCTTCTAATGCCTCTTTTGCCATTTTGGATATAGAGATTCAGATAGCAGTCATAACTCAGATTCCATTTCTGTAAATTCCAAGATTGTGGGCTTCATTGTTTCATTGAGGTGGAATGAAAGTAGTCTTCGACATCACTGCTGCAGTTAGCAGCGTTTCCTCTGACCGCTCTTGCCCCTTCAAGGCCAGGACAGCACGCTCTTGAAGTTTCCTTATTTCATGATCCTGGTCCACCCACTTATATCCATATCAACCCCCAGTGCGGTCTCTGGCAAGATACTGCTAAAACATTATTTTCTTACCTCAGGGAAGGGTGGCCAAAACAGATCAAACCCTCAAATTCTACATCTCTCTGCAGGGATTGTCCAGGGTGGGCCAATGTGTCATCATGTGAAGAGAAGAAAATGCAGAAAAAAGAGGAAAAGAAATCTTCCCAAGCCAACTGCCATCATTTTTGTGGCAGTTTCTGCCTATACTGTTAAATTTCCACGCATCAGATTTTTTAGGCTGCTACGTATCAGTATATAAATACAGATCATTCATAGTGCTTTGTTTGGAAAATTGCTCAGGATTTTAGCTTTGGTTTTCTTCCTACTGAAATTCTTATGTTGGGATATCTGAAGATGAGAAGAAGAGGGTCATTACTAGTGGTGGCCACCTCTTCCATGAAGCTTCCTGATACTGTCAGCTGGAAATAGTTTCTACCTTTCCTCAATTCCTATAGCATTTTTAACTCTATTTCTGTTAAGATACTTGAGTTTGTAACGTACTTGCATACATAAACCTCTCTTCTACGCTACTAGCCCATCGGTTACCCCGTGCTTGCTTCCTTTTTTCCAGCCTTCAATACATACAGCCAACAATAGCTATGTTGTTGTTAATTATTCTGGTTGGCCAATTCATATCTAGAGTGGCTTTAATTTTATTAATGAATCCATTCAGGACATAATGTTTTGTAGGTACAGATGCCACAGGAGATCACTACTTTGTATGGTGTAGAGCTTTTTGGCATATGGCCATACTGATGGTATTCTGGAAGGTTCTCTGGATTTCTTGTTTTAATTTTCTAGTTCATTGTCTTTATTTGGACAGTGTCCTTTTCAAGTAGCAGTAGTTGCTGATGCAGCTTAGAAAAAAACCTTTCTGGGGCACCTGGGTGGCTATGTCGGTTAAGCATCTGCCTTTGGCTCAGGTCATGATCCCAGAGTCCTGGGATAGAGCCCCATGTTGGGTTCCCTGCTCAGCAGGGAGCCTGCTTCTCCCTCTTCCCCCTGCTCATGCTCGCTCTCTGAAATAAATAGAATCTTAAAAAAGAAAAGAAAGATAGATCTTGTGGTGACATTGGGTGGCTCAGTCATTTAAGCATCCACCTCTTGATTTCCACTTAGGTCATGATCTCATGATTGTGGGATTGAGTCCCAGGTCAGGCTCTCCACTCAGCCAGAAGTCTACTTGAGATTCTTGACCCTCGTCACCCTGTTCATGCGTGCTCTCTCTCTAAAATAAATAAATCTTAAAGAACTTATGACTTCAGTGATATTCTTTGCTTCTCATTTGGTGCCCATGAACTAGGGATTGGGAAAGGAAAAACCAACTGCTACCCAGTTAAGGAACTAACATCACTGTGTTTCAGAAACTCTAGGCTTCCTGACAGGACATGAATAAAAGTAAAGTTTCAGATATCACAATGACTTCCTAATAGCCACGTTATAATCTGTATAAAAGAAATATGGGGTAAATAAGAATCTCAGTCATCAGGGGGATGGTCATTTTTTGAATAACCATCTTCATGTTAGCCATTCTATTTGCCTTACTGCCTTCATTAAAACATAGCCGTCTCCTGATCTCATGCTCTGTCCTGGTGCCCTCTCAAGTGAAAGCTGTTCCTTGTCTACCTTAGGATGTTTTCTTCACCTCTGACTTATGCATCTTGGAATTAAAGAAAAAAAATTCTGATTTGAGGCTTTTGCATCTAAATACAGCAATTTTTACTCTTCTCAGATAGTAGTCAGCTTTTCCCTCCATCCCCTACCTCAGGCCTCACTTCACTAGAGGGAAGAGACTTAGCACCTGGCTCAGCTTCTTCCCACCTTTGGTCTAGCCATCCTCTCAGTCAATCTCCCATCCACACATGGGCACTCAGCTTCGTGTCCTGGTCCCCCCCACCCCTTATCCACACTAGTTCATACTTCGGATTTTGTCTTTTGGAGCTGCTCCACCTATGAAACATTACATTTGAACACCTCATTTTTCTGAGAAAACAAAAGATGTTGGTGAGGATGCTGAGAAAGGGGAACCCTCTTACATTCTTGGTGGGAATGCAAACTGGTACAGCCACTCTGGAAAACAGTATGGCGGTTCCTCAAAAAGTTAAAAATAGAACTACCTTATGACCCAACAGTTGCACTACTAGGCATTTATCCAAAGGCTACAAATATAGTGATTTGAAGGGACACGTGCACCCCAGTGTTTATAGCAGCATTGTCTACAATAGCCAAAATATGAAAAGAGCCCAGATGTCCACCAACAGATGAATGGACAAAGAAGGTGTGTGTGTACACACACACACACACACACACACAGGAATATTACTCAGCCATCAAAAAGAATGAAATTTTGCCATTTGCAACAACGTGGGTGGAACTAGAGGGTATTATGCTAAGCAAAATAAGTCAGAGAAAGATAAATACCTTATGATTTCACTCATATGTGGAATTTAAGAAACAAAACAGATGAACATGGGGAAGGGAAGGAAAAATAAAATAAGATGAAAATAGGGAGGAAAACCAGAAGAGACACTGAACTCTAGGAAACAAACTGAAGGTTGCTGGAGGGGAGGGGCGTTGGGGGATGGGGTAACTGGGTAATGGGCATTAAGGAGGGCACTTGATGGAATGGGCATTGGATGTTACATGCAACTGATAAATTTCTAAATTCTACCCCTGAAACTAATAATACACCATATGTTAACTAAATTGAATTTAAATTAAAATTTTTTTTAAAAATACCACCTCATTTTCTGGCCATAGTTTGTTATATTACAACTGTCTATAAGTTCCTGCTACCATAGCTGTTCTCATTAAGATCCCCCTTCACTTAATGCCTTTATTCTCTTCCCCCATTCACAGCTAGAACTACAAGACTTCTGAGATCTCTTCCAATTCTAAGATTTGATGATTTCTGAGATTTTAGGAATCTTCAGTTCTCTGTTTATAGAACATCTAGTCAGTTTGTGGTTATTTAAACATGGTAGTGCTTTTAAAAAAGTTGAGACTACAGAATGCAACATCCCTCTCTTGTGGTTACTGTAATTTCAAAGAGATTATTTTTAGTAACTGTATTTGTTGTTATAAAATTTCTCAGAAATAGAAAACACACGAGAAACTTTAAATAGAAACTACTGAATTTGATGTATTATCTTTTGAAGTTCTGAAGTCTGAAAAGTTCTCTTGTAATATAAGGTTTTTATATCTATAAAAATAAGTTTATTACCTAATTTTTTGAAGAGGGCAGAATGACAAGGTAATATAAGAGAGAATGGAAACTAAGTGTGATAAGAGTTCAGCAAAACTTGAATAGTTTAGAATTTCCTCTCTTCCTAAGAATATCTATAGTATGAAGAACTGCGTTGTTTATGGTAAATTTTTTTTTTAAAAAAATAGCTCTCTCCCTTTAGACAAACCATTTGACTCTATTAGAAATGGAGCAATTTGGGGTGCCTGGGTGGCTCAGTTGTTAAGCGTCTGCTTTCGGCTCAGGTCATGATCCCAGGGTCCTGGGATCGAGCCCCACGTCCGGTTCCCTGCTCCACAGGGAGCCTGCTTCTCCCTCTCCCTTCGCCTCTTCCCCTGCTTGTGCTCTTCCTCGCTATCTCTGTCACTATCTGTCTCTATCAAATAAATAAATAAAATCTTAAAAAAAAAAAAAGAAATGGAGCAATTTGATTTTTACCCAAGAGCAGTGCTTAAAAGATAACTGGCCAGTCTTTATGGCATTGTAGTTATTCTAAATGTGTCAGTCTTTTTAGCTTAAAGATGCAGATGAGAACCTATTAATAAATATCAACAAAGTCCTGTCCTGGAGCCCCTCCAGCCTGGCTGCCAAACCTCGGCATTTCTCTCCAGGTGTTTCTCACCAATAATTCCAAATATTTCTCCTGGGTCTGACTTCTTGGTGGAAGTCCGTTCTGCAGTCCACTCAAGGAAGTTGCTTGACCAGGTCATCTCATGGCTGACAAGGGCCATGGATATGGCTTCTATGCCTAGAGCTCCCCATCCTGACCGCTTGGCAAGGGCAACATGGCCCTGCACTCCCTCAGATCTGACCCAAAGCCCTCCTGGAAAGAGTTCCCTCAGCTTTTAGTTAGCATCCTCTCTCCCTCTAGGACTCAGACCTAATCCTTGGGGGAAAACACCTTGCCGTCCTTTTCTGCCTTCTTTTTAGCAGTTTCTGCTCTGTGGCTGGGCCCCAAACATCCGCTGCAGAGTCCTCTTGGCACTGCCATGCACATAAGTGGAGGTGCAAGGGGCAGGGGAGTGGAGGTAAAGTCCTGTTGGAGACTTCGCTAGAGCTCTTGGGAGCCTGACAACTCCAGGGTTCTGAGGCTTCAAACTCTCCCCTAACATTTTAGTCTGCCAACCCCCATTTTGTCCAGCTGTAACAAATTAATGAAACACCCAAAGAAAACTAGTCAAATATAGCTTTCCTTTCCAGTATGAATTACTACAAACTTGATAGCTAAACAAGATTTTGGTAAACAGTACATTTTGTAAATTCTGCCAATTGGTTATCTGGCAAATTGATCCTTTAGCAAATTGGCCTGCTTTCCAGTGCATCAGATACTAAATCTCAGGTTCACTTGGGACTTCCTCCTGCCATAGCTCTTTCATGACAGTGGGCTTCAGAACCCTTTTTAAATATTGTGTAAAGTCTTCCAATTGAAATGTTGTTCCACATTTAGTTTTATTGAGAACAAAATGTTGTCATCACTCTGGGGTTTATAATCGGTGTTTGCAACCCAATTACAGTAGTTCTTCCAGGATACAGAGTTAGAGTACTCTGCAGCACAGCTGGATGCTGAGCTTATTTTCATTTATTTTCAGTTGGACAAACTGAGGAAAGGGTGATAGTTGGAATGTGTTTATCCTAAGCTCGAAACGTAACTGAAAGGTACCATGTGAAGGAGAAAAGGTAGAGAAAAGGCACAGTGTCTTACCATCTGCTAAAGATTTAAATTTGACCTACAGTTGAGTAAGAATGTATTTTTCTCCTGTTCACCCAATTCCTAAATTATAGAACGACTGATGTCTGTTCTTTAAGCTAGTATTAGAGCAAATCGAATTTGTATATTAACACTGCAAAAAAAAAAAAAAAACCCCACAAAGCAATAAAACAAAACACAACTGTGTATACACATACATAGGTACAACTATAAACAAAAAGTTATTTTAGATACATATATATACACACGTGTGTGTGTTGTTTTTTGTTGTTGTTTTATTGCAAGCTTATTAAAGCATCCAGTGGTGAGGGATAAACTTTCACCCAGTAATTTTGTAGTTTCCTTTGGGTCTGCTGCTATTCTTCCAAGCGTTTGTGTCCCGTTTGTTATCTTTGGCAAATATTTAGTAGGGCCAGGATTCTTTCTTTTTGTTCATTCAGCATTTGAAAAGCATCCTTTGTAAAAAAACTCAGCATCCAAAAGGCAATTCAGACTAAGTTTTCTGCCTTCTGTATGGCATTTTCAATTTTATTTTACTGAATTGTTTGTTTTGAAGCAGAGGTGATAATTATGTTTCCTCATGAACAAGAGTTCAAAGACATCTGCCTTCAGTGCTGACCTTCTGGTGCATTTGATTTCACTTATAATTGTTTTACTCTTAGACTTTAGAGAAGATTTTTGGAACCTGCTGTGTCTATAAGAATTCTGGATCTTTCTGCGTAGGAAAGGCCTTTGTCCAAATAAACTCCTAGAGATTCTAGAACTTTTGGAGGTGAAGATATGGCTTAAAACATCACTTAAAAATAGCTTTTTGCCAGCTCTTTACTTTAAACTTCCATTATTGACCTTAAAACACTACAATGAGGGCTTTTGAGAGATTGCTTTTTAAATAGGAAAAAAGATAGTTGCTTATTCTTTAGATGAAGCAGTTGTATAGGTGGCAAGGAGATCACTTGGTCTCTAAAAAGAAGTGAAGAATGCATTAGAAAGAATGAGCGATTTGATTTGCCCTACCAAGAGGCAATAAACCTGTTTTTTACCTACTCTTATGTGAAGGTGGGCCTCATCTATATTCTGGGAGTGATAAGTCATGACTCCTACACAGAGGAGGGAAATTAATAGGCAAATTACAAATTTTCTTTGCAACGGAAACTTGACACTGAAACAGATCATCTTGGTTTTTACTGTTTGAAATTCAGTAAGAGTTCCAGGAACTAATTATATAGCCCAGGTAGTGACATGGAAATAAATATACATAGAAAACCCAGATACTCAGGCATGCAAAAGGGCCAGGTCAGTTTATTTTTACACAAATAAAACAAGATTCAAAGATGCCAAATAACATATTAAAACAAGAAAAAATAGTACTAATAAACCAGCAAGGATATGCCTAGCCAAGGCTAATTAATATGTCACCCATTGCTTGTCTAGATATCACTAATGCAATACACTGTATGATTTGTAACATCAAAGCATGCTGTGATGTTACAGGTTTAACGTGCTAAAATTTACCCCCCTTTTCAGTCCTTTAACTTAAAAGTAAAATTGGATAGCTGATATGCAGTTTACTCTGCATTTGTCAATCAGCACATGAAAGCATGCTACTGTCACAGTTTAGGGCATTGTAAAAACAGTTTGTATAACTGAAATGTATTGATTACAACCACAGGAGAAAGACATGTTACTTTGCAAACTAGGATGTGATGATCAATTGGCTAAACTATCCCCATCACATCTGTAAAATGAGGATACTTGCCTTTTGGGATTATTGTCAGGAATAAATGACATAATCTGTGTAAAAAACTTGGCTCAGTACTTGGACTATGCTTGGTGTTCTATAAATACATCATCATAATTATTACTAATTATCTGTTCAAGTACAGGTTTCAGCTGCTGAGCTTTGAGTTTAGCACTGAACTTAAGAAACAGAATATTTGTGTTACATCCTCTAAGGTCAACAAATGGAAGTCCTCTGGAACTATTTTTATTGTATGAAGTTAAATATATTTCTTCAATTTTTAAAATTTAGGTTATCATTGTCTACAAATGTTGAAAACAATGTTTTATAATTCACGTGTTATACTTGGAATGTTATGATAACTGATAGAGGAAATAATCCTACAAAGTTTTATTAAGCACCTCCTATAATCAGGCCCTGAAACTCTAATAGTAAAATATAGACTTGTGTTCACTAATAGCTTAAAGCCCACAGGCTATTGAGGGAAACAAACATCTGAACAATACTGTACACCATTTCACCTTTCTCTTTGCCTTAAATACTCCCTCTAGTCTAGAGGTGAATACCTATACACCTTGAAAATGGGGCTTGACTGTTGCTCTTCTTAGAAATTTCCCTGCCCTATCCCCTCTACCATAGTTACTCATTCCTTTCTTTGAATGTAGTTCATACATTCTTACATCAGTAGGATAGTAATTTGTTTATTTCCATGCCTATCTCTTTTACTGGACTGTTAACATCATGGGAGTTCTCATTTATCTTGGTGATCCCGGCTCCTAGCACAGCGCTTAGCACCTACCAAGCACTCCATAAATGTGGATGAATGGATACTGTCTACTCTTCTTCCCCTCTCCAATCCCTTTCCCATATTCCACCATGCACTTGAAAAGAAGTGATGAAACATCAAAAAAATGAACCAAAACTCATTAGTAGAAAGGAATATTAAATAATGAAATTGATAAAATTTTCTTTCCTAGCTTAATAGTTGTATTCACATATGATGAAGCCCTATTAATGTGACTTTCTCAATTCAGAATGAGTTATGTTGTTTATAGAACAGGTCTGAAATAAATCATTTTTTCATGTATGATGAAGGAGGTTGCCAAGCAGAGAACAGTGTGAATAAAACTGCTGGATGATTGTTTAATCCATTTCGTACATTTTAATAGCACTCATTTGATTATATTCAGTTACTACATTGATTACAAATGATAATGAAAGAGTTGCCTATTTAAGTACATCCGATAGGAACTATTATTTGCCAGCCTGCTACTAGCAGTTTCCTTTAGCAAAATACACTTGAAGCAACAAAAATGCCATTTTTGAAGAAGTCTGAACTGGAAAATAGTTCCTCATCTTCCCAGTTAATCCAAATTAGAGTGCTTTTGAACTCCCTACCCTCAGTTTTGAGTGGCTGTAGAATAAATGCTTAGTTGAAGGACTTTCATAATTTAAAATCAAATACAGATCAGTATATTCTGGCATATGGATCATAAATTCTATATATCCCCTCAAAACCAATATTCAGTATTTATGGTAAAATTAACCGCCAATGAATGCTTTATCTATAAGGATTTTAGTAGATATGTATCATAAAACTTACTATTTAAAAATCATTCTCAACACTTGAAAGTCCACTTTTTGGGAGCTGCAACTAGATAATGAGCTAGACCTAGGATTTCTTTAAGCAAGAAGAATTACATTTACTACTTATGCTGATTTTTGTTTTAATGTTGCCCTTTCTATGATTCTACATTACCAAAATATTTTAGGGTAATGTTCTAAGTCTCTAGGAAGTTTTTCCTGATCGGCTATATTTGTTATTTGAAAACTAAGGTTATTTCACATTTATACTAAAATAGTGTGTGTTTTTTGTATGTCAGAGTTGGGCTAGATTAAAAAAAAAAATCGATAGAACTGGAATCTATTTTGGATCTCCTAGGTTTCTGTTGATGTTATTTAACTGCATATTAGTCTCCCTGCCTGCTTATCCTCTTTGCTATCTTCTTGAACTCTTTCGGCTCTTATAAGTTAATAGCCAAGAAATCCATTGCTATTTCCAGTTGTTTTAAATTACTTAAGGCAAAATGCAGTAAGTCTTGACCTTAAAAATATCAAGAGAATATTATACTAGAACTTCAGTGAATTAGTCACATTCAAGAAAATACTTCTATGCTTGGTAAACTGTTCATTTTAATTATTGGCAGAATGAATGAATTAGAATTTAACATCACTTTTTAAGAAGAGTGACCCTGACTAGCTAATCAAGAATTTGGGCATACAACTTAAATCCTAGTATTAAGTCTGCAAACTCCATATGAAAATTTTTTAAAAATCTGGCAAAATGGCATATCAATCTTATATTTTACCTGGGATTGATCGTGGCATCTATCTAGAGAGTGGAAATTTTTGTCTGAAACTAATTTCAAGGAAATATACCAATCCATGTAGTATTTCACTCAGGCGGGGCTTTTAATCAGTGGGTTGGGCAATGATGAAATGTTCAAGTCTCAACATTGAAGTCATTGTGTGGCTTCTTAATTGGCTGAGCTTTCTTCTTTCTCTTGCATAAGGAATAAGCCCCACTAAGAAACTCCTGCCATACTAGGCTCCCTGTGATTTTTCACTCCCTCCAGTTACATGCAGAAGACATTTCTGTGACATTTTAGAAGACAAGTTCCTGCAAGTTCTATCAGAACGTGTAAAATTTTAATTATAAAATTTTTATAATTCTGTGACTCTCCATTTTATTTGCCACACATACGCATTTTCAAAAAAACTTACATAAGAAATTATAGTTTCACACTAGTGTCTTTAGGACTTGGAACTCAGGGATGTAGTAGAGGCCTGCTGTTTTTCATTATAAGCCTTACTGTGCTATTTGATATTTTAATCCATGTATATATGTTATTCTAATGAACATTAAGGGAAAATAATCAAAACTTTCATGAACTTGTTCTTGCCAGAATACACGTTTTTTTTTCTCTATATTCACATAGTCCTGCAGATTCACCTAGTTGGTTTTGGTCCAACATTTTATTATGACAGATTTCAAACATGCAAAGTTGCAGAAAAATTTACAGTGAACATCCATACAGCACCATCAAGGTTCTACCTCAAACATCTTACTCTACGTGATCATGTACCTGTTAGATAATCTGTTAGACACCTGGTTAGTTGAGTGTAATCCCTTATTAGTGCTCTTTTACGAATTCCCCTTTTTGGCTTTTTTCTTGATTTGCATCAGGCTGTATTGTTGTTTCATTTAGCCTTATTTACTAATTTCCTTTGCTCATATGTGTGTGTGTATGTATGGGTGAATGCACACATTTTCAGAGCCAGAGTTCCCACCAAAGTGACCAGTTATTTCTCCTGGATTAACCATCATGTGGGAAGGTCTCTCATTTCTTAGCACAGTGTATAAAATTGTGATCTCTCCTTCTCTTTCTACTCTTGTCTCAGGAATTTTATTTTAGTTGAAATGAAACAGTTTATAATTAATGCTTCCCTAGGAAAAAAAGCAATGAAGATTTTATTGGATATTTTTAAATTTGTCTACAAAGTTTATACCATATAGGAATCTTGTTATATAATCCTCAGATGTTTTAATCAAGCATAAAAGCATTATATAATCTATATTTCCTCCATAAATCATGAACCTAAAGGCTCTCACCTTGATTACACTAATTTTCAGAAATGATTGCCTATAGATTTTATTGGTTTGCCTTTGATCTTTTTTCCTTCTTTATGTTCCTTCAATTTTAACCATTGCCTTTTTGAAAATGAGGATTATTATTATTTTTTTTTTTTTAAGATTTTATTTATTTGACAGAGAGAGACACAGCAAGAGAGGGAATACAAGCAGGGAACACAAGCAGGGGGAGTGGGAGAGGGAGAAGCAGGCTTCCCACGGAGCAGAGAGCCTGATGTGGGGCTCCATCCCAGGACCCTGGGATCATGACCTGAGCCGAAGGCAGACGCTTAACGACTGAGCCACCCAGGCGCCCCTATTATGTTTCTTTTATTCCCTGAAACTTAAAGAGTATCAGTTTTCATTGTGTTGTCTGGTATACACCCATTTGTTATCAGAATTTCTCCCATCTTTTTATTTTCTTTCTAGATACTGTTCTGTGTAATACTTTATTACTGGTGTACATCAGCCCTCTGACCTTTCCCCTTCTTGTCAGCTTTCCCATTCCTTATCTTTCTCTCAGGCCTACCTTCTTTCTGGTTTTTATAGTAGACCCAGAATTTTTCTTCTCTCAAGCTTTAGTCATTCCTTCAAATCACTAATATATTGAGTAATTATGTGCCAGGACTAACAGGAGCCACAAAGATGCCTCCACCCTATCTCCCTAGTCTGCTCAGCTTAGATTCTCGGTGTGTCCTGCACATACTGTGTCCTTTCCCACCCATCACATTTACCCTTGTTTGCAGTGCCATTCTAATCCATCTATCCTGTTTCATTCTTAAACAGCACCCATGAGGACCCAGCTACTTTGAGCTTCTGCTGACCTTAAGAGGTACATTTAAAAATAGTATGTTAGGCCATTTATATCAAGGTGATATTTATACCAAAGGTTTCAGATAATAGGTCTGCATAGTTTTCCAGAAGAGAGCCTGAATTTTAGGATTCTGAGTTTGAATATGGTATGCTATCACTTTTCAAATATTTTTATTACGTGCCAAGAAATGTTGTAATATTTCTGGGCGACTTTTCAACACTTAAGTTGCCGTGAGTGAAGAGAATTGTTTAAGTGGTAAAACAACCAAAGCAGAACACTAACTTCACTTCAGTATATTATTTCTTTGGGTTAAAGACCAATAAGACTAAGATTGTGGGTTTAATCCCATGCGGGCCAGTTAACTTCCCACAAGCAAATACTTTTCAGTATTCACATGAATAGAGCTAGTTTAGCACTGACCCATTTATCATGGTCAGTGGTGCAAGCTTCATATCCCAAAGTTAGCATATGCAGAAAGTAATACATTTTAATGAAAGCTTTTGTTATTTGGCTTTTTTTTTTTTTTTAATGCAGTGCCAGAGACATACCAACAAAGTGATATGAATGTTGTATATAGTGCTTTGTAAATAGTATAATTCAATTGGTGTATAAATATAAAGTGATTTAACTATATAAATTTTTTTAAATGCAGAAGAAAGGAATAGCATGAAGTTGAGAAAAAGACAAATTTGGGCATATGCCAGTATTGGGCTATTAGGGTGACTAGAAGTGATGGGGACAGGAGGCACCTGGCAGACCTCTCTTTTTAGGTCAAGGGGAGTGGTTGGTTGTCATCCACCCAGCTTCTTTCTCAAAAGGATTTCCAGTGCCAGGCTATGGTAGTTAGAGTTCATCAAACAGACAAGTGGATGACCTATAGGGCTTTGACTAGGAAGTAGTGGGTTGATAAGTATGCTCAAGAGAGATTATCCTTGCAGCTGTTTTAACAGAACAGCAGAGCAGATTGCTGAGCTTTTAAGATCCCAGCACTTTCTGGTACTATAGATCTTACTGGAACTTATCAGCAACTTGGAAAATTCCCCTGAAAAGAGTGTATAGTTCATTCGTCCTGCAGGCAGCCAGGTCCAAAGTATTTCAACTCCCGACAGTTAAAGAGAGCCTTGAGAAGTTATTTCATAAAGCCAGCCTTTGGTAAAATGGTTAAGGAGCGGAGATTTGTTTCAGAGGGCATTGCCTAGCCTTTCTGTACTCCACATCCTTGACTGAGATCCTACTGTTCTTTGGCCATCTAAGGCTTCTACCTGGACACACATGCAATGTAGATTGTTCTGTCCTCTGGACTTGTCCAAAAGCATCAGTTCTGTCTCTTTTCTTTAAAAGTTTTTTCAGACCAGTTCATCTAATCAGCTATTCCTTTTAAAAGCCTGTCTTTTTGTTCCTATGTATTATTCACTTCCAATAACAGAGAGCTTTTTATTTTAATGCTCTGAAATAAGAGTGGTGCAAAGTTTAAGCATCATGGACATCTACTCGGGAGGCTTAGACAGCCTGTTGATCCTTTAGTGGTGCTCTTCCAGCCATACTCACTCAGCGTAAGGTCAACCCTAATTTCTCATCTCTTGTCTTTAGATTGATTACACATAAATTTAGAGGAAGATGAGGTCTCATCTTTCTTTCAGAGACAGTCAAACATAATAATTGAGAGCATTTCAGTAAGGAAAGAATTGGGCGAGAATTGCAATTTCATATCTTCCTAGCCATGTGATCCTGGTGATTTATTTAACATTTCATTGGTAAATGAGGATAATAAAGCTTTACCTAAGATTTACTTGTGCTGCTTCAGTAAAATATATTTAAGAAGCTTAACATTAATATATCATGCAAAATATAGAAGAAACAAAGTTTTTAAGAAATAGTACTTGACACAGAGTAATCACTCCAAAAATTGCTTCCTGAACGTTGCAGTCTTTGCCACAGGAAATTATCAAAGAAATTATTCAAGAAATGATCCCAGGTTTTTTAAACATGACTATCTAGATGGAGAAAGCCCAGTGAGTACACAATACAATGAAAAGAAAAAGACCTACCACAAAACATAATCATAATATTAAATTTCAGAACACCTGCAATAAAACAAAGATCCTATAAGCTTCCAAAGAGGAGAAATAACATTCAAAAGATCAAAAATTAAAATGGCATCATGTTGTCCAAAGCAACACTGGTGGAAAAAGTGGAGGAAGTCCTTCAATTTTTTATTGAAGGAAACTCATTTCCAACTAAGAATTCTGATATATCCTAATCCTCAACCAAGTGTGAAAACAGAATGATCATTTTTGAACATTCAAGATCTCAAAATTTACCTCTCATGCACCTTTCTTAGGGGGCTACTGAAGGAGGTGTTCTAACAAAGGAGTAAAGGAAAAAGATGAAGATTGTGGATTCGGGAAACCAGGCAAATAGTATAGGAAGGGTGTCTCCAGGATGAAGGCTGTGCTACAGGCCTTGTGGACTATACTCCTGATCAGAGCAGCGTCCACATGGAGGGTACCAAGAAGAACATCTCCAGGAAGATGAAACTGCTAGATGGTCTGATGTGTATGAATGTACTGGAAAGAGATTTGTGCTTCTAGCTGAGTTTGGGGATGAACTAGTGGCAGGTTTCTAGAAAAGTAAGCAAAGAGAAAAATGAGGACATTATTAACTCCAGGGAAAATGATTAGTAGCACAAGAAAGAAATGTAATAGCCACTAACAACTACACTGAATCTCTGTCTCATTTTATAATGTAAAGACTAAATACTAACCTTACTAAGAATTATGATTAACTATATTGGAGCCATGGAGGGGAGGTATGGGAAGAAAATAATGTGAGAGCAAAATCCCTATTTTTCATAGTAAGAAGTTGGTAACAGGAAGACTGGGGGGGAAAAAAGTCATTGTAGGCATTTAGCCATAGGGAGGTAAACCTGAGGGGAAGAAAGCTTAGAATGTTGGAAATGCTTATCTTTGGAGAGTGACATTACAGATTAGAGGCATCAAGCAGGTGATTGCTTCTTGTGTTGATTATAAGCCACAGCAAACATTACTAATACTCATCAATGTGGTTCTTCTCTCGGGCAAATGGAAGCATATAGGCGTCTAAGCACCCTTCTGACTAGTCAGGGCCATATGACTAGCTCTGGCCTAGACAGAGCACGGTGACACCGTGACCCTTCAGCTCCTTCTTCCCATGCCTCAGCAACCTGGAGGGAACAAGGACAGACTGGAATATATCCAGTGGTCTGGAAATCTTTCCTATGGTTTTTTTTTTTTTATAACTGTGACTTCTTAGCTTAGAGAAGACTAAGAGAAGATTTGGCAAACTTTTCCATAGAGGGCCAGATAATAAATATGAATTCATTGCAGTGAAAATTAAGAAGTGGGTCTGTGTTTCAGTGAAACTTTATTTATGGACACTGAAATTTGAATTTCATATAGCTTTCATGTGCCATAAAATATATTGGGGTTTTTTTCAGCCATTTAAAAATGGGGAAAACCATTCTTACTAGCCTACAGGGTATACAAACACAGGTAGATTTGGCTGACCCACTTTAAATATTCGATGGACTGTATCACAACTGTTGTTTTTTATAGGACAAAACTGAAACTAAAGAGTGGGAGTCCCAGGGGCATCAGTTTCAGCCTCAAATTTCCCCGCATAATGAGAGCATTTCTACAAATTAGAGCTGCCTGCAATGAAAAAGCCTGCCTCAGGGTGTCTCTGGGCTTGAAATGTTCATACAGAGATGGGAGGTTGCATTAGATGACCGCTCAGCTCCCTTTTAATTCTTGCATTTCATGGCCCTATAACACAATTCAGAGGAATCATTCTGATAAAGCTGTTTTAATGTTTTCCAAAGTATAGTCACTTCCTGTGGGTTTTAGGACAGTTCTTAGAAAAAGTTATGTCTGTGTATGTGTGTGTGTTCTTAAGTATTTTAAATTAAGCATTTATGGTGCCAAGGTTTGCAGAGACTACTTGCTAGCCTAAACATGTTTGCACACAGCAGTATTTTCTAATTTAAATTCAATCATAATCTCCAAACAGCCCTAGCCTAGACTAGCGGAAGGTATAAACTTCATTTTCATCTCATTAGGCCACCTGGAAGCTGCAATCAGTGAGTAGTCTTGACGTCAATAGTCTGCCTGCTTCATTAAAATGATAATTTCATGGCTTTAATTCCCTTTGTAAAATGTACCACTGTAGGACTCTATATGCAGATTTATTCAAAACTAGACCAGTTTACATGTCGCATTTTAGTGTATTTATTTCTCCAGATTTCTCAGTGTATTGCTATTCTTAGGAATTGCTTTGGCTTTTAAAAAGTGTTCAAATACCTACAATATTTAGATATTTAAGGCAATTTCAGCCTAGTAAAATTTATTTTAAAATAATTCTGGGGCGCCTGGGTGGCTCAGTTGGTTAAGCGACTGCCTTCGGCTCAGGTCATGATCCTGGAGTCCCGGGATCGAGTCCCGCATCGGGCTCCCTGCTCGGCAGGGAGCCTGCTTCTCCCTCTGACCCTCCCCCCTCTCATGTGCTCTCTCTCTCTCTCTCATTCTCTGTCTCAAATGAATAAATAAAATCTTTAAAAAAAAATAATAATAATTCTGAAAGCGGTTTTATCAGTGACCTAATTCCTACTTTGAGTGAAATATGCCTCCCCTTTTTCCCCTATAGTTCTGAAGCTCCACATTTTTTTTTTTTTTAAGATTTATTTATTTTCGGGGGCGGGGGGGTAGGGAGCAGAGGGAGAGGGAGAGAGATTCTTAAGCAGACTCTGCCTGAGCACAGAGCCTGACCCGAGTTCACAACCTGAGCTGAAACCTAGAGTCAGTTGGTTTACTGACCTTTAGAGAAAGGTGCAGTAGCAGTTTTAGTGAGTGATCAGAATGAATTTAGATCGTTCCGGAAATTGATGAACAAAATCTTTTATGTCATGTGAAGTCCTCTAAATTACTTTTTATGTTTTGAAAGTGCCATAAACGTTTAAACACCAAGTTCACGTTTGGTCAGAATCTTGAATTCTGACTGATTCACCACCAAAGGAGATTAATCAAAAGAGATAACCTAGGGGCAGCTGGGTGGCTCAGTCAGCTGGGCAGCTCAGTCAGCTGGGCTCTGCCTTCAGCTCAGGTCATGATCCCGGGGTCATCAGGCTCCCCACTCAGCAGGTTGTCTGCTCCTCCTTCCTCTGCCCCTCCCCCCTACTTGAGTGCTTGCTCTCGCTCTCCTTCTCAAATGAATTAAAAAAAAAAAAAAAAAAAGAGAAAACCTAGAATCCACTGCTGCCCTGACACAAACTAAGGCTCTCCCAATCAGTGCCCCTAAACCAGTTACAGCCTAGACCCTGAGGGTACCTTGGACCTTTCTTTCACCTACTTGCCAGTACCTTTACGTTTTGCTGATTTTCCTCATAACAGTTTTATCCTTTTAGCCCTCTTTTGCTGTTTCCTTTTCCTTTTCTGGTCTCCAGTGGAAAAACCATTCACCAAAGTTTTGTCCACTTTGGCTCTTCTCTCATTGTAGTTTCTCCCTTAGAATATACCTCATGCTTGTGACTACCACCATTATCTGTTAGCTAACAATTTCCAAATTTATACTTCTGGCTAACTGGTCTCCTGCGTCTGACTTACCTGTGTCTCCAGTAAGTGGATTGGATAGTTTTGTTTAGATATGTCACTATCACAAGATATGTCTAATGCCAAACTCATTTTTTTTCCCATTTTCATTTCTCTTCAACAGTGCCACCATTCTTATATCCTCTCAAGCTAGAAATGTTCTAGGAGGTGGCCCACAAAGATTTAATGTAGAAAAGCAAAGACTTGTTCATCTGTTCCTTTTGAGGAATGCCAAAAATTTGTCTTGTTGAAGGCCAGTTGAATAGAATTAAGTTCTTCTCAGCCCAAGCGTACCCATGAGTATCAATTCCATTAATAATGACCCAGTGAAATTATAGTTAGTCCTCAGTCAGGCACCCTCAACTTCCACCACGGCCACCATGCAGAGATTCATGGTGCTTGTCATTAGACATGGAGGATAGAGATTTAATTTGATCAAGAGTTTCTAAGTCATTTGAAGTTTTAATTAAAATGGACAAAATTCCCAGAGGGTCCTGAAATTACACGGTTTTCAAGCATCATAAGATGAAGGATGGCCCAAAGCATCAGTCCAGAGCTATTGGCTACTTACTGGCTATAAACAGATCTCCCCTAGTTACTTTCTAAAATAGGAGTTTAGTAAGTGACATTCCACTCTGTTTCTTGGATGAGGGTCTCATGCAACTCTTTTCTCAGTACGTGACTGAGGATCAAATACAACTGGGTTTATAATACAGATTCAGTAAGAAGAGTGAGTATACCCAATTTTCTGGTCCATCTGACATCATTATCAGTGATTATCCCAGATGACTGGGACATACAAGTCATGAATTTAAAGCCATTATTTTAAGATATAATTTAACTTCTCTCACTGATACTTCAATGAAAATGAAGTTAAGACTGAGACAGTTTTATTAGACCAATTATAAGTTATCCATTCATTCAACAAATACTTATTGAATGTCTAAAATGAGATAGCATTGAACTAAGTGATATATGACATCTAAAGGCATTATAATATTCAGACATTACTCTTGAGGAACCTATACAATTTAGTAAAATTCCTGATTGAGTTGGTGAGTTTAAAAAAAAACCCCAAAAAACTGAGATTAAAAGCTTCCTGCTTCCATATGGTTCAGTGATGAATATAGTATCCAGTTCCATCCATGTCGATGCAAATGGTGGGTATTCATCCTTTCTGATGGCTGAGTAATGTTCCATTTTATATGTGGACCACATCTTCTTTATCCATTCATCTGTTGAAGAGCTACTTTTAAGCCATTCTGAACACTAATAGGATCAGGAATGATGTTTTCTTAGCCCCTCCCCACCCTAGAACAGGGACAGCTTAGTTTGACTTTGAAATGAACTTTGACCTTGCAACTTAGGGCATGATCCCCCCCCACCACACACAGCCTCTAAAAGCTGTACCCGCAGCAGTATATGAGGCAAATAAATAGCCTTACAGTGACTGAACTGTTTTTCTAGACTGACAAATATACCAGAGCCTAAGTTTAGCCTTCATTTTAAATGTGCAAGCTAGTGTTTCTGAGGGAGTCTTATTGAATGTACTTGTTATCTAGTTGGTTTGCCTGACTTTCTCAGTGTGGGCAGTAGTTTTGTACCTATATACCTGTGGTTTAGAAAGGTGGAGGCTACGTCTGGGAGGGTCTTGGAGTGAGTCAAGTCAGAGAGACCTGAAGTCATACTGTGACCATAGCTGAGCCAGCTGTAACACAACTACAAGAGAGTAGCTCTAGTTGCTAGGTCTGCAGAGAGAAAAGGAAATGTTGGCCCAAGAGTCACTGATAGATTTTCATGAGAATGATGGATGGTAGTATAGCACCATAAAGATAAAACTATAGACCGAGATAAATGATCCACAAGAGAATATTCATTTATATGGTCACCCTCCTCACTTAAAAACTTTTAGTTTTCTCTTTCAGGCTGGATATAAAAGATAATATGAATAAATCTCCTTTTAGTAAAGTAACAAGTACTCCAAGCAAAGTAAATTCACTGAAATAAAAGCTAACCCTGGTTCACCCTAGGAATGTGATAGACTGTACCATTTCTCAGTTTATTACAGGTCAATGAAGGAAGCATTTAAAAATTTACATGTGAGCCCATTATTCTTTCAAGTTGAATTAGGTATTCATAATCATACCTAGAAGAGTAATGGAAACTTTGCCATTTCAGTACCGCATGCAAGAAAGCATACCATAGCCCTGTCCTTTTCCATTGGACACATTCTCAATTAGAACAGTGTGTTTTTTCTGCTGTGGGTAAATGTTGATTAATTGATGTTTTGTTTGTAATAGGTTTCAGAAATGGAAAGAATTTCAGTTATATTTGCAGTGTAATAAAATTAAGATATTTAAGTTTATTTAAAGGGCTTTTGCTGCCAAACTTAACATTTTAAGAGACTTTTAAAAAGATAATGTAAAGACCAATTGTATTCTTTCAGATTTTAAAACCTGTGCTTATTGAGAATAGCAAAGTACAATTTTGGGGCCTTCACTCCAGTCCTTTTATGCAGTGGAAAACACTACCGCTGGGAGGCAGGAAACCAGGCTTCTAAGTGTAGTTCTTTTAAGATTTTTTATTCATTCATTTGAGAGAGACATCGAGGGAGACCATGAGCAGGGGGGAGGGTCAGAGGGAGAGGGAGAAGCAGACTTCCCTCTCAGCAGGGAGCCCAACACAGGACTCAATCCCAGGACTCTGTTATTAGGACCTGAGCTGAAGGCAGATGCTTAACTGACTGAGCCACTCAGGCACCTCTAAATGTAGTCCATTTATTCAGCCAACTCTAAGCCTATTTGAACATTTACTTAATTTCTCACATCTTCTGTTTACCAAACTGACAATGAGAAATTCTCAACTGTCTCCCAATATTAAACTCCTAACCCCAACCCTGGGGCTTTAGAATCAGACTGATCTAGGTTAGAACCATCATCTTGTCCCTTACTGGCTTTTAACCTTGGACAAATTACTCAGGTAACCTGAGTCTCAAGACCCACTTCGTGGGGTTATTATGAGTGTTGAATAATACTGGATAGTACCCAGCTTACCATTTGGCATTCAGTGGGATTTTTTTTTAAGTCTTTGTAATACAGAGGAACCATTTTTCTAACAGGTATTTGTATGAAGAGTATGTTCAAAGCAATGTGGAGAATACAAAGATGAGAAAGACATGCAGCCTGCTCTTATGGAGTAATCACCTCTGGTTTTGAATAAACACTTAGTATAAACTAGAAAAATGGTAAGTGGCTGTGGGAGAAGGCCACATAAAGGGCTGTGGGGTTTAGAGAAGGAAGACAATATATACAATATCATGAAATCCCAGAGATTAGAGGAGTACGCGGAAATAAAACATGGTCTTTGATGTTGTGATTATTAACCCAGACCATGGCGATGTGTACCTAAGAGGTGGATATTGCCCATCCTGAGCTGCATCTATTGATACTCAAAAGATAATGGATCCTGACATGATTCACTGAGAAGAGCATATCATCACTTCTGAAGTATTCGTGCCAAAATGCATACCTTTGATTTAGTCACAAGAAAACATCAGACAAACCAAACTGAGAGTCCACAAAATAACTACCAACGTTGGTTCCTGGATTGGATCCTTAGGCAGAAAAAGGACAATAGTGGAACAATGGGCAAAATTTGAATAAAATTTGACCTCTAGATTACTGGTAAAGTCTCAGTGTTAATCTCATTTTGCTTAATTGTATTATGGTTGTAGAAGATGTTAACATATAGAAGGCATATAAGGTCAAGTTTACTGGAAGTCTTTTTAGTATTTCATAATATTTTTTACAAGCTTGAATTTATTTCAAAATAAATTTAAAAAGAACAGCAAGGTAATTCATCCTCATAGTATAAATCCTTTGCAGATTCACATAGCTCAAGTAAAGATCTGTTTTAGATTTATACAGGAGGATTAAGAGAAGCTGAGCAGTCACAGCAAAGCTATTCCTAAATTAAAAATTTTTGACAGGTTTCATTTGACCCACGACCAGAAAAATAAAATGATGCACATAAAAACCAAAGAGATCCAAATAATGTTCTCAGAATTTGTAGTATTCCAGTTTAGAACAGGTTTTACCGGCCAAGACAAACTATCCCCTCCTTCTCCCCATCCCATGATGTGTATTAAAATTAGAGCATTCCATGGCAATGAGGATTGACCTTTAAATTCTGCTTCAAAAATGTTTTGCTAGCTATTATTTGATTGGATAGGGTAGCTAGTTTAAAGATTTGGGGGGGGGGTTTATTTTAAAGGGCCAGATTTGTATTTTCTAGTATCTGTTAACTATTTAAGATTACTTGTATTACTTAATGAAGACCTTAGGTTCAGATGATTGATTTAATCATACTCAGTTTATGAGGATATTATCATTGGTCTTGGGCAAAGCTTCTCTTTTGTTATTTATTCCACTTTATCCCTGTACCCTACTCCCATTTCTTCTTCATTCATTCCATAGGCAGTCATTCTGGTATATTTAATTTGTATCTTTTGCTTCTAAATGTTCCTTTAAAACTTCATTTTATGTTCCTATATTTTTAAGGACTCATAAATCTCATTCTGTTTGTTTGTTTTATGTTCCTATATTTTTAGGACCCTTCTAAATCTCATTCTGTTTCTTACTTTTTCACTTAGCATTTTGTTGTTAAAATACATTCGTGTTGTTATGTGTGTGTCTAATCCTTGGCCACCTTCTCCATGGCATGTCCTTTGCACATCTCATTTACAACAGTCCCAAAGATGTACCCCCAGGAAGCCCCCGGTTCTCACCATCACAAGAACACCACAGTGAGTATGTTATAAAGGCTCTCTTAGATGTCCATGTGGGAATTTCTTTAGGGATAGATGCCCAGGAGTGGAATTGCTGAGTCCTAGGACTTTGAGACCCTAATTTGGCTAGCTCCAGATTGCTCTCCAACCTGATGAGTTCCTGCCCTCTGAACTTCCACTGGCCATCTGTGCGAGTGCCTATCTGGTCTCACTCCTACAGACATTTGGTGTTATCCCGCTTTCTCCTTTTTGCCAGTTGAATATGTATAAAGTGGGTACCCTGTTGTTTTGATTTGCTTTTATTGGATTACAGAGGATTTTCATATGCCTATTATGTTTTGGGGTTTCCTCTTCGAGGTTTATAACTCCTGTTTTTCTTTTGAGATTACCATAGTGATTTACTGATTTGTACAAATTCTTATGTTCTAGATATTAATTCCGTGTTCAGTTTGAGACATTGCAAATATGTTCTCCAGTTACATATTCATTGAACAGAAATTCTTAATGTAATCAAAATCATAATTTTTTTTTACCTTATAAGTTATGCTCTTGAAGTTTAAGAAAATCTTCCTCGCTACTTATCAGAAAAACAGTCTCTAGTTTCTCTTAATTGTATAATTACCTTTTACATTTCTGATAAAAACAGTTTCTATTCTCTGTTAATTATGGAACTACCTTTTACATTTAGTTTTTATCCATCTTGAAACCTCCGTTATTGTTGATGAGGACCGAGTTTTATTTTTCTCCAACACCATGTATTAAGCAATGGGTCTTTCCCCCATTGCTTTGTGATGTCACCTTTGTCATTTTAAGTTCCCAGACATCATCAGAATGGCTTTGAACTCTATTCTGTTGCATTAGTTTGTCCTTTTTCAAGAGATATCTGGTGTTTGTTTTTTCCTAACTAATGGATTCTTTTAGAATGTATTTTCCTTATTAAAGATCCTGTTTCTTCTCAAGGAACTAGTTTATGCATGTATTAAACCAGAATAGCCTCCTTGCTCTCACTGTTTAGCAGCATTTCAGCCCACAGTGATCTTGTCCTCTGAACTCGCAGTACTCCTCTTCTGTTACACTCACTTCACTTCTGTTAAAATTTTACATTAACTTTTAATATAAAAAATGTTATTTATTTGAGGGAGAGAGAGCACGAGTGGGCAGGGGCGGGGGGAGTGGCAGAAGCAGACTCCCCACCAAGCAGGGAGCCCAACATGGGGTTTGATCCCAGGACCCCAAGATCATGACCTGAGCCAAAGGCAGCCGCTTAACTGAGCCACCCTCGCGCCCCCTTGTATTAACTTTTATTTCCTGTGTTACTGCTTAACTTTTCATATGCTTTCACATATTCCAACTAGATTATAAACTTCCAAAAGGCAAGGATTGCTTACACGTCTTTATACCTCCTATCGTAGTTGTAACTAACATAGGATCTGTAATACTGGACTTTTACATCAGTACTTTTGATTTGATGGATGTCTTTTTTTAAAGATTTTATTTATTTATTTGACAGAGACACAGTGAGAGAGGGAACACAAGCAGGGGGGAGTGGAGAGGGAGAAGCAGGCTTCCTGCTGAACAGGGAGCCCGATGTGGGACTCGATCCCAGGACCCTGGGACCATGACCTGAGCCGAATGCAGACGCTTAACAACTGAGCCACCCAGGCACCCGGATGTGTGTCTCCTTAAAAAAAACCATAAGCATATACAGGCAGGGACTGACTTACGAAGGACAGAGCACAAATATACGGTGTCGACATGCACTAATTGAATGTACCATATCTTCTGTGGCAGGATTTTTCCAACATTAGACTTTTTGTTATATCTCAATTTCTCCATATTAAAAAAGTTTTAATTTACCAATTCTTTTTTCTCCCCCCCCCTTTATTTTTAGTAATTGCATTTTATTTAGTTTTCCTTAATGAACTGAGCGAAAAGCAGTTGTGGTAAATAAATCATGTGCAAGGGAGAACAATACATTATAATTAGGATTCCATTATCATTTAATTAGGCATTCCATTATTGAATTGGTGTCTCTGGCTTCTCCTGGTCTCTGACTAATCCTGAAACAAATTCTTCTTTGTGGGTAAATATTAGCCTGTAATAATTAGAGTATTCATCTAAGCTAAGGCTTTTCATTAAATCTCTTTCTGATTAAGATAGCTCCCCAAGTACAGACTGATTTAATGTGATTTATCCACTTGTGTATCAAGGTCTGGTGGAAACGGTTTTTAACACCAGAGGATTAAGAATATTAAGATCACCTTGATATTCACAGATCTCTCAAGTATTTAAGGCGTTGCTGTTTGAGTTGTTCTGTCCACCTAGGTCTGATGTCTCAGCTAATAAATTCTCGTGTGTCACAAGTGCTGTAATGGGCCACTACTGAAAATAGTACACTGATTCTATTGTGTATTAAAATATTGCACATAGACTTAGGACATTCTTGTGTTCTTAGGTTTGGGACTCAATTTTCATTCCAACTAGCTGGTTCGACATATCAAACGTGCCTTTTCAGTTTTACCAGAACTTCAGGGTTAACTAATAACTAGAAACAAGCAAACCATTGATAAATATGCTTAATGAAGGGCCTCCATGGACATGAATGCAACTTGTTTTGTATTAACTACTTGGACTCCTTATTGCTTCCTTGCCTTTTACCTTTCTTCAGCTTTTCCTCTATTTTCCAATGATGAATATTTAATAGATATTAAGTATTGAATTTAATTTTGTTTGGGTTTTTTTTACTTCTTTCTTAACCATTTTCCCCCATACTTTATTCAAGTCTAACCTCACCATTCACTCTTACACTTTTAGCCTTTTTCTTCTGATCCCTTTGTCTAACTTATTTTTATTTTTGTTTAGTCCTTCCTCCTTCCCTGCTGTGTGAACAGGAAGAAGTCTGCACCGTTGTCTGCATGTGAATAGACTACAGCTATAGTAACTAATCAGAGGGAGCCAAAGCATAGATTCTAATTTGTTGCAGTCAAAAAAAATCCTGAAAATATGGTCTTTTTTGGTTATCAAGAAAGTCCATTATGAAACAAACTAAATGATGTGTTCTGATCACAATTTTGCTCCAGTTTTTGGAAATCCTGGGGTTGGGGGGCAGAGAGAGAGAGAAAATATGTGTGTGTACATAATTATCAGTGGAGGGGGAGGAGGAATGCCATGAAAGGAAAAGAAAGGCATTCCACATCTTGAACTTTCTGAGGTCCCATTTCCAGCCTGTCCCTCAGCCCTCAGTATCCTGAGAATAGCTGATTCTTCCCTTCCCCCTCCCCTCACTCTGCCCCCATTGAGCTCTTCGCCCATTTGAAAACAGTGACAAGGAGGAACCTGAGTCAGTAGGGCAAAGGATGATGGGAGGTGCTTTGGAGTCAGGACTGAAGCTGAGGGGTCTCAGACCAAGTCTGGCTAAGATTCTTCACAGGTCTGGGCATGGTTTGAACAGCTGAGCTGCTCAGCAGCAGCAAAGGGGCCACCTTGTCTGAGTCAGCAGAGGGAGGTGGTTGATGAACCGGTTAGCAGACCACATGAACCAATAGAATGATAAACTGTAACTGCTGAAATACTCTGGTCATTTGCAAAGAACCCCCCGCCTCCATCCTGGAACCAAAGTAGAAACAGAGCATCGTGTAAGTAAGGCAGCAAGTACTAGTTAAGAAGAACGTCTGCACTGATAGAATTGCCGGCTCTCAGAGTTTTCAAGCTAGTGGGAACCCCATGTGTCTCACGGACAGAAAGAAAAACAGCACAGTAGAGAATTACAAGGCTTTCTTTGAGGAGGTTGGTTCTTCTATTTCAAGACCTATTTTTGAGAATTGATTAGGAAACAAATACTTCTACGATAATAACCTCATTTAATGAAGAGACTGCATTCCAGCATGCTCAACGAGGGGTCTTTTGTTATTAGGGAGAAATGATACAGAAAGCACTCAGCAGTGCATTCCGAATTTCAGGAAAAGAATTTCAGTTTAAAAACAGCAACTGAGCCACCCAGGAGCCCTGAAAAGCCTGCCATTTTCAGTGGGGTACTTGGGCCTCCCTGAAAAGGTGAATTTGACAGAAGAACATCTCTGGTACAGGAACAGCACAGGTCTTGAGATGGGAATGTGCCTGGTGTGTTCAAACAAGGACACAAAACTCCGTGTGGCTAGAGCAGAGGGAGGTAGGTACATTGTCATAGAAAAGGAGGGGCAGAAAGGTAACAGGTGACCAGGGAGTGTACAGCTTGGTGGAGCATCGAGCATGGTAAGGACTTTGGCATTCTCTCTGGGTGAGGTGGTCAGCCTTTGGGGTGAGGGGATGAAGGGGGTTGTAATGCAGTGATAACATTATAAAAGGATTACTCTGTTTTCCACTATTATATTGAAAAAGTCTGTAGAGGGGAGAGTGGGCCAACAGGGAAACAATTAGAAGGGTTTTTGCAATAAGCCAGGTGAGAGAGGGGGTGGCTTGAGGTCAAGTTGGTAAGGTGTTAAGAATTGGCTGAATCCTGGGTATATTTTAAGGTAGAACCAACAGGACTCTCTGATGGATTGGATGTGGAGCTTAAGGGAGGAAACAAGGATGACTGCAGGGTTATTGACCTGAACTGGAGGAAGGACAGCTTTGCCCTTGAGGCAAAGACTGTGGGAAGCACAGTCTTATGTGCAAGTAGGTGGGTAGATGGAGTGGTAAGAGCCTGTAGAAGTTTCTTAATTATTTTCTCAGAGAAATAGGATGAGAATGAGAGATGGTGAGGAAGTAATGGAGGTTTGAGAGAAAAGCTAAGGCTTTTCTTCAAATCTGGGCAGATAGAACACAGAACGGTCTACGGAAACATGTGTGATTGCCAAGCAGTACTGGGGGCCCACTTCTGGCCAGTCATCAGTAATCTACCAAGGACTTCCTTCCACTAGTCTCCATTCCCAGCCAAAAAATCAAATAAAGTATGCCCCCCGAAACATGGACCTAATAGGCTCAAGTGAATTTCTGGGCGAAGGGGGAGGCAGCAAACTCAAAAACCTTCAGCAGCCAGAGGGGTTACAGAAATGGGTGAAGTGAAAGGAGATAAAACTTTAGGAACTGGGCGCCCCAGTTCCGTTTCACTTATTTGCTTTGTGGAGGTACAGTGGAGAATTTTTACCAGGGAAAGAATGGTAAATTAGGTATCAGGGGCACAAAATCAGATTACTTTCTGGCTAGGTCGTAAGCCTAAGTGAATGGTTAGGACTTCTTAAAATCTACTCATAAAAAAATACAATCCGTCATTGATCACTGTGTAAAGGACTGAAAGGAGACTTTCCCTGTGTAGTAGAGGGAAGGGCACTAGTTACAGAGCAGGAGGCATCTTCGCAGTCTGCCCAGCCTCATCCACAGCCACCCTGCAAGAGTCCTTGAAGCTGTGCGGGGTCATCTGGACACAGGTGTTACACCGTGTGCACAGCCAAGAGAACGCGGCTACTGAGTTGCTGTGGGATGTGAAGGGACTGTTGTTCTGGGTGGTGGAGGAGGGAGTATTTCGGGGGGGTGGTTACAGGGGGTGTGTTAAACTAGTTCCCAAATGTTTTATAAGTTTCTATGTCATAGTATTAAAAGCAGAAGTATATCCTCCAAAATCTGAGCTGTTAAGCAGATTGGATGCTATACTGTTACTATAATATTGAAGGGTACAAGGATGTGTGTGTGTGTGTGTGTGTTTCATTTGATAAACCTGCTGTTGTGGCAATCTAATGAATTAGAGATATCTGCTTCTAAAATATTGATCTCAAGACACATTGTCTTCGTCTGTTATCTTTTTTTTTCTTTGTCAATCCTAATTGAATTATCTGTGACTTTTTCAGAGGCATGTTGATTTGATCTTTTTCCTTTCTAGATAGCAGCAAGAAAACATGTTAGGTATTATTTGTGGACTGGAAAGAAATTAGGGTGGTAGAAATTTTAAAATGTCAGGTTGCACTTAGAGTAATCTTTTAATTAGGAAATTATATCTTGTATTAGCCAGGAAAGGAAAAAATGGTACAAAACAATAATGCAAAGCATATGGATAGGTTAATGTTCATTTGAATGAATAGGAAAATGTTCTGCTTCCAACCAAATGCTAATACAAAAAAAAAAAATCATTAAAAATTAGTGCATAAGTTTTGGCCAAGTTTCAAACTTTAAATACTTTGTTTTCTGACATTTTGGTTAGACTCCAACTAGCCTAAGTAAAGCTCTGTTTAGACTTTATTTAGACTAATATTACAAATTTATGATATATTATCACTTCAAGTATTTTTTAGGGCACATATTTGAGAAGCTTTAAAAAAACAACAGCTTTTAGAGGTACAATTTACTTGCTGTAAAATGGCAAGTACATTTTAAGCGTACAATTAGATGCATTAGATAAATGTAGAGTCTCACATAACTACCATTATAGTCAAATTTTAGAACATTCCATCACCCCAAAAAGTTCTTTCATATGCCCTCCCCCCCTTAACAGTCAGACATCTCCCCTGAACCCCAGTTGCTGGAAACTGCTTATCTGCTTTCTGTCACTGGTTTTGCCTTTTCTAGATTTTTATATAAGTGGAATTAAGTAGTATGTAGTCTGTGTCTGGCTTCTTTCACTCAGCATTTATCAGTTTACTCCTTTTTATGGCTGAGTGGTATTTTGCTATATGGAATATACCACAATTTGTTTACCCATTCATGGACTGACAGACATTTGGGTTCCTTCCACTTTTAGAATATTATGTATAAAATTGCTATGAACATTTGTGTATAAGAATTTGTGTGGGCTTATGTTTCCTTGGGTAGAAACCTAGGAGTGTGATTGTTAGGCCACTGCCAAACTGTCTTCCAAAGTGGCTGTGCTCTAGAACCAGAGAGTTCCAGTTGTTTGGCACCCTCACCAAAACCTCACCAAAAAAGCCTTTTTAATTCTGGCCATTCTAATAAACGTGCAGTGGTGTCTTATTGTGGTTTTAGTTTGTATTTCCCTAATAACTAAAGATGTTTAAGTAGCTTTTCTTGGACTTATTTGCCTTTCATGTGTCTTCTTTGGAGAGCTGTCAAATCCAGTCTTTTTACCCATTCTTAAAAACCAGATTGTCTTCTTGTTGAGTTGTAAGAGTTCTTCATATATTTTGATTATAAGTCCTTTCTCAAAGAGATTGGGAGAAAAATATCTGCAAACTATATGTGACTTGCCTTTTCATTTTCTTAAGGTTGTCTTATGGAGGGCCGAAGTGTATAATTTTGATGAAGTACAGTTTCTCCATTTTTAAATTTTGGGTTTTTGTGGGTTTTTTTTAATCCTAAAATTGTTGTGTTGCCTACCCCAAGTCAGTGATTTTCTATGTTTTCTTACAGAAATTTTATAGTTTTAGCTTTTACACTTAGGCCTATGATGCATTTTGAGTTACTTTTTAGGTATGGTGTCAGGTAAGCATCAGATTTGTTTGCCTTTGCGCATAGATACCACTGTTCCAGCACCATTTGTTGAAAAGACCATCTTTTCCCCCACTGAGTCATCCATACAACTTTGTTGAAAATGAAATTGACAGTGTAAGTGTGACTCTGTTCCTGGACTCTGCGCTCTTGCACTGATCTGTCCATCTAACCCTCTTCCAGTACCTCACCAAACCGTTACGGTCGAGTCCCGACATCAGTTAGTGGAAGGCTCCAGCTTTGTTCTTTTTCACAATTTTTTTCTAGTTCTTTTGCATATCTTTATAATATTTAGAATCAATTGTTGCATGCTAGGCATTTTAATTAAGATTGCTTTGAATCTATAGGTCAGTTTGGAGGAGAAACATTAACAACATTGAATCTTCAATCTGTGAACATGGTATATCTCTCCAATTACTTAGGTCTTTTTAACTTCTATTAGCAATGTTTTATAGTTTGCAGTCTTGCACCTATTTTGTTAAGTTTACTTCTAGGTGTTTCATATTTTTGATATTATAAATGACAGTCTTTATAATTTGAATTTCTAATAGTTCATTGCCAGTATGAACAAATAATTTTTTATATTGAACTTGTATCCTGCCACTTTGCTAAATCCACTTATTCCAGTAGCTTTTTTGTAGAATCCTAAAGATACTCTGCAGTCTTTTATATTGCCTATAGAGTTTTACTTAGTGTTATTTTAGGTATGTGCAATTGAGAGACCAGGAATATTCTAATAATTTGGGTTGATTTTTCAGACACCTCTCCCTACCTAACCCCTTGTTGAGCCTCTTTGTGCTGGTGAGCTTCTAGCTAGGTCTAGGAAAACAGGTGAGAACCACTGGTTTTTATCATACGTTAAAACTTTAGGTCTTTACATACTACTTATAAACACTGGAATGCAAAAAAGCCAGACCCCACTATTAAGTATAGCCTCAGCTGAGTGAATACCGGTGTTGGAAAGTGGTAACCTGTCTAGCACATGGCTCTAAGACTCGGGTCACAGCTTTCTCCTTAGCCTGAGGGTGCAGACCAGCAGAAGTTCAGCGCCCCGTGCCATAATCAGGAAACCTCTATTAGGCCTCTGCATTCTCAAGTTCAGCAGCACCCCCTAGCCCCCATTATCCCACTGCTGCAGATTTCTACAAATAGGAAACTTAGATGTTCTACTAATGAAAAGGACTTTTCTCACGCACCTCTTTAAAAAATTCCTGTTCTTTTCCTGGTATGTGAAGGTATTGGGATTGACTGAGAAACTCGGCTGAATTAGAGTTCAGGCAGGCAACTCTCTCCAGTCCAGCCAGGTTCATAACTTCCTGACTGGGTCAACTGCAGTGAGAAAGGATTTTCTGTGGTAAATTTAGGAGCCACCAGAGTTTTCAGGCAAAATTGCAATGTTGGGCAGAGCTGGTCTTTGCCTTCTTCCCTTTAAAATTCTTTCTGCCCAGTCCCAGTCATTTTGTGCCCTCTCACTGTCCCCTAATCAAGCAAGATCTTTCTCCAGTGCCCCAAAGGAAGAATAAACTCTTTTCAGTACCCTAATTAAATCTCCTATGGTGACACAACTTAAGGCAGTTACTGTTATAAGTCACTGTGTAATGTGAATTAGAGTAAACTGTTTCATCTTAAATTTAAAAATAACTGTAATAGACAACATTCACTGATCACTAAGGATGACCTCAAATAATCCTCCCAGAGGTAGTGTAGGTTTCAAAGGCCACACCTTTAACAAGGAGTGTAATTAGACAAAGAACCCACAGTCTTATCTGATTCTAGAACCCAGCTCTTAAATATAATTCCCCATGGCCTCCTCTGCTTAGAACCATCCCTATAACCCAGTGTTTTCCAGAGTGTGGTCCTCCAACCCTCTCCATCAGGTCAGACTCCTGGGGTGCCTGTTAAAATGTGGATTTCTTCATCTCACCCATACATGCTAAATGAGAATCTTTGGGAATGAAGCCCAGGACTCTTCATTTTCACCTAGTTTCCCAGGTGATTCTTAGACCACTGAAGGTGGAGAACCACCCTCGACTAAGGAATGCATCTCTGCAGTTTGTAAGAACTGCCATAAAATTTTAACTCTGCATTCTCCATATGAACCTGCAGTCAACCTATTCAGATAAATTTGGAAAATAAAGTCTTCCTTTTCTGTCCAGCTGTTTCTAACAGTTAGGTGACTTTGCTCTTTATTCTCAAAATGCTACTTCATAACTCAGAACGCAAATGAAACTTTAGAGAAAAACTTTTTCTTCCCCAAAATGAAGACTTAAAGAAAAGAAAAAGAAAGAAAAAACAAGGGCACCTAGCTGGCTCAGGCAGAGGAGCATATGACTCTTGATCTGGGGTCACTGGGTATAGAGATTACTTAAATAAAAATAAAACTTTTAAATGAAAAAAATAACCCTTGACATTTGATATTTCTTAATGTATACTATGTTAGTTTCCTAGGCTGCCATTAATAAAATCACCACAAACTTGGTGGCTTAAAAAAAACCCTGAAACTTTATTGTCTCACAGTTCTGGAGGCCAGAAGCCCGGAATCAAATGCTGGCAGGGCCACCCCTCTCCCAGAGCTCCATAGGAGAATTCTTCCTTCCATCTGCCAACTTTCTTCACGCCTGTTCCTTAGCCTGTGGCTACATAACTCCATCTTCACATGAAAATCTTCTCCATATCTCTGTGTCCTTTTCTGTCTCTAAGGACATTCCCATTGGAATTTAAGTCTCACCTGAATCCAGTATGATCTCATCTCAGTCCTTAATTATGTCTGCCAAGATGCCAAGACCCTATTTCTAAATAAGGTTGTTTGAAGTTCTGGTGGATGTGAGTTTTCAGGGAGACACTATTCATCCCACTACATATATTTATTTGCTTCCCTAATATATTGTTATTCTCCCAGTTTAAATTTCAGGATTGGTAGCTATTTATCCAGATATTGACTCTTCAACTTTATTGAAGTATGGTCGACACACAATGTTATATCAGTTTCAGGTGTACAGCAGTGAGTTGACAGCTCTCTACCTTATGGTGTGTTCACAAGTGTAGCTGACATTTGTCACCATATAATTCTGTTACAATACCATTGACCATATTCCCCATGCTGTACCTTTTATTCCCATGACTTGATTCATTTCCTACCTAGAAGTCTGTATCGTCCAATTCCCTTCACCCATTTTGCCCATCCTCCATCCCTCTCCCCTCTGGTAATCACTAGTTCTATATTTATGGGTCTGTTTCTTCTTTGTTTTGTTCTTAGATTCCACATAAAAGTGAAATCATATGATATTTGTCTTTGATTTATTTCACTTAGCATAATATGCTCTAGGTCCATCCGTGTTATCATGAATGGCAAGTTCTCATTTTTTGTGGCTGAATAATATTCCATTGTGTATATAAATACACTACATCTTTATTCATTCATCTATCAATGGACACTTAGGTTGCTTCCATATCTTGACTCTTGTATATAATACTGCAATAAACAGAGGTGCATATAACCTTTTGAATTAGTGTTTTCACTTTTTCTGGTTAAATATCCAGTAGTGGAATTACTAGATCCTACGATATTTCTATTTTTGATTTTTTTGAGGAAACTTCATACTGTTTTCCACAGTGGCTGCACCAATTTACGTTCCCACCATCAGAGCATGAGGGTTCCTTTTCTCCACATCCTTGCTAACACTTGGTGTTTCTTGTATTTTTTATTTTAGCCATTCCCACAGGTGTGAGGTGATACCTCATTGTAGTTTTGACTTGAAATTCCCTGGTGATGAGTGTGTTTATAACTGACTTTAAACAGAAAGTCCAGTTATTATTCCAATGACTGTTTTTATGCTGATTCATAGGAATTGATCCCTAGGTAGAAACTCTTTTCACCCTCTAATTCCTTTCTCCTGATGACTGTTTCCAAAGAAAGCATCTGCTTCTTAATACTTGGTTTACCTTGTTGGCCCCCAGTCTTGATTTCAGCCCTCTGCTGCTCAAATGTAATAGAGTTATTTACTAAACAACTGGGCTTGATTATCAGCCCTGACCTCTGCTTTCTGATGAAAATCAACAAAGTTTACTAGAAAATAAATTCACCCTTAATATCTCTTCCCTATCCCCAGTCCTCATTGATGCTTTGGAGAGTATTGCTTTGAGAATTTGGTCAACACTAAGGAAGTTCTGGTTGAAGTGTGGGGAATATTTAGAAGAATCTTTGATCCTCTCTCATCTAAGGCATAAAATACAGAGAAAGAACATTGTTACATGGAATATTCCCTTCCCCAATCAGCACTAGATTCTAGCAGACTCCATGGGATGCAAGCAAATGAGTTTTCTGCCTGGCAGAGCACATAGCAAGCCATAGTTACTCAAAACCAAGAATGTAAGTCTACAGATGTAGACTGCCACCTATCTGGTATTCTGAGCATTTAAAAAGGTGTAGAGTACTTGGGTTAGTGTGCAATTCTGTGTAATGTTACCATCTGTCTTTGAGCTTTATCGACATAATTTAAAAAGAAAGAAGTACAAAAAGGAAGACAGCATGCCAAAAAAGAGAAAAATTTAATCTCTGTTGGCCAGAAGTATCAAAATGGTATACAATGTTATCAGTAGGTCAGCTCTCTTCTTTGAAACACATCCTTCTGAACTACATAAAATCTATTTACTTTTTTTTATTTTGTTGTAAACTTCAAAAGATACTCCATATACTGTATAAGAATAGAGCCTCCTGTTCTTTTGCCATCTTGGAAGAACCTGAGACTTTTGTTCTTTGGTTGAGCTACACACAGCCTGATTCTTTATCCTCTCAGTAGAAAGGAGGTTACAGTCCTGTCGGATTACCCCTGCATCCCAGTAGTGGTACCCTTTGCACAAGTGAGGAACTGCGCATACAGAAGACCTATAGATGAGAATTCATCTTTTGAAGTTTTGAGTATTCCCGTATTTTTTTTGAGGGGAGGGAGGAGGAGAGGGGTGCAGGGAGAGAAGTGGGCGGAGGGGGGGAGGGCAGAGAGGGAGAAAGAGAATCCTAAGTAGGCTCCACGCCCAGCGCAAAGCCCAACACAGGACTCGATCTCACAACCCTGTGACATCAGGACCTGAGCTGAAACCAAGATGCTTAACCAATTAAGCCACCCAGGTGCCCCAGGTATTCCCCATATTGATCCATTTTCTTCACCACCACCACCACCACCACCACCACCTTGCTTTATACTTTACCTTACAGGACTTGTTAAAACAAAGTACAAAGACAAGAAAGAACAAATTATGACTATTTCTACTAAAAAGCACAAGACCATAAAATATATTCCTTGGTGGAATATTTAATTTGGGAGAACACAGTATGAGCAGTCTGTGGTAGATTGAAGAAGTGGGACACAGCCTTCAGAATGGGCACAGGCACAGCCCTGTGCTCAGAAATCTCTCCCCACATGCCTTCCATCAGCCAGAGGGTCTTGTGGTTTAATAAGCCCCTACTGTGGGGTGCATACAGCTGTGGTTGGATCACTCCTGGTTGGTCAGGGAAGCCTTGTTTTCCTGAGATTCCCTAAACCTTAGACTGAAGTCAAGCTCACTGAATGGGAATTCGGATTCCTAAGGGATTAAAAACAAGGTAATTTAGTTCTTGGCTCATCTAAGGAGAAGGTGTGACACAGGAGGTGTGGCACAAGGCTAAGGGACTTTCCCAGCCACCTCTGACAGACCAGTGTGGCTCCAGACGCAGAGCCCAGGGCCAGGGAAAGGACAGAACTCATCTGCAACCAGAGACCTTCACCTTCTACTCTAAGATTTGTCTTGCTCTTAAAGGCAGCAACTTGCCCTACACCCCATTAATACTACCCCATCCTCAGCCAAACTTTTCTCTCAGAGAAGTATGAAATTGCAGAGAAGACTCTGTTCTATGCAAAATCACCTACACAATAAAGATATAGCGAGAGTAGTAACATTAGCCTTTGCTTTATGGGCATCTTTTTTCCCCCCAAGTTGAGCTGTATTGTTATTAGCATAAATTTTTAAAGATTTACAAGATTGTAACTTAGGTACTCCACTGTAGTTTCGCTAGCTGCCACAGAGTGGGTGGTAGGGCCTGGCCTGTGATTGGGTGGATCAGTCAATTGAACTTATTCCAGGAGTGCATAACAGAACTTCACGGAAGATCCAATTGTTTATACTTTGAATAAAACCATAGCAAAACTCTTCATCAAAACATGTATATGATGTGCTTAAGAGATGAAAATAGTGCAATATTAAAAGAAACCTGAATAAAAACTTGAAGATTTCATTTGCATAATACTGATTTCATTACTGAGTACAGTAGACTGCCTTTATAAACTGCTGACCGACACACCTTCTCTTATTTCTGCTAGCTCTCCAAGGGAGGTCTTATTCCCAGATTGAAGATGAGGAGCCTCAGGGCCCAGGGAGGTTAAATAAATTCCCCAAGGTCACATGGTTAATAAGTCACTGTGCCTAGGTATAAAACCAGGTCTGTAGCTCCTGTTTTTAAAATGCAGTTCTTAGGGGCGCCTGGGTGGCTCAGTCGTTAAGCGTCTGCCTTTGGCTCAGGTCATGATCCCAGGGTCCTGGGATCGAGCCCCCGCATCGGGCTCCCTGCTCAGTGGGAAGCCTGCTTCTCCCTCTCCCACTCCCCCTGCTTCTGTTCCCTCTCTCGTTGTCTCTGTCAAATAAATAAAATCTTAAAAAGAAAATAAAGTGCAGTTCTTAGAAGGCAGAGTAGGGTAATGGAAAGGCTTTGAGTCAAACACAACTGATTGCTGATTAAATGTGATCTTCAGCAAGTGACTGAACTTCTCTGTGCCTCAGTCTCTACAGCTATAAAAGAGGGATAATATCACAAGGGTTGTTAAAGATCATGGTATTTTAAAGTGACTGTATCCGGATATGCTCCACAAGGGCAGAGATCTTCCTTTTTGTTCACCAGTGTAACCCCAAAGCCTACAGCTGTGTCTGGTATAGCGAGTATGTGCTCAAAAGAGAACTTGAATTAAAAATGCCTGGCACTTAGAAGGCACTCAATAAATAGTAACATCTACGTGCATTATCAGTCCTCTTCAACCCTAATGTCAGAGCGTAGAGACTAATAATGTGTGGTCTTTGGTCTCATTTAATTTGAAGACCAGCAAATTAGTAGAGTGTGCATGTGCTGACACTTTGGATCTTTTAATCTGTTACTGATTCACGTCCCGCGGTTTTGGAACATCTAAAATTTGTTGAGTTCAGCAATGACAAATTTTGTCATTGCTCTTGTTTTTCCCATTGCATTTTGAATGGCTTCGCTCATCATTTTAGCACATATTTTTCTTTTGAAGAATAATGAACAGAGTATGAATTTTTCAAAGAATAGTCAAAATAAGTTCATGTCATCAATAACACAATCTACAGATGCACAAGTGTAAGTGGCAGTCATGCTTAGTAGGTCCTGGAATGAATTTGGAACTAGGATTCTTGTTCCTTTACTTCATAGCAGATTATTTTGTTTTGTTCCTTGCTGTCTATTTTTGCTTTGTAATTTCTGCACTAAAATCCCTGTGATTGAGGAGGTGTGGCACGTGAGGACAGCTGCTAGGTTGGCCTGCCTATAAATCTAGCACCTGTGCCCTTTGTCCCTCTTACACAGTAATGACAGAATAGTTTGCAGTTCTGGTGAAAGTAGACATGATAATGATATTTGATAATTTTTTAATTGAACACAAAATTTTATCCAAGCACAGTACATTCGCACATGCATACTCTAGTTTGTGTGTATATAGGATGCAAATCTATGCAGTTTTATGTGTCGATTCACATCACTTTTAATCTCTTCTGTATTACGATTTTGTTTCCTTTGCCATCTGTAAGCTTAAATATGCGTGCTCTTTTCCTCCCTTCATCACATTCATAGAGTTTAGTATTTTATTGATCTCAAATAACTAGCTTTTGTACTTATTTTCACTATTTCTTAGTTTTGTTTCATTAACTATTGCTTTTTATCTGTAATATTTTTTTTCCCTATATTTCCCTTTGGATTCTCCCTGTGGTGCACCCCCTGCACCGGCCCTCTGCCATTTCCAAGATTAGTAAGTTCTTTTTCATGTTTCCTCTTTAATAAGGAAGCATGTATTATTGAGTATAGCCTTCACTCTATCCCATTGATTCCATTTTTCATTCTTTTAAAAGTAGTTCCTAATTTTCTTATTGATTTCACCTTTCATCAAGGGGTATCAAAATGTTCTTCTAAAGGGGGACACTTATTTTTATACACACATTTTATGGAATTTTGATGTGAGAATGTAGATTATATCTCAGCTTTTTACAAAATGTGTCTAAATCTTGTCACCAATAATCATATTTATTAGTGTTCCATGGATACTACCCTCCTCTAAAGTATTTTTGAAAGACATAGATTTATATAATCTTATTAAGTTACATTTATCGTTATTCAGTTATTTTATGTAATTGATTTTTATTACTGATGACCTATTATGAAAGGCACAGAAGCCTACACTATAATTTTAAATTCTCTTTGCATTTCTGTTTTTCCTTTTAATAATATCCAGATGTTTGACCAGTATTTTCTTTAACAAAGAAGTTTTATCTTATCCATAGATGCTGAAAAGATATTTGATAAACTCTAAGCCATTCCTAATAGAAATTAACTAATAAAACAGACTACTGTTTTAACCAAAACTCAACAAGGATCTCCTACTCAAGACCAAAACCCACTGTCTTTTTTATTAAAAGTAAATGCTAGTGAAAGCACTAAGCACCTTGAAGAGAAAATTGAACATAAAATTTTTGTTGCTGATATAAAATCTAAAAAGTCAAAAAGAATGTAGTAAAAAAGAAACAACCAAATAAGAAAGTGTGTTAAGATGGCTACATATAATATTCAGCAAACAGATTTTTCTCTACTGAGGCAGTGATTGCCTAAAAGCAGAAGAATACATACTCCATTCACAATGGCAAAAATTCTTAAATTATTTAGGAATAAATTTTAAAAGGAAGTCACAGAAGCTGTGTGAAGAAAACTGAAATCTTATTGAAAGACCTAAAATAAGATTTGAGCAAATGGAAAAGCATACTTTTTTCTTAGAGGAAAAGACAATGTAAAAGCATCCATTCTTTCAAAGTTATAATGTAAATATAATGCAAATGCAATTTCAGGATAAGTTAGGGGGGTGGTTATTTTAGAATTGAATTAAATGTTAAGTTTATCTTGCAAAAATAGTTGCCAGCAGGAATCAAGTATAGTATGAAAAAGAAAAGAGGCAGATTTGCTTTACCAGATATAAGTCACTAAGGACATCAATATGATCTTGGAGCAGAAATCAACACAGATAAGTGGGACAGACAGGAGAAGGGAAATTAGAGGTTTCCGTATTTGAGAATTTAATGTATGATCGAGTTGATATTTCAAAACTTTGGAGAATAGAGGAGTTATTTAATAAAGGATGCTAGAAAAACTGACATATACCGAAAGAAAATAAAATTATAAATAATTAAATGGAAAAGGGTTTTTCATCTTGCGGAAAAATGAAAACTATACATACAATCTAGAGGCAGGGGGAGATAAAAATAGGCATCCAAAAGCTATAATAGAAAAAGAAATGAACTTGTATAGACACATAAACACACACACACACGCACGCAAGTATTGGAAAAGATGCCATAAATAAAGGCAATAGATCATGGATTTGTAAACATATTTGCAACAAAAAATGTAGAGGATTAATAATTCATGATAAAGGAGCTTTGCAAATTGACTAAAAGAGACAAACAACATATAGGGACTGGATAGAAGAAATAAGGCTGCTTTCACAAAGCAGCAAATCCAACAAAATCAGTTCACTGTGGCCAGGGAAACACTAGTGACCAGCTGATAAAAATCACTGTGGGAGATTTATAACATATGGTAGAGGGTAGAGTTTTTACAAACCATAAGGTAAAAAACTGAATTTTCAAAAAGGCGAGACAATCTACCAGTATATACTTCCAGTGGACTTGTTTAGCTTGTTTAGCTAATCAAAGACCTACAAATTAAAACAAAAATGGTATACTTTTGGCAACTTTGTAAAAATTATAACACCAAGCATTAGTAAGTGTGAAAAGAAAGCCCTGTCATACATTTCTTTCTTTCTTTTTTTTTTTTTTAAGATTTTATTTATTTATTTGACAGAGACAGTAAGAGAGGGAACACAAGCAGGGGGAGTGGGAGAGGGAGAAGCAGGCTTCCCGCCGAGCAGGGAGCCCGATGCGGGGCTCGATCCCAGGACCCCGGGATCATGACTGAGCCGAAGACCAACGCTTAATGACTGAGCCACCCAGGTGCCCCTGTCATACATTTCTTGTGTTTAAATTGAACATTCCAGGGGGCAGTTTCTTTTAGGTAGCAAAAAGCCTGTTACGGTGATCATGTCTTTGGATTCAGCAATTCATTTTATTGGAATTTATCCTAGAAAAATCACTAGGATTAGTTACAAATAGATCAGTTTAAATGTTTATATGGAAACAACTTAATTTCAAAACAAAGGAATTTTTAAGAGTTCTATATAGGCAAATATTACTCATCCATAAAGTGACATTTTAGAATATCTTTAATGGCATGTATGGAAAGATGCATGAAAAAGCAAGTTATCAAAGAGTACATATAATGTGGTCTAATTTGTTAAAAGTTTATAGATCTCTTTTTCAAGACATATGTTTTATATGCATATGTGTGTGTATATATATGTGAATCTGGCCTCAACAAGTATATACTATTCTGATCTTGCCTTTGATGATCTATTAATACACCAATATTGTAAATTGTGGGAAACGTCAACATGTTTTCATTCTATCTAGAAAATTATTTTGAAGACTCAGAATCGATGCCCATCAGGAGAGATTTTCAGAACTGAAAAGATCCATTCAATTACACAAAACACCAAAAGTTCAGCAGATTTAAGATAGGAATGTGAAAATCTATGTCCCTGAAATTACCTGTAAGAACCAAATTCAGGTTGGATAAGCAAGACTATTCACAAATACTACCATTTTTAGTTTCACCTTTCCAGCTGGAAGTTGATATTTAAGCGCAGGATGGTTCTTTATTAGAAAAAGAGGAGGTACTAATTTTGACTTTTAAAAAAATAAAAGCCAGATGGGGCAGGAGGCCAACAGTCCGAGAGCACAGATCATCACCTTCTAATTCTGAATGCCATCAAAGGATTAATATCTACATTTAGCTGAAAGTGCCTGAGGAGGAGTTGGTAGGGACAGAAATGTGTATTGGGTGATGAATTAGAGCCTACCCCTAGAGCCAAGGCCAGTCTCCTCAACTCCATGCTTCTGTGCTATGGGAGAGGCATGAGTGCAGTCAGAGAATGAACCACAAGGTGTGCCCCAGCAGACGGAGTCTCCCGCAGAGGAAGAGCAAGTCCAGAGACAGAGGACGGTCAAAAGTAGCAGCCTAAACCTCAACTCCCTACAGGTGCTATAGGTGATCACCCACCCGGAGGAATAAGAACAAGAATCAGAGCACATACCATAGGTCACAGGCACTTCTCTGAGCATTTTACAGCCCTTCTCCTAGTTGATCTTTACAAAACCCTAGGAGGGTAGGTAGTGTTATTATCTGCATTTATAGATGAGGCTTATGGTGAACATGCTAAGGTCAGAGAGCTGATGCGGGGCAGGACCAGCAGTGGTCTGTCTCTCCTTTCTGTCTCTTCAGCACTCTGCTTATACGGAAGGACGAATGAATAATGTTCTCAGTAGGAAGCAGTTTTTTCCCCTAAGAAAATGGTTCTGAGTCCTAATACCAGCTGATTTTAAGTGGTTCATGCATACCCTTTTATTTTGAAGCTGAAAGGTGTCTTATTTATTGGTATTTTTTGGTCTATCTAAATCTGTCCATTCCGAATCATTCTTCAAAGTGTACTGACGAGTGCCAATTTGTCATGCTTATTATTAGCCATGTACTACTATAGGTCAGTGTTAAAGTGACACAGTGAGTGGTTGTTGAGTTACTAAATCCAACTTTTATCATTTTGGGGTAATTTTTTTTTTAATCTGAGAAACCGTGCACAAATCCAGCAGCCTCAGCATTTCCTTTTAACAAAAATGCATCTTAGATGACAAGCTACTTTATTTAAAACCCTCCAATATATGTAGATTTATGGATTTAGATCTGGCTAACAGAAAATAGGCTTATGTGTATTTTTTTTAAAGTATTAAAGTTGAAATCAAAATAAATTATATTTGTGTATTTTGCATATGTTTTACTGTAGAATGGGGAAAGAAAATAATAGAGTTGATAATTGAAATTTAAGACCACTTTGGGTGAAAAAGAAAAAGTTTGTGTTTCTGTTTTTCTGCCACTGAACTATATAATTGGATGTGTGTTCTTTAGCAGCTTTGGACAAACCAGGATTTCTTCATGCAGTTCTTTCATTTGAAACATACAAATGTGTAAAGAATTGGTTCTCTCCCACTCCCAGTGAGCTTTTCATATTGAATAGGCCTCTTGTAATAATCATGGGCTCAACTTGATGTACTCGGAGACACTCCCTTCTGCATATTACATTTGTAAATTCCAGTCATATCTTTTAAGCCTCTGTTGGTTACTTAAACCTGACAGAAGTATTAAAAATTCCCTTAGTCTCAGTCTTAGACTAAAAATTAAGATGTGAAATAATAAGTGTTTGTCCTGTTCTTCCAGGGGGGAAAAAAGAAACATTTATGGGCCCACATGAGTGTGGTTGGTCTAACACAGTGGAATACCCAACTTTTGCATCAACATGGATGGGACTGGAAGAGATTATGCTAAGTGAAATAAGTCAAGCAGAGAAAGTCAATTATCATATGATTTCACTTATTTGTGGAACATAAGGAATAGCATGGAGGACATTAGGAGAAGGGGGGGAAATTGGAGGGGGAGACAAACCATGAGAGACTGGACTCCGAGAAACAAACTGAGGGTTTTAGAGGGGAGGGTGTTGGGGGATGGGTTAGCCCAGTGATGGGTATTAAGGAGGGCATGTATTGCATGGAGCACTGGGTGCTCCATATACACAAACAATGAGTCATGGAGCACTACATCAAAAACTAATGATGTACTGTATGGTGACTAACATAATAAAAAAATAAATAACATACTGGTAGCTTAACATAATAATAAAGTTTGAAACTTTCCAGAAGACACAGAATCGGGAACAGATCATTTTCTAAGCACCATACAGGCAGATGACAGGTGGCTAGATAGTTGAGATTACAAATCTAGATGCTATCTAAAAAGCAATGAGAGGGCGCCTGGGTGGCTCAGTTGGTTGGGCGATGGCCTTCGGCTCAGGTCATGATCCTGGAGTCCCGGGATCGAGTCCCGCATCGGGCTCCCTGCTCGGCAGGGAGTCTGCTTCTCCCTCTGACCCTCCTCCCTCTCATGCTCTCTGTATCTCATTCTCTCTGTCTCAAATAAATAAGTAAAATCTTTAAAAAAAATAAAATAAAAAAATAAAAATAAATAAATAAAAAGCAATGAGATTTTTTAAAAATGGCTTTTACTGATGGCAGCCATCTTACTTTGCATATTTAAGAGGATGTTGTTTTCATACCAAAAGATTTCAAGACTACAACTCCTGTGTCCTTGAAGGAACTTCTCTTATTCTAATTCTATTGCATTATTTTAGCCCTCTTACAAGCTGGTAAATGAAATAAAAGCACATTTCAACTTCTGAATATCCATTTCATTACCGTCACTTGGGAATGAAGCAAGCCCTGCTCACCCTTTCCTGTTACCTTGTAAGAGCAAACTAACTTTCTGGTAGGAACAGCTCCTCTAGGCTTGAGGCCATGAGGCCAGGAAGTCTTGAGAGGGTAATGTGAAAAGTCAGCTCCTCTCTTAGCAATAAAGAGTTCTGTGTGGCCTTGGGTTGTCTGGAGACAAGAAGCAATATAAAGTTTACAAGTTTCAAGATACCTCAGGGCATAAAAGCCTTTGTCCCTTTCCTCCTCTCTTGCTCTGGTTTGAATGCATTTCTGAGTCTCTCTAATGCTTAAGGATCCAGTACAGCTCAGGGCAGTGAGCAGCAAAGTGTAAGCTGTCTCTCCTTTCCCCCTCCCCTGTTCTTCCTTTCACACTTCATTGCCTTTAGTTTCTCACATTACAGTGTTGCTCTTGTTTGTAATATAAATAGTATTTTAGTTATGTTGAGTTCTGTCATTCCAAAGTTCTAAATTAAAAAAAAAAAAAAATCTATTGGAAACTTTTTGGAATATTGCCTTTTTGTAAGGTGACACCCCACTACCAAGATTGTTGTAAACCTTTCAGAACCAAGAATCTATAACAAATTAAGAAAAAAAAAAAATCCCATGCAGTAGGTAGGTCTCATTAACCCAATATAGAAGTTGTAGTCATGCTAACATTAAGAACTTTCTTTTTGCCCAGGACTATGCAAAGAGCTTTATGTACATTAGTTCACTGCTTTATGACAACCTCATGTAGAAGGCATTATACATTCCCTCCTGTATTTTTAGGTGCGAGGATATCAGACTGTAAAAATATTGGTCAAGCAAGCATTTCTGGAGACTGTTTTAAGTGCAGGGCATTGTGCTAGGTACTAAGGATCTAAAGCAGAGACCTGGTCCTTTCCCTTTCAGGTACTTATGATGCCCTGGGAGACGGGGTTTCCATGAACTTCCAGTAATAGTAGACAGGATGGCAGATGAGTACCCAAACAAACACATAGAACATGTGTCCTGAGCATGTCAGGGGACAAGACCACTATGGGCCTGGATACTCAAAGAAAGCTATTCTTAGAATGCAATATCCTTGAGATTGGAGATGGACTTTGAAGAGAGTGGAGAGAAAAGATTTCAGGGAAACAGGCTGTACATTTAAAGCAAAGGGAATATTCTTGGCAATTTTGTGAAATAGCAATTTGAATAGTTGTCTTGTGTAGAAGGCATGAGGTCCCTCGTTGGCATCATAGGGGCTCAGGCTAATAACAGCCTGAACAGTAGTACAGAGATGGTATGTGAATGCAGTTATCATCGTTCCCACCCCCCCCTTCCACAAATACCATGCTGACATCGGTGGGCTAATATGAGCTAAAGTTAGAGGGACAGATTAGAACCCAACATGCTAGTATTATGATTCAGTAAGCAATTTAGTAGCTAACATTTATGGAGTACTTACTATGTATCAGACCCTAATTCATGTGTTTTTATATGTATTATCTCACTGAATGTTCACAACAACTCTGTGAGGTAGTTTGTAGGTACAGGAACCAAGCAAGCAACAGAGACAAGTCAGTAAGAGGCAGAACCCAGGATTTGAACATGGGCAGTCTGCTTCCACAGCCCTCCATGTTCCACACAGCAATGTTTCTAGAATTTTTCACTTAGGAACATTTAAGTGGTACTGACACGGTCTCAAAACTTGCCATTTCTATCGTGAACAGACATGTGTTTATGCACACCGCCCTCCCCTATGGGTTGTCCAGAAGAAAGTGGAAAGCAAAAGCAGTTTGGTTTCTTACTACAACAGCCCTAACCTTTTTGATAGCAGTTTGTGAACATTAAGAACCACCTGTGGAAGAAGGCTGGCTCCCATGAGTAGCTGCTGAGGAGGAGCTGTGCGAAGGTGCTGTGACTGAGGAGGAGAATGGTGGGAGCTGCCTGGGGAAGGGGTTGATTCCAGGCTGTGGACCAGCGAGTCTGAGGAGACCCGCAGCCCTTTCGGAGAAGGGTCCAGGCAGAAGGTGAAGCAGAAATGTTGACTGCAGGGGAGTTTTGAAAGTAAATGAAATGAGCACTCAGTTCTGAATAAGAGGCTAAGCGGCATGACAAGTGACAGGAAGTGACGTTTCCTCCACTGTGAGACAAAGTGGACTCCCTGCTGGAGTCCGAGAGGTCCAGCCTCCCCTTTCCTCGAGGCCTTCAGATCCACCTCCACTACAGCCTTCCCGCACGGACCTATTGTCTACCTCCACTCATGTAAACAAGGCTCAGCATCCCAACCAGACTATCCCTTCAATTCTGATTCTAAGCCTTGTTGACATAGGTACTTTCATTTTTCAGACTACAGTCCTTATCAAGGGCTGATTATATTTATAAGACTGTTATGAAAACAAATTGAAACCTGGACTGAAGTAAATCACGGAGTAAAGGAGACAGATAGTGGACATTTACAGAAGACTTAAAAAAAATCATTAAAAAAGGAGCACAACCAACCTAGCCAAAGAGGCAAAGGATCTGTACTCTGAAAACTGTAGAACACTTATGAAAGAAATTGAGGAAGACACAAAGAAATGGAAAAACGTTCCATGCTCATGGATTGGAAGAACAAATATTGTGAAAATGTCTATGCAATCTACACATTCAATGCAGTCTCTTTAAAAATACCATCAACGTTTTTCCAGAGCTAGAACCAACAATCCTAAAATTTGTATGGAACCAGAACAGATCCCAAATAGCCAAAGGAATGTTGAAAAAGAAAACCAAATCTGGTGGCATCACAATTCTGGACTTCAAGCTCTATTACAAAGGTGTAATCATCAAGACAATATGGTACCGGCGCAAAAACACACACACAGAACAATGGAACAGAATAGAGAGCCCAGAAATGGACCCTCAGCTTTATGGTCAACTAATCTTGGATGAAGCAGGAAAGAATATCCAATGGAAAAAAGTCTCTTCAACCGATGGTGTTGGGAAAATTGGACAGCCACATGAAGAATGAAACTGGACCACTTTCTTACACCATACACAAAAATAAAGTCAGAGTGGATGAAAGACCTAAATGTGAGACAGGAATCCATCAAAATCCTAGGGGAAAACACAGGCAACAAACCCTGTGACCTCGGCCCCAGCAACTTCTTGGTAGACACGTCTCCAAAGGTAAAGGAAACAAAAGCAAAAATGAACTATTGGGACTTCATCAAGATAAAAAGCTTTTGCACAGCAAAGGAAACAGTCGACAAAACTAAAAGACAACCAACAGAATAGGAGAAGATATTTGCAAATGTCTTATCAGATAAAGGGTTAGTATCCAAAAATCTTAAAAAAAAATATCAAACTCAACACCCAAAAACAAAAAAATCCAGCAAGAAATAGGCAGAAGACATGAACAGACATTTCTCCAAAGAAGACATACAAATGGCCACCAGACACATGAAAAAAAAAAAAAAAAGAAGTGTTCTATATCGCTCAGCATCAGGGAAATACAAATCAAAACCACAATGAGATAGCACCTCACACCAGTCAGAATGGCTAAAATTAACTCAGGAAACAACAGATGTTGGAGAGGATGCAGAGAAAGGGGAACCCTTTTATGCTATTGGTGGGAATGCAAACTGGTGCAGCCACTCTGGGAAACAGTATGGAGGTTCCTCAAAAAGTTAAAAATAGAACTACCCTATGACCCAGCTATTGCACTACTAGGTATTTATCCAAAGGATACAAACACAGTGATTCGAAGGGGCACATGCAACCCAATGTTTATAGCAGCAATGTCCACAATAGCCAAACTATGGAAAGAGCCCAGATGTCCATTGACAGATGAATGGATAAAGAAGATGTGGTGTATATATATACAATGGAATATTATGCAGCCATCAAAAGGAATGAAATCTTGCCATTTGCAACGACATGGATGGAACTAGAGGGTATTATGCTAAGTGAACTAAGTCAGAGAAAGACAAATACCATATGATTTCACTCATGGAATTAAGAAAGGGAAGGAAAAATAAAAACAGAACCATAAGAGACTCTTAACTCTAGGAAACAAACTGAGGGTTGCTGGAGGGGAAGTGGGTAATGGGCATTAAGGAGGGCACTTGGTGGAACGAGCACTGGGTGTTACATGCAGCTAATGAATCTTTAAATTCTACCTCTGAAACTATTGTACACTATGTTAATTAAATTGAATTTAAATTAAAATTTATTTCTACCTCAAACCTGACTTAATGTGCTTATCCATTTAATCCTAGAATGGCAGGTTACTATTTCTATGAGTGAAGATAATTTCTTTCTAAAGGTCTTTGTGGTAATTAACAAGCAAATAAAAAACTAAAAAATGACTGGAAAATAGTGACCCCAATGCCTAGGAACGCCACTCTGTCCTGATTTTTTTCCTGGGTTTGGTTCTGCCTTGTCGTTTGAATCAGCCTTATTGCCCCCATTGATCCTTAGTCTGTATTTTTATCTTTTCTGAAACCTAGGTAAGAACCTCGATGCCGTCCACGACATCACGGTGGCATACCCGCACAATATTCCTCAGACAGAGAGGCACCTCCTCCTCGGGGACTTCCCCAAGGAGATCCACTTCCACGTGCACAGGTACCCAGTAGACGCCCTCCCTGAGTCCAGGGAGGACCTCCAGCTCTGGTGCCACAGGCGCTGGGAGGAAAAGGAAGAGAGGCTGCGCTCCTTCTATCAAGGGGAGAAGAATTTTCAGTTTACGGGAGAGACCGTAATTCCACCTTGCAAGTCTGAGCTCAGGGTCCTTGTGCTCAAATTGCTCTCCATACTTTACTGGACCCTGTTCAGCCCTGCAATGTGCCTACTCCTGTATCTGTACAGTCCTGTTCGGTGGTATTTTATAATCACCACGGTTATCTTTGTGCTGTTAGAGAGAATATTTGGTGGACTGGAGATCGTTGAGCTTGCATGTTACCGGTTTTTGCACAAACAGCCACATTTAAATGTAAGGAAAAATGAGTGAGATCATAAGGTTCACAGTGTAACAACCAAGGGGATGTTTTGGAAATGTGTCGAGCCTTTGTAAACGGAGATGCATTTTTGCATGACTATGTCAAATATTTCTACTACCATCATTTGTTAAAGATATTTTGCACTTAGTTTTGTGGGAAAATATTGCTACATACATGATTTTTTTTTTTAATCTCTGAATGTAATTTCAATACGCATAGCAGGGAGCGATCGCTATAACATAACTCGGGCCAGAGTATTCCTAAGCAACCACCAGGCTGTTAACAGACAAGGGACACAAGATTTTCCTAGAGGCCCAATCCTATTTCCTAACAAACTCCCCAGACAAGAGGCAGATCCGGGGCTTGGGAGCACGGGCTCAGATCAAGTGCTGGCACTTGACTGTGGAGGTGAGAGCCCTTCCTCCCAGTTCCCTCCCCAGGTTCATTTCTCTGCCAATCAAACCACTGCATCCTTCCTTAAGGCCAGAAAACGGAAATCCCTTGTCCTTCAACCAACCACCCATTTTGATAGGAAGCCCTTCATTATTCATAAAACCTTGGCATTCAGCCTTGCACTAACTGAGACATCAAAAGACCACCTGTGCCCTTTCTTCCCATGGATAGTAAGACCTGGACATTTCTCAGGGAGCAACCACAGGCTCTCCACTTGGAAACCTTAGTTTGGATTTGTACAGATAGGAATGCAGACAGTTTAGTTCACTTCTACTTACTCTTGCATGCTCCCAGCTGGTTTCCTTACCGCTCGTTGGCAGGGGTAGCTTTTACCGCGTGACATCATGTCACTTACCTTTCTAAAGGAATGCATGGAAGGTCCTGTTACTGCAGTCAGAAATTCTTGAAGTGGTGTCCTTTGAAATAGTTCTTTAAAACCTGCCCCAAAAGGAAGGTTATTGTATTTTCTGTAGGTGCACAGGTATCTAAGATCTGTGTTAAAGCAACAACGACAGCGCTTGCATCCCGGGTAGTCATGGCCTAGCCTCAATTACTCGGCCCTCGCAGCCTCGACAGATTTGATAACAGGAAAATGAACCCCTTTTTAATGATGAGGGCTCTTGCTCTCTCTTTTTAGTCCCAGCCTTCCTGTTTCAGTACTAAAATTTAAATCCACTTTGACCACTTGTTTGCCGAAATATTTCTGGCATTTGGAGTCCATGGAAAATCCAGCAAACTAACAGCACCAGTCTCCTTCTGAAGCGGAAGAAATGCGTGGTCATGGTTTCCACCCCGCCGGAGGAGCTGTGCACTAATGTTTTTGTCCTATGATGGGGACGCTGGTCAGAGCGGCAGGAAACGCGAGGCAGTTAAAAGCCTTGAGCTGTTCGCAAACCTGTCTGCTTTACTCCTGCCTTCAACCAGCCTCAAAGGCTATTGCTATATGTACCCTTTTGGCATGGATGCCTTCTCCTTAATTACAGCCCATTTTTGCTCAACGGTGACTTTTACCCAACAGTTGAAACGTGCATTGCCAGGAGAGGTAAGCACACGGTGAGCCGAACTTACAGAGAAGGTCCAGGTTGCGCGCAGAACACCGTTGACACATCATGAACGAGAGCGCGCCGCCAGGCCCCGGCCTGTATTTAACCGCTCCCCCAGGCCGTTTCCACGCCTGCCAGGAGCTACTCAGTAGTTACTACGCACATCTGCTCCAGACGCAGTGGGCTAATCCCATGGTTTTTAAGGTGTTTTTCTTCTTTAACCTTTTTTTTTCCCCCTGAATAAAAGAGGTTTCTAATTGAGGTCTCTCTCAGACCGCCTTTTGGTTATATTTGGAAACACACAGTTTTACAATCAGCTCTGCATTTGTCCTGGGCAATAGAGAAAAGCCGCGTCTTCTACTCCACACGTGTTGATACTGTATCCCCCCCCCCCCAGCCGCTTCTCGGCTCCTTGTTCGAGATGTAAACTCCATAGGATGGCATGAAACCTGTACAAGAGGAAAGCTCTTTTCTTTCCTTTTTAAAAAAATGTTTTCTTTGGATCCTAAAAGACATGTTTAAGATAAAATGCAAACGTTGTTTTACTACCCAAAATTCATATGTACCCAAACTGGGGAATACAGACATCGTACCTGCTTTCAGAATCAAAAGTGATAACTTCAAAGAGAAAAAAGTTGCTTTTTGTTTTTTTTCTGGTTTTGTTTTTTGGGGTCTTGTGTTTTTGCAGTAAGTCTTCTTTTAAAGTCATAATTCTTTATGTTCCTACATATTTGCCTTTTTCTTTTAAAAATTTTTAAAGAAATATTCAGTGAATGATTTGGAACTTAGAGCTTTGTAAAATTGGTAAAAAAAAAAAAAATGTTAAGTAGAAATTAACTTTAATGTTGTGATCCACCTCAGGAATGAGCCCTCCACCCCCTCCCGCCTCGTCGCTCTGCACTCAGAGCAGCTGCGTGTGCGGCTGAGTCTAGCCCACGCTTCCCACTGGACGCTCTTTCGGTCCTTTGAAGATCAGCTCAGTGGGCTGCAAAACGTTTACGGTACCGTCTCTCCAACTGTTCAGTCTTTACCGTTCAGAAACATTGTAAACAAAGCAAATGTGGTTTGTATGGGATGTGAACCATTATACTTAAAATAGGAAACTACGGGGAAGGGCGCTGACGAGGTCACAGGTTCTTCCACCAGAAAGCTCTGATGAGAGGCCCAAATCAGACGAACGTGGTAAAAGACCAGAGGAAAATGTTAAGCAGAGGCCATAATTTCAAACTCCTATTAAAACCCTTCCTTGTTTGTAACACTACTAACACACAGATTAGGGAGAAATACCAGCTTCCACTCACATCACTTTGACATTAGTCACTTCCCAGCACCACGTCAGGAGCTGTACGTTGGAGGCCAAGACTGAATTCTGCAGAAAGGGTGACATGCCCATTGCACCTGGCCTGCAGGCTCTGGGCCCAACCGCGATGCCCCTGTGCACTTTTATAATAGAGACTCTAATGGAGGGAGCCTGTTGGTATTAAATTGTTTACATTTCTTTGTATAAATAATGTGCTTTCAGTGCCTTAGTTATGGGTCCCTTTCTTTTTCTTGTTCCAAGAATTTTACAATGTGTTTCTTAGGTAAAAGTCTTTTTGCTATTCACTGGGAGGAAAATGGTTTGTAAACACTGGTCACTGTGGTAAACACTACTTTGTGGGGACATCTGGAGAGGAGAGCTTGATGCTGAGGTAGCCTTTGCCTTAGAGCTATTATTTATGCTGTAGGAAACAAACACGGTCTTGTCACACGATGAGCTTCAGATTGGAGATGGCCCCAAATTGTCTTGTACCAACCTTAAGCTTTTATTTCAGAAGAGAATCTCGGTTTTGGTAATTTATTTTTTAAAAGATTATGTACAAAACAAATTTTAAAAATAACTCACAGGATGGCCTTAGTTTTCAATGTCCACTGGTATGTTTACGAGTTGTGTTATCTGTAGTTTACATCCCAGAATAAAGTGGAATGAATCAGATCGAGTTTGCCCGTGTATCCTGTTTCTGGTTTTGCCCGAATGACTGCGTGCTCCTGTGTTTTCCCACATTGTTACAGCCTTACTGTATGTAGTATTAAGGAAGAGCTCATCAGTTAGGACTCTTTCACAGATGTTTAAAAAAAACCAATGCACACACAAAAAGGGAATATACTGCTTCCATAATTGAAAAAGTCTAGGGGCCACAGTTGAATTCAGGCCTCAGTGAATGTCATGAGAACTTGGTTTTCTTCCATTTCTGTCAATTCAGCCCTGAGGGCAATTTGGTCATTTCACACTTGTGGGGTTGTAATGGCAAATACCAGCACCACCAGATTTAAGAGGTAAATGGAACTCTATGCATCCCCCATCACTGTGAGGGAGTATGTAACTGTGAAAGCAAATCTTCTAGCAAAGCTTGACAGATGCATGAAAATGTGCTTAGCAAATACACACACACGCACGCACATGAAAATCATGGAACTGAAGGGTAGCAGAATATGCCACCCCAAAATATGACTAGTTAAGCACGTGCCACCCAAAATAGACCATGTTGGTATATTGGTTTTGAGCTGTAGGCACTTGAAAAGCAGCAGTTGGAGGGAAAGGCTTTCTCTGAACTGCCCCCATCTGCCTGAAGACCAGTTCTCCAAAAAGACTCAATGGCCATATTATGCTAAACGAAATAAGTCAGTCAGGACAATTATCATATGATCTCACTGATATGTGGAGTTTAAGAAACAAAGCAGGTGATCATCGGGGAAGAGAGGAAAAAAACAAGATGAAACCAGAGAGGGAGACAAACCATAAGAGACTCTTAATCACAGGAAACAAATTGAGGATTGCTGAGGGAATGGGGTAACTGGGTGATGGGCATTAAGGAGGGCATGTGATATAATGAGCACTGGGTATTATAGAAGACTAATGAATCAGTCACAGGCCTGTACCTCTGAAACCAATAATATGTTAATTAATTGAATTTAAATAAAAAAATGTTTAAAAAAAAAAAAGACTCAATGACCATAAATTCCTTCCCTGGGAGTTTCATCAACCAGTGAGGATAGATTCCTGTCGCAGGAGAGAAGATAAAAATCAACACCACACCCAGATAAATGTTGTCACAAAGCATCATACTTCCCATCTATTCTTCTAAGGGCCAGTTCATCTTTCCTCAAAGTCATTTACTCTCCCCTAAGAGGCCTCCCTCCCCTCTCCCTTCCCAGGGAAGGTGTTTTCTAATCCTGAATTCTAAGCCACCTCTGGGAGTTACTCATTTTTCCTTGGCTATCTGTATGTATACCTGAGGAATGCATGTTAATAAATTTCTGATTGTCTTCCTCTTGTTAATCTATCTTTTATTACCAGGGTCTCAGCCAAGAACTCAGAAGGGGAGAGGGAAAATTATTTCTCCTCCCCTGCAGAACCTATCTTTGTATGCTCTGCCATGCCCCCCACTCTGTCTTCAGGTTCTACAAGCACTTTGCTTGAAGGATTCACTCTGAGGGGAGCCCACAATGTCATCCTCTGGGAAAGGGGCACGCAGGGCCCGAGGAGCCCAGGCCATGAGAGCTGGCTTCAAAGACTGGGCCAGGAGGCTGGTGGGATTTCTATACTCTGTTTATGCAAAGGGGAGAGAGGAGAGCATAGTCTCTGTAGATGCCCACTCGTCTTCCACATTGCTCACGTCACTGATAAATTGTAGAAAGGGTTTAAGAAACTCCCTGTGAGGTGTGGCTTTCTGATGCATTTCAAATGCCAGCTAGTAAGCCCTAGGATGTGCACAGAAGCTTATCTACACATGTGCAATGCGCTCTTCAGGCCGAAACATTTTTAAAATAAATTATGAAGAGGGTTGCTCTCCTGGCTGTTTGACTTGGTTCACAGGGTCCCCGTGATGACTTGATGCCTGCAGTTGCTTCATCCCTATACCCTCTCAGGTGCAACCCCAGTGGGAAGGAGCCAAGGAAGGGGACCGTTTCCCCAGTGGCTCAACAAAAACCCTAAACTGGGTTTCAGTGCTCATTCCTGAACCACGTACTTGCCCAGAAATACTGTATGGGTTGTGTCCCTGGTTGTTTGCCACCTCCTTCCTGGAGCAGGGATGGAGTTTGTTCCCTGGTCCGCGGGACCAGTGTCGAGGAAGGACAGATTTGAAGAGGACTGTTAGGATGGAATGATGCTGGATGGTGGGACGTCCACCCCAACGGTGAAACCTCCCACACCTCCCAGTGCAGATGGAGCAGGTCAGTGTGGTTTCCAGACAGGGTTCCGAGCCCTGCACCATGGGAGCCTTCTCCATCAACGCAGGGGGTATTTGGGAACCCAGGTGTTCTCCATAGTGGTGCATAGACCATCTCATCAACAATGGTCCATCTGAATTCTCCAGTCACTGCTTCCACAGAGTACCCAGACTCAAGCAACACAGTGTTGACAACGTTTTTCTTTCCATCGGGATCTGCTGAAGTATCAGCACTGCAGCTCTCCCATCTCTCTGTCTCCTGGCACCGCACCTGCCCCTGCAGTGACTCATCCCTCCCTTCACCTGCCTCCGTGTATGCCCTTCCTTCCTGGTGCATTAGATTGGGCAAGTCCGGGGACCGGCTCCCAGCTCTCCCTGCTCCAAGTTCTCCACACGCCGACCTCAGAACACCCGACCCAGTTTGATCATGGAACCTGCTCCTCACAGCCCCCAGTAGCTTCTGGCTGACTGCCAAACAACCTCTCCCAATTCCTCCCAACCCAGCCAGCCAGTCCCCAGGCATGAACCTTTCCATATGAATGTGCTGGTTGCCCACACCTCAGGGAACCCTTGCCCTCTCCCAGCTTTGCACAGAGCCCTCCCATGTGAGAGCTTCTTCTGTCATCAGCTCACAGCCAGTCAAATCCCGCTTTTTCTCTGAAGTTTATCCCAGTCAATCTAGCTTGACATGTCCTCCGGCCACGGAGTCATTTCTCTGCAACTCACACTTGACTACATTACAGGCTCTCTTATGTTACAGTTATTTTTCAGCCTTATCACCTCAGCCAGAGTATTAACTTCTGGAAAGCCAAGATAAGGATGCTTCACATTTCTCTTATCCCAAACAGCATTTAGCCCACCACCTTATCCATTCTTCTTGCACAGTAAATTCTTACTGGTGATTCCTTGGAAGTCATTCAGAAAGGATCCTGTTCTAAACTAAAGCTGGGTGCAAAAATTTACAAACTTAAAATAACAAAAAAAAATTGAAATGCAAACCTGTCCACCTCTTTTTTTAACAAGAATCAAATCATTTTGATTGAGGATATGATTTATATTAGCATGTTAACTCTTAAAAGTAGAAACTTGTAACATCTTCAAGAAGATGTCCAACTAATCTTATCTTCCTCCAACTACACCTATGGAGGAAACTTTCCCAACATCTAACATAATGATTATGCATTTACCCTTGTCCCACAATCCCACTTTGAGAAATCTATCCCAAAAATACTGGCCAAAAGGAATGGTAATATGCATGCACAAAACTTTCATGGTAGCTCCATTTGTGAGAATAAAATACTGGAAACGACCTAGATGCCCATAGTTGGGAATGACCGAGTAGAGCGTGATTATATGACTGAGTTCTGTGGAGCTGTCCAGCAGCATGAGGAACATCTATAGACACTGATAGGGGACTTTTCTCTAGAATATTCTGTTAAGTGAAAAAAAGAAAGGTAGAGATCAATGTGTATAGTCATGCTGCCTTTTATCGAAGAAGGTGAGGCCACACAGATACACACACATATGCTTACGTTACAAACTAGTTACTAAATAATCTTAAAATATAAATCACGGAAGTAAAAATGGCAATGTACAGAAGGAAGGAGGAAACATGATGGGTAGGACTGCAGTAGACACTAGACTTCTTTGAGTTGTATTTTATACTGTGTGCTTGACTTGGGAACCAAGTTGATGTCTTACATAATTATAAAATTAAATTAAAAAATAAGCAATTTCTAAAGATCAAAAGGAACATGAAGCAAATGAACTTAACATATTAAGTTTGTGGGTTAATTCTGCAGAGAGGAATTACCTCAGGTAATTATGGGGTATATCCTTAAGAGAATATATCTTAAGGACAAAAAGAATTACAAAAAGAATCTCAAATTGTTGTCGTCATCATACTGGTAGTAATGAGATATCTATTTTCTGAAGTTATTGCATTTATTTTAAGATAAATCATACACGTAATTATGATGATGTTGCTTGGAACCAAAATTTTCATTGTAAAAGAAAAAACATATAAATATAAAAATTTTAAATTTAACTAAAATCCCCATAATTCTAAATTTGAACTGAAAATAATCAGAATGAATTAATGATGAATGGATCAGCAGAGCCCTGAGCGGATGGTCGTGTATCTCGTGATGGGTGTACGAGTGTGCATCTGTCTGGTCCCTCTAAATTGTGTCCACTTTGAATATAGACGATTAAAAGAAATTGCTGCCAGATAATCCACCTCAAGAGATCCAAACATGTTTCAGCTTCCTTGACTGACTGAAGAAAGCAGCATGAGTCTAAAGAAGAAAACAGGGCATGGCGTGCAGGGGCCCCATCTAGTACAAGCTTCTTCACAGCAGTGGGCTGTCAGCACATCCCCTACTCTAAGGCTCAGGGCCTGTCTCAGGGCAAGTTGCTGCCCCTCAGCCTGTCCTGGGCCTTCCAGCCAAAATGCCAGGTAGGTACAAGATGAGTGTGCATTAATATACCCAGCTCTTCTGCCTCAAGATGTCCACCTGCAGAGTCTCCCTGGAAGTCCCCTTGCAGTGGCCTCCCAGGCACCCCTGCTCACTGGGAGCATGCAGGCACACGGACAGTGCTCCCTCTGGCCAGGTCCCCAGGCGTAGGCTCTGCCTCGGCTTCCCTCTGAGGCCAGGCCTCTCCAACCAGGTTACCTGGATCCCTGCAGAGCTTTAATACCTGTACCCAGGCCCCGCCCCCTGAGACTCTGATTTAATCGGTCAGGGGTGCAGTCTGAGCATTAGGAGCTGTCAAAGCCCCCCAGGTGACTGAAATGAGTGCATCTACCTTCTTCGAGCTCAGACTGAGGGCGTCCACTCTCTAGGCCCCAATGCCCTCCTCCAAAAAAATGAGCATTTGGTCTTAGATGTTCTGGAAATCTGGGATGATTTATGAGGTGATTTAAGTCAGTAAACATTTATTAACTACTCACTGGATGTAGAGCCCAGGCTTAGGACTGGGGAGGGAGCCAAGATAAATAAGCTTTATTCTTTGCCCTTCCTGACCACATACATGTTTGCTTTCTTTCTTTCCCCAAAACCACTGTTTATGAAGCACCACCTTCCAGGTGTGAAGCAAACCAGACAGAAATGAAGAGGGTAAATAAGAGAAGGCATCCTGTCCGAGGCATAGCCCTGTCCCTGGTGCCAAAGTCTGGGCACACACGGGACTGGAGGCTCCCTGAACACAGCCGGCAAACAGAAGCACCAGCCCCGTGAGCGCTCTGTCCACTGCATAGGCCCCAGCAGGTGATTCGCACAGCAGCTGGTCGTTCAGTTTCCAGAGACTCTGGTGAAATGACAGCCACAGCCCACAATGGGAACTTTCCATCCCATGGGCTAGCTAGAAAAAGAGCCCATCTTCTCTTAATCTCTGCACTCTGGGAAATAGCCATCAGTGGCCGGCCCTTGCCAGGGACTCCAGCAGCAGACTCGGCTCCCTTGGTTGGCCCCTCTGGGTCCAGGGAGTGGGCCAAGGAAGGGGCCGGGCTGCTCAGAGGGTGTGAGGGCACAGTGACAGACACATGCTTGGGGCTGCAGCCAGATGCCACCGTGCACGGGGCTCTGAGGAAGAATGAGATCATTCTGAGAAGGAGAGTGGGTGGACATGGAGCCCAGCGCTTCCCCGCCTACCTCAGGCTTTGGGGGTGACTTCATTTGTTCTGAGGATACATGGGACTGGAGGGCCAGCTGCCTTGAAGAGCCAGCCCCTGATTCTACGCGGGACAGTCACTGAGGATGGCAAGTCAGCTATGGGTCCCTCTAAGGAGGTTGCTAGGGAAGTAATAGGCAGAGACAGGTGTGGCTTCATAGGCGTGCACCCCGGGCACTTGCAGGGAATCCTGGGCTTGGGAGGGTCCGACACTTGGTTCAGTGCTCTGCTGTCACCCTCTGGAAGCTCTTACTAGTTTCTTGAACAAGGGGCCTCACATTTTCCTTTTGCACTGGGCCCCGTGAATGTTGCGGCCAGTCCTTGCTGGAGGCCATAAGCAGACCCGGGAAAGTCCGAATCGTGGTCCTCAGCCCTGGCTGCACATAGAAAGCACCAGATGCTTTTTAAAAGCTACAGGCAGCCAGTCCTCCCCAGAATGGGCATGGCACGGGCATCCGCATTGGATTCCCTGGTGGTTTTCATGCACAGCCAGGTTACCCAGAAGGCAGACCAGGAGGCCAGCTCACCCAGGCCCGCAGCCCGCAGGAAGTCCCGGCTGAGACGTGAGCACCTCCTCTCACAGAGGGCCTCTGCAGCCCTGCAGCATCACCACACGGTGAAAGCCTCATCCCTTCCGTCTCCCCGGACACCACACATACCTGAAGGCCGAGACTGGGTCTCATTAATCTTTGCACCAACCACAGCTGGTGCTCAAACACCTCTTCCCCCTAAAATCCTTTGAACTAAGAACCCACATGCCATCTCCACTGTGATCGCTGCCTCTTGAAACCTTGGGGCTAAGATGTCACAGACTCCCCGGTGCATGCTGCTCCTACCTCCAGAGTACAGGGCAATAAAGGCGGCCTCGGGCTTCTGGCTGGATTTCTCCATTCTCCCTGGATCAGCTACAACTCTAGAATTCCATCTGCATCACGGTCCCTTCAAAGACTAACTCCTTAGCAGATATTTTAGTTATCCTACTATTTTTCATAAACATACAATTGTCATTTATTTTTGAAATCTCCATTATTTTCACAACGCGTGAGGCATGCTGCCCTTTGCTTGGGTGTGTTCTGGGAAGTTCCATGTTTATTTCTGTGGAAGTCACAGAGAAGGAGCCTACGTCCCTGACAATGTGGTGAGGCAGGCGACAAGAAAGCCCTTGACATTCCACCAGTGCCTAGAGAATTTGACGGTGGTAGAGGGTAGGTCTTTTTTTTTTTTTTAATGTTATAGCCCATTTGATTGGAATATTCTAGAAAAGTAGAAAACCCTTTCTAGAATACTCTAGAATACCATTTTGGTCTTGAGACCTCTTTACACTCTTAAAAATTGATAAGCCCAAAGTACTTTGTATGGGCTCTATCTATATATACTGTGACAGATACTTAAGATGTTCACATATTCATTCATCAAAATAATAAACCTATATAATGCATTTCTTATGACAGATAACTATATTTTCCAAAACAGAAATCAGTGAGAAGCACAGTGTTGTTTTATTGTTCGAATCTCTTTCATGTCTGAATTTCCCTATCTGCTGCTATAGCCAGTCTGTTGAACATCACCTGTCATGTAGTCTCTGGGAAACCCCACTGTACACTTGCGTGTGTGAGCAAGAGGGGGAGCGAAAACGGTGAAGGGCGGCTTAGCGCTGTTCCAAGATGGCACCCGATCAGGGGGCGGGGCATTCAGGGACCAACACCGCCTTGACCTGATGGACTCTCTGAAATGACTGAGGGGGTCCCTGGATATAGGCACCACTGTCCAGAACATCTGATTGCTCTGGCATGTGATTTGGCAGCCAGGGAGGAGTGGGCAGACCCAGGCCTTTGGTCCCAGGGGCCCCCTGACTCAACCGCTTAACTCTGAGCAAGTGCTTTCCCCACTTTGAGCCTTAGCTTCCTCGTCTGTGAATGAGGCCTTGCCCCCCATCAGCAGACCTCAACCCAGGCTGCACGGTAGGGCCACCTGGAGAGCAGCAAGAACATCGGACAGCCAGGCCCCACTCCAGAACAATGACACCAGGAGGTCTGCCACACGTTCCCACATGGCAGGGGAAAGCACTCAGGAGCCAACCTCCTGGAGCGCCCAGACGTCAAAGCTGGAGTGATTGGAGCAACAGAGAAACCGATAGAAATGGGTGATAACCCACAGAGTCAAGGTTTGCTCCCGAGTTCATCCTGGTATAAATAAACAATTGAATACGCACATAAATAGGAGAGCGGGCCTCGCTCCCTTACAGTAGTACTCCCGTGAGTAAATGTGGAGGAAAGGATGGGAAGAGCAAATCACCGCCCCTATTGCGGGCGAGGATCACAGATGGATACTAAATGCACTGAGTAAAACGTATGTGATGAGAAATGGGAAATCCATAGAGCCTCACAGTCTCTCCCCGTAAGACAGTAATTACAGAGGGAAAAATACTAACTTTGTAGCAGAGAAGTCCAGAAAACCTCGCCTTAGCCAGGTGGTCTAGGGTGCTATAAGACATACCGACATCATGCGCCCCCTGAGAAGGGCCCCGCATCGTTTTTGCCACAAATGCACCACCTTAATCTAATCATGAGCAAACTGGAGACCACCTCAGGTTGAGAGACATTTTACAAACTAACCGGCCAGTGTCAAGGTCATGAGAGACAAGACTGAAAGCGGCTGCAGGTTGGGGAACTGGAGACAACTAAACACAAGGTGGGATCGTGGATCCCAGCCAATTCTGACTATGTGCCGTGAAACCGTTACATCCTCGCAGCCATGTTCGGTTCCTGGGTTCAGTGCCTGTGCCCTGGTCATGTGAGATGGTAAGCCGGGGCGGGGGTGGGGGGGCGCGGGGCCGGAGGAGGCCTGGATCCTTCTCGTGGTTCCTTCTGCCGAGACCTCTCTTTCCCCCAATAGCCACACAGCCTGTCCATTCGTGCCCTTCTGGTCTTGACTCACACAGGCCGAGGCTCGCGATGTCATCAGATGTTCACTGTGGGAGAGTGCCATTCAACCAAGCCATGAGCGCCCCATCCACTTTTCAGGACACATCCCCACAATCTTCCTATTGAGACCGGGAAGGAAAATATCAAGGGTGGGAGAGGCTGGGCCAGGGCGTCATCTTTCTTGACTGGATGAAAAGAAGGTCAAGGGTTAGTAGTCTTGAGTGCGGCCTGCAAATGTCCAAATGGGGTGTTACCAGGCGGAACAAAGGGCAGCTTCTGCTCACCACTCCTCCTGCTCAGGGCCCAGGGCCAGAACCGGGCCCCGTCAGTGACTGAGGCCAACAGCACCCTTCCCCGGCCACCAGCAGGGGTCAGAAGTTCCCAGGCTCCAAGCGCTCAGAGGGCACGGCGTACTGTGCACCCCAAACTGTCCTGTGAGAGATGCATGACCACTGTAGGGATGGGAGGGGACTGGAACCTGTCAAAGAATTCTACAGAGGGGCGCCTGGGTGGCTCAGTCGTTAAGCGTCTGCCTTCAGCTCAGGTCATGATCCCAGGGTCCTGGGATCGAGCCCCACATCGGGCTCCCTGCTCCCCGGGAAGCCTGCTTCTCCCTCTCCCACTCCCCCTGCTTGTGTTCCCTCTCTCGCTGTATCTCTCTCTGTCAAATAAATAAAATCTTAAAAAAAAAAAAAAAAGAATTCTACAGAAACTGCAGAAAACCCATTGCCCCTTCTCACCCTTTCTTTGCTTTGATTCTCATGGCGTTCCTTGGTGGGGCAAAGCCAGACCATGGGATTACCTCCATCTCCCAGATGTGGGACCTAGGCTGGCCTTAAGTATTTTGCTGAAGACCACACAGGTGGGAAGTGGTCCCAGGTCCACTTTTTCTAGGGAACTGCCAAGTCTCTGCGCTGTTGTGTCTCTTGCCAGGACCTGTTGTTGCCGCCCGTGAGGAAGTTCCTGTGTTAAATGGCGCTGTACTTGGAATGTGGAGATTGCGTTTCGGTCCTGGCTCAGCCCTTCAGGAGCTGAGTCATCCTGGGCATGGCCCTTCATCCCGCTGGGGCTCAGGTTGTCATAATGGGGATCAAGCCTGAGAAAGTGCTTTGCAAGCTGCAAACTATGACGCCCGCTACTTATTTGTGTGTGTGTGTGTGTGTGTGTGTGTGTGGACAGCAACTAGAGTTCACACTTCATGGCTTGCTAGGATGAGCGTAGGCCCTGGGACCAATAACAGCGACATTTATGGAGCGCTTGCTGCATACCTGCTGTCCACACTGTAACTCCACGAGATGGTGTTTGGGTTTCCAGCGCTGGGTAACAAACCTCCGCAGCCCTACACGTATCTACAACGTGCACAGGCTCTCACGGTTCTGTAGGCCGCCGAGGCGTTTCTTCTGCCTCACGTGCTGTTCAGTGGGGTGCGGTCACAGGGCTGGCAGGTGGTGCTGGCCGCCGGCTGGGAGCCCAGGGGGGCTGTTGGTCAGGATCTTGCCTCTCCTGCACGTGGGCCTCTCGGCATGCCTGCCTGAGCTCCCTCCCGGCCTGGCGGTTGGGCCCCACGGAGAAGCGTTCCAAGGGGACGAGCTCCGATGTGCAAGAGCTCGGCAGACCTCCATGGGCACCGCCCCGTGGCAGCGCCTTTGGACAGAGCTCCTCACCGAGCCACCCCGAGTCAGCATGGAAGGGGATTTCACCAGGGGAGGAGCACGGCTCACCGAATAACGGTCTACTCTAGCCTCGGTTACCACTGCCGCGCTGACTTTCCAGTCTAGGTACCATTTCCAGGGAGGAAAGGAGTTGAGAGGGGCCAAGTGACTTGGCCAAGATCCCTGACTTACTCGCTGAGGCTGGAAGGTTTGGCAGATCTGGCTCCAGGGCCCCACTTTACCCCCTCCTATCTGGACTGGCGGGGTGTGAACAGTGCGCTGCCTGCAAGCTTCCATTCTGCGGCTGCATCCCCTTCCCTCACCCCCCACCCCACACCCTCTCTCCGGTTGGCTGTGAAATGCTCCCACTGGAACCACTTTCTCTCCCCCCTCACAGGGAGCTCAGATGCCCTCCCCTCTCCAGCATCCTCCTCAGCTTCCTTCCTGCTCCCCTCTTGCTCCTCAAACAGTAAGGCCATCCTGCTTGGGGCTGACTCGAGATGTTTCCGGAAGCCCCATGTGGCAGCAGGGGTTCAGGGTCAGCCAAGAGGCAGTCTTGCAGCAACCAGGCCATGCAGAGGCCAGGCTGCAGCCCAGGCGGGGTCATGGCTGCCAGGGGGCCCGAGGAATGACGAGGAGCTGTTCCCCGGATCTTGCAGCCCAGGCCCTAAAGCCCAGGGGGCGGCAGGGGGCACGGCCCTCCAGGTGGCAGCGTTGCCTCTCCCTAACACTGGCCGACTCACTTTCCGGCTCCAACACTCAAACGCTCACTTGTATTGTGACAGACATTGGGCTGGATGAGCCTCTCTAAGAACTTCTAGATGCTGGGAGGAGTGAGTGGGAGTTTGGTCAAACCTAGTCAGAGAATAGCGGAGAACTGGACATCCCCAAAGTCAGGTCCCTTTGCTCAGAAGGAAGGGGTTGGAAAAGACTGAGGGGCTCCTGCAAAAGGACATCAGCAAAATAAAAAGGCAACCTCCTGAATGGGAGAAAATAAACTACTATCAGACAAGGGGTTAATAAGCAAAATACACAAGGAACTCATACAACACAAACTGCAAAACCAAACAAACCCCCCACCAATCTGACTAAAAATGGGCAGAGGACCTGAATAGACATTTTTTCCACAGAACACACACAGATGGCCCACAGGTAATGAAAAGATGCTTGATCTCACTCCTCATCAGGGAAATGCAAATCGAAACCACAGTGAGATATCACCTCACACCTGTCAGAACGGCTGTCACCAAGAAGACAAGAGCTGACAAGTATTGGTGAGGATGTGGAGGAAAGGGACCCCTTGCTGGGCGTGTAAGTTGGTGTAGGCACCGTGTAAAACAGTATGGGGGAGAATCTTCAAAAAATTTAAAATAGAATTGCCATTTGAATTTGCATTCTCACTTTTAGATATATATCCACAGGAAATAAAACCACCACCTCGAATAGATATCCACACTCCCACGTGGATGGATAGTTTCTACTCTTCACGGCAGCATTATTCACAATAGCCAAGAGGTGAGAGCAACCCAAGTGTCCATCAGTGGATGAATGGATACAGGACATGTGGTATATCCACAGTGGAATTGACCCAGCCATCAGAAGGAAGGAAATCCTGCCATTTTCAACATGGATGCAACTTAAGGCCATTATGCGAAGTGAAGTGAGTCAGACAGAGAAAGACCAATACAGTATGATCTCACTTATATGCAGAATCTAAAAGCTGAACTCATCGAAATAGAGACTCGAATGGTGGTTGCCAGAGGCTGGGGGTGGGGGACATAGGGGGCTGTTGGTTCAAAGGGTACACACTCCCAGCTATAAGATAAATAACTTCAGGGATCTAACGTGCGGTGTGGTGACTATAATGAACAGCACTGTGTTATATTAGATTGTAAATATACGTCACACAAAATCGAGGAAGGAGAAGGGGGAAGAAGGTAAGCACTGAGGCGGCTTCGTTCTCCCCCCAGGGCTGCCCTGCAGGGTGGAGGTGTTAACTCACCTTCTGTGGTAATCGTTCTGCAACATATACCTGTGTCTAATCATTACGTTGTACACCTTAAACTTACGTGTTTTGTATGTTAATCATATTCCAACAAAGCCGGAAGAAAAGAAGAGAAGGAGGGGGCAGACGTGATCCAGTCAGCAGCTCAGGTGTGCGTGCTCACCCCCCGCCTTGGCCTGCATTTGTGTAGTCGGCTCTGGGCTGGGGGACGGGGGGATCAGGGGCAGCAGCTCTGCAGCACGAGACTGAGGTGCAGCATAGGGGGAGGGGAGGGGGGTAAGGCCACTTCACACAGGATTTGCAGGCCACAGCCTAGGCTGCCCATGGCATATCCTCGTATGTGCATTGGAGAGTTGGCATGGGGAGGAACATGGTCTGGCTTTTTATTTTTTATTTTTTTTAAGATTTTATTTATTTATTTGACAGAGAGAGACACAGCAAGAGAGGGAACGCAAGCAGGGGGAGGGGGAGAGGGAGAAGCAGGCTTCCCGCCGAGCAGGGAGCCCAATGTGGGGCTCGAATCCAGGACCCTGGGATCATGACCTGAGCCGAAGGCAGACACTTAATGACTGAGCCACCCAGGCGCCCCTGGCTTCTGTTTTAAATAAAGAGCTCACATTAGCCTTCTATGAAGGATGGGTTCTAGGGGTTAAGAGTAGGACTGGGGTGAGTAGCTTATCAATTCAGGGGAGGCCACTGGGCTAAGGCATCTCTTTTCCATATAAAAAGGAGCACCAGATCCCACATCCCCACATCCCCTGCCAAACGTGCTCTGAGCTCTCTCCCTTAGATATTCTGTGGCCTGGTGACTTCACCCATTCTCCAGCCACCCAGATAACTCCCAGCTATGTGGCAAAATCAGCTTTGTGCAGACCCAGGCAAAGGCAGAGCCCCTGCCTTCACACGCACAGCTGTCCTCCACCTCATCCACTGCTGGTAGATACCCTGGGGGTGACACACTGTAGCCAGAGTGTCGGAAACTCTGGGCAGGCTTGGAGAATTACAGGGGAGGATGTATTCCATATTGGCCAAACTTCTCATTATAGAGCAAAGCCTTCAGGGCAGCCCTGGGGGGACCACAAAGACACCTCAGTGCTTACCTTCTTCCCCCTTCTCCTTCCTCAAGCCACTAAAGATAGAAAGTGAAGCTTCCCAGGAGAGGTCCAGGCTTCTCCAGCTTGGCCTTGAAGTTCTGGGCCATGCCGTGTTTCCTGCCCCCTGTACGCCTCCAAAGAGTTCCGATTCATTCCTCTGACAAGCATCAGCACGAACGCACCCTTCCATGACAAGCAGCATAGCTAGTATGCATTGAGAATTTAGAATCTGATGAACCATGCCTCTGTTTCTCATTTAATCTTTCCAACAATCTGAATTTGGGAAGTGTTAATTTCCCTATTCTATTGACAAGGGATCAAGGCTCAGAGGAAAGTCATTTGCTGAAGGCAGTTGTGCAGCCTGGTGCTGTGTCAGGTGAATTCCGTTCCCCATACGGCTCCAGCTTAGAGGAGCCAGAGAGAGTTGACCAGAAGAGCAACCTGTGTGCGATGTGGGAGGTGGAAGGGGGGCAGTGGCCACTGATCGCTGAAGGCTGTCATGATGCCTGTGGTGCTGGACCACAGCTATCTAGCAGGTCCCAGCTTGTTCTCGTTCTCCTCGGCTTCCTACCAGGCTTGTCACTCTGGCTTCGGATCCTCCTAACCAAGAGAGGCCCCACACTCTCAACCGGAGGCGGCAGCTAGACTGAGGTGGCAGTTTTCAACAGACCTCTGCATACGTCGGCATCCAGCATCGGGGCCGGGTGTGCGGGGCGGCGCGGGTTTCCTGGGAAGTCCCGGCTGACCCCTCAGGCAGACGGGGTAGTGATTCTGATCCTCTGACTCCCCTTCCAGACCTCCGTCTCACCAGCTCGTGTTCGTTTCAGGCCAAATCCTTATAATAAGTCCCTTTGTCCTCTAATCATTTTAGTGGCTCTGCTGCCCCCCCTGAACCCTGATAACAGCCTCCTAACCGGTAAGGGCTGGAGAAGGGGTTCAACCCCAGGCACCTTGAACATAGATTCTGAGCTCCTAACCATTCAGCTAGACCACTGTTCTGGGTGCTGGGCATACGAATATGACCAAGACCCCAGCTCCTGTCCTCACGGGGTTTACAGTCTCATAAATGATAGAGATACAATGTCTCACTTATCCATGGCCCATAACAAACCACCCCAAATGCAGTGGCTGTGAACAATTATTTTATTATCTCTCATGATTGTGTGGGTTGCCTGGGCTCAGCCCCGTCCCTCTTTTGCTCCACATGATGTTGGCTGGGTCTTTGGTCCTCTGGGGGCCAGACTGGGGACGTCGGAGATGACTCGCTCGCATGGCTGGCAGCAGAGAGTGGGACAGGGACAGTCAACTAGAGGGCCCACCTGTGGCCTGCTCCGCAGTTTGAGCTTCTTGAGGCATGGCGGCTGGATTCCAAGGAGCGCCCCCACAGCAAATGTGAGAAGAGGGAAGGAGCAGAAGGTGCCCGTCCTGGAATGGGTCTTTTCCTCAAAGCGGCCATAAGCCTAGCCAAAATCAAAGGAGAGAGGACATAGGCCCTAGTTCTCAGTGGGGGCAGGGAAAGTGTGTGCAGGAAGAGGCAGGACTGTTTGCAGCCATCTTTGGAGTCTGGCTGCCACACACGTCGATCAGTGCGTGGTAAGGGCTTTTGGAGAGGGTGGGCACAGACCCCCGAGGGGCCACAGAGGAGGCGATCACTGCTCATGCCTTCTGGAGGCAGAAGATGTGGCGACAGATTCCAGTTGGGTCTTGAAAGGTGAAGAGGCGTTTTCCGGGTGGAGGAGTGGTAGGGAGGAGGTGGAGTTGAAGGGGTAGAGACAGGATGCAGGGAGAGGAAAGAATAAGCCTGCAGAGACACGAATATCACTTGAAAGGCCTTCTGAGAGGCTCAGAGACCGCAGAGGAGTTAAGGTGCCTCGCTAACCACTGCCACAGGGGAAAGGCAAGGGTGCACATTGTGATCATTATATTTAAGTTGTGGCATGGGATCACCTCTAGAAGAAACTTTGTTTTCATAATGACCCAAAGGCCCAGGGCCTTCAGCCCCGCCTCCATAGCAAAGGAGAAGCCCCTGTGCTGAAGCCCAGACCTCTGGGGGCCCAGTGCAAAAGCCCCCGGAGCAACAGGGCAATGAACTCCCTGAAGCCAGGGTGGAAGAGAGCCTGGCATTTGGAAGCCAGGCTCCCAAAGGGATGTGCCGATTGGGCTCACATGGATTCCCAAGAGTCATGGCCTAGGGCTCATCCATCCTGCTTCCCCCAGGTCAGACTGGCGTGAACTGGGGACCCCAGGTTCTGGCATCATCCTCCAGGAAGGGACAAGGCACAGAGCCAGAAGACAGCAGCCAATGTCTCCTTGGAGTTGGAGGACTTCCAGAAACCCAGGAAGAATCAGTTAGGCCTCAATGGCAGGAAGGCATCCATTGCATCAAGCCACAGAGACGATTCCTAACCCAGGCACTCTGAGCTCAGCATGCCTCGGTAGGGAGGCTGGCAGCATATACTCAGCATTTCCTGCTGGTACCTTCTGAGCTCGAGCAGTTAGGACCTTAGTGACGAGAAGAGGAAGGACGAGGGGGAAGATGGTTAAGGTGCACAAAAAATCATGAAAGGTACGGTTGGATAGGGTGGATGTGAACTTGCTCACCAGTAGAGCCTGGAAAGTAGGAGGGAGAGAAAATAAAAGGCTCTTTTCCATGTCAGGGAAATAAAATTATGGAGCCCATTATACCATCTGGTCAACCAGGCTCCAACTCTGAGTGCTCCCAGAAAGCGAATGTTGGCTTTTTATGAAAAGAAATGAGGAACAGCTCCTTTTATTTGAGTCCCCACGTTGTTTGACAATCATCCTTTGGTATCCTTCCAAAGAAAGGTCCAGCCCAAGCCTGTGGTTCTTTTAATCTATGGTCCTGGTTTAACGGAATTGTAGTATAGCTCCGGATCTGAAAAAGGGCACCTGGCAAAGGATACGAAATGGCAAGAAGGCAGAGAGGTGTGGCTGATGATGTCCATGACTCCTTTGGCTTGTGCAATGGTCATGGGCAGCATGCTGACCCTCCCAGAATCTTGGTCATTCACAGCTCTATGTGGGGCACAGACCTTAACGTTACTCACCTCCCTGAGGGTAGGAGGGATTGTTCTGAAAAACACCTGGCCTCCCTCTGATGTGAACGCTCCATGCAGTTAATCATTCCCACTGAGGGCTAGCGCGAAAGTATGCAGTTGATAACAAAAGCAGCTAATCAAGATCTAGAATATTCTTAGCGTGAAGTAAGAAATCTGCATAGAATATCGTCTTCTTCTGACCTGATAGCTGTTGTGCTAGGTGAGTTAGTTCAGGACACGTGAGGCTCCTCTTTGGGTAGAGCTTTTATTAGCCCGGCTGGGAGACATTAAATCAAGAAACACAAATGCTGTTTGAATCATGATACTGCTCCTTAGACATGTGGCCTTGGGTCAAAGTCACACCTGATCTGCCAACCTGCCTGAGGACTCTGGCATGTGGTGAGGGCTGGGAGCTGGAGGGAGAGCAAATTTGCATAAACCTCCTAGGCCTTATGGGAACTCATGGTAAGGAGTCTTTGAAGCAGTAATCAAGCCCTCTAATGTCATGATTAGGAATCCCCTCCTACCCCCAACAGAAGTTAGCCCCTCAACATCTGGGGAAAGAGTACTTCAGACAAGACAAGGAACTTACCATGAAGGTATGAGGGTGTGGGGAGTGGGGTGTAGCTAAAGACAAGTGTCTCCCCTTGTTCAAGGTAATGACTCCCAACTACCAAAAGAAATTGGCTAAGTTCTTATTGTGTAACTAGAGTCTTAACCTTGAAACAATCCAGGCAGATGCTCAGTTCCCATATAGGAAGGGTATGACTTTGTGAAGTTACAGAGGCTCTAACAATGGAGACCAGGGGATTATTTGCTTGGAGGGAAAACCTTCCTCTTAAAGCAGAAAGAACAGCAATGTCAAGGCTAAAGTCGTGGAAGCAGAGCCTGGCAGCTGACCATCTCCTTAAGGAGGAAGCTGCAGGGTCTTGCCTTGACCTCAGTGCCCTGGTCGCAAGGGACTGCTAGTGTTGGAGTCCCAAAGCAGATATTCCTGGTGGGACTGGAGTCCTTCATTTGCCCATGACTGGGTTGTGATTTCATGGTAACTATGAAACGGCCTCTTGGCCCGAAAGAAGGAGACCCCCATTTTCATCAACCAACTTTACTGACCACAAGCTCCTGTGACTATTCAGGGAACCCCACAAAGCAGGACTCCCCCCAATTCCCAAAGACACAAAAGCCACTGGCCAGGTGGGCTTGAAAAGGCAGACTTCCCAGGGCCTTTTTCATGTGCTCGAACTCTGCTCCCATCCCACCCCCTGCCATTGGGCACCTGCTTGCTGGCACCCCTGCCCAGCACCTGCACATGAGGCTCCAACTCTGTCTGCTGTCCTTGTAGATGCTCTCCTCCCCACCCTGAGTTCTTCTCTTAGGGCCTGCAGCACTTGCAGTGATGTGTCTGGTTTATCTCCCCTAAGGGATTGTAAGCACCTAGGACGAGGACCCCTGGCTGGTACCTTGTCCCCTGCGGAGCTTAGTACTGGGCTCAGCACACAGGAGCAACCTGAAAAGAGCCTGTTGAGTGACAGATCAGAATACTACTTGGAATAAGAGCATTTGCTAGTGGGCCTGGTCCCTTTCTCTCCTTGGTAGCTCCTTGGCCTATGAATACCACCACCAATAAGAAACAGTGGCCCCCAGTGCCCATCAAGCCTTGCACTTGGTCCCCACACCATCTTTTCTCTAATGTCAATGTGAACCAAACCCAGGGGCAAAAGGGACCCTTGCAGGGGAGCTGACGGGGGTGGGGGGTGGGACGGCTCTGTGTCCTTCTAGATGCCAGTGTCTCAAAGACCAAGGCCTGGGTGAATGGCCAGGACCCAGGGCCCAGCAGTGGCACACAACGGTGGAGAGCGTGACACCTGGTCTGTGCACAAAGAAACAAAGCTGCTGCTTCTTGAGGGCTCTCTGGTTCCCCAGAGGAAGACTGGCAAAAGCCCTGCTGCAAACTTCAGGGGACCTCTCAGACCCACATCTGGAGGCCATCTCACATCCAGCTCACACCTCCCGGAAAACCAGCCCGCATTTTATTATGTTCCACAATAAAGGAACACAATGGGACCCTCCCTTGGCTGCTCAGGCCCACCTTCGCCACTCCTCCTCGGGTCAGAACGAGAAGTAGGCTCATTGACTTGCAGGGACTCACGTGCTCTCCCTGTTCCTCTGCACCTGCTCCCTCCTGGGCCACAGCAAGCAGTCGTAAACAGCCCAAAGGGGACCGGGACTTCAGGTGCAGGAGGAAGGGTGGGGAGCAGGGCCAAACACTCTGGCAAGGCCCGTTTTCATACAGATGTTTTTCGCCATAAACTCGGGGGATGGCAAAGCAAGATGTGCACCAGGTTACTAATGACAAGGCCTCCACGCTCACGCTCAAGGCTGGGGCTAAGGGCCCGAGGCCCCAGAGAAACTGGGTGTGTGCCCAGGACGTTGTGCCAAGGAAGGAGACCCTAGGTGTGCAATGGGTTTGGGACATCAAATCCCCAAATGCCCAGACCCACATTGTGTTGTTCGTCATTTCTAATTGTCACAGTTCCTGAAATTTCTCTTTGCGCCTGATGCGTACCAGTTCTGTGACTAGGACCATGTCTATATCGGAAAATCTCGAATCTGGTGGACGATGGATGTACACACAGCTGGTAACACAGGTCGGACTGCGTCTCGTGCAAGGACGGAGCTATAACACACAGGGGAGACACCAAAGCAGAGAGGGACAGAGTCATCAGACTCTGCTAAGGGGTGGCAACAAGGTGACCTTCATAGGTGGGGAGGATTTGGATGGACATCAAAGGGGAAGCAGAGGACAATGTGAGGAACAGCGTTGGTGTGACGGGCAAGGCGCATCTTGGAGCATGGTATGGTTGTGCCATGAGCAGGGAGGACAGCTGCCGTGGGAGATGGTTCTGGAAGAGTAGGTGGGACCAAGACAGAGGACGGTCCGAAGTACAGGAATAGGCAAATCATGAAGAGTGTTTCAAATGTGATTTAGGTACCAACTTGTATAAATCCAGGGATTTCATGAGCAAATCTGGGTTCTTGTGAAAGCCTGGAAGGTCTGGTATCTTGAAACCTTGCCTCTCTTGTGGCCACATTTACCTATGACTGGGTGGTGGCTGCCCCTCACCAGGACAAGCATTCTCCAGTCTGCTGCAGTCCTCACCACTCCCTACTGTGTGGCCCTTTGTCCGCTTCCCTCCCATGTGACCTGCCTGCCCTCCGTGGGAGGAGAGGCCAGTGGAGGGTGGGGGATTGCCACCGAATGTGTTTAGGAAAGTATGTTGAGGCCAGCGAGGAGAAGTCTGTAGCCTGGAGTCAGTGAGCGGGTTCCTGAAAGAGTCCGTGGGGAGGGCAGGGCATGAACGAGGGCAGAAGCAGGAGAATGGGAGGAAGGGCTGACCGGCAGTGAGGGAGTGAGGAGGTATGTGCAGGATGGAAGGTGGAGTAAGTCAGGAGGCAGAGGAGGGAATGGTGAGCTCTGCTGGGGTGTCTGGAATTTGAGGTGCTGCACCAGCCTGGGCCTGGCGGGCCAGCAGAGCCGAGCCCCAGATGGGGGACTCTCGGCCAAAGGGTGTGGTCCGGGGAGGGTCCTGCAGAGGCAGGAGGTGGCCGGGAGCCAGGAACCCTCCCTTCTCCCCCGGCCAGATCAGCTCCGGTGCTGGAAAACTCATCACGACCTGTGTTCTGAGGACCCCTGCTGGGAGGGGACGGTCCCTCCATCAGCACCATGCGGAAAACGTGTGTCCCTGGGAAGCCCAGGCAGAGCAATGCCCACCGCCCGTTTTTTTTGTTTTTTCCCAGGCAGGGAGGGAGCAGTGGGCGGGAGCCAGGCCAGGCTGTGCCTTTCTCTGCCTGAGTCACTTGGAATAATTCTGTCTCTTGTCCCCTCTGCAGCACTCCTGGGGGACAGGGTGGGGCGGGGGCGTGAGTCATGTGAGTCCTGCGCAGCAGATGGCCGAGGGCAGTGAGTCACAGCTCTGCTTCTTAATCGGAAGCATAGTAGAGCCCCGAAGAGAATGTGCCCGCAGCCAGGTCCAGGCGTCCAGCTCGCTCGTGACCATCCCTTAAACAATGACAGCCGTGGCTGTCACCTGGGGGGCTTCTCAGTTCAGTCGTCATGCGCATTTCCTTGCCAGGTCTCGGTTCCTAATCATGCCTTTATTTGCGTGGTTATTTGGGGATCATGTGCATTAGCGCCTGGACTCTGTGAGAGCCAGGGACTGGGCTGGTTTGGGGCACGCCGTATCCTTAGCATCAGTCTGTTTGAAATGAATGAATGAATGAATGAATGAATGGCTCCATTAATAGAATGTGTCTGTGTGTAACCTGTTGATATACACGTACATGCTGTTTTATGTATGGAATATCTTTGGAAAAAATGAGGACACATGTGACATTCATTCATACAAGAGCTTGCTTCCTGGCCACACGGGCTGGGGATAGGAACCTGGGGTGATAAGAAAATTCATTTTCACTTTATACTTTTATTTCTCTCCCTCCTCAGTCTCTCTCTTCGCATTTTGCTTTTACAAGGAGCAGAAGAAGAATTTACAAAGTGGGTCATCTTAATCACACTGTTCCAGCTTTCCCTTCCACGGAGTAACATATGGGGAACATGTTTGGTGTCTGTCTACACCGCCTTGATCCAGGCTCTCTTGGAGCCTGCTGTCTGCGGCTGACTCCACACTGGGTTTGGGAATGCTGGTGGGACCCCTCACCTGTGGGCTATTGTGTCAGGTTCTTGGGGGAGACCAAGGTCTGCCTGGCAGCCAGCTGGGACCTAACCCTCGAAGTGGGAGGCCGGAGGAAGTAATGGGGTGAGGGCTGTGTCTGAGGGAGGACCCCAGGCAGATGGAGGATGCAGTGAAGGCTGTCATACGGGGTACACTGTGACCTGCGGAGTCTTCTATTGCCAGGCTGCTGGCTGATCCTCATGGACAGGACTGGGGCTGCCGTAAGGAAGGGGGACCCTGCCTGGCTGGGTCTTTGGGTCCCCTGGGACAATAATGCACGATTTTATTTCACTGGCTCTACAAATCCAGAGCCACCCCTTCCTGCCAATCGTCCCTCCTGCAGAGGCTGGGCAGCCTCTGGCCCAAGAGTTCCAAGTAGGAGGCAGGGGTCAGTGGATGTGTTAACAAAGCCTTGACTTGGGAGTCACAAGACTGGGGGACCGTTTCTGCTCTACCCGTTATTCATGCAATCCCTCCAAGCCAGAGCCGACTTCCGTTCTACCAAGTTTTAAGACATATTTACTTAATAGTTACGCAAAGCAGTTTCACATGACTGTTTTAATATTCTCTCCTATATTTATTACCATCTTTCTTTTTTGCTTTTTTGTGCCTTCTTTTTAATTTTGCAATTAGGTTAGCTAATATCTTACGTATTTCATTTGCTCTTTTCAAAACACCAACTTTTGGATTCATGGATGAGTTCTATGTTTCTCTGCCATCAAATTACTTTCAGGTTTTTATATTTTCCTTTTTTCTGCTTTATCTTTTGTTCTTTTTCTATCTTTCCGAAGTTGGCTCTTAATTCATCTATTTTAATTATTTTTAATTGATATATCAATCAAACATTATTCATGTTTGCCAGAGATCTGCTCTATTTGTGACTCCATTGGATTTAATATATGTGCTTTTTCATTGCTTTTTTAGAAATTCTATTTGTATTTTCACCTTTAACCTCCGAGTAGTTTTAAAAGTTTATGAATTTCCAGATGAAAAGGATTTTTTTCCTGATATTGCTATAAATTCTTAGTTTTATTACACTGGGATTAGAGAATATCACCTATTCTATATATTGATGTTTGTGGCTTTATGTAAGATTTTCATGAGTGTTCATACTTGCTTGGGTATTGGAAAGAAGGTATGTTCTCTATTATCAGGGTACAGAGTTTGCCCTATTATTTAACTAAGGTTGACCGTAACTGGATCTATTTCTTTTCATTTGTTTTCTTAATCTGCCCAGGATTGAGATAAAAATATCCTCCTGTGTTGTTGTCAGTTTTCTCCTAGTCTCTGTGAGTTTTTCTGTATGAAATTTTCTGGTATGTGGACTAGCATATAAATATTCATAATTAATCTGAGTGAATTATAATCCTTAGCATTATGAACTGGCTTTCTTGACTTATTTGATGATTTCTTTGACCTTTGTTTTAGCTTCGTGACTCTTAATTTCTTCTTATTGGCACGTGCCTGGCATAACATCACCCATTTTTTTGTTTTCAGCCTTCCGGAACCACCTTGTTTTAGGTGTGTCTTCTGTATGTGGTACAGAATTGGGTTTCGTTTTGTGCACCTATTTGAAAATATTCTTAAGAGGTGAATTTAGTGTGTTTGCTCTTATGGACATGACAATATAATTGCTCCAAGTTTTGTCATGCAATTTTATGTCACATTTCTTACTTTTTCTTTTCCATTTTATTTATCTATCTTCTGGTCTTTCACACACTAGCTTCCTTTTCTTATCCCTTTTTTTTTCTTGGCCTTGTTTTTTTTCGTGTCATTCTTCTCACGTAATAAAGGTGATTTGTTTGTTTCTCTAGTGTTTATCTTAATGATTAAAACTTTATGTAACTTCCTTAGCTTTCTTTAGACAGAACATATTAATCTACTTCTATAAACAAGAACAAAACCAGCAGGCTTCCTCTCTCTTCCCATCCTCCCTTTCCTCTGCCACACTGCATTGGTTAATGAAAGCATCTCCCTGGGGCACTTGGGTGGCTCAGTCGGTTAAGTGTCTTCCTTCGGCTCAGGTCATGATCACAGGGTCCTGGGATTGAGTCGCATGTTGGGCTCCTTGCTCAGAGAGGAGCCTGCTTCTCCCTCTGCCCACAGCTCCCTCCTGCTTATGCTCTCCCTCTCTCTCTGATAAATAAAATAAAATCTTTAAAAAGAGCATCCCCCCAGTTTTATTGAGAAATAACCGACACACATCACTGTAGGTGGCATACGGCATAATGGTTCAATTTACATATATTGTGAAATGATGCCACAGTGGATTTAGTTAATTAACATCCATCATCTCCTATAGATGCAACAGAAAGAAAAAATGAAGTTCTCCTTGTGATGAGAACTCTTAGGATCGAATCTCTTAACAGCTGTGCTGTCTAGGGCTCATCGTGTGCTACGTCTTAGCCCTGGTGCTTATTCATCTTGTAACCGAAAGTGCATGCCTTTGGACCACCTTCCTCCAGTTCCCTCTTTTCCCACCCTCCACCTCCAGTAATGCCAAATCTGGTCTTTTTTATTTAATTGGGTTCCATATATAATAGTGATTTATGGTATTTGTCTTTTTCTGTTTGACTTATTTTACTTCGTGTAATGCCTTCAAGGTCCATCCATGTTGTTGCAAATGGTAGGATGTCCTTGTTTTTTAAAGTCTGAATAATATTTCATTGTATTTATTTTTTCTCTCTCTTTTTTTTAAAGATTTTATTTATTTATTTGAGAGCAAGCGAGAGAGAGCAGGGGAAGGGGCAGAGGGAGAAGGAAAAGCAGACTCCCCGCTGATCAGGGAGCCCATCTTGGGGCTCGATCCCAGGACCCTGGGATCACAATTTGAGCCGAAGGCAGACCCTTCACCAACTGAGCCACCCAGGCGCCCCTCATTGTATTTATAAACCACAACTTCTTTATCCATTCATCCATCGATGGACACTTAGGTTGTTCCACATGTCTTGGCTCTTGTAAATAATGCTGCTATGAACATGGGGGTGCAGACTTCTCTTTAAGTTGGTGTTTTTGTTTCCTTTGGGTATATCCCCAGGAGTGGAGTTTTAAAAGTATCTTTTTGAATTTATCTTTGCCACGTTAAATATGCACAGACTTCTCCTGACCACAGGTGACAGAGGAGGCTATGAGCAAACTTACTCTCCTTTCAGTCTTTTGAACCCTTCCCCTTTACTTAAAATAATTGTATCAGCTGTATATTGGGTATATATTACTTAAATTTTGATTTTTGACTCATATCTCCAATTTTTTGAAATAGCAATTGCTCTAGGGTTTATCATAAATAGCTTTCAAGTAATATAGCAGCATTACACATATAGTGTAAGAGGGTCACAGGATACTTTCTTCCCCCCCTTCCCATCCTTGTGCTACTGTTCTCATGCATGTTACTTGTTGTGAAGATATTAAAAATAAGAACTAAAAGTCTTTTATATTTACCCTTGTTTTCACCATTTCCAGGAATCTTCATTTATTGAGATATAAACTTGCATCTGATATCGTATTCCTTTGATCTGTGAATCTTCCTTAAACATTTTTTATAGTGTAGATCTGCTGATAATGAACTTGCTCAAGTTTGCCTCAAAGAGTCTTTATTTCGCCTTAGTTTTCAAAAGATATTTTCACTGGTATAAAATTATGAGTTGACAGTTTCTGTTCCCCACCCAGTACTTTATTATTTTTTTCTTTTTAGAGAGAGAGGAGGGAGGGACAGAGGGAGAGGAAGGGAGAGAATCTTAATCAAGCTCTATGCCCAGCACAGAGTCTGACGTGGGGGTCCATCTCACAACCCTGAGATCATGACCTGAGCTAAAACCAAGAGTTGGATGCTCAATCAGCTGAGCCACTCAGGTGCACCCCCCGACCCACTACTTTAAAGATGTTTTACCAACTTCTGGTTTTGCAGAATTTATGAAGACAAGTTTGCTGTAATTCGAATCTTTCCCTCCTGTATGTGTCATATCTCTCCCCTGTGTTTGCCTGCACCATTTTCTCTTTATCTTTGGGTTTCAGCAGTTTGACTGATGGGCCTAGGTGTTTTTTGTTGTTGTTGTTGTTCATTTTGTTTTTAAATTTATCCATATTGTTCTCTGACTTTCACAGAACTATGAACAATGGTTTGTTGCTTTTAACTTATTTAGGAAAACCCTTGGACATTATATATTCAAATACCTCTTCTGCCCCATTTTCTCTCTCTTCTGAAATACCGATTTTGAATCATTGATATTGACATTGCCCACAGCTGTTGGATGCTTTCCTCATCTGTTGTTTCCATTATTTGCTAATTTGTGTTTCAGTTTGGATAATATCTATTGATTGAACTATCTTTAAGTTCTTTAAGTTCACTGTTTCTTTCCTTTATCATATATAGTCCGATTATAAGCTACCAGAGGAATTCTTTATTTTTTTAATTTTAATATTTCTGTTTGACTCTATTTATAATTTATATCTTTCTCCTGGAATTCTCCATTTGTTCACATATGTTGTCCACCTTTTCTACTAGATCCTTTTCCACAAAATAATAATTACTTTAAAGTCTCTGATAGTCCCAACTTTAGTGTCATCTTAGAGTCTGCTTCTGTGAATTATTATTATTATCTCTTGATAATAGGCTGGTATCTTTTCCTGGCTTTTGTATTGTCTCATAATTATGTGTGTGTGCATTTATAATTTTTAAATGTATTTCAAACACTGTATTGAATAACAGTAAAGACCGAGGTAAATAGAATTTATGACAGGAAGTAGGTGTCCCTCTTTTTCTGTCAGGCTGTTAGTGTGTGTGGGTGAACCAATTATCATCAGCAGTTGTGTTGAGTTTTAGTTTTGTAATTATTATAGTTTACCTCATTGCAGCACAGACTTCAAATTCCTCCAGTGGTGGACCACCTGCTACCTTGCATTTAGTAGGATGTCCGTACGCTATAAAGTTTTTCTCAGTGTTCCTACCAGCCAATATTTCCGGGGGTCCTGCATGCCTGAATCATAGAGGGAGACTCTCTATACTCTTCTCCAGCTATTGACTGTAATTCCTCAGTGTTGGGTGTGAGGCTCCTGTTGGGGCAGATGGCGTCCCCAGGTTTCTGATCTTGCCTTTGTCCTTGGCAGACTGTGTGCATTTGGCCCTCAGTATTGCTGCCTCTCACATTTGTGGAAAGCAAACCCTGTCTGTACTTGTGGGACATCTTGGGCAGGGAAGGGCTTCCTGCGTCACCCCACCCCTTGCCCCACCCCCACTGACAGCAGACCTCCGTCCGTTTTGTATCAGTGCACGGTCCTGGAACTGAGTGGTCTCTTGCCACTCACCAGCACTAGACAGGGGACAGACAGGTTTCCTACCCTTTCTCCAATGTCAAATGGTTTTGTTTCTATCTTCTTCCAAAGGTCATGGATTTTTTGCCTAGAATATTTAGTTACCTGCCCTTCCAGTGGCTTAAGGCTCTTTCCTATTGCTACCAACATAAGGTCTTCTGCCTGCCCCCCAATCTTTCTGAAAGCAGTCAGTGGAGGGTCATGGTAAAGAGCATGTGAATACTTCAAGACTTAGCAAAAGAAAGTATACAAAATTAAATACAGAATAAAGACTGTTTTTCAATGGTGTTAGAATAATCAGATATTCATATGCAGAAAACAAACTCTAATCCATACCATATCTGAAAATTAACTCTAGATCATAGAACTAAATGTAAAACCTAAAACTGTTGTGTTTCTAGAGGAAAACAGGAGGAAATCTTTGTAAATTTGGGTTTGGCAAAAATTTTTAAAAATATGACACTAAAAACACGACCTGTGAACAAAAGAATTGATACATTTGACTTCATCAAAATCAAATACTGTTAAGAGACTAAAAAGGCAAACCAAAGACTGGGAGAAAATATTTGCAAAGCATAGATCTGATAAAGAACTTGTATACAGAATATAAAAAGAACTCTCAAGGGCGCCTGGGTGGCTCAGTCGTTACGTGTCTGTCTTCGGCTCAGGTCATGATCCCAGGATCCTGGGATCGAGTCCCACATCGGGCTCCCTGCTCGGTGGGAAGCCTGCTTCTCCCTCCCCCACTCCCCCTGCTTATGTTCCCTCTCTCGCTGTGTCTCTCTCTGTCAAATAAATAAATAAAATCTTAAAAAAAACTCTCAAAACCAGTAATAAGAAAACAAACAACCTAATTTAAAAATGGGCAAGAGACTTGGACACTTCAACAAAGAAGACACATGGATGGCAAATAAACACATGAAGACGTGTTCAACATCATAAGTCATTAGGTAAATTAAAATTAAAACAACTACATTAAAATGGAAATGAAAACCACTACACCAAGAAACTACTAGACATCTATTCAAATGGCTGAAAAGAAAAAAAGACTGATCATATCAAGTTTTGGTGAAAATGCAGAGAAACTGGGATACTAGTAGTAGGAATATGATAGTATAACTACTTTGGAAAACAGTTTGACAGTTTCTTAGGATGTTAAACCTACAGTTACTATGTGATTCAACCATTTTACTTTCAGGTGCTTAGCAAGAGAAATTAAGACATATGTCCACAACAGACTTGTATACAAATATGTACAGTGGCTTTATTTGTAATAAATGCCCATCAACAAGTGAACGGATGAAGAAAGTATATCCACATGATGGACTACTACTCAGCAAGGAAAAGGAACAGCCATGAGTGTATCTCAAAATAATTACGTGGAATGAAAGAAGCTAAACAATATCAAGTATACAACCTATGACCACATTTACAAAAAATTCTAGAAAGCACAAGCTAATGTATAGTGATTAAAAAAACAGATCAATGGGGAAATGTTCTTGGAGATAGGGATTAGGGAAAGCAGGAAGGAGGAATTACAAAGTAGAATGGGGAAACTTTGAAAGTTACAAGGACTCTGCCTTTGGAAATCTCGACAAAGGTCGGCACTAATCTTGGGGGTAAGAGGAACCTGCCATGCACCCTCCTGCTCCCCCACAGTAGGGGAGGATCTACATCGGACAAGTGTTCCCAGAACACAGCCCAACACTCCTCTTGTTGCAGGACTCCAGCAGCAGAGTCACGGATGGCTTGGGATCTGCAGCTCAGAGAACATCAGCCCAGCCTCGGAACAGGCCAGCATCCTCCCCTTGACGCAGACACTCAAGGAACCAGGGAGTCTCTGACAATCCCCTCGCCAGGTTGCAGGGGAGGAACCTCTCACCGTGAGCTCCGCCTACCCCCAGAGGCCTTGCCTCCCCCATCTTCCCCCAGGCCTCTTCCTACACCTTCTGGAACCTCCGGCAGGTTGGGTGGGCAGAGCACTTGGTGTTTGGTGGGAGACAGCTCTGTTCCTGAGTCTGAGGGAGGGGTTGGCGCCACTGCAGGTGGATTTCTGACCCCAGAACACGGGATCCTTAGTGCCTTTTACCCTTAGCTTTGGACTTCGGCTGCAGTTCTGGAACATGAAGACAAATCCCACTGGGCATCCTGTTTCAGCAACCCGTCCATGGCCGGCTCATCCCTGTGTGCCTGTCCCTGCACCTCCTGAGCTGTTACCTTTGGTATCAATAGCGGGCTCAGCATACGCAGCAGAACCACCACCCCAGGCTTCAGAGCCTGGCTCTGTCACTTATTAGTGGGTAGATAATCATCTGCCCCCGTCCCCCCTAGGTTTGGTAGGAGGACAAAATGAGTTAATATTTACAAAGAACTTAAAACAATGCCCGGCTCGGCAGGAAGTGACTTCTGAAAGTCTGCTCTTATCATCACATTAAGCCACGCCACCGCCCCGAGCTGTGAAGTAGGCTCTCCCGCTCCATGGGTGGAACCTGAGCGTTAGCAGAGGTTGCTCGGACGAAGCACGAAGCGCAAGCCTGGCGCACGGTGAGCGCTCAGTCAACATGAATTCCCTCCTGCTCGCTCCCCCCCACTGCGGTCATTTCCCACTGCCACCCCTCGCAGCCTTAGGGTTTGCTGAGAGGGGGCCGTGTCCGTGGAAGCCACGGTCAGTGCTAGGCAGGCCAGAGCTAGACAGGGAGCAGAAGGGGCAAGGCCATCTTTGCTTGCCTGAACGAGCAGGAGAAAGGCTTATTCCTGCTCCCTGGTGCCTTCCTCCAAGGAGGCTGGGCCCTGCGTGGGGAGGCTTGGGTTCTGGCCTCAGCTCGGCCTCTGAACCACTGTGCAGGATTGGACAGGAGTCTGGGGCCTCTCTCGGCTGCTGCCTGTGCTGAGAGGGGTGGGCCAGGTGAGGTGCACCGGGAGCTGATTCCAGGACCCATCCGGTGCCCATCCTCCTTCCTCTTCTCATTCTAGAGCTCTCTCACAACAACCTTTCACCTTGATAGGTTTGTGCTACCAGATTTTGTTCTTCTCTGGCCCACGCCAGTGTACTCATTCCTCCTGGATGCGCTTCTCCTCTTGGCCTAGAGAATGGCGATGAAGTGACATCTCCATGGAAACCGGTGTGGATCCCACAGTTGCTTAGCGATGTGCTGCAGGATGATGTAAGCGGGGCTCCGCTCCTGTTTCCTGAGGGCTCGGAGTCCTTTGATGTGTCTACTCCTGGAGCCCGGATGATTAGGAGGTTGCTTCCCTTGCTTCGGCCCTTCTTATGTAAAAGGCGGAAAGAGCTGGAGATTGAGCTGTGCTGGGAGGAACGCTCTTGTAAGGAGAGCAGTGTTGGGAGTCAGAGGTAGGACAGGAAGGTGACACGTTTCGCTGGAGACTCACAGGCCGGGGGGAGCCTTGGACACTGTGCCCCGGGGGGGGCGGCTTCCGGCCAGAGGCGAGTACTGGGTGTACCGGGTGCTTCCCCCAGGCGCCGAGGGCCTCAGCCAGCCACCGCTTCCCCCAGAGCAGCACTCGTGTTTGGGGCCGGGAGAAGAGCACGAACGGAAGCCTACACACACCAGATCTCCAGATACCGACAATTATAAGCCCAGCCAGCAGATTGTGAAATAGAATATATTCGGTCCTCTGACCTTGGCAAGGTGGAGGCGGAACAGTGGCCCTCCAAAGAGGCCCACGCCTGAATCCCAGGAACCGGGGAGCAGGTTACTCTGCATTAGTGTTGTTGACAGTTAAGGTTGCTCACGAGCTGATTTTAGGACAGGGAGACTGTAGGAGAGATGATCTGTGTGGGCCCTGTGGGGTCACAGGGTCCTCAGAAGGGAAGGGCAGAGTGGTGCCGCGTGAGAAACACCCGACCGGCTGCTATTGGCTCTGGGGACGTCGGTGGCCCCTAGAAGCTGGAGAAGGCAAGGACACAGATTCTCCCCGCGAGCCTCCAGAAAGGAACACAGCCCTGTCGACACCCAGTCAGACTTCTGGCCTAGGACCTAAGACGATAAATCTGCGTCAGTTGCAGGCACTGAGGTTGTGACCACGGGCTAGAGCCACAGGATACTTGTACCCATCACGCCGTGCTGGCCTGTGGGGCGGGGCCCAGCCAGAGGCCACCTGTCTCGCCCTGCTCACTGGCATGGCCCAGAGCCGGGCCTTCTCACGCGGTGCTTAAGCACAGAACCGGTCCTACCACTGGAGGAAGAAAAGTCATCTCCTCCCCTTTCCTTCCTTCTGTAACCCCTACAAAACAAAACAAAGGAAAAGCCCAAACAAACCCAACTAACTAAAACCTTCACCCTAAAGCCAGCTCTCCAATTAGTAGGAGAAAGGAATGCAGCTCTTTTGTGTTAGGAAAGATCCTGGGGCCTCCAGGATTGGCGTGCCCTCGCTCATTGGATGCTCCTAGCCCTGACCTTGTTGTGCCTCAGGGTTTTCACGTGCGAAATGGAATGCAGCCAGTGCAGGCCCAAGGAACCAGCACCTCCTCCAGAAAGCTCTCCCTGATCATGCTCATCTGCAGCATTTTTTGTAACCCTCTTGCACCCTTGTTTCCTTCTCTGTGTATGACGACATAATATGCATATACTTAGAACACAGTCCTCCGTTCCATGACTGTTTCACGCCTCCAGTCCCCTAACAGGGGAAGCACAAAGCTAGCCACCTTGCAGGTCCGTTGATTATCAGTTAAAGCATTCAGGGCTCAGCACAGCTGGTCACATGTTCAAATCAAAGCCTAAAGTAACTTGCAAAGCTTAGGCTTACCTTCTCTGCGGAGCGCCGTGGCCTGTTGGCTCCGTGCTTTTCTAGCCTCCCAGATTCCTTCCCCGGGACCACCGGATCACCTTTGTGTGGGCCCATCCCTGCGGTGCTCCCTGGGTGGATTCTTTCCTAAATTGGGGAGAAATGAAAGCTGAGTGGCTCAGGGGATTTGCCCTGCAGCCGGCCGGGCCAGGTTCCTCTGCTGGCCTGGGTCTCAGGTCTACTAACAGGCTGTCTTCCCGTGGCCAAGCCCTGCCTCCAGCTCCTGGTCTAGGTGCCATCTGGGGGCTCTGGGCCTTGACAGCTGGCCCAAGTTCTACTCCTTCTACAACTCACCCTGGCTGGGGCCTGGAGTCCTGCTCCCGAGGCCCGGGTCTCCTGCTCTCGGAACGCCTACTGACCTGCCTACCAGGACGCTGGCTCACCCCGGGCCTGTGGCCACACTGCCCTGTCACAGCCTCCCTCCGGTCCCGTCTTCTCCGTATGCATCCTGGCTTCCCAACAGCATTGACCTTATCCTGCTGCCGGCGCTAGGTCTGCCCCTTGACCTCACCTTACCTAGTGCATGCGTAGCCTTTACGTGCAGACCCCTCTTCCCTTGGCTCCCACTTGTATCTCTTTCCATTCCTTAACTTAGCCAGTGAGCCATTCAGCAAATGGGTGCCGAAGGCCCGCTCAGTGGCAGGCAGCCCGCTGGGGGCTGGGGGCTGGGGGCTGGGGGCTGGGCTCTACGCTCCAAGCCAGCGCAGGACCCCTGAGGCCTCACCCTCTGCCCCTCCCCGAGCCCGCACGTGGTGAAATGATCTTGACTGGTGGATCTGATTGGGGCCAGCTGTAGAGCCCTTTGAACAATTACACTAACAACACAAGGCAGAATAGTAGAATAGATTACGATTCTAATCCTGATAGAAGTCTTTGGTAAAATAATAAATTAGCCCTTAAAAGCTCCATTCATTAAATTTTTGATATTTAATTTTGTATGTACCGTGAATTTTTCAAGAAGTCCTGGTTGAGACTTCTTTACATCCAGGAGTCGGAAGAGGAATTGTCCTTCGCCAGTTACAGGTGAAGAAAAAGCCTAGCTCGGCAGGCCGGCCGACGTCGCCATCACGAGCTCGGACAAGTGTGTCCGTTGAGGGTGGTTAAGTGTGCATCACAGTGTGAAGGTCAGAGTCATCTTGCAGCTGACGGCGCGGCCGCATTGCTGTTCCTGCCCTCTAGAGTCAAACTAGAAATCTGGACATTAAACATTTTTGTAACAAAAGGACAGCACCAATTACACATTTAAAATAACATTTCCGGGGCGCCTGGGTGGCTCAGTTGGTTAAGCGACTGCCTTCGGCTCAGGTCATGATCCTGGAGTCCCAGGATCGAGTCCCGCATCGGGCTCTCTGCTCGGCAGGGAGCCTGCTTCTGCCTCTGACCCTCCCCCGTCTCATGTGCTCTCTCTCTCTCTCATTCTCTCTGTCTCAAATAAATAAAAATTAAAAAAAAAAAAAATCTTTAAAATAACATTTCCTATTCGTGATTGTATCCCACAGGGTATTTATAATGGCAACACTCGGCCCCAGCTCAATGTTTTTAATACTTGGCCATTCTGCATTTGGCCAAGATGAGGATGCAGGCACCTCTAAAAGGATCTAATTGAGCTTTTTGTGTTTCTTTCCTTGACAGATATTTTACCCCAGTTAAAAATAGCTCTTCACACAAGAGCTGAGAACAGGCTTCTTCTCTGAGCATTTCCTCACGCTGGTTCTCAGCCTCCTCCTGAATCATCATCCCTGAGCCAGTTCACCGAGATCTCTTGGAGAGGCAAGCCAAGAAATCCCACGATTCCTCTGGGGAAACTGTCACGGGTGCCTGTCCCATTGCTGTCCAGCCAGCCCAAATCAGGTTTATGAAGCCAGATGGTGCTGCCCCGTCCAGAACCACCTCCTTGTCTTCCTCCAGCAAAGAGGAAGGACCACGCCTCTTGTCCCGGGTGAAGGAAGCCAGCAGTGACTCCCGGGTCTCGATTTTACCATTGCCTATCGGCAACTCAGAATAGTTCCTGAGTCTTCCGCTCCACTCCAGGCTCTAAGCAGAATCTTGACCTGTCAGGAAATGGTTTTAGAGGTGTGCCAAGGAGACAGAGGAGGAAGAAGGGATGGAAAATCTAAACCTTTCCAAAATCATGGTGAATAGGCAAGCTATGTTTTTAAGTCCGTCTGGATTTCAAACATTCGGTGCCACTTGCCTGATGAGTTCCTGGCACACTTATAAGGCTTACCATGCCTCCATCTGGGAATCAGAAAAAGTCGTGACGACCCGTAGAACCATCCAGCTGAGTAAGGGGACAGGTTCCTGAGCTGGCTGGAACTGTTCCTGTGGCATCACCCACGCTGAAGATAATGATGCCATGAAGAAAATTCTCTCCGTTCTGGAAACCTAAAGGGACATGTGCACGTCCCCCCAGCAGCTTTCAGCCACATACATAGTCCTTGTCTTCGGTACCACTTCCATGTTGGTACATTTTAGAGAGCACTTTGCGGTGTTCATCTGCCCGATGGGCTGCCTGAGTTATAGATGATAAAAGATTTCCTTCCAGAATTGCAAGACTTTCTTTTTTCTTTGGGATTACAATTTAATCTTTTGCATGCAGTTTGCCTTTCTGGGAGAATGTTCTCAGGGATGAGTAACTTTGGTTTGCCCAGATGGTCTTCCTTTCAACTGCTTTCCATATTTTAATGATCCCTTATTCGTATATATATATATTTTTTTCAAAGTGATACGTTTGATTTGGGGTTTTAGGCGGAAACCCAGGTTTTTACTACGAATTCCTGCCCATCTGCCATTGTTTTATCTTACATATGAGCTGACTGGGTGAAGTGTGTCGGTTAGCTGAGACCATTCGGTTTCTCAAAGTAAGGTCTGTGCAACCCCTGTGTGCACAATCAGTGTGCTTCCTAAAAATGCAGACCTCTGGGTCTGGTTGCAAATACAATGAAAGAACATTCTGGTGGGGCAGGAGGAGGCCTTGCAATCTGCATTTTTCACAGGTACAGCAGGCGATACCTGTCCACTGTGGAGTCTGAGAACTACCATCCCAGCCGAAGGAGCAGGTGTGACCTTTCCAGATGTCCTCCCAGGCTGCCTTTCTCCACACATCTCCTCATGCTGGGGTTGGGTCTTCCGGCCCGCCCTTGTAGCTTTCAGTAACTTTCATATTGTTCAGAATCTTGATGGCCACACTGAAGGCAAGCTACACTATTGAAGTTGGACCCCACGGAGATGAATGACTCTGACCACAGTGCCTAGCATGGGTCTGAGTGGACAGAGGGGAGCCCTTGGGAGATGGATGCTTCCCCCAGTTTCCCCCGACGGAAGCAACACCAAAAAAATGACAACATTCGAATTGCACAGTGAGATTAACAAATGAGATTCCCTGCGGCTGCGAAGTGCTGGTCTGGAGGCTCTGGTCTTCCCAGCCCTGGTCGGGCACCCTGAGGGCTGAGGAGATGGAACTCACAGCACACCCGTGGCCCGTTTGTTTGGAAGCCCTGCATGAGATGTCTGTGGCACTTGTCCAGATAAGAAAGAATGGTGGCCTGTAGGATGTAAGAGGAGGGGACCATGCAGAGCAGATCGAAGGTAGGGATTTTAGATTTTAACAACTGATGAGATGTGTGGAACAAGGAAGGGAATGTGTCAGAGGGCTGTGGGGTGTGAGCCCAGATGGGACATTGGGCCACGGACAGAAGTAATGACCAAGCCCAGCCTTGTTGCTGTGGGAGCTGTCCTTCACTTCTCACCTTTCTCCTCCATGTCCTGCCTGAACCCACATGCTCTTCCCTGGTCATCTGTTCCAGGCGCTACTCCAAGAGGTCTGAGCCTGCAGAAACGGGAGATGACTGTTTTCCCCTCCCAGCCCCTGGACTCCCACTAATAACCGTGAGGGACCTGTTGCACATTTCCCCGTTTTATTTCTTAGTTGAGTGAGGCACACACAGGCTGCGCACATTGTTCCGTTATTTGTCAGGGGCTGAGGTGGGGGATTCACCTCTGGCCTTTTCATCCTTAAATCAATGTCTTCTGTGTTTTTGCAATCATCACGGACATTGGCACCTCAGCACACTGACAGATAATGGATACATTTTGCTCTTTCTACCCATCTTGCGCCTGTGGGTGGGTCAGGCTTCTCAGTGGCATTCTATAGAGGGGGGACTCCTAGGCTCAGAGCCACCGGCAGAGCAGGGAGGGAAACTCTGCTTCCCTGAGGATGGCGCCCCCTTCTGCTCCAGCAAATCATCAAATTCCTTAGCCCAAAGTGCAATGCTCTCTGTGACTTGCACCCCCAAATCTATCTGCCAGTCCCGGATGGCAACAGTAGGAGGGGTCCACTTCCAGGCAGGACAGACCCAGGGGAGAACCCAGGGCTGGGTTAGGTTTTGTGGAGCCTGAAATTTATACAATTTTGAAGAGTGCCTTTATGGAAAACATGTACTACTCTTGCAAATTTCACAGAAAACAGGGGACTGCAAGGTGGTCCCCTGCGATGAGACTTCATTATCTCCCTTTTCCTTTCTGCTTGCATCTTGCCTAGCACAGATGCAAAATTACAATATCTTCGCATTTGAAAACAGCACCATCATCCCAGAGCCCTCGAGGACCATTCTACATGTCAAGCCAATTATTAGATGATGAGACAGTGGCCCCAGTGTGTGCTGTTTGGGTGAGCCAGGCCACTGCCAAAACACCCGTGGAGGCCAAGGGACAGGCGTGCAAAGAGGGGAAGAACGAAGGGTTTCGGGCCTGGACAGTAAAAACCAGCTCTGAGCTCACCACCATCAGGGAGCCGCCTCAGAGGCGGAGGATGGGAGGGAGGCTGTGGCCGTGGCTGGAGGAGGCCATGGCCGTGGCCGGAGGAGGCCAGGGCAGGTACAGACCTCTTCTCCAGAGAAAGCATAGCAGTGGGAATTTATGGAGCCAGCTCAGCTCTTTGCATGCAGTGCTTCCTCTGATCCCGCAAACAACCTTTTAAAGTGGGGTTAGTATTACTGATTATCATGTGAAAACTGCGACCCCACAGCTAGTAAGGGGTGGAGCCTGTGTTCCATCCAGAGCGCCCTGGGATAGGATTCCCATTCTCTCCTGTTTCTTTCACGCACGCGCACGGAGGCCTCCCTTGGCGTTGATAAATGACACCCCCCGACTGCACCCCAGACTTGCCTTCAGGCAGGACTTCCCTTGGGCAGGACGAGGTGCACACGCCACCCAAGACGACACCTTAGTGATGTTCTTCTGGCCTCCAGAGAGAGGTTGCATGAGGGTGATGGTTTGTAGGTGTGCTCTGTGCAAACCTAGGACGTCCAAGGAGCTTTCTGGAATGGGGAAAAGAAAGGAAGGACACCTGCCGACGAGGGGTGGATGGAAGGGTAAGGCGGCTCAAGAAACCTCCCTCCAATCCAATCCAGCAGCTAGCTCCACCCTCACAGGATGGGCTGGGTTTTCTGACACACTTTATTTTGAATAGAGGGTTCTGTGCCCCCAAAACATTTGTACATCCATGTGGGTCCTATCAGCCCTGCACCCACCACACTGGCTGGTTGGGTGGGAGGGTGATGCCAGGTTATCCGGGGGAAGTGGGTCCTTAGCTTCTTTCTTAAGGCAGTCTGGTGAAGTTTATGAACCCCTCTGCAGAGTCATATTTTTAAATGCATGGAAGAGAATACATCAGATTACAAAGGAAACCAATTATATTGAAATGCAGTCATCAAAATATTTTTTAAAACTTCAATTTTGTGATACCATATCACACGTGCTTCTTTGTTAACATGTCAGCAAGCAAGATCGAGTGACAGGTCTATCAACCGCTGTAACTCTGAAGCCGTGATGAGCATAAACAATCATTTCAGCTATCTGCAACAGGGTGCTTGTCTCTGGGATTTCTACCCGTGACAAATCATAGACGCTGCTAAAATGTCGGAGGTCCCTTGCAAACCTTCATAACAGCAGGGAAAGCTACATTTTGGCCGAATTAGTGAAAATGAAGATGTAAAAACCTTTCCCATCCAAGTTCACCGACTCTTTGAATTCTGCCCACGGGCCCTGAAGTAAACCTGTCAGCACAGGATATGTGAGCTATTCAAATTATTACCCCTAATTATGGGGTGGGGGGGGGTTGGTATTTTCTTCTGGCTCAGCTGGGCCCTTAGTGCTTACTCTGTGCTCTAAGCCCTGGTGACCAGTGCGGAGGAACATTTCTCCAACTTCTCCTCCCTGAATTCTGATCTGCGTGCCTCTGGCCCTGAGCCTGCCCCTTAATCCGTCTCTCCGCCAGGGAAAGCTGCGAGAGGTCAGCGGAACTTGACCCATCGCCCTGAGACCAGAACACTCACTCCTGCCCTATAGCCTGTTTTCACGCACACACCACAAACTCATTCCCCACAAGAGACTCCAGAAGGATCCATCAGGTGGGCCCTCTCTGCTCTATCAAACTACCAGAACATCTCTGCTGCAAAGGCGTGGGGTTAGACAGCCGGCAGAGCTTCAGGGAGCTATTTTGGGATGAGTGGCTTATTTTCTCTCTGTCTGACGGTTTGTTTCCAGGCTCATTCACAGAAATGCCACAGAGGCCTCAGGAGTCGAGGAGGGGGGGTACCTCCTCCCCAGGGCCCGCGGTGGGGTGAGGTAGGGGAACAGGGTTCCGCACGCCTCCCCTACTTCTCAGGAAGGAAACTGCCAGTTGTTAGCTGTTTCTTGGAAAACCCACGGTGGTGCTGGATCCCCCGGAGGGTGGCCCACCATTTGACGGCCTGTGGCTCAGGCTGGAAGATGGAAAAGGGCTGAGCAGGGCCTGGAGAAGCCCAGCTGGTGTCAAGAATGGCAGACTTGGAAGGAATCCCGGAGGGCTGCACTCTCCTTGTTGACCAGATAAGAACTCGGAAGCTGGGTGCCGGTGGGTCACGGGCAAGAGGCAACACTGGCAGCCTGGACCCCCTCTCCTCTGGCCTAATCCGGCCCGATCATCTGGTGGCTCCCACCCCCGAGGGCTCTGCGAACCCTCTGGGCCGTGCAGTAGCTCCTGCCCACCCTGAGGCTCTCAGTACGGGGACCACAGATCTCTAGCCCGCATCTCTCCCTGCCTCAGGTGCCGGGGCTGGTGCTGCAGTCACTGTCTTCTTGTGGTCCTGCCAGAGGCGCTCCCACCCTGTCCCAGCGCCGCCCAGAGCCAGCGCCCAAACCGCCCCCCTGCCAAGGTGACTTCGCCCGGGGGCTTTATAGTTTGGGGGTGTCCAGCATGGGCCCCTCCGTCCTGTGTTTTTGAGTTTGCATGGATCATACCGACCCTGGCTCCAGATGGCTCTCACACAAGACCTCCTTCTCCAGCCCTCCATTTCTGGGCCACCTGCAAATGTCTGCAAGTCTGCTCAGCTCCTTGAGACACAGAACCAGCTGCTTATACTGACCACCCTGGCAGCCTCCTCCGGACCTTCTCTCCTGCCCTCTCCATGCTCCTCCAGACTCTGCATGGACACGTGGGAGTAGAGAGTAAACCACCTTTCTCCCAACTCCCCCCGGCCTCTGGAGTGAGGCTCAATCTGACACATCATGTCCACTTCCGGCCACACGTCTGGACTCTGAGACCTGAAACCACTGAGGTCTGGGGCTTGCGGCAGGTGGTCACACAAGCTCTCCAGGCCCAAGGCCATGTAGTGTGTCAGGGAGGATTTTGTGACGCCCTTGACTCCCTCTTTACGGATCTTTCCCTTATGCATTCCCCCACCTCCAACTCTAGACGTCCAGTGTCTGCACACTGTCCCCCCGGCCTGTGAGGTTTGTTCCCACAAAAGCATTTAAAGCTCCCTCGCCCAAAGCAGACGTGACCAGCTCAGCTCGGAGCTCCCCCAGCTCTGGGAGACTGCCCAGGGGTCTGAGGAAAATGGAAAGGACATAAGCCCCCAACCTTGGGGAGCAGGGAAGGGGCTTGGAGGCATGGACTCACCAGAGGGTGGGGGCTTCACTGGCCCTGAAGCAGGCCTTCCATGAGGGAGCCCCTTCGAGAGCCACGCAAAGCCCCTCGTTCAAACCTAGAGGCCTGGCGGCTTCACAGGGTGGTGAGTGGAGGCTTTGTGGAGGCTGTGGGCCAGCCTCCGAAGGAAGCCCCGACCTCCAGATCCTCCGGCCTTGGCCTGGGTCCACACCTGCCTTTGCACTGGGTGAGGACAGAGGGTTGACCCTCTCCTTTCCTATGTGGTTCCAGATACCTCCGCACCAGCCCTCTGGGCCTCTTCATCTTGGGCTGGAGATACATGGTAGAAAGGGTGCTTCGAGGGGGCCCCCCGCTGGGAAAGCCCCAGAGGCAGGACTGACTGCACACTCTTCCCACCTAGAAGCTTCCGGGCCCACCTCCTCCCAGTTCCTCGCCTTTTCACTCACTATTCCATTCGTTCCCTCAGGGGTTCCGGCCGTGACTGCCCAGCGACAGCCCCCCCCGACACACCAGACCCCTGCAGGACTGTGGGCCTTCACACACACGCCTCCCCGGCTTGATGCCGTTCCTTTGCTCATCTGCCTCAAATGGCCTAGCCATCCTCAGTCTGGTTCAAACACCGGCTACTCTGTGGGGCTCCCTCCACGAGGGCGGGACCCTGTCCTGCTCTTTGAACCCCCTGCGCCTGCCACAAAGCTGGGCTCAAAGTAGGTGTTCAGAAAATATTGATTGGATGACTTTATTATGCACCAGCTGTGTATCATGCACTCTGCACTGTCTAAAGCATAAATGTCCTGTCTTTGGCAGCTCTATAAGCCAGGTAGAGAAACAAGATACCAGCCGTGCCTGGCAGGAGATGTGCTCACTGAATCAGACACATGAATAAACAAGATTCAAGAAGAAAGAAGAGCAACTCGTGCGAGCGTCCTCTCTGCTACCGGCGGTCTCCAGAGCACCTGTGTCCACCTGTTCGTTCGTTCTGCGATGTGGGAGCAAAATGTTGCCTTTTACTTCACTCTGTTACTATTTCCTGAAAGTTTGGATGTGCATAAGCGATTTGTACAGGAATTTATGCCGTATAACTTAGAAATAAATATGCATTTATGGGAGGGCATGTTGCAAGATGTTTCAGGAATGAGAGTATTGAATGAAGATGGGTTTAAACTGTGCTGAGTGACAGCCTCCTGCTGGAGGGAATGCTAGGAGGGCTTCTCGGCATCTGCCCCCCTCCCTGCCTCACGCCTCCCCCCCGTGAAGGACACAGCCCCCTCCGTGCTCTGACTGCCTTCCCAGAAGATGGGGACGCTCAGGCTGGGCTCCAGCCCCTGTCAGCGGAGCTGTCGCCCTCCCAGGCCCGGGCGGTGAGTGGGCACGGAGCCCTCAGGCTAGCCCACTCCCTCGAGGAGAGCCTCGAGGGAGAGGAGCTTGGTGGCCGGAAGGGGTCTCAGATGAGCCAACGTAGGACAGCAGTTGATGGTGAAAGCAGATGGAATGGTTTTCAGTTCAGCTTTCCCAACAAAAACCACTTGGAATTTATGTCCCTGCACATACGGTTCCATGTCTCTGCTCAAATCTTCCTCCGGCTGCCTGAAGCCTCTATCTCTGCAAGCTGCCCTGCCCAGCGTCGGGGAGGTCAGAGCCATCCATCGACGGGAGGTTTATTTCAACAGGGATTCTTTGAGTCCCCACTGAGAGCCAGGCCTGGGGACAGACACCGGGGGTCCCGCAGAAAGCCGACACGGACGGCGGGAAGGGCAGAAGCCACCCTCGCTGTCAGGGATGGAGCTGACACTTTGCAACACGGCTGGTCCTCCAGCAGACCCTCGAGGTACAGATCATCGCCCCGTTTTACAAATGAAGAAGCCGAGGTGCAGAAGGCTGAATAATGCTCCCTCCCCCCAAAGATGTCCATGTCCTAATCCTCGAAACCTGAGAATAGTTTCCCATACTTAGCAAAAGGTGCTTTGCGTCCGTGATGAAGGATTTCGGGATGGGGAGATTATCCCGGATTATACAGATGGACCCCATGGCATCACAGGCATCCTTATAAGAGGGAGGCAGGAGGCCAGAGTCAGAGGAAGAGGCTCAGTGATGGAAACAGACGTCCCCGTGATGCCAGGCCACCAGCCAGGGAACATGGGCAGCCTCTAGAAGCTGGAGAAGACACGGAAATGGATCGTCCCCTAAGGCCAGAAGGAGCACAACCCTGCAGACACCTTGATCTTAGCCCAGTGAGATTGATTTTGATGCCTTTCCTCTAGAACTGTAAGGTGATACCTTTGTGTTGTTGAAGGCATGAAGTTTGAGGCCATTTGTTTCAGTGGCAATAAAAAACGAGAATCTACAAGGCATTGCTTTCCTCCAGGCCACAGAGCTGGAAGTGGCAGAGGTGGCCTTTGAACCCAGGTCCGTCTGTCTCTGCAGGTTCAAAAGATGCCAAGAAACTCTTCATCACAGCCTGGAGCCCAGGAGCTGAAGGGGCTCTTGCTTGGCCAGGTCAGGGAGGCGGCCGGGCCGGCAGCCGAGGTGGAAGGACAGATGCTTGAGGCCCTGGAGGGGGCACCAGGCTGAGTCAGGAGGTGAGACGCTGTTAGGCCAGAGACGCTCACAACTTCCAGTGGCGCCCTCCTGGAGGACTTGCAACTCTGTGTTCCCACAGGGATTAGGACCCAGGTGTTTCCCCACTGTGCCCAGCTCCAGCTGGAGGGGCCAACAGCACAGCTTCTGGAAGAGCCGAGAGGCACGGTGGCCCTCCCTGACACTCTCCGAAGAGCAAAGCCCGGCTCTGCGTGGCCAACCACGGGACCTGGGATAAATCACCGAGTTTCCCGGTCGGAAAAACCAGAAGACAATGCCTAACCCAGGGCTGCTGGAAGGGTCGGTTGCCCGCGGGTCGAATGGGAGCCGAGTCGCAGCTGCTGAGCAGTCCCGGGGCCTTGGGCCTCCCCTTTGTCAGGCGCCGGAGTCCATCCTGGCCGGTCAGTGCCCCTGTTGTACGGTGGCCAAATGATCTTGATGGCACCCAAGTGGAGGGTCCAAGTCACATGATCTTAGCTCCCACTACCTGCTCCAGCCACAACACCTGGCAGGTGTGCCTCTGTGGGCCTTCCCTCCCGTGCTGAGCCTCCATTCTCCTGCAACAGACAGACGTAGCCTCCCCAGAGCTTCCTCGCCGTGGGGACCGCTGGCAACCTGGCCGTTCTGGCCAGCAGCCCTTTAGAAAAGAGCACATTGTTGGGGCGCCTGGGTGGCTCAGTCGTTAAGCATCTGCCTTCAGCTCAGGTCAAGATCCCAGCGTCCTGGAATCGAGCCCTGCATCGGGCTCCCTGCTCGGCGGGAAGCCTGCTTCTCCCTCTCCCACCCCCCCCACTTGTGTTCCCTCTCTCGCTGTGTCTCTCTGTCAAATAAATAAAATCTTAAAAAAAAAAAAGATTAAAAAAGAAAAGAAAAGAGCACATTGTTCCTGCTCCTCCCCTTTGCCAGGATGCTCGCGGAGGCCGGGCACAGGTGTCCCTGCCCCCAGGAAGCCCTGGGTGAGCCAGGGGGCAGCCAGCAGTGGTAGTCTCTTCAAGGATCTGTTCGGAAAGTTGCGTCTGGTGATACATCAATGTGTGGGGCTACATTTATCGGTGAGAGAGACAGGATATTTTTGAATGGATGTAATTTCTGGCTCTTTCCCTCGAAAAGAAAGGTCCCATTCCTATTCATCTCTCTCTGCCTCTGCTTCTCGCACACTTCTTCTGTATAAACACATACATGCACACATGGATACGCATGCCCCCAGACACACACGCAGACCCACAAACACACACACACACACACACACAGAAAGGCAGACCCTTGGTTCAACAACTACTATCCCAGGACTCTCTGTGGTTGACTCATGCCTATCTAGCACGAAAGACAGACAGATAGAAAGACAGAGAGAGGGAATGGAGAGAAAAGCATGGGAGAAATTGTGGGTTTGATCATTAATTTATTTGTTTCTTCCAACTTGACTGCACACTCACTCAGGATGAGGGAAATGGGCCAAGGGCAGGAGAGAAGGCCCGAGAGCCACCTGTCAGGCTGGGAGGCAGGGGATGGGGTGGGGCAGGTGGGAGGCGTCAGGTCTCAGTGAGCAATTCGCTTTCTGGCTTCGGTGAGGCTGCTGAGCAGACGGACGTCCCATGCTTGCAGCTGACCCAAAGCCAAGCACTGAGTGAGAAATCTGCAGGAAGACCCAGGATGGCCCAGTGAGCTTGAGAAATACAATGTTGCCCTGTTACAAGGGTGACACCTTTCAGTTCTGCTTTTAAATTCAAATAACCAACAACCAGGAAGTAAATCAGGCAGGTAGGAGCCTGGACTCAGGATCTGGCTTCTGTAGCTACATCGTGGACTGGTCCGGGGTGCTGTCTCGGAGAGTGAAGTCATGAGGTTTTCTTCTAAGTTCCTTCCAGAAGTCTTATAATTTTCGGTTTTACACTTAGGTCTCTGATCCATTTTGAGGGGATTTTTGCATAAAGTGGGAGCTTCCGCTTGAGGTTTGCTCTTTTTTTCCCCCTGCATATGGATATTCAATTGTTTCAGCCTCGTGCATTCAACAGGATATCCTGTTTCCCATTGCTGTAGCTTTACAGTAAGTCTAGGAAGCTGTGAAACCAGATCATGTGTTTTCTCCAACTTTGCTTTTCTTGTTCAAAATTGGTTTGGCTATTCAAGTTCCTTTGCGTTCCCATAGAAGTGTTAGATTAGCTTGTCCCTCTATAGTCACAGTTTTGCGGGGGGGGGGTGTCTTACTGAAACTGCATTAAACCCACGCATCGTCTTGGGGTGACCCACCATCTTCACAAGCCCCCACCTTAGGACTTCTCCTCCTGCCTGTATCTCAGAGAAAGTTTCTCTTTCCGCTCTTGATCCCCCCTCACGATTGCTTGCTGTTGGTTGGTATTCACCACTTCTAAGTCTGCCAGTGGGGGTGGGGAGATGTTCTCTGCTCTGCTCAGCTCAGCCTCAGGCAGATGCCGCATCCCTGTGTCTTGGAGGGGGGCTGCTTCCGTGACCCTGCCCGTGCCCCAGCGGAGATTACTGGTCCCTGTGTTTCCACCCCCTCCCCAGGGTTTACTTTCCCTTCTCCCAGCTGCAGGGGGTCCTCACCTGTGCCCCAAGGGCGACAGTGCTTGCTGTCCTTTTCCCAATGGCCTATATTATTTCTCTAAGGGATACAGGGAGAAGGATCTGGGCAGGCTTTGTGCTTTTCCTAAAGGAACCATTCCTGCCCCAGACGGGACCCAGGAGGTTTGTTTGCCCCCGCCCCCCGCTCCCCCACAGTCCTTCTTGTGGCACCCGGGGTGGTCCAGGGCGAAGGAAGTGCCCGCAGCTCTGTAATGGCTTCCTGTCTGCGCCTCCCAAGGGGGCTGCACCCTCCTGCAGGCCCCACACTTCGCCTTTAGCAATCTGCTCAGAAGTTTGGTTGGATTCTTCTTTCCCACTTGTGTGGTGTCCAACACCTGTGTCAGGTAAGTGAGAACCTGCGTCGTCTCTCAGAGGGACGTGCTTTCCCTAAGATTCCAGCTAAGCGTGTCGTCCTCCATCTCAGCTCCTGGGGGAGTTCAAGGAAAGGGGGCATCTTGTAGAGTATCTGCCTTTCTTTTGATAAGGGTCAGACCTATGCACTTCGCAGAATTCTGACCCTAAGCAAAAGCCAGCACTCCTCCAGTCTTTTGAGATTAAGAGTCTAGAAGTTTAATTTGTTGAGTGACGTGGGGAGATCTTTAAAAACGGAATGGATGACTGGACGTTTTGGGTTCTTCGAGAGTACAAATCACTCTCTGTGTCATTAGAGGAATAAACTGATACAGGTCTTAGCTTTTATCTCATGCGACTGTTTTCGTTTTGTTCTTCGTTCTTGTATATCTACTTAATTTCAGTTCTGAATAGGACACACTACCCCGTGGGTCACTCTTCAGTAGCAGACAATAACAAGTCTCCCTCCCTTCCCTATCCCCCTCGCCCCCACTCAAATTCTCTCTAGGAAGCCAGGGTTACAACTTGCTTCCTAACCTTTCAGGAGTATCTTATGTGACCCCAGGAGAATGATTCTGCTCTTTCCCTGCTCGTTGTTGCCCAAGTGATAATGCATTCTGCATACTGCTCTATTGTTTTGCTGTTTGCACCTGGCAATATATGTTTCAGAGACCTTTTCCTGATCAACGGAAAGAGGTTTCTCATGTTGGTGGCTCTATGAAGACTGCTGTCCCTCTGGGGTCCCCACCTCCAGCGGTGGGGAAGAGACAAGGGCCGGGGGTGGCAGGTGGACACTCCGGGTTAACCAGAGCTAACTAGTTCTGATCGTCTGTTGGGCTCCAGGCTCTGATTTAAGCTCATTACATAAATGACCTTAGTAAGTCGTCATAAGCATCCCTACGAGGCAGAACTATTTTCAGCCCCATGTCAGAGAGGAGGAAACCGAGGCCCTAACTTCAAACAAGAGCATCTCCCTGACAGTTGCTCAGTGTGGAAGGTGGGGGCCCCGGCTTCTCGGCTGCTGGCCCGCTGCCCTGTCCAGAAGCCACAGGCACACGCAGCTTCTCCTCAGCCTGCTGTCAACTGGGCCACAGGAGGGAGGAAAGAAGGTAGACTCTGCGGGGGGCAAACTGGTGGCCCCAGGCATGCTCTGGCCCAGACCCACTGGCCACCAGTCCCCAGCAGGACACACATCTGCACACCTGCCTTCCTGGGGACATTTGGGGATGAAGGGATTAGAGGCCACCCAGCCCAAATGTAATTGCTAAAGGAGTTCAGTCAAAGGAGGATTAGCTGGGGATTGGGAGGAAGTTTCCCACAAATCACTGCAGCTGCTGGTGGCAAAGATGACTCGGGGATCGGAAGAGGTCCTGTTGGATGGGGCAGAGACAAGAGGACACTGCTTTCCCAGGGTCCTCAGCACCCCTCACGGGGCCCAGGCTGGGCCTCTGGGCACTGGGAGCCTTGACACTTGCTGGAGACTGGGCTCTGCACACAGGGCACCTTTGGGGCGTCGGGGCCCTGGCTCCTCTTCCCTTCCCTCCTTGAGCCTCACAGTGCTCGTCTGCCCCCAGCTCGGCCCCCATGGCAGATCCCCCATCTGCGCTCACTGTCCCTTCTCTGCACGAGGCAGACACCTGTGCCCCTCCACGCGTCCCTTCGGCTCCCCTGCGCCCAGCACGGTAAGAGCTCAATCAACAGCCCTGTGGGGACTGTCGTCAAGGATGCCGCTCACACACTGGGAGGGGACAGCCTAAGGTTCCACGACCCCATGCTGCCACCTGGTGGTCACAGGGAAGGAAATGCCAGTGATCCAAAAGGATGAAATGATAAGGCTATCAGATGTGGAGCTCTTCCCCGCACACCGTCCCATAATGCTTTCCACGAGCATCTCGTCTGAGGACAAGACACCTAACATCTCACAGCGAATAAAGTGCTGCTATTTGTGGCCAGAAACAGCACTCCTGTTCTTTTACTTAATCCTCACTACAACCCTGTCGGGTAAAGATTTAGTCTCTCCACCAAAGAGAGGGCAGCAAGGTCCAGCGATGTTAAGTAACTTCCCAAGGTCACACAGCAAGGAAATGGTGGAGCTAGGACTGACACCATTCTCTGTTTGGAGCCAAGCTCATGTTTGTTTGGGCCCCACATGCTTTCCCCAGAGAGTCTCCCGATCCTCTCACAGGCTCTGGGCCAGGTGGGCGGGGGCTCTGGCAGGGAGGACAGGTCCCACCATGACAGAGACTCAAGGGGATTCAAGAGCTGTGGTCGGGAAGCATCTGCTTTTGTCCGCAATCAGCCCTGGACAGAGACTGAGCTCGAGGTCACAGCCCTACAATCTCCAAAGTCAGTGGGGCAGTTTCCAAACAAGTGTCCCATGTACACACGGTGGGCACAGAAATGTGGATTCCAAGGCACAGCCTGGAAGGAAATGCACATGTCTGGGAACCGTGATTAAGGAAACCTTTTAGTTTTCCTGTTTATGCTTCGTGTCTCTCTGCGTGTGATATTTCTCCCAGAGCATCTGAACTGCATCATATGGAAAATAATATCACCAGCAAAGACCTCGGAGATTGTCTGGCTGAGAGTCGGCACTCAGTAGTGTGTTCAGTGAAAGAAGGAAGGAAGGAATCCAGGGAAACTGAGGCACAGAGAGGGAGAGAGATGTTCCCAAGGTCACCGAGCTACCAGAGTTGGGTCTCCCGATACCTGCCCGTTCTCTTTCCACCCCCTGAACGGTACCCAGAGTGGCTGCAGGGTCAAGTAGGTGGAGGGAGGGCCGGTGTGCCAGGCGAAGGCACAAGGGAGCAAGTGAGGATTTTAGAGCAGTGGAGTTGCCAGCCAGAACTGTGCTTTTGCCACACAGCCTAGTCCTTTCCTGTTCTTTCATTTGGCTATGAAAAAGCTTTTTCAGGTGAGAGGGAGGGAGGACGGATCTTACAAATCCTAGGGCCCAGGCCTGTTATTAGGTCCAGCCCGGGGCTACACTTGCTGCCCTGTTTCCTGATTTATTAACGAGGTCACTTGGCCCAGTCTGGTTCTCAATTCCTACACCTGTCCCCAGCCCCCAGAGGGCTCCCTGAGGGAGCTGAGGGAGTGATGGAGATGAGCATTAGGGTCCTCCTGGTCTGTGCCGGGCTTCAGGCGACCCCCCTCTCTCAGCTACCATGGGCCCCACTGTGGGCCCCACGGGCCATGCCCTCCGATGTCACTACCTTCCTTCATTCTTACCACAGGCTTAAGGGGAAGTATTTTTTTTTCCCCTTTCAAACAGACTTTAGTTTTTTGAGCAGCTTTAGGTTCACAGGAAAATTGAAGGGAAAGTACAGAGAGTTCCCCCATACCCCTGCCCCATGCGCGCCCCTTCTCCCCACCGGCAACACCCCCCACCAGAGTGGGACCTTTGTTACGGTCGACGAGCCTACCCTGACGTGTCATCATCCCCCAGGGTCCGAGGTTGACATGAGGGTCCACTCTTGGTGTCATACATTCTGAGTTTGGACCAGAGGTGGTACTTGTGAGCACCTGTTTCCAAAAGAGGGCAGCTGGGCCCAGAGAGTGAGGGTCAGGCCGCATAGACAAGAGGCCTCAGGAATCTGGGCCTGGTCTGTTCCACTCGATACGGGGACACAGGGCTTCTTGCAGGGAGCTGCTGTGGGCAGAGCCGGCCACTGGTGAGAAGCCCGAGCAGGGGGAGCTCCAGAGCAGGCTGAGCTGGTGGGGAAGGGGTGGGGAGGGAAGGGGGGGGAAGAGACGGGAGGGGGGGCGCCCCAGAGGCCCCAAAGCTAGCCTTCCTTGCAGTACAAGGCCTCAGTCAGCCCATACGGAGTTTCTTGCATCTTACTGGTCGGGCGTGTGACGTGATCGGGTTTAAGCTGTTCTCACCCTTTTGTGGGATTAACAGGCTGGCACCCGAGATGTGTCTGAATTGTCCCCCTTCCTGGAGGTGATTCGACAGGTGGCCATTTCTACAGTGACTCAGAAGGACCGACGAGGTGTTGTAACATCCATGGGACCCACTTTCTGCGGAACTGAGTTACTGTTCCCTAAGGAGCGTCCGCCCCCAGCTTCCTCTCTGCGTCTCTCACTGCTGGGGTGTCCAGGTAGGCCCCCCTCCTCCCCACTGCAGTGGCCCGGACCAGCCCTCCCAGGGCAGCAAACATTCAGCCCCTCTTGGGACTGGCCTGGCTGCCCCCAATCCCACCCCCCAGCAGGACCCCGACCCCGGCGCTGCCTCCTCTCCCGAGGTCAGGTGGGTCCACGGAAAGAGCACGGCTCTGGAGTGACACCCCCCCAGCGTCTCAATCTCAGCCCTGCCTCTTGCGTCCATGTGGCCTTGGGTGAGACCCTCCAGCTTCCCAGCCGGCATTGCTCCTCCCAGCCGGGCGTAAGGATGGGAGGTGGTGGCGCAGAGTTCCCGGCCCGCGGCAGGTGCTCCAGAGCCGGTGGTCCTATTCCCGGGCCAGATGGGATACCTCTGGCCGGCTCTGGCTCCGAAATACCTCCCGTCTAGAAAAGATGCCCAAAGGTGCTGCTAAACAAAGGGGCTAAGGGGGCCCGGAGCCCAGCCTTCAATTATCCAGCTGACAAATCGGAATCAATTCCGTCTTGGTTACAGCCGACCACGACTCCATCACCTCCGCCGCGGATCCATGCGCCGTATTTGATTTTCATTTCAGAAACCAGGTATCAATAGTGACCTCTCCACGGGGTGCTGGGGCTGCGAGGAGCTTGTTAGCATGAAGGCCCCCTCCCCCATCAAAGGCCAGGCGGCTCCTCACTTTCCCCCTCCAGCCCAGTGGAGGTGGCGCTCCTCTCTTGGACTGCATCGGCCTTCTGGGGAGTTCGCTGGATGTAGAGTCCAGCCTCCCCCAGTCTATTACATTGGAAAGTGCAGAGGTAGGTCCTGGAGCCTCCATTCTCACCAGCCCTCCCCATGTCTCCGGTTTGGGAATCTCTGCCTTCGCGCATCCACTGGGCACCTGCCCTCCTAGGGAGACAGTCCAAGAAGCAATGGCTGCGAGGTGAGCTCATGGAGGAGGAAAACAGGATCTTACGGCCCGTTACCCTTTACGGAAACAGGTCCTGTTAGCGTGGTGGAGAACCACCCACACATCAGGTTAAACACCACATCCCACACCTAGGCTAGCAGCATGTCCTTCTCAGATTACTCCTAGATTTTAGTGCCTTCTCAACATTAACATAGGAATGAGAATATCTATTTCAAGGAATTATGCTTGAGAGTATATGAAGTTCCTGAGGGAAATGCACAACACAGGGCCTGGCACAGAGTAGGTGTTTAACTCCAAATCCCAGCTTCTTGGCCCTACTTTGTAACTCTGGACTCTGTAATACAAGGTGTCTTTTGTCAGCCGGTGCAATGCCAGGCGTGGCCAGAAGAGGGTGATAGAGGGACACTGCAAGGCATACGGAGCAAGAGCGCCCCCTCCTGGCTCCAGGGTGCCTTTCTCTTCCTCCTCCTCCGGGGTGACTGCAGGTGGTATCTGGGCTCCCGCACCCAGGGGTGCTCTCTCCAACGAGTTTTCCCGGCACCCAGCGGGGGGACCTCCTGCGCTACACTCCCCCCGCTGGTGCCCCAGTGAACTTCTCCACCACCCAATTGCCTGCACTCTCTCCAACGTGGTCTGAATCTCATCCAATTTGTTCGCTCCTTCTTTGGGTACTGTCCCTCAGCCCTGGAGGGGGCAGCTGATTCCTGCATCTTCGACACCTGTCTTCCTTAGAGCTCTATGGTCCCTGTTAGTGGTTAACCACCTTTCACTAGCTAATAATTCTCTGTATTAAATTTTCCCTATGCAAACAGCTGGTGTGATTTTTGTCTCCTGACTGGACCCTAATATCTAGTAGTAGGTGTCGTAAAATGACAGTTCACCTGCTCTCCATCTCCAACAAAGCGTTTTCACATGACAAGGGAAGATTACCACACACCACCAGAAGCTGTGACAACCCTAGAAATTGCATCCCCAATGTGAACTTCCTTCTGCTAAGGACTGCGGAGTGCTACCACGTTATACTTCCTGGGGACGGCATGGGGGAAGCCACGAGGAGTAAAGGGGAAGCCACGAGGAGTAAAGGGACAGCCTCGACTAGCCTCGTCTAGCATTTTTGCAGTTTGCATATCGATAAAAAAAAAAAAAAACCAAGGTCTTCTGTGGAAGTCATGCACCACTCAAAGATTATACTCTGAGAAAAACGAATAAACCAAAGACCAAAAATGGGTGATAAGGGCCATGACTCAAGAGGCAGGGAGCCCAGCTCTTTCAGGACCAGAATGATGTGGGACTCAGGAAAGACCCAACCAGCTCAGCCTCATTGTCCTCAGCCGTGACCCAATGGGGTGACACCTGGGCCCTGCGGAGTGTCTCTGCACACAACCCACTTCCCGCTCTTTGTGGTTTGTGGAGTTAGTCTAGGGAGGAAGGTGTGTTAAAAAGAACCCATCTGCATTGTTCTTTGGGGATACATGACCCTTTTGGACCCCATCAATAGGGCAAGATTCTGGCACCCAAAGTGGGCAAAGCCAGCTGAACTGCCCTCCACCCCCAACAGAAAAGAAAGTTAGCTCAGTGAAGCTTCCTTCTGGCTGGTTCTGTTACTTCCCCTCACCTTGGCAGCTGCAGGTCGGGATGGAGCAGTCCTTGGCATGGAGCATCTGCAGCCTGGTTGTGCCGTCCCGTCTCATGGTTCGGGGTGGAGGTGGGTGTGTGGCAGGACTGGGCATGACCGCACGGGTGGAGCTCCAGGGTTCCAGTGGTGAGCTCTGGGCTGTGCCTTCCCAGTGGGGATGGCCTGCCCATCACGGGGGGCTTGGGATCCCTGAGTATAAGCCATAAGCCGTGCAGTCTCAGAGTCTCAGAGGACAAGGCAGTTGGAAAAAGGATGTAAAGGCCAAACTCCTGACTAAGGTCAGATGGAGAGACAGTTCCAGGGCACTGCTCGACTCACGTTGGGGGTCACTGCTGCCCATTTAGAGGTGGGGACTTGGCAAGTGCTGAGCCGCAGACCCGGGCTGTGAGTCCTGGAGTTGGCCACCAGGTGTCACCATCCCACCGCCATCCGCGGCTCCACTGGGGCCTGATTCTACCTGCCCGGAGCAATACCAAGGTCAATGGCCACCGCGGGGTGGGAGAAGGGGCTTTTGAATGTCCACGCTCACCAAGTTGTCAGAGAGCAGCGACTCCCAGGCCGACAGAGGAGAGCACTGTTGGGTTTCTTTCTCCAGAGGGTGGGTCCCTGTAAGAGCTGTTGCTGCTGGGGCCTCTTTTTTCCTGGCTATTTGCTCCCCCTGAATGATGATGATGGATTCGAATCCTTAGGACCTGGCTCCTCGAGTGTGATGTGGAAGGGACCTTAGAGACCTCCAGCTTCAGGCCCTTCACTTTAGCGAAGGAGGCCCAGAAAGAAAAGGCCATTCCCTGCAGCACACACACACACACAGCTGGCTGGAGGCCGAACCGGGAGCCTTACACTCGGACTCCTTGTCCAGTGCTCTGTCCCCTCCACCACCTTCCCTGTCTTTACATAGGCTCACTCGTTCATTCTCTTTAGCATTTACTGAGCACTTACTAGATGTCATTCCTTTTCTTTCTTTTCTTTTTCTTTTCTTTCTTTTTTTTTTTTTTTGTGTGGCCGAACAGAATTGGATACCCTTAAAGATGTAAGATGACCTGGCATGTCAGTGACCAAAGCAGGGTGGCCCAGCTGGGGGTCCGTTTCCTTCCCCTTGGTCCAGAGAATTTGCCAACATCATCTACCCTTTCTGCAAAACACGGCCGAAAGGAGACCAGAATTCAGACAAAAACGGAGTCGGACAGACGATGGGACAATTCCACAGATGTGGCAGCTCACGCAGGGGATGCCGGCTCGGGTGGGGCTGGCTGCAGGCTCGGCGGGGCCGCTTGGGTGGGAAAGGGCCTTTGGAAGGTGGGTGCTCTGACGCTGCGACCACCGTGGCCGCCAGGGGGCAGTGTTTCATCACCTCCTGGGCCGGCAGAGAGCCTCTTTTCCCAGGACGGAAGAAAGTAAATCTTTTAGGGTAGAGAGGGGTGTTCACAGTAAGAGTCTAAGTGTGGAAAAGAGTAAGATATCTCGTCTGGACTTGAAATGATCCCTCAAAGTGACTTCATCGTTCCACCTGTCTCTGGTCTCACGCCCGCAGCTTTACACTTGACACGGCTCTAAAGCTGGAGAATTACGTCTCGGGTCCGACCCCCTCTCCGCTGGCTCTTATCCCGTGGTCCAGAGTTGTTCAGAACCCGAGGCAGCCTCTGGGGGCATTTGGCGGTCCCGGAAAGAACGGCGTGGCATCTCGTTAGCGCTGCCCCAGCCTGTGGGACGTCACGCCAGTCCGCCTGCCTCTCCTCTGAGCTTCTCCGGGCTGCAAAGTCGGGTCCAATTACCCGTCTGCCTGTCTTCTCAGATTCAGCCATGACCTGCTCCGCGGCAGCCCGGGGCTGCCCTACCGTTATCGACCATTCCGCGGAGATATTAAGCACTTTCGGCTTGGCTGGGGATGGTTAATCAACAACCTTGTCAGAGTGATGGATTCTTCTAGGATTATTGCTTAATTAGCTTGTTTGGAGGTAAAAATAAACCAGGACATCAGTTCTCTGGGAGCGGGGAGGAAGGACTCCGGGAGATACCCGGGGCGCAGAGTGTGGCTGGGGTGGTGCGGGGGGAGCTCCGAAGCTGGGATTCATGAGGCATCTCACAGCTCTACCGCGGATGATGCGGCCAAGAGCACTTGTCACAAAAGCAGTGACATCTGAAAGGTCGTCCAAGGACCACAGGCATCGTCGCTCTGGGAGCTTTCAATAAAAGCAGATTCCCAGGCCTAGCCCCAGGCTTTCTGGATCAGAATCTCTGAAGCTTTTAAAAAAATCTATTCCAGGTGTGGCTCCTGGGCGGCACAGTCGGTTAAGTGACCTTCAGTTGTGATCTCGGGGTCGTGGGATCAAGCCCTGCATCCGGCTCTGTGCTCAGCACGGAACCTGCTTGAGATTCCCTCTCCTTCTGCCCCTCCCCCTGCTTGCACTCTCTTTCTCTCAAATAAACCTTTTTTAAACAAAGTTACTCCAGGTGATTTTTATGCACAATAAAGTTTGAGAGTTACAGGCCTAACCCTGATCAGTGTTGGGCAAGTCCTTTCTGCTGGCAGTCGGCTTCCAGTGACTGGGCTCCATCGTCCACACCCCTGTCCACACCCATGCGCCCTGGTCCTCATCCTTTGTTGTAATCTCCTGATTTCGGTCTTGTCCTCTGCCTCTCCCATCTTACTCAGCCGTCTCCATTGCTCCCTGCCACGCCCCGTCTGTCTGCCCCACTCCTGGAATCTTCCTTCTTCTCCCAGCTCTCCATATCCATCGGCTTGTCTTTCTCTCCTCCTATCTCTCTTTTCTGTTGGTGCCTGGCACTCCTTACACCCCCTTCTGTATCCTCTCCTGTCTGGAAGGGGCTGGAAGCGTGAGAGGTCCTGAGACACATCAAGACCCCCCCAGTGAGATGCACTTATGTGACATTTGGAAGACAGAAGAGGGGCAGAAGCTTATTCCTCTGCCTCCAGCAGGGCGGGCAGGCATGCAGGCTTCAGGAGATGTGAGCTTCTGTCCGGCAAGTCCCCCACCGAAGGCTGTGGGCAGCTGTTCCCTGCTATGTCTGGCCCAGGGGGTGGCAGCAGGTCCCCGTGCACTGAGAGCTAGTGGTAAACCTGGGAGTCACTGTCCCCCTTCTCTGGTCTTTGCTCCTCCGGCCACTCCAGCAGCTTTGTAAGCACCTCCATCCCTGGGTTAAATCCTGTTAAAACAGGAACAGACTGGTTCCCCTTTTCCTGCCTGACACCACTGTTACACTCTGTTCTTCCCATTTAACATCTATTCCAGGCCTCGCCCCTTTTCCTAGTCCCACCCCTCCCCCCCAACCAGCTGGTCTATGGAATGGAAACTTTAAAATGCTTAGTTCTGGATAAGTTATATCATCTCCATTCTTAATGCCAAACATAGGCGAGTTGACCGTTCAAGGTCAAGGACTCCCCACTGAACTGAGCTGCCGATATCTGAGCTTCTCCAAGGATTCTATCCAAGGAGTTCAGGGCCCTTGAGGGAGCAACAGGGAAGGAGCAGGGCGGGGAAGAGGCAGAGAACGGGCATGACAAGTCCCCTGTGAGTTCCCGCCCTAAATCCTGCCTCTGCCCCCTGGGGCCTGGAGGTGGCAAGAAGCAAGTCGGCATTTCTGCTCTAGATAGAAGCAAGGCTGACACCACCCCAAGCCACTGGGTGGGCATGTGGAGCTGCTTTCTGGGGGGCCTCCCTGGTGTGTGCGTGTGTGCGCGCGCGCATGCACCCACAGTCCAATGTGCCCCCTCACTGGGCAAAGCCCCGGCGCCGAGGAGCCAGGCTGTCCTCCCCGCTCAGGCCGGGCCAGCCCTGGCCCAGCTGTTGCCGCAGGCACAGCCGCTGAGTGGAGGGACGAGGCTTTCAGTCTAGTATCTGCCCCCCGCAACGGGGTGGCTACCTCTTCTCTGGGCCTCAGGGGTCTCATCTATGGAATGGCAAGGAGAGCCTGGCCACCCTGCTTCCCTCACCGAGTGGCTGCCGCTGTGGAGGCCCTGGGAGTCGGTGGCCACCCCATTCATTCCTTGAGGGCTCCCTCCCCTCCCCGGCCCTCTTTCTGGCCCTAGCTGGGCTCCGTGCCCACTGCCGCATCTCCAGACACAACCTAACCTGCTCCCAGGACCCACGGGAGAAGCTAGCTGAGCCAGGTTGTCTTCAGCCCTGCTTGGGGGTGGGGGGGACTTTCTTGACCTTGGCTGAAGGATGTGGGGGACCCTGAGAAGATACAGCCTGGGGACAAGCAGCCTGGTCTGCCCTGGGCCGGGGCTAAGGATCCAGGCCCTTCCCTCCTGTGGGGAGATGGGGACAAAGTCCCCCCAGCTCCACGCAGAGAGGAGGCCATGGAAGCCCTCCAGCCCCGGTGTGGCCGTGAGGGCCAGCTTTTCAATTAATCAATTGAGTCAACTCTCCCCTTCTATCCTGTTAGTTTAAAGAGAAAATTAAAGACTGGTTCTTGAGCAAAGCCCTGTGAGGGAGGAGACTACTCTGCACCCCGTGGACGGCACTCCAGCAATGCTAAGGGACCACGGCCGCCCCTGGGCTGCTCGCCGCCAAGCCTAGGGTGCAAAATTCCTTCCGGAAGAAGTCTGGAGTGATTCAGTTGGGGCAGCAAAGTAGGCAGGTCTGTTGGGTTTTCCACCTGGACGTTCAGGTGAATTCCTGCGAGAGGGGGCTCATTCATTCCTTTGGGCACCAGTCCCCCTACCCCGTTTCTTTTTTAGCAGAGTCTGTGTTGATCTGTTGGTACCAGTGTCTTGCATGCAGAAAACCTTACGTGAGAGAGCAGGCTGACAGCCCAGGACTCCGGGTCCTCAGGCATTCGCTCTGTCTGCCTCCTAAGTCCATGCTGAGCACGGTGGCCGTCCATCCTGGTTAACTAAGCAGAGGGCCCGGAGGCAAAATGACCTGGCCCAAGCTTTGCTGTGTGTCTGTCTCTGCTATAGTTGCTGAAATGATCATAAACCCTTCGCAGCAGTCCCTGTGGGACACAGGTTAGTTGGCTGCCTTTGTTCTTCTTGCCAGGATGTGCCCACTTCCAAAGGCTGACCTTGTTCCCAAGCACAGGTGTTTGCAATGGCGTACCCTCACCCCATACCATCTGCCTTCTGGTGGGGTCCGCTCAGGAGGTCTCCACCCTACTGTCCTCTTGACACACGTATTTGTAAGGATTCTCCCACTGGGGTATACTTCTGGGAATGCGTTCTCAAACCACAAATTCTCCTGAGTGGCGTCTGGCCTGGTCACTCTCTGGAAACTCTTATATGCTGTAGGGGACCATCCTCTTCTGGAGATACCTTTATGGATAAAGAGGGAGGGAGATACCTGCCTTGCTGGCTGGATTTCTCCTTCCCCAAATATATTTTTTTTTAAATCCAGAATTATGATCCTACTTATCACAGAGTCCAAGACCTTTATGGGAACTGTGTTTTATTTTGCCATTTGGCTCTGAAACAATCAGGATACAGACAGTGGGAAGTACGATTATTTTGCAACACCCAGAGGACCGCTCCCAGGTCACCCCCCCAGCACCCTGTGGGTGGGCAGCCTGGCTCATTCTGGCTTTTCCTAGAAATGAATTGGATTGGAGGGAGGGGACCGAGATGAAGCTTCTCCCCTTCTTTCTCACAGTGGAACATCTCCTGCTTCATTTCCCAAGGCGTCCCAGGCTGGTGTCCCGAAGTGGTCAGAGGACTTGCTCTGTGATGTTGGGCTTACTTGAGCCTGAGCCAGCTGAGGACCTGGCCCAGGTTCCTCGAAGGCAGCTTTGACTACATTTTAGGCAGGCCAGGTTTTAATGTATGTCAATCATGGGGGTGGCACCTCCTGTTGCAAGGAGAGCCAGATTCTTGAGTGATCACTGGGAGCTTGTCCTAGGGAAAGATACAGATGCTCAAATGCAGAAGGCCAGAGGAGAGTAAAGAAGCTTTTCCTTTCCTTCCTTTGAGAGACCACAGAGGCCTAGACCCCTTCCCACAGATACAGTTTGGGACCAGCAGACAACAGAGGAAGCACATGGACCCTATGCTGGGGAGGCTAGACCAGTTCCATCACACCCATCGTTCCCCAGTGGACAGGAATATCTCCACCTCATTCTCCAAAATTCTTCTGAGGCAGCCTACAAACTTACTCTGTCCTTAGTCCAAACTGCAGCCCATTGAGCACCTGAATGCCTGTGGCAAAGTAGAGGGTAAGTTTGGGAGATGTTCTTCTGGCCCCCTGGGCAGGTTGGAAGGGCTGAGACCAGGAGCAGATAGAATGACAATAGCTCTGTCCCCTGTTCCGGCAGAGTGCTGGTCTGCTGGCTGTGGATTCCTGTAAAAGGGTGGCTTTTCTCAAGTGTACATCTCTTGGATTCAAATGATATTCTTGCATGGACATTTTTTTCTACAACTATAATCAGCTAACTTTCCTGGCCACGAGGTAAAGACTTAATTCTTCTTCTCTATCTCCCTCCTCTTCTCTTGAGTCTTAAACTCTTGTCTTAGTCTATTTACTAGTTTGCTTATTTTTCAAAAAAGTCCAGACTAATATATAAAATTTAAAAACTCAAATAGTATAACAAGGCAGGAAGAAAAAACAGCAGTCTCCTGTCCCATTCATGCCCTAAATTCCTCTCTCCAGATTCTTTCTTCTGATGCCTACCCCCATATTTCCAGGTGATGTACCTGCACAGTTATGTCTGGACTTGTCAATGTTAAATGCCTGACTTCTTATGCTGGAAGATTGGGCTGGCATGCTCCTAACACATTCCATTCCTGTACTTCTCTCCTCCTTTCTCCAATATATTTATATCACATCTTTTTTGTTAAATCAATATTCAATTTTTCTTTTATTACAATTATGTATGTACTGTTCACTGCTGAGTGAAAAAATACCCTAGGATCACTTCTTTTTTTTTTTCTATAACTCTTTGTTCTTCCAGGAGTTAATAATTGCCTCATTTGAAAAATCTGCTTAGTCTATGTCATTATCCTAATAATTCTTCCAAAACTCTCCAGCAAAATTTTAAAATCCTTCTGAGCACAATTTTACCCATGATTAAGCAATCAGATAAACTACTTGTTCCATTTTTCCCAAAGATTACTCTTCCTTCTCCCTGTTGGTCTTCTTCCTCTCTCTTTCTGCGGGGCTTCCCTAGCTAATGAAGGGTCCAGTGCTGGATCTTGTTTCCTGGATGCCAACTCTTCCTCCTTCTTGGTTTATGCCCTTGGAGTATCCAAGTCATTTTTTTGTAGTTGGATACAGTTCTCTTTAAAAGCCGTATCTGGAAGGCTGGATACCCTGGATTCTATAGTAATCACCAGGTGCATGTTGGCCAAAGCAAGTAGGGAGTTTCACCCCTCTAGAGGGAAATCCAGACTCCCAACTCTCAAAAAGAATGTCTTTGGTCTGCAGGATAGGAGAGATGGATTTATTCGGATAGGAGAAAACTGTTGTTGGTAGATCAGCAAGATTAGGACCACTGCTGCTCATATGTCACCTTCATGCTGAGTAGGAGAAAGTGGCCCATTCCTCAGGACAGTTTACTTCCAAATGGTGGTAAATTGTTATAAATAATGACTTTGTTAGAGTAAGGCACTTTGATACCATATTGAGAGTAGATCTACATGAATGTAGATGACATTAGCTAGACAAACTCTCAGCAGAGTGTGACTTAAAGTACATTAAACCTCTAGACTTGAAATCAATTAAGATCAACATAGCCTTAATTCTCCAAGCACCATATGCCAATAAACATTTTTTGAGTATGAACTTAATATTTTAAAACAATTTTAACATAAACATTGCCTGCAATAGGACAATGGGGGTACATGCTTCATTCAAAAGAAATAGGTATGATGGGAGGGGAGGAAGAGGAGTTGTCTGGTTGCATATTTCTATACCCTAGTTTACTAAGTGAGAGCCAAACGGATGGGTTGAAGATGAGAGAGAGAGGAACAGAAGTGTTCTCCTAATGGGGGTACATGCCAGCTTGCCTGGTGTGTCCAAGAAGACTGATGAGGGGGCTTTAGCAACCCCAGCCTCTGGGGAGAAGCTCACTTAATTCATCTGACAAGGCCTTCACTTGTTCCAGGGACAGCTTCATTGCCCAGAGGGCCAGATGAACAAGGAGGGAATTTTCTTTTGGGTTGGATGTTGGCCAGTAGTGAGAGTCTCTTTGCTAACCTGGGAGTGATGGAAATCGTGGAAGAAAGTAACTTTGACTTTGTAGTAGCAAAATAAGGGAATGTTGGGTGGAGCTGAAATGTGCCTTGGGGGCGCCTGAGTGGCTCAGTTGGTTAAACATCTGCCTTCAGCTAGGTCAGGATCCCAGGGTCTTGGGATTGAGCCCCGCATTAGGCTCCCTTGCTCAGTGGTGGGTCTGTTTCTCCCTCTCCCTCTGCCCCCTGCCCCTGCTCATGCTTGCTTGCTTTCTCTCTCTCTAACTTTCTCATTCTCACTCTGTCAAATAAATAAATAAAACCATAAAAAAAAAAAAAAAGGAAAAACAAATGTGCCCTGGTCTCAGGAAAGCAGATTTCAAAAGGGTGAGAGGATCAACAGGTCAGACAATAAGCCTTTTATAAAAAAATATAGGTCATGATGTACTAGAGATTATAACAAGATAATGTTAATTATCTGCTTTCCAGTACTCCTGATGGGCAAGAAACTAGACAAATAGTGGATAGCAGGAAGAACTGGGTTGAAGACAACATTTACAAAAATTGGGACAAGAACAAACAAAGGAAGACATGAAGCTGAAAGGGCAGTTTCTCTCAGTCATTTGGGAAACTGTTATTGTGTGGTTCCTCTATGCCAGGCTTTTTGCTACGTGCCAAGCAGATAGCAACAAAAAGACATACCTAAGCTTACAGTCCACCAGGGAATACCTACATCAAGCAGGTAATTAAAAGTGTGTTGAATCAGCAAACTACAAACAGAGGGGAGCTTCTTCAGCTTGACAAATAGTATCTCTGAAAATCCCACAGCTAACATTATCCTTATTGGTAAAAGACTGAGTGTTTTCTCCCAAGATTGGGAACACCAAGCAGATAAGGGGGGCTGCTTCCTTCACCTTTAGTCACCATTGTCCTAGAAGCTCTAGCCAAGAAAATTAGATAAGAAAAATAAAAAAGGCATCCAGATTGGAATGGAAGAAATAAAAGTACTTGTAGTTCTATAGATAACATGACTTTGTAGATATAAAATCCTAAGGAATCCCCTAAAAACCATTAGAACTAATAAATGAGTTCAGCATGGTGGCAGAATATAAGATCAATGTATGAAAATCATTTTCATTTCTATACGTTAGCAATGAAAAATCTGAAAATGAAATTATAATAGCATCAAAATTATAATACTTAGGAATAAATTTAACAAAGGAAGTGCAGGACACAAACCATAAAACATTGCTCAAAGAAATTAAAGAAGATCTAAAACAATGGAGAAAAATCTCACGTTCATCGCTCAAAAAGCTTTAGATTATGAAGTTGGCAATACTCCCCAAATTGATCTACAGATTTATGTAATTGCTATCAAAATCTCAGCTACTTTTTTTTTTCTACAGAATTTGTCAAGCTGATCCTAAAACTCATATGTAAATGCAAGGAACCCAGAATTACCAAAGCATTCTTGAAAAAGTAAACCAAGCTGGAAGACTCAGGCTTTCTGATTTCAAGACTTACTACAAAACTGTAGTAATCAACACAGTGTGGCACTGGCGTAAGGATAGACGTATAGATCATGGAAACAGAACAGAAAATTCAGAAATAAATCCTTACATTATGATAAATGGACTTTTGAAAAGGGTGCTAAGATAATAAAATGGGGCAAAGAAAAGTCGTTCCAACAAGCCGTGCTGGGACAATTGGATATATACTTGCAAAAGAACGAAGCTGGACTCCTATATCACACCACCTACAAAAATTACCTCAGAAAGGATCAAAGACCTAAATATAAAAGCTACACTATAAAACTTCAGGAGAAAAACACAGGAGTAAATATTCATGATCTTAGATGAGGCAATGATTTCTTGTATACAACACTGAAAGTGTAAGTGACACAAGAAAAAAGTAGGTAAATTAAGCTTCATCAAAATTAAAAATTTGTGTTCTATAAATGATATAACCAAGAAACTTAACAGACAACCCATAGAATGGAAGAAAATGTTTGCAAATCACATAGGTGATAAGGGACTTGTAAATAGAATGAATATATAATATATATAACTCTTACAAGTGGATAACAAAAAGTTAAATAAACCAATTTAAAAATGAACAAAGGACCAGAATAGACATTTCTCCAAAGAAGATATACAAATGGTCAGTAAGCACTGAAAAGATGCTCAACATCATAAGCAGTCAGGGAACTGCAAACCAATACCACAATGAGGTATCACTTCACACTTTCTAGGATGGCTATAATAAAAATTACAGACAACAGTAAGTGTTGACAAGGATGTGGACGAGTTGGAACTCTCATTCACTGCTGGTGGGAATGTAAAATGGTGCAGTGGCTCTGGAAAACAGTCCCTGAAAATGTTAAACATAGAGTTACCAAATGACCCAGCAATTCTACTCCGAGGTATACACACAAGCGAAATGAAAGCACACATCCATGAAAAAACCTGTATACAAACATTCACAGCAGAATTATCCCCAATAGGCAGAAAGTAGAAACAACCTAAGTAAATGTCCATCAACAGATGAATGAATTAAAGATGGTATATTTACAAAATGAAATATTATTTGACACTAAAAAGAAATGAAGTCTTGATACATACTACCACATGGATGAAAGAATCTGGTTACAAAAGACCATGTGTTGCACAAGTCCAATTATGTAAACTGTCCAGAATAGGCAAATCTATAGATTCAGAAAGCAGATTAGTGGTTTTCCAGGACTAGAGGGGTGGGGCAAACATGGGAAGTAACTGCTATTGGGCATGGGTTTCTTTGTGTGGTGATGAAAAATGTTCTAAAATTATATTGTGGTGATGGTTGCACAGCTCTGTGACTACACTGAAAACCACTGAACTCTGTATCTCAAATGGATAACCTGTATGATGTGTGAATTACATTTCAATATGACCCTAAAAAAATGTAAGGAGTAGGCAACAACAAAGAGTTTTGAATGTTGTGATCAGGGTTGTGTGATAGTGAGTAAATAATACGAGAACCCAATGGGGTTAAGACACAAAGGATCGGGACTTATGTAACTAACCCCAGGGCTGAGCAGACAATAGGGGCAAAGGACACGAGGTTGGGAAAAGAATGAAACATTGGAGGAAATAAAGGTAATTTTGGCATGGTAGGAATAGAGCGCAGGAAAGAGGAGAGATACAAGGTATGGTTAGGTAAGTGGGCAGTGGCCAGATAATACAGGTCACGTTCATGACTTCAGACATTTCCCAAATAGTAATAGGAAGACATTGAAGGGTTTTAACCTGGGGAGTACAGTGATCGGATGTGAATTTTAAAAAGTGTGCTTAGACTGCAGAAATTGACTCAAGCAAAGTGGGTGGATATAGGAAAATCAGTTAGGGAGCCAATGCAAAAGTCAGGGAGAGAGACGATGTCTGAAAAATCCAAATTGAAGAAGTTTGAGGGGAATGTGGGAGGTGAGGATGTGGAGACAATTAGCTCTTGTATGAAGTTTGGCTGTAAAGGGAAGAGATGGAATTGTGGCTGGAAGGGAATAGGAGATGGAGGAAATTTAAAAAGATAAGCATGTTTCAATGGGAATTGGAAGACTCCAGAAGAGAGAGAGAGAGAAAGATTTAGTGTTCAGAACCCAGAGGAGAGAATTCATTCTATCAGGTCCTTGTGAAGGGGGAAGGTAATGAGATCCAGAACATCCTCAGAGACATATGCCCCCTAGCATAATAGGAGGAAGGTGGGAGATGGTTATAGATGCAAGTGAGTTTGTAGATTTGGAGGCAGAACTTCTTTACCCTCCTGCCTCCAATTCTGCACAGCAACCATCAGCCAAGAGTGAGTAGATCTACTTTAAGCGTATGATGTCAGAGGGCCGTGATTAATGAGGAAGACAAGGGAACACTCTTAGGGATGATGATAGGCATTAGTGAAAGAGACTGAGACACACATAACCATACATCTTATATTATACTTCCTTCTTACATAATGTTCAGAAAAGGAAGTGTAGAAAAATTAGTTAAGAGGGAATTGGGACCCTGCGTAGGAGAAAGGATAATGAGAAAGAGTCCAGTTATTTCAAAACTTCAAACTTTAGGTCCTGCATGTTGAATTAGCTTAGAATCATTCCTGACATTAGAAATCATGCAGATTGGAATAGGAATCAGGCAGAATGGAAATACTCACATGCCCTATTTTTAAAAAGAAATGAAAGGGGGATTCAAGAAAATACAGGTGAATCTAATTAACTTTGATCTCTGCAATGTTTGTTAACCTGTGTTCAGTAAGAAGCACCAAGGGTTCATCAGGAAATATTTATGCTAAAATATCATTTCTTTATGGAGAGAGTGTCTGTCTCTTGATTTTGAGGTACACAGTTGGGAGATTACACAAATGCTGTTTACAAAAATTATCGGGTCCCCGAATATGTTGATCACAGGACCGCTGCATAGCAGAACTGTGTATTTCAAAGGGACATTGGCATATAGAAATGGTCACCAATAGGTTTCAGATGAGAATCAGCAGGAATAAGTAAAGAGAGGCCTCGGTGAGGCAGCAGAGCTATCTGCAGGGATGTGAAGGTCTGGCTTGTGCAGTCTTTTTTCTACAGTGGTCCAGAGTAGAACTTGAAGCATGGGTGGAAAGTTCCAGGGAAGTAGATTGTTGCCTCTAGACAAAAAAAATACCTAGTGCCTAGAAATGTCCAATCAGGGGGAGCACAAATATTGAGCACCCCAGTCCTGGAAGATTCTGGCAGACTGTTGGGGCTTCTGCTACAGTAGTGTAGGGTGTGGACTATGTGTCTCTAGGGTCTATTCCCTGAACATAAACACGTAGAAGAAATGTGACATGGGCATTAATTTTTCAGCACACTCATGCTAGAGGTATAGATACTGATGCCTACAGATGTGTGAACAGCTGCACAGTGAGGCAATGGTAGATCTGAGGCTGGACCCAGCCCGCATCTCCCCAGGGTCTTATCATTTCTGTTGCTCCACACATTAGCCTTTCCTGTGATGAGTGATTGCCTTTCCTCTTTGGAATTTCAAATTAGGAATTCTAGAATGAAGCTGGGCTGCTATTTTATACCACATACAAAAATCAACTGACAAAGGATTCAAGACCTGAATGTAAGACCTGAAACCATGAACCTCCTACAAGAAAACATCGGGAATAAGCTCCTTGACATGGATCTTGGCAATGACTTTTTGGATTTGACACCAAAAGCAAAAACGACAAAAGCAAAAATAATCAAGTAGGACTGATAGACATTTTTTCCAAAGAATACATACAAATGGCTAACAGGTACATGACAAGGTGTGGAACATCATTAGTCATAAGCGAAGTACAAAGTGAAACCACAATGAGATATCATCTCACACCTGTTAGAACGGCTGTTATAGAAAAGACGAGAGATAATGTGTTGGCAAGGATGTAGAGAAAAGGGAACACTTGTGCACTCTTGGTGGGAATGTAAATTGGTGCAGCCACTCTGGAAAATAGCATGCAGTTTCCACAAAAAATTAACAATAGAACTATCATATAACCCAGCAACTACTTCTGGGTATTTATCTGAAGGAAACCAAAACACTAACTTGAAAAGTTATGTGTACCCCATGTTCACTGCAGTGTTACTTACAACAGCCAAGACAAGGAAAGAACCTAAGTGTCCATCAGTAGATGGATGGATAATGAAAATGTATTTTATATACAAAGGAATATTTTTTTAAATTTTTTTATTGCTATGTTAATCACCATACATTACATTATTATATATATGAAGGAATATTACTCAGCCATAGGAAAGAAGGACATCTTGCCATTTGTGACAACATGGAGGGACCTTGAAGGCATTATGCTAAGTGAAATAAATCAGAGAAAGAAAAATACTGTATGATCCTACTTATATGTGGAATCTAAAAACAAAACAAAACTCACAGATACAGAGAATAGATTGATGGTTGCTGGAAGTGGGGGGTGGGGGTGGTGGGCAAAATGGGTGAAGGTAGTCCAAAGGTACAAACTTCCAGCTATAAGATAATTAAGTCCTGGGGATGTAATGTACAGCACTATGGCTATAGTTAACAATACTATATTGTATATGTATTTGAAAGTTGCTAAGAGAGTAAATTATAAAAGTTCTCATCACAAGGAAAACAAATGTGTAACTATGTGTAGTGATGGATGTTACCTAAACTTAGTGTGGTAATCACTCCACAATATATACATATATCAAATCATTATATTGCACACCTAAAACTAACACATTGTTAAATATCAATTATAGCTCAATAAAAAATAAATGAATTAATAAATAAGAATTCTAAATCCCTCACTCATGACTTTCAGGCCACACTCTTTCATAAATGTCCACTGGTCATTCCACCCATGGTTTAAATGAAGCCTGCAGCATTGGCCTTGAAATTCAGAGGCCCTGAGAAGTTGAGCCCTGGCTCACACAGATAAGGGCTCTGTAATCTCTAGGGAGGCTGCTCTCGGGGCAAGAGTCTTGTGTGCAGTTCCTGGAGGAGACAAGGAGTTGTGCTCCTAGAAGGAAATGATTCTAGAACTGCCATGTCTTACCTGGACTCTGGAGTCTGCTCTACTCCCCGCTTCAGTTGTACATGACCAGGTTCATCCACTGAGAAATAGGCATCATCATTATGACATAGCTTAAAATTTGTTTGCTTAATACAGAGCAGGGCAAATGGTACTGCCTTCCTTGAAAGATCTCAGTCTAGTCTCATCAAACCTTTCCAGATAATTCCAACCCAGCAGGGGGTCTCAAAGCCCCCATCACTGCATATCTTTTGCTACTCCCTGAGTAGCTAGGCATGAGAGGGATAGCTGATGTCGACCAGCTGGCTGGGCCAGGAGGCTCTTTCTAAAGCTCAGTAGGAATAAGTTTAATATACAGTGAGCTCAGCAGGTGTTCTTCATTCCCTCTTGGATTTATGACTCCCACATAATCTTCTGCTTTACTAAGCTATTGGAAAAAAATAAAATCCGTCTGCCAAGATCCTAAAGCAGCCTTGGCAGCCAGCAATATATAAAGGCCCTAATTGGAGGCAGGGGGGGACAGCAGCTTGGCTGGCCTTTGACAGACTATCCAATATCCTCAGGGAGAAAAACTCCCCCTGGAATCAGGAGAGGAGAGGTGGCCTGGGACTTTGTCCTGTGTTTTGGGGAGGAAAGTACCTCACCTCCATTTCTGTCAGGTAGAGTCGTTTTCCATCCTTGGAGAGGTTCCGGAAAGTCTCTAAAGAGGAGGAGAGGAATCAGGAAAGGTCAAGGGAGATAAAAGCAAATACAGTGATTCTATGTAAAGTACTCTCTCACTCTCCACAGTGTGCCCAGCCTCCCTCCTGTCTCTTCCCAGCCAAACCCCACACCTGTGGGACAGCTCTCTGTGACCACTCTGGCCCACACACGCCTCTCCCTCTTCTCATGCCCTTGCACTCTGCACCCTTCCACATACAGCTGAGGGGTTGTATGGGCCTGTCTTATCAAGTGTTCTATGGGCACAGTTTGGGGAACCCCCCTTGTCCAACTGAGAATTCTCTGGAGGTTTATGCCTCACCCTTCTCTTTTATGCTCCCAGGGCTCTGTTCTCTCAGTCTTTATTAACTGCCTGGCTCAGAGCTGTGGGGTTTGCAGAGGTGCCTCATGCTGGGGATGGGATGAGGATTAGGATGAGGCCAGACCCCACTTCTACCCCCAACACAACTCTTGAACTATAGTATGGCTTGGGGTTTCACATAGGATTTCATTGGAAAAAAGGGGGTAGGCTGCTAAGAAGTGTCCAAACATCTGACCTATATAGTTGAATTTCTGGAGCCTTGGGAAAGCCCCCCCTCTGCCCCCACCTATTCACTTGTGTGTGAATTCCTTCAGCAGAGACCCTAATCATTCATTGCAAGACTATAGTGTAGGTTTAAATGGTAAACAACATGAAGAGGGGACACAGTGAGTTAAATTAACCTTGATCCTAAAAAATACACTAAATAGGGTGATGAGGAAATGAGAGACCTGGGATAAGGGAATGTCCTGGACAGAAAGAGTACAGAAGGGATGCAGGGGACCCAGGCTGACTATACCATTACACAGGCTAAGGTTGGCTCTGCCTCTTGGAGCAAGGGCTCCTCATGCAAGACTCCAGTTCACCCTGCTACTGAGGCCTTGCCTAGGCCTGGGGCAGGAGTGCGTTCCTGATCCTCTCCTATGTTTCTTGGTCATTGTGAAGGTCTCCAGGATGTCACCCAGGTGACACTTTCTCTCCATGGTTTCAAGTCCCAACAGGAGGCAGACCAGGCTAGGGAAGCTGACCCTGCCACTGTTTTCACTGTACCGGAGGGTCATGAGATCCAGCAGCTCATTGCTGATGGAGGTCCCTGCAAGGAAGTCTGGGCCACAGGGTGGGTTAGTGAGCCGGAGGAAGCTGGGAGCAGGTCCGGTCCTCTGACATGCAAAGTCTGAGAAATGCGCCTGGAGTGGTGGCCTTCCACCACTGTTTCCTATTTAGTCTGGCCCAGGCGCCCATTCATTCCACTTCATATTTTTAATGGTTCTCTTGTTGCCTCCTTCTTCTTGGCTGCTGGGCCCCAGTGACATTGTTGTGGAGTTTGGCCAGATACCAACTCCAGATACTCAAGACACTGACTGCTCTGGGGGTACTTCAGCCTTCATAATTATCAGATAATTCCCATGTAAACAGGGAGCTTCCAGGACACCTGGAGTTTGCTCCCAGCCCTACATCCATCAGGCCTCTCCCCGTTGGTGACCTGGTGAAACCACCTTGTTTCCCAACCCCATTACTGCATGTGGGTCTTAGGTGTGAACGCCGCTAGTGTGAGCAAGTGTGGTCCCTGGAACTGGGAGATTCAGTCCTACGTTGGTGGATTAGGAAAGAGACTGGTCCTCAGATAGGAGACCACAGTCAGAAGGTGGCCACAGGTGGGTGAGACAGAGGCACCTTGCTCTCTTTGGGCCTGGTTGTCCTACATGTCTAATTATGAGGTCTGGGGGGCACCAACCCCACAGCAGACAACAGCAAACTGGCAAACGGCCATGGCTGCAAGCTTTGGGGGTCAAGCAGAACCTTGCAAGCCAAACCATCCATCAAGGGGGTGAGCCTGGTGGCCTGTGGGCCCCTTGCACCAGAGATATTTGGTGTCTCCAGCAGCATTAATAAAATAAGAATTCGAATGCCTTTAGATAGGCCAAGCACTCTCCAGCTCGCCACATTCAAAAATCACCCTCTTTTCTTATGGTCAGCTCCATGGCCCCTTTCAGTTATCTGCTTGGTCTTTGAAGACTTTTTAGTTGGATTCCAGCTATTCTCTATCTGTCTCCCTTTCATTATTCTGGAGTCATCAGTGTGGTCTCCTATCAGATTTCGTTTTTTCTATAGCTATTCAGGGGTTTTCAAAGTGCGGTCCACAGACAAAGAGCATTGGCCTCACATAGAAGCCTCTTAGAAATACAAATTCTTGAGCCCCACCCAAGCCCTCCCGAATCAGAAGTTTTGGGTGAGGGGTGAGGCTCATCAAGCTGTACTTTAACAAGCTTCCAGAGGGTTCCGGTGCATGCTCAAATTTGAGAACCACTGCCCTCTGGTATGAAGAACAAAGGGGAGGACAGGTGCTAAGGCAGGAAGAGGCTTCTCCCTGCTCTCCAGGCTGGGGGCCCACGGGAGGGAGAACTGTGGAGCATCTCCTTCCAGTGTTTACCTGGGGGGACTCTGATCTCACATTTTCTCAAGGAAGGTGGCAGTTTTCTGACTTAACCTTTGTGTGATCCATTTCACCCACCGGTATAGGGCAGATCATGACTCCTGATCACAGAGTAGTTGAGACAGTCAAATGAGATGACATGAGTACAAGTTCTCCCTGAACCCTGAAGCTTTTAGGCGTCCTACCGTATCCTTATCATCATCCTAGGACTGAAAGCTCTTGCCTTCTTGAAGCAGACAGATGACATTTGATTTCACTTAGCTCCAAACCCTCTGTGAAGACAGTGCATCCACCTGCTCATGAGGGTGGAACCCTGACAGCCCAGAGGTTGAGATGGAAGTGCGTCTAAGGCAAGCTTGAGTTCTGAGAGGGTATCAATGACATGGGGTGTTTTCACACAGTTAGAGCTGTTTGGAGACAAAAGGCGACTGGGAAAATTGACTGGCACACAAGAACTCAGGTTGGGGAGGATGGAGTCTGAGTCCTGAGCCTGGAGGCCAATAGAGGCTGGTGTTAACCGGGGAGGACACAGAGCCTACTGCTCTGCTCTCTCCTGACCGTCCAGCTTTGCTGCACCAGCCTTGCCTACAGCATGCGAGGGGTGTGCACTCCTCTCTCTCTCTCTCTCACACACACACACACCCCACCATCACCACAGCCCCAGTCATGATGACTCCGAATGGCCCCTGCTTTACCTGTATCCTTTATAGCCTTCCACAAATCCAAACTCAGGAAAACTCCAGAGTGATTCTGGGTGTTCTGGAAAACACTCTGATTTGGGAAAGGAAGCAAGAAGTCCATGTGAGTGCCCTCACCCATCTTAAAGAGGAAGTCCTGGGGAGAGAGAAGTCCTGGAAATCCCTTTTCCACCCCAGGAAACTGTTCCAATAAACCTTGAGTGGATTGGGCTCAGGGGCAGCTCAGCTAAGGCCCCAGGGAGGCAGCAGGGGGAGCCACCTGGTAAAGCCGACCACCCTGGCTGCCCGCTGTGGGGCTGTGGGTTCCTCTCCCAGGCCTGCACCTTCCTCTCTCCCAACCTCCTTTCTGTCCTTCCCCACCTCCTAGACTGGGCTCCCGACACATGGCAGATTCCTGTGTCTGGGAGGTGTGGAGCTCTCTCAAGACTTTGCATAGGGTGGTGGTTAAAAGCACAGAATTTGCAACCAAACCACTGGGTTTAAATGCTGGCTTGACTATTTACCAGATGTGTAGCCATGGGCAAGTGACTTCATCTTTCCAGGCCTCAGTTTCCCCACCCGCAGTGCAGTGCCAATTACAGTACGTGCCTCATAGGATTGCTGCTAGGGGTCAATGAACAAATGGTTAGGAAGAGCTTAGGAGGGTGCCTTGTAACAGGTAGTGAGTACATGTAACAGGCAGGTGGGGACCGCGTCCTGGGTCCTGGCCCACCTGCAGGAGGGAGCGGCCCTAACACAGCCTTGTACAGGGCGGCTCTCCTGTACCCCGGACTTTTCCTCCTCTCCCTGGTTCTCACCCGAACCCTGATCAGCCCTGCACTTCCCGGGTGAGAAACAGCTCGGGCAGGTGACTTGCTGGGAGGAAGCATGCAGCCGCCCCGCGACTGGACTTGGGGCTCCCCGGTTGGGCCTCTGCTCAGCCGCCCCACAGGAATTGTTCCAAGGCAAAATACCCCCAGCAGGTATGTGACCCACCGATTCCCGGGGGCAATGATCACTGTGAAATAGCAGCCCAAGAATGTTTGCTGGCCTTATTTGGCTTTTGGTGAGTATATAGAAAGCCCTCAATCGGGAGTCCCTCACTCATTCGGTAATTTACTACTTTGGTCATTTGTTGGGCCTTTTTAAGTGCCTGCTGTGTATGAGACACTAAGAAAGGTGCTGGGGGAAGCAGATGAACATGAGGGTGCCCCTGCTCTGCAATCTAATGGGGCGGGGGGGGATAGATCAGCCATTACAATGCCCTGTGAGTCCCCTAAGTCAGGGACTAGGTAATACATCCTGGGATAGCCCCACGAGAACACCTTATCTTTTATTGTGGGCTCAGGGGGACGTAACCGGGCCTGGGGGCAGGCGAGGCCTCCCAGGGAGGATTCCTGAAGCTGGACAATCAGGGTGCTCGGTCCTGGCCAAGATCCAAGTCTCAGAGCTGGGGGCTGAAGGAGTGAGTGGGAGGAGTCCAAGGGCTCCTCCTGGACCCAAACGAGGGTCCCTGCTCCAGGGTCTTGTGTACAGTTCTGATGAGCTTAGACCTTGTCCTGAGAACAATGGAGAGGCCACAGGCCACATCTGTGATCTTGTTGTACCTGGCAGATAGGATGGCGAACAAGTGCACAGGGGTAATGTCTCAGGGAGCGGGGGGTGGGGAGGACTGGGGAGGGATGATGCTGGCTGGCAGTCTTAGCTACCGTCCATGGTGATCCCTCTCTCCTTCAACCTCCTGGAGTACCCTTCACCCTGCCACTTGCTTGGGCATTGCCTCGTGTCTTCTAGTGGTACGTGTGGTCTCCCTGAACAAGATGTGAGTCCTCTTGAGGGCAGGGCTGGGTTCCTCTTCTTTCACGCCCCTCAGACTGTGCAGGTAGGGCAGCACCCAGTAGAAATTTGCTAAATGGGACACAAAGAGAAAATGCCGGTACCTAGCAGCGGACAAGCCGGCCCCACAGCCTTGCAAACTGCTCTTGATCAAGCCACCCGTTCACTTTCAGCTGGAGGGGCGTTAAGAGTGGACCGTGCAGCACGCGGGGGGCAGAGGCCCTGCCCACAGAGCCAGGAGAAGTTCCATCCATCAACTAGTAGCTCTGTCAGTCCAGTGTCACCTGGACGTGGTCCCACCCCAACTGCAGACTCAGCCCTGTGTCTGCAGGGGCCTGGCTTAGCTTCATTTTACAGAGGAAAACGGGCAACTGGAAGGGGAAAGAAGCCCTGAGAAAAGGGGGCCATTATCACGTGCATCCAGGGCAAGAGAGAGCCCGGAACACAGCCTGCACCGGGTGGAGTGGGGCCCCTGGCAGGGGAGAGTGGGGAGGATCGTGAAGGGTCACTGCAACCCCTGAAGCAGCATGTGGGTGCAGCTAGGTGGAGGGAAGGAGGTACAGCCAGCCCTGGTCACCCCGTAGCAGTACAATGGGTTTAACAAGAGCTAATTCGAGGAAAAGAATCCATCTCTGAGTTGCTGCAGGGGAGCGGTGGGTGGGTGGGAAGAAGGGTAGAACAGACCTGTATGCTTTGCAGGGCTCCGGCAGACACCACCTCCCCCGGGGTGACCCGCCCTGGGGCTGTGGGGAGCCATGGGGCCCTTCTGATTCTCCTGTGGAGGTTGGGCAGTGTCTCCAGGTGATTCCAAACCAGGGCCAGCAGAGACAGGGCTCGATTTGCGATTTCATCAAGAAGCACTCTTGTTCGACAATGGCCGGCCTCCCGTTCCCAATCGGGCCGTGTTAACAGTGGAGGAGCCCCATCAGTCTCACTCCAGGGAGGCTGCATACACTGAGGGGAGGGTCACAGGGCGCAGCTGGGAGCCAGTCTCTCCGGGGGCGGGCAGGGGAGAAATAGCTCCTTGGAGGTGGCGCAGGACGGGAGTCAGGAGCCCGGGCTTGATGCCCAGCCTGGCCACTGGTGCCCACGGACAGCTCGCTCCTCCCGCCCCGACCTCCGCCGCCTTGGCAGCACTAACGGGGTGCGGCTCTCTGTAGACCCAGGTGTTTTCTCCAAGTTCCAGTGGTTGTTCTCTTTACTGAATTGGGGCTTGTTGAACAAGGGATTTAGGGAAGACTCATCCAGGGTAAGGGGAGGGTGAGAGGGAAACAGCCCCCATTGGTGCTGCCAGGAGGCAGTGCAGAATGATGTTAGGACACAGATTTGGAGGCTGCAGACTCTTCAAATCCAGGCACAACTTCGGACTGGCTGTGGGATTACTTAATAAGCTGCCTAGCCTCTCCGAACCCCTCTCTCACCGTGTGATGGATCATACTTCTTACATCATAGGGGTTACTGCAAGGACTACAAGGAAAGTATATATCCCAGTACAATTCTTGGCATGCCAAGATGCTTGATAAATGACAACCATTGGCACTGTTGCTATGATTGTTTGGGAGAGGTAGTGAGTTAGCATAGAATCCACAGGAACCCAGGCTCTTGCGTGAGCCCTTAGAACCAAAGAAGAGAAAACACTGTGAGTGAAAAGCATTCCTAATGTCCTAATGAGACCCCCAGGGAAGCCCAAAGAGCAGACGGGCTCATAGAGCTGCCAGAGAAGGGGAGAGAAGACTGCAAAGGATACATCCATCAGAGCCACGATGCCCCGGCACTCATCCAAAGAGAACGTGTCCCCTGGAGTTCCTGGGGGTGGAGAACGGGAAGGATGGAAATGTTGGGGGTGGGGGTGACACTAGACTGGCTCAGCAGTGGGGTTGAGGGTGGGGCCAGTAGGCCTGTGGGGTCTGACCTTACCTTTCAGGAGCTCCTGGTTGAGAAGGCTCTGAAGCTGGGTGGCATCCATGTTCAGTCCCTGATCCAAACAAGAGAGGAACGCAGAAATCCCGTCAGTGCTCAGGAGCTGAGGGGCACACCTGCCTTCCTCTGTAGAAGTGCTCAGACTTCCAAGCCTTCGGTTCCCACCCAGCACCCATCTAGCCTGTCATGAAGCCTTTCCCAATTGCTCCAGGTCACGGTGATGCTCCCCCCCTGAACGTCTGTAGTGCTCATCACTCCTGACATTTGATAGCACGTGTGGGTTGCCTTGCACTTCTCTCTTCCTTTGCTATTGGACAGAAAGCAGTAGTTTCTTCCTCTCCACCATACATGGCACTTGGGAACCCCTCGGGAGAAGTGTTGAATGAATCGACTCAGCCCTGTAGGTGTGTTTTCCCATCTGCTTCCAGAAAGGGATGGAGAGAAAATAGGACTGTTGAGAGAGTGAGTGTGAGCATGAGCATGTGTGTGCGCGCAGAGCAGATGAAAGTGTCAGGAATCTAGGCTAAGAGAAGCTGATCTAATGGAGCACATTACTTAGCATTAGTCTTCCTAGCCACTGAACCATAAAGGAAGTCAAGGTTTTCCTTGGATTAAAAACAGGAAGAAATGGAGGCTGAGGGGAGAGAAACTTTTCCCAGCCTGAACTTCTGAAGTTGTTAACTGCATTCAGTCTTCTCCCAGGGACATTGAGCAGCTTTGTGGGGGGCGTCTTCCACGATGATGCCACAGAGAAGAAGAGCGGTGCTGTGCATGGCCATTTCTCACATGCAGGCTGGTAAAAGCTGAGGGGCTGATGTGACATCAGCATTCTGGGAGAGCTTCACATGGGGGAAGGAGCCAGAGTGAGGTCCCTCAGCAGATGGCTTTGCAGAGTGGGATGGGGTCGGGGGGAAGAAGGTGTCTCTTTGGGTTCTTCTGAGAATGGACACCCCACAGACCCACAGACATGCTGTCCTCGGGGTTGGTTGGCTTCACCACCTAACTGACAGCAAGAGCAGCCCCACAGCCTGTCCTCAGGGGAGAACCCCTTTCATTGCCCCTGAGAAAAACATGCTGCCAGTGTTTGAAATTGGTCCTCAGGCCATGCCTCCAACATCTCACTGGCTGGGTTACATCAGAACAGTCGCACTGTGCGCCCACTATCAACAGAGTTTTTTCCTCCAAAGAATCATGGCACCTAACTTGCAGAGCCGTTGGCAAGGAACTCTAACTTATGTGGAGTCACCAACTAGAATATAAGTAGCTTTGGGACACGGACCATGTCTCCTTCCTTCTGCATGTCTCTCTACCCTAGGACAGTCCCTGACCTGGACCAAAATGTTTGAGGAAATGAGGATAGGAATGGAGATGAAGATTGCCTTAAACAAATACCCAAAGAATTGCACGTCTGTCTCCAGCACCTCCACATAAGATTCCCTGAGGACTGATGTTTTGCATTCCCAAAGCTTAGTGCGGTACTTGGAATATTTGGTACGTGTTTGCCAATTGAATAAATGGATAGATGGCCATGACCTGACTCAGAGGCTGAGCATGTCCTTCCTTTCTCCCAGGCAGCCCCTGGGTTATAGTAGCGTCACCACTGTCACGGCTGATGTAGGTAACTCATGGTAGTGGTAGCGTGTCATTGAGTTCACTTAAGGCTAAACAGATACAAGAGATCAGGAGAGAGGACTCAGTGAGCGCGTGCACAGACATTTTGCTTTCAACTTTCCTTTGCGGATACAGCCTTCGAGGACAGTTCACGGGTTGTGCAGAATGACGCCAGGTTGGCCCTGTTCAAGGGTGCTCAGCCAGGGGCTGAAAAGGGGGTGCAGTCCAGTCTATTCCACTTCTGAGCTGTGCACCTTGGCACAGAGCTGCATGCGTCTTTTAATTCCTACAAAGGCCCCATCTAGGCTACCAGTTACCCTCAACGAGGAGACCTTTGGTGGTTGTTTGGAAAAACCCTGATTAGAGGGAATCTGTACCATTTGTCATGTGACAAATTATATTTTTTAATTCAGATGTGCAGGTGCATGAGCCATGCTGCGGATTTTGCCATCTGCCCCTGAAGGAAGCCTGGTCTCAGGTATCCTAATTAGGTCCTGCTGATTGCCTCGGGGCAGTAAACTTAGTTTGGACATCTGCTCTGGGGAAGCTAATCTGTTTTAATTCAATGCAGATTGACTGAGCACCTTCTCGGGGCCAAGGACAGTGATAGATATTGGGGACAAGGAATGCATAAAATGCCATCCCTGCCTTTGGGAGCTCACAGACTGGGGATAATCATCTGGGCAGATCTTGTCTTGCATCAAGTGAAGTGCCTTCTGAATCAGCCCAGATGTGGACCTGAATCCTGGGCCCATATTGATTTCAAGGAGGTCCATATTGAGCGGCTCCTTAAAACATATTCCCCTCACGACAGGCACATTCTTCATTTCTCCTTGCTTTTCCCTCTGGGCCCAGGCTGCCTGAATAATTCCCTTTTAAGCTGCCTCCTAGTTACCCCATTAGCCCTCTGAATGCCTGGCATCCTTCCTGTCCCTGGCCTCTGCCTGGCCCAAGACTGGCATGGTACACATGGTCATATCTATCTATGACTTTGCACTTCCCAAACCAACATGACTATTAATGGCAAAAGGCCCATTGTGCAGAGCCCTTGGCAGCTGTTTTTATCCTGGCAAGTCAAGGAGTTCTTTATAACGGTTTATTAAACCATTAAGAAAATCCTTTGTGCACATAGGTGGCTTGGCAGGAAAAACACGGCTGGTGTTTTCTGAAGCTGGCTGGCTCCCGGGAGGAATGATGCCAAGGGAAGTGGCAGAGCAGAAGGAAAGATTTCAGGGGGTATTGCCAGTTATTTGTTTAAAGATTTATTTATTTATTTTTTAATAAAGATTTTATTTATTTAACTGACAGAGAGAGAGAGACAGCTAGAGAAAGAACACAAGCAGGGGGAGTGGGAGAGGGAGAGACAGGCTTCCCACCAAGCAGGGAGCCCGATGCGGGGCTCGATCCCAGGACCCTGGGATCATGACCTGAGCTGAAGGCAGACGCTTAACCAACTGAGCCACCCAGGTGCCCCTGTTTAAAGATTTAAAATACCCTCCCACCCCCATCATTAGCCCAACCCTCACCAAGCTCTGCATTCCAGCCCAGATGTCACCCAGCTAGGATGCCACTTCTATCCAGGGCTTGGTAACCAGATCGGTTCTGGAGACATCCAGGGAGAGAGGTTGACAAAATGACCCACCAAGTCACTTTTCTTCTCTGTATCCTGATAAGAGCCTGGTGGCTCCATCACTCATCCCCGTGCTAAGTACTGTACCTGTTGATCATATCTGTGGAAGATGCTTTCTTGGGAGCCATTTTCCGGAAGACTTGCCCGGATCAAAGGGAAAAGAGTCAATATCAAATTTCTGAGGAAAGAAGCTATCTGTCTGGTACAGCAAAGGCACAAGAACCACTCCCCACACCTGGATCTGAGTAGGAGGCTTCATCCAGCAATCGGATAAAACTTGTAGGGGAATGAGAACACCAAAGTTTGTGGAAGGAAGATGACTGGGTCCAGCCTGACCTTGGAGGCTTGGTCTTTTCCCCCCCTGCCCTGCCCTTTTGAGCCATCATCAGCCCATTACGGTGTCTCTGTTTTCATTGGTCAGTGCTGAGGTAAGAAGGAGACAGAAGTTCTTGGGGATAGGATGTGGCCAATGAAGCTGGCCAATGAAGCCTTCACATACCTACCTTTGGTGCTGTAAGGTTGAAATTGCTGCCCAGATTCCTAGAAAAACAGGGAAACAGTGTGACAAGGATGAATGGCTCACTATTTAAAGGAAGCTTGTATATGGAGGACACCCTAGGTGGCACTGGACATTTACACCAAGGATCTGAGTGAAGGGCCCTCAGCACAGTGGGATGTGACGTGGGCAACCATGACAGTCAGCAGACAGGTAAGCATCATAACCACTTGTCCAGTCTTTTGACTGGCCACCATCTGGTCTTCAAACTATTTAGCAAATGGTTCCTTTCACAACCAGATACACATGTACAGTGACCCCCATTGCCAAGACCGCAGATAAGCTTTGTCTTATGTTCCAACCCTGGTGGTACAGTGGCTATCTGGTATGCCGGACTGAGGCACCATCCATGCTCACCTGTTAAGATGGCCATGATTATAGCAATGTCTGCCTCAGGCCCAACAGGGGATCAGGTGCCCAGCAGGATGTGTACTTGTTGATCCCAGTCTTGACCATGGACTTAGCACTCAAGACTCTCCATGACTCGCCTCTGTCTCTCAGGCCCATATTTCACGGTCTCCCTGATGTACCCCACCCCACCCCCTGGTCACATTTCAGACAACTGCCCTGCATGCCATGTATGATCTTCCTGGGCATATGGCTGACATCACTTATCTATACTTCCCGGGCATATGGCTGACATTGTGTTCACCCACTTCCCTCATGCTTTTTTTCTTCTACCTGCACTACCTTTTCCTTTAAGCATTAGACTATGTTTTCCATCAAGGAGTAGCTCAAATGCCATTTTCTCCAAGAGGCCTTCCTCAATCTCTTTTGCCCGAGGTGGATCCCTCTCCTCTGTCCTCCCATATGACTTTGCACTTCTCTTGAGCAATGGCTCCATCCTGTTCATGGTCTACTTGTTGGTTCGGACTCTCTCGCCACCCTTTGTGGTAAGCTTCTTGCAAGCAAGGCCCATGCCATGTCCCCTACTGACACAGTACCTGCAGCACAGGATGACACAATGTGTTTTTATAAAATTAAGTGGAATCAAACATTCAGAAGCCCAGCATTTCTGTACCTGTCACCATCTGGCATTTTCAGGAAGGTTCGGAGCAAAAACCCAACTGCTTCACTGTGGGCAGAGGTGACCACCACGTAGGTCCCAGTGCTCAGACTGAAGTACTTTGTGAGGTTGCTCTTGGTTTTAAAAACTATGCCCTCGATAGCATTTCTTTTTTTTTTTTTTTAAGATTTTATTTATTTATTTGACAGAGAGAGACATAGCGAGAGAGGGAACACAAGCAGGGGTAGTGGGAGAGGGAGCAGCAGGCTTCCCCCGAAGCAGGGAGCCCGATGCGGGGCTCGATCCCAGGACCCTGGGATCATGACCTGAGCCGAAGGCAGACGCTTAATGACTGAGCCACCCAGGTGCCCCTCGATAGCATTTCTGAATTGAGAAAAGAAGGTGGGTGGCAACCTCTTCCAGAAGGGCTGGAACTGGAGGAAAACATGAAGATGATCAGAACACCCCCTGTGTGCATGGGCCCAGCCCCAGAAGAGACCCACCACCTTCCAGACCCCTCTCCATTCACCAAAACAGCATTACAGTCCCTGAAAAGGGAGACAGTGCTTACCTGGATTTTCAAAATGCCACAAATTCAGACTGTTATTTAATATAGATGCTGACACCGCAACGAATGCAAAAAAGATATGGTACATGGTTTTATCTCATTAGGTCCCATAGTATCCTGGGTTTGGGTGTTACTCTCTCTGCTAATAAAGACTTCCATGGAAACCAGTGAAATTGTTCCGACACTGAATTACTTTTGGAGGCCCTGCCACCCCTTCTCTCCTGAACTTTTTACAGTACTCTTTGGACTGTGTAGCTCAGCAGAGTTGGACTCCTCCCTTCCCTCCATTTTGTCTCCCAGCAGAGCCCTGGAATTCCTTCTCATTGGCGAATAATAGGCTCTGATCATTTTCCTTTTATTTCAATATTTTCTTAAAGATAAAACAATAAATATAATGCAGTTCCCATTACCAGATGTCACATGCATATTACATAATAAAAACCCCTTACTAAATAAATTTTCCCCAATACAGTCGAGCATGGGGGTTCCATTTAGAGTGGTTACGCAGCGTGAAATGATTATTTGTGAGCTCTGCCCTGGGAAGAAACAGGGAGAAAGGGAGAGTTTCTTTTCAGAGGGTGGGAACAAGCCTGGGCTACAAGATGAGACAGGAGATAGGTCACTGTCCCCAGGTATGCAGCAAGGGCTGGGTGCAACCTCCAAAGTGACTTTGCTGATGTTAACAGTGGCCCCAGCAGGTTTGGAGCCTGACTTGTGTGAGCCCTTCTGGCAAAAGCAATGATGAGAACAATTCTTCTCTAGAAAGCCAATACTGTCCTGTGTCTCTGGGTTTGTATGTGTGTAAGCACATGCATGTGCACATGGGGAGACATTATGCACAGAAGATTGTGTGCTTCCTACAATCCAGAATTTCCCTGCTTCCCTGCTCTCCTGCCCTCCTCTCTCCATTGGACTCTTGAAGCCTTGCCCAGGCTCCCTATCCTCTAGCTCAGACTTGCTCAGTGGCAGCCAGAAGTATGAGTACGTGGCATGCCGGGAGGCTCTTGGTCTAGTGCAGAGACCCAGCATCAAATTAACGCAGGCCTACTGGCACACAGCCCTGACCCTGTAGTTCTAGGGATGGGGCTTGTGCCTTTTCTTGGGTCAAATCCCCACTCCTCACTCCAGCTCTGGAGATTTGTTCTTCGCACTTGAGTGCCTCCCTGAAGCCCTTCCAGAAATTCTACTCCAATGACCAGGATGCTGGAAATGAAAATCAGATCCTAAACCCAGCTCTGTGGCTGGGCCCCTGGTGTCAGTGGCCTCCTTGCTGCCCAATTTATGCCTGGGCTTCGGAGTATTCCCTGCTTAGAAACCCCCTGTCCTGGCCTCTGTCTACCTATTGGGGCACCCCTGGAAGGCCAGGAGGAGCTTCCCTGGACCCAGAAGCATGCTAGAGATACTACCTGTTGGCTGTGGCTACATCCTTGGTCCCCAGGCACCTGCATCTCCCCCGGCAGCCACGGCCCCCATCCATTTAAGGGGTCTGCATGCTTGTAACTCCATCTGTCCTCCATCCTTACTCTTAAATCACCCTGTACCAACGCCAAGCCAGAATATCTGCTCAGGAGAGGTGGCTATTTGGTTGAAAGAGGAGCTAGATTTGCCCTGAAGGTGCATTTGCAGAGCATGCATCCTGTTTATGGTGGATTCAGGGGCTGACAAAGAATATGAGGCTAAAGTCCCCCTAAGATGCCATTAGCTCTGCTTCTTATCTTAAATAGGAAAGAACGGGCTGCATCAGTCTTATCTGTCAGAGGCCAGATTCCTGAAGATGGTTTCACGGTTGCAGCCCCTCTTAGATTTCAAACCAAAGAACAGCTCGAGGGGTCCAACATTTAGACCAGGACAGCAAAAATATGTCCTGCACAGTTGATCTATTTGGAGATTCTAAGTTTGTATCTGTTACAGGACAGAGCAAGACTGAATTTGCAGCTGCTGAACAGCAAGAGACGTGCCAAAGTTACAGGTGTTGGAAGAGGCATTAACAGTTGCCAATGCACAGCAACAGAAGCATGAGAAGGTGCTGATTCATACCTGAGGGTCGACCTGTAGGGCAGAAAAAGAAAGACAGGTTCAGGAACTAAACAAAAACACGAAGGCAAGCAGATCCCAGCAGCCCAGCACAGGGCCTTGCGTTCCTTCTTCCTACGGTCAGCCTGTTCTCTGCACACCCCACCGGATGGGAGCATTACTCATTCCCTGTGCAGAGATGTGAAAAAAAAACCTAACCTGTTGTAGGCTGTAGGGAACTCAAGGGGAAAGGATACGGAGGAGGAGAGTCTCCCTTTGTCAGCTCAGCCACATGTGGTTACTTTTTATAGCAATGATGATAAAACCAAGGGAAGGGCGAGATGTCAATAGGGCAGGGGTAAGACGGAACCTAGATCAAATGTCAGTTTCCCAGCATCAGGAGTTCCAATGCGAGGAAACGTCTTTTATTCCATCATGCCACTGTAAAATATGGCGGGAATTTGTTCTAGGCTTCCCGGTGTTTGTAGGGAATGTATGTGTGCATCCAAATGGGGAAATACCAACATTCTGTCTTCCCACGTGGCAGAAGGAAGCACTGAGGATGCACTTTTTAAGCCACTCTGCCATCTGCAAGCTGCTTCCCTGTAACCCTGAAAGCAGACACTAGGACCTGTTTCATGGATGTGCAAACAGTCCCAGCAGTCTAAGGAGCAGAGGCAGGAATAAAGTAAGCTGCTTTGCTTCCTTGGTGATTAAGACCCACCACCCAACACTGTCTTCCACTGTTGGTGTGGGTTTTGGTTCTTTTCCCCTGCTGATCCCCCTGCCCTCTGCAACTATGTGTACAGACCACTTGATTTGCCCAGACAGATTTTCTGGAGACCAAGAGTGAGCTGGAAGGGAGGTGGAAAGTCCCAGCCTTGGCAGGGGGGAGCTTTGGGGTGAAGATGAAATGGCTTGTCCACCCTTGTCCTTTTCCTCTGCCTATTCGGACACCACCCGTGTTTGTTGTGATGGAAGACAGAGCGGTGCTCCCGTAGGAGTTGGGAGTCACAGGACCACGTCAGGGCCAGAACAAGCACCATGCATAGTGGTCATACAAGCAGCACGTACCCACAAACACCATCAGAGCCCTGCAGACTTCTGAGAACCTGGTGGCTGGCAGTCACATAGCATATTTCTTAGCTGAAGTGTGAAAGGAGCCCAAGTGTCTCTTGAGTTGCCATAGTCTGGACAGTTCTTTGGTGTTTAACTCAATCAGGATCCTGAAAGATCCACTGGGACCTCCAGGGAGCCTGAGGAGACCTCGGGTCTTAGTGCCTTTTTGGCAAAGCGTACAGCTGAGAAATGCATCTCTGGCTAAAAAAAGTAGATAAATGGGCTAGACAGCATTTAAAAATAGGTACGATTACAATTGTGCCAGGCTCCTGAACTATAAAAATTTGAGGCAACTCAGTTAACACAAGGCTGCTGTGATGCCCAGCTCTGGGGCGCCAGACTCATAGATGGCAATGTGAACAGCATCCCCAGTCGTGCCCTGGGGCAGCCCTCTTCCCCTCTCTGGGCTTCTGTCTCTCATCGGAAGAGGGCAGTAGTCTTCATCAGGAGAGAGCAGCAGGACTACCTGTCCTGCTACTCTTTCTTGCTGAGAGAGAACTATTCAAGCCTGGCTAGGTAGACCAGATGCCTCAATTCTTCCTAAGCCCCTTTCCTTTGTTCTTCTCAGAGGTGAGTTAGTAGACTCCGAGGACAAGAGTCCTCTCAGAAGGCATCTGAATCACTTGGGATTCTTGGCTGGAAGCAAGGGAAACAAACCATGGTGGGATGAGCAAAAAGCCATTTATGAAAAGTCTAGAGAATGCAGCTGGGAAAGTGGGTGGGAAGCAGTGGGGACAGCTACACAGCTGGATGCCAGCCCAGGATCTGCCTGCACTGCCGCTGCCAGGCCCCAAGATTTGCTGTGGATAACCCCTTGGCTGGTCCTACCTCAAAAGTCCAAACCCAGAGTGACCGAGATTGTGGGGATGGGGGAGGCAGACATGAGAGAAGCATCTAATTAGACAAGCCTGGCTCACACATCTATCTCTTTGCATCCAGGGGCTGGGGAGAGGAAATATTTGGCCTCTTTGGTTGCTGCAGTGGGAAACTAGGCCCTGCCTTCCACCAAATGGAAGAGTGTTCAGGTGCCTGGTGGTGAGGACAATAACAACTGCCCATTGCTGCATCTTTCAATGTTCTGTGATGGCCTCAGCAGATTTCAGGCCCCTCAGAAGTACTGTGCCAAACCCCAACCATTTCTTTCCATTCATTTCACGCAACTGGGAAGTAGAAATGTGCTCAGCCTGTCACACATGGGCTGACCTATGGTTGTGACTGTTGCTTTAGGCTCAGTGAACAGGAATGAAGATTATTCCTAGAGATGCTAAATTCAGAACCCCAGACACAGAGGTGATGGTTATGTTTGATTGAGGGCTTGGGGGACATCTGGTGCCCAATCCCCAGCTCTGCCATTAACTCTGACCATGTCACTTCACCTCAGTTCCTTCAGTTCCCCCATAAAGACAGGGTCTTTGTTATATCAGTGCAGAGAGGGTGTGGAGTATATGATTTAAGAACCATTCACTTTGTCTTTGGGATGCATTAAATTATTTGGTAAAGGAGGTGGGAGCAGAGGTATCAGATTTTCTTTTCTAACACTTTTAAATAGTATTTTAAAAAATGAACTCCCTGATTACCTCCTCACAGTGGGGTGTGTGCAGACTTGTGGGTGGAAGGATGGTCCCTCAGGAACTGCAAAGCTTGTTGGGAGTGCCATGGTGGGAGGGGAGGCCAGGTGGAGAGGAAAACCTGACCTTGGATGAATGGCCAAGCAGATGCTTGCAAGCCAACCACCAAGCTATGACTGGATTTTGGTTTAAATACAAGAGAAAAACATACTTCCTGGTTTTATACCCAGGATTGGTTTTTTCCTTAAACTCCTTTCAAAGTTTAGCCAATGATTCTCTTTCATGCACATAAGCAGCACCCAGGGAGCTTGTTATAATGTGGATTTTCAGATTCTGAACATGGAGGTTCAGATTCAGAAGGTTTGGGATGGTCCCAGGAATCTGCATTGTTACAACAGCTGGTCTTGGACCAGACTATTTTTTGGCTAACAAGCATTTGAGCCTGCAGCATACCAGGAAATGCTGACAAGTGACACTGGAAGGAGGTGTGTCCCACTGCGAGTCTGGTCAAGACTGATCTCCTGTCAGGCCCAGGTTTTCCTGTAAATTTAGAGTTGAACCAGGTGAACTCTAGAGCCCTTTGGGTTTGATCTCTGAGGTAGTTTAGTGAAATCTCCCAGCCTGGTCAGCTGATCTCTCTGCCCAAGGACTGCACAAATGTCTGAAAGGGTAAGCCCTGATGAAGGCTGCCTTACCTTGAACACCTTGAAGCTTAGTGGAAATTTGTCTTTTGCCTTTAAATTTTGCAGCCTGACATTGACGGATATGACGCCATTGTTGCTTTCCATGCCCTCTGGCACAGAGAAGATGTACTGCGTGTCCCTCGGAAGTCCTTCTGCATGAGAAAGAGTGGTCAGTGGAGCTCAGCTTCACTTCTATGACTCCTAGACCTGGGCCATACTGGTTCAGAAAGCTCCGGTGACTTGTGTTGGAAACCCTGGATTTGGAGACCTAAGGCTCGGTCCCAGTTCCCACAGTGACTAGTTATGGCACAAGCTTCTTCATTTTGTGAGCCTCTATCTCTTCCTCTTAAAAACAAGGAGGGGAAGTATATTCCCCACTTGGTGAAAATGTTTCCTTAACTGTAAAGATGAGGGCTATTTTTATCATAATAAGTGGAATGTCAGAATCCTCGGGTATGTATGAGCTTGCGCATTGGCGATAACCATCAGAGCCTTGAAAGGACATCAATCCCCAAGCACCAAAGGAGACACAGGAAAACAGGCAGAGAGATGGCAACTCATAGTACTCTAATACCCAGGTGTGCTTATCAGAGCCAGAGCAAGAGACAGAAGTAAGGTGATTAAGTAAGGTAGATTCAAATATGTAGACGAATGAAGATAAGTCAAGACAGAGATGAATCAATACACATCAGCAGGGTTGGATCACAGGTTGGGAAGCTCTGAGAGGAGAATGGGGAGACACAGAGGCTCCTCCTTGCGAAGGTTGAACAAGATGATGCATTCAAGTGTACCTAGCTAAGGAATTGCTAAGAATAGACCCAATATATCATTTTGCTTAGTTCATTGATATGTGCTATATCCAGGGAAGGGGACTTTGGCCCCACAGTCAGACAGATGAGGCTCTGGAAGGTGAATCAGTAAATTTACTGCCCAAGTGTGACTTGGCAGTTCCTTAGAGTCCACCCATGGCCTCCTGGTGCCTAGATTCTCTGACCGGCAGAGTGAAGATCCTGGAGGTTGAAAAGAGGGGCACCTGTGGATCATTGCAGCAAGCCATTCTCAACAGGCAGGTGCCAAGGAGAGGGAATGGTCATGTCTAGGTGCAAACACACGCACACTCATACACACACACAAACTTGTTTGCATAGCTTCTCCTCTCGAGGATGTGTAAGCATACTCAGGTTCATGTTCACGGGGAGCTATTTCACTCATCTGTGTGGCAAATGGGGAGCAGGAGGTGCAGTGAGAATATGTGACCCTCCAAAGGTCACACTCAACAAAATCCATCTCAGGGGAACCCAAAGACAGGTTCTGAGGTGCCCACCTCTGGGATCTCTCTGTGCTGCTGCAGGATATACCAACCAACATGGGGCAGGAGTATTCTCTCTTATGTCCGGATGGGGCTTTATGGGGAAAAGTGATGGTTTAATCCAATCCCTGACTTTTGTCCAGAGTTCTTTCCACAGCTCCCCACCGTCCTGGGTAATTACTGAAGAGCAGTGAACCTGTCCTCCTCCTGGGAGACAGGTGGAGGTTAGTAGACAGTGGGAGAGCATGACAGGGCAAGGGAGGCACACTTGAGATTCTCCCACCCAGACCACCAACAACTGTTTCCCTTGGAGAAGAACAGCTGTCCCTTTAGACTGGCTGATTCCTCTCCTTTCAAGTTCAGGCCAATGGTGTAGAATCAAAGGCCGCTGAGACTTGAAGCCAGGACAGGGCTAGGGCTGGCGGCTTCCATCTGGCAGAATTACCAATGTCATAACTACCTGTGGTGTTTCCTGAAGTTGCATGGTTCTTTTTTTTTTTTTTTTAAAGATTTTATTTATTTATTTGAGACAGAGAGAATGAGAGACAGAGAGCATGAGAGGGAGGAGGGTCAGAGGGAGAAGCAGACTCCCCGCCGAGCAGGGAGCCCGATGCGGGACTCGATCCCGGGACTCCAGGATCATGACCTGAGCCAAAGGCAGTCGCTTAACCAACTGAGCCACCCAGGCGCCCTGGAGTTGCATGGTTCTTAAACATCATTTGGGACCATATTTCATGAGGCATGTTTCCTTGGTTTAGGCTGACTCGAAATTGGTTACATATAAACAGGCAGGAGAAGTTGTCTTGGAAATCTTGACATGACATCCTGTTATAGATACGCATCATTTTACTGGTTTTGTTCCTAGGATGGGGGTTCCCATCACTCCACTCTACCTTTGTCTATCAGTTCCAGTATTCATGGACTTACCCCTGTCTTACCCAAAGACCAGAGCCTTGTTCTGGCTCACTCACTGTCAAGTATACTTCTCCCTCCTATGGTCGGGAAGACAGGACTGAATAAAACTCTGGGTTCTGCATGTCCCTCTCATGACCATGAAGGATGGCTGTCATCTCTCTCTGCTCTGGGTCCTACATGGTGCTAGGAAAACTGCTGTTCCCTCGGATGCTTCGCCAAATTCATTGTTGAGATCCTTATCAGAATAAAATGGCTTCAACATCTAAAATCCCACCTTGTATAACACCCAGTGCTCATTACATTATATGCAACTGATAAATTGTTGGGCTCTACATCTGAAACTAATGATGTACTTCATTGGCTAATTGAATTTAAATTTTAAAAAAGGGCAGAAAATAAGAAAAAAATAAAATCCCACCTTGTGCTTTGATTAAAGTGGAGACATTGGAGATACTTTTCCTTTCTACTTTACATTTGTCTCTCTGCTTCTTGATTCCTTAGACCCAGCCTCCTTTTCACACATGCTAAATTCATTTAAATACGTTACTAAGTAAACCATACAACCTCTCAGGAAAATGTCCTTATTATCCTTTAAGAAGTGAGCACATGGCTGAGAATGTGTTTTTAAAACACCTAGTCCTACATAGCTGCCGAGCAAGGACACTGATGTCTCACCCAGAGCTCTAGAGTCAGGGCAGGGAGATTAATACTGAATTGCTCTTTTGGAAGACTGTGGAGCTCCAGGGGGACACTGTGGGTCCTAACAAGATGGTGTGGAAGACACAGATGTGATAATCAGGCATCCTGGCTTTCAGGAAACTATTGATTTCAAAGCTTTGGGGCCAATATTCCCTTTTACCATTAACATTTCCTAGAAGTTCCAATATGTCAGAACTGAAATACCTTTCACACAAAAAGAAAGCACACAAATAATTTCCCATCCAAAGCTTTTGTGTCTTGGTGGGAAAAAAAAATAAGTCTCCTCTACATAGGTCTCTGCAAAGCTAATCTCTAGTCTCACAAAAGTTTAGGGAAAGGGGTAGGGATTGAGGGTGTGGCCAATAGGTAAAATTTTACAATGTAATTTTAAAAGAAAAATACCAAAACTCACCGTCTTCCTTATTCTCATACAGCAGTTTGCCTTTCGTTGGCCGTGGGTTTTCTGCCATTCCAGAGGCCTGAGCATGGAGACACAGACCACAGGGTGAGATCTTCCAAAGCACTGTGTCTCAGCAAAATGTGCCCCAGCAGGAGGCCTGTCCTCCATTAGTTCTGGGGGTACACGTGGAGGGTGTCATTCTACGTAGTGACAGAATTCCTCATTCTCTGTACGCTGGTGGCTTCCGAAATGGTCTCCAGCCAGATCCTCTTCCCTGAAATGGATACATGCTACAGGCCAAGCCATGTCTCCACCAGAGCCCCTGGTGACCTGGAAACCAACCTATCCCACTCTGCACCTCTGCCTTCTCCCAGTGCCTGAGTGGGACTGCGAGAAGCCACTCCCTTATATCCCTTATAGGCAAGCAACCGCCAGATTGTGATGATCTATGAGTCCACCTCTGAAACCCCTCTCAAAGCCATCCACTAACTTCCATCCCTCCTGCTGCTCTCCTGGTTCATGAATCCTCATCCCCTTCTTGGACTTCCCACTAGTCTCCCACCACACAGTCTGGCCCACTTCCCTATCCACTCTCCACACTGCCATCAAAATGATCTTTCTGGAACAGAAGTCAGATTCTGACATCTCCCTGCTGAAAACACATCAGGGTTTCCCTTTTCCTCTCAGGATGAAGTTCAAGCCCCCAAAACAGAACCTTAGCTTCTGCCTACCTCTCCAGCTTTACCTGAGCAGCTCCCTACTTCCCCACACACCCCATCCTTGAATTCTACACTCAGAACATGAATGTCTTCATCTCCTTGGAAATACCTGTCCTGACCCTGCCTTGGCCTTCGCCATGAGGCTCCCTCTGCCTGGGATAGTCTTCTTCATTTCAGTCCTGTAACCTGAGGATGTCACTCATCTTTCCTCCTAAAAGCCACCTCTGTTGGAAACCTTGCTTGTCCCCCTGTGGTATCCCCACTCCACCTCAAGAGTCAGTGCCCCTCCTTGGAACCCCCATGGTGCCCCTTACCACTCCTGTCTCAGCACTTAGTACCCCGTGTTTCTAGTGCTTCTTTATTTCTTGCCGTCCCTCACTGGACTCCTAGCTCCACGAGCTCAGTGAGGCTCTCACCGTTAGATCATCACGGGGTTAACCCACTGCCTTGGCACATGGGCCTATAATAGTTTTCTGCTTGCTTAATTAATAAAGTTGTCCAGTTCCCTGGGATAATGTATTCTAGAAGCTAGTCCTCGGGTCTGTGGTGGAGGAAGAGGCCCTCATAGGCAGAAGGGAGCAGCTGTCCCTTCTTTAGCCCGCTCCTCATAGCAGAGACATGCTCATAAGCAACAGACCCCAGAGGCACAAAAGTGTCATGGATCTCTCTCTAGGAGTGCCTTGCATCTTGCATCGAGGGAGAGCAAGGCAGGGACCACCAGCCAGGCTACGGGCTGCAGGCTGGGCCAGTCAGATGTGTTATTGTAAAATGGCAATTTTATAATTAAGGGATAATTACATTTTCTGCAGTGTGTAAGGGAAGATAAATGTAGTGTAAATCAATATGCTATCGATTCATGCAAGTTTGCCTTTAAGTGTGTGCGTCTGAAATTTCAATTATGGCCAAGATTAGGCCATCCGGCTCTCTCCATCCATCTCCACTCTTTAGAGAGCAGGGAGGGCATCGACCACCTGCATGGAGATGGTGATCATGTGGCCTTGTCACTTTCTTCCAGCCCCGCTTCTGGGGGGACGTGGTGAACCTAAGTACAGCCAGGTGCGTGGCCCTCAGAGTCAGCACTGCTTGGCACGTGTCTCGCCCTGCTGAAGGGCATTCGAAAATCCCTTGCCCGTAGGGTTTAAACCCAGATTCTTAAGCTGGCATTAGTCTCTCTGGCCCCGGCTCCCAGCACTTCTCTCCCGGGTTCCTCTGTTGGCCCTGAACACAGTTAGCATTCCTGGCTCAGCACAGTGGTCTACACGTCCCCGCCTACCTGGTGATCTCTTCCCAGCTGAATCATACTTTTTTTTCCCGCTTGAACTCAAGTTCAACTCTATCCGTGAAGCTTGCCCTAAACATGCCAGCCCATGGGAAGCTTCTCTTTCCTAATGTCTGGTGCCCCGGCTGCCTTCACCAGTCGTGTGATATTTAGCACAGGAGACGAGGTGGAATCTGTTGCCTCTTCTCCTACCCCAGGCAGATGCGTCATTGACATTTGCCCTTCCTGCACTCCAACCCCAGCAGCCAACCCCGAGTCAGGGATTCTGCTAACCACCTCGCCCCCTGGGCCATATTGGCAGCTTGGGGTAATGACTGAGAAAGAGAACTGGAGAAGGCCGGAAGTTGCTAAGATTTACATCAGAAGAGGCAAAGGATACCCCTGGGAAGGAAGAAGGAAGAGAGGCAAGATAAAAGAAGGGGGAAGAGTGAGTGGAAACACAACACTGTCCATGGTTCATGGTCCTGCATTTTCATTCCCCTTGTGTGGAGGGATTCAGCTGCTCTGTGTTCCAGGGGGCATCTGAGGTCCCACCGGGATCATTCTATGAATTCATGCTGCTTGCTACCCCCCCTTCCGCCTGCTCCCCCTTCTCTATCCCCAGCTCCAGTGCACGTTCATCTTCCATTTGCCAAGTGCCCACTTTGAGCAGGCACACGCCAGCTGTAGGGGCTCAAAGGGGATCAGAGTGGGCCCTGCCACAGCCTAGCCTGTGGTATCAGGCCAGGTTCTGGGCAGCCCGGAAGTAGGGCAGGGTCACTGGCCACCTCTGCATTTGCCTTCCAGAACTCACTTCTCACTGTATTGATTTTCACTGCTGTTGGGTGCTGTTCACCTGTTTGTCTGAATGCTTTTGCATTTCAAGTCTTATACTCTTTCCCACCATCGCCTCCACCTGACCTGCTGGCTGCCTGAGGAGCAGGTAAGCTGTCCCCAGTTGGCCCTCTAGGGACAGTCATCTCATTCTTAGTCAGCAAGGGATGGGGACCAGGGATTAGTCTTCTTGGCAGCTGGGAAATGCTGGCCCAGCCCCAGGGAGCCACTGACCACAGAGCTGCGTCCCCACTGACCAGCTGGGGCAGAGAGCAGCTGTGTGGGATATGGCCAAGGGGCCTCCGACACTCACTCAGCTCCATTCACTCCTTCTATAAGCAAGGTGCAAGTACAGACACCAGTTATACATCAGAGTCCAGATCAGTAGGGAGGATGGACAACCCAGGTGGCCAGATCTTTGCCTCAGTTCCCCAACTCCCCCCTAAATGAAATCTTTTCCTGATGGGGTCATTAGGATCAAAATCCCATGGGGTCCCTTATGGGATGAGGCTCCTTCTCTCCATCTCTCTCTGCCAAGTAAAACTTAATATTTGTCCCACTCCTTCCCCAACCCTTTAAAAAACAACAACTAATTCTGGGTATGTGGGTTCACAGTGCTAAACTGTAGCCTTCCGGGGGCTAGACACTGGATCTTGTCATCTGTACACACCCCACAGCACCCCAACACAGTATACTTAGTGGAGAGAGCACACAGTAGGGGTCTAATAGAGGCCTGGTGAATGGCATCATGGGAATGGGAGGCGGACGGACAGCCACACATAGGTGTGAACTGGACAGTAAGATCCACAGCAGGTGAGACAGATGCCGTCCTCCTGTGGCTGGGGCTCTCTGCACACCAGGCCTTCATGAAGGCTGGAGAGAGGTTTTCAGAAGCTATACCCATCACTCCAGCGTCCTCTCCATTCGGTGTTGCCCCAGGGGTTCCACAGGCGGATAAGGTCTTCCCAAGTCCTCCTGTACTGAATCTGCAAAAAAACAGAAAAAGAAACTGTCAGTGCTCTCCTGCAAAAGTCAGCAGAAAGAGGGGATATGAATGCAGCTGCTTTTTACCTCCGAGGACTAATTTAACTTCTGACCTCATTTGGCTGCAGCCAGAAAAAAAAAATGAAAGGAAAAAAATCAATGTGTCTCTGCTGCCTGCATGGAGTTGGAATGAGAGAGGAGAAAACGGCCCCTCTTTCTGCTCAGCACCTCAAAGGGTAGACACAGCTTCATCATGTCGGACGAGCACCTCTTGGAATGTGGGCGAGCTGAGATATAATGGCAGATAAATAGCATGCGACGTTGTTGTGGGCTGCAGAGGGGAGATCTTGATGGGTCCCCAACCTCCCGCAAGCTCTGTCCCCACCTGTATTCCTATTCCACAGATGTAGCTGCTTTCCTGCCCACGGCCCACTGGGACCTGTGCCGGGGTCTCCACAGCGTGGCCCTGAGCGAGGATGTGGAGGAGGCTGATTTGAGCAAGAGTGGGACAGCCTGGGGGGCAAGACAGCCCAGGTTAGCCCTCCTCTACCCACACCTCTGTTGGCAAAGCAGGTACCTTGATGGCCGGAACTTTTCTTCCTTCCCTAGTTCCCAGATATGGAGGCTGGCTCCTTCAGACCACGGAAGCCAGAGGCCAGGACCATTGATAAGTTATAACAAAACAAACTCAACCCTTTGAACCCACGTTCCCAGATCCAGGAGCCCTCAGCCTGGTGAGAGGAATTAAAGCGTGGTTGCATTTAGCTGGACACTGATGAGTGCTGAGGTCGTCTGTGGAGGCTGCGGCCTTGCAGGGGTGAGGGAAGGGGCCCACTTGCTGTGGTTCCAGACCAGAGGCAACGGAGACAGCCTCGAGTGCAGTATCATCACATGGAAAAGAACCCCGCGTGTGGAGGTGGGGCTCGGAGACTGGTGCCAGGGGAGTGCATTCCGTCCTTCAAACTGCCCATGGATGTTTATACAGCCCTTGTCTTACACAGGAGGAAAGTGAACACCAGAGAGGTGAAGCAACTTTCCCAAGGCCACAGCGTAAGTGGCAGAAGAAGAATTCTCATCCTAGCTACTGCCAGTCTCTGAAAGCCAGGCTCTTAATTTGGAGATGAGAGCAGATAAAGGATACAGCTGCTCCAGGGTCCAGACCACTCTCGGGTATGGCCATAATCCTGACCTTGCATCTCACCCCTGGGCCACCTGGCCAAGGCAACTTCATGCAGGAGCAACGCAGTCAGACAAGAGCCAAAGAACGCGGCTTGGATAGGGTTCTTTTGGCTTGGATAAGATTCTTGTCCATCCACTTCTATCTGGCTGGTACTGTAGGGGAAGGTGCTTTGGCTTTTAATGCTACATGGGATGGGGGGGCTCCTGACACAGACCCAGGTTCCCCACCCCTCCCTGCCCCACCCCTGGGCACTCCAGGTCTTGCACACAGTGTATTTATTAACCGTCAGTGCCTGATGGAGCCCATGGAGGAGGGATGTGAGAAATGGTTGCCCGGTGGCCCAAAAAGCTTAATGAGCCACCCTCAGTGCCTACCATAGTTGGGGCTCAGATGGGCACAAGGGAGAAGAACAGCCAGCGAGTGAAGGAGCTGAAAGCAGGGCTAAATGAGGCATGCAGATAAACACTCACCCCCTTGCCCAAGGGAGTCTCCAACCGAGCCAGGTGCATCATAAAAAATGCCAATTTCATTTATCTTCCTGTCTGTGTCCCGCCCAGAGGAGGATGAGCAGATTAAGAAACACACTGCATTTACGGGCTGGTTTAATCTTAGCACTTGTGGTCAGTTGTGACCTCCTCTTTTTGGAGGAGAAATCTTTAGCCAAGTCAAGTTCCTGGGCCGTGGCAGAGAGGCTCAGGGGTCACACTCAAGGCCAAGGTCACAACTACCTCTATGAACGCGCACTTGCTTGCTTCACCCTCCTGGCTACTCATTGTACCCTTGGTCCTGGTCAGCTGAGAAAGGGTACCCCTGGGCAAGAGGTGATCCAGGTTATCTAGTCTAGGATAATATTTCCTCAAATGCATCTCTTAAATGCTAGTCCCGCAGGCTGTTAATAATTAGTCCTAGGAGAAGCGGTTTCATGGCTCACAGCAGATTAAAACCAAAGAACTGTGCAAGACTGTTGAATCACAGATCTGTACCTCTGAAACAAATAATACAATATATGTTAAAAAAAAAAAAAAGATAGCAGGAGGGGAAGAATGAAGGGGGGGGAATCGGAGGGGGAGACGAACCATGATGATGAACTCTGAGAAACAAACTGAGGGTTCTAGGTGGGGGGGGATGGGTTAGCCTGGTGATGGGTATTAAAGAGGGCACGTTCTGCATGGAGCACTGGGTGCTATACGCAAACAATGAATCGTGGAACACTACATCAAAAACTAATGATGTACTGTATGGTGATTAACATAACAATAAAAATTAAAAAAAAAAAAAAAACCCAAAGGCTGTCTCAATGTATAAAGGGCCTTTCCCAGGGATGGCGGAGACGTCATGCAGGTGCCCTGGCTCCTTCCACGTCCAGCACAGATCACTCATCGATCACGGCTCTTTCCCCAAATCTGGAAGTAGTGCCAGTCTTGTCAACACAGTCGTCCAAGCAGCATTGCCAATGGATCAAGGTTGGCGCCCAAGGAAACCAACTTGTTATCCCTAGCCTAGACTTTCCACGTCTGGGACGGGGAGTAGTGGGAAGCAGCGTGTCCCTACGTGGCCTGGTAGGACAATGGCACTGGCTGCCCCCACTGAGAATTCGGAGATGGGCTTGGGAGAATTCAGAGAAGAGAGTCTGGGGCCACTGTGACCACGATCTCTCCTGGCCAGGGTTAATCAGGGTGATTCCTTCCTTGCTTGTGGGAAAGGTATTTTGAGCTCCTCACATCCGTTCTGTGATGGAGGCGGGGGTTCAGTGATGTCATCTTCACAGGCCAACGATGGATGCGTTTATTCACTCACGCGAGCGCACTCATCCGTTAATCCCACGAGCATTTATTAGGTGCCTACTGTCTCCCAGGTACTGTGCAGAGGAAGCATTTTGTTACGCCTTTCCTTAAGGAGAAAAGCAGAAGGCAGAAGATATTGTCTCTATTTTGTGGAAAAGTCTCCAGAACACAAAACAACAGAGCACATGGCCTGAGGTCACCGGACAGGAGACAGACTGACTCAGAGAGAAGGAAGGCAAAGATGAGAGCCCATGCCAGAAACTGCACCCGACGTTCTGCATTCTAGCTCATAAACACCTGTGGGAAGTGTACCCTGGGGCTTGGGACATTGTCTCTCAGGGCCTGGAGGACATGACCTCAAGAGCTGTGGGAAATATAGAGATGGGGGGGTGTGTGTGGGGAATGTGGGAAATCGTCACGAGGCCAGGGGGCATGGTTACCACACAGCTGGTGTCAAGTAGCTGTGTTAACCCCGACCTCCCCCTCTCAGGCCTCAGCTTCTCACTTGGGAATGGAGGGGGCTGGACTTCAGTCGTGTGTTCCAGACCAAATGATAATGCACACAATTTTGTCCACCCCAAGTCCGTTCCTGCATCAAGGGAAACACTGTCCTCCAATAACTGCCCTCCTCTCCTCCATGGGAATAAAGTCGAGCTGGGCACAGGGAGGCCCAGCTACACAGGATGTTTCCCAGACGCCCTTGGGCCTTGGTGTGCCACATGATTAAGTTCGGACTAATGAGAGGAAATGCTGTGTGTTTTCTGATGGGTGCCTTCCATATGAACGTATAAGTGTCCCTTGGTTTACCTGCTTACCTGAGAGAGAGATGAACTTGGTCTTACTTGAGCCGCTGTCTTTCGGAGTGCATCTGTGGTGGTAGTTTAGTTGGTACCTAACCAACAAAACCCTTCAGGGCTTGCCCCAGTGGATTCGGTGGTTCTTTCTTCTTTCTTTTTGGGCTCATCCCACAATCTAGCTGGACACTCAGCCTGAGATCAGCGCAAGCAGAGCAAGAGCTCTGGTGGGTCCCTGGGGGATGAAGCTGCTGGGCACCAGAATTTCTGGATGAATAGAAGGAATGAGGCTGGGTGGGGCTTGCCGAAGGCACGTGATGCTGACTCCCGTTTCAAGGAGCAAGAAAGCCCGGCACAACCCACGGGAGCCTTACCCGCTCGGCCCCAGTCACGGTGTAGGCATGCTGACTGACCAGGCCGTTCTCCATTCTCCTGGCCTCACCTGTCGGCTTCAGAGGAGGAAAGCAGACCAAGCATTACACATTCACAGGTTCCTCAGAGAAGCAGAAAAGCACAGTTCACTCAGCAGCTAAGCTGTGGCAGGATGAGAGGCGTCCCACGGACTCACACTGTTCTTGGAACTCTTTTCTAGAGGGACAGAGTTTGAAGACTGCCAGGTGGTTGAGGCCCCAGAGACTACCCCATTACTGACAGAACCCCACTAAGTCCTGAGGCCAACCTGGACTGTTTCCTCCTGCAACCGGCTGGGTGTCTTGTAGGAGTCGGGAATACCCCACCACCCCCGTGCTGTGAGCAACTGGGGTTTAAAGTGCATATTAGTTTTTGGGTGGCATTTCAGATTAGGGGTATGTGACTCAAAGCCCAACATGTTTACAGGGTGCAGGAAATACCCTCATGGATAGGGAGCTGGCTGTCTCAGACTCCAAAATAATTTAGAGGGTCTTCTCAAAATGGGACACATTGACCTTGGGATGCTGCCTTTGGAGCCAGGGAGAATCAAAGGGCTGCCCAGTCCCTCTGGACCCCACTGCGCCTGGTCCCATGGGAGTGCTAGGCAAAGGCTTCAGAGTCAGGCAGCAGGCATTTGAACCCGACTCAGCCACTTACTGCTGGTGTGATGCTGAGCATTTTCCTTAGCCTCTCTGAGCCCATTTCCTCTTCTGCAAGTGAATTCTGCAGCCCCTATCTCAGAGGGAGGACTGCTGTGAGGATGACATGAGGCACGGCGCCAGCTTGGCCATGCCCCTTACTAGCTGAACGGGCTGGTCGCTAGATACTCCTGGGCGAGGAGTAGAGTCTATTCACCTCAGCCAGGGTGGCACAGGCCATCAGGGAGCCTGCCTTGGCTGCTGTCTTCACCATCATCACCAGGTCAGAAGGAAAGTGCAGGTCGATGCTGGTGACCGCCCCTCCCGTGAGGTCCACCAGGGCAGCAGGAAGGAAGCCGTAGTGCAGGTTGGCATAGGATCCATGAAACCTGGAACGGGGGAAAGTCACATCAACCCCTGTGGGGACTTCGGTGAGACGCTCTGGGAAGGGAGGTTGCACACCTGACCTCGGCATGTTGCGCAGTGAAGGACTGCCCAATCTGGCCCTGGGCTATGTCTACCTGCCTCCTATTCACCTGGACGAAGGTTCCGGTGAAGTGCCACCATCCTTACCCTGGTCTCCCGGGGCTGGGCAGCCCCACAAGCAGCAATACTGTGCAGGGGTTAGAGTGCACGTGCTGGAGCCTCAGGCCAGGGATCGAATCCCAACCTCTCCACATATTTAGCTGCTTGACCTGAACAAGTTGCTTAACCTGGCACATGGCAAGGCCTTAATAGACATTGGACATAATGATGATGAATATCCACTGTTTCCTATTCAGTTTAACAATAGTGGTCAGTCCTTGTTGTGTGAGGGGTACTGTGCTAGGCACGGAGTGCTCAAAGATGGGCAAGACCTGCCCTCCAGGAGCTCAGCCAACAACCCCAGTGACTACTTCGGCCAAAAGCAGCCTCTCTTCTCTTGCAGTGCTAAGTGTGGTCCAGAATCCCCGCTCTCAGAACTAACCCCCTCATCCCAGGATCATCAGGGAGGCCAATCGACTGTACCGAAGGTAACAGGTGAGGACGATTACATAACACATCCTCCAAGCAAGCCACGTGGAACCCTCATACGTGTCCTCTAAAGCACCTCTTTGCACTCTTGCGTGGGGTTTCTGCCCCATTTCCCCTCCTCCCTGTTCTCCTCCAAACCTGAGCAGCCCCAGGCACTCACTAGGGAGGCCGAAAGATTCCAGATTCAAGAGCCAAACCACTCTGGTTCGACGCCCCGTTTCCCCTCTCGTGAGCTCTCAATTGTGGGCAGGAGGCTGAGATTTCCTACGGCCCCCTTTGTCGGCTGGGGAAGTGGCATGGGACAGTCCCCGCCTCCACGGGCTGCTGTGACGTGTGGCTAGCCATGGCCATGCTCGCGGCTGTCACTGCTGCGCACGGCAAAACCACACTCGCCCTGCTTCAACCTCCGCAGTTGTCACTCCTTCCCAACCGCACTCTGCCACCGGGACACTCTCCTTAGAATGACTCGTCTAGTTTCTTTGCAGCCCTTGGGGGTCTATTTGCTAGGAGGGCCCAGGGGGGCCTGAGGGAGGGGCACCTCTGAGCTGAGTTTATCCAGGTAAGGCCAGTGGGACAGGCATTCCAGGGAGGAAGGATCCCCAGAGGGGAAGCGCATGGTGGGACCGGGGCCTAGGACAGTGCTCCTGGGAGACAGGCTACGTTGACCACTGAAGCAGGGCCAGACAGGGGCAGATTTGTTTTGAGAACTTGATTTCCTGTCAGTGGGGTGAACTGGAAAGCCTCCCAGGGAACCCTAAAATGCAGACAGGGCAAACCAACAAAGGACATGAAGCTGAGGCCCGGCGGAGAGAAAACCCTGCCTCCTGGTGTCAAAGCTCCTCAGTGGGAGTCTTCCTCACCACTGTCCCAGTCACTCAGGCTTCTCGCCGGGGGACACTCTCATCTGTCCCACTGTCACAGGCCAGTGGCAGTAGGGAAGCTCTGACCAAGGCTTGCTTTCTGGTAATGCAGATCCGGCAGTTCCTCCCTGCTGCTCCTCTAGGGGACCTGCAACCCTCCCTTCTGGGTCTTTTGCCCCCGGAAACAGCGAGGTTGACTGGGTAAGCTCGTGGGGCCCCTCAGTCCTTTCTCCCGTATTCCCACCCCTGCCACTCTTTCTGCCCGGGCACCACCCCGAATTCACATAAATTCACTTGAGCAAATACAGGTCAAACAGCCACTCAGAGCAGGACAACGTCCCAGGCACAAATGCCATGGATGGCTTAAATGTCCCTTATAACAGAAAGCTAAGGATACACAGAAGGCCATTCTACAGAAACTGCCACGTGACAGATTGATCTCAACTTGTTATAAAACTGGTTCTAAATCTTATCTTCCTGTCTCTCCCTCTCCCTGACCCGGGGTTATGCCTGGTACTAGACTCTTATCTCTGGGGTATTTACTTAGTCAAAGGCAAAGCCTGCCTTTGATAATGGTCATGCCCAGTTGGGTCTGAACGCCTGACTCTTGATTTCCCACAGGTATTCTGGCTCTGGTCTGAGATTAGGAGGGGCTTTGTTGAGAGTCCTGGAATTTCACAAAGACTGTGGTTCTGGAACCCATTCTAGAGCCCACCGGCATGACCTCCCACACTGCAACAGCCCCTTCTTGGTGAGGCACTCAGGGGCCCTCCCTGGCTTTAAATGGGGCTGCACCAGGGCCATTCCAGAAAAGCAGCCAGGCCCTGTCCCGGCACTTCAGGCCCACTGCCTCAGTGTCTAGGGGCCCTGTCTGAGGTCTTGCACTCACACCACTCCGCAGTTGCCACAGAGAGACCCAATGCATGGGGAAGGCCAGCAGCCCCTCTCTCACTGTCTCTCCACAATGCCCACAAAGCCTGTCTCAGCAGCAGCTGGCTATTTTGACAAGGAGCTATCTCTCTGCTTCACAAACATGAGCTCACAAATCCTGCTGATGCTTCAGGAACATGGCAACTATTCTTAGCCCCCTTTGCTGACAGGAAACAGAAAGGGAAGGAAAGATAGAGAGAACTGTGTTCACCACACCTGTGACTTCACCTTGTCACCTGAGCCCAGGAATTCGGAGAGTGCCTTGTTCTCATCTCTGTGCTTCAGCCTCATTTGGGGGAAATGTCTACCTGCCCAGCAATGCTAGGAAAGAGGGAAGAATTCAGACATCTAAATCAGAATCAGAAAGGATGCTAAAATGCTGGGATTCTTAACTGCCCAGATTCTGTACAGGATGATATGCAACCTAACGGATTTTGTCCTACGATCTCCTATTTTACGACCTCTGGGGGGGGGGGAACACCTGCCAGTGTAGATCTGACCGACTCAACCAATTCATTTCCAGACTTCTCAGTTGCAAGGATATTTGAAAGTTTGGGATGCATGTGTTCACTGGTCTACATTCTTGGGGGTGAAGTTGGGTCATCTCCATGGGGAGGGATGGGTTCTCCATATTCGTGCTGTGGTTGTTGTGTGCCCGACACTGAGTTCCAAAGAAGCAAAAAGACAAATCTCTTTCCTATAAAACTGGCAGCATCAAGGGATGATGGAAAAGCCCACAACAAGGGGAATGGTCCTCATCCCCGCTTGGCCTCGAACACCACGTGACCTAGGGCAACTCATTTCAGTGCTCTTCGTATCAGTTTCTTCATCTTTCAAAGGAGGAGGTAGGACTCGAGGCTGACAGAGGTCCCCTCCAGCCCTGATAACTAATTCCATTACACTCACTCCTGTATTCTATGATCCCCTTCTTTGGATAGAGGGGAAAGCTTTAACAGCTTACTAGTTTGAAACATTTTATCCTCCACTAGATTTCTTTAGGCGGTAGAATGTAGATTCTGGGTCCAGTTTCCCATTTTCTTTTTAAGCTGAATGACTGCTTTAGGTCGACTGTTAACAAAATGGGGTCAAAGTCATCATTTCATTCCACAAGGTTTCTAATTCTCCAAGTGAACTGGCACGCTCCCCCTTTCACAGAAGGAAAAAACGAAGCCCTGAAACAGTGAGAGCTGAAGCCATACTGGAAGGAAATGGCAGTGTTTGGGTAAGTAGCTTAGAAGCAAATTAACCTCCCTGAACATATGGATCGGTTCAACAACCTTGGCTGTTAGCTGGGGTTCCTTCTCAAATGCTAATGAACAGCTCTTCTTGACACTGGAAATGAGCAATAGCTTTAGTTTTCCACAAATGGGTTCAACAGACAGAATGCAAAAAAAAAAAAAAAAAAAAAAAAGAGAGAGAGAGAGAGAGCTCTTGCAATGCTTGGCTGTTCAGATTGTGACCTCCGGAAGGACAGGGACTGGAGTGTTGGGATGGTCTGTGGGGTTGTTAGCATCCTCATGGCCCAGGACCAGACCCAGCAGGGTCTTCAGTCTTATTAAATGATGTCCCTAGGTCAAATAACTGAAAACCCCAGCAGATTCAGGCTAGTGATTACTATCACATGACTATTTAGAGTCTTGGCTTCCCAATCTGTAAAATGCGGTTGGTGATGATGATTTTTAGGGAAGATGATTTGGTGACACTCCACTAACTCATTTTCTCCTAAAAGGGATTGTCCCTTTGTCTCCCAACATTGATTTCTAGCTCTGATGTGTCTGCACCTGTGTAGGTCTCTGTGACAGTGACCTCTTCCACATAACACATACTCTTTCTCACACCCACTTAAGCCAGTCCCAGAGTCTTTATCCCAGTGCCAAGCACAATGCCTGGCCTATGGTTAAATGCTCAATACACATCTTCTGAATAGATGCAACTCAAAGAGTCTAAATAAAACATATGAATTGGGGTGTTTATAAGTCCTTAATCTTGTTAACACTAGAAGGTAGTCCTTGAATCACGGTGCTTGGACCATATAATAACCAGCAACTCCTGCCCTGCTCCCCCCTCCCCAAATACAATCTCATAGTAGCCATACTTGGCCCCCAACTGCCTGATCTCACTTTGAACTGTCCTGTCCCTAGGTCTCCGCTTGAATCATTCCCATGGTTGGGAATAATTCTCCAACATATCCCCTTTCCCCTTGCTGAAATTCTACCCATCCCTCAAGGCCTCACTCAATGCCCCATCCTCTATACAGCCTTAGCCTGACTCTCTGTGAGTCAGAAAGTCAAGAATGTTTTCCCTCTGTTCTCTCATCAGACTTTGACCGTCAACCATGATATTATATTTTATTTGGGCTCTTATCCCAGCCCTTGCAATAACAGTGTTATTAGTACATACTTCTGTTCAGTCCTGCCCTGCCCACCCCTTGCTATGTATCTCTGGGTTCCTCCCTTGGCCCCAACACAGCATACAGTGATTGTTTATGGGGGATACCCAACCAGGTGGCAAAGGCTCTGATGCTCCCAGGGCATCACTTGCATGCAGAGCTGCCGAAAATCCTAGGGCTAGCTGCTGTGCGGCATCCATCAGGGCAAGCAGCTGGGCAGGCAAGGCCTGGTCAGAGGGCCGGCCACTCTTACCTGGCATAAGCTTTCTCCAGCAGGCAGGGCCAAAACTCTTGGTTGTTGTTGTGAGGATGCACAAAGAGGTACTCCTTATCCAGGACAGGTAGGTGATCATCAACCACCACTTCCACCAACTGGCCACACTGCCAGAACTGGAAGACAGATGAATATATGCCTTAGTAGAGCCGGGGCAGAAGGGACCCCCAACCCATGCCAAATGATAACCACTGTCATGACGTGACCTCATTGATATAACAACAAACTCTATCCAGAACAAAATCCCAGCCCAGTCAGTGGACAGGGGCCTGGCATGTCAACTGCACTGGGACAGATGAGTCACAGATCAAGTGAGTCAAAGAAAATACAGGCTGGGAGGAAAGAGACTTGGGTTTTAGTTTGACTTTGCTACTATCTCTGGCCTCACTTTGGCAAGTCTTTTAAGAGCTTCACACACACATGAGACTTTCCAGGTATACCTTGTGCACAAAATGGCAATAAAGGGAACAGACACAGAATAACAAAGAGAATGGTAGATACAGAGTGTTATAATGGGGGACAGGAGAGCCTACTGGGAGCTGAAGGCTTGAGGGAGGAGGCAGGATTTAAACAGGTGGCAAGGAGGTAGGAAAGGCATCCCAGATGGCAGGGACAGTGCGGGCAAAGGCCTGAAGGCCAAATGATGAGGATTCCTCAGGACTGAGCAGTGACAGCCTCGTTCTGGCCCTCTTCAGCTCATGTGAAGCTGGCCCTGCCATCAGAGCAGCAGAAATGAAACTGGCTGGCACCGCTACTGCTAAGAGCACAAATGAACCAGATGTTCCTCTCTAAAACAGACTGCTTTAATCTTCGGTGTTCAAGTCTTAATGGTTCACCCGGGGATATCACCAAATGAGGAAAATTCATAACAAAGCCAGCCTTTTGGAGTTTCTTCATTGGTCTCCCCTGTGCTGGATAAGCAGCAGGGCTTCCAGCTTCAGTGTGAGCCTTGATGAAGGCAAGTCTCTGACAGGGGGGCTCGGAGTAAAGCTCGGGGGATGTGATCTCTCATCTGTTTGGCAGTGACGGGAAGCCATCCACATGGCCTTTTCCACAGCTGGATATCCCAGATGTTGGGCTGTTGCATCCAGCTGAGGACACACTTTCCAAGTAGAGATGGAGACCGAGACAGAGATGGCAGTGGAGACAAAGCAAAGAAGAGGTTTTCATGGTCATTAATGAGCTCAGTGCCCTGCAGCTGGTTCTGGCACAGCTGTGGATTTGTGTCCCTAATGTAGTAAATTGTGTAGACAGATGCAGTTAAGAACCAACAGGGGTGTTACTAGGAGGGAGATCATGAAACATGTTTGACACGCCAAGGAAAACTAGAAGTGGGGTACTGGAAAAACAGCCTGATCTGGATAGCAAAGTGTAGTAGACAGTGGCCAGTCACTGGAACTGTGCTTGAGCCCTGGTTTTCCCTTTACTCAACAGACATTGGGTAAGACACTGAATTCTCTGTCTGTTTCCTCATCTGTCAAATGGTGATAAAATAAGAACCTCCTCATAGGGCTGTGATTGGGGTCAGATGAGATTGTGAAAGTGAGATCCAGTTTTGAAAGTAGAAATTGTTTTTCAATAGCTTCTTTGTTCAGCATCTAGGATAGTGCCTGATGCAGAGTAGAATATCAGGAATGAGTGAGTCCTGACTTGAATGAGCTCCTCTGGTTGGTTTCCATTTAGAAATCACCATCACCCCAATATTCCCACATGAGTAATGCTGACCAAACTTGCTATCCTTATACAAAGGGAACACAGATAAGATTGTTCCCAGAATGAGGTCAAGAATGAGGCCACCAGGGCAGCTGGGTGGCTCAGTTAGTTAAGCGACTGCCTTCGGCTCAGGTCATGATCCTGGAGTCCCAGGATCGAGTCCCACATCGGGCTCCCTGCTCGGCAGGGAGTCTGCTTCTCCCTCCGACCCTCCTCCCTCTCATGCTCTCATTCTCTCTCTCGCAAATAAAAAATTAAAAAAGAATGAGGCCGGGCGCCTGGGTGGCTCAGTTGGTTAAGCGACTGCCTTCGGCTCAGGTCATGATCCTGGAGTCCCGGGATCGAGTCCCGCATCGGGCTCCCTGCTCGGCAGGGAGTCTGCTTCTCCCTCTGACCCTCCTCCCTCTCATGCTCTCTGTCTCTCTCTCTGTCTCAAATAAATAAATGAATGAAATCTTTAAAAAAAAAAAAAAAGAATGAGGCCACCAATCTGCATTTCCTGGTTCACTTCCCTAGGTGAGGAGGGCTGGCATCTGAATAATGTCTGGACACTCTAAGAAGCATGCTGGTGCCATTTTGTCAGCACCCAAGTGTCTGAGGGAAGCCAGAAATGTTTTGGGCAAAGGAGCCCTGGGCACTGGGCTCATTCCGAAGAGTAGTACCCAAGCTCAGAGCGATGAGAACAGATGTACAGAAGTCAACACCTCAGCTCTTTTTGGAGAACTGTGGAACTTTCTCACCATCCAGAGGGGCAGAGAGTGTTCTGCCTGGGTCTCAGTTTCTCCTAACCACGTGTTACTACCAATACTTGTAGCCTGAGGTGAGCACAGACAGTAAATCTTGCATCTTCTAGCTCACTCGTTAGTCAGTTCCTTGGACCACCAGCATGAACATCCCTTGGGAACTTGTTAGAAGATCTAGTATGCAAATAGTTGGACTTCAGGAAGAGAGAACAAAATAAAGGAGGACACCCAGAAATAACGAAGGGAAATTTAGTTGAGCAGAAAAAGGAAACAGGTCTTCAGAATGAAAGGGCTCACTGAATTCTAGACAAGATTAATTTCAAAAAGGCACACATCTGGAACTATTCCAGAGAAATTTCTGAACACCAAGGCGACAGAGTACCTCTCCTAAACTTGCAGTTTGAAAGAACATGTTGCCAACAAAGCCAAGAGCATAGATTAGCACTGGATTTTTCTTTTGCAACATTGGAAGCTATGAGACAAAGGAATAGTTTACAGATATTTGAGGAAAGGGAATATGATCCAAGAATCCCAAACCCAACTGACATATTATTCTTAAGAGCAAATGAAAAACACCCATGTGATGGAGGAAATTATGCAAGGAATTACTTACCTAATGAGGATGAAATTAGAACAAAAATCTTAGGAGGAAATGAAGGGTGAAAGCAACAATGGTGGGCAGTGAGTTTTAAATATTCTTTGTACAAGAAACATAGTGAAAGTGAAATTGATAATGAAAGGATGAAGAAAGATGTAACAGGAAAACGCAAATGACAGGGAGCTGAAGTAGCAATATGAATATCAGATAAAGAAGAATTCAAAGCCCAACACATTAAATACAAAAAGGAGAGATATTGTGTGATCTTTATTCCAACAACCAGATAGCAAGAACATAAACCTTTAGGCACCACAGAATATAACAGGAAAAGTTTAAAACTAGAACATCTGAAAACCTAAGAGGAACCCTCCAAGGTATAACTTTGGGGAAGAACTTCAATTCACCTATTTTAGAATTTGATAAATCAAGCAGACAAAAATAAACCAAGATAAAAAAGTTAATTGCAGAAACAACAATCTACAAATCAGAAAGCTTGATTCCATATGTAAAACTTTTGCCCACTGGGTATTCTCATATGTCCATGAAGCATTTGCAAAAACTGTTGCAGACTTGGACATAAATAAAACTTTAATGCTTCCCCAAAATGTAGAGTTTTTATGAATATATTCTCTGATCATAATTTAATTAATCTAAAACTCTACAACCAAAACTTAACCAAAACCAAAAGTATATTATCTTAAAATTAACACAAGATATTTTATATCAAAACTTATATAGATATCAGAGGAAAATTTATAGTCTTAAAAGCTTTTATTATTAAACAAAAAAGACAGACAAATGAACAATTTCAGAAAACAAAAAACAATAAACAGAGAAAGTAAAAGGAATTAATAAAAATAAATTGAAAATAATTATATAGAAAAAAAACAAAAGAAATATAGAAAGAATAATGAAAATCAAAAGTTGATTTGTTAAAAAACCAATAAACAGATTGGTTTGGTTAAGAAAACCTGGCTTAAGAAGAAAAGGAAAAACAAGAACATAGCACAGGGATTGATAAAGTAGATTTAACTATACGTCAGAAGAAATTAAATGAATTTTCAGAGAATCACATAATCAACTTATAGGCAATAAATTTGAAACCACAGAAGAAATAGTAGGTTTTCCTGGCAAAATATAAATTTCAAGAATTAACTCCAGAAGAAATAAGAGACACAAGCATTTCAATACTTGCTGAACACACAAGAAGAGTTAAAGAAATCATGTCGAAAAAGGAAGTAGTTCCAGATGATTTAACTATTATTTGTTTTACTTTCAAAGAACAGATAATCAGTGATTAACAACCATTGTTCAAATTATTTCAGATCAAGATATGTAAAACTCAGTGGGTTCATTTTAAAAAGCTAGCATAACTCCAACATGGCCAAAATAACTAGAAACCAATTCCATGTATGATATAGATGCAAAAATTCTAAGAAAATTTTTATCAAATTGAATCCCAAAGGCATCAAAAAAAAAAAATGTCACAGCAGGAGAGTACATCACTAAAATCAGGAGAAGGCAGGACTTTGCTCTTGTCATTCTTATTTAAGATTGTGACATTCTGGAGCACTTGGGTGGCTCAGTCTGTTAGGTGTCTGCTTTCAGCTCAGGTCATGATCCCAGGGTCCTGGGATCGAGCCCCGCATCGGGCTCCCTGCACAGTGGGGAGTCTGCTTCTCCCTCTCCCTCTGCCTGCCACTTTGCCTACTTGTGCTCTCTTTCTATCTCTCTGTCAAATAAATAAATAAAACCTTAAAAACAAAAACAAGTTCTCTACAATCTGCCTTAGTATTGCTTGTCATTAAAAAAACAAAAGATTGTGACCCTCTAACGAATGCAACAAAGAGCAAAGTAAGTTCTAAAACTATTAAAAATAGAGACAAAGTTATCTTTTTAAAATTTTATTATGTTATGTTAGTCACCATACAATACATTATTAGTTTTTGATGTAGTGATCCACGAAACATTGTTTTCATATAACACCCAGTGCTCCATGCAGTACGTGCCCTCCTTAATACCCATCACCAGGCTAACCAATCCCCCCTCCCCCCTCCCCTCTAAAACCCTGTTTGTTTCTCAGGTCCATAGTCTCTCATGGTTCATCTCTCCCTCCAATTCCACCCCCCCCCCATTTTTCCCTTCCTTCTCCTAATGTCCTCCATGCTATTCCTTATGTTCCACAAATAAGTGAAACCATATAATAATTGACTTTCTCTGCTTGACTTATTTCACTTAGCGTAATCTCCAGTCCCATCCATGTTGATGTCAAAGTTGGGTATTCATCCTTTCTGATGGCTGAGTAATATTCCATTGTATATATGGACCACATCTTCTTTATCCATTCATCTGTTGAAGGCCATCTCGGCTCTTTCCACAGTTTGGCTATTGCGGACATTGCTGCTATGAACATTGGGGTGCATATGGCCCTTCTTTTCAACTACATCTGTGTCTTTGGGGTAAATACCCAGGAGTGCAATTGCTGGGTCATAGGGTAGCTCTATTTTTAAATTTTTGAGGAACCTCCATACTGTTTTCCAAAGTGGCTGTACCAACTTGCATTCCCACCAACAGTGTAAGAGGGTTCCCCTTTCTCCACAACCTCTCCAACTTGTTGTTTCTTTCCCTGTCCATTTTTGCCATTCTGACTGGTGTAAGCTGGTATCTCAATGTGGTTTTGATTTGGATTTCCCTGATGGCTAATGATGGATGAACATTTTTTTCATGTGTCTGTTAGCCATTTGTATGTCTTCTTCAGAGAAGTGTCTTTTCATATCTTCTGCCCACTTTTTGACTTGATTATTTGTTTTTTGGGTGTTGAGTTTGAGAAGTTCTTTATAGATCTTGGATACCAGCCCTTTATCTGTAGTGCCATTTGCAAACATCTTCTCCCATTCTGTGGGTTGCCTCTTTGTTTTGTTGACTGTTTCCTCTGCTGTGCAGAAGCTTTTTATCTTGATTAAGTCCCAAAAGTTCATTTTTGCTTTTGTTTCACTAGCTTTTGGAGATGTATCTTGAAAGAAGTTGCTGTGGCCGATGTCAAAGAGGTTACTGCCTATGTTCTCCTCTAGGATTTTGATGGATTCCTGTCTCACATTGAGGTCTTTTATCCACTTTGAGTTTATCTTTGTGAATGGTGTTAGAGAATGGTAGAGTTTCATTCTTCTGCATGTGGCTGTCCATTTTCTCAGCACCATTTATTGAAGAGACTGTCTTTTTTCCATTGCATGTTTTTTCCTGCTTTGTCAAAGATTATTTGACCATAGAGTTGAGGGTCCATATCTGGGTTCTCTATTCTGTTCCATTGGTCTGTATGTCTGTTTTTGTGCCAGTACCATGCTGTCTTGGTGATCACTGCTTTGTAATATAGCTTGAAATTGGGCAACATGATGCCCCCAGCTTTGTTTTTCTTTTTCAACATCTCCTTGGCGATTCAGGGTCTTTTCTGATTCCATACAAATTTTAGAATTGTTTGTTCCAGCACTTTGAAAAATGTCATTGGAATTTTGATCGGGATGGCATTGAAGATTGCTCTGGGTAGCATAGACATTTTAACAATGTTTATTCTTCTGATCCATGAGCATGGAATATTTTTCCATCTTTTTGTGTCTTTTTCAATTTCTTTCATGAGTGTTCTGTAGTTCCTAGAGTATAGAACTTTTACCTCTTTGGTTAGGTTTATTCCGAGGTATCTTATGGTTTTTGGTGCTATTGTAAATGGAATCGTTTCTTTAATTTCTCTTTCCACAGTTGCGTTGTTAATGTATAAGAAAGCCACTGATTTCTGTGCATTGATTTTTTATCCTGCCACATTAATGAATTGCTGTATGAGTTCTAGTAATTTGGGGGTGGAGTCTTTTGGGTTTTCCACATAAAGTATCATGTCGTCTGCGAAGAGAGACTTTGACTTCTTTGCCAATTTGAATACCTTTTATTTCTTTTTGTTGTCTGATTGCTGTTGCTAGGACTTCTCGTACTATGTTGAACAACAGTGGTGAGAGTGGGCACCCTTGACGTGTTCCTGATCTTAAGGGAAAGGCTCTCAGCTTTTCCCCATTGAGGATGATATTTGCTGTGGGTTTTTCATAGATGGATTTTATGAGCTTGAGGAATGGTCCCTCTATCCTTATACTCTGGAGAGTTTTAATCAGGAAAGGATGTTGTATTTTGTCAAATGCTTTTTCTGCATCAATTGAGAGGACCATATGGTTCTCCCTCCTCTTATTAATGTGTTCTATCACATTGATTGATTTGCGAATGTTGAACCACACTTGCATCCCCGGGATAAATCCCACTTGGTTGTGGTGGATGATCCTTTTAATGTATTGTTGAATCCTATTAGCTAGGATTTTGTGGAGGATTTTGGAATCCATCTTCATCAGGGATATCAGTCTGAAATTCTCCTTTTTGATGGGGTCTTTGCCTGGTTTGGGGATTAAGGTAATGCTGGCCTCATAGAATGAATTTGGAAGTTTTCCTTCTGTTTCTATTTTTTGAAACAGCTTCAGTAGAATAGGTATTATTTCTTCTTTGAATGTTTGGTAGAATTCCCCAGGGAATCCATCAGGCCTTGGACTCTTGTTTTTTTGGGAGGTTTTTGATCACTGCTTCAATCTCGTTACTGGTTATTGGCCTATTCAGGTTGTCAATTTCTTCCTGTTTCAGTCTTGGCAGCTTATAGGTTTCCAGGAAGGCCTCCATTTCATCCAGATTGCTCAGTTTATTGGCATAGAGTTGTTGATAATAATTTCTAATAATTGTTTCTATTTCCTTGGTGTTGGTCATGATCTCTCCCCTTTCATTCATAATTTTATTAATTTGGGTCCTTTCTCTCTTCTTTTGGATAAGTCTGGCCAGTGGTTTATCAATCTTATTAATTCTTTCAAAGAACCAACTTCTAGTTTCATTGATCTGATCTACTGTTTCTGGTTTCTAATTCATTGATTTCTGCTCTAATTTTATTTCTCTTCTAATGTGTGGCTTAGGTGTCGTTTGTTGCTTTTTCTCTAGTCCTTTAAGGTGTAGAGTTAGTTGGTGAATTCAGGATTTTTCTATTTTTTTGACTGAGGCTTGGATGGCTATGTATTTCCTCCTTAGGACCGCTTTTGCAGTATCCCATAGGTTTTGGACCAATGTGTTTTCATTCTCATTGATTTCCATGAATTGTTTAAGTTCTTCTTTGATTTCTTGGTTAACCCAAACATTCGTGAGCAGAGTGGTCTTTAGCTTCCAGGTGTTTGAATTTCTGCCAAATTTTTTCTTGTGATTGAGTTCCAGTTTTAGAGCATTGTGGTCTGAGAATATGCAGGGAATAATCTCAATCTTTTGGTATCAGTTGAGACCTGATTTGTGACCCAGTATATGGTCTATTCTGGAGAAAGTTCCATGTGCACTCGAGAAGAGTGAGTATTCTGTTGTTTTAGGGTGGAATATTCTGTAAATATCTATGAGGTCCATCTGGTCCAATGTATCATTCAAAGCTCTTGTTTCCTTGTTGATTTTCTGCTTAGATGATCTGTTCATTGCTGAGAGTGGAGTATTGAGGTGTCCTACAATTAACGTATTGTTATCAATGTGACTCTTTATTTTGGTTAACAGTTGGCTTATGTAGATGGCTGCTCCCATGTTGGGGGCATAGATATTTACAATTGTTAGATCTTCTTGTTGGATAGACCCTTTAAGAATGATATAGTGTCCTTCTGTGTCTCTAATTACAGACTTTAGTTTAAAATCTAATTTGTCTGATATAAGAATTGCTACCCCAGCTTTCTTTTGAGGTCCGCTGGCATGGAAGATAGATCTCCATCCCTTCACTTTCAGTCTGGATGTATCTTTAGGTTCAAAATGAGTTGTAGACAGCATATGGATGGGTCCTGTCTTTTTATCCAATCTGCAACCCTGTGCCGTTTTATGGGAGCGTTTAGGCCATTCACATTGAGAGTGATTATTGAAAGATATGAATTAATTGTCATCATGTTGCCTGTGAAGACGTTGTTTTTATAGATTGTCCATGTAAATTTCTGTTGTATATCACTCTTGGAGCCTTTCTCCTTTTATAGAAGCCCCCTTAATAATCCTTGCAGGGCCAGCTTAGTGGTCACATATTCTTTCAGTTTCTGCCGGTCGTGGAAGCTCTGCATCTCTCCATCCATTCTAAATGAAAGCCTTGCCGGATAAAGTATTCTTGGCTGCATGTATTTTCATTTAGTACCCTGAATATGTCTTGCCAGGCCTTCCTGGTTTGCCAGGTCTCTGTGGATAGGTCTGACATTATTCTGATGTTCCTCCCTCTGTATGTAAGGAATCTCTTCCCCCTAACTGCCCTTAAGATGGTTTCCTTGGTTCTAAGATTTGCAAGTTTTACTATTACATGCCAGGGTGTTGGCCTGTTTTCCTTGATCTTGGGAGGGGTCCTCTCTGCCTCTAGGATGAATGTTTGTTTCATTCCCCAGATTAGGGAAGTTCTCAGCTACGATTTGCTCAAATACATCTTCTAGCCCTATCTCTCTCTCCACTCCCTCCGGGATTCCAATAATTCTGACATTGGAACGCTTCATGGTGTCACTTATTTCTCTGATTCTATTTTCATGGATTCTGAGTTGTTTTTCCCTGGCCTCCTCTTTTCCATTTTTATCTATTATATTGTCTTCCAGGTCGCTTATTCTCTCTTCTGTCTCAGTTACCCTAGCTGTTAGATTATCTAGATTGGATTGGATCTCATTGATAGCATTTTTAAGTTCTGCCAATTCACCTTTCATTTCTGCCCTTAGAGACTCTATGTTACCATTAATTGATTTCTCCATTCTAGCCATTGTCTTCACAATCGCTAGCCTGAATTCCATCTCTGACATCTTGGTTATATCTGTATCCATTTGTAAATTGGCAGCATAAGTCATAATCTCTGAGTCTTTTCTATTTTGGGGGCTCCTCCTCCTAGTCATTCTGTTGATGGGTGTTTGAGGGAATGTATAGAGTCCAAATTATTGACTAGAACCCAAGCAAGATGCACCTGTTTTCTTGGGACCTTAGGGTTGCTGGCCTCTTGTTTTCCCAGCCTGTCTTCTGCGGGAGGGGTCTGCAGCACTGTTACTCAGGCAACTGTGTTTGGGCGGAGTTGCCCTGTGCCCCTGTGGCGGGGGATGGGCTCAGTGGGAATCAGTTTTGGGGGCTTTTGTTCTCTGGTGGCTTTCCCTGGCAGCTTTCTGTGTCTCTTCCGCAAGTCAGAGCAGAAGAGATCGTTTCCAACCCTCTGCCTCAGAGCAGAGAGACCGCAGTCTGTACTTCAGTGAGCTCTCCAGGCCACACTGTCTCCGTTTCTGTCCGTGCTGCTATAAACTGCAGCGTCCTGGGTTGTGCACCCCTCTGTAGTGCTCCCAGTCCTGCCTCAAGGTCAGGGCACGTCTCTGCCCTTTGTGCTTCTAAAACCGCCAGCCACACCCAGATCGTGCACGCCCAACCCCGCTGCTCCAGGTTTCCACCCCGGGGGCTGCAGTTCACAGGCGCGACCCCGCCACTCCGGGTTTCCACCCTGGGGGCTGCCCTAAAGTCCTTTTCCCGCTGCTACTGGTCTGCGAGTCTGTGCCCTGTCCGCAGCGCGCAAGGCTGTTGCTCACCGGTGGTGTAGGATCCCCACGGCCAGACACCCTCCCGCTGCCATTTATCCTCTGATATCTGCCTGCAGAATCACGGCTCCCTGCTTCGTACCTCAAAACCAACTGCCTGTGATGCTCTGTTTGTAGAGATCCAGATCTTCTTACATCTCAGGCTGGTTTTGTGGGTGCTCAGAGTGGTCTGGTAGGTATCCAGCTCAATTCCAGGGACCAGATGAAATAGGGTCCCCTACTCCTCCTGATGCTAGATGATCTAACAAGAGCAGAGGTAGGGGTGCCTGGGTGGCTCAGTGGGTTGAGCATCCGACTTTGGCTCAGGTCGTGATCCCGGGATCCTGGCATGGAACCCCTCGTCAGGCTCCCTGCTCAACGAGGAGTCTGTTTGTCCCTCTCCCTCTGCCCCATCCCTGCTCATGCTCACTTTCTCTCTCAAATGAATAAATAAAAAAAAATTTTTTTTTTTAAAAGAGAAGTAGGAAGAGATGGAAATTATACCCAGAAACATTTTAGTCTGCTGGGCTGACTTGCTGAGAGAATAGGTAAAGATGAATGGATAAAGAAGATGTGATACATATATATGATGGAATATTACTCAGCCATCAAAAAGAATGAAATCTTGCCATCTGCAACAATATGCATGGATCTAGAGAGTATTATGCTAAGCAAAATAAGTCAGAGAAAAAAAAGGGGCCGAAAAAAAAAAAGAGAAGCAAACCAAGAGACAGACTCTTAACTATAGAGAACAGACTGATGGTCACCAGAGGGCAGGTGGGGGGATGGGTGAAACAGGTGATGAGGATGAAGAAGGGCACATGCTGTGATGAGCACCACAAGGTGTTGTCTGGAAGTGTTGAGTCATTAAATTGTACACCTGAAGCTAATATTACACTGTGTTAACTAGCTGGAATTTAAATTCAACCCCCCCCCCCCAAAAAAAAGAGATGGCCATGCTCTGCAGGTGTCACCAGGTGGGACGAGCACACCAGGGCAGTGAAGTGTGACAAGACTGGCAAAGAGCAGTCTCCACCCTGAGTGTGACTCAGAATCAGCTGGGACCTTCGCAGACAGGCAGACTGCTGGGTGCCTCCTCCCACAACCTGGATTTAGTGGATTAGCTGGAGGTGGCATTCAGGATTTACACGGCAACACCAAGGATTCTGAGGCCCCGCCCCGGCAAGGGGGCAGGTTCAGGGAAGCTGAGCAATTTGTTCCAGACTCCACAGGAATGGGCTGTGAAGCCGGCAATGTGGCTCTATAGTGCCTAGCTCTTCCCCGCTGACCACACCAGCACTGTGGGCTTCTCTGGATCAGTGTTTTCTGATTCTGTGAGGTGGGCTCTTCAGGGGCTCTGAAACATCATACAGAAAGCAGTTGTGATGGTTAATTTTATGACTTGACTGGATCATGGGGTCCCCAGATACGCAGCTAAACATTATTTCTAAGTGTGTCTGTGTTTCTAGATGAGATTAGCATTTATTTGAATCGGAATTTAGTAAAGCAGATTATGATCCCCAGCACGTGAGGACCACCCAATCTGCTGGGGACCTGAACAAAACAAAGGGTAGAGGAAGGGAGAATTTGCCCCTTCTCTGCCTGACTGCAAGCTGGGACTTTAGTCTTCTCCTGCCCTTGGACTGGGAATGACACCATCAGCCCCCAGTCAGACTAAACTACACCACTGGCTTGACTGGGTCTCAAGCTTGCAGATGGCAGACGCGTGGGACTTCTCAGTCCTCATAATCACGTGAGTCAATTCCTCACAGTAAAAACATCAACAGGCTAAATCTATGTATTTCTTATTGGTTATATCCTATCAGATACATAGATATATAATAGATGCATACACACACACACACACACACACATATATATCTTATTTCTGTTTCTTTGGAGAACCCTAATACAGAAGCCATCAGCAATAGTCCTACAAGTAATCTTAGCAACTTCTGCATTGAGAAGCCCTTTCTCAAGGCAAACGTTTGGGGCAATCTGTATTATATTAGGTATATCAGAAGCACATGTAAGGCAAGAACCCCTGGAATCTTAGAAAATACTAGCTTAATTGGTACCAAACCAGACACTCTCCTGCAATCATCCCTGGAGGTGTCTTCCAATGCAACATCACTTTGTATATTTTGGAGTGATTATTGCATTCATCAAAGGCTGTTAATGCACCGTTCCAGATGGTGTGCTGCCTCTTGGATGAGGGAACACCAGGTTTAGCATCTTGGCATTCAGACACAGGCTGAATATATCTTTCAGAGGGTAGCCAGAGTTCAGGCTGGGCCAGGTGGCAGTGTCACTCCCCTTCTATTTTTGCTAGAGAGCTTTGTTTTATTGGCATCAAAGTTCTTTGGCTCAGTGGCATTTGGCCTGGCATGATCACTTTGTCACCTTCTGTCACCTGTTGCCTTCGTAAACTACACGTATATGTCCATTTTGTTAACCCCTTCCTTTTCTGAAGAACCCATTTTGGTCCCAAGGTGAATCATTTCTAGTGAATGATCCTTTTAGAAACTCCACTCTGGCTACTTAAAAGATGAAAAGTTGTTACCTGGGGAGGCAATACTTCATTTTGGGATGGCCACAGGCTAGAATCCACAATGGAGTTGGGTTTGGAGCTCCAAGCACCCATCAGAGAACATGTTGTGGGCCCACAGCTCATTCTTCAGTTGAGAAGTGAAATGTTTTTCACGAGAGAATGGGGGCAAAAATGAAACTGCAACCTCTCAATCGGATATATCTTGGTGACTCTGCTATGAAGATCTGTATCTATAATTCTGTGATGTCAGCCACAAGTCATATGTGACTACTTTAAATTAGATTAAAACTTCAATCCCTCAGTTGCACTAGCCACATTCTAAGTACCCAATAGCCACATATAACTAGTGGCTACTGTACTGAACGATACCAAAAGACTCTTTCTGCCATCATGGAAATTCTATTGGGCAGTGCTCATCTTTTGAATAAGGATAATAATATTATCTACCTCACAGGACTATTATGGGAATTAAATGAAATGTCATATGTAAAGTGCTTAGATTAATACTTAATGCATGCACATACTTGATAAATGGGATTTATTATTATTTATGAAATTAAAATTCTAAAAGTCACTCTAACATCAACTTTCATTCAGGGAAATAACAAATAGATACTCCATGTACAAGTCTAATTCTCAGCATTGTCTCTTGCTGACATGGGAGGTTGCAGGCAGTGCTGAGGCTGATGAGGAGTTGGGTCCCATCAGTGCCATTTGCTCAGTGCAGGGTCACAGGTTGTTCCAGAACCTGATTGCCTGCCAATGGGGAGAGTGTGAGGGGTGGGTTGGAAATTTATTAAACAAAGAGAAGCCGAACGAAGCAGGATATGAAGGAGCTTCTATTTCAAAGTTCAAGCAGCAAAATGGATTATATTGACTGTTGAAGGGAGGGAGGGATGGAAGGAGAGATAGAAAGTCCGAGAGACAGAGAAAGAGAGGGAGAGGACATTATGGGACATTAAACAACTTTTTTGCACCAGGCATAGAAAACTGAGTCTAGTTTTATGCTCCTGACTCTTGGGCTATTAGTGAATCTACCAAGCCCAAGTGAGTACTCAAGGTAGAATCATATCCATGATGGTTTAGCAACTGCCTAGAGGATGGAGGGTCCCCATTGTCTGGAAAAGCCTAGGATGTGAAGATGGCCTCAGAAACCTTGGTGCCACCTCAGCCATTATATAGTTGAACTTTAAGGAGTGCCAGCCGGACCTCTAGACAGTGACTGGGCAAGCTTTAGATTGGGAGGCAACCTTCTGCAACTAGTGACAGGCAGCAGAACATGAGAAGAAAGTCACTCTCCACACTCCCTGCCAGGCTCCCCTAGACCTTCAAATGGTTTCATCCGACCTACATTTCTCCCCTAAAAGTGTTTGTTGAAATTTGTTGAGGGCTGAAACTGACTTGACTGTGAAAGCCTGAGGGATCCAAAATGACAGTCCCTGAGTCTGCTACCCTATGCCATCCCTCCCAAATTGAATGTAGTAACAATAGCTAGTGTTTAGTAAGTGTTTACAATGTGCTAGACACTCTTCTGAGTATTGTCTTTATTTAGTCCTTAAAATAATCATGTGAAGTATACATAGAATATTTCGTTTTTACCTTCATTCTTTTTCACCTAAAAAATGGAAAGAAGGACACAACATAGACATTGATTCCTGGTTACCCAGACAAGCTAGGAGTCTATTGGTGCACAAAACATTTGTGGCAAATAGGAGCCCAGAACACAACATGAGCTTATGATGAGGCCCAACAGAAGACAGGGTAGTGTGGTGATAGGAGGACAGGTCTTGGAGACAGAGTCCAGGGCTTAAATCTCAGCTGTACCACTTCGGGCATGTTACTTAAGTCTGTTTCTATTTCACATTTGTAAAATGGGGTTAATAACAGTACCTCCTTATAGCATTACTATGAGGATTCAATGAGTCAAAGCCCCTAAAGCCAGGCCTGCCATACAGTCAGCAGTATGTAAGTATTGGCTTTTACAACTAGGATTGAGCCACACTGGCCATGGCTCTTCCTCCAAGGCTCTTTTCAGGAACAACTATAAGCTTTGGCAGTTGAGGATGTCACCATGTTGAAAGGGTGAATTCACTGGCCTTGTCTACCATCCTACTTGTTAAACAAGTCGACCTACAGATTCTCAATTGCACATATGGAGCTTGAAATCTATGTCAAGGACCTGTAGATAGAGTCATTCCTTCATCCATTCACACACTTATTCATTCATTCAAATCCTAACAGAGTCCTACTGGGCACACAATCCCATGTGAAGAAAAGTGCAGCGTGTGGAGTCAGGAATCTTAGTTTAAATCCCAGGTCCTTCCCTCACTAACTGCCACCTTATGCAAGTTGCATCACCTATCTAAATCTGTGTTCTTCTTAATATAACTGGGAAAGAACAAAAGAGACAAAGTAAGAGAAGACACATGGAAAACTCAGGAAAATACAAATGTAAATGTTGTAAGGGACATGAAGACATTTGTCTCAGCTTTTGGCTGAGAAGAAGAATGGGAGTAAGACATATCTGCCTCTGGCCACCCCTGTTTCAGGTTCCTGGCAGGATTCTGTGGAAGTCATCTCATATCTATTTGCCTCAGTTTCTCCTTGCCCCCGAAATACAAAATTTGAGATGCTGCTAGAATCAGATAATAAGACACTCTCAACCCTTCCTCTGAAACCCTTCCATTTCAGCATAGAAATGTTATAAATTCTTTAACACTATAAATATGGTCTCACATCTATTACTCAGCACCTTGGGGGAAAAAAAAACACTTTCTAAAAGAATCTCAGCTCCTAAAAATAACAAAGGGAAAAAATATAAGCCTTCCAAACTTTAAATAGTGTTCTCTGTTCTGCTCTCTGTAAGAGAAGAAAGCCAGAAGAGAATCGTTGCTGGGGACTTAATACCTCTGGCTGGTGAGATGGACCCTAGAAGCCTTGTGTACCACCATCTGATCGTGAGCCCTAGCTGATCCCCACTCAGCCTCCCTACAAATCTGTCCCAGGGTAGGGCAAGACTTGGCACCTCCAGAGTTCAATGTCTTGTTGTATACGTCATCAGAAAATGCCCTTTCTGTATAACCTAACCTGGGTTTATTGAAAGTAGAGTGCTTGGCATTTAATCAGTGCTTGGTAACACTTGCTGATATTGTAATTATTAGCTTTTTAGACATTATATTATTTTCTCTTGTTCTAGGCTCTGCTGGCTGCTTTTGGAAGCAAGAACAGGAGAGTTGGTCATTAGGGCCCCCGGAGTGGTCCTCACCTGGGTTCTTTGCATCAGTAGTAGCCCTGATGAGATTATAAGAATGTTAAGTGGGCTGAGAAATTTTTCTTGGGGATTCATGCCCTGGAGTGGCTATAGTTTAGAAAAATCAACAGGGCTTATCTCACCATGAGGTTGAGTTAGTGGCTATCTGCTGTAGTATTGGAGGAGGGGGTTTTGAATGTTGCCCTGAAATATCTCCCTAATTGTACAGCTAATGTCTGAAATTCTTTTATAAATGATCAAGCCTTTGCAAGACTGAAAATACAAGTATAAATGAGAGAGGTGAGGCAATTATTTAAATTTATCCTATTGTATAAGTGACTGACGTGATATCTTCCCTTTGAATGAATTCCAACAGGGAAAAAGAAAGAAGAAGGACAGTGATAAGGAAGAGAATAAGGAGTGATGGAGACAGATGGGCTCAATTATGGAGATGAGACCAACTACTACAATCTTCAAACCCATGGTTTCCCATTTTTCAGATGAGAACATGAGGCATGCAATCTAGTGATGTGCTCAGTGATAGAAATGGGTTAGGACACAGGGGTCCTGGTTCCTGGTACAGGGTCCTTCCATCCCACTAAGGGTAGGTACAACACTGTAGCTGAGGGACCAGATAAATCTCATTCTCCTTCCCACTTGGTTTGGGCCATCCTTGAAAGCCAGGGCACGGGCCCATTCTTGTTTCAGTTGAGGCACCATGGCAGGCAGCTAGGAAGGCCCTGGAGCTGGGTGTGTTCCTGAAGGGCCCACTCACCTTTGGCCGCATCCACCTCAGGCTGGAGAGGTTTTTTTCCCTGGAGCAGCTTCAGACCTATGGAAGAAGTCTCTGCAGGGAATGTCTCATCCTCAAATGGTAGGCTTCTGCTTAGGCAACAATCCTGCAAGGAGTTAAAGTCCTGGCTGTTGAATTTGATGACAGGGGTCTTGTCTAGAGGCTCCTGGTTGTATGCCATGACTCTCCTTAGAAGATGTCTAAGGCCTTTTCTTTCTGGTAAGAAAGAGAGGTATTTTTAGGGATAAACTGTCAAGTCCTTTGCATCATTAGATGTGAGCCTTGGAAGGGCACTCAGATGTTCCCCACCCCCTTTTATAAGTGATGGTACTGAGACCCAAAACACTTCTGTCCCCAGTGACACAGCCAGTTGGTGGGTGAGCCCAGACTAGAATTCAAGCATTTCTTCTCCAGTTCAATTTTCAATCTGCTGTACCAAAAAGCTACTCAGTATGCTATTATGTACATGAGAGACTATGGGGGGTATTTGTACATTAATGAACATTTATTGAGGGCTGACCTCTGCCAGGCACTTTTCTGAATGCTGGCAATTCAAAGATAAATACAACATGATCTTTATCCCTTAGGGGCTCATTATCAAGTGGGAAAGATAGATAAGACATTTCAACAACTTGCTATCATTCAACAGAAACTGATTAAAAATGTGTACAAAACCCTGTGAATATAAAGAGGAGGAGCTATGAACTGCCAGGGAAAGTCTGAGATGACTCTCCCACAGACAGTGACATTTGAATGGGGCCCTGAAGGAAGAAGACTATGCCAGGTGGAGAACTGGTGGGTGTATATGTATAAATTATTCTCTCTCTATATAAATTTGTTCAGGTTCCCTGAGTAGCAAGTGTGTGGAGGCCCAGGAGTTGGATTGGAAAGGTCATGGGTGTTAGAGAGAATTGGGGGGCAGTCTGGCGGGGTCAGTGGGGTAGGGGTTGGGGATAGGCAATGTTGGCAGAGATGGCCAGAAAAGTAGATTGGAAAGTGGGACTGTGACATGCTTTATGCCCTGCAAGCACCACAGGGCCATTGAAGAGGTAGGTCATGATCAGATCTGTGTAAAGGATTGTGGAGTGAGTTGGAGGCCACATGGAGGGAATGGGTAGGGACTGAGACAGGGAGGAGGTTAGGATGCTGCTACACGTGTTCATGGTAGAGATAGTGTTAGACCATTAGTAGTGAAAATGATGGAAAACAGATCCTAGTGTCATTTTATAGGTAGAACCAATAGGATTCCATGATGAATCGAATATGGGGGCAGGGAAAGGAGATGGGGGGCAGGGAAAGGATGTGTGGGGCAGGAAAAAGAAAAGGTAGTATAGTGAACAATCAAAGAGTTTTAATATTTGCTTTCTGCTCTCACCACCTTCATACTGGTTCCACAATATGGAGTAGTATTCAAGCCTGTGAACCCACTTCTCCATCTGTACAGATGAATGATACCAACCTCATAGAGTTTGTTGTGGTATTAAATGAGAAGAATGGCTGGCATACAGTGGGCACTCAGTAAAAGTTGGCATCCTAATTTCCCTGAAGAGATGTGAAGGGAGTCTGGGATTTCTTGTTCAGGAAGCCATAAGGATATAACTGATGCCATTACCAAAATGTGTATCACATCCTCCATCCCTCCATCTGTGAGGGGAGCTGACTTGCATCTGGATCCTGAATCCACACTTACTGACTGTGGGACTTGAAAAGCTTCCTTAGCCCTTAAAGTAGTACATTTCAAGCTTCTTTGACTAGGGCACGGAAGACCCCAAGGTCCATAGGTCCTATCCATTCCCACTTTACAGTGAAAAAGGAATCAGCTGACGATACAGAACTAAAGAGGGACATAAATGAACAACTCATGAAGAACGAATATGAGCTTACAATCGAGATCTTGGATCATACAAAAAAACATGCAAACAAAATAACTTAGCAATGTTCTTACAGTTAACATATAGTATGTTTTGAATTAGATAACACAAATTCACAGGCAGAATATCATCTATAAAGTGTCACTGTACACACATATTTGGAGGGAATTACACACACAAATGTCTAGCAAATGAGGTAAAAATAATTTATATTTGAACTATTATGTTGGACCGTATAAGACTGTCATTTTCAAAAATTATTGAATATAGTCCATTTCATATGGCTTCACCTAAGGTAAAAATGTTTGAATGTAGGCCATTTGGTTTAACCCAATATGTTATATGCATTTCTTCAATCTAGTTCTTGGAAAATAACAGTGAAAATATGTCAAGCCATTTGGTTTAACCCAATATATTATATGCATTTCTTCAATCTAAGAGGAGAGCCCACAACAAATTATATAGAAAGCTGAAGTAACAGTGAGGTATCATTCAAGAGCAAGAAAACAGTAATAGAAATTGATTGCCAACTCAGGACCAAGGCAATGACACCTGATAATGGAGAGCTGTGAAAATCATGGGCCTCCCAACTCCGCACATGCTCGTCGACAGTGGAACCAGTACCCGCATTGCCAAACCACCCACCTTGCAGCAAAATATTGAATCAGAGTGTGTGATAAACTCCAGTAATGAGCTAATTTTAGTTTAGGAAAACCAAACAGTAGTTACTCTTAATAACACAATTATAGGATGTTAGAGGGAGTCTCAGTGTAGAAGTGAGTCTGAAGAATTTGGCTTGACTTTTCCATCAGATTCTTGCAAAGGCCTTACTTCCCTTTGGGAGTCAGTTCCCAGGCCATCTGTAGGGCCCTCACTGCTCACCACCGGGTAGTGGACAGTTAGGAATCCCCGTATAAGACTCGCTTTCCTCATTTGTGAAATGACGACAATAATGCACGTGTTGTAGAACTGTTTTAAGACTCAGATGAATCCATGCTTGTCAAGTATTTAGCACTGTGACTGGTACACAGAAAGTGGTCAATAAATAATGGTTATTAGCAGTATTATCATTTTGATTATGAAAGGACTGTGCAGAAAGCCCTACACCTTCTGAGATGAGGACTTGTTCTTATGAATGACAGCTAGTGTCAGAAGGGCCTGCAGGGGTGAGGGGTAGGTGTGAGACATTGCGTCCATGTCCTCAGTTCTGCTATTGCTCTGCACTCGCTAATTGAGAACCCAGGAAGGAAAGACTCTGGGGGACAGGTGGCAGGTCTGGGTGTCTGTTGGTGGAGGAGGTGGTCCGCTGTTCTGGGAGAGAAGAGAATCTTGATGGGAAAAAAAGGCAGGCAGGAAGGGGAGGGAGCCTCCCCACTCTATGCACAGACCTCACACCTACCAGATTCACCCTGTTGCCTACTGGATTGCTTATAGCTTTGCTAGGAAACAGCCTGTAGACTCACTTTCTCAAGCAGGAAGTGTCTACAGAACTCGACATTTCACTTTTGTGTGCAGCAGAAAAGGCCAACCAACTCTCCTATCTGTCCTTTTAGGGAGGGCTTTTTGGCTTATTTTTCTGTCTTGCTTCACTGTGAAAGGTAAACAAAGGCAAGAGAAGACTCAACTGCCTAGGTAAAAAAAAGAGAGCAAGATGGAAGATCTTCCTGATATTCAGGATAAAAAGCTGTCTTACTACTGGGATATCTCTTGAGTCTACAAGAAAAATGGCATAAGAGAACCTAGAAAAATGGCAAAAAGAGTTTATGTAAAGCTTCTAATGTGAGAGACTGTGTGAGCTAATGCATCAAGCCTCAGAACTAGAATGAGAAGTAGGCAAGAGATGCAGTTGGTGGTTGTAAAACCTGTTCTGCTCCCTGCAATGTCTATAAAGTAAGCTTGATTCAGTCCTTCCTTCTGTCCTCTGCTGAGTTGGGTGACTGTCTTAGTCTGTTCAACCCACAACAAAATACCATACAGTGGGGGCTTATGCAACAGACGTGTATCTCTCCTCACCATTCTGGAGGTTGCAAATCCAAGATCAGGATGCCAGTATGGTCAGGTTCTGGTGAGGACTCTCTTTCTGCCTTATAGACAACTACTGTTTTGATGTGTCCTCCCATGGTGGGGGGTGGGGGGAGGAGAGAAAGAGAGAGAGAGAGAGAGCTCTTTCTCTTCTTATAAGGCCACAGTCCTGTTGGGTTAGGTCTTTAGGGCTTTACTCTTATGACCTTATTTGACCTTAGTCACCTCCTTTCTGGGCCTTATCTCCTGAAACAGTCACAGTGGGGGTTAGGGCTTCAAAATATGAATTTGGGGGGGAACACAATTCGGTCCATAGCAATGACTAACCCCATACTGTCCCAACAACTTGTCTAGCCCTGGGTGCATATTTTAGGCAGTGTGCAATTAAAAAGGAATGGGCAACTAATGAATTATTGAACACTACAACAAAAACTTATGACATGCTATGCGCTGGCTAACTGAACATAATAAAAAAATAAAAATTAAAAAAAATATGGATGAAAACCTAAAAAAAAAAAAAAAAGGAATGAGGGCATATCAATTAGGACTTCAGGGATTAGATGAAGGAGGTCAGTAAACACAAGTTAAAATGACCCAACAGTGCTGAGTATGTAAACATTATTGAAATTTATGGAAAGATGATGAGGGCTCCTGAATGGCAGAAAAGTCTTAGATACTTAAATGCTACTATCTTTGGTCTGTTAGCACCCAGTGCCAGAGCACATAGTAGATATACTATAAAATTCTTACAAGTGTTGGTGGGATGAATGCCTCAAATCAGCTCTTTTCAAGTATGTTCTGTGGAGCAGAAGCCTCCATAAATAACAGATTATGAGGTCAAATAGTTTGGAAAATATTTTATATCAAATAGTCCTTATGGAGATTCACAAGAGCTTCCAAGAAGTCCTCAGTAAAAAAAACGTAAATAAGTTTGCTTTCAGGGTTTCACACTTATATAACCAGCAAGTCTTTTTATTGAAAAATTCTTATTAACATATGGGAAAGATGCACAGAAGTTAAATGACTCTAGGAAAAAAGAAAAAAAAAGAAAAGCCCCAAAGTTAAATGACTTAAGAAGATCCCAACTCAAGTCCTCATTCTGCCCCTTATTAGCCACATGATCCTGAGAAAGTTTTCTAAGCACTTAGCACCTCACAGAAAGTGCACTTGAATGTATAGTCTGAACTTAATCAGATTGAGTCCTGTTTTTTTTTTTTTTAAATCAATGCTCTCCAGAGGATTATAATAGAACACAGATTCTACATAACAAAACACTCACTTTGCCCAGGATATAATCACAAACTACTCAAAATTAAAGAATGATGATACTATGATCTATTCTCAAGAGAAAACACAATTGACAGGTGGCCCCTTTGCAATGATCTAGATGTAGAAATAATCTGAAAAAAAATTTAAAGCAGCTATTATAAGATAAAGGGAACACACTTGAAATGAATGAGAGGATAGTCTCAATGGAGAAATGGGAGTTATAAAAAAGAAACAAATGGTAACTTTAGAGTTGCAAAATACAAAATTTAAAACAAAATTTCACTGGATAGGCTTAAGAGCAGAGTGAAGATGACAGAGGAAAGAATAAGAAAGTATCCAACTGAAAAGAAAAGAGCCTTAGGTGGATATGTGATACAATACCAAAAGGTGTGACTTATGTGTAGTTGCAGGCCCAGGAAGAGAAGATCAAGATATTAGAGCAGAAAAAGTATTTGTAGAAATCGAAAACTTGGTGACAAATTTATGAATTCAAGAAGCTTGAAAAGTCAAGAAAAGAATGTCAAGAAAACCATGACTGGCACATCATAATCAAGCTGTTGAAAACCAGAGATAAAGAAAAAAAATCTTGAAAGAAGCTAGAGAAAATGAAACGTGAAATCAAAGGGAACAATGGTGCAAAGGACTACAGATTTGTTACCAGAAGCCATGGAGGACAGAAAAGAGTGGAATAATTTTTAAATTGCTGAAAGTGGAGCACCTACTCCAGGCTCAGTTGGCTGGGTGTCAACTCTTGCTTTCAGCTCAGGTCATGATCTCAGGGCAGTCTGCTTGAGGATTCTCTCTCTCCCTCTCTCTCTGCCTCTCCCCAACTTGTGCTCACTCTAAAATGAATAAACCTTTAAAAAAAATAATAAAATTGCTGAAAGAAGGACATGTCAAACCAGAATTCTGTATCCAGTGAAAATGTATTTCAGGAATAACAGTGAAATAAAGACATTTCAGATGAACAAAAACTAAGGGAATTCATCAACCAAAGACATGCTTCAGAAGAAATGATAAAGGAAGTTCTTCAATTTGAAAGGCAATAATAACAGGGAAAACTGAATTTGCAGGAATGGTATACAGTAAATATATGAGTGAATATGTAAGACTAGTTTTTTCCTCTTAAATTCTTTAAAATGCACATATGTGTTTAAAGCAAAAATTTTTGTCTGCAGAGGTTTCAAAGTATGCAGATATAATTCATATGACAACTATAACATAAGCAACAGTAGAAGGGAATTAAAGGGGGCTAGATGGCTGCAACTGTTCTATATTTTACATTAAGTGGTACAATAGAATTAGGAAGATTGAGTATGTGAACTATAATCCCTAGACAACCACTAACAAAACAATAAAAAGAGATACAGCCCAAAAGACAATAGAGAAGTTAAAATGGGATACTAAAACATATTCAAGTAATCAAAAGAAGTCACTAAAGGGGAAACAGTGGATAAACATACAAAAAATAGACATATATCCAACTATATCAATAATTATATGTTAACTTTAATTAAAAGGCAGAGATTTACAAAGGAGATAAAGTAGCAAAACTCAACTATATGCTGCCCATAAGAGACACTCTAAATAAAGGCACAGATAACTCAAAAATAAATGGATAAAAAGAAATGTGCCATACAAACAGTAAGCATAAGAAGGCTGGGGTGGATATTAGTACATTGATCAAATAGACTTCATAACAAATGGTATTGCCAGGGATAAAGTGGGGCATTTAATATTGGTAATTTATCAGGAAGAAAAAAATCATTAATGTGTAGGCACCTAAAAATAGAAACAGAAAATATGTGAACCAAAACTTAACAGAATTAAAGTGAAAAAGAAACAATCCCACAATTATAGTAGGAGATTTTAGCACTCATGTTTCAGCAATTTCTAGGCCAACTAGACAAAATTTTTAAAAATCAGTGAAAACATAAAAGATCTGGAGGACACTATCAATCACTTTGATGTAATTGGTAGATGTACTGCACTATATCTAAAAACTGCAGAGTATACATTCTTTTCAAATATATGAGATATAGTCACCAAAACAGACAACACACGGGGCCATAAAACCATGTATTTCCAAGGACTGAATCACACAGAACATTCTCTAACAACAACAAAATTAAAATTAGAAGGTAATACCTATAAGATGGTTAGGAAACTACCAAATACCTGGAATTAAACACACTTCTAAATAATTCATGAGTCCACAATGATATCATGAGGGAAATAAGAAAACCCAACACAAGTAGCAGGAAGTAAATGATACAGACAAGAGAAGAAAATCATAACAGAGAAAAACAGTAGAGAAAATTAGCCAAGCAAAAACTACTCCTTTGGGAACATCAACAAAACAGACAAATCCAGAATCGAGTAATTCAAGGACAAAACAGTGTGAACACAAATCACCAATATCATCAGTGATGAAGGGTTTATCACCACAAACCCTATAAATATTAAAGTGCTCATAAGAGGCTACTATGAAGAAACTAATGTCAAAAAATTTGCTATGACACGAAATGGACGACTCTCTTGAAAAATACAATGTATCAAAGTTGACACTAGAAACAGAAAATCTGAATAACCCTGTATCTAATCAAGGAATTGAATTTGTTAGTAAAATCTTTCCCCAAAAGAAACCCCCAGACCCAGGGGGTTTCACTGGTGAATTCTCTTACTCTTTCTAGGTCAAAATAGACCCAATCTTGCACAAACTTCTTCAGAAATTGGAAGAGAAGGGAAACACTGCTGAACTTATTGTATCAGTTCAACATAACACTAACAACAAAGTCTCATGAAAGAATCTACACCACAGAAAAAAAATTATGGATCACTATCCCTCATGAACAGAGACAGCAAAGATCCTTCACAAAATTTCAGCAAATCAAATTCAACAATGTAAAAAAGAAGAGAAAGAATAGTACATCAAGGTCAAGTGGGATTTATTTCAGGAATGTAAGGTTGGTTTAACACTTAAAAAAAATCGTCAGTGTAATTAACCATATTAAAAAGATTTTTAAGAAGCCAATAATTAAATTAAACCTATTTTGACAAAATCCAATGTATATTTATGGTAAAAACTCTCAAAGGAGAGTTACCTAGAAAAAGTAAGTAACATTCTCAAACTAATGAAGGGCATCTATAAAAGAAATCTACAGCTAAAATAATCCTTAGTGATAGAAGAGCATTTTTCCCTCTTCTGATCATAGTTAAGGCAAGAATGCCCATTGTCACTTTTTTTTTTTTTTAGTGTTATCACTTTTATTTAACATTGTACTGGCAGTCCTAGACAACTCAATAAGAAAAAATTTCTAGAATTATTTTATATATTTATATTTAGCAAGATACAAGGTTAATATAAAAAATCAGTTATATTAATATATACTAGCAGCAAACAATAGGAAAACAATAGCATTCTATTAAAAATACTTGGGAAAAATATCTAACTAAAGACATCCAAGCTACCTACAGCAAAAACTACAAATCATTGCTAAGAAAAATTAAAGAAGACCTAAATTAATTGGAAGGCTCTATATTGCCAAGATGGAAATTCTCTCCAAATGAATCTATAGATTCAGTACAATTCCAACAGAAATTGTAGAATGCCTTTTTGTTTTTAAAGAAATTGATAAGCTTATTCTAAAATTTACACTCAAATACAAGGGACCTAGAATAACCAAAGAAGTTTTTTTTTTATTTTATTTATTTTATTTTTTATTTATTTATTTTTAAAGATTTTATTTATTTTTCAACAGAGGGAGAGAGAGCGAGAGAGGGAACACAAGCAGGTGGAGTGGGAAAGGGAGAAGCAGGCTCCCCACTGAGCAGGGAGCCCGATGTGGGACTCGATCCCAGGACCCTGGGATCATGACCTGAGCCGAAGGCAGACACTTAACGACTGAGCCACCCAGGCGCCCAAGAAGTTTTTTTTTAAAAAAAGATGATGTTGGGGTGCCTGGGTGGCTCAGTTGGTTAAGCATCTGACTCTTGATCTTGGCTCAGGTCTTGATCTCATGGTAATGGGTTCAAGCCCCGCATTGGGCTCCATGCTGGGTGTGGAGCCTACTTAAAAAAAAAAAAAAAATAGAAAATGTTGGAGGACTTAGCCAACCCGACTTCAACTGGCAAAAAGATACACAATTAGATCAATGTGCAGAGAGGAGAATCCAGAAATAGACCACAACATAAATCATCAATTTTTGACAAAGTTTCCAAGGTGATTCATTGGAGATACAAACACCTTTCAAAAAACAATGCTGGATCAATTCCATATGGAAAAAGCAACAAAACAAACAAAAAAACATGGACCTTTACTTCATAACATAAACAGAAATCAAGTCAAATGATTACAAATCTAAAAATAAAATTATAACACTTTTAGAAGAAAATACTTGCTCAGAGGAAGACATAGGACAAATGTTTGCAAACTTAGGGGTAGGAAAATGTGTCTTTGACAGGATGCAAAAATATAAGCCTTACAAGAAAAAAAATGGATCAATTAGACTTCATCCAAAACATGAAAAACACCATTAAGAAAACAAAAATGCAAATCACAGACCAGGAGAAAATATGTGTAACACAAAAATCAGGGAAATGACTTGTGTCCAGAATACATAAAGAACTCTTTTAAATCAATAAGAGAAAAAGAACCCATTAAAAACCATCAAAAGATATGAACACTTCACCAGAAAACAAAAACAGGCAGTTACCAACATGAAAAAATGCTTTACATCTTAAGTCACCAGTGAAATGCAAATTATTACTACAATAAGATAATCACCACACCCTTTAGAAAGGCTAAAATTTTAAATGCTGACCATACTAAGTGTTGATAGGGAGATGGAACAATGGAAACTTTCATCTGGTATATTGGTGTGTATGTGAAGTGGTAGGACCACTGAGTAGAATTTCTGGGTTTAGTCTATGCATATTTTCAACTTCACTAAATATATCAGATTATTTTCCAACGTTGTACCAATTTATAATCTCACCAGCAATGCTCTATCTTCTCACTAGCACTTCGTATTGGCAAGCATCTTTTTTGTACCCATCTGGTGGGAGTAAAATGCCAACTCCTTGCAGTCTTAATTTACGTTTCCCTGATTACTGGTAAGATTGAATATCTTTCAATATGTTTGTCATTTGTAGTCCCTCTTATGTGAAATGAATATCCATATCTTATGCCCATTTGTCTACTGCGTTGTCTTTTCTTATTGATTTGTAGGAATTCTTTATTTACTCTGGATAGTCATCTTTTCTTGGTCATATGTGTTGCAAATATCTTCTAGTTGGTGGCTTATCTTTTTACTTCCTTGACAGATATTATACTCTTCCTTGACAGATATTGTTTACTTTATACAAATAGAAATGTGTTATGACTATTCGCTTGGAAGTTTAATTTTTATAAATTGAGCCAAATGTTAATTTTTTTAAATTTTATTATGTTATGTTAATCACCATACATTACATCATTAGTATTTGATGTAGTGTTCCATGATTCATTGTTTGCATATAACACCCAGTGCTCCATGCAGAACGTGCCCTCTTTAATACCCATCACCAGGCTAACCCATCCCCCCCCCAGAACCCTCAGTTTTTTTTCTCAAGAGTCCATCGTCTCTCATGGTTCGTCTCCCCCTCTGATTTCCCCCACCTTCATTCAAATGTTAATTCTTTTGGGAACTTAATATAAGAAACTTTGGGAGAGATTCTCTTTTTAAAACTGGAAGTTTATTTGTAATTAAGTCATTCCCCCGAAGCATTGATTTAAAAATTGTTTATAACTCTAATATTTTTAAGAAGTAGGATATTCACAGCAACATTCTGAAATGGACTTGCAAAGAAACACTTTGAACACTTAGGAAATAACGCTTGGGTTTCTAGAAGCAAATATAGCCTTATCAGAACCAATTACTTAACTTTCCTTCTTTTTTTTTCCCTTCCAAAAAAAGAGTTCTGACTTTAGAGGAACAGTAGAATGCCCCATCTATGTGGTCATGTGTATTGAGATATATAGAACATACTTTGATTTTTTGAAAACTATTTGATAAAATTTCCCTTTATTCCCTATATATACGGTGGTAAAACCAGACCAGACTGCAAGACTGGGTAGGTTGTATCCTATATTATGGTTCGGTAGAAATATAGTATAATATATAGTACAGGAAGAGTATACAGAATTCAGAGTTTGCACCAGAGATTATGGATGAATAATTTTGGATTATCTCAAAATCACTGTACGGTAATAGCCACAGAACTCTGTCCCTTGTCCTGGCCCGTTTAACATTTATATCTTGATCCTGGATGAAGATGTTGAAATGAAAATGAAGATACTTCTCAACTTTTTAAAAAATCATTTTTAATGATATAAAGGAAGAACAATTATCCAAGCAGATGGCAGAATTAAAATTCTAAAGGACCTCAAAACCGAGAGGATGGAAGTTACCCAAGGAAACTGCAAATCTGTCTTCTCATTTAAAAGTTAACTGTGCAAGTAAATAGTGAGTGGGATTTGCCTTGGCTCAGTTTCATTTTGAAAAGATTTTGTACGGCTTACTTGGCTTCCTGTTGTAAATGGGGCAACGTGGTGAAAGATGTCCCTGCTCCGAGGTGCTGCCACTGCAGGAAGGCGCTGTTAGACCTCACGGGAGCTCCCCCCGACCGTACAAAGCTGCTCTCAACCCCTGCTGGACATCCAGTCCACTAGTGTTCAGTTCTGGGGGCCACACAGCAAGCAGCACATCAATGGTAGCCAAAGCAGGGTGTTAGGGTAGCACAAGGCACCTGGCCAAGGCAGAGCCTTTTGCATGCAAGCAAGGTTTCCTGGTGAGCAGTTATATCTGCCAGGAAAAAGCGGGGATTTTTTTCTAATGGCACAAAAATGCCATCAACTAAACACACAAGGAACCTAGAGATCACTTTCTGGGAAGTTGGAAATCTAGAAAGGTTTCCTGGGAGAAAGACAGACCATGGGACTTACAGTCACTGTCAGACCCAGCTCAGAAGCCCTGTTCCCAGCCCTCCAGAATAATCATTTTCTGAGAGAACAGGGATTTAGCCATCCTGGTCCCACAATCAGGCTCCCCCTTGCTTCTTCTCTGACCTCCCAGGGTTATGTTCCTGTTCAGAAAACTGGGCTCTGCCTCGTTCTTTTAAAAATTAAAAAAAAAAAAAAAAATAGACATCCATAGGATGGTGGTCAAGAGCATGGGGAATCAACTTGAAACTTTAAACTTAAGTTTGGTATCAGATGTTGCTTAGGGACTGAGTGATCTTGAGCAATGCTCCTACTATCCGAGCCTCCTTTCCCCACAAATAAAATGGGCAGGACGTGGTGGTAATAAACCAGCCTCAGAGCACCAGGTGGATATTAAACGACATGATCCTTATAAAAGGCTTGGCATGGGACATAAGAAAAGCTATGTGGTAGGTCCCCTGATGATCAGCCTGTCAGGATCTCCCCAAGTGCCCACTGACCTAGCCCTGAACCTGAGCCCGGGGCCCTGTAACAGGTGATAGGCATGCCAGGCCTTGGCCAGCTGCCTCCTGGACTTCCCACAGTAGGGCTCTCCAGATCTGCCTAGCACATGTGGCTATTGAGCACTGGAAATAGGGCAAGTGCAACTAAGGAACTGAATTTTAAATTTTATCTTATTTTAATTAATTTACATTTAAGTGTAAATATCTACACACGCCGGTCACCGCCTTATTGGATAGCGCCGAAGAAAAGATCTGCCAATGGCATGAATGACTATGGGCACTCTTCAGTGGCGATGGTCAAGCTGAGGTCGAATAATCTTAAAGGGGGGCGGGGTGCAGAAGAATCCTTGCATTGGGTGGATCCTTTCCACTTTGAACTGCTGGGGTCCTCTCCACCTCTCTTCCTCCACATCCAAGTTTTGCCACCTAACCATGCTGTCACTTGGTGCCAGGGGTCCGAAAGGACCGGCCAGCAGGTCCACAGTGACAGGTGCAGGGCCTGCGCTGGTGTCTGCGCCTCCAGGAGGAGCTTAGCATGTCCCAGCAACAAAGGCTGATGCTGTTTGCATTTTGTTTTCAATCAGCTAAGAAACAGGAAGCCCGAGTTCAATTGTTCCCTGCCCGGGAGTGATGCACACAGCTCTCTCCTGGCTGGTGTTTTTCAGAACAATGGAAATAAATCTGATGTAATGTAGCAGAACATGACAAAGAATGGTTTTCCCCTTAACAAATACTCATTTGAAATGGTGCCCAAACCCTGCACGAGGAGCGATCTATTTCCCACAACAGTGTTCCAGCAAAACCCATTACTAATTCCACAACTCAAATTAAAACTAACAGAGCTTGAAGGCTGGGGCTGACACACTCTGCTGACAAGGAGCGAGGCAGGAGGGTGGGGGAAGGGGCCCGGCACACTCGCGTGTGTATGTGTTTAATTACACTGTTTAACACATTGAGAATAATTTAGCCACCCAAGTGGAGAAAATAAGGCACTTAACTGCTCTCCGGCGGAAAAAAGCCCCCCCATGCAAACCACTTTCAGCTATCTGACACCTAGGCACACCTCAGGGCTCTGGAGAGAGAAGAGGGGAACGGAGAGAGAGGCAGACAGAGTATGGAGAGGCAGAGGGGGGAGGAAGGAGATAGGAGGAGGGGGAGAGGGAGAGATGAAGGCAGTGAGAAACAGAGGGGAAGAGAAGGAGAGGGGAGAGGTAGATAGAAAAGAAAAAGGGAATTTTGTACATATACAAATTGCAAGTTGGGAAGGCACATGCCTATTTCTCAAGGAGACCTAGTATGAAGTGGTCTAAAGGTGAACATGAACATGAATTTTAGAGTTTAGAAAGGAGCTTAACACCTAGACCCGTGCCTCCCCCACTTCAGCGTCAGCTCAGTGAGTTTCCGGCCTTTGTGGCCTGAAAGCTGTGAGTGGGGTGTGTGGCCCCTAGAAAGGCCTCAGAGGAAGACTCTGTGGGCTCACTATGCAGGAGGAGAAACTGAGGCTTAGGGTCAGAGAAGTCTGGCCAGCACTTGGCAGAGACTCCTGTCCAGCCCCCAGCTTCAAGGTGGGCGATCTGGCCTACAAGCCAAGCAGGTCACTGTCGCTGCCAAGGGGCATCTTCTTTTCTGTGTCTGGGCTGAGAGGGGTCTGAGGTCATCTCTAACCCACCAAGGGTCATGGGAGCCAGAGAAATGGAGGAAGGCTCTAGCATGGCTTCAGATTTGGAAAGCTCCCAGACCTAGAACCAGTAGCAGAGGAATAAGTATTCAGAACAGAACCACCCCTTGCCTTGCAGGGACTCTGGGTTCAGCACTGGGGCTGACAGCCAAGGGGATGCGTGGCCTGAGAGGCAGAAAACCAAAACCACCCTCTGTGGCCCCCAGACAGTGCAGCCCCAACCTCCTCGCTCCCTGGTGCCCTCACCGTGTGGACCCAGCCTCTTCCGAGACCTAGGGTCTCAGGAAGCTCAGAGACCTCAGCTGATGGGTCCCTCGCAGGAGCGCCCATGGGGTAACAAAACCATCGCTTGCCAGGCAGAGGGCAGTCTGTGCCGCTCCACTGAGGCTGTGAATCTCGGGCACTCTGCCCCCCTCCTCTTGCCCGTTTCCCCTTTGGAACTCTCCAAAGGCTGGACTTTCTTGTAGCTGCTTTCCAACTGTAAAATTGTGTTTCTGGAATGGAGATTGTGGGTTCTTATGTACCCTAACTGATATTGCTGGGCAGACAAAATAGGAACCCACTGAATATATTATTCCTTTCAGTTAAATTGGGTTCATCATGTGCAAACAAAAAAATGAAACTTGCCGTTGCATGAAAAGACCCTCCTTCCCATTCCCAGAGTTCTCCGATCCTCTGTCATTTAATCACAGATGAAGCCTAGAAAGGTACTAAGTTAGACTGGCGAGGTGTTCTGAGGACAAAGTAGAGCTTTCTTTCTGGGTTCTGTAACTATATGTGCCCCAGAAACACTGTGTAATACTTGGTATGATCTTGGGATTTCTGGGCATGGATTTTTTTTCTACCCATAAAGAAAAGTCTACTTACTTAGCTAATTCCAGCTCCTTCTTAAGCAAATTAGAGGGCTTTAGGATATTGGGGCCTGTCATATATAATCTGGGTCTTATGAGCTGCTATTTCTGACCCATCCTCCCCAGGTAGCCCAGGCTCCAGACTGCTCACCTCCCAGAGGCATGAACCACAGAAGGTGTAGGCAGGCCCTGTGGGCCCTGGGTCCTTAAGGTTCTTTGGAAGCTGATACCACATTTAGATAATCCATTTCTTCTTAAATGATTTCCTCTTGGCCTGTCTTCTTGGGCTTTCAGCAGACGCAGACAAAGAGAGGTAAAGGAAATGGATGAGACAGACACAGAGGGACAGAGAGCCCCGACGGAGAGGGGCAGGGAGACGGAAAGACAGAGACCGCTGGTGGGTTGGTGGGTACGGAGATCCTGAGGAAGAATAGGAGAGTAAGGAGGCCAACCTGGCTATGTAAAGTCCTTCTCATGCAAGCCCAGCATGCTGTGGTGTTGAAACAGAGCCCAACGTCGCTGGCTTTCTTACCCCTCAGATGTGAGCACTCAGGCATACAGTGGCGGGCAAGGACCACTCTGAAGTCCCCTCCTGTGATAACAGGTCCGTAGGCCGAGATCCAGGGCATGGCTCTGGCCACAGCACAGGGACACCAGCAGCTGGAGCTCAAACATCCCAGTGTGAGCCTGGCATTTCTGGGCGTCCCACGCCTGGGGAGGCCATGGGGTCGACGGGGCGGAGTGTGGGACTGGGAGCGTGGTGCTGGCTCTGCCAATGGCCGCCCCCCACTCTGGTGAGGGGGTGGCAGGGGTGGAGAGAGAGGGTCAGTAGCACCAGCAGCCAAGCACGCTAAGGGAGAGTCCCTTGGCCAGCCAGCTCCAGGACTTCCGACCATGGCATGTCCCAAGAAGGCCCAGGCCGAGCTGCTTGCTCGGAGCCTTTTCCGAAATCAAGGTTCCACCCAGGTGGATGGGTCACACTCGTGGGGACAGGGACAGGGCATGGGTCAGTGGGAGAGGAAAAGTCTTTTGAAAAGATCTTCTGAATTAAGCATGTCAAAGAGCACCATGAAAGAAAAGAAAGAATGTGTGTGTGGAAAGGGGAGTAAAGCAGAGAAGAGCAGGCTGAGGGGGGTTTAGGCCTCTGTGAGTTCCCATGCTCCATCCTTCCTTCTTTCTCATTCCACCCTTAAAAAAAAATCAAGAAGGGGCACCTGGGTGGCTCAGATGGTTAAGCTTCTGCCTTCAGCTGGGGTCATGATCCCAGGGTCCTGGGATGTCTGGCTCCTGGCTCAGCAGGGAGAGCCTGCTTCTCCCTCTCCCTCTCCCCTTGCTCATGCTCTCTCTGTATCTGTGTCTCAAATGAATAAATAAAAAAAATCTTAAAAAAAAAAATCCAAGAAGGCCAGAGCACTGGAGAGGGGTTGGGGTAGGCAGGGGAGATGGGAGAAAGAGGAGCAGAGGGTCTAGGAGCCTGCCTGCGAGCGGTGTGAAGAGGCCCTGGTGGGAAGGGGAGGGGCAGGCCAGGAGGGGGAGGGACCGTGCCTGAAGAGCCTCAGCTTGAGCCAGGAGGAGATGCCGCCCCAGGAAGCCTCGGCCTCCCTCCCGCTGCCTGGGCTATGTACCAGAACAGGCAAGGCCCCAAGGGAGCCATGGGGAGGCCTGTGCCCATCTGGAGAAAGTGACGTGGCCACAGGAAGAAGGCAGGGTTTGCAGACAGTGTCAGAGGGAGACAGCAGTGCTGGATCAGGATGGTCTCAGAGTCGAAGGAATGTGCCCGTGGTGGCCGGCAGTCAGAGTCCTAGGAGCCAGGCCATCCTGATTGCCTCTGCCCCGAGTTTCTCCAAGGTAAGGCCATCTAAAAGTTTAACTTTAGTACTTGAAAGGATGCTGGGGATTTGGGAGATGGAGCATAATGATGTAGCTTACTGGTTGGCAGCCATTTCTGGGTAAGGATTAGATTGGGGACAAGATGTGATGTTTGGTGAGGAGAACCGAGGAAACAGTCCTAGGACCTCTCCTGTGCCCAGCACTGATCCAGATGTGGGTCACTGGCCACGTCTCTTGAAGCAGGTGTGTGGTCACTTGTGGTGGAGACACACCCCTTGGGGTCCGTGGTCCACAGGCTGTGATGGGGTCCGGCTCAGGTCTCTGAGCTGCAGGAGGTCCTGGTCAGGCCTGATCCACAGCTATGGGAGGCGGGCACAGCAGGGCTGACCCAGCCAGGGAACAGAAGGCAGAGTACTGCCCGAGGGACCATCATTTCAGAGAGAAAAGAACCAAAGGTCCTGGCCACTCTCAGTTCTAAATGTCCCTTGTGGCTGTTTTGGCAGAGTGAGAATGGTAATCCCAGAGCCCAAGGGCTCAGAGGCAGCCCCTCTCCAGTCACTATCTCAGGACAGGACACGGTGCATCCTCCCTACGACCCCAGCAGGAGGCAGCCGAGGGACCAGCCTTCATTTCCATACCCTTATGCCAGCTCTTAAAGACCGCCATTTGTTTATTTATTATTGGTCTCTGAGCAGGATGAGATGACCCTCAGCTGCCTTTCAGCAGGAGCGGCTCAGTTCACAAGGGGCTGGAGGGATCACCTTGTTCAACTAGCTTAATTATTTAAAATGAGGAAATAAGGTTTGGCCAAGCTTTTCCTAGTTTCCTAGTTGTTCCTAGTCCACTTGCAGACTGGTGAGCATGCACAGCCTTTCCATTAGATCACAGAATTTTTTACTCAAAACAGTTTGTGCAAAGCAAAAGGCAGTGCATGGTAGAGAAGAGTCCCCTGAGAATTCGGAGATTAAGACAGAAGCCAGACGGAACCCCAGGGTGGCCAGGGCCCGAAGCAGGACTTCCAGCCCGGCTTTGGGGATTGGAAGCGCTGGCCCTACTCAGTTTGACCAGTTTCTTTGTTTTGGCCCTTCTCAGAGCCTTCCTCTGCGAATCTGCATCAGGATTGTACCGGGAGGGAGGGGAAAGCAGGAGGCACAAACACCTGTGGTGGATTAGACTCATCACCCAATGTGTTGAGTATTGAGTCCTCCTGAAGCTATCACTCCCTCCCCCCCGAAAAAAAAAAAAAAAAGTTTAGGTCCAGCTGGGAAAGGTGGAGCAATTCAAGAAGATAGGCCGAATCACTCTCCTGTTTATGCCACCTGGGGGTCAGCGAAGTTCGGTTTCTGTCCTGGGACAAGCAGGGCAGTTGGCAGGTCTTAACCCACTGTAACTACAGAGGGAAAATGTCTGCACTTCTCTAGTCTGATTAGCTTGGGTTTAAGCAAAACAGCGAGAGCTTGGTCTCCCTAAGAACAGAAGCTCATCTCAAGGATGACCCGGCCTGAGCAGCCCCAGAGGCGGAGGCACTGCCTGGGAACAGCTCCTGGTCACAGGAGCCGCCTCAATCTCTGAAGTGGTGATCAGTCTTGTGGTTAACCCGGATTTTTCAACTTTGTTCTTGTAATTATTAAGCTAGATCATCCGAAAACAAAAGGCAAGCCCTGGGCCCCATTCCTGCCTTCCACAAATATGAAACATGTACTACGTGTCAGAAATTGAATGTGGGTGAACAAGGAGACAGGATTCCTCCCATCAGAGGATCCCTTATGGCCAGTGTCGCCCTGGAGGTTGGGACTTGGAGTACAAAAGCAACGGGGACTCGGTGTTAGAGGACATATATGCCAAGCTTGGATGATCTTCTCTTAGGGAGTCGACTCATCCTTCACCCTGTTTTCCTTCAAGCCAACCTTGGACCATTTGTACCAGGAGTCCCAGATTTTTGGAGCTACTGGATACATCTCTCTGATGGGGAGACTTAGCATGTATGTAATTAAGGCGCTCTCTGGGGGAATTCATATGCCCACTGGAGTTTGGACCACTACTGTGGTCCAAAGTCCAGGGAGGTCACCATTCACATCCTACCTGCTTCCTAGATGGGTGTATCTGATGTCAGCGGTGTTCCCGTGGGAGTCAGGTGAGGGCTGGCCAGCTCCCCCGTGCTCAGCAGCAGCTTTGTGGGATGGAGAGCGGTGGTGGCAGAGGAGGGTCACAGTCTCCGGAGAAAGTGCAGGCAAGCAGGATTGGCAGAGTCCATACTCCTTCCCGCAGCAGGCTCCTCCTTATATGGGCTCACCAGGGAATGCCCCACTTTAGTTAAACAGTGACTCCTGGACCAGACCTCGGGGCCTCCTGGAGAAAGGATATTGTTTTCAACTGCAAGGTCTTCCAGTCACCTCCTAATCCCAGCTCACTTCCTGGAGCCCCCAGCTGAGCGGCCAATGTCTTGGCTGCCTGGAGTGTGTTTTTTTTTCATTGTTTCCAAGTATTTACACCAGGAATCAGGAATGGGGGAATGCGTGTTTCTACAGAAGCTCTCAGAACATTCTCACACAGCAAAGGGCGGTTGCCATGTGTTGCATATCAAGAGGGGCCCCTCAAAGTAAGTCACATCACATGGGCCTTCTGCTGGAGAGAGCATCTACTTTCCGCAAACAGGTCGTGGAACACATTAACCCCTGGGCTTGGTGAGCCCTGGGGGCAAGGTCGGCATCCTCGCTGCTTAATGGATCCGGGAGAAAGAGAGGAGAACCTGGATAGCAGGGCTCACCCTAGGTTCCAGGTGAGAATGATAAAGTAGGGAATGCAAGAAGAAAAATGTGGAAATCAGCAGAAACTGATGGAACTGGATCGATCCGGAACACGGAAGGCAGAACTGGAGCACTTGCCAAGTGTGGCTGAGACTGTGCCCCAGGGAGGCAGCCAGGTGGGTGGGAGGGGTCCCTCAACCATTGAAAGTGGGCTTTAATCCCACTTCCACAATTCCGAGCTGTCTGACTTGGGCCAGTCCCTTCCCCTCTGAGTCGTGTTTGACTATGTGATAGGAAGGTTATAAGGCTTGCCTTGTCTTCCCTCCTATTTATTTACTGGAACGCCTGCACCCCAGGGGACCCATGCTGCTGGAACTTTCACTGTAAATACAGTCAGCAATAAATGTGCTGTTTTATGAATTAAATTAATGAAAAAATAGACCTCTATTTGTGGTGCGTGCTCAAAATGATTTTCCTAATAGGGCATACAGTCAAAAACATTTGAAAGCCAGAGTTTCAGAAAAACTTGGTGTGAAAATGCTTTAGAAGGTCCTATCCATGTAAGTGTATCTTGAGACAGTGCCTAAAGAAAACCATCTGGGAGCTTTTCCTGCTTACTGATGATTTTGTCTTCTCTCATGTCATCAAATATATTTTTTTCCCCTTAGAGTAGGAACTGTTGCCTCAGAGCAAGATTTGGGAATATTGAGTTAAAAGGGGAACTGTCTCAGGACGCCTGGGTGGCTCAGTTGGTGAAGCATCTGCCTTCAGCTCAGGTCGTGATCCCAGGGTCCTGGGATCGAGCCGTGCATTGTGCTCCTTGCTTAGCAGGGAACCTGCTTCTCCCTCTGCCTGCCGCTCCCCCTGCTCATGTTCTCTCTCTTGCTCTCTCTGATAAATAAATAAAAATCTTTAAAAAGGGGGGGAACTGTCTCCCCAAGGTGTGTTCTTGGTGCCAGGAGACACACAAATCGCTAGGGATGAAATGGGGGACCCTGGAAAGAAGAATTGTTTCAAATCCAAGGGGCTGTTTTCTTTTGGGGCTTCCGGTTCTTTGGTGTTCTTCCTCCTCACTCATATGTGCTCTTTAGAAGCCAACTCTCAGGAATGTGTGTTTTCCAGAGAAATCCAGCCTGGGGCTGTAAACTGGGTGACCTCTATCCTAATTTTCTGGCTGGTCTTCCTCCAGGTCAGAAGGAAGTGTGGCATGCCCCTTGCATTCTTCCCGCACTGAGCAGTCCACATCTGCCCCCAGATGCAGCCCTCTGGTCCCCACGTAGGACCCACCTCGTCTTCCACGGGGTCAGGACTGCCTTCAGTGCATATGATGGCCCACCCAGGCCTCCATCATCACATCAAATGCACAGACCCCGCTGTGGCCTCTCCCGCCCGGGCTGTGGTCACCCGCCCCTCCTCTGCCAGTGTCATGACCATCCCTGAGGTGGCTGTCTGTTCCCCCCACAGCTGACACCCCTGCTCTCAGTGTCCTACAGAACTGGTAGAGAGATTGCTCTAGTGTGTCCCCTCCTCTGAGCCAGGAGAACCCCCGAGATGGGCTGGGCTTGGGGTCTCCACCCTCCCTTTGTGAACCCCTGCAGCCAATCTTGCCCCCGGTGAGTCTGCCTTCCCTTGGAGTGACTTCTTCCCAAGGAGAGTCTTCATCCGTTCAAGTAAACACTCCCAAGGGCGCCATCTTGCCAATCTCTAGCCATGCCTCAAGATGCCAGATCCTGGGAGATGCAGCTCTTCCCCTCCCTGCTGCTTCTTCTGCTTCGTCTCACTTTCTTCCCTCCAGCCTCTATTCTAGCCCTCTGCCTGCTTGCCTCCCTCTCCCCCTTTACCAGTTCCTTCATGAGAACCACCTGTGCCAGGCACTGTGCCAGGCCCGGGAGGCCCATCCATGAGCACCTAAAGCAGGGAAACCTCATCTTGACTGGGGGGTCCTGGGAGGCTCCCTAAGGAGGGACGGATGGAAGAGGACCCTACCAAGAGAAGAGAGTGCTGGAGGTGGTCCAGGCAGGGGTCAGAGTGGTGAGAAAGTGCAAATCCTAGAGGACAGCTTGATGAATGTTTCACAACATGAAATCCAAGTTACCAGCACCCAGATAAAGAGACAGGCCATTACCAGTACCCCAAAGACCCCTTTGCACCCCTTTCCCATCATGAGCCTCCGGGATGTCCCCAAGGTAAACTGTCCCCAGTCCTGTTCATTTTGATAAGTTCCATCTTGGTTTTATATATATATATATATATAATATAAAATATATTTTATATATGTATATATAAATTTAAATATATTTAATATTATATATTTATAAATTTATATATAAAAGAAAACAAATACAGTGTTGATTCAGGGGATTAAATCAGATGTCCCTGCAAAATAGGACAGGAGACTGTTGTGACAGAGCAGGCAGGTATGTAGAGGGTTTGCCATATAGTTAAAAGATCATCTAACCGATTTCATTATTTTTACCTTCCTCTGTGGGTGGAAAAAACCAAATCAACAAAGTGAGTTGATTTTTTTTTGAAGATTTTATTTTTTTATTTGAGAGAGAGAGAGAGCATGAGAGGGGGGAGGGTCAGAGGGAGAAACAGACTCCCCATTGAGCAGGAAGCCTGATTTGGGACTTGATCGTGGGACTCCAGGATCATGACCCGAGCCAAAGGCAGTTGCTTAACCGACTGAGCCACCCAGGTGCCCTGTGAGTTGATTTTTGCTAGTGCCCAAAAGTATGTAGTGGCCGGAGGCTCACCTAGCTTGAGTTTGCTGGGCTATGGACTGTGTTCTGGGTGGATTATGAACTGCCCCAGTCACGTTCTTAGGCTCAGAGCAATAGGTGACAGATTCAGCATTATCTTCAAGAGAAGCATTATACACACTTGAGTTTTCAAATCATAGTGTCCGGGCCCCACCACTTACTTAACTGTGGAATTTTGGACAAGCTACTTAACTCCAAGCCTGTTTCCTCAACCCCCAAATGGTGATGATAATAGAATCTAACTCAGCAGCCATCATGAGAGTGAAAAAAAGCAAAGGTGGCTCAACAGCTTCATACTAAGTCTGGTACCCAGGAACCATTCAGTAAGTGGCGGCTACGAGTTCGTAAAACCAGACATAGTCCATGGCTGGTGGAAGTTTAGCAGAGCCAGGTAAGAAGAGAGCTGGGACTTCTCAGCTGGAAACCAGGAACACGTATGAGAAGGACAAAGGTGATAACCCAGGCCAGAAAGGGAAAGCCAACACGGACAAAGAGAAGGTCCAGAGAGGGAAAAGGAAGTCATTTTCATGTGTTTCTTCAAGTTCTGTTTTAATAGCAAGTCAGTCTGAACACTCTAAGTATTGCCTGAAGAAACCAACAGATACGTTTGTTTCTGGTGTTGCCACATGTTGCCAAACTAAAAAAGACAGAAGCATTTGGCCAAGGAGAACCGAGCTCTGCTACCGATGGAGAATCCTTAGTCATGGGCACGCTGGAAAAAACGACCCCCCCCCAAAAAAAAAGACCCCCTTGCCTGCCTGCTGACTTGCTGGAGAGGGCCTGGAGAGACCCAAGTCCTGCTTGTGCTGAAGGAGCAGGAAGGCAACACCCTGTGTCAGGGCAGGGTTGCTGGGCGCTTGCTCTGCCCCTTTCAATGTTCCAGCATCCCTTGGGGTGAGCTCCTTGAATGGACACCCGGGGCTGGGAAAGCACAGTTCAAGGGTGGTCACTGTCACCGCAGCCTGAGGAGGACGCACAGACCAGGACTTTGCTGGGACGACACGTGGCGATGGGACAGGAGATTGGTCATTTCTGCTTCCTTCTTTGATTGCATCTCCAGTAAATAAGTTCTCAGGAATTTGAGACAAGAAGGCTTAGGCAAGCCAACATACGTGGGTGGGCAAGGGGGAATTGGCATAAGCCATATTGCTTATTCTTTAACTAAGCTGGGGCCCTGTGGAAAACCCCTCCTTCTTCCCGAAAGGAAAAAAAAATAGGGTGGAGTGGGGAAAGTGCAAATAGTAAGTGTGCAAGGTTGGTGCAGATGGCTTGAAGATAGGGAAAGGGCATTTGGTAAATGGGTGGGGGAATATCCCACTTGCCCAGGAAAGTCTGTGACCAATCTCTGGGGTGAGCAGACCTTGAGGAGGAAGACGGGGTGTGCCCAGAACAAAGAATCGACAAGCAGTTTCTTGCAGGGACTGAGAATCCACCGGATCTAAATCGGGCTCTTAGTTTTGAGTCAGTTGCCTTGAAAAGAGACCCCTCCATCCCCCTCGATGGGAGAGCCCTCCAGAAAACGTTCTTGGAGAGTCTGTTTAAACCAGGATAGCTTCTTCCTGTGGATTTCTGGGCTTCTCCATCTGTCCCCCAGCATAATGAACAAGAAAACGAATTAAGCTCAGTTGGGGGGACCTAAAGAAGGGGATATCCCAAAGAGACTGTATCTAAGCCAGTCTTGGGTGTGACAAAAATACTACAACAAGGAAGATAAATGAATCCCCAGGAGGAAAGAGGAAATTAGGCGGGGGCCTTAGAGAAGGGAGAAAGGGGGAGACCCTGGGACCTGAAGCCGCCGAGGATCCTCGTAGGGTCCTTGATGGGGCTGCTAACTGCCCACTGACACACTATCTATGAAAGATAAACAAAATAATTTCATTAATATGGTGCTGGCGCCATCACAAAGTAATGAAATGAGGAAGCTAAAACTGCCAAGTACTACTGTGGATGAGGAATAGAGATAGACCAGTTATGATTACAGAAAGCCAAGATGGGGGGTCAAAGAAATAATTGTGCCTCCTCGATAAGGCAATGCTACTGGGAGGTTGTGTACAAGCCCTTTAATATCTATTTTTATCCATCCTAGAGCCATACTTACATCTTGAGAGGACAATTACTGGACAACGGACCGAGCGTGAGGATAAGTACAGTGTTCTCTGTTGCAAATTTTGCGTCTGAACAATCAAGCTTTATTCATTTCTTGTTTGCTCATCATGTTAACCTTTTATTATGCAAAACTGTCAATTCAATTGCACAATGCAAAAAAAAAAAAAAATCTGGGACAATTCACAAGCGATGTAGTGATGTTTACCATAGCTGCTAAAAGGAAAAAAACTAACCCGAAAGAATCTGCTGAAGAGGATTCTCCTGCTCTGCTCCGACACTTGGATACTCATTAGCAAGCCGATCTGCTCACTGGGGAACATGAACTGACTCCTACTCAAGTGCACACTAGGAAGGAGTTGGGAGGCCTCCTTTCCTGCACCGAAAACAAAACATTCACACTAGTGAACTGGTGTACGAGAGAAAGCTTGGGTGGTGAGCTCTCAGCAGCAGTTCTCAAATTTAGATCCATAAGATTCACTGGGGGAGGGGGTTGTTACGAAATGGAGAGATCTCCATTTAGGAGGTTTGGGGTGGGGTGTGAGAATCCACAGGTTAACAGGCATCCCAGGAGACTGCTTTGAGGACGGATCTCTGTAGTAGCCCTGGTTCTGCTGGCCCACGGCTTAGAAAAGGCAACCCCCTCCTGACATGCACGCATGAGTCCTGCTAGGACGTTGGTGCTGTCAGAAGGTCGTGGGGCCTTCACAGGGTCAGGAGGTAGGGCTGCCTTCTGTGAGCATGCCGGGGGCCCTGGAGGAGATCCTAGTGGCAAGTCAGGGCCCTTCTACCAGTGGTCAGAGTAAACTTGTAGAGCAGATTTTAGAGGCCACCTCTGCCCACCTCTGTTCCCCAGATGATTCTCAATCTTGGCTGTGCATTAGATCAATCAAGTCGGACACTTGGGGTTGAGTAAGGGTGTTCCTGGCAGTAATATTTTTAAAAAGATCCTTGAGCAATTGTAATGTGCAGCCTGGATTGAGAACCATGGGTTTAATCTTTTTCTTACCTCCTGGGTCCCTCTCTCCGGTCTCCCTCATGGGTGGGGGCATTTCTAATTGCTCAGTGCATGCACCACCCCCTCTGGCTGCTGGAACGCCCCAGCTCTGCCACCCCACACAGCCTGCTGTTTCTGAGTGCGCCATCCCCCTACACCAGCCCTCTCTTGCCGAGAAAACCCTCTTCCCTCAGTATGGTACTAGGGGAGTATGCTAGTTTTCAGGAGTTATGGAAGGAAAATGTGTATTTCTGTACCCCCTTCATTCATAGCATGCAAATGATTAATGGTCTAAGGTCTTAGGGCAAATTCCCTGAGAAACAGACTCTGAGAGGAGATTTATGTGCAAAAGGTTTACTGGGGAGTGTTGTTGGGATCAGTGCCTGTAGGGCAATGAAGGAAGAGGGAGGTGCTGGGCAGAAGGACCCAGACAGAGGCTGTTGCAACAAAGGTCTCAGCAGACCTCCATGGCTGGTCTAGACTCTGGATGGACCTTCAGAACTGTTCCACTCTGAGGCATGAGGGCAAGTCTTTTATATCCCCCACATGGCCCAGTAACTGAATGCAGGCTGTATTTGGGGAGGCCGCATACCCTTGGATGAGGTGACTCTTCAGTCAAGGACAATTCAGGGCAATGCCTGGAGTCCCCCTACTTGGCAGAACCACCAGCTTTCAATGTGCCAGCGGGTGGTTCTCAGTCAAGTAGGGAGACTTCATGTCCCAGTCCTGAGCCAGGATCTACCTGTCACACTACTTCATCCACTATACCAACCATGCTTGGGGTCTTTATTTTCTGAGAGAAGATTTTCAGTAGAAATGAATACTTTATTAGTTTGCTTGAGCAAGGGAGGCTTCTCAGTGTCCTCCAGAAGCAACATGGTTGTGGTGTAAAAATCTCTGGATTCAGATTAGAATCCCAGCTTGGCCCCTTACTTAACTTAGGCAAGTCATTAAAATCTCTAGGCCTCCATTAAATTGTCTTTGCAATGCGGCTGACCAATAAGTACCTTGCAGAGTCACTAAGCACTAAATGCGATGGGTGGGCAGTATCTGGGACAATGGAGTTTGTGCGAGCTGGGCCTTGCCCACTGCTTGTCCTGGTAGCTAAGATACTGAGAAAACACTGTTCCTGGGGGGATGGTTGCCCCATATTTGGATGCAGACTTGCTCAATTCTCAGACACCCGCTTCTCTCCCTGGAGTACCACAAGTGCCTTGCCCAGTTTTTCTTTAATTGGTGGCCTGGCTCCCCTGGGTCTGAAGAAATCTTAAAGTCAACATGAAAGGCAACTACCAGTGGGGCCAAAGAACTGACTCACGCTGAATTTCTGCTCCATCAGTGGGGTTGCCAGTCTCCCAAATGATAATTCATTATGAAGTTGACTAATAACCAATTTTAGCAAAATGTTGTGAGACTATCAAATGAATAAAAAATGGAACTCAAAATAAAATATTCAATATGATTTCAACTGTTTTACAATGGCTCAGGGAAATTCTGGAAGCAAAAATGTCAAGATGTCACAATAACTGCCTCTGTATGGTAAGACTGTGGCTGATTATATTCATGCCTTCTTTACATGTTTCTATAGTTTCAGTTTTTTCCATGAGGAGCAGTGGGTGGAGAAAGAAAAGGAAAAAGAAAATGGATCATGTGTTCCCACTGGGGGAAGGCACATGCCAATGTTTCCCACCAGCTTTTCCCACATATCACGATGGGCTTGTAGGGGGCGTTGCAAAGCATAGTGTCCATCTCATTTCCCCGGGGCTAAAGATGTCTGTGTGAGGAGATGTTAGCAAAGCAGACACTTTGGGAGCTTGGCTGCTGGGTGTTTTGGGGGAGACCTGTTGTCAGCTGCAGGCTGCCTGCTGTGTGGGTGCATTTCCCCGCCTTCACTGGATAATTTTGTCACCAAGGACAATATTTGTAATTCCGCATGAGTAGCTCTCCTGGTGAGACTGAGGGGGCCGCTGTGGTGCGGGCACCAGGGCTGAGGTGAGAAGGCTGGTATTCCAGTTGTGTGAAGAGATGGGAAGCTGGATGTAGATTGAGGGGCATGTGGAATCCCAAGATGATGGGAACTGGGCTTGGATGGGTCCTGGTAAGTCCCATCTGTCCTCAAAATATACCCTCCCTCTGATGACCCACTGCTAGGATACCTGGAGGCCAGCAAAGAGGAAGGCATGACCAACTATTGGGGAAGTTAGAGGCCTGTCCTGGCAGCCCTCAAGAACAAGGCCACAAGAAACTAGATCAAACCAGACAGGCCCAAGATGGTAGGTGCCATGACAGGAAACCCCTGACCAAATAAGGAAGAAAAAGCATGAAATCCTGCTTCCAAGAAATCCCCACCACAAGAAAAGAATATTTCACCCTCTTGTTAACAACTGCCAATAGTTTTATAGAAACCATATAGAAACCTGAACCCCAGTGAGGAATACCCTCCCTCTCTCTCTCTTTCTCTCCCTCTCCCCTCCCCACTCACCCACTCACATTTCAAGAGTGTACTTTCGTGTTAATAAACTTTCCGGCTTGTACTGCCCACCCACCGTGCTGTGTCTGTTTTTGAATTCTTCCTCATATCCAGACCAAGAGCCTTTGATGATATCTTTGAGACAGGCTGGGTTGAGGCTTGAAGGCCAGTAGTCTCCTCAGTTCACCTGGCAACATTGTTAGCCTCGGGACCTTTGGGGACAGGTGTCATTTCACTGGTTTCAAGTGTTTTTCAAATGTTTAACCCATTATTGAGAGAATCCTTAGCAGAGAGCCAGGCACATGGGAAGTAGGTAGGTGTTGAGGAAGGGAAAGAGAGATTTTAGAGCTGGAGGAGGGTCTTAAGATCACCTTGTCTTACCCATTACAGGGAGAAGTTGAGCCCCAGAGAGGTTAATAATGAGCCTGGAGTGACCTCTGTCTGAATCAAGACCAACATTCTGCAACTGTAGGCTGGTGTGTTGTGAGTTGAAATATCTGCCCCAGAATAACATATGTAGGAGTCCTAACGCCCAGTACCTCAGAATGTGACCTTATTTGGAGAGATGGTCTTTACAGAAGTGTGTAAGGCACACATCTGTATGTAAGGCAAAGCACAACTCTGAAAGTTGACATCTGAGCCCACCTGAAGAGCCCTGGCCTGTGCAAGGGAAGATGGAATAGATTAGTCATTCTGAATATATTTTTTTCTTTAAAAAAATCAGTGGAACTGTTTCTTCAAATTTTAATTGGAGGCCCAAATAAATAAAAATTAATAATCTTTTTTAAAAAATGAGTTGCTCTGTTTAAAAAGTGGGCAAAAGACTTGAATAGCTGTTTCTTCAAAGAAGATATATTAGTGGCCAATAAGCACAAGAAAAGATCCTCAGCCTCATTAGTCTTCAGGGAAATGCAAATCAAAACCACAACGAGGTACCACTTCACACGCATTCCAGTAGATATCATATATATAAAAGGAACATACCATGTATTGGCAAGGATTTGGAAAAATCAGAAGCTTTATACACTGCTAGTGGGAACAGAAAATGGTGCAGCCATCATAGAAAACAGTACAGAAAACGCTGTAGAAAACCATTCCTCAAAAAATTAAATACAGAATTATCACATGATCTAGGGATTTTACTTCTGGGTGTAGATCCAAAAGAAGTGAAACCAGGGACTCAGATGGGTATTTGTCCACAGCAGCATTATCCACAGGAGCCAAAGAAGGAAGTAACCCAAATGTCCAATGATGAATGAATGGATCTTGAAACCGTGGTATATACACACAACATAATATTCTTTAGTCTTAAAAAGGAAGGAAATTCTGACATATGCTACAACGTAGATGAACCTTTTAGACATTATGCTAAGTGAAATAAGCCAGTCACAAAACGACAAATACAATATGATTTTACTTGTATGAGCTACACAGAGTAGTCAATTTTAACACACATACACACACACACACACACACACACACAAGCTGTTCTCATGGAACTGTTGAATTTATGTTTATGTATTTGGGCTTCCAAATAAGTTTCAGCCCCCGTGCCCCAGCCTAGATGTGAGGCCCCTAAAACACCTCAGAAGGACCTGAAGGAAGATATCTGAGAAACCCTGGGCTCCAGGATCCAGAAGCTCATTCCAGTTCTGACCTCCCAGGAATTCATGACCTATGCCAACCCTTCCCCTCCAGGAGCATTTTGCCTCTGGGATATGGCATCAAAAACTATAATCTGGACCTTCCCTTCTCTACCTTGTTCTCCACTTCCTTCTCTCTAGCTAATATAGTGTTTCTGTTTTCCAAGCTACAAGTCCATACAAAGAATTATAATAAATAAAATGCCCTTTCTCAAGAAATTCACTATCAAGAGTGAAAATCTGTCACAAGATTAAACTTACTATGCAAACAAGATCATGAAAGCACCTTATTTCTGAGGAATAAGTAAAGATGTATTTATTTTTGAGGCTGGTTCACCATTTAGGTAAAAAATTCCACCTCAATTAACCAGATTGATCACAGCAGGACCTTCAAACAGTTTGATCTTGACACCTCAGGGACCTGTAAAATTCAAAGGTGTGCTTTTTTCCTGGTTGATACTGGGATAAAATTGGCTATGGGCTATAAGATGAAAGGAATTTCTCTTGGTTTCCAAATTTTATGTAAGAATGAAAATTCTTGAAGTTTTCATATCAAGGATTTTTCTGTTAAAAAAAAAGGAGTGAGGAAATGAGTGTAAGCATGACAACTCAAAGAGCTGTGATCTATTGATTTAAACTTTTTGGAGAGAAACTATACTTTTTAATTTTTAATCATTTCTTTTTTATTTTATTGTATTTGGCTTTATCTCATTTTATTTATTTTATAAGATATGGTAAGATTTTGCTGGACTAAATTTGGACGCAGGTTGGAATCTTGCAGATTTTCCAATGTGCAATGTTCAATTTCTGCACTTCAAAAATGTGTTTTTTAATCTAGTTGGGTCTTTGGGAGACAAATATGCAGATAGTTAAGATACAGCACTGATTAACATGCAGGTAATCCCTTTCTAACTCTTAGATTATCTTCTTTGTGATGATCCCAGGTGTTTGGGGTTGTCCATATGCGTATAATCCCTTAAGTGGAGAGGCTGTGAAAGAGAACTTTGTTTTACATCATGGTGGAAGAAGATGTCCCTCATTTTTGTCCCCCCTCCAAACAAAAATAATTCAGCATCTATCCAGGGAGAAAGATGGCCTTGTGGGAGCCATGGGATCCAGCACCATGCACCAAGAAAACTAGGAGGAGTCTTGCCCACCTGTGCATTAGGTAATATGAATACAGATCTTGGTCCTGGCTGCGGTACCTTCAGTGGCCCATGAACTGGTTCCAGTCCCTCTTAGCTGCTGTCTGGGAACCCCTGCAAACCTGGTAAACTGTCTTAGACAACCATCCACTGACAAGACAGTCTTTGTGGAAGTCCAGGTTTCCAGAAGAGAAGCACTAGGACACTACTGGAGAAAAGGGAAGGAAGGAAGGAAGGAAGGAAGGAAGGAAGGAAGGAAGGAAGGAAGGATGGAAAGGGAAGGGAAGGGAAGGAGGGAGAAAGGGAGGGAAGGAGGGAGGGAGGGAAGGAGGGAGGGAGGGAATGTGGGAGGGACGAAGGGAGGGAAGGTGGGACTGAGGGAGGGAGGGAGAGAGAAAGAGAAAGAAAAAAGAAAGAGAGGAAGGAAGGAAGGAAGGAGGAAGGAAGGAAGGAAGGAAGAAAAAGAAAGAAAGAAAGAAAGAAAGAAAGAAAGAAAGAAAGAAAGAAAGAAAGAAAGAAAGAAAGGGTTTGGATATTGGACACTGCAATTAGTGAAGACTGGAAGAAGTGAAACTACTTCAAATGTGAAGGTAGCAATGCAAAATCTCAAGGAACATGGAAACTCGAGGATACATGATACCATGAAAAGATCAAAATAATATTCCCATAAGCAAATCCAAGACATAGAGATTTGTGATTTATGTGACAAAGAACTCAAAAGAGCTATTTTAAGGAAACTCGATGATCTACAAGAAAACACAGAAAGACAATTCAACAATATCAGGAAAACAATAAACAAACAAAATGAGAAATTTAACAAAGAGATGGAAATCACAGAAGAGGACCAAACAGGGGCACCTGGGTGGCTCAGTCATTAAGTGTCTGCCTTCGGCTCAGGTCATTATCCCAGGGTCCTGGGATCGAGCCCCACATTGGGCTCCCTGCTCCACGGGAAGCCTGCTTCTCCCTCTCCCACTCCCCCTGCTTGTGTTCCCTCTCTTGCTGTGTCTCTCTCTGTCAAATAAATAAATAAAAATCTTAAAAAAAAAATTCTGGAGCAAAAGAATACAATGAATGAACTGAAAGTGCAATAGAGAGCATCAACAGAAGAATGGATCAAGCATAAAAAAGAATCTGTGAGATAGAAGACAAGGAATTTGAAATTATCCAGTTCAAGGCAGACAAAGGAAAAAGAATGAAAAAGAATAAAGCAAGCCTACATGATCTGTAGGACACCTTCAAATGAACCAATCTGCAAACTGTTAGAGTTCCAAAAAAGAAGAGAGGGAGGAAGAGGCAGAAATCTTCTTTAAAGAGATGATGGCTGAGAACCTTCCAAATCTGGGGAGAGATTTGGATATCCAAGTTTATGAAGCTCATAGGTCACAAAACAAAATCAACTTAAAGAGCTCCTCTCTAAGCCACTTTATAATAAAACCGTCAAGAATCAAAGACAAAGAGAGAATCCTAAAGCAACACAAGAAAAAAAAAGTTTGCAACTTCCAAGGGAAGCTACATTAGGCTACAGTGGATTTCTCACTACTAGGAACCATACAGACTAAGAAAGAGTGGGATGTTATATTCAAAGTGCTGAGAGAAAAAAACCTGCCAACCAAAAAATTCTATCCTTAGGAATGAAGGAGTAGTAAAGACTTGCCAAGACAGCAATGACAACAACAACAACAACAACAAGATGGAATTCATCACCACTAAACCTGCTATAAGAGATGCTGAAAAGAGTTCTTCAAGCTGAAATGAAAGATGTAAGATGAAATCAGTAAGATGAAAACTTATGAAAATATAAAACACACTGATAAAGGTGAGTAGTCAAATTCAGAATACCCTAATACTCTAATACAGTGCTGTATTTACCACTTAACTCTAGCATAAAGGTTAAAGGACAAGAGTACTAAAAATATCTATAGCTACAATAATTTATTAATGGATACACAGCATAAAAAGAGGTAAATTGTGACATAAAAATGTAGCGTTTTTCATGGGGTTGAGGTTAAGTCATTATCAATGTAAACTAGACTGTGGTGTCTATAAGATGTTTTATGTAAGCTCATGGTAACTGCAAAACAAAAACATAATATTCAACCAAAGGTAAAGAGAAGGGAATCAAAGCATACCACTATGGAAAATCATCAACTCATAAAGGAAGGCAGCAACAGAAGAAGAAAGGACCAAGGGAACTATAAAAAGCTAGAAAACAATAAGATAGCATTAATAAATCCTTATCCATCAATAATTACTCTAAGTGTAAGTGGATTAAATTTTCCAATGAAAAGACAGAGCAGCTGAATGGATTAAAAAACAAAAAGATTAAATTATATGCTGTCTACAAGAGACTCACTTTAGCTTTAAGGACACACATAGACTCAAAGTGAGGGGATGGAAAATGATATTCCATTCAAATGGAAATCAAAAGAGAGTAGGGGTAGCTAGCTATACTTTTATCAGACAAAATAAACATTAAGCCCAAAATGATAATAAGAGATAAAGTCATTATATAATGATAGATGGGTCAATTCATCAAGACAATATAACAAAAAATAAACAACCTAACTTTACACCTCAAAGAACTAGAACAAGAACAAAGTAAGCTCAAAGTTAGCAGAAGGAAGAAAATAACAAAGATCAGAGCAGGAAAAAAAAAGAAAGAAAGAAATAGAAACCAGAAAAAAATAGAAAAGATCAACCAAACTAAAAGTTAATTTTTTAAAAAGATAAGCAAAATTGACACAAGTTTAGCTAGACTACAAAAAAAAGAGAGGCTCACATAAATAAAAAATGAAAGAAGAGACATTATACTGATACCACAAAAATACAAAGGATATAAGAGATTACTATGAACAATTACATACCCATAAGTTTGATAAGAAGAAATGGATACATTCCTAGAAGCATACAACCTACCAAGAATGAACCATGAAGAAATAGAAAATCTGTACAGACCAATAATGACTAAGGAGATTTAAGCAGTAATTAAAAACCTCTCAACAAAGAAAAGCCCAGGACGAGAGTATTTCACTGGTGAATTCTACCAAACATTTAGAGAAGAATTAATGCCAGTTCTTCTCTAACTCTTCCAAAAAACTGAAGGGGAAGGAACACTTCAAACTGATTGCACAAGGCCAGTATCACCCTGATACCAAAGTCAGATAGATAAGGACCCTACAAAAAAGAAAAAAAAAAAAGAAAGAAAAGTACAGACAAATATCCCCCATGAATATAAATGTGAAAATTCTCAAGAAAATATTAGCAAACTGAATTTAACAGCACATTAAGAGGATCAACTATCATGATAAAGTAGGGTCTATCCCTGGGATACAAGGATGGTTCAACATATGTAAATCAATAAATGTGATACACCACAATAAGAGAATAAACGATAAAAATCATATGTTAATCTCCATAGATGCAGAAAAAGCATTTGACAACTACAACATCCTTTCATGTTAAAAACTCCTCACAAATAAATTGAGTGTAGAAGGAACATATCTCAAAATAATAAAGGCCGTATATGATAACCCCTCAGCTAACATCATACTCAATGCTGAAATGTTGAAACCTTTTCATCTAAGGTGAGGAACAAGACAAGGGTGCCCACTCTCACCACTCCTATTCAACATAGCACTGAGATCCTAGGCAGAGCAATCAGGCAAGAAAAAGAAAGAAAATACATTCTTTCTTTGCAGAGGATTGGATCTCATGTGGAAGGACTGGATCTTTGCAGAGGATTGGATCTCATGTAGAAAATCCTAAAGACTGCACCCAAAAACTATTAGAATAAATGAATTCAGTACAGTTGCAGGATACAAAATCAACATACAGGAATCAGTTGAACTTCTATACACTAACAACAAAATATCTAAAAAGGAAATAAAAATTCCAATGCCATTCACACAGTAGCATCAAAAAACAATAAAATACTTAAGAATAAATTTAACCAAGGAGATGAGATACGTATACTGAAAACTGTTAAGACTTTGATGAAAGAAACTGGGGAAGAAACAAATAAATGGAAAGATGTCCTATATTTATGACTTGGAAGTTAATATTGTTAACATGTTCATACTATCCAAAACCATCTATAGATTTGATGCAGGCCCTGCCAAAATCCCAATGGCATTTTTCATAGAAATAGAAAAAATAATCCTAAAATTTGTAGGGAACCACAAAGACACCTAATACCCAAAGAAATCCTAAGAAAGATGAACAAAGCTGGAGACATCACACTTCCTGATTTCAAATCATACTACAAAGCTATAGAAATCAAAACAGTATGGTCCTGGTATAAAATTAGACACACAGACCAATGGAACCCAGAGCCCAGAAATAAAGCCATGCAAATATCACCAACTAATATTTGACAAGGGAGCCAAAAATGTTTAATGGGGAAAGGATAGTCTCTTCAATAAATGGTGTTGGGAAAACTGAATAACCACATGCAGAATGAAATTGGTAACACCATTCACAAAAGCTAACTTGAAATGGAATTAAAGACTTAAACATGAGAACTGATACCATAAAACTCCTAGCAGAAAACAGATCCTTGACATTGGACTTAGCAACGATTTTTTTGGATGTGACTATGACACCAAAAATACAAACAACAAAAGCAAAAATTAATAAATGGAACTATATCAAACTAAAAGCTCCTATGCAGCAAAAGAAACAACAAAATGAAAAGGCAACATACTGAATAGGAAAAAATATTTGCAAATCATATATCTGATAAGGGTTAATATCCAAAATATATAAAGAACTTACACAACTCAATAGCAAAAAACTAAACAATCCAATTTAAAAGGGGGCAGAAGTACTGAAGAGACATTTTTCTAAAGAAAACATCTAACAGGTACATAAAAAGATGTCCTGTATCACCAATCATCAGGGAAAGAAAATTTAAACCACAGTGGGATATCCTGTCACACCTGTTAGAATGACTATCATCAAAAACACAAGAGGTAAGTGTTGGTGAGGATGTGGAGAAATGTGCACTGTTGATGGGAATGTAAATTGGTTGAGCCACTATGGAAAACAGTATGGAGGCTCCTCGGAAAATTATAAAGAGAATTACCATATGATCCAGAGGTCCCACTTCTGGGTATAGATCTAAAGGAAATGAAATCAGGATCCTGAAGAGTTATCTGCATTCCCATGTTCATTGCAGCATTATTCACAATAGCCAGGATATTGCAACATCCTAAATTCCTATTAATGGATAAATGGATGAAGAAGATGTGATATATATGTGTATATCTTTTATACACACACACACACACACACACATAGTGGAATATTATTCCACCATGGGAAAGAAGGAAATACCGCCACTTGTGACAAAATGAATGGACCTTGAGGCCATTAAGGAAAATGAAGTAAGTCAAAGAAAGACAAATACTTATATGTGGAATCTGAAAAAGCTGAACTCATAGAAACAAAGAGTACAGTGGTGACTATCAAGGGCTGGGGGCTGGAAAAAATGGGGAAATGTTGGTCAAAGGGTACAAAGTGTCAGTTACAAAGTTATAAGCCAATAAATTTTAGGGATCTAATATACAGTGTGGTGGTTATAGTTAACAATACTGTATTATACACTTGGAAGTTGCTAAGAGAGTGGATCTTAAATATTCTCGCCACAAAAATGAAATGATAATTATGTGAGTTGATGAAAGTGTTAACTAATGCTACAGTGGTAATTGTTTCACAACATGTAACTTCGTAAATCTTAAATTAGCTATACCCTATTAAGAGTGGAACATTTATACAATGGAATATTGTAAAGCTATTCACATACACACACACACACACGCACACATGCACAACATTTAACAACACTTGGAAACGCTCACAGTAAAATGTGGAGTAACAGAAAATATTATAATTGCATAGATAGCACTATCTAAAAATTCTGTTTGAGAAACACAAATCAAATCAGGTTAAAGCCATGAGGGTAAAGTTATAGAGAACAAAGATTAGACAGAATTATTTCAAAATGTAAATACTGCTTATCTCTGAATGGTGATATTATGAATAACTTCTATTTTCTTCTGTAGTCATTTCTGTATTTTGTAAGTTGTTCATAAAATATGTATATTATCCTTAAAATTAATGAAAAGACATTTAAAAAAGTATTTTTGGCAACTATGGAAAACAGTATGGCATTTTCAAAAAATTGAATATAAAATTACCATATGATCCCATAATTCCATTCTGGGCATATACCTGAAAGAATTAAAAGCAGGGACTCAAACAGATATTTGTTTTGTTTTGTTTTCTTAAAGATTTTATTTATTTGTTTGAGAGAAAAAGAGCAAACAGAGAGCATGAGTGGGGGGAGGGCCAGAGGGAGAGGGAGAAGCAGGATCCCTCCCAACTGAGCTGGGAGCACTACATGGGCTCTATCCCAGGATCCTGGGATCACAACTTAAGCCTAAGGCAGAGGCTTAACTGACTGAGCCACCCAAGTGCCCCTCAAACAGATAATTGTATACCTCTGTTTATAGCAGCATTATTCACAAGAGTAAAAAAATGGAAGCAATCCAATTGTCTATCAATGCATAAATGAAAATACAAAATGTGTTATGTATGTAAAATGAAATACTCTTCACCCTTTCAAAGAAAGGAAATTCTGACACATATTATATGAATGAGTCTTAGACATTATGCTAATCACAAAAAGGCAAATACTATATGATTCCACCGATAAGCGGTACCTTCACCTATTATAAATGAAAGAAAGGAGGAGGGAGAGTGGGAGAGGAATGGGAAGAAGACAGAGGGAATGGGAAGAATGGAGAGAAAGAGAAATGAAGAGAATGGAAGGACCAGGAAAATGAGATTCGAAGCTGCAAACAAGAACAAACTTTTAAATAAGGCCCTGAGTCTGCATTGAACTTTTGACAATTACGGTTTGTCAGCATGGTAACTGATTTGTAATTATTTTACGGGAGTTTAGCAACTCTGTATGTAACTGGCTCAGAGCAGTTGCAGAGCTGTTAATCCTGAATGTTTATTACCCACCATTCAATAAATAGCTTAATAAATCTAAAGAAGTCCAATTCATGGGGATGGTTATGGCATGCTATTCAAATTCCAAGCAATTACAATAAAACCATGTCTATTGAGGGTAATGTAGGTTTGTTTTTTTTTTTAATTTGATATTGGAGGATGCTGGTACTTGACACCCCTTTGAGCTATTATTTGCTCTCTGTCTGGGTCACAGGGGGCAGGGCAGACATCAGAGGCTGCCATTTTGCTGTCTGCCAGGATGATGGAGGGAGATGGGATACAGGCTCGTCATCTTCCATGCTGTTTGGGGATCTAGGTTCCTGGTGACAGTGACATTACAAGGCTGTTTGTTTCTTGTTCAGAGCTTACATCTGACCTTGGGGTGGTACAGCATGTCACAGCTGATGTTGGGTGAGTTTTGGGCATCTTCTAGAAGGTGAGTAATTTGGGAAGAGTCAGGAGTGATGATTTCTTTCTTCACAGCTCCTGTCAAGATCAGGGACTTCTCTGCTCACTTCTCAGAGCCCAGTGCAACTACACAGAGGGCTGAGCGTGGATTAGAAAGGTGATAAGAAACCACATACACACACATACACACTTCATGACATTATTTACCCTTGGCCTGTGGATTTCCTCTCATTCTGACACTTTGCCTTGTCTCCCATCAGGGAGGCAACTGGTTGGAAGTGATGCAAAGTGGGAAAGATACTAGCCTAAAAGAGAGCTGATCTGGTCCTGGCCTTGGCGCTTACCTTTACTGTGTGGCCTTGGACAGGTCACTTCAACAGGGGACCTTCAGTTTCCCCTTCCAGTTCTGATACTGGTTTGATGCTTCAGTGAAAGAGAATAGTAGGTGAACAAGAGAGACAGTCAGAAGAGGTGCTCTACAAAGGGGGATCCATGTCTGAACTGGGGACAAGACTTTACATCGTCCAAAGGCAGAAGTCTGAATCCACCTTCTTTCAGGTCATACATTTACTGAATACCTATCTATTCAATGTGAGGTTCAATGTCCAAACTGCACATGAATGAGATTCATTCCCCTCCCCACTAAGAGTTCAAATCTAGTGAAACAAGAGACACAGACTTCAATAATTAAAGTACAAGAGATAAATGCTAAACTGGCCTTTTGGAGAAAGTGTTTTAGGAGCCTAGAGAAGGAAAGTCATTCATTTTGAGTTGGGGAAGGATGTTGTTTAGGTCAGGCTTGATGGAGACATTGGTATTTGAGCCTTGAAGATGGGTGAAGAGACATTCACCACTGAGAAAATGGGGGGAGGGCATGTAAAGGGAACAGCAAAAGTGAAAAGGGTGGAAGTGTGTTCATTCACCTCCAAAATGCCAGAAATGGTTTGGGGGCACTGAGGATACAATAGTAAATAAGATGGCCTCTGATTTCATGGAGCTTATAGACAAGTGGGTAGGGACAGGTACTAAAACAGTCAAATATATCAGTGAATGACGTGGTCTTAAGAAATGGACAATCCCATGTGCTTGAAGTGTGGGGTGCACAGTGAGGAAAAGCTGGACATGAACTTGATAAGATACAAACTTAAAAGACTGTGGAGGGTCTTATGTGCAGTGCTTAGGAGCTTGTACTTTGTCCTTTAGGTAGTAGGAAACTAACAAAGATTTTTTTTTTTTTTTAGTGGAGAAATATTACCAGATTTATGTTTTAGAACTAAAACAAGAACTAAAACCAAGCAAAGAATACATTAGCGTGAACGAGGCTGACTGCTGAGAAAGCAATTAGAATGTTATTACTGTAGTCTAAGAAAAAGATGATGAGAATGGAGGTAGGGCCATAGCTGTGGTGATGAAGACAAAGAGACAGATTTGAAAGGCATTTCAGAGGCACAAACAAGATCTGGTGACATGAGCAGTGAATGAGAACGAGGCAGAGATGGTACCATTTACAGACTGAGTGACTTGGGAACTATTTATACCATTCTCAAAGATAGAGAACACAGAAGGAAAATCATGTAGTTGGACTGGAGGTGCCTATGGGACAGCTAATAAGTTCCTCATTAGCAGTGTCAGCTTCAGTCTCATACGATCCAGGCTGGGGCTAGTGATTGGAGAATTGTCAATCCAGGGGTGTAAGTTGAAGTCATGAAAATGCACGAGTCCACTCAGAAAAGAATGGAGAAGACTAAGCCACACTGATGAAACTTACGCAGAAGATGACTGAAGAAATTCATAATGAACACTCAGGGACAATGATATCCTAGTATCAAGGAAAGAAATATATATATATAATTATTTAATATATATACACACACAAATATATACACACATATATCTATATATCTATAGAGATATCTCTATCTATCTATATATATGAGGTATAGAAAGGAGATGTAGATTGAAGGGAGAAAAATTTATTCCTTCTGGTGGAGAAGTCAGGGAAACCTCCTGCAGAGGTGCCATAAAGCTGGGTTTTGAAAGACTGAAAGGATTTTGCCAGGTGGACAAAGATGGGACATTCATTCCGGAGACTGAGAATAGTATGTTCAATAAAATGAAGGCAAGAAAGAGAATGTCATGTATTTTAGGAATTACAAGCAATGTGGTATTATTGGAGCATGAAGTGTGTTGGGGAGTGCCAAAGGATGGGGCTAAAAGGCAAACAGGGAGGAAATCATAAATAGCTTTAGGTGCCATGCTTTAGGCTAAGAAGTTGGTTTTCACCTTGTAGATGGAAATAAAAGATATAAGCAAGGAAGACTTGGGGTTTTGAAAGAGCTCTTTGATTTTAACTTTTCGGCTTATTGATTCTTTTTTTTTTATCTGATTGGTTTATTTCATGGTTCTTCTAGTTTAAGATGAGTGCTTGGTTTCTTTTGATTTTTCAGTGTCCTTTAATAATTAAGTGCTACTTGTATAGTGTCTTGTATTATTTTTGTATGGAGTGTTACATTTTTCATTGTTACCTTGGTAGTAAGTCATTTCTTTTTTAATTTCCTCTATGAAATCGATGGAATGGAAATTTTAAAAATAGAAAGAATAAATAAATCCAAAATCTGATTTTTCAAGAAAACCAATAAAACAGATATACCTCTTTTAAGCTTTTTTTTTTTTTTTAAGATTTTATTTATTTATTTGAGACAGAATGAGAGAGAGAGAGAGAGAGCACATGAGAGGGGGGAGGGTCAGAGGGAGAAGCAGACTCCCCGCCGAGCAGGGAGCCTGACGCCAGACTCGATCCCGGGACTCCAGGATCGTGACCTGAGCCGAAGGCAGTCGCTTAACCAACTGAGCCACCCAGGCGCCCCTCTTTCAAGCTTTTTAAGGGAGAAAAGAAGAGAGTATAAAAATAGACAAGATTAAAAGTGAAAAAGACACATGTGCCACCAATACATGTTTGAATCGTTTTACTAACAAAACTGAAAATTTAGACTCAATGTATTAATTCCAGGTAGAATATATCATATTAAAATTGATTTCAAAGGAAATGGAAATCTTGACTTCCCTCAATTACTAGAGAAGAAATACATAAACTGATGAGGGAGTTTCACCTTGCCTAGAAATGGGGATTTTATATAACTTAAGAATAGGTAATTCCTATTTAACTACTCCAGATGCTAGAAAGAAGCTTGACAAAGACAACAAAGAAGGAAAACCATATCCCCAAAATCATATCCCAATATCCCCTATAATTTAATTCTTAATACCCTAATTAAGTACAAAATTCTTAATACCTTAATTAGGTACAGATTCTAAGTGAAATATTAGCAAATAGAATTTGGCAATGACCTAAAGAATGATATATTATTATTAAGCAGATTTTATAGTAAGGGTGGTTTAATATGAAAGAGTCTATCAAAACAACCCATTATTTCATTATATATTATTATATCAATAAATTTAATATATATGTGATGTACATGTGTGTGCACGAATACGATGTATACTGTTTGTATGTATCATATATACATATATATTTATACATATACACATATATATTTGTTAATATACCTGGCATTTATCTATATCTATAAATATTAACCTGGGAGACTACAATCTAAAGTTGAAGAGACTCTACTAATGAGAGTGGACAGCCAGAATTAAAAAAATACGGCAAAAACATATTTGATTATATACAAATTAAAGTAGGCCTTTAAATGAAAATACAAATTAAAATTAACTTTACATGAAAACAAGGATATAATAGAGATACCACTGAAAATGGAGGGGTAAGGACCTCTAAATTTCTCTCTTCCATAAAGGCAATAATAGCACTAGCAAATGTTCAGAATCAACTTTTTCAGAGCTCTGAAAATTAACCAAAGACTTGCAGAAATTCAATGGGCATTTATATAAGAAAAATGGCTAACATTTAGTAAGAACAGCAAACATTTTAACTTGTCCTATTCTCATCTCCCTCTCCCCATGCAGTATTCATGAAAACCAACAGCTCACTAACACAGTGGAAACCAGCAGCCTGGCAGCCACCAGGGTCACTGCTTTGGAAATAACTACAAAATATATAGTAAAAGAAGTAACAAAGAAATTAAGGTATACCCAAGATATTTATTTAATACAAAAGGACATAGAAACAAAGGAACAGAGTAACAAAAAGGACATAGATATGTAAAAAAAAAAGCATAGTGGCAGATATAAATGCTTTATTAGTAATTAATACAAGTGGATTAAACATTAAATGTAAATTATTAAACTCCAGTCAAAAGGCAAAGATTGGCAGAATAGATTTTTAAAAACTCACTATGTGCTGCCTACAAGAGATACACTTTGTTTTTTTAAGTTTTTAAATTTATTTATGTAGTCTCTACACCCCATGTGGGGCTCGAACTCACAACCCTGAGATCAAGAGTCACATGCTCTTCCGACTGAGCCAGCCAGGCACCCCAAGAGACACACTTTAGATTCAAAGATATAGGGGCGCCTGGGTGGCTCAGATGGTTAAGCATCTGCCTTCGGCTCAGGTCATGATCCCAGGGTCCTGGGTTCGAGTCCCACATCGGGCTCCTGGCTCAGCGGGGAGCCTGCTTCTCCCTCTGACCCTCTCCCCTCTCATGCTGTTTCTCTCTCACTCGCTCTCTAAAAAAAAAAAAAAAAAAAAAAAAGATTCAAAGATATAAATAGGTTGGAAGTATAAGGGTGGAAAAGTATATTATGCAAATGGTAACTCAAAGAGCTATAATGGCTATACGAATATCAGAAAGTAGACTTCAGGACAAAAATTGTTATTATAGACAAGGATATCTTACTAGAACAAATATAAACACATATGCACCTAACAACAGACCCACTCCCCAAATACATGAAGTAGATACATGACAAATTGAAGGGAAAAATGGGTAACAATAATAGTTGGGCCCTCAATATCTCACTTTTAAAAATGGACAGAAGAACTGGACAGAAGAGCAATAAGGAAACAGAAGACTTCTATATATAGAACAACACTATAAGGCAACCAGATCTAATAGACATCTATAAAACATTCCACCTAACAGAGCAGAATAGACATTCTCAAGTGCACTTGAAATAGCCTCCAGGACAGGCCATATGTTAGGCCATAAGACAAGCCTCAATAAGTTTAAAAGGACTGAAATCACACAAAGCATGTTCTCCATCTACAATGGAATGGTATTAGAAATAAAAAACAGAAGGAAATTTGAGACATTCACAAATAGTGGACATTAAACAATACCCCTAGTAACTAATGAGTCAAAGAAGAAATCATAAGGAAAATTAGAAATTAAAAATAAAAATTTGAGAAAAATGAAGACCTAATTTTCTAAAACTTATGGGATGCAACAAACACAGTGGTTAGAGAAAAATTTATATCTGTAAAGTACTATATTAAAAAATAAGAAAGAAAAATAAATAAATAAGAAGAAAGATTTCAAAACAAAAACCTAATCTACCTTAATTAAGAAACTAGAAAAATCAGAGTAAACAAAAAGCAAAATGAGCAGAGGAGGGAAATAATAAAGATTAGAATGGAAATAAATGAAATAGAAGATAGAAAAAACAATAATAAATAAGTAAGTAAATAAATAAATAAAAGCAAAAGTTGGTTCTTTGAAAAAAATCAACAAAACTGATTAATCTTTAACCAGATTGATTAAAAAAAAAAGAAGACCCAAATTACTAAAATTAGGAATGCAAAAGGGAACATTACTAGTGACCTTATAACAAACAGGATTATAAGGGAATAGTATGAATAGTTGTTGGCTAACAAACGAAATGATCCAAATAAAAGGGACATATTTCTAGAAAACTTCATGCTGACTCAAGGAGAAATAAAAAATCTGAATAGACCTGTAACAAGTAAACAGATTGAATTAGTAATAAAAGAAACTTCCTACAATGACAAGCCCCGGACCAAGTGGCTTCACTGGTAAATTCTACCGAAGTTATAGAGAAGAATTAGCACTAATCCCTCTACAAATTTTTCCAAAAATTAGAATAGGGAGGAAGTTGGAACCCTCCTACATTACTGGGGGAATGTAAAATGATGCAGCTTCTTTGGAAAACAACTAGCTTGGCAGTTTCTCAGAAGTTAAATATAGAGTTAGCATATGACCCAGCAGTCACACTCCTAAGTATAGACCTAGGAGAAATGAAAACATACATTTGTGCAAAAACTTGTATATGATGTTCATAGCAATATATATTCACAATAGCCCATAGGTGGAAGTAACCTAAATGTCCATCGTTGATGAATGAATAAGTAAAATATAGTAGATCCATACAATGGAATATCGAGCCATAAAAAAGGAAGGAAGTTTTGACACATGCTACGTGAATGGACCCTGAAAACATGCTAAGTAAATGAAACAGACACAAAAGGCCACATATTGTAGGATCCCATTTATATAAAATGTGAAGAATAGGCAAATCCATAGAGACAGCCAGCAGATTTATGTTTGTCAGGGTCTGGGGGGAAGAGGGAAATGGGGAGTGACTGCTAATGGGTGCAGGTTTTTCCAAGGGTATGAATATGTTCTAGAATTAGGTAGTGGTGATGGGTGCACAACCTTGTGAATGAACTAAAAACTGATGACTTGTACACTTAAAAATGTGTATTTATGGTGTGCAAATTATATCTCAGCAAAAAATCTATAGATTATGCATTTTGATTAAACAAAGTAATAAGACATGTAGTAGATCCATAAAAATGTTTGTAATTCAGACGGTAGATACAGGGTTAATTCCTCTCCTTGCAGAGAGAAATTGTAAGTTGACAAAAAGAATAAATCACAATAAATAGAAAAAATGATATCGAAATACAATTCATAGAAGGCCATATGCAAATGGCACCAAATATACTCAATTCACTGATAGTCACAGAAGTCTAAATTAAAATAACAATGAGATATCTTTTTGTACCCATCAGACTGGCAAAAATTAAAAAGCACTCTCATATCTATTGCTGGCAGGGATGTGGGGAACAGAGGGTTCTCATACACTGCTGGTTGGGATAGTGATATAGTTATAGCTATTTTGGAAGCTAGCAAGCAACAATTATTAAGATTCAAAGTACATATATTGACCTAGCAATCTCATTTCTGTTAATCTATCCTATGAAAATGAAAATAATATTTTCTAAGGGCACAGACACAGAGATATACATATACATATATATATTGTACGTAAGGCCAATTCATAATTCATATGAATGAGATATCTTTTCTCATCAGTTGATGAAGTTCTTTTTCAATATCAATATCTTTTTATTATGAATTCATAATTCATATGAATTGGCTATATATACAAGTATATATATATATGTGTGTGTGTGTGTGTATTTGCTGAATTGGCCATTGATATTTATAGTGGTCCTAAACTGAATAGATTGTGGTACATTATACTGTGGAATATTATGTAACCACAAAAAAGTATGACTTGGAGAACTGCCAGCAGATTTAGAGGGAATTCCATGGGTTTTATTGGATGAGAAAAGATACAGAAGGGTATGTATAACATAATCAAACTGCTTTTAATAAAATAATTACAAAGAGCAGTATAGTATATATGCATATATTGAATACATAAATCTATATACGATTATACTTCTAATATACCTGTAAAAACAGAGCAGGGAAAAAGATCACTCTGGTGGTAGTGGTTGGGAAGATACTTAACAGGAAGCAAAAATGGGTGGTATGGAGACCAGTTGGGAGGCTCCTGCTATAGTCCAGGAAAAACATGGTTAAGACCCTGGCTAAATCAACATCAGAGCCCCAGGGAATTGAGCATCTCTCAGAAGTTCTGCCGGGACATCCTCTCTGGGGCTCTCTTTTGGATGTCAGAGTCCCTGCTTGCCTTTTCTCCTGCAGAATGGACGACAGGCCTGCTGGTTTTCTGCTCCACTGCCAACATCCAGTCCTCCATCTTGGATTCTCTCTTTCCCACAAGGCCAGGGCCAAATGAAAGCATCTTCACAGTTTCTCCCATACCCCAGGGTTTCCTCAGTCATTGTCCTGAGCGTGCCCTCATATCCTTCTGACATTCTCCATGAATTTGGATCATGAAATCCCAAAAAACAGACCAGGTCAATGAGACATCCAAAATGATATCTTTTTTTTTTTTTTAAGATTTTATTTATTTATTTGACAGAGAGAGACACAGCGAGAGCAGGGACACAAGCAGGGGGAGTGGGAGAGGGAGAAGCAGGCTTCCTGCTGAGCAGGGAGCCTGATGCGGGGCTCAATCCCAGAACCCTGGGATCATGACCTGAGCAGAAGGCAGACGCTTAATGACTGAGCCACCCGGGCGCCCCCAAAATGATATCTTAATGGCCTTTTTCTGTATTTATCCCTGGTCTATATGGATAACAAAACAGCCAGCTGTGGCCTTCCTTTCCCTCTGCATGTTCTCTTTCTTCATCCTTCTTCTGGGAGTCAACCCCACTCTGTTTGTCACCATCTGAACTTCTGAGTTCTCCTAAACTCCATGTATGCCTCCATCTGAACCCAACTCTCTTTTCTTCAGACCTAGACTAACGATTCTCACGTTGGGGGTGGGTTAGTATATCAGAATCCTCTGGAGAGAGATTTTCAAAATACACATGTCTGTTCTCCTTCCCAGTGTGTCATAGGTTCTGGAAAGATGAGCTTTTCTTTCCTCCACCCCGCCCCCCCAATGATAGCATTAAGATGATACCATTTACTATCTCCATTTTACAGATTAGGAAACTAAGGATCAATGAAATTAAGTGATATTGCTAGGACCTTCTGACTCCAGAGCACATGCTATTTCTCCTGCATGCCCAGCTTTTTAGAATTCACCAAAGGCTCTGAGGAGGTACCTTTACTTCTTAGAGGAACCCCTGCGGGTCTACTACCCAACAGCCTGTTTTACTTTTCCCTTTTCTGCAAGCAAGCATTGAGCTTGTAACATGTGCCAAGCATTATGGTAGTGCTTGGTGCTGGGGGTGAGGAAGTTGAAGGACAGATGTGGAAATACAAATGTAAACAAAACAGGGCATCTACCTCTGATGAGCGCACAGCAAGTGGGCGAGTACATCAGTGAAAAGAGGCACTTGCAATCAATGTGATTCATACCTTTACAGGCTAGAGGAATTGGGGATTTATCTTACCTGTGAGCACGTGTGAAGACTCCTGGTAAACAGGTGTTTAAGACCCACATATTGGGGGCACTTGGGTGGCTTAGTTGGTTGAGCATTCCACTCTTGATTTCGGCTTAGGTCATGATCTCAGGGTTGTGAGACTGAGCCCCATGTTGGGCTCCATGCTGGGTGTGGAGCCCGTTTAGGATTATCTCTCTCCTCTGCCTCACCCCCCCCCCCAAAAGACCCACCTAACATAAATGGGTCTATTTAGAATTACCTGTTTCTAAAAGGGAGTAGTTCCGTCCTTGCCTCTGAGCACGTAAAGCCTACGTCTTGGGGCCCATCATATTTAACCTGGGGGCAACTCAAAGTAGAACAAAGTCTACTACTTCCCTGTGATTTCTGAGGGCTCTGCATGAACTTGGGTGCCATGAGGTTTTGGCAGTAGGACTTGCTGACGCTTCACAGCCTCAGGCAGATAAAACAAATGCATGAACAAACACATAAAGTGAGTGGGTCTTCAAAGTATTTAAGGAAGTGAGTGTGATCTCATCGGAAAGAATAGAGGTTCAGCAAGTGAAGAAAAAGGAAGAGAAGATAATGCAGAACAGATCAGGGAGTATAAGCAGAAGCAAAAGTTCAAAATGCCTGAGTCATAGATCATGGCCTGTGGAGCTAGCCTGCCTGGGTTCGAAGACCGGCTCTGTGCTGCCACTCCCTAGCTGCGTGCTCTTGGGCCACTCATCCAAAAAGAGCAGGACATTTCTGATTCTGAAGCAGAGAGAAATTTGGGGAGGGAAGTGGGAGGCAGTAGTGATGTTCAAATTACAGGTTGGTTCCAGATTGTAAAGGATCTTGCCTGAGTTTGGACGTGAGTTGAGGGAAATTGGGAGCAAGAATAGATCTTTAAGGTGAGTGTTGCAAGGTCAAAAAAAATATTTTTGATAATTTCTCTGTAACTCCCCAGTGGTTTCCCTACCTGGCAGGGATTCCCGTGAAGCATTTGCAGAATGCCTGCGAATGAAATCAGCCACCGAGAGATGGCAAGAGAAACACACAGCTGCTGTGGATGTGTCACGTATCTCTTCAAAGCAGAGTAGAACCTGGGGAAGGAGGGAGGTGTCCCAGGGTGAGAGTGGGAGGGGCCTGCAGAGCCAAATGTTTCTGCAGCTTCTGCCTTTTGGGCCCAAGGACTTCTGAAACATCTGCTCTCCCTCTGTGCTTTCAACCTATAAAAACTGCCTCTTTGATCTAAAAGAAAAAAACGGATTCAGCCTCTTAAGTTAATGCTGTTGGTTAAGTATTTCAGAGAGGCTGCATGACTTGTGCCTGAGCAGAGAACCAGACATCAGAAGAAGCTGTGGAAATAAAGCCAATCCACTTAACCTGTATGAATCACAGTGTTCTCATTTATAAAGTGGGTGAGGTAACTACTCCCTCCCAAGGAGGGGACACAGGAGGTCATACAAGGCAAGCCTCTTCATCAAATGCATGCTGTTACAATAGTGACTCTTAACAAAACCCTCAAAACCACAGTGGCTTACAATAGTAAACACTGAATTAGCTCACAAGTCTTTGGGGTCCAGCGGATCTGGGCTTAGCTGCTCCCAACTGTGCTTCCTCAACTGCCCATGCGCAGCTGCAGGTCACTTGATTGGCTCTGCGGATCGGGACTCGGCTCTCTCGTATGACTCTGAGTTGGCTAGCTATTCCTGATCTAGGAAGGCCTTGGGACAATTGGGATCCTTGGCTCTGTTCCATGGGGGCACGTTCTTCTAGGGGAGATGGCGCAGGGAAGGATGAGTGGAAACACACAGGAGCTTTTTAACCCTCTGCATATGTCCCGTCTTCTAAGAGCCCATTAGCTAAAGCAAATCCCATGGTTAAGCCCAGCATCAGAGTGGGAGGGCACTGCAAAGTTAAGGTGAGGAGGATGCAGGGAGGGGGTGCAGAATTAGGACCATTTCTGCCACCTACCATGGCCTCTATAAACTGTAAGCTATGCAAATAAATGTAAGGTGATATTACCATCCAAAGGCAATTTAATCAGGGTATGCTTGTTGAATTGATTTACATGGGCATTGGCCTGTCTCGGACCTGATTACTTTCACAAGTTTTTCCAATTGCCCCATGGTTTTTCATAGCTAAAATAAAACTCCATTTAAAAACAATCTCTAAATTTTTCTTGGACAGCTGAAGCTCTCCGCTTTCTCTCTGTCTGTGGGGGTGGGGTGGGGACGTTGGTGGTGATTTTCTGTTTCCATTTAGCTTAAGTCATCAGTGATAACTTTAACTTGGCAGTTTCATCAGGGCTCTTTCTAAATGTGCTGACATTTCAATTAAATGTCAGTGGCATCATTCTGTTTACCAGCTGGAAGATTTGTAATGGGGAATATTGGTAGTGCCAGAGACTAGAGATTTCCATTTGGTGAAATGCCAGCCAATGCCTTTTGTCTCAACTACACCCTGAGGGTTCTCTGCACGTGTTTTGACACACTGATTGTCCCTTCAATATGTCCCTGGTGCTGTAGGTCAGGAATTTTCACACTGGTCCCTGAATCCTAATGAGGGTGCTTCCAGGGTTAGGTTATTTATTTATTTTTGGTTAGGAAATGGAATAAAACTCTTTGTGCCTTCCCAGTTTGATTAAAGAATAGCCCAATTTTGCAGGGCTGACAAAAAGTTATCATTTATAACTACATATTTATATATACAGTTGACCCTTGAACAACACGGGCTTAAACTGCATGAGTCCACTTATAACTGGACTTTTTTTTTCCAATACAGTGCAGTACCATAAAAGTATTTTCTCTTCCTTCAGACTTTTTTTTTTTTTAACATTTCTTAACATTTTCTTTTCTCTAGCTTAGTTTATTTTAAGAATCTAGAATATAATACATATACAAAACATGTGTTAATTGGCTGTTTATATTATTGGTCAGGCTTCTGGCCAACAGTAGGCTACTAGTAGTTAACTTTTTGGGGAATCAAAGGTTACGTGTAGATTTTTGATTGTGCCGGGGGGTTGGCGCCCCTAACCCCCACCATTGTTCAAGGGTCAACTCTATTAGGCTTTCCACTGGGAGCCACAAGAACATAGTTATTCTAATCACAGACAATGGAATTAGCCTGCCTGGGTTTGAACCCCAGCTTTGGCCACTCCCTAGCTGTCTGATCTTGGGCCACTTCTCCAGGTCTCTGGGCCTCCACTTCCTCATATGAGCATGAGAATATTATCAGAGTTCTGAAGCTTAAGTGAGTTAAAATGTTTGAAGCAATCAGAGCGGTGCTGATGTATTAGTTATTATGCATAATTAATATGATACAAACAAAATAAAATACAGATATAAATCAGAAGCTGAAGCTGTATAAAAAAATGCAACTGTCATCCCTGGTTCCTGATCTAATCTTATTTGTTAAAACAACCTCATTATTGTCACTGATTGACTGTAAAAAAGGTAAATATTATTAATTAGAAGTTACAAAATAAACACATATGTTTCAGATGAGATTTCATTTGAGGGAAAAAATGTTCTGCTGCTTCAGAAATTTAAAAGCCACTGTTCTTAGCCGTCTCACACGATTCTGAATTATGGGCTGAAAAATCAGACCTGGTAGGGATCCAGCTCCCAAGCTCTGTGGCCCCGGAGGGCAGGTTCTAGGCTGAGTGTTTATGCAGGACAGCATGGAGATGAAATCATTCCACAGAGGTTTCCACTAGCACATCCTGGGGAACCCAACAATTCGTGAGAGCATTGGGTGACAGTCACCTTCCAGGGAGACAGTAATTGCCTTGTGCACTGACTGAGGTCTGGAAGCGGCCCTCTGAGTGGTTGCTACAGCACGAGAAGCCCGGGGTATGTGTGGCGGGCGGGGGCCATCCTTGCAGTTAGGGCCCCCTTCTCCACAAATACAGCAGGACTCCCGGGGGAGCTGGGGCAGGTTCCTGCCTCTGCATTCCTGCCACCCTGTGGACAGACTGCTGCAAATCAATTTGATTCGAGTTAAGGAAGAGCCTGGGGGGCCAGCAAGTCCAAACGGAGCAGTGGTTGGCCCCATCTTCCGCTGGGGTACCCTGGTGAAGCGGCCCTCATTCTCCCGGGGCTTGGAGGAAGCACGGAATGGGGTTGCTTCCTCACCGAGGGGGCAGCTGGGGGACACATGAGTGGGAGTGCTCCCGGCTGCCAGTTATGCTCAATGCAGCTGCTGACAGTGGGTAGCATCCTCCCCATTTTACAGATGGGCACACTGAAGTCTCAGTGACCCTGCTGGGCCTTGAACTAATGGTTTCAGATGCCCTAGTCCATTGTGACAGTTCGTCTCCCAGCTATCCCCAAGGGACTGCTTTAAGGACGAACAGGCAAGTCCTGGAGACTTGAGCTTATAAATTAACGCAAAGTTGATTAACCCAAATTATTGCTATTTTTATCGTTATTATTATTATGGGGCCCAATTCAGCCATTTCTGGTTTTGCTCAGTGCCCTCTATGCCCAGGAGGACTCAGAGAAATCCGATCTATTCTCCTTCAGCTGTTTCCAGTGTGGGCAGCCAAATGTTCCCTCGTCATGGGCTCCTACGTCCATTTTAGTGGCTTTATATTAATCTAGAGAATAGAATTACTCTATTCTTAACATCTCTGTTGTGGTTGACTATGTACGTTGTTTTCATTTTGCACTTTTCACTGTAATGCATATATTGCTGTAATAAACATCTTTAGGTTTAATGCCAAAACATCTTTGTCAATATACAGGTATGTAATTTGTTTTTAAATGTATTTTTTTTTTATCGAAGCAAGAGAAAAAGCTCCGTTCTGAAAGTGTTGAAGGAGTGTGAACATCGGGTTTGCTCAGACACCTCCCTTGACTGAGTGGGGATGGGGGCTGCTGCAGGGAGGGTGGGACCAAATTGTGGAGGGCCTTGAATGGCACCTCAAGGTATTTTGACGTTTTTTCTTGGTAAAAGGGTATTGCTAAAGAGAAATCGAGGGCAGTATGTGCAAGCTGGGTGTGGGGCTATATATTCGAGGCCGAAGGAGAGAATTGAATGGAGCACAGAGACAGGAGGTCAGGCCCCAACTGCTGTGTGATTATCGCTCTCCTGGTCTCTGTGTCCTCATCCATGGCATGATTGGAAAGTTTAGAGAACAGAGGAAGAGTCCCAGCCTCAGAGCCAGCCAGACCTCCAGGTAAATTCTAGCTTGGCTACTTACCTACCTGTAAAGTGGGGGAGAATTTTACAGACCCCAGAGGATCACGGTGATGATGACAATGATGGTGTAGAGAACACGGTCCAATGGTTGCACAAGCCTGGGTAAGCAGTAACTGTTCCATTCTCATTAATTTTACAGCCTGGAGATTGCCTGAACTGTCTTCCAGCTCAGATGTGCCATGGTTCTATTATGCGACGTGATAACAATTTAGAAGAATGAGGGCCCAGAAATTAAATCAGCGGTTAATGGATTCATGGTCTAATCTATCTTAAAAAAAAAAAAAAAATCCCCTCCTGGGATGAACCCAACAGAAAATAGTAGTAAAGATCCAAACGTTTTGCAGAGAAAAAGTGATGTTGACCAGAGAGGTTTCCTTTAAAGTGTGTTTAATTCACATGACTTGGTGCTGTCCAGGTCTTCCAGGTCAGTTTCTCCCAGCTCCCAGGTGAGGAATGGAATGACATGAAGAATACACCTTGAAATTCTTGGATGATAAAAAGGATTAAAAGTCAATAGTCTTTCTGCTTCAACTCTCCCAATTTTGTTTTCATCTTCCTTCTGTAGATAGAAGCACAGCTACTGAAGAATGACTGGTGCCTCTGGAGGGGAGGGGCTGGTGTATTTTGCCAAGGGATATGGGGAAGTTTCTCTAAATGCCTTGCCAACTGCAAACTTCCACTGCATCAATGTCTGGCAGAGGCTGTGGTGCTGGACCCTGGGGGAGAGAAAACGCTAGAGCTGTGCCCTCCCACATGGTAGCCACTAGCCACAGGAAGTAAAAACCCAGCTCCGCAGTCTCACCAGCCACATTCCAAGTGCTCCCAAGCTACATGTGGCCAGTGGCTACTGTACCAGCATGGCTATAGAGGATTTCTCTCACTGCAGAAAGAGTTCTATTGCAAAGAGACGAATTTGCTAGGTCCCCAAATATTAAGGAGCACAGAGGGATATTAGAGATGGTCTAGTCTTGCCCCAAACCAAACCAGGAGGCAGAAGACCTAGTTCCAGTCCCAGCACTGCCAAAACTCCTCTGTTGCCTTGGCCTATCAACTAAGGATCACATGCCTTGGTTTTCTCATCTATAAAATGGGTTTAATCATTCATTCAGTCAGCCAGCTAATTATTTTTATTTTTTTAAAGATTTTTATTTATTTATTTATGTATTTATGTATTTATGTATTTATTTATTTATTTTAGAGAGTGAGACAATGCATGAGCAGGGGGGAGGGGGCAGAGGGAGAGGGACAAGCAGACTCTGCCCTGAGTGGAGAGCCTGACATGGGGCTCGATCTCACAACCCTGAGATCATGACCTGAGCCGAAATCAAGAGTCGGATGCTCAACTGACTGAGCCACCCAGGCACCGTGTAGCTAATTACTTTGTAATGCCTATTAAGGTTAGGCACAGTGCTACAGACTGAACATGAGACAGGCTCCGTGGAATTTCTAGCAGCACCCCTCAGGGCTGACTGAAACACAAGTATCACAGCACTGCGAGCAAGAAACTCCCAGATAATGTGCATCAAGTGCCTTCTACTGGGCTTACCACCCAGGAGCAGCTCAGTATGCTAACTGTGCTGTCCGAAGTCACTGGGGACAAAGAGCTCCTTCTAGAGAACTCCTTTCTGGATTTCCTTTCACATTGTTCTGGTCTTAGAGAAGAGACAGAACAGGGATACAGAAGCCCTGTGTCTGGGCAAGGTCTATCCTCCCACTCTTGGCCAGTGAGGTGACAGGCTGCAGGAACCAATGGAAAGAAGCAGCCACGGGGACTCCCACCCTGCTCAGATGAACCTGGAATATCTGCTCTGGAGGGAGAAGCTGGAGGGATTGCCTCCACATCACATGTTGGCCCGAGAGCATCTTAGCCATACGAACATCTCCTATTTATGGGACATAGGTAAGGGGGTGGATGGATGAAGTGAAGCCCAGACAGAATAGAAGACCCATCACACGGTTGCTGGTACTCAGCCTCCTGCAGGAGCCAGCATGGGCCATGAGGACCACACTTCAAGTGCTGGGGCCTATCTGGCCCTTTCTGCCTACATCAGTGTGGGTCTGCTTCTGTCATCTGTAGACCAAAGGAGGACCCTCAGCTCCATAGCTGGTGCTTCCAGAGGAGTGTTCTGGGCTAGAGGAGAGGAGACCCAATGTCCCATCTCAGTCCCACCATCAACTTAGCTGCGTGATCTTGGGCAAGACAACCAACCTCTTAGGTCGTGTATTAGTTGTACACCAATTAAGCCCCAGGCAAAGATATTGATATTTTGTGACTAGGAAGGCTGTTCTGGAGAAAAACTGTCAGTGCCTCTGGTACTACCCTTTGTAAGGAGTCTGAAGTTTCAGGACCAAGGAGAAAAGCCAAAGGCTAGGACAAGGTACTCAAATCTTTCCTCTATTACTAATCTAAAACCTGCTCTAATGCCGCCGGCTTCCTTCCCCAGCCACTGTAACCATGGAATCTTAGGGACAGTTGGGCTCCAACCTTCACCTGTGATCAAATCCCCATAGCAACATCTCTGTACACAGGTCACATAGCCTGTGCTAAGACAGCACCAGTGACCAAGAGCTCATTCTCTCCGATGCCAGCTCATTCCATCTTTAGGCTGGCCTAGCTAATAGAATGGTTTTTGAGAGCTGTCCCTAATTTATTGTTAGTGACTGCCTGGAGGACCAAGTGAAGGTGGATGCAGAGGCTGTCCAGGCTCAGAGGTAGATGATAGATTAATGAACTGTGTTTGTCATTGGTATTGAAAGGGGGCAGCTGTGGAATGGATGCAGCATATCTGCGCTCCCCCCCCCCCCCCGCCCCGCCCATGCTAGAAGCTCTTCTTTCTATGAGTCAACTGCTTCTAACTATCGGTCCATGTTTTTCCCTGCAGCAGCTCCAGGTTGGGACACGACCATCAGACCAATCAAAATAATCCCATTTCCCATACTACAACAATTAATTTAGAAATGAGGGTGTGACCCCATTCCAGCCAGTGAGATGTGATCAGGAATGTTTGCTGAGAGCTTCTATGAGCTTTCCTCATTTTTCTGAGAATTATGGGAGGTCAGTTCTTGCTTTCCTACTGGTAGTGAACAAGAGAGCACGTAGTCTTTATTGCTACTGGTGGCCATCACAAGCCACTGTGGATAGCAGAGAGGAGGAATGAAAAAAATCTGAGACCTAGATTATATCACTGAGCCCCTGAATCAGCCAGATCTGAAGCCCATCTACCTCTGGTCCTCCAAGCTATGTCAACTAGTAAATGTTCCCATTATTTAAACCTATTAGAGTAGGGTGTTCTGTTATCTGCACTTATTAATTTGTCCTTCTGGGGCCATGTAGATGTAACAAGTCTAATTCCTGTTGGAATGTCTAGAGATAGTGCCCCCTGCTCTTGTGTCTTCTTTTCTCCAGGTTCAACGTCTTTGGTTGCTTCCATTGTTCCTCATATAGATTGGTTAGGAGTAATTCAGTATTTTGCAGGCTCTCTTCTGAGTATATTAAAATTGTTTTAAGTAATTCTATAACACCTGATAATAGTTTCTATTTTCCATCTAAGCATCTGGTGAGGTCTGTAGAAAAGTGAACACCAACTGTGTGCTCTGCCACCCAGCCTCCGGACATTGCTCCTGGAATCCATATGCTGTTAATGGTCACATGAGGTTTCTCTTTCCCCAGAGTGGCCAAGGCAGCCAAGTTCTTCCTGGCTTCTGGGTAAATAACTCATGTTCTCATCACTGCGTGTCACAGATAGAGAGTTTTCAGTGGGATTCAATGTAATTGCCACCATCTATCACTTTAATAGCCTAATGAAGGTGAGATGTAATTAGAAAGGGTGTCAGTGGAATATGGAGTTTGTTTTACAATTATCTATACAGCCGGGGGGACCATCAGCACAGAACATTGCCTTTTAAAAGCCCAAGAAACATGTGGCATAAATGTTCATCTTTGAATGACTTAAAGGGACCCGTGGTCAAATTCTACTGGGTTTTTCTTGTAGCTCCTTTGAATACTGATGCAGGTTGTTTGTGTTAGACAATGGGAGGGCTCTGAAGAAAGTCTCACAAAAACAGAGTTTTTGTAAATCAAATCCTTATTTCCTCTTGACTTACGTTGACACTGCAGAGCTATTTCTCTTCTCTTGTCACCTCTTGAGTGTTCTTGGCTGCCCCTTCTTTGATGAGCAGTTAATGATTTCCAAACAAACATTATAATCATCCTGGACTTGTTAGAGAACAGAACTCTGGTAGCATAACATTCCTCTTCTTCAACTGAAGAATTTCTACCTGAGGGTTTTTTTTTATTGTAGTAAAATATACATAATATTTACCATTTTAACCATTTTAAGTGTACAAGTCAAGGACATTAAGTATGTTCACGCTTTTGTGCAACCATCACAACTATCTATTTCCGGAATTTTCTCATCATCGCAAATAGAAACTCTCTCTCTGTTAAACAATGACCCCCATTGCCCCCTCCCCTCAGTCTGGGGAACCTCCATTCTACTTTCTGTCTCTGTGAATTTGATGACTCTAGGTACTTCAAATAAGGGGAATCATAGAGTATTTGTCCTTTGTGGCTGGCTTATTTCACTTAGCATAATGTCCTCAAGGTCCATCCATGTTGTATCATGTGTCCAAATTTCCTTAAGGCTGAATAATATTCCATTGTGTGGTTATACCACATTTTGTTGATCCATTCATCCATTGATGGACTCTTGTGTTGCTTCTGTGTTTTGGCTATTACGAATAATACTACTGTAAGCATGGGTATATAATTATATGTTTCAGTTCCCTTTTAATGTTTGGGTTATATCCAGAAGTGGAATTGCTGGATCGTGTCGTAATTCTATGTTTAACTTTTTGGCAACTTATGGCAATCTGCCATACTGTTTTCCACAGTGGCTGCACCATTTTATATTCCCACCAGCAATGAACAAGAGTTCTAATTCTTTCACATTCTCATTTGCACTTGTTATTTTCTGCTTAAAAAAAACCAAACCAAAACAATAACCATGCTAATGGGTGTAAAATGGTATCTCATTGTGGTTTTGATTTGCATTTATCCCTGGGGTTTTAAATATCCAAATCCCTCCAGAGATTACTTGTCCTACTACACTATGGTAGCAAGGCCTCCAGAGATGGGGCAGAATCCATGTGTAGGAGCCTCCCAGAGCCTCAACTGCCTGGAGTATGAGCCACGAATTTTTGTTTCTCCTTAAAGATGAGTCAAAGCACCAGACTATAGAGAATAACCTATAATCTAGAGAGTTGAGGTAGGGGAGAGAATTCTGGACTTGGGAATAAACAGATATGGCCCTCACCACTATCTTGTCATTGGATTGGTCTTGAGTGGATCACTTGGCCTCTCCAAATTTCAGTTTTTTTCATCTGTAAAATGAGGGCATTCTGTACTCAGAATGGAATGTTAATATGATGATGTGGAAGCACCTGGCACCATTTAGCACATGTCAGGCCCTCAATAAATATGATCCAACTACAGAAATATTCATAATTGTACCCTGGCTTCTATTGGGCTCAATTTGTCCAAGTGTGAACCTTATAAACCCAATGAAGGCACACAGACTACTAAATCCTGTATTTCTCCTGAATCCCTGCAGCCTAGTTCAGCCTGGGCTCTCTATTTGGACTATAGCTTTCAGTCTAACACCGTAAGAGGTAGAACAACAGAAAGAAGGCTAGCATCTAAGTCAGCAAGACGCAGGGGGGCGGTACAGGGCCTACCACTTCAGCAACATCAATGAAATCGCTAGACCTGAACCAGACAGCAGTAGCTTACATGTAGAGCATCCTATAGTCAACACAGCATTTCTTATGTATTATTATTTCCTCGAATTCTCACAACAGCCCTGTGAGAAAGGGTCATTCCCATTCTCATTAGGCAGATGAGCAAATCAAGGCTCAGAGAAATTTAGGTCCAGGATCCAGAAATTGGTGGGGTCTGGATTTAGGTCTTCTGAAGCCAAGTCCACAGCTTGTTCAATGACATTTCCTTCTGAGCTCTGTGACTCAAACCCATTCCAGATCCTGGTCTGATGACAGGAAGAAAAGCAACAGAGATCAAAAGCCACATGAGCCTTTTCTTTCACCTTCCTTACACCCAGAACTTCACCATCCGTTTAACTTACTGGATGCTCTGTTTCATTTACGTATGAAGGTTTGCTGAAGGGGAAATGAGGATTCTCCTGGTATTATCTTCCATCTTCTGCCAAACATTCATTCAACAAATATTTGTCAGAATAAAAAAGCTCAGGCTAGCTTCTTTGGCTCATCTGTGGAAGGACCACCTTCCCTCACCGCCACCTTCTCTCTTCCCGCTCCCCAGCCCCAGGGCCCCCACTGCCTCGGTTTGAATGTGGTTTATTCCACAGGAAGAAATAAGCAGCAGACAGACCGCTGGATGGCTGACCCTTATTTAGAAGATACTGTCAGTGGGAAGAACATTGCCACCAGATAACAATCACTTGCTGTTAGATAAATGCCAGGGCTTGTCTCCTGATGGATGTTGTGCAAGGAAATAACAATTATTCACCGTAGCTTGGCTGGATTGCTGTGGTGCTCACCCTTGCCAAGGGGCACTGGCACCCTTTTGGGAACTGAGCCACCAGGGACAGAGCACAGCTTATGTTTAACACCCAGTGTCTAGACTAGGAGGCAGGAGATGCTAAACGGACAAGAGGGAGGGAGAGAGGAGGCTCCATCTCCAACCTGCTGTGTGACTTTGGGGTGCTTTCTTGATTTAGCAATGCCTCAGTTTCTCTAGCCTAAACTATAATGGTTGTCACTTGCCACCCTGGGCTGTTTTAAGTGTTTGGAAAACTGTACTTCACCCTCAATGGCTTCCATTTCTCAGAGAAAGTCAGTCTTTACAATGGCCTAAAGGCCTCCCAGGTACCTATTCCTTCTCTGACCTCATCTCCCACTCTCTTCTACTCAGCCTCCTTGGCCCCTCCCTGTGGCTCAGTGCCTTTGCACTGGCTGTTCCCTCTGCCTGGAACCCCCTTGCCCAGATACTTGCCTGACTTACTCCCTCATCTCCCTCAAGTGTTTTTTTTTAAATTAATTTTTATTCAAGTATAATTAAGACACTGTTATAGTAGCTTCAGCTGTACAATATAATGATTCAACAATTCTGTGCATTTCTCAGTGCTCAAGATTATCTACTTACCCATCCCACCTACCTCCCCTCTGGCAACCACCCTTTTGTTCTCTGTGTTTAAGTTTGTTTTTAGTTTGTCTCTTTTTTTTTCTTTGTTAGTTTACTTTGTTTCTTAAATTCCACATATGAGTGACATCATATGATATTTGTCTTTCTCTGACTGACTTACTTCACTTAGCATTATACCCTCTAGATCCATCCATGTTGTCATGAAAGGCAACATTTCATTCTTTTTTATGGCTGAGTAGTATTCCCTTGTATATAAATACCACTTCTTCTTTACCCGTTCATCTATCAGTAGACACTTGGGTTGCTTCCATATCTTGGCTAGTGTAAATAATGCTGCAATAATCCTTCTTAAAGAAACCTACCCTCACCATCCTTTTTGAAAATTGCAAGTTCCACTCCCTCTAATCTTCCCAATTTGCCTTATCTCACTCTGTTTTTCTCCTTTAGCATATACCACCTTCAACCATACTAGATACTGACATTAACTACTTATCCTACAGGTATTCATTATGTTTGTTGCCTGTCTCTCCTCACGAAAATGTTTGACTCCTGACAGGCAGGGATTTTTGTCATTTTTATTCAATGCTGTATCCTCAGCACCTAGAAAAGTGCTTGGCACATAGTTGATGATCACTAAATATTTATTAAACAAAATGCATGTTGAATTATGCCTGTCTTTCAGGGCTTTGTGGAGGATTCGAAATAATACATGTAAAGCATCCAGCACAGGACTCCACTCCTGTCAGGTGTTCAAACATCATTAGTACATGAGGATGCGAGGGGTGTGGTGTGTGTGAGGTCCGAAGTTCTCCCAGCTTCCCTGATGGACACACGAGACTTTCTGGGATCCATATGGAAACATGTATATCAGCACAGAGGGACTTACACATGCTCACAATTACACTTTGCAGAATGTACTATTATAATTGTCATTGGAGAGAAGGTAAAAGCCTCAGAAAAATTAAGTATCTTGCTCAAAGTCACACAGTTAGCCTTCTAATGGAATCACCCCCTCCCTCCCAGTAAGGGGAATAATTGCACTCATTTTGCACGACTGGTGGCTCGTATCTTAAAAAATGCTTCTTGCAGAAAAATTTGAAAGTAAGAGTGTAAAGAAAATTGAAATCACCTATTATACCACCACCCAAAGTGAAGTATGATCAGAATTTTGGTATGTATCCTTTCAGGCTTTTATTTTATATATGAAATATAAAGAGCTTTATTTAATAAAAGTGGGCTTGCACTATAAATATCAACTTGCTTTTTTTAAATAAAAAACTATATTATGAAAAAAAAAAACCCAAAACAAAGAAAATATATTATGGACATTTTTTCATGTCATTGCATTCATTCTTTTTAATGGCTATAGATATTGCACAGTAAGAGGGAAAATTCTATTGATAAAATTTAATTTTTCTCTACTTTTTCCCCCATTACAGATAATGCTGCTGTGATCATCCTTGTACATATTCCTATTTCTGTGGGCTAGAAACCTAGAAGTGGATGTTCTAGATGGAGGACATGAGCATTTTAAATTTTGGTTAAGGGGTCTCATTGTTAATAGTAGTTTTTGGAACAATGTTTCTGTCCAAACTCATCGTTCATGTGGAATTTTTCTGTACTCTGTCTCTTCAGTTTGAAGAAGATGCAAACACTTCAGCTTGAGAACATGAGTTTAGAACACTTCCCCCTGCAGTCTTAAATAATCAACCAATGGGGGCGCCTGAGTGGCTCAGTCGTTAAGCGTCTGCCTTCCGCTCAGGTCATGATCCCGGGGTCCTGGGATTGAGCCCTGCATGGGGCTCCCTGCTCCACGGGAAGCCTGCTTCTCCCTTTCCCACTCCCCCTGCTTGTGTTTCCTCTCTTGCTGTGTCTCTCTCTGTCAAATAGATAAATAAAATCTTTAAAAATAAATAAATAAATAAATAAAATAATCAACCAATGACTGCCCCATGGTCCATTAGGGTTCTACTGGAAAGCTCCCTGCAGAAACAGTAGACTCTTTGCTTAATAAGTATCTAATGTTTACCATTAAGTATAATGTAAACCATAAAATTTTCATCCATGTGTTTTATTCAACTGAAGAAGTTCCTTTCCCTAATTTTCTGAGTATCTTAATCATAAATGGATGTTGAATTTTGTTAAATTCTTTTCCTGCATCTATTGAGATGATTAGATTATTTTTCTCCTTTAGTCTGTTTAAGTGGTAAAATACATTGATTTTCAAAGATTGAAACAACCTTGCATTCCTGGGACAAACTCCACTTAGTCACAATGGATTATCCTTTTTGCTAGATTCAACTTGCTATAGTCTGCTTATGATTTTAATATCTATGTTCATGAGGGATATTCATCTGTAATTCTCTTTTCTGTAAAGGCTTTGTCAGATTCCTATAGGAGGCCTATGGTGACCTCATACAGTGTAGTGGGGAATGTTCCCTCATCCTCTGTTTTCTGAAAGCATTTATAGAAGATGGACATTTCATGTTCCTTAATTTTGATAGATAAACTTCAACAGTGAAAGCATCTGGATTTAGAGTTTTCTTGGTGGGAAGGTTTGAGATAAATCTAATGTCTTTAATAGCTAGGGCTATTTAGATTTTCTATTCTATTGTGTCAGTTTTGGTAAATTTTGTTTTTGAAGGAATTTGTCCATTTCCTCTAAGTTATCAAATTTATTGGCATAAACTTGTTTATAATATGTCCTTATGACTATTTTAATGTTTGTGGATCTGTAGCAATAACAGATCCTCAATACAGATTATTTGTGTTTTCCTGATAGAGTAACTTGTGTTTCTTTTTTTTTTCTTGACCAGTATTGCCAAGGGTTTTATTGATTTTATTAATCTTTACAAAAAACCAACTTTTGGTTTTGTTAGTTTCCTTGTTTGTTTTTTATTTTATTTATTTCTGCTCAAATCTTTATTATTTTCTTTCTTCTATGTACTTAGGGCTTAATTTGTTCATTTTTCTTATGGTAGAAACTTAGATCATTAATTTTAAACCTTTCTTCTTTTCTAATAGAGATACTACATCAGTGAGTTTCCCTCTAGCGCTGTCTTAGATGTGTCACACAAGTTTTGATACATTGTATTTTCATTACTATTTAGTATGAAATATTTTCTCATTTTCATGTGGCTTCTTCATTGGCTCATTACTTATTTAGAAGTGTACCATTTAATTTCTAAATATTTAAGGCTTTTGTATGTATCTTATATTGGATTCCCAATTAATGCAGTTGTCATTAGAGAACATAATCGGAAAGAATTCGATCTTGTGAAATGTATTGAGATTTACTTTGCGGGCCAGCATATGCTCAGTTCTTTTAACTTTCCAGCTGGGTTTTTTTTGGAGATAGCCCCACCCATGTGCAATTCAGGGGTCAATTGAGAATTTGGGCAGAATTTATAAGAATATTTTGTGTCTCCCCACTTTGTGGCTCCCTCCATTCCAAGATTCCCTCTTCACTTCCCAAGTGCTCTGGCAGCCCTGAAATCACTCCTTTGGCTCCTTAAACTTGTAAGGCTGAGGCTTCCTGGTGGAGGGGTAGCCTCCCTCTTTTGTGTGTCTCGACCTGGTGGTGCAGGGGAAGAACTATCAGGTGAAAAGCTGTATAAACATGACTGTCATTAGCACAATTCTTTTCTGGCAAGGGTTAATCCTTCTCCAGTTTCTGCCTCCTTTCAGTCATTTTCCAGGACCTTCCACTGACTTTATGGTTGTTTGTCTGGAGTTTATAAGTCTACCTGGAGGATAGTTAGTCTAAGTAACAAGATATCCTGCCATTACTCAAACCAAACACCGGTGGTATTTGTGTGCGTGCAAATTGCGTTTTACATCTTCAACCCTTTTGCTATTGACATTTATGTTTTCTTAATTTATAAACTGTTCCTCCTAAGCTCATTTCCACATCTGTTCTGTTCATAACCTGTTTGAACTGGCTGGTAGAATGGCTCCTATTTCACACTCTTGAAACAGAACATAAAGGGTAGCCAAGAGAACATTTACAAATGGATCAAGAACAAACATAAATATGGAATTAGAAATCACTTCAAGCTGGTATCTGCCTTCACACTGTGACCTCACTGCTGGCTACACACTATTCCTGCCCCCAGACCAGTTTGCTTAGGCTCTTTTTCCTATTTTAAAGTTCTACACGTGATTTTAACGCACAGACTTTCTCACCATGGTGTCCTTAGAAGAAACATCACTGAGCATGGTCAAGAGACCTGGACTTAATCACGGTCATCACAGTCACATCTATGTCACATCACATCACGGTCAATTTATAAGAATCAGTTTCTTCACCAATGAAAGGGTATTGTGCTGTGGATAGAATGAGGTGGGTGAAAATACCAGCTAGCGTGATGTGGGGCACATGGGAAGAGCTCATCGAAAGGGGAACCTGAGTTCTTTCTCGAGTTCTCACCTGTCCAAAAATGGAGAACAGAGGTGAAGGCTCCCGGCTATGGGTGTTGCAGATTCTCTCATGGGGTAGATGTGCGTGTGGGTGGAGTTAGCTGCCCCGCGTGGCTACAGGAGCGAGAAGAGAGGGTGGGAAGTTGGGACTGGACTCCTCTAACCACTAGGGTTTGCACTTGCTCACGGAGCAATATCAAATCATTACTGTTCTAACCCCTTCCAAGTCAGATGGTCTATTGGGCAGAATTATTGTGGGAATAGCAAGCAAATACAGGTGCCTTGAACCCAGCTAGTAAGGTGAAGCTTGGATTCAATTTCCAGCCTCTCTTACCCATGATGCCAAGCATTTGCACCCACATGGATATGCCTGACAGTGTCCCTGGTTTATAAGAGACACTCAGTAAATTCCAGTATCTGAGTCTGAATCTGACCTGCTTTGCAAGTGTTTTCCACTGAGTCCACACAGAACTGAAACCGGGGACTCTGGACAATCTCAGTCACAAAGCCGCCATGTTCCTCTGCACCCACTGAGCTGAGTGTTGCCCTGGGTAGGGGTGGTAGCTGGGTACTGGGAAAGAAATCTACTTAGGTGAGAGACCTAGAGCACCAGCTCTCCTCTCTACCTTCCCCAGCTGTCTGACCCATAAGGCACTGGGGACAGTGCAGGATGGTGTTTCCTTCTGCTTGAGCTGTCAGAACAGAACACTACACACAGTGGCTTAAACAACAAACTTAGTTTCTCACAGTTCTGGAGACTGGAAGTCCAAGATCAAGGTGCCATCAGGGTTGTTTTCTGGTGAGGCTTCTCTTCCTGGCTTAGACAGGGCCACCTTCTTGTTGGGTCCTCATGTGGCTTTTCTTCTGCATGGGCACAGACAGAAAGAGTGAACTCTGGGGTTTCATCCTCTTCTTAGGAGGCCACGCTCCTATCGGATTAAGGCCCCACCTTTATGATCTCATTTAACCTTTACTGCCTCCTATAAGCCCTATCTCCAAATACAGTCAAGCTGGGGGGAGAGCTTTAACGTATGAATTTTGGGAGGGGGCACAATTCAATCCGTAAGAGATGGGAAAGTCAGAGCCATGAAATGAAGAGGAGAGGGTCCGAGGGGGCCAGAAAGCAACAGAAAGACCACAGTGAACCATGGGCTCTGTGAATGTGGCCGCCTGACACGGGCCCAGCTCTCCTGGTGCTGGGCCTGTCAGTTCAGAAACCATACGTATTTGGTTTGTTCCAAGATGCCAGCTATTTATGCTGACTGGAGATCAAACGAGCCCTCTCTGTGGACAAGAGGGTGCCCATAACCCTGTGTTTTCACAGGCAAGGAAAAAAACTACAGGGAGCTCAGATCATCGTAAGGGTCCCCCAAAATACACAAATGGGGGTAATGACCAAGTTCCGTAGGGCCTTGACAATAAACTCTGCAGGGCTGAGGACACATCTGAAAGCTTTGGAGAATGTGCATGGGTACAGGATAAATCTCATTTAGCTTCCGAAAATCCAGAATTAAAAATGAAAGGATAACTGAGGGGGTGATTCTCTCTCTCTCCAGTCAGACTCTCCATAGGGTTCCCTCAAGCGGTGCATTCCCCTACTGCCACTAAAATATTATTCGATTTACAAATTGTAATTACAGCTAACTTTTTCCGGAACACATCCATGGTGAACCTAGCTACCCTGGTTTGACATAGATTCCTTTCCTCACGTTCATTCGAGCATTTCTCGTCAGGCCCTGGGCGAGGCACTGTGCTAGGCTCAAGGAAATGGTGGAGAGTAAGACTCCGTGCCTGACCTCCCAGAGATCGGTGTTTACTGGAGGAGCTGCTGTGTGTGCCCCCAGCCGGAATGCTGTAATAAAAATGTCCACGGAGTGCTCTGAGGGTGCAGAGAATGAAGCAGTGGCGTCCATGGGGGCCACAGCGAGGACACATATCCCGGGAGCCTCAGCAGAGGAGGCCACACGTGAACCGGAATTCCACTCAACCATTCAGGTCACAAATATTTGGTGAGCACCTACTATGTGTCAGGCCCTGTGTTCAGGGCAGCAGTACCACAGGGATGACAGGCAAGGTTCCCGCTTTCAGGGAGCTTCCAAACTAGCCACAGAGATAGTGAACAAGATAATTACAGATCGTGAAATGTGCAATAGAAGAAGTAAAGACGGGAGTGTGATTGTCCTTCCCTGGGGGAGGCCTATTTTAAATCCTGTGGGTGGGAAAGTGTTCCAGGAGGGGGCATTTGGGCTGACACCTGAAGGATGATAGTAAGTCTCTTACAGAAAGAGCTGGTGGGAACTCCAGATGGAGGAGTCAGCAAGTGCAAAGGTCCTGGGGCAGGGAAGAGATCAGGTGTGCTGGGCAGGGCAGAGGCAGAGGTGCATGGTAAAGAGCTGTCTTGCTGCATCTGGGAGCAGGGTGGAGGGTTTAAGTGGGAGAAGGAAACTCAACTGGGTTTAATGGTTAGAAAGACAGCGTGTGTCCTGGGGACACCCTCAGTACTTCCTGTCTAGTTTGGGGCAATTCTCACTACCTGACTGATCCTGTCCATTTAAAATTTTCACCTTTTCCTCATCATGGATGTTTGCATTTATTTTGATATTTCTCTAATATTGATTAAAATATGATTTATCTTGATTACTGAATTCTTGGCATTGCCTTTTGTGCCCAAAGTCCATACCTCACTCTCCCCATGCTGGTCGTATCACTGGCCCCTGGGCCCCTTACCTTCTTCCTTCAATTTTGAGATGTGGCTCAAAGGGTAGGGAGTTGGAGATGGCTCAGCTCTTCTTTTCCTGCCAAGAATTTCAACCTGCCTCCCCAACCCCGGGCACTTTTCTCTGTGTGTTACCACGTGTGCACAGAGACAGGGCTCTTCTCCACCATCTGATCTCTCTTGCGTGCACAGGAACCAGATGACCAAGTCATCCCCAGAAACCAGCAAGCAAGGACAGCTACAAGATAGAGCAGGAATCCAGACTCTCGGACACCTGGCAGCAGAGGAACCCTCTGTGGCCCCACAGATCTGGCTGAAACACCCCTTGTCCCACACAGGGCACAGCCGTCTCAGGGGGAGGTTTTGCTTTCTACTGACAGAGTCCGGGGAAGGGCAGAGAAGAAAAAGCACTTTAAATAAAGGGCCTTTGGGAAACTCTACTCCCAGCAAGGTAGCATGCTAGACAGACATGGATTTTGATGTCTATACCTGGCTTCCTCTGAAACCTTGGCACATTTCCTGGTAAGTAAGTAAGATGCCCATGTGAAATACAAGCCTCTGTTGGAGAGGCTGGGTGAGGCAACAGCATCCTGAGAGGGAGCCTGGCTAGGTCAGGGGACTGGGGCTCAGCTCTAACCTTCTCAGCCACACCATCTCACACCTTCGCGTGTCTGTGATAAAATCCCCACACAGGCTTCCAAATTCCCTACTGAACACTGGCTCCTTAATGGCTGGGATTTGTCTTAACCATTTTTTTTTTTTTTTTAATCTTCAGCATGTGGTATGTGCATGGCACCTAGTGCACCCTTAATACATTTTGGTTAAATGAAATGTTGAACGATGTGTAGGGAAAAACAAAAATTGGTAATGGGGCAGTGAAGTCCTATACTAAGGCTGAAGGGGCTCAAGGTACCCTGGGGCCCGTTTGAATTGTCCTTAACTCATCAATCCTTGTCTTCTACACTCTACCTTCTCAGCTGGATTTATTCTTACTAATAAACTCTTCATCCCATCTGAGGCTAAATTGGAAAATTCTGCATTGTTCTTGAAGAACCTTGAATAACATCTCAGGTGTATTTAATATACTGGAGGGAAGATTGGATTTAGAAAGAGTATGGATTTCATGCACAGCAGACCTAGGCTTAGAAATTGCTTTTACTTCTTTCTAATGGTTTTTTAAGTATTATGCAACTTTTGAGCACCAGCAAGATGCATTCACACAAATACCTCTCACTCTTGCCACGGTCGATGGTGACCTCTTTGTGGGAAATCCAGTGCACAAATTTTGTGTGAAATCTTGTGCGGACCTCGTTTTATGGGTCTTCTCTGCAGGATGTGGCATCATTATACTCTTTTTCCAGAATTCTCTCCTCTCCTGGCTGCCACAGCTGATTAGAGCTCCTGATTCTCTTTCTTCCACTTGAAGTGCTCTTTTGGTTTTCTCTCTCAGCCTGCTGTCTCTGTTCCCTCCTCCTGCCCTGTGAACATGGAATTCCCTGGGATCCTCTCCCCAGCTGGCCGGCCTCCCTGTCCTCGTGCACTGGGCTGTCACTGATCTGCCTGTCACTTCCACACCTTTCCCTCCTGCTCTCCCTTCATCCTGAGGCTCCAGGTTCATATTCATATTCCCAACCTCCTCGGACAACTCCATTTGGGTTCTTATTGTGCCTGAAATTAAATGTGACTGAGATACAAAAAATTGCTTTTCCTCTCCACCCCCTAACCTCCCCGACCTGGATTTTTTGTCTCAAGTGATGATTTCACTACCAATTTAGGCATGCTGGAGCAATCTTTGATGCTTCCTGCCTGCTCATCTCTCCCAGATGGGCTACGGCTTGTTTTTGAGAGTATTTCTAATCTGTCTTCCTCCTCTCCATAGCCATTAGCTCTGCTCTATTCAAACTTTCACATTTTTTTCCCTCTTGCAAAAGCTTTGTGAACTCCCCAAAACAGGTCTTCCTCCCCTCAGCTTCCTATTTTTCCAATCTGTCCTCCAAGCCGGGTCCATTTCATTGCTGTTTTACCATTTGAAACCTGTTGCTAGGATCGTTGTTCTTGCCTGGCCAAATGAATGGACCCATGGAGCCACGGGACCAGCAGGTAGCTGCGACCACGCTGTCCCCACGCCGCTGCACACCTCACAATGCATCCCCCCTACCCTGCCCGGGAAGGTGGGAAGACGATAGAGCCTCTGTCCACACTGGTATTGGCACGGCAGGAGCCGACAGTAAAACTTCCTTTCTCATTCTCATTCCCACTGTAAGCTCCCATTCGAGTGGAAGCAAAAAGCCAGCTCTTAGAACCAGCTTCAGAGCTCGGACTGAAAATTTCAAACACGTATGGAAATAGAAAAGTATCATAAACCCCAATGAGCCATTACACAGCTTCAGCAATTTTTAACTCGTGGCTCATCTTGCTTTTTCTCTACTCCGTGCAATCCCCCTCTCCCCACCCTGGGTTATTTTAAAGCAAACTCAAAATGAAGACATTGGGTTTTAATAGAGTGAAAGCACCAGGGATGAAAGCCCTTCGGTGATTGGCAGCCCTGGTGCCCATGTTTGTCCTCAGCACTTCTCTGTGGTAGCTCTTGGGGGCAGGGCTCTGCAAGGGACTGTGGGACTTGGCCGTGGCTAATCATGGCTCACGACCCTCTGCTCTACTCTCATCTATGGGTGATACCACTCCCTCTTCACGGGAGCTGAGGGCTAGTTGGGGCCACATGCCTGGTGTTCCTGCCTGGGGCTCCCCCGCCCAAGCCCTACACCTGCCCTCTGCTGGAGGGATCTGGGGCAGCCGGCAAAGCACTACTTACCACCTCCCCAAGTGAATGTCTCACCAACTGGGGGCTCCTCAGACTTCCCAGCCAAAGTTAGAATCCATCCTTGAGCTTAATGGGAGGCTGAGAGAGGAGTAGCAGCGTAACAAAGGGAAGGAACCCAGATTCTGAAGAGTTAAGGTGAAAATACGGTCTCCGGGTTTCTAAGAACTCCTTGGAGGGACCCAACAGTGCCGTCTGGGGCAGGAACAAGGGTGAGCACGCTGCAGGTGGCACAGTGAGGGGGTACTGTGCCCAGGCAGCTGGAATACAGGGGTATCAGGCCCGAAACTGGCGTGGTTCATTTCCCCAGGGCCTCAGCACGGTAATCAAAAACACTTGCAGGGCTCTGGGCTCAAGATACAAATTTGCATATTGCTTTACATAAGTCAGCATATGGAGTTCGCTCACCCCTAACACCAAGAAAGGGAAATTAAATTCAATTAGATTAATTAGTACAACTGATTGCAAATTGTTTTCAGACCTAATATTAAGGGTGCTGCATGCAGGAAATACAGAATAGATGTTTTAATTGGAAGTGGGGGGAGGTTGGGGGGGAGGCAGCCTGGGGAGCCCAGCCAGGTTCGCCAGAGAGGAGAGAGAAACACGAGCTGGGAGGAGGCTGCCTGTACTTCTATGGGACATCCCACCCCCCACCCCAAACCCCACTCCACCCCACCCCGTCTATACAATTGCTCCAGACTGGGCAGGCTGACTTCCCGAGGGAGGATTAAGCTTAGGCTTAGGCCACTCGCTGGCATGATCGCTGGCAAGGCTCAAAATCCAATGCTGCATTTGTCATTTTTTAAGAGAGTCTACCAAATTGAATACACGTTTTAGGTCCTGAGAACCTGCCCCTGTTACTCCTCTACCGTTCCCCTCACCTCCTTTGCTGGTTTGATTCTCTCCCTTCCTGCTTTGTTTCTTGGAATTCAGGGTGGGAGAAAAAGGCTCAAGGGAAGAAAGGTAACGGGGGTGGGTGCTGGGGGCAATCCCACCTTCGCCAGCCCTCCAGATCTGCAGTAATCCTGGCTCCATCAGAGCTGAACCAGTCCTCACTCACAGCCGGGCACATAGCATCAGCCACTAGCTCCCCCAGGGTCAGGAGTTAACCCGCCCACTCTTACTGGGCATCTGCCTGCGCTCAGAGCAGATCCTTTGCCTGGGACTGGTCTGTTGGGGCCTGCCCCTCCCCAGCCTGCTGGAGTTGCTCAGTTTATGAGAATGAGGAGCAGCTGTGCTGAGAGAACCCCCAACAAGAGTCCTGGCTCACCTGGCTGGGGGCCCGGACGTCCTGCAAACCATTTCCTTGCCTCGTACACTACCAGCTCCACCTGGCTTTCTCCTGCCCCCGGGGAGACGACAGGAACCGTGAGGCTTTCTCCTGCCCCCACCGCCCCAGGCAGACCACACGAACCACGAGGCTGCTATGCCTGGCCTCATCCCCATCTGCTCCTGGCTCTCTCCCCATTCCCAGTGGCTTATGTAACTGAAGTCTAGGACTAAGTCGGTCTCGGTTTTAATAAAAAGGGACTCATGGTGATTAACATAACATAATAAAATAAAATTAAAAATAAATAAATAAAAATAAATAAAAAAGGACTCACCCACTCCCTTTATTTTTGCTTTCCACTCCAGGCCCCTTTGATGGGATAGCAGAAGGCCAGGGTACTCCCCAGAGAGCTAGAGGGCCTGGCCCCCGGAACCTCTGCCCTCCTTCCTCCCCACATACTTCCTCAGTAAAACACTGAGGATGGCCTTTCTGCACCACGAGACACAGTGGGTGGCCCAGGGATTCCTGGGTGGGTCAGAAGTGTCTTGGAGACTCTTGTACTTGATCAGGTGGGAAGGATTCATTCATTTCTGTAGTCCTTCATTCAATCACATATCATCTCTTGTGTGCTAGGCCTTGGGAGATGATTCAGAGGTGGACCCATACAGCCTACCGAAGAGCATAAGACAAGTCCAGAAATAACCAGGTGAGACAGAACAGGAGAAGCCTACAGAGAGACACAAGCAGGTTCTAGGTTATTTAGAGGTAGGGAGAGCACATCTGGGTGGGCAATCAAGAAACACTTCCAGGGGCACCTGGGTGGCTCAGTCGTTAGGCGTCTGCCTTCGGAAAAAAAAAAAAAAAAAGACTTCCAAACGGGGACCATGCAAGCTGGCCTTCCAGGTGGGGTAGGATGGCAGCAGGTGGGGACCGAGAGAAGGGTCCACTGTGGAGGGACCAGCGCAGTCCCGGGAAGAAGTGGCGGGAGTCTCACCAGGCCCTCCACCCTAGAACAGCAACATTCAGCTTGGCTTTAGAGTCAGGGTAGAGAAGAAGCTGACCGATTTGGAGAGCTTTGTGGGCCAAAGACAGCCTGAGGGTACGTGAGAAGAAGGAGAGGCATAGGAAGGAGTGGGGGAAGGGCGGGAGCAGGGGTGGGGGGGTGGGGGGTCCGTGGGAGGTGTCCAAGTCCTATTGTTCCTTTTCGAAAATTCCCAGCTTTTCCTGCTCCTCCCAGCTCATGGCCAAGAGGGAAGTTAGTGGGCTCCCACTCTTTGCCCTCAAAGCCAGGCTCCGCTCGGATGCGGATGCTTCTGCGCACGGTTCAGACTTGACCCCCCTACCCCCCGAGTCCCTGCTGGCAGCCAGAGTCCCTCAGTCGGGCCTCACACTTTGTGAACACGCCACCTTGGGCATCGGGGCACCAAAAGCACGCTGCCGACATTGCTAAACGGCCGTCTACTTCTAATAAACCCCATGCTGGTGGTAAGAATGGCTCTTCCTGGCTCCCTCAAACCCTAGTCAGGATTACAAAGGCGCATGAATCAGAGATGGCAGCCTGTACAAAAGCTTTACCTCCAGCTGTTTTGTTCATTTTCTAAACAGCAACAGAACATTCCCTCCTTCACCACTCCTCCTGCTTGTTTCTTTGTGTTTGGGATCCATTATCAGCCAAATGCATTCATCTAAACCTCCAGGCTAATGCAACTTGAGGGAGGGAGGCCAGAAATGCCCCACGTCACAGGAAGCCCCGTGTCCCGTGGTTACGCACCTCTGCTCCCCTTGCTGGGGGTAACCGCCCACCTGGAAAGGGATCCCAGGTTCCTCCCTGCCCAGCTGGGGATAGTCCATCTCCCCTGCTGGCTATGCCCCCGACCTGACCCTCTTCCAGGGCTACACCTGGTCAGGAGTCCTGGCCCTATATCCTGGGCTTCTGCCTGGTGCCAAAGACTTGGCCCCCATCGTTTATACCTCTGTTCAAGTACCTGGCAACCTGTCTTGGTCCCTGCCTGGTGCCATGGTTATTCTAGGGGCCTAACTTATTCTTTTTTTTTTTTTTTTATTGAGGTGAAATTCACATCATATAAAATTCATCATTTTCAAGTGAGCAAGTCAGTAGGATTTAGTACGTTCATAATGTTGTATAACCACTACTATCTTGTTCCAAAACATTTTCATCACTCCAAAAGGAAACTCCATATCCATTAAGCAGTTACTTTTCATTTTCTTCTCCCCACATTGCCTGGCAACTACCAATCTGCTGTCTCTATGGATTTACCTATTCTGGATATTTCATATAAATGGAATCACACAATATAAAAACCTTTGCGTCTGGCTTTTTTTCACTTAGCATCATGTTTTCGAGCTTCATCCTCATTATAAGCAGGTATTGGTGCTATATTTCTTCTTATGTGGAATAACATCTTATTGTACACAAGTAACACAATTTGTGTGTCCATTCATCCATTGCCGAACATTCCTATCATTCTCATTCTTGGCTGTGGTGAATAGGGCTGCCATGAATACACGTGTGCGTGTATTTGTTTGAGTAGCTCTTTGCATCTCTTTGGGGTATATATCCAGGAGCAGAATGCCTGGGTCCTATGATAAACTCTATGCTTAACTTTTTGAGGAACCACCAAACTGTTTTCCACAGCAGCTGAGTGTTTACATTCTCACCAGCAAGGTACAAGGGTTCCAGTTTCTCCACATCCTTGTCCAAACTCGTTTTCGGTTTTTTTGATGATAGCCATCCCAGTGGGTATGAAGGGCTATCTCCTCGTGCTTTTGATTTGTAGTTTTCCAATGACTAGCGATGTGGAGCATCTTTTCATGTGCTCATTAGCCATCTGTAGACCTTCTTTGGAGAAATGTTGATTAATCCCTTCCTCTATTTTAAAATTGGATTGCTTGCCCCTTTGTTGTTGAGTTGTAAGAGTTCTTTATATATTCTGGACACCAGACTCTTACTAGATATGTGATTTGCAAATATTTTCTCCCATTCTCTAGGGTGTCTTTTCACCTTCTCGATGGTGCCCTTTGATGCACAAAAGCTTTGAATTCTGATGTAGTCCAATTTATCTCTGTTCTTGTGTTATCTGTGCTTTTGGTGCCCTATTCGAGAAATCACTACCAAAACCGAGGCCATGAATATTTACCCTGTTTTCTTCTAGGAGTCTCATGGTTTCAGCCCTTATATTTATGTCATTGGTTCATGTTGAGTTAATTTTTTTTTTGAAGATTTTATTTATTTATTTGACAGAGAGACACAGCGAGAGAGGGAACACAAGCAGGGGGATGGGAGAGGGAGAAGCAGGCTTCCCGCAGAGCAGGGAGCCCGATGTGGGGCTCGATCCCAGGACCCTGGGATCACGACCTGAGCCGAAGGCAGACGCTTAATGACTGAGCCACCCAGGCGCCCGAGTTCATTTTTGTATATGAGGTGAGGCAGAGATCCCGAACTCATTCTTCACTCCTGCGCTCAAGCCCACCTCAGCTTGGGGTCCAACCTGGGTCCCGTGGCCTGCTCTGCTCGAAGTGGTCCCTGATGGCTGCACAGCCCAGTGGCTCTTGCCCTAGATTGTCTCTCTCTCTGGGACACCCTTCCATCCTATTCAGCCTCCGTGATGTGGGTTGCTTGTCTGCGCCACTCCCTCTTGCCCTGGATTGGATGCCGTTGGACAGGATTTCCTCTCGGCCGAACAGCGAGGTCTGTTCCTCGAGCTCCAGTCTCATTCCTGTCACAGGTCTAACCCAGGTCCCCTCTCTCCCCTGAGACGGAGCTCTCTTGTTATTGCCAATAGGCCACTCTGGCAATATCTTATGACAAAATCAAGTTTCACCAGTAAAGTGCAGTTGCTAAGGGTATGGACTCTGGAACTGGTTGACCAAATCCCAGTTCTGCCACTCACTACAAGGGCGACTACAGAGAGCTCTGGAACCTTTCTGTGCCTCAGTTCCCCCATCTGTGTCCGGGAATAATAATTAAAACTACCTCACAGGGTTGATATGGCATTTCAGTGAGTTAATATATAAAGAGCATTAGGAAGAGTGCCCGGCACAAGCTGAAACCTCCACGAGTGTTAGCTCTTCTCAAGAATGTCTAAAAATAGGGACGCCTGGGTGGCTCAGTCAGTTAAGCGTCTGCCTTCAGCTCAGGTCATGATCCCAGGGTCCTGGGATCGAGTTCCGCGTCGGGCTCCCTACTCCGCGGGGAGCCTGCTTCTCCCTCTGCCTCTGCCTCTCTCTCTATCTCTCATGAATAAATAAATAAAATCTTTAAAAACAAAAAAACAAAAAAACTTGCCTTTAAAAAAAAAAAGAATGTCTAAAAATACCCCTGGTTCCTGGGAAGGGTATTACAACTGACCCGGACAACATTTTAGCATGGATGAGTTCATTGTTGTCCTAGGTCCAAGGTCAGGAGGAGGTTACCTACCAGCCCCAGGAGAACAATAAACCTACTCATGTCAGTGGCCACAAAGAGTTACACGAGGAAGGAAAGGAGGAGGAAGTGCAGGGCCCCAAACCAATTTTGCTGGTTGTGAAATTCTGTTGGTGCCTCCAGGTTAGATAAATCTACAGCAAATTCAGATGCATGATACCTGTGATCTAATAAAAGCAGCAGAAAGCAGGAACTGATTTTGCTGAGTTGTCCTGGGTTGTTCTATTTTGTCCCCCTGATTTGCCTGCTGTTGAGCTCTGGTAGGGAATCTTGTTATCCCTGATGTAATCCAGGGGTGGGTTTGTATCCCGGAGTCAGAATCCCAAAGGTCCCCTAGAGTCACCTGTAAAGAAGCCGGGGAGGAGAATCCTTCCTTGTCACCAGCCTCTTGGCTGTGTCCTTTACAGAGTTGCAGATGATTCATCCCCAGGAGGGAGGCTGGCCACCTGGATTTATTGTCTGTCTGAACAGGCTCTGTGCAGCACGACCAAAATGAAAGGGGAAAAAATAGAGCTGTCTCAGCAAAATCTGCTGAATCAGAATTAACAAGAAAATCTTGTAACTAATGATCAGAAATTAAAATGTACTCAGGAGATTTACTTTTAACTGAATAGCAGGGCGGCAGGGGGATATGGTGCAGGATGATGGAACGGCTCATATTTCGCTGGTGGCTAAGGGCAAACTGTGTGTGGCTTATCTAGATGGGAGGCTGGTCCCCCAACCACCTGGGGTACCACTTCTAGACCAGAACTTCCTCTGCCCCCGGCCGGCCAGCCTCCCCCCGCCCCCCATGCCAGCCTCACAGCACAGGTGAGATACCCTCATCCCACATCTCTCCATTTTACAGACACGAACACTGAGGTGCAGAGAGGTTCTGCAAGTGGTGGGGCCTGATGAAGGATTCAGGTTTTCGAACCACTGGAATTCCTGTACAGAGGCATTCTTGTCAAGAGTTAAATAATCTCCTGTAGTTTAACTTTTCCATGAACCTAGATTTTCATGTACTGCACACTTGAAAGGCCGTGTACCCCAGCATGCTGGCAAATCCTAGAGTCTGATGTGCAAATGTATGGTTATTTTCTGTATCTTAAATGTTAACAATGGCTTTCAGGAGAACAAAAGTCAAATATTTTCTTGCTTGCCTAACTCTAAAAGCACTTAATTTTTACAGAGTAATTCAGATCTGGGGCTGCATCGAACCACGAATGTTTTCAGTTTCTGAGCAAATGCCTCAGACAGCCGTGGGGGATGAAAAGAAGGGGTGTCGAGTGAAATGCGCCTGCAGCCTTTCCATGCCACCTTGCCTTTCACACCACTCTCCTGGCCACCCCATTATCACTATCACGATTAGCCACACTTCACCTTCCGGGATAATGGACACCTGCAAGGGAGGAGCCTGAGGTCGACATGCTGAGGGGGAGACACAGAGTGATTTGATTTGAGTTTTATTTGCAGATGTCTCCCTGGGAAGAGAGAGGGGAGGCTGCTTCTCTCAGAGGGAGGAGCTGATGCATTAATTACAGGGAAACGGCAGGAGCCGACAGCAAGGGGGAAAGAAACCAGTCAGGAGACTGGGCCGTCAGGCTTCCTTTGAGCACTTCCTAGTCTTGAGAGAACAATTCTCCGTGCCTCATTGCTCACATCTCTAAAATGGGGATAATCATGCCTTGCAGGGTTGTTGAAAAATCTCTAGTAATATATGTAAATATATATACAGGTGTATATGTATACACACACATGCATATATGCAGGGCTTATCTTAGAGGAGGGTTCAATAACATATATGATTATCAGTAGGAACAGTAATTACAGTTGTACCTGTATTGTGATAGCAGGAGGCATTTGGTAAGTATTTTCTAGATTTGACTTCGCTCTCCTCCATGAATATACAAAAAGCCTGGCTGAAGTCCTGTTTCAGTGTTACGCCCATTGCAACGCCAACCGGAAGCCATGTCTTCCTCCTTAGTGTTCTTTGTCTGCATCTCTCATTAGACTGAATATTGAAACACCCAATAGCATCCTTTCTATTTATGGGACCATGGCATGGGCAGATCTGGATGGTCCAGACAGAATGGGGCAAGATACCAGGATGTGGGTGTGTGGGTAGTGGTGGGGTAGTGGGGGAGGGGGGAGGGAGGACGTGAGTCTTGGTGAGGACAAGTGAGTCCACAAAGCCAACCTGAGTCCAGGGGCTAGGGTCAGGACAGAAAAGAGCCAGGGTGGGAGGACCATAGTTGGGGTGGTGATGTAAAGTTTAGGGTCCGGTGTTTAGGCTCTATCCAGCCAGGGCAGTGGATTGGCAGAGGTTCAAGTGGGCAGATATGTGGGGTAGGGACATGTGGCAGAGGTAATCAGAACTCCAAATTCAGGTATTAGTCATGACAGGCAAGAGTATACAGATCCCGTCAACTAGGAGGACACCAGAATCACTTAGCGGACTTTCTCAAATACCGGTTCCCAGACGCCAGCCACTGAGATTTGGATAGAGTAAGTCAGATGCACTGCTGGAAGAGATTATGGGCTTTCCTGCTCTGTGAGCTCATGTGCAGGTGATGACTAAGGAAGTGACCTTGAAACTTAAGACTTAATGAAGTTTTAACAAGAGGCAGAAGGTCTGCAAGGAGCTCAGAAAGTTAAGTGTGAGGAGCTCACAAACACTTTTGTGAAGAAAGATTTTTTTAAAAAAGGGCAAACACCACCTTGAGGATCAAGAAACCAAGGTCAAATGCATAAAAAGAAAAAGGAAAAGCAGCCATTTTCTGCAGAATGCTCCAGGCAGAAATGTTTCCACCAGGACCTCAGGATCTCTCTTGAGAATGTCCTGCACCAGGTATTCTCCCCAGCGCGACCCATGAAGACTGGCAAATGTCTGCACGAGAGAGCACAGTTAGTGTCAGTTGTGAGTATTTGAATCATACAACCTGCTGATTTGATCAATTTCTAGCAAATTTCCTCTACACCATAATAAGAGTCTCAAGCTCTAAGCTGAGGTCCACCCCCTGAGACAGTGGGGATGGAGGTAGGACTACTGGAGGACACAAGTGTTATGGGGAGTTGGTTTCTCATACGTTTATTTCTTTCCCTTCATAAAAATATGCTTACTGAAATGTGGTAGCCTCAGCTCTCTTCCCCTGACTTACATCCAGAAATCCAAGCCTGACATTAGATTGTTCTTTAGAGAAACTAGAGGAACCAAGAGCAAACACCTACTGTTACTGACCATGGGAATCCCCCCACAATGAAAAGACCAGATCACTTTGGTCACCCTGTGGTTCAGCTCACTAGGTGGCATGCCCTGTCCATGCACACAGGATGTCAGGCTATTTTAGTGTCTCATTCTTAAATATACCCTTACATCCACATTGGGGAGGAAATTTGAGGAAACCCTCCAAACTACAGGACAGAGAACAAAGCAAACAAATCCGAAGAAAACTAGGGAATTCCATGAGAGAGTGTAAGGGAGAAAGAAACCATCTAATAACCAAAGAAATAGTATCAGAAAAATCTCCAGAAGTGTAGGATATAGGAATCTCCAAATTGATATTTGGAAGTATCAGAAGACCAGGTATAAGGAGATGGTCCAAAATCTTCCAGGGAGGGGGAAAAAAGGCAAGAAACTAAAGGAAATGACTGCACCGATATCAGTGGAAACTCAGGAGAGTAGCAGAAGCTAGAAGGCGAGGAAACAAGTTTCGGCAGAGATTTACCTTGTGTCTCCTGCACTTCTGAATGTCTCGTGAGGGAGGCACTGACTTCTTGTTTTGGGCTATCTCTTGAAGCATGTTTGTGGAGTGAACAGCTTTGGAAGATGGCAATAGCATTTCCCTCCAGAGCCCAAGGCAGACATGCCCCTTATAAAAGATTTAGGTTCCCTAAGCTCAGGGTTCTTCTGCTGTAATCCAACCCCCCCACCCCCGCCTTGTGTGGGCAGGTGTCACTTGGCCCTATTTCTGTCCCCTGTGAGAACTGGGGTTAGGGGAACCAGGGCAAAAACTGCTGATATGCTGGCTTCTTCCATCACTGTGAGTAATAAATTATCCTTTAGCTCTGACCCAGGGGTCTTGTGCCTCCTGTCAGCCTCCCTGAAACTGTGGAAGGCCGGCTGGTCAGCCTGCAAGTAGGGCAAAGTCTCAGACAGTTCTTGACTGCAGTGCCTTCAGAATGCTCAAGAAAAATGACTTTCACCTGACAATTTTATACACAACCAAAGTATGGAATACATGTGAAGTAGAATAAAGACATTCTTACATTCAAGAATTTTACCTTTACCAATTCAAATTCGGAAAGTTAACCTCCCATTCTCAGGAATGTACTCTAGGATGTTGTCTAGGGAGAAAAAAAAATAATGAAGAAAGAAAGGAAATCAAGAAATAAGACCTATGATCCAGGAAAGAGGGGAACCAAAATTAGAGATTAGAGAAGAGAATCCTCAGGATGTCATGCAACCCGCAGAGCGTGCAACCAGAAACATTGGGACACTTGAACAGAGAGCCTCTTGAGTGAAAATTCTTAAGGAAAGAAGAAGGAAATAAAAGGGAATGAGGGTTTGCTTGAAATCATAGCAAGTTGGGTGCCTGGGTGGCTCAGTTGGTTAAGCGACTGCCTTCGGCTCAGGTCATGATCCCGGAGTCCTGGGATCGAGTCCCACATCGGGCTCCCTGCTCGGCAGGGAGTCTGCTTCTCCCTCTGACCCTCCTCCCTCTCATGCTCTCTGTATCTCATTCTCTCTGTCTCAAATAAATAAATAAAATCTTTAAAAAAAAAAAGAAATCATAGCAAGTATTATTATATTGGAAGATTTGGAGAAAAGTGTGAGAGGTTCACAGAAAACCAGGGAAATAAAAAAGATGAAGCAGGGTGCCTGGGTGGCTCAGTCGTTAAGCGTCTGCCTTCGGCTCAGGTCATTATCCCAGGGTCCTGGGATCGAGTCCCACATCAGGCTCCCTGCTCGGCGGGAAGCCTGCTTCTTACTCTCCCACTCCCCCTGTTGTGTTCCTGCTCTCGCTGTCTCTCTCTCTCTGTCAAATAAATAAATAAAATCTTAAAAAAAAAAAAAAGATGAAGCAATTATTAATTCTAGGAAAAACAAAAGACTGTATAAGAAAGGAGCTTGGTCGTAACTTACCATTTGGCTCAGTGTATAAGTGCTGATTATTGATTTTGCCAAAATTTATTTTATAAATATGTCACTGGGATAAAAGGAGAGAAAAGTGAGCAGTGGTGTGGAAAAACGAAGTCCTTATCTCCCATGGCACAAAGTCAATAGATAATGTCTACAATTGATATTTCAAGAAACAGCTGTATAATATTCAATTATAGAGGTAAATGCCAGGGGAAAACCCTACAAGTGTGAAGGATGGATGCCTCTGGGGAAAGGGAGTGCATGCGGGATAGGAGATCTCTGTATGTAAACATTACTTCAAACTAATATTCCTCTGATAAAGAAATAATTAAATGTAAAAAAAAATTAAATGTTTTAGCAAGACAAAGATAGCTGGTATAGCCCTGAGCGACCTCTCTTTTCTCTTGCAGTCCGACTGGCTCAGCCATTATCAGTTCAAAACCTCAGCTCTTCTCATCATGAACAGAAAAGATAACTTTTACAATGTGTGACATTTTGAACTTCTTACACTATATAGAACACCGTTCTGTTTTTCTTGACTAGATTTTCAAAAGGTAAACTTTCTTGGGAGAAAGGGAACCAGCACAGGGGCCTGGGATCTGGAGCTGAAAGAAGTGGGTCTCAGCCCTGCTGGGCCCCGCTATCGGCGCTTAACTGGGCGTCCTCGGACCGACTACAGCACTGCTCGGAAATGCGGAGTCCTGCTCTGCAGGCGAGGACAGAAAGCAACACCTTCCTTGCAGGGCCGTCCCGGGCAGCGTGGGGGCATTTTATTCCACTGCAGCCTTAGAAGACCTGGCTAACTGCACGAAGTAGGCACCTGCTAAGTACTGGTTTGAGTGCAATTTCTAAAGACATTTCAAAATGGAAGTGGCTGTGATGATTTGGGTTCAGGTTTGCCAAGAAGCTGGAGTTGGACTGGTGGAAACCCTCTTTGCAAGTTCTGTTCATGCTCAGGAGTCTGGACTTTTCTTCCATTCTACTATAGAAAAACAGAATTCAAGGCTATGCAGTTGGGCTGTTGCAATGAGAAAGAACAGCTAGAGAAGAGGCACAGGTAATCAAACCCCTTTTCCGAGGAATGACTTTGTATTGTAACAGAGAATTCCCGACTGGCTGCCCGGGATTGCCAGCAGGTGCAGGGACCCGATCTTCAAGACGTGTTCCCACTTGGGAGCTTCTGGTTCTGGAGGGCAGATTCTGTCTTGTGGTTGGAATGTGTGTGCCAGTGCCCTCCTTGCCTCTTAAAAGTTCCCCTCTCGAGGCCCCACTTCACAGATAGGCTGTTACCCCAAAGTCCACTTGGTCAGGATGTCCCAAAGCCACCTGTCGCAGGGGAGGGCAGTCAGTGGTCATCCCTCCGGACTCTTGGCCTACTGCCCTGCCATTCTCAGATGGGCCAGTCCTGCTCAGGGGGGCCGTATAACCCCGAAGGCAGCCGGGAATTCCCTCAAGGCAGCTTCTGAATGCTCTAGATTCCTGTTAAGTTTGTAGCAATAGTTCCCCAGGGCAGCAGGACAGAAGGGCCAATTTTCCATCAGCAGAGGCTAGATTTGAGAGTTTTTAATTTGCTTCATGATCCAACAGAAAGAATTCTTGGTGGTTAGAATGAACTATGGCCTCTTTGTGCTGTCCAAGTTGCCAAAGGCCTGTTCTGGAAAGAAAGATGCATACGATCCTGGCTGGCTACTAGACACGGGGGAGCAAACGAAGGAGTGGCTTCATCTGGAAAATCTGGTTCGGGCCACTCAGGGTGGTTCAGAAGGTTCAGCAGGTTCAGCAAGCCCGCTCTGAGGGCCAGACCCTGCCAGATGCAGTGCGGGCCCCATCCTTCAAGGGTCTTAGAAAGAAATGGCAGTGGGAGGGCAGAAATATCAACGGGAGTGCAGCTCATGCAGGAAGGGCTGCATCAGCTTTGCAGAGGGCGCCGTGGGAATACGGGAGCATAGGCGGACCCGAGGTGTTCCATGAGGACACAAGGGTACCATGGGGACACAGGGGACAGCTAGCTTCCCCATGCCCCTTGTGCTGGGGAGCCTGGAAGGGATTTCCTAGGGGCTGACTCTGTCTTCCTTTAGTTCCACATTCTTCTCCAACCCCAAAACAAATTGTCCAAGGTTCATAAAGATGATGAGCCCATTTTTTAAAAAGATTGTATTTATTTGAGAGAGAGAGTGTATGTGAGAAAGAGATCATGAGCAGAGGGGAGGGGTAGAGGGAGAAGCAGACTCCCTGCTGAGCAGGGAGCCCAATGCGGGGCTTGATCCCAGGACCCTGGGATCATGACCTGAGCTGAAGGCAGACGCTTAACCGACGGAGCCACCAGGTGCCCAATAATGAGTCCATTTTATTACAGCCAAGGTTGAGGCAGGTACTGAAAGACAGTGTGGAGAAGCCAAAGTGGGTTCCTGGGGCTGGGACCGCACCCTCTCTTCCTCTGGTCGTCTTGGCCATCCCATCCCCTACAAAGCTTTCTCATCCCCTCCTTGGTGCCCCTTGCACCTCAGTGACCTCTGCAACAGCTGGGAGCACATCGTCCCCCTGTTCCAACTCTCCCGAAAATGAAACCTGTTTCTCTCCTCCGTTTGCTGTTCTTGAAGGCAAGGCCTGGTGGCCAGCTCCGGACATAGTGCTGGCCATATAACAGATGCCTAGTAAATACTTATTGCTTGGTGATCTCCATATACATTTGGGGGGCTGACCTGCCATGTACTTTGCAAGGCAGCATGGCCACTTATAAAAGTTGGGCAACCTTGACCCATTATTTAACTTTTCTGAGACTCAAGTTCCTCATCTGTGAAATCATGAGGATAATACCTATCTCAGCAGACTGCTGTTAGCATCCAATAAAACAGGGATTGCAGAGCACATAGGCATACAGTCGGCCATAATAACAGCTCACTAAATGCTAATTCCTTTCTCTCTTCTTTACCTAACAAATAGTTGGTGGGTGAATGCATCTGAGGTCCATGTGGCTCACCAGTTGTTCAACGTGCAGAACTACTTAATTTAAAGCTCCAACCATTATTTTCTTTCTGGCAGGAACACAAGTATTTGTGATTTTATCCTGAATGCGAGGAGCAGCAGAGCCTAGTTGTTAGGAACCCAGAACTCTGGAGCGGACTCCTTAGACCCAAATCTCACGTCTACTACCAGTTGTATGACTTTGGGTAAATGACTTAACTTTCTCGGCCCCCAAGTTACTCATTCCTAAGACAGAGAGATGATAGTAGTATTATTATCACATAGCTATTACTTTCATGAGAATTGACTCAGTTAAAATCTTTAAAGCTCTCAGAACAATGCCGAGCCCAGAGTTAAGTGCTGTGTAAGTGGTTTGCTATGCTACTGTTCTTCTTTTGTGTGTCTAAAATGTTTTTATAATTAACTAATTAAGCCCTGTTATCAGAAACTCAAATAGAACAATTAAATATGGGACTCTGAAGGCATTTGTTCAGCAGGCAGAACGGGATCCCCTTGGCATGGAGGCCATTCTTCCCCCTTGCTCCCCTCACCTTCTGCTCTCCTCCCATGGCCGCCACCACAGTCGCTCAGAATCACGGTCTACCTTCCACTCTGTCGGTGACATGGTTTAGGCCTCGTAATCTCCCTCGGACTATTTCTGGAATCTCTAATAGGCCCTTCTTCACAGAGTCTCACCTCCAAAGCTCCTTACTCCCTGCTACTTAATCCATCTTCCTCCTCTTCCACTCTGGTCAATATTACTTTCTTTCTTTACCACCTTCAGTGGCTCACAGCTACCTACCCAATCAAGTTCAGAATCTTCTGCCTGGCATTTGAGTCTCCCTCTCTGACCCACACTCTCTTCTGTGTCTTCTACACCATGGGCTGGTTGACCTTCTCCATACTCCCTGAAAAAGACCCATCTTGTCTTGCTTCTCTGTGTCTTTGCTCAGCTGTTTTTATCACCGAGCATGCATCCCCCTCTCCATCATTTTTGAAATCTCACTTATGCTTCAAGTTCATCTCACATGGGGTCTTCTTTTCCTTTGAACCTGAGTTCTTTCTTTGAACTTCTTTTCTGACACAACATTCTGTCTGCACTGCTTTGGGTCCTTAACATCCCACCTCCTTGTTCAAGACTGAGGGTCCTATAAAACCATTTGTAGTTCTAGAACACCTGCACCCCCAGTTAGTGAGAGATCAGTCCCCACTCCATGAGCAGGGGACCCCACCTGAAGGCAGGTGGAAGCTCAGGGCATGGGGTGCTGGATGCAGTATTCTGACAGCTTCAGGGGGAACCTCCCAAACTGAAAATCATGCAGGTGCCAGGCTGGTGAGCCAAGAGAGGCAGAATTCAGGTCATTATGAGAGCCGAGGGTAGGAAGCAGGGCTGAGCTATTTTCTGGGTGTTGGGGTGTGGTGTGACCGTCTCTGAGAACAAGGGGGAGGCTCTGCGGGCGTGGGCCAGGCCAGACGTGCTCGGCCAGCCTCTGTGATTCGCATGCTTGTCTTTGGTTCTCCTGAATCAGGACACTGTTGGCGGCACGGCTTCCCCATGGGGCTCAGCGCGGACTGTGACACACATGGGCTGGCACATAGCAGACAGATCGGAGCAGTGGGTACAGGCTGGGACGAACACAGAAGCCGACAAAACACCTGGTGCGGGGAACGGCCCAGAGCTGCAGGGAGCAAAGGGCCAAGACTGGCGAGAGGGACCGCATTTCCCACACTGCTCTCCTCCGCTTCCTTCCCCTCCTGGGCTTGTCACCAATTCCAAACCCAAGAGCCGTGCTGCCGAGGGTCGGGTCCTCCGTGACCCTGGGCAATCACACAGGCAAGTCTCAGGTCCAGCCTACCCTCAACGTGACCTCTGAGGATTGAGCTCAGCCTTCAACACTCTGCTCTCTGCTCTGGATGTGGATGTTCAAACCTCACAATAAAACTATAATGACAACAAACATTTATATGCTATGTTCCTGGCTCTGTGCTGAGAACTCCACATTTCACTTAATTTCACACTAAAATGATGAGATAGGTAGGACTATTGTCCCATGGACAGAAGAGGAAATTGAGCTCAGAGAAGTCAAGTAATTTGTCCCTAGTCACACAGCCAGGAACTGGAGGAGCCAGGATCTGAACCTACTTTATCTGGCCCCAGCCCGTGGGGCTAACTGAGGTACTTTAGAGGAGCATGTTGATCAAAGGAGAGGGAGAGATCGGGCTCAAGGGGAGGCTTTTTCCTCTACGTCAGGGTAGGAGAAATTAGGGTACTGTGCAGTGAATGGGGAAGGGTTGGCTGAAGGGGCAGCCTTACCTGAAGGAGCAAGAGGGCTGGCGGGGGCCCAAGGCACAGGTGAGGGGTTGGCTTTAAAGGAGGCTACTGGCCGGAAGGCAGCAACTCATTCCACATGGCCTCAAATTCCTGCGTTCACAGAGGAGAAAAGTTATTTTCAGTAAAGGGCAGGAGAGGACCTGGGTATGGGTGGAGTGAAGGGGTTCGGTCTCTCCATGTGGGGACAGGCCCAGGGCATCTCCTCAAGTTGAAGGACAGGCCTGCCGGAAAGAATAAAAGGCCCAGCTCAGCCGGCTGCCTCCCTTGATCTTACACCCCCGCCCGGGATGAATGAGAACACTCTTGGAACCGAGCTTGCTCTGTCCGTCTTCTCCTACTTAGCCTCTGGCTGTCAGCTCACCTTGTCACACTGAAGCACCCTGCGGAGAAGGATGGGGGCGGGGACTCCTTTTCTTTCCTCCGGTTCTGGGGATGCTGTCTCCCAGCAGGTGCAGAAAGGCACCGGGCACACAGCGCACGCCTGCAGCCCCCCAGCTTGCCCTCCCAGCTTGCCCTGCCGTCACCGAAGGCCCTTCACCCCGGCGCCGCGGCTGGCCCAGGGCGGGAGGTGCCCTTGGAAGCTGGAGCCTCTCTCAAGGCCATGCAGTGAGCCTTCTGCAGGGGTGCTGAGCGCTCCTGGCTGGACGGTGAGTTATTGCAGCCTGTTATCTTCAGCAGCAGGTGGAGGCATCCTGGGCTGCTCCTTCCTGCCAAGGGAAGCCAGATAATATTTACTGGCGCAAATGAATAAGGTAACCAGCCCTGTCGCAGCACGGAGGATGCGTCTCTCACCCAAGGTTTTGGTTGTGGGTTTTCTTTTCCCCCCTCCTTTCTTTCTTCATTATGTTTGTAATTTTGTTTTATTATTTCCCATTGGAAGGCCGTGAAATGAAAATGATGCAATCTACTGCTGTGAAGTAATGTGCTCCAGTCCTTTTCCAATAAACCCTGAGGTGTGCGCTGTGACAGCTTCATTAAATTAGTCGGCTCCATGGCAAATGGAAAAGCGCTCGGAGCTTCGGATGGTGCTAATCCGAGTCGGGCTGCCTGAGACCTCACACCACCAGGGAGCCTGGGAGGTTTGGCTCCGCGTGTTGGAGAGAAGAGGCTCCCGCCCACCACCTGCCCGGCCCCAGAGGCCTCCGTGTCCACGCAGCTGCTAGACATTTCCTGGAACCCTTAAACCTTCCCCGTCTCCTCTGGGTGCCCGATGCTGCCCAGGTGTGGTCACATGCAAAGGGAATGGACAGGTTAGGGCACTGGCTCTCGGAGGGGGGAGGGCACGGTGGGCAGCAGCTCAGCATGTGGAGGGGGGGAAGGAAGGGGCCTTAAATCTGTATGGTAAACCACACGGACCAGAGGTAAAAGGCGAGCCTGTCCGTGAAGGCCAGCCAGGACTCACACAGCAAAATGCCCGGGATTCTTGCAGATGAAATGCAAGCGCTGCCCGTCTATTCTTCTGTCACCATCCCCCAGAGTTTATGAGAACAGATTCTCTCTTGCTGGGCTCTACGGCAGTATTAAAGATTTCCATTACTGATAGTTCTTTCCAGTTAGTACTTTCAGTATTAAATTCTGTCATTAGGAAGTAAAATATGCATGATCCCTAAATCTATGGGTATTATAACAAGATTTCATTGTTATAAATTTGTCTTCTTGGTCCTCCATTTCTGTCTTTGCTGTCTTTTTAAAACCCTAATGTCTGATAACTATAGCCAGGAGATAATTAGGAAGTGGTACTAAAGAATCACAGGCTTATTCTCTCACTCATTCACAGAAATTTATTGAGTGTCTACACTACGATATGGTGTCCTGCAGCCAGTGGGAAAGACAGTGGTGACAGCTAATTACAACACTAAGGGATTTTGGTCTGAGCTGATATTGGCAGCCCCCTCCTACACACATATGTATATACCCACACATTGTATAAAATACAATAAAACAATTTGAAATCACAGCTGCACTTGAAAGAAACGGGATATCCCAGATCTCAAAAACTAGTGCAAATTCAAAGCCAGGGTGGTGAGTGTGTGCTGAAGGGGAATTGAATCCAGATGGCTGGAGTCCCAAACCCCAAGAAGAGGCAAGATGTGAAGGCCATGGACTCCTGGGTGGCTGGGACCAGAAACAAGACCCTACATACAGTTGGTGGCTTAAAAGGGCTAATAGTCCCCACCCACCAGCTGGGCGAATGGTGATGGCATGACAGCAGGACAATAATTTGGGTAGAGAAAAGATAATTTGCAAAAGATCGAAAACCAAGCTGGTGCCAAGTGAATATGTGGGGTCCAAATTCCCATCACTTTCACAGAGTGGAAACCACAATCAGAGAAATCAATGTATAAACTGGTTTAAAATCAATGGGAACCAACAGAGGCAGACTTGAACCTTCCCTGAGATATGCCCCACAGCCCAGGCACCTGGGATGCCCAAAGAAAATGATTCCTACTGAAGATGAGCTCACACAAAGGAATTACACGGCACATAAGGAAACAAACCGGCAAGAGAGCGAGGCTCAGATTCGATATGGCACCCAGCTTGGCTACCTATGCTGCTCCTAGAATTACCCTAAAGCTCCCATTTCTTCCCATCCACTTGATATCATCATCCTTCCAACTCTAATCCAGACACTTGAGCGTGCCCAGAGCCCCTGCCTCTCTTCTTTCCAGTATATATAAAAAACATAGGTATAAAATCCCTCCCACTTAATTTGCACACCATACCATTAAATACTTAGCCACCCTTATTTTTTTTAAAAAGACTTTATTCATTTATTTATTTGACAAAGAGAGAAAGAGTACAAGCAGGGGAAGCAGAAGGCAGAGAGGGAGGGAGAAGCAGGCTCCCCACTGAGCAAGGAGCCTGATGTGGGGCTTGATCCCACGACCTTGAGATCATGACCTGAGCTGAAGGCAGACGCTTAACCAAATGAGCCACCCAGGCGCTCCCTTAGTAGCCCTTATTGTTTGTATCTGAGCCCACTAGCCAGATGTGATCCCAGGTGAGGGGGCTTCTGCCACACCTGGCCACCTCCTCACCTGGCAGTGTGGTGAGACTGCTCCAGGGTAGTGACCCCAAGCTTCGTTTGGGGGTCTCAATTATGTGAGCCCTTTGAATATGAAGAGTGTAGGTCCCTTCTGTTTTCATAGGTTGATGTCATTTGCCAACTACTGGTGGTCTTCAGAATGAGCCTTCCTGGTTCCTAAAATTTGGCATCAAACTCAGTGATCAAGTTGACTGAGGGCTCTGATTCAGCACCCATCCAAAGACCTGACCCCCAGGTAAAGCTTGGCCACACTCACTCTGCTGTGTGATTGCAGGCCGAGGTGTCCCAGAACGGGTCGCTGTCCCGTCAGGGCATCGTCAGCATTGTCCTGAGCTGGGGGAGGTTTGGAAATCCTGTTATTTCTGCTTTCAAATCATAAATTACTCTTGCTTTGGCTTCACCACCATCAGCTTAGTGAATAGAGGATGGATCATTCTACATGGTTGTCATGATTCATTTGCCTCATCAGAGTTATAATCCCTACAACCTGCTACAGAAGCCCTAAGACACATGCCTTGTAGTTCACATGTGAACCATCCATGTCTCCATTAGTGGATTACTGTCCACATGCTTCCTTATTATCCCAAGGCCTTTCACTAGTAAGAGGGAGGTCAGTAGGATCGCTGAAGTCAATGGCATTGCTGAGTGCTAGCTCTTTGGCCACATCAAAGCAGCCCAGATAAAAAATGTTTGTCCTCCTGGGACAATGCTTCCCCATGTCCTTGGGTGTTCAAGAAGGGACTTAAGAGCCACCTACACTCTGTGAATTTATAAGGGTAGTAAAATATGAGTAAAGTTACTTCATCCTGGACAAGGAATAGTTTTTCCATTCATCCATTTAGGAAAACATTCACTGAGAGCTTGATGTGCCCAGCCCAGTGGTGGGGATAAGGCAGAGACAACCTTGCTGCCCCCAGGGAGCTCAAGGACAGGCAGAGCCACAGAGGGAGACCAAGAACAGGTGAGGACATCAGCTCCTTGAGTTCCCTTAGTGCTGTGCCTGTTTCCCTGACTCAGGAGAGAGGGTGCTGCTAAACCTATCTGGTCTTTCCTTCTCTGCAAGGCCAGCTTAAACCCTGTGGACACAGCTCAAGGAGCCATCAGATCTTCTTCTTCAACAGACATCTTTATCTAACCCATGGCCTCCTCTCCTTTTCACAGCAGGGAATGAAATAGCCTCACAAAAGAGCCAAATCATAACTAAAGAAAGTAATAGGAAGACTGTATACACAAATACAACCTGCAGAGAAGATTCTGGGTGTGCACACTCAGCCCTTGACTTCCTACCCCTGCAGTGGTCCTCAGTAATGATGGGCTTGACCAATGGCCTTCACGAAGTCTTTCTGGATGAAGGGAGACAGACACCTGTTTAGGGCATAATAGTTACTGCGACAGCCAGAATCCAAAATGGCTCCCAATGATCCCACCTCCTGGCATCAGCTTTCTTGTGTAATTCCCTCCTATTAAGTGTGGGCTGAGCCTAGTGATTTTCTTCTATCACATAGAAGGTGGTAAAAGTGATGGACGGTAACTTGTGAGATTAGATTCTAAAAGACTACAACTTCCATCTTGCTGGCACCCTCGTCTCCTGGGGCTTGCTTGCTCCAGTCAAGTGAGCTGTTATGTTGGAGAGGCCTGTATAGCAAGGAACTGAGGGCGGCTTCTGGACAACGGGCCATGGGAACCAAATCCTGCCAACAACCACTGAGTGAGCCTGGGACAGATCCTCCTGGTTGAACCTTGAGATGACTAGAGCCCCTGACAACACCTTGACTGCAGCCTTTTCAGTCCTTCTGAAGCCAGGGACCCTGTGAATCCATGCCTAGATTCTTGGCCCATAGATACCATTTGGTAACAAATGTGTGTTGCTTTAAGCTAAGTTCTGGGGGATAATTTGTCACTCAGCAGTACATAAGTAAGACCATTACCAAACAGCTCGCAGAGAATGTACCTCGGCAGAGAAGGTATGGGCCTATTTTGGAATTTTTAAAACAATATGGATTGGTTCTTTTTTCTTTTCTTTTCTTTTTTAAGATTTTTATTTATTTATTTGAAGGAGAAAGAGAGAGAGAGAGAAAATGAGCACGAGTGGGGGAAGGGCAGAGGGAAAAGCAGACTCCCCACTGAGGAGGGAGCCTGACATGGGATTCGATCCCAGGACCCCGGGATCATGACCTGAGCCAAAGGCAGATGTTTAACCGACTGAGCCACCTAGATGCCCCTGGCTTGGTTCTTTTCTTAAACCTTAGTTAATAAGCATGGACAAACACAGTACCCAATTCCCAGGGCATACTGGGGATTTATTAAAGAAACTCCCAGCTAGTGGCCACAGATTATAAAGCCATGAGGGCCCAGACAGACATCTAGGGCGGTAGTTCCAGCCAGGGAGGGGCATCAGAATCAGCTGAGGAGCCTGGGCCCCACCGGGATCCCCTGAAGCTGGAACCTGGAGCCCTGAGCAGACATGATTTCTCTGGGTGAGAGACTGTAATCCTGGGTAAGAACCATGGACCTGCTCCTGCTCCCCAACGTGATGTACTGGGAGATGAAGGGCCAGAGAAGTTGTGTGTCTATTTAAGGTCACACAGCCTGTTGTGGCCGCCAATGTCCCCTCTGAATGGAGAACTCAGCTCAGGTTTGTGCTAACAGTAGAAACAAATAAAGAGATGCACAGAGAAAACTTCTAAGGTTCCTTTATTTGTTTTGAAAACAACCTCCATTCTTTCTCTCTCAATTTAGTCCTGGCCTTGTGACAAAAAAGCTTTTCTCTCTGGCCTCCTCTGTAAGAAAGGGAACAACATAAGCACTTCCTGTGAGAGCTCTCTCCCCAGATTCCAGGGAGGGGCAGACCGGGCCAGGACTGGAATGGAACAGCATGGAGAACACGTGGGATCTGTCTCTGAGCCCCACTTGGCTTACAATCCCTTCCCCCAGACTCCCTGAGACATCTGCTCCTGTCCGGGGGCGGTTCTCCCTCCACCTCCCAGTTCAGAGCATCTGCAGTAGCTGTGGGCTGCTCGTAGCCTGATTTCCAGTCTGCTTGTCATCCGGGGAAACGTCACCCACAGTCCCGCTGATTCTGGCTCGGGTCCTCAAGAGCTCACCAGGTCCCAGTGCTGGCTCATAAGTGATGACTCACACGGGTTGACCACGATTTCCCTGCCATTCTCAGAGCCATCACCAAACATGTCGGTGTCTAGGCAGAGGTGGGAGGCTATGTGCTCGATGCGGGAACCAGTCTTGGTCCATTGCTGAGAAGACGGAGAGGAGAGAGCATGAACCGGAATTCTCTGGCTAAGGGCCCAGGTTCTATCAATAATATCAGGAGTTCCAGAATAATCAGACATGTTTACACCACATGGCTAGGGTCACCCAGAGACTTGACTTCATGGTCTCACGGAGGAATAAAACTGCAACTAATTGCTTTGCCAGGTATTACTGTTGGTTTTTTGTTTTGTTTTTTGTTTGTTTGTTTTTTGTTTCGGATAAAAAAGTAAAAGCAAAATCAGTATGTTCACTAGGAGAACTCATTAGAAGGCAATAACTTTCCAAGCACTAGGCCAGAGAACATGAAGCACGTGAGTCACGGGAGCAACCAAAGAAACGACGAGCACTCAGCATCTGCACGTCAGGAAGATGTGGGAGCGAGTGGGGGGATGGGGCACAGGGGGGCAGAGAGGCTCTGGGCAGCACCCGATGCCAGCAGGCTCTGCTCCTCCAAAGCCCTTCAGCGCATGAAGGGCCCAAGCAGAGAAGGGGGTCTCGTGCCGCTGCTCCCCAGACTTTACCTCACATGATAAGGAAGGGGGGATGAACATGTTTTGGGGAACCACCACGGCGCAGGCACCAGGGCGCATTTCCGTGACTCCCTCGTGCGGTGGGCATCTTCACCTCCATTTCAGAGACGAAGGAACCGAAGTCCAGTGAGCTGCCATGGGTCCCACGGCTAGTGAGCCATACAAAGGGCATCTGGATGTCCGTCTCTCTAACGTCAACACCCAATCAGCAGGAGACTGCGTGTGGTCAACAGCATGGGCCCGACGGGGCACATGGTGCATCCAGAGGGCACATCCTGCCAGAGCCCAAGGCCCCCCGCAGGCCAAGATTCCAGTGCTGCTCATCCTGCGGCCCTGAAGGCTTTGTCCCAGTGCTCTCCTGCTCTGGGATGCCAGGTGGGAGTCGGAGCTAGACGGGCAAGCACAAGATGCGCGTGCCCACTGGGGCCCAGCCAGGTCCGCCGACATTCGGGGACAAGCTGACTGCTGCAGCTGGTGCCCCTGTTCTCCTCTCCTGACCAGAGGGCCTCTTTCTGATCAGCCCCTCCGCTTCTAGAGGTTCTCCCTGGTCTTGCACATGAGCCTGGGACCCACACAGGCAGTCCCGTCACTGAAGGCGGACATGCCCCAGTGCACCCACTGAGCACTCACCTGTTTGTCATCTCCGTTCTTGCAGAGGACGAGAACCACCGGGGCACCCGGGAACATGGTGATGACAGACAGGCACAGCTCCTCCTGGAGGATCTGCTGGGTGTATGTGAAGGCCCATATCTGGAGGGGAAGAGGCCAGAAGGTTCACATCAGGATCCTTGGAAGCGTGGTGGGACAGGTCTGGGACGTGTCTGGGACCTTGTGAGAATTAGCACAGCTTGGTAAAAAGCGCTGGAGGTCCGAGCAGGAACAGACCATCAACAAAGTCACCTTGGAAAATGGGACCCACTAGTCAGAGACTCCCAGATCCTGCCCCCACTGAAGTCTCCATCTCCACACCTGGGAAGGGGACTGGACTGGGCATGCAGGCCACCTCTGGGAGGCTTGAGGTGGGGAAGCCTCAGTGACACCCCAGCCCAGCCACGTGGTCTCTAGTTTCTCTGTCTGGATCCGTATCTATTCCCCACACATGACACTGCAGCTACCTGGCAGGCCATCCCCAGCTGTCTTTAGAATGTCCCTTCTTTGAAAAGGACAGATGGCGGGATGAAGGGAACAGGGAGTGTGCCGAGGGAGGGAGTGGAAGAAGAGCAGAAGGACAGCAGGTCACGAGACAGAAAATGGTCCCCACAAGTGTGTGCACTCCAGCACTCCAGGGGAACAGATCATTGGGCCCTAGAGCCCCTGCCGGGAGGGAAGCTAAAAAAGCAAACAGACAAGGAGGGTGGGGAGAGGAAAGGGCCATTCCATTTGAGGGTCATCACAAGGAATGTTTCTCGGTTATTCCACGAAATGCCGGAGATCAGAGAGCAAGGAGCTGCTGAAGGAGCTCAAACCACTTCGAGTTCTTAGGTCAGAGGGACGAAAATGTGAGCCTCCAAGAGGTCCCTCCCAGGCTGTGAAGTAGGGGCCTCATCACTGGGCAAAGAAGGTGACTGGTGAATTGGATGCCCTGGGGGGAGCTGCAGAGAGGACCCATCAAGGGCTGGACCCCTTCGCCACTCCACGCCTGCTGACCAGCTGACCCCCAGCCTCTGGACTGGGCTGCTCGTCAGCTACTTCTCCTTGGCCTGAGAATGAATCAAGGATCCGTTAGCTGGCCGGTCCCCTGCTCTAGGACCACGTGTCCCGTAAGCTGAGCCGGTGTTCATGTGCTCCTTGTTCTGCACCTTCCCTAGCTCACGGCAGCCCCCTCCTGGCCCTGGCACCCCTCCTGACTTCTGCCATCTGGTGACATCTTCGGTGTCTTTCCGTGCCCTGGCTTGTTCCCCTCCTTGCCCAAAGGCTTGGGTCCTTCTGCTGCCTCACCAGGTCACCTGGATGCAGAACCCTGCCTCTCCTGATCTGGGACTTTCCCTGTCCCTGATACCTGGATGGGGCCACCAGCCCAGGGGGAGCCACTGTCCCCCTAGGGTCCTGCGTGTGGATTCTCATGTCCCTTTTCAAATTGCCGGTGTTGGGAGAAGACCTAGACCAGAAGGCACTCCCTGGGGCGGGGTGGGGTGGGGATGGAAATACAGATTGGTAAAAGACAGGCTGTGCATTAAGAATTCTTGAAGCCTGGGAATAAAATCTTTAAAAAAAAAAAAAAAAAAGGACGCCTAGGTGGCTCAGTCAGTTAAGCGACTGCCTTTGGCTCAGGTCATGATCCTGGAGTCCTGGGATCGAGTCCCACATCGGGCTCCCGGCTCAGCAGGGGGCCTGCTTCTCCTTCTGACCCTCTCCCCTCTCATGCTGTTTCTCTCTCTTTCTCTCTCAAATAAATCAATAAACTCTTTAAAAAAAAAAAAAAGAATTCTTGAAGCCTGGGGGTGGCTACAGGGGCTCTTTATACTCTCCCATCTATTTCTAGATCTATATATATTTAAATTTTTTAATACTAAATGTAATGAAATGTACTCCTTGGGACGTATCAAGAAGTTCTCCTCTGGCCTTGAACATCACCATACTATGTATGCCATTTGCTTCCCTCCAGGATTAGCTGAAAGGGAAAAACATCTGTATGCACAGGGGTGATGCAGTAATCACAACCCTGTTACTGACGGCCAACATTTCCTGAGGACTTACTATGTGCTAGGCACTGTCCTGGGGCCTTGGCACAGAGGACATTAGTCTTCATAAGAATCCTACTAGAGGGCGCCTGGGTGGCTCAGTTGGTTAAGCGACTGCCTTCAGCTCAGGTCATGATCCTGGAGTCCCGGATCGAGTCCCGCATCGAGTCCCGCATCGAGTCCCGCATCGAGTCCCGCATCGAGTCCCGCATCGGGCTCCCGGCTCAGCGGGGAGTCTGCTGCTCCCTCTGACCCTCCGCTCTCTCATTCTCTCTCTCTCAAATAAATAAATAAAATCTTAAAAAAAAAAAAGAATCCTACTAGATAGCTATTATTATTGTCCCCATTCTACATGACGAAAGCCTCACAGAAGTTATGCAACTCTCTCCGACCGACTCTCTGTAGTGCCTTTGTTGTTGCTGCTGCCAGGGTCCCGGCTCCCTCTACCCCAGTTTAATCACAGGTAATGTCTGTCGCTGAGATCCCTCTTCCACATTGTAAATATGAAAACTCTAGATCACCCCCACTTCGACAGCAGAGAGCTGCCCAGTTCCCACTGGCAGCCCCTATGAGAAGGGGAATGAAGATCACACCCCATGTAGGGGACTAGGGAGAGGGCAGCTGAGAGAGCGGGCTCCTCCCTGATGCGGACAGGCACTGGAGAAGAGTATGAATGGAGTCCCACATTCTACAGACTCCACATCAGAGCGGGGCACACAGAGCTAGCTTCCTGGGCCTGCTCCCCTCTTCTTCCCACCCTGGCTCTGCCATCCCCCATCATCCACTCCCCTGTCTGCATATCCATGCTCACTTGGTCACTCCCCTTTACAGGGCCCCCCCTTGGGCCCAAGTGTGTGCCAGGGACACAGTCTACCCTTGGGAGATCCATGCAGGTCCTGATGTCAGGTTAGGGCCATCCGGATGGGGGTTCTGGGGCTCCGGACCTCTGGAGTGTGATCTAGAAAGTGGGAGCTGGTCTTGGGTGCGGGTCCAAAGAATTCCACGTGGGGAGGGCAGAGAAAGGCCTGAAGCCCAGGTCCAAGCCCAAGGGCAGGGCTGCCAGGGAACTGCTGCCCAGGCCCTCCATACAACTGGCCTCAGCTTTAGATTTCTGCCATTGTCGAGAAATGAGGCTAAACAGACGGTCAGCGATGTGGAAAGAAGATAAGGTCCATCCCTCTGGCCCATTACCCACCCACACTAGCTGCTATGAACCATGAATTAGCATTTAAAAAATAAATCCTGTAATTATTTTGATTACTACAATACACTGACTTTGTATTTTTTACGTTAAAAGCATTAATTAATTAAACATAAAACTTGAGATATACCACAATTTCTAAAAAGCTCATTCTGGCATTGCTTCTTTTATAATATCCTAGGGGCTTTAAAAACTGGACATGCTGGGGGTGGTGTGGGGGTGGGAGAGGAGTGGTGTTTCTTTCGACATCTGAGACGTCCCATCCACTCACGCCTTTCGGGAAAGAACGCAGATGGCACCCGGCTGGGGCTGGGCTTGGAGGAAATCACCTTAAGATCCCCAGGGGGAGAATGCACACATGCACAGACAAGGGATCGAAGCCTTTACACTAAGTGGACTTTCCATTAACTGGTGCTTTACTGGCACTGAAATAATTCAGCCTCACAATTTCTCAGAGGAACACAGCTCTCTGGCCACATCTGCAAGAGAGGAGAGAGGGAAGCAGAACACAGAAGCAGGTGGGGCAGGAAGCGAGGAGAGGTTTTCCGATTCCCATTCTGCAGCCTGTCAGGCTTCCAGAACGGCCGGTGATGAATGGGTTTATTAAACGAATCCTGGAGTCAGAAATGGATTCGGGAAGGTAGCAGGGGTTGCTCAGGCTGGCCTGGCCGAGATCAGTGCACGCTGGGCCGTGTGTTGACAGCCCTACTGGGGGTGTCTGGCCAAGTCGCAGCCCCCACCCCCAGGGCACACAGACATGGCCATACCCACGGGAGGTAACCCAGAGACGGTGTGGGCGGCCTCACCTCCTCCCAGATAGACCAGTAAGGGGCCAAGGAGGAGGAGGTCCACTCCTGGCCCTCTAGCCCCTTTGCTCCTGCCCTGGAAGAGGGGAACTGGTGATGGGGGCGGTTCCAGGCTGGACAGCCTCACAACCTTCTGTGCTTAGCGGGAGTCTCTGGAGGACAGCCCCTGCATGCAGAGAAGGGAGCGGCGTGGCAGGTGGGGGCAGTAGACTTCTCTCTGGGCAATGCCCATCTGGCCGCAGCCCTGAGGCCTGGGATGAAATAGGCTGCAGCACCCAGCCTGGGGTTCACGGTCTAGTACTGGATGGAGCAGCAGAGAGGAAAGATGGTCTTAAGAGGACATGTCTAAAGGATCCAAGTTCTGAAAGAGGCAGGCATGAGAGGAGTCAGGGCCCAGGCACAGGGCTGACCTAGGAATGGCCCAGGACCACCACTAGTAGGCAAGAAGCAACCAGCCTGGGGTAGCAGCTCTTGGGCTGATCTTGCTTCTATCTATCTATCTATCTATCTATCTATCTATCTATCTATCTATCTATCATCATCTTCTATCTATCTATCTATCATCTATCTATCTATCTATCTATCTATCTTCTATCCATCCATCCATCCATCCACCCACCCACCCACCATGTGGCAGTGTCTGGAAGCACTTTTTGATGAATATGACTGGGGAGGGGGGGTGTTGTTACCGGTACCCAGTGGGTGGGGCCAGGGATGATGGCAAGCACCTAGAGTGCACAGGACAGGGCCCCAACAAAGAATTATCTGGTATTAATGCCAACAGTGCTGGGGTTGAGACACCCTCGCCTAGTGTGAAGGGCCTGGTCCCTGGAAGCAGCCGGCCCGCCAGTACTCATGTATGACCCGGGTAGACTGGCCTCTCTCAGCCTCGCTCACCCCATCTGTGAGATGGCGGGGATAACAGGACACGGCTCATGGGGCCTTGGGACGACTAACCCAGATGAGGCCTGTGGAACCTGCAGGCCGGTGGCTGGCTCCGGCGCAGTCTCCGGGGACGGTATTTTGGCGACGTGTGGGAGGAACAATGGTCGGGGGAGAAGACAAACACTCCCACGTGGAGAGAAGGCAGGGGCTGTGTTTTCATGAGCACAGAAGCCCGAGTCAGTTACTGATGGCGGTGAGCTCCCTGTCCACGCACTCTCCTGCGTGGGGAACTACACACAATGGGGAAGAGACTGCAAATGCTGAGCGGCACTGCGGGTTATGTTGTGGTTAGGTGGGCAAACTAGCTCATTTCTAAGGGCCTCTGGTTCTCGAGGCTTCACAGTCATAGTCTGTTCATCCTCAAGGTGATCCTTGGAGGCAGGTATGACTCTATGGAAGGGAACAGAGATCAGGGGTCACTCTGGGCAACGCCAGGAGCAGACCACAGCGTTGACTATGAACGTGGGGCCTCTTTGGTGAGACTGGATCTGAGCTGAGAGCATCTAGGGCCACATTGAAGGCCACACACACCCCTGAAGCCCTCTTCAGACATAGCGTCTGGAACGAACAAGTGGGCGCAAGCCACACTTCAGTTCAGCCAGCCTCTCAGTGCACCCGGATGCCGAAGGATCACAAAAAGGCATCGACCGGCTGTGCTGGGGACACCCTCAGCCACACGGACACAGACTTCTGCCTCTCCCTGGTGACCAGCGGCAGCAGGGTGACCTGGTGGGCTCAGAGACGCGCTCCCCACCTTTGACTGGGATCTACGCTGGACTCACTGTTGGGGTCTTTTATTTCCGGTCCCTCCTGTCCCTTCACCCCAAGCTGTCGGGATACACTTCATATGCATGTGATTAAAAATCTACACCCAGGACATTTGTTGTTGGGGCCTATTGCCGAGCCCTGGAGTCCTGGCCCACCTGCCAAGGGCAGCACAGGTGTGGGGATGAGCGCTCACCTTCTCTCGCCCACCTGAGTGTCCAGCTGTGTACGTGCATCCTTCACAAGCCAGTGGCCCAAACTGCCCGGAACACAGGTAGATGGACACACTGAAAATTTTTTCTGTTTTTCTCCCTTTCTTTAAATTGGGACAGCAGTGTGATTAGTGCCTCTGTCTTCCTTCCATCTTTCACACAAGTATTTTTCTAGAGAATCCAATAAAGCTAAGAGGAAACTCATTAACCTGGAGGCTTCTTGGGCTTTGCACGTTTGCAAACAGATGATGTATTTCTCTTGTACTTCACCCAAGGCATCAACCTGCCAACATCTTCAGTACACACCAAGATTAAACATTTTGTTCCCAAGGTTGACAAGCTGGCCAAGAAAGAGAAGGCAGGCAGGGGGGAAGGATAGATGGGCCGGGGGTGGGGCAGAGATGTGAGCCCTCATCCAAGGCAGAGGACAACCATGCTCTGATTGTCCCCTTTCAACAATGAGGGCACCCATGTGCTGGGGGATACACTGCTGGAGAATGTGTGACCAGCTGGAAGCACAAATCTGAACTCTTGGCTCGAACCTGCTGGTTTTCTTTTACTCCAGATATCTGGAACCCTGGGATCCTCCACCCAAATGGCCTGAACCTGATTTCAGGATCTGTGTAGATCTTACCCTGGGTCAGTCCTCCCAAGGGTAGACTTAGTCCCTACTGCACACAGCTGGGCTCAAAGGGGAACATTTAGAGGGTAGTGACCGAGGTGGATGTGCAAGCTGGAAGTGGTGAGGGGGAACAGAGCCAGGGCAGGAAGTAAAGGGGAGCAGGCCCAGGCTGGAAGCCAGTGCTGTCTGCGCCCCCAGCTCTGGTGTGGAGCCCAGAATGTGGGCCTCCATTCACACTCTTCCCCAGTTCCTATCCATGTCGAGGAGGGGCCTACTGTCTAGGACCTTGGATAATCTCTCCAGGCCCCGGTTTCATCTGTAAAATGAGGATAATAGTAATACCTCCTCAACAGGGCTCTTGCGTCCCTTCCTTGATACGGCCTCCCCCAGGCAGAAGAGGAGGTGGCTGGAGAGAGGGCGGAATGAGTCACGGGAAGGGGCAGGAGGGGCAGACGTGACCCTGTCTGGACAGGCCAAGAGGCAGCGCAAGAAGAGAAATGAAATGTAGGAGAGGCGAAGGAGCAGAGCAGGGTCAGAGGGTCAGCAGGGCATCCAGGGTGCCCTAGGATGGATAGGATGCCCTAACGCATTAGCAAAAAGGGTTGGCGAGCAGAAGGACAGGACTGTCTTTCTTACGCAGGAAGGAGGGAAAGCTACCGAAAGGACGAGAAAGGTAACATAGGTCAGTCCTTCAAGGGTGTATGGCCCCCCCACACACACATGCATGCACACACACGCACGCACACTTGGGGATTATTCCAGCTGCAATAGTTATGTAGATTTCTATCTGTCTAAAGTGGGTTTACACCTTCAGAAAACTTGGACGTTTTCCGCTGTTGGCCATGGACCGCTCTAGAAGGGGGCTGAGCCTAATCCAGCCCAGCCCCGCCCTGTCCCCTGCACGCAGCCTGGGGCCGGGAGCACTGCGGGCTCTCACTGTCCTCTGTGGAAGCAGGTGGAACATCGATCTCAGAGTCTTCCTCCATTTTCCCCGAATTCACACTGCTGCTACACAAACCAACTGTTCTCTCCAAAGCGAGAAGGAGTGATAGCTTGGCACTAGCTTCTAGAAAGAACTCTTCGCTCACTTGAAGACTGTTAACTATGATCACCGTTAGTTTCCCACAGATGACTGCTTTTCCACCCCTTTCTCGTGCCATTGGAAGGTCAGCTGGACTAGGTACTATTACTCTCCAGTCAAATAAAGGCCTGGCAATCTTTAAGAGATTGGAGAGCCCCTCCTCAAGACCCAGAGATCCTATGGCTCCCCTCCTCCCACTTCCTTATGCAGCCAAAGACATTAAGTACCAGAAAAGCCGCTGCTTCGCTGAAGACAGATCGAGCAAGCTCCTGTCCCACGGAAAGGGGGGGTGACAACATTCTGGCCATTGGGATCCCCTACGAACAGCACCCACACGCAGATTCAGAAGAGAGGGCTGCGCCTCACCTATTCACATCATTTTACAAAATGCCGCTTGAGCAAACTATGTCATTCCCAGCCCGGCTGCTGTACCTAAAGCAAAATCGACACTTCTGCTTGCTTTCCCTTTTCCTGTCTAACTCAGGCAGCCCTTCCCGTGTCCTGCTGGAGCAGAGAGACGGGTCTGGGACAGGTCCCTGCGAGTTGGAGGCTGGTATTGCGATGCCTCAAACCCCCGGCTGTGGGTGCGGGTTTCCGCGGCAGGCAGCAGGGAGCATCAAAGGCTGTATTGAGGTGGAGAACAATGGTCTGATGGTGACATGTCGGCGGGGGGACGAGGGGGCAGGGATCGGAGGCTGTGGGTCTAACCTAACACGGTGGTTCCCAATCTGGGTGGTTTTATGCCCCAGGGGTGTTCGGGACAGCCTGGAGACAGCTCCATTGTCACGACTGGCTTGTGTGGGGTGCTCCTGGCGCCAGAGGCTGGGGATGCTGCTGGGCAGGCCTTGGAGTACAGGACAGCCCCCCACACAGAGAACCACGTAGCGCAAGACATCAACGGTGCCACAGCTGAGGAAGGCTGATGGGGCATGGAGGAGAGAAGGCAGGGTCCAAGAAGAGCTATTTGAGGGGAGAAGGCACAGGGACTTGCAGAAATGGGGGCCAGGAGAAGGCGGAGCCAGGGCAGACGGTTGGGATTGGAGCCGTGGAGCCTGGGAGAGGGCAGTGACACGGAGAGGAGTGGGACAGGGACGTGGCTGTGGGCCTGGTAGCTGCTTATAGCCCTCTGTCTACTAGAACCATCGACGACTCTGGGGCGGCTGTGGGCTCATGCTGGTCACCCGGCCACAGCCCAGGCCTTCCCGCGTGCTCTGCTTCCTGGGCTGCTCCTTCTCCCCTTCCTCACATGGCCTATTTCTACTCCTCTCTCAGGATGCAGCTCATTTTCGAGTCCTCTGGCAAGACGTCCCTGACTCTCATCATGCATATGGCGCATACCGCCCCTCGGTGCTTCTAGAGCAGCCTGGACTGAACTCCGTCCAGGACAGAGATTATAACAGAACAGCTGCTTACTTGCTTCTTCTTGCATTAGATCCCTCGAGGGACCATGGAGACCTGCAACCTAGCCATTCATCTCAGTGTCTTCGCAGTTAGCAGAGAACAGAGATGTTTATGGAGTAAATGGATGAGGTTCCGGGAGGGAAGAAAACTAGAATTTGTCCATCAATGAAACAGAGGATGGGGCCAAAGCTGGAAGCTTGGATAAAATCTCCAAGACACCATTTCCAGAGACAAGAACAATGACCTAAGAACCTTCATGAATACTCACCAGGAGCACACGAAAGTGGAGCAGGGGAGCCAGCAAAGAAAAGAGACAGAAAGAACAGGAATGCAGGAGAATCCGGATCAGGCAGTGCCTGGAGGGAGCCAGGAGGAAGCCACGAGCTGGATGTGCTGTAACGTATCCAGCACGCAAGTGTGACAGAGGGAGAGACAGGCTGCGGATTTGCCAGTGACCTTTAAAAGAGTTCCATCCTCAGAGGGAAGAACACTGACCCACACAACGTGGGCGTGCTACGTTGATGAATGGACTAAGGCACGAGGCAACCTTTGTGAGCACGGATTCCCAGGCTTCCTGCAGATCTGGGCGAGGCAGGAGATAGCAGAGGTGGAGTGCAGGCCTGCTGAGGACAGGATGGGGCGGGGGTGGTGGGTGCGGACAATGGTGATGGTTTTGCCGGATGGGATGTGCCCACCCGGAAGTCCAGGTTAGAGCTGTGGGGAGACTCAGGGCAGGCTTGCCACCCTGGAGCAGCATCACCCAGAGGCACACCTTTCTCCGTCTGCCCTTCACGCTTTCCAGGTAGCAGCTGCACCTGAGCTGCCTGACCCGGCCCCCACTTCCTGCAAGCAGGCTGGACGCCATGGACGTACTCATTAAATCCTGCTAATTTTTTTTTTTTTAAAAGATTTTATTTATTTATTTGAGACAGAGAGAATGAGAGACAGAGAGCATGAGAGGGAGGAGGGTCAGAGGGAGAAGCAGACTCCCCGCCGAGCAGGGAGCCCGATGCGGGACTCGATCCCGGGACTCCAGGATCATGACCTGAGCCGAAGGCAGTCGCTTAACCAACTGAGCCACCCAGGCGCCCCTAAATCCTGCTAATTTAACGGTTATTTCCTAAAGGCACGACGTCGCCTGCTAAACTGCCCCTCTTTCAGAGAAACCAGACCCATTTGGAAACCAGTGGAGTGACCCCGGTCTCAGAGGGAGGGGAAATCATACTTATCCTGCTCTGTTGGTAGGCTCTGGCTATAACTGGACACCGGGTGTCCTACAACAGCAGGGGGCGTAGGCTGAGGCCCGTACATGTTCTCACGTCCCCAGCCGCTTACGTACCTGGGATTTTACGTCCTCGCCTTTGTTCTTGACACAGGGGCTTAGCCTGAGGTTGTAGGTGTCTGTGTTTTTCTGCCTTTGAGACTCTAGGCACTTCTGCCTCTGTCGGATACTGCCCTTCTGGATGGAGGAATCGCTGGGGATTCTGGAGGAAAGTCACAGAGAGATGAGAACCAGCTGCTCCTTGGCTGAGTGACACCAGCTGCTGGAGAGGCGGAGACAGGGTTTTGAGGATGACAGGGGCATTCCGCCAGGGGTGGGGGGCTGCAACCAGGAACAAGGCAGCGAGAGAGACCCGGGAGCCACCAATGGCAGATGGAGCCGGGCGTGGCGACAGCATCAGCCTCAGGTCGTGCCCGGGACTCAAGCCCCAGCAGCTGCGCTACGCTGCTCCCCGGGAACTGCCATCCCTCCTGACAAGCCAGCAAAGACTCAGGAGGTAGAGCGGGTACCTGAGCTCTGGATAGACGTTCTCCAGGTACCACTTGAAGCTCTGGCACTGCAAATTCTTCCTCAGGTCCAGTCTGCTCTCGATGCTGGGGGGACGCGGGGCAGGGGGGAGACACAAAGACAAAAGCACAGCCGAGGGTCAGAGACAGGGACAAGGCTGAGGGACAAAAGCGCACGCTGTGCCCACGTCTCTCCCGAGGGCGCTGGAGAAATCAGCCACGGGAGATTTCTAGAGCTCCAGACAGAGCTATGGAAACACGGAGCAATAGCTCACAATGGTGTGGTAACAACACAGAGGATTTGTGTTTTCACTTGAAAATGGAATTTGGGGGTGTTTTTACTTTTCATTAAAAACAAGGCTACATGAACACACAGTGTGTTGCTAATAATTCACCACGGGGGCTCTGAGTCTACTTACCCACAAATCTCTCTTTGGATTCTGCAGTCAAAATACCACTCCTGACCACCCCAATCTCAAAAGAATCATCTGATTCTGGGGCCTGGTCACGCTTTTATTCATCAGATATTTTTTGAGCACCTACTCTGTGCCAGGCATTGTGCCCAATGTGGGGAATGATGGACGGTGAGCTTCTGAACAACAGAGGAAGGTAATGAAACAAGCCATCGCAGCCCTGTGTGGACGTGGGGGGGGGGCGGCATGCAGGGGCTGCGGGAGCATTTCAGAGGTGTGCCCTTGCTAAACGCTGAACGTTCAGCTTAGAAAAAAATTGACATCATTTCTCTGCTCACGCTGCCCCCTTCCTCTGGGGAGGAAATGTGGTTAGCGCTAACTATGAAGTCCAGCGCGGGGTGGAAGGAGGTGAGGCTGGCCGAGCAGGGCCACCTGGTGTCTCCCTTGCTAGTCAGATCAGCGGTCCCCAAGGTGGTCACACGGAAGCTGGTATCTGGAAGGAAAGGTGGAGGCTATCTAGACAAACCAGAGAGTGGGTGGGGTTGGGGCCCCCTGGCACAGACCGGGGAAGAGCGAGGGGAGACTGTCCGTGGCAGGAGCGGTGCTGTGGGAGGCCGAGCCGTGTGCACGCACGAACGAATGTACTCGGGGGATGGCAGAGGGGGAGTGAGCGGGAGCAGAGAGGAAGAACCAGACCACAGAGGGTTTTGGGGGCCGTTGTGGAGGAGGTCGGACTTTGAAGCGATGGGATGCAACAGATGGGTTCTGAGCAAAGCGTGACGTGGCGACGTCTGCGCTTTGAGAGCATCTCACTGGTGGCGAATGGGTCTGGCAGAGCAAGGCTGGAGACAGGGAGCAGTGGGAGGGGACTGCAGACAGCCAGGTGCTGATGGTGCTCTCAGGCGGGGGGTGGGGGGCGGAATGGAGAGAAGGGACAGGCCAAGTCCCTCCATTTCTCTCTAGCGCCACCGCCACCACCCTCCTCAGCTCCGTTTGCACCTTGTCCTTCCTTCCCGGGTGGCCCTGCTCGGCCAGCCTCACCTCCTTCCACCCCACGCTGGACTTCATAGTTAGCGCTAACCACATTTCCTCCCCAGAGGAAGGGGGCAGCGTGAGCAGAGAAATGATGTCAATTTTTTTCTAAGCTGAACGTTCAGCATTTAGCAAAGACCTGGGTGCTGCGTGCATGAAGGAGGCGGCAGCACCGGGACTTGGGGGCTGTTTGACTTGGGAAGGTGGGGGGAGGAAAGAACAAGGCCTGAGCCAGGAGGCAGGAGAGGATGAATCCGGGCCAAGGGAGCTCGATAAATGTTGATTTACGAATGAATGCAGATGAAAGGTGGATCCCGAGTACAGGTGGAGGGCTGGTCTAACACGGCAGGGGGCACACCTGTCTTTGGAGAAAGAAGAGTGGGGCAGAGAGAGCGAAGTTGCCAGGTCGGTTTGTCTTGGGAAGTCGATGGCATCTATTTCAGCTATAAAACAGAAGGTGTCATCTGCCTTGAGTGACAGGTGGACTCGGGAGGTAGGGAGACAGGAGAGGTTTAAGTGGGGACAGGGGAGAACGATGGCCAGGAAAGGCAGTAGGACTGACAGGCCTCCTAAGGGCCTGCCTGAGACTGATGGCCATGAGGTGTTAGCAACACTGACTGATGCTTACCAGAACCTTCAGCAGCCTGTGCTCAGGGGAGGGAGAGGCACAAAGTCGGGTTCATCCAGGGTTGAGAAAACTTTGCCTGAGGTGCTGACAGATGCACGACAGGGCGAAAGATCTGAGGACGAGGGCTTTTAAGCTCTCTCTCTAAGCAAGAGAGCAGAACCCAAGCTGGGGAGGGAGGGAGGTGAAGAAAGAGGGGTGCATGGCCATGGTCAGTGGGCCAGGAGTTTGATGAGGACTCAGGACAAAAGCCTTGTGAGGTTCTGAGTGATTGAACTGGGGGGGGACAGCACAGGTTTATAATTTCAGAGACGCAGGCCATTTTGGCTGAGTCTAATTTTATCCTCCTGAGCAGGGACCGGCCCCACCTATGAGGGGTAGGCTGCAGAAACCCATCTGCTCACAAGCCTTAGTTTGACTGAGGGACATTAGCATGACAAAAAGCCATTGGTTGCTCCTCAAAACAATCAGATGCTAACACAGATGAAGTTTCCATTTTTCTCTTATCAGCTCTGAGTTGGAGAATGCAACATAAGGTTTTGGGATCAGACAGGTGTGGTTTGAGCCTCATGCCCCTGGTACCGTGATGTGATAAGGGCAAGTACCTTAACCTGCAGAAGCCTGTCTCCTGTCCTGTAAAATAGAGGCAATTAAGCCCATTTCTCAGAGTTTGGGGAGCACTCCCAGGACAGCCTTTATGGCACCCGGCACAGAATTCCTTCCCTGTCCTCGTCTACCCCGACAAAGCTGGAGCAGGGCTCTAGGGGACACCTGTAGGATACTGCTCCTCCGAGGAAGGAGGGTGGTTTGGGCTTGGGTGACTCAGAACTAGGAGGAGGAGCTCTGGAGGTGCTAAGGCCGTCGTGTCCCGCACCCCACCTTTCTGTAAAAAGCTAGAAACACTCGCTCTGTGGTGCAAGGCACAGCTCACCCCCTAGGGCAGTGGTCCAGGTTGCCAGGCTGTCATTTTGCAAGAGCTGCAGAAAGCCCCGCACACCCAGGACAGGGCAGGAGCAAGAAGGGATATAAAGGACAGCGGCCACGGCCTGAGCGACCAGCTAAGCGGACAGGCTGTGAGGAGCTGGAGCTCCTCTTTACCCTCCGCACAAAGCAGGCGGGAAGGGACACTTACTTCCCAAAGGGCCTCTCCAGAGCAAACGGCCGAGCAGCATAATAGTACTGCTTGTATTCGTCCATCCACACCTCAGCTGTCCGCTTGGTGTTCCTGGGGAGACAGGGGGTGTCCCAGGGCGGTTAACATGCACACGCAGGCAGCACTACCCAGCTGGGGGCCCCCACGATCCAGTAACAGCATTCTTCCACGGGTGCTGAGCCCAGCCAAGTCCCACCCAATCTCCAAAAGGGCCTTTTTACTCCAAGACACAGAACTTTAGTAGTAAGGACAAACTTTTCCCCAAAAGGTACACACCAGAAAAACTGTGCCAGAAATGGAACTTACGTGGCTCAAAAAAAAGGGGGGGGGCGTGAGAGGAGAGCCCATGCATCCCCACGTGTGGGGACCGAGAGGAGAGAGGCAGGGCCTGCGGTGGCCACCTCTCCTGCTGCCCACAAACTCCTACTCCAGGTGCTCCCCCTTTATGCAGGGCAAGTGCTGGGGTCCCAGCTCTGGGCAGGACAGCCAATCACGCACAGTGGCCCAGACCATGGCGCAGGGTGTCAAGAATCAAGCAATCAAGCCGGTTGTCAGCTTGATTTTGCCAGCACGCTAGTCCTTCCCATCAGGTGTTTGCTCTGGCGCTGACCTCAAAGGTCACAGAAAATGAGAGAGACTGACATGGAGGACGTATGTCACCATTTGGCAGGCAGGGAGGCAGCGAAACCAGGAAGCGCCCCAGGGCAGGAGAGAGGTCATCAGAAAACAGGTGCCAGGGGGTAGTGTGGGAGCAAGCCTCGCCAGGGCCCACGTCAGCGAACTTGGGGCCTCACTAAACAGGGCATGCGCCCGCAGACTTCTGGTTCCGTCTGAAGCAGAGGGATTCCAAGCCGGTGGACCCGACATGCAGCCCGTTCTTGGTGCGGGGAAGGCAGTTACCAGCACCTTGCTGGTTCCTTGCCCCGGCCTAACCATCAGCAACCTGGACGCTGCTCAGGAGACACTTGTGCTGCCTTTCAAAACCACTGACTGACCCGCTGGCCAAGGCCCAGACTCAAAGACAGTGAATGTTCTGGAGCCCAAGACTGCTGCCCCATCACTTTCCTACATCAGGTGTCCCCTGCTCACCTTTTCCTCCTGGAAACCTGAGGGTTAAGGCAGCCCTGCCGTTGGTGCCCGCTGGGTTTCTCACAGCACCAATCTTGCCCACCCAGTTTCTGCAAAAGGTGTTAACTTTTCCCCTGCTCAGGGTCATGCCAGCCCCGGGACGCTCATGTCAGGATGTGACCCATACCTGCTCATACATGTGAAAACCGAGGACGGAAGAACACAGATGAGGAAAACGACATCCCAAATGAAGAAATGCTTAGCTCCTCTTCCCCCCCCCCAAATGGACCAGACAGAAAAGAAAAAAGGGAAAAGGAGGATAAATGGATAAGTGAAGCTGTCAGATGATGAGCAACAAGGTGATAAAGGAAGAGGTGAGAAGAAGCTGGAGGAAAGAGGGATATACATGAAATGTTTCTAAAACAGAAGAGAAGACTGAAGGAGAAGAAATCACAGGAGAAGGTGTATGAAGGGACGGAGCAGGAATAAGCAAGTGGGCACCCCCAGCTCACTGAGACCCCAGGATCTTCATCCTTCATCCAGCAGGAGGTGCAAACACCCTAGGGAAGGAACCCAGGGTCGCAGGGCTGGCCTTAGCCTGGACCCTGTCTATGCACCTGCAGGGCCTGGGGCAGGCATGTGAACTGTGGCCGTTTGTGCATCCCCATCCACAGATCCTTCCAATGACCTTTCCCCTGGTGACCTGGCCTGAAAGTGGGAGCACTGGATCTTCTAGAACTCGGAGGCAAAAACAGCATCTTCTTCCCCCATCCCAAACCACCCCAAACACCCAGAGCCCTGCAGGACAGTGCTGCCCAGTGTCTCATGGGCCTTGTCAAGCTGCGGGAACGTCAGTGGTGGAGAAGAGCGTCAGGCCTCCTCCTAATGCTGGGCGGGCCAGTCAGACCTCCCCTGCTTAGGCAGAGTCCCAGGGAGCATGACTGTGGCTCCTGAGCACCCAGAACACCCAGGCAACCTACAAGCGAACCAGGGACAGCCACAACCCATCACCAGGAAAGCGCTCGGCTTTCTGTTGCCCCCTCAGAGCCCCTGGGACTCGAACTTACTTTATATACGTGTTGGCGTTTCCATCTGGGAAAACATAGGGGTGTTTCTTGCGGAAGACATGGCCCACTCGGCTGCAGGGGACGATCTCAAGGCTGCCGCCGCACATCCACACTCTGAAGGAGATCTCTGCAGGAGAGTCGTGCCCCCTCAGCATGGCTTGTGCCCTCCGGAGGGGGGCAGGGACACAGGATGGCAGCATCGGGGCGCCAGGTCCAAGGGAGTGGTCAGGGCCTTCCCCCTCACTTCTGCTGCATCCAGCCCAGGGCTGGGGGTGGGGTGAAGTCAGACTGTGTGCTCTGCTGGCTGGGGAACCTCAGTTTCCCCTTCTGCAAATGGGGCTGATGATAACTCACGGCTGGGAGGGTGATGCGAGTGCATATGGAAAGAAATGGGGGCTGGCTTGGAGGAGCACATTCATGGGGGCCACATTTGGGGACCAGCCTGGCACAGGGCCCTGCTACAGCCTTGGGGCAACCCAGATTGCTGCTTCCGGACACATGGCAGATGGATTAGACGAGCTTGTATGACCCCGGAGGGCTAGAGTCAGGACTGAGGAGAAAGAATTTTCCATTCAAGAATAAAGAATTTGGGCGCCTGGGTGGCTCAGTTGGTTAAGCGACTGCCTTCGGCTCAGGTCATGATCCTGGAGTCCCGGGATCGAGTCCCGCATCGGGCTCCCTGCTTGGTGGGGAGTCTGCTTCTCCCTCTGACCCTCCTTCCTCTCATGCTCTCTGTCTCTCATTCTCTCTCTCTCAAATAAATAAATAAAAAATCTTAAAAAAAAAAAAAAAAGAATAAAGAATTTCCCAAAAGTCAAGGCACAGGCAGAAGGGGCTGTCATGGAGGTGGTGAGGTCCACACCCTGACCGGCTAGCAACAACACCCATGGGCAGGATTCCCAGCAAGCACTTGGACAAGGCGTCCAGCAGAGCACCTCCCAACACCCGGACCACGATTCTGCCACTCTGTAAGGGCGCCTGAATTGGAGCTCGGGAGGAGACGTCTGGGCAGTAACCGAGAGCAGGTACAGAAAATGCTGGAAGCCTCTAAGCTGTTGCTGGGGCCGCTCCCCAGGGCGGGGATTTTGCACACATGCCCACTTCTCCCCCCTGGTTGGCTGCTGCAGCTGCAGGAGGAGCAGAGTCTGCAGAGGCAGCCGGGATTAGGCTGGGGTGTGCAGCTCTCCCCTGGGGCGGTGTCCTAGCCGGCTTGCAGCAGTGCTTCTGCCCCAGAAGGAAGCAGTGGCATACCAAGGTGGTGGAGGGGAGTATCTTGTCACTGCTGATGTTTAGAACTGGCTGAATGACTGTTAGGCCGTGTTGTGATGGCTTTTACTTCTCGATGGGCAGTGCACCTCCTTATTGACTGCACCCCGTGCACCCCGCGGGGTATGCCCCTGGTGGGAAATGTCAAGCTTCCCATTTGGGAATTCCTGCCTGGTTCGTGCTTCTGTAGTCAAACTCAAATACGAGGGCAGGCTGGCCCAGGGGAAATCCTTGCCTCTGGGTAACTGCTCCTGCTGGTGGAGATGGGGGGGCGGCATGTGGAAGCAGGCTGGGGTCCAGGAGCAGGGGAGGAGGATCTGAGTATTCTGGTGCCTTCCTACCACATACATGCACTGCACCCTCCAGCACGCCGGGCCTCACCTCCCTGGGTTCCTTCACCTGGGTCCTCTTTCTGTCCCTCCACTTCTGGCTCTCGGGCTCCTTCCTTTCCAGCTCTCCAAGCAGGTGCCCAGACACCATGTCTTCATCGCGATCCTCACCTGCTCTCACTCAGCTGTCTTCAGCCAGACTTTCCCTATCCCCTACTGCCTCCGGCCCCGTGTCCTTGAGCTGTAGGCAAGGCTCCCCGGACACCAACCCCGCTGCTGCCACCTTCTCTACACCTGCCCTTCTGCGTGCCCATGTGCTGCCCGAAAGGGGCTCATTCCCAGGAAGCTCGGGGACAGGGTGGGGACAATGTGTGTGCTAGGATAAAGAAAGGACTTTTCAAGACTGCTTCCAAATGATGGCAAGAATGAGGGAAGGAGGAGCTTGGCTTTGGGGTCCACAGCCCTGAGTCTGCAACTGCCCCCCGGGGCCGTGTCCCTGGGGACACTTGCTTCACCTCACTGAGGCTATATGCCACAGGATTGCTGTCCACGTCAAATGAAACAGAATTCTGAGAATATGGGGAACACTTAAGTAGGATGGAAAGATGAGCCACAGCTATGATCAGACTCTGGAATACGGACCCCATTAGCACTGCCCTCCTGTGCCCGCTTCCAGCTTCCTTCTTCGGCCACCGAAGTCACTTGAAATTTGTGGACCTAACATTCGAGATTTTGACATTCCATCAAGCCCCCGATACACAGCAGTGTGGCGTTTGGCTGGGACACTGTCGGGATCATGTGTCCGGGGGACACGGAGCAGTGAGTGAGCTCAACTGACTGCCGCCATCCGTTGCTCCACCTCGCAGCGAGTGCACTGAGGGGCTGGCCACAGGGGGCAGCCCGTGGGATTCGTAGTGCATGTGTGACCTTAGTCTCAGGACTTCTTCCTTAACAGTACGCTCCAAAAATCCGGGCTCCAATCATTTCCTCCGCAGGATCTCAAAATACGGTCTGCTCCAGTTCCCAAAAAGGAAAACCATCTCATCTTTCAAAACTAGAGACGGAGATCTGCTTTACTAGATATAACCTACAAATTTTGCGCCAGCCCTCTTCCCAAAATACGCATACGTTTTGGCTATGGTCTCTTCCTTTCCATGTATTCAAATAAGACATATGTCCCTCCTCATTTGCAAAGCGAATTCCTCCAAACTATGCCCCAGTTCCCTCCCCTATCCCCTCCTACTCCAGCAACCTGTTTCTTTCTCTGTGCTTCCCTCTGCATCTCCGAGTCCCGCCTTCTGCCACAGGTCCCCACCTTGGAAAGGAGTCATCTGACCCTGGTCCTTCACCTTCCTTCTGGTCTCCTGGCAGTCTTCCACCCCAAGGCTCTGTCTTTACAGGGTCTCCCTGACACTGTTTCTTCAGCTGACCCCAAGGTTCACTTGATGCTGAGGACTCCCCTTCATCCCCCCCCCAGACCCAGCTCTGTCCCAGCTCCAGCACCGGGTTCCAGGGGCCATGTGATGCTCTGCGGAGGAATGCTGGACACCAGCAGATGGGGGTGCATCTTCTGCACCCGGCCACCCATCCATAGCTCACTGCAGCCTGCCTCCTCTCCCCCACCTGTCAAACCAGCCCTCCTCCTCCTCATTTCCCTGCGTCTGGTGCTTTAGCTAAAAACCACCACGTATCTCAATTCTGCAAACATGAGCCATGGGAGGAAAATGACCTCTTCTTCTACCCCTGGGCTGCACTCTGTTCGGCCCTCCTCGCTCAGGTGGTAGCTTATTAGTCATCCTAACAACCCTGCTCATGGTCGAGGACGTCCTTATTTGATGATGCAGAGGCAGTTCTGACCTGACCCCTGCCAGCGGGTGCCTGGGGGCTGACGCACATCTCCCCACTCCAGAACTCCGCCCTCATCCTGCCCTCAGCACTCAACAGCCTCCTTCAGCCAAAGCCCCTCCGGGCGCAAAGCCACGGACTTCAGGTCTTTCAGTGGCCGACAAGAGCGGCTCCTCTATGACCAGCTACCACCCTGCACCTCCATCCAATCCTGACAAACGTCCGCCTTTGCACCCATTTAGTACAGCTGATGCCTCCCCAAGGCTCCTGCAGCCTGAGATGAGGTCACAGCTTCTGTGCTGCAGGGTCCTGAGTGTTGTAACTGGGGTGATCAGAGGCCCGGGCCTGACCTGGGCGGTCTGGGGGTGCAGCCGGGAGTGTGCCGATTAGCGTGATGGTTCACAGGTATATCGTGTGGCATATTTAACACCCAGGCACGGAGTCGCCCTGCCCTCGTCTACACCACTGACGTCAGGATAACTGTCCTCGCAGGGATGTGCTGACTCCTGGGAAAGTCTCGTAATCCAGAGGCACCATGCGGTGGGGGCTCACACATCAGAAGTGCGGCGCAGGGAGGCGTGGGGCAGTCGGCCTTCCAGGCACGGCCCGGACCCTGCGCTTTCCACATCTGCGGCTCCCTGCCAAGTCATCACTTTCTTAAGTGAGGGGGACGGAGCAAAAAGACGATGTAGGGAATCTGTAGGGGGTTCTCGCTGAGTCAGCGCCAGCACAATCTCCCCGGGGATGAATATCACGCAGGCCCTAATCCACTTTGAATTCCAGGCAGGGAGACGGGTAATTACTCCACCCTCATTGGGGGTACCGCTATCTTATTTTCTTTAGACATCGGACTCCTACTTGAGGGCAAACTGCCCTCCCCACCTTCCATCCTCACTTCTTTCCTCCTGTGTCCCCACCAATCCACTGGTAGTCTTACCAGGGCCCCAGGGGCCCCCCCACCCCCGCCCCCCACCAGCCCAGTGTCTACCTGCCAAGCCCACGACTGCTGGAAGGGAAAGGGGATGCTCTCTCCCCAGAAACCAAGCCATAGCTATTCACACACCATTGCTCAGCCAGACCCACCCAGGTTCCAAGTTCATTGTATCGTCTGGTTTCTGAACAAAGGTGGAGGGAGCTTGGGACACAGGCTCTGCGGAATGCGATGATTCTAGCTTGCACGGAGCCATGCATACTGTATACCAACACACATTGTACCCACGGCAGCAGGACCACTGTACCTTCAACCAACTCAGGACAGGGGAAGTGGAGTGGGCAGTGGTGGGCCCTTGGGTGGCTACTGTTATCCCTAAGTCCACACATATAATTGCACCAACAGAGACCCTTCCTTTTAATGATCTTTAAGTTCTCAGGACCTCCTGGGCCTGAAAGCTCTGTTATTATTTTTCCATGAACTCATGGACTTGAGTAGAGATCCTCTTATTTGTCTACAACACTGTACTTCATGCCATCTGGGGCAATCACGCTGCATCCAGCCCCCCAGCTGCTGAACAAGGACTAGCCACAGGCCCACCATGGTCACCCAGGACCATACAACTGCAGATGCCAAGCTGGTGTTCTTAACTTCCCATACTCCCTATGGAATAGGACAAGAAGCAACCACGTGTCTGCCTGGTCTGGGAAGTGGGAGAGAACCTGCATTTCAGACAGTGCTCTCTGGCCCAGGGGGAGGCTGGCTTTGAGGGGAGCGGAGTAGTCCTGGGGATGGAGAGAGGGGTGAACGTGAACAACGCTGGGGATGTGGCTCTCAGGACGTGGTGAGCTGGGCGGTGGGGAGGGCCCCCTGCCACCCCCTGGAGCAAGAATTCCTTCCCTTAGTATCATCTCTCCTCTGAAAGTGAAGCAGTGCTCCCCAATCCCACCAAACCCCTGATCATCACCCCATCCTGATGGGCTCTTCGAAATCCCCACCTTCATGCCCTCAGGTTCCTACCTATGCTCGCCTGCAGAGCTGGACTGCCCCACATGATCTATGTACCATCGGACAAGCACTGCATCTTCTGGCATATAAAATGCTAAAAAAAAATCCAGAAATGGCTTTCAAAGTGCTGGGAGCTGACTATAACACAACAGAATGTCGGGAGCGGAGAAAACAGTGTCTCCTGGGATAGCTGTCTGCAGTGCTTTTTTGTGGTTTAAAAAATTTTGCAATGGACTGTAAAATGCCTCTCCCACACCTCCTCAGAAGCCCCTCTCTCCTTCTCCATTCAAATCAGCACTGGTGAGTGTCGAACGACCGGGTAGCAACTAGCTGAGACTGCCGCTTGATAGGAGCAGATGCATGTCAACACAGCCATAAACAGCAGGGACTGGTAGGTTGGACCAGAATGTGCGATCATTAAAAATAACGTGCTGCCTGAATCCCAACGTAACTACCCCATGGAGGAAGGATCACACTCCCCTTGTAAGGGTGACAGGGGGTGGAGGGGGGCAGCATAAGACCCGACAGACAGAGGCTAGAGCGAGATGGGCTTCAACCTAGAAATTTCTAACAATTCAACACAAAAATTCACAGCAACAGAATGAGCCCAACTGTGAAGCAGTGAACGCAATTGTCATAAACGGCGTTAGAATAGAGATGAGATGACTTCTGTCTATCCAAAGGACTGCAGAAAGGATTCACTTCATGATGGGAGGAAAGGCCAGAGCACATCACTACGGATCATGAGAGGCATCGTGAGCAGCAGGATGTCCCGCTGGCTCTGCCCAGAAAGAGAGCGATCCCGTCCCCACTGGGAATGACAAGGCCCTACCTGGTCCCAAGTTCTCCTGAGCCCGTGTAGGCAGTGCTGATCTCAAACCTGTACCAGATTTCCCCGTTCTGTTCCAGGACTGGGTGCCAGTAAGGAGAATCAGTTTGGTTTGGGGGTTTGGGGTTTTCTGCTTGTTTGCTGAGCTTCCAATCCAGCCCCCGAATGGCAAGAGCTGTACTTATCTGATGGATTTCTCTACACTGCCCATTTTGGGAGAACAGATGCTGTGGGTCAGGCCAGCAGCCATAAATTTCTGGAAAATAACTCTTAGCGACTGAGGAAGAAAGCCATAAAACACTCTGGAGGCAGAGACGGGAGAAAACAACGGCAGAGGACAATGCATGGAATTACTGCTGAATGCCCGGACGAGCCCCACGGATCATCCATTCTCGGGGCTGCACCACTGCTCGGGGACCCGTGCCGAACGCTCCCCAGTGACATGCCAGCCTCTTGCTCTTCCCCAGTGCTTCATTCAACAAGTAGTTACAGAAGCCTCCTTCATGGGGGCACTATTCGAAGCACCGGAGACAGCTGGGAACAAAACAGAGCTGAATCCCTCCCCGAGGCAGGCTTGAGCTGGGAGCACGGAACTTGGGGATTTATTTGGAGGTAGAAGGAGGCTGGGGATGAAGAGGATTGACAGCGACCCCTGTGACATTTGGTAAACATCTGCTGGTTGCTCTGTGCACACAGTACTCAGAGCGGGTTAATGACGAGGGTCTGGGGGTAGTTGCTATGGAAGCCTGGGAGCATCTGGCCCTTATCTTTTAGTGAGAGAGAAAGGGGTGAGGGTGGAAGGGGTCACAGGTCCCCAAACTGCAAACACGTCTGGCCGCAGTTGCGTCGAGTTGCATTCTGCAGCCCTAGGAGAGAGCAGTCCGGGACCCACCCGTGGAGCTCATAACACTGAGCGACCCTATAGTTGCCTTGAGTGTGAAAGTGTGACACGGGGGTGCTTCTAGGGGCTTTTGTGAAAATCCGTGGAGCTGGATCTGTCAAACTCAAAACCCCATCCGGGCCCAGCCCATGTTCGTTTCCTTTCCCAGCTCCCAGCCGGCAGGCCCCTGGGTGGGGTGGGGACTAGAACATGGGCTCCTTAGTCTTACTGGCTTTTGCTGTCAACTCGCTCCTGATGGTCTTCCTAGGGGAGGCTTTCCCCATGGAGAAATGCCCTGTTACCTCCAGTCTCCCAGCAACTACTCCTCTCGTGCCCCACCTGGCCTTGCCCCCAAGGAGTGACCTACTGCCCCCTTCCCAGGCCCTCATCCCGGGTGCATGTGGCCCAGGACGCAGAGACAGTGACTCACCGAAATTTTCTCCACCCCAGATGTCCATGTCCGTATCATACTTCCCCAAGTAATCGAACCAGGATTTGTCCATCACGAAGAGCCCCCCAGCTATGATGGGAGTCCTGTGCATTTGGAAGGGAAAGAGGAAGTTATGGGAGAGGGAGGAGTGACCACCGGCCCATTCATCTGTCCTGGCCGTGCAGAACCCCACGCTCTTTTCTCCCCATTGTTTTTCCTCTTTACAAGGGCCAATGCATTACCTAAAACAAGAACATGCTCCAGGGTTTTGCCTTTTGATTTTAAATCTCTAGACTTCACAGACAGGCTAATTTACTCGTCAGCATGCCTTCTGCGGGTGCCCGGGACTCGCTCAGAAGCCCACTGTTCTGAGGGCCTGGGGATCCTCCGCTGGCCTCTCCCACAGGCCCTGCCCAGCGTGGCTCTCTTGGGGCTCCACTGTTGGGAGCCCAGGCAGTGGGCCGCTGACCAGGCAGAGAAGGAGGACTGAAGCAGCACCAGCACCCATTAACAGTACATCCATTTCTTGAGATTGGGCCCTCTCCCTTTACTTCCCTCTGTACGCCTCCTAAAATAATATATTGGGGTCCTAACCCCCAGTACCTCGGATTGCAACCTTATTTGGGGAGAGCGTCTCTAGAGAGGTAATCAAGTTAAAATGAGCTCATTAGGGTGGACCCCAATCCCATGTGATTAGTGTCCTTATGAAAAAGGAAACGCCGAGCCAGAAGAGACAGACCTGCACAGAGAGCCCATAATGGGAAGAGACACAGAGAAGATGGTCATCGGAAAGCAAAGGAGAGGGGTACCAGGCTACCTCAGTTGGCTAAGCATCCGACTCTTGGTTTCGGCTCAGGTTATGATCTCAGGGTCCTGAGATCAAGTCCTGCATCAGGCTCCCCGCTCATCAGGGAACCCGCTTCCCTTCTCTCTCGCCCTATGCCCCTCCCCTGCACTCCTGCATGCTCTCTAAAATAACTAATTCTTTAAAAAAAAGAAAAAAAGAAAAAAGAAAGCAAGCCAGGGTGAGAGGCCGGCAGCACCCTCAGAAGGAAACAACCCTGCCAACACCTTGATTCTGGACTCCTAGCCTCCAGAGCCGCGAGACCACGCATTTCTGTTGATAAGCTGCTCCGTGTGCGGCACTTTGCGGCAGCGGCCCAGCAAACGAACACACCCTCAACTTCGTCTTCTTCCTTGGGCCCCCACCCTCACCTTCCCCGCCTCTGACTGCTGAGAGGGATGCCAGAGAAGCCACTTGGAAAGCAAAGGGCTGCAGAGGAAGGCAGGCAAACGCAGAAGAGTCCAACCAGATAATCCAGTGAGCACAGGGACTCGTATCCAGAAGGATCGACAGCGGGGAGAGGTGGGCGAGCCCGCGGGGACCTGGCCCCTCATCCAGCAGGTCCAGAGGGCAAAGAGAGTTTTCTCCCATGTCACGTAGTTGATGGACAGCAGGTCAAGAAACCAGGTCTCCCAAGGCCACGACCCCAGGCGGTTCCCTGAGAACTGACCTAATCCTGGGAAACGCTCGTTCTCTGATGAGGGGGCTATTCCCACAAAAACAGAACCTGCCCTGAGAACCCCACCACTGGGCCAGAGAAGCTAAAAACCTGGAGTCAGCACCACCAGCCTTGTCCTTGACTTGGTCCTTGCCACATCAGGGGCCGCCCGTGGGGAGTAACGGAAGCTGCTGTGGGCTGCATGGCGCTCGGTGTGGTAAGAAGGTTCAGAAGTAAAGGGCATTAGCCAGCATGCCGTCTGGCTCCAATCTCCCTCTTGGCACCACTCCAGCTCATGGAGGCTGGCGAGGGGATATAGGGGCCAGCAGGTGGATGAGACGTTGGTCCCCGGCAGAGTTCTCCTAACCACACACATCTGTCGGAAGCATCAGCATTTGGTTCTTCCTAGCTCCTTGCTTCTCCATCTGACTTAAGTTAATTCAGTGCAAATGATCCAACGTTTAGTATATGGCAGGTCCAGAGATCCAGAGATGCCCACGAAGAATCCGGGGCATCCCTAAGTCACTGGCCAGAGAAACTGCACCCCAATGGCCTTTTTTGTACTTCTCCAAGCACTTCTGACCCTCCTGACACCCCACCTGAGGCCGACAAGTGTCAGCGTGGAGATCCCAAACAGGTCTGGGACAGGAGCACCCGTCTTAGGTAGGAACATCCAGACCATATGCCCTCCAAGCTGAGAACACAGGCTCCCCCACTGGGCAGACACCATACTCTAGTCTACCCCCAGCCCTCAGAGAAGCCCTGAACCCCAGGCGGCCATCTTGCTACCACGTGCTGGGAGTCTCCCACGTGAAGGGAGAATGCAGACCAGGACAAAGCATCCGCAGCTCTGCAAAAGAGCCCAGAGTTGATGTGACCATCACGTGGTCACACAGGATGGAGCAGACGTATTTGTTACTAAGCAGCAGTGGCCAGGCCTCGAGCTCAGCCTCCACTTAAAGCAGTGCTGGCCTGACCTTCCTGGGCTGAATCCTGACATCTAAGACCTAGTGGTTCTGCTCTGGCCTGAAAGGGCCCTCTTTCCCCCTGTCAGGGGCTCAAGCAGGACCATCTGGGACCCTTCAACATTTAATGGGAAGTGTAACTACACGGTGGCACATGTGTGGGAGGACAACACTGGGCGACTTCTCAGTATAGGTCTTATCAGGCCTCTGTCCCCTTAGGAGAAGTCTCTTTGAAGATAGAAACTCCCAAAGGGCAAAGTGGGGCTGGCCTGGCAAAGGGTTCTCTTGGTCTCTGCCCAATCTTTTGAGTGTCTGATGTGGAATGCCTCCTATACCATGTGGCAGTGAGAGGGACCCAGTGGTGATGGATCTGCCTACCCAGCCCTGCCCTGACTTACCTAATGGGCTCAGCAGGGTCCAGACGCCGAGCCTTCTGCTCTGGGGAGAGTTGCTCCCATTGGAAGTGGAGGCTCCAGTCAAACCCTAGAACACAGCACGCACTCAGTTGATTTGCATGACACATCCCTTTCCTAGAAGCTCATGAACACATCCAGGGAAGCTGGGCCTAGAGACAGCAGGTCTCACCCAAGCTGATCAGCAGGAAGGCCGTTGGATTTCCCTCTCACAGTTTCCTTCTATTGCCTCTCTGAGCCTTCCCTGCTGGGCACGGTTAGGGGATAAAAGGCAGAAGACAGAGTCAGGCTCAACAGAGCCCAAGGGGGACAGGATGGACAGTTATGGGTGTGGCCCTTGGCCAGGAGCCTTGGGAAGGTGCGAGCAGGTTTTTATGGGGCTGATTCCCCTCAGATCAGTCTTGAGGGATCAGCACTAGGCCCTAAGCAGAACCGTGGTGGGCTTCAGAGAGCACGTGGTGCCCAATGCTGAGATGCCAGAACAGGCCCCACCTAGCCAGGAGGTCCTTGGCTTCCCTCCTATTCCCAGAGCGAGCCCACACTGGAGCCAGAGCTCTGGGGTCTGGGTGCATCCTGCACGCCCCCCTGGTCATTCCATTCATAGTCTCAGTGGTAAGGCCACACTGGAGCTACTGACATTATAGGACGCAGGGCTGGATGCTCCAGACAAACCACTAGCAGACGTCTCCCCACTCTCCCCCTAGAAAATGCCGACCAGGGGGCAGCATGAGTCCTCGCTGGGGAGAAGGCGTTGGTCCCACTCACCCCCTCTGAGCTCCGTGGCGGACTCGATGTAGTTGAAGTTGTCCAAGCTGATGATGTCAATCACAGGGCACACCACCCGCGTGTAGTCCTGTAAGAAAGCAGACTCCAGGCTCAGTCTGTGGCGTCAAGGGGCCAGGCCGGCAATCAGCGGGCACGGGAGGGCCTCATCCTGGTAATGCCAGGCTGGTTTTGTGGCCCTGACCAAGCACTTCCATCTCTGGATCTCAATTTTCTCATCTATAAAATGGACCACTGGATGCTGTGGCCTCTCCAGTTTCAATGCCTAAAATGCTATAAGCCTTTTTCTGACTTCTGGGGGCATTCTTAGCCCCAAGAGCCATCTGAGCATGGCAGGGAGACAGCATGGGTGGCTGGAGAGTGAGGACGCTGAGGAAGCGGGAGGGAGGAAGAAGTCCTTCACCACCAATGGGCTCTCAGAAGGCAGAGGCCACAGGCAGCTGGGAAAGTGACCTCAGCCTTCAGTTGCATGAAGCAAAGCCATACACCCACATGAAGAACACCTTGGAATTTCCAAATACTTTCATTCGATGCATTTGTTTCTAGGCAAGTTGATGAATAGCATCTCTGGAGACTCCTACCTTCAGATGTCACCTGTGGTCCTCACAGATCTGTGCCTCCAGCCCTGACTTACCCCCTTGCTCCCAGCCTCGGATCCACTAGGCAACTGGCCCCTTCCATGTGAATTTCACACAAGCTTTCAGTGATGGCTTCATCATCTTCTCCCCAAACGTGCTCCTTTCCCTCACTTGCCTATTTCTCCTAACAGAACCATCGGGTAGCCCTCTGCCTCCCCAGCACAAAGAAGCTTCGCCTCTGCCCATTGCCCTGATCAGTCCTGCCCATTCTAACTCCGGAACTGCCCTTCTGAGCATGCCCTCTCCTTTTCCCTCACGCCTGGCATACCACGGTAGACTCCTGATCTTATCTCACCGTCTTCCCTTTGGTGGCCGGGGAAGCTGTCATTCCGATGGGAAAATCTCACTCTGCAGCTCAGCAGCTAAAACCCTGAACTGCCTGGAAGATAAGGTTCGCTTAGCTTGGCATTCAAGACCATCCACAAAAGGCATGTAGCTCGCTCTCCAGCTTCCTCACTTGCTGCATCCTGCAGGCCACACTGTCCACAGGCATCAAAGCCACTCAGGAAACGTTTTCAAAATATGCAAGACATATTCACCAGTGCTTGGGGGCTGTCAAGGCATGGCGTAGATTTTTAAAGCCTTCCCTGCTCTGGGTGAACACCCTGTACCTCGCAGAAGGAGGGACTAGGGGCAGTGGGAAGGCCACTCCACAGCCAAGTGGGAATCAGGCAGCCTGGGAGCACCAGCAGGTGTGGGCACATCAAGCAAGGACACTTTTGTGGTCCTCCCCCCTCTCCCCCCTCCCCCACCAGCCTGCACGGGCAGGAGCCTCTGCTTCTCCTTGCAGCCATTTCATTTCCTGGTTCAATCTCTCTCCCAAATGAGGCTGTCTTCTTATTTTAAGCTCAGACTCACTGGGTGTCTGTTTTTATGTTCACAGACTTCATCTGGCCCTCAGCTTCCACATGTGACTCATCCTGACAGTGACAAGGTACCTCGGAAGCCGAGTGGCCCGTGTGGAAAGAAATGCTCATTTTCAGCGCATTGCTTCTACCGCTGGGACGTGCACAGATGCTTCTTCCACAGTCAACACGGCACCTGCCCAGCTGCCTCCGCTCTCCAGGCTCTTCTCAGGCACTGTCATCCTGCATCTGTGTGTGTGTGTGTGCGTGTGCGTGCACGCACACGGCATGCACACACCCAGCCACCCACACCAATACCTGCCCATGGACACAACCCCGAAGATACTCCTGTGGCTTGAATTCTGACGTGTTCTCACAAGTTCAGAGACTGAACTTCTCCTGTGAGTCTGACAAAGTTCTCATTTAGCCTTTGATGGTTGAGTTCTGGGGTCTCTGTAGCTTCACTAAGTCCTTACATGGACGCTTGTGCGGCCAAGGATTCATCTTGCCCACAGATATGTTTGGCCCTTGCCCGGCTTCTGGGCAGTAACTTCTAAGCCCTCAGAATGTCCTTCCTCTGTTTACCTGGGAGCCTTGGAATATACCAGATAGTCTATGCTAAGAGTGTGACTTACGCTAAGGGCCTTGGGCTGTGTGGTGTACCAGCTCAAACTGACCTCTGGAGGGGCATGGAGACCATGGGGGTCAGCCATGTCTATGTGACTGATGCCCAACAGAAAGCCCAGACACCAAGGCTTGGGCGGGCTTCGCTGTTTCTCAACGCTCTGTACGTGCTGTTCTACATCATTGCTGGGAGAAGCAAGTGCTGTCTCTGCAACCCCACTGGGGGCAGTCCACTGGAAGCTCATGTCTGCAACTCTCTCTGTGCACCTTTTCCCACTGCGGAGTCTCACCTGTATCCATTTGCTATACTAAACAGCAATGATGAAAATAACAGCTTTGCTAAGTTCCAAGTCCTTCTAGTGAATTACTGAACCTGAAGGTGGTCTCAGGGGCCCCCCAAACGGCAATCCTGTTTTTTAAATTTCTCCTCAATATTTGGAAACTGAAATACAAAATAAAATGCTGGTTGCTTACCTCGGCCACAGCCTTCCCCAGAAGCCACCCAGGGACTCCGCCTCCAGGGTTCACCGGCTCTGGTAACCTCTCCCTCTAAGTTCTGAGGGCTTCTGCCCTTCTCTTATTCCTACCAAAGCTCATGTGTGGTGTCTGCTTGAGTCATGGAGAACAGATAGGTGATCAGGGACATCTGGGGATAAGTGCTGTGTGGAGCCATGACCTTCAAAAGAAGCTACACGAGACTTTATACATGAGCCTTGAGGCCAGGACACAAATGTCTCTGAGTGACTTAGGGGGTCAGTAACTGCTCCACCTGTGTAGTCCTCAGCACCAGCCCACAGCCTGCTGGGCAGCGGGTAATCCACTGGCGTTGGCTACAGAGGCTATTAACCCCCTCTGAGGATGCTATGTCAATGGCCGGCAGCAAAGCAGGTGGGGTCAGTTTCTGCTGAGAAAGATGGCCTCTCCTCCTACAGGTTCAGGGACAGAGGGACTCTCCATAAAGATACCCAGACCCACCACAGGTCCTTGCTGTGTGCTCTGGGAGGATGGCCTTTAAGGCTAGGCCCACAGGTAGGCTTAATCAGGCAGCTGGACGAACCCCTGACAACCCAGGACTGCACCCCTTCTTCCCCACTCCCCAACAGAATCTGAGCCCGGGCCCTGCCCCATGGACAGGAGCCCAGCAATGACAGGAGCTGAATGCATGAGCCAATGGCCATCAGTAATCCTTGCAGTACACCTCTCCTTTCTCCACCCATTCATATAATTAAAACCACATTGGGAACGGGTCCTCAAAAAACTCCAAGAGATGGCCACTTGGGTGTCTCAGTTGGTTATGCATCCAACTCTTGATTTCGGCTCAGGTCATGATCTCAGGGTTGTGAGATCAAGCTCCGCGTCGGGCTCTGCACTGGGTGTGGAGCCTGCTTAAGATTCTCTCTCTCCCTCTCCCTCTGCCCACTCCTCTAAAAAAATAATAATTAAAAAAGAACCTCCTAGAGAGATCATTCACTCATTTGGTCAGCCAGCTTTACGGAGTGCCTCTTATAGTTTAGGAGTTGTGGCAGGTAAAAGATGAATAAGGCCTCACAGTCTAGGGAAGGGGGAGGACAGGTGGCAGAGGATTACAATGGGGCTTCTAAGGCAGCCTGGATGTAGGGGCACAGGAGAAGGAGCGGTCCTTGAGGAGGTGACAGGAGACCTGGGTTCTTGTTCTGGTTCTGCCATCTAGAATACATGTCACCTAAAGCACACCAGCACACACTGAGGAACTGTCTCTTCATCTATAAAGTGAAGACAAATTATTATTTGCAAAACCATCTCGCCTTCCTAACAGGGCTTCTGGATGGAACATGGGAGGGAGGCGTGTGAAAGGCTTTGAAGCATATGTAAGCCATTATTTATATAAATTTACCAAATGCTACAGGGATTGAAATTTCTCAAAACCTTTTTTCCAACTAAAGAAATATGTAGATAAGGAGTGGGGGGAAAAAGAGGCCTCTGTTAAAAAAATTAAAGCCAACCTGGTGCTTGTTTCAAGTATCTTTGAGTAACTGAAGGAAAGAAACAGGACATCGAGGGGGTTCCATGTGGACGAGACCAGCTGAGGACGGCTTCTGACAGCCCAAACCCAGCTCTTTCTTATCTCTTTCTATTTTTGAAAATCCCCAACTCCAATTACAGCTTAAAGTTTCCACTTCCACTCACAAGACAAATCACGTTTTACTCTGAGACAAGACACAAAGACACGTGTTAACACAGCCTGACACACGCCCACATCCCTGTCCTGAAGGGGATGTCTCAGGAGAATGTTCCATCAACAGGAGTCAGGGTCTGGTAGAAACCTCTGCAGCCCATGGAGGCTGTTGTGGCCCCGGCAAGGGGCAGAGTCGGACCACAGCCCCGGGTCTGTCCAACCAGTCCTCTGCTACCAAAGCTTTAGGTCAGACAGTGGTGGGGACTGGAAGCTCAGCCTGGGAGGGGAGCTCTATTGTGGAGCCAAATGCCTCCCACAGGAGCCTGGGCTGCAAGGAGCACTCACAAGGAGGAAGGAGGAAATGAAGGCTTCTCTGATCTGCAGGTGAGCCCGGCCAGGGATGTAGCAATGAGAGCATTTTTCAGAGAGAGCTTCTGTGAAGGTCTCTGAGGCCCTGGGGTGGAAAGGGTTCATTAAAGCTGTCTAAGGAAAGCAAGGCCCCCTAACATATCCTGCAGGGGCACAGCAGCCTGGGGTGGGGTCCTATAGGTCAAACGCTGAACTTCCATGTGACCCCACCATTCCACTCATTGGTATGGACCCCAAAGAATTGGAAGCAGGTACTCAAACTTACATACTAATGTTCATAGCAGTGGTATTTACAATAGTAAAAAGGTGGAAACAACCCAAAATGTCTATTAGCAGAGGAGTGGATAAACAAACTGTAGTATTCAGGCAGTAATTTCTCCGACGTCGGACACAGCATTTTTTTTCTAAATATGTCTCCTGAGGCAAGGGAAACAAAAGCCAAAATAAACTCTTGGGACTACATCAAAATAAAACGCTTCTGCACAGTGAAGGAAACAATCAACAGAACTAAAAGACAAGCTACTGAATGAGAGAATACATTTGCAAATGACCTATCTGATAAAGGGTTAGTCTCCAAAATATGTAAAGAACTTATAGAACTCAACACCAAAAAAGATAAAAAACAAAAAAACAATCAATTAAAAAGTGGGCAGAGGACCTGAGCAGACATTTCTCCAAAAAAGACATACAGATGGCCAACAGACACATGAAAAGATCCTCAACATCACTAATCATTAGGCAAATGCAAATCAAAACCACAATGAGATACAATCTCACAGCTGTGAGAATGGCTAAAATCAACAACACAAGAAACAACAATTGTTGGAAAGGATGTGGAGAAATAGGAACCCTCGTGTACTGTTGGTGGGAAGGCAAGCTGGTGCAGCCACTCTGGGAAACAGTATGGAGGTTCCTTGAAAAGTTAAAAATAGAACTACCCTATGATCCAGTCATTGCACTACTAGGTATTTACCCAAAAAATACCAAAACACTAATTCAAAGGGATATATGCACCCCTATGTTGATTGCAGCATTATTTACAATAGCCAAACTATGGAAGCTGCCCAAGTGTCCATTGACTGATGAAAGGATAAAGAAGATGTGGTATAGATATACAGTGGAACAGTACTCAGCCATAAAAAGATAAAATCTTGCCATTTGCAACAACATGGATGGATCCAGAGGGTATAATGCTAAGTGAAATAAGTCAGTCAGAGAAAGACAAATGCCATATGATTTCACTCATATGTGGAATTTAAAAAACAAAACAAATGAGCAAAGGGGAATAAAAGGAGAGAGGGAGAGAGAAACCAAGAAACAGACCTTTAACCGCAGGGAACAAACTGATGGTCACCAGAGGGGAGGTGGGTGGGGGGATGGGTGAAACAGGTGATGGGGATTCAGAGTACACTTGATGTGATGAACACTGAGCAATATATAGACTTGCTGAATCACTCTATTGTACACCTGAAACTAACACTGTATGTTAACTATACTCGAATTAAAATTAAAAACTTAACTAAAAATGTGGTATATACCGTGATGTTGTGATATAAGAAGAAATCTGCCCCTGGTCTTTGTTCCTGGTTCATTACACAAGAACTTCTGAAATCCTTGGGATTTCCTGAGTGATGGGGTGACAGGGGCATCTTCGTGACTCACAGCAATCCTCTCTCACCAAACCTGAGTTTATGCTAATGAGGTGACTGTTCCCGGGGTGGGGGGGTGGACCAAGCACATGACAGAGGGTTGGCACTTTCAGCCCTACCCCCAGCGCCCCTCCCCTCTGGGACACAGCGAGGGGAAGATTTGGAAGGGCCTCTAGGGCCAGGCAAAGCCCTTCAACTAAATGGCCTGTTCATAATCTACTATTTCTCAATAGTAGCAGACCCCTACACTTGGATTGTGCCAGAAAGAAGGGAGAGAGGATTTTCCTAACCGGTGCTCGGTGTCCGCCCCAATCTCAGGGAAGGCGATCAGGGGATGGGGATTCACATCTGGGCCCACGTGTGAGAGCTCGCATCAGAACTAACAGAGTCAGGAAGGGTTTCCCACTTCTCTGTGCAGTTCACACGTACGGATTCTTTCGTCCTCAGTGCTGTCATTTTGCAGGGAGGAGCAAGCTAGCCGCCACAAAGAGCAAGAAGGAAATCACCACGGCACAGGGGAGATGGTGTGAGGGCTCTGGTGCGCGTGGTACCAGCTAGGGAGAATCAGCCCAAGTTACGCCACTCCCCTGACACTGTGTCCTCATCTGTGAAATGGGTATATGAAAAATACCCGGCCTCGTACTTCACGGAGCAGCTGTGGGAGTCAGTAGATCAGGGAGGACAGGAACGGCCCAAATGCTAAGCTCCTACAACACAGTGCCTTCTGTACATCAGGACGGGGGTGGACGGTCTTTGTGGAATATATAATACCAATGGGAACATTAAGGAAAGGTTTTTTTCACTGTCAAAAGGAGTTAACAGACGTGGAGAGTGGAAGCACACAGAATCCCCGAGCAATTTAAGGGCAGGCAGAGGCCAGGAACTCAGGTTTCTCAGCATCCTGTCACCTGCCTCAGCCTTTGGGCAAGGGTGATGCATGGGTGGAGGGAAGACAGAAGCCTCAGGAATTGGGTGACGAGGACCAGTTAACTCCACTGCCTCCTTGTCACAAAAGGCACTCAACAGGGCTCCCTTTCTGGAACCTTCTATTGTCTGGGAGAAATAGTTCTGGGTGGTTCTCTCACCCAGGAAGCTGCCGGCGTCACGTTATCAGCAGGGGCCGGCAGCCCCACTCACAGGTCTGCTGCGGGTTGACAGTGGGATACAAAGACCAGGTCCCCGGCTTTGCCCCACCACCGCCTGCTGTGTGACCGTGGGCAGGGTGCTCTAGCTCAGTGTCTCCATCTATAACACGGGGACAGCAATCAGTCCCGTCCCCCTCCCAGAGGGCCCAGCAGGGGACAAATGTGAAGGACTGGCTTGAGAGCCTAGAGAAGGTGGGGACGCAGCACCCTGACCCTCAGTCTGCCCCACTCACCTCTTTGACTCTGTGCAGCAGGGGCTGGAGCCAGTCCCTGTTCACCTCACAGTGGCTGTCCAGGAAAGTCAGAGTGGTGCCCTTGGCAACATTAGCGCCCTGGATCCGGGACCGGACCAGACCTGTGGCAGGAACAAATGGGCAAGTGGGGGCTCCTGTCCTTCCATCTTCCAGAGAGCTCACAGAGGAGCCACACGACATCCCCTGCACACAGAACACACAGCCAGATGCACACACACACACACCCCCAGCCCCCCACACTCACGCTCCAAGGTCCTGCCTAGCTGCACAGACCCACCTTGCCGCTCGCTATTGCGTATGCACTTCACCTTGGGCAACTTGATGAGCTGCAAGCAGTCCTCAGCTGTGAAGACAAAAGGTTATGTGGTGTGAGCACCCTGGGATGGACGTGAACCCAAAGAGTAGGTAAGGCAGCCCAGCCTGTCCCCAACCGCAGAGCCCTGTCCCGACTCCAGGGTGATTGTGGGTTTTGGATGAGGCTGACTGACCACTTCTATTTATATGCAATGTGGCCCAGTCCATGCAAAGTGGCCCAAAGGGGCCTTTTTGGAGCAGGTCAGTCGCATATCAGCACCTGTGTTCTTATCAGGAAGCACTTCCAGATGGGAATTCTTGGTATGGTCACCTGAAGACTCTTCTCCTTTTCTATAGACCATTAAAAACATGAGACAAGAGTCTTGCTCACTCTAGTGGAGTCTAGCAAAAACTGCTGGGAGACCCCACAATGGATGAGATGAATTTTGGATTTTCCTTTCTGATCATAGACTTTTGATACTGGAGACCTTATCTGTTAAGTGATCTGTCCACTGTATCCCATCACACAGAGCTGGCTGAACTCTCCCCCATTCGGGGGAATGTGCCAGAATGGGCAGGAAGAGATCCCGTCTCCAGCATCACCCCGGACTTGTCTCTGGCTTGCCTGCTTACCCCATCACTTGCTTGATTTACCAATCCTCTGAACTCCACATTGGGACCCCACCATGTTGGTTTTGCTTCGCTGGTTTACCAACCTTAGCCTCTCTCCCGCGGAGCCCACCCAGCCCTCCCGCAAGAATGAAAGGAGGGGGTGTTTCAGCCCACACTCAGGCTAGCAGATGACCACAGATAAGTCAGGAACCTCTAGCGATATAAATTGCTCTGGGTCCCAGGCTCAATCCTCCAAAGGTTTCCATGTCCAGTGTAAGTAGGGGGCAGTGACACACATGTGTGTGCATGCACACGCACATACACACACCAACCCAATCAAGGATCTACTAAATTTACTACGTAGGTCCTCAAAGACTCGCAGCAGAGAATCCAAGACATTGTTTTTAAAATGTAAGGTTTGTCTCCCTCTTGAGCCCCTCATAGACCCTCGAAGTCTTCCACACCTGCCACAAACCCAGGCTTTTCTCAATCCCCGGAGAACCAGTGGACTGGCCTCTGCCTGTTATGCAGGGGCTGGGAACAGAAACTTGTACTTACAGAGCAAGGGGGTGAAGACACTTACGGTCATTGCTGAAGTCATCCACTAATATGATCTCCTGGATCAGATTCATCGGCGTGCGGTTTAACACGCTGCAAGGTGGAAGGAGGGGAGATAATTATGACGTCTAGTGGCAAATCCATGTATTAACCCACGCTCTAAATAGACACCATCGCATTTGAGGAATGAAAACTCAGGGCAACCCAAGGGCTTGTGTAGTCACACTGCTCACCTGTGAGCCCCTGGGATAGGACCCTGCCTTCTCCTAGTGGATGCTGCCGCATGCACTCCACACCGAGACGGGAACCCAGGGGTCATCCGCAGTGACTGTCTTCCCCCGCCGCCGCCCCAAACCCTGTACCAAATCAGTGACCAACACCTGCTGGTTCTATGAGAGAAGGTCCCTCAAACCACGTCCACCTCTTACACCTCTGTCCCGGTTCAACTTTTGAACCGATATTTTGTAGCAGCCTTGACCTGACCAGCCGTCCTCCCAGGGCCTCCAGAGTGAGCTCTCTGCAGGCTCAGTTTGATCTCTCATTGTGTGACTTTCCTCACTAATGCAGACAAATAAGTTGACAAAGCCTCCACTGTGGCTCGTCACCATCTCCCCCCAAACCCTCAGCACGTTCGCTCTTCACGATCTGGTCACGGCCCGTTTGCAGCCTCCTCATGCCCAAGGCCCTCATCTGGTGGCATCCTGCTTGTTCGTAAGGGAGATCCCGGTCACCCTCGCTGCCGTGGCTTGACATGCCCCTCCTCTGCCACAAGGACCTGTTCACCGCACCTCCTAACAGCTTCCCGCTCCTTCGTGAGCACTAATTGTTTCTGCTTCCCGCGGCCTTCATCATGCCCGACTCCGAGGACTGGTCTGCTGGCCCCACTGGACGGTCCTGTCCCTGGGGGCAGGGGCCCCGTCAGTACTCTCTGTGTTGCCAGAGACCAGCCCAGAGCCGTGGCCTGTCATTCCCTCCAGGGATGTGTCCTGCCCACCCGCTATGTGCTCAGCACTGGGTCCGCTCTGCCTGCCAGAAGCTCGCAGCCTAGGAGCTCCTTCCTACAAGCTGTGTGATCTAGGGCAAGTTACTTTACTGCTCTGTGCAGTAAGAGGCCCCATCTGTAAAATGGGGATAAGAACAACAGCACCTACTTCACTGGGCCATTGGGAGAATTGGAGAGAAAATGTTTCTAGAGGACTTAGCAACATGTCTGGCTGGAAGTGGCAATTACTGCTATTTTTGTGTGGCAGGAATGATCTTAGGATTGACTTCACATACCAGCCTGGGCTGCGGATCTGGACTCACAGGGTGAGGCTGGGTTTCCATGTTCCTTTGTGGTCTCAGGCCTTATTCCACTTCTGAACGCCCCAGACCACATGGTTCCTCAGACACCTTCCAGGGCCCCATTGCCCACCGTGGGGTGCCCGTGGCCCTGCACGGGTCAGGGAGGGGTTCACACGGTGCTGGCGGAGGCTCTGTGAGTTCTCTCAGGTGGGCCGATCTGAGCCCTGCTTCTGGTGAGCTGCCCTGTCTAAGCAGGATGCAGAGACTCTCCAGGAGGAGAACTTTGCCTGGAGCTACTTTTATTTATGAAGCCTTAATTCTCACCATGGCAACTAGTATAAGGTGGGAGAGGAACCCTGACTCCAAGCCCTGAGCTCCCTGTTGGGAGGTGGGGACAGGGAGGGGCAGGTGGTGGTGGGAGGAGACCTCGCCACATGGGATCGAGAGTCCCAAAGAAAACACACACCAACCCAATAACCAGTCCTCTAATCAGACAGGGAAAGGAGGGAGGGAGGCAGCACGAGAGGGAAAACCTGCTTGAAGAATACCCTCTAATGAGGTTTGATTAAGGCTGCAGCTTCTGCATGCGGTTCCCCCCAAATCCCTGCCGGCTCTTTGAAATTCAAGAGTTCTCTTCTGTGAACATCAAAAGGTAAATCGCATGCAGCTCTGTGCTGGTTGAACTGAGAGATGATTAGCGAATAAAAAAATGTCCAGAATTTAAAAAAGAAAAAAAAAAAACCCCAGAAATCGTCAGCACTAAGTGCTAATTAGACCATTTCCTGGTAACACCTGGCTTGTTTTTGCTCCTCTAATCAGAGCAATTGGAGGGATAGCGGGGGTGCCAGGAACGTGGCTCCGGATTGGGAGGGCCTGTGACGGGGCAGGTACTCTGGGCTCCTGGGGTGGCCGGAGGAGAAAGGTCAAGTCTAGCCCAGGGGAGCTGGCCTGGCCCCAGATGGTTCCCCTCAGGGCCCTCCTTCGGCACATCCACTGCCACTCCCACCACCCCAGCCCTGGTTGCTCCGTTCTGCCCCCCCCCCACTTTCCTGTCCCCAGTTTGTCCGCCAGGATGCTTCACTAGCCCCTCTGCCACAAAGCCAACCCTCCCTTTCCTCCAGCTTAGGATAAGCCTCTGTCTCCCAAGGCAGTTCCATGTCCTCTCCCTACAGCCTCAGCGTGGGAGTGAGTGGCATACCCGGGTCCCACTCTGCCTGGGAAGTATTCTAGAACGGAGTCTCCTTCTGCACAGCTCACTTCTCTGCCAGAGGGTAGCCGTGCAGCCAGCGTCTACCCACACCTTCTGCTTTTCTGCTGCTGGGCTGCACGGGGGGCACACATGGAGCATCCTGGGAGGTGGCCAGCACGGCCGTGTGAGCAGCGTGGGAGGCCGGGCGGCTCCGCCATCCTGAGCAAGACGCCAGGCCGCTCCCAGCCTTCGTTTTCATCCGTAATTACATTTTCCTTGTAAAGGCGGGCAATATTAATACTTGACCTACTTCACAGGCTTTTGTGCGTACGGAAGGAGGAAATGTATTTGAGATTGCTTTGTGAACTCCACGGTGCTATATGCAGGCAGGGTTTATCAACTGCTCCATAAATACCAGCTGAATGAAGACCCGAGGCCGGCTGACAGTTGAGTTTGGTCGCTCTGGAGCCAGGCTGACTTGGGGTCAAGTACTCTATCCACGCTGGCTTGAAAGAGCTTCAGTACTGAGGTGCTTAGGTACTTAGCTACTGAACCTGCAGCACCCCAACTTCCTCAGCTGCATGAAAGGTGCTTAGCACTGAGCTTGGCCCCATGGCTGCTTTCAGAATCTGGGTATGGATAGTAAGGATGATACTGGTTCTCAAAGTGTCGTCCCCGGGCCAGCAGCATCTACGTCACCCGGGGACTCGTGAGAAAGGCAAAATGCTTGGGCCCCACTCTGGACTTACTGAGTTAGAATACCTGGGGACGGGAAGCTCCCAGGGCTTCTGATGTGGGCTCAGGTCTGAGAGTCACACAACACAGCTGCCTCCCTGGGCTGGAGAGCCATCATGACACCTGCCATCACGTACACAGGTTCCCTCCATGCCACGCATCAAGGCCTTTACCTACCTAAACTCACTCTCCCCCATAATCGTGTGAGGTAGTTATCAGTAGCTCTTGTTTTACAGAAAAGGAAACTGAGGCAGAGAGGTCAAGGAGCTTGTCCAGGGTCATCGAGTTGGTAGCAGAACAGGCAAATCTGGCCCTGGGGTCCTATTTCTTATCCACCTTAACCTGAGAAATCGCTCCTCGAAATCCAGTATTTTACAAAAAAGCAACAGTAAGGAGATTCAGGATATAAAGAGATCAACTGCACATGCTCTAGAGTCCCCATGGGAGGTGGAGGATTGAAGGATGCCCCAAAAGGAAGGGGTTGGCCCTGAGTCTCACATATACACAGGGACCCACTGCAGTACCAGACAAGATAAACCATTCCTCAGGGTTTGTCTTCTCTCTCCGTAAGTGACAGAAGTCCCCTCGTTGATCTGGGTTGTGACTCTTTCCCTCCCCCCCATCACCCACCCCCATTAGGCCTCTGCCTGGCTCTGAGCACCGCCATGTGTGCCCTTCCAGCCCCCCGCCCCCTAGCTAACTCAGGAGCTCAGGGGGCCAGAGGGCTTGGGCAGGGACGGGCAGAGGGATGACGGCTCGGCCAAGTACTGGGGGAAGAGAGGGGAGGAGGGGGTACAGTCCTCCCCTTGAGCGTCTTTTTGTGAGAGCCTGGCAGCAAAGCCATCAGAATTCTGGAACATGAAAGATGAAAGACACCTTACAGAAGACCCTTGCATTGATGACAGAGTGAGAGAGGAAGTGCTTCTCATTCAGTCCCATCTTTGTCCTGGTGATTTATTTGTGCATCGGGATAGGGAGTGTGAGGAAGGTGAAGAATCCCAAGGCAAATTATACCTGCCATGGGAATTTCTAGAAATAATCTTCCTTGCTTCCACCCTTAAAATTTCCCTTCACCCTGCTTACGGTAGAGAAGCCTGTCTATTCACATACAGTTCTCCCCTCATTCCGCTGTCTTCGTGTGTCACACTTGGGTCGGAGCCAGGGGGCCTGGCTTATATCAGAAGTTCCTCAGAGGCAGGAAATAGGTCCATGGGCTCTCCTGGCAAAGCGCCCAGCAGTTTGGTATATGGTCTGGCACTTTCTGGGGGCCTTCTGAAAAGTATGGTCTTGATGGGCCTCAACCCCCTTTCAGAGCACAGTGCACCAGGGCCTCAGGGCAGCCCTCATCAGGCTGGTGGACAGAGGTGCTGGGGCTGCGCCCGGAGCTGCCCCCCACGTCCCTCCAGGAAGTCAGAAACCTGAGTCTTGGCTCCTGTGCTTCCTAGCCCGGTGGCCTTGGGCCTCCATTCACCTCGTGCACCCGACTTCACAGGCTCTGGCTGAAGTGAGATATAATGTGTTCTGGAGACCATAAAGCTCAGCATACAATTAAAATACTAATAATATTATTATAAAGTATCATTATTACGATTCTAAAGAGATGGAGGAGCGGCGGGAAGAGAAGGGAAAATATGTCTTAGAGCTGAAAGGGATGAGTCTACAGGTAGCAGCTGATGTGACCCTGTAAGGGAAATATGGGGGGGCCTGAGAGCCCCATGGGATATTAGAACACCCCCAAATGTCCCAAGGTAATGTCTTCTTGTGGGAAATGTGATAGAACAGGGAGCACTGAAAACATGAAAGATATTTTTATCCCTGTGCTTACGGATGCAGTCAGTGACCTACACAAGGTCACACAGCTAAGAAGTGATTAGGGAAGGACTTGACCCCAGGTACCCCACCAGCTCTTTTCTTTTGAGAGCTCAGTCGCTGTGTAGATATGGACATAGCTAATGTTGCTCAAGCACCCACTCTCTGCTGGCCACAGTGGTCAGTCCCTTACCTTACTGAACCCAAAGCAACTCCATGTGGTAGCTATGGTCATGATTCCCATTTCCTTGATCAGGCAACTGAGTCACAGGGAACTTAGAGATGAGTAAGATGTAGTCCTTGCCCTAAACAAGCTCATTTTTATCTGGGAAAAATGCATTAAGTGCTAGAGTTGAGATGTGCAGTAAGGAGCCCAGGAGAAGGCCCTAATGGTGTGTGTGTGTGTGTGTGTGTGTGTGTGTGTGTGTGTGTTGCAGGGGTGGAGGTTTATGGTGTCAGAGGACTCCTACAAGGAAAAAGAAAGGCCAGCCTGGAAGGCAAGGAGCCTCTCTCTGATCCTATAGTGTCCTTATGGAAACATCTGGCAGACATGCCCAGACACGACCTTGTGGAAGAGCCACCATGAGTGGTGAAAGGCAGAGACTGCCCTAAGTTTGTTCCAGAAACCCTACCTGGTGCCCAAGCAGACCCTGACGGCAGCGGGGCTGTGGTCTGGCGTTCTCAAGGTAGCCACCTCTGCTCCACGGTGAGTCTGCTCAGCCTGCCCGGCGCAGGAACAACGTTCTCCCCTCACCAGAAAAGACCCAGGTAAACCGGATCACCCCGTACTCCTGGCCCCTACACACACCCACTTGGGTTTACAAATCGGAAAGACTGTATTAGTCTACTGTGAGACTCACAGTGACTCCTGACTGATTCAGGACGTTTGCGTGTTAAGAACTGAAGCGTCTTTGGGAAACCAAATGCGACAGCGGTGACCTGTGGGGCGAATGCGACAGGCAGGGCAAGCAGCTGGCAGAAGGAACAAGCCAGCCGGCTGCCAGGGACATCTGGGCTGCAGACAGAGCTGCCCCTGCGGACAGTGGAAACAATGCGCATTTGGGCAGGTCCGTCCCTGCTTTTCCATGGGATGCAGGGACCCTGCACAGCAGACATTCATCGGATGTCCCTCCAAGACTTGGTGCCCGCCATCAGGGTGAGCCTATTGCTGACCCCCTCCCATCACCTGGAGCTTCCCTGTCTGCCCACCGCCAGGCATAGGAAGGTGTGGCTTCGTGATGGAAATGATGAGAGATTTTGCCATGCTGGGCTGTCTTCTCCTAGGCCCTCCCTCTCTGTGGGATCAGACGACCATGTGCTGTGCTGCCTACCGGACAGGGACGGGCTCAGGCAGGCCACATGTCCTAGGGGCATGGAGGTATACAGGCACTTTGTCACAGGGCTGGCCCCAACACTGGGGCTGCTGAACACCACCCGGAGACTAGCCTGGCCTATGGAGGCTGCTGAGAAGACCTGAGGGCAGAGCGCAAGCGTTGGAACCCAGCTTCACCACCGTTGGCTGAGCAACAGGAGGCTTTGATTTAGTATCTCCCAGCCTCAGTTCCCTCAGCTGTAGAGTGGGTACAGCAGCGGCCCCCCACCTCCCCAGCTGAGAGCATGAGCCGAGGCATGTCTGCCTCCAGGGGGCCTCACGATTGATGGTTGTCATTGCCACCATCTGAGAAGTCAATGCTACCAAGACCCAAAGAGGAAGGGGGGCTAGATGGTGTTGGGGGGAGGATGGGCGTGGGGGCTCCAGAGTTGCCAAAGGACATGGCATGGGGAAGGGGAAGCCGAAGCAACCAGGGCCAAGTCCCCAGGGCCCCGCCTGTGTTCTGAGGGGAGTTCTGCCGGGAGCTGGTGCTGGGACTTCTGCACGCCCCAGATTCATGCAGGCCACGGGCCAGACAAAGGAAGGATGCACCTGTTAGAGCAAGAGCGGGGCCCAGACTCAGAGCTGAGGGTGGGTGGAGAGGAGGAGCGGGGTCGGGGCTGGAACAGAAGGGAGACGGCCGGGAAAGCAAAGGTCAGCCACTGCCTTTGGGCCGCTCTGATTTGCACTGCGGCTCCTGGCCCCGTGGGAGGCTGTGGAGAGGCCGGTGCTGGGAGAGGTAGCCCTTGGCAGACCCAAGTTCTAATCCCAGCCTGATGCTGGGGTGGGGTGTGCACTCAGCCTTGTGGGGCCTCAGCCACCTTGGCAGCTGTGAGAGTTAGAACTCGTTCCAGGGCGGTCTAGCACGATGGTTAAGGGCGAGAGCTTCAGGTTCTCTGTGGCTGCCGGTGACGGGCAAGCTACTGACCACCTCGGGCCTCTGTCTACCCCCCCCCCCATAAAACAGGGTACGAGCTGCCCTCACAGGAGGGTGAGGAGTGACTGAATGGATGCGTGAAGTGTGTCAGACAACGCGGGCATGGAGTCAGAAATGCCTGAAATTTTTACCGCAGGGCCAGTCCCCTCCGTCAGCAGACCCCCTCTTCCCGGCAGGGCCGACCCATGAGGAAGGCTTTCTTACCTGCGGATGGTTCTGAGCAGGGTGGAGCGGGCCTCGTTGTGGAAGGTGATGATGATGCTGGTGGGGGGGAGGTCGGTGCAATACACCAGCAGGGTGCATCTGGGGAAGGAAAGGCAGGAGGACACATAAGACCTTGGGCGGGGGGGCAGAGGGGGAGAGGAGATCTAAAGAGCTGGAACCAAGGGCACTGTGGCCGTCATGGGTACGGAGGGCCACCCCAGATGCACAGCACAGGTGAAGACCCCAGGGCAGGGGGTGCTCAGAATGAAGCTAAATTCCCCACCCCCACAGGGGAACCTGGGCTTGGATCCAAATTACGTTAGTGTACAGAACATAAATGTGGGATGTCTCACGTGCCCGAGTTAATGCACAGAGGTTCCTAGCAGCCACACCAAGCCACCCTCAAGTCTTGGGCTCTGCTCCTGGGTCTGTGTCCATCCGGGTCAGCAGAGGCCTCACCGTGTCCTGGGCCAGCAGCTCCAGCCCCCACCTCCCTACCCCCCACCCATGTTGACCCCTGAATTCCTGCCATACAGGCAGAAATTTGGCATGTTTAACCAGGCAGAGCCCTAAAACCCTGGCATAGACAATAAAACCCCATATTGAAAAAGCATTCATTTCCACGTGTCCGGGATCATTTCGTGTGACAATTACATCTGGGGTAATTTCAATTTAATACCTCACTGCAAGGGAAAATTGTAGCCCGCAGCCCGAAAATTACTATAATAATGACAATAAAGACGCCAAGTGATGCTGGTGCCACCAGGGACTATTCCCGGGTAAGTGCTTCCTCCTGTTTCCAGGTCTTTCAGGGGCTGCCCAGTTACAGGGAGTGGTATTAACCAAAGAAGTAAATAACAGACATTTGGGGAGTCAAACATTTCTTCTCTTCATTTTCCAATTTCATCCTCAGCTCGGGGTTTTGCATGTGGGGTCCAGAGATCCAAGGATGGACTTCCAGGGGACCATGAGCCCACTGAAACTGTGTGCAAAGCAGTGTATGCAAATGTGTGGGGTATTGTGGTTTGGTTTTGTTTTTCTCTGGGAAGATGATTCATAGCTTTCACTAGATTCTCAAAGAAGTCTGTGGCAGAAAACGCTTCATCTCAATCCTAGCCCAACGAGCCTGACATCCCTTTGGCCTACCTGAGACTTGAACACGTTCCTCCAAAAGCAAACACTGAACAGGAGAATTTACACAGAGAAAGAGGGGCCCTTGTGCTCAGGGCCTGAGCAGAGCTGAGCTTGGGTCAACCCACCAGGAGCCAAGAATGAGGAAAGGAAGGCCCCAGGTGAAGGGACAGTAGAAAGGTAAGTCATGACCTTCAGGCCTTCCCCATGGTCCCCCCTCAGAGATGATGCCTCACCACATCATGTCAGCTCCACCTACTAAGAAAACCCTCCAGAATCCACTCCTCTTCTCTTGTCCCCATGGGCCGGGGTCCCAGAGTCCTCATTCCTCTTGGGGATCCCTGTGGCAGCCTCCTGACCGGTCTTCCTGCCTCCACCCTCTGCCCCAGCCACTCATGTCCTCTCCACCACACAGCTCTGCTCAGGCCTTCCTCTGGCCTGAAGCCCTTAGTGGCTCCTGATGCAGAAAGTCCAAACTCCCTATCACAGCCCTCGAGACCTCCCACAGTGGCAGCATTGTATGTTGCCAGAATACTCCGCCACTGCTCACACTAGGACTTCAGCATGGAGCAATGGTCCTTCCTCCTTTCTCCACCTAGTGAGCCCCTACTCATCCTTCAAGACCCAGAGCAAATGCCCCTCCTGCTGTGAAGGCGTTTCATACTCCCCCAGATAAGCAACGACCTGTCCTTTGTGCTCCTGTAATTCTGTACACATCTCTCTTCTAGAACTTTCGAAGATGGGACTGTCTCCTGCACTTGACTATGAGTTCCTCTAGGGAAGGACCCTTGTCTATCTCCATGTCCCTAGAACAAGAGTTCAGTGTACTAGATGCCTGTTCATGGGGAAAGGGAGAAAGAAATTTGGGAAATGCATTCTTAACTCAACTGATGACTTAAGAGTTGATGGTTTTCAAAGGTGTGGCAGCCAGCCTCCCTGAAGGCTTCCAGGGAATCTCACCTACTGGTCCTCATGCCTTGTGTAGTTCTGTCCCTCACTGAATCAGGGCTAGCTCCCACGACCAGCAGAATATGATGGAAGTGACAGTGGGTGACTTCTCCAAAGCTAAATCGTAGAAGCACCGCAGGCCCTGCTTTGGCCACCTGGAGGGAAGCCAGCGACCAAGGACACTCAAGCAGCCCTGCTGTGAGATGCCCGTGTGTGGAAGAACTGATGCCCCTTGCCCGCCGCCACCAACTTGCCAGCCACGTGAATGAGCCACCCCGGAAGGGAGCCCCCCAGCTCCAGCCCAGCCTGCAGATGACAGAAGCCCCAGTGGCTCGATGCCGGAGCTGCCCAGCCAGGATGTTCGGAGCTCCTGACCCACAAGGACTATGAAGATAAGCAATGATTCCTGTGGTTTTAAGTTACTAAGGTTTGGCAGTGAATTGTTATGCATTTGTTAACTATTATAAAACAGGAAGGAAAATGCCTTGACTTGACCCCCAGGGAGAAGAGGTCTTGAACTTGCCTATCTTTATATACAGAGCTGAATTCAAATTGGGAGCAATAAGGTAGGAGGGTGGGTGGCTGGTTGAGATGGACTTGCGGCGGGGGGGGCCCTCAGTGTCCTTGCTGCAGGGTCTGTGAGGGCATGGAGGGGCTTGGGGAGACCCAGGCAGAGGGAGAGGCAGCAGTGAGCACGGTGAGCACCAAAAGGAAGGAGATGGGTGTCAGGGAGCGGAGAGATGATCATCTGTCTTTTCCAGGAAGGTAATAAAGCTGAGAGCTTAGCGGGACCTCTTTATCTCTGCCAGAGAGAGGGGACAAAAAGAAAGACCAATCCGAGTGACTCACAAGACGATGACTGGCAGGGTCAGGTGCTGGGCACTGCCCTGGGGATGGCAAAGGGACCCCAAACCTTAGCCTTGGTGATGGAAGTTCTTTAGGGCAAATTGGTGCGGGAGGCTGGTAGTGGGAGCTGCCGCTCAGAGAGCTTCTGGGGACAGAGGCCATTTCTCCTGCCTCGGCCACATGCAGCTGGGAGGTGGGCATGTGCATATAAAATGCCCCAGCAGCACGTGCACACAGGGGGCTCGCAGAGCAGAGAGGCAGGCACGACTCCACCTGGGCTGCTGATGTCTTCACGGACGAGGAGGTGCTGGATGAGGTAGGAATGGACGGAGAGAAATGGGGTACAGCGTCCCAGTCCCGGCATGGTTCTGGACTCGCAGGCTGAGTGCCGTGCACGAGACGGTTCATAGAATATCCACCGGGGGCGTCGTACCCCACGGACCAGCTGTGGGACTATGGGCCAACCACCTCTTCTCCAGCCTGCTGTCTGCTCATCTGCAGGACAGGGGCTGGGCTCTGCTGCTTAAGATTCCACGGCATAGTCATCAGAAGCTCTGATTGTAGCTGACACTGAATAAAAATGGTTGATTTGACAGAATGTCACAAAGACCGTTCTGCAGCTTGGGCTCGACTATGTGGCTGGACATCAAATGGACTTTTCTGAGCCTCCGTTTCTCTGTCTGGAAAGTGCAGACAGTAATTTTTAACTTGCAGATGTTCCCCCCTAGATTATTACTATGTTGTTAGGTAATAGTCCTTGCTTGACAAACCCGGCAGGACCATTATCTTCAACAGCAAGTTCAAATGTGCAGAGTACTCCTCCCATTGGGTGGCTCTGTCCTGTCTGGACAGAGGTCGAGGGGCCCTGAGAGGCCCTGAGAGCCAGGGGTGGGGGAGAGCAAAGCACCCAGCATCAGTGTTAGAGAAAGGAAGCCAGGCTATGATGTCAGTTTGAATCCTGAATCTGCCGAAAACTGCGCTGTGTGCCCTTGGGCACATCATTTGCCTTCTCAGAGCCTTGATGTGTCACCTATAAAATGCAGACAGATACCTCCCTTGCAGGCTTGTTGTGAAGACCACAGACTATAGGCAAAGCACCAGGTGTTTAACAGAGGCCAAGTAAATGGTAGCTAGAATTATTATTAGCACGGCTATAGGGGCTGAACCAGCCTCCATGCAATGCTCCGCGCTTATGGACTAGAACCATGAACTCATGATTCTGAAAAAGAAGGGGCCTTGGAGATGACCCAGTCAACCTTCTAAACTGGGCAGAACTTGGTGGCGTGACAGGCATTGGCGGGAGCCTAGGCGGTAGTGGTGCTCTTGGACCTCACTCCCCTCCACCCTCCTGCGGGATAAAGGACAGGGGGCTCTTCTCTAGGCGGGGCAGGGATCCCCCAAGAGCTCCAGCATGCACAGGCCCAGTGAGGGCGGGCAGCAGGGCAGTGTTCACACCTCGATGGCCTGGACAGCCTGGCTCCTGGGACTTCACAGATTCTTCCTTCTGCCCCTGGTCATGGTGCATCTATTGTCTCATCAGACCTTCGCCACAGCTTCTGAGAACCTCCATTCCCCAGAAGAGCAGACCCGGGGCTCAGAATCTCACGCAGGGTCACACACCTGCAGAGTGACTCAGGTGAGCTGAACCCAGGTCCCGTGACTTCTAACAGCCACCTGTCCCCAGCATCCAACAGCTCTGCTTGGAGATGAGCAGGTGGCACTGGAAGCAACCAGGCCGAGAGCCAGAGAAAAATCCTTCAAACTGGATGCTGTGAGGAGTCGGCTCAGATGGTGGGCTCTCTGGGAGAAGGCTCTAAAAGATTAATCAAATGGCAAGATCTATTAGGGATACCAAGGGAATGTCAAAAGCCGCCAGTGCTGAGATCTGGCGCCCACAGACGGATGGGAAAGCATGTTTATAATTTATTAAAGATTCAGGGGTTTTACTGGCGAAGAGAGCGAGTGAACAGGAAAGATTGCGGTGGGGGTAGAGCCAGGAGGACGGGCAGACCACATGGTGTGGGTGTGGGGAGACTGACGCCAGCCTGCCCGCCAGGGCCACTGTCCTGACCGCCCCAGCACCTCCTGAAGAGCGTATGCTCCGCTGAGCTCATTCCCCATGTGCAGCTTTTTTCTGTTCTGGGCTTCTCTTTTTGCTTTCTGAAAAATTCAACTGAGGTTCTTGATTTCCCCAAGTGCAGGTGTGTCTCAAAGTGCTTCCTGAACCATCAACTTCTTGAGCGTTTAGTGCCACTTACCGGCCAAGGATGCTTCCACAGAGGTTCTGAGATGCTAGCCCTAGGGCACAGGCAGGAGCTTCTTCCTCTTCCGTCTCTTTCCATCTCTCCATCATCAATCTCTGCTCCCCTAACCCCCCACCCTGCACCCCAACAGGTGCCAAGGCGGGTATGTCAGAAATATTCTAAGTGAGGGTCGTTGTCAGTTCCCACAGAAATGTAATGTGCACATGCTTTTTTAAAGATTTTATTTATTTATTTGAGAGAGAGCGAGAGAGAGAAGAGAGTGCACAAGGCAGGGCGGAGGGGCAGAGGGAGAGGGAGAAGCAGATTCACCCGTGGAGCTCAGAGCCCAGTGCGGGGTTCAATCCCAGGATCCCGGGATCACACCCTGAGCTGAAGGCAGATGCTTAACTGACCGAGCCACCCAGGTGTCCCGTGCACATGCCTTTTATTTTGTTGTATGAGCTCATGAGACAGACAACTGCTTCTAAGCAGCTGTTATGATAGCATCATCCTCCTCCTTTTATCAGTGGGCAACAGAGGCTCCTCATGGTCCCAAGTGTCCCTGCTAAGGCTGGCACCCAGGTCCTCTGACTCCTGGATATACGTCTTCCTCCTACAGCATGCCAGCCTTATGGAAGAAAAGACGTGGTCATAAATTATAAACATCTGGGGTTTGATTCCGGAGTGTCAAGACAGGAGGGAGTGATGGAGAGGCAGACCCAGGAACCGTGAGGCAGAGGACAGCGTAATTATTATCACCAAAACGTTGATGGAAAGGAAAGCCCCTGGTCTCCCCCACAACTGACAAGGGCAACAAGTGTGAGAAGACAGACTCCTGAAGGGGGGCTCTGGCGTCGCAGAGGGGAGACCGAGGGCAGTTAGAGAAAGGGGAAGGGTCACACAAACATGCAGCAGAATGCAATAGAGATCACACAGGCCTGGGGTGGGACACCCCGGGTGTGTCACCCCTCGGGAGCTTGGCAGTGACTTCACTTCTTGAAGCTTCAGCTCCTGGTCTACAGTGATGAAAATATCCACCTCATAATGTTTTTAAACTACTACTTCAGGGGCACCTGGGTGGCTCAGTCAGTTAAGCATCCAACTCTTGGTTTCGACTCAGGTCATGATCTCGGGGTAGGGAGATCAGCGCGGAGACTGCTTGGGATTCTGACTGTCCCTCTGACCCCCCTCCCCCCACCGCCGTGCGTGCACACACTCTCCCTCTCTCTCTCTCTCAAAAAAAAAAAACAAAAACAAAACCCTACTACTTAGTGATTCCTGCTGGCAGGCACTGGGTGGAGCACCTTGCGTATTTAATGCTCCCCGTAACCTTATGAGGGGCCACTGCTTGATGGACTCACTCAGGAGGAGACTGAGGCACAGGGAGGTTAAGTAACTCGCCACAGCCAGTGCAGAGATTTGAACCCAGGCCTGCCAGACGTCCTTGTCACCATGCCACAACCTCTCCACGCCAGCACTGTTCCAAGCACTAGGCTACCCATAAGCCTCCAGCTGCTGCTGAGGTCCCCATCTGTGCCCTGTGGACCCATGTGCCCCCGCTCAAGTCACCAACCCAAGAAGCAGTTTGTCCTGAGCTCTGGAACCCAGCCATTGCAGCGACCTGCCCAGAGGGAAGGGATAGCCTGAGCCGCCACTGGGGGACCTGGACAGGGACTCCCACTTCCTGCCCAGATGGAGCCAGCAGAGGTGTGATTTCAGTGAGGCCCTGGGAGGGGAATTCGAGAACACCTGTTCCGAAACAGAAAGCTAATGCCTGTCCCTCTGGCGCCTACAGTCCCGCACACGTGGCAGAGCACAGACTCAGGCAGAGAAAGCAAATGGGTTGTCTTCCCTGTGTGTTCCATTTCCTGAACTCTGTGGCCACGAGGGCCAAGGGAAGCACAGGCATAAAGTGGGGGTGGGAGGTAGGACCCGTTTCCTAGGAGAACACTGTCTGTCCCCGAGGGAGCGACAATCTGTGGGTTTCCAGGTGCAGGGGCATGGGGGCACATCCTCCGTCCCTCCCACACTTTCATCTCCTCTCACGGTGTCATGGCTCCAGCCCTGATGAGGCCTCGGGGAGAACAGCATCTCCTCCCCTCATTCTCCAAGAACACCAACGCCCACCCCATAGCTGGTGTGTGTGCGGAAGGATGAGGGGGGCAAAGCTCTTGGCCCAGGGACCTTTCCAGAATGTCAGCAGCCTTGGGACAGGGACAGTGAACATGCCGCCAGCGTTGAGAATCACAGGTTTTGTATTTAGAGCTGAGAACATCTAATACATTCCCAGATCAGTTCTCTGTAAGGACACCTGCTCCCAGCCAAGCAGAGAAGGAAGATGGCCAAAAGGTATAAAATGCCAAACCTGTGCCTGGCCTCTAGGTCCAAACTCAAGCCTTTTGAAGAGAAAAATGCAAGCAGTATGAAAAGTATGACAACTGTAGAATCAGAAATTCCTTTTAATCTCATTTCATGGGCAACATGGATACACTGTAAGGCATGAAATTTTTATTTCGTGTCAATTTCACTGGGATTTCACATGCAGATTAATTTGTTCATCCACATAAACCTATAGTGCTCCTAGGTCTTGCCTCAACAGCTGTCCTCATTTAGGATTACAGAAATCCTGCATCTCATAAAAGATACTTAGAATAACAGGGAGATCTGCTACTCCATTATGCTGCCACGTTTTAATTGCTGAACGCGTTATTAAATTCCTTCATGCTGGGAAGGGGATTCGTGGGCCAGGGCATGGGAGTGAGCTGCCTCAAAGCCTGGTTGCATACTGTGGTGGGCACCAGATGGCCTCCAACCCCCAAGGTCTTGTGTCATCCCGTCCCCTGGAGTGTGGGCAGACCCAGGTGAGTGGCTTCTCAGGAACAGAATACAGCTTAAGTGACGGGGATACCACTTCTGTGATTAGGTTAGGAAAGACTGGGACATCCATCCTTTTGGCTTGCACAATTTGGTGAAGCAAGCTGCCATGCTGGGGAGCCCCATGGCAAGGAACTGAGTGAGCATGGCTTCGGGTCAATAGCTCATGAGAATTGACCCTTGGATTCCTGCCTGGGAGAGCCTCCAGTCAGAGACCCACCTGAACCATCCCCGAATGCCTGACCCACAGAAACTGAGATGATAAATGTCCTGTTAAGATACTAAATTGCAGGTAATTTGTTATGCATCAATAGACAATGAATACAGGCACCCTTAGCTACCTGAAGAAACAAGGTCAGCAACGTTTCTCACTCCCCTGGGGTTGATGGTAAATCCTCTTGAGCAGTTGGTAGCTGTCCCCACAGAGTGCTCCCAGAGCCCCTAGAGGACCCACTGGTGGCCTCCATTCCCCTAGATGGTGCTAAGTATGGATGCCCGGGGGCCCTACACATAGAGAGAAGTTCTCCAGTAGTACCTTTTGGGGTTGTCCCAATCTTTATAGATTCAACTCCCTCAGGGGTTCTTAATATGAATCATACAATACATAGGAAATTGTCTGACTCTCTGCTCACTTCTCCCATGGATGGTACACAGTAGTACCCTTCCACGTGGGTAAAGAAGTTAATTCATTTCATTACTATGGATGGCCCAGAGCTTTAAGCCTTAATTCTCCTGCAGAAAGGCTGACCTAGATGGTATCATGGACACCCTTCCATGAACACAAGGCCATTTAACAGAGGACTTGATCTCAGGGTGACCTTACTTGGCCAACAAATGCCTTCCCATGCACCAACCACCACCATATTCCTGGTTGACTCTGTCAGTCCAGCTCAGGACCTGCAGTTCATTTCTTCCTCCTCAGAGTATCGTCCTGGATTTCTCAGCCACCGACTCCCAGTGGCATCAGATTTCTAAGAAAATCTACGTGTTGACCATTCAAGGGAACTTTCGCCATCAGATTAATTGCAGCCCATAGAACAGAATAGTGTTCCCAGAAAACAGCTCTGCAAGCCCATCTTCCTGGCAATGTAAGAAGCCCCCACAGGGGTCTTTGCTGACAAACTGGGAAGCTAACTGGGGAAAGAGGGCACTATGATCCTAAGAGGCCATGATATCGGGACACCTGGGTGGCTCTTGGTTTTGGGCTCAGGTCATGATCTCGTGGTCATGGGATCAAGCCCTGCATTAGGCTCCACACTCAGCATGGAGTCTGCTTCAGATTCTCTCTCCCTCTCCCTCCCGCTCATTCTCTCTCTCTCAAATAAATAAATAAACAAAATCTTAAAAAAAAAAAAAGAGGCCATGATATCTGGACTCCCCTAAAGACTCAGTCTCAGCTTCTACTTTTATTTCGCAGCCTTCAGCAGCTGGAAAACCCTTCTCTCTTTGACTCCAGACAAACCCTTTAGCTGCTGCAATACTAGAAAGTACCATGGAGAGCCTCTGGCTGGGCACCCCCTACACCACCAGCTGGTGGACAGTGTCTCCAGGAGAAGCCTATGCATGCTCTGTGAAGACAGTGGACACAAGTCAAATCAGCTGGGCAAATGAGAAATGCTGGAAAAATACGAGATCACCTTTCCGGTGATCACCAGTACACATGAACATGTTACAGGTTCTGAGACCTGCTAGCCTATTGTTTACCCAGCTTTGACCTCAAAACCTGCCCCCTCCCTATCCTTGCATTTTTTCTTTTTTCCTTAGCACACAATCCCTTATACATAGTGAGAATTCACATATTTATCGGATATATAGTGAGTAAAGCATGGCATTTACCAAAGAGAATTCTGTTGGACACAGGTTTAGAAGACGTTACTTCTACTCTCTCTTTATTCACTGATGAGGAAACTGAGGCCCAGAACAGTGAACCGACCTGCCCAAGGCCACCCTGCTAGTTAGTGGTCTGGCTAGGATCTTCTGGGTTTTACCACTGAACTTGCCATTTCCTTCAAGGAACCAAGCTTGGGACCCCTGTCAGATGATACAGAGAGGCCCCAGCTCCAGTCCACAGAGCGTTCCTGTCCACCTCTGCCTTCCAGTGCCCTTTCACGCCCTCTTCCCACCAAATCCTACCACCAACATCCTTGCTACGCCTCAATGTCGCTAAACTAACAAACTTTTCAGTCTATGTTACTTGTTATCTCTGTAGCACATGACATGGAGGGTCACATATTTCATTAAATACTTGGTTCTTTGCCCTTGGCTTTGGTGAAATCACCTTAGTGTGGCTATCCTCTCTTTAGGCTGTCTCTTCTGGGTTTTCCTTTTCTTTCCCTCAGCTGAAATTCTAGTGTCCCCCCCCTCCCCCGCCAAATTCTCTTAAACCATCTTCTTTTCAGTCTTCCTTCTCGGATTACTCAACTTTTTTCCAAGGCTTCAATTTCCTATCTGTTTGCTAATGACCCCAACCCTACCCCTAATCCTGATGAGCACCTGCCCTTGGATGGCCCCATGAGGTGACCTCTTCACCCACCCTGTGCCTCCAGCACCTTGACCAAGCCTGCTGTGCCTTCTGTGTCCCCCAGCTCACCAACTACCGTGTGCCCAAACCCAAAAGATATTCTTGAATCTTGCCTCTCCCCAGCCCCCTAACCTAATTAAAGCCCTGGTCCTGTCAATCCTTCTTACTTATCTCTCGACCTGGCTGTTTCTTCACATTCCCATCATGTCTTCTCTGTATTACTGCAGCAACTTCCAAGCTGGCTTTATCCCCTTCCAATCTACCCAGCACACTTCAGTGAGAATGATCTTTCCAAACTGCAAATTTTTAACATGTTTCAACGCTGCCTAACTGCTCACAAAATGAAGTTGAAACCCCTAATCACGGCTTCCTATCCTAGTGACCCAGCCCCACTTCTGAGTCCTCCCCCGCATGCTCCAAGTTTTGGCCACGTTCTGCCTGACCTACTCTTTTCTCTCTGAACTTCTGCAGGCACGGCCTCCCTCCCACGTGTCTGAAATGCACTCTCCTCTCTTCCAAGGTCAGGCAATTTTCTCTTCTTCTAATCTTGGCTTGGAAGTTACTTTCCTTGGAAAGCATTTCTTTTTAAATTTTTTTTTTTTTAAGATTTTATTTATTTGCGAGAGAGAGAATGAGAGACAGAGAGCATGAGAGGGAGGAGGGTCAGAGGGAGAAGCAGACTCCGTGCTGAGCAGGGAGCCCGATGTGGGACTCGATCCCGTGACTCCAGGATCATGACCTGAGCCAAAGGCAGTTGCTTAACCAACTGAGCCACCCAGGCGCCCCCTTGGAAAGCATTTCTTGATCTCCCCAGGCTTTTCCAAGGTGCTCTCCTAGAACATCTCTGTAATCGATTACCAAACATTATGAACTTACTTTTCTGTCCTCTCTACTATTGGCTGCAGCAAAGGCAAGGACCCATTTGTAGTTGAGACCTCAGAACCTAGCACAGAAGACATACAACACATGTCTGAAGCATGAGTGGATGCATGCGTGAGGGAGGAAGCAGGTGAGCTCCTACAGGGGTGAAGTCAGAGGGGACAGTGTCCCTTGCCAAGTTATGAGTGACACCAGCTCAAGGGAACTGCTGATCTATAAGCTGAGCAATGTGCCAAGGTCAATCATACAGAGAAGAGAGACCAAACAAGTCACTAAGACTGAAGCTGGAATATGGAGCCACAGTGGCAAAAACAGGGAGCCGTGGGTGAAGACCGTCCTGGGAGACACCCGGGACAGTCATTTGGTGGCTGTGGAGAGCTCTGCCATGTTGGAATTGGAAATACCCATCTGTATTTAAAGGGCCGAGATGTTCTCCTTGTTTACTACCAAAGTCCCAGGGATGATGAACACTGTTCATCGAGGTGAGAACACTGTTCATCGAGGTGAAAACACTGTTCATCGAGGTGTCCATCGGACACTGTTCAAGGATGATGAACACTTGTTCTCTCAAGTGAGAGGGGAGAGATTGAATCCTACCTGGATGGGGTTGCCAGACATGGCTCAGATACCCTCTTCGTCCAGACCCAATGCTGTCCAATGCGGTAGCCACTGGGCATTGGAGTGTAAAATATGCACAAGATTTTAAAGACTTTGTATGAAAAAGAATGTTAAATAGCTCATCACACTCACCATATGTCAAAATGGTCATATTTAGGTATACTGAATTAAATAAAATATATTATTAAAATTAATTTCACCTGTTTCTTTTGGTTTTTAATTGTGACTACTAGAAGATGTCACGTTACCTACATGGATTACATCTATTTCCATTGGACATCGTTGTCCTAGATATTCCTCAACCTTAGCTTGTATACAAGCCAATTTCAAATTTCAGCATTGGTGCCAGACAATGGTTTCTAGATGTTGGGTTCTTTTGTATGAGTAAAATAAAACTTAAAAAATTATAAAGACCATTATTAGGTTTGCAACATTTTATTTTGCAGCAGAGAACACATTTTAAAACTCTCATCATCTAATATCATCCTTTCATAAAAGGGTGTTTAAACCCAAAAAAGGCTGCAATTTCAGAACCATTAAAACCCCTCTAAATTGTAAAATTACGATGCGCCTGTGTTTGACCTCCCCCTGAGCCATGGACACCAAACATGGAAGACGGGACATCTCCGTTCTTTGCTCCGGAACCAGCAGCCCCAGGCCTGTTCTTGGTGCTGCTGATCCTCACACATCGGGACAGTTTTTCTGATCTCTGATCCCAATTTATCTCCTCACATACTTTTGCTGCCCATGCAAGCTGGCTCAGAACGCAACCCGACTGGGGAATGCAGACACCTCGGGCTGAGCTTAGGCCCCCTGGAAACTGCCACTGCTCCCCTCTGCACAGGGCCCCCATTTGCCCAGACAACTGATTTTGCTCCGTTATGTGGACTAGCTCCTTTGAAATGAGCGGGACCCCGCAGTTTGGGGGACACCACAGGTAGGCAGCAGTACCTTCTCTCTAGGAAGAGAACTGCTCTCGAGAGGCAGCAAAGAGGCTTCTTTTGGGACGCAGCCAGGATCTGTGTTCGCTGGTACCAAACGCCACCCAGATGGCAGCCATGGGCGGCGTGTGTGCATGTGCGTACGTGTGCGTACGTGTGCATGCACACACACAGGGGAGAATGTTCTCAAAAGGCAAATGCAGAGTGTAGCTGGGACCAGGAAGTGTGGAGGTGGGCCAAGGCCTATTTTTGCAATGTTTCTGAAAAAGATTCCTCAGTGTCTGGGACAAGGGCTCCTTCAAGTCTTATTTTAGCCCCGCTTGAATCACATTACACAATAGTAATAACACCTACTGACCCCTGGCTCTGTCTCAGGTCTTCTTCCAAGAGCTTTAGATCTGCACAATGATGCTCTGAGGTAGGTGCTGGGACTCCTCCCCTCTCGTTGTGGAGGGGACTGTGAGGGCAAGTCAGGAAGCAGCAGAGCCTCGAGGTAAAACCAGATGGGCTGGCTCCTGACTCTGTGCTCTCACACGCTCCCCTAGGGTGCCCCAGATGGTCATCCAACTCACTGGCTCTCAGCCTTTGTTTCACACTGGCCTTTCTCTCTGCCTTTGGTCTTTTTTTTTTTTTTTTTTTTTAAAGATTTTATTTATTTTTTTGAGACAGAGAGAATGAGAGACAGAGAGCATGAGAGGGAAGAGGGTCAGAGGGAGAAGCAGACTGCCTGCCGAGCAGGGAGCCCGATGCGGGACTCGATCCAGGGACTCCGGGATCATGACCTGAGCCGAAGGCAGTCGCTTAACCAACTGAGCCACCCAGGCGCCCCTGCCTTTGGTCTTGAAGGGCAATATGCTGGAAGGTTCTGGAAAGATGGAGAATCACAAGTCTGGGCTGTCCCTCACCTGCTAAAGAATGGTGTCTCCCTTTGATGCTCCCTGAGCTATTTCCTGATATTTCTCAGACTTTCCAGCTCAAGGATCAGAGAATAGTTAGTCTTTCCTTTTACCTTTTGCCTTCAATCCTCAGATTGAAGCAGCTAAGACCTGTAGCCATAGTGAATCCAGGGATGCGGCCAGGCCCAGCCCACTGAGTTCAGGAACGGTGTGCTTGGGGGCCAAGTGTCCCCCACTTCTTCTCCCAGGGACTCACAACAGCATGCGCCTCTGGAAGGTCTGAGACGGGGAGGTAAAAAGCAAAGGCTTTTCACACCTTCCCGTGCCCTCCTCCTAGCCAGGTCATCTGTCCATCCCGAGTCAGTCCTGCCCCACATTCTGCCTCTACCCCTCCTTTATTCTCACTTCTACCTGCCCAAGCTAGGTCTGCACCCTTGCAAAGCTCCCTGACTATTCTTCCCGCCTGCAGAGCTGCCCCTCCATCTCCTTCCTCCCTGTTCTCATGCTTCACACACCACTCTCCCTAGCCTCACTTGGTTCCTTAAAGCCAAGCCCTGACCGCATCCCAAGGCCTCCCCCTCACACTAACCCCCAGCCCTGCCCCACAGTTCCCCTGCCTGAGCCTTCTAGCCCTGCCAACCAGGTCCATTCACTTCCCTCCGGCATGACCTCCACACACCTCCCCATCCCCCACCCCCCATCTTCCTGTCCAGGGCTGCCTAAATTATAGCCCTTGCGACACCCACATCAACATCTGCCACCAAGCTTCTCATGGGACTTAATCCCCTGTCTGCAAAGCTGTGCTGTCTTCTCATGGGCAGGGCCCACTTTTCTACTTCTTTATGTTCTTAAGGGCAAGTTAGTCAACAGACTGGAGTCCACATCCTCATCTCTAAACCAGAATCACAGCAAGGCTGCTGGGAGGCTGAGCTTGGAGAACATACACAAGGTGCCTACCACGTGTCAGGGGACTAGTTTGATCAATAAACATTGGCCGATTATGGTCCCGGATTTATGGGCTAACACAGAGAATCCTTTGTTGAGTGAAGGTGGTTTTAAATTTCCCATGATCTGATTTTCTCCCTCTGTTTCGAGGATTCTCCTCTCCCACACCTGCACTCCCAAACCCTCATGTTTTCAGTAGACAGTTTGACAGTGAAGCCAGCGAGGTGCCCTTTGGGTCCACAGTCCCTCAGCAGGGACCAGTGAGAGGCTGAGACGATGCTGGCACACCTGCCCCAGGTGGCTCCAGGTCTCAGGGAGGAGACCGATGTGTACCCCTCGAGGTAATGAGGGCTCACGACGGAGCACAGGAGTGAGGAGGAGCCACTGAACTTAGCCTGAGGGGGTGAGATGACTTCCTGGAGAACGCCTCTCACCCCGCCCGAGGTTCCTGAAAGATGAAGCAGTTCCCTGAGCAGCAAAGATGAAGACGCAGGAAGCCTTGAGCACAGTCAGGCAGCCGAAGCCCCGACAGGCTGGGGTGGACCTGTCTTCTCGAAGAAGTGAGCCAACGACATTTGAAAGATTTTAGATGGGAAGCAAAGTCTGCATTTGGAAAGCTCTCCACGGAGGAAGAGCGGAGGATGGACTGGTAAGGGGCCAGAGCCGTGTTGGAGGGCGGTGGGGGCTGCTACAGTCACCCCGGCAAGAGGGGACAGCCACTGAGGATGGCAAGCGAGGCCAGGGTACAAGGGCTATCTAGGAGGCAGACTCAATGGAATGAGGGTGGGACAAGTTGGACTCCAAAGGTTTGGGCGTGGGTCCAAGGTCAATAGTGGGACCTGTCCTGAGAGGGCACAGGTGAGCGCAAAGTGGGCGTCTGCTGTCTTGAGAGGTGGAACAGGAAGGCTCGGTGAGGCCTGTGGTAAGGAATAAATGATGTGTCCAGGGGCGTCTGGGTGGCCCAGTCGGTTGAACGCCTGACTCTTGATTTCGGCTCAGGTCATGAGCTCAGGGTCGTGGGATGGAGCCCTGCATTGGGCTCCATGCTCAGCACAGAATCTGCTGGAGATTCTCCTCTCCTTCTGCCCACCCCACCCCACTCTCTCTCTATTAATGAAATCTTAAAAAAAAAAATGATGTGTTCATAGGACAAATCAGGGGAGACGTGGCAGAGTAGGGAAGCCAGAGAGCAGATGGAACGATGCCTGCTCTGGCTGGTGTCAGGGTCATGGTGAGAGTCAGGTGGGGGCAGAAGGTGAGAGCCATCCGGACACCCGAGCTTCAGTCAAATATCAGGGTTCCTCCTACTGCATCAGGGACACCAAGGACAACCACAGGGGCGTTAGCCGATCTTGCCCTTGCTAGCCCAGACGGAACCCCGGCTGCTACGTGACTCCACAGGGCCCCTTCTTCTGTCACATCGTGCCTTCTTCAGCTGCTTTTCCAGCCGCCCCCAGGCCCACCGCTCGCGTCACTCCATCCCACTGTCTGTCACCCTGGCCAGCACCGGCTTTCCACAGCCGCCCGCCCACAGCTGTCACCTCCTCTGCTCTTTTCATCTGCTGTCAGACGCAGTTCTGCTTCCTGGCCCCCGGCTCTGAAATCAGTCCCTCTGCTGGCCTTGGCTTCTCTCCCCACTATTTTAAAAGTACACATTTCACCAGACGCGGCATGGTGATTGCCTCATTGCTTATTTTGCGCTCTGGTTTTTAAAGTTAAGTTTGACATTCAGGCAAGTTAAGTGTTTTGGCGCCAGGAGCCAAGGCTGAGGCAGGAAGCGCCGTGCAGATCTTCTCTGCCTGCACCCTCCCGGCCCCCGCACCACCCTGTTCTTGGAGCGCACCCCAACTCAGAGGTGGGGGACCGGGCGCAGAGCCAGGGCCTCTCCAAACTCACTCACGTAGCTCCTTGCTCCTTCAGGGCTGGCCCCCTCTCTGCCCTGCCTCCCGGACCTGCTGTGGAGCCGAGGAAAGAGCACAGGGCCCGGATGCTCTGGGTGATCCCGGGACTCAGGCCCATCTGACAGCTCAGCGCCACAGCTAACAGACAGCGCTGACTGGGGGCTCAAGACTGTGCTCAGCCTCCCGCACGGATTACCCCGCCTCTCCCTGATGGCAACCCTGGCTACCATTATTATTCCCATTTCAGGATGAGGCACTGAGGCTCGCGGAGTTTGAGTGACTCGCCCAAGGAGCAGGTGCTAAGTGAGAGACATGCCCGATCTCCAAGCTCACAGGGTGAGGAGGCCTAGCCCTGCCACTCACCCAACCATCTACAGTGCTGGGGCTCCGTTTGCCCCCCAGCCAGATGGCGGTGACCCCTTCACCCCAAGTGCTGCTAAGAAGGGGATGTGAGAACGTTCCGTGAAGTCTCCTAGAGCTACAAGGTGTGGTTACTCTTATTCTGAGCATGGCTGAGGTTCGGATTTTACTTGGGAATTGCGCCAGGTGCCCAAGCCTCTCAGGAGGTCCTGGGGCCCGTTCTGCCAGCCCCGTTTCTTTTTGGCATGAGAGGCGCAGGGGAGGGGCACGTCACACCAGCCGATGGTTCTTCAAAGCATTGCGGGGTTAACGGGAACCCAACACGACAGCGCTCTGCGTTATACAGGGGAAAAGTTCACATGTTCCAACTCCTTATTCTACGCTGAAAACCGTGGGCAGGTCACCAGTTTTCAGTCAAGCTGCCATCAGTGTGATGTGCCGACTCCAGGAGCAAAGAGCTCTGCTGTTCAAGTGCACAGATGGTACGGAAGCAGCTTATGTTGGCATCTGAAGCCGGGCCGGGGGGTGGGGGGGGCGTGGTCCGGTGACCTCCACCTAGGGGAAGGCATGAGGGCCCAAAGAAACGGACGAGGCGGCAGTGAAGGACAGCTCTCCAGGTCCTGCAGGCCCTCGAGTCTCCTTAGGAAGAGAAGTGTGTGAGGGGAAGGATTCATCCAGGGCCATGGGGGAGGGGAGGTGTGGCAGAGCTGGAGGGAGTCGTGCTTCTGGAAATAGCCTCCAATCAGATTCAGTCCCTAAGTCAGTTCCTGCACACTCTCACCCGCACAAGTATTTTCAACCAGCAGACAGGGCTGGAAGTGACCTTAATAAGCATCTCTGAGCTACTTCTGTCTTCTTACCTGCGAGGAAACAGACACCCGGAGAGCTGAAGGGTTGGGCACTATCTTAGGACCCATAGCTTCTCATGCTCCGTCCAGTAGCTTCCCTCCATTTTACCGCACACCACCACGATGTGGGGGAAAATGTCAAAAACACTCCGAAGAGAAGCAGGTTATTGAGGACAGACTAAGAGTCAGGCGTTGTGCTTGGTTCTTGGGCAAAGGGCCTAGAAAGGTGAAGAGAGCAGGTGTAAAACACTTGATTGGGGATGGGAGTGGCCCTTGAACTCCTGAAAGGTGCTCTACCTGACTGATCAGTGGGGAAAGGCAAACCTCAACCACAGGAAGATACCACGACTCAGCTTCTCAAAGGCTCAGGTGAAACAGACAACAGCCAGAGGCTGACCACAAAGATATGGAGCCACTGGTTATTCTCAGACACGTACACGGCCGGTGGGAATGCGTGTTCACCGAAAGACAAGTACAAGATTAGTCCAAGGAGCACCGTTCATAAGAGCCCCACACTGGAAAAACCCCAAATGAGCATTAACAATAGAACAGATATACAACTTGCAATAGATTCATACGAAAGAATACGATATAGCAGTGAGAATAAACACACCCCGTCTCGGAAAACCGTGGCTGGATTTCACAAACATAATTTTGAGGGAAGCCAGACATACAAGAGCACATACTGTGTAAGTCCATTTATATAGAGTTCAAAAACAAGCAATGCTAGTCTATGGCATTTGAAGTCGGGACAGTGTTACCTACGGTGGGGAGTAAGGGCAGGGACATCAGGTGGTTCTGGCAAACTGAGAGTTGTCTTTCCCTTGACGGAGGTGCTTGATGTGGGAATGTGGGTGTGTTCTCTCTGGAAATTTCTTCAAGCGGTACATGAATGAAGTGTCAACCTTTCTATATGTATGTGGGACCCTGATTCAAAGTTTACTTGAGATGAAGAGAGGTTCTGGATCTTGAGAAATATCGTGGTCTTGCAGGGATATTTCAAAAGCCACCAAAGTGGAAGGATTCAATACAGCCCAGCACTAGAGGCGAGAGCCACAGTCAAACTCAGCAATGCTTTCTCTTCCCCTGAGCACAACAGCTGTCTAGCACTAAAGAGAACATTCCAGAATGCAGAGTGCAAGTCCAGGGTCTCCTTTTCAGCCTTCTGCTTTCTTAGAAGTGTATACCCCCACAACAATGGGGAAAAAAAAGGATAATTTAGAGGAGAGAGCAATGATGCCACCTTCCCCCTAGTGTTACTGGCCCCAAGTACATGGGTCAGGGCTTGTTTTCAAGGTTAAGGGAACATTCTTCCCAGGGGTAGTGGCCCTCTGGTGAGAAGGAACGGGTGGCCTGTGGAGGGCAGTAAGGAGTCCCCAGTCACCCAGCTGGCAGATTTGCCTCCTTGCGGAATCTAAGCTCCACGAGAGCAAGTGTTTGGACTGCTTGTTTACTGATCTATGCCGAAGTGAAAATGAATAAAGGAAATCTCATTCAAAATACACAGTCCGGCAGGAAGAAGGAAGATTTCCTCTCAGCTGGGCAACAGCAAGCTGCCCTCACCTACAGCCAATGAGAAGCCACCACCACTTCAAACTCTCATTCTCCTCCAATAAACGTTTGTTCAGAACGACCCCTCCAACTTCTTCCTTTCTCCTACAGAAGGATGTTCTCCCCTTTGGTCTCCAGACTTGCTTGGGGTCCCCCATAGTTTGTATATCCCGAACTGCAATTTCTCTGCTCTTTCTGAACAAGCTTACTTGCTGCTTGACAACCTTTATTATTCAATTTTTAAGGTTAAGACCTAATAACCTAAGACTCAATAATTTGCAGGATAAATTTTGCAGGGGAAATATTTAATTCCAAATCAGTTTCCCAATCCTGGCCATTGAACACGCTTCTCTGTGTCTTTCCACATTTCTTTCCATCATCTCCTTCCTCGGGCAACGTGTAACAAAGAAGGCAAACCCGGGAGGAGGGAGGGCAATGTGCCTCCAGAGCTAAAGCCATTTAATGCCTTTCAAAGGCACACAGGTTCTTCTTGGTCTTGGCGACAGAACACAAGAAACTATGGACTCAGTTAGCTAACTGAAATATGTTATATCCACGCCTCCAAGCAAAGCTCAAATAGAAGTATCAAACTGTCTTAATTGGGAAACAGAATCCTCACGCATCATTTCTTCTCCTTGCCCTACAAGTACCAATAAAACACACACACACACACACACACGCTCAGTGAACTTAGACATAATACAGGCTTCATGTTTGGGACTCTCTCTAAACATATTTACATACATATAGACCTAGAATCTGAAAACTTGATTTTGAGTTTCGGCCAAGCACTGACTAGCTGTGTGATCTCGGACATGTCCCTTAACCCCTCTGAGCCTGGATCTCTTTACCTGGGTATGTGCTCAATCTGCTAGTCTTGCTCTTCTGCCCAAGTCTTCATAGCTAGTACTGGTGCTCAGTCCCAAACCCAACAGTCAGATGGGGCAGACTCCTTTTCCTGATCCCCACCAGCTCCTTTTCCCTCTGGACCAGTTCTTGCTTCTCATCTCTCCCACCTCACCCCAGAGCAAACTCCCCAGTGTAAGACCCAGCACCCCCAGCCTGAAGATGCCAGTGCCTTAAAGCCAAGATCCCACATCACACTCTACTTCCTTGGGATGGTTTTGGGGATGGGGAGTACATCACTGCTGCCTGGCACAGTTCTGCTCGGACCTACCTTGGTACTCCCCACTCCCCCCCACCCCGCCCGCCTCGGCAGGAGCTCCGCTGACCCAGGACTGGCCAGGGATGCGTTGCTTAGGACATCTCCTGGGATCGCTGAGATGATGAGGCTATGACAGGATAAAGGTCCAAGCATTCCAACGTTGACTGACCTGACTCTAAGCCCCTTATCCTGAATTCAAGACTTGGCTACAACATGACCCCAAGTTTCCCATCCAGAATTATTCTCCCCTCCATCACCCACACTCCAAGGAAATTGGACTGACTCTTACAAAACAATGTGGCTCTCCCACCTCCTTGTCTTTGCTTATGCTGTTCCCTCAATCTGGGATGCCTGCCACCAGCTAAAATCCTACCTGTCGCCCCCAATTCCAGCTCAAATGTCGTTTCCTTCAAAAAGCCTCTGCCTCCCATCCAAGCATAAATGCCTTCTCCTGGGTAGGCCAGCTTAATGCTGTTTTGACTTTTTTTATTTTTACAGGAAAGCTCCTAATTCGTATGGCTTGCTCCATGAACAAGACAGAAATAGTGACACCAAAACCAGGACAGGGCGGGAGATGAGTACTTGGGAATCGAGGACAGGAAGTCCATGCATTAGCTCCAGAATCAACAATAGGGCCTCAGAGCAAACCACAGTTGAACATCAAGAATCAGTCCCATGTGCATTTTCTCCACAGACTATGAGCTCCCCGGGAGTGGGGACCAATTTCTAGCATAGAGCTTGGCATGTGGTTAGTGCTCAATAAACATCTTGAGTGGATGAGTGAGTGAAAGAACAGGAAAATGAACGAATGAATGTGATGCACGATGTCAAAGCTGGTCGGAATGAGCTCAAACAAGGTGTGAGAAAACATTAGTGAAGGAGGTTCGTTCAGATGAATTCTCATCAGCAATTTTCTTGACTGGTCCCCTTTCAAAGGCTGAGATGCCGCCTCCTTGGGAAATCTGCCTGAAACTCACAGAGCGGGCAGGGGTGAAGGGAACGGGGTAGCATGCAAGGACCCAGGGGCCCAGGAGGGGAAGGAATCCTGGCCCAGAGGCATCTTCCATCTTAGTCTCTGTGGTTTCTCTTCCCCTCCTGCCCCAGCTGAGAACCCACTCCTGCGCCCTGCATTGGGTACTCAGATAGCCCCCTGGGGCAGAGGGCACCGTTCTTCCGCAGAGCCACTTCTAGGATGTGCAGAAACTCATTCTGCTGCCCCCTTCCAAGGCTCCCTGGGACTCCGGGATGCTCTGGAGTAAAGCGCACTAACAGCTCCTATCAACAGGCTCACAAACTCCTGTATTGAAAAATGGTGCACAGGAGGGACCAGAACGTAGCAGATGGGGAGAGCGTGTTTGCAAAAGTTAAGTGTCTGTGATGGGTTTCCTCTCACCTCCCCTCCGCCTTGATGTGGCATCACCAACTCTGTGCTAAGCTAGTGGAACAGCCTCGCCTCTGAGGGAACATTTTTTATGCTTAGCCATTCCAGCCGTAAAGATTTTTATCCTATTACTGCTAAGTGACGAGTACAAGGAGAGAAATGATGATGATCTTTGGCAGCCATTCCAACCGAGTAAATACAAGGAGGGAGACAGGCAATCCCAGACTGGGCCGCTGCCCCTTCACTTCCCAGGATGAAAAGGAGCAAAGGAAAAATGTCTTCCTGGTGAGATGTATCGAAGTGTGGAATTTTCCCTCCAGGCAAGCGATGGGTATCCCACTGTTGGAACCATTTAGCACCGCCCTGGACAGAGGCTGGGAGAGTTGGCTGAGGGGGACAATCAGACCCAGCCGGCCAGGAGGAGGTGACCTAATGAGGCTTCCCAGCTGCAACGCCCTCCTGCCCGCAGCTCCTGGGCGCAGTCCACCCTCACACCTGCTTCCCTGAGATCAAAGCCACCCCTAAGTATTGCTAGGCAACCGCAGAAATAGACATTTGCTTTATCAAAATATTGCCCTCCCTTCTCCAGCGGTGTGCCTCTGTTGAATGGCTCCTCGTCTGCCAGATGTTTTCTGTGCTCCTCGGATGATGGCAAACCCAGCGCTGTCACCCAAATGTGGTGACAGCGGTGGGGGCGGGACAGCCGGAAAACGAGGACTATTTGTTGGACCAGTCAGTGCTTGATAAACAGGAGAACTCCACTGGGAAATCTGCTCAGACTCACCCCAGCTAGATGCTGTCCCTTCTGTACACTGACATAGTTATTTATGGCACACTTAACCCCGATACCAACAGCCACATCTTCGTCCTCGCCACCCCAGAGGACCTCGGCGGGGCCCCGGGAGTTAAGGCTCTCATCTATGTTAACAGGATTGTGGGTCTCAGGGGACAACGTGGCACTAGGTGGGCCCGACGCCAGCACAAGCATGAGATTCCCACGGAGGCAGGTGGGAGAGCCGAGGGCGTGGATGTGGATACATCTGGAAGGAAGACCGACCACGAAGACTGCCCAGACATGGAGGCTGCAGCGACTCTGCACTGATAGAGCTTCGAGGCCATCTAGTCCGAAGCGATGAGAGAACAAAGCCAAGGGAGGACGTGCAGAGGGACATGCGGAAGGCCACTGCTTGGCACCTGGTCCCCACGCCTCCCATGGGCCCTGGATCAGGGATGAGGAAACTGAGCCATGGCCAAGGTTTGTCGAAAGGCCGATGACAGCATTCTTTCCATCTCAAGACTGGAAATGTCACATGTTAGGTCAGGGGTGGGTGCGCATGGGAGGTCTCCGTTGTCAACCCCAAAGGGTGAATGTGCAGGGGATCCATTTGAAACCATAGGTAACCCCTTTCTAAATTAGCCTGGGTGTGGACATCACTCACTGCCCTCCCACCCCCCATAAAGCCTGGGAATGGGGAGTTCCTAGCCTGCCTCCTCGCCTTGGTCATCCCACCCTCCAGGTCAACCAGCCACCCCTACAAAATACCCTGGGCTCCCTGGCACGGAGGACCGAGATAACAATTCTATTCCACATGGGGAAATGAAGCCCCCGGCCTCTGTGGGGCTGCTTTCGCTCAGTGCCGGGCCACAACATGCTTGGGAAGGCTTCTATAACTGCCAATGCACTTGGCTTTTCCATCGGCCCAGCTGCCTGTCGGGTGAAAACTTCCACAGCCTTGTCCCCCTCCCCCGTCCTGCTGCCTCCAGCCTCACGGCATCTTTGGATTCCTGAGCGATGCCCCCCAACACCGGCCTCCCAGCAGCACGTGCTCCAATGCTCAGCTAATAGTTCTGTCTCAGGCGCTTGTCCACACGCGTCCTATAAATCAGAATCCAATTACGGTGGTAAGAAAATTGGAAGCAAATTTAATAAGCTCAGGCCACTCCCCCATGCTGTTTCTTCACTATTCTCTTCCCAGTAATGAGAACCCCTTTCATAGACTCTGTTCTCCTGCCTCCTCATCTAAGGCCCCCTAGGATGGAGGGAGCAGAGGAAGGGGGCTGCTTCTCGGTCCTCTTTCCCTCTTTGTATGAAAGGCAGATGGGAGAAAGTAGTCAAGTGTCTTTGCAGATTTGCTCTCCCTCTCCTTTGTTCAATAAATGTTTCTTGAAATTCTATCACACACCAGGTGCTGTACTGGGTGCCAGAAAAGATGTCTCCCCGCCCCCACCCCCAGAGGGAGGAAGGCCTCGTCCTGTTGCTGGGGCTGATAATGCACTTTGATGTTTCAGTCTTGAGAACTCAGGTAACAAGCAGGGCTGGCTCTCACGGCAACTTGCCCCTCCGGAGACCTCGGCAATGTCACAACATGGGGGGCGCTACTAGCATTTAGTGGGTGGAGGCCAGAGAGGCGGCCCAATAACCTACAGTGTGCAAGACAGCCCTCACAGCAAACTGTGATCCCCAAATGCCAGCCACTGATTGAATCCCTGGGCGATAGGAGATAGGTCACCAGCAGCCACAGCTGGTTGGATCTGGGGCCGGCAGGGCCCAAGAAGGGCCCCAGGGCTCCGTCAGCCCAGGCCGGCTGGCCCCAGACATTACTCTGGGAGGAAGTCAGGATACAGGGAGTCTGGAATCACAGGATTAAGGGGCTTAGCTGTTAGTTTTAACCTCACAGACACCGATTCCCTGGGAGGCAAGGGCTGGAAGGAGGAGATCCTGCGGACAGAAGGTCAACCCGCAGTGGGGTCCGTGGGAGGGAAGCACACTGGGCTTTGCTGCCAGTCTCTGGAACTCTCGTTAGCGCAAGAGTGGTCTGTGCACAGGGTCAGCCCCATACCACACTCAGCCTGGACATGGCTGATCCGATTATTAGCCTCTGCTGGCGCTAGCCTGGGGCTCTGCACACGGTCGGTGCTCAACAGCCCTCCCACACCTGCCTGGCCCCATGTGCCTGCCCTCCTTCCCAATCCCCTGTCCTCTCCTCTTCCTGCTCTTTCGGATCAGGATCCACAGATCTGAAATTCTCTTAAGTCACTCAACCCCAGCTCCCACAGGGCAAGGTTAGTGCCTGGAGGCAGACATATGGTTGATGGACTTTTCCTCTTTGTCTTCCCAAAGGGGGCCTTAGATTGCATCTAAATCCTCCCTGCCCCTCTTGCCTCCCTGGCAGCAGATCACACTTACCTGATAGATACAACACACTTGGAGAGGGCCCCGAACAGGACCTGGTAAACTCGGATCCTTGGGGACGGTCTCGGTTCCTCCCCCACAACCCGCACATATGTCCGGCCCTCGGACCAGACTTTCTTTTTTCGCCTCTCAGATCACAGATGAGGGTGAACGCAGAAATTCGTCCTGCTCAGGGTGTCCCCTCGAACCTGCCTGCTCAGTGAATCCCCCACTCCATGCCTCCCTTCTGCAGGGCGGGAGCAGAACTCACACCCAGATGCACTGGCTCTTTTCCTGGCTGGGAGGCGGCCCTTCGTCCTTCTGGAGGGTCTCACCATCTGGACTCAGGACAAGGGCGGGACCACCCACCTGAGACCAGGGGGCGCTTCTCAGCCTTCTTCCCTGTTCTCCTACCTGTCTGTAGTCTCTGCTCAGGGAAATAAAATTACCTAATTCTTCTTTAAAGATTTTATTCATTTATTTGAGAGAAAGAGCACAAGCGGGAGGGGAGGGGGGCAGAGGGAGAGGGAGAAGCAGATTTTCCGCTGAGCAGAGAGCCTGACACGGGGCTTGATCCCAGGACCCCAAGATCATGACCTGAGCCGAAGTTAGATGCTTAACCGACAGAGCCACCCAGGTGCCCCCAAATTACCTAATTTTTAATGAAAATTCTATCAGATGCCAAGAACCAGGATAAGTGCTGGGGAATTTTGATAGCAATACTATAAGACTCTGACTTGAAGAAGCTTTCAGGCCAGCAGAGTGTTCAAGGTATAGCCAGTGCCCCAGATCTCTGGCTGCGGGGGATTTCCTGCTGCTTAGAAGTGTTCAGTTTGCAGACTCTTGGGAGTCTTCTTCTGAAGACTTCTTCTGAAACCACAGATGCCTTATAGCTCATGGCCCTGGCATTACTTTTTTGGGGAAACCGGCTCCTTTTATGAACGATGGTGATTAACATGAGCCCCTCCATGGGATGTGTGCTATGTAAGTCAAGGTTTTTGAGTTTGTACGTACAGCCTAGTTGGGGAAACTGAATCCACCCCTCTTTACAGACTGACAACTTAAGCACCACCAGGTTGCCCAGCGTCATAAGTCACAAGAATTCTTACTGCCCTGCTCATAAACCCCAGTGTCCACAAACGGGTACCCACAGACCCAAACAAAGACAGAACGCTAAGAAGCTAACACCAGTCCGCCCCCCTCTCAATTTAACAATGCCTCAAGCCCCTCCCGTGCGCCTTTGGTGCAGCTGGGCCTCCCAGTTGTAGGCAGGGAGGCCAGCACGGAGGAGCTGGGTTTGAGACAGACCTGCTTACTCAGGCCTCACGGAGAAGCAAAGGCCTGCTCTGACTCTAGGAAGGATTGGTAATGAGGCAACGTGCCTGGGCTGTCCGAGGAAATGAGCCTGCCCACCGACCTGACTTCCCAGGTGTCTGCCCGGCCTGCCCTCCCTCCGTTGAAAGCCACGCCAGGCCTGGCCATGGGAATCTGCCAGGGAAACCAGGTCCGGGCTATAGGGTCTTTAGTGCTCCATGATTTCGGGGTGACCACCAGGTGAGGGGGCCAGGTGCAGGCGGAGGGGCCTCCCACATTCTCCCTGGAGGTGCCAGGGGATAGCTCACAGCAGTGGGTAGCGCAGAGAGCGTCAGTTACCATCCGGCCGGCAGCAGACGGTGCATGCCTGCCCCAATCCGTGGCCTGGGCCCTGCCCGAATCAAGCCTGCCCTTGCTCTGTCATGACCACAAGGAACAGGAGAGAGTGACAAGTGGGAGCGGTCACACGTACCTCAGATGGCGGGTGTCAGGGACCGCCCGGCTGCTGGAGATCCTCTCGCTCTCCCGCTGGTTGAAAGCATACAGCTTATAGGGATCGTCACCGACGCGCCACTTTTTGGCATTCAGATACTGCCGCTCATCAAACTGGTCCCACGGGTCTTCCCAGTCGGCATCCAAAGTCTGCGGAGCACAGATGGGAAGTCAGGGAGAACAGCTCCCGGCCCTCCCCAGCCTCCTCTGTCTGTCGCTGCCCAACTGCAGAGAACAGGTTCATCCCAGCGAAGTTTCGCCCAAGGATGGGGCCAGAGGGAAGAGGTTAATAAAACCACCAGCAGCAACAATAACACACGGAACGACACGAAGAGGGTAGCTGCCTTTTACGGAGCGCTATGTACGAGGCGCTGTGTGAGAACCTCTACTCCCTTCCCCGGGAGTCCCAGGAGGCGGGCAGTGCTCATGGCCCCAGGATGAACACAAGAAAACAGCCTCCACAGGCCAAGGAACTTGCTCAGGATCCCACCTTTAGGAAGTTGGCAGGGCTGCGACTTGGGTTCTAGTATCCTGAGCCCACAGGCCTCCTCGCCAAGGCACTCTGACAACATCTGGCTGAAAAGGGCCAGCACTGAAGCCGGAACGTAGCAGATAGAACGACCGTATGACCGTCACTGTGCCCTCGGCCATAGGAAGAGCTGGGATGTAGGCGATCCATCTGTAATAGTGTACTCCCCACCGGATGGACGCCTGCGTGTTCCCTTCTTCCTCCAACCCAGGAATCTGTGATTATTTTTTTTTAAGATTATTTATTTACTTGAGAGAGAAAGAGCATGCAGAGCGGGTGGGGCAGAGGGAGAGGGAGAGAGAGAGAATCTCGAGCTGACTCCGTACTGAGTGCGGAGCCCGATGCCGGGCTCCAACCCTGAGATCATGACCTGAGCTAAAATCAAGAGTCGGACACAACCGACTGAACCACGCAGGCATCCCTAAATCTGTGATTATTTTTAAGAAGCATCAATTCGGGAACAAGTCATATCCTCACTGTATGTGGAGACAGCGCTTTCAAATGTATAAGGTAGCTTCTGTATTCATGATCTTGTTTCCTCCTCCCCAGACTCTCTGTGCTGAGCTGGGAAGACAAGCTCTCACCCAAGTTCTGGGCTTGTCTGCACAGGCGGGACAGTGGCCGAGCGCAAAGCAGAGCTCAGGCTCCCGGGCCATCCGGTGCCTTCGCACAGCAGAGAAGGCGAGGGTATTTATATAGGGAGGGCATGGCTCGTGCCCAGAGCCAGGCTGCCTCCTCTGCCCCGCCCACGCCAGCTCAGCAGCCAGGCAGAGGCTCTCCGCACGGCCGGCCGGAGCTGTGGGCTTCAGAGTCTCCGCACGCTGGATGCTTCCTTCGATGGCCCCTGCCCAGCAGATGCGGGCACTTTCACCCCTAGGGGAGAGCCACTCCCCTTTGATGAACTTTCAGCTTCATCAAAGCAAAAAGAACTCGGTATCTCTGGGAAAAACCTATTGACTAGGCTCTGCCCTAGAATGTGAGGGCCGGTGCCCTGGGGCTAGCGACGTCCCCAAGGATGAGATGCTCACTCATGTGTTACTGAGCCCTAGTCACTGTGCAAATATGAAAAGCTGTCCGGACACCGCCCCTCCCGCTGCTGACCAGGATACCCTCCTGGCCGTGGGGAGCCTGACAGGAAGGCCCAGGGCAGGCCCCGCAGATGGCAGGATGGGTGTTCCAGCCACAGAGGGTTCCAAGGAGCGGTTCGCCAGTGTGTACATTTATCTCACGCACCACTTGATCTTATCTGGTAATTGATCTGCCTCTCTCTCTCTCTCTCTCTCTCTCTCTCGTTATCTCCTTTTGAAACAGTATTCTCTTGCTAATAGCACAAAATGAAGCTTTGGAAACCAGCGATTTTTATCCAATAATTGATTTTATGAACGTCCAGGGACACTGCTGCTACGCAGGGGGTGGGGTGTGAGACCCCTCCCCCAGCCTGTGCTGTGCAATGTCACAGGCTGACAGCTGTCACTCGTGCTTGGAACATCACCCCAGGGTGACCCTGACATCATGGGGCCTTGTACCATCTCCCACTGGCTCGTTCCCAGTTAGATTCATTGCAATTCTCTCAGTCAGTGGTGAGCTCCTACAATGCTCTGTGCTGTGGAGGGGAGATGCAGAGATGGAAGGTCCTAGTCCTTGAGGGGGTTGCAAGGTTGCAGAGAGACATGCATGAGGACACCTAGAACACCTATACCAGAGGAGTGAGGGAAATGGGGAGGGCTGCCTGGAAGAGGTGTCAAGTCAGTTTGTGCTTGAAAGATGAGCAGGGAGTTTGCTTTGCTTAGGAGGAAATGGGAAGGGAAATACATGTGTAGTGAAAACCCAGATAAAAGGCAGGAAGACTTGGAGGAGGGAGGATCTGTTCAGGATGCCGCTAGCTCAGGAATGGGGCGGCCAGAGTGTGGGCTGCAAAGGGTGTGTGAGTGAAAGAGAACTCTGGAACACAGCTGGGTCTGTATGAAGCAGGTCAGGTGGAAGGGTCTCTGGCCACACGTGCAGGATGAAGTGGAGGGAAGAGACTGCCGCAAGGAGCCCAGGTGGGAGGGGAGCTCAGGAATCGAACCTGGTGGGAAGGGAGGCCTGAATGGGGGCGGTGCTGGGGCACTGATGGAAGGTTCCATGCATCAGCTGGAGAAGCAGATGGAGGGGCAGGCCCTGGCGACGGGCTGGAGAAAGGGCAGGTAAAGACCTCTTGGCCTCATCCCTTACTCTCTATTCACACCAGACCAGGCCCAGGGCCAAGAGGGCATAAGGCTGGGTTGTTTGCTCGGCCTGGCAATCACCACCGTACGGGCAGCAAAGCATCCCTGGCAGAATCTGCCTCCTTGGGGACGGGGCCATGGGAACTCAGCTGGGATTCTGAACCCCAGAAAGCCCAGAGCCTGAGTAAAGCTTGGCTGGTGAGAAAAACTGAACAATCAGTCAAAGCCTCCTTGGAGGCGACCGCTCCCTCCAATGGTCACGTGCACAGAGCGGGTTCACACTTTGCTGCACTGAGATCCACTGGGGGGAACCCCCTGTCCTAGGAGTTTGGTTTTCCTACAACAATATCTGGATGTATTAAATAATGGTGACGTTGTGTTTAAAATACAAATGCTACCATCTGAGTAACAATTGCTATTTTACAAGGCGGCTCGCACATATTGCCACAGAATGCACACACAACCCATCTGTACAGGGAGGAATCGGCAGAGAGGAGAGCTGGCTGGTTTGCCCAAGCTTGATGGCTAGAAAGTGAAGGGGCTGCTGAGCAAATCCTTCCCGGAACCTCCCAACGCCTCTGTCTTACCACGGAAACCAGGAACCCAATCGGGGGCATGTCCTCTGCTGAGAGCGAGTGGACAGAGGAGCGAGGTGGGGGCCATGCCCACAGGAAGGACCAGCCACTCTTTCTCTGCTGGTCCCCAGATTAAAGTGGCTGTGGCCCTCCCAGGATTTCTGAAGGTCTCCAGACTCCCCTAGATACTTCCAGTACTAACCTGGAGTTGGCTTCCAAGCTCTTCAATTCATGAGGCCCCATATTCATGCTCCGAGAGCCCAGAGGGCAGCACATGGTCCCCATGCTTTGGATTCCTTGCTTCCTGGCTCCTGTGACCATCCGGGGCAGGGCCTGAACACGCACGTGCAGCTTCGCAGACTTTCCCATTCCAGGAAGTGATGATACTGCTCTCCCGAACGAGAACACACACCCAGGAACCCACACAACGTCCCACCCCAGGCCTTGGCCCCCTCCTGTGTGGCCCCCCCACCACCCATGGCCCCCAGGCAAGGTCTCACTTGACTCTGACCAGAATTTACTCAATCTAGAGTGCGTGCATTTCCAACCGTAAGCACGACGCCAAGCACAGAAAACCAAGACAATCTTTTCAACAGAATATATTTGATTACATCTGCCAAAACCCAGCTTAAATAATGGGGCACCAAAAACGAATGCTCGGAAGCACATCTGAGCGGCTTTGTTTCTTTCTTCCTGCCCTGCTTTCAGGTGACGCCCCGAGTCCCCTTTCCTCCCATCTTCCCTGGCCTGTTCCTCTCATTTCTCTTTCACGCTGACTATTGGGCTCTAATGCTATTAGAGCTCATTATGGTGCTCTCTATGATTTTAGTGTGTTTGTCTCCCTCTCTTCTTTCCCCAGCTACTAGTTCTCTCATTGCCCTAAGTCTCTTCTTCCCCCCCGCCCCCATTAGAATGAGAAAGTCTCTATCCCTTGAAGAAAGTTCTTTCCTACCCTGAACTGTGCTGATCCTTAATAACACTTCTCAAACCTACCCTATGATAAAACAACACTTTGTGAGTACCTACCACATGTCATAAACATTTACATCTAATCCTCACAATCACAGATGCCAAGTTTGCCATTCCCATTTTACAACTGGGGAAACCAAGGCAGAGAGAGAGATCAGGTGACTTGCCCAATGTCACACAGGTAGGTAGGCACTCCAGCCAGGGTTTGAACCCATGGAGCCTGGCTCCACTCCCATGCTTCCGACCATGAGATGACACTGCCTTCCCAGAGCCTCCCTGCCATTTCCTTGAGCCATCTTCAAGGACTATCTATGTGTTTCCCATCATTTTTCTTAGCCAGCTTTTTTTCTGCATAGGGATCTCCCTCCTCAGAGGATCTCTGTGTCCCCTTCACCATCACCCCACTGGTCCATCACTCTCCTTCCTGGGTACCCAGTCTCCCCCCAGCCAGGGCAGGAAGGGTACAACTCTACAGGCAGATTTCTTTAGGAAGGTTGGAAGATGCCAGGCTAACACACAGGAGGTCAGAATCATAAACAATGATAGAACTTATTATTTAAGGATGACAGAATTCATCTATCCATTCAATGTCTGACACTCCAGCATAACATTCCAGTGTCCAATGGACATCCCTTCTGGGTCCAGCCAGGGACACAGAGGTCCCAAGGAGCCCACTCCAAGCTTCAAAGGCCTGCAACTTCTAGAAGTTTCCTTCTAATATTAAACCAGAATCTGTCTCCTGTCAGAAGCAAATGTAAATCCTATTTGGAGAAAAGCATCTCCAATCTAGATCCTCAGGATTTCCACAAAGCTCACTGAAAGGTGAAATCACAATAAAAAAAAAAAAGGTCAGGGGCACCTGGGTGGCTCAGTGTGTTGGGCGTCCAACTCTTGGTTTCGGCTCAGGTCTGATCTCAGGGTCCTGATCTCAGGGTTGTGAGATTGAGCCCCACATTGGGCTCCATACCCAGCATGAGTCTGCTTGTGTTTCTCTCTCCCTCTCCCTCTGCCCCTCCCCACTGCACTCTCTCTCTCTAAAATAAGTGAAACAAAAATAAATCTTTTTTTAAAAAACGATCAGAGAAGGAATCTCTCACTAAGTGAGAGCTAGTGTAAACTGTAAACAACAGATTTCGATCTTCCAAAGACTTCAGATGCCGGAATTACAGATACAAAAGAAAGCATAACTGGAGATAAAACAGTTAAAATATGGAATAAAAAATTAGCAAAGAACAAAAGTTCACTGAAAAAGAATTGAGCATCACTTTTAGAAATGAAAAAGTATAATAATGATTGACGGTCAATATCAAACAGGCCAAACAGAAGAGTTTACTCTTATCTACAAAGCTTTTTCACCGGAATGCTGTATTTGTATTATCCCTGTGAGGTAGGCAAGCCAGTTGTGTTGTTCCCATTTCACAGGTGAGAAAACTGAGGGTCAAGGAAACAAAGGAGCCTGCTTAAGACCACAGAGATAGTGAGTCCACTACTGAGACTCTAACCCAGGCCTTCTGGCTTCAAAGCTCGAATTGCTTCAACATCACCAGGAGCTTCATTCATCCAGGACCACTTTTTTTTACCCCCTTGCTGGATAGTCATAAACATGTAGAAGTATCTGTTCACCCCAGTATTATTCTAACGTCCATCCAGCTGGGGATGGGCCTTATTTTTCCAAGGGCCAGTCCAGACAGTGAAGAGGACAGCACAATCTCTATGTAAGTCCTGCCCAGAGTGAACGGGTTGGGAAAAGAATGACCCTGGGAATGGACTCCTTACCCCCCATGGCGTGTAAGACAAACTCCAACAAAGAAGGAAGGGCCGGCCAGCCCTTCCCTTGCTCACCTGGGCTCATGGCAAAGAAAAGAGCTGGAAAATCCTTTTCCCTCATCCAGGGACAGCACATCAATTACGGATTATTAGATAAGATCTTCATTTTAATATTTCCACCATGTATTATCACCTCTTCCTCTCGCTGGAATTCTGTCTTGGGAGTTATTTAACTGATGTGCAGAAATCTAAATTTAATTTATTATGATCTAACTCACTTTAGAAGCCAAATTACCCTGCACTGGAGAAGGATCAAGTCAATATCCCACTTGGCTTTCTATTTATCTTCTGCGGGGTTTTCTCTCCTTCTCTTCAGTATTCATTTTATCTCGGGTGCTGGTAATAAATTTAAATTTTCCTCAGAATTAGGCAATTGCTCCTTTAATGCTGGGGTTTAATGGTTAGTATTAATTTTATCAAAGTCACTCCTTAAAGAATTTGGAGGATGGAATGGGCATATAATGGAGGGGGAAAAGGCTATTTCCCGGACCAAATGAGGTAGCATGTAATCAGCAGGGATGAGTTTACTCTTCTAGTCTAGCTCCTTCCATTTCTTCCCTACTTTCCTTTCACCTGCCGCCCCCGCCCTCAAGCCAGGCGCCTACCAAATGGGTCTGGTGGGAGCTGTTTGCTATGGTTTCTCTGTGCCCCCGGAAGTTTTGTCAGCCCGGACGCCATGCCTAGAACCCTCTCTAGGGTTCTCCAGTTGGTGTCACTGAGGCTCTGACAGCAAGAGCCACCACCGCCCAGCTCTCTCCTCCCTTGCACTGCCCCAACATACACACTCCACCTGTATCCCAACCACACACCACACACAAATATGGCTCTGGGGGAGGTTTCAAGCTTTCTGGAAGAGGAGAAGTTCTGATAATTACTATAATTGCCTAAAAACTCCAACTGTGAAATATAATATGATTAATGGAATGGACAGCAGCCCACGTTCGTTTCTGGGAGAGAAAACAAACAAACAAACAAACTCACACAATGTGGACCTTCTATGGAGATTAATTTGCTTACCAATTAGCATGAGAGGGAGGTACCTAGGAAGTTTAAGTCTGCGTGAGTGGGAAGAGGGTCTGGCTCCCCCAGAGGTGCCAGGGTGCGTGAGCAATGCCGATGTGTCTGCTCTCTTCCTACCCAAAGTCCTATAAATTCCACCACCAAAGAAAGACTAAACCCAGAGCTCCTGTATGTGGACAGGCATCTCAAATAGCTTGCAGCTTGCTTAAAGAATCCCTCCCAATTGCTGGTGGGCATGAGGACTGAGTGAGAGCTGGCCCTACCCACAGCATTCATCTCTGCATCCTCTTCTTTGTGTTCAAAGACTAGAGCAGAAGCCTCGTCCCTTCTGGGTCTAGAATCCAGAGAGCAAGAGATCAGGAGGGGAGGGAGACAGGTACTCCCACAGGGCTCAGGAGAAAGAGGATTTGGTGGACCACACAGTGACACAGACAGATGGGTTTGCCCCCAACCAGGAGGCTGATGCTGGAAGAGAAAATGCACCAAGAGATGCAATCGTGCCCAGGAGAGACTGAGCAGAGAATCTGGACTTAGGACGAGCAGAGCCGGAAGTGGGCTTGGGAAGGGAAGCCTCTAGCTGGACAGAACAAGACAAGCAACACTCTGTCTCTGGCGTGGATAGTAAGTCATCTTGGGTGCATGGTCACCTCATCAGCCTGAGGGCAAGCCTGCAAGGGGGACGCTTCAGCCATCTTTCAACATGGCCACGGTGGCCTCCCACAGGACTGAGACGGGGCCTCAAGGTCAGGGCTTCGCCCCATGGGAAGCAAGTTCTAGAAAGAAAGAATAGAGCACTAAAAACAAGCTTTGCATTTTTCAGTGACAGAAGCAATCTCTCCCCCAAAGTCAGACTCCTCTCCCCCTCCCTTGCCCTAACAGGGCTGAGAAATATCTCCAAGCATCCTCAGAAAGCTCTTTTGCCTCAAGGAACAGCTATGGAGCCAAGCAATTGTCAAGGGGCCCTACTGAACCAAGGTAATCAAGCAGGGGTCACAAATGAACAAGTCTTCAGGGTCACTGAGAACAGAAATGCCAGTGTAATACCTTGTACGTACCGCACAAAACCTACCTACTTAACACTCTTTAAATCTCCCCTTTGGGTGAGATTTGGCCTGAAGGCCACCAAATTGTGGGGTAGTAATGGAATAAAAGGAGAAAGCTGAAGAAAGATAAAGAAGGGAAGGGTGACCAGAAGGGAACAGTGATGGCACCACAGGTTACGCTTCTGTGACTTCTTTTCTCCTTTAAGGAGCTCCTTGTATATTTCAACCCGATTTCACCAGACAGAATTGCAGCTGCCAGAGTGTTTGTGTGTGGGAAAGTGGAGGTGGGCAGAGAAGGGGGAGCACTGCACCAGGGATGATCCTATAATCCTTCTCTGCCGTTCCTTTGATGTCATGAAGAGATCGCAAGTCAGGAAAAGCTGGGTCCGGAGCCTGGCTCTGCTCCACACGTCCTTTCAACTGCTTGTGGTCAGTTTCTCCCTCTAGCCTGAGGGTAGGACTTAATCTTTGCCCCACACAACTTTACAGGCCCAGAGTAGATCTCAGAAATGAGATATGGCCTGAAAAACTGCTTGGCAAAACATAATGCGTATGTAACATATTATTATTGTCAACATTGCTCCGGTTACTATTATTTCTTTGGGGGACTGAATGCTAATGGAAAGAAAAAGCAATTTATAGTCAGCCAATTTATGTTTAGCTTTGTCCTTCCTTGTGACAGAAATGGGGTCTCTGACAGCATCCACAGGCGACTGGCTGTATGCATCACCAGGCTGTCCGCTGGGATGAAAGCACTAGGTCATTACCAACGCCGATATGTCCTGGGACTTGGCAGGGTGGGTCTACCCAAAAGTTCCATCTCAAACATGGGTTTGAGCTCAGGGCTATGCAAATGATAAGACAGAAAACTATTTTAAGAAGTGTAATAGCTAAGGGTTCCCTTTAGCTTAGAAGGATTATAAATGGAGCTTTGCAGGACCTTTGAGTTAACCCCCTTTTTATAGGTGTGGAAGTGGGAACTGGGGCCACCACAGAACAATGTGGGCGATTCTGGGGAGAGACCTGGGGAATCTCGGGCGTAAGGTCAGAAGCCTGAGCCTGCTTGACACCCCAGGTCTCCCATCAGGCCAAGGAACCTGGTCACCAGGGCTCTCTGCTCAACTGCGGGCCCATTTCCTCCACTGGACACATCAGCCCCAGAGTCTTCTCCAGGCCTCCTGGGACTTGGCTTCTGAGGGCTGGAATGGCCAGTCCTATAGCTATACTCCCAAGGAATGTGTTTAGAAAGGTTTGCAGCTTCCCCAAATCTCCTTCTAGGTTCTGCCCAGGCAAAGGTGACCTTGGAGAAATCAAGATGGAGATGGCTATGGGAAGCCAGGGAAAAGGGCTGACTTGAGAAGGGGATCAATTCTCACACCAGACGCAGCTCAGAAGACCCACAGCTAATAGTCTGTAATGTTTACTGTGCACCAGTAAAATCATCGCACTCAGGACAAACCCGAAGCAGGTGCTATTACGAACCCTAGGTTACTAAAGGGGAAACTGAGGTTTGAGAGTCTAAAGGGACTTGGCCAAGTAAGTGGAGATGCTGGGATGAAGCCCACACAGGCAGGCTCTGTTGGGTCCTTAAGTGGGACGTGTGATGGCAGGGGGCACTGGTGGAGTGGCTGCCAACCTGGCACCTGCCTGGAGAGGGACAAGGAGGGAGGTGGGAAGAGGGATCCCATCCTATCAGTCCTACACTTTCTGCCAGGTTAGCCTGGAAACACCTCTCCTAATCACGCTAAACTGGATTCTGGCTAGAAAAGGAGTTTCAGGCTCAAGTATCCCCTAAGCCCTGTCATTCATTCCCCAAAGGTGACATTAGCAAGAAGCCTCAAGCTCTCGGCTAAGGAGAATTTGTTCCCTTCTCTCGCATTCCTCCTATGTGCGGGCTAGATCTCCCCAGATTCTGTGCGCAGCGAGGACCCAGAGCTTAGTGCATTTTCTATCTGCTCTGTAAATAAGGTGACATCCAGATACCCTCTAGCTCCCTCAAAACTAGGTCAGCTGCTGAATATGTAGGTGTGGGACTGGAGTGAATGACTTTGAAATGACTTTATCTGGCAGGACCCCATGGGGGGCCGCTGGCTGGCTTTTATGAAAGGGGCTCTTTTTATGTCAAAAGCAGACCCAGAGTACCCATACAGCTTGCCTGCTGAATCTGGGTGAGGGTGGGAGGCCTGCCTCAGCCAAGGGCAAATTGAGTGATGCAGGCAACACAGCAAGTGAGAATTGCAATGGGCTGAAAAACAGAGAACCTCCCGAGCCTGTCCTAAATCCTGGCCATCTTTACGACACAGTGGGAACGTGGTCCAAGCCATGTCACGGGAACTATAAAAAGGGGGTTTAGGATGCACTTGCTTGTAAATAAGACCCCCATTTCCCTCGCTTAGGAAGCACCAATAATTGCTTCCCCAGATGGCATGCTTGTCACCAACCATTCTTGTCCATTCATCAGAGTGCCTGGGGCCTGATCCCTTCTGCAGGTGAGCCCTGAACTGTGAGGGGGTGGAAAGTGCCAGAGCGCTATTTAAAACCCCTCCTACACGCTAACTCAACTTCTTTTAATCCACCGTGGCCTCCTCTTCGCTTTTTCAGAATTAGGCATCCTCTCGCTTTAATCACATCCGGGACTCTATGGGAAACCAGATTTGCAATTCAGATACATTGGAAGAGATTAATTACTTGCCAGGGCTGTTTTGGTTTATGTTTTACTTTATAAGAGCACTCATTCACTTTATTTTATAAGAGCACTCATATATAACATTCCTCTAAGTAATCCATTTTCTTTATGCATTAAAATTAGATTCTGGTGACAAAGAAAATTCAGTATCTGAAATTTCCCAGAGCACTCTTCTGGGAAACGAAGTTAAAACCCTCAAGGTTCTCTTGGCCTGGGCCTCTCTGCCCGGCCCACCGACGTCTCCTCCTAGACTCACGGCAGCAGGGATCCAGAGGCCTCAGGCCCACAGCCCCTGAGCAGGACACTCCTCTTCTGTTGGGTTATGCTGTGAGTGTGACCACCACCTGTCTAGCTCCAGCTCTGCTCCCCAAGATGGGGAAGGGGAGGGGAGGTCCAAGCCAAGGCACAAAGCCACCTTTCAGATTTTTCAACACTGTCTTCTCTCTTCAACATCCCAAGGGCCGGCATCTCTCTGAGGGTCCTTCCAGCGGGACCCTCGCTCCGCCTGGGTGTGGCTTCCTCTGGTCTCATTCGCTGAGTGGCTCAGTGCTGGGCTCCCCTGGCCTGGCTGCCTTTGGCCCCATCGCAGAGCTTCTCCCAACACATTAGACATCAGGGCCTTCCAGGCAGCAAAGACAGCAGACTGTATCTTCCAGTGTGCCTCCGAAAGCCAGGCTGGGCAAAGCGGCAGCCGAGTGGGGGTGGCGGGAGGGTGCGGTGTGTAGAGAAAGTAGGTCATTAGTGGTAAAGACTGCAATTTTCAAGGGGTTGTTAATGCTTTGTTTATATGGATTTCTCCAAATGTGACATTTTAATGGCATCATAATTGTGTGATTACAGTGCAGTCGACACTGCTCGGGGGAGGAAAGGCGACAGGGACTCCGGCAACCTGCTGGGGGAGGTGGCTCCCTGCATGGGACTGGCTCAGTCCTGCTCAGGCCAGGACGCCTGGCAAGCATGAGATGTGGCTCCCCAGAGGGCCCTCTGCTGCACAGGGCCATGAGTTTCCAGCAAACTCGCACCTAGCCTAGCCCCTTGGACAGAATCAATGCCTGGGGCTGCAGGAGGGAGAGGAGGGTAGTTCCACACGCCCCCACACCCCCACCGAGGCCCACCCATAAGAGCTGCACTTGTTCCTTCGCTCTGTGCATGTGCACGTTCATTCATTCACTATTTCTTGAGTTCTGTCACCTGAGGGAAAGGGCCAATAGCTATTCAGAAATAAGAGACAAAATTCAGTAAGAAGGAGAGAGCAGCAAGGAAAGAGATCCACAGTGACAGGGTCTCCTTGCTAAGCTTCGCCTCTGTACTAAACAAAGGCCAACCTGACATGCCTGCTTGGGCATCTCACCCCAAGTAGGTTCCAAATGGAAAGCTCCATCTTCCCGTCCCAACTGGCCCCTCCTCCTGTCCTTCCCGCAGGAAAGAATGGCGCCATTATCCATGCAGGGGCTCAAAGAGGAATCTGACAGTCTTTCTTTCTGATGCTTGTTTCTCTCTCACCTTTGCCTTCAGCCTGATCACCTGAACTGCCCCTCCCCCATATCTAACCCATCACCACGTCCTAAAATGGGTCTCCATCCATTCCCCTGCCCTCCCCTACCTCTACAGCCATGCCCAACCACCAATGACTGCAAGAAGCCCCAACTCTGCACTTCTACTCAGGGCCCCAACCATCCATTTTACAGAGTCACCTTTTTAAAATCACACCCGATCCTCTCTCTCTCCCATGCTAGCTCCAAACCTCTCCAGTGGCTCCCTCAGCACTCGGAGTACTGTCCCCAGTCTGCCGTTACCCACCCACCCCGCCAGGCCCTGCCAAGTCTCCAGCCTCATCCCACCCTCCCTTCCCCTTTGGTTATTCTACTCCAGCCACACTGGCCTCTTCAGCTTCTAAAGCAAGACCAGCTATTTCCCTGTTCTGGGCTGAGTTGTCTCTCCCCCTCAAAGATTCATCTGTTGAGGTCTCCAGGACCTCAGAATATGACCATATCTGGAGATCATACCTTTAAAGACATAACGAGGGTTAAATGAGGTCATCTGGGGGGCCCTAATTCATGTGACTATTTGGAACTAGGGCCTTCAAAGAGGTGATTATGTTAAAATAACCATCAGAGTGGAGCCCTGATCCCCCATTATTGGTGTCCCTATAAAAAGAGGTAGAGATACCAGGGGAGTCCTCACACAGAAAAAAGGCCATGTGAGGACACAGCGGGAAGATGGCAAGCCAAGGAGGGAGGCCTCAAGGGAAAATGTCACCGCCAGCACTTTGATCTTGGACCCCAGGCCTCCAGAACTTCAAGAAGAGTAATTTCTGTGGTTTAAGCCTACCCCCCCCCCCCAGGGTGGGGTATTTTGCCATAGCAGCCCTAGCAAACAGGCCTCCATGCCTGCTGGACTCTCTGCCTGGAATAGTCTTCATCGGACCCACTCCTACTCATCCATCAGCCTCAAACAAAGTGTGGCCTCCTTAAAGAGGCCTTCCCTGGACCTCAGACTGAATCAGTCTGGACTCTCCTAGACCCTTGTACCTCTCCTTCAAGGCATCTGGATGCCCCAGCCTGCACCAGCTAACTCTAAGTATCTCTCTCCTGTCTGCCCCTCTGACCAGGCCATCACAGTCCTGAGAGCAGGAACCGTGTCTTCTCACTCACCACTGGTATCACCTGCACAGTTCCCAGCACATGGGAGATCCTCAAATATTTGTTGAATAAATGACTCTGTGGACATGAATTATCTCATTAAGAGCCCCAGGATTTGGATACCACAATTCCCATGTCATATAGAAGCAGAGGTTAGAGGAGAAGAAGGAGATACGCCCAAGGGCAGCCAGCAAGGAGGGAGCAGGACTGGCTGGAGAATCAGGGCCATCTGCCTACAAAGGACTTGTCACGGCCCCATCTGTCCAGAGGAGGGGAGGCAGCAAGGGCTGGGCTTGTCAGAACGTTTTGGGAAGCACACAAGTCCTGGCTTGGGACTGCAGGGATGGGCCAGGCTGACAGGAGTCTAATACAGAAGGGGCGAGTGGGGGTTGGGAAGAGTAGATGCCCAACACGCCTGGCTTTGCCATCTCTCTCCTCCAGTTTCTATCTCTGTGACCTTGGGCAAGTGATTAAACCTCCCCTGGCAACGGAGAGCATCACAGAGGCCTACTCTGTGAAACCGTGATGCTGGTTTATGAATGGAATAGAACTCCGTAAGTAAAATATTGAGCACGGTGCTGTGCGTACACCAAGCATTCAATAAATAGCAACTACATGTTTATGTGTTAGTAAAGTGAAGAAGACACTGTGAGTGCTGGCCAGAAAACACTGGCTTCTATATCATTCTCTGCCACCACACCTGGTGTCCTTGGGCAAATCACTTCTGCTCTCTGGGTCTCTGGTTAGTTCCCCAGCCATCAGGTGCAGGGGTGAGAGAGAGAAAGTATTCTTAATTATTCTGACCAGACACGGCCCCCTTTTCCAAGTGATGGAAGCCATGGGTCTTCTCCCCAGAGAAACGTCTTTGTATACACAGGTGCAAATTTCTGCTCACAGTATCCAAGATCCTGTGCTACCCTGGAGCCCCAGGAGGCACCTGGCTGTCAGGTCCAGCATGGAGGAGTGGGTACCTCCCTGAAAAGATGAGTTCACATGGGCAAACCTGAGAGATCAGTGAGGCCCTCCTTCCCCCCTTCCCGGCTACCCTTTAGGGGGTGGAAGCCAGTTCCCCGGCTCTGCCAAATTCCGCCCATGTCATACTGAGCACAGTCATGAGGCATGCTGTGCAGAGGGGCCCCATCATTGGTCCCTGCTCTCTGCTGTAAGAAGACAATGACTTTCAGATACATTATCCAGATGTGCAGCCCCAGCCCCGGCCGCCATCTGGGCAGCCTTAGAAAACATCTCCAGAGGTCCACGAGGAAACAGCCCTGGGAGAGAAAGTGGGGTATCTTTCAGCTGTTGCCCAGAAGCTGAGGGTTGGGAAATGGGGCGAGGATAAGAAGGGTGGGGATGTCAGCCAGTTTCAGGAACTTTTCTACTCCTTGGTGCCTCAGCTCCGAGTACAAAATATCTTTGCAGAGCTGTCCAAAAGATATGCTCCGGGGACTGAAGTCTTTAGATCTGCCATTTAATTTTTCACAGTGCTGCTGGAGTGAATCTTCTAAAATATAGTTGGGTCCCATCCCTCACCATGGGCTGCAAGTCCTTCGTTCGACTTCTGGCCTCATCTGGCTCGATCCTGGTCCCCATACACTGGTATCCTTACTGGCAATTTTAATCTTAAACGGCCACCACCTGTGTTCGAAGGAAGTTGAGAGAACCTGACCCCAGCAATCTAAAAATGTCCCGCCCCGTGTCATGGCACTTTAATTACCTGCTTACTGGGTCTTCCCGCCCCAAGCTGCACATGCTGTAGAGGGACGAGCGTGGGTTTTCCCTGTGTATTCTGGCATCTGGCAGAGGAGGGGTGCCCTAATGAAGATGGCTCACAGCCCCAGACCAGCTCTGTGACTCCACCCTCCCCTGGCCAACACACTCAGGCTGCAGGAAGTAGAACACAGAGCTCCCGGCCCTCAAACTATGCCTTACAGAGGGAAGTGAATGGGCTCGGACATGCTAGGAAAGCGGTCAAGAAACGCCCTGCCCTAAATCAGGGTCAGGAGGTCAAGCAAGATGAAGATCAATGGCATGGCCATGATGTAGTCATGTTGCTGGGGAGGAGAAAACAAAACAAAGAAAGGGAGCATAGCATGAATAAAATAATAATAACTCCCCCCCACACACACACCAGAAACCCCAGTGTGAAAGAAAACATGACCTAAGGAACAGAAATTACCCAAACATGCTTCATGTTCTAGAACAATCTAAGGACACGAATTCACTAAGAGCTAAAAGATTAGATGATAAAACAAAGAAGTGACACAAAGTGTTATGTATATAGTTGAGAACCACAACACGCTTTTTCAGAGCGAATAAATAAATGCAGAAATTCCAAGAAGCAGAGCAGACACAGCAGAGAATCTAATTAATTATATCGATGAAAGGGTCCCAGTTCTGGTCTGCCACCTGCTAGCACTGGGTCCCTGGGTGAGTCTTTGTGACAGCACAGGAGAAAGGCTTCCATTATTAAAGCGACCGGGGGAGAGAAAAGCCGTGTAGAAACAGCAAAGGTGAGCTGACATCAGAAAGCTAGGGAACATGAAGCAGAGACACGGGTGGAACACACACAAGGTACTCGTCTTTTTCTTAAACGACACTCCTGAAATGAATCAAGCCCAAACACGCACAAGAAAAGAACACGCCACACAGTTCCATGAAACACCGATACAGACCAGCGGGCACAAAGGCATGTCCCGGCTTAGGTACTGAACTCGGAAAATCAAGACAGAAGTCAGCAAGCATCCAGGCAGACCTAACAAGTCACCTACAAAAGGGAGAATGCTGGCTGACCTCAGACTTGCTCACCATCAGAGAACAACAGACAGATGCTGGACAGATGCCACAGAGGCTAACTGCACGTGTGACCCGAGAGCATCTTATCCTGGTAGGGTGTTGTTCGGGTGTGAAGGCAAGAGGCTGACATTCTGGCCATCAGAGAGCTCAGGGATGATAGCACACGTGAGCCCATTTTGAAGAATCTGCTAGATGGTAACTTCTGGCCAATGAAGAGATGGTTCAACATGAAAAGGGAATGAAGGATAAGAACCAGTAGAACATTCAGTCTATTTAATTATGAAAACAAACCCAAACTGCTGTGGGAGTGGTTATTAAAGTTACTATTTATGTGATCTGGAGTAAGCTACTTAACCTACTTGAGCCTCAGTTTCCCTCACCTGAAAAGCGGGAGAGTCATGCCCATCTCACAGGGTTTAAGGATTAAATGAAAACACCATCTGCGAAAAGCAGTGACTTGCACGTAACAATTCACTAAGAGGTGAAGGTAACCAAAGATGAGGATAAAAACTGGAATGGAAGTAGGCACCCCAACTCCCCCCACCAGGAAAAAGCAAGAGGAGGACCCACTGTTCTGGTCTAGAGAGCTCAGGGGATGCTCTCACGAAGGTCCCTATCCCAATGCTGCAAGTCAGAGCAGGGAGAAGCCTTCCCCACAAAGGGGTGTGGGGCCCCCAGCTTCCAACCAGGACAACAGCAGCCCCCTTTCATCAGGACAGAGGTCGAGAAGCTCACGACTGAATGGGAAGACTTCACCTCCCACGAGGAGCTGGGTGACAGGGAGCAGCCACCTCCTGAGGGTCTAGAGGGAATCTCCATCTGACCAGTCCTGAGGAATGGAGAGCCATGGTGCGCACAGGTGGGGAACATGGTGCACACAGGTGGGGAAGCCGAATTCTAGACGTGGCACTGGGTCCTCCAGACCCACCTGCTCCTCTTCATGGATTGGGGTCTATTTCCTCATCAGGGAAATATGGGAATGGGGTCACTGGTCTCCCACGCTCTCTGGATCTACCACATGCCTAAAGAGTGCAGATTTCTGAGCTGCCTGCATCCCTAGCATGAAGTCTTTGGACCACAAATAATTCAACAAGCAAATGAAGGGAAGAGGGAGACCAGCAAGGGAAACAGGAGATTGAGCATAAATTAGCAGGTGAGGGGGTGAAAAAAGGGACTCAGGAAGCAAAGGCTCTGCAGAGGTGTCACGGCACTCCCTGCCAGTGAAAGCAGAGAGGTAGCTGCCTCCCCCTGCATGGGGCACCCCAAATTCCTCTCTCAACAGGAGCATTGCAGAAAGAAGTCAACACCACCTTCTGAAAAGGGTCCATAAAAACTGCATCCATTTATCTTAAAATAGGGGGGCTAAAGTTTGAGAACAAACAGGATTTTTGCACAGTTTCAAAGCACATTCCTCCAAGACTTTCACTAACTACAAAGGGAACATAGGATGATTTTAAATGGAGAAACTTGGTGGGCATCACCTTAGCCAAGCGATCAAGGTGAACACCACAGTAATAAGACACTGGTATCATGTATCCCCTGAAATGATGTGCTCAGGAAGGCTCAGCATCACCTCCATAGCCTTCTTGCCAAAAGTACAGAAGCTCAATCTAATCAGGAGAAAACATCAGACAAACCCAATTGAGAGACATTGTACCGAATAACCGACTAGTACTCTTCAAAGCATCAAGGTCAAGGAAGACAAGGAAAGACAGAGAAACTGTCACACATGGAAAGAGACTAAGGGGACATAACAACTGAATGCAACGTGGGATCTGGAATCAGATCCCAGAAAAGACAAAGCGCATTAGTGGGAACACTGGTGAAGTTTTAGACTGGAGTTTCGTTAATAGCAGGGCTGTGTCTAGAGTCAAAGCTAAAGATTTGAGGCAGCTCACAGGAAGTCTGACCTCTCAGCCGGAGTTCCCCATAACATGGTCTCCGACCAAGGGACCCATTTCACGTCAAAGAGGGGGAAAGCAGTATGTACAAGACTACAGATCCACTGGTCCTAAAATATACCATGCCATCCAGAATCTGCCAGCCCATTGGGAGTGTCACCGAGACACCAGCATGGAGATGATAGCCCGAGAGGACAGGACACCATCCCTCAGGGAGTTGCCAGGCACTGGCGGCCAGGATATGGGGCTTTATAGTCAGTGGGTGAGATTTACGGGCCTGGGTACCAAGGAGTAAAGGTGGGAGTGAACAGATTCACCACTCCCACACTCTGGGAGTTTGTGGTTTTTTCTTAGGGTCTAGAACCCCTGGGTCCCAGAGAGGGGACACGTCTACCTCTTGGTCCCACCTAATGAGACACAGTCCCTTTAGACTTAAAGCTATGGCTACCACCTCTTTAGTTTTGACTCTTTTTACCAGAAGATCAGCAGGCCCAGAAGACAGCTCCCAGAGAAGGATGACTGGGGTGAGGTGAGGAGCTGGGGCCACTGTGTAATGGGGGCAAGAGGCATAGGCTTGGCATTCAGGTGACTCCCTGGAGCACCTCTTGGCTCAGCCATGATGGGTAATAAGCAGGTACTGCAAGCCCCAACTGCCAGAGGCACAGAAACCAGGGCCTCGGGAATGAGAGTCTGGGTCACCTTGCCAGGCAGGCCACCTAGCCCGGCCCCCCGGGCAGGTGGACTGGGGGGAATCCAGGATGGCTGGTGGGGAGGGAGACATGAGGATTAGGTCCAGCCCCTCCCTCGTAGGTTTCCCTAGAAACTACCCAACCCGAATCCCAGAGATGCTTGGATGGCATATGGATTGTACTGGATGGAGTGGTGGACTGTGGTGGGGGCCACGGGGGCCCCTTGCAGGCCCCATTAACCGTATCTGTACCCCCATCCTCCAGCGGCTGAGGGCGCTGGCTGCCGACTCCCTCAGTGAACTGCGCCCCCACCAAGCGGGACCTGCCTCTCCTGGAGCTTCCATCCCTGGCTCCATGGAGAAGAGAGTGCCCAGGTGGAGCAGACTTTGCTCCGGGCTCCCCATGGGACCAGGCCCAAGCTCGTCTCCAAGGCCCCAGCCTTGCACATCAAGGGCAATTACCCTTCCGCGGCCCTACCACCTTGCCTCACACCTGTGCTCCTGGGAGAGCTCTGGGTTACATCACTTTTACAAGGCTCTGCAGTGTGGATCCTGACCCAAGACACAAGGTAATACCTGTCCCGTTTAGAATCGTGCCTGGCATGCAGTAAACTGCTCAGTGGATGTCAGCCATCAGCACCGCAAGGTGCCAGGCTCCATGCTAGGTGCACTATGCTCATTATTCCCTGACCCCTCCTACCAGCCCTGCAACGGGAGTAACTCCATGACCATTTCCCGGATGAGCAAAGGCCTCCCAGCTAACTACGGCAGACTCTTCATTTGCACCCCAGTCTCTCTGGCCCCATGGTCATCCTGCTAATGGCACTTCTGTCTCACATATCCCTTCGGCCTCCACATTTTCAGGAAGTCCCTACGACTCTAAGCCCCCCCATCCCCATGCCCTGAGCCCTGGGACCTCGAGAGCTGGAACTTCCTCTCCCGTGGCCCACAGGGCCTGCTCGGAGTCACAGTGGACCCTCAGCAGCCCCCACCTTCCATCCCCACCCACCACAAAAGCATTTCCAACGGGCCCAGCAATACGAATTCTCTGGACTCCATCACAGCCTTAACGACATGTGAAGTCACTGAAAGTAATGCGCATAACACACTAACCATTTTTACAAGTATTTGAATTTCCTGCTGAGAAAACACAAGATTTTTATTTCTACCTGCAGGGGACCCAGGTTCTGGATGAAGCAAAGGTTTCAAGACTGGAATCTTCTGCCTCAGGAGCGAGCCAGAGGTAAGCGAGAGGGAAGCAGGACCGGTAACCCGTTCACGGCACCTGGCCTGGAGGCCCATTCTGCAGGGAGAGGGTCCTGTTTAGGCTCTGCCCCAGTGAGCCTGCAGTCACGGAGGACCCCCACCCCTTGGGAAGACGCAGAGGGCCCGGCCCCCCTCACCTGGCAATAGGCCGGTGCTACTGGGTTGAGCGGGTGACAGAATGGTTGAGAAAGAGGGCACTTGATGAAATTAAAAAGCAACCAATTTAAAAGAGATTAAGGAGGGAAAAGGGGATTTAATGATCAGCTTTTGCCACTGTGAACTAGCTGAACCCACTGGCACAGAGACTAATGGTTTAATATGTTGTTAAACAAGGGTGAGCCGTCTGCGTGAGTAATAAGGGCATCCGTAGTTACAGCGACAAGGGTGAAGTGGCCCTGGGCCTCGGGGGCGGCACGGCTCTGGGCCCGCACCAGCCGGGGGTGGGGGGCAGCAGCCTCGGGAGCAGGGATGGGGCAGGGAGGCCTCCAGCTCCAGCTCTGCCGGCCAAGGGCCCCCTGTCCCCGGCACCAGAGAGCGCTGGCTCCGAAGACCTCGGGAGAAATAACGGCCACATATCCTTCACTCTTGCTACAGAGTCCGCAGGGCTGGGAACCTGGCATGAACGACATCTGCAAGACCGAAGGCCTTGGGGACGGACGGAGGGGAGGAGAGGTGGAAGCTTCCACGCCTCCCTACAGCTGAAGCTCTAGGTCAACACAAAACAGCACAGTCTTAATTCAGAATGGGACTCAGGCTGAGAATATGTTGGCCCCGGAGCTTATTTTGAGTGGGTTTTGCTTTCATTTTCATCGGTAAACTGCCCTTCCTCCAGGACCAGCAGTGCTCGGGGTCTGACACCTAACATACGTCACCAGCTCCCAACGCTGTAGTCATTTGCGAGGACCCAGGGTCACTCGTCATTCACTCATTTAATGACCACTCACAGGGACTCTGTCTGCACCCTGCAGGGCCTGGGCTAGGCAGGAGGCTGCGGGGTTCCCCACCTGACCACACAGCCCAGTCCCGAGTCGGGAGCCTGCCTTCAACAATGACACGTCATGACAGTCACGACCGGGCAGGTCCAGGGTTTCTCACCAAGGTTAGGTAGATACTGCTCCCTGTCCAGAGGCCCGCACCCCAGCCTGGAGCCCAGACCGTCCTGACAATGGCAGCTTGGGGCAGAGGCAAGAGTGCTAGAGTCCTAGTCCCATCTCTGCACCTGCTTCCTGTGGGACTCCAAATACTGAGCTTGCAGTCTCCATTCCCCACTCCGTAAAACGGAAAGCACGATACCTGACCCGCCTAGGTCATGGAGTCATCAGGGGAGTGAAACAAAGGGATGCATGTCAAAGTGCCTCGACAACCTAGCAGCATCACACATGTACCAGAGACTCAGTACAGAGCCAGACTGGAGCTGGCGGGGGAGAGGTGCTCGGGCAGTCCCCCCGATAAACAGCATCTCTGCAGAACGGACGAGTGAAGCGGCCAGGGATTTGGGGACACACGTGCCAGAGGTATGTGTTTTGCTACTATAACCAAGCAAAGCAGTGTGGGATCACTTCCCGGCACATGAAAATAGACTCAATCTACAGACCTGTACATTTTAATTGCGTTCATTAAAAGGGGATTGAACTGAAAGTGAAAGCTGATCTTTCTGTAACTGTTCTATCTAAAACCTCGCTACTGGTGTTAATACCTCCATGTGGGTCAACAATGCTGCAGGGAACAGAGAGGTTTGGAAAGAAGCAGGGGACCTCCAGCAGCCCCTGCGCTCCCTGCCTTGGAGACCATCCAAACACTCCTCTGGGGAGCACAAAGCTGGAGGTTGGACAATTCCTACCTGTGCCTGGATTTCCAGGTGGCCTCGGCATCATATAAGGATGGTCTCATCTACAGATGCCAGGCATGGCCCCTGTTGGATTCTCTACTCCTCAACAGTCGTGCTGGCTCTGAGACTGGCCCTCTGGAGATGCGCTTCTGCCCCCAGTGGGGAGGGGAAGTATGCTGCCCTTGGGATCAGCCTACATTCTCCGTCTTGTCCTTCTCTGCCTCTTGGCTCCCAAACATCATGCAGCTTATAGTGATCATCTGGGACAAGGCAACCCCACCTGCTGATCCAGAATTTATCTGGCTCATCCCCACTCTGGGTGAGCCAGTCTCTGCTGCTCTAAGGAGCTCATAGTGTGCAGGAGAAACAGGCTTTCCAGCAGCCTGAGCATTTCTGAAAAGCCAATTGCATGCTTATTACTTCTCTCCAGGAATGAAACCCACGTCCCACATGGCCATCCCCTTCCCCAGCACACACTCGCTTATCTCAGCCACACGGTCCCTCCAGCCAGCCACTGCTGTCAGAAATGTATAGCTGGGCTCTTAATCACCTGCCAAGGGGCCTGGAGGGAAGGCAGGAGCGTGAATACCCACCCCGGAGCCAAAAGAGATTCACTCAAAAGCTGGAAAAGCACCCGGGCATGGCACAGATGAGCTGGTTTGCAGGCAAGGGAGGGATCCTCTGGGAGTCATGTGAAGTGGTGGTCACAAAAGGACATCAAGGTGAGGGGCAGCTTTGGAGGCGGTCTGAGGTCCTCCCTCTCAGACCTGTGGACCAGATCCAGCCTGCCACCTGCTCTGACAAATAAAGTTTTATGGAGACACGGCCACATCTACTCGTTAGCACGCTGTCCAGGGCTTTCTTGCTACAACAGCAGAGCTGAGACCATATGGCCTGCAAAGCCTGAAATATTTACTATCAGGCCCTTTAGAGAAAAAGCCTGCCAACCCCTGGTGTGGTCAGAAAGGCACCAGAGCCTGAGCCTAGAAGTGGAAGACTCGAGATAAAACATGTACTCTGTCCTGCCCTTGCTGTGTGCACCTGGGAGCTGTCTTCACTTCTCTGCAGATCAGTAGCTGATTTTCTCATCTATCAAATGGGGCTATAATATCTACTTTACAGGGTTGTTGCCATAATTAGTAAAAACTGGACAAGCTGTGTGTCCAGTGATGGCCTCAAAGGCAGGTGCATGGACAAGTAAGTAGGTGTTCTTCCTCTGTGGTTCTGAAATAAACTTTTGCATCCTATTCTTCATGGCTGGACTTTTCAGAGACCCAGCATGTGTTTTTGCAAATATGTGTATAAATGCGAGGTGTGGGTCAGAAAGGGTAGGAAAGGAGAGATGAAGGGAAAGCCATTCTTTGTCACCGACTTGAGTTGACCAAAAGAAATACTGATAAAGCAGGTGAATCAAAGCCTGCTTTCTTTTTTAATGTGGATGTTGCCAGATCCAAAATATGGCCACTGAGCCCCCCAGGGGTCCCCTCAGCGGTGGGGGGATGGGATGCTGGGCCCCAGCCCTGTCGTACTACCTGGCTTGGGGTCAGTTTCCCCTTGGGCTGAAAATTATGGATCTTGACCACATACTCAGCTTGCAGTCTGCCCCCAACCCCGGTTCTCAAATGAGGTCACTTTTTAGCAACATCCCACTTTCCTGAAAGTCAGAATACATGGGCCTTCAGTTGCCATGTAATACTTGTACACGATTTCACTTAACCAATGAGTCCTGAGGGACTAAGGAAGTACTGAGTGTTCCCAAGACTGGTGGAACACAATGCCTGCTCAAGGCGCTTCTGGCCTCCTCGGGGCAGACTGGGAACAAGCGGGGCCAGGTAAGCAAGGATCTTTAAGGATCTTTAGGATCTAAGCAGAGAAGAAATTATGGTGCTCCTCCTCATAGATAATTCTAAATAAAAACATGACACATCGACACCCAAGGCTTACAAGTACACTGAAATGGACAGAGGTTCTCTGTAGCTTTTCTGATGTCGAAGTAAGTTCATGGGAGCTGACCTCTTCTGCTCGCACCACCCACCCCCGCCCCAGCCACCGGCAGCCCTGCTATTCAGCCATCCACGTACCGGAGAAGTCAACACTGATGCTAAGTGCTCTAGAGAGCCCCAGCAAAGGGCACAGACGGTCAAGAGGGACCACTTCTGGAAGGGGACTTGAGGATGCTCCGGCAGGGGCACATTTGCATCAGGCCTTGAAGAACAGGAACATTTCAACAGATTGAGATGTGGGAGACAGTTTTCTAGTTAAGGGTCTGGCCAAAGTATGGTGGGGGAAAAAAGACATCTTTGAAGGAACAGTAAAATTCTAAATATTGCCTGGAAAAGGTTCTGGTGGCTGAAAAATAATGCCAGTGAGAGGTAGAGTATGGGAGGCCTTCACCACCAATTGTATTACTTAGGAGATATCTCCTCCCCCTCTTGGCTCCTCAAGGAATTCTTTCCTTCTTTCCTTGTCCTCTCTGTCTTACATCATCACATTTCCCCTCTTTGCTGGATCATTCGCATCCATCAGCACACAGCCCTAGAACAATATTTCCCACCTTTCAAAACCCTCCTTTGCCATCAACAAAACAAAAGGCAACCTACGGAATGGGAAAAGATATTTGCAAATGATATATCCAATAAGGGGTTAATATCCAAAGTATGTAATGAACTTCTACAAATCAACACCAAAACAACAACAACAACAACAACAAAATAATCTGGTGAAAAATGGGCAGGGGCCTGAATAGACATTTTTCCAAACAAGACATACCAATGGCCAACAGACACATGGAAAGATGCTCAACATCACTCATCATCAGGGAAATGCAAATCAAAACCACAGATATCACCTCACACCTGTCAGAATGACCAGTATCAAAAAGACAAGAAATAACATATGTTGGTGAGGATGCGGAGTAAAGGGAACCCTCGTGCACTGTTGGTGGGAACATAAATTGGTGCAACCATTGTGGAAAACAGTATGGAGTTTCCTCAAAAAATTAAAAATAGAAATTCCATATGATCTAGTAATTGCACTACTGGATGTTTACCCAAAGAAAATGAAAATACTAATTTGAAAAGGTCTATGCACCCCCATGTTTATTGCAGCATATTTACAATAGTCAAGATATCAAAGAAACCCAAGTGTCCATCATAGATGAATGGATAAAGAAGATGTGGTGGAATGGAATGGAATATTACTCAGCCATTAAAAAAAATGAGATCTTGCTGACAACATGGAGGGACCCAGAGGGTATAATGCTAAGTGAAATAAGTCAGACAAAGAAAGACAAATACATATGATTTCACTTCTATGTGGAATCTAAAAAACAAAAATGAAAAAATAGACTCATAAATACAGAGAACAAACTGGTGGTTGCCAGAGGGGAGGTGGGTGGGTGGGGTGGACGAAATAGGTGAAGGGGATTAAGAGGTATAAATTCCCAGTTATAAAATAAGTCACAGAGAGATGAAAAAGTACAGCATAGGAAATACAGTCAATACTATAATAATAGGTTGGGTGGTGACAGATGGTAGTTACACTTACCATGGTGAACATTATATAATGTCTAGAACTGTTGAACTGCCATGTTGTACACCTAAAATTAATAAATGTTGTATGTCAACTATACTTAAGTGATAAAATTATTTTAAAAAACCCTCCTTCAACCCCAGATCCCTCTCCAACAAACACCACCTTTCTTGGCTTGCCTTTATAGAAAGAGTCATGCTTTCACTGTCTCTTCCTCTTCTCTGCTGAGCCCCAGCCCATCAGCCTCTCTCCCCATGCCTCCATCGAAATGGCCTTTATGTAGGCTATCCATGATTTATAAATGATCCTTATGGAGGTCCTCCATGATTTATGAATGATCCTTATGGAGGTCCTCCATGATTTATGAATGATACTTATGGAGGTCCTCCACGATTTATGAATGATCCTTATGGAAGTCATCCATGACTTCCACATGGTTAAAGTCAATCCACAATTCTTATTCTCTCATTCTTGACCCATTGCATGGTAGCTCCAGCCCTTCCACTAGGACATACTCCTCCTTTGCCTCTGGGACACTGCTCTGTCCTGGCTTCCCTCCCACCTCTCTGGCTGCCCCTTCTCAGTCTCCTCCCTGCTAAGCACTGAAGCCCTCTGCCATCTTCTCCTCTGTATCCACACACACTCCTTTCATGATCTCCTCTGGTACCAAGGATTTCAACATAGAGAGGATTCCTAAATCTCTATCTTTACCTCCAACCTCTCAACTTCTTAATGTCCAACTACTCACCCAGCACCTCCACTGGAAGGTCTAAAATATTTCCTGACTTAAGTCCCTAACCCAGGTCTTGATTTCCTCTTCAAACCTGCTCCTCTGAGGCTTCTCCACTCAGTAAGAGGTGAATCCATTTATCCCGCTTCTCCAGCCTTCAACGTACAGGTCACCCTATTCTCCTGTCTCCCTCTTCACATCCTTTCTGTCAACAAACTTGCAATATAACCCACATGATTCAGTGCCTCCACCACTACCCCTGTACCCACACCAGCCTGTCTCACCTGAGTTCTAACTGGTCTCCCTGTTTCTTCCCTTTCCCCTTAGAGGTTATTCTCCACACAGCAACCAACAAGGGTCATCCTTTAAGCACATAAGGCAGATTACATTGCACTTCTGCATAAACTTTCTCCTGGCTGCACATCTCACTCACGGACAAAGCCCTAACAATAGTCCAAAGATCCTCATGTTCTCTCCTCTCTCCTTATTCACTCTACTCCAGTCATTCATCCTGGGTTCCTCGCCATTCCTTTCTGGGGCCCATCAAGGTCCCGGGAACCTCAGGATCTTTGCACCTGCTGTTCCTTCCAGCTGGATTGCCTTTCCCTCAGGTATCTGCCCTTGCCTTTCCCTCAGGTATCTGCCCAGCTCACTCCTTTCTGCTCAGATCTTACCTCACCTCTTTAGAAGACTCGTCCGGACCACCCTTCCCCTTATTCTGTTCTGTTTTTCTACATATTCGTTCATATAGATTATGTATCCCTTTGCTTTCTATCTTCTCTCACTAGAATGTGAGCCCCATAGGGAAGGAGCGTCACTGGATATCCCTGGCACCCAGCCCAGAGCCTGGTACATGATCCTATGCAATAAACACTTGCTGAGTAAGTTCTAGGCCCAAAAGTATGGATTTTATTTGGAGAAGCAGTGGGGAGCCACTGAAAACCTCTGAGGATAGTAATCCCACACAGCAGGCTCTGGGACCATCTTCCCAGTAGTGACAGCAGGCTCGTGGAGTACAGCAGTTCCTAGACGGGAAGTCAAAATATAGAACGTGGGGCTCAGCTATCCCACAGACACTCCATATGAGGCAGACCACACACTTCAACCATTTGGGGCAGCTTTTTTTTTTTTTTTAAATTCTGTGATAATGATGAAACTAGCTACCAGTGATTTAAGTACTTAGGTTAAATACATTTAATCCTTCTCATAACTCACTATTATACCTATTTCAGAGGTGAAAAAACTGAGGCAGAAAGATTTATTATAATGCCAAGAAGTTGACAAGACTAGATCCTCCTGCAGGAGGTCTGATTCCAGAGCTTGCATCCCTCCCCACCTCATTCTGCTAGTCTGTGAGAGGGGCTGGCATCAGGATCTGCAAGGAGCCCTCCCATCACCAACATTTGGTAATACAGAGACAGAGATGGAGATTTTAAGGAATTGGTTCCAGCAAGAGTTGATGCTGCCGTCCTGAGTCTGAAGACTGGAAACTCAGGCAGGGTTTCTATGCTCCCATCTTGAGGTTAAACCTCATTCTTTGTACTTAAGGCTTTCAACTGATTGGACGAGGCCCAACCATACAATGGAGGGCAATTTGTTTGACTCAAAGTCTGCTGATTTAAATGTTTATCAGATGTTTAAAATATCTTCATAGTAACATCTAGACTGGTGTTGCACAAACAATTGGGGCCAACAGCCTCCCCCAACTGGACACAGATTTAACCATTGCCGTGAGCTTATCCTTAGATGTCCTGGGTGTGCAGAGCCGGCCAGAGATCCACGTGGAGTATCAGGCACTTTCAAGAGGACACTTCTCTCCAGTAAAGGGCTGGGCCACTGGCTTTTCTGCAGGAGGTTTGCAAAGGTCAGAGTGTCCATCTTGATTTCCCTTCTCCTATTACTTTGCCAGGTCCCGGAGGCCTTGTAGAAGTGTTTTTCTTCCCACTATTATGGCTGTTGTTATTATCCTTCTTAATCTTGGCATGAGGATGCCTTGGCTGGCTTCCAAGATGGAGAGCTATGTTCTGTCTCCCTGACACCCTCCTGTTGCTTTTAATTGGGTGCAGAGTATCTTGTCTTCCTCCCCAGATGCTGGAGTGTGGCCTGGGATGGCTAAAGGGTCTATCCCGCCCTGGCTCAGAGATGAGTGGGACCTAGAACGGGGTGACACCAGCTCTAACCTTGGCTGCCACATGAAGACGTTTGCTTCTAAGGAGATTCCCAAGGCTTCTGTGCCTATCACTTATCAGAAGGGGGCCTGCCCCAAGAATCACAATGGGCTCCAGTCCTGCCTCTGTCACTAACCTGCCAGGTGACTGTGGACCAGTCCTTCCTGATCTCCAGCCTTGAGTTCCCACGAAGACTTGGCTAAGTTCCAAGGTGTCTTCCAGCTCTAGCATCCCACCATGCCATCATGGCTGGTCATTTCCGCCATGCTTACGTACAAAGAAAGGGGTAGGGCCCGAGGCGGGGTTTGCGAATATGTGCACAAGGACTTAAGGCCACAGCTAGGAATTGAACCCAGGACCCTCAGCTCTGAGTCTAGAACCCTTTCCTCTCCAGTCTTCCCCATGCTGCCCACTTTTTCGAGTGCAACCTAAGGTGAGAAATGCATTTCTCACCGTGATCAGGACATCCACACAGCACATACACCAACGAGTACAAGAGAGACTAACCTTTTATCAATGACACTCTTCCTTTCTGCTTGTAATGCCTTCTCGTTCTGTCCCACACCTTAAAATGTACAATTCACTGATGTGCCATAATCCATATTTTTAAAAAAGCACCTTGATCCACCTGACAACCCCTGGGCCCAATGGCAAACCGGACTTCCATGTACTCTCCCTGGGGCTTAAAGACAGGCTCTGCTTTCAGTATTTTTTTACTCTGAGAAGTCATGGGGCCCAGTCAGAGATTGGATCTTCAACCTTGGGGGTCCTAGCACAGTACACACAGATCCCAGACAAATGGGGTGATGGGTGAGATTGGCCAATTCTTAGCAAACTTAGGAAGAAAGTACATAGATTCCAGTGGGTTAAGAGTATTCCCAAGCATCCCTTTTGGGACTGGGATATAGTATTCGATGCGCATTATCTGTGTGTTTCCATTTATCACCACAATCTCATGCGCCCTCCCTACATGGTTAAATGGAAGTCGAAACAAAATTCACATCCACCAGGGGCACCTGGGTGGCTCAGTCGTTAAGCGTCTGCCTTCGGCTCAGGTCATGGTCCCAGGGTCCTGGGATCGAGCCCCGCATTGGGCTCCCTGCTCGGCGGGAAGCTTGCTTCTCCCTCTCCCACTCCCCCTGCTTGTGTTCCCTCTTTCGCTGTGTCTCTCTCTCTGTCAAATAAATAAATAAAATCTTTAAAAAAAAAAAAAAATTCACATCCACCATTACGAATCCATGGAGACTATACACCTCTGTACACAATAATCTTCAACTCTGGAAGGCTTTAGGCAACAAGTGCTGCCTGGGGGATATGACATGCTTTAAAGAGAGCCACGGTTTGTGTTTGAGCGCGCGTCCATGCATGCGTGTGTGCGTGTATGTGTGTGTGCTGGGGGCAAGGTGGCTGCATCAGTGGCATCTTCCTCAGGTGAGGGAGGCTTGCTGAGTCCACTACTCATGTGCATATGTAGTCAGGTGCATAATTCATATGAACCCCTCCTTTAATGTTAAATGTTCCTATTATTGATCCTCACCATCTTCCTTGTTGCTAGCGTGAATATTTTCCTCATCTTCCTTCGGCTCCTCAGGGCCAGAAGCCTGACTCCCTCACACAGAAGGCTGCCCAGAGAGACAGGCGTGAGGATGCCTGGCCTCTCTGAGGGGGACACATTCCTAAGTGTCCTTTCCTGACCACCTGTCTTGCCGAGGGAGGCCTCCACCATTGTACAGCCACTGCCCTCCTCCAAGATGACTGTCCTCTACCCCCACGACAGAACAGGCTGAACCCGCCATCTGCCCCAGATCTCCCCACTCCTCACCTCGACTCCGAGCCAGACTGGAACCCAGTCCATCTGGGACCAGCTCTGGGCCGAACACGACAGGTTCAGAGCTTCAGGGCCACTGCCTGCACCCAGACTGTGAACAGGCCAGCTCCATCCAGGTTAGAGCCGCGGCTGCCTGTCCTTCTCCCCAGTATCTCGCACACATAATAGTCTGTGTCAGAAATACTGCTCCTGTATTATAAATATGCAAAGCCAGGGAGGCAGCAGGCGACTGGGATAAAACACCAGGGATTATTTACGAGTCTCCGACTCACACACTAGGGCTTTATTTGCTTAATGAATGGCTGGGGCCAGCCATCAGCCCAGGGATTTATTTGTCACTGGGAGCAGAAGACACTAGGACGTAGAGATGTAAAAATGACAAATGCCCCAATTCAGCCAAGGTGGTATTTCATTGCCACCATCTCTGGCGGGGGAGAGGGAAGGACAGCTCGCGGGCTAAGCAGCCATGGCTGGGAGGAGCCTACAGTGGGGAGACTGGCCAGGTTAAAAACCAAAAACCAAAACAAAACCAGAAACGTTGCTTTCCAGAACGAAGGCGGAGGGGCTGTTCGCAGTTCTCATGTGCTCTTGCTCCCCTCAGCTCTCATGGAGAGCCCCCACTTCTCAAACTGTCCCACCTAAGAAAAATGCTAAGGTGCATGCTGCGAAGACCATAGGTCCAGACGTGCACAGAGTAGGATCTCAGCTTCTCTTCAGCAGCTCACTGGTAGGGGGACCCGGGCAAGTCACTTCAAGTCTCTGGAACTGCCTTGTCATTTGTAAAAAGGATGGGATAGACAAGCTCTGTGGCTCTTACACAGGCTGATGCCCCTGCACCACCTCGGCCACCAACCTCGGCCTCCACCACCAGCACCGGCCACAGGCCCTCCACCGAGCCGGCCTCGCATAAGACAGGAGCAGGTCTTGTGTCCCCTCCCAGTGAAGCCCCCTGGCCTTGAATCTTGCCCCACGTCATCCATTTGGTAACAACCCCCTGACTTCCAGCGACACATGGCCACTCGGCCAGTGACTGTACTCCCCCATCGGCCCCACAGCCAGACGGAACCACATCACAAATGGAAGGTGAATGGAAGTTACATGGGCCACATACAGGTCATGACCTTCAAAAAGGATACGGACAATCCCTTGCTCCTCCCCCACCCCACCCCTACCCCGGGACTGGGACATGGATGTAACGACAAGGACGACCCTGTAAGGCACAGAGGAGCAAGAAGACAGAGCCTGGCTCTCCATGTGACCTCATATTGCAGAATGCCCCCAACTTGGCCCACCTGTGGCTTGTACAGAGAGAAAAGAAGTTTCTATCTTGGTGGAACCACTACAAGTTTTGGTATCTTTGCTACTGCAGCTTAGTCCATATCCTAACCAGTACGCCTCCCACTGTCCTTCTGGGGAGACGAAGTCCTCTGCTCTGTGCTGCCACAGCTCATCGTCTCGAGGACACCACTCCATGAGAGCGGATCATACAAACGTCCTGGATGATTACATGTGTGTTTTCTGGACAGTGAGTAGCCAGAAAGCAGCTAAATGAATAAATAAAGTCCCCGTCAGACCACTTCAAGGGTCCTCATCGCTGCAGAAGCTTATCAGAAATCCAACGCATATGGACGGGCCTGCCCGTTCTGAGTTTTCAGAACAGCACAGGACGCAGCAGTGGGGCCCGAGCACCTCACTGATGTGCCAGGAATGGAGCCAACGAGACCCGTGTAGGAAAGGCTTCCTGACATGGCAGCATCTGCCCACTGCCCTCCTGGAAATCATGCAGGCTGGGCACCAGGAGGGGACAGAAGAAGAGAGAAACCAAGGGTCTGCATCAGAGACCACTCCAGGTACTGGAAGCAAAAGGGATTAGACAGAGCCAGTTAGAAGCTTATAAAATCATTGAAAAGGCTGAGAAAGCAAAAGTTAAGGAAATCATAACTGGTGCTCAGAAAACCAGAAAATGCAGGAATTCTAGAAACGGCCACTGATGGTCTCCACTGCCTACAGTGCAGAGTGGGGGACATGTCTGTCACCATTAACAGGAGGACATCCAGGAATGCTGGCAAAACCTCACACTGCAAGGCAGCGAGCTCAAATTATACATATAATGCTTACACAAGAATGCAGTTTCCTATAACGGAGAGCACTCTGTATTCGGGGAATTTAACGTCATAACCTTTAAGGGACTGCAAGCACTTTCTCAAAACTGCAGACATCCAAGTCCGGTCCTGACACCTGGAAATCACTTCGGGGGTGAATGCCTGGATGGTCGTAGGAGTCCCATCATGTGGCCCCGGGGCTGGGGAGCAAGTCCCATTACTTCCTATCTACCATTGCCTCGCACAGAAGACTGGAAACACTCATAAAAGAAAGCGCATACAAATAACAAATACAGATATTTAAATAATAACAAAATAAAGCACATGACTTGGACACACTTTGGTTCTGAGGTCACCAGAGCATCATTTCCAAACAATTAGATTTAGGTATGATACCGTCATCACAACTGGTCATGAGGAAACTCTTTTTAGGCTCATTAAAGTAATTAATACTACTTTGACCCCATCTATCTTTGCATATGGCGCTGCAAAGTCTTTGATTAGCTGCTCATCTACCAATGCCACCGCACCTCCCCCAAATGGGCTCACCCGTTTCCTCCTCCCCACCCAACTCACCAAGTTAAGGAAACAAAGTCCCCCAAAGTTACAGCTTGTTGGCACACATTCACAACACTGGGTTCCATCCAGACAACATTATATGGAGAAAAAGGAAGTCTCTGAATGCCCTGCCTATGCCTTGGGAATAGCCACCACCCTTAGAATCCCATAAGGAAATGTGGCTTTGGGTGCAGGATCTTGGCTATACCTTCCAATTTGTAGGGAGGGACGGAGGCTTTCTCCTCCCCCTCCACACCCTCATGGAGGGGCAGAGCATGGGTCAGACACACAGTAAGTTCTCTCTCCAGTAAGTGTCTTCCTGTTTGGGGCTCTGTCTCTGACACCGCTGAGCTGTGCTCTGCTTCCTCCTCCTGTACCTTTAGGTAGTCCTTGTAGCTGCCATACTAACCTGCCAGGGACCTTCCTTCATTTGGAACAAGGCATCTTTGTCCCCCAGGAAGGTCATGCAGAAACCATGGTGGGATTTTGGGAGGAATACCCAGGGGCCAGATTCATGGATATGCAAGAGTCCCTGAGGCCCATCGCGATGAGGCCAGCTCCCCAAGATGGGTGACCCAGCAGGGGCTCAGGCCCAAAGCCGTCACCTGTGTAAGAGTGATTTTTCTCAGAAAGTCTTCTGTGCTGGTGGTCCCCAGGGAACTGGTGGGGATGGCTGGTTGAGGATTCACCTACTCAAGATACCCCCAATCACTGACATCCCAGAAGGACCAGGCTCACCTGGGCTCAGGGCTGTGGATGAGAAAGTCAGGATGCGGTGCAGGGAGAACAAGAGGGACCACAGGCACAAGGACTGAAGCACCAGGCTCCAGAATATGCTGAATAGCAACCAAAGGCAGGGCCATTTTCATCCCAGGCTGCAAGAAACCGATGGAGTCAGCAGTTCCGGGTAGCTGGGCTCGACTTTTCCTGCTTTTATTTTTCTGGTGCCTTCTGAGGTCAAGCATATTAAGAAGCTCTTGGGGCTGGGAAGTAAGTGAAGCAGCCTGAGGTCTGTGCAAGCAAGTGCACAACTTGATTCTGTAATCTTCCTGCCGGGGTAGCTGTTAAGAATATTCCTACTGCCGCCACCACCCCGAGGTGGTGGCCTCTTTCCCAGGCCAGGAAGCCCCTCCTCAGCACAGCTCAGCAGCGCTGCTGAGCGATTAAGGCCATATCAGCCTCCCACAGATCTGCTGTCGAGAGCAGAAGATGTGTCCCACACTTGGGAGCCAGGAAGCCCTGCGCTGAGCGGCATTTAGCTCGTGCTGGAAACACAGCTGGGCTCTGTGGGAGAGAGTGCCAGAGAAGGCTGCATCCCACCCACTAAGGGACCCCTGGATCAGTCAGCCCCCAAAGCAGTCCTGAGCTGGGAGGGGCCCGGAGTCACCTCACTTGGGCCTCACTCCAAGTTTAGTGCCACACAGTGATCAGTGGACATGCTTGGGTTGGGGACCAGACTGGGCATCATCTAGCTGGTGCTGCACGTAAAGGGACAGATGGCAGTGAAGGAATCAGGTCTCTGAAATGAGCTCTGCTGGCTCAGGTGGGCTGCCTCTGCAGGTGCTCAGGCTGAGTCACAGAAAAGAGGATGAGCTCTTGAGGCTTTGGAGTCTCTCTGACTTGCCAGGCACTTCCTTCCTGCCTTCATGGAGAGGGTTCCCATCTACCTATCATGTGTAGCACGGCTCCTACTTGCAAAATGCAACACACCAGAGGCAGGGACAAGAGGGGCTCCCCTGACACGTCCAACAGCAGAACCACAACAGAATTTCTATTTCAAAATAAGAAACCATGAAATTTCAACGCAAGACTCTGTCCCAATTCTTTCTTCCAAAGCCAATCATTTAGAATGAACAGGCTATCCTGTTGCCTACCATTCCTTACTCATGATTCTCTAGTAAATTCTGACAATACTGTTTTGCCTGCTTGACGTTCTAAGGAAACTCCCGTGTACAGATCACAGACATCCGCTCATCCCAGACCGGCCATCCTCTCTTTCATGTCTTAGAGGTAATGGCAAGCTGCAATTCGGGGAACCCGGCACTTTCTTCCCGGCTCCACCCTGGTCTGCCTCTGCCCCTAACCGTTTGGATTTCTCCACTGGCTGAGTGTTTGCCCATGCCACCCCCATGCCGCTCCCCTCCCTGAGATAGGCAGGTGATGCCCAAATGTTAGTTCTGGCACTAATTTCTCAGCAGAATGCCCTCCCACATTTCCAACCATCCACACATTTCCACTGAGAAGTTCTCATTATTGAAAATGCACATCAGAACCTGAACTCATTATATGGTAATAGCAAACAAAACCCTCATACTTGTCAAGGGTTTGAGCATTCACAAGTGGCTTCTACACCTATTTTATACCCATTATCCCATTTAAATCATACACAAAGTCCTGAAATGTAGGCCAGGCAGGCATTGCTAGTCTTATTTCATAAATGAAGGGACCAGGGCTCTGAAGAACTGCCTAAGATCAAACAGCTAGTAAATTATGGAGCCAAGACTACACTCAGTTTTTCTCCTTTCCTACTTCTCAGGTCAAAGACCCAAACAGCCATCAAATCCTATGAAGTCAGGACACCTGGCTGGCTCAGTCAGTAGAGCATGCGACTCTTGATCTCGGGGTTGTGAGTTTGAGCCCTGCATTGGGTGTAGAGATTATTTAAAAATAAAATCTTTAAAAAAAAAAAAAAAGAAGAAGAAGAAGAAAATCCTATGAAGTCTACTTTCCTCCCTAACCCTTTTATACTGGACCTGTCCTGCTGTGGTGATGACTTTACTCTAGGCTTTTGTCTCTAGCCGCCTGGATTATCCCAGTGGCTCCTTCCTTCTTCACCTTGCCCATCTCATTCCTTACCCCTTATAATGCACTGAACACTGCCTCTAAGTAATGACCAATGACACCAAATAATCCTTTAGAACACTTATTTCATGTTGTTACTCTTCGAGGAGGAAGTTTCAAGGACTCTTCCTAGCCCACATGTCAAAATACAGTGCTTTAGTCCAGTACCAGGGCCCTGCAAAATGGCCCCACTGTCCTTTGAAGCTCTGCCTGGGGAGTTCCCCTGAGCTCCGGTAGCTCTCCCAGCCACTGACTTTTGATCTTTGTGATTGTTTCTGTATTCTGTATGTGATTAATTTCCGCTCTAATCTTTACTAATTTCCTTCCGTTTGTTCTTTTTTTTTCTAATTTCTTAAGGTTTCTAATTTCTTATGTTATTACTTGAGATCTTTCTTCTTTTTAAATATAAGCACATACAGCCAGAAATTTCCCTCTAAGCAATGGTTTTTAGCAGTATCTCCTAAGTTTGAGTATGTTGTGTTTTCTTTTTCTTTTCTTTTTTTTTTTTTTTTAGGTGGGTTCACACATTTTTTAAAAGTTTTTATTTAAATTCCAGTTAGTGAACATACAGTGTTTTATTAGTTTCCGGTGCACAATGTAGGTATTCAACACTTCCATACATCACCTGGTGCTCCTCACAAGTGCACGCCTTCATCCCCATCACCTGTTTAACCCATCGCCCCAGCCACCTCCCCTCTGGTAACCATCAGTTTGTTCTCTATAGTTAAGAGTCTGCTTCTTGGTTTGCCTCTCTTTCTTTTTCCCTTTGCTCATCTGTTTTGTTTCTTAAATTCCATATATGAGTGAAATCATATGGTATGTGTCTTTTTCTGACTTATTTTGCTTAGCATAATACTCTCTAGATTGATCCATGTCATTGCACACTGGCAATATTTCATTCTTTTTATGGCTGAGTAATATTCCATTGTATATATATATACATACATATACATACACATACATATACATATATATATATACATATATATATATATATACCACCTCTTCTTTATCCATTCATCTGTCGATGGACATTTGGACTGTTGCCATAATTTGGCCATTGTAGATTATGCTGCTATAAACATCGGGGTGCATGTACTCCTTTGAATTTGGATTTTTGTATTCTTTGGGTAAATACCTAGTAGTGCAATTGCTGGATTGTAGGGTAGCTCTATTTTTAACTTCTTGAGGGACCTCCATACTGTTCTCCAGAGTGGCTGCACCAGATATGTTGTGTTTTCATTTTCATGCTTCCCAAAGTATTTTCTACCTTCCCTGGAATTTCTTCCCAAATCCATTGGTTATGGAGGAGTATAATTTCCCAGATTCCTTTCTGTAACTGATATCCAATTTCACTCCACTGTGGTTGGAGCAACTACTTAGTACAATTTCAATAGTTTTATATGCATTGAGGTACTTTCATGGCCTGACATCTGGTCTATCAGGAAGAATGTCCCATGTGCATTTGAGAAGAATCTGTATCCTGCTATTTTTGGGTGAAGCATTCTACAGATATGTTAGACCTAGCTGGCTTATAGTGTTCAAACCTTCTACCTCGTTTTTGGTCATATGCTGACTTTCTCTATCCATTATTGAAAGTGGAGTAGTGAATTCTCCAACTATTATCGTGAAACTCTTTTTTTCTTTTAATTCTGTTAGTTATTGCTTCATGTATTTGGGGGGCTCTGTTGTTAGGTGATTATATGCTTACATCTGTTATGTCTTCCTGATAAATTGATGCTTTTCTCATTATAAAATGTTTTTCTTGGTCTCTATTTAAAAAATGCTGTTTTAAATATGCCTGATATTAGTATAGCTCCTTTTGGTTCTTGTTTGCATGTTATATTTTTAACCATCCTTTAACTTCCAACTTCTTTGTGTCTTTAAATCTAAAATGTGTCTTCCTGTACATAGCATATAGTTGGATAATTTTTTAAAAATCCATCTTGCCAGTTTATTGGTGTGTAGTCCATTTAAATTTAATGTAATTAATGACAAGGTAGGATTTATGATGGCTATTTTGCTATTTGTTTTCTATATGTCTTATGTCTTTATTCCTCTATTTTTGCAAATCTGCCTTCTTTTATGTTAAATGGATGTTTTCTAGTGCACCATTTTTATTCTCTGCTTCTTTCTTTCATTTTTGGGTTTTTTTTTTTTTTTTTTTAGTTATTTTCTTAGTGGGTTCCCTATAGATTACAATTAACATCTTAATTTATAACAACCTCATTCAGATTAATACTAACTTATTTTCAATAGTATAGAAAATCTTTGCTCCAATATAGCTCCATCCTCCCCCACTACTTGCTGCTAGTTTTGCAGTATAATTTACATCTTAATTCATTATAAACCTATCAACATGGTTTTATAATTATTGCTTTGTACAATTATCTTTTGAAGGAAATAGGAGAATAAAAGGGTAACATAAAAATACATTTATACTGTAGTAGCTTTTACTACTACTCTTTATTTTTTCATGTGGATTTGAATTACATCAGGTGTGCTTTCATTTCAGCCTGAAACTCTCTTTAATACTTCTCATAGGGCAGGTCTTCTAATAACCAATTCCCTCAGTTTTTGTCTATCTGAGAATATCCTAATTTCTCCTTTACTTTTGAATGATAGTTTTTACTGGATGTAAAATGCTTGGGTGACAGTCTTTCTCTTTCAGCATTTTGAATATTTCATACCACGGATTTCTAACCTCCAAGATTTCTTATGAGAAGTCAGCTGTTAATCTTACTAGGATCTCTTCCATGTGACAAGTCTCTTCTCTCTTGCTGTCTTCAAGATGCTTGCTTTGTCTTTGTCTTTTGACAATGTGATTATGATGTGTCTAGGTGTAGATTTCTTTAAGTTTATTCTACTTGAATTTGTTGAGCTTCTTGGATGTGCAGATTAATGTTTTTCATAAATTTGGAATTTTTGGACATCACTTCTTGAAATATTCTTTCTGCCACGTTCTTTTCTCTCCTTCTGGGAGTCCTATAATCCGTATATTGGTATTCTTTATGGTGTCCCACAGGTCTCTGATACTTTGTCAATTCTTCTTAATTCTTTTTCTACCCTGTTCCCCAAACATAGGGATGTTTGCATGGAGTGCTCCCTGAGTCAGGTCAAATAAAGACAAGCCCCAAGAATGGGGCATTTCCAGGACAGTCTTAATTGGCTTATTTTTAAGTTTTATTTATTTTATTTTAAGTTTGCTGATTCTTTCTTCTGCCCACTCAGACCTACCGTTGACCTTCTCTAGTGAATTTTATTTTTCCGTTATTACATTTTCCAACTCCAGAATGTCTATTCAGTTCTTAGATAATTTCTACCTTTTTATGATATTCTCTATTTAATGAACCAATGTTTGCATAGTTTCCTTTAATTTTTTTAGACACAGTTTCCTTTAGTTCTTTAAACATATTTATAACTGCTGATTTAAAGTCTTTGTCTGGTAAGTCCAAAGTCTGTGGTCCCTCACAAGCAGTCTCTATTGATTCCTTCTGTGCCCCTGTGTGTGAGCCATGTTTTCCTATGCACTTCTTACAATTTTTGGTGTTACTGAAAATTGGATATTTAAATAACACAATGTGGCAACCCTGGAAATCAGATAACTTCCCCTCCTCAGGGTTTGCTGTTGTGGCTGTTTGTGCGTTTAGTGACTTTCTTGGACTAATTCTATAAAATCTGTATTTTTATCAGTGCAGCCACTGAAGTCCCAGCCTTTCCTGAGAGACTGTGTGTGTGTGTGTGTGTGTGTGTGTGTGTGTTGGGCCATGCCTTCGACATTACAACTCTGCTTCGTCCTTCACTTCCTGCCTTCATAAAGCCTCAAAATTAGCCAGGGGTGAGAAATTAAGGCCTCCTCAGATATTTCTTGGCCATGCACACAGCTCTGCATATGTGTGTGGCTTTATGGGTTAGCAAGAATATGTCAGCCCCCTATTGACATCTCACTCCCCAGATTTTTCTTTTAAGTATTTTGGTCAGCTTCTTATTTTCCCCAACTGGTATCACTGTTTCATGCCACAGTGATGCTAAACAATTGCCACTAATTGTTTTTTTGACAAATGCTCCGGTGATAAGGATGTTTGCATGGAGGCATCCCTGAGTCAGGTCAAATAAAGACAAGCCCCAAGAATGGGGCATTTCCAGGGAGCTGCCAGACAGGTCACACAGTGATAACTCTCAGGAGATGCGGCTACAGTGGGGTGGGGTTGGTGCGGTGGGGAGCTCCAATTCCATTCTGCCCTCTCCAGAGCTGCTAGTCTGCTGGTTTTCATAGCTACTGTAGTTTATAGGCTGTTGGCTTTTAAGAATATTGCAGAGCTAAAGCAAATGGGAACAGTGCAAGTTAAAATGTCACAAAATTCATTGTTCTTACTAAGATTCAGCCATTTTTCTTGAAAAAATGTTCCTGAAATTGTTGTAAGCCTTCAGTTAATTTCCAGAATTCTGGAAAAGTTGGTCTTGACAATTTTTGCCAGCATTCTCATTGTTTTTATGGCAGAGCAGTTTTTTGGAGATAACTACTCTGCCATTTTGGAAGTGCTTCAATGGCTGGCTTTTTTTTTTTTAATTGCTATTTTAATCATGATAAAGAGTATATACAATTTATCATCTTAACTATTTTAAGTGCCCAGTTCAATAGTGTTAAGAATTTTTACCCTGTTGTGAAACAGAGCTCAAAATTTTTCACCTCGACAGAACTGAAACTCTGTATCATATACTCATTAAACAACTCTCCCCTCCCTTCTACTTTCTGTTTCTAGGAATTTGACTAAATACCTCACATAAGTGGAATCGTAAGTTATTTGTCCTTTTCATGATGGCTTATTTCCCTTAGCATAATGTCCTCAAGGTTCAACCATATGGTACCATATATCAGGATTTCTTTCCTTTTGAAGGCTGCACAGTACTCCAATTATATATTCCACTGTATACATTTTGCTTTTTCTATTCATCTGTTGATGGACATTTGGACTGCTTCCACCTCTTGGCTATTGTGAATAGTGCCTGCCATGAACAGGGGTGCACAAGTATCTCTTCAAGACCCTGCTTTCAATTCTTTTGGATATGTATCCAGAAGAGGGACTGTTGGATCACATTACCACATGATCTAGTTTTAATTTTTTAGGAACTACCATACTGTTTTCCATAGTGACTGCACCATTTTACAATTCCACCAACAGTGCAACTTCTTCTTCCTCAACCATATTTGTTATTTTCTGGTTTTGTAAGAGTTTTGTTTTGTTTTGTTTTTTAATGGTAGGCATCCCACTAGGTGTGAGATGATGTCTCACTGTGGTTTTTATTTTAATTTCTTTGATGATTAGTGATTTTGAGTATCTTTTCATATGCTTGTTGGCCACTTGCATATCATTTTGGAAGCAGTGTCTATCCAAGTCTTTTGCCTGTTTTTAAATCAGGTTATTTGATCTTTTTGTTGTTAAGCTGTAAGAGTTCTTTGTATATGCTGGGTATTAAATCTTTATGAGATAAAAGATGTGCAAATATTTTCTCCCATTCTGTAGATTTTCTTTTCACTCTGTTGTGTCCTTTGATGCACAAGTTTTTAAGGCTGATGTAGTCTTATTCGTCTATTTTTGTTTTTGTTGCCTGTTTTTTTCATTCCTATCCAAGAACTCACTGCCAAGTCCAATGTCATGAAGATTTCCCTGTTTTATTCTAGCAGTTTTATAGTTAGGATGTTATGTTTATGTCTTTAACCCATTTTAAGTTAAATTTTATCTATGATGTAAGGTAAGAGTCCAAATGAATTCTTTGGTGGGCAGGTGTACAGTTTTCCCAGGACCATTTGTTGAAGAGATTGTCCTTTCTTTGTTGAGAGGTCTTGGCACTACTGCTGAAGATCATATGACCAATACAGAGGGGTTTATTTCTGAACCCACTATTCTATTCTGTTGGCTTATATATGTCTTCTATGCCAGTATCACACAGTTTTGATTACTGTAATTTGTAATACGTTTTGAACTCAAGAACCATGAGTCATCCAATTCTGTTCTTCTTGAAAGATTTGAAAAAATTGTTTTGGCGATTCAGGGTCCCTTGACATTAATATGAATTTTAGGATGGGTTTTTCTGTTTCTGCAAACAATGTCATGGAGATTTTGATGGGAATTGTGTAGGATCTGACCCAACAGATTCATAGACCACTTTGGGTAATACTGGCATCTTAACAATATTAAGTCTTCCAGTCCATGAACATGGGATGTCTTTCCATTTACTTGTGCCTTCTTTAATTTCTTGCAGCAACGTTTTGTAGTTCTCAGTGTACAAGTCTTTCACCCCAGTTAGGTTTAATCCTAAGTTTTTTATTCTTTTTGTTGCTATTATAAATAAAGTTGTCTTCTTAATTTCCTCTTCAAAGTGTTTATTGTTAATGTATAGAAACACAACTCATTTCTGTGTGTTGCTTTTGTATCCTGCAACTTTGCTGGATTCATTATTCTAACTGAATCACTGACTTTTGAATGTATCATGTTCATTCTGGCCAGTGAGATTCCTCTCATACAATTTCTCTGCCTGAGATGCAGACTGGTAACAACACTTACAACTGGTAACAACAACTGGTAACAACAAGGATAATTAGCAACATCACTTACAACTGGTAACAACAAGGATAATTAGCAACATCCCCTTAGTAATTCTCAGTTCATAAGGATACTTTTTATTGCAGAAAAGAACCACTGAAATAGATGCTGCTCTCCTCATTTTACAGATGAGAAAATGAAATGATCTGACCAAGGTCTCACAGCAAGTAAAGATATATTCTAAGATTTGACTCCGGTTTCATGTTTTCTAATATCATAATTATTCCTTTATATACCACAACTTCATGTTTTCTACCCAGCAGCCCACCAGTTTTCACTGTCCTCCCTGCCAGTAATAATATGCTCTTCCTCCCATGTCCCCTAAGTCACTGATGGATCATTAAGACTATTTCTTTAGTTCTGTCATGTATGAGGTGGGGAAGGGTCCACCTTGGAAGAACTCTTTTCTCATTTAGCTCCATATTATTCTTGAAATATAGGAGAGTAACTTAAAATATCATGTTATAGATATTAAATAGAGGCAATAAACAAGCATATTAATTCAACAATGATTTATTTAACATCTGTGAAAATCAGGCAGCATGCTTGGCATTGGCAATTCAGTGATGAATATAAAGTCTTAGCCCCTCTGCTCAAAGAGATTTCAGCAGGAGAAAGAAATGACCAAAACCATCAACAAACCAAGGAAATATCAGGGGCAAAACCTACTTGATCACACCAATCATACTTCTCTGTCACTTAGGTTATGATCTTTAGTAGATGTTTATTTCAATCTTTGTTCTGCTTAGGCTATGGTGCACTGGTGATGTCAGTAAAATCTGGTCATATTTAAAAGTCTGAACAGCACATAAAGGTAGCAAAAGTACAGATCAATGTGTGTGGTCAATGCTCCTATGTGCAGGCCCACAGACATACTTATCCTTGCGAGTGATTATTGAGAGCTACAGGCTACAAGAGACAGAGGCCTGCATGCAATACCTCTGATTGATGATATTCCCTTTATAAAAGCTTCACATGAGAAATTTATTTTAGAACCAAGTAATATAAAAAGCTTTGCTGCTCTTAAGAAACTAATTGTTTTTTCCTTTCTGATAACAGTTATGAGACCACATCTCCCTTTTCATTTTGGTAACCAGCAAGCTTAGAGTCAAACGTGAAGCTTAACTATAGCAATTAGAGTTCATTTGAACTTTTTTATTTGAAACTTCGAATTCTTTCCCTGATCCAAATTCTTTCTTTTCTCTACTGTCACAGATTTATGATGTGTACCAAGCCTAAATCATTCTATTAAGATAGAAATATCATTCTGTAATTAAATTTTTGACCATACTGAAAGAGGCTAAAAGGAATGGGAGATATTTTCCCTCTCTCATCTGGAGGAAGTTGAGAATCTCCTTTGAAACTGAGATGGGTCTGGTTTGTGAAGGTACAATGAGTGGTGGACATTGAGGCTTTTCTCCCTGCAGTGCCCTGGGACTATGGGAGTGGATCTCAGAAAAAAACTGATGCTTCCAGCCTGGGCCCTTAAGCTCTCACTGGCCTGCAGACCACATGGGGTAGGATATGACCAGTATGGATCCCAAACAAAAGGGTCCTTCCCACAGCTCTTCAGAACTAGTGAGAACTCTAAGGCTTTTGTACAATCCTCAGGGAGTGTTTGGGGGCAGGGGTCTCTCAAAAGACAGATTAAATTTCCTGCCAGCTCAGCAGGTGAAAGCTTGGCACCGATTAAATTTGATTTAGAGAAATAAAGAAATATGACATTTCTTGCACCCTACTGTTGTGGTCTAAAATTTATACCTGCTACGTGAGATATAAATAAATGAATGAATAAATAAACAAACCAGAGGCCAGAGTACCTGGAATGAATTCCCAATTTGCTGTGTTTCCACCATTAGGATCATGCAACCTTGAAACACAAGGGCTAGTGGAGAATTTGGCACTTAGCACAATAAATGCCATTTGTGGGGACTGTATGGTAAGGGCTGGGGGTAAAAAAAAAGCCAAAGACAGTTCCAGACTTCACAAGACTTACAATTGAATGTGGGTCTCCAACGTCAACCATAAAACACAGTAAGAACAAGGACAGCCATAGTGTCATGCTACATATTTTTATTATGTGCTCACTACACATAAGGCATGAAAGAGAAAGGTGAGGATTAAGACAGCACCCAGCAGGCAGGAAGGATGCTAGAAGAGGGATACGTGTTATAAAAGTGACTTGCATAAAGTGATATGAGGAGCTGTTTCTGTCTGAAGAGTGAGAAGACATCAAAGAGGAAGAGGTGTTCAGGCTGGTCTTTGAAAATGGAAAGGATCTGAGAAGAATAAGGTGGCCAGAGGGGGGCACTGCAGGCCAGGGGTGGTGAAGGTGGGGCCCCCACCTGCTCATGCTCAGGGTTGTAGGCGTGTGTGAAATGCTTCTTCATGGATGCCCCTCATGGTACGTGAGGATGAATGGGATAAGTGGTGGTGAGAAGACCAGAAAGGTGCATGCAGGTTGGTCACAGACAGGGTTTTGGAGGCCATGCTCAGGGGTTTAGACTGTAAGCTCCAGGCAAGGTGATGGGGAGGTTACAGATGTTTGAACAGAGAAAGGTCGTGGTAAGAAGGATGCTTTGGGCAGCTGACTTGAATAGCTGAGTGTGGGATGATGCCTCCTTAGAGAACACGGATGAAGCAGTTACAGGGCAAAATGTTAAGAAGTCCATGAAAATGTCTTGGGCACTTGAACTGTAACAGAGGCAGAGGGTCCTGGAGAGAATGCAGGAGATGCAAGAGAGTTCACAAATGTGGAGAAGGTGAGCTGGAGGCAGGGGGAGAATGAGGAGAGCAGATATCAAGAGATGACTCTGGGGCTTCAGGTCTGCATGAAACAGGGAGTACAAAAGGAATATGATTTAGGAGGAAAATGATGAGCTCAGGTAAGAGTACACTGAGCCTGAGGTCCCAAGAGGCCCTCGGATGAGATGCTTAGCAGGTACCTCATGTATAGAGACATATTATACCAGTGTGTGCTCAGTTTTATACATTTATACCCTGATCTTTCATAACTGATAAATTAGTGGAGACCCACAGTCATATAACAAAAGGATTCTTCACCTTACAAAAGCATTAATAATAGGGTACTTTAAATAGTTAGCTCCCCTGGCGAATATAAAATAGGCTTTAATATTTTTTTGGAAAGGTGACTTACACCTCTCTTCAAAAACTCATCTACTGTGTTAAGTAAAGCATATCTATGGATGAATATGAAATGAACTGGGAGACTTCAGCCAGGTAAAATTAATCCAGGTAGATATCATGAAGGAGGTGATGGATCTTAAAGGGATTACTAAAAGGGTGGTGTTTGAATTGGTGAGGAAGAAAGATTGAGGGCTCAAAAAACAGGGGTGAACCACAGTCCCACTGGGATGGATAGCCTCCCATACTCTCCTCGATCCTCTTCCACCCCAGACATGGAACCAGTGGGTGGAGGAGCTGGGAGGTATGCAACTCCATCCATCCACCCATTGAGGTGAAAACCTCGAAGTCTCCTTCACTCCCTTCCTCTTTCTTGCACCCTGTATCCAACCCATCAGGAAACCCTGCTGGCTCTCCTTGACAAGCATATCAAGCATCTGTCCTTCTCTCCACTTCCACTGCTGCCACCATCTTGAGCCAAGCTGGATTATTTTAACAGCCTCCTAATAGGTCTCACTGCCTCTACCTTCCCCTCCTAAAGCCTATTTTAGTGGAAAAGCTAGGATGGTCCTTTTCCAATACAAGTCAGGTCATCTCATTCCTTTTTTCCAAACCACCAACGGCTCCTCATTTCCTCTGGATCTAAGCCAAAGTCCTTTTTCTGGCTTACAAGGCCCTACTTGACATGGTTCTGGTGACCTGTCTCACGTCACCCCTGGCCCTGCTCCTACTCACCTGGTCCACCTACTGCAGTGACGCCAGCCCCTTGCTGTTCTTCGAGCCCTCCTGCACACTCTTTGCTTTGGTTCTTTCCTCTGCCTGGAACACACTCCCCCAGGTATTGGCAAGACTGAATCCCTAACCTCCTTCAAGTCTTTGTTCAAACCCCAAACCTTTGCCACTCTCACCCCATGAAGTGCTGCAGCCTACCACCTGCCCCTCCTCAGTATTTCCAACCCCCCAATTTGCGCTCTTGTCTCTTTTTTACACAGCACTTCCTTCCTTCTGATTCCTTCTGACATACCGTATACTTTTCTTCTTGAACATGCTTATTATTTACTGGCTATCTTCCCTTGCTAAAATAAAAGCTCTGTTAGCGTTCTTTATCTATGTTGCTTTGTACCTAGCTCAATGTAAGCTGTTCAAGAAATAAGCGTACGAATGAGTCAATGAATGGATGAATGAAGAAGAAAAAAAAAAAAAAACATGTAGACAAACAAGAGGAGAAACACCACAGCTCAATAACTTCAGCCCAAATCGCTGCCCTTGGAGATGGAAGGCAAAGGACCCAATGCTTGCAGAGCCACGTCTGCCCATGGGGTCCAGACAAGGGCTTCAAACTTGCTGGGGTCCTCCACCTTACCAGGAAAGGAGGGACCATGTGATTTTATTAATATTCTCCCAAAGTTATTTCATTCATTCCACAGATACATTGAGGACCTCCCATGTGCATATAAAGATTAATAAGACATCACACCACACCAGTCCCTTCCCACAGTCCAGAGAGACCAACCTGCAGACAAAGAATGGTAACACAATACAGTATCACATGTCTCTACAAGGTGCCATGGAATCACAGACACAACAGTGATGGAATCAGTTGGGGGGGGGTGGCAAAGGTAAAGGATGAATAGGAATGGGCCTGTCAGGCTATAGGGTGCCTAGCCGCATCCTGGAGAGCAGTACTAGGAGCACCCGCCCTCTGTCAAGTTTCCTGACTGCCCACTCCATATACTTTCCTCTATTACAACAGAGCCAAGGACTAGCAACTTATTATAAGACCATTTAATCATTCAAAGACCAATTTTTTTTTTAAAGATTTTATTTATTTATTTGAGAGAGAGAATGAGAGACAGAGAGCACGAGAGGGAGGAGGGTCAGAGGGAGAAGCAGACTCCCCGCTGAGCAGGGAGCCCGATGCGGGACTCAATCCAGGGACTCCAGGATCATGACCTGAGCCGAAGGCAGGCGCTTAACCGACTGAGCCACCCAGGCGCCCCTCAAAGCCCAATTTTTCATGGAATTGTTTCTTCGTGTTCCCATTCATAAACCCTTGAAAGCCACAGTGTTGTGAAAAGACAAGCCTTTTGTCCTGACACATCGGAGTTTGCAGAAACACTTGCAAGGACTCAGCGATAAATAGCACAGGGCTCATTTCATCCAGCAACGGCGTGGTGCTTGCAAACTCAATACACCGCCCCCTTAAAATATGCACCCCTTGAAACTTGCATAGAGCTTGCTTTCCCCTGAAAACCCAAGGTTCACATTCAAATCAAGTAACATTTTCTCTTTCATATTCCCGATTATTATCATTTACTGCCACCACCACCATTTTCATCAAGACATTGATTTATTAAGTGTCCTTCTGTGCCTAGGATATAATTCAGAGCAGGATAAACAGAGGCATGGTCTCTGTATTTTAGAAACTTTTACTTCAATACTCTATATTAGCAGTGCACAAACCAGAAATGGGTCTTCTAGAAATGACGTCCTGGCTACACTCTATCTCAAGTGCATTTGAGTAGTTAGAAGTATGGGGTGTCTGATCCATCAAAGGCACTGGAAATTCAAACCAATATGGTCACAGAAAATCACCATCTAGCAAACCTTCAGGAAGGGCTTCCAGAAGGGACGTGAGGAGGCAGACGTCAGGAGCTATTTGCATGTTGGGATGAGAAGAATAACCAGGCTGTGCAAGGAGAGGTTTAGGTACAGGTACAAGTAAGGATGGGAAATCTAGGACTCCATGAACATCACCCATGATCTAGGGCATGTGGGTGGAGGAGAAAACTGGCCCAAACTTTGAACTCTGAAGCTGTAGCCACAGGGGGCCGTTTCTATGTCCCAGCATCCAGGAACATGGGCACCACCATCATCTCTGGCCTGGATCGCCAGCCGGTCCAACTGAGGTTCAACAACACTCGAGCTGCCAAGCGGGGCTCAGGTACACCAATGAGGAAATGCCAGTTAACAAAACCTCATGTCCCTGAGTTTTCCAGGTACGTGCACAGCCCGTGAATCAAGGATGGAAGTCTCTTCTACTTCTTGAACAAAATACAAGCCGGGATCCAGAAAGAACTTTCATGATCCCTCCCCCATTTTGATAAGAAGCTTATAATTGGCTATTTCTCCCTGTTCTCTGTGGTTATCTGGAAACTGAAAATAAAAGGTCACACTTTGCAACAGGAACCCCTAAAGACCTCCATGGTGACCTCTGTCTGCTCTTAACTTCCTACTCTCTACCTCCATCTCTTATTCTGTATTATCATCGTGCTGCTCTTACCGCATACGGCCCTCCAATCCTTTGTGCAACAAAGCAGAGAATAATATTACAATACAGGAGCAATAATAATAATAATAAAATAATAATATACTTTTATTGGGCAGGTTAAGTTACAAGCAGTCATTATGAGGGTTAAGCTTTTCATGGAGTATCTCATTTAATCCTTACTGATAATAGGTGCTATTATCATCTACATTTTACATGGAGAGAGAAAGAAAGCAGAGGAAGTTGAAATAACGTGCCCAAGCACCAGAGAGAGGTTTGGATCTCAGCAGGCTGACCCAGGAGCCCAGACTCTCACAGCCCCTACACCCATGGACATCCAGGCATAAACTACTTTATAGGGCATTGTTTGGAAAAGGTCGTAAGTGTGGTATGGAAATTCATGATGGCTACCTGGCTTTTGAATGATGCTTTACAGTAGGAGATCGTTGTTGGCCTACAAGCCAATTTTGGCCCTTAAATTTGCATTATTTGGAGACTACGGTACCTATTTTTCCTAATTGAATCTAATTTTGCTCTCCAGTTTGCTGCTCCCACCATTCTTCACTGCTCAGCCCACTCATGGATGTCCCGCATTTCAAGTTCACAGGTCTAGCTTTAGAATTTTCAAGATTTTTCCCATCTCTCAGCTCAGTTTATTTTTTTATTGTGTTATGTTAGTCACCAGACAGTATATCATTAGTTTCTGAAGTAGTGTCTCAGCTCATTTTTAAATGTTTCTAGAAGGAAGGCAGGACAAACATCAAAATCCTCTTTTGCAAAAGGAGAAACTCAAGCTCACCTCACCTGGGCTCAGAAGCGAGGAGGCGGCGGTGGGAAACAGACTCCATCTGCATCTTCCCCCTTGTGCCGGGCTAATCTCACAGGGCAGATTACCCTCCCAGTAGAACTCTCAAGAACACAGGGTGCACAGTGCCAGCCATCAGCTGGGGGAATGAGCACTCCTCCAGAACAGGGCAGGGCCTGCCCGGCAGGAGGCTGAGCTGCAGACCTCAGGCTACTGAGAGGAGCGTGGAGGAGGCCCGCCTTGCCGCCCCAACTCCCACACACCCCCAGTCACACCCGGTGAGGCAAGGAGGGAAGGCACGAGGCAAACATCTGACATGAAGTCAGCATGTGGGCTGTTACAGGCTTTTCTGCAGCATGGCATCATTCCCTGGGGAAGGAGGTAACCCTGCTGTGGTAATCGTATGTCATTGCAACCCTAGAGCCCCTTATCTTCCTTATGCTGCTCCTGACCTTACCACTTTACGACAGTGAGTCCCAGTGGCTGGACTCCCATTTGTAGCCCCTCACTGGGCTCCAGTAGCTTTGGAATTGGCTCTTCCTGAGGCCCCTTACTCTGAGATCTGATGGGTACTACAGATAACAGGTCTTACCTCGGCATAACTCAAAACAAGGACCAGGAGCCCAATGTATTCCCCAGTCTCCCTTCCATATCCAAATTCTTGAGAGCCTGGTCTAGTGACCTTGAAGGGTTCCCTTCTCAAGCAGAGGGGGCACCCGAGCCAGGGGTCCCAAATCTGGCTGCAGGACAGGACCACCCTGGAGAGCTTTTCCAGAATGCAGATTCCAGGGCCCCAACAAATCCTAAACTTGGCAAGCGGGCCCTGGAATCCCCATGTTGACCATCTCTACAGATGAGGCTCACACCGTAAGGGGACAAAGTTGTGCCAGAAACTTCTTACGCCGCGACTGGAAAGAGGGCACATCCAGCCAGAGACGAGCTGTGGGAGCCAGAGCTTTGCCAACGCACCTCATCTCCAGGCTCGTTTCCAGTTCCTGTACCCGACCTATTCTGGGAGCGCAGGCTGACAGCCAAGCACCAGTCCCTCGGGGCTCCAGCTTGGGGTCTATAATAGGTAGATTTAGAACATTTTAATCCAAAGCTGCTGAGCATGTAGAATGCCTCCAAACATCCGAGAACCAGCTCCTAGCCCTCTGCGAGAAACCACCCAGCCCTGAGGGCCCTGAAACCACCTGCCCAGGGTCCAGAGGGGCATGCTCAGGGTCAGGAGTAACCTCATCACCACCCAAGGAGGACTTCTGGGCATAGGTACTGCCCACATCAGACGGGAGGGTGGGGGTCAGGGGACCCATGATGCTCTGCTTTTCCTGCTTTCTATTAGGAACCACAGGCCCTGCTGGCTCTGTCTGTGGCTTTTGGCTAGGGGACAAAAGAATGCCCCAATGTGCCTCAAACCAGCCACTTCTCCCATATGAGCACGCTGACAAAGAAAGACAGGGCTCTACCTCTCTGTTGGCTGATAACCCCTAATGGGAGCTAGATGGCAAAACCTGCTCTAGAAGCCCAAGGCTGAGGGAGGACCTCTCCCCGCCCCCATCCAATTCCAACACTGACTACTCACCTGCCTTCTGGAAACGAAAGCAGTGAGTGGCCAGATCCTCAGGAGCAGAAATAAAAGAGAGAGTTGGAGTGCCAGAGATGACTAGGCCCTGGAAAAGTCTCCCAGACCAGCTCCTGCCTTGTTTGTCTTCCTGCACCAACATCTATCTGCATCCTCCTGTGGAGCTCTGCCCTTGCTCCCCCAGGCGGAAATGCCCACTAGGAACCGCGGTCTCATCCTCTTCTTACTCAAGGTGCAAGAGCTCTGAGCTGACTCCTTCAGTCTATGCTGCTGCTATTCCTCTCTCGGTCTTGGGCCAAGTCAATGCCCTGCCCCAGACCCCAGAGAAGCCCCTCCTGCCCTCGTGATCAGGACTGAACTCGACACCTACTACTCATCAGAAGTCAAAGCCCTTCCCCTGACCTGCTCATTCCTGCCAGGACCCCTTCACTGGACAAATGCTCCCTCCAGCCCACAGGTCCCCCCTTCCCCCTTTCCCTCCCCTCCCCTTCCCCTGCCCAGCCAGCCCTCCCTCACAAATGACAAGGGTGGAGCACAGCCATTACAAATATCCTGGGCTATCCTTGCAAACCTGCGTTTTCTCATAAAGTGCATTTTACCCAGCTAGCTCTCTGCAGTGGAAAGCACATACCCACTTCCCTGCTTCCTTGACAGTCCCTGTCTGTGCTACTCCAGGCATCTGACTGTCCACTTAGGTGTCATCTGCCTCAGATTCTGCCATCTCAGGTTAGGGTCTGTGTCTTCAGCTCATCCAGGTATCACACACAAAACTTAGGAAATGCTCAAAGTGGGAATGATTATCGAACCAAGAAAGATGACCCAAGGTTCCTCAGAGATCTCCGAAGTCCAGTCAAATGCTCCTTAATGCTCCAGGCCAGGGCTGAGCTGGCTCCCGGCCCTGACTCCCAGGTGACCAGGGGCCCGTGGGGCCAGCATGGCGCTGAGTAGAGGCCTGGAAACATGCTGGCAGCTCAGTCTCTGGCCCCTGGTCATGGAGAACCCCTGAACTGTGGTGTGTATGTGGCAGGGGTTCGGGGGGTGAGCAGGGGGCATCGAGGGCATGAGGGGGTACAAGGCAGAGGAAGTCTGCAGGCTGAGGGGGGCAGAGGAAGCCACAGGGCAAAGCAGGGAGGACCGAAGCAAATGGTGCTCCTTTCAGAATGGGGAACCAGGAGGAGAGCCAATTGCAGACCTGTGGGTCTGTAAAATCCATTTCCCCTCATTCGAGATTCTGCTCAGACCTCCTTCACTGATTCCCTTCTGACTTCACATCAAACTTTACTACAATGCACAGCTTGTAAATGGCATCAAAACAATTTACTACAGCCTTTATATGCCTTGGTTTAAATAATAAACATTTTTATCTCACTCTTCTGTGAAATGAAACTCTTGGGGGGCAAAGTATGAAAAAGTAGAAGCGGGACCGGGAGGTGGGGAGGGTCTCCAAGGAATAGGAAATGAATGCCACATGCGGCCCTGTGGGGATGTGGGGCTTCCCACTGTCTAGCCACCACCAGCAGCCCTGTTTCGCTCTGTCTCTGGGCCAAGTACTGAGTGCCACGCTCCTCCTTCCAGATGAGAAGGCCGGGTCCTGTGGGTGAGGGGTTGGGTGGATGGGCCCAGCTCACCAGGGTTCCAGGAGGGCACAGACATGACAGGCTCGGGATGGGGTCCACAGCCCCACAAGACACCTCCAAGGGGCACGGACTGAAGTCAAGCTGAGGAGGAAGAAGCCGAGGGGAGAACTACCTGGGAATGAGGTTTGCGGGGGGACATTCTGGGGACAGAGCCAAGCCAGAGCTCAGCAAGGTCTCCGGTGAGTTCAAGGTTGCAGGAGTCTGGCTCCCAATCCTGGCCCCTGGGGCTCTGGCAGCCAGGGCACCACCCGAGAAGCAGCAGAAACCAATCACTTCTGGGATGTTCTAGCTGCAGGCCAACACTAAAACCCCTTAAGTGGAAATCTTCATTCAGGCTCCCGGGCCTCTCTCGAAACCTGAAGACTCAGCAACTGGCCAGCTTGTTACTTTCTTTAACTTATGCCTTTCTATTTCCTGCAGAGCAAACAACTCGATTCCATTAGACGTTGTAAAATATTTACCAGGTGCCTAGGATGGCTTCCCAGCATGCCAGAGGGAAGAAAGCTCCGGTCAGGCCTCTGAACGGAGATCCACAGACAGCACCACGAGCTTCCGGTCAATGACTGCTCAACCAGGGACATGCAGGCTAGGGAGCAGAGGAGGGGAGAGTGGGGCCGGGTATGATGGGAAAGAGCGAGTGGCACGCAGACCACGCCTGCCCGAGCACTAAAGGCAATGTGGCATCCTGCCCCGGAGCCTGGAACCGAAAAACGAGTGAAAGCCAAATCAGGTCTGGAGTGAACAGTCATGCACCCCTGTTGGTTTCCGAACTGTGGCAAATGTTCCACGGGGTGTGAGATGATCACATTAGGGGGGACTAGGTGAAGGGTGTGCAGGGACTCTCTGTACTAGCTTTGCAACTTTTCTGTGCGTCTAAGAGGATTCTAAACTAAAACGTTTAATTTTTTACAAAGTGAATGTGCAGCCCTTCTAGAGGTAAAGGGGTTTCCATATCATGGGCGGGGTGGGGGAGGTTCTGGGGGCAGCCCAAGGAACCAGGCAGGAAGATGTGTAGAGAAACCATCTTCATCCTAAGGAAAGGCCCCTGGATGGAGGCTACAATGAACTGGGTAGAAAGCCTTGAGTCACATGGAATACTCTGGGCTCCCATCAGGCAGCCCATCGATGGAAGCCTTTTGACCCTGCCTCCAGGGGTTTCACAGAAACCCTCCACCCAGCTGGGTGTGTTTGGAATTCTCATCACCGGCCCATGAAGGAACAGTAACATCCCTGACCAGGGAGAGGAAGGCCGGCCAAGTGATTCCCAACCCCCCACGCCCCACCACCCCCACTGCTGAAAGCGGCTTTGGGCTTTTCCAATCTCTCCTACCTTGTGCCAACTTCTACTGGGCAGGGGCAGTGGATCAGGTGAATATGACCACTGAAGTATGTACCCTCCCCGTCTCTCGAGCTCCTGGTCTGCTCCCACCATGCCAAATCTCTGCTCTGAATACAGGTGGTCATACCCTTCTCATCCAAGGCAACAGCAGAGTTTCTCAATTGTCAGGATGAAGGTGTACAGTTAATTTTGTGTTTAAACTGGGCTAGGCTACAGTGCCCAGGTGGTCAAACACCAGCCTAGATGTTGCTGTTAAAGTACATTTTAGATGTGATTCACATTTACAATCAGTAGACGCTGTGTCAAGCAGATGACCCTCTGTCATGTGGGTGGGCCTTGTCCAATCAGTTGAAGGCCTTAGGAGAACAAAGAGAAATCGCTCCAAGCCAAAAAAAAAAACCAGTGACATAGTAATAAGAAGAGAAGGGGAAATCAAGATGGACACTCTGACCTTTGCAAACTTCCTGTAGAAAAGCCAGTGGCCCAGCCCCTTACTGAGAGAAATGTTCGTCTGAAAGTGGCCGACATTCCCCCTGCATCTCTGGCTGGCTCTGCACACTCAGCACATCTGGACAAGCTCACTGTGATGTATCTGCTCTGTGTCAGTTGGGCGAGGCTACGGGGCCCAGTCTTCGGGTCAACACCAACAGTCTAAACGTTGCTGAGAAGGTATCTTAAACATGTGATTAACACTTAAATTAGTAGGCTCTAAGTGAAGATTAACAGTTAACTCAACAGACTTTGAGTCTAGCAGATTGCCCTCGCTAACATGGGTGGGCCTCACCCAATGAATTAAAGAACAAAGACCAAGGTTTTGAGGTTTCCCAAAGAGAAGGAATTCTCCTTAAGATGGCCACCCAGAAACCCTCCCTAAATTTCCACCCTGCCTGGCCTGCCCTATGAATTTCAAACCCTAGACTGTGCGTCAGCTCTCCCTGCATTTCAGCCCTGTAGGTTTCAGCCTCACCAAACCCACAATCATGTGAGCCAAGGCCTTAAAATTAACGTCTCTCAGAGAGACAGACAGATGTAGATGTGGATCTACAGACACCCACAGACGCAGCTCAGCTTCTCTGGAAAGCCCTGACTAACACAAGGGAAGCAGAGAGTCCAGAGCATCACAGGCAGGGTCAGAGGCCCCTGCTGCCTTCACTCGCCTGCTGACGTCCCTCTGTGGGTTTACAGACTGTGACATCCCATCACGGGTGCTTCCACGCCGCACTGCTCGGTCACTGAAATAAAGAGTTCCTATTGATTGTCTTAAGAGGATGTCTTTCCCTCAACTCAAAAGTGATAGTAAGCGACAAACATTTCAGAAAATAGCTCAGTGGACATTCCCCTCCCCCCGCCTTTCATTTTCGACTCAAAAATAACAACACATCACTCAACGTCCTACGCGCCCCCACTCGCAAGTGTTGTCCCGCCCCCAGTTCTCGCAGGCTTGAGGAAAGGAGTAGCATCTGTGAGGGGGCCCAGGGCCTGTGGGCGCTAAGCTGAGCCCCACACAACCCCAAGCCTCTCATCTTCCTGTGCTCCTGTGAGCCATGGGCCCCACCCCCACCCCGCCCCGCTCTGTGAATCAGAGAACCTTCACCTGACAGAAACGCTGACCCGTACCACTGGGTGCATGACATCCTCGAGGTCACATCCGACGTGCTGCCAGAGGACATACTCAAGGTCAAACAACAGGGCGGAAAGCTGAGCATTTTCACTTCACTCACTTGTTCAAGGATGGGCAGCAAAGCGCGGCTGCCTGCTCCCTGCAGAAGCCTGGTCCCCTGGGAGACACCAGGACACCCTTCCTCCACTTGGGCCAAGATACCCCTTCCCTGTGCATCAGCGCAAGCCGCTTGGGCCCCTTCCCCCAGCTCAACTGCTGACTCAGAGGAACGTGTGCTCAGGAGGTAGAGGAGACACTCCAACTCCAAGCACCTCGCCTGCGGTGGACGGCCGAGCCGCAGACACTTGACAAATGTGGTCCTCTCTGGGGCTTCTGCCTTTTGCCTTCACATTGGGATTGCCACATTTACCAAATAAAAATTGGGGATGCCCAATTAAATTTTAATTTCAGATCAACTACAAATGCATCTCATGCAGTATTGGGGACACACTTATAATTTTAAAAAATTGTCGTTTCTCTGAAATTCAGAGCATCTAACTGGGAATTCTCTATCTTACCTGGCCTCCCTACTTCCAACAGAAGAGAGCCCTGAGAATTACAGCATCAGGCCCTATGTGGTCGCCAGCTTCTGGGCCTCGCTTTCCTGTTCCTCACAGCTGCGGGGCCCAACCCGGGGCTGAGGGACTGAGTCTGATACACACACCAAAGCAGGGCCTCAGAAGTCCCGTCCAGCCCTCCCTGGGCTCTAGGCTCTAGTCTTGCATTCCACTTCTTGTACCTGCAGGTCTGTGCTAGTGTTCTGCCCAGGACCTTTCTGGGACCCTTTGCCCATCCTCAGGTCCAGTGCCTAAACCCCAGCATAATGGGTGGAGGGCCCTGACTGCTGGCACAATCAGCCACTTGACCTTGGGTACCACATCCTTCCCGGTGGATGTGTGACCGAAGACACCTCCAGCCCCTGAACCCTGTGCTGGCTGCAGGTGTAAACTCACCCACCAGCACCTACAGCTGGGTAAGCTCTCCACTGGGTGAGTGGGACCCTTCTCAGCCCATCTTTCTCCACCAGCCTTGTCAGGCCCTCCTGTCTGCTCCCCTCCAATAGCCATAGGTCAGATCTTGGCCAGCTGTGGTTTTTGAGCAGGACCACCCTTCAAAAAAGACCCACAAAAATGCATCGAGGGACCATCCCACCTGGGATAGTTCATCACTTCCCCCGAGGCACCTGTTCCAATCTGTGGCCTGAATCCAAATATAATAATGCTTCGGATTACACGAGCTTCTTAGCTTCCGGAACAAGAGACATGGCAGGGCATTCCTATTTTACGAAGGACTAATCTTTTTCTTCTCATGCTGGCCTTCAGACCATAGTGTTCGAGTGACTAGCAAATCCAATCAAGGCTAGGAAGACCTCTCTTCCTAGTTCCTAGCAAATCCAATCAAGGCTAGGAAGACCTCTCTTACTAGTTGCTCCCCATCTTTGAGCACCTGTCACTGCTGAGTAAGAAGCCCACCACGGGTCTTTATGCAAAGTCCGAGGGGAGGGCAAATCAACACCATTCATTCCTCCATCCTTCATCCACCTGCCGAATTTAGTGCAGGCCCCCTCTGAGCCAGGCACTGCATTAGGCTCTGTGCATATGAGGAGAGCTAGTCAGTATCCTCCCTGATTTAGGGAGAGAGACAAGTAAACTGGCCACTTCAAGGAAGTGTGACAAATGCTTGAATTCCCTGGGGTGAACTGTCTACTTAATGGCTCCTCTGATTTTTTTTTTAGTGGTTTGTGATAAGATGGAAGTCCCATTTACATATGTATGGACTTACTCTGGCCATTCTGTCTATGTGACCAAAGACAACCTTGGCGTGGCTGACTCCTTGTCATTCCTGTCTCAGAGGTCCCCTTCTCGGAGAGGCTCTCCCATCTGCCTGATCTGAAGCAATCCCCGCCACTCTGCATCCCATCACCCCATTTTATTGTTATTAGGGCATTTATCACTGCCCAGCCTCTCCGTCCTTGTTCTCTGTCTGGCTCACTCGATGCTACATCCTCAGCATGCAGCGCCTTGCCCGTGCCAATGAATAAATGAATGAGTGAACAGAGAGAACCACCACCCAGGGGTTCCCAACCTCCAGGGGCCCTTGAATGCAATAACAGGGCACTGCGAGCTGTCTGCATATATTCCAAAGCCTGGCAGACTTCATCTGCTTGATAAAGCCCCACAGGAGAAATAAGATGTCACACTTCTTTGCCTTTGACTGGAATGATTTTGACGCAGTTAGTATTACCGGCTCCCATGCCAATCGGAAACTCTAATTAGTAAATATATTTTGGTTCCTGAAAGTGGGAAAACAAAAGCATCGTAACATCAGAGCCGCTTATTTAGTGGATAACATCCTTCAAGACAGGAAACCATAGAGCAAAATGAAAAGAACTAACGGGTCCTCGGGGTGGAGAGACAGGGAATATCCACCTATTTTCTGGGTGGCAAGTCTGAGGCTCAAGCCCCTACAGAACCACAAGCAGGAAACTTCAAGCCAAAGTTCTGTCCACCAAACTATCTGAGCAAAGGAGGATTCAACCATGAAGACACTGCTCATAAAAGAAATCATGCTCTGGAAAAGGAGTAATGTAAATGAAAGCTTAAATTATTATTCACAGCACAGAGTGATGTATCTTCAGGCTCACTGCTATCAAGTGGACCATCCATGTAACACTGGCAATCTTCAGAAGGGCTAATGAAAATCTGGAAAGCACACACCCATTAGCAAGGTGCCTGCATACTGCTTTTCACTTATTCTAGTATTTCAAAAAGCGTAAATGACACAGGCCGTTATCCCTTGAAAGCTGACCTTTGGGCAGCACTTGAATCGCCAGGACTAAAGGTGCTGGAGAAGCCACAGCCTTGTCATTTCCCTTGATCAACAGACTGGCCTTTGCAAAGGAAAACTTCGGGGTCGGAACAGAGGAGCCCAGGTCGGCTGATACTCCAGCTGCTGGAGGCCAAAGGGGCCATTATGCCATTATCTGCTCTCGGAGCCCTGGCGCGGGTCCTGCCACTCAAGTGTTTGTGCCACCCATATGCAGAGCACTGGGCCATGGGTGGGGGAGGCTCCCTGTGTCACAGGAGGACTTTGAGCAGGCTCACTGCCAAGGGAGAGGCTCCCCACTGGCCAGCCCCTGGCCACCACTGGCCACCTGAAAGACTGGACAGTGGATCTGTGACTTCTCCTACCTTCCAGCCTGGCCTGACCAGAAGACCTCTAACAATGCTGGACGGGACCCAGGAGAGACATGTACGTACGGTGCAAAAAGCCATGATTCTCCTCGCTTGCGTGCTTTTATCCAAACAGAGTGTAGCTTGGTCTAAAAGTTAGCTGTGTTCTTGAAAATTCAATTTACAATTCTGAACTTTGGGTCAAAGTAAAAGCCCCAGGGCACAAGCCATCCAGAGCAGTGGTTCTGGGTCTCAAACAGCAGTGCGCCCCCAAGTCACCTAAGAAACACATCAAATGCAGATTGCTAGGCCCTGCTCCCCCAATTCTGAATTCGTAAGGCTGAGGTGGGGTCTTGGAAGTTTATATTTTAATAAGCTCCGCCAGTAGTTCTGAGGTGGGCAGGGGATGAACAGATCACACTCTGAGGAAGCACTTGTCTCAGAAGTATGATTCTCAGAAAGGATCAGTGTTGAGGTCAATGAATCCAGAGACAGAAAGCACCAGAACGACCCCAAAGCTTGTCCAGGGGTCTCGACCTTGGGTCTTGGGGAGTCACTGGTCAGGTCCTATGACTGAGACCTTCGAGGTATCACTGACCACAATCCGGTACCTCCAAAGTAGGGTCACGACCATCAGCCCGGGGCCTTTGGAACTTTTTATGTGTCTGCGTGCCATGGGAAGCCCCTCTCAAAATAATGCTTATAAATGCACAAAATAAAGGGCACAGCAGTACAAAGGAAACAAATCATATTCAAATGTGGTTTTCCAAAATGTGTTTTAAAAGTTAATATAGTAATACTTGTATTTCTTTATTAATGCTTTCAACAAGATCCTACAGTAGCCTAATAACTGCTGTGATTTCAAGGTAATAACAAAGATGGGAAAAAACATTTCGAAACACCTGTGGCAGCTGTACTGTGTATGTGTAAAGTTGGGGCCAGCTCGGAGGGCCAACTCAGCCAAAGGGGCACCGGGCCTGGCTCGGGAACCACAGGAGAAGCAAAAGCCCTCTTTTTTTTTTTTTTAAGATTTTATTTATTTATTTGAGAGAGAGAGAGCATGAGCGGGGGGGAAAGGCAGAGGGAGAGGGAAAAGCAGACTCCATGCTGAGCAGGGAGCCCGATGCGGGGCTCGATCTCAGGACCCTGAGATCATGACCTGAGCCGAAGGCAGATGCTTCACCAACTGAGCCACCCAGCTGCCCCCCTCTCTTTTTTTTTTTAACTTTTCAATTTTATTCATTTTTTTTAAGTAAACTCTACCCCCAGTGTGGGGCTCAAACTCAAGAGCCAGCCCTCTTTGTAATGCCAGGAAGATCACCAGGGGCCTCCCTTTTTCGTCATGGAGCCTTAGGACATCACATGACAACTGCACCCCACCTGGGAGTGGGAAATACTGGTTAGCTTAGTGAAATGGAATGGGCCCTGATTTTGACGTCAGAGTCTGGGGTTTGCATCCTGGCTATTCTCCATTTGTGCCCCCAGATATACTTTCTATGATCCTTTCCATCCTGCTCTGTGCCCCACCCAGCTGCTGACCTCTGCCGGCTCCAGGAACACCACCCCTCCCCTGCTGCTCCAGCCCTAGGGAGTAACTGCTTCCGGCTGTTCCTGGTCCCTGAGGGCTGCTCTGTCCTCTGCTGGCTCCCTTTTCCCCACCCATAGATCTTTAAGAAGCCCCTTCATTAAGGTCCCCTCAGCCGTAGTTCATGTGTGCCGGCCTGGCTTGCCAGAGCTTCACTGCTAAAACCCCTCCTAGCTACGTGACCTTGAGCAAGATGCCCCACCAATCTGAGCCTACTGGTCCTAAAACACCTGCCTCATCACAGGGGGCCGTGAGGGTTCAGTGGGACAGTGTGTGTAATGGACATAGCAGGATGCCCAGCCGGGGGAAGCCAGGGGAGTCACCTTCCATTTTAGAACTAGCAACGAACTCCAAGGACATGTTACTTGCAGCTTGTTCTTGGTGAACAGATCAAGAATATCCCTCGTCCAGGATGGCAGAACCACTCTGGGCGGGAGGGGGTGCGGTTTGTGGCACAGATGGCTCAGAGGCCAAGCATCAACAGCCAGAGGGCCACTCCTCGAGGGACGAAGAAGGAGCTCGGGCTGACCCCAGAGGAGTCACCTGGTTGGGGCATGACCCCCTCCAGATGTCCTCTTCATTTCCCTCATCTTTCCCCTCGGTAAGAAATCCCCACAGCTGAGAGCACACACACAGCTTTCACAGAGGATGCCCCATTTGATCTGTCCATCATGACGTGGGCCTTCCGACATGACTTATTTTTTGGATGAGACCGATTTCAGAGATATTAAGAGACTTGTCCAAAGTCATACATTCACTAAGCACCAGAGCCAGACCTAGTTCTCACATTTTTTAACATCTCAGTTTCTTTCCCAACAGAAAGACCTAAGACAGCAGATATAAATGACTCAACAACTGCCCCCCCCACCCCCGCCCTGCAATCCTCCGGAAAGACAGGCCCTTCTCGGAAGAACAGAAATGGCACGGAAGTCATCCATCTACTGGTCATTGAGCATTTCTGGTTTAATTGTGTAATTTAGAGAAAGTAATTCCAGGAACAACAGAAAGATCAAAGAAACATCTTACGTTGACGTAAAAGTTGAAGGGCTGAAAAGCGTAACCTCTTTCTCTCTCAAAAGATACCACTTTTTTAAAACCTTTGTTTTAAGGGGGAGGTGAACCAGCCTGGTGGTCCAGCATCTATGAGAAAAGTGTTCCTCTCCTTCAAATTAAAAACAGAAACCACAACCCACTTCTAGCCTGAACAGAAACAGCTCAACGCTTTACGTACTTACCCTAGAATGTTACTTGTTCTGAATAAATACCCTCAGAAATTCAATTCAATGTCTGATTTCTTGGGAACATCAAATTATACTCCCCCCCACCCCACCCCACCCCCCTGTCAGCAGGAATTCCCGACTCTCCTTGAATGCTTAGTATGGACACCATCAGGAGCCTCTCCTCTCCCCAACCCTTGAAATGCTTCATGGCCATTAATTCCTACAATACACTTGAGAAGAAGAGAGGTGTTATTAGCTGCACTTCACAGATGAAGAGACCGGAGGCAGAAAGGTTAAATGGCTTGCCCACGACTGACAGGGAAGCCAGTATTCCAGCCAGCACTGGAACCAAGGAGGTCACGATCTTCTCTACCGGGGCTGGGAAGAATCTATTATGACCACAGAGCGTACCCCAGTCACACGGGGCCCCACTTTGCCAGCAAAGCACACAAGGCCCCCAGACGCACACGCCTACCCCCCAGGGCTCCCTATTTAACTTAAACAGGTCCCACTCCTGCCGGAGAGAAAGCCCTTCAGTGGAGGGAAGAAGCTGATTATACACTCTTGATCTTTAATAGGGGAAAGCAAATCCATTCCGAATAAATTGAATCCGCCTTCACAGAGCACGAGGAACCTGTTCATAAAACATTTGCTAACCATTAACCACAGTCCTGCTATTAAACGCGGCTAATAGCAGCCCCTCGCAACTGCCTCACCCGTGGAACTGCACCTTTAATGGGCCAGTGGCTGTCAGCGTGCCACCCAGGGCCCAGCCACGGCACAGTGGGGGTGACGTGTTTAAGTTAAACAGCTCTCTCCATTAGTTTCGGTGCTCTGGGCCCAGCGGGTCGCCTCTCTTCAAGGGAAGCCAGTGTGGCCTGGAAGATAGCCAATCCTGGCTCTGCTCTGGCCGGGGTCCTGACTCGATGGCCCCCAGTCAGGACGTTTCCACGGAAGCCCCAGTCCACCCCGGGGGTGATGGGTTGCTCCCAGGGCGGGTCTCTGAGAAACACAGGAGGCCCCTACTCTGGCTCTTCCTTCTGCATTTCTTCTCAGCCTCGTCTCCCTTTCCGTTTTAGGTGTTGGTGTTTCTCTTCCCATCCTTCAAGTGCTCCCTGATGGCTCATCCGCACCCAGTCAGCCTTCACCCCTATGCCAAGGGTCCCAGAGCCCACCAGACCCCCTCCAGGGCACCCCACGGGGATGTCCCCATACCCCACAAACTCTGGCTTCCTCACGGCCATCTCCCACTCCCACAGCACTCTCTCTGCACCCGACTCCAGTCAACACCAAGTTCCTTCCTCCACCCAGTTTCTCAAGCCAAACATTTGGCCTCTTTCTTAATTTGTCTTCTCCACCCTCACGTCCATTGATGGGTGTATTAATTCCACTCCCAGATATCTCCGGCATCCATCCCTTTCCTCTCTCTCATTTGAGAGGAAAGCATCCCGTGTTAGTCTGGGCTCCCATCGACACCCCCAAGGACAACGGAGTCCCCCTTTCTCCCCGCTCCAATATGCCTCCTCTAAAATACCAGAGCAATCTTCCTAAAACAGTGATGTCCATAAATTCCTCCTCCTGGAAACAAGCTCTTCATCCTGTAACACATATGGCCTTTTTCCACTTGGGACCCAAACCCTCTGGCCAGGCTCACCTCCAGGAACTCACCTCTAGCAGACCTGATGTTCCATCGACCCCAGAGCACCACGCTACCCTAAGAGAACAGGTATGGAGGGATTGCTCATGCTATTCCCCCTGCCTAGAATGTTCTTTCCCTTACCCCTTATATTTTGAGCCTGGTTCCCAGGCTGTTCAGAGTAAAACCTTGCAACTTACTCTATACCTGCCTCCTTTCTGAGCACTGATCACTACATCTCTAACCCTGCCATCTGCCCCGAGGTGCCTCCTATCACCACCCACACCGAACAGTCCTGAGAACAGGATCATAGCTGAAATTTATTCATACCCCCAACATTTAATGCAGTGCCTGAACCAAATGGTTCCAATAAAATCTTGAGAATGAACTCAATCGCTGCCTGGTAGTACTTAAGAGTAATTTTGCCTGGATGGAAAAGATTTGAAAAGACAATTCTACAGGAGGAAGCATCCAGGATGAGGGTTTTATTCTCATTTTCTCCCCATCGGGCCGAGAGTCCTCTCTTGCAGCAGGAGGAATGGTAAGGCTCAGACCAGCTCCTCTAGAACTCAGACAATGTCACATCCACACTGGGGTGGGGGAGCAGCTCTTTCCCCCAGAAGCCCTGCTGCAAACACTTGATGTGAGGGAGAATGGAGACTGAAACTCAGATGGGCACAAATCTGCTTTTACGTTCCTACTGTGTGTGAGGACACACAACAAATGCAAGACAGAGTCTCTGCCACGGCAGCTTCCCTGGGCTCCCTAGAGAGTCTAGACACAGGCACAAATCTGAGAGGAGAATAACATGAGATCGTCAATTTCTAGAACATCAGAGCTAGGAAAAAAACCTCCAGAGCCAACTCCTCCAATGTTCCCTGACCTCCCTCAGAGCCCCAGGTCCTATGGTGGCACAGAGAGGAGACAGATGGGGGCAGTAGCATCTACCCAAACCCTGGTTCCCCAAAACCAGAGCCCCCCTATATCCAGTTCACATTTGCAGCCTGGCACAGACTTCTGTCAAACTAAAAGGATTCCACCAGGGAAAACAGTTCCAAGTTAATGTCTATTCTAATTCTCCAGATCATTCAACCAGCTTATAGAATAGCCGAGACTATGTTTACACATCAAAATATATGATACAGAGGATACTAATTCCTGTTGGATTGGTACACTTTAGATTGTCCTTTGGATCTTGCCAGACACCCCCACACCTTGAGATCTGAAGCCAGAAGAACACCTACCCAACAGGGGGTCTACTGCCTCACCCACCAGGGGGTCTCCTTCCCTACCCACCAGGGGGTCTTCTGCCCCACCCACCAGGGGGTCTCCTTCCCTACCCACCAGGGGGTCCTCTGCCCCACCCACCAGGGGTCTCCTTCCTTACCCATCAGGGGGTCCTCGGCCTCTCAGAAGGCAGCCCTCTCCGGCTTCTGGCTCAGAAAGCAAACACCCCTGTCTAAAGGAAAGAGAGGAGCACCTTGTGTCAGATATCCATGCCATCTGGGCATCTGGGTCCTCCACTAGCCCAGCCACGGACCAGGCTGCAGCAATGACAGCTTCCAGTTCAACGTTACTACTTGGTATCGCTTGTCAGAAACGGCTCTGCTCTAAATAAATGCAATGGGGGAAAGGCAAGGAGCCTGGGTAAGAAGGACTAAGGATACTTTTTTAAAACCACGCAGCCAGGCCCTCCCAGGGAACAACTTCCCTTTGTCTGTATCAATCTCCCGAATAAACAGGGACGAGGAGAGAGAAAGTCATGAAAAATTGTTAGCACAGTTAAAGAGATTCATCTCCTCCTTCATTGCCGGCAGATTAAGCGCTCACACTGCCAGGCTGGCTATGCTTCAACTCGAGGGATGAAAAGTGGGGGCGAGGAAGGAGGCTGGAAGCAAGCCCCACACCGACCTCTCCCTTCCAGATCAGCCCTGAAGACCGCCCAGCTCTGGACTCCCACAAAATTTGCAGTCTGTGCATCCCTCCTGGTCCTTTATCATCCTCTCTTTTGTTTTATTATTTTAACTCTTATTACGTGGATGCTCTAAGTCCCCAGGGCCTTAAGGGCAGAGAGGATGTCTGATGTTCTACACTCTGTCTTCAAGCCTCCCCCGTCCTCTCTCCTCCCTCCATGAGAGGCTAAGATGATCACGGGAAAAGGACCGCTGTGAATCAGTCCGGATCCCTTCCTTCTATTTAATGGCTGTGTGAACTTAGACGAGTCTTTGACTCTCTCTGAGCTCCGTTTTCTGCATCAGAGAAATGGGGAGAATACTTTGCAGCAGAGTGGTAAGAATTTAGGCAAAGCTGATACCGTAGGTAAAACACTCACTCAGTGCCTGGCAAACCCCAAGGAGCAAGACGTGGGCGCCATCGGCAGAGTGCCAGGTGGAGTTAGCCAGAACCAGTCAGGGGCCAGGTGAAAGGCCCTGGAGGAGTGAATGTTGCTACACCCGTGCCAGCCCTGCCAACTTAGTAACGGCCCCTCCCGGGTCTCAGGTTTACAGATCCTGCTCACCATATCGGATTTAAAAATTATGTGAACTGAAGCCTCAAGAAATGAATCACCCTTCCACGTGAATTGGGAAGCTTCCTGCTCCATTTCAGAATGACTACAACAAACCTCCTGCATATCCTCCCTAGGTGCCCAATAAATCCTGGGTGTCCATCAAACCTTTTCTGGGGGCCCAGGAAAAGCAGAACAGCAGGGCCAAAGGCCAGAGGCTGACCTGGGTTTGAGTTCCAGCTTTGACACATTTGTGCCTTATCACTTACTTAAATATCCCCACAAACTGCTGAAAACGCAACTTATGGGAAGGGAGTAGAGCACAATGACCAGAGGCTTTTAACTCAAGATTCGAACCCCTGTGCCAGCATCTCCCTAGCTGTGTGACCTAGGGCAAGTGGCTCAACCTCTCTGGGCCTTCCTTACCTTATCTTGCTCACACGGTGGATATGCAGGAGAGATGAGCGAATAGCTGTCAGCTGCCTAGTCCAGAGTCGGATACCACACAGCAGGTGCCCCCTCCCCATGACCCTGTCTCCCCTTTCCATCCGTCTGTGGAGGTTCCATTCTGTGTGTGCCCACTGTTAGCTGCTTTCCACCTGCTCCTCAGCTGAGCTGTTTTTAGGCCCCCCCCCAGGGGCCAGAGCAGCACCAGCAGAGGGAGACAGAGGAAGAATTCACAGCACAGCACCTGCCCCCACTGTAAAGAACCCGGGAGCCTGTCAGAAGCCAGAGGAGCGAGGCTGTGGCTTGGACAGTGGCCATTACTCACCTGCGCTGCCCGAGGACTCCGGCTGGCTGCCAGGGGACCGGCTTGGTTGGGGGGAGAAGGGGGGCGGCCAGCCTCCTTTAAGGGTCTCGGTTTGCTTGTGAAAGAGAAACCAGGGGCTTATTTATGTCGCTCCAGCTGAGTGCGCAAGGAGGGGGCCGTGCGGGGAAGCCTGTAATTAGAGCTCTTCACCTCAGAAATGCGACACAGGTTGGACAGCAGCTACATCTTGGCCAAAACGTCATCGTCCCAACCACCCTGCTGGAAAGATTAAATCGGCTGCAAATAGGGGTCTCTGCGCAGACCTGGAGCACAGAGTGGCCGGCAGGCTGGGCTGCAGCCGGGGTCCCCGCCGCTGCCCGACACCCTGCGCCAGCTGCCTGGCCCTCCAAAGGCCAGCCCACCCCCCATATCGCACCACGCCAGCCCCCCCAGGCTGGGCCACTCTCCAGAAACAGAAGAGAGAAACCAAGTCAGAGCGGGAAGCCGCGGGGCTGTGGAAATCCAACTCCCAGGTCCAGTCAGGCTGAGAAGGGGGGAGGCTGGGAGGGGCACTGGCCGCCCCTCACCTTGCCCATGGCCCAGCTGAGGTGCTGGGACACCAGCCCCAACCCACTCGGGGCAGGGACACCCACCCCAGCAACAGCAGTGATGCAGTGGGACCGTGCAGACCCAGGAAGGCCTAGGCTTCCTGCACCACATCCTAAGCACAGACAGTGGGGCTTCTCCAGAGCCCTCCTTCCAGGGGCTTTTGTGAAGGACAGACACCACAGTCACTCAGGAAGGCAGCGTCTCCACAGGTCACCGGATCAGTTGTGAAACCAGGCATTGTCTCCAGCTTGTCCCCAGTGGCTCTAAGACTGAGTTGCTTTCCAAGCCTCAGTTTACCAGCTTTAAAGACAGAGGAGCCTATCCCTATTGCAAAGGGAGGGCTTAGGAGTCCATGCCTACTTGTGCAATAAAAATGACCTTTCATGTTGACGCCACGCTTTGCTTCCAGTACCACCAGCTCCCTTAATTTTCATTAACATTTTATGAAGTTGGCATGCCTCACCCCATTTTTCAGACAAGGATTGAGGTTCAGATGTGCTCAGTGACCTGCTCAATGTCACCCTGTGGCTGAGCCAAATCCAGCGGTCTGGACGTGTGCAGTATTACTATTTGCATGAGCCACCATCGGGGGGAGGTGCAGGCAGAAAGGCTGGGGACGCCCCCCCCAAGTCTGCTTTTCCTTTCTGTGGGTGTGGATTCTCCCCATCTGCACCAGCAACAAAGCTCAGGAGCCTCTACTTCCCATCCTGCCCCCTCCCTGCCCAGACAGGGACTCCAAGTCACTCGCCCACCCGGAACCTCTGGTCATTATCAGGGGCCCAGCCCTGCAGGCACCTACATTTTGGTTGCTTCTGAAGGAAGAGAAAGGGCTGCAGCCCAAGAAAGGTCCGTGACTGATGGCAAACTTGCTTTAAATAGTAACAAGAAGTGCAGAGTTACCCCTGTTCCCCTCCCAACCCCCAAGGATCCAAACCAGAAGCAAGGCCACAGCCCCTGGCAGCCCAGGACAGCAACGGGGCCCTGGGGCATTGAAGCTGAGGCTGGGTTATTCATAATGAAGTGGAAACAACCCAAACGTCCACCAGCTAATGCATGGGTAAACAAAATGTACATCCATACAAGGAAATACTATTTGCCAACTAGAAAGAATGTAGTACCGAATCATGCTACAACATGGATGGACCCTGAAGACATGATGCTCAGTGAAAGAAGTCTGTCACAAAAGGCCACATATTGTTGGATTCCATTTATACAAACTGTCCAAAAGAGGCAAATCCATAGAGACAGAAAGTAGACTAGTGGTCGCCAGGGGCTGGGAGGGGGGCATGGGGAGTGAATGCTAATGGGTACAGGGCTTCCTCTCTGGGGAGGAAGAGGCACTAAAATTGTATTACGGTGATGGTTGTACAACCCTGTGAATACACTAAAACCACTGAGCTATACACATTATAGGGGTGCATCTTATGGTATGTAAATTACATCTCAATAGAGCTCTTTTTAAAAAAAATAATAAGATGCTAGAATGACTGCCCACTGAATCTTCCCTTTTGGTAAGGGGCAGGAGGAAGGTCAGTATCTCAGAAAGAGCGTTAAGCCTTCTCCTTGTTATTCACCTAGCCCAAGGCCACACCGGGAAGGCGAGGAGGTCAGTGTTTCTTAGGGTGTGTCTGTGTGCAGACAGGCCGGCCAGCCCAAATCGGCCCTATCCACACCACATGTCTCACCTGCTGCACCTGAGCTGTGTCCCGAGCACTTTGCTGGCAGTCTCTCACTAATTCCTCACATAGTCCTAGGACATAAGTGCTTCTACTATCCCCACTTACAAATGAGGAGACGGACTCTCGGAGCAATTAAACATAACGCCTCACCCAAGGACAGGTGGCTCCGGAGCGCTGGTCCTAGATTCTGAACCCAGGCAGCATCCAGAGCCTTCCCTCTTCCCTCTGACCCAGGGGAGAATGCACTGGAAGCCATCCAGGGTCGTGCCCACCTGCAGGAGCAGGGCCTGGGCTCCCTGGAGGCTGACCCCCAGCTGTAAAAACTGAACTCGCAGTAGGAAGATGTCTTTTTCTTCCCAAGAGGCCTCCGGCAACATCGAGAGGGATTTCCTTTTAAATGACTGTCCACCGTTGTGTGATAGCTCTTTGGTTTTATCTGATCCTCCCCAGTTCATATCACTGCTGTCATTTGTCTCCCCCGTCCCAATGGGGTGATGAACTGCCTTGCTCGGTGAGAAGCAGGCGCTGTGACAGGGAGGAGAGAAATCCATCAATGCTGGCCCAAACCTGGGTGAAGAAATCAGTCAATCAACAGCAAAGCCACAATCTTCCCTCCATCCACCCATACCTCTCCCTCCAAGTGCCGCAAAGCATCCTCCAAGAACCTCTGGGAGGAAAGACAAACCATAAGCCACAACCTGAGTGAGGTCCAGGCAGGCCCTGCCCCCATCCGGCAGGACACACACTCTGACCCACGTTCAAGGCCTTCTTCCCCAGGTCAACCGGGGACTGCTCTGCACATGCGCTCCTTCACCAAGCACCTGTCACAAATCCAGTATGGGCCCAGCACTTGTCCCTGGTCTTGAAAGGAGCTCATAAACAAACCTAGGAGGTCAGTTTGGGTGTTAGGTCCCATGTTCCTCTGATGACAGAAGGAACGTAGAAACAGCAACACCCTGCTGGCCTTGCCCAGGCTGTCCTGTCTTCAGGAACAGAGAAGCTTATAGCCCTCCCCGCTCCCCCCGGAGGCCCCTATCCAAAGGTCATCTCCTTCCACCTGCCCATTTTACAATGACCTTAAACAAACTTGCAGTTAGGCTCCCAAAGCCCTGTGATTCATCCATTTTCTACCAACCCGAGGAAACGCTCAGCAGCGATTTATCAAGTGTGCTCTAGGGGAGATGGCTGACGGCCATGAGCCAGCACAGCCAAAACAGCAGTGCTGTGAACCATGCTTCTAATTTTAATTTGAAATCCTACATCCTGAATTCTGAATGTTTTTTCTCAGGTGCATCCGAATTCCAGCGTGGAGGCAAATGCCCAAAGCACCGAGTTGATCGGGCAATCCAAAATCCTCTGTCCAATTGCAAAAATGCAGATTTGCAAGTTGGGGTAATTTGCTGTCCGAGGGATGGAGAAAAAGCAGGTCCTCCTCGGGGCTGGACCCTGGGCTTGCAGGATCAGTGACGGCTGTCTTTATTGGCAAAAAGATCTCATAATCTCCTTGGACTTGGAAAAAAGCAGATGCAGACTCAACCAAGGATGACCATCCTGAGTCTGAGTTCTCCCTGCACTTGACCTTCTGCAGCTATTTCTTGAACAAAGTCCAGAGGACAGCAGAGCCCAGTGGAGAGCCCACAGCTCTGAGGGCAGCCACCTCGGAGGTGACACCAAGGGTGGACAGAGCAGTTTGGTTCAGAAACTGGTGTCAAGTGGTATCGCTTCCCTCCTCACGGCCTTTCCGGCTCCCTTCCTTGCCCACCCAGCCAAACCCAAAGTGGCGCTGCTGCCTCAGGGGTCGAGGCCCTGTAGGCTCTGACTCCGGGGCCCCTAGCTGGCCTCTCCTGCCTTACAGGACTTCCTGGCTCCCCAGGGCCCAGGAATCTGCCCCCAGCTTCCCAGCGGCTCCCTGGCTGCTTTCTCCTCACTTGACCAGGTATGTCCGGGCCTCCCTTCCTCTTACCTCTGGATTCTGGGTACTTCTCTGTCCCTTCAGGCCCCACAGGGGGTTTTGGGGCTCTGACACAGGGCTGGCTACAAAACTGGTAGGGCCTACTGCAAAATGAAAATGTGAGCTCCTGGTTCAAATCTCATGATGAATGTCGAGATGGCAATAGCAGAGCATGAAAGCAAGCACGGCACCCTGTGCACCCTCCTGTCACGCCCCAGGAGGCCAGCTGTGTTCCGGGGGCTGCCCCGACACGGGGGTCCAGCCTGGAGGGGCCGACCAGCAACCCCAGCAGAGAGATCACCGGGGGACAGCAAGGGCTGCAGGGGGGGCACCACCCTTGTGTGGGAGAAAGGAGAGGGAATCGGGAGGGGCCAGAAAGGGAGGTAGGAGAGAGACACATGGAAGAACAGGTGAAGCCGGGCAGACAGAGCATTTCAGGATGGAAGGACTGAGGCCTGGTCTTGAACCTGTGCTGAGCAGAGAGCATGGGCATGCCGGGAGGAGAGGCGGGTGGTGGGCTCAGGCTGGAAGGACCTTACTCCCCTGCGTCTTCCCAGGCTCCTTCCTCCACCATGTCTCTGTCTGTCTCTCACACATACTCACACGCACATGCGGCAAATACACATCTCCTGCCCCTTCCTTATTTGTGGGGCACGTGGGTGGCTCAGTCAGTTAAGCATCTGACTCTTGATTTCGGCTCAGGTCATGATCTCAGGGTCATGAGATGGAGCTCTGCAATGAGCTCTGCACTCAGTGGGGAGTCTGCTAGAGAGTCTCTCTCCCTCTCCCTCTGCCCCTCCTTCCTGTGCACATGCTCTCTCTCTAAAATAAATAAATTAATCTTTAAACACATATATATGCTGCACACTGGCTGTGTGCAGGTGTTGGTTTAGGCACAGGGGATACAGTGGTGTCAAGTGGTGTCAAGAAAACCGACAAAGACTTTGCCCTCTTGGAGCCTGCGTTCTAGCCAGGAGACTGACAAATCGATAAATTGTCTTTGCTATGAAAAAAATAAAGCAAATTCGGAGACTCAAAAGGAAGTTCCAGAAGAGCAACATCTGGGGTGGAACCCTCTCTATTGCCACATGGGGCCCTCTGCCTTACCCCAGACTACCTGTCTTCCTGCGTATCATATGAGCCCTGCGTTCTCTGCACATAATAATAATCAGTTGGGGTTTACACTGCAAACAGAGCTAATGGAGACTGGTCTAATGGAGATGTTCAGTTCACAGTATGCTGAGCAGAGAACACAGCAGAGCCAGATCTGGATCCAAATCTCAGCTCTGTGACCTTGGAAAAGTCACCTGACCTCCCAAGCCTTCGCTTCCTCACCTGAGAAATGAAGCTAACAAGGGACAGCTGCTATGAGCACTAGGGACAGTATAACTGGGGCCTGGCGCATAATAGGGGTTCCACCATCCCCACACATCTGTCACATGTAAATGTGTCTCACGCATCTTTGAGCCTCTACCTTCCACCTGCCCAGAAGTTGTGCCATCCAAAAAGCCTTGTTGACTGATCTGGAAAAATCAGATACAATCTCTGGGGCCTGGATACATAGGTCTGAAAAGTGCTTCTTGACGGATGCAGAATATGTGTCACCATGGGCTCTCACAGCGCTTCTGAGAAACAGAGATGCACGGCAGGGAGAGGTTCAGCTGGACCAGGCCCAACCCCAAGAGTGACAGCGTGTTTACAAGGGCTATTAGGGTTGCTGCTCCTCATATGCTTACAGGATGATTTATTCTGCCAGGACTGGCAAGCTGCTCCTTTCCCTTTCACTGTTGAATTGATTATTGAATCACAAATATCCCATTTGAATAACATGATTTAACTTCCAGGCAGGCAAGAAGTTCAAAGCCTATGGTAGGAAAACTCCTCCCAGAGGGCTGGGCTCTGTGACTCTGGAAAGTTCTACACATTCACGAGTTAGGGAAAGCAACCTTTCTGAAGCACCTTGCAAAGAACTCCAACAGTCATGAGCTCTGTAAGACCAAAGACTGCATCTGGCAGTTCACCGGAGAATTCCCTATGCCCAGGCCGACGCCCACGTGTACCTTCCATAAACACTTACTGCATGAATGAATTGACCCATCCATCTACCTGGTCAGAAGCTGCCTGAACTCGAGCATACTCAGGTCACCCACAGACCTGGAAACTGTGGTGTGTAACGATCAGCTGGAAGAACAGGAGAAAGGAGCTGAACAGGAGCAGGCAGGGATGCGAGGCTGCCCATATACACTCAGAGGGCTGTCCTGCTCAAGGTTCCCATCTGTGGGGCACCCAGTCGGGTGTCATGCAATGTTGACTTTCTAACAAGCCTGCAAGGTCTCATTTGTGCCCCTCATTTTCTTTATGAATAAACAGAGCCTCCGAGAAGTTCACTGACTGCCCAGGAGCCTGTGCTCTGAGGTGGTAGGGAAGGAAGCAAACCGTGGTCTGCCCATGGCTCCACACTTTAGATCCAACTCTGTGCCTATGAATGCCCTCTCTCCACCTCTTCTCTCAGCCCACCATCCTCTGATGACCCCTTTCTGTGAGAGGCCCATGGAGCAGTGAAAAGGGGTCCTGCAGAGATGACCTCTGAAGGATGAGGTCACCAACATCGCCATGGCATACACAGTGTAGAAGCACCAATGCAGATGCAGAAGAAGTACTAGGGTGTGTGTGTGTGTGTGTGTGTGTGTGCGCGCGCACATAGTCACAGATTCATATATGTATGTATACACACACACACACACGTATAAAGTGGCCTCAAGAAACTCAAAATCTCGGGGCGCATGGGTGGCTCAGTCGGTTGAGCGACTGCCTTCGGCTCAGGTCATGATCCTGGAGTCCCGGGATCGAGTCCCGCATCGGGCTCCCTGCTCAGCACGGAGTCTGCTTCTCCCTCTGACCCTCCTCCCTCTCATGCTCTCTGTCTCTCATTCTCTCTGTCTCAAATAAATAAATAAAATCTTTAAAAAAAAAAAAAAAAGAAAAGAAACTCAAAATCTCTTTGAGAAAATAGGAAACAATGAATAATGCAATACTGTCTTACCAATTTAGACAGTAAGAGCCATACGTAGAGTAACTATATGACTTGTCATCCGACTGGAACACTTAAGAATGAAAGGGGGGGTGGCACCTGGGTGGCTCAGTCCGTTCAGCATCTACCTTCGGCTCAGGTCATGATCTCAGGGTCCTGGGCTTGAGCCCTGCTTTGGGCTCCCAGCTCAGCGAGGAGTCTGCTTCTCCCTCTCCGTCTGGCCCTCACCCGTGTTCGTGCTCCTGCATGCTCTCTTGCTTGCACTCTCTCTCTCTCTCTCTCAAATAAATAAAACCTTAAAAAAATGGGGCACCTGGGTGGCTCAGTCATTAAGTGTCTGCCTTCGGCTCAGGTCAGGATCCCAGGGTCCTGGGATCGAGCCCCGCATCGGGCTCCCTGCTCAGCGGGAAGCCTGCGTCTCCCTCTCCCATTCCCCTGCTTGTGTTCCCTCTCTCGCTGTGTCTCTCTCTGTCAAATAAATAAATAAAATCTTTTAAAAAATAAAAAAATAAAAATAAATAAAACCTTAAAAAAAAAAAAAAAGAATGAAAGGAGGCATTGCTAACAAGTACACTGGAACAATACATATCAATGGGACTGGCCAAGTGAGCCAGGACATAAGGTCACCTAGGGTAGCTAGATGGTTGCGAGCTCCAGCAAACTTACAAAGACCCAGCTTTCAAGGGTCCTATGCAAAAGTGAATTCTGCACAATGACACCCTATCCCTTATGACAAAAGCACTAATGATTAGTTATTTGTATTATTACAGCAACGGCCCTTATAATAACTGCAGCTTCGATTGCTTAGATATACCAGATACTGTGCTGAGCCATTACAAACATCAGCTCATTTGATTCTTACAATGATGGGGGGTGGGCATTATGAGACCCATTTTACAGACTGTAAAAGAAGGTGCAGAGTTTAGGTTACGTGACATGCCAACGGCCACAAACATGAGTCCTCAAGAACTGCCTGCATTTAAAGGGCCTCATCTTAATCACAAGCTGATATAAGTTACTCCCGTATTCCTCAAGGAGGCTCTGAAATCCAAAATCCACGCCCATCTCTTACCATCCACAGCTCAGCTCCTGCCATCTCGAGTGGCTTCCTTCTCTCCATTTTAACATCTGCTTCCCTCCGCAACATCTGTCTCTCTTCTCCCCTCTGTTATCTCAGGATAGACTTTTCCCTTCTCTCTAAATATTCTTCCCCATTTCCATTCCTGTTACAAACCTCCAAAGACACCAGCTAATCTCATTTGCTGTCTAAGAGTTCCTCTATGAAGGCAAATGAAAGCCTAAGTTGTAAAATAAACTTTAAAATAATAAAGTTCTGTCACCCAATAATGACATCAGAAGTGCCCAGAAGTCCCCGTCCACGATCCCCAGAAATCCTTATTTACCTCCTGATCTGCCTTTAATTAAACCAGCTTTTCCCTAAGTACCGGCAAAACCCACACACACGTCTCACTCGATTTCCTCACCTCTGGGTTTCCGCCCGTAATTGGGAGGGCCGCCGCACCACGGCCTCCCGTCCACTGCACACATGGTCCAGGGACAGCCCAGGGGCAGGGGCTGCAGTGCCCTGGCCAAGGAACCCGACTAGGAGTGATCACAATGGGCCCGTGGGGGCCCCGGGTCCGGGACAGACCAGCATACACCCAGAGGCTGGGGCAGCCCACAAGATGCTAGGGACGTTGCTCCGTCCCAGCCGAAGCGACAAGAAGGGAAATGGGAAGGGCCAGAGGTAATGTGGAGGAGCCTGGCTCCAGGGGAGACCGGGCTGGGTCAGGGATGCAGAGGCTGGACAAAGGCCAGGATCAATTACAAGCTGCAGTCAACAGGGGCAACGGGCGGAAGGTGCCAGGCACGGGCTCTGGTAGAGAAGCGCAGGCTCAGGCGGAGAAAACTCGCACAGTAATGATCCTACTAGACAACATTCCGAGGTTCAGCAAGGCTTTGAAAATAGTAATTAGGTTTGATAACATTAGTCAATCAGAAGCTCACTGGGTCTGCCCCCTAACTCCAGTCTCAATCAGCCCTTCTCTCATTAAAGGAACGCGGATTGGTAAAAAACAAAACAAAACAAAACAAAAACCTATCATTTTAAAGGTTCCCCCAAAATTGTGTCCAGAATCAAAGCCAACTCGATGACTTTAGAATTAAAAGCCTACGCCTGAAGTTCTCATCAAAGCCATCTGGAAGGATCTGACCTCCCTTGGCCCCCATCAAATCAGTCCCAGCACCGCCCCGGTTGCCGTGAGCTTCCCTGAGCCCAGCCCTGCAGCGTGCCCCAACCAGGGAGGTCGCAGGCTCCGGCTCCTGGGGGCTACACTGCCCACTCAGGGCAGGCTTTCCACACATGGCAAAGGTCCAGAAGCTGGACAGCACAGTGAGACCACCAAGATAAGCAGCAGAGAGTGACACTGGCACATAAAATCAAGACCAGGGACCAGATTCAGGCCTGCGAGAACTGGGCCGTGGAGAGAGAACAGGGCGCTCGCAGACCAGAGGAGGACAGGGCTGCAAACTCAGGCCCCTTTGGGTGCCCTGCTGCACCAGCCCATCTCGGGGCCTTGGAGGGAGAGGAAGGGAGCTACACCAGGGGCCTGGGGTGACTTCCGAGTGAGATGGTCGGGCCCAGCTCTCAGGTGCAGAGCATTTTCAATTCGAGGAAACAGAAGAAATGGAAATGCATACCAGGATCTATGGCTGAGGTGACCACACCTTTGGGAAAACAGCTTCTCTGAACCCGGAGCCCCAGCCCAGGCCCCCACTTCAGGAGGGAAGACAGATGGACAAGAGGTGCTCCTCCAATAAGAAAGCTACGTATCTCACGATAATCAGCTTCCTGGTGAGGTTCCCATCCATCGGCCAAGGGAGTGTGTCACCATGAGCTTTGCATAGGTTTCCTGAGTCACGGGGGTCTCGATCTCCCATTCTGGGCACAGTGAGGTTCAGGTCACTCAGCCCCCATCTCACCTCCCTCCGGTGGTCACCCTGATGCCGAACCTCCTGCTGCACCCAGGGAAGACCAGGCCATGTGCTCAGGGTACCACTCCAGCCCCCGGCAGTCCTGCATCCACCAGTCCCCTCCAACCTGGGGCCACTCAGGCTGCTTTAGGCAGGAGATGGGCTCTGCAAGCATCAGGATCCCTTCTCAAAGGGATGCAGGGGCGCACATTCATGAAAATGTCACAGGGGGCAAAACCAGAGAGGACCAAAGTGTTTTGTTTTTATTTTTAATGAAACAACACAGAAGAGTAGAGTATATGGTGAAAATATAACTCAAGCATGTCTAGCCACCTGTGAGGTGGATTATGTATATTACCTGACACCTTACACACATCACAGGAAACCAAACAAAACACATTACCCTAAATAACAGGGAGAATAGGATCACAAGATAAAATACAGGATGCCCAGTTCAGTTTTTAGTGTAAGTATGTCCCATGTGATATTTGGGACATTCTTATGCTAAAAAAGTACTCATTGTTTAGCTGAAATTCAAATATAACTGGTGTCCTCTATTCCTATTTGCTAAATCTGGCATCCCTACTAAGAAACCATTCCGGGGCGCCTGGGTGGCTCAGTTGGTTAAGCGACTGCCTTCAGCTCAGGTCATGATCCTGGAGTCCCGGGATCGAGTCCCGCATCGGGCTCCCTGCTTGGCAGGGAGTCTGCTTCTCCCTATGACCTTCCTCCTTCTCATGCTCTCTGTCTCTCATTCTCTCTCTCTCAAATAAATAGATGAAATCTTTAAAAAAAAAAAAAAAGAAAAGAAAAAAGAAACCATTCCACACTTAGCCTCGGCGCGCAGCTCTATCGAAGTCCAGCGAAGGACAGCTGTAAAGGAATAAAAGTTAAATGTTGGTCTATGGAGAATAGTTTTAAAAAACCATTTCTTTCCAGAAGAGGAAGACAATGAGGAGAAATTACCCAAGTCCAGGCATGGTTTGTTACAGGAAACACCCTCTCCTGGGAGACTCAGAGGACACGGTTTTCCATCCCAGGCCTGTCACCTGTGTAGGTCACTGAATTTTTACATTAAAGGGTTAGTTTGAAGATGGGACTAGGAAATCGCTGCGTTCTTTCCAACTCTAAAATATTATGATTCTATTCAATTAGGACTATATGAAAAGGATAAACACAATGCATTTATATTCCAAGTCCTAAAAACAAACAAACAAACAAACATACAAACAAAAAAAAACCAGAGAGCTTGGAAAATACAGGTCCTTTTTTTCTTTTTTTAATATAATATACCATCACGCCACATAGTTACCTTTGTTTGTTTGTTTGTTTTTTCTGGTGAGAACAATTAAAATCTACTCTCAACAAATTCCAAGCATATAATAAAGCATTATTAAGTACAATCATCATGCCGTACATTAGGTGCCCAGAATTCATCCACCCTTCATATCTGGAACTTTATATCCTTTGGCAAGCATGTCCCCATTTCCCTTTTCCCGGCCCCTGGCAGCCAATTCTACTCTCTGCTTCTGTGAGTTTGACTATTTTAGATTCCAAATATAAGCAAGACCACGTAGATTTCTCTTCCTGTGTCTGGCTTATTTCACTGAGTGTAACGTCCTCAAGGTTCATTCATACTATCACAAATGACAGGATTTCCTTTTTTATGGCCAAATAATGTTCCACCGTATATTTATACCACATTTTCTTTACCCATTCATGTAACAACAAACACTTGACTTTCCAGCAGGCAGAGAATACCTATGGCCGAGTTCTAAGACATAATGCCAGAAACAGGATCAGAAAAGACAGAGGTAAACTCATAAGCCCAAGTACATTATCTCGGCCTCTAAAGCTGTATGCATCCCAAACATTCTGATTCTGATAGAAGAGAAATAGCCCTTCCGTAAGACAGCTCTCTCTAAGACTGCGTCTGACTCCAAATGTGTACCTTAACAATGATTTGTTACTGTGAAAATACTTTCTTAAAATAAAATCCACTGATCCCCGTAAAGAGAATTTGTTTCAGATAGGGTAAAGCTCAATTAATCACAAAAGATCTGGTCAGGCTTCCGGAAGACCATGCCAATGGCTGGCAGAAGTCAAGCACATGGATTCTCAGCAATGATGAAGAGGAATATCAATCAAGTTCGTATGATCACAACTATCTCTTCTCTACACATCCAAGAATGTCTTCCAAAGAAGACGAATTCATTCTAAATTTAAAAATCATTTGGGGGCTCCTGGGTGGCTTAGTCGGTTAAGCATCTGCCTTCGGCTCAGGTCATGATCTCAGGGTCCTGGGATTGAGCCCCATGTCAGGCTTCCTGCTCAGTGGGGAGTCTGCTTCTCCCTCTCCCTCTGCCCCTTCCTCCCGCTCGTGTGCACTCTCTCTCTCAAATAAGTAAATGAAATCTTTTAAAAAATAAATAAATAAAAATAAAAATCATCTGGGAACTACGAAAGCTCACCTTTCTCTTCTAATATATAAATAAGCAAAAAGGAAATGTAAAGACTCAGTTAATTCCAAAATAGCTAAGTATTTTGGGTTGGATCTGCCCCAAGATGTCTAATTTATCTCAGCAAAGACACATTTGTACATTTACAGCAAAAAACAGTTAAAACATTCAAGAGTGCGCATGCTTATTTTGTTGGGAAAATTATACACATTTGTTTGATTAGCTTTGGTAAATAAAATAACCAAGTCATCACTCAAGACTCAGAAGTGGCTACAAAATTGATTCCAAGAAATGTCAAAATAAATCACACCTTAAAAATGCATGGTATGTAACTTCTAAAAATGAAAACCACATCTATCTCTGTCAGAGTTGTGAAGACTGTGCATTAAAATTATATCAAAAGCGAATGCATTTTTGAAGGGAAAATATTGATTTAATTGACTCTTCCTGACGAGTGATTCAAATCATGATTTGAATCAACTCGATTTTAATCGCGCCCACCCTACCCAAAAGTCACTTATACATGCCTCCGGAGCGCATGACGTTATTTTCAGTGGTCTACTGGCCTAGTTACATGATGCTGAGACTGATATGAGAAGGACGTGTTCCCCGTGCCATGCAAACAGGACAAGGAGCAGATAATCCTGGGAAGGCCAACCAAGCACCAACTACAGACTGTCCCTGATTTACGATGGTTTAACTTGCACCTCTTTGACTTTGCCATGGTGCAAAGCGATATGCATTCAGCAGAAAACGTACTTTACGTTTTGAACTTTGATCTTTTCTCAGGCTAGTAATATGCAGTACGATACTCTCGTGATGCTGGGCAGTGGCAGCGAGCACAGCTCCCGGTCAGCCTCGTGACCACGAGGGTGAACCACCTATAGACTTACAACCCCCCCCCCCCCCCCGCCCCCAGACAACCATTCTGCTTTTCACTTTCAGGTCAATATTCCATAAATTACATGAGATGTCAATGAGCATGCACAGGTGAAGACAGCCACGCGGGATCCAGAGTGCAGGTGTCAAGGCCAAGCCTGGGGACTGAAGTTCATGTGTCACACTCAAGGCTCTTGTAGAATTCTGGGATGGAAGTCAGGAACAAGGCTGACCTCGGTCACAGGGGACTGTAGTACTCACTGGACCTCAGCCATAGGAGACGCTGACAGCCACAGACCAGGACAAGGCAGAAGCTAGGAGGACACCAGTTTTTAGAACAAAAGGATTCGAGGGGCCCCACAAGAAGTTGACCAGATGCTCAACACATGAGGTAGGGGTTCAGCGAAATGGGACAGTTAGTCAGATAAATTAGCTGCAACTTCTGTCTCAGCTTCCTAAAAGGGAGTATCGATCGGCCTCCCTAAGATTTAGAATGTGTGGCACAGGCCAGCTGGGTACCCGGGAAGTGCTCGGTATTAATTATTGCTGCTGCTGGTGAAGGATTCCCTGCTAGTGTAACCAACTGTCCAGCTTGCCCAGGACTGACGGGTTTCCTAAGATGCAGGACATCTGGTGCCAAAGCCAGAAAGAGCCAGACAAACTGGGATGGCGGGTCCTTCTCTCCCTGAGGCTGATCACAGAGCCCAGGGGTGGGCCAGAAGCTGCAGGTGGTCCCAAGAGCCTTTAGCTTCAGGATCAAAGGCCAGTTGAGTCAGGGGAGCCAGGTACACACATCTTCTCAAGGGCAAAGCAGGATTTTCTTGTTTGAGGACCACGTCTAGCTTATCCCTTCACGGCACCTGGTGAAGGGAACGTACCGAATCGATAACTGTTAACGAGCTGCCCAGTCTAATCATTTCCTCCTGACGGTTCCAGTTAAAGAGAACAGAACAGGAGGCAGGAGGGGATGGTGAGGACGCGGGGTCTGGCTGTGCCTGGGGTCATGGACTTTCAGCTGGGTAGTTCATATGATCCCAACTATCTCTTCTCTACACAACCTTCCCTTCCCCGAGTGTTCACCTCTGCCCCGTGCCTCACCACGGGGGCTGGGCAGGTGACCGGCCCCCTGCCCACACCCACCGCATAAGCAAGCCCAGTGCTGGGGCCGGGACGCCCACCTGCTGCCTCCTTGGACGCGCCTCTAGGGAAAGGCCTGAGCACTTGGCTGTGAACAAGCTCAGGATGCCGTGATTCTGTGGGCAGCCCCGTGCCTCCGTGTCAGGCAGCCGTGAGCCAAGGCCCTCCCCACAACCCTGTCACCGAGCCCCCTGTGTGACCTGAGGGAAGGGCAGTCACCCAGTGTGGGTCCCTACTTCCTCTCTTGTTGCTGGTGAATCTTCAGACGGGGGAACATGGAAGGCCTGGAAAATCCTGGGGACAGGCTGCTGCCGGGGAAGCAGCCAGGGACCACCTTAGCTCCCCGAGGGGCTTGGGGAAGGACTGAGGCACACGGTTTCTGCAGTCTGCCAGCACGCTGCACAGCAGAAAGGAAGTGCACTGGGCTCGCCGTCCAAACCTCCAATTCAGCCTCAGCAAACCCTCCGTCCTCTATTCTCAACACAAAACTCCAAAATAAGCATTACTATACTCCTTCCTTTTCTTGGTGAGAGAGCCTCAGAAAGTGGAAGATGAGGCTAAGAGAAGAGTTGTTCAAGACAAGGAAGCTGTTAGGTGGTTCGGTGTGTTGGCTGAAGCTCAAACAGTTGATTCCGAAACCCTGAAGGTGTGGCTCTGGACGGGGACCAGGAACGTGCACCAAACTAATGATGGTGGATGCGAGAAAGCAGAAACTTCAGGGCCAGAAGGAGTGTCCCCTTTGGGCCAGCCGTCCAGTGTGGCATTCGAAGCCCCTCAGGAGGTATGTACAGCTCCTCCACCTTTATTAAGGGCTTCGATGTTCTGACCTGAAGCTCAGCTTGCCTGGGTCACGGAGGTGGGGCTGGTGACCTCCTTGGGAACACTGTTCAGGCGGGCTGGTGAAAGAGGATCATGGGTGTGGACGCCCTACCCATCAGGACTGGAATAATGGCTCTGCTCCTTGACAACTTAGTGCCTGAAGCAAGTCACTTAACCCCGCTGAACCTCCACCTCCTCGTCTACAAGCTGGCTCAGCCATTGCTGGTGTGAGCATTCAAGACAGTGTGTGTGTCACGCTTAGCACTGCATGGGGTGCAGTGCAGCCCTCCATACGTGGGGACCGTCACTTCAAGCAGACACCTGCTGACCCGCCAGGGTGCCAGGCCCACCAGACAAACAGAAGAGAGCCCACTCCCCCACTGATGGCGTTTGACCAGACTGACTTGTCGGACTAGGTGCCTGACCAGGAGTCTCCTCCTGGACTAGGAGTCTCCAATCCTTGCTCCTCATCTTCCAGGCACCCAGAAAGGCGGTCCAGGATCAAGACAAAGACTTCTAGAGAAAGGATGGAGCCAGTGCTCAAGCATGACCTTCAGAGCTTCGAAAAGATGCTCCCGAGAACAGCTACAGATGAGTTCAAATCCGAGCCAAAAGACAACAAGGGAGGCTCACCCCCGGACAGCAACACGGAGGGAGCAGGAAGTACAGCAGGAGAGGCAGGGAAGTCGGTCCCCGCCGCACCCCGGCCCGGGCACCCGTGGGCTCACCACGGAACCCCAAGTCCCACACGAGACCCTGCCACCTCTGCCCGACCCTCCCCCTTGGCCACGCCATCATTGCCCCTCGTCTTTCCCTGTGCTCTCTAGCAGCCACTCCCTTTCCTCTCCGTGCATTACCATGAGCCTTCAGCTCTCTCCTCCTTTCTGATGCTCCTCTAATTGAAGCGCTCAGTTCTGGCCCACATGTGACACCAGCTCTACCACCACCACAGCCGACCCTGGCCATCCGGCCTTCACTGCACTGGGACCACACTCTATTCCAGGCTAGCCCTTGGTTTTCAGGCACACAGAGTTGTTAGCTCTTCGCCCCTGACACCTGCTACTACCCTCCCAGGCGCATCCTTTCAACCACACAGACCAGCTCAGGCCCCTGGGCATGGGACCGCCCTGCCGAAGCAGGTTCCTTCAGAGTATCTGCCTCACAGCCGTGCTCTTAATCACCAGGCTCTACAGCTCCCCAATTCCTTGACCTTTCCTTTCCAACCCCCTCCAGGCCTTTCTACTACGGAAGAATGTGACCTTGAGCAAGTACCCTCATCTTCTGCAGCTGTGGTTATAGCTATAAAGATAGGAGTTATACAAGTTATGTTCGCAGGTGAGATGAAAAATAGCCCTATGAATTTAGGAATACCTTCAAACGAATTTGTACTCTATTCATTATAATGCCATCATTTGAGAAAGAGTAATCCACCTATGAGTGAGATTTATTCCTTAGTTATCCAACAGCAAAGGAGTGACTGGTGTACTATGGATCCTCAGACCCATGGTCATATTTCCACAGCCCTCTGAGGGTCCACAGCCTGCAGGCTGGCAAACAATAAACTCGACAGTCTCCAAGGGCCTTTCGAATTCATTAATTCAACAAATATTTACTGAGTGCCTGCTAAGTTAGAAGTGTACGTCCTACTTAGGGAGAGAGAAAACATCCAAGGGAACAAGTAAAAGAATGACCAATGATGCTAACTGGTAGGACACATATAAAAATGAGGCAGCATGTGGGGGACTGAATGGGGAAGGAGGGCTTCTCCAGGGTAGTGACATGTGTCTTCAGGACCTGGACGGTGACCAGACACCAGTCACGGGCGGGGGAGCAAGGATCGGGAGAAGAGCAAAAGGCATTGCAGGCATAAGAAATAGCCTTCATAAAGGCTCTGAGGCAGGTGCCAACGTGGTCTGTTTAGCTGAGGGTGAGGACATTGAGGGGCAAATTATAGAGGGGAAAACAATTCCATGTGGAGGTGTTAAGTTTGGGGGGTGACCATGACATCCAAATGTCAATGTCAAGATGGCTGAATAGGAAAGGAGGCTAAAAATCAGATCCCTGTGTTACAAACATACATTCAGGAGTCACCGACAGAGAGAAGGTATTCAAACTCAGTGAACAGCAATGGGGTTTAGAGAAAACAGAGAAGAGAAGAGGAGCTTTGGACCAAGTTATTAGAAATGCCACCATGGAGCTGGGGGCAGACGAGGAGTCAGGGAGAGAGGAGGAAAGCCAGGAGCTGCTCCAGTTGTGAAACCCAAAAAAGAAAGGAAGAGGGAGTGACCCACTAGGTGGAGGAAGTAAGACAAGGATGGAACCACATCCGTTGGCTTTTTCAGTATGGACGACGTTGCTGACCTTGACAAGATGGGCCCAGATGAGGTGGTTGTGGCAGAGCCACTGGAGTGAGATGAAGAGAAAAAGGGACGGGAGGAATTGGGGCATCGTGCATGAGCAACCCCTTTTAAATGTTTGGCTATCCAGAGAGCCAGAACAAAGGCACTAAAGAGGAAAGAACATGGTCTATTATTGTTCAGCAAGTACTCGCTCCCTTTCTCAGTCTCCATGAGAGGAGGGTGCTCCCCAGACCACTGATGTTGGGCATGGACATCTGATGTGACTTGGCCAACAAGACATGCAGATATGCCCTCAACAAGGGCTTGAGATGTGCTTGCCTGATTGGGCCTGTTCTTTTTGGCTCCTGTCTTCCTCCACGAGAAGAACATCCTCTGGATGATGGAGGATGAATGACATGTGGCACAGACTAGAATGCAACCCACAACTCGGGAGCCCAGCCTAGATCTGCGGAGCCCTAGCCAGCCCGCAAGCCTAGAAGCAAAAATACTTCTTGTATGCCTGCAACGCCGTGGTTATTTATTACGCAGTACTATGGAGGATAGAGCTGACTGACACAAGGGAGAAATGTGTACTTAGATAGGGTTATTTTTTAAATATGTGTTGCCAGATATATTTATATACCAATGGGAAAATGATCTATTGAAATGAAAGAGGATTTGGGTGCCTGGGAGAGGTAAGCTAGCTTTGAAGGGCAACATCGATGAGAAGAGCAGGAGGGGATGAGATCCCCAGGACAAGTGGAGGAGCCGGCCTTAGATCAGCAAGGGAGTGTATCCTCCATTGGTATAAGAGGGGGAAAGGTAGATGCAGATGCCAGATGGGAGGGGAAAGATGAACTCAGACAGAATGGACTCAATCTTCTCAAGGAATGATGAGGCAAAGTCAAGTGTGGGGAGTGTGGTTGGGAGGGGTGAAGGGGGCACCTTGTCGTCCCGTTTGTTCTTCCTTAAATGTCCTTTTAATTTTCTGCAGTGATGTAAATTCTATGAAGTCCCACTTTCTCCTTGAAAGTGTCTGCTAATGACTCTAGCCTACCGCAGCCCTTCCCTTTTCCTACCGCATCTGTAATCTCCACCCCGGCCCAACACTTGATTAGCCTTCTCATTGTCTGATGCAGGACTTATTCACCCCGTCCCTCTGCTGGACGTGAGCTTGATGAGCCATGGGGGTCATGCCATCTGCTTCTTCTGAACCCCCCACAATACCAATGGCACACTGATGTTCATGCCAAGGAGGCTTAATTACTTGTTAACTGGCTCAAGAAGAAAAAGTATTTGTTACTGTCTGCTAGGACAGCCCGCTTGGACCAAAACAAATCAAGCAAGATCAGCTGGTAAGAGTTAGCCACCAGAACTATTGTTTTTGAAGACAAACATGTTTTCTGGTTCGGTTTTTTTTTCCCTCCCCTCACTTCTTATGCCAACTTCCCTGAAGCCTGATCCATTTTCTTTTCTTGACTGTTTCAAAAATTCTTTCATCAGTCCTGCCTTGGATGTACTGACATCTTCCCTGGGAAAGCAGAGGGCTATTTTCCAGATGTTCTTTAATGCCATTGCTTAGAGGGCTTTCTGTTTTATTTTTAATGAAACAAAATCTGCCAGATCTGACAGGTGATGCTAGGGAGTCTGTATTTCATGCAAGGGGTCCCAGAAATAACAAGCAGCCGGCATGCTCCCTCCATCCCAGCTATACGGATCTTATTTCTATCTGAAGGGGAACAGAGGGAGCTCACTCTCAAGGGCCTTCCCAGGCTGAGCCTGAGGACTGAGTGAACCTTGAAGCCCTGGTTCAAGGAACCTGTCAGTTTCAGAAGGTCCCGCACTGCCATCTTTAACACCCACCAGTTATATGTGGAGAAAACAGGTTTGGTCCAGAGAACGCCTGCTTGGCAACAGGGCCACCACAGGCAAACTCGTGAGGCACGTAAGGGTGCTCACCTTCTGCCCTCTCAAGACCTCTAACCTATCCTCCCAAGTTTCCATCATTTCCAGAATTGCAAGCCTGCCCACCCCTCCTCCTCTGTTGGAGCAAAGTGTCCCTCAAGAAGTGCTCCAGTCCACAGCTGGGCTAGGGGCGGGTCCCCTTTTCTGAGCTTCCAGGAGCACCCAACTCTTAGCTTCTAACCAAGGGCTGAACTGTCATCAGGTATTTCCCCCACAAGACTCCAAGCTCTCTGGGTCTGGGGTTGTATCTTACCCATCTGTATTTCCTTCTTTAGCAGTGTGCCAGGCACAAGTGGGTGCCCAAGAAATGGTTTGTTATACACTAACACAGGTAGGAAGAGAACGTGACCCAAGCCTCAGCTCTGCCTGAACTGTGGAGCCCAAGATAGTCACTTAATCTTTAAGGGACTTTCTCCTCATCTGTGAAGGTAGATATGAAAGTATCTACTTCACAGGTGCTGTGAGGACAGAATCAAATAATGCATGTTTTAGAAACTGGCAAGTGTTTTTACAAAGGGAAGTCATTAGGGCTAATTCATACTAAAGTTGTAAAGACTATATTACCTGTCCCTCCGACTTCCCTTCTCCTTTTCCACAGAGGGCAATGTTTTCCTCCTTGAGCAGTGGTGATATTTTAGGCTTGGGTGAAAGCAACTGTCTTTGCTTTGATTGAGGGACCTTATGGACAGAACACAAACTAGAGGTCAGCAAAATGTGGCCCACCACCCAGATCTAACCTACAACCTGTTTTTGTATGACAGATGAGCTAAGAGTGATTTTTACATTTTTAAGTGGATGGGGAAAAAGAGGAGTATTTCGTGACACATGAAGTTACATGAAATTCAAATTAGAGCATCCATAAATAAAGACTGAAGCACAGCCACACTCATTTGTTTACATACTGTCTATGGCTGCTTTCATGCTACACCAGAAAGCTATTGGAGAGTAGCTGCAACAAAGACCATATTGCCTGTAAAGCCAAACTCTTTACTAACGGGCCCTTTAGTTAAAAAGTCCGCCAACTCCTGATATAGACCATCTCTCTACCTGCCCCAAGGCTACTCCTAGAAAAAGATCTAGAATGAGCTGGGATTTGATGCTGGGCTGGGAATTCCACTTTAAGAGAGATTACAGACAAAATGGATCGTATTCAGGAAGGCAAACAGGAATATGCTGGGGTTCGGACACGTATGTATCAGAGGAAGAACAGTTAGAGAGTTAATTAAGGGGGTGCCTTCAACTGTCCAAGACCTGTCACGAGGAAAGAAGATAAGGATCCTGCTCTGGCTGCAAGGAGTAAACGCAGGGTCAGAGACCCATTTCAGCCCCGTACAAAGAAGTATCCGGGCTGTCTGAGCTGTCTTAAGCCATGAGTTCCCTATCACTACATATATTCGAGGTAGTGAATGTACAATGCCAAAAGAATGAAATGTAGTGGGCGCCTGGGTGGCTCAGTTGGTTAAGCGACTGCCTTCGGCTCAGGTCATGATCCTGGAGTCCCGGGATCGAGTCCCGCATCGGGCTCCCTGCTTGGCAGGGAGTCTGCTTCTCCCTCTGACCCTCCCCCCTCTCATGTGCTCTCTCTCATTCTCTCTCTCTCAAATAAAAATAAATAAAATCTTTAAAAAAAAAAAAAAGAATGAAATGTAGTGATTGGTGACCAGTATCTGGTCATCTTTTAGGACATTACTCATCTCGCCAAGACCTCCTTAACTACCCCATGAGCATCCACAGGGCAGGACGTCCTGGGATGCCGTGTTTGTGCAACATGCCTCGGCCAGGGCTTAGGGGACTAGGAATGACTCCTGTCTGGGGCTGGGCCCACTGAGGTCTTTTACCTTAGAATTGAGAGCAGCTCAGGGAGGAGAGAGAGGACAAGGGGGCTCTGTGTGGCTGCAGGGTAACCCTTCTGCCCACCATGTGAGCTGAGGAGAAGAGAAGGTTAGTCTGCCGGGAAAGAGGAATACAGCAGATATATAGAGAGGACAAAGAGGAGGCAGAGGAAGAACTATTTCGGGGGCTCCGCAAAGACTTTAGGTCCTGGGCTCCCAACTCTTCAGGAGGCCCAGGTTCAGAGTCTCATTTTGCAGGAGCTAGCTTGGGGTGGATTCTCTGACTTACAGCTCGAACAACCGTAAGGGGAGACTCAGGGAGGGCCCGGCCAGGCTCTGCTAGGACTGGGGACTTCAGATCCTATTAGCCAATCTAGAGGAGCGGCCAATGCCACCTCTCTAGGCAGTGTGTGAGGGGGTCTGGAACCACACATCCCATGCAGGGAGCAAAGACATGATATGTGATTCCCACACACCGTGCTTGTGTCTCTCCTCTTCAAGAAGAGAATAACATGAGTCTATCACACCCCGCTGCTGCAAAGAATAATGAATAGCACTGTTAATACATGACAAGTGGTACATCTCTTATTATTATCTATCATGTATACATCATCTTATTTCCGTAATATCCAGCAGGCGTTGAATGCAAATGGCTCGAGAAACTTCTGCAGGCTTGCAGCCTCTCAGAAAGAAAAACATCCGTGAGCACAGAACAATAAAGCTGCCAGGTTAGTCCATGGTCCAGGCTCAACTACCCTGAGCAGGACTTGAGAAACCCCTTTCAAGCACGTTGATTGACTAGAAAACCACAGAACGCAGGTAATTCACATTTATTTGGGTACAGTAAGATCCACTCAGCTGCGGGCTTTGACCTGGCTCCATTTGTAGGCCAAAGCTATTTGTGTGATCAGAAAGCCACAGAAACTGGACATTTGACACTATGTGGCCAGGTGCCCTCGGTCACTCTCTGGCCTTGGGGGTATCCCTTGATCCATTTTATTCCACATGCCAGACTTCATCATCTCCCAGGTGTCTCAGCTTCTTCTCTGCTCTCAGCATTTAGCATAGAGAGAACAGAAATTCATGATTAGTTTCCCCAAAGGACATGAGGCTGGCTTGAAGACTGGAAGGCACAGGCCATGTCCGGTCCAGCAATGATGTTCCTACACAGACTGGCTGTAGGGGATATGCTGGGTGGGGGCAAGGAAGGGAGTTGGAGAAACTGGGCTCTGGTCCCATTGCTGCCCCGGAGATACTGGGCCCCATGCAGGCCATTTCTCCTTTCTGCCCTTAGTGGTTTGTCTTTCAGTGAGCAGACTGGACTGGGAGCAAGGTCAGAGCCACGGGGTAGGACTATCAAGGTCAAAATGAGGAAGAGGCCAAGAGCTGATACAAAAGAACCACCAGGCAAATGTCAAGTCTGGAGTGGGATCAATGAGCATATTCTAGCTGAGTCACTAAGGGTACAAATAATGTGCTGAGTTAAAGAGGTATAAATAGAGAAGAGTCGAGACAACACAGAGGTGACTTAATTTTGGTAGAGATGTGGGGGCGCCTGGGTGGCTCAGTCGTTAAGCATCTGCCTTCAGCTCGGGTCATGATCCCAGGGTCCTGGGATTGAGCCCCACATTGGGGTCCCTGGTCAGCGGGAGCCCTGCTTCTCCCTCTCCCACTCCCCCTCTCACTGTGTCTCTCTCTGTCAGAAAAATAAATAAAATCTTAAAAAAAAAATTTTGGTAGAGATGTGGCACCTTAATAACTTAATGCCACCAACACAAATACCACTAGGTAGAGTGACCACCAGGATCCCACCCAGCATTCAGTGTCTATGAATTGCAACCTTGCTCCAGATGTGTTCACAAATATGCATCAGCCCCAACAACAGAACAACAGCAAGCCAAGTATCTGGCCCAGCATGGGCTCTGCATTAAGCTACTCCTTCCTACCTAGTGCTAACTGGCACAGGGGAAATCATCCTTAAAAAGGATGTACACCAAAGTCTCCATTTCCAATTATACAAAAAAATGGTTTCTGCTCCAACTTCCTACTCTATACCCTCCCACTAAAATGTTCTCTGGTCCTGAAAAAAAAAAAAAAAGTCAACCTTCCTACTCATGAGGACAAGTAATGATTACACCAGGTCACCGAAAAATAATAGATTTTAAAACTCTTGACCCTTCATGGGTAGAATGCCGGCTGGCTAGAAAGAGAAGAAGATTTCTTTCCAAGACCATCTGTTTAATATCCTAATCTCTTCCAGGCTATCTCTCAGAGCCATTATTAAATATAAATATACTCAACACATCAACTCCTTTCTCTAGAAAAATTTCCCAAAGCAGCTGAGATTTATGACTTAGGAGAAGTCTCTACCTTCCTCTCCACCTTCAAAGCCAGCAACAGAGGGTGGAGTCCTCACATTGAATCACTCTGACCCCCTCTTCTGCCTCCTTCTTCCACTTTTTTTTAAGATTTTATTTTTTGAGGAATCTCTACAGCCAATATGGGGCTCAAACTTACAACCCTGAGATCAAGAGTCGCCTGCTCTACTGACTGAGCCAGCCAAGGGCCCCATCCCTCTTCCACTTTAAAGACTCTGTGATTATACCGGACTCACCTGGGTAATCCAGGATCCTCTCCTTATTTAAAGGTCAACTGATTAGCAACTCAACTCCCCTTTGTCATGTAATGGACATGTACAATTCCTGGGAATTAGGAGAGGTCATCTTTTAAGGGTGAGAGCGTGGGGGAGAGAGGGCATTATTTTACCTACCACAGTACTATCTCAGGCTGAGAAACAGTTTCCGGTACCAGCTAAGCACGGGACCCTGGCTAAACCGCCTGTCATTTTGGTTCCTTCTTCGAAAACCGAGGGCTTTAGTCTAAGAAGATCTTTAAGATCTATTACTTCGGGGGGATAAAACAAGATCATTACCAAACAAACAGATCTAAGAAGACACTTTTCAAGAGTGTTACAGTCTATGAGAAAATAAAATAGGGTTTTTGTTACAGAGAGACACCAAGGGTGCTGCTAACTGGACTTTTCCGCTTTGCTGGCTAATTCCTCCTCCATGTAAGCCCATTTGGGTCAGGTTTCCTGTTGGTCACAGCCAAGCATCTTAACACAAGTGGTGCTCACCCCCCACCCCATGAGCCCTTCCAATACCGCGCTGTCCACGCAGCAACCCTGCACTGACCAAATGACACCTCTTCGATCACGGGAAATGGGCAGATGGGAAAGAACCCAGAACTGGCATGTTCCAGCTCAGAACCGCAGGTTCTAGCTCTGGCTCACCACTGACTAGCTGAGTACCTTCTACCTGGGCTGGAGTGTTTCCTCACCAGTGAACCGGGGGATTTTCATGAGTCAATCTCTATGATCCATTCACTCCATCAGGTTATGTCCTATGCTCCCATTTGTAGGAGCTGCTCAGACGTACATCATAATAGGGAGCTGAGTAATCTCAAGCCGGCATCAATCACCGTCCTACATTTCTATTAAAAAGCTGCAAAACAAGCATCTCACACTCGATCCAGATCCATACCAAATCGTCAAGGGAGATGCAAACTGCACACTCAGCAAACGCACTGCATTCTACAAACAAATACTCTAGTGCCTAATAAAAGTTAGTGATTCGAGATGGTACTGATTTTACCTGAAAAACTCATGGTGGACTCCAAGGAGTTCTGCCTCTATCCTTCACGGCTTACTAGGGAGGGGAAAGGATGCAAGCAAATTACATTTGGTTGAGGTCGAAGCATTCGTACCCTTTTCTGTACGTGCAGACAAGGGGGCATGCATATCTTGTGACAAATATATCAGTGAATATGTCCAAATCCTGTTAGTGTAATAATCCTCTTTTTAAAAAATGCATTTACATGGTTTTTTAAAAAAAAGGCATACAATGAAGTTTCCCTTCTACCCTGGTCCATCCCTAGTTCACATCAAAACCATTGTTAGTTTGTTGTATATGCCTCCTGAATTTCTTATGCATATAGATGCCAATATAAATACATTCTAATTCTGCCCCATTCCCACTCCACCACCTTTCATATGAAATTAGTATTGTATACACATTGTTCTACATCTTATTTTTCATCTGGCAATCCGAAAGGTGAAGTATGGTATTTAGATACAGATTTAATTAGATTTTTTTATGAGGTAAGGTTGAGCATATCTCTTAACAGATTGAGGACACTTTATATTTCTTTTTCCATGAATTATCTGGTATATACTTTGCCTATTTTTTTCTATTAGATTGAAATGCTTTATTTTATTGACTCTTTGGAGCTCTTTATTTATTAAGATGATCAGTCCTCTGTCAGTTTACTTTATGTAGATTATTTTCACCACTCAGATGATTTTGTTGGGGTTTCTTTCTTTCCATTTTTATCTAGTCACATATGTATATCAGATTTTTCTTTTATGGATTCTGGATTTAAATCTTGGTTAGAAAGGCCTCCTCTGTGCTATCTTCTGGTACTTTTATAGTTTTAACATTTAGATCTTTTTTTTTAAGATTATTTATTCATTTGAGAGAGAGAGAGAGCATGAGCAGGGAGAGAGGCAGAGGGAGAGGGAGAAGCAGGCTCTCCACCGAGCCAGGAGCCCGATGTGGGGCTCAATCCCAGGACCCCGGGATCATGACCTGAGCCGAAGGCAGATGCTTAACCATCTGAGCCACCCAGGCGCCCCTTAACATTTAGATCTTATTTTTGTTTTGAATTTTATCCTGGTGTGTAATAAGGTGTGAGGTATGGATCCAATTTTGTTTCTCCCCCATAGGACAACCAGTTATCCTAAAAGCACATTTAAACTTTTCCCCCAGTGATTTGAGATGCCACCTTTACCAAACACTAAATGATCATATGCAATTGGATCTATTTATAGATTATTCACTCTGTTCCTTTTTAACTATTTGTGTATGTGCCTATAACATTCTGTTTCAATAAATAAGGTACTATAATAAGTTCTAGTATCCAGGCACCTGGGTGGCTCAGTCGGTTAAGTGTCCACCTCTTGATTTCATCTCAGTTCATGATCTCAGCGTCGTGAGAATGAGCCCTGCATTGGGCTCCACACTCAGCAGGGAGTCTGTTTGAGATTCTCTCTCTCTCCCTCTACCCTTCCCCCTACGTGTGTACTCTCTCTCTCTCTAAAATAATAAATAGATCTTAAAAAAAAAAGAAATGTGTATTTAAAAAATAAGTTATAGTACCCAGTAGGGTCAGTCCTCCCACATTGTTTCTCTTTTTCAGAATTTTTTTGAGTATTCTTATTTGTGTGTATGTGTGTGAATTTTAAAACTTACCTGATTAAAGAAAAAAGGGACATCTGGTACTTTTATTTAGACTGCATTATATTTACCAATTAAAGAGAATGGCATCTATTGTTTTTCTGTCATGATACATCGCTCCATTTGCTCAAGGCTCCTTTTGTATCTTTCAGTGCTGCTTTTCAATACTCTTACATGGGGGCACCTGGGTGGCTCAGTCGTTAGGCATCTGCCTTCAGTTCGGGTCATGATCCCAGGGTCCTGGGATCGAGCCCCACGTCAGGCTCCCTGCTCAGTGGGAAGCCTGCTTCTCCCTCTCCCACTCCCCCTGCTTGTGTTCCCTCTCTCGCTGTGTCTCTCTCTGTCAAATAAATAAATAAAATCTTAAAATAAATAAATATATAAATAAATACTCTTAAATGTCCAACATCTGCCAAGCTCATCATCGTTTTATGTTTTTTGATGTTATTGTAACTGAGAGCTTTTCCTCCTATGTGTATTCTGTCTGATGTCTGTATATATGAAAGGTATTAATTTGTTTACTGATTTTTGCACATTGTTACTTTATGGGATTCTTTCATTGTCTGGAATAGTTTTCCAGTGATTTCTCTTATGTTCTCCAACCATACAACCACAATACCTCTACATAGAGTGACCCTCACCTCCTCTGCACTTCTCTCTTCGAATCAATTTCTCTTGTCTAGTGCATTGGCAAGCATCACCAATGCAAAAGGAATCGTCATACTAACAGTGTAGATCCCTGTTCTTTACTTTAGTGAGAATTCCTTTGTTGTTTCCCCATGAAGCCTGATGCTGGCTTTTTGTCTGCGGTAGATGTATTTTTAGCATGGTAAGAAAGTATCCAGTTGTCCTGTTGTCTTGGGTGTATTTTTTATTAAAACATGATCACTGAACTTTCTCAAAGCCCTTTTCAGAATCTATGAAGATAACCATGAATATTTTTTATGCTAATGTTCACTAGTGTAGAACTGTATCTGCATTCTAGGAATAAAACCCTCTTGATTGTGACATATGTATTCAAATGTATTGCTGAAGTTGTCTTGCTGAAATTTTTTTTTAGAATTCTGAATTGATATTCATAATGGGATTAGTCTTTGGTTTTCTCTTTGTGCCTTCTTTGTCAGACTTGTAACTGTTTCTCCTTCTTTGTCTATGCTCTGGAACATATTGGAATTGTCTGTTCCTTGATAGAATTTTCCCTGTAAAACCTTTTGGACTGGTGATTTCTTCTTTGGGGTAGGGTATACGTTGTTTGAAAGTCTGGGGGGTTTTTTTGTTTTTTTTTAATTTCCACTTTGGATACTTTGGATTCCTTTCTGGGGTCATTTAAGTAAATTTTATTTTCTTGGAAGAAAATCTAGTTCACTTAGGCTTTCAAATGTATTTGCATATGGCTCCTGGGTGGCTCAGTTGGTTAAACTACTGCCTTCGGTTCAGGTCATGACCCTGGGATCAGCCCCACATCAGTCTTCCTGCTCAGATGGGAGCCTGCTTCCCCTTCTCCCTCTGCCTGCCACTCTCCCTGCTTGTACTCTCTGGCTCTCTCTCTCTGTCAAATAAATAAATAAAATCTTTTAAAAAATGTATTTGCATAGAGCTGAGTCCAGCAGTCTCTTGTGACTCCTTTAATTTCCTATTTACGTTATTATTTCCCACATATCATTTCTTATTTTATGTATGTGTACTTGCTCCCACATTCTCTTGATTAGATTAACTAGTAGTTTATGTTGCTTTTCCCCAAAACCAGCTTTGAAATTTATTTCAACTGCTTTCTTTTCTAACTCGTTAATTTTACTTTTATCTATGTCTTCCTTCTGCTTTCCCTCTGCCATAATCTGTTTCATTCTGTTGTAATTCCTTGACTCCGATGATTTATTTATATGTTTTCATTCTTTTGTGTAAATATTTAAGACCATCATTTTTCCTCTGAGTACGGCTTTAGCTATAGCACATCTGTTCTGATAGTGCTTTCATTAAACATTGTTTTCCAGAAAATCTGCAACTTTAGTTTTTATTTTCCTCTTTAAGCCATGCATTAAGTGTTTTGTTTTGATTTGATTTGATTTGATTTTACATTCAGTGTAATGGTCTTTTGCTTTTCTGATTTAGTATTAATTTCTAGCTTAATTGTATCAGAGAATACTGCTTCTACTTTTTTCCCACCTTTTGGGATTTTCTGAAGTTATCTTTGTCCCCTAATAGATGGTTAATATTTGTGAATGTGTCATGGGCCCCTGAAAGATGTATTCTCTTCATTTAGTCTACAGGGCTTGCTATTTATCCATGGGGTCTTCTTTATTACGTTAATTAGGTCTTCAGTATTGATTTTTATTCTTTGTCTAGTTATCTGGAGATTGAAACATGTGAATTAAAGTGATCTGTTACTAGTGGGCTTTCGTCTATTGCTCCATGCATCTCCTGAAATTCGTCCTTTCAATACTGCTGCTATGCTTTTTTTTTCCATGTGAAATGTACACTTTGCATTATAAAGTTCCTTTATTTCATTAAATGCATTTTAACCTGAATTCTACTTCATGTGATGCAGACTCATCATTACTACTCTTTATTTCTGTATTTCCCTCACATTCCTTTACTTATCCTTCCTGTATTTCCAACATTCCTGCATCACTTTACTGTTGGGGCATCTCTACAGATAATATACAATTAGGTTGTGATTTGTGATCCAATCTGAAAATCTTTTTAAAAGGTAAGTTAAACTCATTTATATTTAGCAACACGACAAATAGGTTTGTTCCTGGCTCTGATTTTATACCATCTTTTCTGGTTTCTTGGCATTATTTTTAGTCTTTCTATGATTGTTTCCCCCTGTGTGGTTCTTCTGGGAGAGTTCATGGTTTTATTCTAGTGGTTGAATTCATAACTGCAACATTACATAACCATCTTAACCTATGTCTTTAGACATGATTGATTAATCCCATACTACAAGCAAAGATAAAATTGGTCTATTTTCTCTGCTTCCCCCTCACTTCTTTCTGCAGAGGCAAAGCAAAGGCATCGCTGGAGTGGGGACAGAGAGACACACACACCCCTGGATGGCAGTTAGGAAAGAGCACGAAGAGGTTAACACAGGGGCAGCTGCACGTGGGGAGGGAGACAATAAACACACGACGGAGCCCCTGGGTACCACTGACTCTAGCTATGCTGCCCGTCTCTTCCACCACCTGATTTTAGGCAATAATATTATCTTTCTTAATGTTTGCCATTTACTGTTAAAAATAATTATGCTTATGTTACTTCTTTTGTCAGCTCTAAATTATATCCTTTGAGTCCCTGGCATTCAGAGAATTTACTTCCCCTCCCCCCAGCCTTCCCATGTGTTGGTTGTGTCATTTTGTCATCATCAGGGCACAGAACATTCTCCTCGGTTGCTCTAACGCTTATATTTGTTTTCATCTTAGTTTTAGTGTAGACTGACAGTTGGAAATACTCAGCATTCACCCTCAGTCTTCTCTTTGCTGGCTGAAGCTCATCCTCTACTAGTTTGCTCATGAAGGGCTCATGGGAACAATATTCCCTGAGTTATCACAGGCTCAAAACTCTTTATACTTAAAAGACGGCTAGGATGGATATAAATTTTGGCTCACACTTTCTTTCTTTGCTTATCTTTCAGATGTTTCACCGTCTTTGGGGCATTGGATGTTGCTGCTAAGGAAACTGGGACCAACCTGATATTTTTCTCCCCACAAGTAACTTGATTTCTTTGCCCAAATTCCCAATGAGTTCCTTCTTTTTATTTACTATTCTTTTTCACTGTCTTTTTGTTAAATTCGAAGTAATTCCAAACATAAAAAAATTTTTTTGCAAGAACAATACAAATGCTTATACCCCCTCCACGCCATCTCTAGGATGATGACATTTACATCTATTTTCCCCATTTTTGGAGAGAGAGTGATTTTTCTTTTGGCAGGATGTCTATCATCTCTAAATACTCCAGTATATGCCTCCCAAAGACAGGAACCCTTCTCCCATATGACCGCCACACAGCCCTCTGAGTCAAAATACCAACACTAGTCCAGTATAGCCCCATCCACAGACCCATTCAAATTTCTCCAACAGCTTGAACAATACCTCTTTTCCCTTCCTGGTCCAGGATCCTATCCACCAACACACATTCCAGTTAGCTGCCATGTTTCATCAGTGGGCTCCAGTCTGGAACACTTCCTCAGTCCTTCTCTGCTACTCAAGCCCTTGAAGGTCTCAAACAAGTTACAGATGTTTCATTCTGTAGGGTCCGGGCCCATCTTACATTTCTTCATGACCAGACAGAAGCCATGCATTCTTGGTAGAAATACGACAGAAATGATGCTGTGTTAGTGTATCCCATCCAGGGCACCCCAGGTCAAACCATCCTACCACCAGTGATGTTAATTTGGACCAGTGGTGTCTGCCAGGTTTCACCACCGACAATTCACCATCTTTCCATTGTGTTTGATTACAATCTTGTGGGAGGCTATTCCAATATTGCACCAATAGACTGATCCTTCTAAGACACCTCCACCCACATGACTTAGCATCCATTGACAACTCCTGTCTGTTTCAACTACCATTATGATAGTTGCCAAGATATTTCCACTGTTCCTTCTACATTTATCAGAATGTATTCCCACTCTGCTCTTAAGGAAGAGTTTTCTCTTCTCCCCTACTTATTTGTTTATTAACTTATCTATTTATCTATATAGTCATTCATTCATTCACTCATTCATTTATAACAGTATGAACTCATGGATTCCTATTTTAGTCAGTAGGTTGTAATCTGACACTCATGCTCTTATTCCTCAATTTGGCCTATGGAAACTCCAAACTGGCGTCTGTGTCCTTTTGATATGTTCTAATCTTTTCCTGACTTTTAGCAAAACAGAACATTGCAGGTTCATTTCACACTTTCTCTGCCCCACCCCATAAGTCAGCCACCTCTCTGAGGAGACCCCGTAAGTTTTAGTGGAGGATATTATTTAGAAACTAAGATCTGAGTACTCAGTGTGCACTCAGGGTTACTGCAGTTCCACTGCTTCTAGACCATTTCAATGCAATGAGTTAGGAAATGTATGTATGTATATTCACACACACCGATGCTTCTAATTCTAGTCCGGCACCCCAGGTTCTTGCCAGCCTTCCTTCTTCACATGTTTATAACTCTCTTCTCAAACAGTGAAAAACATGGGTCCTACTATCCTCTCTGTATTTATCTACTTGCTCAATAAATTAATCTATTTGCCCCCATAACTAATCTTCCAGTCATTCTGGCCACTTTCTATGCATGCCACCTCCACACTCACCCTCTACCCTGCTGGGAAAGGAAGGGGGGAGGGAAAGGAAGGAAGATGAGAGTGAGGAAGGAAGGAAGGGAGGAAGGGAGGGGGAAGAGGAGGAGGGAGAGAATTATTCCCTATCTTTAATGTCAAAACTTTGCAAGGCTATATCCTGGTGTTAACTGTTCTGGGTAATTTTCCCCAACACCCAAATTTGTGTTCTTTAACATTTAGATTTAAGTCTTCTTTTACATCCTGAAAGCTTTCCCAATTTATATTTTAAATATTTGTTCTATTCAATTATTTTGTGTTTTCCTTCAGGGACTAAAATTACACGTATGCTGAATTTCCATTGCTTGTCTTCTATATCTATCACTTTTTCTAATTTTCATGAATGCTTTCCTTATTTCAATTCCATTTATTCACCTTTCTCATTTCTATTGTCTATGTTCCACACTGTATTTTCCAGTCTATTTTCCCCTGAGACCCTTCAGATTTGATCTTCATTTCTGAGATAGATTTGCCTTTTTCTTTCTCTTTCCTCCTCAAGTACTGACAGTTCACGTTCCCCTACCTCTTGCCATCCTGTCATCTCTCCCAGAATTCTTGTTTCTGCTTTGTAGTTTTTCTTCATAGAAATGATTGCTTCATTGAGGTCTTCAAATTCATTGTGAAATCCTTGACTGCAATTTTCATCTGCTCCCTAAGAACATTTTCCTGGGAATGTTCCTTATTTGTGAGTTCCTTAATTTTTGTGGCTACTGTTGACATTTTCACTATTATATCTTTGCTGCTATTTTACCAGTGCTCTCAATTTCTCTTTTCTTACTTTGCAAGGTGGACTTTGTTGGGCCAGTTTTTTGCAGGAGGTTCCTGTGGGATAAGAGGAAGGACCACGGCAGCCTTTCATTATTAAAAGAAAATTCTCTTTGTGGGAGGAGTAATGACTGGGAGGAAGCCCAGGGAGACTTCTGGGGTGCCATAAAGGCTCTAGATCTTGATCTGGATGGTAGTTACACAAGGACACACATGTGTAAATTCTGGCAAGCTAAACAGTATTTGTATACTTTATGTATATATGTTATACCTCAAGAAAAATATTAAGGAAGGAAGGAAAGAAGGGAGGGAGGGAGGGAGGGAGGGAGAGATGACTTTTTTCCTACTGCCACAGACATTACTTCCTGCAAATAGGCCTCTCTGGAGGGTTCTTTGTATTAACCTACCTCCTCCGCTTCTCTGAAGTAAAAGAGGGGAGGTACCTTTCTTCAGTTGTGCTCACGCCAATCCCTGCCCAGTGTTTGCAAATAAGGGATATGGCTGGGGTTCATCAGGATGTCCTTGCACCTCCAGGTCACACACTCCACTAGCACTAGGCCGTCTGCTGCCCAGAGGCCCTCCTGCCACTATTCTCCTCTTCACACCCACATATCACCCCCCTGCCCCGTGGTCCCTCCCAAACAGCCCTCATACCTACTTCAGATTCCATAGATTTTTTCTATTCTCTAACTCCACTGAAAATGACATTTGGGTTTTTTTTTTTTAATTGTTCTTCTTGTTTTTCTTGTATGATATCCAAGAGCCGAAAGCAAAAGAGGCTGTCCTGCACAAATCGTATCATGCTGTAAGTCCTGTTTGCCATTCTACCGGCTCACCACAACATCTCAAACCAGTCGTCCCTTAAGCCTCAATTTCCCATTAGCTGAACTGACAGAAGAAACAGCTGTTCCCCCCCTCCCCCTTCTGAAGATGATCAACACAGCGTATGGAAGGTGCAAACAGACAGCAAGTTTCCCTGCTGACCTCGGAAGGCGAGAAGCACGGCGCTTTCCATGGTGCTGATCATTTTACCTCTCATCCTATTTCTCCTTTAGCATCTGTTCTTCCTTAACCATTAGCCAGGAAACAGCTGGTCCTTTAGGACTAGACTCGTACCCCACGCCTCAGACTCTCACCGCCTCCCCACCAACACCCCCACTCACACCCAAAGACACAGCGGATTCTTCAAAATACCAATTTGCTGGCTGCCCTGTCTCATTTCTCTTGCTGGCTGCAAAAGTAACAGTAGGAATGTGCCACTACTTGGCACCGTTCGCCTGGCTGTGAGCAAACACAGACTCTCTCAGCCAGGCAGTGTTTCAGGAAATACCAAACCTAGACTCCTGCCTCTGACCCCATATGAACCCCAAAGTTTCAGGCTGCGGATGGGCAACATTCAATCACTGGGGCCTCGGGACTCCACCATCACCACATCAGTCACACAAATATCACCCTTACTAATAGAAGTGGCAGATGGGAACATAAATTCTTCAAAAGCAGTTCACTTGCCAAAGACTAAGGAACATATGAATGAAGTGTGAACAGTAAATTTTTCCAAGTTTTGGAGGCTGGACACGTCACCCCCTTAACTATACAAACAGGCTCTGGAAGACCCAACCTAGTTTTCCATCTGGCTGAAAACATTTCAGTCTGACTTAAAGGCAAACACAAAGGTTAGCTCTCTTTTCCCTCTGCTACCTCCTCAAAGAAGGCCCAGAACTACAAGAGCAAAACTCAAGAAAGGCAACACTGGTAGGAACATTGGGCATTCAGTTTTTCCAAAAGAGTGAGAATAAGAACAATCGTTTGATAAAATAATCCTTTGAAATCACATGTCCTCCTTCAGAAGGCTCTTTGGAAGGGCAAGGGTTTCCCGAGGGAATAAGCACCAGGCAAGTGTTAATCACTGGCATGCTCTGTGATGGTTTTCACAGCTGGAGGGTCCAGCAGGCACCCAGCATCCCTGTCCACAGCTCACAGCTCCCTACTGAGCTTTGCATTTTATGACACAAAAGCAGCCAGCTTGGAACAGACAGAATGCAAAGAATTTGGAGTAGGGGCCCAGAGGCCAGGTGCCAGGTGAGTTCTGCCACGAACCAGCTGGGTACTCCTGAGAAAGTCACTTCCTTTCCCCAGGGTCCGCATCCTCAGACCGAGGGAGCATGCAGGTCTGATACACTCAAGGGCTCCCTGCCTCAACAAATGAAGACTCTGGTCTGTGCCCTGAGCCTGACTGTGATCTCATTCCCAGAACCCAGACCTTCACACCATAAGGGAAGGGCCTGTGCTTTTGTGAACCAGCTGCCACCCCACCCAGGCCTGGAATGCCGCTATCACTGTGGCAAAACACCGTCATTACTCCAAGACCAACAGCAATGGTCAATGGCAGAGAAAATAAAACCCAGCAAACTCGCCTGGCACAACCAAGCCAGCAGAGGAAAGAGGGGAAGAAGTGACTGCCTAAGTAACATTTCTCAAAATTGCCCACCTTTTGCCTCTCCACGAGAAACAGATAACAGAAAGAAGCCACCCATCGAGTCTGAAAATGCATCACTCCTTGTTCTGAGATGAATTCAGGCTGCTAATAGCACTGATAGCTTTAGGAAACCAAAGACGAGGAATCTGAGGCTTCAAAGGGAGCCTGTCAGAATGTGAAATGATGCCCTTTCTCCTTCCTTGAAAGTGTAAACCAGTTTGGCTCGAATTATGTCTAATTAGGACGCACTGAAAATGCAATGCTCATAAGCACACATACACAGAGACGCGCACACGCAGGACCCGGCCCCTCTGTCCTACGGCAGTGCGGACAGATTGTCATGGACGCGATGCAGTACAATCATTAAACATCTCTCCAGCTTATTTGCGTGCAGTGTGTCTCAATAATGTGTTATGAGGTGTGTTTGTAATTGGCTACTGCTGATAGTGGTCCTTGAAGGGGAAATGGAGTGTGTCTAAATGCAGACAAAGCTACTTAGCGTGCCAGGACAAGAAGAGATGCTCCTTGCAAGGTCCAAATGGGATACTCAGGGCTTCTTCCACCCATAGCTTGGGAGAGAGAAAAAGGAATAATCTGTCTCAATTTTCTCAGCTCCAGAAACAATATTTATAAAATAGAAGGTGATTTCAGAGCTCATTTATTTTCCTGGTTCACAGTCCCCACTCTCTGCTGACATCATTTTCTAACCAATTTTATTTCCAACAATTGCAGGAACAGCCTCAATTCGACTTGAAATCGTTAAAAACAAGTCCATTCTTTCCTTGTCTTTGAGTCCCATCTTTAAAAAAAAAAAAAAAAGGTTTAATTTCTGTATTTTCTTTTTTTTTTTTTTAAGATTTTATTTATTTATTTGAGAATGAGAGACAGAGAGCATGAGAAGGAGGAGGGTCAGAGGGAGAAGCAGACTCCCCGCCGAGCAGGGAGCCCGATGCGGGACTCGATCCCGGGACTCCAGGATCATGACCTGAGCCGAAGGCAGTCGCTTAACCGACTGAGCCACCCAGGCGCCCTGTATTGTCTTTCTTTGAAACAATATTCCAGGTCTCTGAATAGCCAGACGAGACCCTTCTTTCTCCCCTTCTTACCTCCTAAATGCTTGTGTTCCCTATAAATGCAAGAAGCACACAGAATCCTCCTGCTTCCATTTCTAGGCACTCCACTCCCTGGCTCGTCAAGTCAAAGGTTGTCCTACTCGTAGTGATTCCAGGGGACCTCTCAAACACTAGGCATCTTGGAGATGGAACAGACCAGGGATTTTAAAAGTCACAAAAGGAACCCTGTTTCTTACCCAGAAGGCAATCTTTCACAAGCAAAATCGCAGCATAACAGGAGATGCCAGGCATGTGCTGGCTTCCATGAAAACTGTGGACATATGCTGGCACGGGACAGTTTGGAGTGGTCTCCTCGGACGGCCAGGGGAGGGCGCGACAGCCCCTGGGCTAGGTGTTGGTCATCTCTTGCTCTGTCCTTCCCCTGACCTCCCAGGGGAACCCTCACAAGGAAGAAAGCATGCTATGTTCTTGGGGGAGCCAGGCGAGCCCTGGCAATCACTCCATTTTTTCCTAAGTGCTCAGAAAACCATCTGTTCTCAAATCCAGAGGAATTAATGTCAAGCTGATTGGTCTTTTTCTCTGAGTGGGAAAAACTGAATTGGCGAGACTTATAGCAACTTACACAGGCACTAGATTCACGCAGAAAAACATTCTTAGTCAGATTTTCAAAGATAGGACCCAACTTGAGTCAGGCAGATTAAGGGAAAAGGTGGGAGCCTGGACCAGAACGCCACATCCCTGACCGACTGAGAGGGGTGTACCCCATGTGTAAGACAGAGTTAGCCAAACTACCCCTCACCCCTGTAGTCTTCCAGCGGAGCCAGAGAATTTTAAACAACAGCCACGCCAGAGCCTCAAAGACGGCAAACCAGAGTGAGGCAGAGAACACAACGCTACCTCTCACTTCAGCTCTGAAGCCCCAGGGAACCTTCTGGATTGTGGCTGGGGAAATGCCACAGCTGAGCCGCCCAGCATGCAGACCCAGGGATTCCACATTAGCAAGCTCCAGGGACACCAGGACAAGGCCTCCCAGGGTGGCTACCCTATAAGACGCCACAAGACTCCAGGGCAAACGGCCTGCTTATACTTTTATTCCCACTTTTATTCCCAGTTCAGCACTGGTCACACCATAGAGATTCACTAATCATGTGCAGAATTCAATTTGTTCACTGAATCCACAGTAGGAAAGCCAAAGGCAGGGGGAGGGGGGGCAAGGAGGACTGTCTGCTTGTTCCCCAGACTGATGTGTCTGGGACATCTTTCATGTGAACCCCATGTGTGGCTTTTATAGAGGACTTCAAACTCCAACCCATCAAACAGCAAGTAAACCGTAACAAAATACCACAGGCTGCACAAAGCTCACCCCTGGGCCCAGCCCTCCGGAGAATCCTGGCTGCATCACGGTGAGTATGAGGACACCACGAGCGCCCTTCACCTTCTCACATGAAGCAAGAGGATACAGGTCAACAGGGACCTGTTTACAACCTTGCTCCAAATGGAGGTTCCCACCTGGTTTTGGTCACATTTTCTAGGCAAGATGAGTTTCCATTTGATCCTTTCCTCCTCCCCCTCCTCCTCCTCCTCCTCCATCTATTTTGCTTCTTCTTCCTAGCTTCTTTATCTTTCATTGGGTCAAAAGGGCTACCAGAAGCACCATGAGCAAGAGGACAGTCCCACAGAAGGTAGCTCCTCCAACCACAGGGCTGGGTGCCTCCTCACCCTAGAGCTCTGTGTATTTGCTTCTTTTCCTTCTTTGTATCCCTCCCTGTTCCACAGGGGACCTGAGCTCCCATTCCGGTCTCAAATTCCCTAAGAGACTGCCCTTTCGAGAAGGCCAACAGTCTCACTCCTGCCCACTCAGCAGACGTGTTCCCTGAAACGCTCCTCCCGAGAGCAGTGAGCAAGAGCACAAACACACCACCCTTGCTTTCTTACTCTGAGCACTGTTTGAACAAATCCTGGACCAAAACCTATGCTTTTCTTTTTTTTTCTTTTAAAGATTTTATTTACTTATTTATTTGAGAGTGAGAGCTAGCACAAGCCGGGGGAGGTGCCAAGGGAGAGAGAGAGAAACAGGCTCCCTGCTGAGCAGGACACCCAATGCGGGGCTCGATCCTAGGACCCTGAAATCATGACCTGAGCCGAGGGCAGATGCCCAACCAACTGAGCTACCCAGGCGCCCCCAAAACCTATGCTTTTCAACAACACTGTCCCATCCGAGTCAGGCCCCCTGATCACTCACAAAGCCATGCCACAGGCATCTATTTACACATGACCTTGAATAAGTCACTTACTTCTCAGTCTCATTCTTCACGTAAACTGGGAAAACACTGCCTCACACAGAGGATTGGGTAGAGATCAAGTGAGATGTATGGGGCAGTACTAGGCACACTTTTTTGTATGTAAGAGGTGTTTAATACATTTTTAAAAGGGTGAGGATCTCTTGAATTCTTCATGAGCTAATCTTTGTAATACTCCAGTCTTCAAAGAAAAATGGCAAACATTCATGACCTATTCATGACCATTCATTCCAGTCCTCCTCACCTGAAAGGACATCTGATAACATCTTGGCCAACTGATTTCCCAGCAATGCAGGGTCCACGTGGCACTCTGTCCACTCTATGGATCTGATATCATGCTCATCAGCCCACAACACCATGGAGTTTGTCCCTGATTTTACTTCAAATCTTCTCATTCTTGCCATCCCCAGATTCTTCACTTTGATGCCGATGCTACACCAAATCCTCCTTTCTCTGGTTATAGAATCTCATCACCATATCCTTCTGGAACTCTTACTTTGTGATGGATTAAGCCTAATAGTTCCCAAATGGCCCCATAAGGAAGCCATTTCAGTCAAGATGAGTTAGGCCTATCCAGCGTGTTCTTATATGCAGCTGCTACAAAATCACAGTAACATTTTCCAATGAAAACTAAAGCAAAACCCCCTTCCCAGAATGTGGTGGAATACGAAAGTTAATGCAAAGACTCCACCTCCTCACTTTCCTACCAGAACTTAATTACATTCAAAGAAACCTAAATCTTAGAACAGAATTTGCTTGGAAATTTCTAAAAATTCACTATTGAAAATTCAGAAACTGATGAAGCAGTTCAGTGCTTTCTTGATTGTGTGCTCTCTGACATCTGGAGTTGTCTCTCTCAACTCCAATCCAACTTCAGGGAGCTCTCATGAGCCTGGCAGGCCCTGTGGCCAGTACACAGGTGGGGAGTCTGTGAGAGGGACCGAAGGTCCTGCAGAGCTGGATGGAGAAAGCTGAGGCAGGACTGAAAGATAGCATAGAGAACAAGAGCACAGAGGTTCAGAGCAAGAGCAGAGCTCCCAAATCCCATGGACAGCTCAACCAAGAGTGAGATAGAGCCCAGGGAGGAAGGCAGCTCTCCCTGGCATGAGCACTTTGAGAGGACCTTCCATCTCCCTGGCCCAGAGGAGGGGCTGGAAGCTGAACAGGCCATCAAGTCCTCCCTAGCCTGGCGCAAGAGCGATTCAGGTTCCTTCTGTTGTCTCAGGGAACTGACACCAACCAAGTGGAACCACCCCAAAGTACAGAAGTCAAGACGACAACACCATCACCACTCTCTGCTTCTCTTACCTGAAGACAGCCGAACAGCTGGTCCTAAGCCTCATCCGGTAGACAAAGGGAATGAGCCACCCACAGAGGGGACCAGAAGCCAGAGGGAAGAAGAAACAAAACACTTAGAAGGGGAGGCTGTTGATGAAACAGAGCTGCTGGAGGAGCCAAAGAACACCACAAACAAAAATGATCACAGCACTTACTGATACTCAATCACAACGCACACATACGAAAAGACTCTCTGGCACAAAAATTATGATTTCCATATTAAAAAGCTCATCAGATGAGTTGACAAAAGGGATCATTGCTGTAGAGACCTGAATTAGTGGCCTGGAAGATCAAATGGAAAAAAAATATCACAACAAGAGCAAAAACACAAAGACCTAAAAATCAGGGGCAAAAAGATTTTAGAACAGATCCATCCCAAAGACCTAATTTGTGGATAACAGTAATCCCAGAAAGAGAAAAAGGAACACATAAAGAATAGACCAGAATTAAATTAATAAAAGCAGAGAATTTCCCTTGAAGAAAGACCCAAGTCTACAAATGGTACTGAGCTCATAGGAGTCATGGATAAGAATATATCCCGAGGTGTGTTCCTAAGTTCCAAGGAGAAGGAGAAAATCTCCCCCGGCCCCAGTCAGAAAGAACAGGTAACTTACAAAGGAAAAGTAACAGGCTTCAAGTATACCTGTCATTTGCAAAACCAGAATCAGGAAGGCAGAAGCCATCCACAGACTGGCAGGTAGCCAAGCCAGATGTCACCCACCTGTCCAATCTGCAGAATATTCGTGGGTATGCCAGGGATCACAGAAAAGATAAGCCACACACCCCATCTGAGGAAAATGCTCAGGTCAAAAAATGAATGAATTCAAACAGAAATCTCAAGGTAGGTGAGATCAAGAGAACACAGTGGTGAACCTCGTGAGTTGTTACATCTAAATAGTAATAAAGTGCTTGGAACATGTAATGTAAGTCACAAATAAGAGTACTTGAAAAAGAGGCATTCTGCAAAGAAAACCTGACATTTAGTTCTAGAAGTGTTAAATTATCTCAGCAAAACCTGGAAATTAGGGTGGTAGAAGATGAAGAGAGTAAAAACCTTCCAAAGTTCCACCTGCTTTCAGTGGAAGCAAGCGTAAGGAAGTAAAAATTGTCCTAAAAGGCTCAACTCATCTGGTTGATAATGAATGGGTGAGGAAAACATGTTGGCAGGGAAAACTTGCTGATACCTTGTTTTCATAGAAATAGGTATCTGAATGCCCTGAAAAGGAAGGTAACAGTAGGTGTTGAAGGCACAGTCAGATGTCCAAATGGAAAAAGGACAGAGGAGTTGAAATGGTCACTGGCCAAACTAGTGAAAATAATATAAAGGAAAAAGATAAAAATAAACTAAATAGTAAATATTCAATACATCAATTATTCCACGAATTATGATATGCTGAATATTCCTATTAAAATACAAACATTACCAGACTGGATTGAAAAATAAAAATAGGTATGCGGGGCCGGGGGGGGGGGGGGCGTGCCTGGGTGGCTCAGTTGGTTAAGCATCTGCCTTTAGCTCAGATCATGATCTCAGGGTCCTGGAATCGAGCCCTTCGTTGTGGGCTCCCTGCTCAGTGGGGAGTCTGCTTCTCCCTCTGCCCTTCCCCCCCCCCCACTTGTGCGTGCTCTCTCTCTTTCACTTGCTTGTTCTCAAATAAATAAATAAAATCTTAAAAAAAATAGGTATGTAAGGTAGTCAAGGGATACCACTGGAGAAGTCAACAGGACCAGATCACTTCAGAGCTGAGTTTCATGTGGCCATTAAAGAACAGATACATCCAAATTATTTAACTACCCCCACATTAAAAAAAAATCTTCTGGGTGCCTGGGTGGCTCAGTCATTAAGCGTCTGCCTTCAGCTCAAGTCGTGATGCCAGGGTCCTGGGATCCAGCCCTGCATTGGGCTCCCTGCTCAGCGGGAAGCCTGCTTCTCCCTCTCCCACTCCCCCTGCTTGTGTTCCTGCTCTCATTCTCTCTCTCTGTCAAATAAATAAATAAAATCTTGAAAAAAAAATCTTCCTAATTCATTTTAGGGAAGCAGTATAGTCTTAAATATAGACTCTGGTAGAGTACCAAAAAACCACAAATCAATCTAATTCATGAATACAAATGTTAAAATTCCAAATAAACACCAACAAATAAAATCCATAAATAAAAATAAACCATTACTATATAGAGTTTATTCCAGGAATGCAAGGATGGTTTAAATAAGGAAATCAAAATAATTCACTGCATCAAAAAAGAAAAATTACATAATTCAATCAAAATATGAAAAATTTAAAAAATCATTTCTAATTAAAAAAAACTTGAGGTAAAATAGGAAAAGGAAACAACTAAAATACAATAAAGAGTATTTCATAACAGTAAATAATGAAATACTACAGCCATTTGCATCAAAATCAAGAAAAAGTCCCGAATTAGTATGGTGTAGCATTTTGAATGTTCTCATGAATGCAAAACAAGATAAAGAAATAATCAAGAAATATTCAAAAAGGAGAGATAAATTTCATTTTGATAATGATACGATTTTATACCTAAGAAACCCAATGGATTATTCAAGTAACCACTGGATTTAATTTTAAAATTCCAGTAAAAGTAGGGTATTGGCATAGTAGGAGACATACAGGTCAACAGAACAGAATGGGTTTACCAGAACTAAAACTCAGTATTTATGGGAAACAAATATATGACAAAAGTAGTATGTCAGTCACTGGAGGAAATGATGTTTTCTTTAATTAGTGATATTGACACAAATGACTACCCTTTTAGAAGAAAACAGAGTTGAATCCTTACCTCAAACTAGAAATAAAAATTAATTCCAGGGCTCCTGGGTGGCTCAGTTGGTTGGGCGACTGCCTTCGGCTCAGGTCATGATCCTGGAGTCCCAGGATCGAGTCCCGCATCGGGCTCCCTGCTCGGCGGGGAGTCTGCTTCTCCCTCTGACCCTCCTCCCTCTCATGCTCTCTGTCTCTCATTCTCTCTGTCTCAAATAAATAAATAAAATCTTTAAAAAAAAAAAACTGTCTTAAAAATTAATTCCAGATGGGCTTAAGATCTAAAAATGTTTTAAGTCATGTAGAAGAGGAAATTTAGGATGTTCAACCAAGGCATCATGAAGATCTTTTTAATAAGAGAATGCTCATTAGCTATTATTAAAAAAGCATATTTAACTATATGAAAACAAGCAAAAAAAATTATATAGCAACATATACCATAAACAAAATCAACAGTATAACAATTGATCAGAAAAAAAAATCTGGAATACATATGACCAATAAAAAGTTGTCTACAACATACAAAGAGCTCTTATAACTGACAAGGATAAAGATAAACAGCCCACTGGAAAATGGGCCGAGGATATGAAAGGACACTTCACAGAAGAGCAGATCCTTAAGGGCAATGAACATACAAGAACATATCCAACTTCTCTGGTGGTCAGAGGAATGTAACATTAAAACAGGATCCTGTTTCCCAACCTTTCGATCGGCAAAAGGAAAAGAACAACATTTATGCTGAAGGGGATGCTGGGAAAAGAGTACTCACACTTTGCTGGTGGAAATGTGGATGAGTACACTGTTTCTAAAAGCAATCTTAATATACCCATTAACATAAAAATCAGACTCCCTTTGATTCAGAATTCCCATTCCTCAAAATCCATCACATAGAAGCAAAAGCCCCAACGTGTGAGAATATGTGTGCATAGATATTTACTGCAACACTGTGTTTGGTGACAAAGGTAAGAGACAAAGTGGATACCCACCAAATAGAAACAAGGGAATGAAATAAAGCACATCCATACCACAGAATATTAGGCAGTCATTAAAAACAAGCTGGCTGACTTGAGGATTTCTAGGCTACATGATTAAATGATGAGTAAAATGCAAAGACATATACACAACACGTTCAATTTTGCCTCTCCTTTGTAGTAATGACCGTAACAGGTCTGTAAATGCTTATCTACATTTCTGTACTGATGACGGGGCACAGAGAAAGATACTGAAGTTTACATATCCAGGTTGCTACATTGCTTCTGTAAAAGGGGGGAGGAGGGAGTGGAGGGAGAGAGGGAGCAGATAAGCCAAAATCAATCAATCAAATAATTAATGAATAAGCAGCAATAAGAAATACAGCCTAGACAATATCCCATTTAGGTAAATCACCCATTTTGACATTCTAAGTTTTTTTTTTCAATATACATCTTGTGTTAAAATAAGGTCCTACTAGGGACACAACTTTGAATCTTACTTTTTATTTTTTAACTTGGTACATCATGAGCCTATTTCCACGCCCACTGCATTAGGTCCTTTCCTAATCTAGCTTCCCAAGAAGGTAATATGGAGAGAAGCACAGTGGATTGGCCACATATCACAATTAATGCAAAAAGGCCATCAGTCTTGGGCTACCTGGTATATATAAGCAGGGAAGCTTCTAGAACCTGATTGTGATCCATCCTCCCAGTAACACCAGCCAGGATGTAGACACTTCTCCATTCCTCCAACTAATGTGCATGGACTCAGGTCTTCAGGACTCAGGACCCCAAGCATAGCCTTCAGAGGACATGACTGTTCTAGGTTACTTTTGGCCACAGCCCTGCCAAGGCCTCATTCAAGGGAATGTAGATAGGTGAGATGGATTTTCCAGGGAGCATTTCTTTAAGGGCAGCCACATGAATTAAAGATGAAAACAGCTGGTCAGGAAAAACCAGAATCAACCCTGGTGAGAAAAGCAGAACATACACAGTGACTCTCATTTAGGCCAAAGGGGTAAAAGAAAGGGAACGTCAAGTTCAAATTTCACAGAATTGCTACTTTTAGAGCAATGAGCATACTCTGAGCAGCTAAAACACTTAAACCCAAAACATTTACTGAACCAAGTCCCCAGTGAGTAGGGTATAATATTCCCAACTGGGGGTATCTGTTTACTTTCAGACATACGTGCATCTTAGAACAAAAATAAGCAAATGACTTTATTTTCAAACTCTTCCACACCTGGCCTGCTGCTGGTTTCCACTGACTTCTGGTCACTCTTATTGGAGTCCTAGCACCTCAGAAGACCTCCCTTGCCCCTGCCACCCACACAGTCTCCCTCTAAATTCCTGCAGAAGTTGCCTCTTTTTCTACAGGAAGACAGTCTACATTTGCTACTGTCCTAGATACATGGGTTGTCCCATCAACTGCATCCTAATACACTGCAGGTGTGGTAGGATTGTACTGAGACATGCGTTATATTTCTTCTCCACTGCATTCTACCCACTCACTCCTACCCCAGCCCTAACCTAAACCCTCATTTCAGCACATAACCAGGACTTGATGCTCCCTTGCTTCTGGGGAGGTGGTATGCAAAAGCCAGTGTCCTTGAAAGAAGAAGTAGCCCAGAGGGTAATGGAAAAAGGGAATTCCTCCAACTTGGAAAGACAATGGAGGCAGCCAGTCCTAAGGGGGGAGGGGGGCTGCCCATAGGGTAGCAGGATCCAAAAGAAATGGCTTGTTGCTGCCCCTGGGGAGGCAAGACCCTGAGTGTGGGGGCCCCTGGCATCACAAGGAACCCACCAGCCCGGCAGCAGCACAATGATGAGGGCTTGGTCAATGATGTTCCTGCCGTGACCACAATGCTGGAAGATTCAAGGCTCCTCTCCTGTTCCAGGGCAGGGAGGAAGCCTCCTGCATCTTTGTGTAGCTAGAAGTAGAAGAATCCCCAGTCCAACCGGGGGGATGGGAGTTTAGTCTTGAATGATCCAATCCAATGGAATTCACAATAAATAGGAAAATAATGGCACCGACTCAAGACCTCATTTTGTCCCGCACAAGCTTTTTGGAAGAGTTAGCTGACATCTAAGCCAGCATTTCGCAAACTTGAATTGCACAGACACCACGTAGGGGTTCTGCTTAGATGCAGATATAAAATCAGTACAGGTGGCCTGAGATTTGGCACTTCTAACCAACTTCCAGGTGAACCGACACCCCTGCCCAGAAATCATACTTTGAGAAGCAAAGGTCTGGGGCAGGCATTAGCGAATTTTTCTCTCAAGTGCCCCATAAAATGTTGGCTTTGTAACCCACCCCATCTCCCTCACCATTCAGCTCCACCACTCCTGTTAAGGCTGCCACAAAAAATACATACAGGAACCAGTGTGACTGTTCCCACAAAACTTTATTTATGGACACTGAAATTTGAATCTCATATCGTTTTCATGTGTCACAAAATATTATTTTTCCTCTGATTTTTTTTCCAACCATTAAAAAATATTAAAAAAAAAAAAGCCATTCTCAGTTCCTAAGCCATACATAAACAGCAGGAAGAAGGAACTGGATGTGGCCCGTGGGCAGACCCCAGTCTTGGGTGCCCCAAAAAGTACAGAACCCCAACAGGCATCCCTGACAAATTCAATCAAAGCGGGTTGCTCAGTCACCCCATTTTCTATCCTGAAGTTGGTGTTCCTTTCCTGTCCTCCTGACATTAGTGCTATGCTTTTCAAACAGCAAACGCTTTGGGGATGAGTAGATCCAAGCAAATGTACCTCTTCAAAAATCACCAAAAGGACTTTAAAAGACTGCCCCCTAAATGCTTCTTCTTCTAATAAGAGGCCTTGTGGAATAACAGGCTCCTGTTTTAGTGAAACAGCTTTTCAGGATGAGATTGACCTTCAACTAGAGTTTTCTGAGCTAACAGAAGAGTGACATGATCAGGGGAAGAAAGTCAACCTTGCAAAAACAACTAGTAAATTCAAAAGCAATCTTCTCAAACCTTTATCCCATGAACTGTATAAAGACTCTCTCTCTCCCCTTGGCCTCACGTTCCACTTTGACTCAAAAGAGCAAAAAGATTCCTGTTCATTTTGCGGTCCCTTTCAGTGTGAAAAAGCCATCCTAGAGACACAGTTGTAGCTTCCAGTAACACACAACACAATGTAAAATCCAGGAGGGAGACAGTTCTAGAAGAGTGGCCAGGGCCCAGCAGACAGCCACAGCTCCATACTCCACTACTGCCCCAAATCTGCCCTGGGCAAGGAGGGCAGAACCTGGCTGGGATGTCTCCTGCACCGGACTTCACAGCCAGCCCCACAGCGGCTTGCAGGATGAACGGATGCGCGTGACCCAGGCGCAGGGTAATTTGCCCACTCTGTCCCTCCACACTGGCAAGGCACTCAAAAGGAGACACTCCTTCAAGGAGCTCACCGCCCCCTTGTGAACCATCCCGATGGCACCCCAGATGGGCCCCAGAATCACCCAGACCTGTTTTTCCTCTGCCACTTACCAGCTCTACTGATTTGGGCAAGTTATTGGAACTTGAACCTCAAGTTCTTCATCAGGAAAATAAGGCTAATCAATTTCATCCAGAGATACTATTTATAAGAGAACACATGAACAACCTATACAGCTCAGGCACCGTGGAATCAGAAGGGCGACAGCATGACCGTGCTGACGAGCACCAGCTAAATCTCAGCCTGCTGACCTCATAGGGTGCTCATAAAGAATGAGTGACTTAACTCAGATAAAGCACCTAGCATTTCTCCCAACAGGCAGTCACACACCCCTTTCCCCTCAGAAAACTCTCCTTTCTGCAAAGACTCCTGGCATATTAACAGTGGTCACAAACCAGTTTCATCTCTAGCATTTCATGTAGGACACCTGACAGTCACTTGAACCATTTACCCAGGTCATGGCCTGAGCTGTCCCTTGGCTCTTGCCGCAGTGGGGATCTCTCTCCAGGCAACCCAGGAAGCTCCCAAGGGCTCTTTCAGATGGTCCTACCCATGGCACTCATAGCCACCCTGGGTGGGAAGACAGCCGGAATCTCACACTGCTGGGCACACACCGTCAACCTACCTGTAGAAAGATGGCCAACTCGGTGGGGAGGGGAGGGGGGTGCTGGTGCCTGAAACACCCAAATGTCCATCCCGTCCTCCGTGAACCCAGGATAACAAGGACCAAATCTTAAAATGCCACAAAAAAAGCAACCGGGTCGGGGCGCCTGAGTGGCTCAGTTGGTTAAGCGACCGCCTTCGGCTCAGGTCATGATCCTGGAGTCCCGGGATCGAGTCCCGGGATCGAGTCCCACATCGGGCTCCCTGCTCGGCAGGGAGTCTGCTTCTCCCTCTGACCCTCCCGACCCTCCCCCCTCTCATGCTCTCTCTCTGTCTCTCTCTCTCTCAAATAAATAAATAAATGAATAAATAAATAAATAAATAAATCTTTAAAAAAGCAACCGGGTCATTTATTTGGCAATTAACTCCAGCACTGATGTCACAGGGAAAACCCTACGATCCCTTACCCCTCACAATGATGCTGTGCCCGTGGGAAAGATCTGGATGCTGCTCTGGAATTGCCCCACTTTTTCCCTGGAAGAATCTAACACACTTCAGGGCCTGATGTGTGGCACTCAATACATACCAGCTCTCACGACCCCCCTTTGAGACTGGAAGAAAACAAGAAGATGACCAGATTATAGCTCAATAAACAAATACGCTTAGTATGACTGGGGAAAATTGGAAGTCTTGGCCCCAAAAGAGAAGAAAGGAAATTGCACATTATAAAAAGGAATATGCACTTACAGTAGAAAATAACATAAATGTGGCTCATTTATGGTATTAATAGCAGGTATTTGTTTTTGGTGCTAATAATCTAATTAGCATTCAATCCAATGCATCCTTTATCATCAGCTGATCCGTAATTACTGCTCCATGCTGAGTATTTTCCCGGCACATGATAGCTTTCAACTCCTCAGCACAAACAACCAAATAATTAGTGCTATTATGCTGGATAAGGGACTCCTCCTCTCCGAGGGACGATGTTGGGAGTGGTCAGCCATCCACTACGGCCTCTCCGTTTTCCCATCTGTTGATCGATTCTCACTGTCCCCTCTCCGATCAGGCCTGAAACACGCCTTAATGCTCGCAAGAAAGTGATACCTTGCAGACTTCCTTTTTTCAAGTTCATCCCTGGGACCAGAAACATTCCCAGTCATCCGCAGGAGCGAAGTGTTCATAAGGATGTCAAATGGTGCCGAAAGCACAATCTATTTCTCTTTGCAAATGTAAAGTTTTCTCCTTGAATACTGTTATAAAATGACTTGTCCTGGAAGAGCTAGCTTCTGACATAAAACTACTGCATCCAATAGCTTCTGGTCAAAACAAGATGTGTCTAATTCCCGGAAGCACTATGGGATTCACTTTGGGACAGCAACACCAGCCAACATCCTACTCACGGTTCCCACCATCCTGAAGGCCTTCCGACTGCACCCCTTCTCCTAGAATCCTCCCCATCATCCTATGATCCAGTGATGAAGGGGTTAACACTCAGCACATACTTTGCTTTTTTTAAAAAAGGAATATAAAACTATTTATTGACCACTGTTTACCAGTATTTACAAGAAAGTACACAATATACAGCTGGATAACATTCTGACTACAAAGTTATTGTTTTTCCTGGTTCCTGCTGAACCAGTAACTCAAATACTGAGAAGATTGAGGCTACATGTCAGGAATGAGTTGGGGTAAAGAAAAACTGTGGTTGGCTAGAGCCCCCACCATACCAGTTGTTAAACGTCTCCCTGATTATAAAGGGGAATAAGATTTGGGAAATTGGAAAGACATATCAAGACCTTTCTCCAGAGACGGTCTTATCCAGGAAACAGGAACCAATAGCTATCAAAAGAACAAAATGACTATGCTCTGACCCCAAATGAGGTGCTAAAATCTGGGTCAGAAGCCACACATGCAGTTCAGATTTTTTTTAACTTTTTATTGAAGTGAAATACACACACAGAAAAGAGCGTGCATTCGATGAATTTTCACAAAGTAAACACACCTGAGTAACTAGCACCCAGATCAAGAAACTAAACAGAACCAGTTCTCCCCAATTATCTCCTGCCTTCTTATTTTTTTTAAGATTTTACTTATTTATTTATTTGAGGGAGAGAGCACGCGTGAGCAGGGGGAGCGGCAGAAGGAGAAGCAGACTCTCCACTGAGCAGGGAGCCTGACCCGGGGCTTGATCCCAGGACCCTGAGATCATGATCTGAGCTGAAGGCAGACGCTTAACAGACTGAGCCACCCGGGCACGCCTCCTCTGCCTCCTTCTTGTCACGGACTCCAACCAAGGGTCCCCATGAAACTGACTTCTAACACCATAGATTAGTTTTGCAGGTTTCCGTACTGAATATAAATAGAATCCCATTGTCAAATCTGGCCGGCCCGCCACCTGTTTCAGCATATCCTGCAAACTAAGAAAGCAGTTCACATGTATAAATATTTGAAAATACGTAATCCTAAAAGGAGAATACTTCATGAGATGTGAAAGATCTATGGAATTCAAATTTCAGTGTCCATAAATAAAGTTTTATTGGGACACAGCCACACTCATTTGTTTACATACCGTCTGTCACTCCGCAATAGCACTGTTGAGTAGATACGGCAGAAACTGTCTAACCTAAAAAACCAAAAATACTTACTATCTGGCTCTTTCCAGAAAAAGTTTGCCGACTCCTATTCAGGTACATGACGTTCACTCAAATACAAATTCACTTTTCTTGGGCTTACAGCTAGGAGTGAAACTGCAGAGGCAGAGGTATGCTCAGCTTTCATAGACACTACCAAGAAGCTTTCCAAAAATATACCCTCAGTTCTAAGGGAAAAGCTAAAACCTGGAGCAGAAACCATAACGTCAGTTTTAAGAGAGGCAGGGAGAATTTAATTACAGGGAGTTATCTCATCCAGAATTGAGCAAATATGATTAGAAAATCATGAGGGCCTCCGAGTGGAGAGGGAAAATACCAGTTACTAGGTTCACACTTTTTTTGTTCCTACTCCATGCACCGGCTTTAAAAATACAGTTCCCTTTAATGTTGCCATGCTCAGTGGAAATTGACAGGAGAGAAAAAGTCATGTTTCTGCTTGGGATCTTGGAGTAGACACTCACTTTGTCATTCAGGCCAACATAAGAAAAGCACCACCAGGAGCCCTCCGGTAGGTCATCGGAAGTGCAGACAAAATATCCAGGAAGACATTAGCAGCTCCTGATTTTATGCTCTCATACTGAACCGTGCACACGGGGCAGCAAGTATAACTCACGCCCATCCTCCCAAGCAGCCGCAAAGCAGCTGAGCCCTGTGCTGGGTCCAGCCAGCGGCCCAACTCCAGGGCAGAAGTGAGCCGTCAGTCATCAACGGTTCTCAAGGCTAAACAGCACGACACAGGCAGGATGCCCTCTGTCTGGCTCAGGTGATGTGTCCTATCTCCTAAAGGCACTTCCCTGGAGTCATCCCCCACACATCTGCCATGCATTTCAAACAGGACCTATTAGATTCTTTCAAATGACATTTTTCCTCTTAGAGGGGACTTGCTTCTGATTGTTTAAGGACCACATTCATCACGAAAGGGATTCAAATCAACGGGTATCTATCTTAATTGCACAATCCTGTTGACTTGTGAGAGGAGCAGCCTCGTGAATGACAGCAGAGCCTCATTTCCTGCTGTCAGCCCCCCACCAACCCAGAAGGGACCTGGCTGGTGAGCGTGGGCTGACCCGCACCAGGACAGAGCCACCCTGGTCCAGCATCTTCCCACAGCAAAAGGACCGTGGAATGGTCCTGTAGGGCCCGTGGGCAAGTAACACTTGGCCCATCCTGGAAGAAAACCCAAAGTTCTCTTGGCCCTCCAGTGGCCCTCCTGAGATGCGCTCTCTGGTGACCCTGAAATCCACTTCTCAGTTCCCTTCTGCATGCAGAAAAGCAATGCTGGTGTTTTAGAGGTCAGGAGTCGTTTCCCAGCACAAGCATTAACCTTTTGTCCATAAGAAAATATACATACAATATACACATACATAAAATAGAGATCATTTCCCCCTGGAAAAGGAAGCTAACCAGAAGCTGAGCATGACCACGAAGGAAAGAGCGCGAGCTTTAGAGTCAAAAGAGTGAGTTCAAGGCCACTTACTGGTTGGGGGTGCTTGCCAGAATCTCCTCCCCCTTACAACCTCGGCTTCATCACACTTCAGAAAGTGAGAGTAATAATAACGTCTACTTCATGTGGAGGCAGGAAAGATCAAATGAGGCATCTGGGAATACAAACGCCGTGTAAACCATAAAACATCACAGGACGTGGTAGAGGAAAGGAGCTACCACTTAACGTCCTGTTCCTGATTCACCGTTAATTAAGCAAGTCTTTGAGCCAGTTCCTCTGCCCATGAAGACCCCAGGCCCACCCAATAAGGATGTCAGTCTTTTCAGCACCCAGCTGGCAGCCATCAATTGGCCATCTATTAACAGCCAATTATCTGGGCAGCTTAATTAATCTGTGCACCACGTGCTCTGATCTCCCCAAGATCCTAGAAAACAATGAGCCTGATATATAGGCGCCAGCTAATTTTTCGATGGCCACCAAGGAATTTGGTGTGCACGGTGCCTGTGTGTGGCAGCTGGGAGGGGTGGGCCCATAAATATTGATTAGACCAGTCTCTCTGTGGCTTGGGGCTGGGGGGGAGGTTAGGGAAGTAATGAATGACTACAGTGTTCTCCGAGGAACAAGAGAAGCTACATAAATCTCCAGTCCCGACCACGGGGAAGAAAACCCTAATTTCTAAACCTCAGTGAGACACGGAAAAGAGACAGCAAGCCTCCTTTGGAGAGAGCTTGTCAAGATGGGGTGGTCATACCCGTTCGGTAGATGCTTCCCTCTCTCTCCTGGCCCGGAATGAGATGCAAATTAGGTTTAAACAGCCGGGATCATTAGGAAGGAGGCAGCTGGGTGGCTGTTCCCTTCATCTGGGAATTCAAATCCAATGGCAGGAACATGTGAGTATGCCGCTCTCCCCTGCATTTCCTTGAAAGATCGCTGTAGTGCTTACAGTTAAGAAGACAAGTGACATGAGGAGAATTTAATTATTTTTTTAAGTGCCTAATCTTGTCTCTGGGAATGGTATGCAGAAGAGACGTGATACTTGGAAGCCGCAGCGTCCAAGAGGCAGTGGGTCGGCCGGCTCCTCGGCTGCTGCAGGAAGGGCACAGGGCATCCGAGCAGAATGGTCCAGGGCGGCCCAGGGCAAGAGCAGCCACTCCCCTCCTTCATGAACATCCAGAACAGCAGGGATGCAGGCTGCTCCTGACCTTGGCTGGAGCCTGCAAGGGACGTCCTGGGCTCCCGTCCCTCCGGACTTGTTCCTGGGGCTCCCGGCCGAGTGCCCCGGGGCTCTGTGCTCTGGACCCCACCAGCTCTCCAGGAGATGCAAATAAGAAGAGGGAGAACGTGGTGGAGGGAAGAGAAGCAGGAGGACTGCCGACCCCTGGCTCACACCACAGAGATCTCTTCCCCTCGCCACCCCCCCACCCCCGCCTCTCCGCTTCCTCGCGTTCATTAGGTCCCCTGATGGCAGCAGCTGCTGCCAAATGCAAAGGTTGCTGCCCTAGAAGGTCACATCAGGCCATTTATTCTCAAATACCAAAATACCAGAGCCAGCAGATTTCTGGAGCTTCTGCAGAATTCCCCAGGGCACCCGAGTACGCGTGTGTGTTCTTGCATATCCCAAAGGGGTTCTTTCTTAATCAGCTCAACATCAGAGGACTCAGAGACTGATTTATTTTTTTGGTTAATCTAGCGTTTCTGGTAAAATAATTAAAAGATAAGTAATAGACATGGAGTATCTGTGGCATAATTATTTATAGCCATGAGGTCTCACTTCGGAGTTATTTGCAAGTCACCCGGATCCACGGAGACTGCTGGTGGAGCGAGTGGGAGACGGGCCCCAGGCCACAGCACACCGCCCCCATTTCACAGCTGGGGAGACTGTGCCCGGGAGAAAGGACCCGAGTTACCCCTGGCACCTGCCAACGGGCTGCCACACGTACAAGAAAAGCCAGAAGGTGAAACGGCATGTGATTACAGGACAGGAGCTCCCAAGAGAGGGTGGGGGCTCTGTCTCCTGACTCCAGCAAGCAGGGCGTGCGAGGCTCTGAGGCGGCTGGGGAGCAGGGGGAGCCGACCACCCGCTCAGGGCCCTGCAACCAGTGGGAAGGGTCAGCAGCTAGCCGGCGCGGGCAGCGGGCTCAGCCACGCTCACTTCCCCAGCAGATGGTGGGTCTAGAATGTTGGTCTCTGGGGTGGAATGTGCAAAAGCCATGGCAGGGTTTACAGACTGCCCCGAAGAGAGGAGCGGGGAGGATGGGGCCCTGCTCTCTAATTCAGATGCTTTTCCAGGAATGCAGTGGGGACTTTGAGATGCTCTGGAAGAGTGACAAAACTGTACACGTTAGACCCTAAACAAGGGCACGGCAACACATTTCTTCAAGTGTGCCTGGTAATGGCTAAGACTGTTTGGGAAATTTGGGATGGAAAGCCGTGGGAGAGGATGCAGGCAAAGGAGGTAGACGAGATGGCTGTGAACCAGGCCGTGTGGAAACCCTGGGCCTCAGGAGTCAGCATTGGCAGCCTCATTCTGTCCCTGTTTGGTTTACAGATGACCTCTGATGCGTGGAAATTAACACTTTTAAATGATACAAACACACAAAAGCAACCTGGAAAAAGAGTAGTCTCTAAACAGGCTGGGGAGGCTTGTGACGGGGACATTAATTTCCCTTTCCTTCTTGGTTTTGCCCCTTTGTCTTCTCTGATTTGAGCAGGCATCATTCTACGCCTCCAGGAACATTTGAGACAGGGATTCCTGGTCTTTGTTTCCAAAAGCACGAGGCCACTCAGGCGAACAAGGTTTAGGGAAATAGAGAGCTCCCCAGACTGATTCAAAGAGAGTCCCTCAGAACAGATCCAGCGGTCCCTAGGACAGGGCCCCCCGCAGGGCCCTGGAGGGGAGGGCTCACTGGGAAAGCAAGCTGGGACGTGGGTACAACCCAGGGCAGGCCAAAAATAACCCAGGGTGGAGAGATTCCCACCAGCCTAATGGTCTGGAATTTGGGCGCTGGGGGAGAGCTCAGGGTTTGTTTTGTTTTGTTTTGTTTTTAAAGCAGCTTATTGATATCTACAAAGCAAAGATATGCCATTTCTTGGACACCTGACATTCCAACCTGCTACTTTTCATATTTCCCATCCCCTTATAGCAACCCCTGCTGGATCACGAGGCAACACTACCCTCCATCTGTTCTAGGAACCTCTGCAGAGGGGAAAACAGCCCAGCACAGGGCACAGTCACCAGCAACAGGAGTGAATGAAAGGATGAACATTCATCTGACAGTGGGCTACTTCTGGTCATGCCAGAGTCAAAATTCCCTGGACAGAGTCCAATATGCATGCACTGAGTATCAGCAGATGAATAGGGTCTCTCTCTCTAAAATGCATAATTTTTTTTAATGGGAGAAATGATCTACTAAATGGGGAATAAAATAGCAGTGTCATATACTCAAGGCATTTGTGGTATGCAAATATTACAGAAAGACAAGCTCTCTTCTAATAGTGTTTGCTATATTTCTAGTAGAGCACAAATATATCTACATGGGCCCGAGGCACTTTATTCAAAGACTTTACATTTCCAATACCTTCCTCAAAAAGTACCCTCAGGCCTCAAATTCTTTTGCTTTACTAAGCCCTAAGCCCCTGGACTAAATTTAGTTTCTTGGAAATCAGAGACAAATTTGCTGGGTTTTTTTTCTTTTAATTCTGTCAGTTATTGTATAATTCTCCAAATGGCAAACAAATGATAGGGGAGAGAAGAAATAAAAACATTTTTTCAGGTATTTTTAGTGGTACAGTATTTATCACTGAAATACAGTTTGAATTAAGACATCCAACTTGTTATATGATTTTCAATTAGGAATTAGAGCTCTGCAGAATTTGGGGGTGGGGGACCCGGCAAAAGAATCAAATCAACATTAAAAAGTCAAACTTAAAGAAATCTTTACTTGAGCTATTAATAGAACCAGCCCTTCTTGGAACTAAAAAAAGGAAGAAAGAAAGAAATCCAATTAATTTCCTTAAACCAGGAGTGCGGCATGCCTTCTCTACATCAGTTGAATTGTAACAAGGCGTAGGTTTTATTTTATTATCAGGCCCACTTTGGAGATCCCATTACTAGGTGAATGAGGATGCTTCCCAACTCTGGGAGGGGAGGCAAGGAAGGGCCTGGGAACTAGAGCTCGTCCCAGAGCCCAGGAAAGTCAACTTGCTACATGGAATCTACACAGAGGGGTCCCCGGCCCAGAAGGCCGGCCACAGTCTCCAGTCCCTCCACCAATCCCCTGACTTCTCTAAATAGTTTTAAGGGAAGGGAGTCCACAGCCCGTGCTTTGGAAAATAAGCTGACACCCTCTCCCATGGCAGGAAGGAGCCCAGGTGGGATGAAAACTTCCCAGAGGCTTCCACATGCCCAAGGCAACAGCTCTCCCCAGGACTAAGAATGAACATTTCCTAGGGAAAGCTAGGGTACTACACTCACTCGAAACTGAGTTTTTTCTTACAATAGACAAATGTCCCATCTGAATCCCTACTATTGAGGAAACGATCTCGATCCTGGCCATGATTCCTAAACCAGTGGTGCTCCAACCATTGGATGCAACCTCCCATGGGACCCTCCCCACCAGGGTGCGCTCTGTCCCATCAAGGGAGCCTCCTCTGCCCCAGCTGGCCTCCTCCAAGGGCAGAGCAGGATTTCCCTCCACGGTAGTTCCCCCACAAATTACACCAACCCCCTCCGCCCTCCCTGGAGCTCTCCAAAGGCAAGCGCCTAGGGTTGAGCCATGGAAATGCTGGAAAGTAGGTTGGGAAACACAGGCAATAAATATCCCTAACCTCCCCCATCACCCACAAGTGTAGACCCGGGCAGTGCACACAGCATAGCGCCCTGGAAGGAGCCTGTGGGTGGGCAGTTCCCAAAGTGATCCCCATTCCATTCTTATCCCTGACGCTGCCACTTAATAATAACCTCGTTATCTTGGGCCAGTTGTATAACTTCATCAACCAGTCTTGTCTGCATAAAAGTATTACCTGCCCCATGCGGTTGTTGTGGAGATTAAATGAGCTAATATGCATGAAATAGAGTTTGTGAATTTGTAAAGCACTACACACATACTAGTTACTGTTATTTTACATGAGTGCACATGCTCACACAAGCTTGGTCCTTGAGAAACTCAAGAAGAATGAAATCATTCGGCCATATTTACATGGGGCTAACCAAACCATAAAAAAATCAACACACTTAGTATTCTTCATCTAGCTCCAAATGTTATCCATCAATAGGCTGCTTCCGACTCACATGGAACACTTTGTAAAGACAGTGATTCTAGGACCTTCTCCCAAACCCACAGAATCATAATCACTGCAATAAACCCCAAAGCTTGTATGTTAAACGAGCTCACCGGGGGATTCTGACACGCAGTCAGGTTTGGAACCAGCCGCACTCCTCCTGGACAGGATGTGACATTTCCTAAATAGATCAGTCACGGCAATAAAATTGTTCTGGCGCTAAGGACTCTTTGTCTCTCCATCTCTTTCCTCAGATACAAATACCAGACACAAATACACTCACAAATACAACACTTATATGTGGACACACGAGGTCATATAAACAGGTGAAAAACACGAAGGAGTAATACACTAAGAAGGGTGCCTAATAATAAAAGGCATCAGGATTTTTAAAGTCTATAGAATTTGTGTTTCTAAAGAATACAGAAAATGGGAGGAAGAGGAAATACGTTATTACGACAAAAAGCAAGGGGTCAAAACTAGAAGACCCCCTCTTCTATGCCTGGACAGCACTATGCCCAGAATTCCAAAATTAGACCACTCCCCCCACCCCACCCCCTACTCATTTGTTTGTAATTCTGTCTCAACCAGGAATTTGTGAAAGCCTCCCCACCTCCCTGCAAAGGGGCAGGGACACGGTATCCTCCAAAGCCAGCACAGAGCCCAGCAGAGAGCTGCCTTCAATAATTGTGTGTCCAGCACACACCAGAATGAGAGGAGGCAGGTAAGGACGAAAGACAAAGTGCACAAAGAGGGATAGAGATTTCTTGTCCCAGCTCCCTGGTGTAAACTAAGAATATGCAAGCTTAAGTTAATGAGGTCCAACGCAAAACGGAGAGAGTTCATGTCCCTGCAGGCATCATTAACTGCAGACCCACCCCAGGGGAAAAAGAGGAAAAGCTCTGCAGACCTACTGGCAGGTCTAAGGTGAGAAAATTGATCCAGCGCTCCAAAGGCTGCTTGAAATCACCAGTCTGATCTCATCACTCCACTGCTTACTGCCCCTCCAAGGGTTCCTAGCACCCACAAGGTCCTACCCAATCCAACCCTTATACACCTGCCCTCAGCCTCATTCGTGCCATCAGCCACATGGTTTACGCTCAAATTATGCCAAACTCACACAACCTGCTGTGTCATTCCTCTGAGCCTGTTTGGTACAGTTAACCTCTACCTGGAACGCCCTCCCTACCTCCTGGCAAACCTACTGTTCATCCTTCTCAACTCAGTTCTGTTATATCTTCCTCCTCCGGGAAGTCCCCAGGCTCCCATGACACCCAGTGCACTGAGCTCTGTTGGCCCTCAGTGAACTACATGGTCCTGGCCCCTTCCTGAGCAAATCCCCTATGTCCAGAGAGCAAGTTCTGCACCTCCGTACCCATAGTCCCTAGCACACGGCCTGGCACACAACGCACCACCAATAAACGCTTGTGGAACTCAACTGGGCATTAGCAACATTCCAGAACATAAGTGCCAGAAGACTTAGCTAAAAGGGAATCTGAGAGACACCTTGATATAGTGGAAAGATTCTGAATATCTGAGGTCTGAGTTCAAATCACAGTGACCTAAGGCAAGGTACAAAGACTGAACGTGCTTAATCTATGAAATTAGGACACCACCAGCTCATACAATTACTTATGAAGAAGCACCCACTGTGTACCTGGCACAAAGTGGGTCCCCTATACTGTACTTACTGGGGAGACTCCCCTCTTTCCCCCTCCCCCCCTTTTTTTAGCCTCTGGCTTCAGACCATAACCTCCTCCAAGTTTTTGGAGGACTGGCTTTTTCCCAGTCCCTGAAGGACTGCTCTGGACCCCGTTCATAAATGGTGCCTGGCTGGCCAGGAACCCCCAGAGGCCTCCTTCTGTGTCCCGCGACCAGGTGTGTGGAAGAGGAGACAGAGGAATGGGGGCTCTGAAGACAGGTAAGAGTGTGCCCGAAGGGAGAACCTTCTGGCTGCGCTTGGAGGAACCGACTGGGCAGGAGTTGAAAAAGCCACTTCGATTATTCTCATTTCCCCAACTCCCCACCAACACCAAGGCGTCTGCTTTTACAGGCTCTTCAGTGGCGTTCAGGGCACATTCAACTTCCCACGCCGCTGGAGAGCTCGGGGACAATCAGAAAGCAAGAGTGGCGACAGGCCGGCGGGCCCCGGCAGCAGGCGTGCGGGAGGCTGCACGGCGCTCGCCCGCGATGCACACGCGCGCGCGGCGCACCCCGGGCCTCCGGCCTCCCCTGGTCGGGCCTGGCAGCTGCGGGAAGGAAGGAGGTCAGCGCGGCGGCCAGACTTCTCGCGGGCGCCAGCACCCGCCGGCCCTGCCACCCGACCCGACCGCCCGCGGCTCGCCCGCGGCGCCCACGGGCCGCCACCCCTGAGCGGCTCGTCTGCAGCGCCCCCTCCGCCCCGGGACCCCCGCGCGCTGCCCAAGTTCAGCGCCCGGCTCTGCGAGCGCGCGCCCGCCACCCACACCCACTCCCACACTCCGCGGGTCCCGAGGTGCCCCGAGCTTCTCTAAATCCAGAAATATCACCCCGTGGCCGCATCCGGCGCCCCGTTACCTGCTCGCGGCACCCAGACCCCCGCCCCGGCTTCCCGAGAGCCCGCAAGCCCGGCGCGCGGGCTGCGCGCACTCCTGCAAACCAGTGCCCCGCGCCCACCACGCCGCCCAAGCCCGTACCTTGGGGGTCTGCACTTCAGGTCCCGGCGGCACCTCCAACTTCTTCTTCGTTACCCAGAAGAACAGCAGCACGGTGATCCAGAGCACCCCGAAGATCGGCAGCGCCAGGCGGCGGGTCAGGCGCCGCATGGTCCCGCTTGCCTCGTCTTCTCCGCGGCGCTACGCCCCTGGGGCACCCCCTGGCGGTCAGGGTCGGAGGGGCAGGAGTCCGGGAGAGCGGCGGCCCCGAGATCGGAGTGCAGGGGCGGCGGGAAGCTGCTAGGCGCCCCGCCCGCTTCGGAGAGAAGCGAGCAGAGGCGGAGGTCTCGGGGCGCAGAGCGGCAGGGAAGGACCGAAGGGCAGCCAAGCTGGACACCCGCTCCCGCCGGGGAAGCGCAGCGGCAGCCGAGAAGCTCCCCGCGCCGCCGCCGCCGCCTCGCCCGCCGCCGCCGCCGCCGCCGCCGCCGCGAGGGAAACGGACTCGAGCTGCGGGGAGGGAGGAATCCGAGGCTGTGCCCGGCACCCCGGGAGGAACGCGAGGGGGGAGGGAGGGGAGGGAGCGCAGCTAGAGCGTGGGCCCGACAGACCGACTCTGAGGGAGCCCGGGCGGGAGCGAGCGGGGCTCTGCGAGGGGGCGCTACCGCCGCCCGCCGACCGAGGCGCACCGCGCTGCTCGGGGGCCGCCCGAGCCGAGCCCTGGACGCAGCTCCCGGGCCGGCCTGGGTTGGGGCGGGACCCGGCAGGAACCGTGCCCCCGCAGCGCCGCCACCCCGGCTGCCCGCTGGGACCTCGGGGCCGGCCCGCGCCCGGCCGAGCCGGGCCTCGGAGGACTTTCCCGCTCGCCGCGGGGGCTGCACGTGGCGCTCACTCCCGGGGCCCGCCGCCAATGCACCCGCCTTCGGGGAGCCGGCGCTGGGACCGCGGCCCGCGGGCGCTGGCGGGGCTGCTGCCTCAAGCGTGGTTCACTCTCCGGGCCGGTCAGGCCCCAGGCCGAGTTCAGCCAACTCCCCACGGCGTTTCTATGCCTGCCTGCAGGTGCCTGGCAACTTTTTCTGCTTAATAGAACGCTGACCTGGTCAAAATCTTTTTTAAAATTAAGGCGCAATTATCTCCCTTAAGGGTTTGCTCTCCCTGTAAACACCAGGGCTCTGTGCTCATAAGGAAGCAGGGGTCCAAAGTTGCGCCAACCACATGGGGTACTTGGAAAATGACCCAGGGAAAGCCCCTTTTCCCAAATGCCCTTGGAAAGTGCATTGTCCTCCTTTTTGCAAATTCAAACTATTTGGGTCTAGAGGCAGAGCAAATTACCGATTGGATTCCCGTGTAGGCCTCCGCTAGGCTGGAATCATGGTGCTATCACTGGTCTAGGGGTTCCTGGCCTGGGTCAGACTTACTAGCTGTGCGAATGTTGGGCAAGTCCTTTCTCCAGCCTTAGATTCTTCATCTGTACAATGGTGGGGATGGTGATACCTCCTTTGACAATGAGTGAATAGTTGTGAGAGTTGAATTCGAGGTGCTGGTGTTATTCTGATCATTTGATCCCTCTAAGAGGGGTATGAAAAACACTGTCCTGCCTGGGGGGACAGTGGCTGCCAGACTGTGCCATTTTAATGTCCGCAGCCCTAGCTGGAGGGGTACTTAATGTCATCAAGTTGCTGGGGAAGGTGAGGATGATGTACTTCCCACTGTATAGTGGCCAGCCACCTGCCTCTCCCCACAGAGCTCCGCAGAGGGGAAGCCCCGAACCCTGTCTGGAGGTGGGGCAGGTGTGGAGCAGGGGGGACTCTGGAATTCATTCTCCAGTAAAATGGAGCCCCCCAAAAGTGGAGTCAGTTAGGGAGGAATCTGCCGAAAGCCCCTTGTGCTTGGTGTCTTGTCATTCAGCCACAGGGCAGTCCTGCCTCACGGCCCTAGGGAGTCCTTGACCAGGCTGTGGATAACAAGTTTCGGGTTGGGAACAGAGGTGGAAATCAAACAGCCCAGAAAATGCTGAGCATTTGGCAGCCCATTTTAAGATTCAGCTGAACTCTCAGACCATCACATAGAACCTGGTGGGGGGGGGGGGGGGGTCCAGGACTCACCTTTATTAGAACTCTGTATACTGAAAGGTCGGGGTAGGCTCCCCAGCCGCCACTTTGGCTGGGCAAAAATCCAGGTAGATCACTGTAATGGGAGGGGTGAGGGGAGCAGAAAGAGAACCCATCCCTGCAGTATCTCGAGCTCCCTGGATCTCTTCCAGGGGCCTCATCCTGGACCTGCAGGCTCGGGCCCGCACAGTGCTGTGGCAGGCTCTGCAGGGGACCCCCAGGCAAGCCGCTGAGATGCTGTCACCACGGCGTAGTCCATCGCTCAGCGCTTTGTGATGTTGCTTCTCAGTAACAGATGGCAGACAGTTACACAACCGCCGAGCTTTAGAGATGGTGCGGCACCAAACTGCCTGCTGCCCAGGGACTGAGGGGCTTCACTCCACTGGGCATCTAGGGAAACCGAGGCCCTGGGTTTCCCGGGGCAGCTCCACGCAGGGCCTGCAATGCCTGGGAGAGCAGGGATTGCCTTCCAAGGTGCTTGCTTCTTGAATCACTATTTTGTCCTCTACTCAAGTGGAGAAGATCAGGATTGAAATCCACTTCAGATGGGACTTCGAACACCTGGAGGCCAGGTGAGTCCCCACACAGGACCCAGCCCCGTAGGTCTCTCCCAGGACCCAGCACGGGGTCCCCCACGCTCTGGCAGATATTTAAAACCTTAATAACCATCTTAAGTAATGCAGAGCACAGTTGATCCCAGTGGGGGATTAGCTATCATTGGTGATTAATCCAAGTTACTTTTTTTCTTCATCACAGTTTATATGGGAAGGAAAAGCTCCTAGCAAAAGATTTAACATGGCAGGAAATAAGAGGAATTAAACAAGTACACTCATTAGGAATAAGGAATTAGAAATATCCCAGTGCCCTAAAATGGATCTACCTCCCTGGTCTTGATATTCCTGAGCAAGTTCCTCATTCCTCAGGGTGTCAGTTTCCCCACCAGTAACGTCATGCCTTCTCAAAGGCCCTTCCGGCTCACACACGGAGGGTCCCAACCTTCCTCGTCCCTGGATCAGGACTCTTCTGCTATGCCTGTCGTTGGCAAGTTCTGTGTAAGCTGTTCTCTCCTCACAGCCGAAGACATTACAGAGGAAATTGGGTATTGGAGCAGATGTGAGTCATTCATGTTAGTATAAAAACTATGGAATAAAACCCATTATGGCCCCGGAAAGCTGTGTAAAGCAGCATATGGAGCAAATGTAAGCTGGAAGCCGGAGGAAGCTGGGAAATCCAAGGCACATGCTCTCCGGCAGCTTTGGCTTTGGGCTTTCCCACTTTCCTTCTGGTTTCCTTGAGCTGTCCTCCCACCATCCTTACTGAGCTCACCGCAGAGCCGGCAGCCTTTTGCTCCTTTCGGATCCTATTCCCTGCATCCCTCCTCTCTGCCCACTGTGTGACTTAAATGAAAGAGTGTGCGTGCATGCGGGTCTTCCATCTGCATGCTTATTAGACCTGTCACCACCAGCGAGATGCCCTCTGTGCCAACCTAATGAGATTTTTACCCACAGAGGCCCAGGTGGCTTTCTGTTGAGGTCTTTACCACTTCCAGGCCACGGGGAGAGGTAACGGGACGCCGGGCAGATGGTCGCGGGGATGCACGCGGGCCCCGCCCTGGCAGGGGGCCCTGGCAGCTGCAGGAGCACGCCAAGAATTCAGAGAGGCCTTGTCTTTATTCCACAGTCGTACAGACACAGGTCTTCGGGCCGACCCCTGCAGTCTGCTCTGTTCAAGTTCTGCAACTATAAATAATACATCAGCCCCTTTTCCTCTGTGCTCCTCTCCCTTTTCCCTGCCGCTGTAGATTCTGTCACAACCACATGCCCCAAGTCTCCTGCAAGGCCTTTTGATAAAGTGAGAGATAGGACTCTTTCGGCCGCATGGGAAATGAGCATGAGCCATTACCAACCTGCCTACCTCCTCCCTCTGCCACGTTGGTGCATCTTTGTCAGAAGAATAAAGCCGACTGGCTTTTCCTCTCATCTTTGATGAGTAGATGGGTGGCTTTATGTAAGAGATCTGAGGATCACCCTTCTGGATCTTGCTCTATCCATTAAACAACTCCTTTCACCATCCTACTACCGTCTACCCCTCCTCCCTTTTTTTCTGAGGTATAATTTGGTTCCTAGAAAGGGATTTATATCTTTGTATTTCAAAAGCCTGCTTCTTCTTTCATTATTTGAAATGCCCCCAAACTTTCTTTGTTCCTTCTCCAAATACCAAGTGGAAAACTTACTATTGCCCCAGTGATATGTCTTCACTGCTTGTAGAAAGTGATTCGGTCTTCAGTGGTAATGTCCTGCCGTGACCTGAGCCATGAGCCACCACCATCCCCCCACCAGAAAGTGCAAAGTTCTAATTGCATAAAGGGGTAACCCAATCAGCTTAAAGAAAAGTAGAGGAAAATTCTTTAACCTGAATTACCTAGAAGGGTTTCTGAAAGAGGAGCACACAAGCAGAAGAAATGGAGGGATTCAAAGACAGCTGTCATTTACTCCCCAGGTCCCCAGAATTTCAGACGGCCAGGTCTGACAGCCACCTGCATCATCTCTGACTATTAAAGACGGTCCTTGGGAGGCTTACGCTTAGAGGCACCTGTGAAAGGTAGAAGGGAGCAGGAGAGCTGGAGTCCCAGAAGGAACAGAACCGTGTGGGTTCTTTGCAATCTGGCAGGAACATCAGCAGTGAGAGGAGCCAAGCATGCCTCAGGGGTGGAAATGGGACAAACCTCCTTCCCAGGACAACTCCCAGGGGCCAATGGCAGATTCTGTGATCAAGTCTTCAGTGGATGTTGCATATTGAGCAGGGTGACCACATGTCCAGGTCATGTAAGAAAGTTCTGGTTTATTCCTATTTTCCCGGCATAATTATTGATAGTGCCCCCTTTGTTAAGAAATTGCTATTTTAGACAATACATTAGATGACTACTCTAATGGACAGGAGGGCTTCCAATGACATTGCCAAACACGAGATTGATTTTCTTAGGTGACTAAACATGCGGGTCTTTGCTGTTAAAAGTTCTTTTGTGTGTGTGCTGGGCTCAGGATAATCTCAATGTTCATGTGGGGCACTTTTCTGAGTAAATGATATTCAAGACTTTTCTCCAAGGATGAGGCCATGTGGACAAATTGAGCGAGCTTTAAATGGAGAAGAATTTTGTTGCCCACATCAGTGTCTGATCCCATTTACTGACTGAAAGCATTTTACCCACCTAGCCACTCATTTATCCCAGAAAGCAGCCAGGTTCCTGGCACAGATGTCTCTTCAGAGGGTAGGGGTTCCTGACATCAGACCCTAATGATCCCTCCAACCATCTCTTCCTTTCACCCCCGTACCTACACAGGCCATGAAAGAAACATGAACGAGTCCAACAGGACAGGGTCAGGAAGACAACAGCTTAAGTGCAGTGGGAACAAGGGAACTGACATTCAACCTTCATTCTGAGGACACAGTGGGGGAGGGGGTGCAAGACCCACAGGGAAGCAGTTCTAACTGATCATGGCCAGTGGAGATCATTGCCAGAGTTTTCCAACTTCTCAACAGAAACAGAAGTCCAGACAACAATGTCACAGCTCCTGGATTTTAACTATTGGTAACTAATTTGAATCCCATCCTTGGGGAAAAATAAAAAATCAGGTGGGCTAAACTAAACAGGCGTGCAGCCTGGAGCCAGCCTGCTGCTGGCCGGTTTACAACCCATCCTTCAGCCGTAAATGTTTTAATAAGCGCTGATATTTCCCATGCACCACCATTCCATTGACTTAGAACAGATATACCTGGTTCAGGCAAAGGGGAAATAATAGATGGCACTATGTTAGGGTCATAAGGGATCTTCGAGAACATCTAGTTCAATGCTCCTTATTTTGTAATTAAGAAAAGTGGAGCCCCGAGAAGCTGCATGATCTAGCTACAGCGAGAAAATAAGTTCATTACTAAAGCTTGGGTTATCATGTATCTAGCCAGACCCGCAATTCTCCAAGCGAAGTCCTTCAAGTGAAACAGGGAACTAAGGCATTTGGGGTGGTGGGGGTGCTACTAAGCCCAGAGGTTTCCAGGTAATCAGCAGAGCAATCAACAAACACTTCATGAGCACAGATTCTGGGCAATTTGCTGTGAGGAATACAAATACAAGGCCTGTGTCCAGCTCTTCAAGAAAGTGGAAGCTGGGGCGCCTGGGTGGCTCAGTTGGTTAAGCGACTGCCTTCGGCTTAGGTCATGATCCTGGAGTCCCAGGATCGAGTCCTGCATCAGGCTCCCTGCTCAGCAGGGAGTCTGCTTCTCCCTCTGCCCCTCCCCCCCTCTCATGTGCTCTCTCTCATTCTCTCTCTCTGAAATGAATAAATAAAATCTTTAAAAAAAAAAAAAAGAAAAGAAAGTGGAAGCTGGCCATTAGGGAGCAGGCTTGAGTGTTCAAAGACCTGGTTCCTCCTCTCTGTTGAGTTCCCAATGAGTAGTAATAACAGGAATCCCAGGTACAGGCTCTTAGGCCCACCAGAGAAATAGCTACATTGCAACAGGAAAATTATTTTTGTAGCCGTACTCTGCACCTGTCTTCAGTTTCCCTCTCTAAGTGCTATACAAATATTAATTAAACATAGACTATTTGAAAAGTGCTTTTAGCATTTGAACTCAACTGGGCTGTGTCAGAGGATGGTATTAATATCATCCCCCTGTTGGCAAAATGCTATTTTTTTAAAAGAAAAACTCCTTCCCTTTTGCAGTTTTCCTCCACACAGACAATTTATTTTGCCCATCCTCTGGCTATTTCACCTTTTGTGTGATCATTTCCATGAGACAAGTGAAAATAATATTTCTCTTGTGCTGCAAAGGGCCAAATCCCTTTTTCTAGCTTGGTCCGAAGAAGGCGGGTTTGCACGGTAATGGAAAGAAGCCTGATGTAAGGTCCAAGCACAAATTCTCAGGGAGAAATAATGCATCCCTTTGAAAAAAAAAAAAAAATAGCTTATACTTATGAGGTAGGAGATTTTCAATTTATAAAGGTTTCCTATTTTCTTCAATTGCCAGGATAACTGCATTCCAGAAAGGTTAGGCTTCTCATCCATAAGGCCGACCTGCCTCTTGGATCCCGAATGTAGCTTCTAAAGTGATGAGTGCTGATAAGCATTCCTCTCCGTCCCTGCACCACTGCCCCGGGGATTCTGAGGCAATGTGGATCCAAGGGTTAAAATCCATTACCCAGAGGGATGGCCAAGTTCCTCTCAGTGATTTCTTCCCCCATCATGGCTCTCGGGCCTGAATTCCAAATTGATTTCCTTAATAACTATTAAAGATCTTTTTAATTAAACCAGGCATCCTCTTCCTTGGCAAACTTTTCTTGATGACATCTCTGGTTAATTAAAGGTTTAAGCTGCAAAGATATCTTACATAAGAACACGGGAAGCTGCTTTTGTGCCGAAGGAACCAGGGCTCCACCGAAGGGCTGCTCCCATCTTCCTTCATGGCAGCCTGAGGAGCCCCAGAAAGTGTTCACCATAAAGATGGTTGGGCGAGGGGGGAAGTGGTTAATTTTCCTGTCTCCTGAGGTTCAATTTCTCCTTTCAGGCTTGCTGGGTAACTTTTAATCAGGTGTTTTTCATTAAAAGCCTCATTCATTTTGATTACAATTCACTGATGCTGACAAAACATTTTTCCCTTTTCACCCAAAATCCCTGAAGCAGTTGATACATGGGGTAATCTGAGAATGACAAATAAAGGTCTCTTTTCACCCATCAATAAAATGCAGCCGCCTCTACCACAGAATGTAGCAGGTCCTCAGAAGAAGGGGGCAAATAGTATATGTATTTGCAACAGTAAATTGCTCTGATCCATTTATCTTCTTTATCCTGGTTAATTTTTTTGTTTCATTTCTTCCACCAAAACCTTCATTTAAAAATGGTAGAACAAGGTAAGGTGTGCAGGATGTCATTAAGGAACGGAACTTTTCTTCATGCAAAGTTCAATAGCTCTTAAGTTGGAAATCAAACCTGCGACCTTGGCTTTGTGGTCATTACCTAAAATATGGGTCTCAAACCTAGAAGTACATTATTAGAATTACCTCTGAACGCTGTTAAATCAGAGAGCTGTGTCTCGCCCTAAGCCTGCTGAAATTCCACGGGCGCTGTTTCTAGGCACCCAAGTTTGGGAACCACTGGTCTAGTCCATAAAATCCAATTGAGTTCGTTACACTTTTAGACCTGCCTGGAAATGAGAAAGATGGCCCATTAGATCAATATTTTGGCTCTGCAGATGGCTCAGACAGGCAAAACAAAGCCAAAGGAAATAGAACCTTGCTCGCATTGCCAGGGGGAAGTGACTCCAATTCTAATGAGACACCAAGGAGGCAAATTAAAAAGACTTTTCCACTCACACACATGCTGACATTGCCAAGTGCAGCTCCATAAATGGTTCTCGAACCAGTTCAGAGAATCAGAACCACCTGGAGAATGTTTTACCAGTCATTTTATTATAGAAGTTCTCAAACATACAGAAAGACTATATCTACTCGACTGCCACACCTGTAACATACCCACCACCGAGATTCAAAAGTAGTTAACGTTTTGCCATTTATATGTGGGCACGCACACGCATGCACCCACATGTTCCTGAACCCTTAAAAAATAAATTACAGACATCATGATACCTAACACCAAAACAATAACCCTGAATAACTCACAAATACTTCAGCTCACATTTCTGAAAATTAACGACATCCTGGGCATAAACACAACACCATTATCACACCTAACTGAATTAAAAATAATTTCTTAAGATCATTGGACACTCAGTCCATAACCAAGTTTCTGGGGGAACTTAAAAAGACAAACCAAAACAAAAAAAAACAAAGTTTCCTGTCCAGGTTCCCAAAAATGTTTATCCAGGTAGGCAACAATCGTGCTCTGAGAGATGCTGTTGTAGGTGACTCATTAAGAATGCTTGTCTTTCTTTTTTTTTTTTTTTAAGATTTTATTTATTTATTTGACAGAGAGAGACAAAGTGAGAGAGGGAACACAAGCAGGGGGAGTGGGAGAGGGAGAAGCAGGCTCCCTGCAGAGCAGGGAGCCCGATGCGGGACTCGATCCCAGGATCCTGGGATCATGACCCGAGCTGAAGGCAGTCGCTTAACCAACTGAGCCACCCAGGCGCCCTAGAATGCTTGTCTTTCTAATCACTGAGCTGCAGTTCACTTTTTGCACTGGGAAGTTGCTTGGCGATTTGTATGGCACTGAACAGTCATTGTTTCCTCTGATATTCTTTGCAAGGCTACTCTAAGGTAGATAGAAGTGATGAAGCACATGGGACCAAGAATCACTGTGACCTGCCAGGTCCCGTGGGTAGATCATAGTGGCGGTGTGGATTCCTAGTCTGGTGTAGTGGACAGAGAGAGCACTGAGTGGTGGGTCTGACACCGGGAATCCTGGTTCTCACTCTGCCTATGGGACTCAGGGCATCGGACCCCACCTCTCTGGCGTCTACACCTGTAAATTGAAAAACTAAACTGATGGTCTCTAAGGTTCTTTCTGCTTCCATCTTTCTTCAATTCAATGCATCTCTGAGTCCTCTTTCAAAACCCTTGATTTATCACCATTGGGATCCACAGCAAATGTATACAAGGGTTTTTTGAGTCATCAGGAAACACCCACTAATGGAATGTTGTGGAGAAAGAGATGGATTTGACAGAAATTTTCCCACTTGTGATGGCCAAATATAGCCACGTCCCTTAAGCTCAAGGAGGGTGTGAGCCAATACTGAGAAACCCCTTCAGTGAATTAGATGGGACAGGGTGCGTTAGGGAAAATTCTCTTTCTTCTGCCTGGGCTGGGAAGGAAGCAGGCCAGCATGCTGGGCATTTGCTTGTGGTGCTGGTTGCCCTACGTCCACAGATATAAGAGAAAGGGGCACATCTTTGTGGAGTCCGAGCCTCCTTTTCTTCGTTCCTTTAAAAGCAAATTACAAAAATCTGAGCACACATTGCTGGCAAAGTCAACAGCTTCTAAACAGAAACGATCCATTCAGCTTGAGACCCCCCATTTCACTTAAAAGGGACCCCAGTGTCCTCACCCAGACCCGTATAACACAGGATCCATGTTTCCTTAAACCCCTGCCGGGCTCGCCAACGTTCCCCGGAGCTGGTCCACGGCAACCTGCTGTCTGACAGGTGAAGACCAGAACGATTTAAAATTCTTCACTGGAGGGAGACTTTAATTTTATATGTATTGTGTAAATTTTTTACAAGTAGAACATATTCATGCATTGCTTGTGTAATTAAAAATAAATAATTAAAAGCTTTGATGGCTGACGGGTTTTCTTTTCAGACTCTCAAAGGCAAAGCAATCTCCAGGGTGCAGCAATGGCCCCGAGGTTTTTACTGGTAGGATGTGGGGTGGGGGGTGGGGAGCAGGGGTGTGTGTGTGTGTGTGTGCATGTGGTGGGGAGATCTGGAGGATGTGATGTGTGTGGTGGTCTGTGTGTGGTGTGGGGGGTGTGCATGGGGGTGTAGTGTGGGGGGGGAGTGTGGGGTGTGCGTGGGTATGTGGGAGGGTGTAGGGCAGTGTGGTGTGGGTGATGTGGTGTGGTATCTGTGTGGTATGGGAGTGTGTGTAGAGGGTGTGGTGTGGTGTGTGTGCACTTGTGTGTGTACATTGAGGTGGGGAGGTGGTATGGGCTCCCGTTTACAGGAACTGAATGGAAATGGCCTAAAAATGCTAACAGGACAACAGAAATGCTTAACCACGGACATACAGACCACGTTAGTGCACGTGAGGAGCATCAGGAAAGGTAAGGCTGGATAACTATGGTGGACCCTAGACCAGCAGTGCAAGATGGGAGAAAAGACACGGAATAAAGGACCAATTCCCCTGATTCTCTGTGTCTCTGCCTCTGTCTCTCAGCCTCTCATGACCTCTCTCAGAATATCCGCTCTTCTTACCCTCAGCACTGCCAGACCTGTCCAGCTGGGAGCCATGCGCTCATAAAGTCACTCTCGACACCCCCACCAGAGGCGCTGAGCATGTTCCTTCTTCAAAGGTCCTTTTCCGTCATTACGAACTTAATCACCACTAGCAGCCTGTCCTCAGCCTTTAGGGAAGGAACTCGCCAGCAGTCAGAGTGACTGGCCTGAGATCAGAGAGCCCCACAGTCTCACAGAGGAGAGTTAAAATTTGGAGCTTTCTGTCCTAAAGGAGTCACACACTTCAGGAATGAGCCCTCTTCATGGAGAGTCAGATGGGGAAGTGACCTTCAAGGTCAGCTGGACGGTGCCCTGATTCTTTCTAGACTGTCTTCGGAGGGTCTTTGGGTGGTCTGGCTTAGGGACACGCCCCTGTCCTAGAATCAGCTGAGGTGGTCACCGTCCCTTAAAGACATGGAACTGGAAAGGACAAGTTTTGGGGCGCCTGGGTGGCTCAGTTGGTTAAGCAACTGCCTTCGGCTCAGGTCATGATCCCAGGGTTCTGGGATCGAGTCCCACATCGGGCTCCCGGCTCGGCGGGGAGCCTGCTTCTCCCTCTGACCCTCTCCTCTCTCATGCTGTTTCTCTCTCGCTCGCTCTCTAATAAATAAATAAATAAAATCTTAAAAAAGAAAAAAAGAAAGGACAAGTTTGATAACCTCAAGACTGAATAAAAGGCATCCAGACCAATGCAGGCAAAGGGGCAGAGCAGCCTGCACACGCTGCAGTGAGTGTGGCTCACATGGAGTCAGTTTCACTTGGTTTAGCTTTTGGGGTTCAAGTCAGAGGCGTGTGTTTGAATCCCAGCTCAGCCAGCAGCTGTAGCCATTGATCCTTCCGTCCCCCCCGTGTCCCCAGGTTGGAGTTGGTCAGACAGAGCCTCTGGTTCTCGTCTGGGACTTGCTGCTTCTTATTTGCATGATGTGGGCATGTTATGTAGCCTCTCTGAACGTCGGTGTCACCATGTGAAAAACAAAATGGCATTAAGAATGTCTCCTGGCAGGTTGTTGTCAGGGTTTAGAGACAGCGGATCCGAAGCACCTGGTACAGAAGGTAACCAGTATGTTTGTCATCCATCATTGCTGCTCATGACCATGTGATGCTGGCTAGATGGGCTGGCACCTTGAGGGCAAGGACCATGTCTTCACCTTTGCAACCCTCACCACTTAGTGACATGATGAGAATACTCAGCACCACGTTTGTTCAATACAGTTTTCAAAGCGAGCCTCTCCTTCTACTCCATCGACAGCCCTAGGATATGGAAGTGTGCTGGGTTCTGGAAATGGAGAACCAAGCCCACCCCTCCCTGGATATGCCATATTGACAGCTCTGGTGGGCAGGCATGTGACCTGTGTCTGGCTGCCTACATCTGAACCACTTTCAGTTTTAGACGAATTCCCCCACCTCCATGAGGGACTGAACCGGTCTGTCTTAGGAGTTGAAAAGACCAGCCACTTCCCTTCTAGCCTCTCTTACAGCGAGAGCTCAGATTTACACTCTCCCAAACAGAAGCCACTTGGCAAAGTTTTACATGGGAGCTGATAAGACAAGAGAGCGGTGGGAGTCATGAGGGCAGGAAGGTTGAATTTCAGGGGGCAAAAGAGGCGTGGTGGTGGCAACAGTGGCTGGAGCAGTGGCACCATGTACCTGCCCGGACATGGCCGCTGGGCGAACACTGGCATCTCCTTCTCTGCAAGGGTAGCGGTGACCTGCTTGGCTGACCAGCTCTGCAGTGCAATGCTTGGCTTACCCCTGGAAGCTTCGCCTAAATTCCTCTCAATATTCTGCTTCTGCTCTATCAGTCACAGTAATCTCCTGTAGCTTCCAAACTTGACAGATCCAGCAAGGCACTTAATCTCTGCAGCTCAGTTTCCTCATCTTTAGAATGAGGTTAATTCCTAAGGGACAGAAAGAGTTAATCTATGCCAAGTGTCTGGCATCAGAGGACTCAATAAATATTATTTTCCTACAGCCGAAGTCCAGTGGCAGCCACAGCCTCCAGCCACAGCATTGCCTTGTTACCTATGTTCCTTTTTTGACTTTGGAGTATTGGTGTGCCTTGGGGGTCCACACAGGTCTAGAGTGATCCCATCTTATTGATTGGTTCTCTAGCTAGAGTGAGGTCACGAGGCCAGGAATAAACCGTACCCCATACACATTTATACATCAAATAAACCGTACACATTTATATGTCTAATATCTCAGAGCCATCAACAGTGATCTATATGAGATGAATCCAGGCTGGGGATCAACGGTGCCCTCATTTAAAAAAAAAAAAAAAAAACCCACAGCTAATATAAGTTTCCCCAGATCCCCCAGATGAAATGGAATGATCTTGGCACAAATACTCTTTTAATGCTTTCAAGATTGATGCTTTCTTGCATTTCCAAGATTGATGCTTTCTTGCATTTCCAAGATTGATGCTTTCTTGTATTTTCAAGATTTGCTGAACTGGAATAAGAAACAGTTGCAGAGTTATTACCTCCTGACATCCCTTTTACTCACTGACTGGTTGGTTTCTGCCCCTTTGTTAAGGCCCCTGCCCTTTAGGGCTATCATCAGGTAGGGAGAAAGAGCCATGTGCTCCGACCAGTGAGCCTTAACAGAAATTCTAGAGAGCTTATCACTGCTTTAGCCTCACCTTGTAGATTTGTAGATGACTTTGGAATTTGTTAACTGCAAGAAAGGAAAACCACTCAAATTGGCTTAAGAAAAAAGGGGAATTCTTTGGATGTGTAGCCGAGTGTCTAACAGAACCCAAGGATGGTAAGGACAGTAAGGACAGCCAGATCTCAAAAGAATTTCTCTCTCCATTTCTCTAGGACCACATGAAGCCTTGCCATGAATCCTCTCAGTGGCTCACTTCATTATATCCCCCTGGAGAGCCACAGGGATGCTTCCCTTGTTCTACCTCTCCTTCCTCCTTGTCAAAAAGAGCAGCCTCACAACCATCAATATCAATCTGGCCTTAGGGGCTTTCTTTTCCTTCATAGCACTTATGATGGCCTGAGCATATAGGCTATGTTTATTTATTCTGTATCTCTCCCTTGCCCCACTAGAATGTAGACTCTATGAGGAAAGGGACTTTAGTTTAGGCAATGTTGCATCATCTGTGCCCCGAAGAGAGTATGATGCATAGAAGTTGCTCATCGAATAGTTTTAAATGAATAAAGAATGAGTGAGTGAGGGAATTCTCCTTCTCTTCCCAGTCTTGTTCTCTGCTTCTGGGTGCTCATAGAACAAAATGGCTGCCTAACACCCATCTCTGTGACCTCCCGTGAGCCCCCCATTCAAGCTCCTGATTATTGACTAATTTCGTTTCTTAGTGAAATCCTTGAAGAGAGAAAGAATCTGATTGGCTCAGTTCATCCTACAAATGAGTTCCTTTGGAGTCCACTCTATGTCCCTGCCCCCCTTTAGTTGCAGAACGGAGCTCAAAGCACAAAAAGGCAGCTAGAACTGTGGGAAGAAAAGATTTGCATCTTTAGTAAAAAACCATCATGTGCACAGTCTTTGTTTTATTTAATTTTGTGTTCCCATTGGGGAAGTTGGACAATCACTAATTGGTTTTTGTTATTACACACACACATATGATATTAAACAAAACGAAACAAAAATACACAAAACACACGTGTATGGGTCTTTCTTCCATGAGAGCCCTTTTAAGTGGATCTTCTCAGGAACCCTGATCAGAAGGCTAGCCTTTACGTGGAAGCCTTTACAACTCAGCAATTGAGCTTCTCTCCTGATAGATGCTTCAATGATGGTTTCCTTCTCTCCCAAGAAGTCCTTCAGCTATTTTTCTGCTGGTCATCCATTTGGTTATGAGCTGAACTATTTTCATCCACAACTCCTTCCCGCCCCCGTTCATGCCAGTTCTTTTAGTGCCTTTCCCCAGCTAGCTTTAAAATGAGGCAAAACCCCTACTATGCTGTAAAACTCCGTGTTTCTCTTTCATCCACCCCTCACATGGAAGAAAATCATCCCAACCAGCTTCCTCTTCTCTTTAGCTAGAGTTGGATGCAATCACTGTGATATTAATTAATTAAGAGACTCTTGGTCTGGTTGCCCTGGCAATGCTCACCAAAGCGTCAGAACCCTTCCAACAGAATAGCACATCCAGTAGTCAATTAACTGTTTTCTTCACACATATAAGCCAAGTGCACGGAGCACCTGGTGCAGAGATGGGCACCCAGGGGATGCTCAGTAAACACTTGCTGACTAGCTGACAACACCAATGCCAATGAGGAGGGTGCTTAATCTGCTGCCTTGAACATCTGAAGCATTTAGAGCTAGGGGCTGAGACACCATCCAAAGGGAATAGCAACCAGTGTGATTTTACAAGAGCATCAGCATGGTGCTAAGACCTTAGAAATAATATAGAAGAGCAGGGACGGGACTACAAGCACTTTGGTAGGCCAGGCGGTGATTAGAGGAGAAGAGGCAAAAGCTAAAGCAATTCTTTCTGCCTGTCATTCCCACTACCATCTCCCAAGGCAACAGAGAAGACTCTCCACTTTGGACCTCAGGCTCAGGGGTTCCTCCATAGCAGCACTTTAGCCCAACTCATGCTAGGTCAGATGTCCAGGCAGGAAAATCTGCCTCACTTAAGTATAACGGAGACTGCCAAATGTATGCATAAACACAAGAACTAGCTTCCAGCTTAGTTACAAGCATGAATTTTCCAGCTTGTTTCTTCTGAGGCTATGTTTGTGGCCCTACTCTTTAGGAAAGTTGAGTCCTCCCAGGTACATCTCAAATTCAAGTGGAAACTGTTTACTCCATCATGTGCTCAATCACTGATGGCTTCTCACATTTCTTTTGAAAATAAAGAATAGAGAGACCCATTTAAGCTAGCCCACGTAAGGAGAGTTTATTGAAAAGATACAGAACTTGCAGTCACCTGACCCAGCTGGGCCTCTTTGAAAGAGGATCTAAGTAATTGAAAGGCACAGGGCCCAAGTGGCGACCCTCTCTTGTTCTCTCTGACACGAAGAGTCTTGCATCTCAGCCTCTCTCCAACTTGTTCTATCCTCTCCTCGCTGTTTGTCACTCACAGTTTCTGCTCTCATAATTTCAGCTTTGGCCTGCATTGGAGCTGACTGTGACCCCATCTCTATCTACACGTTGGGCCCAAGTTATGACAAAGAACTCTCTTAGTCCCTTCACTATTCCACTTCCAAATTTTGAGAGAGGGATCTTATTGGCTCAGCTCTGCTCAGGAACCTGCTCTAGACCAAACAATTATATGAGGAGTAAGGGGCAAGAGCAGTTGCATGCTACGGTCATGACTGCCTTGGGCAACCTCCTCAGTCTGGGCTGGGAGCAACTGGCCAAGGAGGAAGCTTTGGCGGGGCAGGAACTCCAAGCAATGTTGACTGCAGCTTCTGGGATAAGGAATCTCCTGAACCTTTTTATTTCCTGAAGTCTCTGTGCACTGCTGCCTGTCATTCAATACTTCTTTTTGTTCTGGCACATTTTCTTTATACCTTTTGAGGGTCCTTTTTCTGACCATGACTTTTATGGTCCCATCACCTACCCTCAACTATAGTTACTCCTTTAAAGAAAAAAATTATTTATTTATTTTAGAGAGAGAGAGAGCATAAGCAGGAGGAGGAGCAGAGGGAGAGGGAGGCAAGCAGACTCCCCTTTGAGCGGGAAGCCCGATGCAGGGCTCAATCCCAGGACCCTGGGATCATGACCTGAGCCGAAATCAAGAATCAGACGCTTAACCAACTGAGCCACCCAGGTGCCCCTCAAACACAGTTACTCTCACATGTTAGTCTGAGATTCATGTTTGGATGGAAGGTACCATATACAATATGGTGTATGGTGTATGGATCTCCATCCAGACATTCCACATCTCCCACCTCCACGCTCACCTGCCCATACTCCACTTATCTCAGCATACAGCCTCCTTCCTGCTCACTGGAAAACATTTGTCTCCAAAACTCATGTTGACACAGTACTCTATGGCCATCTGTCTACCCAAGTCCGTAAGTCATTTAGTCAGCAAAATCTACTTCCTTTGAAAATTAGAGGACTTAAACTTAATGAAGGTAGTCATAACACATCAATCACTATGGTCCCTGAGTCCAAGTTAAGCCATAAACCAGTGTTCACAAATTTTTAAATTCAAACTTATTTTCTAGAGGCCAATGGCTTAATTCTGATTCCTAGAACTTAAGAAAACCAGGTGCTTTTTGAGTGAGTTCAAAACAATAGCCCCCATTCAAAGCTGCACATTAACTCCTTCCTTTATTTACCAACTATTCATCTGGTATATGTTAAGTTTGACCTTCTAGGCAAAGGAGACCCAGGTGAATAAAAGCAGACAAGTCCCTGCTCTCCTGGAGACATACATTAATCAAGTATCTATACGACTGACATGATTATAAAGTAAGATGAGGATAATGAGGGAAGGAACACAGTTTGAGGAGATCATAGGACAAAGGAATTGTATCTAGACTAGGGGGCTGAACCGGAGGCTTTCCTGAGGATGTGAGATTTGCATTCAGTGCTGAAAACAAAGTTACCTAGGCCAGGGGACAAGGATGAGAAGAGTACTCCAGGAGGAGGAGGAGGACTGATATGTGCAAAGGTCATGTAGCCAAAGGCAGCGTGTCGCATTTAAGGAAGCACAAGACACCCGGAGTGAAGGGATGATAATTCCCAATGAGACTAGAGAGGCAAGGGGCAGCTCAACTCCACAGAACTTTTGAGGTCATGTTCAGATCTGTGGGCTTTATCCCAATAGCACAAGGAAGAAGGGCCATGGGAAGATTTTAAGTGGCAGGTGGGTGAGGAAAGGTCGCAGAGGGCTGATATTATCAGACTCCTGTGTTCCAAGACTCCCTTTGGCTTCAAAGAGAAAAACAATGTGGAAGGGGAAAAAATGATGTGGATAGATCAAAGAAGCAATGTGGTAAATACGAGCAAGATGATGGAGCTGGGACTGGGCCAGTTCTGCCCAGATGGGAGAAAGGCGTGGATTTGAGAGATACTCGTGGAGGGGGCGGGGAGGGAAGGGGAAACCATCAAAAGCTGTGCAATCTGCTGAGAGAGCTAATGTACATGCATACCCTGTGGGAATTAACCTATTTTATTTTGTTTATGTTGTTTATTTTTATTTTTTCAAGTTAACCTATTTTAAATGACAGAGAGAAACTGGTTGAAGTAGGGGAGGGTAGTGTTAGCTCTAACCAGGAAAGGCATCATGGAGAAAGAACATAGCTCAGAACTGAGGCTTATTGAACATAATGGTTAGATATGGACACGCTGGAATGGGGGAGACTGGGGACCCCAGATGTTCCCCGCGAACATGTCTCAGAATTCATGTTGTTCTAGGGTTGTTGTACTAGTTAGTATACTTTATACATAGCCTTCTAATTGCCCAGTGAGGAGTAAAGCTTGAAGAAGTCAATCAGGTTATCTTGAAAGAGCACAGAGGTATTCATGTAACGTTGGCCAGTGTGTCTTGGATGTCTCCCCTGTGACAGGCATTGTGATGATACACAAACTCACATCACAGAGGCGCTACCCTTAGGATGCATATGGTCCAAGCTCACCATCTTCACAGCCCACGGCGCAGTGTCTGAGGCAGTCTGAAGACCACCTGCATCCATGTCACCTGGACAGCTTGCTCAAAGTGCAGACTCCCAGGCCTCTCCCAAGACCAACCAAATCTGACTCTGGTCTGAGGCCACAGAACCTTCCTTTAAAGCCACCTCACCAGAGGGTGTGTAGGCACCTCAAGTGTGAAAGTGGAGTGAGGGGGCAGAGGAGGAAACAAGCATTCTCCAAACGACTGTGCTCTGTGCATGACAAGCATTTTACACATTAATTAATTTAACCCTCCCCGTGAATTTAACCCTCCGCCATGTTTCTATTATTGTTACCTCCATTACACAGATAAGGAAACACAGCTGCAGAGAGGCTAAGGAATCTACCTAACAATACGACTCACGTTGTAAAATGGAGGTTTCCAAAGGTGAGATCTCTTGTCTCACAAACGACATTTTTTAAAGCTCAATGTAACAGTCAAAAATCGAGACAGACCACCACCTTTTATCTCAGCAACAGAATGGCATTGGTCCATTTGATGAAAATGCCCCATGAAGATCTATGATCTGCCCAACAGAAACAAACAGGCAGAGTTCCTATGGGCATCGCTCACACAGGGGGAGCAGTCAGGGAGAGAGAGAACAAAAGGAAAAGAGGGGGCCAGGGAAGAACAACCTGACTCACGCGTTGGTAAACCGAGTCAGGCGGGCCTGAAAATCACCGGAACGGCCACTTGGGGAGTGCACATGCTATCGCTTGACAAAGTCATTTGCTTGCAGATAAAACGGCCTCTGGAGCACTGAAGCTCCCGGCAGAGCCATTTCTACAGGGAGAAACAGCAAGCAAAAACATCAACACCCTCCCCTCCCCCTCCACTGCCATTTAAATATAACCACCTGGGTCAGGCACTCCCTGGCCCCTCCTGGATTGCAGATCATACCCAGCAAAGCAGACACAAACCCAGAGGACCAAACCTGTAATTAAGCCACCGGGAGTTAGGAGGAGAGAATTGTCAGGTAGAATAAACAGGCACCAAGGCTGCTGATGAGGGTGGAGGTTTAATTCTGTCGAGCAGGGAAGATTGGCAAGCATGTCCCAACTGGAGCAGATTATTGCAGTGGAGGTGAAATATTTCATAGGATATTTTCAGAGGGAGATGCATACAGAGGAAACTGTTCCAAATATATTTTTTTTAAATATCTTCGCAGTAACAAGCTAGGTAGGAGCATGTGGGTAATTGATGCATATGCATGAGAGCATAATTAAGAACTATAAGACCTGGAAGATTTTCAAGCTCTATGGCAATTATAAACTATGAAAAAATACCCTTCCTTGGGGTGTAGGGCTATTATTCAAGCATCTCTCCCCATTATGGTAGCTGGAACTTACAGAAGCACCGCACAGAAATGCAATAAACAAGGGCGAGCCGTCATAAACTAATAATGATTCCTGGCTTTGGGTTTTTCCAAGAGTCGTCCCACACATTATCTTATTTGATCCCTACGTGTATTAGTTTCCTATTGCTGCTGTAACAAATTACTACAAATTGAGAGGCTTAATATAACACAATTTTTTTGCTCTTACAGTTACGGAAGTCAGAAGTCCAAAATGAGCCTGCCAGAGCTAAATCATGTGTCAGCAGGGGGGGGCTCCTTCTGAAGGCTCCAGGGGAGAATCTGTTTCTTGACCTTTCTAACTTGCAGTCCTTGGCCTGCGGCCCCTTCCTCCATCTTCAGGGCCAGCCACATAACACCCTCAAGTCTCTCTCTGCTTCTGTTACCACATCACCTTCTGTCCTGCTGATCTCCTGCCTGCCTCTTGCAAGCACTCCTGTGATTACATCAGACCCATCTGGATAATCCAGGATAATCTCCCCATCTGAAAATCCTTAATTTGATCATATCTGCAAGGCCCCTTTTGCCTTATTGGGTAACATATTCTCAGCTTCCAGGGATGAGGATGTGAAAGACTCTGGGGGATGTTACTCAGCCAACCACGCTGCAGAAACCCTAGAAAGTAGGTCCAAAAATCCCATTTTGCAGATGAAGAAACTTGACTTGCCTTTGTTGGGTAGGGTCACGCATGTGTCCCACCAATATTTACTGAGAGTCCTCTGTGTCACAGACAGTATTGTATACACAGCGGAGGGAAGTCTACCTTGAGGAGCTTACATGCTAGTGGGGAAAATAGATGATTATTTAAAGATTCACATAGAGGGCGCCCGGGTGGCTCAGTTGGTGAAGCATCTGCCTTCAGCTCAGGTCATGATCCCAGGGTCCTGGGATCCAGTCCCACATCAGGCTCCCTGCTCAGCGGGAAGCCTGCTTCTCCCTCTCACCCTCCCCTCTGCTCATGCTCTCCAGAAATAAATAAATAAATAAATAAATAAATAAATAAATAAATAAATAAATAAATAAAATCTTTTGAAAAATAAATAAAGATTTACATAGACACAAATACCTTTGTTATACGAGAAAGGAATAGAGTAGTAGAAAAGAAAAACAACAAAGGAATCATCAGGTAGGTTTGGGAGGTTTACCCAGGGGAAGCCTCTCTGAGACAGTGGTGTTTTTTGCCAAGAACTGAAGCTGTACAGGAGTAGACAGTCAAAATGAGAGGGAACAGCATGTGATGCTGAGGGAACAGTAAATGAAGGTGCCCTGGAGTGGGGAGGAACCTGTAACTGCAAGAAAACCAGCGTGGCTCCAGCATGGTGAGTAGATGTCCCCTCTGCCTGGAAGTCTTTCCTGATCCTGAATTATGAGCCCTCCTTTGTCTTGCATAACCCCTTGCACTTACCCTTCCTCAGAGCTCCATGGTGATCCTAACAAACCTGAGTATTTGGCTCTTTAACTAGAATGTGAATCAAGGAGAACTAGACCGGGTCTGTTCATCTCTCTTCCCACAGTTCTGGACATGGAGTAGGTGCTCAATAAACACTCATGGAATAAAGGTATGAATGAGTAATGTACAAATCACTTCCTCTGTAAAACTCCCTGTGCCAGGCCACAGTTACTGACATTGTAACTACTGCGCAGAAAACTGTTACTGCTTTATTTTTCCATAGCTGATCTGATTTTCTCACAAGCCTCCCCTTCTCTTCTCAATTGCCCTCCACCTGCCAGATAGTGAGGGGAAAATCCTGTATTTGGTTGATCTGGCTGGATTTTTAGTTGTATGTGTAGCAGCCTCTTTGCAGAACTTACACTCTTTAGCACACTGAATCTTTGAGATTTCTGATCTGTTCCCACCAAGAGGGCATCCAGGGAAACAAAGAGTGCTTTTCTGCATGTGGTCCTGGAAGTCTTCTATGCCTCTGGTCAATAGAAACTCAATGTTTCCCTGTTGGAATGGAAGCTGTTTGAAGATGAGAACTATACTCTACCAGACACTCTGGGCAGTAATGAAAGTATGGAATGAATTTCCTATGACATCACTACCATTATTAATTATAACTAAGGGGGACAGATCACATCCCAAGAGTCAGCACTCTGTGGCTAACTAGGAAAACAAGCCCAAATGGCTAGTGATACACTTTTTCTCAGTCTCATTTTCCTTATCTGTGAAATACTGAATATAAAAATATATATATATGGGTAACATTCTTTGGGTTCAATTTACAAAACCAAGGTAAAAAAGATATTTGGGGAGGGAAGTCAAGAGATCCAGAAAAGAAAGCGAGATAATTGTCCCCGCTCTTCCGCCACCCCTCTACTCTGATTTGTCCTCCCAACATTCTCTGTCGTTTCACTGAACGTCAAGATCCCAGAGAGTCATGTTCTAGGATCTCTCCCTGGGATTCTAGAACTTCCGCTGTCCTCTGCTCCTGCCTTCTTTTCCAACCTTCTCCTTTCCTGGCTTTGTAACCTCAGGCAACCTGCTTTAACTTCTCCCTGCTTCAGCATCCCTATCTGGAGCTACCCCTCCCTGCCTCACCACTGTTAGAAACTAAGTGAATCCAACAAGACTCGGGCCAGAGAGCAGTCGTTCAGTACACATCCATTCCTTCCAGGCTAGAAGGTCCCCCTAGACAGTCCCCCTATGTTACATCAGCTCCTTCCTCCAGCCTCAGCTTGAGGCCTGGGATGCTTCCCACCTGAGGCCCCTCCAGGAACTCTTCCTGTCTTCTAAAGCCCAGGGCGAGTTCCCCTCCAGGAAGCCAGCTCAAGATCTCTTCTTTGCTGATACTGCATCAATCCTAGGTAGAATCCTACATCTCAGGGCTTCATTCTCTTCCATTTGTTCCATGTGACTTCCTTCTTCAACTAGCTATAAAACCCCTGAGGACCGTGTCCTAGACATATTAGCACAAAGAAGCCAAAAGGGGGCCTCATTTCCACTCATTGGTTGAACGTATCTGGATTCTCCTTGGCCCCAGGACCACAGGCTCGCAAAGGCGGAGCCTGTCAGCCAGGCCAGACCCACAGGCTCCGGGAGTAGTTGGACCCTTCTCTCAAATGGAGAAGGTGGTAAGAAAGCCGATTTACCCATAAGTAAATAATTGTTGTAATTATGGAACATTATTCTCAACAGACCAGCGGATGGAAACCAATTTGCATAACAGACGTGGTTATTCATGGAAATGTTTGTAATTTATCTACCAAAGCAGATGAAGACCCTAAAATTAATGTGTGTATACCAGCTTCAGTAAGCCAAACACTCATTTCCTCACCCTCTCCTCGATAAGGCAAACGAGTTGCCAAAGGGTCAGATTCAGCGTCTTCAGGTGTCCTTGGCATTGGGGAGCTCTGGACCAAGCGCAGGTCTGAGAGAGCGGCACAGGAGTGGGCGGGGGGGGGGGTGCGGTGAGGAAATGCACAAACCAGCGTTTTCCAGTATGCCGGGAGGTGAGAGTTGCCAGGGCCCATCTGGCAGGGGTCTGGTATGTCCTGGAAACCTTTGACCGGAGCCTCTCTTGGAGGAGGATGGAACACATGAAAGCTAACAGAGAGAAGGGGGTAGGTCCTGAAACACAGGTCTCTGCACACATCAGAACCATTTTAGTGATTTTTCATGAAAATGGAGCTTTTGTGAAAAAGCTGGATTTTCACATCTTCGCCCAGAATTTCAGATGTAAGTGGTGAATGAAGGTGCCTCCCTGCATGCCCAGGGAAGCAGCCCCCCTAAGATGCAACAACACAGAGTCATCTGTAAACTTGAAGAACGTGACATGCCATGAAAGTGCCATGTGAAGGAGCGCCTGGGGGGCTCAGTCGGTTAAGCATCTGCCTTCAGCTCAGGTCATGATCCCGGGGTCCTGGGATCGAGCCCCACATTGGGCTCCCTGCTCAGCAGAGAATCTGCTCCTCCTTTTGTCTGCTGCTCCCCCTGCTTGTGCATACTCTCTCTCTCTGACAAATAAATAAATAAAAATCTTAAAAGAAAAGAGAAGAAAGTGCCGTGTGCTACAATGAAGGACCCTGGAAGGTGTGTTTCGAACCTCCCCACGGGGTTCTGATTTAAGGCCCCACCGGTCGGCATGCTAGGGGGTGTCCAGGCACCCCACTTCGTGTAAAGCCCCCATGCCCCTGGGGTTCATGGTTTGAAACCAAGGAAGCCACAAAAAGCCTCAGTTTTGAAACAAGCAGGCTGCTTTCCAGACCCCTTTCCTTACGGGGCCATCATAATGAGAGCTCGTACAACCAGCGAGGAGACCAAGCCACAGGGAACAAATGGGCAATCCTCAAATGAAACCTCAGAAATCTGGGGCTCTAAGGAGGGATTCACACTTAAAGATACAGACCTGGGGTTTAAGGTACTTGTTTCTCCTAAAGATTAGCTTTTTTTTTTTTTTTTAAAGATTTTATTTATTTATTTGACAGAGAGAGACACAGCGAGAGAGGGAACACAAGCAGGGGGAGTGGGAGAGGGAGAAGCAGGCTTCCCGCCAAGCAGGGAGCCCGATGTGGGACTCAATCCCAGGACTCCGGGATCATGACCTGAGCCGAAGGCAGTCGCTTAACCAACTGAGCCACCCAGGCGCCTCTAAAGATTAGCTTTTAAATGCCTATTAATGACAACTGTTTGCTTACCTTTATTTTTTTAATTCTTTGTAAGGGAGAAATAGCTTTCAGTTTCAAAATCCCAAACTTAAAGTCAAAGGTTGGCTCTGCTTAAGGCCCCTGCACACTTTCTATTACTTTTGTCTTAAAGGGTATTTGTATAAGCTCCCATGGGCTCCTAGCAATGTTCAAGGCTGCAGTCATTAGTGAAAAAAACCCACCCATGTGGTGCTTCACCTAAAGGCAGCTCACAGGGCACGTCACAGAGTCTGAGGGCCTAAGGGGAACCCACGCTCCTGAGGGGGATGCCCTGCCTACAGGGGCCTGGGAGGGCACCCACGGGTGCCGGAGGGCACACCCTGCACACTCAGTGACGCAGACCAACACAAAATCACCTGGAAAGTTGGACGGCGTGGATGGCCACGGAAGCTCCGTGAGCTCACCTCACATGAGGATGGCGGTGTCACACATGCGCAAGGAGACAGATGACAGTAAGTGACAGCTGATGGCGCGCAGTCAGGGAGCAAAGCTCACTGCTGGGGTGGGGGCCGTCTGGGGGGACAGGGGAGTATGCGGCTGGCAGCACAAATATTTAATCACTAGCAAGAATTCTGCTGCAGCGGCTCCGGCTGGTCTCACTGTTTAGCCGTGTCATGATTTGTTTGCTTTTCCAGGTGCCCAGAGGTGGCCCTTCTTGGAGGGCGGGCGTCCCTACCTGGTCACTCCAAAGAAACATCCTCTGTTGACAGTGGACAGATTGAATTCCCAGGACACGTTACAAGTATGTGAGCATGACGGGTGGGGACCTGTGTTCCCAGAGACCGGTCACTTCTGGGTGCCCTGACCTGGGGGTTTCCGACCCGCTGTTGAGCTGGGAAGGTCCCACAGGCCATGGGAGACCCAGCTAGAGACTAGCCCACTTCTCCTCTCCAGCCTCCCACTGCCTCTCATTAAGGGGACTCCCGACATGCTGTATCTGTCTAAAAAAGCATCTGATTGTTTTTAGTGTATGATGTAGAACATTGAAAGGCATACCCAAGAAATGACGAGAAATCCTGGCAACTGGCTACATGGAGACTGTCTTCACCCAGGTGGAATGAGGACACAGCCGTGGGGTGGAGGGAAGACATCCCAGCTGTGGAATGGGAAGGCTGTAAGTATCTGAGAATCCTGTCCTAAGGCTGGGTTTCTCCCCTCTCTTAGGAAAGTCAAGACTTGGGAATAACTGACCACTCTCAGCTCAGCTCAGCCCTCTCCCTCCTGGGGGAGAGCAGTTGCAGACTGCCTGTGTGTCCTGCCCTGTCTCTCTGATGCAGTGCTCCCCGCACCCTCCCCACCCTGCATGCACACATGGCTGGTGCCGCATGGCTGAGTGCACTTGCTATTAGCAAGCCCACCTGGTTCCCAGACCTGATGCTACATCCCCCAACCTGGCCTCTCCCAGTAATAAAAATGACACTTAGACTTGGGGGTTTTTTTATCTCTTTAACTTATTGAGAATCTCAACAAGGAAGAGGTATGCTATTTATTGGGGGCTCTCAACAGCTTTTGTGGAAAGAGCATAGGGTTTGAAGCCAGGAGCCCAATGTCTGAATCCTGACTCTACTTCCTGGTTGTAACTTGGGCAAGTTGTTGAACCCCGCAGATCTCCAAGGGTGGTTTGTGGACCCTTCCAGGGCCCAGGGGAGTCAAACTATTTGAGCAAGAGTGCTAAGCGGTTCTTGCCCTTGCGCATTGTGTTGGCATGTGCATCAGCGGTGCAGAAGCGGTGTGGGTAAACAGCAGGTGCCCTGGGGCCAATCTGTCCAGTTGTCACCAAACCGCATACTCTCATCATGTTCTTCCCCAGCCCACACTTGCAGTAAAAAAGGGGACAAAATATGCCAATTTCATTTAAGCATGTCTTTGATGAAGCAATAAAAATGACTAATGTGATTAAGTCTCAACCCTTGAACTCATGCCTTTTCAATATTTTGTGTGAGGGAAGTCCACTTAAAGGGAGCTGAGCAGCAGAGTGCCCCTGGTGAGACACCTTGCCTGAGCAGCTTTCCCTGGCACACAGGAGGGCAGATTCCAGCAAGTCCCCGGGTTCTGATTTCCATGGGTTCTGCCATATGGCACCACAGGGACTTCTCTAGCATTCATGAGCCACGGATATGCCCTCTTCATCAAAGTCTGCATCAGCTCTGAGAGGGGGAGGGGGGCTCTCCCTTGGCCACCCTATCCCAGCCCTGGGGGAGGGTAGCACGTGACTTTATTCCTGCTGAGGTTGCACTGTTTAGCACTCTCATTATGCTTTCTCACCCAGTCTCTCCTTACTCCAATCCCCTGTTACAAAGTCTTTATAGGAAAGCTTTCCTGTTTACCATACTGTGCATTTCTCTCTCCTGATTGGGCCCATATGGCTCCTTTGATAAGATGGTTTCCTCCAAAAGCCCATCCCCTGGAAAGGAAGTCTTGTGTTCAATAGCCACCCAGTGTTCAGTAAGATTCCATGGTAGTAAAAAGTGATTTTAAAAGCTCCTGTCCAGAAAGCCTGGTCTTACTGGAATGAGTCTAGGTGGAAAATGCCTTGTCTTATTCACTGAATGCCCTGTTTGCTTCTTGGGCTATGTCTATTACACATCTCACAGGATGGATGGAACACAGGGGCACCTGGGTGGCTCAGTCAGTTGAGCATCCGGCTCTTGGTTTCAGCTCATCATGATCTCAAGGTTGTGAGAGTGAGCCCCAAGTCGGGCTGCACACTCAGCAGGGAGTCTGCTTAAGATTCTCTCTCTCTCCTCTCCTTACGCCCTTACCCCCACTCACATGCATGCTCTCTTTCTCTCTCTCTCTCTCTAAAATAAATAAGTAAATCTTAAAGGTAGATTAGACAGAAATACCTTTCTGGTTGAGTGGGGAAAACCAAAGCTGAGAAGCATCTGTGAAGTCACGTGTTAGCCTCTTCTTCCTCCCCTTTCTTCCCTACCTCCCCCAGGACCCTCCTGACAGAGTATGGCCTGGGCAGGACAGCAGGGCTTGGGGAGGCCCCCTTATACACCCTGCCCCAGAGCTGCCCTGTCCCCATCACACTTTCAACCTAGCCTTTGTCTGGGTCTCTGAGACATGAGGTGGGATGGGGCAGCCTCCTCGCCCCACCTCCCTTCCCAAGAGTGGCTCATTCCTCAGCTATGAGGGTGGAGGATGGCAGCAGACCTGACTGGAAAGGCACCTGTCCGGACCTTTGGGGTTCTAAGAACTAGGGGAGAGGGTCCAGAAAGAGATAAGTCATGAGAACCTCCTACTTCCTGTAGGCCTTGGGTAGATCACTTATGTTCTCTGAACTGCTTCCCATTTCTACCTCTGCCAATCTGTCCTCTGCTAAGCTACTAGAACAGTTTCTCTAGAACATGCTATATCCTGCTACAGCCGCTTGTCATGACAGCCAGTGTCCCTCTCCTGAGGAGTCTGCTTTCTCTTGCTTGGTCCTGTCCCATGCTCTTCCTCCTCCCTAGATCATCCTTCTCTCCTTGCATACGTCTCTGAGCATTCATGCTGAGTACATGTCCTCTAGGAATGCTCCCAACACTCCCAGGTTAGTCTGTTCCCCAGTGTGTTCCTTATAACCTGCTCTGGGCTGACTTTCTTGCATTTTCCTCCAACTACACTGCAACCTCCTTAAGAACAGGAGCTGAGTTTTCATTTCTGTGCACTAGGATCTAACCTTTATCTCCTTCTAACGTGTCTCTCAAGCCGTCTGCTTCTACACTTAATATGAGCTATCCTCATCCATTGGTTTCTCTTATTTTCTAGAGCTGAGTCAAATATTCTCAAATAATCCAGGCAATGCACATGATGCCAGGTCTGATCCTAGAGCTCTAACCCGCAGCTGTGTGCAAAACCTCCACCGTATGGTGTGCAAAGCTCTCTCACACTCAAAATCTTATTTACTCTTTGCCACCACCGTACTGTGAGGCAGGAGTTCCCACCAAATCGGAAGGCAAGCACACGAACACCGGGAAAGTTAAACGACGTTCCTGAGGCCACACAATCTCAGAGCCCGTTGGTGGCAGAGGGGATGTACGCTCAAGCCATCTGGCTTCTGGTCATATGTGTTTCCGACATCGCCAGTACCTCCTCCCAGGATCATTTCCACCCCCTGGGAGAGCCCACCTTTCCCAGCACAACTCACAGAATTCTGACCTCTCCTCCCAGCTCCCAAGCCTCACAGCCCAGCCCCACCTGACCTGCAGCTGCCGTCACCTCCTGCAAGCCTGGATGTGGGACAAACACACCCACACTCACAGGGCAAGGATACGGAGCCACAAGCAGGCCTGAGCCAACGGTCTCCCAGGACCGCTTCCAGGCAATGCCTGCAAACCCAGCTGCTTGTTACAGACTCCTAGAGTCCACAGGAAGACTGCCTGCAGCCCACTCCTTCCAGAAGTTCCTCCACTCATGCAGAGAGGGCGGCAGTTTGAGGAGAGGGGTGTCCACACCCCAAGAACACCACGGTCCTCTCCACATTAAAGCCCAGGCCAAGGGCACTCCAAAAATCTCTGCTTTCTCCCTTCTCAAGAAAGCCAAAGACCAGGAGAAGAATGCTCTTGGTGAGTTAACCATCTGAGCTGCACCCAAGGAACCCCCAACCGCACGCAGTGGGAGTGGGACTTAGCACACAGGCCAGCCTTGCCGAGCGGCCTGAACCGGGCCCACTTCCCCTAGTGTGTGCGGGCCCAAGGGTGAAAGGTCAGAGGGGGCAACCTGGGGGCCCACGCCCGGCCAGGCCGCTAGGCCTGAGCTTCTATGTGCTGGGTGTTCTCGGCAGGATCGCCTCCCACTGTTCCTACTGGTGAACAAATTGGTCTGAGAGCTATGTGAGTGCAATGTCAAGCTTGCTGAGGCTTCCTCTTGGGGGATACTTGATGTGAGGCCAATGGGAAGTCAGAACAAAGACAACCATCATTTCGATCCTCTCATTCAGCCAAAACGAAAATGAATCTGGGAGCTGGATCTTTTGTCTGAAAGCTTTCCAAGAAATGTTTTCCAAGCAGAATGGAAGCTTGGGTCTCAGGCTTCAGAGCCTTGCGGCCTCTGCTTTGCCCTGGTTCAGAAACCATTTAGCTTCTCCCCTAGTAGAGAGGGCACAGGGGAGGCCCGGCTCTGTGCCGAGCAGCTCAAGTGTGTGATCTCATGCAATCCACAGGGCATCCTCTGGACTGTAGATATGAACACTTGGTGACTTGTGAAGGTAACTTAGGCCAGGAAATAGTAGAGTTGGACTCAAGTAGGCATCTTTTTTTAAGACCAGCCTGTGCCCTTGCAAATCTGTTATGTCCAGCCAGAGGCAGATTTAGAAGTTATACAATCCAATCTCCTCCAACTGCATATGTAACTTCCTAAAATAGTTGAACTGAGAAGTTAGGGAACTCATCTACAGCCCCATGGACAGCTGGTCAGGGGAATAAAATACAGCCAGACTCCCTGACAAGGTGAGGCCTGAGCCTTCCACCACCCACCCTTCCTGCATTGGGCTACACCACTTCTGGCCTCTTTTGCTTTTGCAAGCAGGAGAGGCTGAGCAAGCTGAGGATGGAGATGAGGACTTACCCACCTGGCCTCACCTCAGTCTGGGTCTGGCCCAGGACCAGCTACCTCCTACTGCTCACACAGCTTGACGGAGAGTAAAAGGCTCTGGAACTTGACCCAGATGGTTAATGCTTCTAGGAGGATGAATTCTGAATATGTAAGAGAAAATGATGTCCAAGTCCCCGGAATGTCAAAATAAGAAGAATGTCTTCAGGGAGAGTCTGATGAGCTTTTGAACGGTGGTTTGAACTGCCCCTGGGATCAGGGCACGGTGCAGGGCAGCAGAGTAAGCTAGCTTGAGCCACATCAAAAGGACCCTTTCAGAGGCAAATCGTTGTTTCTTTAAGCAACCCTTATATGCTAACATCTTCGGTTAGCATCTCGAATACGCACTGACTTTTTCCTGACAGGATTCACCTGAATTACTTCAAAAATTGTTCATTCATTCAGTGAACCCCAAACATGAGCTCAGCATTAAGCTAGGTACTAAGCTAGGTCCTGGGGCTCATGGGTGAGTGGCCTGGGCATGGTTGTATCTCAAGGAGATGCATTTACAATAAGGGCTTAAAAACACAGTTTTGCTTTTTTCAGAAACAAAAAAGCTATACATTACTTACAGGACAGTGTTTATAATACAAAGTACAGAGCATCCATTAAACACCAAGCAGAAACAAAGAAGCAAGAAAGGAAAGCGAGCCTGCATGGGGCTGACGCTGGCCTTTTGAGCTGAGTCAGGCGGGCAGGTCACTAAAGCACCCAGTTGCCCCGGCTAAGGGCTGAAGCTGTCCCCCGGCCAGTCGGTTGTCGGGAGCCCTTGTGTGGGGACAGAGCGCCATCTAGTGCTGGAACAGCCTCAGCACATGCCACAAATGCGGGAATAAAGGCGCCCACCGCTGGCGGGGAAATCCGGTGGAGTTCACACTTCACACAGGCAAGGCCGAAAGCCAGAAACGCCAGAAATGCTGGTATGTTATCTTACGAGACTCACCTTGTGAAGTGAGTGTTGCTCTCGCCATTTTATCAGCGATGCTGTGGAGATTCAGAAGGGTGAACTAGGGCAGGGATTTGAACTCGGTTCTTCCGTCTGACTCCCAGGTCGTTGTCTACACGCCGCTGACTTCCTGGCTTTGCTGGTGGGGAGGAAGGGTCTGAACGTCTCAGGCCCAGGTCTGAAGTCCTTGGGGGGGGGGTGCCTCGGCCCCCCAGGAGAGGACCCGGATGCCGTGACGTGACGGAGCTCAGAGGGCCCTGGCCACCGCCTACCTGGGCCACCTGGGCCCACGCCGCCCCCTTGAACAGAGCTAAGCTCTGCTGCCCTGACCCACTGGATGCTTTCCAAACATACCGTTCCATCCCTAACTCCGGTCTTTTACACACACACGCACGCACACACACACACACACACACCCGTGCAATACCCTCCGTGGGGAACTTTGCTGTTCTCCCCTTAGTTTCTTTTTTTTTTTTTTTTTAAGATTTTATTTATTTATTTTTTAGAGAGCGAGCAAGAGAGAAACAGCATGAGAGGGGAGAGGGTCAGAGGGAGAAGCAGGCTCCCCGCTGAGCCGGGAGCCCGATGTGGGACTCGATCCCAGGACCCTGGGATCATGACCTGAGCAGAAGGCAGACGCCCAACCATCTGAGCCACCCAGGCGCCCCTCCCCTTAGTTTCTAGTTCCTAGCCTCTTTACTAAGCATCATCTCCCAAGAAGCCCTGCCCCACCTCACCCCCACCGTGTCACAGTGCTAGGCCACCTGCCAGTCATCTGTTGCCCCGGAAAACTGTCACTCTGGTCCCCAGGGCCTAGCACAGTGCCTGACCCACTGCAGAAGGCGGCCAGGTGTCCTCCCGCAGAGCGCTGAATGTTTGGCTGCGTGGCTGGATGGACAGAGGGATGAGAGGAAAGCTCACTGCCCGGCGGGCCTCCCCACCTGCTGACCAGCCGGGTTAGCCCGCAAGCCCATCGGGACAGAGGACAGAAGTCCACAAGCCAGGGGCCGTGCCACACCTTCTCACGGCAAGGTCAGCTCTAGATCGCAACTGAATTGCCCAGCGGAGCTTCTGGAGTCAGTGCCGGCCAGCCTGCAGTCTCACAGAAGACACTCCCAGAAGTCGCCCAGTCGGTGGTCCAGGAAACCGCCAGCTAGCAGCCTGGACTCTGGTGCACAAACCCCCTTTGCTCCCGAGGCCCCAGGTGAGCAGAGTGCAGAGCCGCTGACAGAAGAGGACCTTTCATAGCCAGACGGCCACTTTCTCAGAGGTCCCCGGAGCTGAGTCCCTGACACCGGAGACTGGGGCAGTCCTCCTGGGGCCACACCTCAAAGACGTGGTGTGAAATGTTCAGAGATGGGACGTGGAGGAAGAGGAAAGTAGAAATGGACCATGAAATCCTGGGTACTTACGAAGAGCAGTCACTATGAGGGACGATGTTCTTAGAAACAAAAATGAAAATAAATTATGATGGTTGTAAAAAATACTTTCACTGCCTAAGGGAAAAAGGACACGCTTTATTTATTGAGTGCCTACAGTATGCTGGCATTATTTATTGTCATAATGACCCAGTGATGTAGACGTTTTGGGCTCCATTTTACAAGTGAGTAAACTGAGGCCCAATGTCATCCAGCTAGAATGTTCCTTCCCAATGTCTCCTCACTTTCGTTGCTGTTGGATTTTGTACCCCTGGGTCCTCAGGGCACTGGAAAAGAGATGGGACTCAGGACCTGGGGCCAGCAACCCCAGATGGCCATCTTTCCAAAGCTCCCTGAGAACCGGGCACACAGCCTGCTCCAAAACTAAGCCCAGCACAGCTGGCCCACTTTGACCTACCCATGACCCATGAAACTCATTTCCTCCTTTTTTCCCATTATAAATATAAATGCAGATATTTCATTGGGGAAACATCAGATTGAGAATCCCAGAGGCTAAAATCATTTCTCTAACCCAGCGTGACGGTGGCAGGGAAGAAGTGCTATTTACAGTCAGCTGCTGACTGCCCTGCCCCAGGCTCCAGCTGGAATCTAGAAGGTTCCTTTGGTGGCTGAGTTTTTGTACAAAACATGAGAGAAGGAAAAGAGAAAAAAGAGGGGTAAAGAAAGGGCAGGTATTTTAGTCCTCTCTTGCAACCGTCCTTTTCTTTTCACCAGTTAGGGTCTTTTTTCTTTTTTTCCTGAGATTTTAAAAGCCTGCGCCAGTGCTCAGCGTGGTGTGCTCAGCCTGGCATGCTCAGCGTGCTTACGCTGGATGGGTGGACAACCCAACCTCCCGGACTCCCTGACCTCACCTATTTTGGCACCTGAGGACCGATTCCTTGCTAATCCTTCACTGGGTTTGCACACTTTCTGCTTGTCTCGGTCAGGATCCAACTTTTGGCTTTTAACTTCCAGGAAATGCAGATGTCCACCTCTCAGACCTTCAGCCTGACCTCACTCTGGCCCTTGTGCGGTCCATCCTGTCCCAGATCTTTACTTGCCTCACACTGCCTGGAGTGACAGAGGATGGGGAAGGGATATTTGGGTGGGAAAACAGCTCTGCCCCTGGTCTCCAGGACTCAGCATTGGGGGGCATTGGAAGGAATGGAGGAGGAGGTCAGCATGGCGTGGGGCATCTGAGTTACCACAGTGATAGACTCAGGCGAGTGAGGGTAACACATGAGTGACATAGGAGGGCAGTTCAGACGATTGAGAAGCTAGAAGGGAGGTTCTATCAGACTTAATTAACCTCGATATAAATGTCATCGGCACCAACCAAAACTATTACACTGTAGTCCAAGTGTCATGAACCAGATGATGGAATCACCTTCCCACCCCCAAAAATCTTCCAAATTGCCTTCGTGGGACCAAAGCAATAGCTATTTAATTAAAACAAATATTTACAATGGCAGAATCTAAAAACAGAGATACTGACAAATAAATAGACATAAAAATCTTGCCTATAACAGATAATCATCATTTATAAAAACAGTAATACCTTATGTGCCTGGAACTTTATGGAAAACCATTTTACATTTCATTATTTGGAATCAATAAAGTTTTTTCTAAGTAAATACTTTTCTACTTCCTTAAGCCATGCTTAGAAAATGTTTGTTCCTTCTTCAGTGCCCATTTATCGGACTGTCAAATTTCCTTTTGTTCTGCCAATGGACACCCTTTTATCCCATCATTCAGCTTCCTCCTTTAGTCTTTTATGGGTTTGGAAACCAGACAGTCATGTCTATTAGAACAGTTTGGAAATCAAGAATAAATAGAATTTTAACAAATGGCTCTGAGTTGCTAACCTGTGAATAAAATGTATGGACTTTGGGAGATGGTCTTCACCCTGGTTTTCCTCCAGGCTCTGGGTTGAGAGGGATGCTGTGAAACTGAGGCAGCATGGTAGTTCAAAAAATCAGAGATACCAACCATCTACTGCTTAGCTCTATGATATAGCATGGATTGGTTGTTCTTCTTTAAAGTTGGCACACAGAGGCTTTGGGGACTGATTTGAAATGGATCTGATAGTCCATAGGTCAAGTAAACAGATTGGCACCTATTATATGCAGGAAGCTCTTGGAGAATTCAAGTGTTTTAAATCCACTGGTTCCGGCCCCAAATTCAACCATCTGGAGATACTGTAGCAGAAGACCATCCAGTGACCTCAAATGCCAGAGCCAGCCCAACCCACCTGGACTCTGCCAATCCTCTCATTTTCTGTGTTCTTGAAAGCTCAATATAGCCCCACCCCACCTCCACACAGTTGAAATTTAGCCTGAATCCACCAATTTCTAGAAGCTGATGCAGTTGTTTAAGGACATACTAGTCCCTCTTCAGATCTTAAAACCTAGACTCTTACCCCAAATGGGATAACATTTGACTAAGGTCATTTAAGTTGGACAGCCATGGAGGCAGTATTGTTAAAGGTTAAGACACCAATTCTGGAGTCAGATTGCTTAGGTCACATCAGGTAACATCTCTGCTTGTGAAAAGGTTGTGCCCTGAGAATGACAGTTGGTCTTTACAAGTCCAAGGCAGTCTCTGCTAATTCCTGTCCCTTTTTGCACACTGCCTATCTGAAGGGGAGATCTGCAGAAAAGAAAACTTCCCAGCTGAGATGATGATGACTGGAGACATGGTCCTGTAGAACGGTAAATGGGTTGAGTGTGGATTGGTCTCAGCCGAAGGCTACCTTTGAGCCATATGCAGCATCCTCGGTGAAGGCAGACAGGGCCCCAGCCTTCTCAGGAGTACAGAGTCATCATCAGCCACTGGACATAATGGGGAAGCAAATTACGGTCAGTTCAGGCAGACCTCTGACATCCAGCTAAGGGGTGATTCATTTTTTGGTCACTAGACCCTGGAGCCTGACACAGGACTTGGGACCTCCTCCCCCTCGTTCCTGGGAAGCCATGGAGACAGGACAGTAATGGATGGTTTAGCCAGAGGGACCACACCATCTGGTAGTAAGTATAAATCAACCTGAAATATAATCAACCTTGACTTCTCATGGTGCCGGTGAATGATGATACCCAAGATACTGGCTGATTCTGTATTCAACAATCAATGCAATTTTCTGCCATGAATTCAATTTGGCATTCTCATGACATCAGTGTGCAGGTGTGTGGACCAACTGGGTAGCAGAAATCCATTAGAGCATATTCTACGTGTTTACATTTATGGGCCCATTTGTCTGACAGCTTTATGTGGGTGTGATGAACAGACCCTCTGACTCGAATAGAGGGGACCTCTGGAGAAACCACTCCTCAGGCCAATTACATCAGAATGTTGCTGCTGCTGATGTTGGTGATGAAGATGACAATGATGGAGTTACCAATGGCATCAGAGAAAACCAGCGTGAAATTCCAACAAGTTGGCTGCCACTCCCTACAAACTTCCTTGGATGGCCCTGAGGATCTCCTTCTCATGGAGCCAGAGATGGTCAGAGCTGAAGAGGATCTTAGAGAACCAGCTCACTCATTTCACATGTGGGGAAGCTGAGGCCCAGATATATTGAAGTTGAGTCGCCTAGGGTCCCACAGCTAGTTACAAGCAGTGCTGCGGATTCAACTCGGGTCTCAGTCCAGTTCTCGTCCCATGATGGCACACTGCAGTGCTGCAGCCTGCTCGGGCTGTGGGCTGCCCTGTTTCAACTGCACGTTCATGTTGTCCTGCTCTCCCAGCTCTGAGACTGCACTATGGAGGGACTGCTTGGAATCAGCACGTGAGCTTGGGGATTTGAGATGGAAATGGGCTCAGAAGATTCTAACCTTTTTCCCTCCAGGTGAATCCTGTCTTCACATTCAAATATGACTGTGATTGAGGCAAGACACATACTGAGGATCCCAATATCTTGGAAAGATATTACATAAAATGGACATTTGAGGTCAGTGAAGAAACCTCAGCTTTTACTAGACCCTTTTTAAGCAGCCCAAACAGAGGATGTATTTTTACGAAGAAAGAACAGACAATTTAATTCCAGACTCCAACGTCTTTGCAGCAAACTCTACCTAGTGCCACATCTGACATATAGTAGGTGCTCAGTAAATTCCCGGGGTTTGAATCATCGGGGAAGACCATCAGTGTCAGGCACAGATTTGTCTTATCAGCATATCATCTCATTCACTCAACAAACATTTGTCAAGCTCCTATTACATGTGAACCACTATATGAGGTTCAAGAAGAGGCTACCCACACAAGATCAGAATCCCAGGCCATAGGGGAAAGGCTAGGCCAGCTCCTGAGAAAGATCTGACCCTGATCTTTTCACTCACCTTGAGCCAGTTTTGTCATTCTCTCTACTCTAGCCAGGACCGCACACACTGTTCCCTCTAGCCTGAGCCTTTCCTACTCTCCACTCTGCCTCCTTGGCTCCTTCTGATCATCAAGGTTTCAACTTTGATGTCACCTCCTCCAGAAATGCCTCTGTGAAATGCCCTATTCAGACCAGGTCCCCTATTACTGTCTGTGCTGGAGTTCATTGCTGGCCTGGGTCTTCACCCAATCTGTGTCCATGCCCTCTGCAAGTGACTTCGAGGTGCCTATTTCCCCAAGTGTCGGAAGTGGGCTTGGCCATGCGACTTGCTTCAGACAACAGAATGAGTGGCAGAGTACGAAGTGCCTGATCTGGGAGGCCCTGCATGTGTAAGCTCGCTCCCTTGTACTTCTGCCATTGCCCGGAGACAATGAGACCAGCCTAGCCAGAGCTTCCTCAATGAAGGTACTCCAGCAAAGCTCCCAGTTCACCCACCAATCACAAGCCAGCCAGCGGAGACACACTCACTCCCAAACATGTAACTGGGGAACTCAGTGAGTATTGTTGTCACAGCTGAAGTTGGGTGGATTTGTTCCATGGCATTATTGTGGTCACAGTGATTGGGTCCCCTGAGTCAGGGTCTAGGTCCCTGCCTATGCACCCAGCACAGACTGAGTGCTCAGTAAAGAGTGGACGAATGAACGGATGAGTGCAGTGAATGCAGGTCTACATCCCCAACTCAGTAGAATGAAGGCCCCAGAACCCTGCTCCTTCACAAGAGCCTGGACCTGCCGTGGCCCCCTCTGCCTAAGATGATGTGAGTCCACCCCATGGACAAAGGCTTACCTCTGGCTTCTGGAGGTATATCCCTTTGCCATCTTGGGTTAAGTTCTGGAAGGCATCTGTAAAAATGCAGCAGAAAGGAACACAGCTAACGTGTGCTGGAAACATTACGACCAGTTCCTCCCCTCCGTCCCCGCGCCTGGGAACCTGGTTTCAGCCCCAGGTGGCCACACTTTACAAGGGTAAGCGAGCTGCCTCAGGCCTTTGCCCCTGGGACAGGCAGGGTGTACATGAGCTTGGAGCGATGCAGCCGGGTTTCTCAGGCACAGAGCCAGCATGCCCCATAACTCCTGGCCGGCTGCTGTCCTCCCTCCTGCTTGACTGGGGACAGGTGGGCAATCCACAAGGAGTGCGGAGGGACCTCTGGCCCTGCGTCCTTCCCACCAGCTCACCCTCCATGTTCTCCACGCGCAGCATCAAGTGGACGAAGCTGACGAAGTCTATCTGGAGGTTGGGGCCGCCGTACCGGATAAGCATCAGCAGGCAGACCTCATCACTGAGCATGACTCCTGCATGGAACACAGACTCCGGCCGTGGGTGCTGGGGACCTCATGCCCCCTCCCCGCCACCTGAGGCCCCTTCAGCTCTCTCCCCTTGCAGGACCTGAATCCTGATAACACAGGGGTCTTCTTTTATGGGGTTCAGTATGGGTTGTTTAATTATTTAGTCCATTAACTTTATCTCCATCTCGACTCCCCATTCTTGCCCCTTAGGCCACCAGCATGAGGATCTTTTTATCGACTGGGATCCTGACCTTCAAGGCAGGAGGCAGTCTGCTCAAGAGTGGTCAAGAACATCCACTTTGGGGCCTGGTAGTCCTGGATTCAGGCTCCAGACAAGTTACCTAACTTCTCTGAGCTGTAACTTCTCTGTAAAGTGGGGATTATCACTCGGCGTGGGTGATTAAACGAGAGCATGGATGCTCCAGCCCTCAATAATGTTGGCTGTGACCACAGTGAGAGTGATAATAAATGTTTCTGTGATTTGCAGATCTACATCTTCGGGCCTCTGGGAGCAACTCCACACATTAGAATTACTTCAGAAGTGATGCACCCCCTGCCCTCCCAGCCTGGCGAGGGTGCGGCTGGCAGCCCCTGTTCAGCCTGTGCCTACCTGCGTCCCTCATGGCGGCCCGCAGCTGAGTCCTGTTCAGGTATCCCGACTGGTTACTGTTGTGCTTGTGGAAAACCTCCTGTGAAGAACCCACACCAAAGGCTCAGGAACCAGGCGTGTCCAAGCACCACCTGAGAGCCCCTCCGTGCCCCAGCGTCCATGCAGCAGTGGACCCTTGCCAGCGTGAGACCCCGCCAGCAGGGCCTGCTGCCAGGACAAGAATAGGCAGAGGGTCCGGGCTTCTGAGATATGGAGTGGTTTTTTGTCATGTGGATAGACAGCCTGGGTATAGCCAAATGTACTTGACTTAGGCACATTCTCCAAACCTTGAAGGGCTGCCAGCTTTTGGACTCAGGATACAAGGGCTATGGATAGTGGTGAGTAAGAACTGGAAAAATAGAAAGAAGCCAACTGATGCAGGACTTTAATTGCCATGCTAAAGAGTTCAAACCTTATCTGACGACCATGGGGAGTCTTAAAAAGCTTTCAGTAAGAAATGACATCATCAGACATGCACTTTAGAAATCCAGGAGGCCGTTGCAACAGGCTGGGTTTGGGAGAGAGGGAAGGCAGGCGCACTGAAGGGAGGGTAGAACAGCTGGGTGAACAGTGGGGTACACGGGGCTGAAAGAGGTGTGGTGCCTTACACAGTTTCGCAGAACTGCCATCTCTGCCCCCCACCCCCGCAAGGAGGTATGGTTAAGATTTGTTCTTACCTGATAGAGCATCAGCTGCTTCCACAGGTCTCTGAACTCCTGGATGCTCACAGTACCGGATGCATTAAGCTGATAGAGGGTTAAGGTCAAAGCCTCTAGGGGAGTTGCATTCACACCTCTGGGAGCAGCAACTGGCCCTCCGCACAACAGAGTGTAATTTGTGGACAGCCCTGCTCCCCGTCTGATAGCCCTGCTTGGCCTCTGCTGGCTGGTCAGTCCAGCCCAGGGCTCCCTCACCCTTGCTAGGAAGGGACAGAAGGAGCCAGAAACACAGCTGCACTGGGAGAAGATTGATGATGGAGGGGATGTTGGTGACAACAACAGCTAACATTCAGTGAGAAAGGATATTTTGACACAGCCAATTTGATGTGATTTAAGTAAAAAACAGTAACTTTTTCTCCCCATTATTGTTAAAACCAACTTCTGGAAGGAGTCTGTCACAGGGTGGCTCTCATATTTAGTCATTTTTTTTAAAGATTTTATTTATTTATTTGAGACAGAGAGAATGAGAGACAGAGAGCATGAGAGGGAGGAGGGTCAGAGGGAGAAGCAGACTCCCTGCCGAGCAGGGAGCCTGATGCGGGACTCGATCCTGGGACTCCGGGATCATGACCTGAGCTGAAGGCAGACGCTTAACCGACTGAGCCACCCAGGCACCCCGAGGTTCTGTATTTCTTTCTTTCTTTTTTTTTTTTAAAGATTTTATTTATTTGAGAGAGTGAGAATGAGAGAGAGTACATGAGAGGGGGGAGGGTCAGAGGGAGAAGCAGACTCCTCGCTGAGCAGGGAGCCCGATGTGGGACTCGATCCCGGGACTCCAGGATCATGACCTGAGCCGAAGGCAGTCGCTTAACCAACTGAGCCACCCAGGCGCCCATATTTAGTCATTTTATAAAAAGTTAAAAGCTTAATGATTGTCCAAACACCTCTGCATCAGGGAGACCAGGTCAACATACCACCACACACACCTCTCTTTGAGCCCGAGTTATACACTTGTCCTACATCACTTCATTTTCACTTCCTAGGTGAGGTAGGTATTCACTCTCCCCCTGTAATGGATGATAAAATGGGGGCTCAGAGAGGATGCTCCTGTTGAAGTTCATGCAGCCGGTGGTAAGGTTGGGACCTCCTCCGATGCCGGCACACCTGCCCACTGCCGCACGCTGTCTTCTGCAACGTTTCTTCAAAGACAGCTTTTATATTTGCAACCCCCACCTCACACTCTCCATTCTACGTGCCCCTCTGTACCGTGGATAATTAAACTGTGATTAAGTTGTCCACTTAGAAAGGCAGAGGGTTTGCTAGAAACATCACAGGGCTGAGAGCCAGGAAAGCAGAGTCTGTGGCATGCCACTGAGCTTACTGACCTCTGATTTCCTGCTCTGTAAATGGGAGCAGCCACTGCCTGGTCACCAATTGCAAAAGTCGGGAGCCTGAGGCTCCTGGAACAGCTTCTTGTTACCCAGAGGATTGCTCCTAACCACCACCCCCTGCAGCCGCCTCATCCTCACTGTCGGCAAATAAGATTCTTATTATTCATAGCTAATAGTCACTGCTCTGTGCATTCTCCCACTGATACTACAGAGTAGCTTTTAATAGCATCTCCACGCTGCACATGAGGGCCTGAAGGCACAACCAGGCTACGTGACTTGTCTGAGATCACACGACTACGAAGCGCTTGGGTTGGGATTCAAACCCAGGCAGCACGGCCCAGTGCGAGGCTCTGCACCAGCAGCACCATGCCTCCTGCCACAAACCTGAAAAGATACATCCAGCAGGGCCAGGATCCCTTGACAGGCGTCCAGGCTGAAGAGAGGCTGGGCGCTCCCCAGACCTGCAGAGGGACAGAAAGAGTGTGCATGGGGGTGGCCCTAGGACGGCACAGCTGGGAAGAGGCTGAGCTGTCTAGGCCACCTGTAGGTTCCAATGACCATCATTTATTGGGGGTAGTGGGGAGTAAGGACAAGAGGGCAGCAGAGAGAAGGCTCAGTGGTGGTTCCTACACCCAAAGAGCACCATAAAGCCCTGCAGAGATGAGCCGGTTACAGCCTGGCTTTGCTTCCACCATAGGCAGGTGAACGTAGCCCCAGGTACCTAGGACATAGGCGCTGAGTCATGGACTCCCAAATCCGAAAGAGAGCTGAGAGATCAATCTGTCCGAGTTCCACCTAAACTGGGGGATCCTTTCCTCAGATGTTCGGTGGACAGTCTCTCGGTTATGGGTGTTTGCTTTTTCACATGGATGCATAGCTCCAGTCAGGAGAAATCTATGTTACTTCCAAAGGAACCTCCTGCAAAGTTCAGTCCCTGGTCCAACTTCTGCCTCCAGAAAGGCATAGACAGGCATATGTCTGCTCTTCAACGTCTCCTCTCCATACTAAATGTGGCTTCTAAACTCTCTTTGCCTTCTTCTAGACCCTATGCTTTGCCATCTTCTCTCTAAATGTGGTACCAAGACCGGAATGCACTCCTTGAACTGCAGTTTAATGAAGCAGAGTACAAGGGGACTATGACTTCCCAAATTTTCAAGCTGTATTTCCCAAATTATGTTCCAGTGATGATGTTCTGCAGAGAAGGGGTTTTGAGTTCAACTATATTTGAAATATTTTGTATTTATAGACCCTTTTATCCATTCACCATGCATCTTAGCATATAATGGTACCGAGAAGCCAGCATCGAAATTTTGTTTTTGTTTAATGCAGAATTCCCCGAGCACAATTGACCACAGAGTCTAATCCCTTTTATTTCATGGAACATTTCCTAAAACTTCATAGTGTCTAATACTCCTTGGAATGCAGTTTCAAAAATACAAATCTAAACATTTTCATTAAATATAGCCTGAATTTAGATGAGCTTATTTAGCAGCAACTTGAAACTGTGAGTCCGTGTTAAGCTCCAGGTCAACTATATTAACCAGATATCTTTCATATAAACTGCCACAAAACTGAGATCTTGTCTGCCAGGAACTTAGGCAATCAATTTTTAAAAAATAATGAAGTGACAGTTTTTAATTATCATCCTGACTCTGTTTCATTTTTTGGTTTGGGTACAGCTTATGAGCATTGTGAATTTCAATTCGGCTATCTATTATATTAATGATTCCTTCCAGCTTTGTGCCATCTGCAAATCTGATAAGCCCACCTCCCATGTCCTCTTCTAAGTCATTGATAAAACCTGAGGAAGTGAAGGGGACCAAGGGTAGAAACCAGGGACTCTCATCTATACTTAGACTCTCATCTATGACATAGATTTATCCCTCTGGTTTCACATTTATATAACTCTTGGGAATGGTAATCAGACTTGTGAATACATCTCATATTGCTACTTCCCAACCCACATGTCATCATTTACCATCAGATACTTTACCAAGTATTTTGCCCAAAACCACAGTAGTTCTCTGATCTGTCAATCCAAAAATTCTCTCATACGACTAAATGAAAGCAATCTGTCCACACATTCTTTGGAAAACCACTTTGCATACTTGTGATCAAAACATTTAAAAAATTATAAATGTGCTCAAACTTTCTCTTCTAGATAATTTCCCTAGAATTTATTTTCCAGGGTGTGTGTGTCAGTGGGGGGGGATTCTTATATTCTATAATTTCTAGAATCTCTCCTTCTGGCTCTTTTATAATACCTGAATTTGGCTTTGAGGAACCATCTGGAAATTATTTCAAGCCCTGAGTTATACAACACCCTAGACTATAATTTGTTTGGGTTTGAAGTCTTGGCTTCATATAAAGGAGAATCAATCACATATGTTAGGTGGCAAATACCTGTTAATTGTTTGGTTTACTTTCTTTGTTTTGAAATTCATTCTCCTCCCTGGAGAAATCTTTCCACTTGAAATATACATATAAAAATTTTCCATGGACTTTAAGCTTTCGTAATAATTTATCTCAAGTTTCATATGAGGGCATCCACACTGGCCATTTGCAGCCCTCTGAGGGGATGTGCTCCCCTCCTTCAAATTTTTGAAGGTTGGTCAACTTAAATACGAGTTCATTAGAAAGCTCCCTGGGAGGGCTAGTCAACACTTACATTATACATAAATACAATATTTATATGCCAGGCTGGGTACAGTTCTTCCACATGGAATTTATATGCCAAGAAAGAAACACTCAGATATTCTTCCCAAACTAGCAAAACATCAGAAATCTTTATTTTCACAGCCATGTATCTCTACACACCCAAACTAAGCAAAGCAAAGCAAAGCAAAGCAAAAACAAAACAAACAAACAAAAAAACCCCCCAAAAACAAAAAATCTATTTTCCAAGCTATATAAATTTCTTTACTACTATATGACCCACCCTGGTGTAAGACACCGCTGCTTAGGGGACCCTCGTGTAGGAATTCATGTGTCCCACAGGGGAAAGAGAGTAGACCCGGAGTTTAGAAGAGCCGTGCCCCTTGAGTCCTACAGGATGACTCTGAAATACTCACTTGACCAGGTCATGTGGTTCAGGATCTTCTGCAGCTGCACTGCATTTATTTCTGGATACTGAAGTGGGAGCAGAGTAGCAGGAGAAAATTATCATTACCGAAGGTTCATTAGATGCAGAGGGGCTGCGGGAGAAGAGAGCTGGGAAGTCACCCCCACACCTGCTCAGCACGGAACATACGCCACTTCTGGGCAGAGTAGGTGAGCCCGGGTGTCAAGTCCAGGGAACCCCAGAAGGACAGGACTCATAAGAAACAGTCTAATAATGGTGTTCGTCAAACTGAGTTTCATCAAGATGCTTCAGGAGTTCAGCAAACAATTTGGTTTGAATTTTATTCTTAATAAGCGATCTTCAGCCAAGGCTCCAAGTTTTAATTTTAGAGTTTATCAGAAGCAACCCTTTACATTAACATTTAACTTTAAAGGGGCACCTGGGGGGCTCAGTTGGTTAATCGTCTGCCTTCGGCTCAGGTCGTGATCCTGGGGTCCTGGGATTGAGCCCCGTATCAGGCTCTCTGCTCAGCAGGGAGCCGGCTTCTCCCTCTCCCTCTGCTGCTCCCCCTGCTTGTGCTTACTCTCTCTCAAATAAATAAAATCTTAAAAAAAAAAATTTAACCTTAAAAAATATAAATGAAATGTAAGTATCATCAATGTGAGCTTATAAAACAGATATGTATTCATAATATATCATTTTTATCTGTTTTATATATATTGGGGTTCTCAATGAGATTCCATTTGATAAAAGGACTGCAACAGAAACTGTTTGGAAACCCCTGGTATGGAGGAAAACATTTATGAACAACACAGGTAAGATTCTGACTATCCTCTCTGGCTACATTAGGCAAAATGCCAGGGGTGAATATGAGAGAAGACTGGGGGGCAGGCACATTGTGAATTAAATCCAGAGAGTTGCCAACACAAGGAGCTCATCCCTTGTAGTTTTAATGACATCACTAAGCTGTCAGATGCCAGATTTCTAGTGTATTTGTGTCTTATTCCTCAACGGATCTAGGGTCCTGCAGCTTAGGGACAGAGTGGCCTCCAGAGCCCTACCTCACACCACTGGCCTCCTGATCTGGGTCAGCTTAAGGAAAGGCCACAAGGGGACCAGGTATGCAGCCCCAGGCCCTCCTCTTCCCTAATGCCCTCTTCCCAGCCCTATCCCTTCTCTAGGTGACCACCCAAGGGGTCTTCCTCCTTGGTCTCCCCCAGGCCCCTGGGGCTTGTCATTACCATGCTCTGCACCCACTGCCAACACGGATTCTAAACTCTATATTCCATTTTCTCAGGGATCAAAGATTAAAGCTGTTTCTCCTACAACTAATCAAAGTCACTTTCAAGAACAGATATGCATTTTACAGGAGCCTTCTGGAGACAATCCACTTCCACTTACTTGTCTAAAAACCTGAGGACTTGAATATAAAGTGGCAGTTTGGGGAACAGGAGCCTTACATCACACTTTGTACCAGGGTCAGGGAGCTGCAAACACATCCTCCATGGAATTCTATGCTCCACTTTGTCCCCCACTTTGCCCTCTGCTCGCCACCACCCCTGGCCAACTTACCTTCTCAAAGAGTTTAGTGAAGAATTCATCCTGCCCTTCATTTTGGTCCACTATTTCCTAGAGGAACAGACACATGGAAAGACCTCATCATTCACCTGGATGAACGGATGCTCAGGCACACACTAATGTCTCATGACCCCCAAGCCCCAGAAATCTGTAAGTTGCACCTTGAGCACCGTCTTAAGTTTTCTACCACAGCATTCACACATCTTTTGTTTCTCCAATTCTCACTGGCTTTGGAGAAGTAGCAAACAGTGCAATGGGTAAAAGAAACACCAGGTAGAAAGAAGCAGAAGCAAGTCGATGTATAACTCATGTACCGGGCACTCTGGGCCCTCCATGACAAGGACCTGACCAGAAAGGCAGTTCTCCTGGTGTAAAAACAGCAGAACTAGGGACTCGTAGGGCACAAAAGAAAACAGAGTATGGGTGCCATAGAGTAGGGTCCTCAGGATCTGCAGACTTTTTCCCCCGACACATGAACGCGAGGGAGAAGCCCACCGTCCTTTGGAAACGGTCCCAGCGCGTGGAATGCCACCTGCCTACGCACCTTAGAGAAGACAGCACTGATGCTGCAGCCAATTTCACTGAGGGAAAACAAAAGGCAGAATTACTTCCTGAGAGCATTTTGGCCAATATTCCCCCTCCCCTGGGAACACATCTTCCAAGTCCTTTAGCTGATTTGTCATGTGGGCTCGCCCCACTCTCACGCCTTTCCCCCCACTTCTCCTTGGAATGGACAGTCCAGCCACGTGGCCCCACACACTGCTCCCCACATGCCCCCAGGCTGTTGCTCATCTCCACGCCGGGCATGCCTTTCACTGTCCCCACCTACACCAAATGACTCCTACTCATATATACTATCAGCACGGACAGGCAGTGAGGCTCGAGGCCAAGTCAGACTGCATAGGGCCAAACCATGAAATAAAAAAGAAAGAGAACTGGGTTCTAAGCACTGAAGGACTGTCGTGTCAAAACAATCCTAAGCAGCAGAAGAAGTTGGGCTGGGATGTATGTCTATTGATTCACTTGCACACACTTATGGATCTGAGCCTGCTCATTGATGACAGCCTCCCCTCATGTGCACAATCCCTATGCAGCTCCTAGAAATTAACACCTCCCCAGAGCCACCCCTGCTTCCCCCAGGACCATGGGAGGTTGGCTCAGATGCTCCTCCTCGATGTTCTGCTAACACCCTGTGTAGATAAATGCTTGCACTGGACATAGTATAGCATAAATCACTGCTCATACGTCCCTGTCCTTTCCAGGCCTTGAGCTTCTGGAGGGCAGGGGCCAGGCCTAGTCTAGTTTTTTCTCTTGAATGTCTAGCAGACTGTTCATTTCTTAGCAGAGTGGGGAGGAAGAAAGGAAGGGTGCTCTCCATGCAGGGAGCTCCCTGCTCTCCCTACCCCTCTCCTGTGTTGGCCACACAGACCCCATCCTCTGCCATTTCCACCTCCTCCTCCATACCTCCCCTGGCCCGAGGGGACCCCAACCTCCAGGGGAGTCCTGTGTCCTTACTGAAAGATGTGCTTCCTAGAGAAGACCCTCAGGAGAAACTCTGACTCCCGGCCAGCCTCAGAGGTGCAGGGCACAATGAGGTATGTCCCTGGCTCCAGCTGCAGCTCCCGACTCACTTCTTTCTCTGTGAGAAATGCTTCAGGCCAACTTAGGGGAGCATTTTTCCAGAAGAACTCAGGAGGCAGTCTCCTCTGGTCACCATAGTACTGTGGGTGGAGGATGGAAGAGCCCCAGTTAAGATGATACCCAGGGCTTGTAGCCAGCCCTGGGGTCCTTGGCCAGGAGACAGGATGAAGGTGGTCTCTGATTAGCCAAACCCAACCTGCTCCAGTGGAAGGATAAAGGGGTGAGGAGTGGAGAGGATAAAACACAACATGTCAGGAATGAGCACCACTGCTGGAATCCTAAGTGGGGCTGATGAACCACATGTCAATCCATTTAACTTTACATTAAAAACAATGCTGTATACAAACGACGTGAGAAATGTCACTGTGTCCGCACTTTCCATTTTACGGTTAAGGGTCTGAGGCTCAGACAAGTTAGGTCATGTGCCCAAGGTCACCTAGCTGGTAAGAGTCCCAGCCAGCGTTGGAATGCAGGGCAGCTGAGCTCCAAAGTCCATGTCTTTTACACTCCCTGATGCTGCCTCCATGTACGTGATGCAATTTCAAGGTTGATTATGACATGACTATGGTCACAGATACTGGTGGACCACCAAACCTCTCCCCACCTACAGTAAAACAGCTACGTACAGATAAACTGGACATTCTACATCATCTCAGTGAAGGGGAAAGAGAACTGGACAAAAGTTCAGAAGACCTGAATCAGGCTCTACTTCTCACATTGCCTGGGCATGTGTTTTTGTTTTATCTCATATTCTCTCTCTCTCTCTCTCTCCCCCCCTCTCTTATTTTCTCTCTTTCTCTCTCTCCTTTCTCCCTCCTTTATTTCCCTATCTTTCTCTCTTGCTGCCTTTCCCCTTTGCTCTCACTCAAGGGTTGTAGATGGAGAAGAGGACCATGTGCTGGTTCTTCACTCCAGTTTATATATAGATAACAAAGACATTACCCATTTACATAAAAACATTTCGCAGGTTCCACTCAAGGCTAAGGAAATAAAATGTATCTCCTGATGATGCATGCTTTCTTTTATCAGACAATAAGAACTAGAGACTCATCCTGTTGCCATTTTTGCCTTGGCTACTGGGAATCTCAGAACTAAATTTTATAATCAGCCATATTAGCTGTCCTAGGTTTAGCGTTCCCTGTAGACTCAACTGCTTACCTTATCCATATATGACTTTTTTCTTGCCATTTAAATTTTTAACTGGCTTATAGTTTTGTTCTGTTTACAGTTTTATTGTAGGCTGACCCAAATTCTATTTAGAAATATGCATGATATAAATAACTTAAAAAAAATTATGGGAAACTTTGGGAGCCTTCAGTGTTCCTACAGGAGGAAAAAAATCCAAAACTGACCCAAGGCACCTAATACAGAAATAGTTTCTTTTACAAAAACCCTTTTACTCGATTCAGTCTAATTTGAGAAAATTCAGTTTTCCACTTCTGTTTACTTTGGCAAACAAAATAATAGCCTCCACGCTCGCAGAGGTTGGGGTCCCTCCAGCCTTCTCAGCTGCTCTTCTAGGCTCCCACTGCACATGAGAGCCACACTTGCTCCTGTCCCCTGCCTGTGTTTCTGTCCCATTTTCCCAAGCCTTTGTCCCTTGTCCCTAAGGAGGGGGGCTGCATGGTCTCCTCATGTCCCATATGTTACAGATCTGTTTTACTATGGGCTTCATAACTCAGGCTCTAAGACTGTGATTTACCGTTCTTTGGACGCCAGGATGGTCCTCAATATCAGTGCTAGGTATTCACACAGGGATTTAATAAATTCTAACATGTATTGGTTCTACACCAGGCTCAGAGACCCCCCAAAGAGGCAGAAGGATTTCTCAGGGTCCTTGGGTAAAAAGAACGGCAAGTGCCCATCCCTTCGGCACTGTTGCCGGACATGCTCACGATTCCTCACGTAAGGCTGCTACAGTCAAGCTGAACCTCACATGTGACATCACTCCAAACCAGGGCCAGCTGGTCAAGTGTGGCACTCACCTTGCTCAACTGAAAAGAAGAAAAAAGAGAGGCCTCATTAGGCAGGGAATGCAACTCTTCCATAAGCACAAACGAACGGAGGCTGATATGTAAGAAGGCTCCCCCAAGGGCCCCCGTCTCTCCCATAAGACTTGCTGTTCTAGTCAGTGACATTTTAACTCATCATCAGGAATTCTGGAAAAGGATGATGGAAGGCAATCTTGACTTTTTGGGAGAGGAAAAGAACAGCGGTCTTGATTGTATGAACTGCGTGCCGGGCCCTATGAGGAGCACTGGCATGCGGTGGCCTTCTGGTCTACCCTTTGCATAAATATCAGTGTCCCCACTCTACAGATGAGGAAGCTGATGCTCAAGGGCCAGCAGGTGATGTGTTCTAGATCACATATTCCCAAGGGACAGAGCCAAGGTCTGCACCCAAATCTGCGTGTAGACAGAGACAGATGGTGAAGAGGACTGGAAACAGGGAGGAAGGATGCCCAGTGGTGGGAGATGCCCCACGAGGCCGCAGGCCCTGGAGGCCCACTCACCCTAAAGAGGTAGAAGCCGATGGCGAGGTGAGGCTTCCGGTTGCGGTGCCTGTGCCTGGGCTTCTGGAGCAGGGACACCAGCACGCTGCAGGGCATCGGGAAACTCCTGCCCTCCTGAGGGCTCCAGACACACAGCAGAAACTGTGGGTTCTTCCAGAATGTGTCTGGAGCAGAGCAAAGTGAGGTGAGCCAGGCCCCCAGGTCCTTAACTTTACACTCCCACAGACGCAGGGCACCTGCCCTGAGATTCCCACCCCAAGGTCCATCTGGACAGAGTGAGGTTCTCAGCCTCCCCTCTCTCCCCCCTCCAATCCCACCCCTTCCACCCCGTGTCCTACAGACACATAGACTGAAAGCTCTTCTCATCACTGTAGCCCCTTTGTGCAGCATGGTTCCTGGCACAGACTTTGTGCCCCATAAGCACTGACTGCCTGAGTAAGGAACTGTATTAACTAACCGAGGAGAACAGGTCCATGATCCCAGGGAGGTTTGCATTTTAACAGGGACCAAGCTTCAGCCTCTGGGGGAACCTCTGTGGTGAGAGGGGGAAGCCAGAGCCAAGGGCACCTGGCCCACTGAGATCATATCCTACAGGTCTTTCCTTCCAGAGAGATGGCTCAGCACCTCCATTGCGGAGAAAGGGACACAGTGACCAAATCTCTCCATTTTGAGAATTCAGACACATTTGTCTCCTGTAAGTGGTGAGCTGAGAATCCTTGATTTTGTTTCACCACCGACCTCCAGGCAAGGAGGGCCTGATACATAGGATAAAATGACTATTTCAAGCCTGCCTTTAAGGGGTGGTTATTTCAGCATAGAAATGGCCTTGTCCTAAAACCAAAGACTGAACCCCCACTTCTACCATGCATGTGTGCCTGTGGCTTCTTGGGGCTGAGGAGGACACGGCCCAGGGCCAGAGCACACGGCTCAACCAGCAAAATCCCTCACACTCAGCCAGATGCCCCGTGCAGGGCGCAGGCCCCACCACCACCCACAGGGTGCCCGCATCCCCACCCTTGCTGGCAAAGCTGCTACTCTAGCCCCAAGAGCCCCAGTTCCTGTGCACGTGCTTACCTCGGGGCGACTTCATCCGGCCACCAGCCGTGCTCCCCTTCTCCCACTTCCCCTCTTGCATGGTGCATGCCCACCTCCGGCCCACCTCCTGATTCAGCAGGCCGGGGATCAGTTTACAAATGACCAGAAGCATGAAATGTGTTTTAAAGTCCCTCAGTGTCATCCTGTGGAGAGGAAGGGGGCACAGCACAATGTCTACTCATCAGGACTAAAGTGGGGGCTGGAATCAAGCAGCCCCACTAGCCCCACCAGCCCCAGCCCCATGACCTCGCCCTTCTGTCCCGCTGAGCTGGCCTGGGACACGGGAGAGTGGGGCTGGCTAGATGAGTGTGAGGAGGCATCAGGGGAGGTGGGCCATCGAGAAACCCCACCCCACCCCCAGCCCGTCACTGGAAGCAGCTTCCTGCAAAGCGTGCCTGGGGAAAATGTTCTTGCTTTGCTGATTGCGATGATAAAGCTGAACTGAGGCATTCCTAGCTAGCCAATTGAGATATAAATGTTCAAGAATAATTGCACAAGTCAGTTCTCAACTATTCATTGATAAAAGTCTTAGCCCCTGCTCACTTTGCGACCCAAGGCATGCTATCTGCACTGGCTGATGCTCAGTTTACTTATCTGTAAAGTGGAAATTAATAGTAGTTTCAGGCTGTTGAGTTCAGTGCCGGACCCCACTTCCAAAGAGAGAGGGGTCACAGCAGTCTAGAAAGAGTACAGAATGGGGGAAGAGTGGCCCATGGGAACAAGGGTGGAGGTTAATAGTAAGGACCAAAAGCGAAGGGAAAGGGGAGCAGATGGGGCTCGCCTGAGACACCCAGAAACAGCATCAGCTCAAGGCGTCTTGGTGGCTTTTCATAAAAGGGGTGAGTGGCTTTGGGGTGGGTGGGAGTCATGCCATGTTGCTCTGAGGTGGCTTATAGTTTATAGTTATGGCTTCTTTCCTCATCTCCCTTTCAGGCCAGGAAAGACAAAACCTTGGGTTTGAGTGTTTTGAGTGATACAAGAGACCGGGAGGAAGTCAGGGAGAAGGAGGCGGCCACCCCCACGCTCTGCCAGCAATCACCGCACTCATCATAGGGACCATGACTGTTTGCAGGGGCTGTGGGCCCCTATCAGGGTTTCACGATCTCTGCACACGAGGTGCCTGGCATATGTGTGGCTCCCAGTAAATATTTGCAGGCTGGTTGTCCAAATGTAAGCCAGGGCATTTTTCCCGAGTCCCCAGGTCAGATACCAGAATTCTCCATCATCACTTTTTCTCAGCAGTAGAATCTTCTCCTTGGGGCTCAGTAGCTCCCACATACTTGAGCTGAAAACAGAAAAGGGGGTGTTTCCGTGGGGAATGAAGGATTGTAGAGGATATGGGGTAAATGCTCGAGAGTGTCATTATTTCTCTCCTCTTCATGCTGCTTTGCAAACAACTAAATCTCACATTCCATCTCCAAAAAACAACATGTGACAGTAACTCATCCCTCACTGGGCGCCAAGCTCTGGGCCAGGCCCCTCACATACTTGATCTCACCTAAGGCTAACAACAATTTTGCAAAGCAGAGATTTTTGTTGCCATTTTAGAGATTGGGAAACAGAGGTTAAAAGAGACTAAGTCACTGTCCTGAAGTCACAAAGTTATGAAATGTCCGAGTGCATCTGAACCTACGTCGGTACTATGTATTTTCAAGCCTGTCATTTTGAACTTCTATGTCGGACCACGAGGGAGTAAGGCTTTCCTGCATTACTTCTCCACCATAAACAACTAAAAATATAAAAAACAATTGTTTTCAGATGCTAGACAGCAGGCAGCTCAGGGTTATGACCCGGGCGCCTTTGGGAGGAGCAAACGAGGTGAGCCCTCACGTCGCCCAGACTCCTGCCCGAAACTAAATCCCTGGAAGGTGACCCAGGGAATCGTATTCTGATCTCAGCAGAGTTCCCAGAGGTCACGACATGGAACCAGAAGGTCGGGGCCAATCTGGATCTGTCTACCTCTGACTCAATGGGCCCAAGAGCACACTGAACCATGCCCGGGAAAGAACACTGGATTCGACTCCAAAGACCTTTAAGTAATTTGCTTACTAAGTATCAGTTTCTTCATCAGTAAAATGGAGATAAAACTCCCTACCTAGTAAGAGCACTGTTCAGAGGATTAGAGATAATAAATATTCGAAGTGCTTGAAGGAAATATGCCAGACTGCTCCTAAGGAAGGTCTCTGCACATTTGAAGTCAAGGTAATTTTTACTTTTAAATAAATAAGGGCAGGAAAAATAAATTCAAAATGCTTAGCACAGTGCTGGCAAGCTCTCAATAAACATTAGCTCAATTATTATAATGAATGAGAAAACCGTCTATATGTCATTAAGCATCACATAAATGTGAGCAATTGACCTTCACAACCAGAACACTCTCCCGATCCAGCTGGAGACCAAAGAACACTTTTGAATTTGTGTGCAGACAGCAGCCTCCTTCACAGGCTTGCCCTGTCCCGTCCTCACCCCTGCCAGCCCGTTCCGGGCATTCACCTGTCACTCCAGTCTCCTTTCCATTCCACTTTGCCCCAGGGGTTCCGCAGCTTGACTAGATATTCTGGTCCATGTTTGCAGGTCACCTGCGCAAAACGAGAAGCAATTTAGGTGGCTGGGCTGAGTGCCAGATGCAAATGTTGCAGCCATCTGGGTGAGATCCGTGCCTGCCAGATGAGACCTTGAAGTGGAAGACCAAAGGCCCTGAGCGTGGGGAGAAGAGAAAGTGGTTCTGCCTCTTAGAGCTGCTGAGACCTAGCACAACTTACTTCCCTTCTCTGGGTCTGTTTCCTCATCTGGAAAGTGAAGTTAATAGCTACATCTGCTGTAACAGGTTGAAGGGTGGCCCCCCAAAGATAGATCTACCCAAAATCTGTCAATGTGATTCTCTATTTATTTATTTATTTTTAAAGATTGATTTATTTATTTCAGTGAGAGAGAGAGAGAGAAAGAGAGCACAGCGGGGAGGGGCAGAGGGAGAGGGAGAGAGAGACCCAAGCAGACTCCCAGCTGAGTATAGAGCTCGACACGGGGCTCGATCCCACGACCCTGAGATCACGGCCTGAGCTGAAACCAAGAGTCAGATGTTTAACCAACTGTGCCACCCAGGTGCCCCAGTGTGATCCTACTTATTAAAAGGGTCTTTGCAGGTATAATAAAATTAAGGAACTTGAGATGAAATCACCCTGAAGGGGTGCCTGGGTGGTTCAGTCGGTTCAGCGTCTGCCTTTGGCTCAGGTCCTGGGATCGAGCCCCATGGTCGAGCTCCCTGCTCAGCAGGGAGCCTGCTTCTCACTCTCCCTCTGCCGCAACCCCCCACCCCCACCCTGACCCGGCTGCTTGAGCTCTCTGGCTCACTCTCTCCTCTCTCTCAAATAAATAAATAAAATCTTAAAAAGAAAAGAAATCACCCTGGATTAGGGTGGGTCCTAAACCCAGTGATAAGAGAAGGGAAAGGAAGGGAGGGCGAAGGCCATGCGGAGATGGAGGAAGAGATTGGAGCTCTCCATCCCTAGCTAAGGAATGCTGGGAGCCGCCATAAGCTGGAAGAGGCAGTGAAGGATCCCCCCCAGAACCTGCAGAGACCGTCATGACAGCTTGATTTCAGATTTCTGGCCTCTGGAACTGTGAAAGAATAAATTCCCGTTGTCTGAAGCCCTGCAGTTTGTGGTAATTTGTTACGACAGGACGCTAATACGCCCCCTCACAGGGGTGTGTTGAGGATTGAGTTAACATTTGTGAAGAAGTTGGAACAAGACTTAGCACACAGTAAGTGCTAATTATGTTAAATAAATATACAACAAATATGGACATAAACATGTGACTCTATTAATAAAATCTAAGTTTTGTTAAAGAAATATGAGAATTCATGAAAAGCTCTTGACACACACACAAACATGACTGATGTAGATCTGGGAGGAGGAGGAGGAAGTCAGGTGGGAGCTGAGGTCAAGAAATCTGAAAGAGTAAAAGGGAATTGGAGGACTTGGGCACATCAGCCTGTCTAGAGGACATCGGAGGCTCTGTAAGATGGACCCATGCTTCTCCGTGCAGCCCCGTCCACCAGGAGTGCCCCTTTCCCTCAGACACATCTACTGACATTTCCAGGGCCAGCTCAATGCCACCTCCTCTACAAAGCCTTTCCTGACTTTCCCCAACCCAATCAGGCAAATGTGTTCTCTCCTACCTCTGAGCCCCTAAAGCCTTTCATCTATTTTTTCTTCTCTCCGCTTTCTACCTTGCTTCCTTACCATTCTTACCTATGGTTCTCCATCCCTGACTGTGAACTCTGTGTAGGCAGGGTCCCTGTCTGATTCATCTTTCCTTCAATGCTTAGCACAGCTCAAAAGATGAAGAGCCATGGAAAGAACCCGGGAGGCTGATGGAAAGGAGTGTGTGAGAAAGAAGTGGGAATTTGGGCAGGAAGCCCCAGATGTGAAGGCCATGGGCAGTGGCAGCCCCGAGCAAAGGGGGCCTCGAGGAAGGGCGGTGAGGCCCAGCAGGCTGGGTGGCTGATTGGCAGGGCTGCCCCAGGGCAGGAGGGGCTGGGATGGTGCCCTGCAGGTGGCCCAGGCTAGGCTGGACCCACCACATCACTCCAGAACACAGGTGTACTGGTGCAGGAACCCACCACCTGCTTTGGCAGGACCTATAAAACCCGGCAAAGAATTTGCCCCCTAGACTGGGCCCAGCAAGTAGTGTTCACCCAAGCCTTGGGAGAAGCCCTGAGAGAGAAGGAGGAGCCCAACAGGAAACAGAGGGGCTGGTTCCACCCACCTTCCTGATTCCTGTGAGGGTATAGGCATGGCCGCCCACCAGCCCATTCTCCAGCACCCTTTCCTTCTGTGGAGACAAGAGAGCTCCTGTCAGCCCACTGCTGTATACAGCTTATTGAGGGCGGCGGGGGGGGGGGGGGGGGGGGGCACGGGGACCTGCGTGGCTGGAGCAAGGGCTTATGGGAAGGGCTGGGAGAGACCCAGCTATGCCCTCACAGTTGTCAAAGCTCTTCAGCATCCACAGTCTCATTGGAGCCTCTAAGTCAGGATGCCGTTCTGCAGGGATTCCCGTCCCATTGGACAGAGGACAAACTCAGATTCGGAGCTGCTAAACCATCACATGGGATGACGTGGTGGTCGCTCGCAGAGGCAGGGCTGAGCCCAGGGCTCCCTACTCTAGTCCCACGTTCTTGGTTGTTACTAAATTAGGCAGTAAAGACAAGTTGTGCTAGTAAAGCACCTTGCACCTGGTTGACACTTAGTCACTGTTAGCTCGCTTGTCTGCACACCATCTGCATTCGACTGTGGCCTCGCCGGCCCCCAGGGCTCAGCTTGGCTGCTCGGGTTTGAGCAGCAGGACTCTAGGAGCAGGATCTAGAGGGGGGTCTGGGGGCCCGCCCCGAGGTGAGAGCAGAAGCTGGTGGAGGAAGGGGACGGGAGCAGGGAGGACACACTGCTGGTACAGAGCCCAGTCGCACCCCTGAGTGGGTCTGGCAGCCAATGAGGGTTCTGCTGTAGGTGGCTCGGGTTAGGATGTCCCAGAGGTTGCCGGGGGCTTCTGCAGGTTTGATGGTCATCGTCACCCCTCCAGTGAAGTCCACGAGTGCTTCAGACACCTGTCCATGCTGCAAGTCTTCGTAGGAGCCAGAGAGCCTGCCCAGGGAAGGAGTACGCATGGGAGTAGAAGGGAATTTATCCTGGAGTAGAAGCCATTTATCCTGGAGCCTGGGATGGTCCAAATGAGTCTAGTGACCCCCCTGCTTGGTTCTTCCCTGGGCATGTGCCCGCTACTCCTTCCTTCCATCCCAGGGGCAAAGGAGAAAGCGTATACGCTGAGTTCCTATCCTTGTTAAACAACTCCATCCATTAGGGAAAGGCAAAATTCCCAAATGCTCGTTCAGATGGGGTAAACTCTACATAAGAGTCTCTGAATACATCACTTCTATATTCACTGAGCCATGCCTCAGCGTTTCACTTCATAAAATTTACCTGCCTCCTCTTGTGCTCTCCCAGCATTGATGGGAGTGAGACAGAAAGACAGAGACGGGGGAGGGAATGGAAGGGGAAGGGGAGGGGAGGGGAGGGGAGGGGAGGGGAGGGGAGGGAAGGGAAGGGAAGGGAAGGGGAAGGGGAAGGAAGGGAAGGGAAGGGGAAGGGAAAGGAAGGGGAAGGGAAGGAAAGGGAAGGGAAGGGAAAGGGGAAGGAGAAGGGAAGGGAAAGGGGAGGGGAGGGGAGGAGAAGGGAGGGGAAGGGGAGGGGAAGGGAGGGGAAGGGGAGAGGAGGGAAAATATTTCTGGTGATTGTCTTACTTAGCATAGGCCTTTTCCAGAAGAGCTCCCCAGAACAAGTGTTTGTCGGTGGAAGAGACAAACACCAGCTGGCCAGCTGCATTCACAGGGAGTCGGTCATCTATCACCACAGGCACCCACTTCCCAAAGTGCCAGAACTGGAAGGAGAAAGTGCCCACCGGTGAGAGAAGATTGCCGTGGAAGATGGTCAGCCCAGGAGGCAAAAATATGACTCTTCCAAGAACCCTCTTTCCTATGGCTTCCTCCAGGCTGGGGCACCAGGAGGTTACTCACCCAGAACTGGAAAATGCCGGCATACTTCTCAGTGAAATTCTGATTCAGGGGAACGACACGGCTCAGGATGTCCTGGTGCAAAGTCAGGGCTTGCAAAGCGGCCAAGAACCAGCAATCACCTAAGCCAGAGAGCGCATAGCGTCTGCATGGGTGTACTTCCTACGTTCTGCAAGTGTCTGCGTGAATCTATTGAAGACATTACATGCAAGAAATGCCTAGTCCCAGCTGCTTTCCTCTCTGGGCTTGTAGCCCCGTTTAGCAGAAGGGAAAGAAAAACTGAGGAGGAAGACAGTGAGTGAGCAGAAGGAGGGGAGGAGCATTGGCTGGGATCTCAACTTGACACCAAGAATTAAGCCATATTCCTGGACCAGATTTTAGCTTCCTGAATGCCACATCCTCAGGAACTTGGACCCAAACACAACCAAACTTTTCTTAAAGTCCTGCCTTCAAGTTTGGCGGGGGCTGGATTGCCTTTTAAAGGAATTGTCAAAGCACTTTAGAAAGTAACTGATCTATGCTCTTCTGGGGAAGCCTCAACGCTTCTGGGCTCCATGATCCCTGTCTATGGAACAAGTGTCTCTACATTTGTGCCTCCCCTTTGTGGCCAAGGGTTTTTTCTATTCCCCTAAAAAGGAAGTTGGGATGAGGACAGGCATGCTTAGACTCTAGCTGGGGCATCTAGTGACTGGTGTGCCCAAAAGGACTCATTATGGGGTCTAGAGCACAGTGAGCACATTCCCCCAAGACAAAACTTAGACCTGTAAACTGGTAATGAGGATTATCCTTGGGCAAGTTTTGGCATTCCCATACATCCTCAGAGGACCAGTTGTTACCATTTTCCCGGCAAAGGACACAGACTACAAGGTGGAGTTCAGGGTGGCCATTTCCCCCATTGGGAATCTCTCAGTTCCCCTCTTCCCCACCCCGCTCAGCCTTAGCAGCTGCCAGGCCTGTGTGTCCAGGGGCTGTACAGACTTACCTACCACTCCCTGGCACAGGTCCAGTCTTTTGGCATTGGCAGAATAGAACTGGGGATTGCTGTGTAGCTCCTATGGGGGACAGATGGAATTGCCCTTTTGACCAAGAAGAAGCTCCTTGAGCTACAGTGACCGTAGTTTCCCATGCCCCAAGACTGGACTTACGGGGACATAGATATAGAATATATGTGAAATCAGGGCTGTCCCAGACAAGCTGGCATATGGATTCAGCCTGTCGCATTTCTCATTTCTTCTTGCAGCCCATGTAAGCCAGAGTCCGGGAGAACTCTGTGTGGATACTGAGAAATAGCACTTGTACCAAAATGCCTTTGCTTGGAGTTTCTGTTAAAATGGAAGTATGTCTTTTAGAGGGTGTTCATATTTTTCCTAGAGATCTTCCCATTGTCCTTGTTCTCCTCCTACTGCTCCTTCCCACCCCATCCCCCAACATAATGGCCTCTTTGCCCTTCCACACTGAGATGCAGTGGGAGATGGGGCAGGTGGTCTCTGCCCCATGGTGAGCACTAAAGCCCTCATGTTCTGCATTGGCACAGCTCACCCAAGGTCAGGTGTGTGACGGACTCTATGTCAGCAGTTCCCGAATTTTCTGAGAAAAGTAGAATCTTGACTACTATCTAGTTTGGGAGGCCCTCTTGAGAATTTTGCACACAGAAGGGACTTAGTCTGGGGCCATACGCTTTGATGGGCAGGCTGAACAGGGCCTAGAAGGGCAGAGAATCTGTAGCACAGGCTGACTCCACTTTGTTCACCAGCCATATTTGGGAAATCTATTGTGTAAATCAAGTTTGGTGGGGGCTGGATTGCCTTTGAAAACATTAAGTTGCCTTTTAAAGGAATTGTCAGGCGCCTGGGTGGCTCAGTTGGTTAAGCGACTGCCTTCGGCTCAGGTCATGATCCTGGAGTCCCGGGATCGAGTCCCGCATCGGGCTCCCTGCTCGGCAGGGAGCCTGCTTCTCCCTCTGACCCTCCTCCCTCTCATGCTCTCTGTCTCTCATTCTCTCTGTCTCAAATAAATAAATAAAATCTTTAGAAAAAAAAAAAAGGAATTGTCAAAGCACTTTAGAAAGTGAAGAACATTGTTATAAAGTAATTAATAGCTTTTTTTTTTTAAAGATTTTATTTATTTATTTGACAGAGAGAGACAGCGAGAGAGGGAACACAAGCAGGAGGAGCGAGAGAGGGAGAAGCAGGCCTCCCGCCGAGCAGGGAGCCCGATGTGGGGCTCGATCCCAGGACCCTGGGATCATGACCTGAGCCGAAGGCAGACGCTTAACGACTGAGCCACCCAGGCGCCCAATAGCTTCTAAATTTATGTGTTTTGTGGGCCTGATTTGGGGGTTGGGAGTGAAGGTATGTGAGAAGTGTCTCCCTGGCCGATGGCATCGGCAGCGGCTCAGGATGCCCTGCCATCTTGGATGAGGCCCAACAGGACTTTGGCTGTGGCTGCCCAGCATATTTCTGGGTAGGGGCTGAAGGAGACCACCTCAGAGCCACCACTGGTTTTCTCCATCTGGAGAATAGGAATGTGGGCACTCACACATTCCCCTCACGTGGGGATCAATGGCAGTGAGTAAGACCTGGCATCTGGAGCACCCCAAAGGAAGGTCTGGGTTGACCTGTGTGTGTGTGTGTGTGTGTGTGTGTTGTGGGGAAGCACCCTCCTCGCTTACCGGAGGCCTCCTCCACTGCAGGCCAGGCGGCAGCTTCCGCAGCAGGGGCCCGCTGCCCACGGAGCTCAGGCTGGCTGGGAAGCTGTCATCTTCAAAGAGGCGGCCTTCCATCAGGCACCTTTCCCTCAGGGCCTCATAGTCCTGCTTGGGGAGCTGCGAGGAACCCCCCAGTGAGTTCTTCCGCCCCAGCTTCCATCTGCCTTGGAAAGGTAGCCTCAGAGACATGGCTCGGAGTGGGTCTTCCCGGATAGTCTCTGTTGCTCCTGGAATGGAGAGCCCATGTTCAGGTTACTCACTGCCGGTTGACACTCTGCCATTCCCCCAGCGAGGAGGAGGAGGACGAAGAGGTGAGACGGGCGGCAGCACCTGGTCTGATTCTCATCCTAGAGAGTGGGGTTCCTTGAGCACGTGTTGCGGTTCTGGGCTCCTGCAGCCAAGGCCTGAGGAAAAGGAGGGCTCTCTCCAGCCTCAGGGCTGGGTCCTGGGCCCCTGACCATGTCACAGGGACACTTCTGTTTGGGTGGCAGGGGCAGGGGGGGAGGAGAGCAGCAGGAAGCTAAAGTTCAGTTCATAGGGATTGAGGGTCCCTGTGCCAGACAAGGAAGGAGCAGTGGATGCCCCTTCTGTCCTCCCTCACAGGGCTGTCACCCCCAAGCTCATTCACGTCCTCCTGCCTGCTCTAATGTCCTTCTCCATCTTCCCTACAAAACCGTGTCTCTCACTTTCCTCCTACATATTCTTTTTTTTTTTTTTAAGATTTTATTTATTTGATGGAGAGAGCACAAGCAGAGGGAGAGAGAGGGAGAAGCAGGTTCCCTGCTGAGCAAGGAGCCCGATGTGGGACTCCATCCCAGGACCCTGGGATCATGACCTGGGCCGAAGGCAGCCACTTAACCGACTGAGCCACCCAGGCGTCCCTCCTTCTACATATTCTTCAAATTAACTCCTTCCTTAAAGACATTTTGGGCAATGTAAAAAAAAAAAAAAATCACATACATATTATGGTAAATACTGACAGTTGTCTGTATCTACCCATTCCCTCCTTCACCTTATTAATAGGATCGCAGCTTTGATCACTCAATAAAACTTGATTTCCCAGAGCTTCTTGCAGGACAGTTTGGCCAATGAGATGAAGGTGGCAGTCTACAAGGTGGGGCTTTCGGAAAAGCTGCGACTTTCCCAATTTTCCCAGGTGGCACTACTTTTGACTTCCCCACTTCCCATTCCTGGAAAGTAGATGTCACCCCTAGAGAGGGACCACTAGAAAAAAGCCACATGCTAGAAGGAGTCTGGATCTTGATGACTTCCTTGAACAAATGGTCCAGCCTCGGTGGCTTGCCTCTAGACTTATTACATGGGAAGGACAAACCATTTGCTTACTTAAGCCATGGTAGTGGCCAGACTCGGCAGTGTTCTCTGTGTTAGCCAGTGTTATGTGTCTCTGTTACATGCAACCATAGCACTCGCAAGTGATACTCAATGGCACGGAAAATTTTACATACTCTTTTGGGATATAAATGGATCCTTCTTCTGAAGCTTTTCAACAAGCTTCACATTAAGAGCTCTGCCAGCCAATTGGACCCCACCAACCCCAATATTCTAGCACATCCTTATATCTCCTATGTCTATTTTTGCACAGTAGTGATTCATTAAGTCAATGATTTTATGGCCTCTATGATTTGCATTCCTATCTACTTAGAATCTGAAAATGTCAGAGTTAGCATATGCCTTAGAAATCATCAAATCCAGTATTTCCCCAAAATTATTTTAGCAGTGGAGTTCCTTCTTCAAATGAAATCCTATAGAAACTCAAGGGTAGAGGCTTGATTTTACAGGTTGGACCACAGTGCAGCTTTGTAAGGTTTCTCATTCTATGGTTTGAAAACCACCAATCTTGGGGTGCCTGGGTGGCTCAGTCGTTAAGCATCTGCCTTCGGCTCAGGTCATGATCCCAGGGTCCTGGGATCGAGCCCTGCATCGGGCTCCCTGCTCGGCGGGAAGCCTGCTTCTCCCTCTCCCACTCCCCCTGCTTGTGTTCCTGCTCTCGCTCACTCTCTCTCTGTCAAATAAATAAATAAAATCTTTAAAAAAAAAAAAAAGAAAGAAAACCACCAATCTTACCTAGCCCCTCTCATTTTTCAAGTGTTAAAACTGAAACCCATTCATCCATTGGCTCACCAAAAATTTTATTGGGAATTTTTATCTGCCAGGCTTGAGCTAAGCACCATTCATCAGAGATAGTCCCTGCCCTCATGGCTTTTCCAGCCTAGTAGGGGTCAAGTGATCTTCCCAGGGCTGCCCAGGGAAAATTCATCAGAGCCCTATCCAGAACCCAGGGCCCTGGCTCCCATAACCATGCTCAGCCCTCCATGGCAACAGCTCCCATTTGTGCCAGTACAGTGCCTGGGACAGAATGTATATGCACTGAAGCAGCCTGCAAACAAGCCTATGCCAAGCATGAGTACTCCCTCCCAGCTGTAGGAGCGATCTGAGGGGCCTCTTCATCCGTCAAGATCCTGCCTATCCTCCAAAGTCCAACTTTATCCTCTCCACCAGGAAACCTTCCTTGTGTGTCTGGTCTTCACTGAGTTCCCCTCATTCTGAAGGTCTACTGACCCACTGTCTACCACCTAGGACACCCTACCACCTTCTAACTGGTGCTTCTCAAATTATCACCAGTGAAGCAGCTGTATTTTTTTATTTTCAGCTTGTCACAGAAATCAATGAAAATAAATTAATAGAAAAATGAAATTTAAATAAGATATAGAAAATACAAGCCCTCCTTTAAAAATTTTTTTTCAGATTCAACATAAGTAAAATTATTTGATCAATTACTATAAAGTAAGTTTCTAAACACTTACCTTTAGTTCAGCCTCTCATGCACCGCTAGTGATCAGTTCATGAAACGATCTTGTTCTTGGATCCCATTGTGGGCTCTGCTCTGAGTGATTCACACACACGGAAACCTCCTCTGCCTAATACCGGTTTTTCCCCCCACAGGATTAACACCGATGGAATGCTGTTTGTCTCACACCCTTAACCTCTCTCTGAGGTGAGGACAATCTGATTCCCGGCCGTTCTCATTTGTCACAAGTGCATTCATACTTCCTGGGGGACGACTCCTAACCTGGGTTACAGGGATCCAAACGCTATTATTGGGGCCTTGTGTTTTCCCCTGAGTTTCTTCCTGATATGGGCTATCAGGCAAAGCTTCCTCCACCCTGACTCCTTCTTCCAACCACATTTACATCTGTAAACAAACACAAGGCCATTCAGATTCCTCTCCGTGCCTGAAAACATTGCATCTCATGACAAGCCTTGGTGCCTTGTCGGGCTGAGAGGACAAAATGCCCATCACAAGATGCTTTCACCCTCCAAATTTCAGAATGAGGCCAAACGCATAAATATCTTGTCTTTAAATAAGTACTCCTAAGGCACCTTAAGGAGAGTCTAGACCCAGATGTGGGCAGTTCGCAGGTCTTACATGTCTTCTGTATGTTATAACCTGTGGCTGAAATTGGCTCTTTCTCAGATTGCCACAGCGCTCTGCAAAGGGCCAGGTGTATCTTGGTTGTATTTGGAAACTCCTATTAACTATTGTAAGTAAGCAGTGTCAGAGCAGGCCCATAACATACGACTATGCAAATGAATAGGGAAAAGCTGACTGAGGCACATGATATTTGAGTATGCAACCTAAAGGCACACTGCCTCTGCCTGAGCGTCCTTTCCTTGGCTCCCCAGAGATTGTTAGACTCCTCTGTCACGTTCTTCATGTCAGGATTCATTTGTACTCGGCAAATAAGTAGTCAGAGCCTCCATTTCACTTTTCTACTTGGCTCTACTCGCCTTCTCTATAGACGTTAGGTGCAAGGTGGAGCTCTGTGATGGTGAGGGGTGTCCCTGGTGCTCCGAATCCACATGAAGCCTTTTGGTGCTAACTGGCTGGTGACCACTGAGGGACATTACCAGGTGGGACACGTGAGTGTTCCATGCCTGGAGTCCCTGCCCTGATATTCGGCTAATTCACATGTGTCCTGAGCACCTACTATGCTCCAGACACTGTACCCATGCTAAACATACACACATAAGGGTAGAGTTGGGGCGCCAGAAAGGAAACAAAAGAAATAAGAACCATATTCTCATCCACAGGTGCTACGGACCTGTAGAATCCTCCCAGGGAATGATTGATTTCCAGAGAACTCTGGCATCCTGCCATAACCCACCAAGCTGTCAGAGGTAAAATTAGAAGAGAAACCTAGACTTCTTGCACAATGGTCTGTCTGCATGATAAAGAGCATTGGATTGGAAACATGATCAATTCCAGGCTCTCGACAGCTGGAACAAAAGAACAAGACTAACTGTCGGCACTGCCTGATTTATCTTGGGCAGGGACTGTACTTCTTTGGTGTCATAGACAGTGTGCAGTGGTCGTGGAGCACTAGATTTGGAATTAGGAAACCCAGGAGGTGGCTGGGTTTGTCCCCTCCTACTGTGTGACCATGGGCAGATCCCTTACCCTCTCTGAGCTGGTTTCCTTACCTGTAAAATGGAGATGACACATATTGTATACACTCTCAGGCCTCAAAAGAGCTAATGATATAAAGGAGTTTGAAAAAACTTGAGTCTAAGTCAGGAGTTAGCAAACCATGGCCCATGGGCCAAATCTGGCCCATTGCTGGTTTTTGTAAATAGAGTTCACTGAAACCCAGCTACACTACCTGTTTATGTATTGTCTATGGCTGTATCTACAACATACATTACAACAGCAGAGTTGGGTAGTTGCAACAGACATCATATGGCCAACAAGCCTGAAATATTTATTGGCTGGCCCTTTACGGACAAACTGGCTTAAATCATGGTCTAACTGACATAAATTGTTATGGCACAATGCTAGACACAATGGTAGTCTCCAAATAGGAATTCAGAGAATAAAATGTGATTAACTGGGTCCATCATTAAGAACTTATGTTAATGCGGGGCGCCTGGGTGGCTCAGTCGTTAAGCATCTGCCTTCGGCTCAGGTCATGATCCCAGGGTCCTGGGATCGAGCCCCGCATCGGGCTCCCTGCTCAGCGGGAAGCCTGCTTCTCCCTCTCCCACTCCCCCTGCTTGTGTTCCCTCTCTCGCTGTGTCTCTCTCTCAAATAAATAAATAAAATCTTTAAAAAAAAAAAAGAACTTATGTTAATGCAACAGAATTTTATCTCTAATTGATTCATTAATTTTTTATAGACTCAACATTTACAGTTACATTTATGTCTCAAAAAGACTTGAAGATGTGGCCTGCCATTTCTCTCTGCTAAAGTCTTGTCTCTAATTCATTTTTTAGATGTGATGACATCAGACATTCCTGAGAAGTTTTCAGGTGGCTTTGTGGTTACTGATTATGAATAGGAAAACCCACATCTCTATGTATAGATCATGACCTGTTTGTAAAAGAGGAAGTTATTTCGCAATGTAGGGGAGCAAAATTTGCCACCCCAAAGTGTGTCTCTTTGGCATGTGGATTATTTTAGGCTGTTTGTTTTTAAAAAACAGAAGACTCAAGAAGTTTTTCTTTTTTGCCTCCCTCCTAACTACCTAAGAAAGTTTAGATAGAGGACTTATTTCAGAAAAGGAACTATTACCATAGATAACTACAGTACAATATGAACTAGGTGTGATAGACAGGGTGGGACCTAGAAAAGTCTGTTGGTTAAAATTCCTCTCTATCTCCCATTGTTGCTATGGACCCAGCAAACATTTGTTTACTCTTTTACTCTTTTTCATCTTCGGGTGGATTGTTTTCCTTTCCTTTCAAGACCTAGACCCCTGCATCCTTTTCATTAGTTCTGGATGGCATATAGGCCTCAATTGCCTGCCCCACTGCCTGTGGGCCTCATTTTCTTATGGAGCTCTCTTGCTTACATAATTAAATTTGATTTTCCCCCGTTAATCTGCTTCATGTCAATTTAATTCTTAGACCAGCCAAAAGAAGCTGGAAGGGTAAAGTAAAATTTTTCTTCCCGACAACAAAATTAATGGTTTGAAAGGATCATGAAAGTTTTTACTATTTAGGTTTGTCTAATTTAGATATAGTTTGTAACAGAAGACCCCAAGCACTCCTTTACTTATTAGGGCAGACATTTGTCTTTGAGGAGACAATGAAGAATGCGGCCCAGCCATGAGCTATAGAAGATAAGAATGGCATATATTTTTTTCTGGATTCACAGAGCCAGGCAATACATCATGAATAAACAGATGCTTGATAAATGCTCGCTGACAGGCTGACTAAATGAACAAATAGATGGTTCTTCATTTGCAAAATGTAAAGAATGATAAAGCCTGCCCTCTCCACCCCTCCTGATATGAAGATGAAATGAGATACAGGATATGAAATATTTTTTGTGAGCTGTCAATCATTCGGCTGCTCTTCTGTTTTTCTGTTCACATCCCCGAGAACTGTTTTAAGTTGAGGTTTGCTTTCAGGAGCCTCATTAACAGCCTTCCCTTCCAATCCTTGCTGGCTTTGGGGTTACTTCCTGGGGAATTATGCAGTTTCCAGGGCAAAGCACCCTGGGCAACAAAGTAAAATCAAGGTCAACCTTCAAGGAGGAAAGAGTCTCCAAAGGGAACATATACCTTGGGAGTAGATTGGGGGGCGGAGGGGCAGGAAGCGCCCTGCCTTAGCTGGTGATGCTAGGGGTTCCTATGGGCTCACTGTATGTTTATTTGGAGATGTTAAAATTTTGTGGCACTCTCTACCCACTCGCAACTGCCCCATCTTTCATCTGACTCCATGGGACACTGAACAGCCACGGATCTGTGGCTTTGTAGAAGTGCAGACACCCCCATAGAGATAACTTTCCTTGGGCTTAGGAATATTCACTTAGCCTGTGTGGAAGATGTCACTCACTATATATGAACCAAATATCAGGCTAGAAGGAATTTGGTGGTCACCCCATTCAGCACCCCTGTGTGCAGGTGAGACTTCTGAGGAGGACCAATGGGCTCTCAGCCTGCTCAACCTCGTGGGGCTGAGCCCCTCATCCAGAATCCCACTGGGGTCATTCTGTTCCCTCAAGCCCACTTCTGGTCTTATAGCTCTCATCCACTAGCCTCAGGTCAGTCCCTGCTCCTATTTCTCCACCACCTTCCACACTTCTAATGGACAAATCCTTTCAATTTTTCTCTCTTCTGAACATTTCAAAAACACATTTGAATAGGAATGAGTTTTAAAACAGATTTAAGTTAGTTACTCTTATTTTTTTTTAGGAGTATTTACATCTTAAAGAGTCACAGACTTAGTGCTACATTGCCTACATTTTCTTCCGACTGACCCTGCATTTACCTTCCGAGCGGCCATTTCACACCACTCCCCTCGGATCCACACAGCCCATGGCCTCAAACCAAATAGTCAGGCTCTTGGTGTTTTGGCCCCTTTCTGTGTAAATAATCTACAGCACACTCCTCTTCTCTATCCAACTTTTCTTTTTATGGGCACACAACTAAAAGGTGTTTCTTGCTCTCTTTGTTTCAAATGCATCCATCCTTCAAAGTTCAGCTCAGATTTCCCTTCCTCCCCAGAGTCCTCTCTGCACCCCCAGCACATCTGATCTTCTCCTCACAGCTGAGTTGCCTCACTGATGTATCGATGTTTTCACCTTAGGAAAGGTATTCTAAGGGTCTCCGATCTTGTGTGACAGGCAGAGACCACTGTAATAGGAGCTGCCCAGAAAGAACAACCGTGAATCTGTTACGACTTAATGCTTGCTTGCCCATTGTTCAAGCGTGCACACTGGGTAGGAGGTTGCTGGGTAAGAGCATCCCCTGCCCGCCGCAAGGCTCAGTCCTGGACTTGAGGAATGATGGCTTTGCATCTTAGGTTATGATTTACACTACTTAAATGCCAAGCTGTGCAGTTAGAAATTAAGGCAAAACTTTGGGGAAAGTAAGTTAATCAAAAACATCTTTTAGGAAAACGACTTGGTCGCGAATACTAAGGCTAAACATATATACACCCTACGATACAACAATCCCTGGGCATTACCCAACAAAAATGCTTAAATTTGTCCTCCAAAAGACATATACAACAGTATTCATGACAGCGTTATTCAAACTAGGCCTGGACTGAGAACGACCCACATGCGCATGAACATGGATAAATAGTATTGGGCTATATTCACACAACAGAATACTACACAGCACTGAGACTGAACAAACAAGAACCACTTGCTACAATACGGATGGAATTCACAAACACCAGTACTGAGTGAAAAATATCCAGGCACAGAGAACCTCTGACAACGTATGTAACTTTCAAAAAAAAAGGGCAAAACCAATCTATGTGTTAGAAATCGGTTTATTGGTTACCCTTGGAGTGGACACATTTATCACAAAGCCAATTAAACCACTAATATATGAGTCTATTCTACTCCTTTCTATTGATTGTTTTGATGGTCAGGAGAGAGATTTATAGGGAGATTGGAAAGTGGTAAATTCAACTACATAAACAAGGCTTTATTGAGTGCCTCCCCATGGGCCAGGCATCACCCTTGATGATAGGAGTACAGGATGAATTAGTTTCTGCCCACAAGGAAATCACGGACCAGTAGCCAGGCTCCCACTCTAGAGAGGGCCTTCTTCTCTTCGCTGCAAGGTGCTCACTCCGTGTAATGGTCGGCACCCACCAGTCTAAGAATCCTCATTCTAAAAGTCAAAGACACCTTCTCGCCCTGTCTGGTCAGGGAGAGTCCCCAGATCTAAAAACCTAGGTCTACTTCACCAGTTCAAGGTTAGGATCACTATTCCAGCCCTGAGCGCCCATAGACGATACCTGGCATTTCTGGAACAACAATGTTTAACCCATATCCAGGCTACCTCCCACCCAAATCACAAAAAGGATTATGAGCTGAGCTGAGAGCTGCCTGCCTTCTTCCAGAATCATCCAGAGCCCCAGTTAGTGACTTCTCATGTCCAGAGGCCAGCAAATGGCTCCAACCATGGTGATTTCCAGATTTCTAGTCTAAATGAGCCCTAGTGTCATACTGATAACTACTATATGAGAGATGGAGGGGAGGAAAATTTCTCCTCAATCCTTTTAGGGTCCTGGCTGGGTCAGAAAATTAAACTGACCAAGACAGATTAACAAGAGAAAAGCACACAAATTTTATTGAATTTTTACATAAACACGGGAGCCTTTATAAGAGGATGAAGACCCAAAGTGGCCAGAGCAGGATGCTCCCATACCTTTTAGACAAAGAAACAAATAAATCTGTGAATAATTGACATGACAAAGGAATTTGGGCTAGGCCCAACTAGAACTAAGCAGTCTTTATCTTCCTTAACTAAGAAAAGAATTTCCTTAACTAGGACAAGAACAAGGAAGATAAGGGTTATTTTTACTAGGTTTGTTTGCAGATTCCTCTATGCAGGTTTGTTTGCAGAGCCTATTAAGAGTATGTCTCCAATAAAAGGAGAATTTATTTCCTGCCTTTAGGCAGAAAAGAGGGAACTTTTTTCTGTGTTTACCACTTCTCAAGTGCCTACAGTTCAAAATTATTTTTATATCAAAGAGGCATATTTTGGCGTGACGTATTCTGGTTTTCTTCAGGAACTATTTCTGTCTTACAGAATGTGAGCATCATCACTGGCGTCTTCTTCACATCTGATTTCACAGAAGTCAAACCAGCCTCACTGTCTATCAGCGCCCAGAGAACAGCCTGCCTCCCAGAACATCAGGACCCCACAAAAGGCTCCAGACAAGAACCAGCCACCTCCAGACCCCTTCCAAAATCAAGGAGGCTCAGAAAACCGCTGGAATGGTCTGAGCCCTGGGAAATGACAGCACCTAGTGACCTCAGTTACTCCACAAAATAACCACTGATAACAGTCAAAGCTGGAGGAACCTCAGAGATCCCCTGCGCCCAAAGACCCTTGATTTTAATGATGAGACTGAGGCCAAAGGGCTGAAGTCTGTTCTTTAAGGTTACGCAGATTAGGGACAACAAAGTTGAGAACAAAATTCAGGTCTCCAGACTCCAGGGCTCTTTCCCATATACACTCTGACCTGCAAAGTTCAAACCAGGAGAAGCAACTACCTCTTTCTCATCGTCTGAACCCAGAGACCCCAGAGGCCCCTGGGGGCTCTGGGCTAAACTGATCCCACCCTTGGAGCTAAAGAAATTTACCTGCACTGAAGATCTTGTTTCTTTACAGGCTCTAGTCCCAGTGCAATCAGAAACCTGCTGCCTGAGACCAACCTTATATATGAGCCTTTCTCAGCACATGTGCTTGGCTGGGAGTCTGGGTTCCTGGCTCCCAGAGCCTTGGCTCCGCCTCACTGTATGTTCTCTGGAAGGGAGGGGAGCACCCAGGGCTTTCTGATGGTATTGCACGAATACAATTATTTTCTTAGAAAACCAGGCAGACAGAATTTGTTTCAGTAATGCCTTGACAAGAGTTAGTCATCTTCTCACTTCCAGATAAGGGAGGGTATTTGGAGATATGACTTAGAACATTGTTTCATTACAGGAACTAATGCAATGTTTATGTTCTTTTGTGGTCTCTGGAGTTTGATGAAGCCCTCAGGGATGTTCTCTGCTGAGAAGGAACCCAGCGATTCCCGGGTGCCGTTGAGAGATCTCCCTTTTCTTTCCCAACCCTACTTCCTGAAATCCCCCATTTTGGTTCATTTGTCTTCTTGTCTTTGGCCACTCATGGCTAGAAACAACCTCTATTGATTGTTTCCTTGTGTTCCACACTGGCTCTTCTTCCCTTAAAGCCTTTCCTGGCACTCACATGGTGGCTCTTTGGTAGGTGTTCTTGGCTCTCCCAGGACCTTTGTGCTAGGCGCCCGGTACGGCTTGTGCAGAGCTCAGCACAGCGACTAAGTCAGCCCTCACTTGCCTGACTCCATGCTTGCAATCCTTGGGTCCCCAGGACATGGAGCAATGCCTTAATTGCCTAATACTGTCAGTGGAATGAACAAGTTCCTTACTTCTAGAACTTCATCCTCCTCTTCCTTCCTACGGGCTTCTCTGCAGGGGCCTTTGCTCTGACTCTGACCTCTCACATCTTGATCTTTTTGTGCAACTATCTATCACCTCACTCATTTCATTAGCACTGATAAGGAAAATAATACCAGTAGTAATAGCTGTGATGAACTGAATGCCTTTCTTAAGGCATTCTGAGCAGACTAAGACAATAGCCAAGATTCCAACATTTATTGGGCCCTTGTGACATGCCAGGTACAATGCTCAATACACTGCATGCAGAATCTCACTGAATCTTCTCAACTCAGTGAGGTGGTACTATTTTCCGCATTTCACAAAAATGAAGCTGAGGCACAGAGCAGTAACCCCACTGAAGCACCCACAGCTAGTAAGCAGCAGAGATGGAACTCAGTCCCAGATGCATCATATTCCACTAGCTTTTCATCATATCAATCAAGAAACCATGTCTTTCTGTCACTGGTAAGTCAAATCCAAAGCTTTCCTCCTGAGTTCAAAGCTCTTTGAATCCTTGCCCCACCTCGTGTTTAAATGGCCAGCCTTCCTTACCCTATTTGGTCTGAGGGTGTTGGGTGGATAGCAGGAGTAGTGGATTTAGGAATCAAAAGACAGGGGAGAAGATCCTGTTTGGTTAAGAAAACTTCAATATTCTCTTCTGAGAAATCAGCATAATTCATCTCTATTAATAATACATCAAGTCACAAATGTGAAAATGTTTTCTAAACACCACAGGGATCTATGCGTATAGAGAGGACTGCTGTTACAACTGATCTCCAAGTTGTGTCTCAGACAGAACTTCTTCATTTTTATCCCCTCACCCTGGCACTGATCTTCCCTCTCATATTGGCCATTGTTTCAGGAACTTCTGGCTGGGGCTGCTTCTCAACCCTAGGTCCCCGCTCCACACCTAGAGCAGGGCTGGGACTCACTCTCTGTCAGAGCTGTTTTTGTCAGGTCGTCATTGGGCTTGTCATAAACTGTGTGGAAGAGGGCAAGGCCCAGTGGCCATTTCCTCCTTTGATCCTCCTGTGAATTATTGTTTGGGGTAAAAGAAACAAGTCCAAGGAGGCTCACTGGCCTCTCACATGAGCCCTGTGACTTACAGTCATTCAGAAGTCAGATGTCCCCTCCTCATCTGGGGATGAGTCCTATCTTTGCACGGCCTGGGCTCTCCTTGACCCAGGAGTGGGCTGTGGACCAAAAGCAGGTTAGCAAATTTGTGATTTATGACCAGGAGTTCATTTTCCAGTAGAAACAAGGCTTGAGGAGTGGTAAAGTCCACAGGAGGGCTCTGGTGGCCTCCGTAAGCTCCAGAGCAGCAGGACCTGAGTGCTTGCCGAGTTCTGGGTCCTAGCAGAAAATCCAAGGGGGAAAGGAATGCCTCCTTACCTGTGCTAGGTGGCAGAATATTAGAGAAGGAGCACTGACATGAGAGTGGATTCAGGTCCAAGTTCTACCACTGACTCTGAAGCTGGGCAGGTCACCTCCTCTCTCTGGGACTTAAGTTACATAAAACAAGGAAGTGGTACTCTATCAACTCTCAGCTTTTTGTTATAACATTCTATGACTCTGCTTGGGACCTGCCTTGAGCAAACATTCAAAGGAAAACAAGTTTGTCTCTGGCATCCTCTTACCCCACTCCACAGACTCTCCAAGTGCCCTACACAAACCTAACTAAGTACTCTCTCCAAAGTGGTTCCTTCCTTTTCCTCCAAGCAAAATTCTCGTTCCTTCAGGGCACCAGAGAACAATCTGATGGAACTAGTCCTCATAAATGTGTGAAGAGCTCATACCCCCTTAACCTTGCTATAAGGATTTGCATTTTTTTTAAAAATAGGGAGTTCCTTATCCAGACAAATTCCTGATTGCTGGAATTTCAGGTAGTGATATATTACGTGCAGAAGTCTGGTTGAGGATGAAGTTAAGGCACTAAGTACAGTAAATATAACTGCTCACAAGTGTTCATGCAGGCTCACATGGGTCACTTCTGTTGCTTAATTCAACTCACACTAAAAAACAAGTTAAAACTATAATGTGTCCAACACAACTATAAATGGGGAAAACTACTAAAATACTTACGGACAAGCTCTAACTATTTCTTGCATTGATTCCCTCTGTGCAGATACAAGAGTAAAACAAGAAAATCATGAGGCATCACGGCTCTGGCAAAGGTTACTACTAGCAGCCCTCTAGATAAGAATTCAAAGTCTTGGTAGTTATGGCCGCACCAAAGCTTCATGAAATCAATTGACAGGCTGTACTATTCTCTGATGTTTTTCTTGCTTGATTTTTTTCAACTGGTTACAGGTTTTCAAAATTAGGATCAAATAAGGTAAAGAGAAGGGATTTGATTTGTGAGTGGGAGAAAGGACCACATCAAGTTCAGAAGAATGAAAGGAAAAATTGGTGATTCCATATATAACTCTTAAGCATTAGAAATTTATCCAAAAACCACGATTATAAAAAGAGACCTTGTGGGCTAACTCATCCCAAGATTCCAGCATAAATTCTAAGACCAAAATTATTAATTTCTTTATCCTCAAAATATTTTCAGAATGTCATAGGAAAGTATCTTTTAAGAAATTCACTACAAAGTTTGGAAATAAAAACAAACAAGTTTGTTTGTTTTCAATAAGAGAGTGTTTTCCTAAATTATCAGAGAGCTCACCAGAATTTTAAGGACACTTATTTCTAACTCATAACCCAAGCAAACTTGAATTGACAAGATTTGCTGTACCTGGGAAGGGCTTGGGGGTGCACTGGGAGCCATGCAGATCAGGGAGGCAGGGCATGATGGTCTGGGATCGGAGAGGGTGAAGAAATGTAGAAATACACTAGATTACACACCAGGCAGGCAGGCAGCATCAGAGATGGTCCAAAATAGCAATGGTGACCTGGCCACAGAGCACAACTGGATTCCTAGAAAGGGGGGCAGAAACACGTCTGATATCTAATTGGAAAGCAGGTCCTGGGCAGCGAGCACCTTCATGGTATTAGGATGCAAGGAAATTGCTTGATCCTAGAAAGGCAAACCAGAGACATTGTTGACTTCAAGACCCCACAAAATCTGAGTTGGGACCTAGCTATTTCCCCAGTCTTGGGGCAGAATTGGTCAGTAAATCTTGGGTGGAAAGCAGCTAACTGGAAGCAGAAGCAAGAGCCCTCCTCCATCAGCCTCCATTCTGGTTATGTCTTCTCTACCCCCCGCTTCTCTAATTTAGCATGGGTCCAGGGGAGCAGGTTTGTACAGCACTTGAAGTCATACTGGGGCAATACTTGAGACCCATATATGACCTAACTTTTCACTCAGATGGGTAGTACATGTTGGCATTTCTGTAGCAAATTCGTGAAACGTCCATTCATCCAGCACTCCTGCCTCTTTCTTTTTTCTTTTTTTTCTTTTTTTTAAAGATTTTATTTATTTATTTGAGAGAGAATGAGAGACAGAGAGCACGAGAGGGAAGAGGGCAGAGGGAGAAGCAGACCCCCCGCCGAGCAGGGAGCCCGATGCGGGACTCGATCCCGGGACTCCAGGATCATGACCTGAGCCGAAGGCAGTTGCTTAACCAACTGAGCCACCCAGGCGCCCCCTTTTTTTTTTTTTTTTACATGTTTTCTCCCACGACCACTGGAAAGAATCTGATAACCTAATTCATGAAAAGATGCTCATGGCTAATAGTAGTTGAATTGTCAAGTGCCAATGTTTCAATTATAAAATATAGACCTTGATTGGGGTGCCTGGGTGGCACAGTCGGTTAAGCATCTGACTCTTGGTTTCGGCTCAGGAGGTAATCTCAGGGTCGTGAGATCGAGCCCTGTGTTGGGCTCTGCACTCAGAGCAGAGTCTGCTTAAGACTTTTTCTCTCCCTGTTCCTCTTCCCCTCCCCCTTCAATACTCACATGCTTTCTCTCTCTCAAATAAATAAATTAATTAAAAAAAAATAAACACAAGAGGGCCTGGGTGGCTCAGTCATTAAGCCTCTGCCTTCATCTCAGGTCATGATCCTCAAGGTCCTGGGATCAAGCCCCTCATCAGGTTCCCTGCTGAGCGGGAAGCCTGCTTCTCCTTCTCCCACTCCCCCTGCTTGTGTTCCCTCTCTCGCTGTACCTCTCTCTGTCAAATAAATAAATAAAATCTTTAAAATAAATAAACAAATAAATAAAAATAAACACAAAATATAGACCTTGAAGCATAGACCTTCATCTATGAACAATAAGCCATTGGGACAGATCCTTTTCTCATGATGGGCCTTCCTAGCATACCCAGAAATCACACAATTATGAAACTATTAACTATTCCTTCAAAGAAAGACTATCCAAAGACAGAAAATTTTATTTATTTATTTATTTATTTATTTATTTATTTATTTATTTGACACACAGAGAGAGAGAGAGAGCACAAGCAGGGGGAGAGGCATGCAGAGGGAGAGGGAGAAGCAGACTCCCCGCTGAGCAGGGAGCCCGATGCAGCACTTGATTCCTGGACCCTGAGATCATGACCTGAGCTGAAGGCAGACCCTTAACTGACTGAGCCATCCATGCACCCCCAAGACAGAAATTTAAAAAGGTCTACAGCATGATTTGTTTTCATTTCTTTTTTAGCTCTTAGTCTGGTTCCCTAACAGATAAAAATGTTGCCTAGACTTTTTCTTTCAATGTCTCATTGTGTACACCTTGTTTTCTGCCTCTATTCTTAATTGTGTTCTTGGCATTATTAAACTTGTCCAAATCAATACACAACTATGGAATGTATTTCTAACCATTCTTCTTTCTGACCCTTACTTTGTTCCTGACATCCTTTTCCCCTGAGTGTCTTACAATTTTACCTCTACTTATATATTTGTTTTGGTTGGTTTATTTTCCTTTTGACTTGTGACCTAGCCTATCTTTCTTGGCAGAAAGTTTGTTTGCCATTATGATGATCATAACAGGGAAAATTGACTGCTGGGGAAAACAGCACAATTTCCATATTTCCTTCCAAGAGGTGGTGGCAAAGTTTCTGTTAGGAAAGAAGTCCCAATGGTAAATAAACCATGACTAATCCCAGGGGTACAGAAATGAGTAAGACAGGTGCCCAATGCCCAGGAGATCCAAGAAAGGAGGGGAAGAGCATCCTGAAGTCAACAGCATCCCAGTTAGGTGATGATGCCTGCAGAGTTGCCAATATGGCAGCTCCCATTCCTGAGAGTTTTGTCCTCCAGAACCATCTAAAGTGGTGTCTCTAGCATGCAGGCTGCCTGCTCTGCAATCGAAGGAATTCCTAACCTTAACAAGTATGTCTGTTAGCCATCCTCAACCTTGCATTCTCTGAAAATAAGGGATTTCTCTACATCCAGGAAACACCAGGCTTTTATAGAGTTGTGTGGGCAAAAGTCTTCAATGGAAACATGGCAGGGATTTCTGTTGAAACATGTTGTCCTCCCACAGTTCCATGGAAGGGTTTGTGTGTGCCTTTCAAAACATAAAAACAAACAAACAAACAAACAAACAAAAACCCGAACATGTCTTTAACTGAAAAGCATAATTCTGATAGGCTTCTGGAATGAGGCGGTAGCCATGAAAACATCAGTCACCGGGAGGGCCCTCATGTCTGGGCCTCCCCAATGCATGGTGCCTTCCACCTTGATCTGCCTGCTCTGGAAATGTGGCATTTGTGTCCTAGAAAGAGCTTACCTTGAGAGTCAGACGAACCTGGAAGCTTGAACCAGACTCCACCACTTAACGGGTTGTGTAACCGAACCCAAGTTCATCTGCCGGATACAGAGTAGAAACAATCACTGGGACCTGGATCACGCAGAAAGGAAAGAGATTATTCGAGAGGCAGCCAAACTCGGAGACAGAAGGACAACGTCCCAAATCTGCCTCCCCAAGGAGAGTCAGGCAACTTTAAAAGCAAATGAGAAGGCCTGGGTAAAAAGTTGCGGCTGTGCTTATTAGTCCCATAAACCCTTTGGATACTGGTTTCAGGTGGATAACTAACCTCTGAGAGTCTCACTCTAATCATCTACAACATAGTAATCATACATACTGGGAAGATTAGTGGGAGAATTCAACTAATATTGTGTTCAACAAATACAATATATTTAGTTCAGGGGCCAGTACATAATCAGCACTCAAAACATTTTGTTAAAATAATGATTATGATTATTCCTTATGATTGGATTCAGTGCTCACAGAGAGGTCTTTGAGGACCCCTTAACCCCCAGGACTGAGTGTGTGCTGCCTATGGGACACCCAGGGAATGCCTGGGCTGGAGATAGGAACGTTCACGATTATTGGCATGCAGGTAGTTAGTAATTGAAATCTGCAAGCAGGCGATGTCACAGTAGTAGATTGATTGTTTTGGGCTCACCCTATATCCATAGTGTTTGCCCTCCCATGTGATAGCCCCTCAAGTATAACTTTAAAATTTTTAGTTCCTTAAATTCTTTACAATACAATGTAGGGACTGGCTCTGTCACTGTTAAACGTGACACATCAGGCCAGATCTGGGGTATACTGTTTCAATTCAAGACCCTACACTTCATAAAAACTATAGCATATCCCCTGCTCTGCTTCATTTTAGGGACTTAGCTTCAGTTTCTCTCTTGACACTTTCAACTGTCCTCGTGAAAATAGACGTGAGTAATCTGTGTGAGAACACCTAGCATCATGCCTGCTATGTATCAGGCTCTTGGCCAACGCCGATCATCATCATTTCCTATGTTTGTCTTCAGGGAGCTAGAAGTTTATAGTTATTTTTGGCAACTACATCTAAGTGTTGACTCACATTGAGTTTTCCATAAATTAGATCTCGTGTCTCTTTAACATGTGAATTCTGTCCCATCCTGTAAAGGACAACCCTTTGAGAAGATACTGAGAAGTGCTTCAGTATTCTGGTGACTATCACTAGATATCTCCCCAAGTGCCTCCTGTGGTCTCATTTCTACTAATGCACCACCAGCTACCCAGACTTCTAAAAAAGAAGACTCAGGGTGCCTGGGTGGCTCAGTCGGTTGGGCATCTGCCTTTGGCTCAGGTCATGATCCCAGGGTCCTGGGATCGAGCCCCGCATTGGGCTCCCTGCTCAGCGGGAGGCCTGCTTCTCCCTCTCCCACTCCCTCTGCTTGTGTCCCCTCTCTCACTGTGTCTCTCTCTGTCAAATAAATAAATAAAATCTTTAAAAAATAAAATAAAATAAAAAAGAAGACTCGAGTATATAACATATATGTAATTAGGTATGTAGGATTCTACATACACACAAATATATGTATGTTAAATTTGAGAAGATGCTGTATACTAGATGTTCTGTTTTAGTAGAATATTTTTTATCTGACAAAAAAGAGAAAAGGGTTGATAGAGGTCACAACTCCCAAGCCAAGGGAGCAAAGAAAGAAGAATCTAGATAGGTATCTAGGAACTGGGAACAAAACAAGAATGCTCCTTTTTTAAAAATTTCAACATTGTTCTGAAAATCCAAAATATGAAATATAATTATAAATCAAAATAGTATTAATGAAGAGGAAAAACTCTAGCTGATGGTCCTTATATAACTAGAAAACCTAAGAATAAACTAGAAATTATATTAATGAATATTGAGTAAAACAAACTTAAGACAAATTTTTTTAAAGTAATGGCATTCCTGTATATAACAATAAGCAGTTAGAAGTTATCATAATAGAAATATCTCATCCAGAGTAACAATAAAAATATAAAATAACAGAATAATCTTAAAGGAAATGTTTTGACCTGTTTGATGGGAACTACAGTTTATAAAGATGTAGAAGATATATGAATAAATGGGAAGTCATGACATCTTGGATGGAAGGAATAAATATTAAGACTACGTTCATCCTCTTAAAGTTAATTTATAGCTTTAATGAGATTCTGACAAAAAAAATCCCAATGATTCCATTTTTCAGAGGAGTGAAGAGACAGAGAGGTAATTGACAAAATTTCTTTAAAATTAATCTGGATGAATAAACACACAAGAGATTAATGTCCTTATTGTAAATAAGGAGTTCTTTTCAAAACAATGAGAAAAACATTAAACGTTTTTAGAAAAATGAAGGATAAACAAAAACAGACAATCATGGAAGAAATTTACATGGTGAATAAACACAAGAAAAATTTCAAACATTTTTGTAATGACACATTTACTAATTTTAAAAAAGAGATATCATTGCCAACTTCCCACATTGGTGAATATTTTTAATTAATAACATACAGTGCTAAAGGGGAAAAAAAAAAACCTTGGAACTCTGGTATCATTGTGATAGGGATAAATTGATGTACCTCTTTTGGAAAGCAATTTGGTGATAAGTACCAAAAGCATTAATAATGTTCCCCAAAATTCCATTTATATAAAATATATTACATAAATAAAGCCATGGATGAAGACATATATACAAAAATACTCATCTTTCATCGATGATCACTAAAACAGAACAGATAACTTTGAAATAGAGCTTTTATTATTATTGACAATAATTCTGCAAAACAACTTCTATGTCCACCATTGACTATGGCTAATTCAATTAATGAAATTTCCATGTAGTTGAATATTAGCATTCATTCCAATTCAATCATTTGGCTAGCTTTCTAGGATATGTGAAATACTCATGGTATTTTGTGGCCTGGGGCCAATGGCATAGTTACTTTGCACAATGACTTTTCAGTTAGAAGAAACAAAAGAGAGAGTGAGAGAAAGAAGACAATGAGGACAAGAGGAAAGAGAATATCTAAGAAATTTTAAAATCACATAAGTAAGGGGGGATATTCATACCAGATATTAAAATGTATCATAAGATCACAGTGATTTTAATGGCATGTTACTAAAAATAGACAAATCACTGCAACAGAACAGATAATTCTGAAATAGGCTTTATGTTCTTCAATCATTTGTACTAATTTATCTTTAAGAAGACCTGCCATGGAAAAGAGAACGTAAGATTATTTAACAGAGAACTGCTCAAGCACCTGGAACCACCCCATAACTTTTACAACAACAATAACAACAAAGATAATGATGAATTAAAAAGTTATATATAAAAATGTCAAACAACAGGACAATTTCGAGAAAAAAATTCTCAAGTATCTGAGCAGAGGAATTCTAAGTTTAGTGTAGTAAGAGAAGGAATCACAAAGAATAAAATCAATGGGGGGCGCCTGGGTGGCTCAGTCGTTAAGCATCTGCCTTCGGCTCAGGTCATGATCCGAGGGTCCTGGGATCGGGCCCCTGCATCAGGCTCCCTGCTCAGCAGGAGGCCTGCTCCTCCCTCTCCCACTCCCCCTGCTTGTGTTCCCTCTCTCGCTATGTCTCTCTCTTCAAATAAATAAATAAAATCTTAAAAAAAAAAAAGAATAAAATCAATAGCTTTTACTATAAAAGTGTTAAACTTCAGTAAGTAAAAAAAAATCTATAATCAGAATTAGAAAGCAAAATGCAAAATAAGTAAAATTAAAAGAGATACAATTTCAAAATGGAGACAAAGCAAGAGGTAGCTGCTGAGTAGCTGACTTTTAAAAGACGTGAGCAGTCTGTAACTTCCACTGTTGTCTGCTTCTGTGTTTAAAAAAAAAATCCTCTGCCTTATCAGGTTCCCTCTGTCCATGCACCTTTTGGGATAGTCATGGCCTTCTTGTCTTATAACCATTGGCCAGCTGTAGGAAATTCACATTTCCAGTCTCTGCTCATCAAGAATCACTTCAGCCATAAGTGAAGTTTGGGGGCCGGCACTAGCCCTGAGCTAGGAATTTTTTTTCCCTTTTAATTAGTCTCTATGCCCAACATGGGTCTTGAACTCACAACCCTGAGATCAAAGTTGCATGCTTTAAGGACTGAACCAGCCAAGTGCCCCTGAGCTAGGTTTTAGGAGAGATGAAAGCCCAGCCTTCCTCCTCCAGGAGCTTCCTGTAGCTCCCCCGGGTGGGCAGACCGACAAAACTTACTACCTGGGAAAGATGCTTGGACTCACTGCTAAGTACCAGACTCCTTCCAGCTCTGGATTCTTGTGCTTTTAGAGTTTCACTGTTTTGTCACATTTCTCACCCAAGGGAGGTTGTCTAGCAGAATGGTGTGATCCAATACTTCTGGCAGGGAAAGATCGATCTATCTGGGTAGGGACCAAGAACTTGTTTCTGTTTTGCTTTGATCAAGAAGCTTAGAGCTACCTGTGTTGCTCGCCTCCAAGGAGTCCCAGGTGAACTCATCTGCTCTGACCTTCTCACTGCACCACCCACCTACCTGCCCATTCCCCTCCTATCTACTGCCTCAAGGGTTAAACTATTTTTTAGAATTCTGGAGATTTGGGTAAGCTGCCTCACAGCTTTTATGGACTGAGGGGAAAGTAGGAAAGTAGGGTGATAGCTAGCTCCATAGAAGATGCCTCGGTGGGCAAAGCTTTCAGCCTCTCTGTTCCTCCCCGGGAAGCATCCCTATCTTCACTTCCAAGATTGCTGTAAGGACGGATGCTGCAAGAGTAATGCCCCCTCCTGCCCCGCTCCCTCCCCCACTCCTCCTCCCCCAGAATCAGAGTCTGAGGTTGAAGGTACTGGTGGGGAGGTTTTCTAACTACAGCTCACATCTTGCAAGTTATATATGTCTTGCCTTTGGGAGATGAGGGTCTTAGAAAACTGAGCCATGGAGGCTCATCAAACAGGCATGTTAATAAAACCAGACACATACCACTGCCTTCATGGTGTGGGCTTTCTTCTTTGTGATGGTGGACTTGCCAGGTTAGCTCTGCTCCTGGTACACCACGGGATGAAACTAGGTTCCTGCCCATGTGAGCTGGCATGCACAACAGACACATGTCCCAGCAATTACGTAGATGTGGTAGTAACGGCATGACTGGGGAAAGCAGTTCCTAGACAACTGGACAACTGAACCTAGCCTGACCCTGTTTCTTCATCCCCTTTCCTCTTTGTGCACTTCTGGAGCACAATTTGCTCATCTCCTTATTTTTATTCCAGACTTCCCTGTCCTTATGTGCATTCAGTTGTCATTCATTCAAGGGGAAGTGAACTATTATTTACAGAGTGCTATAGATCTAGTCTATAATTATATCACTAGCTAGCTAGCTAGAAAGATGTAAATACATAACACTGTATTAGGTCCCCGACCAACGCTGTTTTATTCTATTCCCACAATAGCATTGTAAGTGTCATTCTTAGGTCTGGTGTCACGGATGAGGATGTTGTCAAAAGGTGGTTAAATAGTTTAGCCTATTTCTCAATGATAGATATTGGCTGACTTGATGCACTTACCTCTCCAATGGAGGCCAACAAAATGAGTAAACCATGGTTTACACAGGGGCCAGGCTGAGAGGGGCCTGGGTTCTGGGGTTGCACACACAGGGTCCCCACTGAACTCTCCTGACTCCTCCAGCCTCCCTGAACCAGGGCTCAAGCTTTTATTCCAAGTTGCCTCTGCAGTGTCCATCTCTCTCCCTCTACTTCTGGCCAGACCTTGGTGATCTTGGTGGGAAAGGACAGAGAAAGGGGAAGAGAAGGGAAAGTCCCCTATTTCATAGTGTCACCCCCAAGAGCCTATAGCAAATGCCACAAATTCTATTAGCAATTATATTCTTTCGAGTCAGGGAGCCCTCTTCAGTTAAGATACAAAAGAACCGAAAGAGCTACTCCCTGACTTACGCACTAGCTTACTAAATAGATCCAGATCATGGGGCAGCGCACATGCAGTGACTGAAAGTCATGGTGATCATCATATGCAGAGTTAACAGTGTATATTGAGCACTCTCAATAGACCAGGCACTGCCCTAAGCACAGCACACTTTCTCTTTTAATCCCGAGCGATCCTGTTACTCTCTCCATTCCAGAGACCAGGGAGCTGGGGCTTGGAGAGTGAAGCCACCTCCCCAAGAACACACAGCCAGGATGTTGGGGGACCAGGACTCTGTGTTGCAGGCTGTCTGACTGGGACTCTCCGTGAGCCAGCAGGGTGACAGAATATAGGAGCCAGATGCTGAGTTCGGGAGAGGCACTTGGCAGGAGAGAGGCGCTCAGGAGCTGGAGAGGGCTGAAAAGCAATGCTGCTGACACCATGTCGAGTAGGAAAAAACAGACTTCGAGGAGATGCGTGCTGCCGGTATGCTGTTTATCAAGTCCCGAAGCCCTGGGCATCCACAATATGTTGTTCAGGCTTCCATACATATGTGCTAACATTAATTTAAAAAGCAAGGGAATAGAGCACACTAAATTCCAGGTGGGGTAGGAGCAGGATAGGGGAGGAACACATAGGTAGATGTAAATTATTGCTTATTTTTCTAGTCCTTGGATTGATGGGTTCACCAGGTGCTCCATTATATCATTTTAAAATGCGTTAAGAAAAAGAAAGAAAAAATGCAATGAAAAAGCCAGACACAGGGGCACCAGGATGGCTCAGTCGATGAGGCATCTGACTCTTGGTCTCAGCTCAGGTCTCGATCTCAGGGTCCACACTGGGCACAGAGCCTACTTTAAAAAAAAAAAAAAATCCAGATACAAAAAGTTCATCTTGAACCATGGATTATGAAAAAAATCTAATTTTGAACATCGAAGGACCAGATTTTTTTTTTTCAAAGGATAGGGGGAATTATAAATGAACAGCCAAGTATCCGTTTTCAAACTTAAGAAAAAGAAATCATAAATACAGTTGGAGCCCCCGGTGTGACCTATCTCCAGTTTCATTTCCCTTCCTCATCCCCAGAGGACACCGCTTTCCTGATTGTTTTGTATTCCCTCACTTCTCTTTTCAGAAGCTCCTACGCATCCACCAACAATGCACTGTGGTTTTTGCAAGATCTCAACATGGAGAGAAGTGGCGCTAGGCTACACATCACAGCTCCCCACTGGCTTTATTTATTCAGCGCTGTTTTGTCCTCAGTTGCTCTAGTCCCCTCATTTTCTCTTTTGCATCGTATTTATTTTATTATATGAAGATTATTTTGTAAGAAATTTATTTTATGACATGAACACGGCAAAATGTATTTATCCACCTTCTTGGTCAGGGAAATGTAGCTGTTTATAATATTTGGCTGCCTCACACAGAGCTACCACGAACATTCCGACCCTGATCTCTCCGGGCGCGTGTACGGAGCTTCTCTAGATCACACCTAGCATCGGAGTTGCAGAGTGGAGGTCGTGCATGTTTTTGGCTTTGCCAGATAATGCCAAATGGCTTCCCAAAGTGTTTGTGCCAATCTACACATCACACAGTATGTGGAAGTACCCACTGTGCCACATCCTTGCTACCACTCGGTATTGTCCACCGTTTTTTATTTTTGGCCACGTTGGTGGGTGTGAAGTGTTATCTCATGGTGGTGTGGTGCTTCTCTAACTACTAATAAGGTTGTATATATTGTAAATATCTTTTCACTCTCTTTGTCTATTCAGTTGAGCACCACTGCTTACGTTTACCAATGCCAAATTTATTAATCTTTTCATTTGCAGCTTATGCTTTCGGTGTTTTGTTGAAAACGTTCTTCCTGACCTTGTAGCAGTATATATGTGATATCTATTGCAATTTTTCTGTATATCAGGTTTCCACATTGACTGGCTCTTTTACTGTGTCATTGTCCTATTTTTCTATCTCTGCACCAAAACCATGCCATCTTAACCATTGCAACTTGGTAATGACGTCCCCTAGGGCAAGTTCCCTTCACCTAGTTATTTCTATTGGTGTTACTGTCTTCTCCTTCTCCCTCCTCCTTTTCCTCCTTCTCCCCCAGTTCCTCCTTCTCCTCTTCCTTCTTCTTCAATATCTTAGTTATTCTTGGAGTATTGTTAGAATCACCTTGTTGACTTCCAGGGAAAACCCTATTCGGATTTTAATTTAAATCCTATCAATTATTGAATCTAGCAATAATGTTGTAAAAAATTCTCATCTTTGAGACCTGGAATCTTTCTAGAATTAAACATGGTGTGACTCTCCCATTTATTTAGCACTTCTTTAATGTCTTTCCATTAAGTTTTATCATTTTCTTGAGCATCTTTTGTTAGATTTCTCCCTAGGGTTTTTTTTTTTTTTTTTTTCATAAACCATATCTTTAAAAAAAATTCTTTTTTATAACTATTGCTAGTATGTAGGAATGCTGAACTATTATTCGGTTCCTTTCCAAAGAACTCTTCAGGACTGAGAACTAGAGTTAGATGTGTCAACAGGTACTCCACAAATTAGACACTCAGGGCTGACATTCAGTGGTACATAACACCATGGTTGTACTAGTTACTAAAATATTGAAATATTTCCACAATGGAATCCCCTGACTTCTTCCTTGACACTCTGGCTGCTGGCCTCTCCCCCTGGACAGACCCAGACCTCCCCAAGTTCCAGATACTACTACTGAGGTCTAACATCTTTTCTTATGTCTATAGGACATTCATGTCAACACTTTTGTAAGAGGAATTTTTGTGTCTTCTGACATTTTTTTCTATCGGTTTTTCTATTGGAATGTTTTCCTTTTTCTTATAGATGTACAGGCATTAATTATGTATTTTGGAGGCTGTTTTATTGGTTTTATGTACTGTAATATCTTTTCACTCCCTTTTGTATCTCTACACCCAGCACATAAACACCAAGGGTGAAATATATATATATATATACATATTTTTTTCCGCACGGTGGGGGAGGGGGACAGAGGGAGAGGGAGAGAGAGAATCTCAAGCAGGCTCCATGCCCAGTGCAGAGCCCGACACGGGGCTCGATCTCAGGACCCTGAGATCATGACCTGAGCTGAAACCAAGAGTTGGGCACTTAAATGAGTCACCCAGGTGCCCCAATACCAAGGGTGAATATTAATCCAAGTGGTTACTCCAACAGGGGTACAAAGAGCTCAGAAAGAAGCAATCAGCTCTGGGGTTCAAGGAGGGAATCAGGAGATTTGAGCTGTAAGTGAGGAGATTCTAGCCAGCACCCACCTCTGATAATCCCTACCCAAATCCCTGCAGCTTCACCATACTCTTCCACGTGGAGCTCCCACACCTCTCTCCACCACCACATGTTTCAGACTGAACACATCATCTACATTTATTTTCATTGTTATTCTTTTGTTGTGGAAGTATAATTAACATACAGAGTTATAGTAGTTTCAGGTATACAATATAATGATTCAACAATTCTACAGATTACCCAGTGCTCACCATGAGAAGTATAGTCACATGAAAAGATGCTCAACATCACTAGTCACGGAGAAATGCAAATCAAAACCACAATGAGCTACCACCTTACACCTGTCAGAATGGCAAGAATCAAAAAGACAAGAAATAACAAGTGTTGGAGAGGATGTGGAGAAAAGGGAACCCTCGAGCACCGTCGGTGGGAATGCAAACTGGAGCAGCCACTGTGGAAAACAGTATGGTGGGTCCTCAAAAAATTAAAAATAGAAATACCCTATGATCCAGTAACTGAACACCTCATCTTTAAATGCTAAATCTGCCCTCTTCCTGACTCCTCTGACTGGTAGACCAGTGTCTCCAACCATCTTGTCTCCTACAGTAGAAAATTCAGAATCATCCCAGACTCTGCCTTACCTTCATTTCTTCTTTTTTATTGCTTACCAGGATCTGTCAATTCTATGCCATAAAAAGTCTCTTGAATACCACCTTTTCCCCATCCTAATTGCCACTGTCTTGTAAATTTTTGAATAGTGTTTCCTCATCGGAAACTATTGCCTCTTTTGGCCGCCAGGCTCTTTTGCCTCTCCAGCCCCTCCCTGACTGCTCCCAGCATCAGCAGTCCCGCCTGGACCATTTGCATACTGTGTCTTCATCTGTGGAAGGCACCATCCACCTTGGTGGGGAGGAGTTTATCACTGGCATGGTTTAGAATGGTGCTAATATAAAGCAGATTGACTTTGAGTTGGTTGTTTTATTGTGTTTAAATTCCCTACAGACAATGCCACCCCTTTTGCCTAACGTGGCCAACATGTACCACCCTGTTGTCCTTGGTGCAGCCCTGGAAAGAATATGTTCTGCCCAGAGCTGCCGTGAAGGGTGAATGGAACATGCTCGATGAGAGCTTAGCCCAGCCCCTTTCACATTCTGAGCGCTTAGTTAATGTTAACAGTTAAGCAGTACTATTGGGTCCCTATTTCCTATATGATTCCTGCTCTGGCAAGCAAAGCCTTTTGCACTGGCCTCGCTCACTCCCTTCCACCCTCCTATGCTCTAGATATAGAAACTGTTTACTCTGACTTCTTCCATCTTCCCAAGCCTTTGCAAAGCCCTGTACACGGTCTGGGATGTCTTCTCTGCTTCTCTGAGGAGTCATCATTTAGGATCCAGGACATGGTCATGCTTTCTGGGAAGCCTTCCTCAGATCACACAGACAAAAAGAATGCCTCCTCCCCCTGCGCACCCATGGCCCTCTGCTCATGGCTCCTCCTTACAGCTCACCCCGAAAGGAGCTCCTGCGAGGGAGAGTCTGTGTGTGCTCATCTTTGTGATTAACTGTGTATCCACAGTCACCATAATTGTGTCTGCCCCATAAGACCCACTCACCACCTGTGGGAGTTTTGCTTGTTTGGTTTTGTTTTACTGGAAGGAATGGACAAATGAATGAATGAATGAATGAATGGGAATGGTTTTGACTTCACCCTAGATCTAGCAAAAAGTTGGGGTATTGACAGTTGTGGTCATTTTGTGTAACCTGATATCGGATTCTTCTTTCCACGCCCCAAGGAAAATGTTCCCAGGTGCTAGAGTACCTGTCTTCCTAAGGCATTGGCCTCGGTAACTAAAGGAAAGGCTAGGCTATTCAAAAGCAAGGAGAGGGTGGAGCGGGTCAGCTCTGTCTTCACAGCTGTCCCTGAGAGGGCGCTGTTCCCAAATCAAACCTCCAGAGGCCCGGACCGAAATACCGGAGCGTTCCCACAGGACTCAGCATCCCTCCCTCCCCAGGCTGCGGTCGCCGGTCCCCCGCGCGGAGCGCCTGCCCACACACATGGCGGCGCCCTGCTCAGCTTCTCGGCGCCGGGCCCGGCTGGCCTTGCCAGTACTCGGGGACTTCCTCCGCGAGCCCGCTTCCTGCACGGCTGGCATTTAAACCGGCGCCCGGGGCCGCGGGCTGCGGCTGCGGCTGCTGAGCTGTCCGCGGGCTGGGCCACGCCGCCGCCCCTCCTGAGCCGGCCGGGCGCGCAGGAGCCGAGCCGCAGCATCCGCTCGCCGCACCGGGGCCAGGGCTGGAGAGGTCGGGGGAGAGGGGGGGAAGGCCGGGGACCCGGCATCGCACCCCGGCATCTGGCAGTTTCTTTGCAGGTTTGACTTTAATTTCCGAGATCGCAGCCTTTCTGCCCCGCTCTGATTATTTCTCCTCCCCACCCCGCCTTGGCCGCGGCTGGCGGCTGGCGGCTGGCGCTGGGCTGGGCCCCAGGAGCTCGGGCCGGGTGCGTTCCCGCCGCCCCAGGGACCGCCCCCCCTCCCCGCGCCGCGCGTCCGGCCATGGTGCGGCCGAGCCCGGCGCTCGCGTGAGGCGGCGGCGCGGCTCGGAGCGGCCTCTAAGCCCCGGGAGCCAAGGGCGCCGGCCGCGGGGCTGCGCGCGGGGGGCGAGCGGCGGCCGCGATGTTCAGCTGGCTGGGCTCCGATGACCGCCGGCGGAAGGACCCCGAGGTCTTCCAGACGGTGAGCGAGGGGCTCAAGAAACTCTACAAGACCAAGCTGCTGCCCCTGGAAGAGCATTACCGCTTCCACGAGTTTCACTCGCCTGCCCTGGAGGATGCCGATTTCGACAACAAGCCCATGGTCCTGCTGGTGGGCCAGTACTCCACTGGGAAGACCACCTTCATCAGGTGAGCCGGCCCCGGGGCCCTGGCAGCCCACCCCGCCGCCCAGCGCCTGCGGCCTCCGTTCACTCCCGGGGGCCCCTCCTGCCTGGGGACAAGCGGGAAGCCTTCCGTGGAGGGCGCTGAAGACATTCTGCTGTGTGTGTGTCCAAAGCTTACCTCCCCCCACCCCTCATTTCACTGCTGGTCCCGCACCCCTTCCTACCTAGTGCCTCGCTGCTGGACTTAGCCCTTGGCTCCAGAGGTCGGCTTGAAGAAGTTCAGGGCCATCCGTATTCTCCCCATTTTGTGGATGATGAAACTGAGGCCCAGGAGGCCCAGTGAGAAAACTCCTGGTCACAAGAGCACCTTATGCTGGTTGGGGGTGCCTCACACCCTCACTTTTTAGGGGCAAGCCCTTCATGGCCAGGACCACCTCCCTTGCCTTCTTAAGGGCTCAGCCACTCACGTGGGGGTTTTGCAGCTGAGGAGGTGGCCTGGGACTCTGTGGCCCCTGCTGGGGCGGTGCCACTGGTCCTTCTTTTTATCAGTTTCCTTCTCCGAGCAGAGTTCCCACATAGATCTCTTGGAGACTGGACAGAAGCAGTGTCAGAAGCATGTTTTTTTCTTTTCCCTTGTTTGATCTTAATGACTCAGTAATAACATTAACGTCTTTTAGAGGTGCAAGGGACGTGGGCGGGTGGGTCTCATCCAGCCCCTTGACTTGGCAGGTGTAGAGGGGTTAAGTGACCGTCCAAAGCCGTGTAACTGAGTAGGAGGCCCACCTGGGATGCTGAGATGCATGGGAGGAGATGCTTGGCTAAATGCCCGTGGCGCTGAGAGTGAGTCATCTATTCCCTTGAATTACAGAATCCTAGGGCCAGAGGGAAACTCAAGGAGTCAGCTTGTCCACCCTGCACTCAGAGAGGTCTGTACATTGTCCACCAGAGTGACGACCATCTTTCCTATCTTTCCAGGACAGGCTTCTCTCCAGTCCTCAGTCCACACAACCCCCAAGGCCAGGCGGTTTCCTTTGGCCTCATTTACAGTCATTGCCAAGCTGTTGCAGGTGCTTTGTGGCCCTCTGTTGAGTCAGACTCCTGTAGTGTGGCCATGGGGGCAGCGGCCCCCAAAATCAGTGGTGCTCATCTCCTGCAGGAGGTTTCAAAGCAGGGTGCTCTTGTTTCCATTCAGATCAAATCTTGTTTCCATTCCAGTTAGCTGAGCACCTGCAACATGCAAAGCACTGTGCTTTGTTCGGCAAGGAGAGCAGAAAAGTTAACAGTCTGGTTACTAATTTTCTAGATACTAATTTTCTCTGACACCAAGCTTGTACCCAAGCATTCTGGGAGCAGGGCTTGCACCATGCTAACACGTCATGTCTGAACAGAACACCAGATCGGCGTTGCCTTTGTGGGGTGGACAGCCTTGGGCTCAGCGGCTTTGAGGGGCTGAGTGATTTCTAAAGAAGTTAGGTTCCGGGGGTGGGGGGTGGGAAGCTACCGGCTTTGGATATCTTATGTTGTTAGAAAGACAAGGGCTCTTAGCAATGGATCTGATCCATTGCTTTCTTAACTTTTTAAAAGGTTAATATATCCTTTGAAAATCTGTCGAAAGCTGTGGCCCTGTCTTTAGGAAAATGCACATCCATGTACACAAAAATGCACAAATTGACATAGAATCTCAGAGCGAGAACTCCTGATCGAATCCATTTCCCTTGGTTCATGAAGCAGCCTCTGCTGCCAGAGGCACTTCCGGAGCTCCCTAGGTTCTGTACCAGGTTTCCTTTGTGATCCCTGTCCTCCAGCTGGCCTGGTTTGTGCCCCACGGGAAGCGCAGGCCCTTCACGGATGGCTCATTGCCCTTGCAGGAGCCCTCCCTAGCCCTCTGGACACACCTGGGTTATAACTCCCAGGACATGACGTAGAGCTTCTCCTTCGGTAGCACCAGATCTTACAACTGTGCCTTAGCTCCCTGGGGCCTCGCCTGGGGTGGAAGCTCCTGGAGGCTCCCAGGAAATGTTTACAGAATGGGAGGGAAGATGGGGAAAGGCGAGTGTCTCCGGGAGGCAGGATCCTGGAGAGGCAGACTTAAGTACCTCTTGCCTGAGACACTCTCCTGGCTTTGCCTGAGTCATGCTGGCTGTTAACTGGGTTGAAGGGAGTGGCAGAGTCGAGTTGCCATAGATTTTTCCTTATCTGAGGGAGACAGGAAGGCCGGGAGAGGCAGATCCCTCGCTTTCTTATCCTCCAAGTACAAGGGTTCTCCCTCCCCACTCATGTAGTAACTGAATTTAGCTCCAGCATCAAAAGCCATCCCCCCCTCGAGGGAGAGTCCACCAGCAGGGTAGGAGGGGTTGGAGCATGGGGAAGTCCTCCAAAACCAAATTACATATATTCCTCCTTTTCATTAAACCCGCTAAACAGCTATTTTTCCTCCCACTGGAAAATGTAGACAAGAATAAATTTGAGGAGGAAGAAAAAAAAAAAAATCACCCAAAAGCCCATGACTCAGGGGAAACCATTTTAAATATCATGTATATAGATAGATATAGATATTTATATATCTATCTTTCCAGTGTTTTTAGCTATCTTATAACACAATTGAGAGCATGCCGTAATGTAATTCTGTGTGCTAATTTATTTCACTTAGAAAAGGAGCATTTTTTCCTGTAACTTTAAAAATCTTGGTAAGCATTATTTTTAAGAGCCGCATGATATTTCGCTGTATGTGTATGCAATTATTCATTAACCAGCCCACTTGTTTTGGATGCTTTAGGTCATCTCTAATTTTTTGCTATTGCAGAATCACTCTGAATACCTCTATGCATATTTTTCCACACATTGGACTGTTTTCTCAGAGATTCCCAGAAGTGAAATCACTGGGCCAAAGGTTGTACTGTTTCATTGTGTTTTTAAATTCTTCTGCTTTTTCATTTGGATGTTAAGAATCCTATTTCTGAGTTGCTTTCCAAGAGAGTGAGCTGATGCAACACCCCTTCCCCAGAGCGAAGAAGGCCCCCCCTTGGGGTAGCCCAGAGTGCCCCCCGCCCTCTCCCGCCCCTGCTGCTTGCTTTGAGCACAGTGATTCGCAGCAACTCCTGTCCCTGGACTAAACCTGTGAGGGACGTTTCCCTCGGAAACAAAGACCTGCCTCTTCATTTCCTGGCCCTTGGCCCTTTGCCTCCCGACTGCCCATCCACTTTCAGTTATAGGTACTTACCACAGCGTCTATTTCTCGTCTCAGGAAGAACATGCAGAAAGGGACATTCTTCTAATAACTAATTAATGTGCTCTGATCTCTGCCTGAAATAACTTCCCTGGCCTGAGGCCCGGCAACCCGGAGTAATAACACTAAACACTAAATTGGCCTGCTGGCTGCTGCCTCCACACAGACTGCCTCTTCGTGTACAATAGCTCTGTGTCCCTCTAGCCCTGGCAGCCCTCCTCAGCCTCTGCTGGGTGCCCCCTTCATTCTTCCTCTCCCTGGCCCACAGCCTCCCACCACCCCCTCCCCGCTCCCTTGCACACGCGGCCCCCTGGTCACCAAGGTGCATGGCGGGCGGTCCCAGAGCCCGGGACTGGCCCAAGCGCTCTGGTGGGCTGGGAGGGAGGCCCGGCCGTGGCAGAGCTCAAGTAGAGGACCAGGGGATGGAGTGTGCGGCCTGAGGCTACCAGAGCGAAGCTGCCTGGGCCTCTACAGGGAGGTCTGGGCTGGTCGTGAGGACCTGAGGCCCTTCTACAATGGGACTCGGACTCTCAAGTATGAGCACGGGCTGAGGTGGGGGGGCTCCTCAGTGGGCCCTTGGACCTCCCACACTCCTCAGGGAGCTCTCTGCGTCCTCCCACGAAGGTGACTCAGCATTTAGCTGGGTTATGCCATCTTTCCTCACAACCCCGACGTCCCCACTGCCCAGGCCTCATCCCTGGCTTTACAGCATCTCACCATGTGAAAGATGATCCTCCAGAAAGCCAAAGGACTAGGGAAAGGGGCCACCGTTCCAGGTAGACCCCCTGACCTCTGCCGGGTCTGTCCTGCCAGCCACAGTCCCTGTAACATCTCACTCCTGTCCTCCCACTGTGGTCAGTGGACGCCCTTCTGTCGGGGCTGTGTTCTACTGGTCCCTAAGTGGGGGTGGGTGGGACTCTGCCCACCTCTTACAAGACCTGAGTGTTACTCAAGGGAGCAGACAGCCCTAGGCCAGAGGAATGAGTCCACCTGCCTCAGGTCTGGCTTCAGATCTGCCTTGAACCTCCGGTGTCTGGAGGTCATCAGGAGAAGCATTTACTGGCAGGAGGGGACCTCTGGAGAAAGGCCTCCATCCCATTCCCATTGACAGTGGGGTAAGGCCATGGAAAGGACACAGCCTGGCTTAGCTGAATCCAGGCCCTCCAGTACTGGCCAAGAGACCTCGTCAGGAAGGCCTAAACTGTCCACACGCCAGCCTCCTCATCTCTGACGTGAGACTAGCAGCAACCACCTTGTAGGGTCTCTCTCCCGATTAGGAAGGGAAAGAACCAATGTAGCCCCAATTATAATGCTGACACTGCGCTTGGGGCTTTATCCTTCCCTCTCCTCTTTCTAGCTGATTCTCTAAGCAGAGGCTTAGAGGCTGGCCCTCAGGAGGGTGGGGGGAGCTCTTGCCCAGCTCCACCCACAGTTGGGGGAGGGAAAGGGGAGGGAAGTGAGGGAGTGGAGGATCTTGCCTCTACCTCCAAGGGCTGAAGAGGAGTGGGGAAGGGGACTGTGGGCGGTGCTGGGTCGGTTGTGGACTGGGCGGGCGGCCTGTCACAGGGTGGGCACAAGAAAGGGAGCCTAGTGGGCCACGGGGCTCCTCTGTGCTGAGGTCCCTTTGTCCCATGGCAGAGCTGATTCAGCCCACAGCATGGCCATCAAGAGTCTCCCATCTCCTATGTCACTTTGTGATTATGAGGTGCTTTCCGGTGTCCCTAAAACCTCCTGAAACAAGTATTACCCAACAGAGTATTACTGTTTTTGTTTTTAAGATTTGATTTGAGAGAGAGAGAGAGAGCACGCATGTGCAGGAGCAGGGGGAGGGGCCGAGGGAGACGGTGAAGGAATCTCAAGCAGATTCCCCACTGAGCAGGGAGCTCAACATGGGCTCAATCCCAAGACCCTGAGATCATGACCTGAGCCGAAATCAAGAGTCAGACACTCAACCGACTGAGCCACCCAGACGCCCCAGTATTACTGTTTTGACCCTGTTTCAAAGCTAAGAACCCAAGGCTTGGAGAGACCAAAGATACAGGTATACAACACAAATACCTGTAACACAGAGCAGAAAGTGACCTGTGCATTTAGAGTCTAAAGATACGCAAAGTAAGAGCCACAGCCCGAGGTCTGGCCCAGCTGTTGTGGACATGGATACTTTGGAGGCAGACTGGGTTAAGATTCTTGGCTCCCTGCCTTTACCCTGGATGCTTAGGTCACCAGTAAAGCAGGCCACATGCTTAGATTGCCAGCCAAGCAGGACACACACAAAAAATGAGGGAAATGCTAGAAAATAATTTGCTTTAAAAGATGTGAAGAAAAATTGTCCTCATGGGAAAAATCAGAATTGCTTGGGACTTCCTGGCACCTCTCTTACAGTGTAGTATTTATTAATTTTGCATTGAATGGCCAGGGGGCGGCGGGGGAGCTGTACCAAAATCTTTTCCACTCCTAGCCCCTCTGAATATTGTTCTTTGGCCCCAGAGGGGGGCCGCCTCTCTCTCAGTTCGCTCACCTGCAGCACGGAGTAAGGCCGCCATCCCACGGCACTTCCGGGGCCGATGAAGTGAGGGCATTCGGGGGAAGGTCCCTGAAGGACACCTGCCACACCACTGGTGCTCGGCCTGCCCGTCCCTCTGTATTCTTGTGTGGCCCCATCTCAGCCACTCCCACCCAGGCTTGAATTAACTTTTCTTTTTTTACACTGCTGTGGGAATGCTTTCGCCTGGAACAGAGAGAAGCAGCCATGAGATCCCTCAATAGCTTTTTCCTTTCTGGACACAGTGGTGGCTTTGTTAAGGGGGCACTCGGTGCTGCAAGCCCTACCCAAATGTCCCTGAGAATTTACCCAGCCCTGGGTTCTCTGCCCAGCCCGACTGTGTCCCCGGACCTGCTGGTGGCTTCACTGGATTCTGTGTTTCTCCAGGCCCATGTGTGGTCAGCAAATTGGGGGTCACGTGGGTTTAGCTGAGAGAGCAGGACAGCAGGCCCAGCCACCAGGCCCTTGCTTGGCCGCCTGAGGCTGTGGCTCTGGAACATCCTGGGAAGTGGCCCCTGTTGTGCTGGGAAGTGTCACCCTTTTTTCGTCGGCTGGTACACCGCATCTCTCCTGGGGCTGGAATCTGAGGCGCCCATGTCTGGAAGATACTTCATCACAGCATTTGGCCCTCTGCAGGCTGGGCATTCCTGTGTGTCTCGAGCCTGTTTCTTTCCACCCGTCTGTGTGTCAGCTGTCCCCGGGGCTTTTGATGACATCCAGCACCCTGCTCCAGGCTCAGACTCACAACCGCCACACGCTCTGCTGGGAGGGCCCTGCTAAGGCTTCTCACCCAAGCACACGCGGGACAGGTGCCTCCCCTCCCCCACCATCACAGGCAAGAATGCATGGGGCTTCCCGGGCAGAGCTGTGACTCTCATAAGGCAGCTTCAGGTTCCAAGAAGGGCCTTGGAGAGCCAGTGGGCCTGGACCTGCTCTGGTCACCCACAGCAACCACTTCTGGGTGCCGCATCCCACTCGTGGAGACTGAGCTGTGAACCCCAGCGGTGGGTGTTTATGGAGATGAATACATTCCTGCGTTTGTGGGCACCGAAGCCTAACTTTCCCCCAAGGCCTGGCCCCTGGCCAGCCTCCTGCCAAACCATACTCCTCCTCTGAGGCCTTCCTGTCCCACTCCTCCTTCTGGTCCCCTGTGGGGCTCAGCCCTTTCCCGTTTCCTGGTCCAGGGACCTAAGGCAGGAAAGGAGACTGTGCATGTAGTGGTTAGGAGCATGAATTCTCAAGTCCGAGTGCTGAGGTTCAAATCCTAGCTCTGCTCTTCACTGACTACATATCCTGGGGCACATTGTTTGCCCTCTGTCTCCTCCTTTTCACAATGACTGGGAATCTCGGTGCCGGTAGTTTAAGTGCTTAAGTTCTGTAGCTGACATGACCCTCGGAACACCCCATGAGGTGGGTTTTCTTATTAGACCCATTTGATGAGAAGAATCATAGTGCTCACATCCGAGATACGAAGATGAAATGAGATAATCCCTGGAAAGTCTAGAACGGCGTCTGGCACATCGCAGGTGCTTAATAAATCGGAACTGTAATCTCCCATGTCATGGAGGAAGGGGGTGAGTTTCCCTTCTGAAGGGCATATCCCTCATGGTTAGAGAAACAGCTCGCTGGCCCCGGGCTGCTGAGATTCCCTGCCTCGCCACTGAGGCCCTGAAGAAGGTGTGTTTGAGGAAGCCAGACATGCTGTCCAAATGTGCACCTGTTGTCATTTATTTTCATCACAACCCAAGGGCCAACTCTCAAAATGGTCCTCTGATAGGAGAAGATCCTGCCCTCACACCTGGATTCTTGGGCTGTCTTGGAGGAAGATGAGGGGCTTCCCAGGGCAACTGAAGACCCTCCAGTGCGGCCAGGGGTGACCTCCTGGGTACTGGCTGTTTAACTTGGAGACCGCCACATAACCCTGCTAAGTCTCAGTTCCCTCAGTACCTGCCTGTAGGGCCGATGTGAAACCCGAAGAAGAGAATGTTCTCCTAGTGACCAGTGTGATGTCTGGCAGGTGGAAATGCTACTGAGTGTCAGTGGTTGTATCAGTGAAATGGGAAGGTTGGTCTAGAGCAGGTTGTCAACCCAGGCTGCATCTTAGAATCAACAAGGGAGTTCCTAGAAAGGACCAGTGGCCAGGCGTCCCCCCTCTCCCCCCAGGCAGCAGAGCAGGACCTTGGGGGTGGGGCCTGGGCACCATTAGCTGGAGCTGGACGGTAGCTCAAATGCACCACCAGGGCTGAGGACCACTGGTCCAGGAGGCGTCCACCTTCTTTCTCTTCATTCTTGGGCTCACCATGTTTGCTCTTGACTTCTAAAAGGGGCTGTGGAGAGGAGCAGGGGCCTTGGGCTCTCCCTTCCCAGACCTGGAGAAGAGCAGAAAGAGACACCTGCCACCTCCAGCCACAGCCTAGTCCTGACGCTAGAGGGCGAGACCAACAGTCTTAGATGGGATGGAGACCGACTTTTCACAGTGGGCCCTTCACACTGTATGATGTGGGAGGTGTTTTTATATTTTATATCAAATGACTGACTAACCAGATAAAGAAATACGGACCTATGGAAAGCCATCAGAGTCTATGGATGGTCTCATTCTGACCTTGACTTTGTGTAGGTACTTGAGCAAGGGACCTTCATTGCAAAGTCCACTGTACTCTGCAGGATTCAGTCTCAACCCGTGCTTGTTGCTGAATCCAAATCCTGGTTCTTCCTGCCCCGCCCCAATTACTGATTTCGGGGAGGGAAAAAGATAAAAACCAAGAAGCACAGATTAGATATTTTAAATTCAGCTAATATCCCACTTCCTCCACAGAGGTCTTTGGATTCCCCATCCGTGGAAATCTGTCCCTGCCATGAAATGTCATTGCTGTTCACCTGCCCTCTGCCGTGACTCACATCACCACCTGCCCGTGGCAGAGGTCCGGCTTTGCTCTGCGAACGGAACCCCTGCCTGATGGCTGTGTCCCTTCCGCCAGGTACCTCCTGGAACAGGACTTCCCCGGCATGAGGATTGGGCCCGAGCCGACCACTGACTCCTTCATCGCTGTGATGCACGGACAGGTGGAGGGGATCATCCCTGGGAACGCGCTGGTGGTGGATCCTAAGAAGCCTTTCAGGAAGCTGAACGCCTTTGGCAATGCCTTCTTGAACAGGTGCGTGCTCCGAAAACACTCATCCTAAGCGTTCTCTTCTCTTCTTCTTGCAGTTTGAGAAGGAAGGGACGGCGTCTTGGGAGCCTCAGTGCCTTCTCCATAACCACTGTCTCTTGATTGTCCCTTTCTTGCTGGGAATGTAACTGAGTCAGTCACCACTGATTAGGGATGTAGGAATCTGGGCTAATTCCTCCTGATCGTGAGCTGGGAAGGATACACCAGTTAAATCAGATCCCCCTAATCTGCACCTCCCTCCAATAAAAGCAGAGAGGGCTGTACTGTGTCGGTCCCAGCTCTCTTGTATCCAGTTGACCGTTGAACAACACGGATGTGAACCGCGTGGGTCCATTTACATGCGAATTTTCCACTGTGCGGTGTAGGTTGGGGGGATGGACACCCCTCACCCCTTATTGTTCGGGGGTCAACTGTACTACAGAGGGGATTTGCATCTAATTGGAAGGAGGTAGAGGAAGGTTCCTCTCTGTTCCTGGACATTGTCTTTACTGGATGGAAGGAACCCGGGGGTGAAGGTGGGAGCGCTGAGTGTGAGTATTGCCTCTCCTACTAAACTCACTGTGTGACTTGGTCAGGTCACCTCTCCTCCCCTGGGACAAGTGTAAGCCTGCAGACACCAGGGTCGTTGGGTCCGTTTGAGGAATGAAAGCTGTAGGGGGTGCGTGGCAAGCTGATCCTGCCTTCCCGTCATTATTCTGCCTCACCAGGATGCATGCTGACCCTGATCACCTACTGCTACAGATGCACGCCACAAGTTTGCGTGCGCATTGCACCTAAACAGTGTGACCTACTGTCTCTAATAGGAGGTATTTAGAGTGAAAGCAAGGGCGATGGGCTCTGCCTCAGACGGTCCTGGGTCAAAGTCCTACCAAAGAGCACCATGGATCTTAGATTATCTAATGTCTCTGTGCCTCACTTCTCCCATCTGTGAAATAGGGTAAGAGAAATATCCTTCTCCAAGGCAAGAGGACTGATGAAGCCTCTGTGGAAAAGTTGGCATTGGACGTGGGTGTTCAATGATGAGTGAAATGATGCTGAAAGGGTAGGGGAAAAGGACATTTTATGTAGAGAAAAGTGGGGGGGACAAAAACCCAACAAGCAGAGAGGAAGGAAAGAATACGGCTTGCTGCAGGAGCCCTGGGACCAGAAGACAGGGCGCTATGAGGCTTGAGCTTTTCTCCAGAGGCACAGGAGCTGAGCGGACCCTACCAGCTCTTCCCCGTTCTCACTTCCCTTCACAGCCAAGTTTCCAGACTTCACCTCCTCACTTCTCCCTGTTTCCCCATCACAGCACCCATGGGAAGGTCACCCTGACCTCTCAGTGATCAGGGGCTGTGGACACTTCCCTCCCTTTCCTTACCCCGCCTCTCTTGGCTATCAGTCCCTCTTGACCCCTGTTCCCTCTCAGCTCCCTGGCCCTCCTCCTGCCTCCCTGGCCAGGCCCTCTCCAGTCTGCTCTGTCCCCTTTCTCTCTGGCTCCCGTGCCCTGGTGTCCCCCTCAGTGGGGCCCACCCTCAGCCCCCTGCCCCTGTTACTCCAGGAGCTCAGCCTGGGGGAAGCCTCCGCCACAGCCCCTGCCCCAGACACCAGCCCCGTGCACCTGACCACCTGGTCACCAAGTGTCCAAAACCCAGGTCACGCCAGCTTCAGCAAAATGAGGAATTTTTCGTAGACTATTTGAATGGGCCATAGAGCCTAAGGATCAGAATGAGGCTGGGCCTTGGGAATAATGGAAGCCATGGGCCTCAATAGGACAGGGGCTTTGTCATGGACTTTCCCACCCCATAACCTAGTCCAGCGCCAGGCACGGGGCAAGCCCTCCACACATACTTGATGAACCGAACCGGGCTTGCTGACAACCATCCTATCTGACTGAGTCACTCTTTTGCTTAAAATGTTCCTCAGCATAAATGGGTTTCTGTTGCCCTCAGTATAAAATCCGAATCTCTCAAGGCCCTCATGAGGAGGCTGGAGGGGCCTCCGCCTCCCTACCCAGCCCTACCCTGGCCACTCCAGCCTCCTGTGGGCAGCCTCCCCTGATTCCCTCTTCCTTGCATCTCTGGCCTGCTCCCCTCCCCTGCATCTCTGCTGCCACCTCACTGGGCAGCGGGGCCCAGTGTACCGGAGAGAATAAGACACCTTATGAGTTTCCACCAAAACTAGCATCTAAGAGAGAAGGCTTGAAGTAAGAAGGACCTAAGTTAGGTTTACCAATTTGTATTTTGAGACTTCAGGATGCAATCCTAGAAATATTTCCTTTAACAAGGCTTGACCGCTATCTTGATAGCAGGGCATCTGGAAGCCCAAATAAATGTTCCTAGGTGGCACGAGCCATTCGTGAAGGCCAGCTCCCGTGCCTCCTCCAGGAAGCCATGCCTGGAAGCCATCTCTCCACCTTGGATTTCCCGAGCCCTTCCCCTGACCTCCCTCAGACCACTGGCCCCATTTCACCCCATACTGTGGTTGCCCGGGCCACACCTCCTCTCCCCATGAGGCTGTGCTCCTTGGGGGTGGAGATTGAGGTTTGGACATGTTAGGGTCCCTGACAGCAGGGGTTCACAAGTGGAGGACTGCAGCTGCCTCGGGATCACCCAGGGAGCTTCCTCAAAATACAGCTCCTGGGCCTAGTGCTGGGGCTGAGTCTGGCCCGGAGCCTGGGAGTCTGCATGAGAAGGCAGCCAGGCTTCTGCACCTCCGCCCCAGGGCTGGGACGTGAGAGGGTGCGTGAGAGCCAATGAGAGGACAGCGCAGGCTTGCTGTCGCCCCATGCAGGTTCGTGTGTGCCCAGCTGCCCAATCCCGTGCTGGAGAGCATCAGCGTCATCGACACTCCGGGCATCCTCTCTGGGGAGAAGCAGAGGATCAGCCGAGGTAAGCGAGGCACCGGCTAGGATTGGCTCTGGCCCTGTGCTATGTTCTTTCTGGTATGTTCCCTTGCTTCCAGCCTATGAGATAGACCCCCAGTCCTTGCTGTACCTTGATGAGCTGGCACTGCTTCGTGTGCTATGTGGAACAATCCTAGGCAGGGGGCAGAGGACAGTTCGGGCCTCGCTTAGGAGATAGCTGGCCTCAGTCTTCTCATCTGTAAAAGGAGACATCAACATCTGGCTTACTTCATTGGGTTTATTCATTCTGCAAGAGGCACGACTGTGGGCCAGACCCTGGTTTGCTTCTGAAGTTCCCATAGTCCCTGGCCTGGGGAGCTTGCCGTCTGCAGGGAGGGTGAATGCCTGCAGAGAGCTTCAGCCCGGGAACCTGAGGATGGGAGCACGCTCTGGGGTGGGAGAGTAGGGAGCTGGGTATGTAACAGCACTTTGAAAACTGTTCACCCCGGACAGATATGGGGCGACTGCTCACCGGGAGGTCGCTGGGCACGGCAGCGAGGAGACAGAACACGCGTGCCAGATGGCCAGCGAGCTAAGCCTGCCTCTGCCACGTCCTAGCTGAGCGAGCTCGGGCAGGGTTCTTTACTTCAGTTATGCACCCGTAAAATAGGGGGAATTGATTCTATCTACCTTCTAGGGTTGTTTGAGGATTAAATACAGGTACACGGCAAGCTCTGCTGGGCACAGAGCGAGTGCTCAGTAAACCTGAGTAAACAGATCATCGTCACTGGTCTTTCCTAGCTCTAGAATGCTCAATGATGCTGTCCATAACTCACGTCGGCTCCTGGCCGCCCACCCCAGCCTCTCCTGCCACACCTGCCGTGTGCCCTGGGTAGCCCCCTGCCCTTTCTGTGTCTCCGGCAAGCAAAGCAGGGAAGCCGCTCCCGCCCCAGTCCTGGAGCTAAGAGCTGGGCTGGAGCCAAGTCTGCATGCAGAAGGCAGCCTCCGGGAATGAAGGGCTTGGGACTGGCAGGCTTCTCTAGGCAGTGGCCTTAGGTGACGACTGTCTACTGCCCTCCCGCATGGGCCTTGGCCCGCTGCGCTCTGCAGCCAGCCCAGATCTGTCCTGCGGCATGTCTGGGCCAGCGTGATGGGGCCCGGAAGCCCCCTCCTCCAAGGGCATGACCCGCATGGGCCGGCACCTGCTGAATCCCAGGCTCCTGGGCCCCAGGGAGGAAAGCCCATGTGCCTCCTTGTGTACCGAGCTCAGCTCTGTGGGGGCCACCATGGCCGTGTGAGTGGGCGCAGCCAGGTCTGGCAGCGGGTAGATGGGGAAGACAGCGGGAGAGGCCCTCAGGTCTGCAGCCCGCTCCAGGGCCTGAAGACCCTGGTCTGTCCTGCAGCAAAGACAGAGCTGGTGCCTCAGGACCTCATTCAGCAGCAGGAGGGCCGAGGGCCGGGCCGAGGCCCCAGTAGGAAAGCCCTGCCTCCCCCGCGCCCCCCATTTCACTGAGGAGGTGACACTTGGGACAAGGTGGGGAACAAAGGCAGCCAGGCAGGAGGGGCCCGTATTACCACACCATGTAATCAGCAGATATCGATGGAGGGAGTCTGGGGAGCCTGGGCTCAGGCTCCCTACCTCTGGGCTGTCTGGCAGTGCAGGGGCTGAGGAGGAGCTTGTCTGAAGACCTAGAACCCACGGCCCTGGGAAGAGAGGCTTGCCTGCCCTCTCCTCCGGGCCTTTGTGAGCCCCGCGGTGCTCGGTCCGAGCCCTGTGGAGAGGAGGCTTGGGCGGCTCTCTGTCTGGCTTCTATGTGTTTCCCTAAACACTCCCTCCCTCCTTACCAGCCCCTCCCCGCCACCACCCCAGTTTCATCGGGGGTTCCCCTGAGTTTAGGCCTGAAGGAGCTTCAGTGTTTCACACTGGTGGCCTGGGTCTCCTCAAGGAAGGCTCAGGAGAGCCACAGCTTCTCAGTCTGAACCGCCTGGGGGTCAGGAAGGAGCCAGGGGTGGGGGTCACATCATGCAAGGCCATGCAGCCTTACAAGTGTGTCCAGAGAGGACTCCGGCCTCTAGGGTATTTTAGAACTAGGATGGGTCCTAACAGGTCACATTTTCTTCCTGAGCCTGTGTCCCCTTGTGTGACAAGGGTTAATGATACCCATCACATGACCTCATGAGGTTTACAGATGGTAATGAAAACACAGACATCAGCTCTGGGCCTGGATCACAGTGAGCTCCCTTCTTTTCCCATTATCTGCCAGCCAGGGCTGCCTGTTAAACACTGCCGGGGTGATCTATGTGAATGGCCTCCCTTGCGGTTGTACAGTGCACGACCTGTGCAGCTGTATGTGGCAGCCCTGCTTCCAGGGACATCTGCCCTCCTCAGCTCCTGTGCCGTTCCATTCTTTTCCTATTCTTGTATGTTCTCTCCTGCTTTGGACCTCGGGGGCTGCCCTTGGCAAAGTTGGTTGCTTGGTTTTCTTGCCTGTCCTTCCTATCCCTTCCTACCCCACACTGACCTCTAGAAGTGATGGCCCCATGAATGGTTACATAAGCCAGTTTGTTCTCTGCCTTCCTGAGTTTGTGCTATAAATGCAGCTGCTGACAAAAGCCGCCTGTGATGAAAACCAGAGCGGGGAGCTGGGCACTGGCACCGTATCGCCAGCCTGGGGCAGTGCTGCCCTCCGCACTCCAAGGAGCCTAGGAATGGGAGGGCATCGGACACCCTCAGATATCAGGAAAGTTTCCAGTGTGCAGAGCCTCTCCCATCCTTGCTCACAATCAGCCATAGGACCTAGTAGTTCCAGTTTCTGCCTACACACATGTATACCTTCTCATCTACACACACCCACACCCCCTCCGACCCCACCACACACACACAAGCGAGTGCACGGAAGCAAACGCTCTCCGTATGGCTTCTTGCCTGGGGCCCTCCAAGCTCTGGGTTTGGCTGCACCACAGATATGGTGCTTCTTCTCCCCCCCCCCCCCCCCCCCCCCCCCCCCCCCAGCCAGCTCAGGACAGGACAGGGCCCCGTGGGGAGTCCGGCAGACTGGGCACTGCACAAGATCACCAGGCGGAGAGGCGCGGAGAGCCTGAAATCCAGCCCACGCTCCATCCACTGAGCTTCACACCAGGTATAGTGCTGTGTCACCAGCGAAAAGGGGCCGCATTATCAAATCTGCACAGAGCCTTCTCTGGCCTGGTGGGCCCAGGGTGCCACATGCTGGAAAGTGAGCTGTTCCCAAGGGCTCCCCAGGCCTCAGGCTTCATGGGAAGGAGCCCTCCAGCCCTGGGCTAGAGCTGGAAAAAGTGTGGTCCTTTCTCAGGGTGTGGCCTCTCTGCCCAGGCCTGGGGGGAGGGGGGGTTAGGGGGAGAGAGGAAGCAGGGGACATCCGGGAACCTGAGTCCAGGAGGTCCCAGGCCAGCACATGTCTCTGGATAAAGATGCACTGGGACGGGCAGCAGAGGGGCAGGGAGCCAGTTCCTGGAAGTGACAGGATGTGCCCAGCCCCGGCCTCATTACTGGGAAGAAGCAAGGATGCAGCCGAAGTGGGAGGGCTCCGGAAGCCTGAGTGTCCTCACACTTGGGAACCACATTTCCTGGCTCCTTCTCAGCTGGAAATCCCCAAGGGCCTCACCTAGAAAAGCCACCCCTTGGGCATGGAGCTCACATCCCTCCAAGGGGACCCCTTCCTGTACAGGTGAGCTCAGCGGGGCCACAGCAGGTAAAACCCACGCCCAGGCCAAAAAGCTGGAATGGGAACTCAGGTCTCCTGATTCCCAGTGTAGCGGCTTTTGAGCATATTATCATCTCCTGCCCAGGAAGAGCGCAGGGAGTGGAAAGGGGGCAGACTCTCATCTGCAGTTCCCCTGGGGGGACCTCGGAGGGTCTGGGCTGGTCCTTACAGCCTCATGTCCCTGGTCTGTCCTTGGACTCTGACCAGAGCAGGGCCCGCACTTAGGGACGTCTGGGCCCCAGAGTTACACTGCCCACATGTGGCTCTGTGGGGGGCATCGTGGGGGGCCGAGCAGCCGAGTCCTGACACCCGTCACAAGGGCTCGCCGGCAGCCTCGTGGTCCTCGGAGGCCTGTGCGGAGTCTGCCCGGCCGCTTTCAAGGTTACCTCTAGGAGGCACACAGTGTGACATCTATTCCTCCTTGTCATCTGAATCCTTCCCACGTTTTGAAAATTGGAGCACTCCTATTTCTCTTTTGCTAAGGTGTCTTTAAATCTCAAAAGAGATCTTTGGGGACGAGATGGGACCTTTCATGCGCTCAGTCCTCTGAGCTCCAGCCTCACACGTGGCTCTGTCTAAGAAGGGAGTGTGGACAGGAGGCAAGGGCCTGGGTTCCAGTCCCGCCCGTGTGAGCTTGGCCAGCCCCGAAGCTCTCTGTCTCCTCCCTGCCCTGTAAGATGTGTGTGCCCCGTGTACCTCCTGGCAGGCGGACACTTAGGAGGCTCAAATGGATGGTGTGGCTGAACATACAAAGAAATATGCTGTCAGCTCTCTTGTATTTCACTGCAGACTGCAGGAAGCCCGTGGCTGATTGAGGAGTTGCCTTGCTTATTGTGCTTGTCTCATTGATTTCCTCCTGCCTGGCATGACTTAGAAATGCTTTCTTTCCCGTCCTCTGGACCCTGGGGGTTAGTGGGGAGAGCCTCAGATCCCGCAGTCTGCCTGGTCTCTGGGCCTGATGCCTGCAGATCAGATCTCTGGGCGCTAGCAGACTGGCTACCCATCAGCCCAGGGACCCAGGGATTCCGGGACGGCCAGCTTCGCCGCTCATTCTCTTAGGGCTTGAGTCTGTCTCCCTCCAGCTACGAGTTCATATGTCATGGGCCCTTGTGCTGCTGCAGGTGCTCAGGAGCTCCTGCTGGGGGGTCTCAGAGCCATTCCGGAGACCATGTCAGGGAAGGGGGCCTGGCACCCTGGAAGTTAGGGCAGAGCCTCCAGACTGATCCAAGCCCTCCCTCTACTCTTAGATCCTATTGCCATGGGCTCTACCACTGACCCCTTGTTGGTCAGGTGTTATTCTCCCCATTTTACAGCTGAGAAAACCAAGGTTCAGATTTGCTAAGGCCACACAGAGAGTAAATGAGAGACCTAGTCCCATGCCCTTTTCCAGCCCGGGCCTTTCAGATGCTCCCATTCCTGGTTGTGCATAAGCCCAGTCCCGAGACAGTGACCTGTCCTGGAGGATGCTAGGTTCTGAACAGCTGGGCGCAGGAGGCTGAGCTCCACAGAAAGGCCACGCCCCCACTGCTCGGTCCTCAGGGTCCTCACAGCCAAACCTGGGGAGAAGGCGCCTGGCGCTGCTAACTTCGTGATTGGATAGCACCTGTCAGAGCACGCAAAATTCACAAAAGCGGGAAGGTGAATGGGAGGCCTCTGGGCTTATAAAATCCCCGAAAATCTTCCCAGAATTGTCCGCCTGTCCTCAGTCCCCAGAGCAGACTTCACACAGGCACCCCAAGGTGAAGACAGAGGCCCACCCCCAGCCTCCTTTCTCCCTGTCCTGCAATGGCTTCCTTGTGTGTCCCCAACTTCCATCCTGCTGTGCTTTCCGCCCTCCACCTCTAGTCTTAGAAGCAGGGAGAAGAGAAGCTCAGAGATCTTCCAGTCCAACCCCCCTGCTTTGACAGGCAAAGAGACCAAGGACCAGAGACAGAAGGCTATTTGCCCAATAACACACAGCTAGTTAATGGCCGACCAGAAACCCAAAGTGGGCTTCCCAGGCCAGTGCTCCTCAGGTGACCACTTCAGAGCACATCCTGAGTACACCGAGGAGCACCTCCCCCAGGCAAGGGGACAGGAAAGGGCAGGGGGCGGTGCTGCTTTTGCCCCTCCCACCCCGAATTGCCCCCACTCCCCCTCAAGCCTTGGCGGCTGAGCCCCTTCTTGCATGGCTGGTGCCATCAGGGAGTGGAGAGAGTTGGGGTTGGGGGGAGCCTCTTTTCTCCACAGCTTCTCTGGCCTCTTTGCTTTCCTGAGCCCGTGGAGGGGTGGTAAGAGGGCCTGACTCGGGATGGGGGGGACATGAGCTGTGATCCTGGTTCTGCCCCCTCCCGCCACACAGCCATGTGCACTCTCTGAGCCTCCCCTTCCTTGTTGGTAAAGTGCCAGGCTCCAGCCGCCCAGCCGGTTAGGACGGGCTGCTCTGGGCTGCTTACAGGGGCAGCAGCATGCTCTCGGGGCCGCCCCACCGGCGGCCTGCACACCACAGCCACAGTCCTGGCACGCCAGACTGGGGAATGAGCCCTGCTGCCCTCCCCAGCTACCGAGGAGGGCAGGCCTGCTGGGTCTGGGCTCCAGAGTAGCGAAGCTGTGGCCTGCTTCCCAGGGTGGGGCTTGGGGCAAGGGGATCGGGTTGACCTGGGCCTCTGAGCCCTCTGGCCCCACTCCTGCCCACAGCTCTGAGGGACTGCCTTGGGGAGGTGAGAGCAGCCCTCCACCTGGCTGGGCTGAAGGGAAGAGTAAAATAGCCAGGCCTGGGAGGGAGGGGCAGAGGGGAGCAGGGAAGGGGGTGCAGGCAGCAGGCTCACCTGAAGCAGGAAGGCACAGGCCTCCTGGACTCTGGGAGAGGCTAGCTGGGCCTGGGCCGAGGGGAGGGCAGGGCAGGGCAGGGCAGGGAGGCAGGGAGGTGGCCAGGTGCAAGACAGCTGCCCTCCGGCCTGCAGGGAGCCCAGGGCCCAGGTGGCCCCGTCCAGTCCTGGCCCCTGCCCCTCAGTGGCTATTTGACTGTCACCTCATCTCTGAAGCTGTTTCCTCCTCCGGAAAGTGGGAGTGGCACTCCTCACCCTGCCTATCTCACAGGGGGCTGTGGGGGTGAACGTCTTGCCAGCCGGAGCAAGCACTGAACTTGGGGTTGGAGAGCTGGGTACCGTGCTCCAGCGGCTGCCTCCTATAAGCAGGGTGGTCTTGGCTGAGTCACGGTGCCACAGTCTCTCGGTGGCACTGACCCAGCCCCTACCTCGTTGCTGGGCACAGCCTGGCCCTGAAGCACTTTGCTGAGCCCCGTCCCTGAATGGTGAGGGCCCCTCCGCCTGAAGAAGAAGACTGCACGGGAACAATGATGTGAAGAGCAACTACGTGCTGGGCTCCGAGTGTATCTGGTCCTTAGAATTCCATGAATTAGGCGCTGTTAGTGTGCCCATCCATAGGTGAGGGACCACTGGCTCAGAGACACTGAGTAACATGTTCAAGGTCAAATAGCAAGCATGTGGAGGCGCGGGGACTGGAACCCAGCTCTGACTCCCAAGACCGTGTTCTGTGCACCGCGCCTGGCTGCCTCTGCCCGAACCCCTCCCTGTGCCCCGAGCCCCTCCGCCCCCTCCTGACCGTCCCTCTGCCACAGGGTACGACTTCGCGGCTGTCCTGGAGTGGTTCGCCGAGCGGGTGGACCGCATCATCCTGCTCTTCGACGCCCACAAGCTGGACATCTCTGACGAGTTCTCTGAGGTCATCAAGGCCCTCAAGAACCACGAGGACAAGATGCGGGTGGTGCTGAACAAGGCGGACCAGATCGAGACGCAGCAGCTGATGCGGGTGTATGGCGCCCTCATGTGGTCCCTGGGCAAGATTGTGAACACCCCGGAGGTGATCCGGGTCTACATCGGCTCCTTCTGGTCCCACCCCCTTCTCATCCCCGACAACCGGAAGCTCTTCGAGGCGGAGGAGCAGGACCTGTTCAGAGATATTCAGAGTCTGCCCCGAAATGCTGCCCTGCGCAAGCTCAACGACCTCATCAAGAGAGCCAGGCTGGCCAAGGTGAGGCTGTCCCCCCGGGAGATGTGCAGGTTGGGGGTGGGAGGGTCAGCTGCGAGAGTGGGGGGCCGCCACCCGCAACCCTGAGCCATCGCCTGCCTGCCTGACAACGTCCTCAAGCCCCTGCTTCGTGGGCACGAGCTGTGCCCACTTGGGCAGCTGGGGGCAGGATAGCCTGGTGGTTATGGTCACAGGCCCTGGTGTCAGGTGGCCAGGTTGGAGCCCTCTTCCACCGTTCTCGAACTGTGGATCCCGGCCCTGGGAGGTCTCTCTGTGCCTGTCTCCATGGCTCTACAATGAAAGGGTGGGAGGACAGAGTAAAATAAGGAAAGGAGCAGCCTCCATCACAGTGCCTGGCATCCTCAGAGTGCTCTGGAAATGTTAGCTGTCGTCGTCATCTTCCTCCTCACCAACCCCATCAGCAGTATTACCATTCCTAGTACTGCCTTTTACCTTAACCTCCCCGTAATCTCGCTCTTCCCTTGTGATCTAGGAAAACAACTCCCCGCTGGAAGCGACAAGCGAGGGTGAGGGGGTGAAATAGGAATGACTGCAGAAGTAACAGCAGGAGGGATTCGTGGGAAGAGATGGGTGAGAGCCACACCCTGGAGGGAAGGAATGGATCCGAAGTTTTCTCTCTGCCCCTGTGTGTCAGGTTCACGCGTACATCATCAGCTCCCTGAAGAAGGAGATGCCATCGGTGTTCGGAAAAGAGAATAAGAAGAAGGAGCTGGTGAACAACCTGGCTGAGATTTATGGCCGCATCGAGCGGGAGCACCAGATCTCCCCTGGGGACTTTCCCAACCTGAAGAGGATGCAGGTAACTGGGGCTCTGGGGCTCCAGGGCAAGGGACAATGTCATGCGAGCTGGCCGAGCGGCCTGACAATGGAGAAGGCCAGTCTTGGCTGCCCCAGATAGAAGCTGACCCAGAATTCGAAGGCAAGGAGATGGCCCCAGGTCTGCCCTCCCTGCTGGACGGCCAGTATCCCAGCAGGTGTCATATCTGGGCCCGGGGAGAACACAAAGCCCCAGTGCTCCCAGTGAGAGAGGGGCATCCATGATGTTTGGGGCCTGATACCTCCAGTGTAGGACCTCTCCCCCATCATGGCCACCACAGGCTTGGAGTCCCCAGGAGGCCATGTGAAATGGGACGGTCTCCAGACCCTCAAGTGCTTACGTCTACTCCTGAGCTCCCACTTGGGAGCAATCTGGGACACAAGCCACAGAGAAGCAGAAGTCTGCACAGGAGCTTGTCATCTTAGGGATACACCATGGGCCTCTGTCTTGGGCCAGGGGCTGTAACGCCTGGTTTCTCATGTTATTCCCCAAAGCAGTCCTCTGAGGGAGACCTTTTCATCCTCCTTTTACAGATGAGCAAACTGAGGTTTACAAAGGTAATTAACCTTTGTAATTAATTGCTGGCAGTTTTCTGAGAGTGGTGTTCACACAGGCTGCTAGTAGAAGAGCCTCCCGGCTGTCCCCACAGTCCAAGCAGAAAACCACCACACCATACTAACTAGATCCTCTCTGAACCTCTGTCTCTTCTTCTGTAGTCTGAGGCTCCAGAAGCACCCAGCTTTATAGATGTTATGAGCATCCATGCGATAATGTTTGCAAGGTGCTTAGCACAGAGCCTGGCACGGACTATGCTCTTAAAATGCAGCGTCCAGTTAGGTAAGACGTCACCCCTGGGGGAAGCTGACTGATGAACACCAGGGACCTACCTGTGTGCACAATCTTTGCAATATCTCATGGTTCTATAATTATTTAAAAAGAAAAAGTTTCTAAGAAGTAGGGAATTTTTTAAGAATAGCAACAGATGTAGTAGTAATATTGTTTGTGCTCCTGCTGCTGATTTTGATCTTGGGCTTGGGAACTTGTTTCTCAGTGTAAGACTGGGGGTTCAGAACGTCAGTGTACTTGCAAATAGCCCTTTTTAGTTTCCTATGTGCTAAAAGAAAGAGAAAACAAATAGGCGTTCAAAGTACACATTTGTCCATGTATCCATTGATTCCCGTAACCACTTACCAGGAGCCAGTTACTGATTTCAGAATCACTTGAACATAATTCAGGTTTGCCCCTCAGCTGTGGTTTACAGTATTTCCCACTTTTAGCCTCTCTTCCTGTTAAGAGTGTCATGATCTGCAAGCCAGCATTTGAGAAGATAACATTTGAAAGGGCCCATCCAGGGCACCTGGGTGGCTCAGATGGTTAAGCGTCTGCCTTCGGCTCAGGTCATGATCCCAGGGTCCTGGGATCGAGTCCCGCATCAGGCTCCCTGCTAGGCGGGGAGTCTGCTTCTCCCTCTGCCTCTGTCTCTCTCTCTCTCTCTGACTCTCATGAATAAATAAATAAAAACATTAAAAAAACCCCAAAATAATAAAAGTAAAAAAAAAAAAAGAAAGGGCCCATCCGACCCCATTTCTAATGTGAGGAAGGAATCCTTTCGCATCATAAATGATTTCACCTTCTCATCTGTTTGCCAGTCCCACGTTAGGATCTGTTGTTAGGGACGCTGAACCAGTCACGTAAATGGCCGTCCTGGCGGGGCATGTGTGGGGTGATGGGGTTACTCACTGCGCCCCCTGGAAGACATTAGGATGCCTGTTTGGGAGCCCACCAAACACATCTAGCTGTGGACGGGCTGGGACCTTGGGAGGTTATGCCCAGAGGGCAGGAGGAAGGGCTTTTCTGCTCCTGCCCTGCACACCCCCACCCTCCAGCCCCCATTCCCCTCCCAGGATCGGCCCTGCCTTGGAAGGGAGGTGAGAAATGCAGAAGCTAACACTCGCTCTTGAAATTCAGCTGTGGGTGTTTTCTGAATTTTTCTGCAGTGAACTCGATGTGCTTGTCCCTGAGGCTTCTCCTGTGCCCAGGAACCACCCTGGATAAAGCAGAGAAACGCACAAGTCCTGGTCTCAGAGAACAAAGCATTCAGGAACCACCCTTCAGTAGCCAAAACTAGCTAAAGAGACATTTAATTATTTTCTAGAACATTAAAGGGAATCCAGATAAATGGAGCAAACCAGTATTTGTTCAATTTCCTTTTCTTCCCCAGCCCCTGCACCTGTTCTCTCCTGCAAAATTCCACCCAGAGCCAGTGTGCCTTTTTTTCTCCTCCTCTCTCACATCTTCCAGTATTTCATTATTTTGTGATCAGCTTTTTAGCCTCCAGAGCTGGGAACATTCCAGCATTCACAGAAGGCAGCGTCCCCAGCAAGGGGAAGGCTCTCCTTCCCTGGTCTTCTACCCCCACTTTCTTTTCTCTCCCTCTCCCCAGGACCAGCTGCAGGCCCAGGACTTTAGCAAATTCCAGCCCCTGAAAAGCAAGCTGCTGGAGGTGGTGGATGACATGCTGGCCCACGACATTGCCCAGCTCATGGTGCTGGTGCGGCAGGAGGAGACGCAGCGGCCCATCCAGATGGTGAAGGGCGGAGCATTCGAGGGCACCCTGCACGGCCCCTTCGGGCACGGCTACGGGGAGGGTGCCGGGGAGGGCATTGATGACGCCGAGTGGGTGGTGGCCAGGGACAAGCCCATGTACGACGAGATCTTCTACACCCTGTCGCCAGTGGACGGCAAGATCACAGGTGCCAATGCCAAGAAGGAGATGGTGCGTTCCAAGCTGCCCAACAGCGTGCTGGGCAAGATCTGGAAGCTGGCTGACATTGACAAGGACGGCATGCTGGATGACGAGGAGTTCGCACTGGCCAACCACCTCATCAAGGTCAAGCTGGAGGGGCACGAGCTGCCGAATGAGCTGCCCGCCCACCTGCTCCCCCCATCGAAAAGGAAAGTGGCTGAGTGATAGACGGAGGAGGTTCAGGGCAGGCAGGGGTTCAAGGAGATGGGAGAGGAGGAGACGCACATACACACACACACACACATGCACACACTCGCACACGCAGATCTTGAGAACTGCACTGCAGCTGAGAGGCGCAGGGTCCCCCAGGCTTCCGGTCTGGTCTTTGGACACATCTCCAAGTTCTCGGTATTGGTAGAAGCAGAGGAGCGCTCCAGGGCCCCAGCTTCAAGCCCAGATCTCCACGCTTCTTTCCTTCCCATCTCCCACCACCCGGAGACCTGCCTTCTCCCACAGAGGCAGTTCGCTCGCCCATGGGTGGCCCACCCGCCTCCACATTCCTAGGCTCAGAGCAGAGGGAAAAGGCTTCTCGCTTAATCGGCACTGCATTGTTTTCAGTGCTGTCTCCCCCTCTGGCTTCCCCATGGGAAGCAGTGCTCCAGGGCTGAGAGATGCAAGGGAAGGGGCTGCTGCAGGGGGGAGGGGTGGGGGGCTGTAGAAGGAAGCATCCTTGGTCGGGTCCCGGACTTGAAGAGACATGGCCCTGAGCTCTGTGCTTCCCCAGGCTCAGACTCCGTCTGCCAGCACAGACCAGTCCTTGAACCCTACCCCTACTTCATGTCAAAGAATCCCAGACCCGGAGAGAAAAGAGAACAAATTAGCAGGGAAGAAGGCAAAGAAATTGCCCGAAATCCTCAACTCAAAGCCAGTCCAAGTGGCTTTGTTCCACAGATTTTGTGAGGTTCATGTTTTTCTCACCCAGCCCTGATGCTCAGACCCTTCTGCCATGATCCAGCCCCTCCCATGTGCCGGGAGCTGTGGGGGGCGCTTCACATACATTATCCCATTTGGCCCTCACCAACCCCCTAGGAGGTAAGCCTCAGTCCCGCCCACTTTGCAGATGAGCTTGAGACTCAGAGGAGTTGAGGTGACCTTCCCAAAGTCACAGAGGTCACATGCAGTAGACAGAGGATTCAGAGCCAGAGCCTCAGACCCTTCCTTCTGCTGTGGCCACGCGTGCAGGGTCCCAGCATTGCTAGCCACCGCCGCACCACAGGGAACAAGCTGAGCATGCGGGGCACACCTCAGCCTCCCAGGGCAGGCTGCTGAGGGAGGAGGGCCAGCCGGCACTTGGTGCGCCATCAGTCTGGCCATCTGTCCCATCACAGAAGCAAACCGTGCCATCTGGCTATGCAGCCCACGTTCCTAAAATCACAGAAGTCCGACAGCGCCACCAGGAGAGCGCGCTGGCCTGCCAGAGGCTCTTGGCGCCTGAATCATCCCAGCTCAAATGCAGCCACTGGCTCTCATCGCGTGGGACCTCGTGCCAGTTCTCAGAAGGCTAGCGTGAGGGGTCTGAGGTCTGGTCCCTGGCAGGAGCCCCGGCGACTCGGCAGCGTCCTTGGCATACCCCAGCCATTCTCAGTGCCCTACGCCCTCCTTCATGGTCTCTCCCTTGGCTTGCTTTGTGGCCACTGAACCAATCACTTTGTATGCTGTACTCCTACTGTGATGGAAAATAGAAACAAGTATAACTTATTTTATATCTATGTTCAGACTATATAGAGAATATTCTATGTATCTATGATGTGCTTACTACTGCAGTGCATTTGTCATTAGGATTCATGTTAATACAGCACATTTATCCTTTGGTACCTGCTTGGCCACAGAGCATCATTCCGAAGGAGGCTGAGGGGGGCCGAGGGAAGGAGGCTGGGTTCTTACTTGGGGCTCTTGGTGACATCTTTGGAGGATCGGGCTGCCTACAACCAGCGTCCATACACAGCATCCCATTGGCCTGATGCCTCCAGGCCAAGGAGCTCTCCAGGCTGACCTCATGGAACCACCACTTCCTACCACTCTGGAGTGGAGAGGATCCCCAAACCTCTGGGCTTGCTTCTGCACCCACAGAGTTCTCTTTCTCATGAAATGAAGGGGCAAGGGAAGACCAAGGCAAAAAGGTCTCACGTCCCCTAAGCTGAGTGCTAAGTCCAGCAGAGGGACCGTTTCTCAGCTCTATGCCATTCTTTGAGATGAAGGAGACAGCAGAGGGATGAAGTTGCTGTCTTTTTAGTGTAGAAGAAGGGGGTGTCCGTTGGGTGCCCTCGTGCCACCACCGCCTGGACATGTGCCACGTGCCACTTCCTGCCCCACATGCCCCTGCCTCTCTTCCCTCCCCCTTCAAGACTCCAGCCCGGAGAGATCTGCAAGGCATGGGAATGTATGTTGGCAATTTTCCCATCTCCTGAGGAAGAGGAAGTGGTGCTTGAGGCTCCTCTCAACAGGTGAGGGAACCATGGAGGGACACTTCCTCTGGGGCTGTCCCTCCGGCTCTTGCTACCTCAGCCTCCTGACCTCTTACAGGCTTTGGGGACCTGGGAGTCGATCATGCCCCTGCCTGGAAAACATCTAGTGTAGAAAGCAGGGACCCAGCAGGGCGGTTTCACAGGCAAGAATCCCTAGAGACTCCACTGTCCTATGGCTCCTTCCCCCACACTACTCAGTTTGGGCCACAGAAACCATCAGATAAGAAGAGCAACACCCTTCACCCCTACCCCAGCGAATTTTGGCCCTGCTGCCTTCGAGTTAAACCATGACCAAAGTCTAGTTGTATACAGGTGCAGGGGACATGGTGGGACACAGCTGGCCACGGCAGGGCCTGGGCCTCAGTTGGCAGAGTGGTGAGAAGTTGCCTTGCATCACCCCACTTCCATCTGTCCCCTCTGTTCCAAGAGCCTGTATTTCTGCATTGGGTGGTCAGAATCAGCAGAGCTATCTGGGGAGACGAGGCTTGCTTCTTTTCCCTAGGAGAGGTTAACTGACTCTATACATATTCAATCCTTTATTCTTTCATTTGTCCGTCCATCCATCCATCCATCCATCCATCCATCCATCCATCCATCCATCCTTTCTTTTACTCAGAAGACACTGAGATACTCCTTCAGGAAAGGCCCTAAAGTAAAGACAGAGATTCATTCTTTGACCTACTCAAAAATACTTAGTAAATGCCATCTGTGTAGCAGGGACAATTCGAGATGGATCAAATCAAGTTCTGGCTCTCAGAGAGCTAATGGGGGAAGTGAGGCATTTATACAAAGGTTGATCATGCAATGAGGGACCGGGCCAGGATGGGGGGTGTGGGAGGCACAGGCAAAGTAGGGACTCAGGAGAGCAGATGGCTTCCAGCTGGGGAGGAGGTGGTCAGCGCAAGCCTGGGTGAGGCACTCGGGCTGAATCCGAGAAACCACCTGGGTTACGCCTCCTGTGCCAATCACCTTCTCTCCCTAATTCAAGAAAGATAAGCAGGGCTTCTATACAAAAGTAAACACGCAGCATTCCCAGCCCACAGAGTCATGACAGACTGAGAACCATAGATGTATTTGAGGAAAAGCATGAGGAGAATTTTGCCTCTGGGGACCGTGCCTGGTTTTTCACAGGCCATTTTCTTTTTTTTTTTTTTTTTTTAATTTTATTATGTTAGTCACCATATAATACATCATTGGTTTTTGATGTAGTGATCCACGATCCATTGTTTTCGTGTAACACCCAGTGCTCCATGCAGTACGTGCCTTCTTTAATACCCATCACCAGGCTAACCCATCCCCCCTCCCCCTCCCCTCTAAAACCCTGTTTGTTTCTCAGAGTCCATAGTCTCTCATGGTTCATCTCTATGGCCATACCACCCTGAACGCGCCCGATCTCGTCTGATCTCGGAAGCTAAGCAGGGCCGGGCCTGGATAGTACTTGGATGGGAGACACAGGACATTTTCAAGTAAAAATGGTATCCATATCTTTGAAGCTGTACTTGTCAGGGCCTGAAGGGAAATGGTAATGGGGGAATGTTGAGTGGCCCCAGCTGGAGTGACAGGGAACCAGGACAGTGTAAGGGGTATGGTGCAGGGGGCATGGCTCTCCCTTCCACCTTCCAGCAGAGGTAATCAGTGCTGTTCACCGCACTTTGGTTCTCTGGTCCCTTCAGCACAGGGATGACTACAGTTCTGCCCCCTTGACTCTAGGCGAGCTGGGGGACTTGCTTTGGTTAGTGAAACATGAGTGTCAGCAAATCCTTTCGTCCTTTCCTTGCCAGAAACGAGTGTGTGGTTTGCCACACTCTGTTTTTCCTGCCTCACCAAGAATGCATTTGGGAGCAGGTGTGAAGGTAGAGCTGTGGTCAGCCCAAGGCCCTGGGGCACTCTGAAATCCAGGCCACATTGGACAGGTGTCAGGAACCAGGTGTCAGCCCTGGTGGTGTTAATGCTAAACCCCTGATAGTTGTGGGCTATCGATCCTGCAGCATAACCTAGACTATCGTGACCAAAATACTATCACGACTAAAGTTCTTCCAATAGTTGAGTCCCCTGAGTGGGTGTAAAGGAAAGAAAGCCTGGGAGACTGAATTCCTGCCTTCTTAATGACCAAGGTTGCCTGAAGCTGAAGGCATGTGAGATTTGCACAAGGACCTTCATTGTCTGAGCCATGTTCTGCAGCATCTCAGAACATCACTGATGGCCCTTCCATGTGGCTTTTTAGGCTGGGGAACTTGGCATGAATGGAGTCAAATACGGATGGGACTTACTTTTCTCCTGTGATGATACAGATACCGGGGATTGACTGAGCATGTGTCTGCCTAGAGCTGAACAGATGGGGTACAGCTTGGACAAAGAAACACTGCAATTCCCAGACCCCCTTGCAACCAGGTTCAGGGTGTGATTTTAGGTCCTGCCAACCAGACATACTCATGGGAGAGTTTGCTGAAGCGGACCATGCCAGAGGCAGACCCGGTAGCTAATACAACAGCTTCCCCGGCTTCGCAGCTTACTTTCTGTGCTCAAGAAGCTGGAAGCCTTGTTTGTGAGGTCAGATGGAGCAGTGGGCTGCACCAGGAAGCAGCATGGGAAATGGCCACGTGCCACCTTGTGTCTGCCCACATAAGCATGCTGCCTGAGCACCACTGTGATGTGCAGAGGGGGCCCGGGCTGCAGCAGGGGAGGCTCCCTGGAGGGGTGTGTGTGTGTGTGTGTGTGTGTGTGTTGCGAGGATGTGCTGAAGTGGGTCTTACCAGGTAACTGAGGAAGAGAGGGTATGGCAGGGCTCCCCAGAAGGACTGATGGCTGGGGAACTTTCAAAGTAATAATCCCATTTCTAAGCATCCAGAGGCTATGAGTGTCTGCACTTACAACACTTGAGACTATAGAATAAGGAAACATCAAAAATAGCAGTTGTGTCTCCTCACTCAGAATTTCACGAGGGGCAGGTCCACACCCCTGCCCCGTCCCCTGGGGTAGAACTGTGGCCTGAGGCCAGGTCAGCCTGGAGCTGACTGGGGATGCTGGCTGCTTGAATTCTAGCTCAGGACAAGGTGTGTGGCCTCAGGGCCTCCATTTATTTTCCCTCTAAGTGGGGGTCATCTCCATCTTTTGGAGTTTTGTGAGGATGCTGACAGAGGGGAAAGTTCACCAAGAACATAAACACCACACATGTGAATTCTGTTGGGGTAGCTAGAAGAGGCTCAGCTCTGGGAAGAGGTGAGAATCCAATCTACAGGAAAGAAAGCCCTGGAAAGGCACAGAAGAAAGAGTGTGGAAGATCCAGGAAGAGCAAGCGTGCCTGAATACCCCCGCCCAGGGGGTATTCTCTGTGGGCACCTGCAGGCCCTGGCCCACTGTGGCCCCTACACAGCCCGGAGTCCCTGCCTGGCCTCCCAGCCACCATGAGCTCGTGCTGACAGCGGACTTGGAACCCACAAGAAGCACCCATTGGGGTGGGTTTGGGGGGAGGGTGGCTACACAACAGCCTGGGTCCAATGCAGACCACCTGAGACTTTCATAGGCAATAGCAGATCCTCCGATGTCATGAAAGCATGACCCAAATGGCAAATGTTTATCTTCATCCATAAAGTCTCAGACTCATACTGTTGTGTAAGGTGAAGGCTCCTTTTCTCCCAGCCAGGGTCTTGTCTGTCATAGCATCTCTCAATCCCTGTCTGAGTAGCAAAAGCCAGCTCAGTGTAGAGAGATGAGCCTCACCGCACCCCGATCCCATCTTGGCTTAGGACTGGGATTTGGTTCACCTTTGAGAGAATCACAGACATGCTGGCACAGTGATGACCCTGGTGAAATCAGGCCTCCTTTCTCCAAGGCCACTGTCTCTTTCATCCCCATTCCTCCTGCTCTCCTTCCCACCCCCATCCCAGGAGGCCAGAGGCCAGAGGATCTCCCTTCCCCTGACTCCACTGACCAGCGATGCACGCACGCATGCACACATGCACACAAGCATACAAGAACACACACACACACACCCCCACACACACACCATTCCCGTCACACATGTCTCCCCATCCCACGGAGATGGGTCTCACTATGCTGATCTGAGGAACCAAGAGTCTGCTTGTGTGACCATGGGATCCGATGCTGTTGCCACGACTCTGGTCACAGGTAAGTCACAGCAAGGAATGAAACAGAAGCCCTGTGGAAGAGGGTCCTGGTAGCCCGCCAGAGAAGAAGGGGAGTGGTTCATGGTCAGGCAGGTGTCGGGCCAGGCCACCAGGCAGGCACCTGCTCACATGCAGGCAGCCTGGCCCTCTGGATCTTATCTGCTTCCTAAATGCCTGCACAGCTTTCTCGGCAGGATGAAGTAACTCCCCTCATTCCAGAAAATCCTACTCCGCAGGAACGTGGCAGGGAATGAAGTGCTAGAATTCGCTGCAGGGAAGTCAGCGGGTGCCTCCTGCTCCGAGCAGAATAGCTGCCCAGGCCCCAGACCAGATGCAGCTTGTCCTCTTACCCTGGCGTGGCCAGTGGCAGCAGGAAGTGAGGCTGGAGATAACTGGAGCCCTGAACTCTTCAGCTACATTTCCTGGAACTTCTTGAGATAAAGCAAGAATAAGCAAACTGCCTCTGAGCTGCGGCACTTGACCAGATGGCCCTCGTCAGCCCCAGGGACTGACTGAGGCCCGGGGGGCTGTGTCAGGGAAGCGCCCCTTGGTGCACCGCATATTTCAACCGGACTACCTGGACTGCAGAGTGACAAAACTGCTCAAGGAAGTATTCTCCAACACTCAATTCAAATACTGTCCCCAAGCAAATGCGACACTTCTACGTCCCCCATCGACCCCTCCATCCACAGCTCCCTAGGGCTCTGGGATCTCCATCTGCCTACTGCCACCTTAGAGCTCTGTTCACTCGCATTCTTATTTAATTCCACCATCCAGACATTATGCTCCTTAAGGGCATAGAGCGGGCTTAGCACAGTCCCGTGGGCGCCTTGCTGTGCCACCAAAATTGTCCTTGAGTGGTTACTGGCCCACAGCTGCCAGCCCTCAGCCTCAAGCTGACTCTAGAAATTGCCCTCGGCTGCAGAAATCTGCTTCCGCCAGCGCCGCACCCTCTTCCTGAGGCAGCTGCCTTGAGCGGTCCGTGAGGAAACAGAAGGCCAGCTCCCCTCGTCCCAAGCTGGAACAGTTCTGATGGGCCGCCCCACGGCGGGGGAGCTGAGCCCCCGTGACCACACGGCAGCCTGACCACTCCCTCTGCCCACTCTGCCTCCCTCCCTTCCCCTTCCCCAGTGCTGAGCCCAAGAGCACTAACACGCTTCCCGCGTGCCAACCTCCAGCTCAGAGCCAGCTTCCCGGGCAGCCCACCTCCAACAGGGGTCCTGGCAAGTAGGAGCCGCTCAGTAAATCCCGGCTGGCATCCCATCGAACAGCCAACGCCTCCGTGATAAATCCGATCAGAGGATGGCCTCATGGGGACTAGGCCGTTGACCACGCAAGCAGGAGCCGTGGCCTACGTGGCAGGCCACTGTGAATTACTGGGAGAAGCTGGAGCCGCGGAACACAGGGGAAAAGGCAAAAATGGTCCCAGAGTCACACCTCAGGCAGCTCTGGCCAGAAGGCTGTTTCATAGTGAAGGATAAGAAGGACCACAAAACCCTTATTCTGTGCAGAATGAGACCATTGTGCTAATCACTCTCAATCTGTCATTTCTGCTATTCTTACCGACAGAAAGTCCCTGGCATTCTGGGACATGCCACAGTGGAGAGAGACAGAGAGCGATAGCTGAGGGAGAGAGCATTCTTTCCTGGACTGTGGCTCCAGCCTGGGCTTCTCAGGAAGTAAGCATTGGAGGGGCACCTGGGTGGCGCAGTCGGTTTAGCGTCCGACTCTTGATTTCTGCGCAGGTCATGATCTCAGGGTCATGAGATCGAGCCTCGTGTCGGGCCCTGTGCTGGGCCTGTAGTCTGCATGGGATCCTCTCTCTCCCCCTCCTTCTACCCTTCCCCACTCCCTCTCTAAAAAAAGGAAGAAGAAGAAGAAGTAAGCATTAAAGGGAAGGAGGCTTCCTGAGGAATGAAGGTGAGGAAGACACTGTCCTTAAGCAGCAACCCAGACAACTGCATACAGAGACTGAAATGTTTCTACATTTGGTATAAAAGCCCTGGTGATAAGCTGGGTTTTTTTGTTTTTAATTCCAGACTCATAAGCTATGAAAGATCAGTGGATGACAAAGAACTGGTACAACAAAAGATCTGATGGGGATCAGAACCCCTCAGCTGCTTTCCACGTCCAGTGGCCACGGATTGGTAGCAGCTGTGGGGACGCCGATGGAAGGACCTGAGTCGCAGTGTGGCTGCCCGATCGCTCAGCAATGTCTTCACTGCCACTGACGTGAGGAACTGTGGCACATTCGTCCTAGGCTAACGTGCCCCCAGGTCCTCAGTGAAGAGGAATCGAATTTAATCCCAGAGCCATACTGTACATTATCTCTGGTTTATTATATACATAATTATATTATATATATGTAATTGTATATGCATAGTTAATTAAGTTTAATAAGCCATACAGATCTTATTCCATGTCCTCAATCATTTTATCATCTTTGAAAAGTATGGAGACAAACAATCCTCTTGAGACATTACCAAACAAATAGAAGCCCAGACACCATGAATCCTGACTGATCCTTATGTTAAAGCCCCATCGGCAGGAGTGGGCAGAATGGAGAAGCAGCACCCCCACAGGATACGGCTTCACGGGTGTGTTCCTCATAGTGGACGGCCAGGTTATAGAAGCGCGGGTCTTGGAGCTGAATGGGCCCTCAGAAACCATCATGTCCCCCCAGCCCCAGACACCCACCAAGTTCTATCTCCTTACAACTGTCCCTGGCCACCCACATGTCAGGACCCATTTCTTCGGAATCCAGTATCTTCTCAGAATCACTCTCTAGTTATTATACTTTGCTTTATAAATATGCACACAGAACCGCATCAGAAAAGAAAGTAGGGTCAACACACATTTGTCAAAACCCATAGAGTATGTCACACTGAGAGGGGCCCCTAATGTAAACTGTGGGCTTCACATGATAATGATGTGTTCTCTAGGCTCCTCCAGCCTAACAGTGGACCCCTACTGTGTGGGATGCCTGTGTGGGGACAGGGCAGATGGGACTCTCTGCACTTTCTTTTTTTTTTTTTAAGATTTTATTTATTTTTTTATTTGACAGAGAGAGAGAGAGAACACAAGCAGGGGGAGAGGGAGAGGGAGAAGCAGGCTCTCGCCGAGCAGGGAGCCTGGTAAGTATTGTGAGGGATTGAGTTTTGAGTTGGCGGAATTTGGGTCTAGAAAAGAAAGAAGATGTAAATAGATACTTGTCGAATTAATTATGTGCAATGTCCTCATCTTTACAAGGGCAGCTAATCTGGGGCACACAGGGATCCCCTTGTGCCCAGATCCCCTTCTCGGCACCCCACTTCAGTTCTTAGAGGGCCTGCCTTCCACCATGGCTAAGCTTTGAGATCAACTTGTCACTTCCCTTCGTTGTTGGTCTCATTTGATCTAGGCATGGAAAAAAAAATAACCCAAGTTGACTTACTGTTGAAAGAAAAGAAGATAAGTTTCAAGAAGGGAAAGAATTTTTTTTTCTTTACAGCTCAGGAAATGCAACTCTCTAGATAAGTTTAAAAAAAAAAACCAAAACTACATTTCTTCCAATACAAAAATAAAATTTCCTTTGAAAACCAAATGTATCATTCATGTGTCTCAAACCACAGTCGGTTTTTTTTCAATAAAAAGAGCAGATTTGGGATGGGAGGGGGGTGATTAATTTCAGTCTGCTCCCTTTCTCTGTGAGCATTAAACAAGCATGAAGAGTCAGATAATCCTTCTCATGCCCTTCCCCTGGCTCTTCCCACTGCCCCCAAGGGTTTCTTCCAAAGTTATTTCAGTTATTGTAGTTTCTGGCCCTAATCCAACATTTTTGGCTAAGTATGTATTGGGAGCACTGCAGCGTCTACAGGGCTTCAGCATCCGTGTGTGTGTGTGTGTGTGTGTATTTGTGGGTGCGTGAGAGTCTGTGTGTCTGTGTGTCTGCCTTGTGTGTGAATTTGTGTTTGTGTGTGTATGTGTGTGTGTGTGTGTGTTGTTCATTCCTCTCATCCTGCTTCTCTAGTGATACAACAATTTTGGAGAGTCCTTGGGAACAACTTTGCAAAACGCCATACCAGAACCTTCTTGCCCTGTTTCTATTAAGTAATTCTGGCTTTGGAAAGACAACATTGAAAAGTGCCTCCAGCTGAGCAATCTGCAGATCCAGGACAAGGTTTACATGTGATGAAACAGTCACCTCTCAAGGCCACGAAGCCCATCAGCAGTGCCTCTGTAGCATATCATCTGGACAGATAATTGAACCCATCTTTGAACCACATCTGTAAAACACAGATAATTAAACCCACTGTCACAGGGTTGGCATGAGAATAAAACGGGACCCTGTCAGCAATGGACCCAATCGCCCTCTCCTGCTCTCCTCCGTGTGTCGCTAGACCCTGTCCTCCTTGCACTGGCTGCCAACGTGCTTCCACAGAAAGTGGCCAGGGGATGAGCCCACTCTGGCTGTCTCCACTTTTCCCACTTTCCAGCCTGGTCACAAGTCCACAGTAACTCTCCGAGAGCACCCACGAAGTCAGCATCTCATCACAAAAGACTGAGCGGCTTCTTAAGGGTCTCAAGTGTCTTTGTTTTGTCTGCCAAGCAGACTACAAGGTACAGGAAGATAGGCTTGGGTTTCCTATTCCTGTTCTTCCTCCCAAACCACCTAGACTAAGCAGGGCAATCCACTGGTGTTCGGTGCCAGACGAACTGGCCCAGGCCCAGTGAATGCAGTCCCTGGAGGGCTCACACGACAGCCCTGGGAGCCTGAGGTTTGGGCCACTGGAGGAGAGATCTCCAGCCCTCCCATACTCAAAGCTCATGACTCTTCTGTCCTCTGCAATTGAGGCAGGCAAATGGTGACAAGGACAAATCTTGGAAGGCAGGCATATGCCTGATGTTGGCAGCTCCCTTTCTTCATGGAGACTCCCCTACATCCACCAGACACCCCGAGACCTACGGAACCTCTTCTATAACCATCACTCACTTTCAGACCAGTTGTGAAATTCACCTCCTTGAGCACCAAAGCCTTCTATTTTACTTTCTAGAAGCTCTTGGTGTTATGGGGGGGGGGGGGCACTATTACTCTGCACCTTAATAGTGTGTAAATACTGATTCTAGGAAGTCAGAAGCCCAAGCTGGAAGCCCAAATCCACCATGAGCAACTAGTTTCCATGAGCAACTAAATATCAGTGTTCTTCACCTATAAAATAAAGGTAATAATGCTTCTATCACCAAAACTTCTGTAAGAATTCAAGTTATTAATGATCACTAACATTTGTTAATCCATACTGTATATGGGCTGGGCTGCTTACATGCATTTCATCTGGACCCCAGAACAAGCCTGTAATGTAATCTCTGTTATGACGGGCGAGATACTTAAAGAGTAAGTCTCAGATGAGACATCAGAGTTACTTGCCCAAGTTTGACATCCATGACGTGGCAGGGCCAAGAGAAGCAGCAAGAAGTCTTTTCAAGGGTTGTTAATCTTATGTATACCTTGTCTTCCCGTCTGTAATTGGAGACTTCTCAAGGATAAAAAATATACCTTCCACCTCTTTTATATCCAACTGTATAGTTTTTTATTTATTTTATTTTTTTTTAAAGATTTTATTTATTTATTTGCGAGAGAGAGAATGAGAGACAGAGAGCACGAGAGAGAGGAGGGTCAGAGGGAGAAGCAGACTCCCCGCTGAGCAGGGAGCCCGATGCGGGACTCGATCCCGGGACTCCAGGATCATGACCTGAGCCGAAGGCAGTCGCTTAACTGACTGAGCCACCCAGGTGCCCCAACTGTATAGTTTTTTAAAACACACAAAAAATTCCTAGTATGAAGGAGTTGGGGGGGGGGGTTGTTTTTTAAAGAAGCAAAGGGCACAAACTCTTCATAGAAATAAGAATTAGAATATAGAAAATCGGAGATTATTTACATACAGCTCCACTAGAGACAAGAAGAATAGGCAAATTATTCCTCAAAGTCCTTCCTAGACTTGTAACACTGGTACTAAAAATAGCTTAATCATTCAAGTTGTTGACCTGGTTCTCATCTGTGATTTCTTGTGATCTACCTGCTCATTAGTTTCTGACCATCGTTGCTCACTAGAAGGCCACGCTCTGCCCCTGAAGTCCAGTGGAAAAATGAATGAGCCCATGATGAGTGAAAAGGCCTTCATCAGCTAGGAGAATTGAACAGAGCTCCCAGGATTTGACTAGCTGGTTCTCTCCTGTCCCTATCAGGGTCCTGACTGCACTGTGAGAGCCTTGTGATTAGGGTTGGGGGGAGGTACAAAGGCAGGTGAAGAGAGAGACTTATGCCACTGTAAGGAGGAGAATTCTTCTCCCAAGTCAAGGACGGGGTATTTCCAAACACTCTCAGAATTCTTGCCAAAGATATATCCAGATCTCCTCCTATGCCTTTGGGTGGAAATATTCCAGTCCCAGGTTGGATGATAAAGCCTCCTCCTCCTTACTTCATGTAGCAGCTGAAATTCAAAAGTGGTGCACTGAAACCAAGGGTAGCCAACTGTCATGAAAACCTGCAAAATAAAAACCTCTCTAAATGGAGCCCATAGTTTCTGGTTCTTCCCATCCTTACTCAGTCTGTCCAATGGACTGCCTTTCCTGCCTGACTCTTGTAGGCATCTGTGCAGATCAGTAAGGACACAGTCCAAGACCTGAGCCTTGAGGTCTGTTGCAAATGGGCAGAGAGATAGAACAGAGGTAGCACTCATGCCCTAGACCTGGGACAGAGAGGCACCTGCTTCACAGCTAGAGGGAGAACATGGGATCCCAGAACCCAGTGGTTATCAAGAATGAGGGCTGGTAAAGTTTGATAGGGAAGGTTCAGGAGTTGTCTGGAAGGTGAGGAGACATATTGAGATGGACTCCAAGTAGAAGAAGTCTAGCAATCCATAGATGAAAGAGAGTGGACTAGGAGCTTAAGGGGAAGCAGAATTGTTTAATGAAGAGGAGTCATGGGCCTGTCCACAGATTAGGAAGGAGTCAGTGGAGGGAAAGATCTTTAGGGTGACCTACCATCCTGGTTTGCCCAGAACTGAGGGGTTTCTTGGGATGTGGAACTTTCAGTGCTAAAACCGGTAAGATCCCAGGCAAACCCGAACAAGTCGGCCATCCTACAACATGCAAATAGACAGGGGGATGGAGAAAATCAGGGGGATGGAGAGAGAGCCTGGAAGAGGCAGAAAGGCTAACTGGAAAAGGAGAATGAATTCTCTCTATATTACCAATTTTTATGCTACCAAGAAGTATCTTGGTGCACAAAGAACACCTGGGTTTGCAGATTATAGAAACACATTCTCAGCTGCTCAGTGAGTTTGGTGCAGAGCTAAAGTCTCAGTCTCCATTCTAGTCCTCATTTCATGCTCTGGCTTAGCTCCCTCTGCTATCTAGAGCCTTCTGGTCACTGACCTTCCAGCTCTCTGCTCTCCATCTCCAAGTCAAGCTTTCGCTGTTAGGTCCTCAGCTCCTGACAAATACAGCTCCCGAGAGCTGAGGCCCCAGGCCCGGCCTCTCCCAAATGCTGCATGGGTGAGAGGCACTCAGGCCTGCAGCAGGTGTGTGGGCTTGCTAGAATGTCCCCTTTCTTCCCCTCCCACCTGGCCCACATTCTCAAATCCCCCTTTGACACTGTCTCATATCCAGCCTCCCCCATCCTGGGCCCACTTGTTTCAATCGTGGCTTCACGGGAGCAGACTTTAAACACACAATTCCTCTCTAGGGCATATTCTCTTAGAATTTAGGAACTTCTCCAAAGCCGAAAAAGCTCTCCCCCTTGTATCTGGCAGGAGTTAGAAGCAAACAGGAGTCCTGAAAAGATGGGCCAGAAGATCAGGGAATAGCTGTGGCTCTGGGTATTAGCCACATCAGACTCTGGTTAAGTAATTCAAAATCTCTAAGCCTCCATTCCCACATCTGTAAAATGGGTATATAATGCCTACCTCCCAGGGTCAGCCTAATTGAATTAGAGGGATAAAATTCTTATACACACTATAAAGAATCGTAAATTCTTAGACGTGCCATAAATAAGCTAACAGCACAGAAGGTAATACTCAAGTTAAATAGACATACTGAAAAACCAGCAATAAACATTCACTGAATGGATGACTAAAGGCATGGATCAATTTGGAATTGCTGAGGTCAGTCAGACCTGCAGAGGACCTAGATACCAGTCAGTGCTGAGGTAGGTATAAAAACAAGGGTGAGTAGTCCCAAGTTCATGAAGGTGGAAATTTAAATTAAGTCAGAGGTGTGAAAACTGACAAAGTGGCAGGATGACAGGTGCCAAGCCCTGGCCGCAGAGGAGGCCTCGCGGGGCTGGGCCCTGCCCTGGCCGTGACAAGCCTCCTGGGCATGAGGCCAAGCACAGGGTAAGCTGTGTGCTAAAGCATCCTAGAATCCCATAACAGAGGCTGGTAGAACCAGAAGTGGTTCAGACTTGAGTGTAGATGGGTAAAGCAGACAGGAATAAGACCATAGGTATACCGGCTAGTGGAGAGCTGGAGAATGTGTGTCCTTTAAAAGGGAGACATTTAAAAATCAGTTAAAAACAAAACCTTTGCCAGCCAAACAAATATGGATGAAGAAATCGGCTGAGAGAGTGGAACCTGCCAGCTACTGGAAAGTAGATCTTCTGACCTTAAGCAACGCATTGTCCAGACAACGGGGGGGGAGAGCGAAGGGTCTGTGAGCAAGACAGGTGGACATAATGAGACACTGAGAGAGACCAGCTGGATTCAGTTGCTGGGGCTTCCATAATGGACTGCTCACAGACTGGGTGGCCTAAACAACAGAAATTTCTATCCTCAGAGTCCTGGAGGCTAAAAGCCCAAGATCAAGGGGGCATAGTTTCTTATGAGACCTTTCTCCTTGGCTTATCTTCTCCATACATCTCCATATGATCTTTCCTCTGTATGTCTCTGCATCCTGACTGCTTCTTTTTATAAGGACACCAGTCACACTGAATTAGGACTCACACTAATGATCTCATCTAACCTTAATTACCTCCTTGAAACTGTATCTCCAAATACAGTCATATTCTGAGGTACTTCAACATATGAATTTTGGAAGGGACTCAGGTCAGGCCATAACACTAGCTATGATCCTTCAAAATTTTAATGAGATGTGTTTTCTTTGGTGCTTTAGACATAATCAAAAGACTTTATGGGAACAGAATGAGGGAGCCTAGGCATAGGATGTCACAGCAAAACTAAGATAATCAGCCTCGCCATTCCCCTCACACCTTAATTCTTCCATTCAAGAACTATTTTGGGGGCTGGAAGCTACTATATTCCAGGCACTGTGCCAGGTGCTGCGGACACAGTGGTGAGCAAAGCCGACCTGGCCCGGGCCTTCAGGTAATTCAGAGTCTACTGGAAACATTATTCTTCTCATTCCAACCTTTCCTACTTAAGTGACTTAGACCAGATTACTTAACCTCGGTGAACCTCAGTTTTCACATCCGTGAGATGGGGAAAATAATCCCCATAGTTAGAGAAGATAACATGACAAAGGGTCTGTCACAATATCTGGAACTCATATGTCCCCAATAAATGTAAACCTTCCCCCCTAAGTCATATTATCTCAGATTCCTCATAAAATAATACATACTAAGGAATTAAACTTTTCAAATTTGAAAAGGAACATCTTTATTTTGCCTAAATTTGGCACTTCCCATTCCGGGGGCAAGATGAAAACAGGACCATAACTTATTAGTGGAGACAATGAACATGTTATCAACAGAAATGCACATTCTGAGATAATGCAGGCCCTGCTTCCCAGGGTCCAGCTTATCCCTCCCTTGTCTACCGCAGTGGGTTGAGGAAGGACTGGCGCCATCTTGAACCATAAATCATTTCCAAACAGTTCCTGGAGGGCACAAACCCCCAGCACAGCACCTTCCACGCAGCTAAAGAATTTCCTGCCAAAACGGATAAGAATTTCCTGTTTTCCTTTTCATTATTATTTTAAATAATCATACTCAGAGTCTTGGATGATCATGAGCAGCAGGGGTTGAGAGGGTGTGTCAATATCTTTTCTAGATTAACTCAGGACAATTGCTTTAGAAGCAGCAAGTTGAGATCTGGACAAAATGCACAAAATGACAAGTCAGGAATGAGCTGGACCTCTGATACACGGACCTCCCCTGGGCTGAGCCCTGGACTTCGCCCAGGCCTTTGACCAGGACTCCAGACCAAGCAGGAGTACCGTCCGTGCCCTTGGCCTGATTCTCACTTTAGAGTTCAGGAGGGACCCCTGAAAGCCCTCAGGTTACCCCTGTCCCCTCTCAGGAAAGCCCCGGGTGCCCTTTGGGGCATCTGCACATGATGAGACGACACAGGCTGTAGGGCTAGAGGATCCTCCCTGGGGGTCCTGGGAATACTGACATGAAATTTCACACCCAGGAGGATGGCTCCAGCCCACTGACACACCTGACAACCATCTAGGGCTCTCCGCATGCTCCCTTGCCTTCTGCCTTCCCTGGAGAAGAGAAGAGAGACCCCCTGGTTTATCTCTAGAACTGAGCACAGCTCCCCACCTCCCTCACTCCAGACCAGCTCCCCATCCTGACTTCCTTCTTTCTGCAGATGCCACCTTCCTTCCAGTCGTATGAATTCAAAACCTCCTGCGTATTTTTATTCCTCCCTTTACACCATCAACTGTCACCCCCTTATCACCTCCAGCCCCAAGAATACCAATGGCCTCCTACCTGGTGTCCCCCACCACGATGCCATCCTTACCCCCGCTGCCTGGGGCTGCTACTACCATCCCCACACTGCTTCATAAGTTCACAGACCTGCTCAGAACTTTCAGAGCCTAGCAGATAAGGCACACACCCCTCCTCCTGGCACTCCAAGCCCTGAGTGATCTGGTCTCGAATTTCTCTCTGGTTATTCCAGCCTGGTGTACCCACCCTTCAGCCAAACCAGGCAGATCCCCATTAAGTTAGCATTCTTTGTGCCCTTTGCCACACCCTCTAGATTGGAAAGATCTCCACACTCTGCCTCTCAGAGTACAGCCTCTTCCAGGAAGCCTTCCCATCAAGTCCACAGGGGGGTGCTCCCATCCCACCTGTCCCACACAGCTCTATTGTTTTGTCACAAAGTAAGGACCCTTAAGGGTGGCAGGACTGCTTTTCAATATTTCTAGTCTCCTCTCCTGGCATATGGTGGATGACCCTGCGACTTGCTCCGGCAGACAAAATATAAGTGAAAGTGATGTGTCAATTTTGGCGAGAAGCTTTAAAAGCCAGGGGGTACTTGCCACGTTTTCTTCCCCACAAAACATGTGTCAAGGTGTAGCCTCCATCGGTCTGTGTCCCTGCTGACCTGCCACGATCATATAATGTGAGCGAGAAATAAACCTTCTTCTTAAGCCACTGACATTTGGAGGTTGTTCATTATCCCAGCACAATCTAGTTTGTCCTGATCGTTATAACATGAGACCTAACAGGCCATCTGGTTCCATCCTCTGCTTCACAGGTAAGGAAACGAAGGGTTGAAGGAAGTAAAATGACCTGCCCAAGGTCACATCATTAGTAGTGGCTCAGAGCTAGCACCAAGTCCCCTTCACATCTGGTCCAATACTTCTCTCAGGACACCATCCTGTAGGCTCCTTGAGACAAGAACCTAAAACAGCGGTCTGGGATCCTAGCCCCTGCCTCCACCCCACCCCCCTGACTTAGCTATGCGATCCTAGGTTAAGTCACTCCTGGCCAAAGGCCTCCGTTTCTCCTCTTCTAGAATGATAATATGGGACAAAAGTCCCGCTAAGGCGGTCTTGCTCCGTGCCTCTCTGTGTGCATGACCTGCCCCACAGGGTTCGTTATGATGCCTCCTACAGAGGAGGCACTTATGATGTGCTGATGATCCCTAGTGGTCTCAGGCATATCCTAGCTTTCCCGAGGGAACGACCAACACTGTGTTCTTCAGCTGGGGCAAAGGCTGGGCAGGTGCGCTGACCCACTCTCGCATCTCCCTTCCCATCTCCTGGGTCCTCATACGGTTGCCTGCAGGGAGGAGGGTATGCTTGAGTCTCATCTACCAGACCCTGCCTTTAGCTGCCCCCTCATTGAATTAACACTCACAGACCTTAGCTGATGCCACAGAAGTATGGGCCCTTGGTGACAGGTGCAGCCTACAATGAGAGGCGGGGGCTTGCTTTGTCCCGGGTGCGCTGCTTTTGTTTTCTCCTCACACCCCTATTCTTGAGTATCCTAAGAGCTTTCAGCCTTTTCACCTGGTCATTGGGTTTCTGTCTAGGACCAGCTCTTAATTCCTTTTTCTTTGTCTTTTGATCTTTCTTTAGGCTGCCTCTGCATGAAAAGAACCAATTATTTTTATTTTTTTAAGACTGTATTTATTTATTTGACAGAGAGAGAGGATGAGTTGGGGGGAGCAGGGTCAGAGGCCGGGGGGGGGAGGCTCCCCACTGAGCAGATGTTGGGCTCCATCCCAGGACCTTGGGATCATGACCTGAGCTGAAGGCAGACACCTAACCGACTGAGCCAGGTGCCCCAAGAACCAACTCTTGAGAAGTTAAGACAGCTGTCAAGGTTCCAAAATGTGGCAGACTATCTCCTACTCCTGGACATCGTAGCAAAAATTGAGGCTGCTCCTCAGCCATTAGCCACCCGCCTGGCTAAGGGGGTGGTTAACCCAGAGCAGGAAGGATCTCAGAGCACGCGTGACCTCTTCTTCTTACCGGGGGGCAGACAGCACAGGCCATGAGCTGGTGCAGGGCCTGTCGGGGCAAACACTTTGCCACAGACACCAGTTCGCAAGGACACCTCCGTGGGCCAGCGCCATGGAGGACATCGGAGCGATGACAGAGGAGCAGCAGAGGAAGGGGTTCCTGCAGCCTCAACAGCCTCTGTTAAGCTCCCCAGTCACCTAGCCCTGGACAAGTTACCTGACCAGACCGCAACTGGAAAGGAACCCAGAAGGTCTAGTTCAACCTGTCCGTGAGAAACATAGTCCCAATCACATGTATATTTCTAATGTTCTGATAGCCATATTAGTACAAAGAAACAGGCAGTGAAATTAATTTTAACAATCTATTTTGTTTAACCCATTATACCTGAACGACTATCATTTCAACATGTAATCGATATAATTATGATTCATAAAAAGCTGACATTTTTTCCAAGGGTTATCTTCGAAATCCAGGGTGTATTTTGTGTTTGCAGCACGTTGCAGTTTAGACGAGTCACGTTTAGGGTGCTCCCGTGTGACTCATGGCCTCTGGATTGAGAACACGGGTCCTAGTCAAGCCTCTTATTACCACAGATGAGGAGACTCAGGCCCCAAGATGAGAAGTGAATTCCATCAAGATCCCAGCTTCAGGGGCAGAGCTAAAGCCTAGGTGTTGCGCAGCGTTCTTTCCGCCGCACCTCTAAAAAATAAACCAAACTAGAACAAACCAAAAATGCCACGCAGCAAGCAAATAAGATGTTGGCTTCTACAAATCCCAGACCAAAGGCTAAGGGTACATTAGCAGGGTTACAAGAAGGAGTCCCATGACTTTCAAGTTGGAGCAAGCAGCCATTGAGGGAGTTTCTCACCGCCCCCCTGCATGAGGTAGTCACTTGTCCTACAGCGAAAGCCCAGCAAAGGCATCCACCCTGCAAAACAGACCGATGCTCCTTCCAGGAGAAAGGAGTCCTGCAGGGCTGCGAGCCAGCCAGCAGGCAGCGCCCACACGAGTGGCCACTGGGTCCACGGACTTTGCTTCAGACCTGCAGCAAGATGTTGAACAAAGTACTGGGGGTAAGGAGAAAAGGGAATCTTCTGGAATCACGTCGAGCCAGGTTCCAATCCCCAAGAACCTCTGTGAGTGTCTGCTCTTTCCTCTGTAAAGTGGGGAAGATGCTGACACTACTTTCTCTGGATGGCTGCTGGACAGATCGAAAGGCCCGGCCCCGCTAGCACCCACCAGTACGTCCCTGGCATACAGTCAGGCCTCAAGAAATGTTGGCTTTCCTTCCCTGATCTTCTCAAGGCTGGTTTCTCACAGCCCATCAATGCCATTCTCCTAACTGCTGGGGGGAAACGGGTCCTCTGACTGAAGGGCCACTCTTGGCCAGGACCTCTGAGGCGGCTTTGGAGTGCAGCCAGCTGGAGCTGAGTGTCTCTGCGGGAGCTCCCCGAGCCTGACCATGACCTGCATGGTCATGGGTGACCTCACGGCCACAACACCGCTGCCTGGGATCAGAGAGAAAACCCAGTGGGGAGATCACAGCTCCTTGTCTCACCAGGCTGTTGGGGCCAGTCTCGGAGGGTGCAAACCCAGGACTGAGTGCCAGGAGCAACAGTTTTGGAGGGGAGCGCCTTGGTTGGGGGGGGGAGGGGGTATATCTAGTGCCCCGCGTGGATAGGAGAGTGTCCCTCTCTCCCTGTGGTATTTTTAATTCTAACATCAATAAGGATAGAATTTCCTGTTGATCTGATGAGAAATTCCTGTTTTCCCAGGAAGCGGGGCACCCTATCCTGGGGGGCATGGACCGCAGATCTTACCAACCACTTCCGACATGGATGATTAAAGGGCCTCAGTTCACATTTATTTATTTTTAAAGTGTAAAGACAACTCATACCAAGAAGAATTGCAGGGTGTGATTAATAGTTTCCTACATACATTGAGGACCTTGGCTGGCTTTGGAAGACCTCTTTCTGCTGATTGCCTGGAGCCAGGGTATTTTTAGTTGGTCCAGACCTCTCAGGCGGAGCTGTCAGACCTCACACAAGGAACATGGCACAGAAGGGAGGCACCTCCCTGGAGCTAGGCAGGTGCCAGGCCCTAACCTTCTCCCCAAATCCCTGGTCACCCAGACTTCTGCTCTGCTCCTAGGACAGACCCAGAGCCTGTGATGCCAGAGCTCCTGCTGTGCTCCCTTCTGCACAGCCCGTGCAAAGAGTTGATCTCTGGTAGACATTTGAGGTTCGGGGGCCTCCCAGCACCCACTTCCTCTTCCTTCTGTTAACAGCTCCCTTGTTGGCATTGGAGAGCCACCTCCTCCCCCCCAGGGTGCAGGCCTGATGGAGCTGCCATTCGGGGCATCTTGCCCTCCCCTAGTCTGGTGGCCCATCATCCGGCCCCTCTCCTGGGACCAGGAACCTTGAGTGGAGCCAGGCAAGGAAGAAGAATGACCGTCGTTTCTTTGCCCCAGCAGTCAGGCCCGATCCCTGGCACCCCCAGCCCTTTTGAGGCCAATTATTCATTTCTCCAATTTCTGTGAGCTCCCCAGGAGCCTTCTGAAGATTTTCATTTTCTAATACTTGCCAATAACGCCCTGTGACTAACACACAAGTGTACGGAGAGTGGCTCAGGAGTGTCAGCTTGCGTGTCTTCTAACAGGGAAATGACAGTTACAGCACAAATGTGTGATCCATCACTGCTTGAGACGCTCCCAGGGAATACAGGTCCTGCAGCCTTCCACGGCACGGTGGGACGGTCTGCAGGGGCCACAGCACATCCTGAGAAAGGAGGTGGTTGAGCTTCAGAGACCTACCCAGCTACTTCCTACCCAGCTTGGGAACAGCAGGGCCATCACTTAAACACCACCCTGCCTTCTGACCCCAGCCTAGAGTGATCTCCCCCGGACCACACAGTCTCTCCCAGGCCTCTTGAGCTGACTTGGAGCTGTGTCCCCAGGATGGGGGACACCCACCATTTAGCTTCCTCTGCCTACCGACGCCTGTGTCCTGGCTCATCAGTGATTGAAACTGCGCGCCTAACCTCTGAAATACATGTCACAGGCTGACTTGTCACTGCATCCAAGCAAAGTACGCATAAAGACACAGCATCAAAGTCATCTTCAAAATGTCATCAGGACGGTACGCTATGTTCCTACTGACTATTCGCCAAATTGTGGAACGGCCCAAATGTCCATTAATGATGAATGTATAAACAAATTCGGTCTATGCACACAATGGAATATTATTCAGCCATTAAAAGGAATGAGGGACTGATGCATGTTCCAGTATAGATGAAACTAAAAAACACGCTGATTGAAAGATGCTGGATATCAAAGGTCACATATTGTAGGATTCCATTTCTCTGCAATATCCCAGAGAGATAAATCCATAAAGACAGAAGACAGCTGGTTAGCAGGGACTGGAAGGAGGAGGAAATGGGGAGAAATTGCTTAATGGATACAGGATCTTACTTGGGAGTAATGGAAAAGTTTGGACCTTGATAAAGTTGGTGGTTCCACAACATTATGAGTATCTGAAACCCCTGAATTGTTCACTCTAAGATGGAACTCTAAGATATTCATCTTATGTGAATTTCATGACAATAAATCATATTAAAAAACTTAAGTCGATAAAATAATAAAACTCATTTGAACAAAACAAAAAAATATCGTCAAGACCCATCCCTTCCTTTTTATTCCTATTCATCTCCCTTTCCCTTCGTTCCCATCCTTGTTGAAACATTCACTCACCTGTCATCACAGGCCTCCCTTCACCCCATTTTTAATCACCATGTTGGCTCTCTCAACAACGCCCAATGGCACCCAGGGACTACAGATGAAGGCTCAGTCTGGTGTTCAAAATCCTCCAATCTCTGCATCTAAACCTCCCAGCATTCCCGTCTGCTTTAGCCAGGCTGCTCTCCCCGCTGTCACTGGTCCCTGAGGCCCATGTGCTCTTCCTAACCAGCCCCCGCAGGAGAAAAGATCCTCATGGACTTTCATCCTCCATAAAGATGGAATGATGACAGCAGTACCCAATTACTGGGGCTGTACCACTAAGCACCTCCGGTCGTCCACAGCCTTCTCGGTCCCAGCTCTCCTAGGTGTTGATATTGGGGTGCAGACGCATCCCCTCAGAACTGAGACCGTCTTCCTGAGCTCCCTGCTTGTGTGGCAAGCTCTGGTGTTAACTCCGCTCTGGCAACTATTTCTTCCCCTTTTCCTTCTGCATTAGATCTGGTGCAGGCTTCTCTCGCCCTGCATTTTGACCATGAACCTCTACTCTTCTTTGTTTTACATTTCCCCTTGACTTCTCCCCTAGTTGATATGTATGATGTATATGGTATTTTTATGACCTACTGAAACAGGACAAGGACATTGGAGCCAAGATCTCAGGACAATCATCATCTATCGGGAACTTTCTCATGGGGTGGTGCTGTGTGTTCACAGGCCAAGAGGTCCTAAGAAGAAGATAAAGTGAGATCTCCTGAGAACAAACATCTCTGCCTAGAGGGCAAAGTTCCATGGGCCGGCTGGCCTTCCCTGTCCACTGCCGGACTGAGAATGTGGCTTAACTACAGTGATAGGAGGGGCTGACTGGGAGAGAGTTGTCAAATGCTGCCATGGGGGTAGGGGGATATTTGTTTGAGGTTTTGACTGAATGGCTGGTTGGTTGCTTGGTTCCTCCTGACTTACATGTCTTTGTCAAACATAGGCATCATGGAGCCAAAGAGAGCTAAGATTCTGAGAGCCAAATTGCAGGGACAGGGCCACCAAAAGAAGAGATGTTCTGGCAACACTTTACATATAGGATTTTACCTAATATTTATAATAATTGTAGCTCGAGAGAGATAGAACTACCTTCACATTAGAGGTGAGGAAACCAACGCTCAGAAAGCTTTGGCCAAATTGCCAGAGCCACATACCGGTACCCACGGAGTGTAGACTGAGTTCCAAAGTCCCTGCTTTCTCTTCCAACATCAGTGCTGCTTCTCTTCTCCTTTCCTACCCATTCCTTGGACTTTTCTCTCGGAGAATTAACTTGCCCTCGATCAGCTCTCCCACCTTGGAGGGGGGGTGGGGGTCCCTTTCCTGGACTCCTATGGTACATACTAGCTCTGTTATTCACTTGAACATTGATTTCTTAATCTTCTAATATATTGTGATCTACCCTAATCTTTTAACGCACTACTCCCTGTTTCAAGAGTGTGTATCTTTTATCCTCAGTAAAAGCATAGATTCTGGAATGCCTAGGTGGCTCAGTCAGTTAAGCTTCTGCCTTCGGCTCAGGTCATGATCCCAGGGTCCTGGGATCGAGTCCCGTATCGGGCTCCCTGCTCCACGGGGAGCCTGCTTCTCCCTCTGCCTGCAGCTCCCCCCGCTTGTGCTCACACACTCTCTCTCTCTCTCTCTGACAAATAAACTCTTTTAAAAAAAATCATAGATTCCTTGAGGAGATGACTGGTCTGCTCTCCTTTCCCCAGTCCTGCCTAGCAAGATGCTGAACAAGCAGGAAGTGACCACGACACCCTGGGATCTGGGAACTGAAATCGTCTTAAAAGCTAGTCTCATCTAGGACCAGATCCCTACAGAAACTCTCCAATGATCACAAGAGCAAAGCAGCAAGAGATATATTGTTTCAGCTGTCTTCGTTACTTCTCATGCTTTCCGCCCTTACATATCAATCTGCAATTTCTTTGAGGAGAAAAGAGTTAATTCCATTCCTTCCAGGGTTTTGGCTCTTGAGAGTTCCAGACCTGACAGTCACTGCTATTGAAAGTCGGTCAGAGGACACGCTGCGCTTAGAAGTAACCCAGGTTCACAATCCCTTGTCCCAAACCCTGGGAACCAGGTGCATTGCAGAATTCAGAATGCTTCAGACTTTAGACGGGTAATATGGCGTGTGTGTGATGCATCATGTTAACAGCCCCAGCAGGCTCCAGAGCCCTGCCTCATTAGCGTTTCTAAATATAGCTCTGTGCCACTTCACGATAGGCTTTGCTTCCAAATGAGTTTTGACACCAACCATACAATTTTCAGAGCTTTTCTGACTTCAGAATTGTAGATAGCAGACCGTGGACCTGTAATAGATAGTAACTATTGCACGCTTATTCTATGTCAGCTCTGCTAAATGCAGCTCTGCAAGATACCTCATATAACCCACCAAGAGCACCATGAGGCAGATTCTCATTTTACTTCCATTTCACAGATGAGGAAACTGAAGCTTTAAGAACTTGCCTAAAGATCATGCAGAGAATGGGCATTGGAGCAGGACTTCATGCGTAGTTTTGGCATCATCCCCCTCCTATGGGTGGTCCCCCCCTCTGGGGACATTTACGATGGGGGACCTAGAAAAGGTAAGTGACTCTCTTGGGATCTGTGGGCCATAGGCCTGGGCAGGTTTCACCCAAGAGCTCGGAGAGGTGGAGCCTCAGGTCTTGTAAGCAAGAGACAAGAAAATACCAGCCACCTTCTTGAAGTACTTGAATGACAGGTTCATGGACAAACCTTAGCCTTGACCATGAATGAGACACACATGACAGGGGCATCACCTGTCCTGAAGGGTCTGCATAGTGCAGTGATTAGGGCAGGAGATCTGAGGTCAGACCATGGGGGTCAAACCCTGTAAGAAGTTGGGGGGTACTGGGCACACTTGCTTCCTTGGACAACTTCAGTTCCCTCTTCCGTATACTAAGGTTTCGTGATGCTTCTTCACAAGACTGTCTTGAAGATTCCATGAAATGATGCATATAAATGCAGCTCCCAACATGGAGTGGGCCCTCAATAGTAGCTTCAAATAAAAGCATGTGAGAGAAGAAAATGGGAGAGTACACTGAGAAAACCACATTGGGAGGGAATCACTGGTCTGATCCTGTTCGGGTGTCCAGTGTGAAAAAGAAAAAGAAAATAATCCCAACTTAGGAAAAAGAAAACCACAAGTGGAGTAAATGAGGCTCTGACCTCTAGCTTGAACACAAGCGCAATTATCCTTCTGCACATACACACGTGTGCACGCACACACGTCATGGCCATCTGGGACAGCATGAGCCGTCGCCCTGTGACTGGCCCCGGAGGCCATCTGGGCAGCCACGATTTGCCTGCAGGGCTGCAAACAGGACCCTGCTCCTTCCCTGGGGTTTTCCAGGGCCAACACCGGAGCCACCTCAGACCTAGGCTACATTCTACATCACGCTCTAGACGACGGAGGCCATAGAGCCTTCCTTCGCTCCATAAACTCCCCGCCAGACCCCAGCACCAGCTGAAGGGCCCTGGAGAACAAAAAGTTTCATAAAGACAGGGCATTTGGCCCTTCACCGCGGAGATTCACCGTTCACTCTCAGGCCCCCAGGAAAGGACAGCGATTGACAAACGATAGGTAATTGATCAATGTTTGTTGACTGACTAGATGAAAAGGACGAGCACAGGTTGGACGTTGCAATGGAGGCTCAGCTTCCCTTGAGGGGCGGGCCCACCTCACTCTGCCCCTCCTGGCAGGCCCGGGAGCTCAGCGAAGCACCACGCCTGACGCCTGAGGCAAGGAAGGAAGGGAGCCGAGGCCTGAGGAGTCTGCCCGGACTGGCTGGTCCGATATGACGGTCAGCAGTGGCCCGTCAACCGCTTCTTGAAAGCTCACCGTGTCTGCTCTTGTTGCACACAGACCTGCCTTTAGGAGCTTTCCAGACCCGACCGCGGCTGCTCTGTAGAGTGGTAATTAAATCAGCTGACTGTGATGTCTGCTTTCTGTTCTTCTCACACCTGTCTGCCCACAGCTGGGTTGCTGGGTAAAAGAAGATCTTGGCCCGGCCCAGACTGGTAAGCACCCTAGGAAAATAGCCAAGGCCTGAGGCTGGTGGGGAGGGAGGTGGTGGTCAGCCTGTGCAGGCCAGCCTCTAAGACCAACAGCAACGGGCTGACATTCCCCTGGGGGCTGCCACGTGGCCTGGGGGAGCCGTGGCTGGGGCTGGGATGAAAGAGGCTCACATACAGAGGCAGCAATAGACTACTGGCGTCAGCCAGGAATAATCGCCCACTTCCTGAGTATTTACTGGGTGCTCCTAGGCACCAGAGGCCATGCTGACATCTCCGTCTCTCAGGTCCCTCCTTAAGTGGCCCAGAGTTGAGCGATTTCCCCGGACAGAGGAGAGCCCAGCAGGCCCACAGGAGACATTCTGGAAATACCTTGCAGACAGGGCAGGGGCAGAGGTGGGTGACAGCCCAGAGCCCAAGGCAGGCCCATGAGAGACTCTGCTGCCAGGTTCTCCTCCCTCCCTGGACAGGGTCCTGGGTTCGGAGCACCAGGAGTGGAAAGGAGAAGCCTCTAGGCTCCCAGGGGCTCATCAGAATAGAGGTCAGCGTGTCACTTTCCTCCCTGAGGATCCCTGTGGCCTTCTCTAAATACACACAGCCTGGAATTCCTTCTCCGCTGATTGTCCAAGAATAAGAGGAAAATTACCCACACAGCCCCACTGAGCCCTGCCCCATTCCAGGTCACATAAATACTCGATGACTGAAAATACCCAGAGCCCTTAAAGGGGCACCTTCCTCACCAGAGCCCGGCGGTGGGGCCAGGACCCTGAGGCCAAGGGCAGCCCCTAGAAGAGGAAGTGAGGCTGCCTCTGGGCATCTCCGGGGGGGGGGCCTGCGTGCCTCTGCTCTGAGGGGCCACAAACAGAAGTGTCTCTGGGGTCTGCAAGGCCCTAGAAGAAATGATACAGGAGGTCTGTTGATTCCTACTTAGCAAGAAACCCAACTAAGGTCTGTGTATTTCCCTCAGAGCTGAAAAGTTCAGGGAAGTAAGAAACAGAAAAGCCTGTGTTACCACTAAGTGGGGGAGTCGGTACATTTTCTTCCCCACGATTCTACCTTCCAGGAGCTTCCTTGCCTTTTCAGTGTGAGGATAGGCCTAGGTCTGTGTGTGTAGGGGAGAGCCAGCCCTGGAGAGGGGCTGAGGCCAAGGGAAGTTTCTACCCTGGGAAGCAGGCTGTGGTCCAAGGCTACACCCCACAGCTGGTGTATGTGTGGATGTGTGTGTGTTTGTGTGTGTATGGGGGGTTGAAGTCTACACCCCACCACTAGGATGTGTATTTGAGGGCAGGTCCGAGTCTGCACCCCACTGCCGACGTGTGTGTGTGTGTGTGAATGCATAAGAATGTGTGAGGAAGTGTGTGTGTGTATGAAGGGGGATCGAGGGAGAGAGAGATCAGGTACATTCCCAGCCCACTAGACAGGGTGGGGGGTACACAGACACCCGGGAAGGCAGCCACGGACTCCGCAGAAGGGTGTCCCGGGGAGGTGGGGGCGCAGTGCGGGAACGCCCCACTCACGCCACACTCCTGGCCCTCGGGCAGAGCGAGCGGGGGCCAGCCAGCCCATTCTGCCTGGAAGACAGCCACTGTGGGAACTGTGCCTCCTCCCTGAGTCCTGGAGATCGAGGGAGCTCTGCAATATTATAGTTGGAAGTGCATTTGAAACTGCAAAGGGCTATGCAGAAATTCTAGAATATCATTCAGCAAATGGCTGAGGCACTGTGCTCCCTAACTGGACTCAGGGTGCCTGCTGGACACACAGGCCCCCGTGTGGGAGCAAATGGACATCTGGGGGCACCAGGTGGCTCAGTCGGTTAAGCCTCAGACTCTGGACTCCGGCTCAGGTCATGATCTCAGCATTGTGAGATCAAGCCCTGCCTCAGGCTCCACACTCAGCGGGGAGTCTGCTTGAGATTCTCTCTCTCTCTCTCCCTCTGCTTCTCCCCCTGCTTGTGCACGTGCTTGCTCATGCTTGCTCTTGCTCTCGCTCCCGCTCTCAAAATCAGTAAATAAAATCTTTCAATGCAATAACCTTCCCCCCCCACAAAAAAAACAGCAGACATCTGTATGACCACCCTAAATGCACCCACCATCCTCCTCATCTAGTTCACCTTGAGACTCACAGATGATAATGAACGTAAGTGCTTTGAACACTGGGCTGGCGGCCGCAGGTGTGAAGCACCGCGTGTGCGCGTCGGGGTAGTGTGAGCTGCACCAGAACCAGGAGAGAAGACCAACTTCCGTCCTTTCTCTACCACTTACCACTCAGTGCCCTTTGGGAAAATCACTTAACTTTTCCTCTGTTAAACAGGAATGGGGACCCATGCTTTGTGCTCCTTACAGAGCTTTTTTCCTTCTCTGTGTGTATGAGGGTCAATGAAAATATGTATTTGGAAGCATTTTGAGGTGGGTCCATTGAGGCCAAGAGACTTGCAAAGTTCTTACCTCTTACGGGTGGAGAAGTTAAGTTGGATTGAACCTGGGGGCCATGACTCCCAAGCTCAGCCTCTTTCCATGCCATGCCAAGCAGTATTTAGGAATAAAAATAACAGTAATGCAGGTTATAAACAGTGATCACCATTGCTTTTGAAAACACCTCAGGCCACCTGGCACTTCCGTGTTCATTAGAGACGCCCCTCTGGGCTGAGGGGACCTGGCTTGGTCAGGACAGCAAGGTCTCCAACTCAGACCCCACTCATCACTCATCCCCTCCACCAGCCACCCTTGGACAGTGCACAACCTGTCCAACTCCACATTGGCAGCCTTGATAGTTATCACCTTAAGTTCTGAGCTCCTTTTCTACAGCAGAGTGGCTGTGCACTCAACATTTTACTGTCATTCAGGTTGTCCCCTGACAGAGAGCAGTGAGATCAGTGGGCTAAAGGGTAGATTTTGGCCAGGAAAGAGAGGTGCCAGCCTGCCAGCCAGCTAGACATGGGCAACACCCTCCACCTTTCCTGAGAGAACAGGGAAGGAGGTGTGGCCTACAAGCAAAGGGAAGAAAGACTAGAAGGAGAGGAAGACCACTGTGGTCAGGATTTACATCAGGTACATTCCCAGCCCACAGAGGAGGAGAAGGCATTGTCAAACTTCCCTCAAAAGAGGAGACAGAGAGAGAGAAAGGAGTCTTGAATTTTCCCAGGGTTTCTAAACAGCCTCTCCATCCCTATTGCCAGCTTCCCCCCACAACCAGGAGATCCGGCCAGCCCAGAATCCCAATACCCTCAAGGGAAGAATAGCTGAGCCTTCTCTGGTGAGAAGTGAGGGAAGCCCAGTGACTTCCCTTGCCTCTTCTCTCCATCTATTACACACCCCTTTCTTCAGGGTGTGGATCAATGACAAAGCTGTTTTTTGTGCGTCTTGCCTTGGTGAAGACATGACCCAAGTCCTGGGGTTCACGGGACTCCCTCCACACTCAGCAGCTGCTGGAATAACTCAACACAGAACGAAAGTCATATAGTACCTGGTAGGTGGAGGCAACCAGCCGAGACACCACTCTGTATGCTTCTAGGCCAAAGGAGTTTCTAGATCAGAGGGTCAATGTATTACCTGATAAGAACACAGAGTTTTGAGTCAGCTGACCTAGATTCAAGTTCCCACTCAGCTACTCACCCACCCAGCTGGTGACTCGAGTGAGTTAACTAACCTCTCTGAGCCTACTTCCTTATCTGGAAAACAGAATTAATGGCCACTTGATGGAATCACTGTCAGTTAAGGTATGAAAGCCTACAGTGGGGTAGGTCAGCATGAAAGTGAAGAACAGGGTATTTGGAATTAAAGAGCCCTTCATTGGGGTCCCAGTTCCATTGTGCACTAGACTGGGACCTTAAACAGGTACTGACATTTTTTTTTTCTCTTAACACGGACTCTATTTCTTAGAGCAGTCTTAGGGTCACAGTAAAGTTGACTGGAAATTACAGCATTCCATATACCACAACCCTACCCCCCGGAACAGCCTACCCCGTCAGAGTGGCACATTTGTTACCATCAGTGAACCTACACTGACACATCATCACCCAGAGCCCAGAGTTTACATCAGGGTTCACTTCTGGTGTACATTCTATGGGTTTTGACAAATGAATAATGATATGTATCCTCCATTACAGTACCACACAGAATGGTTACACTGCCCTAAAAATCCTCTGAGCTCCACCTATTCATCCCTCCCTCCCCTGAATCCCTGGCAGCCACTGGTCTTCTATTCTCCCCATTGTTTCGCCTTTTCGACAATGTTGTATGGTTGGAATCATACCCTACGTAGCCTGACCAGATTGGCTTTTTTCACTTAGTCATGTGTATTTAAGATTCCACCATGTCTTTTCATGACTTGATAACTCATTTCTTGTTAGCACTGAATAATAATCCACTGTTTAGAGAGACCACAGTTTATTTATCCTTCCACCTACTGAAGGACATCTTGGTTGCTTCCAAGTTTGAGCAATTATGAATAAAGCTGCTATAAACATCCATGTGCAAGTTTTTGTGTAGACACAAGTTTTCCACTCATTTGAGTAAACACTGAAGAGCACCATTGCTGGATCATATGGTTGCTCTCACTTTCCTGAGCCTCATTTTCTTCACTAGTGAAGTGGAGAGAACATAGTCCTTCAGGGTATTGTGAGGTTTCTTTGAGCTAATGCGCGAGAAGCATTTAGCACAGTGCCCAGCACGTAGGCAGTGCTCAGCTAAAGGTTGTCCTGCTCAAGCGCTGATGGGAACACGAACATGAGAGATGCGCATCCAAGCGCAGACCAGAGGAGAGGACGTTAGGGTGTCATAGTCATGGGTCATCTGTCCACAGTCCAAGAAGGCACAGGGCAACAGGGAACGGTGACAAGCCAGCAGAGTACTACTCCCTCCATCAAGGGGGAATATGGTGGCCTCTTATGGGCTGTGACCCCAAGTGCTGCAGGCCTGAGCAGCCTGAGCTGGGAGGGGAGGTGGAGATAAACCCACATCACTGGTCACAGGGAAGCTGCCTTTCTCAGGTTCAGCAAGTCAGAGCCCCCGGGGATCACGGACCCTCAGACATCTGCTGTCCTCTACTGAGTCCTCCTCAACCTCCCAAGCCCGCTCTCCCCTTCCTCCACTTGACTCATCTGAAGCTGAGCCCTGACCATAACCAGAAGCTCAGAGGTGACAAAAACAAGGGGTTTTTTTTGTTTTGTTTTGTTTTATCTTTTCACCTACTTCCTGTGTACTCACTTCATTGTTCCCAGAATTACCAAGTCACCAGGAAGCTTTGCTAGCTCAGGATTTTTTCTTGTTGTTTTTCTTTTTGCTTCTCTGGAGACAAGGCCTACTTGGGGTCTAGACTCATATACAGAGTATGAGCTGGTGGTAGTTCTTTGGAACGCACTTCTTTGGGATGTCTTTGGAGACACGGAGTGAGGCCATGGGGCTGAATAACAAAATGAGCCCCACTGTGTGGTGTGTGGTTTCAGAAGGCCATGCATTTTTTTCTACAGAAGGGACTGGAGCCCCATTCCCTGGGCCTCGGGCGCTGGGCCATGCTAGCTGGAACTGGTTGTGCTTTGCTGTTTATATCTCACTCTTCCTTCTCTAGGCTACCATGGAATTATTAAATGGTTTGAGTCAGAATCAGGCCTGAGCCTTCCGGGAAGCTTTGCTTACTCAGCCCCTGCCTGAAGCTCCTTACTTCGCCTTCTGTCCAACGGGGTCATCAGGCCATCCGCACACCCTTCTCCCCTGCCCCCGCCCCCCTCCTCACTGACAAACCTTGGGGAACAGTGAGAAGCGCTTGTTCTTGAAGCGAAGCCTTTTGGAGAGCTGGCGCTTCTGCCAACAATGCTTACAAAGCAGGCACGTGGAGGAGGCTGCCGGCTGAGAGCCTGGCGTAGGCACCACTCTAGTGACATCTACAGAGCATCCTCGGGCACGTCGCCTCCAACAGGAGGGTGTTGGACTTGATGACCTCTTCGATCTCCTCTAGAACCTATTTTAAATACTTTTCCAGGTGACCCCAGCACTGTCCAGTAGAAGTTTCTGCAATGGTGGAAAAGTTCACTAAAGCTTCACTGTCCGATAAATGGCCACTGAGCACGTGAAATGTGCCTAAGGCGGGCAAGCAGCATTATTTCATTTATTTTATTAAAATTTATTATTAAAAATTATTAAAACTATTGGTAAAATTAATTATTTTAATTAATTTAAATTTAAGCAGCCGCGGTGGCTACCGTATTAGACAACACAGATCTAGGAAGCCTGATTCTGTCTTTAAAACCGTGGATTCTGTCAATTATACCTGAAAATTATATCACAAATCCACCCACTTCTCTTCATTCCCATTTTCCACCTTCAGCTGAACCACCAGCATCTTGTCCTCCTTCGTTTCTCTTCTCCCATTTTCACCCCCTATGATGATTTTGCCCCAGCCCGGAGCAATATTCTCAAGACATAAAATTGACCAAGATACGCCTCTTCTCCAAAACCCTTCAACATCCCCATCGCAGTAAACCTGAAAATCCACATGAGGCCCGCAGGTGTCTGTACTCTGAAGGCTATTTCCTACAGGCCTCATCTGGCTCCCGCCTCCCCATTGTACCCTACACCTTAGGCTCCTGGAAGCCACCAAACCCTTTCTGAGCTCAGAGGCTTTGCATAAACTTTCCCATTGTGCTGCCCAATACAATGGCCACAAGACACATGAGGCTCTTTACATATCTATATTTAAATGAAGTAAAACTAAATAAAATTAGAAATTCGGGTCCTTGGCCACACTAGACATATTTCAAGCACTCCATCGTCACAAGTGGCTTGTAGCTACCATGTTGGATTGCACAGACATGGAATATTTCCATCCTCACAGAAAGTTCCTTTGGACAGTGCAGTTCTAGAACATTCTTCCCCACACTCGAGCTAGGCTAATTCCTACCCATTTTCCAAGTCTCAGCTCAATATCACATTCTCACAGAGGCCTTTTCTGGTCCCTCAGTCTAAATGAAGAGCCCCTGCCGTCTTTCTTATAAAGCCTGCAGTTTTCCTTTTCCGTTCTTACAACTGTTTGCAAAGTGATAGGTACACACATGGTTGTCTAATGTATGTGTTTTCTATCAAAGTCTCAGAAAGTGTCGTTTTTGTTTACCAATCAATCCCCTACCCTTATCTCAGCTCTTCACACTTAGTAGAAGCTCATTCATGCTGAGTGAATGAATGAAATAATGAATAAATGTTGGATGGAGTGGTTGCATATCATTTACTTGCCTGACAAAGCACTAGATAAAGAACAAGAGCTCAGGAACTCTATGAACCTGGGATGAAGTCCTGACTTCCATACTTATTTTGGCCAATTGGTTAATCATTCCAAGCACCGTCTCCCCACTGGTATGAAGGTATGCTAATGCCCAGCTCAGAGCACAGTGGTGAGCAGTGAATGAGGTGGGTAATCAGTGCCGTGTGTATTTCTTTTCCTTTACTACTTCCCCTATGTCCTTCCAGTCTTCTCCATGGTCCTCTCCCTCTCACACGGCCTCTCTGGCCTTGACCTCTAAGTCTCTCATCCCTCAGTCCCACCCTCACTAGGAGGCCTTTATTTCTTTCCAAGCTGCCACCACTCATTGATCAACCACAACATTCCTCCCACAGAGAGAGCCCACCTTGTTTGGGCCCTTCTTCACTGCCTTCCCTGCCTTTGGCTATATGAACCAGCCTGACCCCCACCCACCCAGAACTCATAAAAGCACACATCCATCCTGGAGATGCTCTCAGAATAGCAGGTGCACACAGCACCTGGCCTAGATACCAATTAATTCCTATTTGTGAACCACCTACATCAGCTTCCCTTCCAGTGCTTGTTTAAAATGCAGATTCCTGAGTCCCAATCCTGACTCATCTAATCTCTACAAGGGGAGCCCTGGAAGCTGCATTTTTCAATAACCACCTCAGGCAACTCTATTGCTGCAGGCCAAGTCTTGGCAGTGTATAATATTTAATCCCATGGAGCGCTGGGAGGATTCATCTGATAAGTCACTCACCGATCCTCCCTTTAACTTGTATAAAATTTCATTTTACATCGAAAGATGACTTAGCAAATACCTACCTAGTAAGTTATTAAGTGAATTACTAGTATTTGGGACTTGTAAACTCATGTTAAAAATTTACTGAGATTTACAGTGAGCCCCACCTCACTGCTCTCCCAGGGAAGGAGGCAGCCACACTGTACGAGGCCTTCCTCTGGACTGCATGAGGCATGGGTCCAAAAAAGTCACTGCAAGTCCCCAGTGAGTTTAGAAGGATTTGCTGCAATAAGAGGACGATCACTGTTGTCTTGAGGGTCATGACTTTAAATTGCTGCTCTTCTTGGTCTTTGAGGATAATTTCTGGTTGGTTCATCTTTGCTGATTAATTTATTATGGGCTGCATGGTGAGCCCTGTAGTTTGTAGGGGTGCAGGTTGATAATGATGCAAGCGTGGCCTAGACATACATTCTCAGGAACTAGACTTTAAGGCGTACAGCTTGCTGTTCAAATAGGAATAATCAGAATAATGTTAAAACTAAAGCCGATGTGTATTTATGTAATCTCTCCAAAATTTACTTTAGTATTTCATTATTGTAACCAAGTTCATGTTCCATGTGGCAGCATAAAGGGTGGGGTGGGCTGGCTGCAGGCAGAGTCACATGACCAGCACTCTGTTACACGCAGCTATGTGGCTCCTTTTTATCTGCTTTGCACCCCAGGCCGCCTCCTCCGGTCGGAACTGCCAGGTCCCCTGAGCCCCTGCCTCACCCCCCTGCAGAGTCTGTCTCCACTGACCACTTTCCCTGGTACCTATCCCAGAAAGGCACTGAGCGGCAGTCCTAGGTGGGGGTTTCTCAGAAGTAACAGTTAGAAGCATCCCCAGGCCCTATCTTCGTTCTCCTCTTCCTGGGGGTCCCCTTGTGACTCTTCCCCACCCTGCCTAGGAAATTACAGAGCACAGCATCTGCCTGATATCCCTGGAAAAGTTTCAGGATGACTCCCACATCTTGACGCCCTGTCCTTCAGCAGACACCACGCTGGGCTGTTATACACAGGATCTGAAACCCTTACCCCTTACCACAGCACCAGCCTGCAAGGCAGGGCTGTGTCTCCTTCACCCACATGAGGACTGAGGGTCAGAGCCCGCTATGCTGAGCTTCTCCCCGGGGAGCCGAGGAGGTCAGCCCCGGGACAGCCCCTCCTGTGCCTTCCTTCCTGTTTCTCCTCCACCTTATCCCATTTATATTAACTTGCACAAAAATAGCAAGATCCTGTTGGTTTGCAAATGTAAAACACTTAAATTTTTTTGTTAAATATTGAGGATCATTTATATACAGTGAAATGCATAGCTCTTAATTGCAACAGTCCCTGGGTTTTAATACATGTGTAACCCACACCCCAGTTAACATACAGAATGTTTCCTCGCCCCAGAAGGATCCCTGTGCTCTTTCCCAGTCAATTCCCCCCAACCCCCCCACCCCGCCCCCCAGCCAGAGGAACACATTTAGTTCTCAGATCTTCCATTCTGTTCAGGCAGCTGGGAGCAAGGGAGGAGAAAACAGAGTAGCAGGAGTTGGATACAGGCAAGGAAGTACAAATATTGTCACTGTCCTAGTTACAGCCCACAGCAACTCTTTGTCCATCCTCCTTCAGCCTATTAAAGCAACATGTCTTTGCTGTGTTCTTCCCTTTCCTTCCAAAGGAAACAACTTCCAAGAGGCATCCTGGGAAGCTCGGGTGCGTCTCCCTGGGGGTTCCGCTCACCAGGACTCAGGGCCTGCTCAGCCCCCCCCACCCTGGGGGCTCACACCCAGCTGAGCTCCCACAGTCCTCCACAGCCCTCAGCTGCTGCTCTGAGGCCCCTCTTCATGCCACAGCTCCAGCATCCCCAGCAGAGCCCTCAGGTGCAGCCGGATCAAGTTAACAACAAACAACACACCTGGGGACAGCCAAGAGGCCCAGATGAAGAAACTGGGCAAGGGGCCATGCACCCTAGCCGCTGGGACTGCGCCCAGGCCCCCCCCCCCCGCCCCTGCATTCCTGCTGAGGGTCTCATGACATCCTGTTCAACATGCCTGTACAAACAATCCTTGTTGTGGTCATCTCAGAGTTGTTTATGATAGTGAAACACCTCGGCACCGAGCCAAATGTCAACATCGGGCAACTCGTTAAATAAACCATGGTGCCACCCATACAATAGAAAACCACCTAGCCAGTAAAAATAACATCGAGGGAGACTATTAATAGACCTGGAAAGCCAGGCGCATCTATCGCTAACTTTTAAAGGCATCTCACAAAAAACATAGCATGTACAGTTCCGTCTGAGTGCTCAGGTGACGGGTGCTTGTCACATTCTTCTTCTGATTTGCCAGTACTCTGTACAACGGATATGTAATAATACATAAAAGTTACTTACTGCAGGTGCCCAGCTTTTACGCTCTTAAATCACGAGGAACGAAGCATACACAGGAAGCGTAGAAATGCTACAAGAGCAATTTCACCCCCAGGGCTGAGGGGAAGGCCCTGCACTCCCCACGCTCCCGGGCAGGAGTCTGCGGCTCTCATTCAGAAGGTCTTACTCTGCCCAAGAGCTTGCACACGTATCTCATCATTTGCAAGAAACTGGCCCGCTTACGCCCAAGCAAAGCCAGCTATTCGCAGGGCTCCATGCACGTGGTCTCCTGCCTCCTCAGCCTGAGAGCCCTCTGGCATGGCCTAACATAGGTACCTTCTACCCATCGGTGCTGGGCGGGTAATGGCTCTCCCAAGATGTCCACGCCCTAATCCCTGGATCCTGTAACTATGTCACCTTGCATGGCGAAAGGGAGTCTGCAGATGCAGGGCAGGTTACAGACTCGGAAATAGGGAGACTAGCCTGGCTTCTCCAGGTGGGCCCAATATAATCACAGGAGCCCTTAAAAGCAGAGAAGGTGCTCCAGCTGGGGTCAGAAGAGATGTGGCAAAGGAAGTCAGAAAAATCCACAGCATGAGAGGGACTCGCCTCCCACTGCTGGAGGTGACCGCATGTAAAGCATAAAGGGGAGTGGGGTGGCCTCAGGGAGCAGACAGGCCCCCAGCTGACAGCCAGCAGGGAGGCGGGACCTCAGTCCTGCCACCATAAGGAACTAAACAACTTGAACGAGCTTGGAGGCAGATTCATCCCCAGAGCCTCTGGAAAGGAATGCAGCCCTGCCAGCACCCTGATTTTGACCTTGTGAAACAAAGCAAAGGACCTAGTAGAGCCACACTGTACTCACACGTCAGACCCACAGAACTGTGGGACACTAACTCTCAACAGCTTTCAAACAGGCAATACCGTATTACTACCTATAGTCCCAGGCTGTACCTTACAAGGTGTTGTTCTAATGCACTAAACTTGCGGTAATTTGTTACAGCAACAATGGAGAATGAACACACCATCCTTCAGCACCAGTACAAATGCCACTTCCACGAAGCCTTCTCTGATTTCTCCATGTATGGGTGAGGTCCCCTCTGAATTCTCAAAGCATTCAACCATTACCATGGTCCACCTGTATCGGGGTATATTTCTCCCACCAGACTGTGCTAATCGGGGCAGTAACTGAGGCTTCCTCATCTTCATTTTCCTTCCAGGGCAGAGCACACACCTCATATGTAGTCAGTGTTAAATTTTCATTGGAAGGATGTCTCATGACCTATATGGGTGGTTACTGTTTAATAAAATGAATTGCTGTGGCAATGGACCCTAGAAATATTTGCAAATATACAAAGGAGTAGCTGACTGATGATGGAAACTGACAGCATAAGAAAAACCAGAATGTGCAGAAGTAGGATATGCTAATTTTCGGATGCTTGGAATCTGAGCGCCCTGGCAGTTGGCTCTGAGATGTAAATTCATACACAAAATAAACAGGATTGAAAGTTGGGATCGAAAATGTTTTAGAATATAACCTCTTAAAACATTTCAACTTCTGGCACCATGAAGTTTTAATTAAATGAATGTTCTTCTTCTGCTTCAAATGGGTATAAATATTGTCGAACATGCAAAATGATGTAACACCCAGCTGAACTCAAAAGAAGGAAAGGGAAACCTCCCAAGTTCCAGAAAAGAAGAATGTTCCAGAAAAGAAGAATGTCCAGAGCGCAAGCTCCAAAAGAGCTCCTATCCCCATTGGTGAGACTCCTCCTACACGAGGGAGCCTCTTATCCTTGGTCTCTGAGTGACTGTGTAGAATGGACCCCCACCAGCATCCTCTGATGCCGACATAGGAATGAAGAAGCGAGTGAACCCCAAGCATAATAAAAGTTTCTCCATACCTAGGTAGCAGAATACCTTAAAATAAACTACCTTCACAGAAGAAAAGCAGGCAGTGAGCCAGAAGATATCTTGCCTGCAAAGGAATGGCTGTTGGACTGACATCAGAAAACTATGGTCCAAGGACTGGGAGAAAGAGCTGAGACCTACCATTCGGTGCCCAGAGAAGCCGTCATTTGGGGAGGAGGGGAAAATAAAGATGTTTTGACAAAAGACGGAGCTGACCATTCACAAACTCTGACTGGAAAACTGCTAACAGGTGTGTTTCTGAAAGAAGGAAATTGAACCCAGAAGGAAGGAGTGGGTTATAAAAGCAGAGATGAGAAAAACAAAGGTAAACATATGAGTATAACTAAACACAGGACTGCGCAAGCATCACACCACCGACGACTAATGGGAGTGTCCAAACCAGGTGAGACCATGGCACCCAGGGATGGAGGCACGGTGGAAGGGAGAGATCAGAGTGAATACATTCGAAGGCTCTTCCACCGTGTGGTGACAGCATGTAAATCTTAAATAAGCGCTGGCCTTGCTAAATACAGTGGGCAGGTGAAAAATGTACCAAAGATCTTTAAAAGAGTAGAAAGAAAATGCAGAACTGCCAAACTAGCAGAGAGAACAGGGAGGGAAGGGAAGAGAAAGCTTGACGCCAATGGAAGACCATGAGAAAAAGAGAACATAGTCAGTAGAGAAACATCAAATGGTGTCATTTGTAATCATGAAAGATTGGAAATAGCATGAACATCCCTTAGCAGAGGGATGAAAAAATACATTTTGACAAATACATTTAAGAAAACAAAATGTAACCGATAAATGACTGAACCAGATCAAATGGGCCAAGATGGCTACATATCAAAAGAGTAATGTTGAGGGGTGCCTAGGTGGCTCAGTGGGTTAAGCCAGCTGACTCTTGATTTCAGCTCAGGTCATGATCTCAGGGTTGTGAGATCGAGCCCCGCATGGGGCTCGGTGCTGGGCGTGGACTCTTCTTGAGATTCTCTCTCTCCCTCTCCCCTTACCCCTCCCCCCACACAAGCTCAAGCACACATACACTCTTTCTTTTAAAAAAAAAGGGGGGGGGCACCTGGGTGGCTCAGTTGGTTGGGCGACTGCCTTCGGCTCAGGTCATGATCCTGGAGTCCCTGGATCGAGTCCCGCATCGGGCTCCCTGCTCAGCAGGGAGTCTGCTTCTCCCTCTGACCCTCCCCCCTCTCATGTACTCGCTCTCTCTCATTCTCTCTCAAATAAATAAATAAAATCTTTAAAAAAAATAAAAAATAAAAAAAATTTAAAAAAGGGGGATGAGGTAATGTTGAATAGAAACTCCAGTTGGAGAAAGTTATCCCCATATGATATCATGGACGTAGATTTTTTCAAAGGAAACTTTATATCAAAGAAAAATATACATATATGAAAGTGTACAAATCATAATGGACAGTTCGATGAGTTTTCACAAAGTGACAGGCCCTTGTACCCAGCACCCAGATTAAGAACTAGCACATTCCCAAGCATCCCAGAAAGATCCCTTCACTTTCCTCCAGGTACTATCCCCCTCCGAAGGTAACTACTGTCGTAACCCCGTAGGTTAGTTTTGCCTGGTTTTGAATGTATATACATGGGATCATACACACAAAAAGTTTGTGCTCACCTTCTGTCTCACCTCTTTCATTCCATATTATGTGTGTGAGCTGCATCGTTGCTGAAGCATGAAGCTACACCTTATTCACTCTTGCGTGAGCTCGGGTTCCCCTGCATGAATATGCCACAGTTAATTTATGGACTCCATTAGTGATCTACCCTTGGGGTTTTTCAGTTTGGGACTGTACAAGCAGAGCTGCTGTGATCAATCTTGGACTTCTCCTTTGGTGCACATGTGCACGCATTTCCCTTGGTATAGCTCAGCAATTGCTGGGTCAGTGGGTATGCGTGCTTTCTGCTTCCGCAGACTCCCAGTTCTCCAAAGTGGTTTTACCAATTTACTTCCCTAACATTATAGGAGAGTTCCAGTAACTCTGCATCTTATTTACACTTGAGTTTTTAGTCTTTCAAATGTGAGCTATTCTGGTGGTTAATGGGTATGAATTTTAAAACACACTCACACACAAGCACTGTAACTTGCCCATGGATATATGTCTATATACAGTAAAAATATAAAAACATGAATTGATAGACACCCATCTTAGGATACTGATTACCTCAAGGCAGGAGAGGAAAACCTGAGGGTGGGAGATACATTGGAAAGTTTCAACTGTTCTTATAACATTAATTTTTAAACATAGGAAACAAATATGGACAAACATTTTTGGAACTAGATGGGAAGTATATATTTGTCTGTGATTTTTCTCTGTATTACTTATGTTTGATATATACTATAATTAAAGTAAAAAGTTCTTAAAGGAAAAAAATAGACCATAAAGAAGCAAACAAATTCACAGTATATCTGGTTATAAAATTCAACACTTGAAACTTGACTAATAGACCAGACATTCCCCCATTCCCCTTCTGGGGAATATATATATATATATACACACATATATATATGAATAGATATATATATACACATATATATATGAATAGATATATATGAGATACATATGTATATCAGATAGAGATAGAGATATCTATAGATAGATGATAGATAGATAGTTGATAGACAGATATGATATATAAATCTATGTATAGATCTATATTTTGCAGGGAGGGTAATTCCTCATGCTGAGTGGATACCACTTGAGTGTCCATTTAGAAATAAGAACTTCTGGGTGTGCTCTTGCACTAGGAGGTTTCCATTCTACAAGTTTGGAATCTCTACAAGAGATTGTTGTCACACGCTTGCTACACAGAACTGAAGCTATAACATATAGAGACAACAGGTCAGTAGAAAGAACAAGTCAGGCTCGAATTCTGCCACTGCCATCTCTGGAGCCCTCAGTCACCTCCCTGATATCAAGGTGGTCGGATGGACTAGGGTTTCTCAACTTCAGCAATGTTGACATTTGGGGCCAAGTAATTCTCTGCTTCAGGGGGCTGCCCTGGGCATTGCAGGATGTTAGTGGCATCCTTGGACTCTACCCACCAGATGCCAGGAGTCACCACCCCCTCCCTAGTGGTGGCAACCAAAGAGGTCTCCAGACATTGCCAAATGTCCCCTGAGGGACAAATTGGCCCCACCTGAGGACCACCAAGCTGTTCTAGCTCTAAAATGTTTTGCTTTCGGTGTATACCACTGGAGCAATGCCTGTCATTGTCTCAGAGCCCAGGCACATGGGAACATAGAAGGAACCAACAATGGCAAGGCACATAGCCCTGGTCGCTTTTGTGTGGGGCTCATCTGCTATCTGAGGAAAAGAGGAGGATTCAGTGGAACAGTAGAGGAAACTGATGATGCTTTGACCAGAGGACATTTTTGTGAGAATGGGGCAAGCAGCCCCGAGTAATGAAGGAGACTCGGGAGAGACTCAAGGTACTGTCAAGAGCAACCAAGCACACACACCTGATCTCATTAGACTGACTTTGAACTCCCAGTAAGATGGGAATCCCCAGCCACACATTACCTTACAAGACAGTGAGGACTTCTAGCCATACAGTACCCAGAGGGCAGGGATACAAGAATGTAATGTGGTTTTAAATGATGCGAGTAGAAAACAGCCTACGACCTATCCTACGGTGGGTTCCCAAGAAGCCAGGATTTAGAAGAGATTGACTGCAGTGATTTGGGGAGGGGAGGGGGAGCTGCTCTCAGGACAGAGAGAATGAGCAGGGCAGGGGAAGGTGCAAAGCAACGCTGGGGGCTCAGCGGGAGTCTAGTTTCAGCCTTGTCCCCTAGACAGTCAGCAGCGGAAATCGTACCACCAGGACAGGTGGACAAATCTTGAGGCAAGGGCCCATTCTTCTGCACCTGCTGACAGTCAGTCGTTGTCTATGAGCTGCACTCAGGGGTGAGGGGTGCAGAGGGCTTCTAACCTTCTAACCTCCCTAGAGCTTCTGTTCTAGCTGCAGGCAATTCTCCAGATAACAGGCAGCAGATACGAGACATCAGCAGCCAGCACTTAGAGAAACTGGTAACTCGCAGCCCAGTAGGAGGATTTCCAACAGTGTCTCCTGCAAGTACACAGTATAAACATGTTTGCCACCAAACTTACAACATTTTGTCCAGAGGCTGGGCACGTCTTGCAACAGCAACGGGTTGACTTTATGGAGCGGCCAAGTGGGGCCAAGTGCGGTGCTGGGCGCTTTCACAGTTGACCTCACTGAGTGTCAAAATACGGACAGCAGGTCTTGCCACTTTGCTTTTCTCAGCGAGGAGACTGAGGCTCAGAGGGTGAGTCACGGACCCAAGGGAAGAGAGCTCAGATGCTGCCGGAGCAGAGAAGAGGCTTCATGGGCAGCCCATGCTCCTTCCACTCCAACCCTGGGCTCAGCCCAGCGCCTGGCCATTAAGCAGCACAGGGAGCATGCCCTGAGCAATGAGAAGACCATGTGGGATTTCGGCAAATGAGGGCTGAGCTCCTCTCAAGCCAGTGTCCTCATCAGCTGAGGTCCGCACATCACCACCGGCTGGACCACAGCCCCATCACCCAGAGAGGTGGCAATCCCGGGCCCCAGGGGCAGGGTGGGAGTGAGCACAGGGTGGGAGTGAGCACTGGTTGAATACCCAACCCAACTGCTTGCCCCATTCTCACAAAAATGTCCTCTGGTCAAAGCATCATCAGTTTCCTCTACTGTTCCACTGAATCCTCCTCTTTTCCTCAGATAGCAGATGAGCCCCACACAAAAGCGACCAGGGCTATGTGCCTTGCCATTGTTGGTTCCTTCTATGTTCCCATGTGCCTGGGCTCTGAGACAATGACAGGCATTGCTCCAGTGGTATACACCGAAAGCAAAACATCAGGACAATGGGAGTGGCCCAGGCCCAGCCTCCTTATGCTCCCTACTCTCAACTCTAAACTTGCCAGATTAGAGGGGAAAGTACAGTACAAAGATTTGAACAATTTGCTCAAGATCACACAGCAACTAAGTGAGAGACCCAAGATGGGACCGTATCTGTGGAGGTCACAGCTAGTGCTCTTGACTGCACCACCACCTTCTTGCCCTGAGCCTCTGCTCCCTCATCGGTAAAATGGGTATGATTGTAACACACTGCATAGGTTTACTGCAAGAGTTCCATTAAACAGTAAAAGGTCAAGTGCCTTGCAAATTTCTTTAAGAATGTCAGTTGTCATTATCAGACAAGATTAAATGGCTGAGGTGACAGAAGTGAAGGACTGTCTCCTTCCAGCCTTTTGGTAAAGGCCTGGGGAGACGCCAGATGTGCTCTGCCCCCACTCTCATGGGTACCTCTTAGTTAGCCGTGGGGAGCTGAGAGCCAGCTCTCCTCCCCAGGCCAGTGTGCTGGGAAAGTCGCGTCGGTGTGAAAAGCTGAGACATGCTAATCAATCATCTTTGTCATTTGTGCCAAAACATAATGACATGAAACGGTCTTACTTGGTTTAAGACCACAGCCATCTGGCAGCAGAGGAGGTGATTATCCATCCCCATTTCACAGATGGGAAGACTGAGGTTCCGAGCAGCTAAGCGAGTTGCCCAAGAGAGAAGAGGGAAGAGGAGAAGCAGAGGGTCTTGGCCCCCGTGTGTTATACTCAGCTCCTACATAACCCAGCGTGGGCCCAGGCAGGGAGCCTGCCACCGCCCCAGGGTAGGCACTCAGTCCAGCCTAGGCGGGAAGCAAGGAACGGCAGTGCCCCACAAGGCTGTCATGCAGCAAGGAGGACCCCTGGACCACCTCATGGAGGAAGAACACAGGGAAATGCATGCGCCAGTTCAGTATTTGTCAAAAGTTCAAAGGTTGGGACAATTGGCTGCACAGGGAAAGGGCCCTGGTCTCCACCCCAGGTAGGATGTGTGGGAGATGGGAAAGCAGGGGAGGGAGATATATGCTGCTCAGACTCTCAAAAATGTGCTCTCTGCTCCCTGATCTGAGCCAGGAGCCCATCAGGACAATGGGAGTGGCCCAGGCCCAGCCTCCTTATGCTCCCTACTCTCAACATCCAGGGGTCAAGTTCAGGAAAGGGACTCTTGGTCTCAGTGTTAGGCTGTCATTGAGGCACAGGCAAGAGCTCTGCTACCTTCCTCCCTGCAAAAGGTCTGTGTGTGGTGGGGCTGGGTGGGGCGAGGGGTGTTAGAGAGCGGCTGGGTGGATGTCCGGCTGGGTCAGAGGACGCAGGCCATGAGGTGTGAGTATTTCCCATGGGCCACACTGGAGAAAGCTCACCTGAGGCCATTTTGAGTCCTGGGCATAAGACTGTCCCAGCGTCGTATTTACCCCAAAGACACAGATGTAGTGAAAAGACGGCCCATATGCACCCCAATGTTCATAGCAGCCATGTCCGCTATAGCCAAACTGGAAAGAGCCGAGATGCCCTTCAACAGATGAATGGATAAAGAAGATGTGGTCCGTACATACAATGGAATATTACTCAGCCATCAGAAAGGATGAATACCCAACTTTGACATCAACATGGATGGGACTGGAGGAGATTATGCTAAGTGAAATAAGTCAAGCAGAGAAAGTCAATTACCATATGGTTTCACTTATTTGTGGAACATAAGGAATAGCATGGAGGACATTAGGAGAAGGAAGGGAAAAATGGGGGGGGGGAATTGGAGGGAGAGATGAACCATGAGAGACTATGGACCTGAGAAACAAACAGGGTTTTAGAGGGGAGGGGGGATTGGTTAGCCCGGTGATGGGTATTAAGGAGGGCACGTACTGCATGGAGCACTGGGTGCTATATGAAAACAATGGATCATGGATCACCACATCAAAAACCAATGATGTATTGTATGGTGACTAACATAACATAATAAAATTAAAAAAAAAAAAAGACTGTCCCACTGTCTCCAGGCAGTCCTCCTGGGTGACACCCAGTGGGGCCACACTGGAGGATGTGCAGCTCGCTCAAGCTCCCTCCCCGTCTCTGTCCTGTTGCCTCCAGCTGATTCAACTGCAGCTTCTCAAGCAACTGTCATGGTTCGGGTCTTTGAGTGGTCCCTCCAACGGCCTGGTCGGGGAGACCTTCCCCCCTAGAATACATTCTCATTCTCTCTCTCTCCTCTTTGGCAGAGAGGATGTACAGCTTGCTATCTTCAGAGAAATCCTCTCTCCAATCTCTCAAACTCCACTTGAACCCTTTATTTCCTTGAGGTAGGGGATGAGCTACAGGGGGCACAATCAGTTTCCGCCCCTGCAGGTCTTGCATAGACGTCTTTGCATCTCACTCTGGAACGAAGGGATATTTTCCACTAACTGTTTTGTTCCCGTCGGTGGGGCTTAAGAAAGAAGCCCGTTTTAGGATCCCGCCCTAGGACTTTAAGCAACAGTAAGGCACATGCCTCCTTTGCCACAGTGTTTGTCTCAGGCCCCAAGATCTCTGTATCTTCTTCCCAACCAGCATTAAGTAGATTTCCATCAGATCCCCCAGCAATCTGACCCAACTGCCTAAGAGAAGGCTCACTATGATTTAAAGAGTCTGGACCTGCAGTCAGGCATCCTTGTCTTAAGCCTGCCCCTCTCACTGAAGGGCTGTGGGACCCTAAACAAGTCAGTTACCCTCTCTGCTCTGAAACAAAGAGCTTGAGCTTGATGGTCCCCATGCTCCAGAAAGCTAAGTCGGTCTGGGGAAATGTGCAGGGCCGGGGCTGGGCCAGTTCAAGGGCAAAGCCTGACATCTCCACTCCCATCCGTGGGCTGCTTTGTTCCAGGTGACAAGATTGTCACAAGATCTGTCTCCCGCCTTAGGGGCATGTACTCCTGCAGTTCAGGATAGAGACAGAACAAAGGGGCAGGCCCCCGTGCCTGGGGGCCCCAGGGCTATGTCAAGCCTCTGCCAAGGAAGCCGCATGTTCCAAATAGCCTTATCCCAGGATCTAAAATAAGTCAGCCAGTGGTTTCCAGGCTCCCCCCTCAACTAAAGATAAAAATATCATGGGCTCGGGGATGTTCCCAGTCATCAGTCAATAAGCTAGGACTATTTCTGTCCTCATCCTTTGCCTGCGGTTTCTCCTACGCCCTCCATCCATCCTGTCCTACCCGTCCTGGCCTTCCAGTCACCCCAGCTCTGAGTAGGGTGTCATTCCTCAGCTGCCTTTAGACAACAGCTAGGCAGCCTGGCCACGCCGACGTTTGAACCCAACACTGCCTACAGGTGAAAAGATAGCATTCAGGTGCCTCCCATAGCCTCTGGGAGCCTGCCTAGCCCGAGTCCACTCTGTCAGGCTGATCAGCTCCAGGTCTACACCAGCTTCCTGGCTGCGTGGCCCGTGGGGGCTCTCCGGGAGTAAACACCACCAGCTGAGGAAGTCCTCTGTGTAGCTGTGGGTCGGGCTTCTTCATGCGGCTGCAGAGATTAAATGAATACCTCTTAGGGCCACGGGGCGGATCAAATGACACCCTGTAGGTAAAGCACTAAATGTGGCACCTGGCAAGTTACAGACAGAAAAGAAGACTCGCCTTCCCCCTTCCCCCTTCCCCCTTCCCCCAAGTAGCCGTTCATCAAGAGCTCAGGCTGCCATGGCTGACCCACATTGTCTGAGGGCTCTTTTGAGATCTTGTCATCCTGAAACCCTAAGTCAGTTTTAAGTCCAGGTAGTGGAGAGGCCTTTGAAGACACTCGTCTACACGGAGAGCCTCGGTCAGTTTCCTGGTAACTAACACCAGATGCAGCGGGGCTGGGCCCGCTGAGGCTTTGGTTTCATGCCTGGTCTTCCACCGCCCTCTGCAGGTCGCAGTGGGATACTGCAGGCAGTGTTGGCCGCATTCCTTGTGCAATACCAGGAAGACCAAGCACCCTCCCCTTACAGACTTCAGACAGTTTTGTGTTTTTTTAAGATTTTATTTATTTTATTTTGACAGAGAGAGAGAGAAAGCACAAGCAGGGGGCAGAGGGAGAAGCAGGCTTCCCCGCGGAGCAAGGAGCCTGATGTGGGACTTGATCCCAGAACTCTGGGATCATGACCTGAGCCCAAGGCAGATGCTCAACTGACGGACTCCAGACAGTTCACAGATTAAGATGGCAGGGTGAGGCCAGGGGTCTGAGAGAACAGCCCCTCAGCATAACACAGTGATGTACAGCTCACAAAGCACCTGCTTGTTGGATTTTCACAACCATTCTGCCTTGCCTCTGTTCCTAAGCTCAGAAGAAAATTCAGTCATTGTTTAGTCCTTGCAGGCTCACTAATGACAGCACACATCTCAGTCTTAGGCTAGTGTCCTAATGTCCTAGAACATTCCAGAAAGTCAATGAAATGGACATGCATGGATCTCGATGTAAATATCAGTTCAATCTCTAATGTTCTTTACTCTTACTGTGCTGTAAAAGAGCTGGCTTATCCAGAATACTCTGAGGAAGGGAATTTTGTAAGAAAGTGTGTGGGGCACCTGGGTGGCTAAGTCGCGATGAATCACCTGTTGCAGCAACTAGACGGATATTTGCTCCTCTCCTGTTCTCTTTACCAACCTCAGGAACTTGGGAGAATCAAAGCAGGATTCATTAAGCCCAGAAAGCACATCACAGTAAGGAACCCAAGTCTCTGATAGCTGCAGATCCCTTATATAACTGGAGTTTTCAGGTCATATATTTATAGACTTTTGGAGCTGGAGAAGGCCTTAGAGATTATTCCAGTCTAATCCTTTCATTCTGCAGTAAAATGAAGCACAGAAAAAGAAATGACAGACCAAGGTCACACAGATACACAGCTGGGATGAGAACCCAGGCTCCTTGACTGTTATTCCTCTGGCTGATCTTGATTTTGGTAGCATGATTTCTAGATGGAAATTACTCTGGCTTCCATTGAAGATTTTTCAAACTGATTTTTTTTTTTTTAACATACAAAGGGGAAGAGAAAGAAACCTAGCATGATGTAGGTGCTCAATAACTGGGTTGGTTGGCTTTTGATGGTATAGAATAATTTACTTTCTGCCACTTAACAAGATCAGATTCAATTAACCTTGAATTTGTTTCATTGTTCATTTTCTTCAATGACCCAAAGGTGGTTAGGGGTTTGAATCTCACCCCACTGTCCCACTGCAAATTGGAGTATGGATCTGAGGTTATAATATGATGTTCATTGGTTTGAAGGGGAGGCTTTCTGAGGACGGCACGTGGATTTAGAATTTAAGCTTCCGGAGGTTTGTGGGCATCCTCCTTGACAGACACTGTCAGCACCTGAGGTTATACAGCCTGTGAGTTAGGATTATGGCACAAATACTTCTTAAACCTATTTTAAATGCATGATTAAAACAGACATAAAAAGATTCTAATTGCATATTAGTTACATTAGTTACAGTTCTGAATTGGCTTATCATTAAGTTTGCAAAGCAGATTTTTGATCAACATCTTCCAGTGCATTCAGTGTTCTTCCAAACACCATCCTGATGAATCAAGCATCATCATCCCATGACTTGTACAGGCTCATGTTCTGCAGGGAATGTCCCATGCTCCATGGAAGCTCCAATGTCGCATAAGAAGGCTCTGCTTGGGGCCTTCTCTTCAGACCCTCACAGACCAGGGCTTACAGTTTTCTGGTACACCAGTGACACACTAGGAAGGAATGGCAGAGAACTCATTGCCAGGGTCTTCCCATAGCACAGGACGTGTGACCCCCTCTGATGCACATGCCACCTCCGACCGCTGCCAACCCCCATTCCAAGACCAAACACCCCTCTGCAGTCCCAGCTGTTGGAAGTGCCCCCAGGGCAGGACCCCTTAATTTCCTAGTCATTCATTTATTTTTGCTAAGCACTTTCCATGTGGAAATCTTTGCTTTAGGTCTGGGGACCCAGAGGGGCTCATTAAATCAGTGAGTTCTGCATCGGACTGTTTGCAAGGAGCTAACTTGCAACCTGTGTAAGCTTACAGGGAACCACGCAGCACCTCACCTCCCAGGGAACGGAGTTTGGGGAACTGTCAGCATCGTGGCCATGGTGGGAAGGTTCTGGGCTGTGGGAAGGTTGCTGCAGAGCTGTGGGCATTCCTCACTGCCTGGAAGCTCCACACATAATCTGGTGGTTCTTACCCCATAGCTGAAGCTACTGGCAGAGGAGGGTGGCCTACCTGGGGTCCCGTCGGCCTCCCTCACCCTCAGTGCTGAGGCCTGGGATGGCAGGTCTGCCTGCTCTGGAGACTCTCCTGGACCCTCCCCATCCCTGGAACACTTTGGGTCCATGAGTACCCATTTCACATCTAAACCCAAACCCCAAAAGGCCTATCAAATCTGCTATCAAACGCCCGGGAGGAAATCCAACTTGGGTTGGCAGGAAGAGCCAGGTCCTGCTAAGTCAGCAGAGACAGCTGCGGCAAAGGCAGCCAGAGAGTCCTATGTGTGCAGCGCCCACTTCAGCTCAGCTCAGGGGCAACGGCGAGGAAACTGTCCTGCACGGTCTTCTTTTGCCAGGCATTGCCCACTACAAGTACCTTCTAGGGGCTTCCCAAAATGATTCCAGTGGCCACAGAACTCCTGCTACATTCTGCTACTTACACTGACATAGTAACCAATCGCCCTGTAACACGATCACCTGGCTTCCTGCAAGACCACCAAGTCTTCCCGGGCACCCACACGTGCCCGCCTCAGCCTGGCCCACAGCCAACCACAGAACAAATGTGCTGCCTCCAGTTCATTCATTAACTCCCCTTTTTGTCTCTGGCTCCATAGTACTCACACAGTGGCCTTCACAAAGAAGGGTCTCAAGAGTGCCAGGGATGGACACGAGAGATTAGGCTCTTGGGGACCTTTATCCATCACCCTCGTCTTCATGGGAAACAATGAAATCGTGGGTGATAGCTGTGTACCAAAGAGCCCTCTTCCCTTGGAGAAGGCCCAGCTGCAAGCGGCAGCTTTAAGGGGATTTCTTGCTGTTTTCCAGCAAGTTCGAGGGGGTGCCTCAATGGCAGAAGGAAGGCAACATGGACCCAAGACTGCCCAGTGGAGAGAGAGAGCCTGGCATCCCACTGTCCTCTCTGTAGTGCTCAGGCTTCTGCCCCAGCCTCCCCCAGACTGAGTGGGTGCTCCAGGGGCCTCATACCAGGGTGGTGAACCTGTCCACACAGGCGTTGCGGATCTTCTCCGGGGTGGCGGGGCTGTCGAGCCGGAAAAGCTTCTCCATCTTACAATCTGCGTTCTTAGTTCGAGCTGCACGGATGGCGTCTTTGATGGCAAAGAAGATAGAAGCTGCCAGGAAGAGGGGCGGCTCCCCGACGCCCTGGGCACACAGAGCGCAGGACAGGGAATCAGGCAACGGGACCCCAGCCTCCACACCCGGAGGGCTGGTGATGCCGGGAACCCCAGCTGGCACCAGCAGGCTGCACCCAGTAAGGCAGGGAGGATGGTCAAAATTCCTCAGGGGCAGAGAACAAGCAACCCTAGTAAATGATTCAACCTCATTGGCATATTTCTTTTAACTCTCACTATGTGATTTTCTCTGATGCCATCATGCAAACAAAATGCCATCATGCAAATAAAATGTACGATTAAAAGTTGTGTTAAATACTTATATTTTATGGACAAAAATGTCTGACAAGAATTTTGACCCTTTCCTCACAGTTAGGAGGCTAGGGGACTCATCTACCTGCGACTCTGCCCACATTTGCAGGCACCATCACCATATTTACAGGCAACAGCATCGTCCGGAATATAGGCATCATGACCAACAGGAATTAAACATCTCCTAGCAGAGGTTGTTTTGTCCCCGGAAGCTCAGAAACTTCCCACAGAGACACGGTCACTCTGCTTCCCCCACCCTCGAAGGACGGATAACTGCTTCCCACATCAGGCACCAAGCCTCAGAAACTGCCTGTATCAAAATCACTAGGGACACTTGTTAAAAACGCACATTCCACGGCCCTACTCCTTCTACTACTGAATCAAAATTTCTAGGGATGGGCCCCACAGAGCTGCATTTTTATCACGCGTCCACAGTGATCCTGATGCGTGCCACGGTGTGAAAGTCAACGGCAAGGATCAGAGTGTCCAGCCCCAAGCACAGTAAGTAAACCATGAGATGAGCAAATGGGTGTGTTTCACTGGTTACAAGTGATCATCTGTCTTCCTTCTTAGATCCAGGACTATATCAATCAGCTTATTTGATTTTCAACCATTTTTTCATCCTTACTGGGGACAGCAAGGAAATAGAGGATGGCTACAATCCTTCAGGCATGCAGATCAAGTTTAAGGTCAGATGCCAGCCACTGAAGGGGGCAACGGGTTTGCGCGGAGGTGTTGCCCGATCTGCAATGGACAGGCTATTCTTGTGGGATAACTGGGAAGGGTGTGTATCTGCGGGATCATCTTTAGGACCAAGCATCAAGATGCACACCTGAGACATGGGTGGAGGTCAGGCCTTGACCTACAGGACTGGATTAAGGAATCCCTCTGAGTGCACCCAAAGGAGCTAGCTTTGACCACACAGAGGTGGTGTCATTCCAGTTGTTTTCTCAGGCAGGGACTGCCCACCCCCCTGCCATCCTCACCAAAATTAGTGTCAAGCCCTCTTGTCCTTCCACACGAGCCGCCTGTAGACCCACAGGGTGGGTGGCTGGAGCCCCTCCTTCCCACCCAGAGCCTCCCACGGTGCAGACCAGAAGGCAGCACAGACCCGGGGCAACAGTACCTTGGACGCATAGATGGCCTTCTTGTTGGGGCAGTCACGGAGCAGGGACACCCTGAACTCAATGGGGATGCTGCCAAACGCGGGGATCTTATAGGTGCTGGGGCCACGGGTGTGCAGGATTCCCTCTGGGGAGTAGTGCAGCTCTTCCAGGGTGAAGAGGCCAAGGCCCTGCACAAAGGCCCCTTCCACCTGCAAGGCAGACAGAGACCACGGTCACTCTGCTTCCCCCCAAGGACAGATACTGCTTCCCACATCAGGCACCAAGCCTCACCTGGAGTGGGCCTGGAAAGAAGCTAAAAACAGCCCTCCACAGCCTAACTGGCTCCTGCCCATCTAGCTGGGCCTTTGTCAGGCATTGAGGTAGGCCGGGCAAAGGCATTAACACTGAAGGTTAGTTTTAGAATTGGGCAGCAATTCCAGAAGGGTCACACCGTGGAAGGCATAATTTTTCACTAAAATCTGCTGCATGAGAGCTGTTCCCTCCATGTCACTACTGGGGAAACGGCAACTTGGAGCTGAGAAGCAGGCTCCCAGGCTGACAGTTGCCCAACGTCCCTCAGAGGCCCACGCGCCTCCTGTGTGCCAAGTGGGACCATGCGCTTGCAGGCAGCCTCACAAGACAGGAGGAATTTCTGGGACTGTAGACTTAGGCTTTGTGAACTCCCAGCCCTGCCTGCCCTCTGGGAGAAGCAGTGCCCCTGCTGTGGGCTTACGGACCTCTCCGAGGGCACCTGCCACGCTCTGCGGGCCCACACGTCTGTTCCCCCAGCCTCCCTGCTCACCACGAAACTCGGGGGGCCCACCGCCAAACACGTGTGTTCTCCCGATCAGGTGCTCATCATCTCTGGGTCCGAGGCACCGGGCTCAGTGCCTGCCTCCAGGAGGGGCTCCCCCAATGGTTGTGGAGTGAATTAATGAACACCGCGACTAACGACTAAGTTTCTGTATACTCAGTAACTGTCCGTTTTTGAGAAATACAACTTATATTTTCTACCAGATCCTCAGTACTCCAGTTCTCGATGCCTCCCTCTGTCTCCTGTTCCACCTATCCTCCCCAACACTCTCATATTTTCCAAAAGTGATTTTCTTCGAGCCATCCCTTTGGTCCTCTTGATTGAACCCGTGTCTTTTGCCCCAGTGTTCTCTAGCATTCCATTGACGTTTACTTCCTAGAGGACAAAATGCATCCTGGGTGTAAGAGGTACGAGGAGGGAGAGGCTCCTCTGGCCTCAGACCCCACCGCCTGCACACCAATCCCAGACTCAATCTCCATTCCACAGTGTGCCCCTTCTCACACTGCATGTGTGTGCATGCATGTGTGCATGCGTGTGCACCCAGTGTTTGCACCATTCATCATCTTGTCCTCTGAGGTGTGAGTGCCCTTTCCAGAACCTACATTAATGTGTCTTCTACCTCAGAGGTGGGTGTGCTCTCATCAATCTAACTCCTGCTGAGGGAGACTCACATGGTACCCTGGTCAGACCTGCTTTACAATGATGTTGGACAAAATGCGGTTGGCTGGTGACCCTAGGAGAAGGGACACACCCGTGGCTGAGTCCATCACCACCCTGGTCCCCCATGTGCCTTACCTGTCCAATATCAATGGCAGGGTTCAGACTGGAGCCAACATCCATGACAATGTCAGTGCGGAGGTTCTGAAGTGGGGAGGAGAATGAAAAAGCAGGGTGAGAAGAAAGGAAGGTGTGGGATGATAATGGGGCTTGGTGACCCTTAAATTACTGTGTCAACCAAACAGCACTTTCAGAAGCGGAGTGCCCCGGGCATGCTCAGTTGGCATGGCATTGTTGATGCTCAAGTTTGAGTTGGGGCCAGCTGGGCAGGGCACGGCAGTGGCCACGGTCTCCTGGTGAGCATGAGTCACCGTGCACACACCTCCGCATGAGTGGGAAGGCCAGGTCCCAGGTCCCTGGGCTCTGAACCCGGGTCTGGGTTGATCGTGTCAGGAAGGGGACATGGGCTGATTCCAGCTTGAGCCCCATTTCTGTAGGACCTGTGAGCTAATAATGGTGTTTACCTTTTTAAATGACAAAAATAAGAGGAATATGGTGCAACACGTGAAAATTATATGAAATTCACAGACAGCGTGCACAAACCACTTCGTAGGGGAACATGGCCGTGCCTGTTCGTTTGCACTCGTCTGTGGCTATTCTCATGCTTCGGGGATGGGGCAGAGGATTGAGGCAGAGTCTTTGGGGCCTAGAAAGCTTCAAATATTTGCTCACCGGTCCTTTCTAGGAAGTTTGCCAGGCTGTGATGTCAAACTTATTATTTTCCAAGCCAGAAAGTGTGTCTCTATCAGTTCTTGGTGTTTGCAATTCACTTGTTTCTCCTCTCTTCCCCCTAACTTAGTGCAAAGGTTTTGCAAACTCCTTACTTTGTGATCCCCTGTTAAGCAGTCAATTTCCACTTCAGAGCAAGCCACCCCATAGGAGAAGTAGTGGAAGGGATTCCCTGAGTTTGTCTCAAAGCTGTAGCCGAGGTTGGGTGTCCTGGGGAAGAAAAGAGAAAACATTGCACATGTGTTAAGATGAGCATCCCCCCACACCATACGCACATACACACACACACACACACACACACACAAGCTTGACCCACAAAATCCTAAGACTCCAAAGGTTTTATTTTTTCATTCAGCTGTTCTTCATAAAAGTCCATGTGTTTTTAATACTTTGAACCTGTTAATGAAATCCAGGGTTGCAGAGCATTCTGCCTCCTGTCTGCTCAATTCTGCCCAAGGCCCTTATGTGAATCATTCTGTACAGCCAAGCGGCGGATAGCATCAGAGTGCTGCCCTCTATGTGGTAGAAATGGGATACATTTGCCCAAGCTCACGAAGGACATGAAGGCCACGCTCCAAAGGATCTGCTGAATTGGAATTCAAGGTCTCAGAACCAGAGATCCTGCCTGTACCGCCTCCTGGGCTGCCCACCTTTCTCCAGGTGAGAGCTGAGATCAGCATCTCATGCCTCTTTAACCACTTGCCTGCATTACTCCTTGGCTACAGGCCCCTTCTCAGTTGCAACAAATGATTTGAGGAAAGTGTTATTGATAAAAGCAGATGCTCTCTTATATTCTTTCTTCTTTAATCCTGAGTATCTTACACAATTCCAGGTTCACATGAGTCATACGTGTGTGTGTGTGCATCTTCTCACACCCGGAATTAATAGTCGCCCATACCCATGTTTTTCTATGCATGACACAGAAAACTGTGAGCTGATGGGATCAGAATCTCCATGAACACAAAACAAGCACAGAGCTGAGGGAAAAGACTTCTCCCAGGAGAACCTGCCACCTTCTCTGACCTCTGATTTCACCATCTTCACTTGGGTGTTCCTTTATATTACCCAGTTTTATCAACTCTGAAAATGAAGCAAGAACTTCTGAGAAAATCTGCACGTGTGCATGTTTGCACAGGTCAAGTATCACATAACCCAGGGAGCACTGGCAAAATGTAGCTTTGCCTAAAATACATATTGAACTATTTCTCTAAACCCATTGATGTGTGAAAGAAAAGGTCCTAGTTCAACTTCCCAGAGAAAGCTAGAACGTTATGGCTGGTAGGAAATATAATCGCATCTTTTTACAACCTCAGAATCAGATTGGCACTTTACAACCTCGGAATCAGATTGGCATGGTCTCTAGCTCTTCATGCTGCTACTGAATTTCAAAGTAGCTGAAGGTATGTGCTCTTTTCCAAATCTCACTTTCAGCTCCACTGAATTCTGCATTTTGTAACGAGGCCACGTGCTCTAAATCCTCCTGTGGTTCTTTCCAAGGAAAGCCTCCATGCAGAAATCCAATGCATGGTACAGAGGAACATACACGGGTAACTCCGTCCCTGGTTCTAGGAGAATGCCCAGGGAGGGGTGGCTGGGGATGGTCCCACTATGTCATCAATGAGGAAACAGGCTCAGAGAGATGCCTGATTTCTCCAAGTGCAACAATACACTTCCAGACCAGAACTAGAGCGCAAGTCTTTGGATACGGCAGCTCATGTTTTTGCCTCCTTGGCACATAGACTGGTGATGCCGGGTATCTTAGAGCACCTTCAGAGTGAAATTAGCAGCAGTCCATTGAAGAGATAGGAGTTTCAGGGGACCAAAACCTGAGAGCCTGACCAAAGGCTGAGAGCATTCGGTGCAAGAGGGGACTTCAGAGGTTAGGATGACAACACATGATGAGGAAAGCTGACATCAGCTCTGTACTTACTTATAAAACCCAGTTGCAGACAAGCTCACTGCATCAAGGTAGGCAGCTGAGACCTGAGGAGAGGAGATAGACAACAGGAAGGGCTGAGCATGGTTTCCAGAATCCCTGCCCCAGCACTAAGATTTCATGGGTTCACCCTCCTCATCTGGAAGCTGACCAACTCTGTGAACCATAGCTTGCCTCACACACTCACTGCATTGAGGAGACTGCACCGGAAGCCTGGGGGCTACAGCACCCTCTCAGCTGGTCTTCGGCCTTCGAGTAGCCTCCCCACCCCGCTGGGGAGCCCAGCCCAACCACAGTGAGCATCTTAAGGTACCACGCTGCCCACGTCACCCCCCTGCTCTAGAGCTTTGGATGACTCCCCATTGTCCTCTAGAGCACATGCTTGACATTCAGGACCCCAGTGTTCTCTCTGGTTTCAGGTCGCACACACATCATGGCTGCACCAGCCAAACTCAAGTGTCAGCTCTCTCCCAGCCCCTCTGTATCCCCACAGCTCTACACCTTCATTCACGCAGTTCCTCCACTGTATCTGCCCAAATCCTTTTCTCCCCTCAACGTCCAGCTCAAGCTTGCCTCTCCGTGTCTCTGTGCTGAAATCCAAACTACCAAAATCAACCGAGATTCATATGGTATTTACGTGTGTGGTATCTGTGGGTGTGGGAAGGGAAGTGGAGGTCAGTCACATGAGGCACAGTAAGGTGAGGGGATCTGAGAGAAATAGCTTATTTTCTTTGGGTCTGTTGAGGGAGACGTATACTATCTGACTGGGTCATGTGTGGGCTCATGCTATATGTTACCACTGTGCCCACTTTTCCCACCCCAACTCTGGGAGATGATAAAGACGGGCTGTCACTGAGGTGTCTGCTTGTTGGAAGAGATGCAGGCTCCCGCCAGAGAGAGACATCCTTGTGGCTTCCCTCTGAGGGTTCCCGACACAGAGCGTCCAAACCAGAAACCAGAGAACTGGGCTCCTTCTTCTTATGAGTGCTTGCCTGCCACTTCTAAAACCACAGGAATGACATAAACTCCTGGGTAAGGTCTTTTCCCCCCACTCCTTCACAGACGGAGCCTCAGTGGACCTAGACTACAGAGCTGCTGACAGCAGGAGGTTTGAAGAAAACCAGGCTCATCAAGACTGAGGATGAGCGGGGTGTGGAACCAGGGCCGAGTGAGGCACATTCAGCAGTCACCCCACCTTCTGAGGCTCAGGGCAGTCAATCCCCCAGTCCCCACAGGGTTGTCAAGATCCTGGATCAAAATTTTTCCTCAGGTGCCTTCCTTCAACTATGAAAACCACAGACCAGGGGGCCCAGCAAGGTGGAGCATTTCCTTGTCCTGTGAAACCATACACACCACTTCAGCTTCTCTGCCTGTGACTAGACCACGACCCTATTCCTGCAGCGGGAGGGACAGAGAGCCTGCCTTTAATGTCTCTCATTTTCAAAAGCAGCTTGGATCAGCTCAGACTTACCCATTCTTCCCAGGTGCCAGTAGGATTCTTTTTCTTGAAGGGTTCCAGCCTTTTCAGGATGGTCTGACAAGCTTCCTAAGAACACATCCACCACATACCAGACATATTAATCTTCTGCATTTCCTGGCCCAGGCAAGACCCCCAGGACCTCAGCGAGGCCACCTCCAAGTAATGCTGTGCCATTCAGATAGCCTTTCCACCTTCTCAGGAACGACTGAAACCCGGGATGGAAGCCACAAGACCCCGCCAAAGGAAACGGCATTGACCCTTGCTGGGAGAACACCCAGTTCTTAGGCTACAGAAGATGAAATATTTGAGGGTTCTCAAAGGAGATGACTTCTCCCATCAAACCATTTTCTTAATTACATCCCTCACGTGGAAAGAGAAGCAAGTGAGTCTGACCTGGCCAACGCCAAAATCCAATTCCAATCTCAGTCCATAGTCTTACAGCCAGTTCTAATGCTGGGGAGTATCTTTCCAGAACGCTCCCTGTGACCCTCCAAATCTCCTCCCCATCCTACACTCATCCTTCTTGGCTTTAATGGAAGCGATATGGCTCTTAGGTATCTCTTTCAGCTTGGTGTCAGGAGGAAGAGCATTCTCCTGGATAAGAGAGCCCAGGCATGGCCACAGCCCAAGAGCCTACGAGGACCATTCCAGCTCCCACCCCAGGGTTCTCTCTGGGCCCAAAGCCCTGGGCTGGCCCTCAGCTCTGGTGGCTGCCCAGGCCCCTTACTTACATAGATAGCCTGTCCATTGAGGTCAGAGCTGACAGAGGCGGCCGTGGGAGAGGTGTTCGGCACGGTGTTAGTGCTCGTCTCACTGATGTAAATCTTAGAGATGGGGATTTTCAGAGCTCTGCTGGCCACCTGGGAAAAAGAGACAATATCACCCTCTCAGGGAGGGGTTAGCACGGGGCTTGGATGCCTTCTTCCCAAGCCAGACTCAGGTTCGCTGTTGCAGGCAACAAAATAATTTTATAAACTATAATCCTATTGATACTGGGATGTTTTCATACCTGTCTCAGTTTGAAGCAGAACTTTATGGATTGATTTTTTTGGATAAAAAAATTCATAAACCCAATGGTGACTCACAGCACTTTTTAAAGCTAACCTTGGTTTTTAATTTTTTTAATTTTTTAAAAGATTTTATTTATCTATTTGACAGAGAGAGATACAGCGAGAGCAGGAACACAAGCAGCGGGAGTGGGAGAGGGAGAAGCAGGCTTCCCAAGGAGCAGGGAGCCCGATGCGGGGCTCGATCCCAGGACCCTGGCATCATGACCTGAGCTGAAGGCAGATGCTTAAAGACTGAGCCACCCAGGTGCCCCTAACCTTGGCTTTTTAAAAAAAAAAAAAAATTTGGCCAGTCCATGAGCCAAGCAGGTGTGCCAACTCTAACCCAGTTCCAATATCCGAGCTCCACTGTGTGGGGGAAACTGGCTACCTTTTTACCCACCAAACACCCACTTATACACTGTTAGGGAAGGGCATCCAAAAGATGTGACCCCCAGTTGACCCTTGAGCTAGACCTGGGGAATCGGAGGCTCCTCACCCCTTCCCCTGTCCTTGGAATATGGGTTCCGCTTGCCTTTCCTGCTCCCAAAGGCTACTCCAAGGACACGGCCTCCAAGGATGATGATGTGGGGTTGAGCACACCTGCACAGGACCTTAACTAAACCCAGTTAAGGCCTCTCTCTCTATGAACTTTTAAGACTCGGTGGGCAGGCGTGGGGATCATTCATCTTGCCACCACCCAAGGCAAGTCTCTTCTGTAAGTTCCTTTTGCTTATTAAAACTGTGACCTGCCAACCTGGGCCTCTTTCTTCTGTCTCTGAGTAAAGGGACCAGTGTCCGATCACACCCGGGAAGCTCCCCCAGGAGCTTGCAAACCAACACAATCACAGAGCCCTAGAATGTTGGCAACGGAAGTGACCTCAGGGGTCACCTGGTCAACCCCTTTGCACAGATGAGGAAACAGAGGCCAGGAGGGGAGAAGACTTGCCCATGACCTCATGTCGGCAGAGCCTGGGCCAGAGCTGGGGCCTGCTTCTCCTTCTGCTGTGTGTCGCGGCTCAGCATCTCACCACACCCTCCCTCCCCCGGAAGCCACAGGGCCAGAGAGGGCTCCCAGGCTCCAGGTTGCTCACCTGGATCATCTTGGTGTGCAGGCCTTGGCCCATCTCCATGCCCCCGTGGGCCAGCAGCACGGAGCCATCTGTATACACATGAATCAGGGCTCCTGCCTAAGGGAATACAAGGACACCAAACACAAAATTCGGTAAATCCTAACTCAACTTGAGGCTTGGGACCAACGGTGCTGGAGCCCAGGAGGAAGAAAACCAGGGGCAGCATTTTGGATAGAAATCTCAGATGAAAACTGAAGCGGTATAAATCTTGGGATTTAATGATGTAGCCATTCAACAGTTTGTGAACATTTTCCTATTTCTCTACGTGTATCTCCCATCCCCAGAAGGAAGGAGGTCAAATAAATGTCTTTGTGTTCACTCTACGGATGAAGCCATAGGATCAGAAAGGCAGAGTAGCTGTCCGTGGCCCTACAACCAGGAAGAGTAAGAACTAGAAGTTGACCCCAGATCTCTGAGTCCCATACTGCCCTCACTGACCTATGACATTCTGGACAAACAGGAATATGCAAGTTCAACTTCATTTAAACAGCAGAGAGCCCTTCCACTCAGCTCTGTTACCAGGGACAATGGCCCTTCCCTTGCAATACTGCAGACAGAGGGGAAATGGGGCCCCAGCCCAGTGGAGAGGGACAAAATTATAAAAAGTAATTACCTGGTTCAGAAAAGGAATACTGAAGCTTATTCCAAACTTGGTAGGAATGATGCACAATCCTCTCTTCTTCCAACAATTCTCCCTGGAGAAGAAGGGAGATTCTCATAGAACCTTCTCTATCATGTTTGTGTCAGCTCATAGTTTCAGACAACATCTTTGCAAAATTGGAACAAGGCAACCTTGAGCTGCCCACATAGTACTTCTCATAACTGAGTTATGCCCCACTTAGGTAAACCAAATGAGAAAAGTCGGATTTGGGTTCTGGGTCCTTCCGCACAGCTGAAGCAGGGCCCACCCCTGAGAACCTGGACTTCAGAGTATTGTCACTTCCCCCCAGAGTGGAGTTGAGATGGGGTCAGGGTGCCCTGGTGATCTCGGACTGTGACTGTCCCAGGATGAACTCTGCTCAGTGATGATACTGGTAACACCTCCTTGGCGCTTTCTACTTGGTTTTCTGGGTAAGTCAGTGAGGAAACAGAGCCAGTGTCATTATCCCCATTGCGCAGATGTTGAAACTGAGGCCCAAGCTGATGGCGTGACGGCAAGGTCATATTTATAGATTCATGTCAGAGGCAGACGTATAACTGTGGTGTTCTGAGTTCTGGGCCGGTGTGCCCCTAAGGTGGACAAATGCATAAAGACGAACCATACTGATGGGCTATGATGCTGAGGGCAGGCTGGAAGCCTATCTGCTCCCAGGCTCAACATCATTTCAGGATCTTAAAGAGATGGCTACAAAAGGGGCAGCACTCAGCACTCCCACAAGTTATCTGTTAAATTCTTAGCCTGGTATTCTGAGTTCAGCAAAGAGGCTGCAGAATAGGAGACCTGAGAGAGCACCAGAACACTGGACTCCTCCCCTCCCCGTGCTTACTCATTGAACTTGTCAATCTCACTCCTCCGGGCGTGATACTGAGAGCTTGCGAGGCACTCATCCCAGCACCTGGACAAGGTGAACGCCTCAAGCTTCTGGTTGAAGTGTGTCAGGTCCCCTTCCTTATACAGGTTTTTCCTCCGCACCTTTGCAAGGAGAGAGAGACACTGAGGGCTCGCTGGTGGCAAGGGATGAAGGGGTACAACCTCAAGTTAAGCTTCTGACCCCCTCCACAGCACCTGCCTCTCCTCTGCCCCCCTGGGAGATGCCCAAGACACAAAGCCACTGTCCCCTCAAAGTAGGTTAACCCCTCTGACCCGCGCCACCAAACTCCCGGCTGACTCACTTCCTCTGCAGGCAGCCCGCAGGTCAGAGCGACTTCACTCATCCAATACTCGGCAATGAGCATCCCCTGGGGCCCCCCAAAGCCCCGGAAGGCTGTGTTGGAGGGCAGGTTGGTCTTGCAGAGCCGCCCAGTGCCCAGGATGTTGGGGATTTTGTAACAATTGTCCATGTGGAATAGGGCTCGTTCCATTATCTGGAGCAGAAGAAACCAAAATGGGAGAGAAGAGTGCGCCAATGTCATTGGCTCCTCAAAAAAAGGACTTCAAGGGCTGCACCCTCTTTGTCTTCCCCAGCCCTGCTTGGCCCCTCAGGCCCAAGTTACTTCTTCCCTGGTATGCAACCCAGGACTCCTGACTGGGCTCCCAGCCTCTGTGTCTCTCCATCCTCTAACCTACTCCTCAAACGAAAATATAAGGTCATCTCAGCTCAACCACTTGCTTAAAAATGCCCCTTACTCTCTTTGGAATGAAGTCTGTATATCTTTCAGCATGGAATTCAAGACTCTTTATGACCTTCCCCCAGTGTATTCTTTATCCTCTGACTATACATATGTTCCTCTTACCTGGTATGCCTCTCCTCACCTTACCCACCTACTACCTAACATCCTCATTCAGCTCCTCCCTGGGGAAGCCCTTCCCAAACTCTCCAGTTAGGATTGATCACTTGCCTCTTCCAAAAAAAAATAGGTGATCTTATGAATTAATTTTAAAGTAGTTCGTATTCCCATTAGAGTTGTATGGCAAACAGTTTCAAGAGTCAAATATTTCTGTAAGTTTGTGTTATGCAAAACAGCAACCCCCACTTTCCTTCTTTCTACTCCACTTACAGTTCTCCTAGCTCATTCTTTAGCAGCTCTTTACATTAACTTCCACATCTCTAAATAATGCCTTACACTGAAACTTCTTGATGTTTTCAGCTGTAGATGCTTAGACTGTTTTCTTGTTACAGAAAAGGGGGATTTCATTCCCGCCTAATCCCCTTCCCCTGAAAATACATCACCTTCCTGTCCCCCGTCCTCCCCATATAGTTCTATTTGGATCTGATCAATAGTCAGTTTGATATCATCCGTAAACATTACTGACAGCTGAACCACATAGTTATACTATGATTACTTCTCTCTTTCTTGATAACATTTCTCCCCCCCTGGAGTTAACAATTATCTTTACTTTTTAATTTTCTTAGTTTTCTATGCAATTATTACTAATCAACTTAAAGTTTTCCCCAGTGCTAGAAATCTGCTCTCAAGATGTTTGAACACTTTAGACTTTCTAGCAGCCTTATCTTTTTAAAGAAATTGTTCCTGGAGCCTTCTGGTCGACTCCAATTTCAACGGGCAGCCCATTAGACCCACTGTTCAGCTGTTACCTTGGGATCTTCCTCTCACATTCATCCCAGATTGTCTTTGCCTCTCTCCATATTGAATCTCCCCTTCCTGGAACCCATATCTTCCCCTTTCCTAGTCATACACCCTTATTTTGTTGGAGTACATCTTTGAATATCTTCTCAAAAAAAAAAAAAAGTGTGTAGAGAGGAACATTTGAGACTTGCATGCCTGAAATGTCTTTCTGAAACTCTCATCCTTAATGATTCGGCCATATATAGGATTCTAGGTTGGAAATAGGTCTTCCAGTTTCCCTCAGCATTCTGAAGGCATTTTACTGGCACATCCTAGCTCTCCAGTATTGACAAATCCAATCAATGTCCTTCCAATTCTTGGAAACAGTTCTGCTTTTCTCCTTCCTGAAAATTGTAAAATCTTCTTTATCCCCAGGTTTCTCAAAGTTACCAATGATGTAACTTAGCATAGGTCTATTTTCCTTCATTGTGCTGGTTACTGGACAGGCTCTTTTAATCTCAAAATGTATGCGCATCAGTTTGGGGGGATTTCCTGAGTCACTTCCTGACAATTTCCTCCTCTTTCTTGTTTCCATTCTTTCTCTCTGAAACTTTGATTATTTGGATCTCCTGGACGAGTCCTTGAATTTTGTAGTGTCTTCTCTCCTATTTTTCCATATTTTTTGTCTTTACTTGGGGAGATTTGCTCAAGTTTCTTCCAACCCTTCTGCTTTCAGAGTTTTAATTCACCAGAGTTCATTTTTATTCTCTGACTGTTCCATTTTTATGGCATCCTATTCTTTCTTGAAGGTATAATAATTCATCTCTCTGATGAGACCAATGGCAGCTTTTATTTGTTTGTTTCATTTGGGGTTTGGTTTACTTCCCTGTGTATAGACTCTCTTTCCCACAGGTTGCTTTTTGTGTCTTTGGTTATTTCAGTCTTAGGCATCCTAGATGCTTTTAGTATGTCTCAATTAATTCCACTTTTGCTTTCCCTTAGCACTCTATCAACTTGTACTTCTATTTCATTTTGTCTTTTATTATCTGTCTCCCCCACCACACTGTGAACTTCCTGAGGGCAGAAACAATGCCGTATATTCTTTATGTTGCCACCCTAGGCACTCAATAAATGTTTGCTGGATTGAATTTAAAAGCTTCTAAGGTCTTTGGGGACAAGCACTGTATCTTTTTCAACCTGATTTTTCCTACAACACCAAGAGGCATGTGTCGCAAATGGTGAGAATGCTAAATGTGTTTCTTTTTTTTGAGACGTTTTCACACTAGATCTGAAGTGTGAAGTTTTCTAATTGAGCCAGTTAGCCCCTAGCAAAGAAGAGAGGCACAGGGGGTGTGGATTCATGGGAACTTCTGTTTTTCCTGAAATGTGACTTATTTTTACAAGAAGAATCTATGCATATATAACTAATATGGTTATAAAATTAAGATTTTTAAAAAATTATAAAAAGTAGTATCACAAAGGTAACCATTAACTTTCAAAATCAACAAAAATACATGTCTACATAAGACTCAAAGGAGGGGGGCGCCCGGGTGGCTCAGTAGTTAAGCAACTGCCTTCGGCTCAGGTCATGATCCTAGAGTCCCTGGATCGAGTCCCGCATCGGGCTCCCTGCTCGGCAGGGAGTCTGCTTCTCCCTCTGACTCTCCCCCCTCTCATGTGCTCTCTCTCATTCTCTCTCTCTCAAATAAATAAAATCTTTAAAAAAAAAAAAAAAGACTCAAAGGAGGGGCGCCTGGGTGGCTCAGTTGGTTGAGCATCTGCCTTCTGCTCGGGTCATGGTCCCAGGGTCCTGGGATCGAGCCCCACATCAGGCTCCCAGCTCAGCAGGGAGCCTGCTTCTCTCTCTCCCCCCTGCTTGTGCTTTCTCTCTCACACTCTCAAATGAATAAAATCTTTAAAAAATAAATAAATAAATAGCCTTTATCCATAAAGGCTAAACACTGGAAACTCAAATGCTCATCAAGTGGTGAATGGAAAACAAAATATGGTCTATCCATATGATGAAATATTATCAACAGAAAAGAATGAAGGACTAATGCATACTATAACATGGATGAACCTAAAAACTTTAATCTGAGATAAAAAGCCAGACACAAAAAATTACATAGTATATGAGTCTGTTTATATGAATCAACTACAAGAGGAAAATCTATAAAGACAGAAAGTAGACTGGTGGGTGTCTAGGCCTGGGGTTGGGTGGGGGTGAGAACAGGAGCAACTGCAAGAGATCACTTTGAAGTGATGAAAATGTTTGAAAACTAGATCATGATAATGGTTGCATGACTCTTTAAATTTACTAAAAACCATTAAATTATATACTTCAAATGGGTGAATTTTATGGTGTATAAACTATACTTCAATGAAACTGTTACTAAAAAAAGAAATTCAATTCATTACTTAAAATTCAAACATTACAAAAATGTGTTATATAGGAAATGACAGTGAGTGCCCCCCCCCTTGTCCCACCCAATCATTGTTTAGTGTATGTTCTTTTGGAATCTTCCATGCATATCATTATATATATATATATATATAATAGAGGCATATGTTAATTTTACATACACATACATGCAATATCACCAGACTATGCATCAAGTTTTGTAACTAACTTTGCTTGTTTGGCAAAGTATCTTGAAAAAGCAGGAAGGGTTTCCAATCAGGAAGGTAATATGATTATCTTTGTGCTTTAGAGATGAGCCAAGGGTGGAGAACCTGAGGATGGGGACCAATGGGGAGGCTACTACCACAGTAACAGGCAGGAACTGAGGAGGCCCATGCCAGGATGGCTGTGGGGCCCACCCTTGACCTCCCAGTCACCCCCCCGCCGGGATGCAGGGGTGCCTTGTACTTACACTCTGGGAGAGATCCAAGGTGTTCCCCGCATTGCTGTAGTGCTCCACCTTCAAAGCCACCACCTTCCCATCCTTCATGAAGCCAACCTGTTGAGGAGAGGGGTTTCTCACCAGTGCCCTTCCTCTGCTAACCCGAGTCATCCCCTCCCACCTATGCTACCTGGAGGAAGCAGAAAGAATAAGACATCACACTGTGAAAACGAGGTCACCAGAGCTTAACAGGTGAAGCAGAGAGGAACTAACATCTCTCCAGTGACGTTCCATGGCTCCTCAACCCTGGACACACCTTCTCCCCACACTCCTCCTTCCTCCTACCTACTCCTGGCTTCTGGTTGTGTGAGAGGGAGTGAGGAGGCAGAGAGGGGAGGGCTGGGCAGAAAAACTGAGAAAGATACTGGAGACATCCCGTACAGCATTTGGCCAGCAGACACCAAGTCACCCCCCAAACAAGCATGAATGTGCTTTCATATCCCTGACCTTATGTGGCCATCAGAACAAACTTTACAGGCCATTCCATAAGTGAGGAACTGGGACTCAGGAGACCGAGTTCCTTTCTTTGGGCCCACATGAATTTGGGAATAAGGGAAATATGATCCCTTTGGGGGAGTTCAATCATGAAACAAAATCAGAAGAGGTCAAAGGAGAGATGTTCAACGCCGGCTCATGGAGAGAAGGACTCCCAGACTGGGATCTGGCAGGGTATGCTGGTGTTTAGAGGGACAGGATGCATGGTGATCCAAAGGGACCCAGAAAAGGGACCATCCCACAGAGGAACTGGCAGTGACCAGCCATATACGGTCTGATGGGGCAGGTGCCCACCCTAACAACTTGGGCCTGTCCAGGCCCTGGGCAGTTTCATTTCTCATTGTAAATTACTAAGCACTAAGCAGTCGTTCTGGTTTTTATATCAGGCAGTGAACACATGAACATTAGAACATTCTGCAGGATGGATTTACCCCCGGGCTGCTGAAAAGTCATGCTTCTCAGTCTGAGTGGACAAAGACCAGATATGGACCAGAGCAAATTCACAAAAGGCATAGATACCACGCTGGGACATCACTTGGGAGGTGGCCAGCCAGCATCACCCCTCTATGTTGCTGTTGGCCAATTTGAATTTTTCTCGTGGCTATTTCTTCTTTGAACTTCTACAAGTAGTCATGAAAAATGTTAAGAGTATGTCCCAGGATCCCTAGACCTTCATCCCCAGCTTTCCCAGTGAGATGGCACTGTCCCTCCCATCCCCTGCATAGCTGCCGACATCTGGAACCTTGTATTTGGCCAAGAAGGGATGTCTGCCGCCAGTTATCAGCATGTCCTCATCACGATCCAGCATGCAGCGCACAGGGCGGCCAGTCCTGAGGGAGGCATCAGAGGGTTAGAACCCCGGGAGCCTCTGCAATGGCCCATTCTTGTCAGTCCCAGGGATGAAAACAGCACAGGACAATTCTCTTTCCACCTGGCACACGCAGACCTGTGCTTGGCTGCCTCGCTGTCTAGCTGTGTAGGCACTGTGCTGGACAAGGCAGGGAATAGAAGGATGTGAGGTATGTCCTGGCCCCGCAGGGCCCTCACAGCCAGATAGGGAAGACAAGACACAGATCCATGCGTGGAACACAAAGAAACAGGGTATTACCCTCATCCCAATGCCCAAGAGCTCTAAAAACAGAAGGCTGGGAAAATTCAAAGCAAGGGGAATCTACTTCTTAAAGGGGGAAATCCAGAAAGCCTTCCTGGCAGAGGCAGCCTATTCTCCTTCCCAGGAACTGGCAGGGAGGACTCACTTGTGTGCAGCCAGGGCCACTGCTGTGGATACCACAGTGCTCCGGGTCTCTTTCCCTCCAAAACCTCCTCCGATTCTCTTCACTCGGACCAAAATCCGGTTTGCTGGAACCCCCAACATGTTTGCAACAAAGCTCTGTGGACAAAAGAAAAATTACTTGCACTGAAGGTATCATCTGGACTTACTTCAGGCCTGAGCTGGAGCCTGTCCGACATCCATGAGCCTAATTACTGCTGTGAATATGGAGACTTTCCTTGATTCCAGAAGCTCCCCCTCCCCCTACGTACCCAGGCAGCCATTGAGCTGCTGGTGTTGGGATCCAGCACTCCAGACCCTCAAATCCCCTTCTGGCCCAGCCCAGATCTCCCTTTCCCCATGTCCCACACTGCCATGCCCAGTCTGCCACACTCCCCAGTGTCCTCCCCGGGCCCCGGAGCTGACCCACAGGACGCCTACCTGGGTCTTCATGGTGTTCTGTGTAGACACAAAGAGCTCCATCTCCCCCTGCTCGCCTTTCGGGACAGCGATGGTGCAGTGAGTCTCCAGGTAGAAGTGCTCTTGGCCACCAATGTGCACCTCGCCTGGGGGAGCAACAAGACCCCCACAGTGATCCTGAGTTTGCTCAAGGAGATCATGCTCGCCCTGGGCCCTGGGCAGGAACCAACCGCTCACAGGTCACCTCCAGGTTCCCAACATGGGTGGAAAGGGTCTCAAAGCCTTAGCCATCTGGGAGCCGAATCCCCCACCCCAACAAAGAAACCAGAATGATACCAAAATGCAGCACGCATGACGCTTTCTTTCACTGCAAACATTAAAGACTTTTAAACTATTATTGTAAAATTTTGGGAAAGGTAAAGAAGGAATTAACAGATGTGACTGAAAAGCTGAAAATGAGATCATCTTCTGAAACTGAAGGTATTCGGCCAACTGGAAAGCTGGCTCAGCAGAGACTTAGCAGTGCACGAGGGACCGTGTAGGTGACAATTCCAGAAGGGGTCTGGTCGGCAGCCCTGCGCTGTGTGGGAGCTAGAGGCCTAACTCCATGGTGTGGGGGTGGGGAAGGAGGGGGGGAGGGCAAAGGAGGGGGAGAGGGGGAGAGCCCTGGCTGCAGATGTGTGAGGACTGCCTGCGGGCCCACAGTGGGGGGCCAGGATCTGTGGCTGCTACTTTCCCTGGACAGTCTTCCAAATCGACATACTACCAGTTCCCAAGAATCCCTTAGGTCTAATCTAGCCTAGAGACTGGAGGGCAGAGATGAAGATGACAGAGGGTCGTTCCCTGCCAACTGTCTACTATTTGGTTACAAATGTCAGGAGGACTCTTCTGGTAAAAATTCACTCCCCTGCTCTAGGACTCAAGGTCCAGCCCTTGAATTTAATTCATAAACCAGGGCCAACTCGTGCCTGGGACCCCATGGTACCGGCTGTACCTGAAACAATATTGTCTGCTTCCGAAAATCCCTTCATGAGGTCTCCTTTCCCAATCTTCAGCTCAGACCCATAAAAGGAGTTGTTTTTTATAGCATCCTGAGGACCAGAAAGAGGCTTCAGTGAGTGGACTTTCAGAGGAGAAGGAAGGTCGTTTTCGACCTGGGAAGAGAAGCTGCTGGAACTCCCTCTCTCTTCTCACACAGACATCTCTACAAATGTCTTACACAGACTTAAAGTAAGCTTGTGTGTGGCCCAGGGGGTCGCATTCCTCCATTTCCTCAGAGATAGGTGGACAACCTTGAATCTTGAGGAAAAGTGGGGTCCCTCAGGGAACCAATGGGAGCTGGCATTGGGAAGGAGGAACCTAATTTGGCCACTAGTGGACTGAGTCTGGGACCATGATGGGGAAGGTTTCGGAAGACCACACAATCCTGGGACTGGAAGAGATTTAAAAATCCTCCCTAAAGGATCCCAGTAAAGGTGCCTCCAGGCACAGGGAGCTCACCCATTTCCATGTGGCCCTTTCTCAATTACCTCAATTGTGATAATGGCGGGAAGTTCTTCATAGGTGATTTTCACCCCTTGAGCAGCTCTCTGTGCATGTTCTGGGGTGTCGGTGACCACAGCACCAATGATGTGCCCAACACAGGTCACCTGGGAACAGAGCCAGACTGTTAAAGAATATCACGTGTTCTTCACGAAGCAAATTATTTTGGATTGTTCAAAAGGCAAAGGAAGTCTTTGCCCCCACAGTTTCCTTAAGGTACCTTTCAGGAATGCCCTGGAGTCTTTTCATGTCTTTGTCCTACTATTTGGGACTATGTGCTTCTTCATAAGTGTTTAGAATCAGTGGAATTGGAATAGGACTTGGAGATCACTAGTATCAGGATGGTAAACTCACTTCATCTCAAAGACCAATTCTGATGATTTACTACTGGCAGCTTGTTGAGAAGTTGCCCAGGATAAAATGTGGCAATTGATTAGTCATGTCGTGAGCAGGAGAACGGGAGGTATGGCAGCACGAAGTCTCTCTGTTGACTCAGATCCACTCCAGCACCCTTGTTCTTAGGGGAAAGAGATGCAGACCCAGAAGGCAAGATGACAGTCTTGCCTTGGCACATTGCTAGACCGCGACTAAATCTTAGCGCCAACTTCCAGTTTCATTCTCTTCTGCCACCCCACTCTCTTTTATCTTGTTTCCAGATTTACACCAAAAGCTTCTCAAAGGCAGTACTCGTGTCTTATACTTCATCTAGATGCCGAGAAGCAGTAGTTTCCAAATGCTGGTTCTTAGACTGGATGACCCATAAACCAGTTTTTTGTTAGATTTATAGAATAAGGATTGTCATTTTCTCATTACTTAATGATTCAATTCCTTCACAGGCAATTTTCTTCCAATATTCCCCAAAATATATACCAAAAAAAAAAAAAAATGTCCAATTCATCACTTTGGAATATGAGGTTTCTGACACTAGAAACCCATACTGTCTCTGATTGTTATCTCTTGAGGACCCAGTTAAGTTGTTGACTTAATTGATTAGGGCTGTGGTGGTTATACTTGGCTGATTCTCACTACCCATAATGCTAGCAGTGGTCTTAGAGGCTCTTGAAGTTTGTAAAAGTAATTTGTTCTTCTGTCAGATGGAGTTCTTGTGTCTCATGGTTGTAGTTTTTGATTGCTCTCCTTCACTTGCACATTAATAAGAAAGTGAATTTGCCCTTCAGCAACACCTGCTCATCTCCAAATTGCATTTGATCTGTACTGGAATCGTAAAGTGACTGAGAACTATCCTAGAAGTATATGGTTTTTCGTAGCCGCCATTTTGAATGTTTGGAAAGTGTGTGTGTGTGTGTGTGTGTGTGTGAGAACTCTGTATATCAATAGGTGAACTTTCATATAAGTGAATTATCAATACACATAGTGATGGTATTGTGATTTCTATTCTGGTTAGTTTGTTTGCCACATTTTTATTTTCTTTAATAAAGGAACTTAACATCAAACCCCTAAGAACATAACTGGTAGTTCAAAAACAATCACCAGTCTTGTTTTAATGTCACTTTGGCTGGGACTCATCCTACTATGTGCAATTAGCAACCATCAGTTAAATAAACAAGTAAACACTAAGTGAAAGTTTAAAGTGCCACCAGACAGACTCCATCCCTTTACCGATTGTCCTGCACCCTGGCCAATCGGATGATGGCCACAGTATGTGCAAATATGGAATCTTTTCAAGATTAGGGATTTGGAGGCATGAGCATAAATTAAAACTCAAGCAAGCGTTCATTCCACTAACTTCATATCTGAAAAAAATCCAAGACCTACCTCATCCTTTGCAAAGACTGTTTCATCATTAAAAATTCCTGTTTTATTACTTCCAGGAACATCCTCAGCAGAGATAAAGCAAACAAACCCTGGCACCTTCTGAGCTTCTGAAATATCTATGCACCTGCAAGAATGAGCACAGTGAGGGGCCCAGGCAGGAAACCAGAGCAAAAGACCCACCACCCCACTGGATACCTCTGTCCTCACACTGATGGTTTTTCCTCCACTTGAATTCCTCCTTTCTCCACTTCTAGTCTGTTCTATTCTATCCCATCCTATATTCTATATCCTATCTTATCCTATCCTATCCTACCCTATCCTATTCTGCAAATGCTGATTGAATGCTTCCCCTGTGAAGGCCACCATGCTGAGTGCTGTGGGGGATGGAAGATGAACAGGACAGCCCGCCCCCATGGACCCTCTGTGAGGGAACTGAATCACAGTGAGTAGCATTGACTCTTGAAAGCTCCAGCTCAAACCCACATCACAGCTAATTCCCACACTGAAACAGCATGTTGGGGCCCTTGCTGCACCACTGATCACATGGCCCTGAACATCGTCACACAGCCAAATTTCTCTCCTCACCTTCATGGAGCTATCCCAGAACGGCAGGGCCCCCCGGCCCTCAGCAGTCCTGAGAGGGAGAATGCCTGGAGACTGCATCACTTATAACAGTCACAAATATGTACTGCTCACTCTGGCCCGGGCCCCCATGGGGAAATAGCACAGAGGCACCTCAGAGAAAAGTATGGAAACTATTCTGAGTACCAACCAACTTCCAAATGGGCAAGCCACATCACAGCCCCCAGAAAGTCATTGTCATTATTCCCAGGTTACATTTGGGGAACCTCAGCTCAGGGAAATTAAGTGGCTTATCCAAAGTCACCCAGCCAGAGAGCAGCATTGCTGGGGTTAGGCACGAGATTAGGTTATAAAAAAGCCCAAGCCAGGTCCACTTCCGCTATACCTTACTGCCCTCCACGTACACACAGCCGGGAAAGCCCGGATCTTTGCAGTTGCTACAGAGTCCCCCGTCCTCCTACTATATTCATTCACACACCGCTCTGGTGGAGCAAAGTTCTCTGAATGTAGACAATGTGGATCGTGGTCAGTGAGGTCAGTATGAGCTCAAGACAAGGACAAAGGCAAATGAATTTACCCTAAAGCAGGCAACCGTATCTTCTTAAACTTTTTTTTTTTCTTTTTTTTTCTCAGAGAGCTGGAGGGGTTTACTTATCTGTTAGGTTTTATCTGTGTCCATGTTACTATTCCCAGAGCCTGTCTCCAGGTGGCTCTGAAGAGACTGGGTTGCTAATCCCTGCAGGGGCGGGACCCAAGAAGGGTTTCTCCGTTCAGCAGGCTCTGCGTCTAATGCCCACGCACAAATCACAGTCAGCTTCTGGCCTGAGCATCCAGCGGCCAGTGCTGCCTGCTTTCAAACTCTGGCTTTGCCGCCGACTCTGGGATGCGGGGCAGGTAACTGACCGTGTTTGTGCCTGTCTCCTTATCTGGAACATGGGGATAACAGGACCTGCCGATAGGGTTGCTGAGAGTAGTAAATGTGCCAATCTGTGGAAAATGCTTTAAACCAAGCTGCAGCAAATATTAAGTGCCCTATGAGCGTTGGGTATTATTGTTATTATCATAGAGGTGGCCATTCTTGTCATTTGGGTTCTCCAAGTTCAACAAACAGGTACAAGTGATTATTCTCTGCTAGGTCCTTTGTGGACTCCATCACTGATCCTCATGAAAACATCCTATTGTGAATGGGGAAACTGAGAGCTGAAGCATGCAGGCCAACGTCTCGGTGGCAAAGCGCCGGAGCAGGGACACAATCTCTAAGGCCATGCACTTCCCCTTAATACTGACTCAAGTCCTCCTGAAATTCGGCATTGACGTTTAGCCCAACATCAAAGTGCAGATCTAAGCTGTTCCTGTTAAAAGCTCCTCACTGCTTTTCAGGCCACGTGTAATCTCCCGGTTCAGCATCCAAGGCTTCCCTCATCGGGCCCCTATCTATACCTCCAATGTCATCCCCTCACCCTCCCAGGCACTACTGAGCCCCCGAAGCCTCCGGCTCCTCCCCGGGCTGGTTTCAAGACGAGTCCCCATGTTCCTCTCCAGACCGGAAGGCCCTGGATGAGCCTCCCAGGGCCCTTCCCCACGACGAGAATATTTCCTATACTCACGTGATCTTGGCATGGGCCTTGGTGCTGGTGACCAGCCGGAGGGACAGCTCATTCTCGTAGCGAGGGATGTCATCACAGTACACAGCCTCCCCAGAAGCCTGCATGGCCGCGGCCAGGTGGGGCAGGGGCCGGCCCACCATGTCCTCCTCTGACTGACCCTCGGGCACCTCCTGGAACAACATGGTCACCAGTCAAGCTGAGCTGCGGAGGACAATGTTTCCCTACAGGCGCAGGGAAAGTATGGAGAGCTTCAAGCCAAAGCACACCTGAGGAGTGAGGACGAAGGCGGCAGGAGGGGCACAGGAACAGAAAGCAGATAAGAAGTCATTAGAAAGGAACTCAAAGTATCACTCTACAAGGAACAAAAAATAAATAACTAAAGAGGAACCTCTATGTCCATTCATTGAGGATGGAGTAAAAAGATTCTGCTATATGCATACAACGCAATAGTATGCAACTGTTAAGACATACTTTTGAAGAATTTTAATGAGAAGAATGCTCATGTGAGGTGTAGAAACAGGCTATAAAACATTGTGTGTGTGTGTGTGTGTGTGTGTGATCATTTGAATTCTGTAGGACAAAAATATACATGTTATAAATGTAGTATATACACGTCTACGTATGCACAGGAAAAAATGGAGAGAAGTAAACAAAAATGGAATGATTTTCTCTTGGAGGTAAGATCTTGGGTGATCTTTGTTTTCTTCTTCATATCTTTCTGTACTTGCCAAAATGTTCTAAAATGTATTTATAATAAAATTCTGGTTTTGTGTTTTTCAAAGTAATAATAATAATGGCCAATATTTTATTGAATGTTTAATACATGCCAGGAGCTATCTAAGCTATTCACTTGTACTGATACATTTAATCCTCAGAGCCATCTTATGAAAGAGATGCCATCATTATGCACATTTGCAGGTAGGCATACGTAACTTGTCCAAAAGGTACAGAGTCGAAGTGACCTGTCCTAAGTTATAGTTATGACATGGCAGAGTTTGGATTTAAATCCTGGCAGTCAGGCCCCAGAGTTCACACTTTGGACCACCATACTCTAGTGCAGGGGTCCACAAATCGTGGCCTGTGGGTCAAATCTGGCCCACTGGCTGCTTTTATAAATAAAGCTTTATTGGTACACACACGTTCTTTTATGTATTACCTCTGGCTGCTTTTAGGCTACAATGACAAAGTTGAGGAGTTGCAACAGAGACTGTATGGCCCACAAAATCCAAAATGTTTATAGGAAAAGCTAATCCTTTATCTAGTACTTCTCAAAAAGTTGCTGTTTTGTTTTGTATCCATGTTCAGGAGAACGCCTGGCTTTGCACACTAGCCCCACGGAGGTACCAGAAAAGACAAAATGGAAAAAAAAAAAGTTTTTTCTTTTTCTTTAAAGAGCAGGTGAAGATGAGAGTAATCCCAAGAGAGAAATTTAAGTAGGGAAAGGGGAAGCTTCATCAACATGAATATGATTCCCATTTGCTTCACTGGATATCTATGCAAAGCAGTAAGGAGTTTTGAGCACCTATATCCAACTCGAGTCGGTCATTCACCAATGGTTAGCGTCATCTGATATGCCCTGCAAGGGCCCGTGATATTAGGCAGCCATCATGTATACTCACTTGGAAGAACTGGACATTGGCTGGAGGGTCTTTCTGAAAGAGTGACGTAGCACTGGCATCAGTGGGGTCCAGCTTCGTACAATTCTGTGGAGGCAAGATAACCATGGTGATCATGACTCTATCATTGATCCCACCCTTGGTTGTCCCCAGGGGGTAAAAGTTACAACTGTTCCCCTCATCTCCTCATTTCACATGCCGTCTAGTTCTGGCTGGATCTAGCTCAACATCAGCTCGGGGGCTCGAGAACTCAGTATTTAATATCAGCCTCAGCTACTCTCCCACCCCTGCAGCCTGCACGGTGCATGGTCTGTACTTCTCCAACACATCAAATGGTTTCCCTCCCTACTGCATTTATGCACGCTGCTCTTTCTCCCCCAGCCTTGCTGGGAAAGGCTTCTTCCTCCTCATTTCTGTGGGAAATATTTAATGATATGGGAAATGTGCACAGTATCATCTCAACAGAATCAAGGGGGGCATAAAATTCTATATGCAGCATGCCTCCGAATCTGTTTAGAAAAATTATATGTTCCAGATCAAAAGCTAGGAAGATGGCAGGTCTATAGGTAGGTGGGTGGAAGGAGAGATAGAGAGAGAGGGAGAGGAAACATAATGACAGAGAGATGGACAGATAAATGTAGGAAAAAAATCAGAGAAATAAGCACTGGTTTTCTATAGGATCTGAGAGAAAAGAAATTTCAATTTCAAAAACAGTTAATTTAAATTTTTTTTAATTTAATATTTTTCATTCAAAAAATGTTTAATTTTTTTATTTTCAATTTTAACTTTTAACACATTTCTGTGTTTTCAAAGTTTTCCACAATAAGTGTATTGCTTTTATAATCAGAAGAAAATAAGTATTACAAATGTTTTTCAAAGGGGGATTTCAGTCAGCTGTCCCCACATCTGTGGAGCCTTCTCTCCTTTGTGCTCCCCATACCATCTTCTCAGTTGTTACTCTAGGCTGGCCTTTATTGACCAGGTTCTCTCCCACACGAGGCTGCCCCTTTAGCGCCTAGTGCAATGTTATACATAAAAGGTACAAAATAAACACTTGATGAACCAATGTGGGGAGACGGGCTCCCGTTCAGCCGCACCCCCTCCAGAACACACACCACCGCAGTGACCACTGGCCCCTGGCTGTAGCAGCCCCACCTCATATCCCCATTCCACAAACTACCTTCTCGTCTCACTCCACATTCCCATTCTAACTACAAAACCACAGCTGTATCAGCTATCCTCTGGAAGGATCATCTGGTCTACCCACCCCCTTTTGCAGCTTTTCCAGGGGAGAGTTCGAGAGAGTTGTGACCTATTCAGTTCTCAGGTGAGGTAATGACTCAGCCAGGAACCAGAACCCATGTCACTGATGCCCAGACCAGTGCTCTGCCTCTCAGCCACCCTGCTGGCTCCCATCTCCATGCGGCTCCCTGGGCTATGCGTCCTTCGTCCTTCGTACTTTCTCCTCTGCGCTTAGACGTCAGAAGGGAGAAGCAAATTTACCACCTGGTCCACAGTACTCCCTCACTCAGACTGGCTTCTTAAATCCCCAAACGCATCCTGCAGAGCGTCTCTATCTTGCCCCCACCCCCACACTCACCTTTTCCAAGTTTCCTTTGCCCAGTTTCTGAAGCACCGTCAGGTAGAACTTGAAGAAGAAGCTGAGGGTGAGGGTCCGCCGGAACTCCACCATGCCACCAGGGGCATCAGGGGACAGGTACAGCTCCTCCACCAGGCCTGCACACACGTCCTGCAGCAGCTCCTTGTTCCAGAAACTGCCAGAGAGCAGATGGTGGGAGAGCGCTCCTATCCGGCCCTCAGAATCATTTGTATGGCATGGGATGCTCAGGGTGACAGGCATATGAACCTTGTTTCCAAATTTGGCTCAGATACTTATAGTTTTGTAACTTTAGGCAAGTTCCTTGCCTGAGCCTCAGTGTCCTCATCTTTAGAGACACAGTAAGGAAAACACCACAAAAATAATAATACAATCTACTGAGTCCTCATTATAGGCACTAGGCAACGTCCTACGTCCCTTATATGAAACATCACTTTTCATTTCAATTTAAAAGTGCACCAGGGAAGGGCGCCTGGGTGGCTCAGTTGGTTAAGCAACTGCCTTCGGCTCAGGTCATGATCCTGGAGTCCCGGGATCCAGTCCCGCATCGGGCTCCCTGCTCGGCACGGAGTCTGCTTCTCCCTTTCCCACTCCCCGTTTGTGTTCTCTCTCTCGCTGTGTCTTTCTCTGCCAAATAAATAAATAAAATCTTAAAAAAAAAAAAAGTGCACCAGGGAAGATTTGTATACTCATTTCAGCAGCGAGACAACTGAGGCATGGGAAGGTTACGTAACTGGACTTATATAACCCAGCTGGTAAGTGCCGGAACCAGGAACTGGAACCGAGGAGCCGAACTCCAAAGGGAGGCTTTATGTATCCATGCGGTCATCGTGCGGACTACAGCGGACGGTGCCGGTGAAGGGCGCGGTCACCTGCTGCCCTAGCCTAGCCGCAGCAATAGCAGTAGAAGTCATACTGGCTGTGGTACCAACAGCAAGAGCAGCGGCTAGCCCCGGGGGGCTCCTGGTCAGGGTAGTGGCGGCGGCAGGAAGAGCAGGAGCAACAGCGGCGGGAGCGGTGGGAGGAGCAGGCGCGGTAACAAGAGGAGTAGCCCTGGCCGTAGTAATTGTAGTAGAAGCGGCGGCTGTGGCTGCAGCAGCGGCGGGACCAGCCGTAGCCACGCGGGCAGCAGCCGTAACGCTAGCGCCGCTAGGGGGCAGCAGTAGCCGGAGCAGCGCGGTAACCATGGTGATAGCGGTAGGCAGGAGTACGCTACGCTACGCTACGCTACGCTACGCTAGCAGTACTAGCAGTCGCAGCGGCCGCGGTGGCTTCTGGCTTCGCTTTGCTAGGAGCTCTCACCTTCCGGTCTGCTTCCGCGCGGTCTTGAGGGCGGAGATGGTTCTGTCGGCCATTCCGCCATAGCAAAGGGCCAGCTCCTTTACCTGCGCCGTTTCCGGCTGGAACAGGACTCTCATGCCGCAGGTCACCTTGGCTATGTCATCTTCCCTCCGGGAGGCCTGCTTGAATGCTGAGAAATACTCACCCTAAAAAAGAACAGAAGGGCTCTTGGTCCCACCTTGTCTGGCGAGGACCACAGAGGGCGAAGCTGGAGCATGGGGACACAGGGCAGGCTGAAGGGACAACGCCATCGCAAACCCGCAAGGGGCCGGTGGGGGGATTCAAAGATCCAGGCGGAACCGACTAGCACATTCTCAGAAGTTCCAGGTAACGTGCCCGGAAGCTGAGAAGGGCTGGGATTTCTCCCTGGTAGTCAGGAAAGTTGAAAGTCAAGGACAAAGGAGAACGGGGTGCTCTCGGCCAACAGCTGGGAAGAGGAAAGACGGTTTCACAGAGGCTCCTCAGAGGGCCCCAGTCCCTCACCTTCCCATCCTGCTGCCCGGCATCTGAGCCCACCCAGCCTCTCAGGGGCTGTGCCAAAACCTCTGCTGGCCTGACCGTCTCTCAAGCAGGTGCAACGAGAGCCAGGGGGTGTTGGAAGCACACCTTCAGCTGGCCGCCCGCGCACCTGCTCCCTCTAGCTTGTGCCCCCCACGGGTCTACTGGCCATGGTTAGAAACCTCGCTTCCCGAAAGACTGAGTCACACCAGGAAACAATAGCCACCTTGGTGCTTTGAACATCCCTTTCCCCCTGGATTCAAGCCAGGCCCTCTCTTGCAGGATGGGAGGGGGATGTGAGTTACTTTCCAGGTAAGAACCGTCTGATATCAAGCCCTTCCTGGGCCAAGCTCTGCTCGAGGTCTGAACTCACCCCAAATTCTGATTAACATCAAAGGTAGAAGTTTACGGGAAGGCTTATTGGAGAAAGCACAAGGAGGCCCATTGTGGAGGCCCAAAATGGCTACAGGCTTCTTCTGTTCCAAGAAGCCACAGGGACTCCTCCCCCACCCCCCCAAATCATAAAGCTAGTCCAGATTCCTGATGTCAAACATGGCCTTGGGACAGTGAGCCCAGAGCTCGAGTTTGGTTGTGGAACAGAGGTTCTAGCTGCTCACTTCCGGGACCATGCTGGTCCGAGGGGACGTTTCCGCTGGGCTGGCACGAAATGCCAGTAGCAGATTGGCTGCTGTTCTTTCTTGAGAAATCCTTCCTAATTCTGGGTATGGAAATCTCCTTTCTTTTATGAGGTGGTTTTTTGTCAGTGTCCCTATCTGGCAAAATAAAAACTGGGCAGTGCTATGCCTGTTTCCTCCTCCTTCCCCAACTCACAATTAAACAAAAGAAAAATGTACTGATCCGTGAAATACAAAAATTCTGGGAATCACTGCTCAAAAGGGTCCATAAGGACAAGCTAGGAAATCATGAAGAAGCCACCTCAGGGATGAAACAGCTCTAATTTCATTAGCATTCTCATTAAGGAGGCCAAAATCAGCCAGGGCAAACATGCCTTGTAACACTCGCTCGAGCACTAGCTGGGGTGAGACCCATAATACTCTCCATTACGGCTGGGTTCCCGGCCTCGTACAGATCACTTTCCTACAAGGCCCATTACAGAATGTGTGGCTGCTGAGGGAGGAGAGAACCGAACCAGGTGAAGACACCATAGCCCCCAAGGAACAATAGCAAGACAGCCAGAAATGCCCAGACCTGCCTGAACAGGGCAGAGAAACTGCCCATGAAGCAGAAATCCAACCGAGCCAACCCAGAGCAAGGTCAGGAAATAAACACCTCATCAGCATGTGAGGGCCTGACACAGGCAGCTTCTCCACTCAGCATGGAAACCCATCTCCTCTGACCTCCACAGCTGGATGTGTTTTTGAAACTGTGTTGCTAGCTATCAGCTGTGGATCCCCGCTGGCTCCCAGACATCTGCCTAGAACCTTATGAATTCTTGATTTCAATTTGCACAGTAACCTGCACAGTGGGTAACACTGTGCCCACTTTACAGAAGAGGAAATTGAGGCTCAGAAAGCGGACCCAATTTGCTCAGGATCACCTGTCTAGCTGTCGGTTTCACAGTCCATGGCACACCCCGTGCCCCCTACCCTGAAACTCCTCATTGTCCAGAAAGAAATAGGGTTGGTCAAAGGCAAAGTTCAGAAACAATGTTAAAGTTGAGAGATGCTAAGGTTGGTGCCCAAGGCCGACTCTGGTCTCCTCGCCTGGAGCCTAGCCTGGGTAAGAGTGATTCGGGATGCACCTGAGCACCTCACCTCCCTGCTGTAGGGGATCTCGATGGAAAGCAGGATCTCCTCCGGAGCCAGCAGGGTCTTTCTGTAGCCAGGGAAGAAGGTGTGGTCCATCTGAACCATTCTCTTTGTGCCTGTACGGAGGCCAGAGCAGAGCGGCCAATGTGAGAAAGCAGAGAACAATCCACTAGTGAATTCCCCATCCTGGTCTCTGGTGCCCACAAGTCAGAGGGAGTTTCTGGCACAGCTGGGGACAAGATCTTCCATCTGAAATCCTAACTCAAGTATGTGCTGGTGCATGTTTAACAATTGTGTGTGGGCAGGGGGCAGCCCTGACTTGTAGGATTTGCTAGTTTCTACAGTATCAATACTCCTGCTACTAATTTCAAGCTATCAGGGTGACATCAGTGAACATGACGTTGGAAAGAGGGTAGGAAGGAGTTGACACAGCAGGCCTGCTATCCTCTGAAAATCCTGCTCACAAGGTTGGCCGGGGGCTGTCCTCTGCAAACTTGGATTTCAGCAGAGTTCCCACATTCCCTGGGGAGAATGACTCACTCTGTCTAAACTGTTCATACAAACAGCATGGTGTATGCTGAACAGCTGCTTTCCTTCTGGGTGTCTGGACTTTGGTTCATGCCCGGCAGAGCTCCATGATCACCCCCAATAAGAGCCCTACGTGCTCAGTCTCCAAAGAACTTCCCGGGCAGACGGTACTTCACATGCATTATCATGATGCAACTTGTTGCTGAGGGAATGAAGTGTGTCCCGTGTGACTCCACCGGGAGTAGGCTCTGGAAGTCTGTGCCTGGTTTCCTCCAGACGGTGCCCCATGTCCTTCTCCACTTAGCTGACTTTGCTTTGTATTCTCCCACTTATAAGTCATAGTCATGAGTACAATATACTGAGTCCAGGGAGTCCTCTCTGACCTCCTATGAGTCATCAAACCTGGGGGTGGTCTCGGGGACCCTCAAACAAGGAAGATGCACTGTTATATAGCATTTCCACTCCACAGGTAGAACAGATGGGAAAAACCATAAGAGCATGGGTAATAGTAAAATAGATTCAAATAATTAGAAAGTGATGAATTTTGAGTATTTACTACCTTGCTTTTTGATATAATTTATTCTATTGTAAGTTTATATAATTCAATTTTTAATAGTGGCCATTTTAACAAACACACAGACTCCCTAAAAATCCAGCAGTTTACAGCGGCGAGACTGTGCATCCCAGCTCTAGCACACCGCAGGTAAGGATCTGCATGATAGACCCTGTTGTGAATTCTTCATAAAGACATGGTCCAGCTCTCCTGACCCCCAACCTGGGTCCATCTCCCTTGCAGTTTCCAGGGATCTGAACCTTAGGACAGACGGGTCATTGAGCTTTGGGCTCTATCTCTCTAGAAAGTGACCTATCTTGTGAGACTTCTCCCCCACCTGGCCCTCTGTCCCGACTTCTGCATGACGTAGCTCACCTGTGGACACGATGGTCAGCTTGGCCCCACTGGCCATGAACACAGGGTTGAGGTCAGAGATGGGGCTGGCGGTGATGATGTTCCCTCCAATGGACTAGAACAAGCGGAGAGTGTGTGAGAGCCCAGCCCACCCAGGAAAAGGTTGCTCTCACAACTGTCTCCCAACCACAGGGCACATGGGTGACACCTGCTGAAGGCACAAGGCCAGCCACACTCAGGCATCCAGAACAAGGTGCAAAACTTGGGATCCGAACACTTGGGATTGGATCCCTGCTCTGAAATTTACCAGTCAGTAATCTGGGTCAGCTCCTTTAAATTTGTTCGATTTCACCCAAACTTTTTCTGAAAGAGCTGAGGTGGTTTATTACACAATGAAAGCAAATGTTTCCTGGAGGTAGAGTCCAGCCGAGCTGGGGAACTCAGTGGAGCTTTCTGAGTTTCTGCCTCCTGATCCACAGAGGTGGCAGATGCTTGGGGTAGGGTGAGGGAATGGGAGTGGGCTGTTAGCTTTTTGGTTTTGTTCTAATTGAAAACAACAACCAAACCGAATGGAAGGGGTGGCTTCCCACCCAGCACTATCAGCTGTCGTGAGCCTCCAATGGCCCCGGGTGTGTGAACACCGTTAGCAAACGGGGAACTTGGGACTAGTCTGAAGTTTGGCTGTGAACAGGCAATGGCTGGACCTCTCCTTCCTCTCGGGATTGGGGGGGGGGGGTCCGCCTCTGGTTCTCCCCCAACTCTGAAAGGCAGTCCCCCTCCCGATTTGGCTTCTCCCTAACTTATCTCATCCACTTGCTGATAGCCTCGCCGAGTCCGGGAACAGGGTGGGCATGCCAACCTCAGGGGTAAAGACTGAGTCACACCGTGCATGCTTCCCAGAGCAACCCACGGGCCACCTTCATCAGAAGCATTTTCGGGCTCCATCCCAGCCCTCCTGAGTCAGAATCTCTGAGAGCGGGCCCAGGAATCTGCATTTTTAACAATCTCAGGCATTTCGAAGCACTAAAGTTTGAGGCCTGCTGGGTCTTCAGCAGAGGCCAGATGAGTCCCCTCCGCAATCTCCCCCCCCCCCCCGCTTTTGACAAAAGGCCTCGAGCCCTGAGCCTCGAGGGCCCCCGAACAAGGACTCACCGCCACAGACTTGACCTGCATCCCAGCAAACCAACGCAGCTGCTCCAGGACACCTTGGAACACCTCTGTTTTGTAGGCAGGAAGGTTGTCAACTGCTTCATGCAGTGTTTTTTCCACAGAGCTCAAGGGGCAAGAGGCTCCAAAGGAGATACCTGGAAACACAAGCTTAGAATCACAGCTCAGAAAACACTTTCATACACAGCTCCTAGGACACTCTACTGGTCCCTGAGTGAGGCTGGACCAGATCTCACGTCCTTATATGGGTGAGGAAATTAAGGCCCAGAGAGGTTAAGTGACTTGCCCAGTGCCACACAGCTAATGTAAGAGCCAGGACTCAACCACATGTCTCTTGATCCTACAACCAGAATGCACTGCTCTCTAAACCAGTGGTTCTTAACTCAATAAAATCAGATCCCTGAGGGTGAAGTCCTGGCTTTTTTTTTTTAAAAAGCCCCCAAGACCTCCCCGCACTGACCCCCTGCCCCAGGAGTGATTCTAATGTGTAGGTAGGATTGAGAATGACTACTGAAAACCTCACAGCCCCCCTTTGCCCCCGGCACCCTACCATGGATGCTCAGTGGACGAAGGCTATGAAGGGGTCCCCTTCTCCCCATGCAGGGAGGCTTCCCTGGCACCCACCACCCCATGTGACCCATCCCCAGTACCCCAGCCCCTTCCTCCAGGGGCTCCAGGCACACCTCTCCTTACCCTCCGGTCCATGCTCCACTGCATTCAGCTCAGGGATCCAGGCTGGGCAGACGATCATAGGAAACAGTTTATTCTTGAACTTCATCTCGATGCCTTGAGAGAAACAAGAAACCTGAAGTTAGAGGCTCCTACCAGCACAGGCCTCAGCACTTTTCCCGCCACTCATGCAGGATCTATGTTCACAACTGCATCATATTCTGTGGGGGTCTCAGGATTAGCAGGCATGGGGGACAAGATATGGGGGCTCAGTGTGGTTTCCGCACTATCAGACTGAACACTGTGTCTTTCTCTCCCTCCCAAGAAAAAACCCTATCAGAATTCAAATGAGATGAACTTTTGGTGTTTTTGGTCTTTTGATGTTTTTATTACTCAAAAAAGCTTCATTTTTTTTTTCATTTAGCTCTCTCTGCTTGTGTCTTCAATACCTTCCCAACAATTTCTGCTCTTCAATAAGGAAAGCACACCCAATTCTGTCATGAACCCACTCAGCACACGTGGAACCACCATAGGCCCCGCTGACATGATTCTTCGTTTCAAATGAGATGAACTTGAATGTGTGTGTGTGTGTGTGTGTGTGTGCGGCAGGGGCGGAGGGGATAATATACAAAGGCACAGCATGCTAAAATATGTCAGGAACCCATCGAAACACTTTACATATTTTAACTCATTACATCCTCACAGTAGCCCTTGTGAGATACTGATTTTCTGTTTATGGATGAAGAAGCTGAGGCACAGGAAGGTTAGGTTCTTGCCCAAATTACACAGCTAAGAACAGGCATGTTTCAGTCCGTGAGCAATTCTTAAGGGTTGGGGTATCATAGTAATAATAACATGAAAGTCTAGCATTCAGACAAAAAGGAAAACTGAGAGAGAAAACATCAAATCTGCCTCCTCGGTCCCCAGCGTCTGCCTCAATTCTTCCAGGCTCATGGCTCTGCGGGACCACACATCTGTATCCGGTTTCTGTTCTCGGCTAGTCAAGGTAGAGAGCTCTGTGAACAGACTCACCTCTGGTCCTCAGACCCTGTTAGCTCTGCACCTCTCCCAGCCCCTCCCACAGAGCTACAGATGGGAAGGTTCACAAAGAGAAGTCTGTGTCCTCCCCACCCTCTCATGTGCTGTGTAGAGTCTCCAATGGGTGGTCCAGGCTTTGAGGAGTCTGGCCTGTTTGAATATGGGCTCCCAGGACAAAGAATGCAGGTTGCCCGTCCTGACAAGGCTCTCTCTAGGCCTGCTTCCCCCAGCCCCCTGCCTGGTTGTCAGTGGTTAGTTACACTCTTGGGTGTACATATAAGGGAGAAGGGGTGAGACAGATGGAGTGGTCTTCAGAAGCTATTGCTAACTTGAAGCTTACAAAATGTTTGTGGATTCATTCCCTTCCATTAGAATCTAATTGGGTCCAGGATGTTATGTGACCCATGGCAAAGAACATGTCATGGGTCAAAGGAGCTCGAAAATTCTTCCAGCCAGTCATTCTCTACTTTAACTCATGCCACCCTGGACCCCAGGGCCACGGCCACACAGGCTATCAGGGTCACATCACTGGAGGCACATCTCCATCCTGCCACCGTGCCATCCCAGTGTGTCACGTTTCTGCAGCTGGGGTCTCGGTCCTGCACCTGTGCTCACCAGGGCGGGGCCTACTCTGTCCTCCACCAGCGTGGAACCAAGCCAGGCCCTCCTCTCTGTGTCTACAGATCTAACAAGAATCCAGGGCCCAGGGGGCTCCTTCCAGAACCAGAGCCAAGAGTCTCCCAAAGGACTGCCTGTGGTTGCTTAAAAGCGTGTCAAGTCCCCCCACACCAGAGGTCCTCTAAGGCAGAGCTTGGCTCCACCACAATCCTTTCCTCGGAGCCTCACTGGACTCGGGACCCAGCAAAGTGGAAATGGGCCAAGCCAGCTCCAGAAATGGATGGATTTCCGTCCCTTTGAGCACCGGGGAGGACAGCAACACAACCTGAGTCTCCCTGCCCATTTGCATATGGTGAGCCTCATGTCCCAGGTGGTGGCACCAACAGGCAGGTGGCCACATCACCCCTAGAAAAAGGGAGGGGCAAGAGAATGACATTGGTGGAACCCCTAATGTCTGTCAGGCACCAGCCTAGACATGTGACCCCCATCACTCCTTCCTCTCTTAGACCCCGAGATACTCGGGGAAGGAATGATGACAAGTGATCTTGTTGCCCCAGCTCCTCCCATAGTACCCGACACAGAGCAGGTGCTCTATGTGCTCATGGAGAGTCAGCAAGGGTCTCCTCGGGCCTGAGAACAGCCCCGATATGTGAAATGGGAAATGAGGGCAGGGGCGGAGAAGCAAGATTTTTGAGGACACATGGCCAGCGAGGGGTTGCCCCCCGCCCACTGGCCCCGGGCAGGCTGCAGGGCTGCCCCAGCTCTCACCGATCTCCGTGTTCCCCACCACCAGCTTGGCCTCGGGGTACTGGGCTTTGAGGTCCAGCAGCTCCTTCAGGGTGGAGGCCTGGATCCAGGTCACGCGCTCGCCTTCAAAACGCAGCTGCTTCCGAGGAACATCTTTCAGCCTCTGGAAAATGTAGCTTTTTACCGCACTGTCTCCTTTCCGCCGCCATTTCCTGATACACTGAAGTCTGCAATGGGATCAACTCTCCTACCGATTTGTTGAATACCGAATTCAGAATGAAGAGACAGGTCCAGGGAGAACGGAGGGCAACGTCCTCGTGTTGAGGCAGGGGATGTGTTGTGGCTCTTACATTATCTCGCTTACTCTTTAGGAGGTGATGGGACCTTCACCTGCCACAAGGCAACCTGAACTGTCCTGACCGAAAGCCTGGGTTCTGGAGCAGTGCCCCCTCATCCCAATATCACCCAGAAGTGCAGTGGACAAGGTGTGGGACAGGGCAGAGGTGGCAAAGGAAGGTGTCAGGAGAGAATGCAACAGAGGCCAGTTCTAGTGTGTGAGGGGTGCTGTGGGGCTGGGAGAGAAAACCTCCAGATCAAACTGACAGTTTTTCCAAGGTTGCACCATCCAGAGAAAATATGCTGGTGGCCTGCTGCCAAGCCCTTCTTTCTGGCCCACTGGACTCACTAGGCTGTCTTCATGTGCTCAACACCCCCCGGAATCTGCACTTGAGAACTCGGAGAGAGGCTTGATTCTTTCCTTGCCATAAATGTCAGAGTGAAGGAGCAGCATCGTCCCAGTGAGAGGGTGCGTGTGAGGGTGTCCTTAAAACAGAGCAGCAAGCCATGGATTGTGCCCTTTGAGCACAGCTTTGTTTCTTTGATTGTCTTAAATAAATGGACTGCTTACAGAGAGGAGAATGGGTTGCTTGGGGGCTTCTATGTTCAATTTAGCCAGGAGACCAGCAGATGCTTCTGGAGCACCTGTTACACTACATGGAGTAGAGTCCAGAGAGATCCACTCTCTGTGCTCAGAGCAACATGTGTGAGAGAAGTGGGGGTCCCTTTGGGAGTATGTGACAGAGGGACTTGACCTCTGGGTGTCAGAGGAAGGACAAAGACACAAAGGTCCCAGCTGGTATGAAATAAAGCGGGTCTCCAGAGGCTCCTGGCACAGAGACTGAGTTGGGCCTCTCCCTGGGGCATCACCTACCAGCAACTCTGGGGGGAAGATGGGCTCCTGGGTGGGATCCAGGGGCATGAACTCCTCTGGGTTGAATAAAGATGGCAAGAGAGTGACCTGTTAGAAAAGGGAACAGTTGGGTGATACCGTATCTCCTCCTTTAAAATGTCCTGTAGGACCTCCCCAGCCCCTTGTCCAAGCGAACTTGTTTGCAGCCCCCATCCGGCTTGGTGGAGGGCCAGGAAGCTCCTGGAAGGCAGGATAAGGAGGTCTTGCCAGAGGACCCAGGGCTAACTTGCACATTCATCACCCTCACGGTCTGGGCATAACCATTCCCTCTTCCGGCTGCACTGTCCAGAGTGTGAAAAGAATCCATTGCCTTGTTGATCTGAGACTGGCCCCCAGGTTTCCCAGGAGAGGAGGACCCACTTACTTTGGAGTCTTTCTTCTGGTTCATGCAACAGTTTGGGTTGTCCCCACTTCCTCCGCAGCACCCACCATCCTAGAGAGATGACAAATATTCACACAAAAAATATTTGCAACGAGTTTTCACAGAAGCTAAAGAACCTGGGTCACTACTATCCAGTGAAATCTAGCTCTGCTCCTACCCCAGCATCAGTGGGAACAGCAGATGGCCACTCCCCATCCCACTCACGTCTGCATGGACGTAAGACCTCTGCTTTAACCACTTTCCCTTTCTTGGTTGATGGAAACTATGCAACTCATGAATAAACAAATAGGATCTCTCCTGGAAGCAGCAGGAAAATTTAATTTTAAGAAAATTTCTCTGTAGGGGTGCCTGCGTGGCTCAGTCAGTTAAGCATTGGACTCTTGATTTCAGCTGAGGTCATGATCTCAGGGTGTGAGATGAAGCCCCAAGTCGGGCTCTGTGCTAGGTGTGAAGCCTCTTCAGGACTTTTTCTCTCTCTCTCTGCCCCTCCCAGCGCCATTCATGGTCTTGCTCTCTCTCTAAGACTTCTCTATAAAAGCTAAGTCCTACTTTATCAAAACATATCTTTATGCCATTTCCCCCCCCCCCCTCAGGGCTTCCTCCTTAGGAGACTTCTCTGAAAGGAATCCCCACGGGTGCTCTCGGCATGTGCCTCAGTCAAGTTCTAGGGGCTTGGTTGGGCTCCTTCCAGGCTCCAGTCTTTGTGGGGCTCCTTCCAAGCAGGTCCAAGACCAGTGCTGACTTCAGAGAGGCTTCCAGCCAGTGTGCCAGATGACCTCATCACTACCTATTAGATGCTTCTTGCCAGAAGACTAAACACTCCTCCCTCCTCACTGTGACCCTGTGCTAAAGGAAGCATACAGGTCCAATGACCACCACTCCTGGGAAAGAACTGGTTCAGGACCTCTCAGGGTGCCAGAGGCAGAGCATGGAGTAAGTTCAGATCGCTGCCTCCCAGAACCGAGGCGCTGACGGTGGGGAAGTGGTGTGTCACCTGACTGATTTGTGCCAAGAAGGCAGGAGTCTCAGCTCAGGATCTGGGAGACACTCCAGAATCCTGAAGTTATGCCAAGAGGCAAAGGTGGGAGAAACTCCCCAGCACGGCTCCAAGCCCATGTCCAAGGCGGCCAGTTCCTGCAGAAGCAGGTCTGGGGCAGCCCTTTTGCCCGTGAATCACAGGAGACACATTTCCCAAGGGATGAGTCACACCCCCGACTAATGTGCCCAGGAAAGCCCTCAAAGGGCCATGGAGGCGGAAAGGGTGGCCTTTGAGAATCTGAAAGCACTGTCAGACCTGTCATGGGGAGAGGAGCCTCCCGTGCCTCGGCCTCCATGCGCATGCCACCTTGCGTGCAGACCCCAGGTCCCTCCTGCACTCACAGCCTTGCCGCTGGGTCTCAGAGCGCTGTCCGTTTTGGACCTTCCCACCACTGCCTTGCCCTTACCCTCTGTGTTTAGGCAAAAAGGAAGAGAGAAATCAAGTTCCTCTAGTGTCTCTTCTCACTTTTCTTCTTGGAGACAGGTGATGCAGGGGACTCACCAGACCCCACCTGACTTGAGGGAACCCACGTACAGCAAGCCATCAGCCTCACTCACCCAGTCCTTGTGGGGAAGGACATATTTCACAGAAGTACATTTTCCAGATAAAGTGTCAGCACATTCTTCCTTAGATCTTTTTTCTTGATAATTCATGGACACGTCCATGACATAAATTACTGTGACGTACAATAATGGGTCACTGCCCTCATTATCCACCGATGTTGGATAAGGCTGGTTTTTTTCCCCTGGAGAGATTTCTCCTTTTCTCAGCAGCCTGGACTACTAGGCTTGTGACAATTTTTACAGTTCCTCCATGCCATTCTTTGCTGCTAGATGGACATTGTCATTTCTTGCTGTGAACAGCGTACCTCCTTCTAGCAAACCCTCCTCACCTTCCTAATGTGTGCTATGGGCTTGAGAATGAGCTAAGCAGGTTTGTTAGAACTGTGTGTAAAGTCAGAGTGCAGAGGCTCCGGATAAGGCCTTGGGGGGTCTCCAGTGAGCTTCTGAGCACACTCTGTGTACCAGTCACTTTGGGAGCTCTGCTCTGTCCTCACCGCCCTGCAGCTGGATCCAGGGAGGCACTGCCAACACAGTGGAGTCGGGAAACACTTCAATGATAATAAAACTCCAACCCTGGGAAGGAACATACCATGGACTACACTCACAAGCCCTTCTCTTTTCAGAAAGTAGGAGGGCTGGTAAAATTGTATCTCTTTGAGAAGCCTCTTCAGAAATAAATACATGGACAAGATTAACAATCCTCAATTCTCAGGGAAGCCTGAACAATTTACGAAGATCAAATAGTGAGTAATGGGAGAAATGTACCAGCATCATAATTTATAGTTGCCATGTATGTAAAACTTAAGATGTGCCAGCCAGTGTTCTAAGGGCTTTACAAGAAGTACTTTCCACAAACACCGTAAGAATTATTATAGGTATTATTATAATTTTGTGGTATTATTGTAATTACATATGTCTTATTACAATTTTAGATGTATTATTATAACACTATAATATTGTAGGTATTATTATAATCCCATTTTAGAAATATGCCTGAGGTCATGCATCGGTTCAGTGAAAGGATGGGATTTGAACGCAGGTCTGCAGACTCCCAAGTCTGTGCTTTCAATCATTTCCCCTTAAATCCACACCTCCTCATTCTTGGTCATCCAGTGCATTCAGCGGGATGTGCTGCCTTCCCTCCCTGTAGACCCCATCCCTATCTCCACCCTCTGTGGTCATCTGGATACAACACTCCTTTTCAGAAGGTAGCAGCCCTAAAGGTCCGTGAAATTTCAGGCACAGGTGTCTGTGACTCTCCCCTCAACCCAGAGTCAAACTGAGAAGAGACAGTTTGATTGGAGTCGGGGTCAACTTGCCGCAGTTGGAGAATCAGGTGAAATCTGGGGAGATAAGCCAGGAAGGGAGAGGCCAGCCCTCTGTCCTCCCTGCCGGATGGCGTGTGTGTGTGTGTGTGTGCACGTGCACGTGTGCGCGTGCGCGTGTGTATGTGCGCGTGCGCATGCATGTGTATGTGTGCGCATGCTTGTGCATGTGCGCGTGCGCATGCGTGTGTGCGCACGTGTGCATGTGTGTGTGCGTGTGCACACGTGTGTGTGCGCGTGTAGGTGTGCGCGCGTGTGCGTGTGTGCATGCGTGTGTATGTGTGCGCGCGTGTGCATGTGCGCGTGTGCGTGTGTGTGTGTGTGTGTGTGTAAGCAACCCCTGCAGAGCCGGGCTGTGGCTTCTCCCTTGGAGGTATACGAACACTGCAGGGATGCACAAACTGGAGATCTAATTAGCAGTTTCACAAGCCCCACAGAGTGCCAAGTGCAGACAGCAGCTCGGGGAGGAACAGAGAAGCTCAGGTGCTGAGGGCTGGGTTGTTATTTAACACCAGGCTCAACACCTGGCCCACTGGAGCGCTTCAGACCCGAATGCCTGGAGGAAGTTAGCTCTTGGACCGCACGCCTCTTCTGGGAGCCAGCCTTCCTGGGAAGGACAGTCCTCGTGCTATTGCCGAGAACCCTCCGCCTAAGAATGGCAGAGTCCGATGCCTGACGCCAGGTACCCACAGCAGGACAACCTACAGGCTGGGTTTCTTCTCTTTCTTCCAGAGGCCGGGGGCCTCCCTCCCAACTGGGATTCCCAAGCGCTACTTCTTTAGGAGCAGGGCTGCAGCCCCCCAGGGGGGCCCCCACTTACCCTGGCGAAGGTTCGGAAGCCCTGGAGGATGGCTCTGTAGCCTGTGCAGCGACACAGGTTTCCTGGGCGGGGGGACAAAAAGCTGTTGTGAGTGCAGGCCCCAGGGCAGGGGACGGGTTTGTGACTTTGCTTCTGACTCAGGAAGACGCTTGGTTTCCTTATTCTGTTTTCTCTGCCTGGAACACCCTGTCCTCCTCCTTGTGTTCCTGTATCACTTCTCCCAGGAAGCCTCCCTGGACTGCCAAGACTGAATCAGGTGCCTCTTCTGAGCGCCCCCATGATGCCTGGTCATAGACTTAGCAGTGAGCTCATCCAACCACATTCTAAGCTCTCTTCCCCTTCAGAGCGCAAACTCCTTGAGGGTAGAGACTGTCTTTCATTCCCTGGGGCATCCCTGTGTCCCTTGTACCTTGCATAATGCCTAACATGGTAGGACTCAATACAACTAACTGAATAAATGATGAATTGAAATGCTGAATGGATGCGGAGTCTGTTCAATCCAGAGGAACAGACACCTTGTCCAGGCTCCTGGGCCCATTCACAGAAGGCAAAGTGGGAAGCTCGTTCCTACCCAAGGCTCAGAATCATGGCCACCTTCCTCATTATGTGGCCTGTGCAGAATCCTGCTCCAGCACAAGCTGAGGAGAAAGGGAGCCATGTGACTAACCTCTGTGGAATTTCCCAAATGATCTCCTCCTGCGCCAACCTCCCAGTGCCACCCCATCCCAGTGCAGGACACCTCAGGAAGATGAACACTAAGGCAGGAGACCCCAGAGGTCTCCAAACCACACAGGTGTTCCTCAGACCAAGAGAGGGCTCAGCTCCAGCAGACCTGAGCCACCACATTGGGGTAGCCTGAGCCTTTCCTCCAGAGGGCAGTGCCTCGACCTCCTAGCCCATTCCTGGCTTCCACTCTGGCCCTGCCCTAACCTCCACAAAGCCCCATTTGCTATTCCCCCTTCTAGGCGGTGCCTCAAGGCCTCTACCTTGGAAGGCATTCTCAATCTCCTCAATGGTGGGCTCGGGCTGGTTCCGAAGCAGCGTGTACATGCTCATGACGATGCCAGGGGTGCAGAACCCACACTGGGAGCCATGGCTTTTGGAAATTCTCTCCTAAAAGGGACAGATGACAGAGACCCACGTGTTGGCAGAAGCTCTGTCAGGCTCTCTAGGTGACACAGCAGAAGCCCGTCCATGTCAACCAGCAGGGTGGAGGAGCAGCCCCTGCATGAAGTCAGTCCTGGTGCCCACGGTGGCCTTGGCCAGTCACCAAGCCTCTCTGGAGCCCTAGGTTCCTCACTTGTATGGTGACGACCACCCTAGGACTTATCTCTGGAGCTGTGGTGAGGATTTAATGAGATCATTCATGTTAAACTCTTAACATTATTATACTTGGCACATAGTAAATGGTCAACCAATGTTGGTTATTCATAAGAAAGTCTCTTCAAAGAATAGTGACCAGAAGGAACCAGAAGGGCTTCTCACCCTCCATTCTCTGCATTGGACAGAGGAGGAAGTGGGCCCAGAGATTTGAGAGATTTAGCCAAGAACACACATGGTGAATGGAAGAGCGGTCTCATGTTCTTTTAATACACTAGCCTGCAATCCAGCACAACCAACATTTATTAAGAACCAAATGAATGCATTTTTTTTCCAAACTAGAATATCACTACATTCTTAAATGAAGGCAATACTTGGAGTCCATGGGGACATAAGAATTTGGAAATGTGCCATATGCATTGAATGTCACAGAATTGTCATTCAAACTCTGCAAGATTTTTAGTACAAGAGATTCTCCAGGTCCATATTTATTATTATTATTATTTTGTCTCTTGGGAGTCTCTCTTGGTACTTAAGTAAAATTGCTAAAGTACTATATTTCCAGTGCCTCACATATATGTTCATCCATTTTATAAATATTTACTGAGAACTTATTCCGTGCCAGGCATGGTAAAGGCACTGGAGACAGAACAATGAAGAAGAAAAATGAGATCACCAGTCTCGTAAAGCTAGTAGGGGAAATACTGACAAAAGAAACAGGAAAATTCCAGGTGGAGGTCAATGCTATGTAGGGATTTAGTAGAGGCTGATGGGACCCAGAGTGACCAGTGGTCACTTAGGAGTGCTCAGAAACAGCCACTCTGAAGAGGTGACTTTTAAGTTGAATTTAATAACATGACTTGGATCAGGGAAGAGTGTATATGATCTAATTATGTTTGTTAAGAATCACCCTAGGGGGACCTGGGTGGCTGAGTGCGTTAAGTGTCCAACTCTTGGTTTTGACTTAGGTCATGATCTCAGGGTCATGAGATCGAGCCCCATGTCAGGCTCCGCGCTGAGCACGGAGCCTACCTAAGATTCTCTCTCTCCCTCTGCTCCTGCCCTGTTCTCTCTCCCTCTCCCTCTCCCCCTGCCCTGCTCTGTCTTTCTCTCCTAAAAAAAAAAAAAAAAAAAGAAGAATTACTCTAGCTGTGGGTAGGGAATGAGTAGGTTACAGGGGACAAGAGTAGAAATGGGGACCAGGACACAGTGGTCCAGGCAAGAGGGGATGGTGGCTCAGACCAAGCAGTAACAGAGGAAAGAAAAGGAAGGCTTCATCGTAGGGTTTGGAAGTAAAGTAGACACCACGTCTGAATGGATTGGGTATGGTGCAGGAGAGAAAGAATCAAAGGTGACTCCTAGGTTTTTATCTTGAGCAATTGGGTGGATGCTTTCGCCATTGACTCAGATGGAGGAAGACTGGGGAAGAAAGGGGAAAAAATAGGGTTTGGGAAGTTTGAGACAGACATCCATATAGGATGTCAAGTAGGCAGTTAGAAATATGAATCTAACCTCTGAAGAGAGGTCAAAGCTGAAGATACAAATAGGAGTGCTGTTCGCCCGTAGATGGTACTGAACTTGCCGGGTGGGGGGGGCGGGGGCGGGGGGTGTGCAGAGGGAGAGGGGAAGGGACCCGGCCTGAGCCCCAGGAGCGCTGCAGCAATTAGGAACTCAGCAGGCCCAGAGCCAGCACCGGGCACCAGCCTGGAGGTGGGAGGAACACGAGCAAAGCGTCATGTCCTAGGAACCACAAGGAAAAAAACCAGTGGACGAGGAGAAGCAGGATCTGGCTCTGCAAGTTACTTGAGGCCAGAACAAGTGTGTGCAGAGTAAGAATCTGTACCATTGGAAAGAGAGGGGTTTAGTGGATTATTCAGATACGGTCCCTGTGTTTAAACTATTCTGTCTTTTCATCTGCTTGTTTCAAATTCCAAGCCCGAATTAACCCTTTCACATCTCCTGCAGGTTGGACAAGTTTAGTAATCTCCCCTTCTGCTGCCTAAGGAATGAAGCTGTAGAGGTGACACATTACGTGCTGTGACCCTCACAGGACTCGTTCAAGCTGCCCCTCCCCTCCCCTGGCTCAGCCCGAGGCCCTGGCCCGGCACCCACATAAGGTGCCCAAGGAAGGCACGGTCTGAGCAACAGGTCTCCTCAAGTGACCAACAGGCCTGCCTCAGGCACCTTCTGTGACTGTCATGCCTGGAAGACCCCCTGCCTCAGTTTCCCCATACGAAAAGCACTGGAAACAATGGTCTTTCCTTCCCACGGTATTCTGTTTCCATGTGTTGCCATGCTGCCTAAGAGTATCCTGATTCTCTCCACAAAACCTCCCAGATTACTGTCCACTCTTGGTTCCTAATTTCAATCCATTGACAGGCAGCCTGATAACATCAGAAAAAAAGCCTTGGTCAGACACTCCGACACCTCTATCCTCTTATTAAGCCCTTACTAACCTCCATGTTAATGGGGTGGAGGCCTACATCCATATTACCTGCAGGTGACACTCCGGAGGAGCAATGGGGTTACCATTTGAGGGAGCAGGGAGTAGGGGGGCTTTTTAATCAAGGGCACAGAGCATTTGGAATCTTGAACCTGAGATGGTGGGGGTTTCCTAAGCACACCTGGGGGCCGGGGGGGGCGGGGAGGAGCTGCGTGAGGCAGTCCCTTGCCCCTCCTTCCTCCAGGTCTGGCATAGCCGGCCAGCCCTGGCCACCAGATCTGGCTGACCTCGTGGTTCCCTCAGGGTCATGCAATGTCATGCTCCCACAGGAGGGAGCTTCAGGCTCAGGGCCTCATCTTTCTGCCTCACAGCCTCCACCACCCCACCCCAGGTGGAGGTGAGGGAGGTGGCTGGACCACAGTGCCTCCTGTCCAGGCAGTGACACTCAGCCTCACAGCCCAAAAAAGCCTGCAGCCCTGGCATGACCCCCCCTTGCCTCCAGTTACCTGCACAGGATGCAGCCTCGACTTGGTGCTTCCTATGCCTTCCACTGTCGTCACGGCAACATGATGCAAAGAGCAGATGGGGGCCAGGCAGGCATTGGCGGAAAAGTGGCTGAAGCCCCAGATTAAGGTCATTCCGTTGTTGACTCGGGCCATCGGAGACTTTGAGATGCTTTGTCACGACCCCCCACTCTACATTACATTCTGGGCTCTTCCATGGGTGTCCTCGCCTGTCTACCCAGGCCGCTGGGCTAGCAACAAAGGAAGCTCCGCCCACCCCAATGAGGCACAAGCCCCTGCAGAGTTCTGTGGGGCATTGGGCCTCCGAGCTGGAACACGGGGCCAGGGTCACCCTCAGCCACCGCAATACTCAGCCCGACCCTGGAGGCTGAGTCAAGAGGAAATTTCTGGCAGGTTCCAGGCCCAGTGCTTGCTCCTCTCTCTGCAGGGCCCTTCCTTAGCCTCTTCAATTTCAGAACCTCCAGTCACTTTTGCTCCTCTGCTCTCACCCTTTGTCTCCCATCCTCTGTGGGGGAAAAACAAGGGGGTGATCCCCAGGAAACATGAAACAGCAACCCCTTAAACAGAGCTTCTTGATGTCCATTTTTCTATTCACGCTTTATCCACTTATACAAGCAATATCAGTTCCTGAGGGCCAATCACATGCCAGGCACTCTGCTGAGGGCTGAGAAAATAAAGGTGAGTAAGATGTTCTTCAATAGCCTATGGTCAACCTGGGAAAATGTGTGAAGCCAGTGTGAAAATGCAATTTAAACAGCTTATGGTGACTGTTTCAGGAGGGCTGAGCACAGAGTACCGTGGGATCAGCACAGACCCCAATCTTGGGGGTCAAGGAAGGCTTCCCGGAGGAGGTGATATTTTACCCAGTCCTAAAGAGCTAGCAAGAGTTAGCCAGGTGGAGAAGTCCTAGAAGAAAGGACATTCAAGACCTGGGCAACAGCTTATACAAAGACCAGGAGGGTGCCTGGGTGGCTCAGTTGGTTAAGCGACTGCCTTTGGCTCAGGTCATGATCCCAGAGTCCAGGGATCGAGTCCTGCCTGCATCGGGCTCCCTGCTCAGCAGGGAGTCTGCTTCTTCCTCTGACCCTACCCCGTCTTGTGCTCTCTCTTGCTCAAAAAAATAAATAAATAAAATAAAATCTTAAAAAAAAACAAAGACCGGGAAATGAGTAGGCAGAGAGTGTCAGTAGTTCACAATTGTCCCTACAAGGATGGAGTGCTGGGCCCACTGAGAGAGACAGCTGGAGAGGAAAGATGGGGCATGCCATGAGGGGCTCCGAGCACTAAGCACAGAAATTGGACTTTCTCCTGAAGGCAGTGGAGACTGACTGAAGGATTTCATGGGATTGGAAATGAGTCTGGATCTTAGAAAGGTCACACGTGGCGTGCACACACACACATGCACACACTCACTCACACCCTGACCCCTGCCTCACAGTCCTCGCATGGACAATCAGCCAGTGGGCAAAGGATACACAATCTTGTTCTGGAAACGATCGTACTTGGAAAGCATCACGGTGCAAGCCCCACAGCCCCCTTCTCCACAGCCCAGCTTGGTCCCGCTCAGCTGCACTGGACGGTCGAGGGTTAAGGAACATGAATTCACAGAAGAGTCTTTGCTGGGCTGCTGGGAAGCGCATGGGCAGAGCTGGAAGTACAGAACCATCCACTGCCACACACAGGATCGGGCCCCTCAACACAGGGAGGCAGCAGACCCACATGGCCCCATCATCCAGAAAGTCTGCACTGCGCCCCAGAAGGCAGAGAATGGGATCATCTCCACTGCACAGATGACGAAAAGCATCAGGGTCCCATTGGACAGCACCCAAGTATCTTCCAGGACTCCCAACCCCATGGTCTCACTGGGCAGGTGAATCAGGCACCTCCAAGGCCTGCACAAGGGGCAGCCCTCATGTCACCGCAGCTGGGTGCACAATGAAGCCACTTGGGCCAGACAGAGACATTGATCTGTTCTGGGACCTACTGAGTCCCGACTTGTCACCTTGGACCTTTTGGGTTGATGAAGTCCAGGAACCAAAATTAGGGTTGGACCAGGGGTTTTGAATACCCACCCATAGGATATGTGACCAGAAATGAAAATGAAGATAATCTTTGAGGTCGGTGGGGGGCAGGATTGGAGCTATCTCTTACATGTACTTGCAGAAATAATCTGATAACTTTGAGTCTATTAACGTGCCTCAGTACTAGACTATTCTAGAGAGCAGCATTGCACTTTCCCTGAGATACACGGGCTCTGTTGCTGCTCTTCCCACAGGCTGCAGGCCTCTGAGCCATCGGGCTCTCTACTGAAGATGGAGGTCATTATTGCTGGTCGCTTCCCACATTTGCAAAATGAAATGAAAATTCATCACAAATTCTAGATAGCCATGAATGGTTTGATTCTTCAGTCATTTCAGAAATACTTACTTATGACCTCTAATATGCTGGACATTAGTCTTTAAACAATGACATAGCACCTTATACTTGAAAAATACTTATACCCATGGACCCATTTGATCTTCACAATAATTTCAGGAGCGGGTAGGGCAGGAGCTCCTATTTCCCCACAGATTAAAACAAAACAAAGCAAACTGAGGCCCAGGAGGTAAGGTGAGCCCAGCAAGACAACACGGTCACTCAGCTCACCTGGTGGGAGGGCCCAGACACAATCATCTGACTCCAGATTTGGGGGCTCCTCCTTCACCCTGTGGCTCCCTCTTCTAAAACACATCTGGGAAGAGCTCCCTATATTCTAAGCAATTCTTCTGACTCATCAGAAGATCTGCAGTTAGCAGTAGTTCAGACAACTTAAGAGCCCAAAGTCTAGCAACATCTTCTAGCCGGGGGATTTTTTTGGAAGCCGGTGTAGAAGTCAAGCCTGGGGTTTTTCCTCTTTTCCAGAACTCTCAGAAATGAACTCTCACCACAGTCCACAAAAAGCCACCTGACCTTCATTTCCGTGAAAACTTTCAGTTTTCATTTGAGATTTGACCTTTAAACTAGCAATTGCTATGATTGGGATTATCTGAGGCTTTCGGGCCTTCAAAACTGCATCAGAAAACTAACACTGGTGTCCACAATCTCTGAGAATGTGCCTCTCTTCTCAGACCCCCTAGCAGTGGAGTTCTGTGCAGTCTCCCAATCCTACTGACTGATTCCACCTCTGCAAAAGAGCCACTGGGTTCATGGGCCGTGAAACTCTGGACTTGCCCTCTCCATGGAAAATCCAGGACAAAGTATGCTGGAGCCAGACACCATCTGGTAAGAGGTGAGTGAACCAGAGGGAAGGCTGTGGACTTCAGGCTTGTTTCTGTGCGTACTGAAACAATACTCTGCTGTCCTCAAATAGGGGACCTTCATGAGCCGCAGACCATCCCTAACTCCGGGAGTGAGAGGGATTTGTTAACAGAAGTCAGGATGAGCATCATCCCAATGACCAACCCTGAAGAGTTTCCAGTATGACTGGAAGATTAAGAGCATGGCTCTAGGCTTTAGTCCAGGCTCTGCCAGGATTGGCCCAGAATACAAGCAAGAAGCAGGTCCCTTCTCATGAGTCAACCTCACTTCCTCCTCTGTCAAAGGAATTGCTGTGGGGATCAGTGAGATCACCCATGAAAATCACTTTGAACTCCACCTATGTACAATAAGTGCTCAGGAGTCCCCTGTCCCTTGCCTCCCAGTGCCTGCCATCTCTACAATGGAAGGTACCTCTACACATTTCCCCACTCAGGCGTCCTTTCCCAACAAACATGCCTTCTTCTGACATTCCTTCCACCTTCACAGAACTGGAAAGATTCCCTAGGAAGCCCTTTATGGATGAGCAAAGATCTCCTGAGGAAGGCCCACTCCTCCTGACAGCAATGGCCACAGAGTTTACCAGGGCTAATGAGGGCCTTTCACAGCTATTCATTTTACAGGCCCGGGATAACCCTTGGCATCACTAGAGTCTTACCTGGAAGAGATCTTAAGAAACATCAAAAATAATCCTCTCAATAGACGGTCGATAATTTTATACCTGGAGAGCTCAAAAGACTTCCCAGGGTCACACAGCTGCTGAGTGACAGAGCTACAACTAAGATGCAGGGGTCTTAGCAGGGGTCTATAGCCCTACTCCAGGGCTTTGTCCTCCACATTGCACAGCCTCCCACAGTCACTAGAAAATGACATAAGGCCTAGAGAATGAGTCCTCACTGCCCCCCCCACCCCCACTCCAAAGTCAGGATACATTTTCTTCTCAGGTAGGCCAAAAGGGTTGTTTCTGGATCTGCATTTTTCTCCACCACCTATAAGAACAAAAAGAAAAGAAACATGTATCCTGGGTATACTTAGCCATTGTCTCGCCCAAGAATTTGTGGAGTTAATAGGGATGTGCTCAATGTATCATGAAAATGAAGGTCTTTTTCTTGACAATTCCATAAGAATGAACATACTAACTATGAGCTGAACTGTGTACATGCTGATATTCCCCAATTCTGACCTTCCACTTCAGTGCTCAGCTCTGGACCCACCCCAGAGGGCTCGGGTGTTGCACCCTGCACATTGGGCTGACCCAGACAGAGCCCCCTTCAAATCAAACATGTCGTCTCATTTCCAGCTGCTGGATCACACCAGGGACAGCTAAAAATGGCAGCATGCAGATATCTGGCTGTGCCCCCTGGCATGTACATTCTCAGAGAATAGAGGGGTGGTTGTTGGCCTGTGCTCACAGTGGAGTATTCCAAGTGTTGGGTTACCAGAGCCAACAACATGACACATGTCAGACATGGAGGAGAAATCACAACCCATTTGGTTAAGAGTCCACAAAGGGTTTATTTAATAAGATGGAAAGCTTGTCTACAAAGTCAGGTGCCAGTTTCCAATGCAAAGAGTCAAAGGAAATCCACAAAAACCTGTGTCACCACGAATACTCATCATATGTTATGAAGGGTACTAGGGTTTGGGTGACTGGGATGGTTAAGGAGAGAGAATATGTGACAAGAGTTTCTTTAGAGAGAGCGGCACTATGAGTCTTCCATCTTCCTAAGGTTGAGGAAAGGAGGTATCTGCCTCACCCCTCAACCTTCGTGAGGGGGCTTCCATAGCCCTACAGGTGAAGCTAACACACAGCCTTAGTAGGACAGGGCATATGGTGGTCTGGCATATCTAAAAGCTAGAGATAGGCTTACCAGAGAAGCCGAAGAAGAAATGGCAGTGTTAGGATTGGTGTGCACTCCCCGAGTCCGGGAGGGCAGAGGATGTGAAGTGTTGGCTATGGACCTGTTGTAGGCCATGCAAGAGAGAGAGAGACAGCTGACATGGAGGTGTTTCAATCATCCCCCAAACACTGACTACAGAAGGCTTGGGACCTCCAACAGAGTCTGTGTGGAGCAGACCTCCCAGAACTGGAGGCTGAGGAAGGACCATTGGCCAGAGAAAAGCACATCCCACGTGTAATGAGACTTGCAACTGAATGTTCCCGGTGGTGGGAAGGTATCTTCCACCAGCACTGATTAATTGAGAACTTTTTTGCTAACCCCACCTCTCTATCCTGACCTGAGGCTGTGTATGGAAACTCAGAAGCGACCATAGGACTTTTTTTATTGAATCCAGAAAGTCATAAAACTGCCAGAATTTGCCCCCTGAAAAAAGCTTAAAGGAAAGTAGAAAATCAAATTAGTTTCCCTTCAAGATTACACCCCACAAGTCCGGTTTGTTCAAAGTCCTGGGTACAAAGTTCACACAGGAAGCTATTTCTTTTCTCTTAGAGATAAATGCACAAATAAAGATCCCTATCACATTGCTTGGAAATGGCAGGAAGAGCCTCTTGGCTTACTGCCTTCCCCCTGAGCTGTTGTTTGCTCGTCTTCCAGCTCAGCTTTCATCACATCAGTCCCCTGCTCTGTGCCTTCCTTGACTTCCCACATATGCCAGGAATATCAAGTTCCCTAGGCTGCCTTCCAAGGTCCTTTTCCATATGGTCCCCAATCTTCATTTTCAGCCTTTTCCCCTCCTACCTCCCTGCGAACCTGGTCCTCACACTCCAGAGAAAATACAATGTATACCTCTGACTCTGTGCCTTTGACCATTCCATTCCTCTTCCACCTGCGTCTTGACTTAGAAGACCCCAAACGCTTCCCTGGCAAAGGCTTTTTATATCACCCCAGCCATGAATGGTCCAACCTTCCTTGCATTCATACAAAGAATGGCTGTGCTCAATGTATCATGAAAATGAAGGTCTTTTTCTTGACAATTCCATAAGAATGAACATACTAACTATGAGCTGAACTGTGTACATGCTGATATTCCCCAATTCTGACCTTCCTCTGGGAAGGGTTGGGCCGGCAAACGCCATGGAACCTTCTCTGAACAGGATGTCAATGGGTATTCCAAAGGACAAATACTTTGTGGGGATATGAGCTTAGGAGATGCTGGGTTCAGCAGATTTTTCTGATAAGATTTAAGCATCAAAACAAATAATAGCTCTAATGGATTATAACCCATTCAATAAGATTAAAACTTGTAAGTCCAAAAGTGATACCTAATACATAAACAAATTGGAGAGAAGAGTAAAGTCTGCCTGACAGAGGAATGCCAACTAATGAATACGGTTGGCCATCTTGCAATCAGCCCAATAACTGAGCCAGTCTAGAATCATCAATGGGTGCTAAAACTAGTGGGTAAAAGTTTAATGATCAAGATACATAGACTCAAAGTATCTTCTCACAGATTATAAAGAGTAAAGAAGTTATCTTACAGTAGAGAAAACTGATGGATACCACCTTAACCAAGCAGTCAAAGTTCACATTCCAAATAATGGGGGAAACTGACATCCTGTGCCTCCCGATGTAATGCACCGAGAAACACTTACCGCTTCTCTAGCATTTCTGCCCAAAACACAGACTCTGAATCTAATTATAAGAAAGCATAGCACAGGGCGCCTGGGTGGCTCAGATGGTTAAGCGTCTGCCTTCGGCTCAGGTCATGATCCCAGGGTCCTGGGATCGAGTCCCACATCGGGCTCCCGGCTCAGCGGGGAGCCTGCTTCTCCCTCTGACCCTCTCCCCTCTTATGCTGTTTCTCTCTCGCTCACTCTCTAAAAAATAAATAAAATCTAAAAAAAGGAAAGCATAGCACACACTCAAAATGAGAGATGTTCTACAAAATAATGGCCTATTCTCTTCATAAACATCAATGTCACAAAAGACAAGGAAAGGTAAAGAGCTGTTCCAGCTTAAAGGAAACTTAAGAGACATGGCAACTGACTGCATAGTATGACCCTGTGTCCCGGGCTTGGGGGAAAAGTTATAAATGACATTATTGGGAAAATTGGAATATATTGCAGAAGGGCTATAGATTAGATAATGGTATTATACCAACACTGGATTTCCTGATTTTTATAGAGACTGGGTCTATAAGAATATTCTTACTCTTAGTTTAGGGGTAAAAAGGGCATGATATTGGAAATTTACCCTCAAATGGTTCAGAAAGAAAATTTTATATTTTATGTACTTATTTCTATTGATTATATACATAACTAAATATATAAAATTATTTACGTACTTACATACATCTACATATCTACATATATATCTATAAACATATCCGTACATATCTAATACATGTGTGTATCACATAAACACCTATTCATGTGTGTGTGTATGTACAGGGAGAGAGAGCATGAAGGAGATAATGATAAAGCAAATGTGGCAAAATGTGAACAGTTGGTGAATGTCAGTAGTCTATATTTCTTGGTATTCTTCGTGCAACTTTTTTGTACATTTAAAATAATTTCAAAATGCAAAAAAAAGTTTAAAAAATAAATCTCCTCAGTAGAGGATTTCTAAGGGCTTTTAATACTCATGCATTCATTCTGTCCTCATTAACTGGGCACCTAGGTGTCAACGTTGTGCTAAGTGGTTTAAGAATATCTGAAAAGAGGGGCCGCCTGGGTGGCTCTGCCGGTTAAGACTCGTGATTTCAGCTCAGGTCATGATCTCATGGGTTGTGGGATGGAGCCCTGTGTCAGGCTCCGCACAGGAGTCTGCTGGAGATTCTCTCCCTCTGCCCCTCCCCCCTCACTCTCATGTGCGCACATTCTCTCTCTCTCCCTCTCCCTCTAAAATAAATAAATTTTTAGAAAGGATATCTGAAAAGAGCATTTCATGGGAATAGTTTTCTGTAAAATACATTTTGTAATATATTACTTCGCCTAATTATAATCCATCTCTTTAACTGGTCCATAAGGTCCCGAGGGGCAGGTGCCTGGCCTCTTCTTAGAGAGCATATTCATCCAGTGCCTACATACCCCACAGGCGCAGGCTTGGGGGGAGCTTGTAAATGTGAGTGAGTGAGTCAAAGCCACCATGAAGCTCTCTGTAGCTACCACCTGCTTTTTGGGGATCCCTCCTGGATGCCTTTAGCTGCGCCCTGAACGCCAAGTCTGCCAGACTACTCCGTGCGCCACAATCTCCCCTAAACAGAGAGCGACTGCTCAGAAATTCTAGAATCCCACCCACTAGAATGTCACTACAATACCACCAAAATCCTGGGCAGCTCCTTCTTTCCCTCCAACTCTGACTCTAGAACAGAAGACATGGAATGATGGTTATCAAGGCCCATCACCCCCAGAGAAGGCCCCTGAGATATTTGATTGTTGGCATCAGGACCCTCTCCAGGACCCTCTCCAGGACCCCAGTCAGTAGAGACAGAGTCCTGGACAGCCTGAAATGGGGAGAATAAGAGGCTTACATTTAAGAGTGAGTCACCCATTCCAACAGCTTCTTTGGTAACTTCCCTGCATAATATCCAGTACCAAAAGATCTAGATCTAGCAAGATCTTGGAAATAGAAACGGGAACACACTCACAGCTGCCTTGATCTGACTGGGAATTCCTTCTTGGTCTTGTTTGCAAAGCTCTGCTTTCACCTCATCACTCCTTCGCACCTTTCTAGCAGTTTCTCAAGAGGCCACAGGCTTATAAATTACAAACATGAGTATGCATCACAGAAACTGACACTAGTAAAAGCTTCCAGAGATAGTAGGGTCTGATATGACAATACCACCTAAAAATGTTAAATTGCCTTCCTAAAGTGGATCTAAGACACAGGGGTAAACAACTTCACCAAGCCAGATTTACTTTGAAACGCTTCTTTTCATGTCCCAGGCATCATAGCACACCCTCCCTAAGGAAGAGCAGAACCTTGTCCTGTCATACACGAATTGATAGCATGATAAATAAGATAATCTTAGAGTAAGATGTGGCCTTGGAAGTCATTGAATCCAGCTGCTCACTTAACGTAAAAAATGCTTAGAAAAATTTCACCGAAGATGCTTTGTGTAAATAACACTTCTAGAAAGTCAACTCAGCTATTAGTTGAATCTCTCCAAGCAATCGCTGAATGCAACAAAGTTGTTGGAAATGCTGGGTGCAAGTTTCACAACCATCAACACAGAAGCTGTACCCTACCTCTTGGTTTGCTGCCAGATGCCAGTCCTGAAAAGAGATTGGCATGGAGAGACACACGGAACCTGGAAGAACATGGCTGACCACACCCTCAGAGCCTCCCGTTGGTACCCCTCACAATGAACCCAAAGGTCTTCAGAGCACCAATGTCGCCATGGCTCATGGAACTCCCCTGCTAGTCACCAGACACATCCTGACAATTTAAGCACGAGATGCCCCACGAAGTGCATTTTAGTTCTTGAAAATTACCTCAAACGTCACCCAATTTCTCAATGCAAAAGTGCCAATAGAACAAAACAAATAAAACGACCCTTCTTTGGGGGCCCCTTGGGCACAATCATTGCTCACGCTGTCCATATGGCCATTTACAAGGTACAACTATGACTATCCTTCTCCTGTCCCTTTCATTCCTGACCGGGGAGCTAGAGCTGACTGGGGCACCTCAGCAGTGGTGGAGGGAGGGGTATGGGGACAATGCAATGTGCTTGCATCCTCCCTCCCTGCACCTGCAGTGAAATTTGCAAAGATTCACACCCTTGCAGGGCCTGGAGTACTGGTACCCATGTCTGAAGTCCCCCTCTGCCCCCCCACCCCCCCATGTCCCTGCACACCAATAAAGTTCATCCAAGTGGACAATTTTTATCAAAGTAAAAGACTTGAAATATTTACATGCAGTACTAAGTGAGAGGAAGGGGAGAAACATGCCCCTTATGAAAAAAAAATTGTGGCTTGCCACAAGATGTTAGTAAATGTCCTCACACAAGTTAGCTGTCACATTAAGCATGAAATACCAGAATCAAATGCTATGTCTATCTTATACCCTGGTATTAGCAAGAAAACAAGTTCCTGTTCCTTCTCTCAGCAAAGAAAACAACAAAAGCCGGAGGACATACTGGATTAAACACAGAGATGGAGGCGTGGTGGGTGACCTCCGGTCTCACCGAGGACCCTGTGCCCCGTTCTCGCTTTGGGCCAGTGTCTCAGCTGCTGTACACTGGGTGGGGACTCAAGCCTCTCTTCTCGCTCGCCTCTCCTGCACTCCCTTGCCCCTGGAGCGTCTTGCCTGTCTTCCAGCTCTGAAAAGGTTTTCTCGTCCTAGTGTTACCCAAAACGCAGCAACACTTTGGTGGGAGAGGGGGTGCGGAATAAGTGAGAGAGGAGATGAAAGAGAAAGACTAGAACCGCCTTTTCCAAAGGACAAACATCTGCCCCCCCGGGGGGGGGGGGCAGAGAAGTCAGATGGAAGGCCGGGTCCTTCTTACCTTTTTGCCATTCACAAAGAAAACCAACTCATCTGCTGTCATTGTTACCGGTTGGGTCCCTGAACTCCAGGTACCTCACTCCCAAAAGACACTGACATGTATCGATGCTCAGCAGCTTGAAAAAATACACCTCCCAAGAAAATGAAACTTGGCCGGCCAATAGGAAAAAAGCCGCCCAGAGCTCCAGGGCACAGGGAGTTCCTGGCAAAAGCCACCAGTTTACATAACCGAGGAAAACGCAAACAATTTTAGCCAGGAAACCACACCCTCAAGAGCTGTGTCAAAGAGCACAGAGGAAGGCACATGCAGATATCAGCCAGGGGAGGGCCCTGTGGCCAGGTGTCTGAAGCACCACCTCCCAGAACTTTCCTCAGGCCCCCCTGTGGCCAGCAGAGAAGGAGGAAGGGCCGCGGTCAGAGCCACGGCGACAGAAATGAGTCACACCTTCCCCCTCTACACTGGTCATTTTACCACTCAGGTTTACAGCAGCCTGGACTCAGCACTTACAAGAGGACTCATTCTTGCACAGCCTGGAGGAAGACAGTGGTCACGAGCCATGGAGCCCAGTGACCCAGAACCCAAACCTGGCATCTGACCTCGGCCGTGTCGTCTTCAGAACTCAGTCGTTTTCTTCCTGTGAATGGGCCTACGAATGGCACCAAGAGCAGAAGGCAGAGAGACGAATGATGTGTTTTAGGAGTACGTTGTGAGGTTGCCAAGAACCCAAATCTTCATTACTGTTGCAAGTGTATTCTCAGCAGCACAACAAAAATTATCCTGTTAACAAACCATTTCTGAGGTTCTTCTTTTGCTCGTTTCTCCCAGGAAAAGGCCCCTGATAAGTGATCAGAGTAACTCATTAAGGATATTTCAAAATATCAAATAAATTAAAAAACCCACCCCTTACAGGACCTGGGCCAAGTTGACACAGAGCTGCAAACCTTCCCCCTCCGGTATCCATTACCTTCTGGCGAGCACAAGCACGTGGCCCACCTGGGCAGTGCCAATGAGCTCTCTGTGGTCAGCACCCAACTGTGCCTCCCTGCTCGCACACACATGCACACCCTCACCAGCATTCCCTCCGGTCTCCTGTAGTCCTGGAATAGCCAGCCTCTCTGTAGTGGGTCACTCCCCTGTGCCCCTTGCAGGCTACATGGGGGACGAGAGGAGCCTTCGGCGGATGTACTCAGAGGGTGGCAGCAGCCTAGGGAAACTGCAGCCTGCCAGGACATTATCAACACAATGCCCTCTCCTTCCACACACTTTATTTAAGCAGGAGATGAGATCTCACTTGTAGGGTGACCAAGCATCCCTGTTGGGTCCCAACTATCGTGCTTGAAGAACGGAAACTGTGACCAGTCTCTCAGTCCAGGGCAAACTGGGATGGTTGGTCACCATAAAACAATGGTTCTTAACTGGGGGACTGAGTAGAGGAGACATCCCCGTGTCGATACGTTTCATGGTCATGACCGAGAGACGCTCCTGGTGTCTTTGCTACTAAACACCCCACAATACACAGGACAGCCCCCAACAACAAAGAATTATTTGGTCTTAAGATGTCAAGAGAGCCAAGATTGGGAAACCCCACTCTAAAAAGAAGAAGAAAGAAAGAGGTGGGGAGAAGCAGAGGGGCTGATTCTGGGCAGTGTTTCATAACAGCTCAGTCCTCGCTGACCACACGAACTTCTCCGTGGTTGGGAGGTTTTCCTCTGTCCACTGACCCACCCAGCTTTGCAAGCCCTCTACCTTCTCTTGGCTCGGCTCTGGCCAAAGTTCCAGGAAACTCTCAAGATCAAGAGGAAGGACTGAGGAAAGAGCTTGGGGTTGGGGGTTCGACAGTTTGGCTTAAATAGTAGCTCTAGCACTTCTGTGAGACCTTTGGCAAAAATCACTCTCTTGGCTTCAATCTCACATACGAAATGGGGGTGCCTGCCTACTTTGTAAGAATCCTGCCTGGTAAGGATGGAAGAGATATCCAAACTTCAGCCTCTTTCTCTTAATCTGGAGGTGAAATTCCTCTCTGTTATTGTGGAGCATTAAAAAAAAAACAGAAGTGAAATAAATATTTAATAAGGGCTTCTGTTGTTCAGATATTATTTCTGTGGTAACTATGGTAACTAGTTTATTTCTGTAATACTGAGATTTGGCAAAATGCTGACTTTGTAAGATTATTCATTATTTGGCAAAATATCGGTGACCATTGCCTTCCCTGTAATTTTTCAAAATGTTACAAATTAGAAGAACAGTCTAAAATAAGCATTTTTCCCCCAAGCTGAAGACCTCCTGCTTATGCTTTCAATATTGAGATGAATTCTCAAATTTGGGCTGAATTAATGGGATTTCGGGGTTTGGTGCTAGAGCAACTCTAACTTACATTACATTAACTTACCCTATTTTTCCTAAGGAATGCCTTGGTTTATAATAGGCACTGTATTGGCGTGAGGTCTCAAAGCCGCAGAAAAGCCGGATAAGCCCTGAGGCCTCCCGGACAGAAGCTTCTTCCCTCCTGGAACAATTGCAGGAAATCAAGAGTTAAGAATGAAAAGGACAGAGTCCTGATTTCTTGACAGCGAGCTCCCTTGGGGCCAAGGATTCCCAGCAGGGAGTGATGAGGGAGCAGAAGGCTAGCTGAGGACAAAGCACAAGCTGACACCCTGCAACCTCCCCCTTCCCCGCCCACCCACCACCACACTCCTGGGTGGGATATGTGTGACATTCTTCCTGGAAGCTCCCAACTGTCTTAAAGTTAAAGCCCTGCTAGAGGGAAAAACAACCTGAACTTGGCAATGGCAAGGCCTCTGGTATCCCAATCAGTCACCCCTTAATCCCGGGGCAGCAGAGCTCTTTCTGCCCAAGGGTCCTGTCCCCATGCTTTAATAACACCACCATTTTGTACTAAAGATGTCCCAAGAATTCTTTCTTGGTTGTCGACTCCAGACCTCACCCCACCGAACCTCACCTGTATTCCAAAACTACATCAGAAGAACAATTCAGGAGAACTTTTGGAATGTTCTCTGGAGGCCTGGTCAGGGCCAGGCGACAGCTGTCCAGGCTTCCCTGCTTTGGAGCAGGTGCTCTGGCCCACAGTGCATGTCCTGGCAGGTCCCGGCAGGTCCTGGCAGGTCTGGGGACATCCTGGCAGGTCTGGGGAGGTCCAGGCAGGTGCTGGCAGGTCTGGGGAGGTCCAGGCAGGTGCTGGCAGGTCTGGGGAGGTCCTGGCAGGTCCAGGGAGGTCTGAGCAGGTGCTGGCAGGTCTGGGGAGGTCCTGGCAGGTCCGGGGAGGTCCGGGCAGGTCTGGGGAGGTCCTGGCAGGTCTGGGGAGGTCCAGGGAGGTCCGGGCAGGTGCTGGCAGGTCTGGGGAGGTCCGGGCAGGTCTGGGGAGGTCTGGGCAGGTGCTGGCAGGTCTGGGGAGGTCCTGGCAGGTCCGGGGAGGTCCGGGCAGGTGCTGGCAGGTCTGGGGAGGTCCTGGCAGGTCTGGGGAGGTCCAGGCAGGTTGGGGAGGTCCAGGCAGGTGTTGGCAGGTCTGGGGAGGTCCTGGCAGGTCTGGGGAGGTCCAGCTGCCTACAGAAGTCTCCTGCTAGTTCTGAACCAACCTGGTGCTGCTCTCTGCCGGGCTCATTCCCTTGCTTTACGTCTGAATCTGCATTTTTACCTGTACCCTACAGCATTTTTTGTTCATTTTCTTTACTTAAAACAACCTTCACCGGAAAAGAAGAAAAAAAAATCACTTTTCTTTCAAAATATTGCATTACTCATTTTTTGTTGGGTTTTGTTTTTTCCTACTAAGTTTGTTTTCGTGTTTGTTTTTTTACGAAGCCTGGTTTTCCTCCTTCAAAGGCCCATACTGGATAGAAGATTTTGCTGTGTTCTCAGAGCATCACTGCACAGTGGCACCTATCCTCCCTCGTTCTCCCAGACATCTAGATTATTACCCAGCCCTGATCAGAGTTCTTGGCATCTGAAGAGCATAATATGATTTCATTTGATCCTTATAGCAGCCCTGCGAGATGGCGAGGGAAGTCATTATTATCTTCCCTTTCTAGACAAAGAAAATGAGGGTCAAAGAGGTTGACTTGCCAACAGTCTCGGCACACCAGCCTCCTACCCACTCCCCAGCAGGGAAATCATCTCTTTGATGGTTCTTCACTAACTGTGGAGCATAGACCCAGGATCGTCAGCATGGCATTCGCGGCCCTTCTCAGTCCAGCTAACATCCAGCCTCTGGTTGGGAGTGTCTTTCTTCCATAGCTGGATGCCGAGCCCTGGAATCAGGAGCACAAGTGTACCTACTGCTAAATGGCTGGTGCCTAGCGTAGCGCTGGGTCTGCAAGAAGGATCAGTAAACACTTACTGGATTGAGCCCACAGCGCAAGGAAAGGGTTGAATTTTCAGAAATGTCTAAGCGCCTGACTTTTTTTCTTGATTCATTAGATTTTTTTTTTAGTATAGCTGACACAGAATATTACATTGGTTTCAGGGGTACAGCATAGTGATTCAACAGCTCTAAATATTATGCTGTGCTCATCACAAGTATAGCTCCCATCTGTCACCATACAGTGCTATTACAATATCATTGACTCTGTTCCCTGTGCTGTCCCTTTCATCCCCATGGCTTATTCATTCCATAACTAGAAACCTGTGTCTCCCACTCCCCTTCACCCATTTTGCCCATCCCCCTACCACCCTCCCCTCTGGCAACCGTCAGTTCTCTGTATTTTTAGGTCTGATTCTGATTTTTGTTTATTTATTCATTTCTTTTGTTTTTTAGGTTCCCCATACAAGTGAAATCATATGGTATTTGTCTTTTTCAATCCGACTTTGTTCACTTAGCATAATACCCCCTGACTCTCATCAAATACAAAACTTTCTTCCATTATTAGCAACATTTAATTCCTCCACCAGCTCCTTTCCAACTAACCTTCTATCGCTGATATTAGGTAACCAACTAGTATTCCTCAGCAACAAGTAATCCTTTATTACTATGGAGGAAATCAACCCTTGATATTCTATATACATCTGGGAAGTGGATTATTCTAGAACCAAGAAGCTGGTATTATTGAAAAAGAGACACAGAGACAAAACTTTTAAAAGTATCTGATTTTCAGCCTGGTTCAGTTACTGCAGGTACACAAGAGTTCAAGGAATAGAAAAAGCCCAGAAGCAATTTAAACTCACTTTATCTGTCTGCATTTAGTATGCTTTTGGAGGATGTCTTTTTGTACTCAGTAAACTCTGTAACCCCGAAGACATTTGTGGTGATGACAACATGTGCCAGTCTGGACACAAAATCAGGTCTCTCTTTGTAATCCAAGGTGCTCCAGCACAATTCAGGAAGGAGAGTCCTTACTTCTGGTTCATGCAAAGGATCAACTCACATGTGCTCTGTAGACAGTATGGCCCAATGAGTAGCCACTGAGGAAAATTATTTTCACAATTTGTACCCCCTCTGCCTCTCACCTGACTTTTTTCATATTTTCATCTGAAATACTATACAATGTACTCCCTTACCATGTTTATTGCTGCACCCATTCTCTCTCCAGTAGAATGTAAGTATGGCAGACATGTCTACCCTTTCACCAAATATTCATGCCCTCCTTCTCCAATGAAGAGTTGGAAAAGAGAGGTCACTGCCCAGCCAAGAGCATCATTTCCCAGTTTCTTATAGGTGAGGAAGTCCTCTGACCGAGTTCTGATGAATATAATGTAGTGAATGTGAGGTTCATAATATCCAGGCTCCTGTTCTCTCTCTCCCACTGTCTGATCACTAATGTCAACGCCCAGGGTGACCTTGGAAGCCACACATTGAAGATGTCAGAGCTTCCAGTCAGCCCAAGTGCTTAAAAAAACACAGTGATCTAAGTGGGGCTCCCTTCCCCCACCCTGTAGCTACTGGGGAAAGAAGATTTTCCCCCCTACCCTTCAAAGTGCTTCTAGATGGTCTAAGAATTAAATTGGCAACAGACAGATAAACAGGAGAAAAAGAAAAACAAAATTTAATTACGTGCACACAGAGGCCCAATAACAAAACTGAGACCCAAAGAAATGACCAAGTCAGGCAGTTTTTATATTTTTTAGACAAAGAAACATAAATCTGTGAGGAATTGACAAGACAAAGAAAACTTATGTTCAAGAGCTTCAGCTGGTCAGGAATTCTAAACAGAATTTGGACTGGGGGAGTTAACTGGTAAAAGTAGCCAGGCTCGTTTATACACCCTTCTTTGCCTGGAATTCTCTATCTCTGGTGACAAAGATGTCTCTGTACCTCTGGGTTGGTACAGGGAGGGTACCTTTCACAGGGATGATTTATTTCCTTGCTGAAGTCAAAGACCAAGGTCAGGGGTGCAGTCAGGATATTCTTCTGGTACTAGTTTCTTAAATAATTTTAATTCAAAATAATCAAAATGCCAAAGTGGTACATTTTGGGGCAGCCCGCCCTAGGCCCCCACATTGTCTATGTGACTTGATAGGAACAAGAAATAAATTTATATTGTGCTTACCCACTGAGGTTTCTGGGGTTGTCTATTACAGCACCTAGTCTTACATTCACTAATACAATAAGTTCCCCGAGGGCAGAGATGTTTATCGGTTGTTTTGTTTTTTTTTTTTTTTCAGTGCAAAACACAGTATTTATTCAAAAAATACTTTTTGAATGATGAATGAAGAACAAATGAGTGAATGACAGCAAGACCAGAACCTGGTTTTAATTAAAGGCAAGAAAGCATGGCTTGGTCCACTTGCAAAGCTCCACGTGCAAATGATGTCACCGAGGATCATGGGCTCCTTAGCCTTAAGTGTCCCCATCCCCACACTCTGTTTTCAAAGGATGGGCTTCAGAGCAACTTCTACACTGGGCAGTGGTCACGTATCCATTCATTTATCAGTTTTAATGGGACTCTGCCATAACCCAGGCAGTGTACTGGGCATTGATTAACTTTAGGGTCAGAGGGGCTTAAAGGGCACTTTATTGTACCTTATAGATAACCCAGGACCCCCTGAGCCAGCATTGCAGACCCACAACTTACCTTCCCTCCTAAATAGCACCACTTCCCATGGCAGAGATGCAGAATTCAGACTTATATATTGATATCTTCAAAGTAGTTATCATATGAAAACTTGAGAGCTTCCTTCAGCCCTCCCGGGGCTGCCCCCGCCCCAGTTTTATTACAGTAGTCTCTGGAAAGTCAACTTAGGGTGCAGGCATCCACGGGGGGGAGATCACCTGCTGTTCCCATTCTAAATTTGTCCTTGAACCAGCATGCTCCCCAGGAACACAGTGTTGCTAATGCTTTTATTTGCTTTCTCTTTTAAAAAGGAAAGAACTCCTTCTCTTCTGAAGAAAAAAAAAAAAGTGCTGATTAAACCGCTGTTAATATCCTGAAGCATGCAACCCAAAAAGGGAACATAGTCCCCAAAGTAATCAGGGGCAGAAGGCAAGCTAGCCACCTTAGGCTTGTTCTCTAAAGATTCAGGTTCCCGATGCTCAGGGAGAGGATGTGGAAACTGGACTGACCTTCTGCATGGAGGCGTCCCTCACTGCAGTCAGGTTCCTGCCTGGACGAGGCTGTCCTCTGCTGAGGGCACCTTCCTTTCCTGCATCACACTTCTGGAAGCCGCCTACCCTTCTCTCTGGAGCCACAAAGGCTAGCTGATCATTGCACTGGAGGATTAACATTTGGGATTTTAGCCACCCACGGGTAATCCCCAAGTTTCGGGACCTAACATTTGCCGTTTTTCTGAAGCCCTGGGTTTGAATCTCATGAGCTAGAGGGCGGCATCCATATCACAGCACACTGATCCCTTCTCCCTAAGGGACTTCAGGGTCTGCTTATACTGGTAGCTTTGTTTTCGTGCACTTTGTGACAATTGGGGAAATGAAGACATCACCTCTCCTTACTGATTTAACAACTTAACGCTCGTTTAGGAGAATATAGGGCTCCCGCTATAAATGCTGCAATGGGAGGCCCCCAGTCCTGAGGCTAGTCTACTGGCCAAGGCTAAATCACTTCCACAGGGAGAGACATTTTGAAGAGGACAAAGATTTACAAGGATGCAAATATGTGTCAGGTCCTAGGCTAGTCGTTCTATATGGATCTCACGTACTTTCCACAACACCCCTCTGACATAGATACAATTTCTCGTTTTCTATGTGAGGAAGCTGTCTGGGCCCAGAGGGGGTCAGTAACCCACATGTCTGGTAAGGGGGAACCAGGATTTGAACCAAGTTCCTCTGAGTCTAGAATCTTCTGACAGCAATAGAGAGCAGAGACGAGGCTTTCCTTGTGACACCTCCCCAGAATGGTTCTTGTACCCTTTCCAGGGCTCAGAGGCAAGGGAGAAACTGCTTCCTTGACAAAGTAGCCCTTTCACTGCTGGAAGAACCAGCAGTGAGAGAACCAGCGTGGGGGCAGCCGAGGATGAAGCAGTGAGTCCGGCGTCCCTGGGGCTGAGGCAGGCACCAGCCCTTCAGGCCTGTCTTCAGAACAAACACAGAGAGAGGCTTTACAACTGTTTTCACCCCCGAGGGCCCTATGAAGTGCTGTGAGGACCGAGCTCAGCCAGCACACAGAAATCAGGTATCTGACTACAACCATCCTGGGAAATCCTGTGATCCCAAATAAAATGTAGACTGTAACGAAGTTATAGGGAGAGAGAAGACCCAGACTGTGAGAAGTGAATCCGATCTCAGCTGTCACCCATCTGACACTCGGAACTCCCTGGGGACCTAGAAAAGGGCCCAGGTCCCAGCCTCACTTGGCCAGGAGGAGCAGATGAAATGGAACTTGTGCACTTCTGCCACTGGGCCCCGCAGCACCCCAGGCCCGGGCCGTGCAGAGAAGGGTGAAGGCACGAGCGCTCCTGCAGGGCCTACCCAGCAGGTGGATCTGGCCCCTTTTCTCTCTGGAGAGCCAGACTTAAGAACCTGGGGGCCTGGGGCGCCTGGGTGGCTCAGTCAGCTCAGGTCCTGGGACTGAGCCCCACGTTGGGCTCCCTGCTCAGCAGGGAGTCTGATTCTCCCTCTGCTACTCTCTCCCTCTCTCTCTCTCTCTCTCAAATAAATAAATAAAATCTTAAAAAAAAAAAAAAGAACCCGTGGGCCTGACGTGTCCCGTATGGGGGCTAAAACCTTTCCCTCCGTGTTCCAGGAAGCTCCCAAGTCTATAAGTAATAGACTTACACATAAGCAGATGAGAAGGAAGACAGAAGACCCCCAGGGAGGGAGTCTAGGAGAGAATTCCAAAGATGGGCAACAGACAAAGGCAAGCACTGTTGCCTCATGGACGCTCCCTGGCCTCTTAGCAGGTGTCTTATCTCTGTGATTCTTGGCTGCTCTCTGTCCAGCTGAGTGGCCAGACCGGAACAGTTCATAGTCCTTAGTGACCTGGCATGTGCACTTGTGCGGTCTTGATCACTATCAGTGTTTTCTCTCTACTCGATGTCCCCTAGTCTTCACTTCTATCTTCTCATCACCATTATTCTCAGAAGCTCACGTGGAAGTAGGAACTGGGGAGACAAGAATCTTGTGAATGAATCATACAGCCCCAGTAGCCCCATCTATGGGCCAGCAAAGCAGCAACTCCAGGAAATGCATGAAACGCCTGGCCCAGAGCTAAATAAGGAGTGCTTCCCTGGTGGGTCTGTGAGCGGAGCTTGGCAACTTGTCCCCTCCCCCAGCACACACACACACACACAAACATATATACACACACACACACACAAATATATATACATAAATATGTAAAATATATAAATATAAAAGTCTATGTATATATAAATATAAATTATATATACACAAAGTAAAATCTTTTCTTAGACAAAATTTCGCAAGCCTCCCCATGTCTTTGTTATGATGAACAGACAGAGGCCCCCCTCCACTGGTCTAGAGAATTTCGGCAACCAAGCATTGAGTTGAGATGACACCACAGAAAGAGTTCCAGTGTGGGAGACGGGAGGCTTAGGGGACAGCCTCAGGATCTGCTCCTCTCCCTGACATTTTTTGCAAGACCCCTTCCCATCTGTAAAATTCCACAACCCTTCCAGCTCTGATGGCTCTTGGGATAATGCTAGGACTTTTTTTTTTTTTTTTTGAGCCTTCTTTCCAAAGACAAAGCCTGCCCTAGTGTGCAATGGCTCTTTTTATTTGTGTCCTCTGAGCCTCGCCCATCTCTGAGCAAGTTGTCCCTGGCTTACAGGACACTCCCATTCCTTGCTTAGCATCAGTGTAGCCAAGGAAAAGAAAATATTATCAGGTGATGGAAGTGCTCTAATTTATGTTATTTCATTTTCACATGTAACTGTTTGGGCTAGTATTTCCCATTGGGGACGATCCTTGTATCATCCTCTCTTTAGCAAGCCTCTGAAATGTTCACAATGTTTTTGTAGCATTACAAAATATGTTGTCAGCCAGAGACTCCCTTAAAAGATCCATTGGTGGATGGAGGTACCAAGAAGTTTCTGGCTGACAAGGTCTGGTGCTCCTACAAACTCCACCTGGTAACTCTGACGGCAGAACTCACCAAAGATAAAAGATGGCTCATCTTGGCCCCAACTTGAGGCCAAGTGAGAGGTGGTCCAGCCCTGGACCTGCCCCTCCGAGGGTCCTGCTCTGACCTCCTTGTGCTTCTATCCCCCCACACTAGCTGAGAAGTCCTTTGGGCCTAAGGAAAGTAAGCACTCATAGCCTATGTCACTCCCCTTTACAGCATGCCCCCACACACCCAGGTTCCTGCCAAATTGGTTCCCAATTTATATCCAAGACTCAGCCTCACCATTTCCCCTGGCCTGTCCCTCCAAAGGAGAGCTGCACTCCCCGGTATGGTCACCCCTCCGCTCCTGGGACACACTATCAAGACGCACATAGGCCCAGCTCACCTCACAGCCTCATTTCCAACCACCTCATCCACACCATCCATTTTTGGCCATAACAGGCTACTCTCTGCTCCCTGAATTCACCACCAAAACCCAGTGTCTTTGCCCAGGTCAACCCTCAGTCTAGAACTTCCTTTCCCCATTCCTTCCCCGATTGAATCCTATAAAGCTCAGCTGAGATGCAACCAGTTCCTCCAGGCCTGTAGCCTCAGACTCACAACCACACCCAGGACAATTCATTGTTTCCGTCTGTTTCCATTGTATTGGATGCCTACTTCTGTCATGGCCTATAACACAGAGATCTGATCTCATTTATTTTCGTGTCCCCAGGGACACATGGTAGTGGTCTGTAAATATTTGCTCAGTGACCTCTGCTCAGCTGGGGAGGGCGAAAGGAAAGGCACCCATTCTTCTCATATAGTTTGCCTGAGTCTGCTTCCCTCCCATACAGGACAGAAAGTCATTTTGATCTCACGCTTATTTGTATCATTACTCTTCTCCTCTTTTCTTCCTTTTCACCACGATTGTCATTGTGCACTATGGTTTGTACAGTATTTTGATTCTTTTTTATACATCACTTCGTGGTATCCTCAGAAGTATATGATATCATAAGCACCATGTTCAACCGAAGAAATTTCATCTTCAAATGAAGCCCCACTTTTGTTTTCACCTGGGATTGAGCGAGCAGCAGTTTGACCTTGAACCTTGGCCTCTAATTCCAGAGTCAGTGTCAGTGCTCCTTCTACTCTCCTGGGTCCTGAGATTACGACTCGAGCACCCATGTTGTCCTCATGACCGAGAAGATCGTATAGACCCTGGGAACTGACCAGGGCAGAGATCTGGTCAGCAACAGATTTGGACAAACAAGGAAGAGTTAGGACGGAAACCCCCCACATCCGTGAAACAAGACGGCAACCACCAACAATGAAAATTACATGGTGGGAATAACCAAACCCGCAATCACCAAAACCGCTGGTTTAAGTGAAGCAAGACTTTCCAGAAAGCTGCAGGTCATATGGGAATCACTCACGGTTTGGTGCTTTGCCACCAGCAGTGAGTGCTAAGTGCTCTCTCATGAGGAACATTTCAAAAGGGATTTGGAAGGAATGTTTGCTAAAGGGATGGAAGTGGTCCAGAAATGGGTGAATAAAGACTGTAAGCTTAAGAAAGAGACAGATGGGAGAACTGGTCTGGCAGAGGGTGAGTAAGAAATCCAGGAAGTTGCTCAAAAGAAAGCCAACTCTGGGCAGCTGGGCACATCCACCCACCCCTGTGGCCTCATGGTTTCCAGTGGCATGATGCCAGCCTAACTGCACCAAGCCAGGTGAGTCAGCCCCGGCAGGAAGGGGTCAGACCATGGGCTTATCTGCTCCCACTCCAGAAAAAGCCCTGGAAAGCTGACAATCTCCTCTCACCTGTCTTCTGGAAAGGAGTAGCTACTCTGCTGGCTGTGGGAGTACAACCTCCTCTTCCCTCCAGAAGATTTCCCCGGTTCCCACCATGCCCCCTCAGGAAGCAAATGCCCCCACACTCAAGTCCCGTTCTGCATGGACATGGATGGGGAAGCTCTTCCTCCCTTTTATTCTGCGTAGGAAGTGACACGATGCTGTATTGGCCTTTGCAAAATGGGATAAGGAAGAAGATACGCCCAGCTCCTGTTGGCAAGGCCAGTTTTCCAGGGTATAAGCAGCAGACATCAACTCCAAGAAGCAGTAACTGGCATGGCCTGAATTAGAGAGCCCAACTTTGCACCTGTTCTCACATGCCCAGGACCTGCCTTCTCCCTCAGCAAGGACCTAGAGATCCAGCCCTGTCCTACCAAACATCCACGGAGAGGAAAGGAAGCATGGGGGAGGAGGACTGGAAGCTTCTCAGCAACAAAGCTTCACATAACACAGACAGGCCATTCAAATTCCCACCAGGAACTTTCTGGAGGCCCAAGTGACGGCAGGCCCTGAAACACCTGGCAGAGCCACCATCTGACGATTAGTCACCTCTAAGAGCTGCAGACCAACTTCAGGACAGACATGGTGGCAGTAAGTGGGAGCAGTGTCTGAGCTGTAGCTGCCTGCCGCTGCCCCAGCATATCCCCCCAATTATGGTGTGTCCTCCAACTTGAGAAGACCACAATTAGTTATGGGAAGCATTCTGGGGAGAAAGGCCCCACAGCCGGCCTTCTCTGGAGCAGCTTAGTGTGCTCACATGGACACCAGGTGATACCTCAGGCATCTGAAGCATCCCTGAGAAGACTATCCTGGGATGGGAGCTCTGTGAATCCCATCACAGCTCGTGCTAGAATAACCAACAGGACTAGGGAGAGAAGGTTTTTGCTCTTTTGAGTCCCAAAGCTTGCCCCTTGGTCTTTTCCATTACACTTCTAAGAACTAGTTTTTATCACATAGGAACTCTTCGCAGGAGGTTGAAAAATATCCTTTAAAACCAGGCCAGTAGGGAGAGCTTCCAAGGAAAGAGATTCTAGGATGAGATTTGGAGAAGGAACTATTAAGAGGATAGTAGTGGTATGTGCAGCATCACTCACATTCAGTGAGGGCGAGACAAAGGCAGAGACAGATGGAGAGAGAGAATAGAATTCAAATATTTGTATTCAAATCCCAGGCTCTCCATGCACACTCTCCACTCATGGGCAAAATCCCTACATTCTCTGAACCAAAGTCACCATCTGCCTAATGGAGATAATATTTTCCGTACCTGGTGGTTATAAGGAGATAATGTCAATTGCCAGGAAGAGATCAGGTATTCAGGAAATGTTTCTTGAAGTAGAAACTGGAGCTTGGCAGTATTTTATAAGGTATCTTAGCCACTTTCCCAAGAACCTTCTGGCCACAGGCATCTATCAATAAACCAGTGACATCAATTTTTCCTAGGAAAAAGGTCCTGAGTCCCACACTGAGACACACCAGTGACCACCAGCAGACAGGGAGAGAGCAGGGACTCCTCCTGGGAGCATGCCTTGAGCCAGACTGCCTCAGTAAGTACACAAAGTTCCTTCACCTCACTGGTGGGGAACCAGAGATGGTACTATGTGGTCTCTGACATCCGGGACTTCCTTGTAAGTCGGGTCCTATCCCAGAAAAGGCAAAGGCAGCAGTAAGGGTTTGGATGAGAGTCAAGGCGCCTTTGAATCAGGTGCAAAAGATCTTCTCCCAGGCAGTCTCAATTTCTCTCTCTTTAGCAAGTCATAAATATCTAATCTTCTTTACATTTTGTTCCTGATGTGTGATTGCTCCACTGCATTTGGACCTGAAGGCATGACTTCGGAAGCCTGGAGAGACATGAGCAAGCTGGAAGTGATACATGCCACTTCTGCTCCCATTTTGTCGGCTGAAGCTGTCACATTGGCCACATCTAACTCTAAGGAAGTGAGTCTCTCAGGCAGCTTAGGTTGGGTAAAACTGTAGCCACAATCAACCCCCAAAATCTCAGGGGTTGACAGGCAATTTATTTCTTGCTCATGTGACATGCTCCCTGGGCCCTAAGCTAAAGGCCCTAAGGCCCTGGGACCCAAGCTAAAGGAGCAGCCCCTACAGGAGAATTGCCATTGTCATGATAAGATGGAGAAGAGAGTTTGTGGATTGGTGCAGTGGCTCTAAAGTTTCTGCTCCAAAGTGGTACCCCTCCCTTCCACTCAGGCCAAAGGGAGTCCCATGTCCTATCTCCGATATCAGAGAAATAGAATCCTTCAACTAGAGAGGCACCACAGGTCCAATGAGGATGCTGATGAGGAAGCCAAAGGGTCGGGATGCGTAATAATCTTATCACACAGAGGAGCACAAGACATTGGAAAATCTAATCTTACCTGTAACTCCAAGTGGAGGAGAATGGAATATTAGTGCATATTAGTAATATCCATCATTAGTAGGGTAAATGTAAATACAGAGGGCTATAAACTAGCACTTTGTCAGAGGGAATGATACATCCCCTGTATTAGGGATTAGGGGATTCAGAATAGTTACAGAAAAACAGACAATTGATCCCAGCCCAGGGATGGAAAAATTATCATCATTTATATTACATTAAACAATAAATTCATTCAACAAATACTTATTGAGTATCTACTATGGGTCAGGAACTGTAATTACTGAGATACAGTGGTGAACAAAACAGGCCTGGTCTCTACCTTCATGGATATTAAACAGTTTTAGAGAAAACTGGCATTAAGCGAATACACACACAAATAAAAACATATTTACAAATTGGGCTGTTACAATAGAAAATACTCGGCGGTCAAGAGACAGAAAAACAGACAGAAGGCCATACCAAGGAAGTGATGTTGGAACTGAATGTACTGACTCGGAGGTAGCCAGGCAAAGTGTGGCGGAAAGCATGGTCTGTGCAGAGTGAACAGCGTGTACAAACTCCCTGAAATGGAAGAGGCTGGTTATTCTCGGTACTAATGAGAAGAGGGAAACCAGTAGAGTAAATAAGTGGAAAAGTATTTCAAGGGGAGGTTGGCTAGGAAAGCTACATCATGTGGGACCCTGAGACCATGTGAAGGGTTTTAGGTTGTGTTTTGGGGGGAGTTGTTTTTTTAAGATTTTTATTTATTTGAGAGAAAGGAGGAGAGAGACAGAGGGCGCACAAGCAGGGGGAGAGGCAAAGGGACAAGCAGATTCCCCACTGAGCAAGGAGCCAGACACGGGACTTGACCCCAGGACCCCTGAGATCATGACCTGAGCCGAAGGCAGACACTTAACCGACTGAGCCACCCAGGTGCTCCCTAGGTTGTGTTTTAAGTGAAATACACCACTGATAGTTTTCCGGGGGGGGGGCAGTCTATGGGTGAGTGGGAGACATTACCCTATACTCATTTATCTAGTCATTCTGGCTGCTACATGGGGAGCAGATTGATGGGGGGCAAGAGGTGAAGACCAATCGGAGGTTAGGCAGGAGTCAGACAAGAGGTGGTGGTGGCTTGGATTAGAGGTATGAACAGGGTTATGGACATGTCGGTAAAAATTTCAAGATGTTTTAGAGATAAAATTCATATCAATTTGTGATGAATTAGAATATGTGTTGGGGGGAGGAGGCAAAAGAAGAAGGTAGCAGGAAAGATGGAGCTGGTTCTACCCCAGCACAGTTTACCCAAATGTGAAAGAATGATGGAGAGGTGGAAATGGGGAAATCAATTGCTTGCTTTAGGATGTATTCATGTTGAGATTTCTGTGAGCCATCCAAGTTAGAAACACCAAATAAGTCATTGAATACAAGAGCCTGGGGACCAGAAGAAAGATCTGGGCCATAGATGATCATTTAAGGGTCATTCCATGTAAAATACAAATGCATGGGATGAGAATTTAAGGGGAGAAGAAGAGGGCCGTGGACTGCTCCCTGAGGAGCTCAAGTGTTAGAATTCAGGCAGGGGAGGAAGTATGGGGGTGTTGGCAAAGGTGTCTGAGAAGACCAGGGAGTTAGGGGAAAATCAAAGGAGTATGATGTCAGCCACAAGAAGAAGCATAGCATTTCAAGAAAGAAGGTGGTGGTTAATATCCTAGAGTGCCGCAGAAAGTCCCAGTAAAAGTGGGTAGGAGAAATCACCGCTGGCTTCGGCAACATGAAGTGACCTAGCAAGATCGATTTCTAAGGAGTGGAGGGGGCAGAAGCAAAACTGAACACACTGAAGAAGAAAATAAGAGGTGAGGAGGTGACGCAGGCAGCTCTTAGAAGTGCAGCTAAATAGGGAAGTGAGAGTTGTACCAATAGCTGGAGGAGATTAGAAAAACAAGGGTGGTATACAAATGTTGGAGTATTTATTGGATGGATCCAGTAGAGAGCGAAGGATTAAAGAGAGTGAAGGCAGAAACCCTAACAAAAGAGCAAATAGTCTGATAAGGCAAAAATAGGGTGGGATCCAGAGTGCCAATGGGGAGCCTGGCTCTGCAGAGGAGAAGTGGACACTTCCTTCCAGACACAGGAGAGAAGGAAAGTGGGGTGGTAATGCCACCAGGTGTTTGGATTTGGTAGTGAGGAGACATGGATTATATGCTGTTTGGGGTTTAAAAAAAAATAATACGAGGCAGTGTCTAGCTAAGAGGAACACAGTATAGAGTGAGTGTAGCTAGAAACTAGAGAATATTCATCGAGGAGAGCAAAGTAAGCTTATCTCAGCAGTGAGGTTGGAAATCAAGAGCTTAGAATAAGCTTGGTCATCACATCTTAATCATAGGAAACAAACTGAGGGTTGCTGGAGGCAGGGGGGTGGAGGGATGGGGTAACTGGGTGATGGACATTGGGGAGGGTATGTGATGAAATGAGCACTGGGTGTTATATAAGACTGATGAATCACAGGCCCGTACCTCTGAAACCAATAATACATTATATGTTAATTAATTGAATTTTAAATATAAAAATGTTTTTAAAAATAATAAAATCTTTTTAAAAATGGAGTCACTTATGTTAAGGGCTCCATGTGAATAAAAAAAAAAAAAAAGATTGTCATCACAGAACTAGAGGCACATCAGTCTACTCGATGATGGGATTTCTGCCCAGAAACACCCAGCTACATGCAGACATGCACGGAAGAAGCAGCAGCTTGCTTTATGCAGGGTTGAGCTCCAACAGGTAAATGGCAAAGAAGGAAAAGAGGCAAAAGAGTTGAGGTTGCCTACGAGGGAGCCATAATATTAATGGGCTGTGGACTTTATCCTGGATAGAGGGAAGTAAAGAAACAAGAGCTGATGGAATCAGAAAAAGTGGTGGGGCATCAAGGTGGAGAACTTGATGAGGTTAAGAAGAATGTAGTCCCAATATAGGATGTTTGAATTTGTGATTTAGGAATTGGTGGAATTTCTGGTGGTTACCATGCAATAGAGTCCTTTCTTTCTTTTTCTTTTTTTTTTTAAGAGAGAGAGCGGATGCATGAGCTGGGGGCGGTGGGTCGGGGAGGCCCAGAGGGAGAGAGAGAATCTTAAGCACGCTCCACACCCAGGCATAGGCCTCGATCCCACAACTCTGAGATCATGACCTGAGCCGAAATCAAGAGTTGGATGCTTAACTGACTGCGCCACCCAGGTGCCCCCTTTCTTTCTTTTTAATTCACATGCCATGGGATGCATAGATCTTAGTTTGTAGGTCAATGAGTTTCGACAAATGAATATACTCGCCTTCCCCCCGTCACTTCAATCATCCTAGAAAATTCTTTAATGCCCATTTCCAGTCAAGTCCCACCCTCTACCCTCCAAAGTGGCAACCACAGTTCTGATTTCTATTGCAATAGATTACTTTTGTCTGTTTTAGAAATGGAGTCATACAATATATATATACTTTTGTATACATTTGTACGTGATTTCTTTCACTCAGCATAATGTTCTTGAGATTCATCCATGCTGTTGCAGGCTCTAGTTGTCTATTCATTTTCATTGTTGAATGGTATTGCATTGTAAGACTACACTACAATTTACTTATCCATTCTTCTATTGATAATATTAGTTTTTTACAGTTTTGGGCTATCATGAATAAAACAACTCTGAACATTCATGTGCAAATCTTTATTGTGGATTCTGTTTTCATTTCTCTTGGGTAAATAACCAGCAGCAGAAATTCTGGAGAGAATTCCAAAATAGGCATATGTTTAACTTCATAAGAAACTGCTAGATGGTTTTTCAAGGTGGATGTAATATTTTACACCCCCACTGGCAACGTATAGGAATTATAGCTACTCTACATCTTATCCAATATTTGATGTGTCAGTCTCTTTAATTTTAACCATTTAAGTAGGTGTAAAGTAGTGCTTTATTTGTGGTTTTATTTTTCACTCCCTTGGTAACTAATGATATTGAGCATCTTTTCATATGCTTACTGGGCATTTATAGTTCTTCTTTTGTGGAGTGCCTTTAAGTGGGGGGGTTTGTCCTTGTATTACTGAGCTGAGGAAATTCTGTATCTATTCTGAGTTTAAGTATCTGCTTGAAGTATGCATACATCTCAAATACATCTTCCCAGTCTGCAGCTTGCCTATCATTTTCTTAATGGTGTCTTCTGATACAAAGTTTTTTTGTTTTATTTTGTTTTTTAAGAGAGAGTGTGCGTGTGTGTGTGTGCAAGCGGAGAGGGGGGCTGTGGGCAGAGGGAGAGAGAATCTGAAGTGAGAGAGAATCTGACATGGGGCTCAATCTCATGACCCTGAGATCATGACCTGAGCTGAAATCAAGAGCCAGATGCTTAACCAACTGAGTCACCTAGGCGTCCCTGATAAGTTTTTAAATTTTGTTTCAGTATAATTTATTGATTATTTTATGGTTAATGAATTTTGTTCTATTTAAGAAAACTTTGCCCACTCCAAGGTAACAAAACTATTCTGTTTTCTTATAGAAGGTTTCTAGTTTTAGCTTTTGTGTTTCTGTATATGATCTGTATCAAATTAATTTTTGTGCATGCTATGAGGTAGGGCTGGGGTTCATTTTTTTCCAGACAGTAATCTGATTGTTTTAGCACCTTTTGTAAAAACTGTCATATCCCATTGAATTCCTTTGACAACTTGTTAAAAATCCATTGACCGTAGATGTGTGGGCCTATTTCTGAACTTTCTATACTATTCTATTTGTCTGTTAGTCTGTTATTATGCCCATGCCGCTTTATCTTAATTATTGTAGTTTTATAAGTTTGTAAAGTTAAGAAGCAAAAACTGTTCTTTTTCAAGATCGCTTTGGCTATTCTAAGAACCTTTTCTATTTTTATGTAAGTGTTAAAATCAGCTTATCAATTTCTACAAAAAAAATCTACTGGAATTTTGTTTGGGATTCTATTTCTATAGAACAATTTGGAGAGAATTCACATCTTAACAATGTTGAGGCTTCTCATCATGTACATGGCATATCTCCCCCATTTACTTAGATCTTTAATTTCTCCCCACAATGCTATATAATTGTTACGGTAGAGGACTTGAATGTCTTTAGTTAAATTTATTCCTATTTTATATTTTTGACGTTATTGTAAGTGGTAATGCTCTTAAAATTCCATTTTCCAATGTTTCATTGCTGATATATAGAGACACAATTGATTTTTGTATCCTATAACTTTGGTAAATTCACTGGTTCTAGTATGTTTTATTTGTCTGAGGATAAAGCATTTTAATTATTCACCTCCAATATTTATGCCTTTCATTTCTCTTCTTTCATTTTTACCTTATTACATGGATTCTTATCTCCAGAACAATGTTAAATAGAAGTAGCAAGAGTAGACATCCTGGCCTTGCTCCTGTTCTTAGGGAAGTAAGTTAGTTTTCATATCTGTCTTATTTCTCCCACTAAACGGTAAGATCCTCCAAAGTAGGAATCATGACTTATTCATAGTTGCATTTTCCACCATGCCTGACAGAGAAGAGTTTGTGGCATCTAAGAAGAATTTAGTAAACATTTATTGATGTATTACATGAATGACAGATGGTGAAAATGCCTCAGGACCTCTGTTTTGAATCCTGGCCACATTTGGTGCTGATCTCCTAAAATGAAGTGCCAGCTCATAAACAGACAGTCACTGGTAAAATATTAAAAAAAAAAAAAAAAAAAAAAAAGAGTTAATAGTTTCATAGTGTGACTTCTATGCAAATATCTTGTTAGAATATCTAGACACGTCCGGGGTAATGTGATCATTTTGACCAGGAGGCAAAGTAAGACATATTGCATTGATGGAGGATGGTCAAACCCAGTGGTGCAGAAAGAATTCTTGAGACATTTTATGGCACAAAAAGGTGTTTTCATTATAGCATGGGGACAGGACCTGTGGGCAGAAAGAGCTGCACCTGTGACTGATTAGATGGAGTTTTCTATCCTATGGAGGTGAAGGTGACATTAGGGCTCCAGGAAATTCAGTCTATAGGCTCCTGGAGGTCTATTATTAAGATTGTGTTGCGACGCCTGGGTGGCTCAGATGGTTAAGCACCTGCCTTCGGCTCAGTTCATGGTCTCAGGGTCCTGGGATCAGGCCCCCCATCGGGCTCCCTGCTTGGCGGGGAGCCTGCTTCTCCCTCACCTTCTGCTGCTCCCCCTGCTTGTGCTCTCCCTCTCTCTGTCAAATAAATAAATAAAATCTTAAAAAAAAAAAGATTGTGTTTTTCTTATAAATCATTAAGACAGTTACAAACTATAGTAGAGTTTCAGGTCCTACATGACTGTGATCTTTATCAGCTGACCATTTGTTTTTCCCCTGCCTTTGTTCTTAGGCAGTTACTAGTGCCTGAGGAATATTATATATATCCCACCTTAAGTGGGGGTGGGAGGTTTGCAGGGTGTCAAGTGAGTTTTGCCCCCAGCTTGTCTTTTTCTCTCTCATCAGCATTACCCTGACTCTGAAATTCTAAGCACACAAAGAACTGTTGAAAGTAGCCAGAATGTTCAGGTTCACCAACTATGAGCCCCAAATATGCAAAAGAGACTAAAAACTGAAAAACAAGAATTTGTGGGAAAACAGATTCATCCATCTTACTGTTATCAGAGTATTATTAAACCTTTTTCAGCAGGTCCAGCAGCAACTGTTGACTCAAAGCTTTTTGCAAAATACCAAGTAATAATATGTGTTACCAATTATTGAGAACTTACGCCGAGCACTTTGCTAAGAGCCAAAATACTTTGTGTCGTGTCATCCACCTACACCTGGTAGTGGGCATTGCACCCATTTTATAGATGAGTAGATTGAGATTAAATTACTGCCCCCAAAACACACAGCTCCTAAGTGCTAGAGGCAGGACCCAAACAGGATCTAAGTCCATAATATGTGAACTCTACCTCCAAGTCCCATGCTGTGGTGAGGGGGCATCCTGGCCTCTCTTCTCCAGACAGCCCTGGGACCCGGGCTCTGAGTCATGAGATTGGGGAACACACCTGTGTGTCACCACTGTCACCCCAAATCTAGACTAGGGCCTAACACTACATTTTATAAGTGAAATGACTTGCTTTCCCAGTGAATTCCAACCACGACAATGATATTTGTCTGTTTCACTTCTCAGTAACTGAAAAAAATTTTTTAATCAAAATAGTCTACTCTGATGTTGAATCCACCCATGTCTCCTGGGAATTCCAGGGAGCTTGCTTTATGTTTTTGAAACTGTGTTGAAGGATCTTTCTAGTAATTTAAGTTTTTTAAATACTATGCAGAGACTACTTTATTCTTGACGATGCTTTTTGTCTTACAGTCTGTTTTATTTGAAATTAATATCTTGTCTTCAGCCTCCTTTTGTGTAAGATTTTTGTGGGCTTTATATTTTTCTATCCTTTTTACTTTTAACCTTCCCGTGACTTTAAGTTTGGGGCCTATCTTTTGTAAAAGCACGTGGCTGAATTTTGTGTGACTGTTTTAAAACCATTCTAAGTGTGGGCGTCCGGGTGGCTCAGGCTGTTAAGCGTCTGCCTTTGGCTCAGGTCATGATCCCAGGGTCCTGGGATTGAGTCCCAGCAGGGAGCCTGCTTCTCCCTCTCCTTCTGTCCCTCCCTCCTGCTTGGGTGTGTGAGCATGCTCTCTCTCAAATACATAAATAAAATCTTAAAAAAAAAAAAGAAAAAAGAAAATCATTCTATTTTAGCTAGTATATTTAAATCATTTACATCTTATTAATTATGTAAATATTTGGGCTTGTTCTCACCATTTTACTTTGTGCTTTCTTTTGTATGATTTTTCTCTCTCTCTTTTTTTTTTTTAAATATCAGTTTTTGGCCTATTTGTTTTCTTATTCCATTTGTTTCTCTTTTCTCTTTTCTGGTTCGGAAGTTTTGTACTCCATTTCAATTCTTTTAATGGTTGTCTTTAAATGTTGCCATTGATAGGTGTTTTTAAAACTCTGGTTTGTTTCACTTTTTAACTGTTCTATTCTCTTTCAAAATAGCTGAAGTTTTGAAACTTCCACCTTTTCTAAGAACAATCTGTCAAAAGCCTGGCAATAAAAAGCAACAGAAGAATAACAGAACTGTTAAGAAAAGTGTCCTGTAAGTGTGAAAAACACTATATGCAAATTGTAGATACTTATAAAACAAGAACTAGCTAGACTTCAAAACCTTCATAAAGACAGAAATGTTGATTTACTGAGAAAAAAAAGAAAATTACTCCTTTTATCTGAAAAAAAAAAAAAAAAAAGTGTTTTTTAAACCAGAAAGAACTTTTGCAACCTAACCGAAGCTCTTTAATTTAGAGATGGGAAATACAAATTCCAGAAGATGGACTTAATTTGCCCAAAATGTCAATTTGTGGACCTAAGATAATTTCTTTTTCTGCAACTTTCCTGGGTGGAGTTGCAGGAGAAAGTCCAAGCATGAAATAAAAACTAAGAAAGCAAGACCCATTCTTACATTAGCTCTCCACCCAAGTTGGACTAATAGACCGCTTATATCAGTCAGGGTGAAGGGAAGCCCCTGGCAAATAAAAGAGCCAATCTGGGGACAGTTACTACTGTCTGATTTTTATTTGCAAGTCATAGGCCTTCAGTCTAGGTGGCTGGGGCCAGGATGGCAGTGGGGGCCTCCGTTATCAGCAAAATCCAAATGACTAGTTCTCGAAAAGGGAGGTCAGAAGACCTATCTACACACTGAGAGCTTTTAATTTATGGCCTCTTTATTGAACTAACAAAGCATAACATATTAATCTCTAATTGCTAATCACAAAGGTCATTAGCTATATCTATAAAAATTTGAGCTTCCAAAGTCCATGAAGAAAACCAGCCATTGCTTTCTAGACACAACTCCTATACAGATCGGAGGAAGATTTAAATACCGCTTTCCAAACAGATATTTTGCAGAGTACGAGTTCTACAGGTGTTTAAGGGGTGTCTGGGAAAAGGTGTTTTAGGATCAAATACACATGTGAAATGCTGGATTAAACAAAGCTTAATAATTTTCAATGCAGGCCTTGTCAGAAACTCTTCTGTGCTTAATGTACTTTACGTACAGAGGGTTCTCTAGCTGATTTGAACAACAGAATCTTTTTCTCACAAGTGTGTTCATGGAGCACATGTTGAAAACCATGCTTTAAAGAACTACAAACTTTTGCAAACAGCACAATATCTTTCTCACTAAGCTTTCTTGTTATTGTGGAAAAATACACAAAGCCTAAAACTTACCATCTTCACTATTTTGAGGTGCACAGTTGAGTGGCATTAAGTACATTTACATTGTTGTACAACCATTTCGACCATCCACCCACAGAACTCTTTTCATTGGGCAAAACTGAAACTCTGGAACCATCGAACAGCTCCCCTGGCCCTGGCAACTGCCATTTCTATCTCTGTGAATTTGACTACTCTAGGTACCTCATATAAGTAGGATCGTGTAGTATGTTTGTGAATGGCTTACTTCACTTAGCATAATGTCTTCAAGGTTCATCTGTGTTGGGGTGAAGCAAGAGAGTGAGGTTCTTGTCTCATAGAGTTGAGGAATGAATGTCACGGACAAAGGAGAGTGAGTAAAGCGATAGAAGTTTATTAAGCAAGGATACAAAAAAAGCTCTCAGGAGTGAGAGGGGTCCCGACTGGGTTGCCACTGAGGGCTTTTAGGGTTGGTCTTTTATAGAAAGCTAACCAGGGAACTTACATCTTTTTGATTTCTCTACTGGTGGCACCATTGATTTAGGACTAATGATAACATCTTTAATGGCTTACTTCTTTTTAAGGTCTGGTTATTTTCTGTTGACCACAGGAGACTGTCGTAAATAAGACTTCCCCCTCAGACACCTAGGGCAGGGTGGTCTGGAGTGTTTCTGTGAGCCTGATCATGAAGCCCCCTATCTTTCTCTCCCTACCGGCCCCACCTGTCCCTACTCAGTGGCATGTGTCAGACTTTCCTTCCTTTGTAAGGCCAAACAGTATGCCATTGTATGCATATATCACATTCTCTGTCGATGGACAGCCTTTTGGCTGCCTTGAATAATGCTGCCATGACTCATGAAACTTTACTATACATTTTACTCTGATTCTATTCATGAAGTTGAAGAAATGTAGTCCAAAACTTTCCTTTCACCCACAAAATTCTTCCTGATGAATAAGGATTTAGGGCTCTGACTAAGGTTCTTAAAAGCTTTAGATAGCCTGCTGACAAAATTTCTCACAGGAACTCTGTCCCACTCTTTCAGAGGAAGGCTTTGGCAGCCACACAGAACCTTCCAGAGAGCACACATGGCTGTCTCACCATCCCTACTCCCCTGCTCCACTTTGTCCTTTTCCACAACAAGAAATGTCTCCTGATGCATGGCTTCAACCACAGATGGAGAGTCCTCAGAAGCCTCATGTAGGCGCCAGGCAGCAAGCTTGAGGATTTGCGGGGGTTTTTCTAGTTGGAAGAAGATATTCTCCTCTTCAGGGAAAGGGCCTTTCATTAAGTATTTTAAACACTGCAATTAGCTTCTTTAGTGGGATGGAATTTTATTGCTGTCCATCCAAGTTCTTTTAAGACCTTAAAGAAAAAAGAGGAGGTGTCATGTGCTTTTTAAAGTCAGAGAAGTATGAATTGGCATGACCTCCTGTCATGGGGGGAAGAAATAGCAGGAAACCATGTTGGTCAGTCAGACAACACAGCAAGGGAGCGAAGGAGTCTAAGAAATATGGGGGGCGGAGGGGAGAGCTTCCCTCTCCAGCTTCTGGAAAGCTAAATTAGCACTTTCCAAGAGCACAGAGGGAATATTCAAAAGTTGAAATGTCAGTTCCAAGTGCAGGACAAAGGGTCTAATCAGCTGTCTTGTCCCCGCCACCCTCCTTTTCTTTAAGCCCAACTTTGCAGCTCCGGACTGCTCTGATCCTGGGTGCCCCACACTCTCCAGCCCACCCAGCTTGCAGTCCTTTGAGATTGAAGTAAAAGTGGCTTGAGCCTGATCCTCCACAGAAGAGCACTCAGCACGCTCCTTCCATTGCTATTGCTGGGAATCCTCAGAGGCTTGATTTCTCCTGGTCTTCACTTGATCCAGCTCCTCCTCTCTCAGAAATCTTGCCCTCTGTGACATCTTCCTTCCTACAGCTTTTTTCTTCTCCACCTTGCAGCCGCCCAACCCTGGAGCTCAGTCCCTTTCCCTTGTTTTTTCCAAGCACCACCATGCAGGCAGTTGTGAACAAGAGGGTTTTGTTGAAGATCTTGGGACACTGGCAAGAAGCTTAGAGCCCCCACAAATTCCCCAAGATTGGATATAAAACTTCTCACTTGTCTCTGCTTCTCAGTCATGTGGGTCTTGCTAGGCCCTCTCCCCAATACACCTTCTCTCTTTCCTGAGATTTTTCCTTGTGTCTTTGGTAGAAGGCAGAGGGTGGAGGAGATGGAGGTTGTCCTCACCTTGTCCCTCCTGCGGGTGCTTTGGACACTCAAAATTCTGCTTTCATCATTTGTGCAGAATGGATTAGCCTTCTTTGATTGATGCCAACCAATCCAGGAAATTCTCCAAGAGCTTCTCTTTCATGTCGAAAAATTATACATCAAGATGTTTTGCTAAATGTAGTCCATTCCATAAGAGCCAGAGTTTACTCTTCATTATCAATATTAAGCCTACTTTTCCTGATAAGAGCTGACCTTTGCTCAAATATTGCATACTCTTCTAAAGATAGCGAGGGTTGGATAGAAATTAGCACAAAGTCCTGGGTGAGCCTCTTGCTGGTAGATTGCCTAGGCAGATGTAATCTATGTTCACATTTCAATCTCCCCCTTGCCGCCTGCACCTCTGTGTGTTATCTCTGTGCCAACAGTTCCCAAACTGCTCTGAGAAGCCCAGTTACATTTTCCCAACAAGCATGGACTCTAAGGGCCACTGATTAAGGACCTTCCCCTCTGTCCCTAAGGCAAGGTAAAGATGCCAGAGACAGTGCTAATATTTACATCTTGATAACACACAGGATTGGCTTCAAAAAGATGTGCAGTGCCAACAACCAAGTAGGGGAATTACAAAGAGAAATTCTACTCTTTTGGTGTAGGATGTAGAATTAAAATTCCATGGGGTAATTTCCAAGAGTTTCTTATTGATTCATTTGAACTCCCCTCCCTGTTCCCTGAAGTTCTTCACATTTTCACAGTAAACCTTCCACCTGACTGGCAAGCAGCATGAATAAAGCCAGAGAGAAAAGAGTTTCGGCTCCAGTAGGATCTCAGCTCTACTTGTCAGCACTGACCTCTTGGTTTTAGGTGTGGCCAGACCAGACAAACTCTTAGAGCCTCAGGTGTTAAAAAGATGGCAGAGCTGTATTTCCTTGGTGTTGGTCGTGATCTCTCCTCTTTCATTCACGATTTTATTAATTTGGGTCCTTTCTCTTTTCTTTTTGATAAGTCTGGCTAGGGGTTTATCGATCTTATTAATTCTTTCAAAGAACCAGCTTCTAGTTTCATTGATCTGTTCTACTGTTCTTCTGGTTTCTATTTCATTGATTTCTGCTCTAATCTTTATTATTTCTCTTCTCCTGCTTGGTTTAGGCTTTATTTGCTGTTCTTTCTCCAGCTCCTTTAGGTGTAAGGTTAGCTAATGTATTTGAGATTTTCCTAATTGTTTGAGAAAGGCTTGTATTGCAATGTACTTACCTCCTAGGATCGCCTTTGCTGTATCTCAAAGGTTTTGAACAGTTGTGTTTTCATTCTCATTTGTTTCCATGAATTTTTTAAATTCTTCTTTAATTGCCTGGTTGACCCAGTCCCTCTTTAGTAGGATGCTCTTTAACCTCCAAGTGTTTGCATTCCTTCAAAATTTCCTCATGTGATTGAGTTCAAGTTCCAAAGCACTGTGGTCAGAAAATATGCAGGGAAAAATCCCAGTCTTTTGGTATTGGTTGAGACCTGACTTGTGACCCAGTATGTGATCTATTCTGGAGAATGTTCCATGTGCACTTGAGAAGAATGTGTATTCTGTTGTTTTAGGATGCAATGCTCTGCATATATCTGTGAAGTCCATCTGGTCCATTCAAAGCCCTTGTTTCCTTGATGATCTTCTGCTTAGATGATCTGTCCATTGCTGTGAGTGGGGTGTTGAAGTCCCCTACTATTAATGTATTATTATCAATGTGTTTCTTTACTTTGGTTATTAATTGGTTTATATAATTGGCTGTTCCCAAGTTAGGAGCATAAATATTCATAATTGTTAGATCTTCTTGTTGGATAGACCCTTTAAGTATGATATAGTGTCCCACTTCAAGTATCCAAGATCTATAAAGAACTTATCAAACTCAACACCCAAAAAACAAATAAACCAGTCAAGAAATGGACAGAAGACATGAGCAGATATTCCCCCCAAGAAGACATACAAATGGCCAACAGACACAAGAAAAAATGTTCCATCCACATCACTTGACATGAAGGAAATACAAATCAAAACCACAATAAGATACCATCTTACACCAGTCAGAATGGCTAAAAGTAACAAGACAGGAAACAACAAATGTTGGCAAAGATGTGGAGAAAGGGGAACCCTCTTACACTGTTGGTGGGAATGTAAGTTGGTACAGCCACTCTGGAAAATGGTATGGAAGTTCCTCAAGAAGTTAAAAGTAGAGGTACCCTACAACACAGCAATTACCCTAAAGATACAGATGTAGTGAAATGAAGGGTCACCTGCACCCCACTGTTTATAGCAGCAATGTCCACAATAGCCAAACTGTGGAAAGAGCCCAGATGTCCATCGACGGATAAACAGATAAAGAAGATGTGGCCTATATATACAATGGAATATTACTCAGCCATCAGAAAGGGTGAAATCTTATCATTTACATCGACATGGATGGAAATGGAGGGTATTATGCTGAGCAAAATAAGTCAATCAGAGAAAGACAATTATCATATGGTTTCACTCATATGCGGAATATAAGAAACAGTGCAGAGGACCAGAGGAAGGGAAGGAAAGCAGAATGGGAAGTCATCAAAGAGGAAGAAAAACCATGAGAGACTATAGGAAAAAAACTGAGGGTTCCTGGAGGGGAGGTGGGTGGGGGGTGGGGTAATTGGTGATAGGCATTAAGGAGGGCACATGATATGATGAGCACTGGGTGTTATATGCAACTGATAAATTATTAAACACTACATCTGAAACTGATGGTATACTAAAAGTTGGCCAATTGAATTTAAATTAAAAAAAAAAAAAGATGGGAGAGTTGTCACTGCCCTCCTTTCTTCTTTTCCAAATGCTAAGTGTGCTTGCCTGTTGAATCTTTAAAACGCTTATTTCTATGGATGCTATACCTCTCGGTGAATGTTTGATGAGGAGCAAGATATTTACATGGTCTCAAAATATCTTCCCCCAAATTATTTACTAATTACAAAGAAAAAATAAACGACAGAAAAACCTGACAGACACCACCTTAAGCCAGTGATCAAATCAAACATCAGTGATAATGGACAAATCAGCATCCTGTGCCTCCTGATATGATGCACCAGGAAGGACACAGAATCATTTTGGTGGTGTTCTCATCAGAAATGCATCATCTGACAGTAACCATAAGGACACATCAGACAAACCCAAACTGAGAGACGTCCTTCAAAACAACTGGTCTGTACCCTTCAAAAATGTCAAGGTCATGAAAGACAAAGAAAAGCTAAGGAGCAGGTCCAAGTTAAAAGAGACTAAGGTGGCATGACAACAAAACACAAACTGTGATCCTAGATTGGATCCTGGGTTGGGGAAAAAATAGCCATGATCGACTTTAGCAGGACAACTGGCACAAATGAATATGGATTGTGGATTATATCAATGTTAAATTTCCTGATTTGGATCATTGTACTGTGATACAGAGACTAATCTTATTCTTAGGAAATTCACACTGAAGTATTTAAGAGTAAAAGCACATGATATGAACAGCACACTCTCAAATGGTTCAGAAAAATAATAATGTGTGTGGGGAGGGGAGAAAGCAAAGGGAACAAATGTTAAAAAGGAAAAGCTTGATATACTTCCACACATACAGGGAGGAGGAAAGATGGCGGAAGAGTGGGGGACCTCGTTTCATCTGGTCCCTTGAATTTAGCTAGATAACTATCAAACCATTCTGAATATCCATGAATTCAACCTGAGATGTAAGAAAAAAAATATCTGGAACTCTACAAGTAGAAAAGCAACCACTTTTTTCAAGGTAGGAGGTGTGGAGAAGTGAATCTGAGGGGAGATATTGGAAGATAAATGGAGGGGGGAGGGAGCCTCTGTAAGCCAGCTACCAGAAAGTGATAGAGCCCTGAAGGGCAAAATCTGAACTCTTAGAAATCTGCTCCAGTGAGAGACATCCCTGCCTGAAAGGTGCTCAGGGGATGAAACGGGCAGAATTCTAGGTGGGTCAGTGTGGTCTCAGGATCCCAGGAGTGACAGCACTAACAGGGATGCCTGAGCCAGTAGAGTTCCCAAGCAGTGGAACAGGGAAACTGTTTACAGTCAGCAAGCCCAGCAGGGGCCTCTCAGCTCAGTTTGCCATAAACTGGGAGCTGGGCCAGATCAGGTGACTGCTCTCTGCCTGGGCATCCAGCAGCAGACTGGAACATGGGGAGCCTCTACCATCCCCTAGGAGGGGCAGAACAGGTGCATGCACAAATGGGCAATAGCTCTCAGGGCAGTGGCCCTGTAGAAGACAGTACAAGGCAACCCTCCACCTTCCCTTGGGAGGGGCAGAGCGGGTGTGTGCACAATCCAGCTACTGCTCTCAGTGCCAGGGCCCTACAAAAGGCAGTAACACAGAACCATCCTACTTCCCCCAGGAGGATTGCTGTGGGCACGAACCACAGGAGTCTGCAGATTTTGACACACACTAAAGTGAAGACTGTTTATCCCAGAGGGTTTACTAAAGAGAGGGGACAGTGATCTTTTGGCTCTGGGGTTGGAGATCAGGGCATGGCCATTTTTATTTTGATCCTCTAAAGAGGCAATGGAAAGCCTTCAGGGAACAAGAGCCACACAGAGGACCAGCGTACACTGAGCCCAGCCCCCTGGCAAGGGGCGATGCAACTCAGCCCAGGCAAAGACACTTGAGAAGCAGCTCAGCAGGCCCCTCCCCCAGAAGACCAACTGGAAGAACAAGTGTACAGCAAGTTTATGGATCTCACTAGACTGTAAAACTCCAGTACTAGAGGAAAATAGTATAAAGAATTCATGGTTTTTTCTCATGATTCATTCATCTTTCAGTTTAAAATTTTCCACTTCTTCTTTTTCTTTTTTCCCTTTCCAACTAGTTTCTTTTTTTATCAACTCTGTTTTTAAGTCATTTTTTTAATTTTCATTTTTTATATTTATTTTATAGATATACTCTTCATTTTTGGCCTCCTTTCACTCTATTCAATTTTATTTTTGTATATATATATAAATTTTGCTTTCTTTGCAATTTTGGGATTTAGTGTCTTCTAACACACAGGCCAAAATACACTCAGGAACAAGTGGATCACCTTGTTTTGTCCACCTTGTGAGATTATATTCTCTCCCTCACCCTTTTTTTGTTCTGTTTTGTTTTTTTGCTTTTCTGTTTTGGTTTCTGACCTCTTCAGATTTGTCTAGTGCGTATTTTTCTTGGGTTGTAGTTGATATTTTTGATTCTGCTCACTTGTTCAGCCATTCTTCTCTGGGTGCAAAATGACTAGAACGAAGAATTTACAACAAAAGAAAGAACCAGAGGTAATGCTCTCTGACACAGATCTAATTGATATGGATATAAGTATGATGTCAGAGATGGTAGTCAGGATAACAATTATAAAGTTAATAGCTGGGCTTGAAAAAAGCATAAAATCCACTAGAGAATCTCTTAGTGCAGAAATGAGATCTAATCAGTCCAAAATTAAAAATGTTCTAACTGAGATGCTCTAACAGCTAGGGTAAATGAGGCAGAAGAGAGAGTCAGTGACATAGAAGACAGGTTGATGGAAAGGGAGGAAGTTGAGGAAAAGAGAGAAAAACAATTAATAGCCCATGAGGAGAGGCTTCAAGAAATCAGTGATGCCATAAAACAAACCAACTTCAGAATTATTGGGGTGCCTGAGGGTGAAGAGAGAGAGGGCCAGAAGGTATATTTGAGCAAATCATACCTGAAAACTTCCCTAATCTGGGGAAGGAAACAGGCATTCATGTCCAAGAGATAGAGAGGACCCCTCCCAAAATCAATAAAAACAGATCAAGACCCCAACATATAATAGTGAAGCTTGCAAATTTCAGAGATAAAGACAAAATCCTGAAAACAGGTCAAGAGAAGAGGTTCCTAACCTACAGAGGTAGGAACATCAAACTAACATCAGACCTATCCACAAAGACCTGGCAGGTCAGAAAGGGCTGATATGAAATATTCAGGGTACTAAATGAGAAAAACATGCAGCCAAGAATACTTTATCCAGCAAGGCTGTCTTTCAGAATGGAAGGAGAGATAAAGAGCTTCCAGGACAGACAGAAACTGAAAGAATATGTGACCACCAAGCCAGCCCTGCAAGAATTATTAAGGGGGATCCGGTAAGCAGAGAGACCCCAAGAGTAACATAGGCCAGAAAGAAACAGAGACAATCTACAGAAACAGGGACTATACAGGTAATACAATGGCACTAAATTCATATCTTTCAAAAGTTACCCTGAATGTAAATGGGCTAAATGTTCCAATCAAAAGACACAGGGTGTTAAATTGGATAAAAAGGCAAGACCCATCCGTATGCTGTCTACAAGATACTCATTTTAGACCTAAAGACACCACCAGACTGAAAGTGCAGGGGTGGAGAACAATTTACCATGGTAATGGACCTCAAAATAAAGCTGGGGTAGCAATCCTCATATTAGACAAATTAGATTTTAAACCAAACACTCTAGTAAGAGATGAAGAGGAACACTATATCATACTTAAAGGGTCTATCCAACAAGAAGATCTAACAATTATGAATATTTATGCTCCTAACTTGGGAACAGCCAATTATATAAACCAATTAATAACCAAACTAAAGAAACACATTGATAATAATACATTAATAGCAGGGGACTTCAACACCCCACTCACAGCAATGGACAGATCATCTAAGCAGAAGATCATCAAGGAAACAAGGGTTTTGAATGACACACTGGACCAGATGGACTTCACAGATATATGCAGAGCACTGCATCCTAAAACAACAGAATACACATTCTTCTCAAGTGCACATGGAACATTCTCCAGAATAGATCACATACTGGGTCACAAGTCAGGTCTCAACCAATACCAAAAGACTGGGATTTTTCCCTGCATATTTTCTGACCACAGTGCTTTGGAACTTGAACTCAATCACATGAGGAAATTTTGAAGGAATGCAAACACTTGGAGGTTAAAGAGCATCCTACTAAAGAGGGACTGGGTCAACCAGGCAATTAAAGAAGAATTTAAAAAATTCATGGAAACAAATGAGAATGAAAACACAACTGTTCAAAACCTTTGAGATACAGCAAAGGCGATCCTAGGAGGTAAGTACATTGCAATACAAGCCTTTCTCAAACAATTAGGAAAATCTCAAATACATTAGCTAACCTTACACCTAAAGGAGCTGGAGAAAGAACAGCAAATAAAGCCTAAACCAAGCAGGAGAAGAGAAATAATAAAGATTAGAGCAGAAATCAATGAAATAGAAACCAGAAGAACAGTAGAACAGATCAATGAAACTAGAAGCTGGTTCTTTGAAAGAATTAATAAGATCGATAAACCCCTAGCCAGACTTATCAAAAAGAAAAGAGAAAGGACCCAAATTAATAAAATCGTGAATGAAAGAGGAGAGATCACGACCAACACCAAGGAAATACAAACAATTTTAAGAACATATTATGAGCAATTATATGCCAACAAATTAGGCAATCTGGAAGAAATGGATACATTCCTAGAAACTTACGAACTACCAAAACTGAAATAGGAAGAAATAGAAAATCTGAACAGACCAATAACCAGCAAGGAAATTGAAGCAGTAATCAAAAATCTCCCAACAAACAAGAGCCCAGGGCCAGATGGCTTCCCAGGGGAATTCTACCAAACATTGAAAGAATTAATACCTATTCTTCTGAAACTGTTCCAAAAAATAGAAATGGGGTGGCGCCTGGGTGGCCCAGTTGTTAAGCGCCTGCCTTCAGCTCAGGTCATGATCCCAGGGTCCTGGGATTGAGCCCTGCATTGGGCTCCCTGCTCCACAGGAAGCCCGCTTCTCCCTCTCCCACTCCCCCTGCTTGTGTTCTCTCTCTGTCAAATAAATAAACAAAATCTTTAAAAAAAAAAAATGGAAGGAAAACTTCCAAACTCATTTGATGAGGCCAGCATTACCCTGATCCCAAAACCAGACAAAGACCCCATCAAAAACAAGAATCACAGACCAATATCCCTGATGAACATGGATGCAAAAACTCTCACCAAAATACTGGCCAATAGGATCCAACAGTACATTAAAAGGATTATTCACCATGACCAACTGGGATTTATTCTTGGGCTGCAAGGTTGGTTCAACATCTGTAAATCAATCAGTGTGATACAATATATTAATAAAAGAAAGAACAAGAACCATATTATCCTCTTAACTGATGGGGAAAAAAGCATTTGACAAAATACAGCACCCTTTCTTGACTAAAACTCTTCACAGTGTAGGGATAGAGGGAACATACCTCAATATCATAAAAGCCATCTATGAAAAGCCCACAGCTAATATCATTCTCAATGAGGAAAAACTGAGAGCTTTTCCCCTAAGGTCAGGAACACGACAGGGATGTCCACTATGACCACTGCTGTTCAACATAGTACTAGAAGTCCTAGCCTCAGCAATCAGACAACAAAAAGAAATAAAAGGCATGCAAATCAGCAAAGAAGTCAAACTCTCACTCTTCACAGATGACATGATACTCTATGGGAAAACCCAAAAGACTCCACCCCAAAATTTCTAGAACTCATACAGCAATTCAGCAACATGGCAAGATACAGAATCAATGCACAGAAATCAGTGGCATTTCTATACACTAACAATGAGACAGAAGAAAGTGAAATTAAGGAATCAATCCCATTTACAATTGCACCAAAAACCATAAGATACCTCAGAATAAATTTAACCAAAGAGGTAAAGGATCTGTAGCCTAAAAAGTACAGAACACTTATGAAAGAAATTGAGGGAGACACAGAGATGGAAAAATATTCCATGCTCATGGATTGGAAGAATAAATATTGTTAAAGTGTCTATGCTACCCAGAGCAATCTACACATTCAATACAAGCCCTATCAAAATACCATCAACATTTTTCACAGAGCTGGAACAAACAATCCTAAAATTTGTATGGAACCAGAAAAGACCCCGAATAGCCAAAGGAATGTTGAAAAAGAAAACCAAAGCTGGGGGCATCACAATGCCTGACTTCAAGCTCTGTTAGAAAGCTGTGATCATCAAGACAGCATGGTACTCTCACAAAAACAGACACATAGATCAATGGAACAGAATAGAGAGCCCAGAAATGGACCCTCAACTCTATGGTCAAATAATCTTTGACAAAGCAGGAAAGAATATCCAATGGAAAAAAAGAGAGTCTCTTCAATAAATGGTGCTGGGAAAATTGGACAGCCGCATGCAGAAGAATGAAACTGGACCATTCTCTTACACCATACACAAAGATAAACTCAAAATGGATGAAAGACCTCAATGTGAGACAGGAATCCATCAAAATCCTATAGGAGAACACAGCAGCCACCTCTTCGACCTCAGCTGCAGCAACTTCTTGCAAGACATGTCTCTAAAGGCAAGGGAAACAAAAGCAAAAATGAACTATTGGGATTTCATCAAGATAAAAACCTCTGCACAGCAAAGGAAACAGTCAAATCTAAAAGGCAACCTACAGAATGGGAGAAGATATTTGCAAATGACATATCAGGTAAAGGGCTGGTATCCAAGATCTATAAAGAACTTATCAAACTCAACACCCAAAAAACAAATAAACCAGTCAAGAAATGGACAGAAGACATGAGCAGACATTCCCTCCAAGAAGACATACAAATGGCCAACAGACACATGAAAAAATGCTCCATCCACATCACTTGACATGAAGGAAATACAAATCAAAACCACAATGAGATACCACCTTACACCAGTCAGAATGGCTAAAAGTAACAAGACAGGAAACAACAAATTTTGGCAAAGATGTGGAGAAAGAGGAACCCTCTTATACTGTTGGGAATGCAAGTTGGTACAGCAATTCTGGAAAATGGTATGGAGGTTCCTCAAGATGTTAAAAATAGAGCTATCCTACAACCCAGCAATTACCCTAAAGATACAGATGTAGTGAAATGAAGGGTCACCTGCACCCCACTGTTTATAGCAGCAATGTCCACAATAGCCAAATTGTGGAAGGAGCCAAGATGTCCATCGACAGATGAATGGATAAAGAAGATGTGGTTCACCTCCTACACTGCTGGTGGGAATGCAAGCTGGTGCAGCCACTCTGGAAAACAGCATGGAGGTTCCACAAAAAGTTGAAAATAGAGCTACCATATGATCCAGCAATTGCACTACTGGGTATTTACCCCAAAGATACAAATGTAGGGATCCGAAGGGGTACGTGCACCCTAATGTTTATAGCAGCAATGTCCACAATAGCCAAACTGTGGAAAGAGCCAAGATGTCCATTGACAGATGAATGGATAAAGAAGATGTGGTATATATATACAATGGAATATTATGCAGCCATCAAAAGGAATGAGATCTTGCCATTTGCAACGATGTGGATGGAACTGGAGGGTATTATGCTGAGTGAAATAAGTCAAACAGAGAAAGACATGTATCATATGACCTCACTGATTTGAGGAATTCTTAATCTCAGGAAACAAACTGAGGGTTGCTGGAGTGGGGGTTGGGGTGGGAGGAATGGGGTGACTGGGTGATAGACATTGGGGAGGGTATGTGCTCTGGTAAGCGCTGTGAATTGTGCAAGACTGTTGAATCTCAGATCTGTACCTCTGAAACAAATAATGCAATATATGTTAAAAAAAAAAAAAGAAGAAGAAGAAGATAGTAGGAGGGGAAGAATGAAGGGGGGGGAATCGGAGGGGGAGATGAACCATGAGACGATGGACTCTGAAAAACAAACTGAGGGTTCTAGAGGGGAGGGGGGTGGGAGGATGGGTTAGCCTGGTGATGGGTATTAAAGAGGGCACGTTCTGTATGGAGCACTGGGTGTTATGCACAAACAATGAATCATGGAACACTATATCTAAAACTAATGACGTAAGGTATGGTGATTAACATAACAATAAAAAATTTTTAAAAAAGAAGATGTGGTTCATATATACAATGGAATATTATTCAGCCATCAGATAGGATGAATACCTACCATTTGCATTGACATGGATGGAACTGGAGGGGATTATGCTAAGTGAAATAAGTCAAGCAGAGGAAGACAATTATCATATGGTTTCACTTATAAGGAATAGCATGGAGGACATCAGGAGAAGGAAGGGAAAAATAAAGGGGGGGAAATCTAGGGGGAGACAAACCATGAGAGACTATGGACTCCAGGAAACAAACTGAGCGTTTCAGAGGAGAGGGGAGTGAAGGGATGGGTTAGTCCAGTGATGGGGATTAAGGAGGGCACATATTGCAATGAGCAGTGAGTGTTATATGCAAACAATGAATCATGGAACACTACATCAAAAACTAATGAAGTACTGTATTGTGACTACCATAACATTAAATAAATAAATAAATAAATAAATAAATAAATAAATAAATAAATAAATAAAAGAAGCCATGGCTGAGCTTCTTCACACAGCCCTGAGTGGAACCAGAGGAGAGGAAGACAGAGTAAAAACTACATAGTAACTGAATGGATAAGTAAGACACCTGCAGAGATGGACTAGGTACTTCCCAGGAGGCCGATGGTCTGTGATGGGAAGTGAGAACAAGAGCTGCAAGATTAGGTTTCACACTGATGGGACAATCAATTTACCATGGTAGGACAGCAAGTAGAACAGGCCCACACCACCTAGTCTGGGTCTGGTTTCCTGCCAGATGTAGGTGGTGTATTACCTTCCAAACAAATCAGTTTCCTCTTGAATGCCTGACTCTGCATGTGGAAAAGGAGCAGGAGCTTTAGTCTCAGCAGTTCTGTCTCCCCACCCTTTCTCTGTCACTTTCCCTTCTTACAAATTCCCACCACACCCAGCTTCCTTCTCTTCTTTCATTGTAACCCTGCTCCGGCCTCCATATCTACATCCTTCATTTTATCTGTGGGGAAAATGAGAATAGAGTGGGGGCCAATGTATGTTCCCATTGTGCAGTCTCAATAAAAATGCCAGTAAGTCGGATCCTTACGTTTAATTCTTTATTCAAGACTTTTCATGCTCAAAGCTCAGAAAAGCATCTGCCTGGAAATGGCAGGTGGAGACTAATGTGGAAATATAAAACCCCAGACTTGCAATAAAAAACAAAAAAAAAGGGCTCTTTTTGCAAAACTTTCTCTGCAGAAAGGCAGATGGTGAGTGTTTACTGGCTTAAGGCATTGACTACCACACCCTTAACACATCAACGTTTCCTTCTTTTATAAATATAATCCAAAAATCCTCTGAGAATTTCCTTCAAGTCATCAAGGGAAGAGGCCTTGGAAGAGGAGATCAGACCTCATGACACTCATCAGGATGGTGGGATTAGATTTTGCCATCAAAAATTAGATACTTTCCAAACAGACTATTTAAAATGGGTGTTGATAGCATACATGCAAAAGAGGACATATTTCCCCAGTAAATATTAAAGATCTATAAGGGTTTACAGCATTTGTCCAAGGGAGTAATATATTGTAACTCTGTAAAAGAATCAAGGTCAAAAGTCAACATCCATTCATGATAATAACTTAAAAATTACGCATAGATGGAACTTATCTCAACATAACAAAGGCCATTGATGACAAGTCCACAGCTATCATCAAACTCACTGGTGAAATGTTGAAAACTTTTTCTCTAAGATCAGTAACAAGACAAAGGTGCCCACTCTCATCGCCCCTGTTCAACATAGTACTAAACATCCAGCTAAAGTAATCAGGCATGAAAAAGAAATTAAAACTATCAGAATTAAAAAGGAAGAAGCAAAATTACCTCTATTTGCAGATGACATGATTTATTTTATATACAGAAAACCCTAGAGACTAAACCAAAAAACTATTAGATCTGGGCACCTGTGTGGATCAGTTGGTTAAGCATCTGACTCTTGATTTTGGCTCAGGTCATGATCTCAGGGTCATGAGATTGAGCCCCATAACAGGCTCCATGCTGGTCATGGAGCCTGCTTAGGATTCTCTCTCTCTCCCTCTCCTTCTGCCCTTCCCCTTGCCTCATGTGCAAGCGCACATGCTCTCTCTCTCTCTCTCAAAACAACAACAACAAAAAAACCTGTTAGATCTAATCAAGGAATTCAGTAAAGTTGGAGGATATAAAATTAACATAAAAATCAGTAGCATTTCTGTACATTAATAACAAATTTTCTGAAACAAATAAAGAAATCAATCCCATTTACAATAGCATCAAAAACAATAAAATACTTAGGAATTAATTTAACTAAGGAGATGAAAGATTTCTACTCTAAAAATTATAAGACATTAATGAAAGAAATCAAAGAAGATACAAATAAATGGAGAAGTTTTCCATGCTATGGATTAAAAGAATTAATATTGTTAAAATGTCAATACTACCAAAACCATCTATAGATTCAATGTAATCCCTATCAAGATTCCAATGGCATTTCTACAGAAGTGGAAAAAAACACTCCTAAAATTTACATGAAACCATGAAAGACCCTGGATAGCCATAGAAATCCTAAGGAAAAAAGAAAAGAAAAGAAAAGAAAAAAACAAAGCAGGAGGCATCACATTTCCTGATTTCAAGTTTTTACTATAAAGCTATAGTCATCAAACCAGTACAGTACTGGCATAAAAATAGACAAATAGACAAAGAGAAGAGAATTGAGAGCCCAGAAAGAAACCTAAGCCTATGCAGTCAGGTAATATTTGACAAGGGAGTTAAGAATACTCAAAGGAAGAAAAAGTTTCTTCAACAAGTGGTCTGGGATTGGGGCGCCTGGGTGGCTCAGTTGGTTAAGCAACTGCCTTCGGCTCAGGTCATGATCCTGGAGTCCCGGGATCGAGTCCCGCATCGGACTCTCTGCTCAGCGGGGAGTCTTCTTCTCCCTCTGATCCTCCCCCTCTCATGCTCTCTGTCTCCCATTCTCTCTCTCAGATAAATAAATTAAAAATCTTTAAAAAATAAAAAAAATAAAAAAAAATAAATGGTCTGGGATAATTGAATATTCACATGTAAAAGAATGAAACTGGGCCCATTATCTTATACCATTACAAAAATTAAGTTAAAATGGATTAAAGACTTAAATATAGGGCACCTGGGTGGCTCAGATGGTTAAGCGTCTGCCTTCGGCTCAGGTCATGATCCCAGGGTCCTGGGATCGAGTCCCGCATCGGGCTCCTTGCTCAGCAGGGAGTCTGCTTCTCCCTCTCCCTCTGCCTCTCCCCCTGCTTGTTCTCTCTCTGTCTCTCTCGCAAATGAATAAATAAAATCTTAAAAAAAAAAAAAAAGACTTAAATATAAGACCTGAAACCATGAAGAACTTCTAGAAGAAAACATAGGAACAAAGCTCCTTGACATGGGTCTTGGTAAGAATTTTTTGGATATGACACTTAAAAGCATAAGCAACAAAATAAAAAATAAACAAATGAGACTTCATCAAACTAAAAAGCTTCCACGCAGCAAAAGAAACCATCAACAAAGTGAAAAGACAACCTATGGAATGGGAAAGTATATTTGTAAATCATACATCTGATAAGGGGTTTATATCCAAAATATATAAAGAACTCATACAACTCAATAGCAAATAATAATAATAACCCAATTAAAAAATGAGCAAAGGAACTGATAGATCATTTCTCCAAAGAAGAGATATGAAAGGACAACAGGTACATGAAAAGATGCCCAACATCACTAATCATCAGGGAAATACAAATTAAAACCACAATGAAATACCACCTCACACCTCCTAGAATGGCCATTATCAAAAAGATAAGAGATAACAGATGCTGGTGAGGATGTGGAGAAAAGGGAACCCTTGTGCACATTTGCTGGGATTGTAAATTGGTGCAGCCACCATGGAAAACAGTATGGAGGGTGTTCAAAAAATTAAAAATAGAGCTACCATATGACCCAGCAATTCTACTTCTGGGAATATAACCAAAGGAAATGAAAACATTAACTTGGAAAGTTATCTGAACCTCCCACCCCATGCTCATAGCAACATTATTTACAATAGCCAAGATATAGAAAAAACCTAAGTGCCCATCAATGGTTGAACAGAACAAGGAGAAGGAGAAAGAGAGAGAGAGAGAGAGAGAGATACAATGGAATATTATTCAGACATAAAAAATGAGGAAATCCTATCATTTGTGACAATATGGATGGAACTTGAAGGCATTCTGCTAAGTGAAACAAATCAGATAGAGAAAGACAAATACTGTATGATCTCACTTATGTGTAGAATAAAAATGAAACAAAAAACAAAACTTATAGAAAAAGAGATCAGACTTCTGTAGACTTGTGTTACCAGAGGTGGAGGGTAGGGGGAGGAGGAATTGGAGGAAGGTGGTTAAAAGGTACACACTTCTGGTCATAAGATAAATAAGCACTAGGGATGTAATGTGACACATGGTGACTACAGCTAACCCCACTGTGTGATACACAGGAAAAGTTGCTAGGAGAATAAATCCTGAGAGTTCTCATCACAGGGAGAAAATTGTTTTCCATTTTTTCTTTCTGTTATTTTTATTATATCTATATGAGAAGATGGATGTTAGCTGAGCCTACTGTGGTAATCATTTCATGATATGGTACTCCCCCCTTATCTACAGTTTTCACTCTCATCTTCCAGAGAGCTCCTCAGCACTCAGCTCCATCGACCCCCATCAGTGAAGCTCTTCCTGTCCCTCACGCCCGCCTCTGTGTCCCTGAGCTTTGTACACACTCCATCACTACACATGTTCTTCTCCACTGCAGGCATTTGTGTGTCTGTTTCTTCCACTAAACTCTCTGCTGGGGTGAGAGAGACCATGACTTATTCATGTCCTCAGCACTCAACTGAGGTAAGTACTCGGTCCAGGGGTCCCTCTTCCCCAGTTTCAGTTGTTCGGGGTCAACTGTGTGGTCTGGAGGCAGATGATCCTCCTCCTGACTTACCATGAGAAGGTCAACGGTAGCCTAAATTTATGTCACGGTGCCTACGTCATTCCTCTCATTTCATCTCCTCACATAGGCATTTTATCATTTCACATCATCACAAGAAGAAGGGTAAGTACAGTACAATAAGATATTTTGAGAGAGAGAGGGACCATATTCACCTAACTTTTATTATGGTATATTGTTATAATTGTTCTATTCTATTATTATTATATTATTATTATGACTATACAATAATATTATTATAATCTCTTACTTGCCTAATTTATAAATTAAGCTTTATCATAGGTATATATGTATAGGAAACAATATAGCACATATAGGGGTCAGTACTATCCCCAGTTTCAGGCATCCACTGGGGGTCTTGGAACATATCCTCCATGGATAAGGGGGACCACTGTTTACGTAACTCAAATCATCATGCTGTACACCTCAAACTTATACAATGATGTATGTCAATTCTTTCTCAATAAAACTAGAAAAAAAAAGAGCCAAATTATTTTTCCAGGAGAATAAAAATAAATGTAAGAATGAAAGTGGTTGTCCAGGGGAATAAAACATGAAGGACTCGGTGTTGATTGAGATTTTATCTTTAGAACTGACTGGAACTGGCCTGGGCAAACTGGAATGTAAGATCACGCTACACACATAACACATTTAAGTGCGTCAGTTACCCTGAGTCATTTACCAACAAACCCATGGCATTGCCAGATTTGAATCAGGCTGAGAGTAAGAAGAGCCTCTGCAATTAGTCCAATTAGTGAAATGCTCAACCACTTGGGCCTTATAACCCGGAAGATCCCATGATGCTCACAGTGTCTACAGCAGATAAGGACATTACATGGACTCTCTGGCAAGCCTCAGTAGGAATACAGACCCTAAAGGTTTGGAGCAAAGCCATGTCCTCCTCTTTAAATGTCTATTCTCCTTCGAGAAACAGCTCCTGCCTGGCTGAGACTGAATGCCCAACCCTGGAGCCCAAGGTACAATTTAATCACAGTTGCTCATTACAAGTCAGGTATTCTCTGAATTCCAGTTTACAGCACTGGACATGCCAAATTGAGTAGAAATGATTCTGAAGCATAAATAAGTTGGATGAACAGGTAGACTCAGTCTCTCATGACACCTACTCCAGCTATTTTGTTGCTACAGTTGGAATCGCCTCTGATTAAGTTTGCAAAAATGCACAGTCATTCTCCAAGCCCCTGCTGACTTCCAGCCTGGCCAACACACAAGTTAAGTGAGGATGTAGAAGGAATCACGGTCCGTGCATTTTTCAAGTCTTTGGTGGTAGCTCTAGCTATTGCAATTCACTCAGGCACTGGTAGGAGAGGAAGTCCCAGCAGCTTCTGCTTGGATCTTCCTGCCTTAACAGCCCTCAGGCCACAAGTCAGAGAGCCAACATGGTGATTTTGCCAGTTCCCAGTGGGTCTATTGCAATCATGCTCTCAGGAACTTGGGAAAGAACCCCGTGGAAATTCAGACTTACTCGGCCCACTGTAAGAAGGATTTAGACCCACACTCCATTTGTCACCCAACTTCCATAAGCCCTAACTCTCAAAGACTATGGATGCAATTCAGGTTCCCAGGGACTAGCACTAATTCTGATTTACTGACTACAATTCCTAAAGATATTGTTATTTCTCTTTCCTCAATTCACCATCATCCTGATATATGGATGCAGGTCATTTGGGGGAAATTACAGAGGAATGTTTATACTATGTAATTGTGACAGCATCCCAGCATCTTCTTCAAGGAGACTCAGTCTCTCCCTCATTCAAGAGGCTCCAGGTCAATGAATTGGCTTGAGTGCGTTCAGGGTGAGAGGACACTATGCTATGGGGGTGCCACAAGTTCAGTGCCTATTGTCTAGATCTCAAATGTTTCTGACTATATTTGCTGCTTTAGTTGCCTGCCCATCTACCAGTCCCAAGGACACTGATCAAATAGCCACAAAGAGTCATAACATTCAGATTGCTGTTCCACCCATATTGACCATTTCAGGAGCTAGGCCCATGTTTTCCCAGGCACTTAAGTGCTGCTGCTTGATCTCAGCCACTCTGAGGGGGTGCACTGGATTGGTGGCACCTATCAACTTCATCCCCACCTTCATCCCCAGCTAGCAAGAGACAGATAGTACAGAGCATTATAAAATTATGGTGTCTCACTCGTCAGTGCATTTTTTTTTTCACTGCTTTGGTTCCTCTTGGGGACATAGTGGAAGGGGAGAGAGTCACACCTGAAAAATTTATTCCAACCTTCATCTCCCTAAGTCTTTGGATTCCTTCTTCCCCATTATACCAAGGAAGTTATGGCACCTCAGCTTCATTGAATTAGGCCACTGCTGAGTCAAGGCTTCAGTCAACTAAACAAGCAAACGGATAGTAACCACACCAGCTGCTCAAGATACCACAGAGATATCTACCTCATATATAGTATCTTCAGACTTTTCATCCAACTGTCTTCCCAAAATTTTCACTTAAATGACTAACAGATTTATCAAAGTTATTATATGCCAAGCTGGACTTAATTCTTTTTTTACCTTTTTAAAAATGATTCTGATATTTTTATTGATATCCTCCCATCACAGTTTTAGTCCATTTCTCAGGCCAAATAAACACCTTGGCATTATCCTTGACTTTGCATCTTTGTCTCACACCTGACATCCAATCCATCAGCCAGATATTAGCTCTACTTTCAAAAGACAATATAAACCCAACCACTCCTCACTCTCTCCAACCTACCACTCTGGTTCTTGCCACCACCCTACCTCACCTAGGCCACCACCCTAACCCCTGGCTGGTTGGCTTTGAGCCCTTATTTTCTGTTGTCCACAAAGTAAATGGAACCATTCTTTTCTTTTCCTTTTTTATTTTTTTAAAGAATTATTTATTTATTTGAGAGAGAGAGAGAAAGAGAATACAAGTGGGAGGGGCAGGGAGAGGGAGAGAGAATCTCAAGCAGACCCCATGCTGAGCGCAGAGCCTGATAGGGAGCGTGATCTCACCACCCTGAGATCACGACCTGAGCTGAAACCAAGAGTCATACGCTTAACTGCCTGCACCACCCAGGCACCCCGCAGAGCCATTCTTTTAACACATAAGTCAGATCATGTCTGGCACCTGTCCACTTCCTGTTCCTCAATGGATAAAACATACCGCCTTCTCCATCACCCACTAAATCACCAGGCTAAATCCATCACCAGGCTAAATCAAGAAACCACAAAATCCTTCCAAACACTCCCAAACCATCAAGACATAAGCCTAAGCATTTAGGAGGTTTGCCAAATCTCTTTGGAGCTCGCATTTGATTCTCAGCCTTTTAAAATGATATGTCTCATGTTGTCCTCACCCCAACCCTTCAAACCCCACACCTCCCTGGCACCAATTTCCCAATAAATCCCTGAAGTGGACAGGTCATAATCCATCAAACCTGTTTTTTTCACTTTTACTTATTCCCCAGGTAGTGATGGAAAGAATATGGGCTTGGGAAGTAGCCCACCAGTCTCTCAGGGTCTCATAGCTTTCATCAACAGTGTGGATACAATACCTGCTTATCAAGGTTTTATGACATATAAATGGGATAAAATATACAAAATGCCTGGTTATAGTCAGTTCTCAGTAAGTGTTTCCTTTCCTTCTCCCTTACCCCAATATGTGCTTATTTTCCCTTTCTTCTTCTTTTATCCCATTTTCTTCTTGAATCAAGAGTCAACTTTGTACTCATTCAGCCAAAGGAGATCCTGCCAAAATAAAATGGAAATTGAAGCAAATGGCCAAGTTTTGACACTCTCGAACCATCCTTTTAATGCTGTGAAGTAAGACTTTGAGGTTAAAGCAGCAAACAGTGCCATTTGGGACCAACTTAATTATTTGGCTTCACTTGACTTGAAGAGACCAGGTTTTATTCCCCTACCTGTCCAGCGTGAATTACTGTAAGAGTGACCAGTTTCTTCTGTTGCCAGAAGTAATAAGTTCTCAGAAACATAGTGGCTCAGAGAGGGGAATTCAATGTGAAACTGAATTCATTCGAAAGGATACTTAAATTTCATTGCTTGTAGAGAAACTCTATTGTGTTGAAATATGAGTGTATTTAGCTCATGCCATATTTTTATTTATAAAATATAGCTTAGTATAGTGAAAAAGAAAAAATATCATATATAGACCTTTTAAAAGTAACCCGGTTTTAAAATGTGCTCCCCCTTTTTATGAAAGAAATGTGGGAAGCAGTACATAAACTTTTGTAAGGAGATGAAGACCCCTGAAGAAATTAGGTTTCTAGAGATCTTTATATGTGGAAAAATATGGTCGTAAATCCAACCAACAAACTCCTGGCAGACAAGGTAATCTGTGGCCTAGCTTTAGCAGAGCAGAACCTTGATTACTGTTGCAAAATGTTATCAGGGAACTGAAACAGATTGAACGAACCATCTACCTAGGTTTCTTTGTTTATAATCGTTCCTATGTGTTTTTCATCTCTGATTTAATAATATAGTAAATTTTTGTTTGGAGTTTTCAAAAACCTCATTTTCTGTTTCATTTATAAGGAAGCAGTTGCTCAGGCTCATGTGTATGCCCTTGGTATCCTAGTTACATGGAGCTGAGGCTACCAAACCCAATGTTTGCAAAGCCTGGTACCAACCCTTACCTGGAGGCACAGCTCAGGAAGGAGCTGAATCTGCAAGAAAGGTGGCAACTGCCCAGCTTCCAAGGGACTTGACTCCGTCCAACTGGAACAATTCTGTGGTTTAGAAAAGTGACACCTGCCTCCTATCAACCCTGATGACCTGGAGAGCTTTCAGCAGAAATATCCCATCCAACTGAAATAAATGTGTCTGACCAAGAAAGAAAAAAATCACTGAGCAAACTTGGGTGATTTGATCATTGAGCTCTTTCCATAGTCCTTGGACCAAATATGCTCTAAGTTCTCTTTTTAACTGCTGTGTAAATACAAGCAAACCAGGCAGCTTATTTGCCAGGTGTTTACAATTAATACCAGCAGTGGCAAAAAGGAGCTACCACGGTTACTAAAAGGAACCAGTCTTCACTCACAGGGAACTTGACTTCATTTTCCTTTATTTAGAGGTTGAGGTGGAACTATGTAAAGCCCACATTTCCTGACTATTACAGTAGTATCTGTATTTTTGCACCTGGAATGAATAATTCTGCAACATTAAAAAAAAAGCACCAGTATGTTTCCAGACAATTCTATAACACACTCTACTACAAGGTCTGTGCAGGAAGGAAGGAAGGAAGGAAGGAAGGAAGGAAGGAAGGAAGGAAGGAAGGAAGGAAGGAAAGAAAGAAAGAAAGAAAGGTAAGAGAGAAAAGAAAGAAAGAAAGAAAGAAGAAAGAAAGAGAAAAGAGAAAGAGAGAAGAAAGATAGAGAGAGAAGAAAGAAAGAAAGAAAGAAAGAAAGAAAGAAGAAAGTAAGAGAGAAAAGAAAGAAAGAAAGAAAAGTAAGAGAGAAAAGAAAGAAAGAAAGAGAAAAGAGAAAGAGAGAAGAAAGAGAGAGAGAAGAAAGAAAGAAAGAAAGGTAAGAGAGAAAAGAAAGAAAGAAAGAAAAGAGAAAGAGAAGAAAGATAGAAAGAGAGAAGAAAAAGAAAGAAAGAAAGAAAGAAAGAAAGAAAAGTAAGAGAGAAAAGAAAGAAAGAGAAAAGAGAAAGAGAGAAGAAAGAAGAAAGAAAAAGAAAGAAAGAAAGAAAGAAAGAAAGAAAGAAAGAAAGAAAGAAAGAAAGAAAGAAAGAAAGGGAAGCATTCCAGGGACCTTCTTGGAGATCAATAGGCAGCAATGGGGACCATGGCAAACCACACAGCAGATTGAGTGATACTTGCCTAGAATAAGTGGGGAGCTGCCACTCAGCTCCCACTTAGTGTTGTCGTGTAAAAAGTCAGGTTTCAAGAGTATATGAAAATCTGGGTGGGGCCCCTGGGTGGCTCAGTCAGTTAAGCATCTACCTTCGGCTCAGGTCACAATCCCAGAGTCTCAGGATCGAGCCCCGCATTGGGCTCCTTACTCAGTGGGGTGTCTGCTTCTCCCTCTGCCCCTCACCCCACTTGTTCTCTCTCTCTCTCTCAAATAAATAAATAAAATATTTTTTTTAAATCTGGGTGTTTTTTTTTTAATTTCTCACTTATTGTAGACACAATTTAGTTTAAACAAGCAAAATATTCCTGAGTCTCTATAGTTTGCTTCTCTGGCGCCTTTCCCTGGTGGCTTTCTGCGTGTCTTCCGCGAGTCAGAGCAGAAGAGACTGTTTCCAACCCTCTGCCTCAGAGCAGAGAGACCTCAGTCTGTTCTTCAGTGAGCTCTCCAGGCCACACTATCTCTGTTTCTGTCTGTGCTGCTATAAACTGCAGTGTCCTGGGTAGTGCGCCCCTCCGCAGCGCTCCCAGTCCTGCCTCCAGGTCGGGGCTCGTCTCTGCCCTTTGTGCTTCTAAAACTGCCTGCCACTCCGGGTTTCCATCCCGGGGGCTGCCCTAAAGTCCTTTCCCCGCTGCTACCAGTCTACGAGTCTGTGCCCCGTCCCCAGCGCGCGAGGCTGTCGCTCACCGGCGGTGCAGGATCCCCACGGCCAGGCACCCTCCCGCTGCCGTTTATCCTGCGATATCTGCCCGCAGAATCATGGCTCCCCGCTTCCTACCTTGAAACCAACCACCTGCAATATTCTGTTTGTAGAGATCCAGGTCTTCTTACATCTCAGGCTGATTTCATGGGTGCTCAGAGTGGTCTGGTAGATATCCAACTCAATTCCCCAGGGACCAGTTGGAATAAGGTCCCCTACTCCTCTGCCATCTTTTCCCCCTTCTCTTAACATTGTCTTATAGGGTTTGCTAGTATGTAGATGTAATACACACGACAATTACAACATAAAGCATGGTGGCAGCATAAATGGACGGACCTATATCATTGTAAGGATTATATATGTATGAAGGGGTATAAGATTAACTCTAAGTTATTAACTCTAAGATTAACTGTGAGACTTTGAAAAATTAAGGATATATATTATAATCCTTAAAACTAAAAATATAACACAAAGACGTATCACTAAAAATCCAATGGATAACATTAAAAAGGAATTCTAAAATATATAGACTATAAATAATGCAGAAGAAGGCAGAAAAAAAAGACAATAAAGAAATAGTGAACAGAGGGAACAAGCCAAATAATAAATTAGTAGACCTAAATCTAATCATATTAATAATATTAAATGTTAATGGACTAAACATGTCAAAAATTATCAAATGGATTTTTTAAGCCAAGATTAAATTTATGTTATCTGTAAGAGACATTTTGAACATAGAGTCATATTTTAAAATATAAAGACACAGAAAGATTGAAAGTAAATACATGGAAAAATACATACCGTGTAAATAGTCAGAATAAGAAGGCTCGGATGCATATATTAATATCAGATAAAACAGACTCTCAGATGAAGAGCAGAATTTTGCCAGGGATAAAAGAGGCATTTCATAATGTTAATGTTATCTATTGGCTTTTTTTTTTAATATATTATTTATTTATTTATTTATTTATTTGAGAGAGAGAGAGAGAGAAACCACATGAGAGGGGAGAGGGTCAGAGGGAGAAGCAGACTTCCCGCTGAGCCGGAAGCCCGATGTGGGACTTGATCCCAGGACTCTGGGATCATGACCTGAGCCGAAGGCAGTCGCTTAACCAACTGAGCCACCCAGGCACTCAGCTTTTTTTTTTTTTTAAAGATTTTATTTATTTGACAGAGAGAGACACAGCGAGAGAGGGAACACAAGCAGGGGGAGTGGGAGAGGGAGAAGCAGGCCTCCCGCTGAGCAGGGAGCCCGATGCAGGGCTTGATCTCAGGACCCTGGGATCATGACCTGAGCCGAAGGCAGACACTTAACGACTGAGCCACCCAGGCACCCCTGGTGCCTATTAATTGAGAAGATATAACAATTATATATATATACATATATATATATATACACCTAAGAGCTTCAAAGTAGAAGGGGAAATTGATAGAATTAAAACAGAAATGGGGTATTTACCCCAAAGATACAAATGTAGTGATCCGAAGGGGCACCTGCACCCCAATGTTTATAGCAGCAATGTCCACAATAGCCAAACTATGGAAAGAGCCCAGATGTCCATCGACAGATGAATGGATAAAGAAGATGTGGTATATATATATATATATACACAATGGAATACTACTCAGCCATAAAAAAAAAAAATGAAATCTTGCCATTTGCAACAATGTGGATGGAACTAGAGGGTATTATGCTAAGCAAAATTAGACAGAGAAAGACAATCACCATATAATCTCACTGATATTTGGAATTTAAGAAACAAGGCAGAGGATCATAGGGGAAGAGAGGAAAAAAATGAAACAAGATGAAACCAGAGAGGCAGACAAACCATAAGATTCTCAATCCCAGGAAACAAACTGAGGGTTGCTGGAGGGGAGGTGGGGGGATGGGTGGCTGGGTGATGGACATTGGGGAGGGTATGTGTTGTGGTGAGTGCTGGATGTTGCGTAAGACTGATGAATCATAGACCTGTACCCCCGAAACAAATAATACATTTATATTAATACATTATATGTTAATAATAAAAATAAAACAAATAAATAAATAAATTCAATTTCTTTAAAAGAAAGGAAAAAAGGAATGAAAACAGAAATGGACATAATACATAATCCTACTACATAATCATAGTAGGAGGAGTTAACACTCTTTTCTCAGAATTTGATGGAACAAGAACAACTAGATAAAAAAAAAGTGAAAAATAGAAGATCTGCTATTAATCACTTTCATTTAATTTCATTAATTTCTACTTGTAAATCATTATAGCCAATGATGGCAAGTGCTCTTCAAGTGCTCATGGATCACTTATAAGCAAAGACCAGCATATGTTAGGTCATAACAACAGTTTCAGTAAATTTAAAAGGATTCAATCCATACAAAGTATGTTCTCTTACCATAGTGGAATCAGATTAGAAACCAATAACAGAAATATATCTATAAATTTTCTAAAAATTCATATGCAAAAAAAGTTAACATCAACTCATACGTCACATCTTACAAAAAAAAAAATTAACTCAAAGTGGATTATAGACCTACATGAAAAAACACAAAGCTATAAAATATCTATAAGAAAACATAGGGGAAAAAAATCTTTGTAATCTTGGTTTAAGCAAAGAGTTCTTAGACACGATATTATCTAAGAAATTATCCATAAAAGAAAAAATAGACTCCACCAAAGCTAAAATTTTTTATCTGTTAAAGACACTTTAAAAATAATAAAAGATAAGCCACGTTGTGAGAAAGTATTTTCAATACATATATTTGACAAAGCATGTGTATTCTAAATATATAAATAACTCTCAAAACTCGACAATGAGAACAACCCAAATTCTTTTAAATGCAAATGATTCAAAAACTTCACCAATAAGGAAAACAGATGACAAACAAGCATAGGAAAATATACCACCACTGGTCATTTAAAAAATACAAATATAAAAACATTTTTTTTAAGATTTTAAAAACACAAGCAGGGGGAGTGGGAGAGGGAGAAGCAGGCTTCCCGCCGAGCCAGGAGCCCAACGCGGGGCTCGATCCCACGACCCTGGGATCATGACCTGAGCCAAAGACAGATGCTTAACGACTGAGCCACCCAGGTGCCCCTATACAAATATTTTAAAATTTACTATTATATACGTATTAGGATTGGTTTCTTTAAATTAACAATATCAAGTGCTAATAAAGATGCAGAACTGGAACTGTAATACATTGTTGCCAGGAATGCAGAATGATGTAGTCACTTTGGAAAACCAGTTTGGCAGTTTCTTATAAACATCTGCGTAGCATAATCCAGCACCCACTCCTATATATTTACCCAAGAGAAATGAAACTTATGTTCACACACAAATCTGTACACAAATGTTTATAGCTGCTTTATTTATAATTGTCAAAAACTAGAAACAGCCTAAAAATCCGTCAACGTGTGAAATGGTAAATAAAACAGGATGTACTTTGGGAAATGTAATGCAATCACTTGGCAATAACAAGGAATGGACTGATCACACTGATGTGTCCCGGACTGTTATGCTGAATGACAGAAACCACATACGATAGAATGCATAGTGTATGATTCCATTTAGGTAAAATGAAAACTAACCTACAGTGACAAAAAGCCTATCAGTGAGTGTCTGTGATGAGGAGTGGAGTGAAGGATGCACTGGAAAGAAGCATAGGGAATCTTTTGGGAATGAGGAAATGTTCTGTATCTTGATTGGAGGGGTAGTTTCACACTCATGGTATGTATGCTTGAAACAGATACAGTTTGTTGTAAATAAATTATTTCTCATCAAGTTGATATGGAAAAGACATCTTTAATAATCATTTCGCCTTCTTATGATGTTGTTCTTTCTCCTAAAAATGAATAAAACATAAAATTTGTGTCTAATACAGTGATTTGCACAATCAAGTCGCTAATATACCACTTTCCTACAGTCTCTTCTCATGTATCACAGTTTTTCCATTTTTTGTCCTCCACAGCTCCCCTGAGTGCAAGCAGCATAAGTCCTGTTGCCCAGAATTTGGTGCTCTAGGCGATTCTGTTTTCCCTTGAATTGAACTAAACTTCTTCAATTCTGCATTTTTCCATCTACTCATATCCAGGTGTTACTGGCTCTGTCTCAGAGCTCAAGGCAACTGAATTATTGATGCCCAGGGAGACCCTATTCAGATTCCCATCAACCGCCTGGAACGACAGGCCAGATTGGCCCAGGAAAAGTTGTCAGCCCAGAATACTGTCTTTAATGCCTAGCGCTCAGTCACAAACTCAGAGCGGGGCTCAAAGAACACTAATCCAGTCCCCGGCTTCCATTCCACCCGACCTTCACCACCAAGGCATCTTCCAGCCTCTTCTTGAACACTGCAGTGATGAGGAGCTCACAGCCAGGTTTGTTGTCTTCCTTATGATGAATCAAATCTCTCTCCCTTGCAGTTTACTCCTTGTTTCCTTTCTGGCCTCTCTCCCCACTTTCTGGGATGCCCAGAGTTCTCAATTCAACTTCCGATTGCCCACAGCCCCTTCTGCACGTCTAGGCAGCTTCCACCAGAGGGCACTCCGAGCACGGCTCAGTCCCTCCTCCGCAGGGTCGTCCTCTGCATCCTCTCTGCCCTGTGACAAAGTGTCAGCCCACCTAATCCCTGACAAGAGATCCTTAATTGTCATTTCAGATTACTTAGTGCTTTAAACCCAAATAAAAGTAGATAGATACCTGGGAGTAGAATTGCTGGATTATATGGTAACCCTATATTTTACATGTTCAGGAACTGCCAAACTGCTTTCCAAAGATGTTGCACCATTTTATGTTCCCACTAACAGTGGATGAGGGTTCTGATTTCTTCCCTTCCTCCTCAACACTTGTTACTGTCTGTCTTTTTAAATTGTAGCTATTCTGGTAAGCGTGAAATGGTGTCTCATTTTTTTTTGAGTGGCGGTTTTGATTTGCATTTCCCTGATGATTAATGATGTTGAGCATCTTTTATGTCCTTATTGGACATTTCTATATCTTCTGTGAAGAAAGGTCGATTCAAATCTTTTATCCATTTTTAATTGGGTTATTTGTCTATTTATTATTGAGTTGTAAAGTTTCCTTATGTATTCTGGATATAAGTCCCTTATAAGATATATGATTTGCAAATATTGCTTCTCAGTCTGTCCGTTGCCAATTTATTTTCTTGGTGGTGTCCTTTGAAGTACAAATTTTTAATTTGGATAAAATCCAACTTGCCAATCTTTTCTTTTATTGCTTGTGTTTTTGGTGTCATATCTAAGAAATCATTGCCTAACCCAACATCATAAAGATTTATTCCTATGTTTGCTTCTACATGATTTTATATTTTAGCGCTTACATTTACCTTCATAATTCACTTTCAGTTAATTTTTGTTTATTGTGTGAGATAGGGGTTCAAGTCCATTCTCCTGCATGTGAGATCTAGTTGTCTCAATATAGATTTGCTGAATGAATGAATGAAAAGTTTGACTTGTCTTCAGAGATACGAAGCACCTAGGTTTTTCCTATGATTCTTATAGGCTACAGGAAAATAGTGAATCTATTAAACTGGTGCCAGACAGAACAAATCTACCTAAAATATTTCTAAGGCTTTTAGAATGAAGAAGAGAGTGCATTAGAACTGTTGACAAAGTGTGATGGCACTTCAGCCACATTAGACTCTGCTAATAATTCTGCCAGTAGCCAAGTGCCCCCACTTGGGAAGGGTTAGAGTATTCATAGCACCTGTAAATTCGGGAAGAAGAACACCTTGTTTGTGGGGGAAGAGCAGACTTCAGCCAAATTGAGAAGACCAGATAAAAATTACATAGTCCCTAGAGTCCAAATGACTACTATATATAAGACAACAGTCCTTATTTTCATCTTTAAAATTTTCTTTTTTTTAAGATTTTATTTACTTATTTGACAGAGAGAGAGAGAGAGAGCACAAGCAGGGGGAGTGGGAAAGAGATAAGTAGGTTCCTCGTGGAGCAGGGAGCCCGATGCCGGGCTCAATCTCAGGACCCTGGGATCACAACCTGAGCCGAAGGCAGACACTTAACCGACTGATCCACCCAAGCGCCCCTCATCTTCAAAATTTTCTATCCCAAATTTTCAATTAAATATATTGGGACTTTTGTCCATCTTTAAAATTCATCTCTGGTTTCATAATGGCCATAAGGAAGACCTAGTTTAAGTGCTGCTTCTGTGAACCTTTCCCAGACTCCTCTAGGTAAGTCAGCCCTCAGAATTCCGGCTACCCTGGCTTTCCCAAATCCTCAACTCTGTTTTATCAATTCAGGGAGGCCGCTGGCTGTTTGGGTTTCCCTTCCCTGTGTTGTGGCTTGGAAAAAGATTTTTCAATCAATAAGCTTAGGAAATTGTGGGCTCACCTTGTTGATTTCCCTTTGCTCAGTAACCAGTCATGCACTGTCTATTGTTCAACATTCGAACATTGTTTCATATATTTTTCTCGTATTTTAGTTATAAATTCAGTCCTGATTTTTATAGCATGACCATTTGTGGATGTCTCATGTCACAAATTTTGATATGTCATGTTTTTCATTTTCATTTTAGAAAATGGGGTTTGAACTCACAACCCTGAGATCAAGAGTGGCAGCCAGGCACCCCTGATTCAAAACATTCTAATTTATTGTGCAATTTCTGCTTTGACATATAGGTTATTTGAAAGTGTAGGGATAATGTCCACAGAGAAAGGTGGTGAAATTTGATTACAATTATGGATTTATTCCTACTTCCAGTTATATAAGTTTTTACCTATATATTTTGAAACTCTGTTATTGCATACAAATGCATACAATTTTAGTTTTGTCTTTTTGATAAATTGGCTTCCTTATCATGATGCAATGTCTTTCTTGTCACTTATAATATTCCTTGCTCACCACTCTGGAAAACAGTATGGAGGTTCCTCAAAAAGTTGAAAATAGAGCTACCATACCATCCAGCAATTGCACTACTGGGTATTTACCCCAAAGATACAAAAGTAGGCATCCGAAGGGGTACGTGCACCCCAATGTTTATAGCAGCAATGTCCACAATAGCCAAACTGTGGAAAGAGCCAAGATGTCCATTGACAGATGAATGGATAAAGAAGATGTGGTATATATATACAATGGAATATTATGCAGCCATCAAAAGGAATGAGATCTTGCCATTTGCAACGATGTGGATGGAACTGGAGGGTATTATGCTGAGTGAAATAAGTCAAACAGAGAAAGACATGTATCATATGACCTCACTGATTTGAGGAATTCTTAATCTCAGGAAACAAACTGAGGGTTGCTGGAGTGGGGGTTGGGGTGGGAGGAATGGGGTGACTGGGTGATAGACACTGGGGAGGGTATGTGCTCTGGTAAGCGCTGTGAATTGTGCAAGACTGTTGAATCTCAGATCTGTACCTCTGAAACAAATAATGCAATATATGTTAAGAAAAAAAAAAGAAGAAGAAGATAGTAGGAGGGGAAGAATGAAGGGGGGAAATCGGAAGGGGAGATGAACCATGAGATGATGGACTCTGAGAAACAAACTGAGGGTTCTAGAGGGGAGGGGGGTGGGCGGATGGGTGAGCCTGGTGATGGGTATTAAAGAGGGCATGTTCTGTATGGAGCACTGGGTGTTATGCACAAACAATGAATGGAATTTAAGAAATAAAAAAAAGAGAGAGACAAAGCAAAAAAAAAAACAGAAGGGAACAAACTGATGGTTACTGGGGGCAGGTAAAATAGATGAAGGAGATTAAGAGTACAAGGAAGGATCCTTTTCTTTGGGGCCTCGGGAGTAAAGGAAAACAGAGACCATGAAAAGGGCAAAGCCGTGGGTGCTTAATCCTCTGGAGGCTCTCATCTCCCCACTGGCCTCACAGACCTTGGAGGCAGCTACACACTTCTCAGAACAATTCCTTCACCTCTTTCTCACAAGTGTCACTGATGCACAGACTTAAAACCGTCTTTATGAGGTGAGTGGACAGAATTACAATTAAACTCTTTATTGTGAGGCTCAACCATGTGGCATGTGTTTAAAGAAACTCAGCATCTTTGCTTGTGAAAAAGGAGCTCTGAGAAGAGCTTATTCTCTCTCCCAGAGGGATTCTTTCCCTGGGAGGATAAGGAAGGGATCAGACTTACGCAGGCCAAGACCAGGGAAGGGAAGGAAGCTCACTCTGTCAGGAGAGGCCCCCTTTCCCAAGGCCCTTTCCCTGACTTCATTGCCAACCTTCCCCTGCCTCCACCCCGCTCCTCCGGCAAAACTCCCCACCCTCCTCTCTCTGCTCTCCTCCAGCTCCCAGCCAGCCTGCCATGTGGGAGAAGGTCTTGGATAACCCTTACCTAGCCTCGGCCTACACTGAGCAAAGCCAAACCCTGAAGCCACGAAGGTGAGGACAAAAGGAACCAACACAGGTTAGTACATATTTAACCTTCTTCAACAATGTATTTCACTCATCCAAATCCCAAGCTCTGGTTGGTGGGAAGAAATGAGACTCGATACAAAGAACATGCAACCTTTTAAGATCACAGTTTAATGGACTTACAGAGAGAATGAGCAAATCTCTTAGAAATTAAATCCACTCAGTGGCTATTAAATCATCCAAGCACCCACATTACCATCTGGCACCATGCCTCTTTCTTTTATCATGGGATAATATAGATGCTATAAAACAATCAACAGCCTTTTCTAGAAGGTTTTGCTTAACATTTATTGTTACCCTCGCTTATTTGCTTTGCCTGGACCTCAGCCCACAGTCTATTAGAGAATCAAAGGCCAGGCAAAAAGGAAATGACTCTTCAATCCATTCCTTCACGTGCCAAGAGCTTTATCCTTTGATTCTTGGTGAGATTACCATAAGGTTACCACAAAAAGTCAAGGCAGCTATTGAAAAACTGCAAGGCAGTAAAACCATAGGCTTATTTATTTGTTCCTGAAAGGGTTAGACCACCTAAATCACTATTTAATTGCAAAGTACTCATTAGAGGTCTTTTTTTCCTTTTTGAATGCAGGACAGCCAGTGATGCGCCTTTGGGAGATAAGCCTTGGGGGTAAAGGGAACTTGTGACTTGAAGCTTCTTCAGACTGAACACAACTGTCATCTCTTCTACAGCATGATCTCTACTACACCTTTGTTTTATGAAATAGGTTCATGATAGGGTATAGCCTGATCCTCTCCACAGAGTGAGGGCAACAGATCCCACAAAATGGACATGACAATTGGTAGATTTCTGAATCTCTGGCTATTTTTCTCCTGCATGAGTTCTTCAGAAATCTAAATGGCGACCCTTAAAGGGCAAGAATCATGTCTCAACAATATCCTCCCACCCCTTACCATTTTCCATATTTTAAATAATAAATGACTGCAGAGTGAATGAGTGTGTTCAGGCCTTAAATTCACACCCATCTCTAGGCTGTGCTAGGTCTCTCTTCTAAAAGCCTGCTATGCCCTGAGAAGATAGACTTCTGATCCTTAAAGGGATAAGGGAGGATGGCTGTTCTGACCAGCTATGTGACCCTGGGAGGCACTTCAACACTGTGGGTCTCAGCATCTCCATCTATTACATGAAGGGGTGGGACTAGTGGATGTCTTAAATGTGCTTCAGCTCTTTAATTCTGAAGACAAACAGAACACTACAACATCTTCTACAAGGTCAGTAGGAAAACATTCCCTCCAAGAAAATTTTAGTAAGAAAATTTAGTAAGAAGCCACTGTCATATTTTAGTCCCTGGTTTCAAAAACCACTCCACAGAAACCTAAATTAGCCATATCTTCGTAGCATTCTAGTTTTAGGAGAAAAGGGAAATACGTTTAGGGATGAGCACATCTTCCCTTCAGACTTTTATTGTACTCAATCTGCATACATATTCTAGCCCAGACAGAGAAAACGGGTTGAAAACAATGGCCTTAGAGCACTGAGAATACCTCAGCTATCAAGGGAAGAGTTAAGATTATGTGAATTTTATTCTACACTATGCTTAAATTAAGAAGGTCCACATGAGGGGCACCTGGCTGGCTCATTTGGTAGAGTGTGGCACTCTTGATCACGTGGTCATGAGTTCGAGCCCCACGTCAGACTAAAACATAAATAAATTTTTAAAAAGCAAGGTTCACGATCATGTAAACTTGAAAGGACAATAGGGTTTTTTCAATTTCCAAATATGTAAATTACCTTATTAAATCAGGGTTGGCCTAAAAATTCTAGAGAGCACCCTCTTGTGGCAAAAAAAAAAAAAAAAATGCAATCACTGAATGGCAGTTTTGTCCCGAGATTGCACCTACTGGGCAAAAAGGAGCTGCCGTTCATTGAGCACTTACTATATTTCAAGGACTGGCCCAGATATTTTATATGGTAATAAGATAAAGGTTTTAATAAAGGCAGTTTTCAATGTCATGGAGAGAATTGGAAGTCTTTTATTTCACAGAGCCCAAGCTACACCTTAAGATTTATGTCACTAAGATATTAGGGATGGCATCTAGCCTTAGTACATTCTCCAGCACCTTTCCTACACCTGTTTGCAGTTCTGAGCTGTGGTTGAGAAACCATTTAAGTTATATTTATCTTTTGTTTTCAACTGAGAGCCCCTAATTTCAAGTTGACAAAATGAAGAGAGAAGAGCAAAAAGGAAGCAATACTTTTTTAAAAAGAAAGAAAGAAAGAAAGAAAGAAAGAAAGAAAGAAAGAAAGAAAGAAAGAAAGGAAGGAAGGAAGGAAGGAAGGAAGGAAGGAAGGAAGGAAGGAAGGAAGGAAGAAAGAAAGAAAGAAAGAAAGAAAGAAAGAAAGAAATGCAAACAACAACAACAAAAACCCCACAGCTCCACAACTCAACACCTTATAAAAATCCTCATGAGCCCAGGGATCTTTCAATTCAAACAAAATTACTTAATATCCGTGATTTGAGAGGCATTTAATAAACAAAAAAACCAGAAAAACATTTATATGATTACAGTTTGTATTTTTCAGTTATATATATCATCCTCAGACCTTTCAAACGTCTTGTTTCTTATACAGTGAATTTCTGTACTTAGCACCTCACCTGATAAAATTGGTGTTCATTTCCCAAAAGGGCTTGCTAAACATGACCGACGCTTGCCATGAACCTGAACCTGAGGGGATAAATGTTTTCCTATATTCTGATTCTGAGTGTTCAGCCCCTCCCTTAAAGAGCCCAGTGTCTGAGGACCCACCTAGGGTGACCCCTCCACCAAGGCTGCAAATTCTAATACGGACTAGCTGATCAGTCCCCACTCTTAGCAGGTTCCGTGGGCCCACAGCCTCCAACGTTTCAAGGGAAACTGAAATGTAGAGACCTAACTTTGAAATTTTGGAAACTTCTAATGTTAAAAAAAAAAAAAAAAGAAAGTCAAACTATGTGTTGAATCCCTGTCTGACTGAGCCAAACAAAAGAGGTTTTCTGCCAGCCACAGGCCTCTGGTGGTGGCTTTCAGCCTGCGCCCTTAGGGACTTGGAGGACTGATGTTCAGGCTGCCCCTAGGAAATGTTGAGGACTTGCCATGAAAAAATAGAAGAAAAGTTGCCGAGCACTTCTGAAATGCTTCCGTGTCACTTGAAACTTCCTGTCCAGGCAAGCAACCTATGATCTTGCTCAGTCATTTCCCTTCTTTGACACTCTCTCATTATTTGGATATTTCCACAGGTTTCCAAGAATATCAGAGCGGGCAGTGTCTACTGTAAAACACTTTTTTACTATCTCAGTCGCCAACCAGAGTCAGGCCTCTCTCTTTGTGGTCAAGAAACCTGACCTTCAATAAACCCCACACCAGTTTTCTGGGATATCTCTGACAGGGATCCTGGAAACTTCAGGAAGCCAGAGGCACTGAGACAATGCACAAATTTGAAATGGGGTCAATGCCTCCTTGCACCTTCAGCAATTATGAAGAGAGGGCTCCTCTATTAAAAGTCCACTTCATCATCTCACATCTTTCATAATTAACTGAGGGAGAGGAAAGTGTGACTGGGTTTTCATTTGGGAGTAGATTTGCTCGGGGTCCATGCAGCTCCAGAATTTCAATATCTGCTCATTTGTATGGGCGTAAAATATGTACCTTTAATAAATTCTACAAACACTGCCCTCAACTGAAAACTTCCCCGGCCACAGGGCTGTCTTACATTGACACAAAGCAGGTGTTAGGCCACATGTACTTAGATCACCCCAAGAAGAAAAGGCATAGGGAAGTTTTGCACTTTCTAGGAGGACTAGATAAAGAGCAGACAGATGCCTCTGTGTGGAGAAGAGCCTTGTGGAAGCAACAACAGGAGATCAGGAGAGAGACCCCGGGAGGGTGCAGGACACATGAAATAGCCACCTCACAGAATCTCCAGGCCGGCTGTCAGAACACAAGAGGCCTCCTGGTATAGATAGACACTGGAACTTTAAAAGTTACAGGCTCATCAGCTTGATGGTGTTCAACAGTCATGTAGGAGCTTTTAGTTCCTTCTTTATCTGGTTTCTTCAAAAAATAAATGGAATGAGGGCCTTCCGAGATTTGGGATAGTCCTCAAACATCTTGAGGTAGAACCTAAAAGACAAGAAAGGAATAACTATAGTAAGCAGTGGTCAACCATTGAGGTTTGCTGGGTCTGAGATCCTTGTTACAAAGCAAGCTACAGTTACTCAGGGCCTGACTCGTGCAGATGGCCATTTGTCCATCTTCCTTCTCCCTCCTGCATCCTCTCCCATAAATAAATGTTGAAGTTTCTTGTGTTGGGAAATAAAAAGTAATAGCCAGAGGACTGTGGTGATGGTTGCACAACATTATGGATGTACCTAATGCCACTAAATGGTACACTGAAAATGGCCAAAATGGTAAATTTTATGTTATGTGTATTTTATCACAATAAAAAAAGGGAAAAGCTGGAAGGAACTGCTCAATGGATTCACTTGGGTTGAATCAGAGAGCCCAAAGACCATGAGCAAGATTAATCCTAGAGAACTGGCAATGTTCCCAGGAAAATATCCCCTCATGAGGCCTTGGGAATGCCAAGAAAATGTTACCTCATATTCTGGGTTGAATTGTGTCCCCCCAGAATATATGCTTGAAGTCTTAACCTGGAAGACTTACCTGGAAATAGGGTCATGGCCGATATGATTTAGTAAGGTAAGATAAGGGCATCCTGGAACAGGAAAGGCCCTTAATCCAGTGTGACTGAAGGGGACCAGAGACAAGCAGGGGAGGAGGCCATGTGGACATGGAGGCAGAGACTGGGGATGGAGCTGTAGACCATGGAACACACTGGGTTGGGGGTGCAAACAGAAGCCAGGAGGAGGCAAGGAAGGATCCTCGCCTAGAACCTCCAACATACACTTTGATTTCAGACTTCTGCCTCCAGAACTGTGAGTGAATAAATTTCTATCATTTCAAGCCACTCGGTTTGTGGTCATCTGCTTTGGCAGGCCTGGAAGATTTTTTTTTTTTTTTTAAAGATTTTTTTTTTATTTATTCATTTGAGACAGAGAGAATGAGAGAGAGAGAGCACATGAGAGGGAGGAGGGTCAGAGGGAGAAGCAGACTCCCTGCCGAGCAGGGAGCCCGATGCGGGACTCAATCCCGGGACTCCAGGATCATGACCTGAGCCGAAGGCAGTCGCTTAACCAACTGAGCCACCCAGGCGCCCCAGGCCTGGAAGATTAGTACATGTGGTGAAGTGGCTTTCTCCTTCAGTGACCAGGCTGAACCAGCTAGTTGAAGCTGGTAGCTCTTGAGTGAAAATCACGGGCAGTAAACAGTAATAATATGTGACAAGAGGTGGCTGGTTTCTCGCGCTATGCTTAGCGAGGTCTGATGAGTTGCTTCTCACAAAGCCCAGTTATCCCCACAGAAAAGATGCCTGGCCTTCCTTATGGAGCAATCTGACCTCACAGGTCAGGGCCAGAGTTTGGATTTTGCTGTTGCACCTGCTGGAGACCTGGTGGAACTCCTGTCCCTCCCCTGACTGGCCCCACCTGAGACCACTTCCCACGGTCCCTCCGACTGCTGGGTGACGCCCTCTCTGCCCTCTCCCTCTCCGCCTCTGGTGGGCAACAGACTCTGCCTCAAGAGAGGAGAACGAGGACTGTCTTACAAGCTGGGGACGCCCTTGCAGCCCGTCCCTACCAAGGCTAGCAGGTGGCCGGCGCCCGTCATGAGGACAGCTGCTATTTCATTCATTTCTGACACGTCTGCGTAAAGTCCACTCTGAGGAAAAGAACCCATTCTTGGTTTAACCTTCAAAACTACAAAATTAATCATTAGCCCGACTAAAACACCCATGCAGGAGCTTAAGGGGTCCCCCAGGTCCTGGTTCCAAGGCTGCTCCCCCTTTGGCTATCCCTCCCTCGCTCTGTGTCTCTCCAGCCGCAAATGCCATTTTAGAGAAAGGATCTGAAGTTCAAATGCAAAACCCGATAGCAACTTAGTGCATTACTCTTCCCCTTGCAGTGATGCTTTTAGTTAATGCTTCTGTCCCCACCCCATCGCAGGTACAGGGTCTGGGGGGGCAGGTGGAATTTAGTAAGGCTTTAGGCTAGACCTACAGAGGAAAGGTTCTAAACCCCTACAATTCCTGGCATTCCCCAGGTGAGGGGACAGTCCTGCAATCACACCACATAAGCATTCACTTACCCTACCTTCCCAAGAAGCCAGCAATGACCTTGGCTAGGCTTTATGGAGGGTGGGGTTCACGGATAAAGGGGAGTGCCAGAATAAGCCCTGGTGTCACACAGATTCCAGGAGAATAATCCTGGAGTGTCCAGGGCTCTGTGATTACCTGAACTATTAGCACCAAAGCCAGAATTAAAGATAGTAGCCACACTAGACCAGAGGCTAGGCTTCTCCCTGGCGGTACTTCATCGTGGCTGGACCTCAGGATTATCCGTGAAGCTGTGGACAGTGCTGCCCATGGGACACACTTTGAGAGATGTGGCAGAAGTGAATTTGAATTGAAGCATGGAAATGGAAGATACTTCTTGGACCTCTGGACCCTTACCTAGAGCCCACGCAGGTGAGCCTGCTAGGAGGGCACAGAGCCCAGGCCAACTAACTCCTAACTTCCTTGCCCAGAAGCCTTCTTCTGTAAGGTGGCAGGTGGCTTCCCAAGACACCTCGGGTGTGCCTCTCCCTACATGGGTTTAGTTTTACTCATAGGAAAAAAAAAAAAAGTGTTTACGATACTGTCACCCAGCTGAATTCCAAGTTCAAAGTCAGAATTTACCAGTCCGGATTTCTGTATCAACCTTACCTTATAAAAATACATGTCTCAGGTTTCTATACCTGACTCGGAGTGCTGGAAGACGGCTTGGAGCAGAAAGCTATGTGATGAATTGAGAAATTTACCTGTGGTGGTGGAAGGCTCGCAGCCCCAGGAAACAAAGTGAGAAAAACGCAAACGCAAGTGCTGGGAGGGACCAAGTGGCCAGGGCATAGCCCGTCCATTCAATGACCTCACCAAGGAAATTGGCTCCGGAAACATACGTAAACAAGCCACCTGCGGGCAGAAGAACGGAAAGGTCCGTCATCAGAACCGGGTCACTGCCACATTCAAACCCCTCTGCTTCGTTCCAAAGCACATAAAGGCAGTTATGACAAATGTGGGGCTGGAGACTTCCTTATGGTCATCGCAGCCTGGCGCAGTCCTCTTGGGGAGAAGGATAAACACAGTGACAACAGCCTGTTGCCCTCAGAACTTCCCGGAATCATGGCCCCAACCGCTTGATGGGCTCCAGCCAATCTCTAGCAGCGGCTGCTGCACCCCTTGGCTCCAGGCAAGACAATGATGAGGAGCAGGAGGCCGGGTTTTCGTTTTGTTCCCAAGCCACCTCTCACCTTCTCACCTCTCCCCTGGACGCCCGCACAGCATATTTCAGGTGGGTACTCAGACAAAATGAACAACCCGCTATGTGACAATAATAAAAACCTGTGTTGATGCTAGAAGTAATGACATTTTCCTGTGGCATTTGCCCCTCCCCACCCCTGCAAAGGAGTGTATATACTCTGTTCAAGTTGAAGGAAGTGAGTGGGAGCTGCAGGGGCTTTGCCCTCCTGGGGGCTGGTGAGGTCTGCTTCTGCTGATTTTCAAGGTTTGCTTTTCTATCCAACCATACATGTCTGATATCAAACCTGTAAATAGAAACCAACACATTTCCAATGATAGTTAATGTATCCACTTTCTGCCCTACAGTAAACTAGTTTTTTTCTTTCCATAGTTATATAAAGAATCTTTTGTATTTAAATCATTCTGTAACATACCTTAATAGTTGGAAACTAACTTTGACAATCTAGCTTTTAAGAGAATTCTCTGCTCTTCTTTGTTTGGCTAATTATTGAGTGAATATTTAAAATCCCAAAGCTCCTTCAAGTTATCTTCCCTAAAGATGTCACTATGTCAGCAGCTCCAGACCTGTGATCTCCCAGACCCTGGGAGAAACCACTGACCTCCCACAGAGGGTCTATAAATTGTTGCTGGTATATGGGCCTATAAATTGCAAACAGCATATCTCAATATTTGGCATTATTTTTGTTTGATGTAGACACCATGAGGATGTCAGCAACATTTAAATTCATTTAAATGTGTTACTGAATTCATTGTAGCTCTGTCATTATTTTATTAATAAATGAATATCAATGTCATACTGTAATTCAGGAAAGATTTTAAAGTAAATAACAGGTTCTATTTACATCAAAAGGAGCCATCAACCTACCCAAATACCACCTAAAATAGCAAAGGATTACTTGGACTAATTCACTCTCACCTGCTTATGTTTGTCAACCTCGCACCTGGTTTCTTGGGAACAGTTAGGATTTCAAATATTCTGTGACTTTATATCTGAGAAAGCATTTGCACTTGTAAGACCTCCCATCCTAATTTTTGATTAAGTAATTATGGCTCTCCATACCTTTAAGAAAATACAAGTGGCAGGAAATGTGTACAGTACCACCCCTGACTACTCACTAGATGAGTCTAGGTCAACCGGAGAAGACAAGTAATACACAACTCAGCTTTATTGGCTAATTCATGAAGGACCAACACAGCGGGTACACATGATGCTTAATTTTCTGTGTTAACCTGACTGGGCTATAGCATGCCTAGATATTTGATTAAACATTATTTCTGGGTATGTCTGTGGGGCTGTTCCTGGATGAGATTAACATTTAAATCTATACACTGACTAAAGCAGATCTCCCTCCCCGACGTGGGTGGGCCTCATCCAATCCATTGAAGGCCTGAATAGAACAAAAAGGCCAAGTAAGGGAGAGTCCACTCTCTCTGCCTGACTGTCTTTAAGCTAGGACATCAGTCTTCTCTTGCACACAGACTAGAGCTTACACCACCTACTCTCCGGGTCTCCAACTTGCTGGTAACAGATCATGGGATTTCTCAGCTTCCATGATCACGTGAGCCAATTCCTCATAACAAATCTCCTTATGTTTCTATAGCTGTATCTATATCCTATTGGTTCTGTTTCTCTGGAGAAGCCTAGTACAGTACATGGTAATCTTACCTACTGTAACGAGGTGGCAGCCTATTTCCACCTTACCCCAAGCCTTGCACTCCCCCACCCTCAAGGTATTATGATGTTGCACATTCCCGAGGGTGCCTCTAGCTGAACTTCCAGGTTTAGATCAGAAAAAGCAAACGTGTTGTAGGCTGGGAGGGGATGTGAAGGAGAAGTCAGAGGCAAACTGGGATATATTGTGTCATCTGCCCTCACCGCAACCTCTCCATTTGCTACTCATAGCATAACCTCTGGGACAGGCTCCCAAGGAAGAGTGGAAATTTGGAGGACAGGGGAGATATTACCTTGCGGAATCCTATAGATGACTTCTCCAGGCTTCCTGAGCTGGCGCAATATGTAGTCACTATGAATGTTGATTCCCATTCCCAAAATAAATAAGAAGACACCTTAGCAAAGAAGACAGAGGGAAGAAGTTAAAAATGTATCCTGGTGGGGTGCCTGGGTGGCTCAGTCGGTTAAGCATCTGCCTTCGGGTCAGGTCGTGATCCCAGGGTCCTGGGATCGAGCCCCGCATCGGGCTCCCTGCTCAGCGGGGAGCCTGCTTCTCCCTCTCCCTCTGCTGCTCCCCCTGCTTGTGCTCTCTCTCACACACACTTTCTCTCTCAAATAAATAAATAAAATCTTTTTTTAAAAATGTATCCTGGTTAAAAAAAAAAATGTATCCTGGTTTTGATGTTTTTCTCACAAGCTGGTTTTTTTTTTAAGTGAAGAGAAGTGCATTTAATTTCAAATTCTGAGAACGTTACAAAGATATGGCAAAGGGTGGCTAATTAGCCGTTGTCCCAAATGTGGGTGGAGAGGCCATATGTGCATAGACCAAAAGACTGAAAGTATACAGTGTCACAGGATGGAGGCAGGTGGGAGAGGAGAGAAAGGGAACAACACCATTGTCCAATGAATAAATGAATAATAGCAAACTTTTGGCTCATTCCCAAATAATTAAATTGTGGTTGGCAAACTCAACTGCTAATTCCAAACCCTCCTCCTTTGCCTTCCCCCACTATAGAGGCTGGAAGGCTGAAAAGTGGTCATGTGACCTATTTTTGCCACAGCGATATAAAGGGAAATTTCCTTGGAAATTTTTACTTTCCTGATAAAAGGGAAGATGGGACCAGTGCCTCTACTGCCTTCCTCCCCTTTCATTGCCAGATGTGATGCCTTGAGCTCTAGCAACTGTCTTGTAATCATGAAGTGAATATGATGAGGACCACAGGTAAACATGTTAAGAACAGTGGAATAGAAAGTATAGGAAGTTCCTGGGATCTTAATGATATCTGTAAGCAACTAAAGGAATGCAGAAGCCACCTACCTTTGGACATTCTTGTTATGTAAGAAATAGACATTTTTAATTATTTAAGTCACTATGAACTGGTTTTCTGTGACTCACTGCTGAGAGCATTCCTGAGTGATATACCCATTCTCATGAAAGTAACATGAATCAGACTGGGGAGCCTGGCACCTAGCAAACTGGCTTCAACCACTGCCAGTTCACACATAGTCTTGTTCCCCATTTACTGGCTCAGAAAGAAGCCCGGGTCTGAGGTGAGGAGAGCCAGGATCAGGGATGTGAGGTCTTGCACCCCAGTGGGCACCATGACACCCCAGAAACACTCACTGTTCCACATAGATGCCCAACCTCCACCTCTCAACAATGTGTATTTGTGCTGATCAAAATACATGAGGCAAAAAGCAAGAACACTTGAATTAAAAACAGATCTCCTCTCACCTCATTTGCTACGACAGGAAACAATGAGTCTTGTCTAGTCAAAAGATCACTGGCCGTTGTATGGTGACAAGTGGTGACTACACTCATCTTGGGGAGCACTGAACAATGCACAGAATTGCTGAATTACTACGCTATGCATCTGGAAACTAATATAACATTGTATGTCAACTATGCTTCAATAATAAATTTTTTAAAATATTGGCCTGGAAGAAAGGGAAACTAGGGAGAGACACCAATGGCAGGAGGTTGAAAGAAGGAGGGGAGACAACAGGCACAGCTGGAGACAAAGCAGAAACCTTAGACTCAAGGTCTGTGTGTCCTTGGGCAAGTCACTGACCTCTCAGCCTCTGTTTTCTCATCTGTAAAACGGATTTGAATAGTACCTGTTTCACAAGGATGGCACAAGACTCACTCATGTGTTCACTTGTTCATTCATTTATTCATTCAACCAATATTGAGAGCTTATAATACACCAAGCGTTGTCTTAAACACCAAGGATACAGTAGTGAGAAAACAGTCAGGGTATCTGTTCTCATAGAGCTTACATTTTAGTGGAATAAGACAGAAATGAATTCAAATAACTAAAATATTTTAAATCATATAATGTCACTGCAGAGCAGAAAATCACAGGATCAGGAGATAGAGAGTGAACCGGGGAGGGGAGGAGGTGTCTCTACTTAGATGAGGTGGATAGGGAAAACTTTTCTGAAGATTTGGCATTTTGTCCTGTGATCTGAATAATAAGAATGCACAGATCTGAGGGAGAGCAATCTGGTATAGGGATTAGCAGGTGCAAAGGCCCTGAGGCTAGAATAGGTTTACTCTGTCTAAAAAAACAGAAGGAAGGCTGGTGTAGTTGAGACTTTAAGACAGAGAGAAAAGTGGGAAAATGTGGACAGGATGATAACTAAAAAAACACACTAAGCACTGTAGGCTTTGGTGAGGAGTTTGGATTGTTAAGTGCAAGAGAAAGCCATTGGCAGGTTTGGAGCAGGGGAGAAATAGGAAATGATTTCCATTTATTATTGTTACAAAGGAAGTAAATATGTTACATGGAATACTAAATGTGAATTAGCAAAAATAAGAAAATCCAGACACCTTATTCCTACCACCCAGAAATTATAACCATTAAACACGTTAGTGCATATCTTTCCAGATTTTCATCTTATATAATATCTAGGCCATATTTCCATTTCCCCAGATGGCCCCAAAATGCTTCTTATGGCTGGTTTGTGAAAACCAAAGTCCAGTATAAGACCATACCTGGCATCTGGTCATTATCTCTTTAAAGGCCATTTTAATCTTGCCCAGACCCTTTCCCTTTAAAAAAAAAAAAAAAAATTTTTTTTTAATTTATCTGAGAGAGAGAGAGAGAGGGGTATATGCGTGCATGCAGGTAGAGGGGCAGAGGGAGAGATTCTTCAAGCAGACCCTCTGCTGAGTGCAGAGCCCAACGCTGGGCTTCATCTCATGACCCATGAGATCATGACCTGAGCCAAAACCAAAAGTCAGATGCTCAACCGACTGAGTCACCCAGGTGACCTGACCCTTACCTTTTTAAAAAATTTTTAGGGCACTGGCTTCTTAAAAAGACACCAGACAGTTGTACCTCAGAATGCCCCCCTTTCTAGATAAGACTGGTTCACTTCCTGATGGTGGCATTCAACTTATCTCTTCATTCTCCTTATTTCTTGTAAACTAACATAAATCATTTTCCTGTATGGTTATATTACCAGTTCAACATATAGTTAGGTACATTTATTGGTTTGTTCTCAGTTTTAGGGTCTTCCATGTAGACTTTTTTTGAGTTTTATTTACTTAAGTAATCTCTGCACCACATCGGGGGCTCAAACTCACGACCCCAAGATCAAGAGTTGCTCGCTCCACCAACTGAGCCAGCCAGGGTCCCCCATTTAGATTTTTTTAAACGAAATTATTAAGTTTCATGATTTAAAGGGCAAAATCATATTGAAAGAAAAGTTCTGCCTGCCATCCATTATCTTTCCCCCAGACCTAAAGGTCATCTTTTTAAAATTAGTTTCTTTTTTTATCAATCCGATATTCCCTTTTCTAGTTTTATACACACACACACACACACACACACACACACATTTTCCTTCCATCCTTTCTACATGAAAAGTAGCATTCTAGATACACTGTTCACACTTTATTTTTATTTAACCACATATTCTGGAGATACTTCACAGGAACACAGAGATCTTCCTTGTTTTTGTTTTGTTTGTTTGTTTGTTTGTTTCTGGGGCTCCAGAGCACTCCATTGTGTGCATGTTCAGCATTCATACAACCAATCCTCCAGTCATTTGTGTTTTCAAACATTCCCTCTGACTGCTGTGTGCAGAAGGGGCTATTGAAGGCCGGTACCGGCGGCAGGAAGCTTAGTGTGAAGGTCACTTTGGCGGTCCCAGCAAGAGGCCATCAAGGCTCAGACCAGGACCAAGTCGGAGGCGCAAGGGAGAAGTGAGCCCTGTGGGTACATGTTATGGAGCTAGATGCAGCCATCCTAAACCGACAGAGAATTTGATGTGTGATGTAAAGAGAGGAATTAAGGGTAATCCCAGCATTTTGGTTTAAGCCAAAATAATATACAAACAATTGAACCTTCCCGACTTGAGTTCCTCTTGCAGATAATGAAAAAAAAAACCTCAACAGTGTTTTCTACTATTTTAGAAAAAATGGTCAGGAAAAGTCTCTTTGAGGAGGCACTAAATAAAGTGAGGGACCAACCTCCATGAGTATATGTGGACAGAACATTCTAGGCAGAGGGAACAGTCTGTACAAAAGTTCTGGGGCAGGACCAGCTTGACCATTTCAGGCCCAGCAGAAAGGCCACTGAGACTACAGTATAGTAACTGGACGGAGGCAAGAAACGGGGTGGGGAAATCGGGCAGGACCAACAACATTTAGGCATCACAGACATAGGCAGTGATAAGGAATTCGTCTTTTATCCCGAGAGTAGCAGAAATGTACTGGAGGATTCTGAGGTGGGGAGTGACATGATTTTCAAAGAGCTCTCTGGCTGTTTTATAGAGAAAAGAGCGGGGTAGCAGGGAGAGAAGAGGAGAATGGAATTCACTGGGGGGTAATTGCAGTGGGTGGGGGGGCGGTGCTGGGGATTTAGGCGGGGTGTGGGTAAGAAGTGGCCAGGTTCACTTACCCAGGCTAAACCGTCCGTCTGTGTACCACTCAGCAGGGTATTCAGCACAGTAAACCAGATAGTAGGCTTGGAGCAGTCCATTTCCCATGCAGAAGACAAAGCCTCTGACAAGAAACGCAGCTGGGAAAGGCCTCCCTCTAGTGAGCAATGAGTAAACAAAGGTCCTGAGATAGATGGGAAAGAAATGTCAGGATGCAGCGTTTAAAAAAAAAAAAAAAATCGAACAATGAGATGAAACAACAATTATATCAAACCCATTTTTAAGGGGCACCTGGGTGGCTCAGTCATTAAGCATCTGCCTTCAGCTCAGGTCATGATCCCAGGGTCCTGGGATCGAGCCCCGCATCAGGCTCCCTGCTCAGCGGGGAGCCTGCTTCTCCCTCTCCCTCTCCCATTCCCTCTGCTTGTATTCCCTCTCTCACTGTGTCTCTTTCTGTCAAATAAATAAATGAAATCTTAAAAAAAAAAAAAAAACCCATTTTAAAAATCATTTCCCTTGAACTTATGCAAAAAAGAACATTACTGGGGCGCCTGGGTGGCTCAGTTGGTTGGGCGACTGCCTTCGGCTCAGGTCATGATCCTGGAGTCCCGGGATCGAGTCCCGCATCGGGCTCCCTGCTCGGCGGGGAGTCTGCTTCTCCCTCTGACCCTCCTCCCTCTCATGCTCTCTGTCTCTCATTCTCTCTGTCTCAAATAAATAAATAAAATCTTTTAAAAATAAAAAAAATAAAAAATAAATAAATTTAAAAAAAAGAACATTACTCCTCCATAGAGCAATCCTTTATGCTATTATTTGTCTTGCTTCATTAAAGGCCATAGTAGTCACCATTGATTACCTTATTTTATTCTCAAACCAGCCTTGAAAGGTAAATTTCATCTCCATCCAGAAGTTAATAAATTCAATCCTATGAGCCCACGACTGGAGCTCGGCTTTTTATCAATCTACAAATGAAACCCAGATGACGCTGGAGAAAGGGAGAGCCTCGCTTGCCCCTGCAGTGGTGGGATGACATTTTGGTAACAGCCTTTCCACCGTACAGCTTTCTAATTGTCGCTCTGATATGATTTAATTACCGATATTGTGGCATTTCCTAGGAAGTGGACCGCAGAATCTCTCGAGAAAAGAAAGATATTCCTCTAACTGTTAGGAAGCATGAATCTAGAGGAAGCTGGGAAAATAGGATTAAAAATATATAAACAGGGCGCCTGGGTGGCTCAGTTGGTTAAGCGACTGCCTTCGGCTCAGGTCATGATCCTGGAGTCCCGGGATCGAGTCCCGCATCGGGCTCCCTGCTCGGCAGGGAGCCTGCTTCTCCCTCTGACCCTCCCCCCTCTCGTGTGCTTTCTCTCTCTCATTCTCTCTGTCTCAAATAAATAAATAAAATCTTAAAAAAAAAAACCATATATATATATATAAACAGCCTCAAAATAAGATTTGCCCAAGATATAATGCTAAATACTAGAAATCAACTACCTTTTCTTTATAATTTTTCTTCTTTTATGGTGCACTATAACAACCATACAGGTGAGTTCATAAACCTACGTGAACAGTTTAATGCATAACTATTAAATAAACACCCATATAGTCACTAAACAAGTCAAGAACTAGAACATTCCCTTCACCCCCAGAAGCCTCCCTCTCTATTCACCATACCACTATCATCCCAGAGCTAACCACCATCCTGATTTTTGTAAAAGTCACTTCCTTTTGCTTCTTCACAATTTTACCACATTTGGATTTATGCCTAAAAATATAGTTTATTTTGTTCATTTTTAATTCCATATGAATGGAGTCATATTCTATGATTCTTAGAGTATCCATTAATGTCTTATTTCTTTACCTCATCATATTTCTCAGATTCAAGCATGTTGTTGCATATAAGCTACAGTTCATATGTTTTCATTGTTATTACCATTAGGTATGAATATACCACATATGTTTATCTATTTTACTCTGATGGATATTTGGGTTGCTTCCAAAGTCTTGTAACCTCTCAGAGCTATTTCCCCATTCTTTAATGATTTTACATTTTATGTTTAAACCTTTGAAACATCTGGAATTTCTTTTGTTGTAAGAAGTTAGATAAGACTCCAACTTAATGTTTTTCCTAATGCTAGTAAACTTACTAAATTCTTTTCTTTCACTGACATGCACTCTCATTGGTATTACATACTAATTTATCATAAAAATTGGTTCTTTTTCTAGACTCTTGGTTCTGTCCCATTGACCTATTTATTGTCAGTACTACGCTGTCTTAATAATTGTACTTTTAATATATGTCTTAATACTAGGTGGGGCAGGGGCACCTTCGGCTCAGGTCACGATCCCAGGGTCCTGGGATGGAGCCCGGCATCGGGCTCCCTGCTCAGCAGGGAGTCTGCTTCTCCCCCTCCCTCTGCTCCTGCACTCTCTCTCTCTCTCTATGTCAAACATATAAATAAATAAAATCTTTTAAAAAAAATTAGGTGGAGCTCTTTTTTTTTTTAAGTAAACTCTACTCCCAACCTGGGGCTCAAACTCACAACCCCAAGATCAAGAGTTGCATGCTCTACTGACTGAGCCAGCCAGGCATGGGGGTGGGGAGGCTATTCTTATATCATTACCGTTTTTGAGGATTTTCAATTTATTCTTAATTACTTATTTCTTCATGTGAACTTTAAAACCAATTTACGAAACACCCCCTCCCAAATTTTAGAAATACTCTTAAGTATAAAAATTAATTAAGGGAGTGAAATAGCAGGAGGACCTCCAAGAGTTCACCCCTCCATAAAAGAAAAAAAAAAAAATTCAGAATCAACTTTTCAAAACTCAGTGTCAGCCAAAGGCTTACATCAACCTGGGGAGCATTTAAACAAGAGAATGTCTGGCTCTCAGGAAGGGCAACAAACACTGTGGCATTTTCATTTACCCTAGTCCCATTTCCCACTTTCCAGCTTGGCAGAACCTGAAAAGTAACAGCCCACATTCCCAGGATTGGAGAGAGGAAAATGGGGCTGGAACTCTTTCAAAGCCTCAATCCCAAAGAGAAATCATCGTTTAACCTGCCTGGTGGTTCCCTAGAAGACTCTGCTCAAAAGACTAGTCTTTTCCACCTCACTCAAACACACCCAGTGTTCATGTCTTCTGCCCATTTCTTGACTTGAAATCAAGACGCTTCTCTGAAGATGACATACAAATGGCTAACAGACACATGAAAAAATGTTCATCATCATTAGTCATCAGGGAAATTCAAATCAAAACCACATTGAGATACCACCTTACACCAGTTAGAATGGCAAAAATTGGCAGGGCAAGAAACAACAAATGTTGGAGAGGTTGTGGAGAAAGGGGAACCCTCTTACACTGTTGGTGGGAATGCAAGTTGGTACAGCCACTTTGGAAAACAGGGTGGAGGTGTCTCAAAAAATTAAAAATAGAGCTACCCTATGACCCAGCAATTGCATTACTGGGTATTTACCCCAAAGACACAGATGGAGTGAAAAGAAGGGCCATGTGCACCCCAATGTTCATAGCGGCAATGTCCGCAATAGCCAAACTGGAAAGAGCCAAGATGCCCTTCAGCAGATGAATGGATAAAGAAGATGTGGTCCATATATACAATGGAATATTACTCAGCCATCAGAAAGGATGAATACCCAACTTTTACATCAACATGGATGGGACTGGAGGAGATTATGCTAAGTGAAATAAGTCAAGCAAAGAAAGTCAATTATCATATGGTTTCACTTATTTGTGGAACATAAGGAATAGCATGGAGGACAATAGGAGAAGGAAGGGAAAAATGAAGGGGGGGAAATCGGAGGGAGAGATAAACCATGAGAGACTATGGACTCTGAGAAACAAACTGAGGGTTTTGGGGGGGGTGGGGGGACGGGTTAGCCCAGTGACGGGTATTAAGGAGGGCATGTACTGCATGGAGCACTGGGTGTTATACGAAAACAATGAATCGGGGATCACCACATCAAAAACTAATGATGTACTGTATGGTGATTAACATAACATAATAAAATTAAATTAAAAAAAACAAAAAGAGAATCATAAGAGGAAAAAAAAAGTACCCAGTGCTAAATGTTTCTGGGGAAGGGGGGAGGTTGTTGAATGTTTTACCAGGACAGTGGCCTGAGGCAAAGGATAATAGGTGGGGCAAATAACAAACCCACCAAAAAGCTTTAAAGGAAAGACGGAGGAATGCGATGCCCCTAAGGGGTTTTGAAAATCTCAGGTATATTTCTGGGAATCTAGACTGCCATGACATGCATAGGACCATGCATATGTTCAAAACAGACTTGAAAATGTCTTAAACTCTCACCTCTGATTGACCTTGAGGTTTGCCCAAGTAGCTAACGATGCTAAAAGCAGAGCTGTAAACTACGTGGATGATTACTGAAGGAGTCTCTAACAGGCACACAGAGGCCCTTGGCAAAGACCAGGAGACATTGGTTCAAGGTGTTTACATAAGGCTCTGTCCCATGGTTAACTGATCCTTGATCTAACCAAGCAGTGACTTCAGTAGCCACAACAATCAAGGCTTCAGAGATAGGGCGCCTGGGTGGCTCAATCGGTTAAGTACCTGCCTTCGGCTCAGGTCATGATCTCAGGGTCTTGGGATGGAACCCCTGCACTGGGCTCCTTGTTCAGCGGGGAGTCTACTTCTCCCCATGCCTCAGCCTCTGCTCCTCCCTCCACTTGTGCTCACTCTCTCTCAAATAAATAAAAATCTAAAAAAAAAAAAAAAAGCTTAAAAATGTCCTGAGGGACACAAAAAAAGACCTGAATGAGTGCAAAGGAACCACCTGTACCCGAACAGAAGGGTAATGTCGACAACAGCCTTATAAACATATTGTTACCAAAAACAATACGTTTACTGAGCTCTTATTATTTGTCTCGTTCTAAACACTTTGCATATATTGGCTCACTTAATCCTCACAGCCCTATGAGATGGGCAGATGAAGAGTCAGACACAGTGCGTGAGGTTAGGTGACAGGGTCATACACTAGTAAGTGGAAGACGCCCTACAATTTAACCACAGAGTGCACCACAGCCTGAATTTTCTCTTAATTAGCTTAAATTTTGAGATATAATTCACATCCCATAAAATTCACCATACTAAAGTATACAATTAAATGGTTTTTAGTAGATCCAAAAAATTGTGCAACCTTCACCGGTTTTCCATTTACCTCTATTTACTGGTTGTTTTACATATAGAAGAAGGCCTTTGATTTTTCTAATATTAATATATTAATTTTGTTCCCAATCACATCCTTAATTCCTATTTATCATAGTTTTTCAGTATATTTTCCAGGATTTCCCAGGTATATCAATATTTGCAAATAATGTTATACTCTACTCTTTAAAAGACCCTGGAAGCCTTCTCTCTCTCTCTCACCCTCAAAAAAAGGAGTTGGGGGCACCTGGATGGCTCAGTCAGTTAAGCACGAGACTCTAACTATTGATTTGGCCTAGGTCATGATCTCAGTGTTGTGAGATCAGCCCCAAGTGGGGCTCCGAGCTCAGTGCAGAGTCTGCTTTGAGAGTCTCTCCCTCTGCCCCTCCCCCCCACTCACACTCTTTCTCTCTAAAATAAATAAATAAATCTTTTAAAAAAAGAACTAAGATTTTCTGCTAAAAGGATACAAATATAAAACCAACAAAATGTAATGTTAAATTTGGATTGGAAATATCAACATGAATTCATGACTTTTAATACTGACCCACCCAAAGACCTAGGGGTAATGACCCACCAGCAGCAATAAGCACTGGGTCTCCATTTGTAAATACTATTCTCTAAAGGAAGCAGGCCACCATGGAGAAATAGCTCATTCCAGATCAGAGGCAGGAAAAGTACAAGGTGAGACAGTTCATGGTGTTGGAAAGTAAGGAAACAATTGAAGATTAAAGGCGGGACAGGAAGGGGTGCCTGGGTGGCTCACTCTTGGTTTCGGTTCAGGTCATGATCTTAGGGTCCTGGGCTTGAGCCTTGGGTCTGGCTCCACACTCAGCATGGAGTCTGCTTGTCCCTCTCCCTCTGCTCCGTCCCCCCACCCCCACTCTCTCTCTCTCTCATAAATAAAATCTTTTAAAATAAATAAATACATAAAAAGGGGGGGTGGGGTTGTTGAAATTACATGGGTGCCAAGTGGAAAGGAGTTCCTCTACCCAAATCTGTAACAAACTGGGTATGGAAAAGAAGAACGACTGTAGGTTAATCTTTACTACCTCGTTGGATTCTTGTAAAAATTAAATAGGATTCTGCAAGGAAAAGTGCCCAACTGCAGGATAGTTGCTGAAAAACTTGTTTCTCTTCCCATTCACACCCCATAAAGTCTTGAGGGCCTGAAGGTGGCTTACCTTCTTAAGGGGAAAGGGTCCTGGAAGGCTACAGAAAGGCTACTTTTAAAATAGTTGTTTACATCCCAGTGTGGCCCTGTCAGTGCCAAAAATGCCCCCAAAATTGGTCCTTGCATGTAGCCATGCTTCCAGATCAAATCATGTAACTGCCCCACCCTTAACTTCTGGACTTCTTAAGTCTAAATGCAAAGCCAAAACTCACTGCATCTCATCCAAAGGAGTATGTAATAACCAGAACAGGCTCACAGCTATAATAAACAACTCTAAAGTATCAGAGTTTCCACATAATAAAAGTTCGTGTCTTGCTGGTGCCCCCGTGCAATGCTGTTCAGGGCTGGTGCTATGCTCCACAATCATTCAAGACCCAGACTCTTCCAGGGCATCCTCCTCCTCTGGCGGGCAAACAGACAGAAAGAGAGCATGGAGGAGTGTGGACAGGTTTTCCCAAGGGCCAGGCAACAGGCTGCAAGTGGAATAGATGACTTCCACCCTCACTCTTCTGCCTGCGCACCCTCCGCAACACCCCCCATGCTAACTGCAAGGGAGGCTGGGAAATGTAGTCTCGCTGGATTTCTCTGCAGGAAAAGGAAAAGAGAGTCTAGCCCAAGAGGTTGACAATTAGTGCTGTGGAGGGTTGCTGGTGAGTCTCACCTTCAGATCCCACATTTGCCCTGAGACTCAGTTTCCCTAGTTTGGGACCACTTTGCTTTAATTCCTTCCTACACTACTAACGACGTTTTCATTCTTCTGTGTTTGTTCTGATACAGAGACTGATAAGTACTCTGTAAATATAAAGTTTTCTATCACTGCTAAGTAAATATTCATTTGGGGGACTCTTATTGGAAAGGGTTAACTGAAATTGCAAATCCAAATTAAACCAAAGAAACAACCTTTAAAATTACACATCTTCCATAGACCAACTCATATTTAACTAAGTCTTCTTCAAATATAAATCCTCTTGCTAAGATTATCAAGCCTATTGAAGACTTTTCACTATATGAAATTTTAGACTTCATTGTCAGTCAAAATAAATTCAAACTCTTTATATATAGATACAAGGTTCCCATGTATACATTTACTTGTTATGTGTAGTAATGACTCCCTCAACCCATGTACCTCTTCACCCACCACCCCATTGTTTTGCTTTCCTTTACAGCAAAACTCCTCCAAAGAGTTGTCTATACTTGCCATCTCTTTGTCTTCTCCTCCTCTTCTTTCCTCCCTCCCCTGCCATTGAAACTGATCCTGGCAAGACCACCAGAAATATCCACATTTCCATATCTAAGAGTCAATTTTCAGTTCCCTTCTTGTTTGACAATTTAATCACTCCATCCTTCTGGAAACACTTTCTTCACTCAGCTTCTAGCACACCGCTTTCTGTTGGTTCTTCTTCTACTTTACTGATGTCTCCTCATTTTCCTTTACTGGTTTCTCACTATCTCCTTGACCTCTAAATATTAGAGTGCTTCAGGGCTCAGGACTCTTCTCTTTATTTAAAACCACTGTAGATGGGACCACATTTTAGTCGCATATCTTTAAATATCATATACAGAATGACAACTCCCAAACTTATGTCCTTGAACTCAGACTCATATAGTCAATGTCCCACTAGACATCTAGTTTAAAGGATATCTCAAACTTAATGTATCCAAACACAAACCCCTGATTCCCCACTTTTCCTAAAATCTACACTTCCCTAAGTCTGTCACTTCTCAGTAAATGGCAAGTTCATTCTTCCAATTGCCCAGATTGAACCACTGTTGACTCCTCTCTCTCTCTCTCTCCCTCTCTGTCTCTTTTTCTCTCTCTCTTTTTTTAAAGATTTTATTTATTTATTTCAGATAGGGAGCAAGAGAGCAGGAGCAGGGGAGCAGAGGGAGAGGGAGAAACAGGCCCCCTGCTGAGCAGGGAGCCTGACGTGGGACTGGATCCCAGGACCCTGGGATCATGACCTGAGCCAAAGGCAGATGCTTAACTGACTGAGCCACGCAGGCTCCCCTGTCTTTTTTTCTCCATCTCTCTCTGTCTCTCTCATACCCTGCATTAAATCTATTAACAAATCCTGTCAGCTCTACCCTCAAAATATTTCCAGAATCTGACCACTTCTCACCAACTCTATCAAACAGAAAGATAATAAGAAAATCTCCAAAACTTGGGAACTTAACTGCAGACTTCCAAATAATTTATAGTTCAAAGAGGAAGCCTCAAAGGAAATCAAAAACTATAAGGAACTCATTGAAAATGAAAATTACAACATATCAAAATATATGGGACACAGCTAAATCAGGGCTGGGAGGGAAGTTTGTAGCACTAAATGCATACAATAGAAAATAGGAAAGGTCTCAAAGCTCCCACCTTAAGAATCTAGGAAAAGGGCACCTGGGTGGCTCAGTCGGTTGAGCTACTGCCTTCGGCTCAGGTCATGATCTCAGGGTCCTGGGATTGAGTCCCACATCGGGCTCCCTGCTCTGCAGGGAGGCTGCTTCTCCCTCTCCCACTCCCCCTGCTTGTGTTCCCTCTCTCGCTGTGTCTCTCTCTGTCAAATAAATAAATAAAATCTTTAAAAAAAAAAAAAAGAATCTAGGAAAAAAGAAAAGCATAACACCAAATACTGCCAAAGGAAGCAGAAGAAAGGCAGTAATAAAGATAAAGATAAAAGCAGAAATCAATGAAATTCAAAACATTAAAACAATAACTAAAACAAATAAGACAAAGAGCTATTCTTTGAAAAGATCAGTGAAATTTACATACCTTTAAAAAGACTAATAAAGAAAAAGAGAGAAGAAACAATCAGGAATGAAACAGGGGTTATCATTACAGAACCTGAAAACATTAAAAGAATAATAAAGAAATACTATGAACAACTCTACATGCATAAATTCAACAATTTAGATGAAATCCTTGAAAAACACAGCATCATAGCTCACCCTAATGAAATAGATCACTTGAATAGCCCTGTAACTATTAAGGAAATTTAATTCATAATTTTAAAGTGCCTCCTCAAAAAAATCCCAGGTCCAAATGATTTCACTGAGGAATTCTACAAACATTTAAAGAATTAACACCAATTCTACATAACTGCTTCATTTTATAAAGCTACAATCACCCTGATACAAAAGCCAAACAAAGATAGTACAAAGAAAAAAAAAAAAAACTGCAGACCACTAACCCCCACAAATATGAACACAAAAATATTTAACAATTGTTAACAAACAGAATTCAGGAATATATATAAATAATTATGCAGAATGAGTAAGTGGGGTTTATTCCAGGGATGCAAGACCGGTTCAAAATTCAAAAATCAATCAATGAAATCAACTATATTATCAGAACAAAAAGAGAAATATTGTGATCATATCAGTCACTGTAAAAAAAATGTTTAATGAAGTTCAACACCCAATAATGATAAAAACTCAGAAAATAGGAATAGAGTAAATCTTCCTGAACTTAAAAGCACATCCACAGGAAACATTATAATGAATGGTCTAAGATCATTAACAAAACAAGGATGTCTATCTATTCATACCACTCTTACTTAACAAAGTGCTAAAAATTCTAGTCAGTACAATAAGGCAATAAAAAAAAAAAAAGCAAACACATCAGAAGGGAAGAAACAAAACTGTCCCTGTTTGCAAATGACATGACTGTCTCTATAGAAAATCCCAAAGAATATACAAAAAAACCCCAACCTCCTAATAAGTGAATTCAGCAAGTTTGCAGGATACACTATATTCAATTACATTTCTATATGTTATTAATGAACATATGGACACTGAAATTAAAAATACAAAGTAACATTTACAATAGCTCAAAAATAAAATACTGAGGTGCAAATCTAAACGAATATGCACGGGACTTGTATGGCGAACACTACAAAGCATTAATGACAGAAATCAAAGATCTAAATAAATGGAGACAGGGGCGCCGGGGTGGCTCAGTTGGTTAAGCAACTGCCTTCGGCTCAGGTCATGATCCTGGAGTCCCGGGATCCAGTCCCGCATCGGACTCCCTGCTTAGCAGGGAGTCTGCTTCTCCCTCTGATCCTCCCCCCTCTCATGCTCTCTCTCTCTGTCTCATTCTCTCTCTCAAATAAATAAATTCTTTTAAAATAAATAAATAAATAAATAAATGGAGACATACTATGTTCATGGATTGAAGGACTCAACATAGTAAAGATGTCAATTTTCTCCAAATTGATTGTGAAATTCCTATAAATTCTAGCAAGATTATTTTATAATAGACAAAATAATTCTAAAATTAATGTTGAAAGGCAAAGGAGTTTTGATAACTAAAACTATTCTGAAAAAGAAGAATAAAGTGGGAGGAATTTGCTTACCAGATTTTAAGACCAATTGTATAACTGCAGTGATCAAACCTGTGTGGTATTGGTGGAGAGATACACACATAAATCAAGGGAACAGAGAACACAGAAATACACCTACACAAATAGGCCCAACTTATTTTTTTTATAAAGGTGCAAAAGCAATTAAAAGGACAAAAGATAGCCTTTCAACCCAAAAATTCTCAGAATCTATGGCTAAGCAAAGAGGTCTTAGGCTTGACACCAAACACCATCCATAAAAGGAGAAAAATCATAAATTGGACTTTATCAAAAATTTTAAAACTTTTGCTCTTCATAAGACCCTGTTAAAAGGATGAAAAGAAAAGCTACATATTAGGGGAAAAAATATTTGTAAACTACATATCTTACAGAAGACTAGAATTTAGAACATATGAAGAACTCTCAAAACTCAACATTAAAAACAAAACAAATTCAATTAGAAAGTGGGCAAAAAACATGAAGAGACATTTTACCTACAGGTATATAAAGATAGCAAATATGGACCTGAAAAGATGTTCAACATTGTTACCCTTTAGGAAATGCAAATTAAAACCACCATGAGATATTATTGCAAACCTATCAGAGTGGCTAAAATAAAAACTGACAACATGAAATACTGGCAAAGATATGAAAAAATTGGATCATTCATACACTGCTGGTGGGAATGTATAGCCACTCTGGAAAACAGCTCAGCAGTTTCTTCAAAACCTAAACATGAAACTGCCATATTACCCAGAAATTGCATTTCTGGGCATTTATCACAGAAAAATAAAAACTTATGTTTTCCAACATTTTGTATTCAAATGTTTATAACAACTTTATTCATAACAAAGACTGGAAACTCAGATGTCCTTCAATTTGTGGATTATTAAAGAAACAAGTACATCCATACCATTGAATACTACTCAGCAATAAAAAGGAAAGAAAGAAACAAGTACATCCATACCATTGAATACTACTCAGCAATAAAAAGGAAAGAATTAACAATACATACAACAACCTCAATGAATGTCCAGATAGTTATGCTGATTGAAAAAGAAAAAGCCAATTTCAAAAGGTTACATGCTATATTCTGCCATTTATATAACATTGTTGAAATCACAAAAGTATAGAAATGAAGAACAGATTAATGGTTGCCAGTGATTTAGGTGGGGATGGGAACAGGAGGAAAGTGAGTGTGGCAACATTAGGAATCCCACTGGTAATGGAAATATTCTGTCTCTTTACTATAACCAACATTCTAATATCCTGGGTGTGATACTGCAGTATAATATTGCAAAATGTTACCTTTGGAGGTAACTGGGTAAAGGTTACACAGGATATCTATGTATTATTTCTAACAATTACATGTGCATCTAAAATCATCTTAAAATAAAAAGTTTATTTAACAAATACATGACGTTCAAATGTATATCTGTCATGAGCATTGGTGGCTGACTTGGAGAATCAGTTTTTAACTGTGGACGTCTATAGAGAGATTCTCTTTATCTAGCTTTAGAGATAGGCCTTAAATTCTATAGGCCAGTGGCAGATATGGCTGAGTATTAAAACTACCTTACCTACTATAAACTCTTTCAGAGATTTATGAAAGCTCTCTGGAAGATTTTGATGCCACCAACCACCAACTCACCCACAGAGCAGTTCTAAGAGCTAAGCCCAAGAGATGCTCAGCTATGTGAAAGGTAACCCAGAACCTGGCATAATTCTTCAGGAAAAAAGTAATAAATAAATACTCAAGAAATATAAAAAGTACTCAGTAAAGAAGTAATAGATTATTCTAAGTTTTATCAATCATCTTTCTGTTTGGTTGTTTCTATATGGGTAACTGTGGCAAAGTGAAAATGGATGGTGAATGTACTACTTCCAAACTACCTGACTGTCTTAGTTATTTGTTATTGCTGCACAATAAATCACCCTAAAACTTAATAGTTAAAAACATCAACAAACATGGGTTTTCACTTACAGTTTCTATATGTCAAGGAATTCAAGAGTGACTTGGCTAGGCAGTTCTGACTCAAGGTCCCTCATGAGATTGCAGTTAAGGTATTGACCAGGACTGCAATCATAAAAGGCTTGACTGGGGCTGGAGGATCTGCTTCCAAGATGGCTCATTCATATGGCTGGAGAGGGGGTGCTAGGTGTGGGCAGGTGGCCTCATCTTCTCCGCACATGGGCCTTCTCCACATTCACTTCAACAAAGGGGAGCTTGGATATCCTCATGCCATTGTGGTAGGCTTCCCCCAGAACAAGCAATCCAAGATATAGTGCCAACAGAAGCTCCCTTTTTTTGTGACCTAGTCTCAAAAGTCACATACTATCACTTTGTCACATTGTATTTGTCAGAAGCAAGTCACAAATTCTGGCCCCCATCCAAGGAGAGGGTAATTGGGTACCATATTTCCAAGGAAATTGTGTCAGAATAATTCGTGGACATATTTTTAAACTACCACAATGACCTTGGCAACTTAACTCCTCTGCACTTCAGTTTTCCATTGATAAATGGAGGATAATAATGATGCCAACCTCAGAAGGTAGTTGAAAGAATTAAATGGTATAATTGAATATAACTGGTACATATTAGAACTTAATGACTCTTTCTTTCCCCAATCAAAGGAATATATCAGTTTCTCTCTATAAATATGAGGGCCAGCAGAAGACCAACAGTGAAACTAGTCTTTGTGCCTTACTTAGTCTTTGTGTCTGCTCACATCATATCCCCCTTATGGGGCCCTCTCCTCCTGATTCCCTCTTTCTCTCAGATTCTCAAGATCCCAAACATGCATGACATAGACATGCTTGGTCATACCCCAAAAGGTTTCTTTTTCCTGGAAATTTCCCAATCTTAACAGTTTTCCAATTCTCTTAATGAAACCTAACATTCTCTTGTCCCAATCCCTCAGGATGCTCTACTTCCTGTTATCTTCTAAGTGATGGCTAACCCCATGGCCAACAACCTTTCAGAAGCAGAGTTAGCACCTGTTGTGAGTACATTTGCAACTGATCTTAGAAGACTAGGAAAGTGACACAAGTTACCCTTCTCAAAAAAAAATCTCTTACAACAAAATAGAAGATTGAAGATTAAACCCTACCCCCCTGAAAGAAAGTTGAGCCTGTCACTCATTCACGCTTCACAGGAATGCTTTAATCAAATAATAATCAGGTGGCACTCACCCTACCTAAGATCAACTTCACTGTGAAAATGAGAATTGTGATTATGAAGGAGAGATGCCATTTTGCAACTGGACATACTCGGGGAAAGGAGAACCCTAGACAGAGTTTTTCAATGTGGAGATTCCCTGTCATTGGGTATCTCCAGGGAACATGAAGGCCCTGCCTGAGTGATATGAGAAGTATTGAGAAAAGAATGCTCAAATGAATGTGAAAGGACATTTTTCTCAAAGTCTTGTTGGTTGCCTTGCATGTGGCAATCAAAAACATCTCCCAAGATGACTTTGGCCCATCCCCTCCACAATGGCAGACAAGGAGCAGTCAATGATGCAGGATTTCATGTTGTCTCTCCTTTGGATCTATTTGCATTTTTTACCTGGCTCTCTGGAAACATATTGCTTTAAAACAAAACAAAACACTTGAATGGTAAGAATTTCAGACATGTTTTAGGGCCCAAAGAAAAGAGTTGTAGGGGCAGATGGTTCTTTGGTACCAATCAGATTGTGTTCAAGTAGGCCTATTCTGTTTATGCACCCAGGTGATGGAAGGTCCTGATAAGTAGGCATCTATCCTGATATCCAGAGAGAGAGAGATTGCTATTGCTGAGCCAGGGAAGAATCTGAAGCTCACAGATAGGGTAATTTTCCTAGGGCCACACGAGATGGGATTCAAATGAAGATCCTCTGCTTCAAAATAACTCACTCATTTCGAATTGGAAAGAGAAATTGTGATCATCATATACAACTGGGGAAAAAAAAAAAAGTCCCACATGCCCCTTAAAAGAACCCAGGTTTGGTTTTCAGACATTTTAGCCCAAAGATCTATTGCATCTGTTGCATTTGCCACCTAACATTCATTCTTCCTTCTTAGAGTAACTACCTTGGATCACCTCCCCATTTCAGCCTGTGATAGGGTTCAATCTCTCCAGGCCCCTCAGCCAATCAAAATAGGGATAGCCTTATCACACTGGTTGTTTCAGAGATGGGCACATGACCCAACAAATCCTAATAAAGTTTTGCTTACATTTTTTTGAGAACTGTTCTTCGTCATGTGTCCTAGATCAGAGAGAATATAAGCTCTTAGATGCTACAGTTATCTTGCCACCACTAAAAGACAGCCTTTCTGAGAACAGAACCAGTAAAGGCAGAGCCAAGAGCTGGAGAGAGAAACCGAGTCCTGATGGTATCTTTGGAACCACTGCATCAATCTGGACCTGAAGCTGGGATTTTTCGATCATGAGCATTAATAAATTCATGTTTTACTTCAGCCTATTTGAATAGACCTTTCTGTCACTTGGAACTGAAAGAGTCTGATTAAAGCACAATCACACTGTTCTCTCTGAAATAAGCATCAAACTTTTCCAAATATAAAGCCAGAATTGGTGAGGGTTTTGGGTTGCATTTAATCATAAAATAGAGTTTCCCCCAATTATTCCCTTTGGAGAAGAACCCACCAAGAGGTTCTTTCCTTGTTGGAGCCTCTCTACATGCCAAAAGCATTGGGCCAACTAGTCCTCTGAGCCCTGGCTCACTTCCCTGAGTCCTTTCCAAGAAGTAACAAACACTGACAATGAATAGTCACTTGTCTGTATATACAAAGATGATACCTATTACTGTAAATAATGGTTTTGGATATATGAGAGAGTGGGATGTGTGGGCCAAATGCAAAGGTGACTAAACATGGAATGAGTCAGTGATGCATCCCATCCAAGCTTACATTTTTTTATGGACCTGGTGTCATGGGTTGAATGGTGGCCCCCTAGAAAAGATGTGTCCATGCCCTAATCCCCAGAACTTTGAATATTACTTTATAACAAAAGAGTGAAGATTGTGTTATATGGCAAAAGATGTGATTAAATTAAGGATCTTGAGGTGATTATCCTGGATAGTTTTGGTGTACCTTAAATGCAATCACATGTATCCTCATACAAGAAAGGGACAGAAAAAGAGAAGAAAGACACACAGAGAAAAGACAATGTGAAGACAGAGAACAGAGATGTGACCCTAAGCCAAGGAATGCTGACAGCCACCAGAAGATGGAAGAGAGAAGGAATGCGAGCTTCCTGAGGGAGCAAAGCCCTGCTGACACCATGATTTCAGACTTCTGGCCTCCAGAATGGTGAGAGAAAAAAAATTTATGTTATTTTAAGCTGCCCACTTTGTGGTAATTTGTTATAGCAGCTACAGGGAACTAATACACCTTGTTAGAATAATATTAGGCCATTGAAATTAATTTCAGTTCAGACATTTGGTAGGGAAATACCAACAAAGGACAACAGACAGCTAATGTTTATATAGTGCTTACTATGTTCTTTGCGACATTAACTCATTTAATCTTTATAGTTACCCTAGGAGATAGATATTATTATAATTATCCCATTTTACAGATCAGGAAACTGAGGCACAGTGAGATTAAGCTAGCTCAGGGTCACACAGCTATGAAATATCAGAGCTACGAATTAAGTCCAGGTGGAGCTAATTCCAGAGTTTATGCTCTTGACCACTGCTCTATAGCAGTTACTATGTGGAAATTTGTCTACATCAGAAGTTCTCACTTCTGGTAGCACTTTCAAATCACTCAAAGGGCTTTAGGAACACATTAAGGAGGAAGAAGCACACTGAAGACAAATTATTCATAATCTTCAGTGTAGAATCCTGAACATCAGCAGTTCTTAAGAGTTCCCCCAGATGATTCTAATGTGCAGCCAGGGTTAAAAAACACTGACATAATAACCTCCAATTGCAGATTTAACTAATTTTTTCAAGTTAGCATTGGCTAGATGTTTGGCTTCTCCAAAAGCTATGTCTACACAGAGAAATTAGAATGCAAAACCTAGCAAAAGGCCCAAGTCAATAATACCACACTGTTTTTTCCTGCAGTGGAGTAGCTGACCATTTCGTATCAAAGACTGTACCATGGGAAAAATTCAATGTGAGGTTTCCCCAAAGGATCCTGTGACTTCTCATCTTGCTCCGACACCCTACAAGTGAGGATAGTCAGGTCCCATTGTCAACGTCCAGCAGATGTCATCTGGTTTGAATTATCTAGTGGTCATGATCCAGCAGATCTATTTAACTTACGAAAAACATTGAGATGATTAGCTCATGAAGACCTAAAATACAGCAAACTATTTTTAATTTTCTACTTATGTGTTTTTATATCTTTATATTTATGTTCTGGTAGTACTGGGAGACCCTGGAACTCACTTCTTTTTCTTTCTGCCCCTACATAGAAGTTCAATCTAAACATATGATGAATTACCAAAGTTTTAAGGAACTTTGAGTGTTCCTCTGAGTGATAGAAAGATAATCATCATTGAGGTACAATCTCCTACAAGAGACATACTACTACTGACCACTACTTATACCCTCAAAGGTGAAAATCTGAGTGTACAAAGAGAATCAGATCAACCTCTTGGCCTGAGTAACTAATAGATTAATTTGAATAACTAGTTTAACTTTTTTGTTTAAGTTGATCAATTTGAGGTGGATTTTGGCATTGTGTAGGCATACCTGCTCAACCATTCATGCTAACTGCTCATGACCAAATAAATGAATTGTAAATGGTGGCATGGGGTAGTTTTCAGCTTGAAGCACAAAGTTCAGTAAGCCTATTATTGTAGGCTCAGGGCAAGGCATGTTCACTGTTGGACACAAATACATCATTTCTCTAAGCTGCAGTTTTGTCTCCTTTATTTCTCATTGTTTGCAAAAAGAAATTTCTGGTTTTCTAATTCCAGCTGTTTGGCTTCATACTGCAGCCCAGCTTTATAGGGCTTCTCCTATTGTTTGGAAACTGTTCTGTACAGATATGTGCCAATGAGGCCTATATAGTGTCATCATTCTGAGAACCTCTGAGAAGTTTCTACCTTCATATCTACATTCTACAAATATTGTCCTGGGACTTAGTAGCCCTGATCAAAGGGCACAACTTTCAAAGATGGATCTGCCTCAGTGCATCTCCCTCCTACATCTTCCATTGTTCACACTGATGAAAAAAAGAAAAATCCTTTTCTGGATTCTTTGTGGCAGAATTTACCATGTGAAAGTTTCAGACCTGTCATTCATAAGCACCTGCTGATATCTCCCACACTCTATCCCCCGCCTTATTGTCTTAGGGCCACCTTGCCAGCAACAGCTACACGGAGCCACTTAACTCCTATAAAGGAAGCCACCATTCTCCTATCATGCTTAGCTCTCCACAAGTTTAGACACTTGTAACATGGGACCTAAAGGTCATTGCACATTAAGCCCGAGGACGGAAAAAGCAATAGGGTTAAATGGAGAAAAAAAAGGAAACTATTATGGATGAAATGCTTGTGTCCCCCAAAAATTCATGTTAAAATCTAATCCACAATGTGATGGTATTTGGAGATGGGGCCTTTGGAGGTAATTAGGTCATGAAGGTTGAACCTTCATGAACAGGATTAGTGCCCTTTAAAATGAGGCCAGAGAGCTAACTCACCCTATTTCCACCATGTGAGGATACAACAGGAAGTCAGCCATCTGAAACCCAGAAAAGGGCCATCACCCAAATTGGACCTTGCTGGCACCATGATCTTAGACTTCCAGCCTCCAGAATGTGAGAAATAAATTTCTGTTGTTGATAAACCACCCAGATTATGGTGGTTTTTTTTTTTTTAAGATTGATTGATTGATTATTTATTTATTTATTTATTTATCAGAGAGAGAGAGAGCACAAGCAGAAGGAACAGCAGTCAGAGGGAGAAGCAGGCTCCCTGCTGAGCAAGGAGCCCAATGCAGGACTCGATCCCTGGACCCTGGGATCATGACCTGAGCTGAAGGCAGATGCTTAACTGACTGAGCCACCTAGATGTCTCAATTATGATGTTTTGTTATAGCAACCTGAGCTAAGACAGAAACACTCATAACAAATTGGTGGAAAGTTTAGAAACACAAACCAATGAGCTTCAGTATAATAACACTGAGTACAAGCAGAGGCTACTAAAACCTACAAGTCAGCAAGTACTACAAATGATCAAATTAGCAAAGATAAATGCTAAAACCCATTGGAGGGACTTTTGTTTCCAGTCAAGATGGAGTAACAAGGACTAGATTTACCCTCCAGGCTAAACAACAAAAATACAAAATAACAAGACAAATTACATGAAATAATGATTTACAAAACATTGAACATCAGGCAATGAAAGACAAGGATCCCTGAGAGACACATAAAAATGACGTGAGCCTTATAACAACTGATCCAGGTTACTTCTTTGAGAGAATTTTCCCTTTCAGGGAAGGGGATCTCAGACAGAAGTTTAAAGACTTGCTGCACTGAGGAAACACAACTGAGATTCTAGATCAAGAAATCTAGAAGTCTCAGGACAGAATACTGAAGATGAGAGAGATACAAAGAGACCTGCAGAGAATCCTTCTCAAGTATTCAGCAGAGCCTTAATTAATGCATTTATGTAAGGAAAGGATGACTCAAAAGGATTAAAGGGAACAGTGCCCAGTATTCATACATGGTCAGGAATAAAGCCCCCCTTCCGTTGGGGGGGGGGCAGACATAGAAAGTCATAATACATGGGACATTGGATAGAATATTCATAAAGGTCTTACCTCAGAGGAAAGGATTAATTAGCCCTGTCACTAGCACTCTTCTAAAACCACTTAGAAAAATCAGATCAAGACCTGAAAGGATTAAATTATTTCCAAGTAATTTAACTGCATCCCAGAGTAAAGCTCAAGAATATTTATAGGAATACAAAAATATTTAACACCCAACCAATCAAAGATTGACCAACCAATCAAAGATTACCAGGCATTTCTTCCCCATAATTGGAAGAAAAATCAATCAAAACTGACACAGAAATGCTAGAGATGTTAGAATTAGCAGACAATGACATTAAAACAGCTATTATAACTATTCCAGTTATGGAATGAATAAATCATGGGGATAAAAGGTATGGCATGGGGAATATAGTCATTGGTATTATAAAAGTGTTGTATGTGACCAATGGTAGCTACACTGTGGTGAGCACAGCAAAATGTATAAACTGGTTGAATCACTATGTCATACACCTGAAAGTACTTCAATTTTTAAAAAACAGCTATTATAACTGCATTCCACATGTTCACAAAATTAAGTAGAGACATGGAAGACAGCAGAAAGACCAAAATCACACTTCTAGTGATTAAAACTACAATGTCCGAGTTGAAAATATCCCGGATGGAATTAACAGGCTAAGACAATGCCCTAGAAAAGACTATGAATTGAAAACATAGCAATAGAAACTACTCAAAATGAAATACACTGAAAAAAAAAGAATCAGGAAAAATGAAAGGAGCATCAGCAAGTTCTGGGATGGTTTTATACATGTGTGGGCCTCATAGATTTGTAATTGCAGTTTCTGAACAATAGGAGAGAGAAGCAGGGAGATGAAGAATAATGTATAAAAATAGTCCAAATTTGATGAAAACCTTAAATCCATGGATCTAAGGAGTTTAAAGAACCCCAGCATTAAAGTCATGAAGAAAACTACGCCAAAGAACATAATAAATTGCTCAAAACCAATGATAAGGAGAAAATACTAAAAGTAGACAGAGATAAAAAGACATGCATACATAGGAACAAAGATATGAAGGACAGCAGATTTCTTTTTATAAACAATGCAAGCAAGATGACAATGGAGTTACATCTTTAAAGTACTTCATGAGGATAGCTGTCATTCTAGAATTCTATATCCTAGAAATACATATCTTCAAAAACAAAGGAGACATAAAGACATTTTCAGATATTCAAAATCTAAAAGAACTGTTCTAAAAGAAATAAAGTTCTTCAGGCAAAATAAAAAATAATACCAGATATAAATATGGATCAATCCCCAAAAGTGAAGAATATCAGAAGTGGCAACTACACAGGTAAATATATGTTTTTTATTATTTAAATCTCTTTAAAAGATAATTGACTGGGATGCCTGGGTGGCTCAGTCAGTTAAGCATCTGCTTTCAGCTCAGGTCATGATCTCATGGTCCTGGGATTGAGCCCTGCATCAGGCTCCCCACTCAGCAGGGAGTCAGCTTCTCCCTCTGCCTCTCCCCACTGCTCAAGCTCTCTCTCTCTCTCTCATTCTGTCTCTCTCTCAAATAAATAAATAAAATCTTTTTTAAAAAAGATAATTGTTTAAAAAATAATAGCAGTATGGTGAAGCTTTTTATAGCATGTATATAAGTAAAATAAATAATGATGGTCACATAAATTTCAAAAGAAATGGAAGTATTTATTTCATATTCTTATACTGTACATGAAATGGCATAATAATACTTGAAGGTAGACTGTGATAAATTTAAGATGCATGCAATAAACCTATAAACAAACTAACAAAAGAGTTATAGGTAATAAGCCAAAAAGATATAAAATGAAAAAATAACAATCCAAATGATAGAGGATAAAGAGAAAATGGGAACAAACAACAGAGGGACAAATAGAAACAAATAGCAATATTCCACAGCGGAATTCAATTATAAATTAGTAACATAAAATCCCTAAACATTTGGAAACCAAATAGCACCCTTCCAAATAACCCATGGATCAGAGAAGGAATAAAAAAGATATTTTGAAATGAATTAAGATGAAAGCAACACATAAGAATTTGTGAGGTGCAATAAGCAGTTTTTTGTGTGAAACTCATAGCGGTAAGTGCCTACATTAGAAAAAGGAGAAGGTCTCAATCTATAACTTGAATTTCTGCCTTAAGATACTAGAAAAAGGAGAACAAATCAAACCCAAAGTAGAAGGAAGATAAATATAAATATCAAAACAGGGGCGCCTGGGTGGCTCAGATGGTTAAGCGTCTGCCTTCGACTCAGGTCATGATCCCAGGGTCCTGGGATCGAGTCCCACGTCGGGCTCCCGGCTCAGCAGGGAACCTGCTTCTCCCTCTGACACTCTCCCCTCTCATGCTGTTTCTCTCTCACTCGCTATCTAAAAAATAAATAAAATCTTTTAAAAAATAAATAAATAAATAAATATCAAAACAGAAAACAAATAGGAAACAGAAAAATCAATAGAGAAACTCAATGAAACCAAACTCTGGTTGAGAAGATTAATAAAATTGATAAAGCTCTAACTAGACAGATGGGGAGGTAGTGAGAAGACATAAATTACCATTATTAAGAATGAGAGAGGTGATACCCCCACAGATATAAAAAGGATATTTGTGTGTTGACAACTTACCAAGTAACACGATTACATTTTAAGGGACCTTCAACATCCAAACTCAAAGTATCAATATGAAAGGTGACAATTTCAGGAGCTAGTGATGTCATAGTGGCTTAGTAAAAGAGAACTTACACATAAATGGTGACTTTTCCCTCAAAGCAAATCCTTCAGAGCAGCACCTACTTGTAGGAGTATCTTGATCTCTATGGAAACTTAATTGCATGGTCAGTTTGCAAGGTACTTCTTAAAATCTTGTAATATCAGTGTTATTTCTCCTATTAAGTTTAGTGGACACTGAAAATATTACAAGAAAAAATGCAAACCCGGGGCACCTGGGTGACTCAGTCAGCTGAGCATCGGACTCTTGATTTCAGCTCAGGTCATGATCTCAGGGTCATGAGATCAAGCAAGGAGTCTGCTTGAGATACTCTTTCTCCCTCTCCCTCTGCCCCCCCCACTCTAAAATAAATCTTAGAAAAGAAAAATGCAAACCTGAAGTATCAGCTAATTCCATCATTTTGTATTCCAACCATTACCAATATTAATTCATACATGTTAATGTGGATTTTTCAGTGTACTCTTTATGTGCTGTTTTTTACTAAATGATTTTATATACCTATTTTCATCATATAGCCCAAAAAACTAATATTTGTAAGTATACCTGATATTTAATCATATTCATTATAATCAGCACTTAGTTATAGAGCATTTAAGTAACTTCCAGTGTTTCACAGTTGTGAATAGTAACACTATAATTTTATATAAATTGATTTCTTTCTTTTAGATTCTTTCCCTTGAGAATTTCCCCTAAATGAAATTCCTGAGCCAAAAAAAACCCAAAATGAAACCAAAAAAAAGTGAACAGTTTTTCAGCTATTTTTTAAACATTGCCAGATTAGCCTCACAAAAACTTAGAGCAATTCTCAGTGGGACACAGGGCCACATATACATATAATTTTCCCACTGGCCCACCTACAATTTTTTTAATATTTATTGAGGTATAATTAACAACCAACTGCACATATTTAAAGTATGTACTCTGATAAATTTTGAAACTATCATGATATCAAATCATGAACACATCCATCACCACCAAATTTTGCTCATACCCTTCATAATCCCACCTTCTATCCCTGTTTTCCCCTAGGAAACCACTGATACTTTATGTACTCTAGATTAGTTTCAAGCTCATAGAATTCTATATAAATGGAATCATAAAGCATGCACTCTTTTGGCTTGGTTTCTTTTACCCAGAATAATTATTTTGAATTTCATCCCATGTTGTAGCACACATCAATAGTTCCTTCATTTTTATTGATGAGTAGTATTCTATTATATGGATATAACACACTTTGTTTGCTAATTCACCTGTTAATGGACATTTGGGTTGTTTCCAGGTTTTGGCTACCACAACTAAAGCTACTACCAACATTTGCATACAAATCTTTCTATAAATATGTGCTTTTATTTTTATTGGGAAAATAGCTAGCAATGGAATGGCTAGGTCATATGGTAGATTTATGTTTAACTTTTTAAGAGACTGTCAAAATACTCTCCAAAGTGATTGCCATTGTACATTCCCATCAACGATGTAGGTGAATTAGTATGGTCAGTCTTTTTAATTTCAGCCATTCTAGTGGTTGCATACTGGTATCACATTTTGCTTTCATTTACATTTCCCTAATGACTAATGATGTTGAGCATCTTTTCATGCTTTTATTTGCCTTTATGTTTTCTTTAGCGAAGTATCTGTTCATATCACTAGATGCAAGAGCAATTCATTAAAGAAAGAACAGTATTTTCAATGAATGATACTGAAACAATTGGATATCCATACACAATAAAAGGAGATTCATACTTTGATTCATACTGCTAACACTATATAAAAATTAACTCAGGACGCCTGGGTGGCTCAGTCGGTTAAGTGTCCAACTCTTGATTTCAGCTCAGGTCATGATCTCAGGATTGTGAGACTAAGCCCCATGTCAGGCTCCATGCTGGGCTTGGAACCCACCTAAGATTCTTTCTCGCCATGTCCCTCTGCCCCTCCCCCATGTAAAAAAAAATTAACTCAAGATGGATCACATACATAAATGTAAAACCCAAAGTTATAAATCTTTTATAAGGAAACTAAGAGAAAACCCTCATGACCTAAGGATTTCTTTGATATGACACCAAAAGCACAAAAACAAATAGAAAAATTGGGTCGCATTAAAATTTTAAACTTCTGCTTTTCAAAAGACATGGTCAAGAGAATGAAAAATAAAAGCCACACAGACTGGGGGAAAAAACTTGCAAAGCATATATCTGGTAAAGGATTTGTATCCAGAATATATAAAGAACTTTCAAAACTCAATAATATGAAAACAAAGGATCCAATACTCTAATATTTAGATTTGTTTATCAGATATACAACTTTGGGCAAGTAAAAAACACTCAATGAGAGACTGAAGTGAGGCCTTGTACTGTTGTTAAAGAGAGCAAATAGGGGCAGGAGAGAGAAACAGACACCATACACAGAAAAGGATCACGGGGTGTTTCACAGTCAGGTAGGAAAACTGTCAAAAGCATATTGCCTATTTTCTTCACAGTAAGTTCTAGGATCAGCTTTTGACAGCATGTCCCAAGTATAAAAGAAGAGTTTTGAAAAGGGCGTGGAGCCTGATTAAGGTCTGGATAGGAGGATTGGATATTATGGCATATATTCAAAAGATATTTGGTATTAAAAGGAGGAGAGGCATTCCAAGTCAGAGTATCTGAAGAACCGGGCAATTTTATGTCATAGGTTATCAGGCCCCTTTTCCTGACCATCACATTCCCACCCCAAAAGTCTGGGAATGGACCATCCTTTCAGGACCCGCTCCAGTGCCTGCCCATCACTCCCACTCACCCCCACCAATCACTGCGATCAGATGGAGTGCAGTCATTTGTGAAATAGCATTAATAATAGTGGATTGTCTCAAAGACAAAATGAGATAACCAATGTAAATCATGTAACATAATTCCTGGAACACCCCGAGCTCAATAAATATTGGTTTCCCTTTTCTTTGCCCCCTTCCCTAACCAAATGGAAGGCAAATTGCAGTGCTGGCCTCAGTTCAGAGGGTTTTTTAATTTAGACCTCCTATGCTGAGCTCTTACTAAAGGATCCTGGGTTGAGCACGGCGACTTTTTAAACAACTTGATTCCAGATTTTGATGGCCCCATTGCCATATGTGGCAGGGAGTCAAAAAGCAGAATGGGAGGGGCCCCAGGCTCCAGAACCAAGTTGCCAGGCTCTGGCAAAAATCAATAGGTAGACAACTTTTCTGTTCTAGAAACAGAAAGCATTCGGAGGGGGAGACAAACCATGAGAGACTATGGACTTTGAGAAACAAACTGAGGGTTCTAGAGGGGAGGGGGTGGGAGGATGGGTTAGCCTGGTGATGGGTATTAAAGAGGGCACGTACTGAATGGAGCACTGGGTGTTATACGCAAACAATGAATCATGGAACACTACATCAAAAACTAATGATATAGGGGCACCTGGGTGGCTGAGTCGTTAAGCGTCTGCCTTCGGCTCAGGTCATGATCCCAGGGTCCTGGGATCGAGCCCCGCATCAGGCTCTCTGCTTGGCGAGAAGCCTGCTTCTCCCTCTCCCACTCCCCCTGCTTGTGTTCCCTCTTTTGCTGTTTCTCTGTCAAATAAATAAAATCTTTAAAAAAAAAAAACAACTAATGATATAATGTATGGTGATTAACATAATAAAAAAAAAACAAAACAGAAAGCATTTATGCTTCCCCCTCCTGCTGGCTGAGGGCCCATCATTTTGAGTATCCCTCCCGGCCTTTCCACTGTCCCCAACTCATTCCTCCTCAGGGAAGGAGAAGCGAATTGCCTGACTGGTAAACTTAAAAGCAGCACCTCTCAAGTGGTGTGTGCAGCTCAGCCCACCTCCCACTCTGCTGCTTTCTCAGAACAGGCTCCACTGGGAAAGGCCTGTGCTTGTTCAGCTGTGAGTGTTGCTGGGCATTTTTGAGGTACAGTGTTAGGAGGCCCACATGTAAGCCACATTGCCCCAAATCAGCTTTAATGAACTCTAATAAGGGTGGTCACTGTTGCTTAACTCCTAGGTTTACCTCTCAGTTGGTTCTGAACTTGGCTGGGGGAGAGGAGTGCCCTCCAGTCCATGAACACCCAAGCACAGAGAAGCATCAGAGACAGCACATTCAGGGGCATGACTGTGGCCCCGTGGAGGTCCCCCTCAGTTTGCATTTCCCCACCTGCTCTAAGCCTCTCAGACTGACATTGCCACCACCAACTTTCATGCGAGAAAGAATGAGAGACACATAATGGTGATTCTTTCTTTGTCTTCCTCCTGGAGGTCAAGGTGTTGTACTTCGGTGTCTCCCATAGGACTTTGCATGGTTCTGAGCATGTGGAACTCTGATAAAGAATCAGGACAATCGACAGATGAATGGATAAAGAAGATGTGGTATATATATACAATGGAATATTATGCAGCCATCAAAAGGAATGAGATCTTGCCATTTGCAACGACGTGGATGGAACTGGAGGGTATTATGTTGAGTGAAATAAGTCAAACAGAGAAAGACATGTATCATATGATCTCACTGATATGAGGAATTCTTAATCGCAGGAAACAAACTGAGTGTTGTTGGAGTGGGGGGTGGGGTGGGAGGGATGGGGTGACTGGGTGATAGACACTGGGGAGGGTATGTGCTCTGGTAAGCGCTGTGAATTGTGCAAGACTGTTGAATCTCAGATCTGTACCTCTGAAACAAATAATGCAATATATGTTAAGAAAAAAAAAAAGAAGAAGAAGAAGAAGGTAGCGGGAGGGGAAGAATGAAGCGGGGGAAATCGGAGGGGTAGACGAACCATGAGAGACGATGGACTCTGAAAAACAAACAGCGTTCTAGAGGGGAGGGGGGTGGGAGGATGGGTTAGCCTGGTGGTGGGTATTTAGGAGGGCACATTCTGCATGGAGCACTGGGTGTTGTGCACAAACAATGAATCATGGAACACTTCATCTAAAACTAATGTTGTAATGTATGGGGATTAACATAAGAATAAAAAAATTAAAAAAAAAAAAAAGAATCAGGACACTGGGTTCAAGCCCCACTCTGTCCCTTCCTAGCCATGTGACTTCATACACACCACTTCACCAATTTGGATCATTGTTTCCTCATCTTGTTTGTTCTTTTTAAGTGACGTTACGGTAGAATGAGCAAGAACTTCAGCTTTTCTTCAATGTGGCAAAAATGAAATGGTCAAGATCTCGAACACTTGTTTATATTTTTGGCAAACAGAGCTCTACATTTTTCAGATGTGCTTATGATGTCGACCCATTTAGAATGTAAACTCCAAGACTCCTACTATTTCCCACAAGTGTTCAGATAAAGGACTTGGAACCTAGGGATTCTCAGAAAATGATGTTACTACTAAATTCCTGTTTAAATGGACCAGATATATCCTAGAATTGGCCCACTGCTTTGCTACAGGATTTAACAAAATTTTATTATAGTATTACCAGGAATGTAATCAATTTACTGATTGTAGAGCATGCCATTCATGGTTTTCTTAAGCAGGGGCTGGCCAAAACTGGGGCCCACAGGCCAAATACTGCCCACTCCCTGTTTGTGTAAGTGAAGTTTTACTGGAACACAACCACACTCATGTGTGTCCATATTATCTGTGGCTGCTTTCATGCTACAATAGCAGAGTATAATAGTTGTAACAGAGACTGTATGCCTACGAACCCTAAAAGAGTTACTATCTGGCTTTTCTACAGAAAAAGTTTGCTAACCCTCATTCTGAACAATTTTCAGTTAATCATACTTGATCAAATTATACCTCATAAACGTCCTTAACACATGATTAAGTGACCACAAGAATGTGGCTTCTCCTGAATGGCCTTTCTTCTCAATCTGCAAGAGAAGAAATTTGTCTAGGTGGTTTCCAACATAAGCATCAGTCAATACTCTGACTCTCAGCCAATGAGTAATTTCCTTCATGAGGTTTTTGGAGAGGCTTTTTTTTTGAGTTTTTATGATTTTGTTTTATATTTAAAGACACATTTCTCTTTTTTTAACTGAAGTATAGTGGACACACAATGTTACCTTAGTTTCAGGTGTACAACATAGTGCTTTCACAAGTTTATATATTATGCTATGTTCACCACAAGTGTAGCTCCCATCTGTCACCATACAACGCTATTACAATACCATCGACTATATTTCCTGTGCTGTACCTTTCAGCCCAGCGACTTATTCAGTCCATTACTGAAAGCCTGTATTTCCCATTCCCCTCATCACTCATTTTGCCCATTCTCTACCGCCCCCTCCTGGGGCAACCATCAGTTTGTTTCCATCATGAGATTTGATTACTTCTGAATAGTTCAGACATCGGCATCTCTTAAGAGATTGGAGAAGCATTGGCAAGGCCCATCAGGGGACTCAAATTCCAGCCTCCTCTTTGCCCCTAATTGGCTAAACCTCTCGTTGCTTTACTTCTGTAAAATGAGGAAGCTGGACAGATGAGGATGGAGTTTCCTTAAAGCAGATAATTATAGTCCAGAGTGTGAAGTGCATCCTAGAACGCCACACTGGCTGCTATGAAAGCCCAAGGAATGGTATCACACCGGGATTCACAGAGAAGGGACTCAGAGAAGGCTTCTTGGAGGAAGTGATTCTGATCTGAGTTTTGAAGAATAGGGAAGAATTCATGCTGCTGGAGAATGAACTGACCAATAAAGCAAAAATGCATCTTATGGAAGCCATCATGTTATTTGGCTAATTAGGAAATGTCATCTGTTTAAACATCTAAACCCCAGGAAAGATCTAAATTCAAACCGACCCTCATGTGTGCATTACACTGTGCTTCTGGATACACATCATGAAAAAGTCACTCTGCAAGCAACTTTTCACAATATAATCCTCCTTTTCTGTGAAAAGAGGTTTCTTTTCCTTCTTCAGCTTAATACCAAGGTCACATCCAAGTCTTGAAAAAGACATCAACTGCCACAGGCTTGGGTGGTGTGATGATCATTGCATAGGACACAAAGCCTTCTTGGGAAAATGAGGATCAATCAGAGAGTGTGAGCAAAGGATCATTCCAGGGCTGTAGGCAAGGTCAACAAGAGATAACTCTGACTTCAAACAACTTTGGCAATGTGGTTAGACAACGTGCTTACACAGCAATCATTCCCATTTGGCTAGACCATCCAAACATTCACAACAATAGATTCTGAAGGGAGGAGAATTATCTCAGTTGACCTAGCCATGCAATCTCAGCAGTGATTTCTAAGTAATCACTGGCTCTCCCACAATCCAACCGTTTGTACCAATGTCAGAGGCAGAATTCATTCATGCATTCAACAAATTCAGTGAGTTACCAACTATGTACCAGCACTTTTCTATACACTATGGACACAGCCATGAAGAGAGGAGACAAAAATCCTTGCCCTTGTGGAACTTAAATTCTTTGTACAGAGAAAAGCACAGAGTTTTAACTACTATCCAATAGGACATATTGCTGTTCTGAACAGTCCTGAAGGGACATTTTCCAAGAGTCTAAGCCACACCTGAGCCAGCCTTCCTCCTGATCCCTTGTCCCTTCATCTTAGTCTCTGTGTCACAAGCAATTTACTGTGGAAGGTGAGGTCAAGGCAGCCTGATGCTTTTTTCTTAATGTACCCTCATTATCAAGCCACATGACTCCTAAAGCCTCGAAACAAAAATGTTCACAGGCTTTGAACCACTTCTGGGAATCTTGACTGAGAAAACACACCTAACTTCTGAAGAGATTTTAGGTTGCAAAAATGTGCATCACCACTTTAACCTAGCTTCCCCCCCGCCTGCAAAATAAGGGGGTAAATTAAATGTCCAACTCTAAATTAATGGATAGATAAATTATTGTTTTTACATGAGATGAAATCCCATGCAGCCATTAAGATTATATTCACAAAGACTCCATGATAATGTAGGAAAACACTTATTATAAAATGTTAGGTAATCAAGCAGAACAAAGCTATATATATTCAATATAACAAGCCTGTGTAAAAAACTACTAAGAAAAATAAAAGCCTTGCTGGAAATGCTCCAAAACATTAACCACTGATATACTTAGGTGTTAAAATTATGGGTGTTTTTCTACTTTTGTATTTTCCTTTTTTTCTTTAGTCAACATTTATTATTTTCAGAATTAAAAAATAATAATTTTAAGCCTAAATATAGTTTTTAAAAGGCAAGGACAAGGTGGCAAGAACAAGTATAAAACAGTTTATCATGGTAGCTAAGAGCCTGAGATCTGAATTCAGAACCCTGGGTCAGAACCACGGCTCCCCAAGTTACTCTGTGACCTTGGGCAGATTATTTAACATTTCTTCCCCCTAGTTTCTCACCTGCGAAATGGGGGTAAAAATAGTGCCTATGAGAATTAGTAGATAATTCATGAAGAGTGTTGAGCACCTCATAAGCCCTCAAAATAACAGACCCAATACTCCAGTGGCCTCAAAAAAAGAGTTCACACAAGAGGGGAGGGTGGGATATCTTCACATCTCAGGAACAGCTAACTCAGAACTGTGTTTTCAGTGGGCAATTTTCCCTCACTCAGCATCAATCCCCAAATCCTTGACTTTTAAATTTTCCCCTGAAGATGGACAGTATGTTGATACTCATTTTATGGGTAATTATTTCCTTGGGTGTCTTGTTGTTGTTGTTTTTTTTTTTAATGTACTGGTCATCATTTACTGTGCACAGTGACTTTAATTTCAAAAACAAGTCTGAAAATTATGTTAATAGGACCATCGGAAAATACTACACGTTACTTTAAGATGAAATGACCTCATAAAAATACTGTTTATGGTCTGACAGTTGTTAATTTGAAGATAAAAGTAACTGTCTGATAGAATCATATTTTTTGTCAAATGTTGGTTCCAAAAACAGTGCAATGAAAAGCTAGCCTCTTAACTCCTGCACCCAACATTTTTTTTCTGTACAAATTAAACCACTTAAATCTGGGTAAGATCATGTGGTCGTTAATTAAGCCTGCACCTTGTCCACAACAGACTTTTAGTAAATATTTGCAGAAAGGACACCCATTTCTGAAATTTTAGTTTTTATTGCTGGCCAGTACTCATCTTTTTAAAAGAATGAGAATTCAGTTCAGATTGCATAAATATGAAATCTTAACCAATAAAGAAGATCCAGAGGATTAGACAGATTAAAATTTGTTTCTCTACAAATGAAATGAGGCATCCTTATGAAAAAGAATTGTGCCTTTCAGCTTCCAGCATTCTTTTCCCTAATTTCCAATCTAGATTTCCTTGATCTTTTGGCCCTAGGAATTCTCTACTCAAAATAAGGCTGCGCTTCTGTCCGTTCTTGACTTGGTTTGGCAACTTTCCTCTGTCACAGACTCTCCTTGCATGGGGTTTCTGCCCGCTGAACGCGGTGAAAACGCCCTGAACCGTGGTGTTCCACGGGCTTAGATTTGAATCTGGCTGGGCACTAGCTGCATCACCTCCCGTTAGTCACTGACCCTCGCTCAGCCTCGGTTTCTTTGTCTATAAAGCGGGCATCATAAACACAGATCTCACAAGGTTACAGTGGGGCTCCTAGAGACAACTGACTGGGCACGACTAGCAACTCACTCAGGCGCTCTTCCCCTCCCCTGGGAGTCTTTTTGAGGGTCTGCAGTCATTGTCCGAAAGCCTTTGATTTCTTTTCAGGCTGTCCTTAGACCAGAAGGCAAAGCTGTCCTGAACTTGGGACTTCATTTAGAAGAGCATTTGAGCTCTACATTAACTTCGACCCCGTCACGCTTCCGTCCCCGGGAACGGGACAGGTAGAGGAGCGGTGGCGAGCGCCGCCCCCTTTGCGGGGAAGGGTGCTGAGAAGTGGGGTTCTCGCTCAGGCCAGTGGGTCCCCATCCCGTTGCCTCTCCCACGGGGAAGTCCGGCTCCGGCTCTGCCCACCTCCCTCCGACCCGCAAAGATTAAGTTATGGGCCCCTCTGAGCCGGGGGTCCTTCGGGACATGCCCACACGTAGACTCTCTGCGGATCCCAGAACCAGCGTGCCCCCGCCCTGCAAGGGAAAGGAGAAGGGAGGTGGAACGGGAGAGGGGGGCGAGCGCCACAGGTGAGGCGGCCGGCGTGCAGCTGCGGAGGGAACCTTGCCGGCTCGCCTCCCTCCCGCTCGCCTCCTTCCCCGCAGCAGCCAGAGGATTTGGAGCCGGCCGGAGAGGCGCGCGGGGCAGGCAAGGTGCCGGGGCGTCTGCCCCGCGACGGCTTCTCGCCTTGGCCGGCGTGCGGCCCGAAGCCCGGCCCCGCCGGGGCTCCCCTCGAGCACTGCTCCGCGCTCCGCTCGGCGTTCCCAAGTGCGCCGCGCTCCTGGACGCCGGGAGCCTGGCGGGGCGCCGCGCCCGCAGCGGGCAAACGCTACCTGTGGAAGTAATGTGCGCAGAAGAGGCCCAGGAGCACCGTCGCGGGCTGGCCGAAGAGCGAGCGCGGCTGCCGGGCGAGGATCCCCGCGGGCACCGCGAAGGAGGGCAGCTCCTGCAGGAACCAGGCGGCGCGCGCGGGCAGGCGGGTGGCGGCGGGCATCAGGCTCTCCGAGTACTTCCCGTAGCCGGAGGGCTTCGCGAGGTACAGGACCAGTGCCCCCAGAGCGGCCAAAGTGGCGCTGCCTGCCAGCACCGGGCTCTGCTGGCAGTGAACGGACATCGCGCCGTGTTCCCCGCCGGTGGCCGCCGCTCGCGCAGAAGAGAGCGCGGTCTCCACGGCCCCTTTATGGGGCGCGAGACGCCACCCTGCGTCCGCCCCTTCGGCCTTGGCTCCCGCCCTTCCGTCCTGCTTTCGGCTCGGCGTGGCCAGCCCTGGCTTGGCTCAGCATCAATGCCCCTTTCGCCCGGCTGGCGCTTGGGGTGGCAGCCGGGGCGGAGGGGAGGACCCAGGGGCCAAAAACGTGTCCTGCCCGCCCCCCTTCCCCGCCCCGCCTGGGGCTAGGCCACATCTGCGCCTCCACCCGCGCGCCCACCCTCTCCACCGCCTGCCACTGGTCTTCCCTTTGCCCTTCGAAGACCTGTTCCTCACCGTACATCGCCCTCTGATGCTGCAGCTTCTAGGACTAGGAAATCGGAAGAGAAAAACCACAGGGACGATTTAGCCGGGGTAGTTGTCTCGCCCCCAACGCACCCCTGGGCCGCCGCCACGCAGCCTCCACCCTCAGACCACCCCAAGCCTGGATCTCCCCAGTCCCTCCGCTTCCCTACGCTCCTTCACTCCGCGTCCGCTCCCACCCTGTCATGCATCCTTCTTGCGACCTTGGGCCGGCCATCCAAGGCACTTCCCGCGCCCTCCAGCCCTTCTGCTTGGGGGCTCGGTGCGCCTTCTCCCTCTCAGCCAGTGCCCCCTCTACCCCACCACGTCCCCAGGGCCCTCATTCCTCCGCCGTTTCTCTCTGCTTTGCTGGCTGCGCCCCTGGGTCTCCGGCCTCTGTCAAAGAGGCGCATCCCCAACGCACGGACGCACCAGCAAGGGTGGCGGCCGGGAGCGGTGATCCCGTCCGAGGCCTTGCCTCTCCTCCACCACCGGCCCCCTGGAGCCGGCCTGGACTCCGGCTAAAGTCTACGGATTCTGCCGCGGGACCCCTCTCCCTACTCTTTGAGCGGATGAGTCGGGTTCCACGTGGTGGTGGTACTGGAGATGCTACCGTGCTCTGAACAGCCAGACGTGGTTCTTCCTTCTATTTTCCACCCTCCTCTCATCCTTCACCCGCTCGTTCATTACCTATTTCTTCTTGCCTTCTCTGACTGAGTGTCCAGACCTCCTTAGCTGCCCTCCTCCGAAGTTGTGTGCCCCTTTTAATCTCTTCGTCTTTCTTTGACCTCGCTTCCTCCTCCAGGTTGACCTTCTCTACCCTAGTGCTGCCTACATCAGTCTTCCATCTTCATGTCCCACCTCGAATAGGGATTACTTTATCCCTATTAATTTTCTTCTCTGGTCCCTACTTCAGGCTCCACCCCAGCCTTCCCCCGCACCTTTCCTTGGCTCTTTCTTCCTCCTCTCTCTTAGTGCCAACTCACTGCCTCAGGAGCCCCTCTCAGTTTCCCCCCATCCACTCATGCTCTGTCCTACGGGCTGTTCCAATGAAAGACACATTGTCCCATCTGCCCAGTTTGAGGCTGTTTCTTTATACCTGGGACGCTTTCCAAATTTGATGAGAACCCCATCTTATAGATCTAAGAACCTTGGTAAACCCTAAGCAAGATGAACACACACCCCCAGCACACTCAGCAATCGACTTGCTGAGAACCAGTGATAAGGAGGAAAATCTTTAAAGCAGCCAGAAAAAAGAAAGAAGGAAAAAAAAAAAGACCTAGGTAATAGGGACAAAGGTAATAAGTACAACAGATTTCTCAGACGCTATGCAAGCCAGAAGAAAATGGGATGGTACATGTGAAGTGCTGAAAGAAAAAAATTTTCAACCAAGAATTTCACATCTAGGGCCCCTGGGTGGCTCAGTCGGTTAAGAGGCTGCCTTCAGCTCAGATCATGACCCCAGAGTCCTGGGATCGGGCCCTAGATCGGGCTCCCTGCTCGGAGGGGAGCCTTCTTCTCCTTCTCCCTCTGCCTGCCCCTCCCCCTGCTTGTGCGCTCTCTCTCTCTCTCTCTCTCTCTCTCTCTCTCTCTCTCTCGAGCATGTGCTCTCTCTCTCAAATAAATAAAATCTTCTTTTAAAAAAATTTCACATCTAATGAAAATATCCTTCAAAAACGAAGGTGAGGAGATTGGTTTCCAGACATAATGGACTAAGATTCTGACAGACAGACACACACACAAGCAGAAAGCAATGACAAAACCTGGGAAGAAAATCTATCTGAAGTTACTAGAGAATGAACAGGAGCAAACAGTTACTGATGGGGAAATGGCCTTCACATAGCAGGAGGACATGGAAAGTTGTAGGCATAAGCACTCCTTTTCTGAGACTTTCAGCCTGGACAAGTGCAGTCCGAATAATGCACATAGCAGCAGAGACACATGTGAAAAATAAAACTTACCATAGTCCTGAAAAGGAAAGAGCCAGAGAGGGAATTCCTAAACTCTGTCTACCCATATCTCTGGATGACTCCTGAACAGCACATTATAGGAGACTTAAAGCAAGTCAGCTCAGACAAAGTTCTGAACAGACACAAGAAACAAAGTTTGAAGTTCAATCCCAACCAAGAAAATTGCCAGCTAAAACAAATAATATTCATAAGAGAAAAAGAATATAACCCATAATCTCTCCTACTTAGCATGCATAATGTCTGAAATTACCTGACACAGGAAAAATCAATTCAATGAAACACATTCTCAAGAGAAACAAAAATCAATCAAGTCCAATACTAAGATGAACCAAACTTAGAATCAGCAGACGAGGATTTTAAAGAAACTATTGTAATTGCAATAGTTTGTTAGGGCTGCTATAACAAATATCACAAACTTGATGGCTTAAACAACAGAAGTTTATTGCCATTCAGTGCTGGAGGCTAGAAGTCCAAGATCAAGGTGTCAGCAAGGTTAGTTCTTCTAAGGTCAGTGGGGGATAATCTGTTCCATGACTCTCCTCTTGTTTCTGGTAATTTGCTGGAAATCTTTGGCATTCCTTGGCATGTAGAAGCTTCATTTTCACATAGCCTTCTCCCTATGTGTATGTATCTGTGTCCAAATTTCTCCTTTTAATAAGGATACCAGTCATATTGGATTAAGAGCCCACCCTACTCCAGTATAATCTCATTTTAACTAATTATATCTCCCATGATCCTTTTTCCAAATAGGATCACATTCTTAAGTGCTTGGAGTTAGAACTTCAACATAGAAGTTTTGCGAGAGAGGGTCACCAGGGTGACTCAGTCAGTTAAGCGTCGCACTCCTGGTTTTGACTCAGGTCGTGATCTCTGGGTTGTGGGATCAAGCCCCACATTAGGCTCTGTGCAGAGTGTGGAGCCTGTTTAGGATTCTCTCTCTCCCTCTTCCTCTGCACCCCCCCCAATTCGTGCTCTCTCTCTCTCAAAAAAAAAAAATATATATATATATGGAGGGAGACACAACTTAACCAATAGCAATAATTAACCTCAGTAAAGTATAAAACAAAACATGCTTTCAGTACATGAAATCACAGTATAGAAATGGGAAATGATGAGAAATTGAAATGAGTTTTTAAAGATGGAAATTCTAATAATACACTATATGTTAATTAATTGATTTTAAATAAAATAAAGTAAAATAAAATAAAGATGGAAATTCTAGAACCAAAAAATACAATTTATGAAATAAAAAAATTATGGGATAGACATACAGCTGAACAAAGAAGATGGAAGGAAGAATAAGTGAACTTGAAGAGAGATTATTTGATAAAAGGCAGAAATTTACAAATTCAAATTATTCAATGAGAAATAAGCAGATAAACAAAAAAGCCCATACTGAGGCAAAGCAAATCATATTTAAGTTATTAAAGGTCAAAGATAAAGAATGAATCTTAAAAGTAATAGAAATCTTAGAAAAGATTAAAAGAAAGAGAATCTTAAAAAAATAGAAAAACAACATATACAGGAGGACAACAATCTGATTAACAGCTAACTTCTTATCAGAAACATGTAAATCAGAAGAGAGTGGAACATCTTTAAAATTCTGAAAGAAAAAAATCTCTGCCCAGAATTCTACCTATATCCAAAAAGTATTATTCAATAATGAAGGTGAAATATGGATATTTTCAGATAAACAAAAACTATGAGCATTCATAACTTCAGTATAATAAATGGTAAAGTCCTTGTGGCTGAAGGGAAAAGATAACTGATAAAAACATAAAGGATGGTGAGATATGAGTTTATAAGTTTGCAAGATTTCTATTTTTTTTTAAATGAAGTACTACATTGCAACTATAATTATACTGTGACAGTTGTGAATGAAGGTTGAAATCCATAGGGCAATCCTATAAAAAATTTAATAAAGAATAACTACTATATAGGGGCGCCTGGGTGGCTCAGTTGTTAAGCATCTGCCTTTGGCTCAGGTCATGATCCCAGGGTCCTGGGATCAAGCCCCACATTGGGCTCCCTGCTTGGCAGGAAGCCTGCTTTTCCCTCTCGCACTCCCCCTGCTTGTGTTCCTTCTCTCGCTGTGTCTCTCTCTGTCAAATAAATAAATAAAATCTTTTTTTAAAGCTATTTTTTTAAAAAAGAATAACTACTATGTATAAGGTTGAATGTTAACTAGTTTATTGTGGTGATCATTTCACAATACATACAAACATTGAATCATTATGTTGTACTCCCAAAACTAATATAATGTTATATGTAAATTATACCTCAATTTAAAAAAAGAATAACTACAAATTCAATAGTAAAATTAAAATAAGAATATAAAAAGATAATCAAATAATCAGAAGGAGGGGACAGGAAGAGAATAACAAAAACAAAACAAAGAAGAGCTAAACGGTTGTAACAGCTTGGAAAGGAAGAAGTGAAACTGTATCTTCATAAATGACATGATCTTATATGTAAAACTCTAAGGAATCTACTAAAAAGCTTTTAGCACAAATAAGCGAGTGTACCAAGGTTACAAGATACAGGATCAATATACAAATATCAACTGAAACTAGCAATAAGAATCTGAAATGAAATTATAAAAACAATCAATTTACAATAGCACCAAAAAACCCAAAATACTTAGGGAAAACAAAGGAATGAGACAAAAAAAGGAATGGGACTTAAACACTAAAAACTAGGGGTGTCTGGGTGGCTCGGCCATTAAACATCTGCCTTTGGCTCAGGTCATGATCCCTGCATCCCGGGATGGAGCCCTGCGTCAGGCTCCCTGCTCAGCAGGGAGTCTGCTTCTCCCTCTCCCACTCCCCCATCTTGTGCTCCCTCTCCCGCTGTATCTCTCTCTCAAATAAATAAATAAAATCTTAAAAAGTTTAAAAAAAAAACCAAAACACTGAAAACTATAAAACATTGTTGAAAGAAATTAAAGAACACTTAAATAAATGGAAAGATATCCTATGTTCATGGATTGGAAGCCTTAATATTGTTAAGATGTCATACTCCCTGAGGTGCCTGGGTGGCTCAGTCAGTTAAGTGTCTGCCTTCGGCTCAGGTCATGATTCAAGGGTCCTGGGATTGAGCCCCACATCAGGCTCTCTGCTCAGCGGGGAGTCTGCTTCTCCCTCTCCCTCTGCTCACGCTCTCTCAAATAAACAAATGAAATCTTAAAAAAAAAAAAAAAAGATGTCATATTCCCTGCTATAGACTGAATTGTGTTCCCCTAAAATTTGTATATTGAAGCCCTAACTCCTAATGTGATTGTATCTGTACCTGAATATAGGGTCTTTAGGAGGTAATTAAGGTCAAATGAGGTCATAAGGATGGGGCTCTAATCAGATGAAAGACTGTGGCCTTATGATACGAAAAAGATCTCTCTCTCTTTCTCCCTCTCTCTCTTTCTGTCAGTCTCTCTCTCTCCCATGTGAAGAAACAGTGAGAAGGCAGCTATCTGTGGCCCAAGGAGAGAACTCTCACCACACACCAACCTTGCTAGTACTCTGATCTTGGACTTCTATTCTCCAGAATTGTCACAATAAATTTAAGTTTATTGTCACCCAGTCTATGGTATTTTATTATGGCAGTCTGAGCAGACTAAGACACTCCAAACTGGTCTACGTATTCAATTCAGTTCCTATCAAAATCCCAGCTTACTTTTCAGAAATGGAAAAGCTGGTCCTAACATTCATATGCAAATGCAAGGGGCCAAGAATAGACAAAGCAATCTTTTAAAAGAAGAAAAAATTGAAGGACTTCTACATCCTGATTTCCAAACTTACTACAAAGAAACAATAACCAAGACAGTGTGGTACCAGCATAAAAATAGATATATAGATTGATGGAAGAGAATTTAGAGTCCAGATATAAATTCGCACATCTATGGTAAACTGGTTTTCTACAAGAGTGACAAGATCATTCAATGGGGAAAGAATAGCCTTTTCAAAAAATGTTGCTGGTATAAATAAATAGCCCCATGCAAAACAATGAAATTGGACCCCTAATTCACACCATATACAAAAATTAACTCAAAATTGATCAAGCACATAAATGTGGGTTAAAACTATAAAACTCTTAGAAGAAAATAGAGGTATAAACATGACCTTAAATTAGGCAATGGTTTTGGGCTCCCTGCTCAGCAGGGAGCCTGCTTCTGCCTCTGACCCTCCCCCCTCTCATGTGCTCTCTCTCTCTCATTCTCTCTGTCTCAAATAAATAAATAAATAAATCTTAAAAAAATAAAATAAAATAAAAAATTAGGCAATGGTTTCTATAACACAAAGCACTAGTAACAAAAGGGAAAAAAGATCAATTTGGCTTCATTAAGACTAAAAACTTTTCTGCAAGTAATACTACCAAGAAAGTGAAAAGTCACTATGCTGTGCATTAGATCTCCAGAACTTACTAAACTACTAGTCGCAACTTTGTACATTTTAACACCATCTCCCCAATTCTACCAACTTCCAGCCCTGGTAACCACAATTCTACTCTTTGTTTGGCCTTTTTACACTGCATATGTAAGTAATGTCATATGACATTTGTCTTTGTCTGGCTTATCTCACTTAGCATAATATCTTTAAGGTCCAACCATGTTGTCACACATGTCAGGATTTCCTTCTTTCTCATAGCAGAATAATATTCCATCATTATCACATCCTTGCTATCCATTCATCCATTGATGAACACTTAGGTTGTTTTCATATCTTGGCTATTGTAAACGATGCTGCAATAAACATGGGAGTGCAGATAATCTTCCTGATACCCTGTTTTCATTTCCTTTGACTATATACCCAGAAGTAGGATTGCTGGATCATATGGTAGTTCTATTTTTAATTTTTTGAGGACCCTCCATCCTGTTTCCCACTAGTGGTTGAACTAATTTTTAATATTCCCACCAACAGTACATGGGATTCCCTTTTTTCTCCACAAACTCACTGACACTTGTTATCGCTTGTCTTCTTGATGATAGCCATTCTAATGAGATGCTATCTTATTGTGGTTTTGATATGAATTTCCCTGATTAGTGATATTGAGCATCTCTTCATGTACTATTAGCCATTTGTATGTCTTCTTTGGGAAAATGTCTGTTCAGTTCCTTTGCCCATTTTTTAACCAGACTTTTGTTATTAAGTTGTATGGGTTCTTTATATATTTTGGATATTAACCCTTATCTGATATATGGTGTGCAAATATTTCCTTCCATTCCACAGGTTGCCTTCATTTTGTTGATTGCTTCTTTTGCTGTGTAGTAGCTGATTTTAAATTTGGTGTAGTCCCACTCGTTTATTTTTCTTTTGTTGCTTGTGCTTTGGTGTCATATAAAAAAAAATCATTGCCAAGACTGATGTCAAGAAGCTTCTTCCCTATGCAGTATGTTTACTTCTAGGGATTTGATGGTATCAGGTCTTATGTTTAAGTCTTTAATCAATTGCAAGTTAATTTTTGTGAGTGATATGATAGGGTTCCAATATTACTTCTCTACATATGATTATTCAGTTTTCCCAGCACCATTTATTGAAGAGACCATCCTTTCCCCATTGAGTGTTCTGGCTCCCTTGTCAAATATTAGATGACTCTGTAACCAGGGGTTTATTTCTGGTCTCTCTATTCTATTACATTGATCAACTTGTCTATTTTAATGCCAATACCATACTGTTTTAATTGCTATAGATTTGTAGTACAGTTTGATTTTCAACAAAAGTTACCAAAACTATCCAATGGAGAAAAAAGGGTGCTAGAACAATTGGATCTCTCTTTGTAAAAGATGAACGTCAACTCTTCCTCCACATCATGTACAAAATTAACTGAAAATACATTATAGATCTAATTGTATGAATTAAAACTATTAAAATTCTAAAAGGAAACACAGAATAACATCTTTGTGATATTGGGGTAGGTCAAGATTTCTTAAACAAGACACTCCAAAGAACAAAGTACAAAAATATTGATAAATATCAACTTCATTAAGATTAAAAACTTTTGCTTTTTCTAAAGACACAGTTAAGAAAACTAAATGGCAAGCCATACATTTGCAGAAAATTTTCGCCACACATATATTCAACAAAGGAATTATATCCAGAATATACAAATGACTCTTATAATTCAATAATTAGATGACAAGCAACCCAATTAAAATGGGCAAAATATTTTAAAGCCATTTCACAAAGAAGATCTACAATAGCCAAAAGGCACATGAAAATATGTTCAACATAATTAGTCATCAAAAAATGCAAATTAAAGCACAATGATGGGGCGCCTGGGTGGCTCAGTCGTTAAGCGACTGCCTTTGGCTCAGGTTATGATCCCAGGGTCCTAGGATCGAGCCCTGCATCCGGCTCCCTGCTCGGCAGGAAGCCTGCTTCTCCCTCTCCCACTCCCCCTGCTTGTGTTCCCTCTCTCGCCGTCTCTCTGTCAAATAAATAAATAAAATCTTTAAAAAAAAGCACAATGAGATATAACTACATACCCACAAGAGTGATTAAAATTAATTAACAACAAAATCTCATATATTGCTTGATAGGGATGCAAAATGGTACAGTCACTTTGAAAAACTGTCAGCAGTAACTTATAAACATACATTTACCATGTGACTGAGTAATTCCACTCATTTAAGTATTTACTCAAAAAGAAAGGAAACATATGTCCACATAAAACATGTATCTGAGTGTTCAAAGCAACATTATTCATAATAGCCAAAAGCTAGACGCAACCCAAATGTTCACTCAACAGGTGAATGGGTAAAAAATATATATATGTATAAATATCATGGACCACTACTCAGCAATATAAAGAAACAAAATACACACGCAATAACATGGATGAATCTCAAAAACATCATGCTATAAAGTCAAATACAAAATATTAGGTAATACATATCAATAGCATACACACTCCCAGTTGTAACAACCAAAAATATGTCCAAAGAGTGCCAAATGTCCCCTGGAGAGGCAAAAGTTCCCCAGCTGAAGATCACTGGTTTAGACATATTTGAGTTTCTTGTACTTAACATATATATAAATACCTAATACTGTTCTATAAGCTTGCTCCATTTAATTAAGAAGATTTCATTTACAAGACATCTTTTAATTTCCTTTGGTGAAAGACAATTTATACCAATTTGTTTTCAGATAGAAGAAAGAAAGAAAAAGAAGAAAGAAAGAAAGAAAGAAAGGGAGAAAAGGAGGGAGGGAGGAAGGAAAGAATATTTTATCAACTTTTGTACAGACCACAAGAGTAAGTTGGAATAAAATAGCAGCATATAAAAGAGAAATAGAGAAGCAGTATCTATTTAGAATACTGATCAAAGAAACAAGAGAGATTATTAAGCAACATTAGGTCTCTCAAAGGAGAATCATTATAAAACCTGAGTTTTTCAAAATTTTCTTCTGAATTTTATCAGGAAATCAGATTGGGTTTTTTGGTTTTGTTTTTGGATTGGGGGGTTTGGGATTTTTTGGTATCCAAATCCTTACAATAATGACCACCTTCTTTCTTTAGCCTTAATCAGAAATTTCTAAAGAGGCATTTGTCTGGATTTATTCATTTGTTAGTAGCCTCCATCGATAAGTTTTAGAGCTAACAATGTAATGTATGGTGACTAACATAACATAATAAAATAAAAATTTTTTAAAATGCATGGTAATCGCATGCCAATACTAATAATAAAAGGCAAATTTTTAAAAAAATTTTAAAAATATAGAGTTTTAGGTCAGTTTCTGTTGCTTGCATCCAACAGCCCCTAAATAACAGTGGATCATATTGAAAATAATTGTTTGTGAGTTTGCCTCAGAACCAAGTCTTGTTCACCTTTCAAGCCCCCAAATTTATAATAATTTCTGGCCCGTTAGACATGCTCTATAGATGTTTTCTAGGCAGAGAAGTGTATCTAGCATGGATTTGACTTTGTTCTCTCTGGGTCCTCCTTGCTACTTCTTTTCTCATGCATCTTTGGAAACATCACCCATGCTGCTCACTAACTCAGCTCCATTTTTTGAACACTCTAGACTAGGAGGGACAGTTTTTTTCTCTTCCTAAATTTCTATTTCACCCCATAAAATAGAAACTTTTAGGAAGTATAGAGAAGAGAGCTCCAGTCCTCTCCCTTCACTTATTCTCCCTAAAGAGAAGGTACATAAAGGGGGTGGGCAGGGCTGATATATCTGATGCGGAGATGTGGAGAAACATAACTGTATATGCAGCCCAGGCTCCTCTCTCTCTTGTTTTCCGAGTAGCCCTCCTTGGGACACGAGGGGTCTTCTTTCTTCCAAGTGTTGCTTAGGGAAATGGGCTCTGGCCCGGGGGTTGGGAGAGAAGCCCTGAGTTGTCTTAGTTCCTCCACCTTAGTTTGGGTAAACCAATTCAATTCAATTCAAGAGAAAAATACTAGGAAGTATAATTGGAGCTACAGGTCAAAGCTGTGTTCTCCAAAGCAACTTTACCAATAAAACTAATATTTTGATGTTGTTGTTATTGTTGTTTTTTTGTTTTGTATGCAAGAGCAATTTTTAAAGATTGATTACAGAGAAATATTCCACTAATAGATGAATGTTATAAATATCTAAATTCTTAGATTTAAAGATTCTTATTTCTATAACACCAAAACTCATCTGCTTGGAAAACTCCTAATCATGCTTCAAAACCCAGCTCAAACTTACCTCTCCTGTGAAGCTTTTCCAGGAAGAATTAATTACTCCTGTTCTATGATTTCATGGTACTTTCAGCATGTATTACTGTATCACTTGCCACAGTTTTCACATTTCTTTTTTTTACTTGAAAAAAGTTTTTTTCTCTTTCTCCAAATTTTTATTTAAATTCTAGTTAGTTAACACACAGTGTAATATTAGTTTCAGACGTAGAATTTAGTGATTCATCACTTACATGTAACACTCAGTGTTCTTCACAAATGCCCTCCTTAATACCCATCGCCCATTTAGCCCATACTCCTCCCACCTCCCTCCAACAACCCTCTGTGTGTCTCTATAGTTAAGAGTCTATTTCCTGGTTTGCCTCTCTTTCCCCCACCAGACTTTGTTCATCTGTTTTGTTTCTTAAATTCCATATTACGAGTGAAATCATATGGAATTTGTCTTTCTCTGACTTATCTCTTAGCATAATAGTCTCTAGCTCCATCCATGTCATTGCAAATGGCAAGATTTCATTCTTATTGATGGCTGAGTCACATTCAATTGTGTCTATATAACACATCTTCTTTATACATTCATCACTTGATGGACATTTGGGCTCTTTCCATAACTTGGCTATTGTTGATAATGCTGCTACAAACATCAAGGTGCATGTACCCTTTAAATCAGTATTTTTGTATCCTTTGGATAAATACCTAGTAGTGCAGTTGATGGGTCGCAGGATAGCTCTATTTTTAACTTTTTGAGGAACCTCCATACTGTTCTCCAGAGTGGTTGCACCAGTTTACATTCCCACCAACAGTGTAGGAGGGTTCCCCTTTCTCTGAATCCTTACCAACACCTCTTGTTTCCTGTGTTGTTAATTTTAGCCATTCTAACAGGTGTGAGGTGATATCTCATGATAGTTTTGATTTGTATTTCTCCGATGATGAATGATATTGAGGATCTTTTCATGTGTCTGTTAGCTAACTGGATTTTTTTTAGAAAAATGTCTATTAATGTCTTCTGCCTATTTTTTAACTGGATTATTTGTTTTTTTGTGTGATGAATTTGATAAGTTGTTTATAGACTTTGGATACTAACCCTTTATCAGATATGTGATTTGCATATATCTTCTCTCATTCCAAAGGTTGCCTTTTAGTTTTGGTGATTGTTTCCTTCACTGTGCAGAAGCTTTTTATTTTGATGAAGTCCCAATAATTTATTTTTCCTTTTGTTTCCCTTGCCTCAGGAGACATATCTAGTAAGAAGTTGCTACAGCTGACGTCAAGGAGGTTGCTGCCTGTGTTCTTCTCTAGAATTTTGATGGTTTCCTATCTCACATTTAGGTCTTTCATCCATTTTGAATTTATTTTTGTGTATAGTGTAAGAAGTGGTCCAGTTTCATTATTTTGCAAAGCAATCTACACATTTAAAGCAATTCCTGTGAAAATACCACCATTTTTTAAAAAGAGCTAGAACAAACAATCCTAAAATTTGTATGGAACCACAAAACACCCTGAATAGCAAAAGCAATCTTGAAAAAGAAAAGCAAAGCTGGAGGCATCACAATTCTGGACTTGTTATATTACAAAGCTGTCATGATCAAGACAGTATGGTACTGGCACAAAAACAGACAGAAAGATCAATGGAACAGAATAGAAAACCCAGAAATGAACCCACAACCATATGGTCAATTAATCTTTGACAAAGCAGGAAAGAATATTGAATGGAAAAGACAGTCTCAGGGTGCCAGGGTGGCTCAGTCAGTTGGCGTCCAACTCTTGGTTGCAGCTCAGGTCATGATCTCATGGTCATGGGATGGAGCCCCGTGTCAGGCTCCCAGCTCAGAGTCTGCTTGGAGATTCTCTCCCTCTGCCCACCCCCCACTTTCTCTCTCTCTCTCTCTCAAATAAATAAATAAAATTTTTTTAAAAGTCTCTTCAACAAATGGTGTTGGGAAAACTGTACGGCGACAAGCAAAAGAGTGTTCACAAGTTTCTGTTTACATGGCTGTTCCCCTGAAGGATATGAGCCCCTTGAGGGCAGTATTGCATAACTGCTAAGATCATCGGCTTGAAGTCAAATGTTGATTCTTTTTTCTACTATAAAGAGCTGTATAACCCTGAGCATCAGACTTAAACTCTCTGACAGAGATTTTCTACATCATTAAAATGGGTATAATAATACTACAATGAACAGTAGTTTTTACGATAAAAATTGACAGAAATCTAACTCAAAATATTGTCACTAGACTCTCCTATCCATCATCTATAAACTCTAATTTCTTCTGCTTCATTTTCAGGAAGGGTATTCTAGAAGCTCCAGATTCATCCAGGCCTTAGTTCTCGCAATCTAAGTAGATTCCTCTGTGAAGAAATCATTCCCCTAAGAAAATTCTACTCCTGCTTAGTTCATATTCCTGGAAAAGATAAAGGCTACTCTTTTTCTTTCTTTTTTTTAACTTTAACAAACTTTATTTTTTTAAATTAACATACAATGTATTATTGGTTTCAGAGGTACAGGTCTATGATTCATCACTCTTATATAATACCCAGTACTCATTATATCACATGCCTTCCTTAATGTCCATCACCCAGTTACCCCATCCCTCCACCCCCCTCCCCTCCAGCAACGCTCAGTTTGTTTCCTGTGATTAAGAGCCTCATGGTGCACCTGGGTGGCTCAGTTGCTTAAGCGGTTAAGCATCTGCCTTCAGCTCAGTCATGATCCCAGAGTCCTGGGATTGAGCCCCACATTGGGCTGCCTGCTCAGCAGGAAGCCTGCTTCTCCCTCTGCCCCAGCCCCTCGCTCAGGCTCTCTTTCTCTCTCTCTCTCTCAAATAAATAAATTTAAAAAATTTTTTTAAAGTCTCATAGTTTGTCTCCCTCTCTGGTTTCGTCTTGTTTTATTTTTTCCTCTCTTCCCCTATGATCCTCTGCTTTGTTTTTTAAACTCCACATATCAGTGAGATCACATGATAATTGTCTTTCTCTGATTGACTTATTTCATTTAGCATAATACCCTCTAGTTCCATCCATGTCATTGCAAATGACAAGATTTCAATATTTTTGGTGGCTGAGTAATATTTCATTATATATATCTCACATCTTCTTTATCCATTCATCTGTCAATGGACATCTGGGTTCTTTCCATAGTTTGGCTATTGTGAACATTGCTGCTATGAACATTGGGGTGCAGGTGCCCCTTCGGATCCCTACATTTGTATCTTTGTGGTAAATACCCAGTAGTGCAATTGCTGGGTGTAGGGTAGCTCTATTTTTACTTTTTGAGGAACGTCCATACTGTTCCAGAGTGGCTGCACCAGCTTGCATTCCCACCAACAGTGTAGGAGGGTTCCCCTTTCTCTGCATCCTCTCCAACATCTGCTCTTTCCTGACTTGTTAATTTTAGCCATTCTGACCAGTGTGAGGTGGTATCTCATTGAGGTTTTGATTTGGATTTCCCTGATGCCGAGCGATGTTGAACATTTTTTCATGTGTCTGTTGGCCATTTGGGTGTCTTCTTTGGAGAAATGTCTGTTCATGTCTTCTGCCCATTTCTTGATTGGATTATTTGTTCTTCGGGTGTTGAGTTTGATAAGTTCTTTATAGATTTTGGATACTAGCCCTTTATCTGATATGTCATTTGCAAATATCTTGTCCCACTCTGTCGGTTTTCTTTTGGTTTCGTCAACTGTTTCCTTTTTTGTGCAAAAGCTTTTTATCTTGATGAAGTCCCAATAGTTCATTTTTGCCCTTGCTTCCCTTGCCTTTGGCGATTTTTCTAGGAAAAAGTTGCTGCAACTGAGGCCAAAGAGATTGCTGCCTGTGTTCTCCACCAAAAAAAAAATGGAAATCTTGCCATTTGCAATGACATGGATGGAACTAGAAGGTATTATGCTAAATGAAATAAGTCAATCAGAGAAAGACAATTATCATGTGATCTCACTGATATGTGGAATTTAAAAAACAAAACAGAGGATCATAGCGGAAGAGAGGAAAAAATAAAACAAGACGAAACCAGAGAGGGAGACAAACTATAAGAGACTTTAAAAAAATTTTTTTAATTTATTTATTTGAGAGGATTTTGATGGATTCCTGTCTCAAATTTAGATCTTTCAACCATTTTGAGTCTATTTTTGTGTATGGTGTAAGGGAATGGTCCAGTTTCATTCTTCTGCATGTGGCTGTCCAATTTTCCCAACACCATTTGTTGAAGAGACTGTCTTTTTTCCATTGGACATTCTTTCCTGCTTTGTCAAAGATTAGTTGACCATAGAGGTGAGGGTCCATTTCTGGGCTCTCTCTTCTGTTCCATTGATCTTGTGTCTGTTTTTCTGCCAGTACTGTACTGTCTTGATGATTACAGCTTTGTAATAGAGCTTGAAGTCAGGCATTGTGATACCCCCAGCTTTGGTTTTCTTTTTCCAACATTCCCCTGGCTATTGGGGGTCTTTTCTGGCTCCATACAAATTTTAGGATTATTTGTTCCACCCCTGTGAAAACAGTTGATGGTATTTTGATAAGGATTGCAGATTGCTCTAGGTAGCATAGACATTTTAACAATATTTGTTTTTCCAATCCATGAGCATGGAACGTTTTCCCATCTCTTTGTGTCTTCCTCAATTTCTTTCACGAGTGCTCTGTAGTTTTCTGAGTACAGATCATTTGCCTCTTTGGTTAAGTTTATTCTGAGGTATCTTATCATTTGGGATTCAATTGTAAATGGGATCAACGCCTTAATTTCTCTTTTTTCTGTCTCATTGCTAGTGTATAGAAATGCAACTGATTTCTGTGCACTGATTTTGTATCCTGCCACTTTGCTGAATTCCTGTATGAGTTCTAGAAATTTTGGGGTGGAGTCTTTTGGATTTTCCACATAGAGTATCATGTCATCTGTGAAGAGTGAGAGTTTGACTTCTTCTTTGCTGATTTGGATGCCTTTTATTTCTTTCTGTTGTCTGATTGCTGAGGCTAGGACTTCTAGTACTATGTTGAACAGCAGTGGTCATAGTGGACATCCCTGCTGTGCTCCTAACCTTAGGGGAAAAGCTCTCAATTTTTCCCCATTGAGAATAATACTTGCTGTGGGCTTTTCGTAGATGGCTTTTATGATATTGAGATATGTTCCCTCTATCCCTACACTGTGAAGAGTTTTAATCAAGAAAGGATGCTATACTTTGTCATATGCTCTTTCTGCATCTATTGAGAGGATTATATGGTTCTTGTCCTTTATTTTATTTATGTAGTGTATCACATTGATTGATTTGCAGATGTTGAACTACCCTTGCAACCCAGGAATAAATTCCACTTGGTCATGGTGCATAATCCTTTCAATGTACTGTTGGATCCTACTGGCTAGTATTTTGGTGAGAATTTTTGCACCCATGTTCATCAGGGATATTGGTCTGTAATTCTCCTTTTTGGTGGGGTCTTTGTCTGGTTTTAAGATCAAGGTAATGCTGGCCTCATAGAAAGAGTTTGGAAGTTTTCCTTCCATTTCTATTTTTTGAACCAGCTTCAGAAGAATAGGTATTAATTCTTCCTTAAATGTTTGGTAGAATTCCCCTGGGTACAGGCTATTCTTAATGAGGTACATTTTGTGCCCAGCTTATGGCCAGGAGGCCTCTATTGATAATCCCATGAAACCTAGAATTCACATGGTTGTGTGTATACGTGTGTGTACATGTGTGCACACGCATGTGTGCATGCACATACAGGGGTGGGAGTTAGTCATAATTCAGTGCAAAAACCAATAGTATTCAAACTACTTCGAGCAGAAAGGCCTGTCTTGCAGGGAATTACAAAGTTGTTGGAAGGGGCTCCAACAGCTAAAGTCAAGACACTGCTGCTGGGCTGCAAATTCACCTCACCATTGACTTCAAAGTCACACCATTACAACTGACATGCAGAGGTCAGCCTCTTAGTGTGGCCCATGAAGTTGGTGAACATACTCTGGAAAGTGGGTTCTGGCAGCTGCAGAGACTCACTTCTTCAGAACACTCCAAAAGCCACCACCAGGACAAATAAGCTGACCTTCCCTTCCCTTTCACATTCTAAGCTTCGTGGGAGTACATCTCACTAGCAGGAACTAAATCACATCTAGAACCCTAATTGCAAGGTAGTGTTAGACTACTTCTTGTAATACAAGGAGATCACAGGAGGGAGGGACATGGAAACTGACTATCAATAAATAACACTTAACACTGGCAACCAAAAGTAACAGATAACAGGTTTTCAATATCTATTTTAATGCACATTTCACAGTTTAACACTTGAGCAACTGAAACATAAGAACTATAATTGCTAATTTTTTTCCATGTGTAATTGTAAATTCTTACTGTACTTTCAGTGTGGGGGAAGTTTGTTCCCATGATTATTGTTATATAGTAGCTAAAAATTATTATAAATGAAAATATCAGAACTTCTATTTGTCACCTAACAACTTTAATTCATTCCTAAAAAATGTGCTAAGTAAACAGATGTTAAATAGGCAAAAATTCCATTAATTTTAACAAGAAAAATCAAGATGAATTCCAAACCAAGACTGGACAAAAAAAGCTGACGAAAAAGTCAACTGAACACCGAAGTAACTTCTTATACATAATACATAGCAATTTTTAAATGAATACGTGAAGTTTGGACATAAAATGAAATTTAAAGAAGGTTTATTGTACTCATTAAAGAAAGTAAGGAAAACCTGATAAGAGGTGGTAACTGATGTAGGAGGAAAGCTACAACAGAGTAATTCTTTGGAAGGCACATTTTTCTCTCTGCACCATTTTGTTCATAAATATTTCAATCTTTCGGTGGCTTGTGGTTATCTTAGATTCAAGGTGCACTTAATGTAAAGAAAAAAATAGAATGAAATAAACATAAGAACATTTTGAAATGCATGGAATCATGTACACATACATGAGACTTGAAAAACCACGCTACTTCTTCACCCTTCTTACCTAGCATATACACAAAAAGCAAAATGTCTGGGGCTCATCCAAACATGATGTACAATTCAAATCTGTTCTGAATGCTATTTCCTGATTAGAATTTTTGTCAGGGGCACCTGGGTGGCTCAGTCGTTAGGCATCTGTCTTTGGCTCACGTCATGATCCCAGGGTCCTGGGATCAAGCCCCTCATCGGGCTCCCTGCTCAGCGGGAAGTCTGCTTCTCCCTCTCCCACTCCCCCTGCTTGTGTTCCCTCTCTCTCTGTCTCTCTCTCTGTCAAACAAATAAATAAAATCTTTAAAAAAAAAATAAGAAAGAAAGAAACTTTTATCAAGTACACTGATGAATCTTTGCCTAAAATCATAATGTTGAAATATTACTTCTTAGCATTTACTTAGTGTGCTTCATGGTGAAAACATATACAAAAAATTATCCAAAAAGCAGTCTATGTTTTCAACAGTATGTCCCAAGGTCCTTAGTTGAACAGTTGTGTAAGCTAAGTCTATCCTCGAAAAACCCAAAGTGCATAATTTCAGTAAATTCACTTGCAGTTAAAAAATGACCTTAGGCTTATAGAATCACTTTAAGAATTAAATGAATTAATATATGTAAAGTACTTGGAAATGGGTTTGACACTTAGCAAGGGATTTATTAGTATTAGATAATATTAGTCTCAAATTATACTTTAGTCACATTTTAAACTCATACAGTTCTTTGTGTGATGTTCCTCGGCCAATTTAAAATCAAATTAAAAGCCTAACTGGTGCCTGGGTGGCCCAGTTGGCTAAACATCTGCCTTCAGTTCAAGTCATGATCCCAGGGCCCTGGGAACCAGCCCTGTGTTGGCTCCCTGATCAGTGGGGAGTCTGCTTGCCCCTCTCCCTCTGCCCCTCCCCCCACTTGTGTTCTCTCTCTCACTCACATTCTCGCTCTCAAATAAATAAACAAAACTTTTATAAAAAATAAATAAAAATAAAAAATAAAAGCCTTACTGGTGAAACTTATTTACACTAGACTGGTTTGGGGGCAGGACAACAGAAAACACTGCCCCAACATCAATATAGCAAGCACTGAATTATAAGCAATAGCAGTCTACCAATGGGGAAAGGGCAACAGTGTATAAAGAGATATGTTCTGTGGTGTAGGCATATAGGAAAGGCTAGAAGCTGAGACTGGACCAGAAACATCAGCATAAACTTACTCACATCCCTTCACCCAACACACAGAATAACACACGGGGATTTGAAAACAGTGATGCACTAAAGGTAAGCATAACAGCAACAATAGCCAAACCTCATTTTCTGAACAGACTGACTCAACTCACAAACATGAACAGCCAAGCAGAATAAACTATGTTCTCATTTCCAGGCATAAATATTATTTACCTCAGATTCTAGTGTTCTACATACAATGTCAATCATTCAACCAAGAAATCAGACACACAAAAAAAGCAAGAAATAACCCAGGAGAAGAGATAGTGCAATCAACAGAGACAGACACAGAGATAACTCAGATGTTGAATGTATCAGGCAGACAAGTTAACGTAACTACAATTAATATGCTAGTCTATCATGGAAAAGGTGAACAGTATGAATGAACAGGAAATTTTCACAAGAGTGATGGAAACTACAAGAAGTTAAATGGAAAGCTACCAATAAAACATATGAAATTAGAAATGAAGAATTGTTTTGATAGGCTTATTAGTAGATTGGATTCCAAGAAAAAAATTACTGAGCTTGGAGATAGGCTTACATAAATATAGTTTTAACAATCTATTTTAAGCTGATAATTTTTCTTCCATCACATACAAAAACTCTAAACTGTTACTTCTCCTCCTTCCATACTTTATGCTACTGATGTCACACTTCATGTCTTTTTATATTGTGCATCCATTCACAAGTTATTGTAGTTATACTTTTTATACTATAATATATATACTAGAGATAAATAATACTAGAAAAATAAATATCTAGAGATAAAACTGATTTATATACCACCATTACATTCTGAATTTGACTATATATTTACCTTTACCAGTGAGTTTTACACTTTTATATGGTTTCATGTTGTCACTTAGTGTCCTTTTGCTCCAACTTGAAGAACTCCTTTTAGCATTCCTTGTGAGGCAATGAACTCCCTTAGCTTTTGTTTGTTTGGGAATGTCTTTATTCTCCATCATTTGTGAAGGAGTTTTACCAGGTACAGTATTTTTGGCTAGCATGTTTTTTACTTTCAGCACTTTGGATATATCATCCCATTCCCTCATGGCCTGCAAAGTTTCTGCAGAGAAATCCACAGATAGTCTTATAGGGGTTCCCTTGTATGTGGTGAGTCATTTTTCTCCTGCTTTTTCAAAATTCCATCTTTGACTTTTTTTTTAAGATTTTATTTTAGAGAGAGAGAGAAAGAGAATGTGTGTGAATGGGGAAAGGGGCAGAGGGAGAGAGAGAATCTTAAGCAGACTCCACACTAAGCTCAGAGCCCAGTGCAGTGCTCAATCCCACAACCATGAGATCCGGACCTGAGCCAAAATCAAGAGTCAGGCATTCAACCAACTGAGTTGGTTGGACAGGCACCCCTCTATCTTTGACTTTTTTTTTTTTTTAAGATTTTATTTATTTATTTGAGAGAGAGAATGAGAGACAGAGAGCATGAGAGGGAGGAGGGTCAGAGGGAGAAGCAGACTCCCCGCCGAGCAGGGAGCCCGATGCGGGACTCGATCCCGGGACTCCAGGATCATGACCTGAGCCGAAGGCAGTCGCTTAACCGACTGAGCCACCCAGGCGCCCCCTGTCTTTGACTTTTAACATTTTTTATTATAATGTGTCTGAGTAATCATCTTTGGGTTGATCTTGGTCAGGGTCCTTTGAGCTTCCTGTACCTGGATAGATCTTCTAAGATTTATGATTTCTCTTCTCCTACTGGGATTCTCATGACACAAATGTTCATTTGCTTGATGATGTCCCATAATTAATGTAGGCTTTCTTTACTCTTTTTCATTCCTTTTTCTTTTTATTCCTCTAAGTGGCTACTTTCAAATGATCTGTCTTTGAGCTTGCTGAGTCTTTCTTCTGCATAATCAAGTCTGTCACTGAAGCAATCTATTAAATGCTTCAGTTCTATCATTGTATTCTTCAGCTCCAGGATTTCCATAAAAATATGGTTCTTTATGGTTCTTTTTTAGAACCATACACACATACTTATATGTGTATTACCTGATGCACATTAAATCTCTAATCTTTTCATGCATTGTTTTCCTGATTTCAATTAGTTGTTTATCTGTTCTCTTGCATTTCACTGAGTTTCTTTAAGATTTTTATTTTTAACTATTTGTCAGGCAAATCATAGATTTCCATTTCTTTGGATTCAGTTATTAGAGTTTTATTAATTTCTTTTGGTGGTGTCATATTTGTCTGATTCTTCATGATTCATGTAGATTTGCATTGATGTCTGCATTTGAAGGAGCTAGCACCAGTCTTTACAGACTGATTTTGACAGGTATTAGCTGTCTCCTTTCTATTCCCTAGGGCAATGGGATTACCTCCAGAATCACAGTTATGCTAGAGTGGAGCAAATTTTGAGGCTATCACTGGGTCTGCAATGAAGTCCATGGGTGTGGGTCTGGCTTCTCAAAATGGCTCTCCTTAGCCTTAGACTGCCTGGGGTTTTGCAATCTCCTACCTGGAACCCAAAGCTCCCACAAAAGCACTCTTGTCCATGGATGGATACTAAATTCTTGTTGTTGAGGGAGAATATGAGTAAGGGACGTCTTATTTGGCCATCCTGCCAATGTCACTCCAGAATTGTTTCATTCTTTCTAACAAATGCATAAGGGTTTATTCTATGGATGTGCCTAATTTTTTATGTACATGTAGACCATTTCTACCATTTTGCTATTACAAATAACCTTTTGTATTCATGTGTACATATTACCTTGCACAAGTATGAGTGTGTTTGTAGGATGAATTCCTAGAAGTAGAATTGGGCCAAAGGGTGCATGCCTGTTTTATTTTGCTAACAGTACCAAATTGCCCTCTTTACAGGTTTCTAACAATTTACATCCCATTCTCAGCAACATATGAGGATTATTCACTGTGAAACTGCTATGTGAGGAGGGTTAAATTGCCCAATATGTAAATTAAGCGTGTGCCAAATGCACCAGCATAGTAAAGGCATTTAAAAATGAGAAAAAATGTTTTATAAATCTGTTATTTGAATTTTCAAAAGAAGAATTTAAATAGTCATCATGGAAAAAATAAAAACTTTACTTATTTTGTGGTTTAGTACTGTTTTCTATTTGAATTACATGTATGAGGAGATATAATATGTTTCAACGGTTAAACCACTAAAGGTCTAGTCCAACCATATGTATGTGGGTGATTCCCTTAGTAAACAAGTGACCCTAGTAAGTCACCCAGAAACCACATTCAACATAACAATAACATCCACAGTTTGAAGCTTGAGCTAGCCAGAGTTGGTTTCTGTTGCTTGTTATGGACCCAATTTCATGCCAGCCACATAAAAGGCAGTCAGACTCCATTCCTATCAACCTATATGTGAGTTCTCTTTAACATACATTAGTCGTTGGACCAACAGTTAGGCCAGAGTCACATCTTCTTAAAAAGAAAAAGACTGCTCCAGTTCACTTTCCTCAAAAGAGGGCAGTTTAACTTCATGGATGCTTCATGGCCTTTTCTGGTTTGAACATCTATGAACTTGAACCTAAATATCATTAGGAATACTGCACTCCTTTCCTTCAGACATATAAACTTTTCTAAGCTTTAATTCTATTTGAGACTTCCAATTCACAATATGAAAATATGCTTCACCCTCTGGGTAGCATTATTGAACATTTATTTGCTATTTTTTATACAGTTTTACATGTGTCAGTTGCCATGGTACCTACATTCTTAGGAAAGACTAGCAGAAAACAAAATACCCTTGGAGGTCCTCTTAGATATGCTTTTCTTCCTTGGGTTTCCCACTTTGATCAGTGACTGGAATTCACAGCCCTCTAAATAAACAGGTGCCTCAATTCCACAGATGGACTGTGTATTTATTTCTAGAACCCAACCATGTCTCCAACATATTTTCTAGTACACATTTCTAATTTGGAGTGGATTGTTGGTCAATGCTTCTATCTCTCCCATAGTTTAAGCAGCTCTTGGCTATTCTATTTCCCTTGGCCTTAATCTTAATACTTTAAGATTTTTTTACTCAGCCATACTTCTTGGAAGAGAAAGAATGACAATCAGTTGACTCAATACCTTATTGATTACCTATATTACAGAGATATACCACTGACTCCTGACATATTAGACAGGATGATTCCTGTTGTAAGCAGTTGACACCCAATTCTCACTCCCTTGTATATTCGCCTGTAGGCTTCTGATTTCCCAATGAGAACATTTAAAAATTAAAAAATAAATTTTAGCCCACATGAATGTATTTGCTTTTAGAGATTAAGATAAAATAGTCAAATATCTATGTATAATACTTGTCTTGTTATTTTTATTACATATATATTTTAAATTATATATAAAATAATAGAAATTACCATGTTAAGTATTTTTAAAGACATTCTATGTATTTCTTTAAATCACTTTATCTAAATTCCTCTGATGCTTCTTCTTACTAAGTGACTCAACACCACTTTCCCAGTGTATATCATCATTTCTGGGTTTTTTCAAATTTAGAATTTTTTTGGATCTGTATATGATACTATCTCTGGAAGTTTTATCCCAATCCATAAGCATTATCACATAATGTAGAACAGGAGAGTTTTTTCCCCATTCACCCTAGAAGTGTATATTTCTAAAGCCCAAAATAACATTTCACTATATTGTTATAATGACCAAAACTGTGTTAAATTTCTCTGTCCTTTTAAAATCATTTCTAATCAAACACACTATATCAGAACTCAAAACTAGTACTGGATTGAGGTTATTTCAACTCATGTGAGCCCTGAACAGTAGATTGTTATCCAAAATGAAGCAAATAAGAGGATGCCCTAAATATGACAAACTCTTTTCTGAGTTATAATTATAGGGAGAAAATCCTTGCTTTACAGTAGGGCATATATAGCTCCTCAAACAAACAAAAAAGCAGTGAGGGGGTTACAAAATTGGGAAAGGGTAGGAGAAACCTAGGAGAATTATGGGATGGATCACTAAAGTGAAGAAAGAACAGTAAAGACTAGAGCAAGAGTTCAAGATGGTGACATAGGAGATCCTGAACTTATCTTCTTTCATGGGTACACCAAATCTACAGCTACATTTGGAACAATTTCCTCTGAAACAATCCCCAAAACTAGCTGAGTGAATCCTATGCATCAGGCTACCAAGGAAAAACCACTATTGAAATGGATCGGAGAGGCTGAGACATAATCTCACCTTAAATCTCACCCCTGGTGCAGCAATGCACAATAAGGAGAAAACTCACAATCCCAAGCTTCTACCTGAGGAGTAAAGGGGTTGAACCCCATATCTGGTACCTCAATGTTTAAGATCTGCATTAGCAAGACAGGTTCCCAAAACATCTACCTTTGAAAGCCAGCAGGGTTTGTGTCCACAAGATCCACAAGGCTATAGCAGTCTGAGAAACAGTTCTTGAAGGATTCATGTGTACTTACTCACCCAAGACCAAGACGCAGCACAGAGACAGCCTACTGAAGAGCACCCAGTCTTTCTGTGAAAGAGTTCTATTTGCTTATCTTAAATCTTTGGCATTAGGGGCAAGCATCCAATTTAACACACATCTAGAAGCCTACTGAAATACTCTCCAAAAATGGAGGCCACCAGATGCCATCTTTGCCTCTCCCTCTGCCTTGCTCCAGGTCACCAGGATCTCCCAGAAAGGCATTGACGCACTCATTTGGCACCCTAATATTTGCAGCTGCCACCCAAAGAAAACTTCCTAATCATCTGGCTCTGGTGCACGGTGGAATTTGTGCTAATGGTTACCACAAGACTGTAAAATATAGATAAAGTGTTCTTAACTGGCTATATACTCCAGGGCACAGCACAGAGACAATAGACTGAAATGCCCAATCTTTCTGTGAAAGAGGACTACTTTCATAGCTGCAGCCTGAAGAGCAGAGTCCTAATTAATCACACATCTAAGAGCCAACCATAATCCTCTCCAAAGACCTTGGAGAGTGGGTGTTATCTTCACACTTCCCCTCTGTGTTGCTCCAGGTCACTTATCTCCCAAAAAGAAGTTTTCACATACCACTGATGCACTGGTTTTTGTGGCTGTTACCTAAGGAACACACCTTGATTGACTGGCTCCGGTGGCCAGTGGGGCTGACAATAATGGGTTCCATAAGACTGTAACATACAGAGAAAAAGTTCTTAACCAGCTATCCCAGTGCATAGTGCAGAGACAGGTATTATAAAATAGCCAATAAAACATTTAACAAAGTGGCAATAAGAACATACTTATCAATAATTACTTTAAATGTTAATAGACTAAATTCTCCAATCAAAAGTCATAGAATGGCTGAATAAATTAAAAAAAAAAAAAGCAAGACCCATCTATTTGCTGCCTACAGGAGACTCACTTCACATGTAAGGACACACACAGAGTGAAAGTGAAGGGATAGAAGATTATATCCAATGCAAATGGAAACCAAAGCAAAGCTGGGGTAGCTATACTTATATCAGACAAAATAGACTTTAAGACAAAATCTGTAATAAGAGACAAAGAAGGAAAGCAGTCAATCCAGCAAGAGGATATCCATTTGTAAATATTTATGTATCCAACATAGGAGCACTTAAACATATAAAGCAAATATTAACAGACTGAAAGGAAGAAAGAGACATAGATCGATAACAATAACAGTAGGGGACTTTAGTACCCCAATGTCATCAATAGATAAATCATCTCGACAGAATATCAATAAGGAAACAGTGGCTTTAAATGACATATTAGACCAGATGGACTTAACAGACATATATGGAATGTTCCACCTGAAAGCAACAGAATACACATTCTTCTCAAGTGAACATTCCTGAGGACAGATCATATGTGAGGTCACAAAATAAATCTTAATAATTTAAGATTGAAATCATATCAAGCATCTTTTCCAACCACAATGGTAATCAAACTAGAAATCAGTTATAAGAAGAAAACTTACAAATATGTGGAGATAAATTCACAAATATGTGGAGATAAAACAACATGTTACTGAACAACCAATGGATCAAAGAAGAAATTAAAAGAAAATTCAAAAATACATTGAGACAAATGAAAATAAACATATGACATACCAAAACTTCTGGGATGCAGCAAGAACAATTTTAAGAGGAAAATTCATAGTGACAAATGCCTATATCAAGAAACAAAAGAAAATCTTAGCTAAACAACCTAATTTTACACCTGAGGGAAAGAGAAAAAGAGGAACAAACCCAAATTTGGAAGAAGGAAGGAAATAACAAAGATCAAAATAGAAATAGATGAAACAGGAACTAAAAAGATGATAGAAAATATCAATGAAGCTAAGAGACGATTTTTTTTCTTTTTTTAAATTTATTTATTTTTTTTATTCTTATGTTAATCCCCATACATTACAACATTAGTTTTAGATGAAGTGTTCCATGATTCATTGTTTGTGCACAACACCCAGTGCTCCATGCAGAATGTGTCCTCCTCAATACCCACCACCAGGCTAACCCATCCTCCCACCCCCCTCCCCTCTAAAACCCTGTTTGTTTTTCAGAGTCCATTGAAGAGACGATTTTTTTGAAAAGTTAAACAAAATGTGTCAACCTTTAGCTAGACTTTCCAAGAAAAAAAGAGAGCATTCAAATAAATAAAATCAGAAATGAAAGAGGACACATTACAACTGATACCACAGAAATACAAAGGATAATAAGAGCTACAATGAAAAATTATACACTGATGAATTGAACAATCTATAGGAAATGGATAAATTCCAAGAAACATAAAATGTACAAAGACTGAATCATGAACAGAAAATCTGAATAGACTGATTACTAGTAAGAATGAATCAGTAATCCTCCCAACAAACAAAAGTCTAAGACCAGAAGGATTTACTGGTGAAGTCTACCAAATATGCAGAGAAAGAAGAATTAATACTAGTTCTTCTCAAACACTTCCAAAAATTAGAAAAGGAGGGAACATTTCCAAATTCATTTTACAAGGCCAGCATTACCCTGATACCAAAACAAGACAAGAATGCTACAAGAAAAGAAAATTAAAGACCAATATCTCTGATGAGCATAGATGCAAAATTCCTCAACAAACTATTAAGAAACTAAATTCAATATTACATTAAAACCATGATGAAGTGGGATTTTTTCTAGAGATACAAGGATGGTTCAACATTTGCAAATCAATCCATATAATACACCACATTATCGAAATGAAGGACAACAATCATATGAGCATCTCAATAGATGCAGAAAAAGCACTTGACAAAATTCAACATCCTTTCATGATTAAAACTCTAAACAAATTGGGTATGGAGGGAAAATATCTCAACATAATAAAGGCCATATATGACAAGCCCACAGATAACAACACACTCAATGGTGAAAAGCTGAAAGCTTTTCTTCTAAGATCAGGAACAAGACAAGAATGCCATTCTTTCCACTTTTACTAAACATAGTATTGGAAGTACTAGCCAGAGTGATTAGGCAAGAAAAATAAATAAAAAGCATCCATATCAGAAAGAAAGAAGTAAAACTGTCACTATTTACAGATGACATTATATATAGAAAACCCTAAAGACTCCACCAAAAAACTATTAGTAACAAATTCAGTAGAGTTGCAGTACATAAAATCAATATATAAAAATCTGTTGTATTTCTATGCACTAATAACAAACTATCAGAAAGAGAAATTAAGAAAACAATCCCGGGCGCCTGGGTGGCTCAGTTGGTTAAGCGACTGTTTTCGGCTCAGGTCATGATCCTGGAGTCCTGGGATCGAGTCCCGCATCAGGCTCCCAGCTCAGCGGCGGGCCTGCTTCTCCCTCTGACCTTCTCCCTTCTCATGCTGTTTCTCTCTCTCTCGCTTTCTAATACATAAATAAATAAAATCTTTAAAAAAAAAAATTTATAAAAAAGAAAACAATCCCATTTACAAATGCATCAAAAAGAATAAAATACCTAGAAATAAATTTAACCAAGGAAGCGAAAGACTTATACACTGAAAACTCTAAGACATGATGAAAGAAAATGAAGAAGACACAAAGAAATGGAAAGATATTCCATGTTCATGGATTGGAAAAAAATTAATATTATTAAAATGTCCATACTACACAAAGAAATCTACAGATTCAATGTAATCCCTATCAAAATTCCAATGGCTGCTATAAACATCGGGGTGCATGTATCCCTTTGTTTGTTTTTTTTTAATCCTTTGGGTAAATACCTAGTGGTGCAATTGCTGGATCACAGGGTAGTTCTATTTTTAACTTTTGAGGAACCTCCGTATTGTTTTCCAGAGTGGCTGCTCCACTTTGCATTCCCACCAACAGTATAAGAGGGTCCCCCGTTGCATCCTCGCCAGCACCTGTTGTTTCCTGTGTTGGTAATTTTAGCCATTCTGATTGGTGTGAGGTGATATCTGTGTGTGTGTGTGTGTGTGTGTATATGTGTGTGGCTAAATGCTATATATTTATAGCCATAAAAAAAGAATGAAATCTTGCCATTTGCAATGATGTGGATGGAGCTAGAGTTATGCTAAGTGAAATAAGTCAGTCAGAGAAAGACAAATACCATATGATTTCACTCATATGTGGAATTTAAGAAACAAAACAAATGAGCTTGGGGGAAGAAAAAGAGAAGAAAACCAAGAAACAGACTCTTAATTATAGACAACAAACTAATGGTTACCACAGGGGAGGTGGGGGGGATGTGTTACATAGATGATGGGGATTAAGGAGGGCACCTGTAATGAGCACTGGGTGTTGTGTGTAAGTGTTGAATCACTAAATTCTACACCTGAAACTAATATTAGTATGTTAACTACCTAACTGTAATTTAAATAAAAACTTGAAAGAAAAAAAAGAAAAACTCCAATAGCATTTTTCACAGAACTAGAACAAACAGTCCTTAAATTTATATAGAACCACAAAAGACCCCCAATAGTCAAAGAAATTTTGAGAAAGAAGAATAAAGCTAGAGGCATCATACTTCCTGATTTCAAACTATATTATGAAGCTATAGTAATCAAACAATATAGTACTGGCATAAAAACAGACATATAGACCAGTGAAACAGAATAGAGAATCCAAAAATAAACACACACACATGGAATCAATTAATTTATGACAAAGGAGCCAAGCATATACTATGGGAAAAGGACAGTCTCTTTATTTTTAATTAATTAATTTATTTTTTTAAAGGGGGTGTGGATCGAGCCCACCCTGGAGGGCTGCTGAGGGATTGGCCAAGTGCAGGCTTGGCAAGCCCCAGGTCCGTGACCATCAGCCACTCTCCTGTTTAGAAGTGTGGTTCTTTTTACTGTTTGTTTTTTTTTTTAAGATTTTATTTATTTATTTTGACAGAGAGAGACACAGCGAGAGAGGGAACACAAGCAGGGGGAGTGGGAGAGGGAGAAGCAGGCTTCCCGCCGAGCAGAGAGCCTGATGTGGGGCTCGATCCCAGGACCCTGGAATCACGACCAGAGCCAAAGGCAGACACCTAACAACTGAGCCACCCAGGTGCCCCAAGGACAGTCTCTTTAATAAATAGTGTTGGAAAAACTGGACAGCCACATGCAAAAGAATGAAACTGGACCATTTTCTTAGATCTCTTACACAAAAATTAACTCAAAATGGATTAAAGACTTGAACATAACACCTGAAGCCATAAAACCCCTAGAAGAAAACATAGGCAGCAAGCTTCTTAACATAGGTCTTGCTTATGATTTGAAACAAAAAGAGAAACAAAAAGTGAAGGCAACAAAAGCAAAAATATACAAGTAGGACTACATCAAACTAAAAAGCTTCTGCACAGCAAAGGAACTCATCAACACAATGAAAATGTAACCTACTCAGTGGGAGAAAATATTTGTAAATTATATCACTGATAAGGGACTAATATCCAAAATATAGAAAGAAATCATGAAACTCAATAGTAAGATCATCATCATCATCATCATCTTCCAATTAAAAAATGGGCAGAGGATCTAAATAGAACCTTTTCCAAAGAAGAGATATAGCTGGCCAACAGGTACACAAAAAGAGGCTCAACATCACTAATTATTAGGGAAACACAAATCAAAACCACAATGAGATATCTCCTCACATCTGTTTAAAGGGCTGTTATAAAAAAAATAACATGTTGACGAGGATGTGGAGAAAAGGCAACCCTTGCACTTTGTTGTTGAGAATGTAAATTGGTGCAGTACTGTGGAAAACCATGTAGCTGTTCCTCAAAAAATGAAAAATAGAACTACTGTAAAATCCAGCAATTCCACTTCTGAGTATTTATCTGAAGGAAACAAAACACCTCCTTGAAAAGACATATGTACCCCCATGTTCACTGCAGCATTATTTACAATGGCCAAAATATGGAAGCAACCTAAGAAAATGAATTTTATTTATATATATTTAGGAATATTATTCAGGGCGCCTGGGTGGCTCAGTTGGTTGAGCGACTGCCTTCGGCTCAGGTCATGATCCTGGAGTCCCGGGATCGAGTCCCACATCGGGCTCCCTGCTCAGCAGGGGGTCTGCTTCTCCCTCTGCCCTCTTCCCTCTCGTGCTCTCTGTCTCTCATTCTCTCTCTCTCAAATAAATAAATAAAATCTTTAAAAAAAAAAAAAAGGAATATTATTCAGCCATAAAAAGAAGGAAAACTTGCCATTTGTGAAAGCATGGATGGATGGATGAATGGATGGATGGACCTTGAGGGCATTATGCTAAGTGAAATAAGCCAGACAGAGAGAGAAAAAACTATATGATCTCACCTATATGTGGAATCTTTTTTTAAAAAATAAACTCATGGATACAGAGAACAGTTCAGGCAGGAGGTAGGGTTGGGCAAAAGATAATTAACTTCCAGTTGTGAAATATATAATTCCCAAGGATGTCAAAGTACAGCATGGTGACTATAGTTAATACTACTAAATTGTATATCTGAAAGTTATTAAGAAAATATATCTTAAAAGTTCTTTTTACAAGAAAAAACATTTTGTTGCTATGTGTTGTAATGGAAATTAACTAAATTTATTGTGATTATTCTATAATATATACAACTTTCAAATCATTATATTATACATAATATAACATAACTAACATAATGTTATATGTGAATTATACCTTTATTTTTAAAAAGAAGAAGAAAAAAATAAAATAAAAAATAAAAAGAAGAAGAAGGCAGAGTGTTGCCTTCTTTGACCTCAGTTGGGAACATGCATATTAGGCAACTCAAATTTTTCACCATTCTGTGCATGCTTGTGAGTGACCACAAAAGTGCTACAAGTATTGATTTGGGGGTTAGAAATAAATTTTAGAGGGAGGCAAATTTGAAAATACAGAATCCACAAGTAATGAGAATCAACTATATAGTTGGAAGTTAGAAGGCAAGTTAGAAGGCTATTTGATACTTCATTGGCTTGATTTATAACTTTTAAATATTTAGACATATGGAATTGGGACTTCAACTTGACTCTTGCCCAGATGTTGGGGGAAGGCCTGCTCTTCGCCCTAAGGGCCAGCCCTGGTCAGAATTGTGAAGCAGGCAGAATTTGTGGCTAATGCCTTTCATCTACACATTTTGGGGCATGTAATAACTTAACTCTTGTCCTCTTATTCATAAACCATCATTACCTCCCTATGCTTGGAGACACACACACACACAAACCTACACACTCACCTATGCATCACGACTTTCTTCAGAAACTTACTCTACCCAGAAAAGAAACAAACCTAAGCTAGTCAGAAAAGAAAACTGACATTCCATCCCATCCCTACATCAAAACCTACCTTACCTTGTCATTCCCTCAGGGCCCTATAAGATGCTAGATAAGAAAATGATTGGTAAATAAATTATTTTATGATAGTGGACTACTCAGCTCTGTTAAACTATGCTAATGTGCTACCACTCCCAGGTGATATCAAGCTTCAACAAGATTTAATTTTTGTTTCTGCAAAACCTTTGAAGAATGACTCTGTGAGGATTTTTAGACATGGTAGCAGATCTTTCTGGAAGATATTTGAGGGTTACACAGAGCTTTCAAATCATATCACCAAATTAGAATCTGTTCCATGGGACACTTTATGTATTAATGTGATCCTTTCCCCTAGTAGTCAGCCAAAAATATCATTAGGAAGAACAGGAGATAACCCCTTCTATGTCCTGAAGGGGAATGGACAGGCCATTAGTCAGGCAGAAGTGCAAACATCAAAGGATATAAGCTATGGGAGTGGACACACACCACAGCTCTGCTAGGCCAAGTTCACTGTGTTCTTGGAGAAACAAGTCCACATGAGGAAACTGGGTCAAGAGTAAGGGCAGATGAGGTCTAATAAAAGAATTGTGCATGTGGGAAGTAGGAGCTGAACGAATCTAGAAACGAGGAGCTTTAAACCCACCTCTTCTAAAAAGCACTTACTTCAAGTCCCAAGCATCTGGAAAACCAATTTTTCCTTGGAACATCAAAAAACAGTGGTTCCTACACTTTGAAATTTCACAGACTACACTTAATTTTTTAAATCGGGATACATGAATTGCCAACTTTTTACTTTGCTAATTGAATACATTTTTTAAAAACCTAACATTTGTCATTACAATAATTTCATATAAGAAAATAATATTTTGACATCAAAAAAGTAGAAAAATACAATTACAGAATAAAGGGAAATCTTTTCCATTCTATAAATAACAGCTGACACTGACACTTAGCAGCACCCCAATGGAAACGTCACTGTGGACTGGCATGGTCCCGGAAGTGAGCAGCTAGAATCTCTGTTCCACAACCAAGCTCGAGCTCTGGGCTCACTGTCCCAGGGCCATGTTCAACTTCAGGAATCTGGCTTAGCTTTATTTTTATTTATTTATTTATTTATTTATTTATTTATTTATTTATTTATTTTTAAAGATTTTATTTATTTATTGGAGAGAGAGAGAATGAGAGAGAGCACATGAGAGGGAGGAGGGTCAGAGGGAGAAGCAGACTCCCTGCCGAGCAGGGAGCCCGATGCGGGACTCAATCCAGGGACTCCAGGATCATGACCTGAGCCGAAGGCAGTTGCTTAACCAACTGAGCCACCCAGGCGCCCTGGACTAGCTTTATGATCGGGGGGAGTCCCTGTGGCTTCTTGGAACAGAAGCCTGTGGCCATTTTGGACCTCCACAATGGGCCTCCTTGTGCTTTCTCCAATAAGGCTTCCCGTAAACTTCTACCTTTGATGTTAATCAGAATTTGGGGTGAGTTCAGACCTCGAGCAGAGCTTGGCCCAGAAAGGGCTTGATACCAGATGGTTCTTACCTGGAAAGTAACTCACACTCTCCTCCTATCCTGCAAGAGAGGGCCTGGCTTGAATCCAGGGGGAAAGGGATGTTCAAAGCACCAAGGTGGCTATTGTTTCCTGGTGTGACTCAGTCTTTCAGGAAGCGAGGTTTCTAACCGTAGCCAGTAGACCCGTGGGGGGCACAAGCTAGAGGGAGCAGGTGCGCGGGCGGCCAGCTGAAGGTGTGCTTCCAACACCCCCTGGCTCTCGTTGCACCTGCTTGAGAGACGGTCAGGCCAGCAGAGGTTTTGGCACAGCCCCTGAGAGGCTGGGTGGGCTCAGATGCCGGGCAGCAGGATGGGAAGATGTGGAGGAGCCACTGTTGAACAATAGTCAAAGTGTTTCCCCTCTTCCCCGGGTGTTATTTAGTCGAGATCACACAGACCTGCTTTGGCCCTCAACTTTTGTTTTCCTCACTATAAACTAACCATGAGAAACCTTGACCTATTTCTAGCTTCTGGAGAAACATCGGGAGCTGAAAGCATGCTGGCATATATTTCTAAGTTCTAGTGTCAATTCCTCCACTGATCTGTGGTATTATATTTTGGGTATTATCACCTCACACTATCTCACCTCACCTCAGATCTATGTGCCTCAAGCTTGCTGTCTGTGAGGTCAGGGTAATAATTCGAGGAGCCCACCTGAGGTATAGCCATTGCTGTAAATGTGCATGCCATTCTATGTGCTTTCTATGGATAATTTTATTCCACATAGGCACCTAGAGAGAAGACGACTCTGTCAAGTGATGGGTGACATGATAGTCTTATTCAAAATGGTCCTTCAGAGATGGAGGCACTGGCAACAGCCATGGAGGAATGACTGACAGAGCCACCACAGCCTTAAGCAGAGCTTCTTAAATGACTTCTAACCAGACAAAACTTTCAGTCATAGCCCCAGTGGGGTTTCCTGTCTGGGAACCACCGGCCAAGAGCACTCCCCATTTGCTCAGTGCCTGGCTGGTAGCTACAGAGCAATGTCCCTGGGACTTTGAACTAACTTACCATCTAGAAGTTGAGCTAGCAAAAGTCTCATGATATCTTTACCTAAAGGAACATGATGATTGCTTGGTCAAAGCAGGAAGAATGACCTAGGAATCAAATCAAGGTATGAATAAACTTGAGGCGGAAAAAATTATCTCATTGACCCTATTAATGTATATGAACAAATGAAACCAAAGAGCAAGTTTTAGCAAATGTTAATCCCACTGGGTCCAAAGGAGGTACAGTGAAGGCACTGAACTGGATGAGCTGATGGTCTGATCACATAAAGTTATTCTACCCTCCTCGTCTACCCAACATTTTTGCTCTGAGGCAAAATTCACCAGGCAAAATGTTGGTAATGGTTTTGATTCTTTGTCTCTTGAGGACAGGATGCTCTGAATACAGGCACAAATATCTGGGGCCTCTGGACAGGCATGTCCTCCCCTGAAAACCAAAAAAATGGCGTTCTGGTTTACAAAGAGATCTCTTGCAAATTTCACTGGGTGGATTGGGCCTGGACAGTCTTGTGCTCTCTGTGAACACAGACGAAACCAAGTTCCTTGCCCTACAAGACTAAATATGATTTAAGGATATCACGCAACCAACCTCCCTCGGTGTCTTTTTCCAGCAGCAACTTCTGACATCTGCATGCATCACTCATTTGCCCCCTCCATAGGCTGCCCTGTGTTACAGGTACTGTGACACCCCCAATTTTCCAAGTGAAGCACAATCTGGTCCTGAAAATGTTTATCCAAGTATGTTGCAAGGTGCATGAGAGCAGAAACATCTAAAAAACTTCTTGTATCACCAGGGAAGGGTCTGAATGGAGGCAAAGAATTTGGAGCCGGGGCGCCTGGGTGGCTCAGTCGTTAAGCGTCTGCCTTCGGCTCAGGTCATGATCCCAGGGTCCTGGGATCGAGCCCCGCGTCGGGCTCCCTGCTCGGCGGGAAGCCTGCTTCTCCCTCTCCCACTCCCCCTGCTTGTGTTCCTGCTCTCGCTATGTCTCTCTCTCTCAAATAAATAAATAAAATCTTTTAAAAAAATAAATAAAGTAAAATAAAATAAAGTCTTAAGATTTTATTTATTTATTTGAGAGAGAGAGAGAGCAGGGGCAGGATAAGGGGCAGAGGGAGAAGAAGCAGACTCCCTGCTGAGCAAGAGGCTCAATCCCAGGACCCTGAGATCATGACCTGAGCTCAAGTCAGGTGCTTAACCAACTGAGCCACCCAGGAGCCCCCAAAATAAAATCTTTGAAAAGAAAAAAGTTTGGGGCACTTGGGTGGCTCAGTCCTTAAGCGTCTGCCTTCGGCTCAGGTCATGGTCCCAGGGTCCTGGGATCGAGCCCCACATCGGGCTCCCTGCTCGGCGGGAAGCCTGCTTCTCCCTCTCGCACTCCCCCCGCTTGTGTTCCCTCTCTCGCTGTGTCTCTCTCTGTCAAATAAATAAATAAAATCTTAAAAAAAAAAAGAATTTGGAGCCAGTCAGTAGGAAGTATGGTAAGTTGAAAAGAGTTTGAACCCGACATGAAGAGAGCTGGGTTCTAGCCTCAGTTCTGCCACTAATGAATTCCTCACTTTCTCTGCATCTCAACATCTTCATCTGTAAAGGGAAGGATCACCTAGAATTTTCAGGTATCTACTACAGTGGATCTGTATATAATATGCTGAGGTTAAAAACTAGAACATCAACTATTTAATTACTGAAGTCTCGATTTCCCCCAAATCTGGTGTTTTCAGGGAAAGATACAGTTATTTCATTTTATAAAGGAGGTTCATGCTTTCTCCCAAGCTCCTATGCTTCTACTGGGCCAGAGATACAAGTATGTGAGGATAAATGACTTTCAGGGCTAAAGATAACAAATAATTAACCCCAACTGAGCCTGCCTAAAGGGGTACAGGGAAGACCACAAGCTGCAAAAGTCCATCTGAACGATGGCTCCCCTGTTTAAGGGACTTCATCCAGGACAGTTTGACCCCAGTAAGACAGTACTCAAAGCCTCAGGGCAGGAACTGAGAAAGAAGTCCTCAGACAGACAGTCACAGCCTGTGATCTATGTCCTGGCCAGTTGTCCTGCTGGCCACTATCCAACCTTGTGATTGCGGGCCTCGAAGCTCGCAGCCAGTGAAGGAACAATGCTATCTCTGTAGCCAATAACTTCCAGTTCCCTCGCCACTAATCTCAAAGACAAACCAGGAACATTCAGGCAGCCAGACATTTCAGTTGTCAGACATGTTCAGCTGCAAAACGCTTTTTAAATTTGTATTATTTCAACATTCAAACATACAAAAGAGCAGAGAATATGATCTAATGAACACACATATACCCATCACCTAGACTTCAAAATTGTAAATGTTTGGCAATATTCGCTTCTTTTTGTTTTCTTCTGTTATTTTCAAGTAATAGATATTATAATCTCTCACCCCTATATATCTAAGTATGCATCTCTGAAAAGTAAGGACCTATTTATATAATTACAATAGCATTTTTCACACATAAAAAAATTCGTAATACTCTCCTAATATCAACGAATACCTAATCTACACTCAAATTTTCCAGTTACCTGTAACCTCCCCCCAAAAAATATCTTTTATAACTGGTTTATTTGAACCAATGTCCAGGCAAGTACCACGCACTACATTTGGTGGCTATGTCCCTGAGGTCTCTTTTACGTGAGAATAAGCACCCTTTCCTTTCTTCTTCTGTTACTGAAGAAACCAAAGTGACTGTCTTTAGAACAGCCACATCCTGGCTTTGTCTATTGGTTTCCTAGTGGTTTAAATTTTTTTTTTTTCTGTACCCTCTGCATGTCTTATAAAATGAAGTTAGATCAAAAGGCTTAATGAGATTTTGTTTAAACATTTTTGACATAGGTGATCACAGGTGATACTCTGTGTGTCGCCATGCATCCCAGCTGGAAAGAGCATGTGGCATCTGGTTATCCCACCGTCAGGTACTGATTTAATCATCGGGGTGAGGTGGGAATTACCAGATCCCTCCACCATAAATTCTTGTTTTTGCCCTTGGGACTAGCTCTGGCTCTGGACAGTAATATTTTGTAACGGTCTAGCTCTTCAACTCTTTTTAGTTTTTAGTAGACATTCTTCAGTGAGAAAGAGTTTGCCCTTAAGAACTGAAACAATGCAGTTGTCCTGATATAAATCCTTACTCTGTGCTTGATCCTTTCCCTTTAATTACTATATCCAAGGTAAGGAGTAGCTGTAGTAGTCACCCCCAATGATTAGTAAGCAAGGTTTTGTTTGTTTGGGATTTTTTTCAGTATGATTAGAGATTTACTGACTTTTCATATGTTTAATATGTTTTAATCATCTATAGTCATTGGGGTTTTGGGGGTTTTTTGTTTTGGTTCTTTTTTTGGATCCTCAAATTGTCCCAACTTCGGCCAGTAGGAGCCCTCCAGGCTGCCTCCTGACTCCTTTTGACATGATTCTGTTATACTTGAGTGCTTACCTGCTTTCTGCAAAACAAGTTATTCCAGGCTCATCTTATACATTCTCTGCCCCAGACCCAAAACCAGCCACCTACCCCAAGGAGTCCTGCTTCTTTTTGTGGAAAATGGTATTAATAGGGCGCCTGGGTGGCTCAGATGGTTAAGCATCTGCCTTCGGCTCAGGTCATGATCTCAGGGTCGTGGGATTGAGTCCCGCAGTGGGCTTCCTGCTCCTTGGGAGCCTGCTTCTCCCTCTGCCTCTCTCTCTCTCTCTGTCTCTCATGAATAAATAAATAAAATCTTTAAAAAAAAAAAAAAAGAAAATGGTATTAATAAACCAGAATCTGGCCACTGGGAGTACTCTGCTACTGTGGTGTCATTAAATAGTATCTTTAGTACGTATCTTGGCATATTTAACCTTAACTTGGCTTCTACTATTAGATTTGACGAGTTTATATCATATTCTTTCATTCCCACGTGTGGCAATCACTTAGCTTGTTTTATTTCCCTTTTCCTTTCCTCCTTCTCTCATATTTTTATAGTTTTGATGTTTTATCCTTTACCATACACAGAGCATTTAGATACTATTCTTCCACTCTTACTTCCTCCTTTGATTTAATCTTGGGTCTACAGTTGAATGTATCCAGTGCTTACCATCAATTCTTTGGCCTTTGTTTCTCCAATCATCACTTGGTTGGCTGAAGCTTATCTTCTAGTAGATTACACAGGATAAGCCAACAAGTACTTGCATATTCAAAACAGATTTTATGTATCCTTGATACTTGAAGAATAGATTGGTTGGTTATGCCATCATTGGCTCATACTTATTTCCTTTTGTATCCTACAGAATTTCCTCAGCAACTTTCTGCATTGAATGTGGTTGTTGAGAAGTCTGATGAAGCCCTAATATTCTTCCTTCTGTAAGTGATTTTGGTTTTTCACCTGGAGGCCCAGATTTTGTCCTTTATCTTCAAGATCTAATCGTTTTATTAGGACATGTCTAGAGTTCACTGTCACTGTCACAGATATTCCCCCAAAGTCATGGTGTGTACTTTTCAACATGTAAATGCAGGTTTTATTTCAGCAGATTTTTTTCTTGAAATATAATTTTTATGTACTAGTTTTACTTCATTGTTTTGTTTTTGTTTTTTCACAGTCTTCAATTATATAAAGGTGAATCGTCTTTGGCTGTCTTGTAAATATATCATGTACTCCCTCTCTGTCAAGCGCACTCCGCCCTCCCAGAGCCGCCAGCCTGGGGCTTCTCTCCGCATAGGTTGCTTCTCCAGGATGGCTGCACAGCTGTATCATTTGAGGATTGTCCATTAGTGCTGTTCTAAATCGGATCCTCTGGCTCATACATCCTGTATCTTCTTCTTTCTTGGTTTATTCACTTACTTTGGTGGAGCACATTCTCTGGTAAATTCCTGATAAAATATATGTGGTAAGTCAATTTTCTGGGATCTCAAAAAATTTCTTAAAACTCTCTTTAAAGGGGCATCTGGGTGGCTCACTTGGTTAAGCGTCTGCCTTCAGCTCGGTCATAATTCCAGGGTCCTGGGATCGAGCCCCATGTCAGGCTGCCTGCTCAGCAGGGAGTCCACTTCTCCCTCTGCCCCTGCCCCTTCCACAGCTCATGCTCTCTCTCAAATAAATAAATAAAGTCTTTAAAAAAAAATCTCTTTAAAAATGTCTGGTGATCCTTGGGTTTCCATCTTTATGTAAGAGAGGCACACTAAAAAAATGTAAGAGTTCTATGTGCATGAGCAGGATATGCCTGCCGGAAGTCCACTTTTCCCTGGAGACTCACTCATATGTCAGTATTGGTAGATATTTCCTCTGAAGATATTAGTATTTCCAGAGAAGTATCATCAAAACTCTTTGCTTCGGGAATGCTTTCTGAGAACCAGTTGAAGAAAGGGGATTGTTGGTCTCACTGTTTAAAAACACTGGGTGTTATACGCAAACAATGAATCATGGAACACTACATCAAAAACTAATGATGTAATGTATGGTGATTAACATAACATAATAAAATAAAATTTAAAAAAAAACTAGAGATAAAGATTAAAATTATATATATTAAAAAAAAAAAACATTCCTTATCCTTTCAGCTCAGAATCTTCACTTTGCCTTATGTCCAGAGACTCTCTGATTCTATTTTTCCAGAGATCATACCTCTTGCCTCTTGTGGAGTGGGAGATTAGCTTCTGAGAGTGAAAGAAACGGTCAGGGAGCTAATGGTCTAAATGTTACTTTTGTAAGCTAATAAAAAATTACCTTGGGAATTTGGGGCTACGTATTCAAGTGGTCCAAGAACAAAGTGGGGGCCCAGGTCCTCCAATCCCTAACACTTTTGGTGACCAAAGAAGCACTCAAAGCATTGCACTGCTTACATTGGATTTCTGTCCCAGCAACTGCTGACTCTGAAAAGCTCCTTATTTTAAAATTCTTATTCCAGTTTTCAGGACAATGAAGGTGCACCAAACCAGGGAAGTTTAGAAATCCTTTCCTAAATTTTAATTCTCAAATTAGAATTTCCAGAGCTAAAATGGACAGTTAGAGTCTAAAATATATGTAGATAGGATAAGTTTTCAGGTGTGAACTAAAAAGTACCAACTTACCAATGAGTTTGCCAATGCTAGTCTAGGTAAAGCTGGGAAGAGGTGTGTATCAAGTGTCATGAAGCTAACATTTCCTTCCCAACTAAGATTTGAATTTGTGAGGTTTAAAATATAGAAAGAAATAAAATATATGACAACAAAATGCAAAAACAGGAAGGGTTTATATATAACTTGAGTGTTCTAAGGCTCTATTTTTTGTCAAGAGAATGGTAAACTTATTTATACTAAAGTGGTATTAAGTCAAGGAGGTGTGTTGTAATCTCTATGATAACCCACTAAAAGAACTTAAAAGAATATATAAGTAACAAACTAATACAGAGGATAGGAGTAAAACAATAGAAACATTATTTGATTAATCCAAAAGAAGACAAGAAAGGAAAGAACGAAAAACATAAAACAGGTAGGTCAAATAGAAAACAAATAGTAAGATGGTAGATGACCCAGATTTATCCACAATTCCACTACTTATAAATTGGCTAACTCTCTAGTTTAAAAAAAAATCAAATTGGATTTTTTTAAAGCTAGATGCTACTTATAAGAGACACATCTTCAGGACAGGGCCACAGAAAGATTGAAAGTAAAATGTTGGAAAAGGATATACTATGCACTCACCCCAAAAAAGTTAGTATAACCATAGTAATATCAGACAAATACTGGAGGACAAAAAATATTACTAGAGAAAAAAGAAATAACTTCATAATGATAAATCAATTTACCAAGAAGATATGACAATCTTGAATATATATGTATCCAAGAACCTAGCATGAAGCAAAAATTTAAAGACTAAAAACAGAAGCAGGCAGATCCAAAATCATAGAGAGAGATTTTAACATACCTCTCCTGATAGCTGACAGAACAAGTATCCAAGAAATCAGTAAGGCTATAGAAGACCTAAGGAACACAATTAACAAATTTAAGTTCATTAATATACATATAGAGAATATTGCACTGAACAATGGCACAAAATACAGTCTTTTCAAGTACACATGGAACATTTGGCAAAACTGAACATTTCCTGAATCATGAAGCAAGTGTATTAGTTTCCTCGGGCTGCCATAACAGAGCACCACAAACTGGGTGGCTTAAACAACAGAAATGTATTATCTCACAGTTGTGGAGGCTAGGAATCTGAGATTAAGGTGTCAGCAGAAGTGATTCTTTCTGTGGTCTGTGAGGAAGAATTTGTTCCATGCCTCTCTCCTCGTTTCTGGAGGTTTGCTGGCAATCTTTGGTGTTCTTTGACTTGTAAACGCATTACCCCAATCTCTACCTTCATCTCTACATGGTGCTCTCCTGGTATGTTTTGGTCTCTGTGTCTAAATTTTCCCCTTTTTATAAGGACACAGTCATATTGGATTAGAGCCACCCAAAGACCTCATCTTAATTTGGTAATCTGCAAAGACTCTATTTCCAAGTAAGGTCACACTCACAGGTACGGAGGACAAGGACTTCAACATCTTTCGGAAAGCACAGTTGAACCTATAACAGCAAGCCTCAACAAATTTGAAAGGACAGAAATGACTCAGCACCCTAACCATAGTGAAATTAAACTACAAATCAACATGAAAATAATAACTAGATAATCTCTAACTGCTTGGAAATCAAGCAGTAATGCTGTTTTTGTTTTTGTTTTTTTCCCCAAAGAAGACATCCAAGTGGCCAACAGACACATGAAAAAGTGCTCAACATAAGTTGGCATCAAGCAGTAATGCTTCTAATAACCCATGGGTCAAAGCAGAAATTGCAAATAAAATTAGAAACTATTTTGAGGAGGGGCACCTGGGTGGCTCAGTCGGTTAAGCGTCTGCCTTCCACCCAGGGTCCTGGGATCGAGCCCCTCGTCGGGCTCCCTGCTCAGCAGCAGGGAGCCTGCTTCTCCCTCTCCCTCTGCGACTCCCCCTGCTTGTGAGCTCATTCTCTCTCTCAAATAAATAACTAAATTTTTAACAATTTTTTAAAAACGAAAGTATTTTGAGGAAAGACTGAATAAATAAAAACATGACATCAGAACTTGCAAACACAGCTAAAGCAGTACTTAAAGAAGACTCCATAATATTAAATGTGTATATTAAATAAGAAGAAAAACTGAAAGTCAATTATTAAAGTATCAGATTCAATAGATTAGAAAAACAGAGCAAATTAAACCCAAAAGAATAAAAAGAAATTTCTTTTTTTTTATTTCAGCACTTTTACTCCAAAGAGGGAAAAATTGTTGCATACCTTTGTTTAAAGTTTTGTAGGATATATTTTGGGTTTTGTTTTGTTTTGTTTTGTTTAATTTATTATGTTATGTTAGTCACCATACACTACATCATTAGTTTTTGATGTAGTGATCCACTATTCATTGTTTTCATATAACAGCCAGTGCTCCATGCAGTACATGCCCTCCTTAATACCCGTCACTGGGCTAACCCATGCCCCCATCCGCCTCCCCTCTAAAACCCTCAGTTTGTTTCTCAGACTCCACAGTCTCTCATGGTTCGTCTCCTCTTCCAATCTCCCCCCTTTCATTTTTCCCTTCCTTCTCCTAATGTCCTCCATGCTATTCTTTATGTTCCACAAATAAGTGAACCCATATGATAATTGACTTTCTCTGCTTGACTTATTTCACTTAGCATAATCTCCTCCAGTCCCATCCATGTTGATTTAAAGTTGGGTATTCATCCTTTCTGATGGCTGAGTAATATTCCATTGTATATATGGACCACATCTTTTTTATCCACTCATCTGTTGAGGGGCATCTCGGCTCTTTCCAGTTTGGCTATTGCGGACATTGCCGCTATGAACATTGGGGTGCATATGGGCCTTCTTTTCACTCCATCTGTGTCTTTGGGGTAAATACCCAGGAGTGCAACTGCTGGGTCATAGGGTAGCTCTATTTTTAATTTTTTGAGACACCTCCACCCTGTTTTCCAAAGTGGCTGTACCAACTTGCATTCCCACCAACAGTGTAAGAGGGTTCCCCTTTCTCCACAACCTCTCCAACATTTGTTGTTTCTTGCCTTGTCAATTTTTGCCATTCTAACTGGTGTAAGGTGGTATCTCAGTGTGATTTTGATTTGAATTTCCCTGATGGCTAATGATGATGAACACTTTTTCATGTGTCTGTTACTAACTCTACACCTTAAAGAACTAGAGAAAAAGCAACAAACGATGCCTAAGCCATGCATTAGAAGAGAAATAATTAAGATTAGAGCAGAGATCAATGAATTAGAAACCAGAAACACAGCAGATCAGATCAACAAAACTAGAAGCTGGTTCTTTGAAAGAAGCAGAGCTGCAGAAAGACGGGAAGAAGTTGAGGACTGTGGGAGAGTAGCTGTAAGATTTTGCAGATAGAAGGCACTCAGAAATTAGGGGGTGGAAGGCCATCCCAGTGTTTCCAATGCTGGGCTCCATGTCAGAGATCCTGTTGTGAGGTTTAGTACAGTGTCCCTTAATCACTGATGTTACCCTAGAAGGTACTGTGCTAGGCAGTGCAGGGAAACAAGATGAGAAACACGGGATTCCTCACCCTCAAGGAACTTCTGATCCTGCAGCTAAGACAGAAACAGAAGTCAGCACAAAACAGGGTAACATTTAGTGGAACAGGTAAGAGACACCAAATGCTGGGAAGTCTGATGTGGGAGTGCAGTTATCTCCACAGGAGGGACAAAAAAATGTTCATGAAGGAGGCAGAATTCAAATTTGGTTTTAGAGCAGGAATAGGCATTGAGAGAACATCAGGAAGGGCATCCCTGGCGGAGGGGACTTGATGAGAGACGGCGTGGAAAGAAGCAAGCTCAGAGCATGTTCTCAGAACACTGTGAGGTTCTGGAATGGGGGTGAGGAGGAAGAGGAGGAGGAGGAGAAATGTGCAGGTCCATGCTCCCTGCGGTGTCCTGAGGCTGCTGGGCACAAACCGTGACCTTGAGGAAGTTCACCGGTCAAAGAACACAGCCTGCTGCCCACTGAGTCGTTTACCTCTCTGCATTTTTGCCCCCGCCTGGCAACCTTCCTCCTGTACTTTTTTAATGAGAACAAGGCAAGTCGTCATAGGCAACCACTAAAACAAAAGGCCTAACTTCTATCTCAAGAGAAACTTCTGTAAAAACCTCATCTAAACATTTGCTTTGATGCACGGTTGATCCTCAAACAACTCAGGGGTTAAAGGCACTGACCCCCGTGCAGTCAAAAACCTGCATATGACTTTTGATTCCTCAAAAACTTAACTACTAATAGCCTACTGTTGACCCGAAGCCTTGCCAAGAACATAAAGTCAATTAAGACCTATTTTGTATGTTATATGTATTATATACTGTGTTCTTACAATAAAGTAAGCTAGAAAAAAAATATTATGAAGAAAATCATAGGAAAATACATTTACAGTACAGTATCTATCAAAAAAAAATCCACATAGAAGTAGACCCTTGTAGTTCAACCTGAGTTGTTCAAGAGTCAACTGTACTTTTCTTATTTTCTACCCATGTACAGGAAATAGCAAATGAGAGACAGATAATATAAAGGTCTGAGATGTTGGGGTACCTGGGTGGCTCAGTCGTTAAGCGTCTGCCTTTGGCTCAGATCATGATCCCAGGGTCCTGAGACTGAGCCCCGCATCCAGCTCCCTGCTTGGCGGGAAGCCTGCTTCTCCCTCTCCCACTCCCCCTGCTTGTGTTCCTGCTCTATCTCTCTCTCTCTGTCAAATAAATAAATAAAATCTTTTAAAAAAAAAAAAAAAAAAGGTCTGAGATGTTGGCAGAGAGACATGTGTTTGAGTTTGATCGGTGAAGCTAGCCAAGAAGGACAGAACACGGTCCAGAGAGCAAACCTCCATGGGAGGCATTTCCACCAGGAAGAACTCGATGCAGGAGATCTCGATGGGGCTCACAGGACCCTGGTTTCCTCCCACAGGAAGGCGCCTGCACAACTTCATAGGAAGCGCCCCAGAACAGAGCCTGGGGTCCTGGGACCCACCCTGGATCTGCTATAATTCCCCATGTGACTTCCAGGAAGTCACTTCACATCTCTGTGCTTTGTTTATTTCTCCCCAAGATCAAGCATCTTGCTGATCTCAAAAGCAATGTCAACCAAAGAGTGTTCAAATAAGTCTTAGCAAAGCTAAGATTTGGGGTGAGTTACTTAACCTGTGTGAGCCTCATTTTCCTTCTGTATAAAAGGAAATAATGTTACCCACTGGAGGTGGCTATACGAAATAAATGAGATAATGCTTGTAAAAGTGTCTGGAATGCTCTCTAGAGAATAGTAGGTACTTGTCCCTTTCCCTGACTTTTGAAAGGGTCCTTTGAGTTACAACATTCTATATTTCTATCACAGTAAGGTGCCCACGTGTTACTACAGAGTCTGCAATCATGCTGGGGTGGAAATCACCAGGCACAAATCAAAGCACACATTTGCAGCAGAGGGCCAAAGGAAGAATAGGTTAACAGGCCAAACCCCCAGATTTAGGATGCACTTTCCTCTGTGCCTGTTTCCCAAATGAGACCGTTAAAAAGATTCTAGAGTCATCATCTAGAGATCAGAAGGCAGCACGTCTGGAGAGAGACCTGGGAATCCAAATACTTCACTAGCATCAACACCCTCCACATCCCCCCTCCCGTTGTACCCTGAAGCCGGCAGCAGCCATGGCTGGTCCAGAGAAGGCAGAAATAGGAGGCTGTGATTTCAGGAGGAGCCACAGGAGTGCTGTTTCTCAGATTTACCACTCTGGGATAACCCCCACCTATCGCCTCCCGCTAGCATCCATGTGCTGTCTGGAATTGGTCCAGTTCCCACCTCAGTTCTGCTGCTTCTCGGCCAGTTCTGTATATTGGAGGACTGCCATTGCAGCATCAACATTTCAAAGGATGTGGCTACTCCTTCGTCCCCATCTAGAGACCAGGTAAGGACACATGCGTTACATCAGCCTTGACCCAGTCTGTCAACTAGACCCAGTGGCCCCAGGCACTTGACCCAAGGCTTATGGGGCCTCACCTATGGCAACGAACCGCAGAGCACAGAGGCCAACGCAAAGACTGCATAACTCTGACTCAGAAGCAAATTCCTCCTCCCACCCGTTCCTCCTCATCTCCCCAAACCTATCCCCACGCAGAAACAGGAATTTCCTAATTAAGATTTCCAGACTGATAATCTTCACCAAGTTCATGGAGTACCTGCCTCTCTCCGGTTTTAACTTCAAAACGGATTGTGTTTTGTAAGATTTGATACATACAAAAGTATAAATGTATGTGTATGCCTATAAAACACATACTCATGAGCCCACTATCCAATCTAAGAACTGCAACATTAAAAACACATCTTCTGCTCTATTACAAAGCAGTTTTATAATTGCTCTTATTAAATATCAAGCACATATAGAAAGAAAACCATAAAGAGTAACTATAAAGAAAAATGATATAACTAACATCTCTGGCCCATCACCACCATCAGAAAAAGAACTCTGGGGTCCCTTGTGTGCCTCCCCCTAAATCTGTTCATGATGATTTGCTACCATTGGAGATGTAATTGCAGATTGAGAACATGTCCCAGGTGAAAGTGTTCAGGATTTAGAACATTTAGAACATTCTTAATACTTTATATTTCACAGCATAAAATTTACTTAAAGTTGAAAATATTTATTAAGTTCAGTCCTCTTTTTTCCAATTAAAAGACGTTACCACTTTGGGCAAAGAGAGTGGAAGAGAAAGAGAGGTAAAACAACTTGCCTTGGCCCCGTATTTTGTGGCAGTCAGGGACCATCTTCTATTTTTCAGTATGTCTCTTGGGCAGTAGACTCTCCATACACATTTGCTCTTCTTCCTCAGGAGGTTATTACTACAGCAGAATCTTCTCTCGCTCCCACTTCTCAAACTTTTCATTTCTTCAGGTTCTTTCACGTCTGCATTTAGATATCCTCAAATCTCTCCCATCTTTAAGCAAAACAAAACAAACCTCCTGGGTATCTTAAGTCCACGTCCCTCTGGTTCTCTCCGTCCCCTACTAACCAATGATCTTGAGAGACACTCATTGCCTCCACCCTTGCCTCCCACCAATTCCACAACCCAAGGCAACCTGGCTTCTGTCCCCCTTCCTCCCCTCGTCCTGACCCTGCAAAACTGTTTTCAGCAAGGTCATAAACAACCTCCTCCTTGCTGAACCCAGAAGATATTTGTGAGTCCTTAATGCACCTCTCAGCAGCATGAGGCACCGTCAATCACCCCCTCCCTCCCAGAAGCCCTTTCTTCCCTGAGCTCCAAATCACTGCCCTGTCAGTTGTCTCTCTGACTCTTTGTGGCTGCTTTTCAGTGTCTTCTATGGGATTCACTGCCTCTGTTCGTCCCTTAAGGGAGACACTCTTTTCTCTGGATTTTCTTCTCATTCTTTATATTCTCACCAGTGAGCTCATCAATGCCCTTCTCTATGAGTGCCTGCTTGGTTTATTCCCTAAGTAACTGAAATTGACTTTGCACCAGTTGAGTTTCCGGGAACAAGCAGGGCAGCCACAGGATCCACAGTCCACTTGCCCGGCATTGATGGTGCAAATGTGTTGCAAAATGTTGTGTGGTGGTTTCAGGATTTAACTTAGAGCCATTCAGTGGGATTGTTATTAATAATAGAAGATCAAGAAGAGAAGATCTAGTATTTATTGGGTGATTATTATATAACAGGCACCATGCTAAGTGCTTTGCGTGTATCATCATCTCATTTAACTTTCTCAACAACCATATGGGGTGGATGCTGCTATTCCCAGAAGAGGAAACGGAAGCTTGAAGAATTGGAGTAATGCTCACAAGATGCCAGAGTTAGTCAGAGGAGAAGCTGGGACTGTATCCAGGAGTTTGACCACAGAGCCTGCTCTCTTTCCACCACACCATTGACTCAGTTTCTTTTTCAGTCTTGAGTTCTTATTTCTCTTTACCAATGTTACCCACTAAAATATTAGTCACTCAAGGGCAAGGCTATTTATCTCTTTTGTTTACTACTATTGCCTTATGCTGGGCTCAGAACTGAGACATTCAAAATCAAACGTTCAACTTCTTTCAATCTCTCTATCAAATACATCTTTTGCCTACTTCTCTGTTGGGTTAACTTTTTCTTACTGATTTTAAGGGTTTTTTGTTGTTGTTTTGTGGGTTTTTTTGCATTTCACATGTTATCCTTTAATTTTGTTATATATATATGAAAATATGTTCTTCTAGTTTGTTTTGTCTCTTCATTTTATGATTTTTTATGTACAGATTCCTAAAATTAATATCGTATTTCAGTCCTCTATTGTTGTTAAGGATTTTGTATGGTTTTTTTTTAAGAAAGTCTTTCCTAGGGGCGCCTGGGTGGTTCAGTTGTTAAGCATCTGCCTTCGGCTCAGGTCATGATCCTGGGGTCCTGGGATCGAGCCCCTTATCGGGCTCCCTGCTCAGTGGGAAGCCTGCTTCTCCCTCTCCCACCCCCTCTGCTTGTGTTCCCTCTCTTGCTGTGTCTCTCTCTGTCAAATAAATAAATAAAATCTTAAAAAAAAAATCTTTCCTACCCCGAAGTCATAAAGAGACTCTCTAAGTTACTCTCTAAGATACTCTTTTAAGTTTGCCCTTCACATTTAAACTACAATCTATCTAGAATAGATTTTTATGTATGATGTGATATGGAAATCCAACTTCATTTTCTTCCATACGGAAAACTAATTGTCCCAGCCCATTTACTGAATGGTTTATCCTTTGCCTGTTTATCTGCAACACCATTTCTGTCATATATGAAGTTTCCATAAATTTAAGATCTCTTCCTGGGATCCCTAATCTTCTTCTTGGCTTGTTATCTATCACTGGCCAATACCACTGTCCTAATTACCATATCTTATAATAAATGTCCCCATCTGGTTCTATTTCAACTATGTCTTGGCTATTTATCACCCTTTTCCATGAAAAAGGTTTTTTCTGGCCCTTTCTTCCATATAAATTTTAAAATCAACTTGCTAAGTTGTATGAAAATTCCCACTGAAGTTTCCATAATCCAATTTGATGTGGTTTTCTGTGATTTTTATGAAAATTTCAAGCATACAGAAAGAATAGTACAATGACCACCTGAATAATCACCACCTAGATTCAATAATTTTTTTTTAAAGATTTTATTTATTTTTTTGACAGAGAGAGACACAGTGAGAGAGGGAACACAAGCAGGGGGAGTGGGAGAGAGAGAAGCAGGCTTCCCGCTGAGCAGGGAGCCTGATGTGGGACTCGATCCCAGGACCCTAGGATCATGACCTGAGCCGAAGGCAGACGCTTAACCGACTGAGCCACTCAGGCACCCTAGATTCAATAATTTTTAATATATGACAAATTTGCTTTACTTATATGTGAGTGTATTTGTAGAGATTATTTTCATTTCTATACATTTGAAAATAGGCATTATGACATTTCACTCTTAAAGATTTCAGTGCTAATTTGCTAAAAATATGAGTCCCCTCCTCCATAACTAGAATGCCATTATCACACCTGAGAAAGTTAGCAATTCCCTATAATCATCTCATATTCAATCCATATTTAAATTTCCACAATTCTCCAAAAATGTCTTCAAAAATTAGTGGGTTTTTTTGTAATAGGATCCAGTCAAGGCACATACATCATATTTGATTATTATGTCTCTTAAGTCTCTTCTATTCTAGAATAGTCCCCTTGCCATTTTTTTCATAACATTGACTTTTTTTTTAGCTATCAGGTTAGTTATCCTATAGACTGTCCTACATTCTGGATTTGTCTGATAATTTCTGGAGAATGTTATTTAATTTTTTCCTCTATATCCTATATTTCCTGTAAGTGGGAAATTAGTCTTGAGAGTATGGTTAAATTCAGATTCAATACTTTTGGCACAAATAAGTCATATTTATTGTTGGGTACTTTATACTGCATCACATCAAGAGTCACATCATGATTGACTGTCCCACCATTATTGATGCTGAGTTTGTTCACTGGTAAGAGAGTAACTGCCAGACCTCTCCATTGTAAAAGTGCATTTCCCGTTGCAATTAGCAAATAAGCTGTGGCATGATACCTTGGCATTGTGTAAATATCCTTTCCCAACCACCTTTCACTTATTATATCATTGAGAATATTTGAGTGAATCAATTATCTCACTGGAATGCAAAAATTATTTCACTCAAATACAACATGATTAACAAGCTTGTTGAGGTTTTTTGTTTGTTTGAAAAGTGAATTGAATCTATAAATCAACTCAGGGAAAACGGACATGTTTGCAATATGGAATCTCCTTATGCATGAATATGGCATATGTCTCCATTTATTTAGATTGTTTAAAAAATAATTTCATTAAATATTATAAAAATTGTGGCATTGTCCATAATAGCAAAACTTGAGTATAACCCAATGATCAAATATTAAAACAAAAAAATGGAACTAGTGTTGCTATCACTTAGGAAATTATTTGCAAGGTTTTAGAAGCTCTGTGCCTAACCTCTGGAATGGGGGGGGTACACAGACCAACATATATATTTTCTGTGATTTCATAAAGACTAAAATTTAAAAGTGTAACAATATCAAATGTTGGTAACGTGTGGGCAAATGGGGTTTCATAGACTCCTGGTGAGAGATTAAATTTCCAAGTTCTACTATCTTGGAAAATGTTTATCATTATTTATTCAAATTGAAGATATGTCCAACCTATGACTGAGCAGTTTTACTCTTGATGATATTCCCTACAGAAGTACTCACACATGTGAGCCATGTGCTTTACAAAAATTAGACACAAACCAAATGTCCATCAACAATTGTATATACAATGTTTTACTATATAACAATGAAAATAAACACTCTATGGCAAAAGAAACCAGACCAAAAAGTGCATACTTTTGATTCCTTTTCATAAAGTTCATAACCAGACAAAACTACAGTATGGTGTTTAAGGATGCATACCTCAGTAGTAAAACTAACAGGAAAAGTAAGGGTGTGATGGCTATTAAAGTTAATAATTATCTTTCGGGGAAAGAGAAGGGTTTATGACCAAAAAAGTGCTCAGGAAAGCTTCTGAGTTTCTTCCAATATTCTATTTCTTGACCCCAAAAAAGTTTTTCAAAATTAACATGATAAGTTAAAATCTAGAATCACATTCACTTTTGAGGGGAGGGGAAGGACATAGACAAGAGGGAAAAGGACATGGGAAACTGCAGTGTACTGGTAATGTTCTAGGTCTTAAACTGAGTGATGGGTTCATGGCTATTCACTTTATTAATAACTTACATACATGTTACACAGATTTTTCTATGTATCAAACATTTTATATAAAAATAACATCAATATAGATTTTAAATGTTTAAAAAGAAATTGATAAAAATTCGGCTTATCTTGTGTTGTTTCATTTGCATTCAGATCTTATCTCTTCTTTCTCTGTAGAAGCTTGGCAAATTATATTTTATGATGCCCATGGGATTGCTGGTTATGTCCATTACTTTTAACAAAGCTGAACTTATTGTGTGCAACCAGAAGCTTTGGTTAATTTCAAATAGAGTAAGAAGCAGCCACTTCCAAAGCTCATTTAAGACATCAAACGTGTGGGAAAGTTCATTGTTATTGTCAATCCCTCTCTCATTTAGTTCTGTCCCAGACTGCATCAGACCATCAGGAAAAATAAACAAAAATCACATTTCCTCAGTCCCTCTGAGAATTTATCTTACTTAGTTATGATTAATCTGTGGCCTCTTCTGTATTGAGGATTAACACAGGATTCACCCACTGGAGTAAGCAAAAATGCATGTTCCAAATATTACTTATTGTATGACTAATAGTAGTACATCCTAATACTACTGCTCCCACTCAAAAGCCATCTTCACATGATGTCCCTGATCCTGAGGAAAACACATTTTCTACTTTATCATGGCCACTTATTGATCTTAGAGCATCTCTCCAAATAATATAGTTACAATGTGTAAGTTTCTTAGAGAGATTATGTAGCCTACCTGGTTTTTTTTATCCCTCACAGTAGCAATTTATAAACAGTGATTGATTGCTCGATCTTGTGTCTTTCGCAGAGAGGCTCAAGGTAACAGGTAAAGAAAGTATTAGGGAAAGATGTCCAAGACGAAAAAAGTGAGAAAACTCGGGTGAAGTTATAGAGGGAATGCAACTCCACCAAACTCGTGGGGCTGCTAAGTGCATGGCAATGTGAAAGAAAAAAAACCAACTTCAAGGTACCAAAAATAATAGTAATATTAATGATAAAGAAATTATCCTAGATGTTTCCAGAGTGAGAGGAAAAAGGAAATAAAACAAGTCATCAAAAGGGAACAAAAATTTAAATGATATTAGGTTATCACATAAGCAACATTAAATGCCAACAGACAAAAAAGCAATGTATATAAAGCTCTGAGGGAAAAAGATTTCTAATCTTGAATTCTATAACTGAGCAAATACAAAGTGAACAATCTCTAGTTAGTGGAACCAGAAACAAAAAGATTAATATGTAATTGATAAACTTAAAAAAAAGAGTGATATAAATATTTAAGGTGGGAAATGAAATATAAATTCTCAACTATTATAACAGAAAACTAGTAGAAAATGTCTACTATTAACAAATAATAAATACAGGTTGAATCATTTAGAGATACCGAAGTAACCACCAGAAGAAATACCTAAAAGAATTGGTGCCTCTGGGGCGCCTGTGGATGGGAAGGGGTTTAGGCATGGGCCTGCCATTTGTGACCATCAGTACACAAAATCCAATAACATTTAAGTTTTTTTCTGTAAAAAGTCTATTCTTACTAGAAATAAGAACATAAATTAAAGTAATAATAAAATACTATTTTTTACTTATCGAATTGGTGAAGGCTTCTTGAAATAATACTCAATATTGGCAAAGATGTGCAAGAGAAGACATTTTCATAGAGGGCCAATAGGATACAAGCTTGCTACAGGGCAATTTGATAAAATGTGTCAAAAAGTGTCTAAAACATGCAAATTTTTGAGCACCAGTTCCCTTTCTAATAATTGATTTTGTTAAACAATCAAGCATGTATTTTTTTTTACAAGGATAATCACTAAAGGTCTGTGTTTAATAATAAAATACTAGAAACAATTTTAATGTTCAACAATAGAGCCTTGTCCAAATAAATAATGATACATTCATATGATGAAATACTATATCGCCATTAAAAATTAAGTAATAGGAAAATATTTAGTGACATGGAAAATATTCACAACATATTAACTGAAAAAAATAACTATGGATAAAATGATATAATATCTTGGATTTGCTTTAACAATGATTTAGGAGAGGGAGATATGGAGTAGGGTTTAGATAAAATAAGATGGACCATGGGTTGATAATTACAGAAGTGAAGAAACTGGGAAATGGAGATCATTATACTATTCAGACTGTTGTTGCGTATGCTGAAAATTCTCTACAATAAAGTTCTTTTTAAACTATGTACAATGCATTTAAATATGGAAATTTAAAATGGAAAAAAATAAATGGTACACATTAAAAAGAATGATTATATCTGGTCACTTTTATTATCATTTGCTTGTTTCTATTTTTTAAATGATCTACACTAAATGCAAATTACTTTTATACTAAGAGCGTCCAAAATTCTAATATAAATTATGGCCTATTTCTAAGTTCTCTAGTCTCTGCTATTTCTCCATATTTTCACTATATTCCAGTATCATACCATGGTCACCATTTTGCTTTATAGTAGCATTCCACTTTTTTTTCCATAAGCACAAACTATATATGAAGCATCACAATTATTTTTTAAGTTTGAAAAAATTCACCCATAAACTGAATTATGGGTCTTGCTTTTAGAATACGATGATAGATTTATTGCTAATTTCTCAGAATGTCCATCTTTTAGTATAGTGGTTTTCCTCACTTGGAGAGGAGTTCAGTTGCTTTATATTATAATCTCCTGGAAGTTTTTTTTTTTTTAAAGACACTATTGCCCAGACTATTCCTCAAAGGTTCTGATTTAATTGGTCTGAGACAGAACTCAAGCACTAGGCTTTTTTTTTTTTTTTTTAAACCTCCCCAGTTGATTCTAATGTGTAGGCATGACTGTGAGTCACTGCCTTAGTCCCTACTTTGGACAGCGACTCTCAACTTTGGCTACACATTTAAGTCACTGAAGGAGATGTAAAAAACACTGATGTCTGGAGCCCACCTCACCAAGATTCTCATTTAATTGGTCTGGGCTGTGGCCTGGGATTTGGAATTTTTATCTCTACCCACACTTCCCCACCAACATAAATATCATTTATCTACTCATTGATGTCTGAGATTTACTTCTTTGCTAAGAATTTGCTTCTGTTAAAATAGCAACACTTCATTAAGAAAATATGAATTAAGGGGCATGTCGGTGGCTCAGTGGGTTGAGCCTCCACCTCTTGGTTTCAGCTCAGGTTGTGATCTCAGGGTCATGAGATCGAGCCCCACATCCAGCTTTGCGCTCAGCGTAGAGTCTGATAGGGATTCTCTATCTCCCTCTCCCTCCCTCCCTTCCCCCACTTGCATTCTCTCTCTCTAAAATAAATAAAATCTTCAAAAAAATCATGACGTAAGCCAAAGGCAGATGCTTAACCAACTGAGCCACCCAGGTGTCCCTCTTGGACAGTTTAGTGAGAACAAAAATGTGTTTAATCTGTCTTTTGCATGAACATTCTGAAAAGCTTCACATGTGGGAAAAGAGATATACATCATATTAGAGATATAAACACCAAAGAAATAACTATATCTAACTATCTAAGTATACATATGATAGCTTATATGATATAATTCATATATATCATATAAGCTACCATATATATCATATAAGCTAATATATATTATATGTATATATTCCTCTATATTCATATATAGAGAGAGAGGGGAATATATTAGAGAATGTATATATGAATACAGAGGAATATACTAGAGGAATATATATATATATGGAAAGAGAAAGATAGAAAGAGAGAGAGAGGTGGGGGAAGCACAAGAGAGAAAAACTAGGGTATAAAACAAATTTTCCCTGCTTTAAAAGTGGAAGATGACACACAAAGACAAATACCAAATAATTCCATTTATATGAGGTACTTAGAGTAGTCAAAATCATAGAGACAGAAAGTAGCATGGTGACTGCCAGGGACTGGGAGGAGGGGAAATGAGGAGTTATTATTGTTTAATGGGCCCAGAGTTTCAGTTTCACAAGATGAAAAGAGCTCTGGGGATGGAAGGTGGTGTTGGTCATACAACAATGCAAATGTATTCAATAACACTGAACTGCACACTTAAAAATGGTTCAGATAGTAAATTTTGTGGAAGGTAGGATGTGCAGAGCTGTGATTTGGGGGAGAAATGGATTGCAGGTGCCGCAGAGGGGAAGGAGCCCTGGTCATGAAGAGAGGAGAGGGAGAGAGAAAAAAAAAGAGAGGAGCTCACAGGGGGTTGCACAAGGAAAACACATCCCCAAAGCCATTGACTGGGGAAATGAAAAGGGCTGATTTTCGTGGGGGGTGTTTTGTTTTATTTTTCTTCACAACCAGCGGGGCTCAAAGACTGGAGTTTTAGAGGTCTGTGGCATGGCCAGTGTGGAGCTCGGAGGGTGCTGCATGCTCCTATGAAGAAGGAGAGCAGAGAGCCTGGGAGCAGATGGCACAATCTGAGGATCCCCTGGGATGTACTGGCAGAAATGGTTCCCACTTCTTAGAGAACATCTGGGAGAGGTGGCATTACCTCTCCAGGGACAAACGAGTTGGCTGGCACCATTTCCCTCCCCCACCCCTTAGCATAAACTAACTTCAGTAAGCAGCACAGCACCAATGGTGTCAGCCTAAACCACTTACACCAAGCCCCACCCCCTCACCCCCACCCCTGCATTCTGCAAGTGCCGCTCCTCTGGGGCAAGTGTGCCTGAGAACCAGAGCAGCGGGCCCCTCCCTCAGAAGACCAGCACAAACCCTGGCAGGCACCACATCCACTGACCATAAAGTTCTTGCAAAGCTTCAGCTCTAGTGGAAATGGCATCTTTCAAAAAGCAGACCAGAGCACACCTAGTTAAAACTCACCACACTTTGGCCAAGGTCCAAACACTCCCCACTGCAGGCAAGGAAAAACTCTGCAGAGGACTGACCTGAGGGAAGGAGCAGCCAAAACACAGCAGCCGTACCCAGGATACATCAGAGATACTTCCTGAAGTGCCAGTCGCTGGACAGTACACGACCTCTGCTTCGTGAAGCCATTACTCTCAGGGGCAGGAAATACAGCAGGCTTTCCTAACACAGAGAAGAAGACAGAGACCTAGACAAAAATGCTAAAATGGAGGAATTCATCCCAAAAGAAAGAACAAGGAAAAGTCATGGCCAGGGAGTTAATCTAAACAGATATAAGTATTATGCTAAGTGAAATAAGTCAAGCAGAGAAAGTCAATTACCATATGGGTTCACTTATTTGTGGAACATAAGGAATAGCATGGAGGACATTAGGAGAAGGAAGGGAAAAATGAAGCAGGGGAAATCGGAGGGAGAGACAAACCATGAGAGACTATGGACTCCGAGAAACAAACTGAGAGTCCTAGAGGGGAGGGGGGTGGGGGGATGGGTTAGCCCAGTGTGATGGGTATTAAGGAGGGCACGTACTGCATGGAGCACTAGGTGTTATACGAAAACAATGAATCGTGGATCACTACATCAAAAACTAATGATGTAATGGATGGTGACTAACATAATAAAATTAAATTAAATTTTAAAAAATAAACAGATATAAGTAATATGTGTGATCCAGAATTTAAAGGAACAATCATAAGGTTACTAGCTGGGCTTGAGAAAAGCATAGAGACACCAGGGAGTCCCTAACCACAGAGCCTGAAAACTAGTCAGGCTGAAATGAAAAATGCAATAACTGAGATTTGAAACCAACTGGATATAATGACCACAAGGATGGAAGAAGCAGAGGAATGAATAAGTAATATAGAAGATAAAATTATGGAAAATAATGAAGCTGAGAAGAAGAAGGAAAGAAAAATATTAGATTACGAATGTAGACTTAGGGAACTCAATGACTCCATAAAGCGTAGTAATATTTGTATCATAGGAGTCCTAGAAGAAGAGAGGGAAAAGGGGGCAAAAGGTTTATTCGAGGAAATTATAGCTGAAAACTTCCCTAATCTGGGGAAGGAAACAGACATCCAAATCTAGGAGGAACAGAGAATTCCCATCAAAATCAACAAAAGCAAGTCAACACTAAGACATATCATAGTTAAATTTGAAAAAATAAAGAAAACATCCTAAAAGCAGCAAGACAAAAGAAGTCCCTAATTTACAAGGGAAGATAAATGAGGTCAGCAGCAGATCTGTCCAAAGAAACTTGGCAGACCAGAAGAGAGCAGCATGATATATTCAACGTGCTGAATGGGAAAAATACGCAGCCAAGAATACTCTATCCAGCAAGGCTATCATTCAGAATACAAAGAGAGATAACGAGTTTCCCAGACAAACAAAAACTAAAGAAGTTCTTGACTAAACCAGCCCTGCAAGATATATTAAAGGGGACTCTTTGAGTGGGAAAGAAAGACCAAAATTGACAAAGACTAGAAAGGAACAGAGACAAACTCCAGAAACAATGATGAAACAAGTAATAAAATGGCACTAAACTAATATCTATCAGTAATTACTCTGAACATAAATGGATTAAATGCTCCAATCAAAAGATATAGGTTGTCAGAATGGATTTAAAAAAAAGGCCCATCAATATGCTGCCTACATGAGACACATTTCAGACCTGAAGATACCTGGAGAAATATTTATCATGCAAATGGATGTCAAAAGAAAGCCAGAGTAACAATACTTATATCAGACAAACTAGATTCTAAACCAAAGACTGTAACAAGAGATAAAGAAGGGCACTACATCATAATAAAGGGGTCTATCAACAAGAAGATCTAACAATTATAAATATTCATGCCCCCAATTTGAGCACTCAAATATACAAAACAATAACAAACATAAAGGACCTGATTGATAATAAACAATAAGAGTAGGGGACTTTTAACACCCCACTTACAGCAATGGACAGGTCATCTAAGCAGAAAATCAACAAGGAAACAATGGTTTTGACCAGATGGACTTAACAGATATATTCAAACATTTCATCCTAAAGCAGCAGAATACACATTCTTTTCAAGTGCACATGGAACATTCTCCAGAATAGATCACATTATAGGTCAAAAATCAGTCCTCAAAAGTACAAAAAGATTGAGATCATACCATGCATATTTTCCAACCACAAGAAAATTTTCAGAAAGACCATAAATAATGGAGGTTAAAGAACATCCCACTATGGAATGGATGAGTCAACCAGGAAATTAAAGAAGCAATAAAAAAAATATATGGAAACAAACGAAAATGAAAACACAATGGTCCAAAACCTTTGGGATGCAGCAAAAATGGTCCTAAGAGGGAATTATATAGCAATGCAGACCTACCTCAAAAAGCAAGAAAAATCTCAAATAGGGGCACCTGGGTGGCTCAGTTGGTTAAGCATCCAACTCTTGATTTCAGCTCAGGTCATGATCTCAGGATTGTGAGATTGAGCCCCATGTCAGGCTCCACACTGGGCATAGAGCCTGCTTGAGATTCTCTCACTCCCTCTGCCTCTCCTCTCTCTCTCTCTCCTGCTTTAAAAAAAAAATAACTCAAATATGTAACTTAACTTTACACTTAAAGGAGCTAGAAAAAGAACAGCAAATGGAGCTTAAAGCCAGCAGAAGAAGGGAAATAATAAAGATTAGAACAGAAATAAATGATATAGAACAAAAACAAAAACCCCAGAACAGATCAATGAAACCAGGAGCTGGTTCTTTGAAAAAATTAATAAAATTGATAAACCCCTAGCCAGAGTTATGAAAAAAGAAAAGGGAAAGGACCCAAATAAATAAAATCATGAATAAGAGAAAAGAGATCACAACCAACACCACAGAAATACAAACAATTGTAAGAGAATATTATGACAAATTAGATACCAACAAATTGGGCAATCTGGGAGAAATGGATAAATTTCTAGAAACATATAAACTATCAAAACTTTAACAGGAAGAGAAAACTTGAACAGACTGAAAACCAGCAAAGAAATTAAATCAGTAATAAAAAATCTCCCAACAAACAAAAGTCCAGGGCCAGGTGGTTTCACAGGGGAATTCACCATTTAAAGAAGAGTTAATACCTATTCTTCTCAAACTGTTCCAAAAAATAGAAATAGAAGGAAAACTTCCAAACTCATTCTACAAAGTCATCATTACATTGATTCCAAAACCAGACAAAGATCCCACTAAAAAAGAGAACTATTAGCCAATATCCCTGCTGAACATGGATGCAAAAATTCTCAACAAAATAATAGCAAATTAAATCCAACAGTACATTAAAAGAATCATTCATCATGATCAAGTGTGATTTATTCATGGGTTGCAAGCGTGGTCCAATATTTGCAAATCAATCAGCATGATACACCACATTAATAAAAGAAAGGATAAGAACCATATGATCCTCTCAATGGATGCAGAAAAAGCATTTGACAAAGTACAGCATCCATTCTTGATAAAAACCCTCAACAAAGTAGGAATAGAGGGAAAATACTTCAATATCATAAAGCCCATATATTAAAGACCCACAGCTAATATCCTCAATGGAGAAAAAGAGCTTTTCCTCTACAGTCAGGAACAAGACAGGGATGTCCACTGTCACCACTGTTATTTAACATAATGCTGGAAGTCCTAGCCTCAGCAATCAGACAACAAAAAAGAAATAAAAGGCATCCAAATCCACAAGGAAGAAGTCAAACTTTCACTATTTGCAGAAAACATGATACTCTATGTAGAAAACACAAAAGACCTCACCAAAAAATTGCTAGAACTGATCACAAAATCAGTAAAGTGGCAGATACAAAGATCAATGTACAAAAATCTATTGCACTTCTATACGCTAATAATGAAGCAGCAGAAAGAGAAATCAAGGAATCAATCCCATTTACAATTGCACCAAAAACCGTAAGACACCTAGGAATAAACCTAACCAAAGAGGTTAAAGATCTGTACTCTGAAAACTACAGAACACTTATGAAAGAAATTGAAGATGACAGAAAGAAATGGAAAAACATTCCATGCTTATGGGCTGGAAGAACAAATATTGTTAAAATGTCTATACTACCCAAAGCAATCTACGTGTTTAATGCAATCCCTATCAAAATACCAATAGCATTTTTCACAGAACTAGAACAAACAATCCTAAAATTTGTATAGACCATTTAGGACCCCAAATAGCCAAAGCAATCTTGAAAAAGAAAAAACAAAGCTGGAGGCATCAAAATTCCAGACTTCAAGTTATATTACAAAGCTGTTGTGATCAAGACAGTAAGGTAGTGACACAAAAGCAGACACATAGATCAATGGAACAGAATAGAAAACCCTGAAATGGACCCACAACTATATAGTCAACTCATCTTCGACAAAGTAAGAAAGAATATCCAATGGAAAAAAGACATCTCTTTAACTAATGGTGTTGGGAAAACTGAACAGCAGCATGCAAAGGAATGAAACTGGATCACTTTCTTACACCCTACACAAAAATAAACTCAAAATAGATGAAAGACCTAAATGTGAGATAGGAAACCATCAAAATTGTAGAGGAGAACACAGGCAGTAACCTCTTTGACATCAGCTATAGCAACTTCTTACTAGACATTTCTTCTGAGGCAAGGGAAACAAAAGCAAAAATAAACTATTGGGACTTCATCAAAATAAAAAGCTTCTGCACAGTGAAGGAAACAATCAACAAAACTAAAAGACAACCTTCAGAATGAGAGAAGATATATGCAAATCACATATCTGATAAAGGGTTAGCATCCAAAATCTATAAAGAACTTATCAAGCTCAACACCCAAGAACCAAATAAACCAGTTAAAAAATGAGCAGAAGACATGAACAGACATTTCTCCAAAGAAGACATCCAGATGGCTAACAGACACATGAAGAGATGCTCAACATCACTCAACGTCAGGGAAATACAAATCAAAACTATAATGAGATATCACCTCACACCTGTCAGAATGTCTAAAATCAACAACACAGGAAACAACAGATGTTGGCAAGGATATGCAGAAAGGGGAATCTTACATTGTTGGTGGGAATGCAAACTGGTGCAGCCACCCTGGAAAACAATATGGAGTTTCCTCAAAAAGTTAAAAATAGAAATGCCCTACAACACAGTAATTGCACTACTAGCTATTTACCCAAAGGATATAAAAATACTGATTCAAAGGGATATATGCACCTTGATGGTTTATAGCAGCATTATCAACAATAGCCAAATTATGGAAAGAGCCCAAGTGTCCAACTGATGAATATATAAAGATGTGGTAATGCATATACAATGGAATATTACTCAGCCATAAAAAAGAATGAAATCTTGCCATTTACAATGACATGGATGGAGCTAGAGAGTATTATGCTAATCGAAGTCAGTCAGAGAAAGACAAATACATATGATTTCGCTCATATGTGGAATTTAAGAAACAAAACAAAGGAACATGGGGGAAAAAAGAGAGGCAAACCATAGAATTCTCTTAACTATAGAAAACTGAGGGTTGCTGAAGGGGAGGGTGGGTATGGGCTAAATGGGTGATGGGGATTAAGGAGGGCACTGGTTGTGATAAGCACCAGGTGTTGTATGTAAGTGATGAATCACTAAATTCTGCACCTGAAACTAATATTACACTATTTGTTAACTGAAATTTAAATAAAAACTTAAAACTTTAAAAAAGGTAAAAAGGAAAATAAGTAAATAAATAAAAACCTCTCTGTGGCTCCTAACATGATGAAATTGCCCACCCCATTAATCAAGATTTTCAAATTTGTAAAACATGCCTGGAGACATTTTCCTGGTGTTTAACACTGACGTTTAACGTTTAATGCTGATTTGCAAAGTCTCCAAGTAAAATCAAAGTTTACCCGGATTTCAATAATTTCATAATGCAACATGTGGTAGGCATTTAATGTTTCATTTGCTAATGGCACTGTTCTGGGAACTCACATTTTTTTCAGGTATCTTGTTCCAATATTTTGTTGCCACTTTCTCTCATCTCCAAAGTTTCCCTGTTTTCCTCTGAACTTGAAGCCATAAAATAAAATATTGTGAATTTTGCTTGTAAATCATTAAACTAACATTCAGTAAAATGGAAAATTTCTTCAAGCAACAAGGGAAACAATTACAGATGACTGGGAAAACCCCTCTGATATCACACATAACTTTCAGTGTTCCATTTTAAGACCAAAGTTTTCACGTAGCTTCGTAGTTTTTATTTGTCTTTCTCCTTGACACTCTTATCGGTGTTTCCTAAACTTGTCTAATGATACAGATCATTTTGGGTGCTTATAAAAAATGCCAAATCCCAAAACCCTCCTCTGGAGATTCTGATTCAGTAAGTCCAGGGTGGGACCCACGACTCTGTAACTACCTGCCTGTTTGTCTCAGGTGATTCTGCATGAAGCTAAGTTAACCTGCAGATACGACAGGAGAACAGCAGATACAGCTCTTTCCAACTCTCCCATGCCTCACTTCCTCTTGCAACCATTCCAGGCTCTCCCTGCATTCTCCCTGGACTTTGGTACCTGCTCTCGGTCTTGCTATTCAAACTGTGCTCCTCGATCAGCCCAGCAGCAGCTTCACCTGGGAGCTTGAGAGAAGCAGGATCTCAGGCTCCACCACAGACCTTCAGAATATGCACTTCAACAAGATCCCCAGGTGATATATATATATCTCCACTGAAGAGTAAGGAGCACTGAGGGAGAAGTGTTTCCCAAACATTTTGGTAAACACCGAAATCATGTGGGGCCTTCTTAAACATACAGCTGCCAGGTTCCACCCCAGACAAGGGGGTGATCCTGATGCATATCAAAATTTAAGAAACACTACATCTGAAATTAATATTACACTGTATGTTAACTAACTGGAATTTAAATTAAAACTTTGTTTAAAATTCATTTAAAAAAAAAAAAAGAAACACTGCCCAAATGGCTTCTGCTCACAATTTTAACTTTGGCTGAGACCAGACTGTAATTTTTTTTTTATTTGTCAAGGAAAAGGGGAAATTTTAAATGTGTTCCTAAGCACTAAAGAAGTTATCGAATATAGTTTCTTCATCCTAGTGTAACAGAAACCTGGTTGAAACTTGGTGTGGCTGGCACAACACACTGGGCACCAAGGGCTCCATCACCCATATCCCAGTTGCGCCTTAGGCCAACTGTCTGAATACCCAAGCTGAAGGGCCTCTGGCCAGGCTTCACTGTGAGGTCTGATGAGATTCTCAATACCTCCTTTTTCTCTTTGTTGAGTCTCCCCATACACCTCCAGGTTAGGCAGGTGTACCCCTTGGCTTCTCTGTCCCTTTGTTCCTTTCATGAGAGTCCCAAGCACCCTTTCCAAACTTTCCGCACCAGAAGCTGAGCAGATGCTTCCTCTGATCTTCCTGAAAGTGCCTCCACCTTTATAGTCCTGTCTTCTTCCCCAGACACTTCCATACTCTCTCCCTGTCCCCCCCCACCCCCCTCTCTCATCATATGGCCTTCAGGTAGCTAACACCCATATAGCACTTTCTACATGCCAAGCACTGCCCTTTGCCATTCACTTATATTAACTCATTAGTCTTAACAACAACCCTACAAAGTAGGTATGATTATTATCCTTCAACAGATAAGCACACTGAGAAACAGCAATTCATTAACTTGCCCATATTAAGTTTCTAGAGCTGGTAAGGCAGACAGCCAGATTCAAAACTAGCTTGTTTGACTCCAGAGTCCACTCTTCAGCCCATACATTCTAATGCCCCCAAGGCCCACTCCATCTTCGTGGAGTCTCTGCCTCACATCACTGACTAACCTCCAAAGCTAGAACAGTACATGTTTCCCCCTTTTCCTGACTTGAGAAATATCTACTGAGTTCCTCTCCTCTTTTTTTCTTAAGTTTTTATTTAAATTCCAGTTAGCTAACACACAGTGTAATACTAGTTTCAGGTATACAAGACAGTGATACAACACCCCAATACTCAACACAAGTATCCTTCTTAATCCCCATCACCTGTTTAACCCATCCTCTCACCCACCTCTCTACTGCTAACCACCAGTTTGTTCTCTATAGCTAAGAGTCTGTTTCTTGGTTTGCCTCTTTCTCTCTCTCTTTTTCCCCCTTTGCTCATTTGTTTTGTTTCTTAAATTCCACATATGAGTGAAATCATGTATTTGTCTTTCTCTAATTTATTTTGCTTAGCATGATACTCTCTAGCTCCATCCATGTCATTACAAACAGCATGGTTTCAGTCTTTTTTGTGGCTGAATAATATTCCTTTGTGTGTGTGTGCGCACGCGCGCACGCGTGAGCATCACATCTTTATCCATTCATCAGTCGATGGACTGATACGCGAATTCAGTAATCACGAGATATAAAATCAATGTGTTGCATTTCTATACACCAATAATGAAGCAGCAGAAAGAGAAATTAAGGACTCAATTCCATTTACAACAGCACCAAAAAAAATAAGATATCTAGGAACAAACCTAACCAAAGAGGTAAAAGATCTGTACTCTGAAAACAATAAAAACACTGATGAAAAAAATTGAAGGTGACACAAACAAATGTTTGAAAGATACTCCATGCTCATGAGTTGGAAGAACAAATATTGTTAAAATGTCTATACTACCCAAAGCAATCTACACCTTTAATGCAATCCCTATCAAAATACTACCAACATCTTTCACAGAGCTAAAACAAACAATCCTAAAATTTGTATGAAAAGAAGAACCCAGAAAGATAGGGCTGAAAAGTGGGCTGAAAGCTTGGGGGTGGAAGGACCTTTGTGGGTTTCCTGGTAGCTTCTTGGAGAAAGGAGGTTGTGAACTGGACGCTCTTTAGAGGTTGTATGAGGATACATTTGTCCTTCACTAGGTGGGAAGACCAAAGCAACCACCCTGGGCCAAGATGTAGGCATAAGGAAGTACACAGACCTGCCCACCTGGAGCCAGGGTTCCTGCAGGGGAGCAGAAGGAAAGTTGGAAAGCAGACTGAAGCAGATTGGGGGTGACATGTCTCCTCATGAGTGAAGGACCAGGACCGGAGGGAGGTGGGGACTCTGTGCCGGGGAAGCTATGCCAACCAAACCAATGATGTCAGACGGTCTTGTGATGTAGGGATACAGAAATTCTTCTCTGAAAACACAACTTCCCTTCATTTCTTAGGAAAGTTTGTTTTTAAAAATATCCAATATTTCTTGGCCAAAGTAAGGAAAAGAAGGACAAGTTCATAGGGTATAGCATAGTGACTAAGAACACGATTTCTGTATTAGACTACCTGGGTTCAAATCCTGACTCCATCAATGACTGTGTGACTTGGAACAAGTTCTTTATTTACCCTGTGCCTCAGGTTTGGCTTCTACAAGAATTTGGGGGATGATAATAGCTCTCATCTTGAGAAATAGTGTGAACGTTAAATAAAATAAGACAGATAAAGCTCTTAGAATGATGCCTGGTATATAATAAGCATTCATTAGATGTTAACTTTTACTATTGGGTAAAAAGGAGAAGCCCTTGCAGAAGTGGGTCCCAATGGGACACCTGGGTGGCTCAGTCTGTTACGCTTCTGCCTTTGGCTCAGGTCATGATCCCAGAGTCCTGGGATCAAGTTCCATATTGGACTCCTTGCTCAGCGGGGAGCCTGCCTCTCCCTCTGCCTGTCATTCCTCCTGCTTGTGCTCTCCATCTCTCTCTCTCTCTCTCTCTGGCAAATAAATAAATAAAATCTTTAAAAAAAAAAAAAGAAAAAGAAAAGAAGTGGGTCTCAACTTTAATGTGTAAGAATCTTATCTAAATACAGATGTCAAGGGAATCCAGATTTGATATGAGGAAACCTACATTTTTAGTGCCACTCTGGGTGCCACAGATGCAGGTGGTCTGAGAGTACTCTGTTAGGAACCCTCCCCTCAGGGCTACCTGTAATGGTGGCAACTCCCCAGCCCAATCAAAAACCCATAGGCAATTTGTAAGGACAAATCCCAAAAGGAGGAGAGCTGGAGACAGTGGTGGTGCTGCTCTTCCAGACCAGAGCTTTCCTTTTACACTTGTGCTAGTCCTATTCTTCAAGCACCTACCAGAACATGGCCTTGCACAGAGCAACAGGAGTTTGACAAGGGTACCTCAGTACCATTCATACCCAGCATCTTCCATTCTGAAAGAGGCTTTTTGCGAGGACTTCCCCTGATTTAATAGCTTTTCTGTTCCTCTACTCTGAATGCACTGGTTTTAAAGAGGGCTCAGAGATTTATGCTGTCCCAGTTTGGAATTGACATTCCATTCACAGGCTTGGGAAATTCTTCTGTAGTGCACTGAGAAGAAATGGCAGAGCTTTCTTGAGCACTTTGAGCAGCAAGGCAACTCTCCAGATGTACCCTCCAGTTCCTCCAGAACACCAGGAGCAGCCCTGGATTCCAAACAATAGTAGGCTGAGACCCAAAAATGCTCTTTGTGGTCTTGGATCCTTCCGAGCCCCATCCCAGACTGAAGAAAATTCAGAATTGTGCCTAAAATTTCCTTTGAAGTCTCATCTCACAATGTCCTAAGTAAACACTTAGCCTCCCACTCACTTAGCAATGACACAGCACTTGAGAATTACAAAGTGCATGAAGGACACATGGTTTTGTTGCTCTGTGGGCTCCATACTGGAATTACCTCCCTAAGAACCACATATACAAAAATGATTTGCTGGGGAGAGGAGGAAGGAGTGCACTTCCCTTTCATGCTAGAAGGCCCCACAGCTAGAGTCTCCTTCCCTGTGTTCCTTCTGTGCTCCTTGCCACAGGATTTGAAATTATGGCAAAATTATCCTACTGAGTTTTATTTTTATTTTTCCAGGTAACTGAAATGCTGCATGGACCATTTTCCTCATACCATCATTATGCCAACCATTTAGCTATCTTCTTTTAAACTGCATACCTGGGGCACCTAGGTGGCTCAGTCAGTTAGGCATCCGACTCATGATTTCAGGTCAGGTCATGAGCTCAGAGTTGTGGGATTGAGCCCCACATCAGGCTCCCTGCCCAGTGGGGAGTCTGTTTAAGTTTCTCTCCCTCTGCTCCTCCCCCTGCTTGTACTGTCTCCCTCTCTCAAATAAATAAATCTTAAAAAATAAAATAAAATGAAATAAAAAATAAATTGCATTCCTGTCTTGTCTTCTCTGGAGTAAGATTGAAGAAACATGGGCTTTAAAGTCTGACAGATCTAGTTTGAGCTTGGCCCTGCCACCTGACACCTGTGTGAATATAGGCAAGTTACTTAACTTCTGTTTATCTTGGTTTCCTTATTTGTAAAATTAAACTGATATGGAAGCTACTTTGGAGGTTTTTCAGTAGAAAGTATGTACAACTATTACAATCCTTGTTTCTACAACTGGTCCATCATAGGTATCTATAACTTCTTCCATTATCCATTCCATTGCTCCTGTCCCTCAGCCAGCCCCTCAGCTAGAAATGTTTCTTGATCTAATAGGATAATTCAAAGTTTCATTCCCAAAGAGTCTGAGTCACTAGTCTGTACTGGGTTGCTATAGTCTGCCATTAATTTTTACTACTGGGCATTGAGATGCCCTAGAGAACCTCTAAGATTCCTGATATACTCCTTCTTACTCACATTGTATAGCAACAACCCTGTTCCCCCTTAAAAATCAGGATCAATAACTCCATACAGTACAGTAATCCTCTTCTTTGTCTGTTGTTTCAGTGACAAGATGAATCCAAAGAGACCAAGTGGCATTTTCAACTTCTAGCTTAATTGAGCCATTGTGTGTCCAGTAGTGGAAATAAGCCTCCATTGGAAATTAAACTTAAGACTTCTAAATGAATAGAGTCCAAAGTTGCAGAAATGGGAAGCAAAATGTATATTACTAGGTATAATAGAGAGAGGAGCCAGGCCACTTCCTCCCTTTTATGGACTATGGAATAATGGTAGAAAATGGAAGAAACATCACCTTATATAACTTACTGGTTCAGAGCATATACTATATCTTACAGGACAGCCCTAACCCATCAGGTGTTTTCTTCTTGTGGACACATAAATGAGTAAACAATAGATAATTCTTTCCTTCCAGTCTTTCCAGTATGCCCATCAGTGGAACTATAATGATGTACCTGGTACCAGCATATCATGTGGAATATTCTTTAAGCCAGTTTCTTCTCCTTCATTAATTGGTCAAAAGGAACTGCCCAGGGGGCGCCTGGGTGGCTCAGTTGGTTAAGCGACTGCCTTCGGCTCAGGTCATGATCCCAGGGTCCTGGGATCGAGCCCCGCATCGGGCTCCCTGCTCAGCTGGAAGCCTGCTTCTCCCTCACCCACTCCCCCTACTTGTGTTCCCCCTCATGCTGTCTCTCTCTCTCTCTCTCTCTGTCAATTAAATAAATAAATAAAATCTTTAAAAAAAAAAAAAAAAGGAACTCCCCAGGAGTCTGAGCTACTTGCACAATTTATTTGTACCTTTAGTACTTGTTCAAGCCTGATTTTGTAGGTAGATAGATATAGATAATTTGTATTATACATTTATATTACATATTATAATGCATGTTATAATGCGTATATATAATATATATATTATAATGTAATATAACATTATATATTATAATACCAATATAATATTTAACATCATATATTATAATATAGTATCACACCTATATGCGTGTGTAACACATGTGCGTGCATGCTAAGGTCCCTACCAGATACTTTGGGCATTATTGGACCAGCTGGATCATAAGGTCCAAGTAGCAAAGCAGCTTATGCTTATGGATTACTTAATAAATAAGTTAGAGCAGTAAACACAAATAAGATATCCCATTGAGTGCTATGCCTCTTTCTTAGTAACAGGACTCAAGACGCAGCAATGTGTCTTTCACTTTGAAAGAAATGATCTCCATAAACCCCAGACCACAGAATTCCTAGAAATTTCACTAGTGCAGTCAATTTATATCCCCCCCTCTGGCATGTATATGTCTAGCAAAGATACCTAGCATATTTGCTAGTTTCTGTTTACTAGGTCCATCAACACATGTTATCAGTGTAGTGGAGAGCATGATATTCTATAGAAAATTGACATGTTCAAGGTCTCTGCAGATTCGATTTTGACAGTTGACCCAGCCCTTGCATAAAACAGTAAAACCAAACTGTTGTCCCGACAACATAAAAAAGCCAAAATAATTACCTACTTCTTGTGTTCTTTTCTGTTGATTTAGAGAATAAAGCACATCCCAGAATTAAAGCTATACATCAGGTACCAGAGACTGATGTTGGCACTATTCTCTACCATGTCTCCAAAGACTTCTAACTGGCCTTTCCAATGATAATAGTACCTTTGCACAAGTCAGATACCCATTGTTGGGACTCTCCCAGTAGCCAAGAATATCTATTCCATCTATGAAACAGAAAATAATTGCTGAGTAGGTTCATAGGTCCACTTGGCCCAGTATTATAGGCAAAATTTCTAAAATGGTCCCCCAAAGATGTTCCACTCTAATCCCAGGAACCTGTGGATATGATGAGTTATCATCTTCATGATTATGATAGTTACATGGCAGAACTGGCTTTAAGACAAGAATAGTATCTGGCTGAACCTAATCTAATCACACGAGCCCTTAAAAGCAGAGCACTTTCTCCAGCTGGCGGCATAAGAAAAAGTCAGAGAGATTCAATGTGTGAGAAGAACTCGATGTGCCATTCCTGGCTTTGAATATGGAAAGGGGTAGTCACGTGCAAAGGAATGCAGGCAACCTCTGGGAACAGAGGAGAACCTCCCTGGCCAACAGCCAGCAAGGAAACTGAGATCTCAGTCCTGCAAGAACAAGGAACTGAATTCTGCCAACAACTTGATGAGTTTTGCACTGGGTTTATCCATAGAGCCTTCAAATAAGAGTCTAGTCTACATGATATCTTTGACCTTGGAAAACCCTAAAGTGAGATTCCAGCCAAGCCTACACAGACAGCTGATTTACAGAACTGTGAGCTAATAAATGAGTGTCATTTTAAGCCACTCAGTTTGTGGTAATTTGATATACAGCATAGAAAACTAATACACTACCCACTGTGAGCAGGACTCAGGTGAAAACTCTATTTATCATCTGACACCTATAAACCCTACTCTGACAGACCACAGTAGCATTTTTGGTCGTCAGGGATTAGCGTCGCTTCAGAGTCACTGTACAATAACCCCTGAAAAGTTTAAGTATTTCCCATTTTCCAGTTCATAAACCCTTTAGGGAAAAGCTAAGAGAAAGATTTAGAGTACATACTTGTAGGTGTGTTGCAGGATCCTTCATGTTCTTCACTTCATTCAAGGGGCTCCTCTTTGAGAGCTGGCTTAGATCTTGGAATTAAGTGATAGATTGTGACTACATAAATTATTTCTCTGTTCACCAGAACTAGAATTGTTTTGATGATACATAGTAAATAAAACTTTAGGAGGTCATTGTATTTGTTTCCTATTGCTGCTATAATAAATAACTGCATACTTAGTGGCTTAACACAAATTTGTTATATTACACTTCTGAAGGTCAAAAATCTGAAAATGTGTTTTGCAAGGCTGTAATCAAGTGTCAGCAAGACTGCATTCCTTCCGCAGACTGATACAAATTGGTAAAATCTTATAATTCTCCTCCAAATGTCAGACATTATTACCTGTCCCCTGAAATCCTTGATGATCTAACTCTGGCTATGGGTCTGGAGTAATAAAAGGTGTTAGGATGAGTCTTGAGATGAATAAGCATCCCTGTGAAATAACTATAAATGAGGTCATGACAGAGACTTCAAGCAATGGAAGTTATTACAAGAACTCAGATCACTAAAATCCACCTAGATTTCTCTATTTCATTTATTAGGATCCCATTCTTTACAATGCCCCAACTTTTACAAAAAAAAAAAAATCTAGTGAGCCCTGAAGCCAAATTTCCTTTAATTCTGCAATCCACAGCATCAAATTATGAGTCTGATTTTTTTGATACATTAACGATGGCTATGAATACAAGAAATAAAAGGTTCTTTTAAGGCAGTCATAAAAGCTCTGTTTTTCTGACTATGCTTTCAGCCAAGAAAATTAGGTCCTGAGTTGAAAATTTTTCTTTTTAAATGTTCTCCAATGTAGTCAGAAGCAGTTATCCCACTCCATAGTCCTTGTGTTCCTCATATCCATGATAATACTCTATTGAAGCAGGACTTGGTCCCCCAAAGCCTTGCCTTCAACAGACATTTTTTTATAGACAACTACAGTTAGTAATTTAAGTAGATGTTTTGCCGCTATATGCCAATATCTGTGCTTCACCAATGGATGTGGTCATTACTGCTTCAAACCTAACCAGTTCTAATCTCCAAATGACTCTTTATCAATTTAAGCCATAGAGATTGGGGACTGTTTATTCTAGTAACATAATCTAACCTATTATGACTGATACATATATTGATAACAGAAGGGGTAAGGGATATCGCTAACCAATAATCTAAAATCTGTGGCCCTGGCTAAAAAATCACACCATGGGAAGAGAGGAAATGGATACTGGAGGCTGGAGAGATAGCAATTCAAGTTATCCAGTGACAAATCATTTGGTAAGACTGTAGCTAACAGTAAGCTGGGAGGAGGCAACTATGTACTCAGTGAACTTGTACACAGAATTTGAAAACAGAACAAGAGTTGTGTGTATCACTGCATTTGGCAAAGAATTACAAAAAAGAAATGAGCTCATAAAGCATTTGGCTTTTGTTTGTTTGCAAACCATAACAAAAAGAATATGGGGTCTAGCAGGACTGGAAGAGGCAACTGCTGCCCAACGCCAACAGGAAAGACATATTTGAGAAACAAGTTAATTAAAATCAGGCTTAAAGAAAGAAGCGAATCAAGAGCCATTATATCTACAGTTAACACCTGTGAGTGAATTAAGTCATCTCAAACAAACAAAAAATCCTATTAAAGTGTTCCACCAATGAAATTCTTTCAATTAGACAAAACAACTCAGGAAAAAGGTGCTAAAAGTGTGGTTGTCCCACTACAGTCCAATAAGCCATCAAGGCATCTGCAATTACAGTTAAGTCAAGAGAGAGATCAGGATGAGAAAGCAAATACAGAAAATCTGAGGACTGTGTCTTAAAAAAAAATGTGGATGTGACTATTTGACACATGGAACTGATTTTAATCATGCTAATAAAGAGGCTCCTAAGATTTTGAGATAACTGAATGACCCAAGAAAGCATGGGCTAGGACTAAAAGAGTCTTTGTTCAAAACTTAAAACAACCCTTGGATTCCAAATATGACATCATATTTGGACAGCCCAAGTGGTCCAAGAAAAAACTGTCCCAATGCTCATTTCATGTGTGGCCATGAGAATTAACCATCCTCTTTGATGCTGTGAAAACACTACTTTTACACCTCTCCTGTATTACAGTCATGTATGTACATGCATGTCCCCCATCTAAACTGAGTTCCTTGAGGGTAAGTGCAAACTCTCATTTATCTACATGTCTTTAGGTAAAGGGCTCTCAAAAATATCTACCTAGGTGGATTTCAGAATCGCTACAGATCAATATCTACTGTTTCTTTTTTTTTTTTTTCCCTTTCAGAATGGAAATGTTTATTCTGGTGACCCTATCCCTGTTACACCACTGGACACCGGCTAAGTTGCAAGGGAAGATAACTTGTATTTTAAGTTCATAAATCTCACAATCAAGAGCCACTACATGTAGAGACTCTAGTCATCACACAGGGATCCTTGGGTTTGGGGTCATCTCCCGTGTGGAGGGGATGGAAGCATTCTGGGTATGGGAAGGAGTGTGAACCAAGGATTTAGCATCCAGAAAGTGAGCTATAGTGGATATCAATTTATTCTCCTAAATTTCTATCTCTCCTCCTTCAATATATATGATAGGATTGACCATGTGACTGGTTCTGGCAATAATTTGGGAGCATATGTAATATAGGGCATTGATTTGGGAGCTGGAATATTTAATTGCTTGCCAGTGTGAAACACTGTTTCAGCAACTGGCAACATTCCAAATGATGGAGCTCCCGTAGCCTGGGTTCCTGAGTGGGGGCAATATAAGATGGAGCCCCTTGTCAACCTAAAATGGGTATGTTGTGCGAGCAAAAAATAAACCTGTTTTGTGGTGTTTTTGTTATCATCACCTTTATAGCATATCATGACTGAATTAGTATTCTTATGTGAGTTCTCCAAGTTATTTTGAAATCTTCTCAGTTTGTATCATTCAAAAATCTTCCTTGGAGGATGTCTACCCGCCCCCAATCTCCTATAAAAAAACAGAAATGCTCTGTGCCCCAATTCCAGCAGACAATGATCCTGTCCTGCCTATCCACCCTCAGTGATAGGCATGCACTATCTTGAGAGTATTGTGAAGTGCTTTCTAATGTGCAGCCAATCTGCCTCCCTATTATTTCTACCCTTCACTCTTTTTTAAAGAATTTTAATTCCAGTGTAATTAACATACAGTGTTAGATTAGTTTCAGACACACAATATAGTGATTCAACAATTATATATATTAGTACTCATCACAGTAAGTATGCTCTTAATCCCCTTCACCTATTTCACCCATCCCCCACCCACCTCCCCTCTGGTAATCATCTGTTTGTTCACTATAGTTAAGAGTCTGGTTTTTGGTTTGTCTTTTTTTTTTCCTCTTTGTTTTCTTTTTTAAATTCCACATATGAGTGAAATCATTGGGTATTGTCCTTCTCTGACTGACTTATTTTGCTTATTAGCATTATACATTCTAGCTCCATCCATGTCATTGCAAATGGGAAGATTTCATTCTTTTTTATGGCTTTGTAATATTTTATCCACTCATCTATCGAAGGACACTTGGGCTGCTTCCATAATCTGGCTCTTGTAAATAATGCTGCAAAAAACATAGGGGTGCATATATCTTTTTGAATTAATGTTTTCATATTCTTAGGGTAAATACCCAGTAATGCGATTACTGGGTCATGAGGTAGTTCTATTTAATTTTTTTGAGGAACGTCCATACTGTTTTCCACAGTGGCTGTACCAGTTTGCATTCCCACCAACAGTATATAAGGGTTCCTTTTTCTCCACATCCTTGCCAACACTTGTTTCTTGAGTTTTGTTGTTTTAGCCATTCTGACAGGTAATATCTCATTGTAGTTTTGATTTGCACTTCCCTGATGATGAGTGATGTAGAGCATCTTTTCATGTGTCTCTTGGCCATCTCTATGTCTTCTTTGGAGAAATGTCTGTTCAAGTCTTCTGCCCGTTTTTAATGGGATTATTTGGTTTGTTTCTTTTGTTTGGGTCTTTTTGTGGAGTTGAGTTGTATAAGTTCTTTAAAAATTTTGATACTAACCCTTTCTCAGATATGTCATTTGCAAATATCTTCTCCCATTCAGTAGGTTGCCTTTTAGGTTTTTTGGTTGCTTCCTTTGCTGTGCAGAAGCTTATTTTGATGTAGTCTCAATAGTTTATTTTTGCTTTTGTTTCCCTTGCCTCAAGAGACATATCTACAAAGATGTTGTTAGCTATAGCCAACGTCAAAGAAATTACTGCCTGTGTTCTCTTCTAGGATTTTTACCATTTCAGCTCTCACATTTAGGTTCTTAATCCATTTTGAGTTTATTTTTGTGTATGGTATAAGAAAGTGGTCCAGTTTCATTCTTTTGCATGGAGCTGTCCAGTTTTCCCAGTACCATTTGTTGAAGACTTTTTCCCATTGCATATTCTTTCCTGTTTTGTAGAAGACTAATTGATCATATAATTGTGGGTTTATTTCTGGGCTTTCTATTCTGTTCTATTGATCTATGTGTCTATTTTTGTGCCAGTACCATACTGTTTTGATTACTATAGCTTTATAATAAACTTGAAGTCTGGAATTGTGATACCTCCAGTTTTGTTCTTTGTTTTCAAGATTGCTTTGGATATTTGGGGTCTTTTGTGGTTCCATACAAATATTAAGATTATTTGTTCTAGTTCTGTGAAAGATGCTGGTGGTATTTTGATAGGGATTAAGTTAAATATGTAGATTGCTTTGAGTAGTATAAACATTTACAGTTTTACTTCATCCCTTCCAATTTAGATGACTTTATTTCTTTTCCTTGCCTAATTGCACTGGTTAGGACTCCAGTATTATGTTGAATAAAAGTGGTAAGAGAGACTTTGTAAATGTGATTAAGAATCTTGAAATGAGAGACACCTGGGTGGCTCAGTCAGTTAAGGAGCCAACTCTTGGTTTCTGCTCCCGTCATGATCTCAGGGTCCTGGGATCAAGCCCTGCATCAGGCTCCGTGCTCAACACAGAGTCTGCTAAAGTTTCTCTCCCTCTCCCTCTGCCCACCCCCACCCGGATTAGGACCTGGATAGCTCACAAGCTTGCTCTCTATCAAATAAATAAATACATCTTTTTAAAAAAAAAGAATCTTGAGATGAGATTATCCTGTATTATCCAGGTGAGCCCTACATGTAATCACATGTATCCTATGGAAGAGAGAAGGCAATGTGTTTCCACTCAGTAGAGTGTAAAGGACACAGAGAGAGACAGAAAGACAGGCAGACTGAGAGATTTCAGGATGCTACACTGTGGGCTTTGAAGATAGAGGAAAAGGCCATGAGCCAAGGAATACAAGCAATGCCACTGTAGAAGCTGGAGAAAGCCCAGGGAAACTGATTCCATGACCCTCTGCAGAGAGTGTAGTCCTGCCAACACCTTGGTTTGGGGTCAGTGAAACTGGTTTCAGAGTTCTGGAAGCCAGAAATATAAGACAATAAGTGTGTGTTGTTTTAAGCCACTAAGTTTGTGGGAATTTATTAAGTGGCAATACAAAAATTTTACAATGATCCAAGGATTCCATGTGTCTGACCTTCTGACACAGTCTGAACAACACTCTAAGCATCTGGAACAAACCAGTGCCACACTGGACACCCACCTACAACTGGTGGGAGCCACCACATCTTCCAAGAGCAGAAAGGGCATCTTTTTCCCTTTATTTCAGACATACAAGCAGTAATTTCCATTCTTACAGGAATAAGTCATAAATTAAAATTTGGTTATCTTAAATTCACATCATGTCTCTGGCTTTTTCATAGTACTGGCATGATTTCAAGTATTGACCAGCTATCAATATTCATTTTATTCAAACTATACACAATTTATTAATTTAGAAATTATCACACTTTTAATATCATTGTCAGGATATCGTTTTATGAAATCAAAGGAGCTATGGCATTCTGGAGAATGGGGACATATTAGAAAAGGTATACTATCCTTAATGGAGATTTAAGGAGAAAATGAAAAAACTTTCCTTAGAATGTATTACCACTAAATGAGATCTTTATAAGGTGGCATCACCATTATCTCACCCACTTCTGTTTCCCTGTTGTGTGGTGCTATGAAATGTAATCAGCCAAAAAGAAAGGGGCACTTTGCTACTGTCTACTCCTGACTCACTCCTCTTGGCATGCCTTGGCTTCAATATCTTTTCCTGGAACGTGGAGTCAACTGAAGTCATTCTTTTTTAGAAAGCTCCTCCAACTTGGTCAGATTCCAGTACTGATATTTATTAGCTATATGATTTGAGGCACATTATTTAAACTCTTTGAGTAGATAGAGAAAAGAGCACTTACCTTTCAGGTCAACTGGGAGTTTTAGGTGGATACATCTTGTTTAGCTCAATGCGTGTCACACAGTGAGCAATCTGGTAAATAGGGCCTGGAAAGAGATAGAAGATAAAGGGAATATATCTTCTATGTCCCCGGGTGTCTTTGTATCACAGCTGTCTAAATGCTGACTTGCTCCTGTCTCCCATTTGGAGAATCCCTGAAACCCTTTAGAACCAACCCCCACAGTGCACCTGTCTCCTTCCTGCCGCTCCCTCAACTCTTTCGTGGGTGTGAATATTTGAATACGTGATTCATCTTCCCGATTTGATTGAAAACTTCCCGAAAGGCAGAGAACACACTTTACATATTTGTGCGGTCTACGCACTAAGCGCAATGCAGGATGCACGCTATATTTGATTTTTATTTATCAGCTAAATGAATAAAAAAATATTATTCAATGGGGAAAGAGGGCTGCAACAGCTTGTTTTTGAAATGTATGGTTTGTTGTTGTTTTTTTCCAGGGGGGTTATGCATTGACACCTCAGTGCCAGGTTAAACTCACTAGACCAAAACCAGTTCTTGACATTATGGACCATCCTGAGTGGTAAGCACAATCTCTACAGCCAGTAGGACCTCTAAGTCCCTCATTTGGAAATCTAATTGGGTTAAATTCACAATTATCTGAATCAGTGTGCTTGTTTTGAGTTGAGAGAACAGGTGGCTCTCTGACACACTCTGCAGTGTTACTTACTCTAGCAATGGTGACTATAGGCCTCAGAGTCCCCCTCCAGGCTGGAAAACCTCTGTTTCCTGGTGAGGATTAGGCTTTGGAGGAGCAAAACATAACATTCAACCTGCCTCTGACTTCAGTTGACGATGCAAAATTGGACCATGGGAGTTGTTCTGTATGAGCACAAGCCTTCAGTGCATTTGAAGACATTGTCAAGTTGTGTCCAAAGAGGGGCCCTGGAGTATAGGCCTGTATTGTGCTGCACAACAGAAGCTTATAGAAAATAAAAAAGCCCCCTTGCTAATCGACATGCCATCCTGGGTTGCACACTCATTCATCCTTTTGGCAAACAACTTTTTAAAATAGAAGACAAAAAAATTATCACACTTTCACTTCAGAAAAGTATAATTTGACATGGAAATTTTCACCTGAGTCCCTTCATCTTCCCATGAAAGGCAACAACAGCTCCAGCTGCTGATTTCTCACTTAAAAATCTAGCAAGATCTAGCAGGCCTATTGTCTCCATGTCATTACTTTAGTTTTTCCTTTTTCATTAATTTCAGTATACTAGGCAGGGAAGGAACAAAAATGTACAAGGGGCACTTCTGATGTCAGCATGAGGCATCAATAAAATTTAGACTCCTGAGCAATAAACTGTAGAAGCTATAGGGAAGTCATATTTGAGGGCTTGCTCTCCCAAAGCTAATGACAATCATTGATTTTTTTAAACTGAATTTCAGAGATAAAGTCATTAAGATTTAGATCTTTGGCATTTTTGATGGCTAGCTCTTTGGAACACTTTGTCCACATCTGTAATATTAAGACTATAAAATAAATCTTCACTTAAAATGAGCATCATCGTGTACTTTGGTGAGGCCAGCAAGATCCCATTTTTAATGATATTACATCCTCTCTTAAAACTTAGCCATGACCTAGGTCCTCTGCCTTTTAGGAAATCTTTGTGTTCTTTTCTTACTCTAGGGTATTTCACTTACTGATTCTGAGACTTATTTCTCCATGTCTGTTTAGATGCATTTATGGAAAGTATGTCAATAAACAGAAAGTTTGGTTGCTTAATAAGAAGATAGTTCTGAACAACTGCATCAAGTATATGAATATGAAAATGCTGCCTTTAAATGCAACAAACTCTCAGCTGCTGAAAGGACTAGACTACTTAAGTAAGACTCAGGATCCATTTCTCGCAGTGCACCTGCAAATCACAGTAGGCAATAATGAGGTGATGTCTGAAGGACCCTAAAGTCCAGTGCACGAAACCATGCAACAAGGCAAACATGACTGAATGCACACTAACAAAGATCATATGTCAATTTGAGGAGTTTGTAAATTAAGCTTAATCTTTGTTGAACTCTTTTTATAAGGAAAAAAATTTTCTAAGTTTTATATTGACTCCTTGTTTTATTTTTTTATTTAAATTCAATTGAGTTAACATATAGTGTATTATTAGTCTCAGGGGTAGAATTTAGTGATTCATCAGTTGCATATAACACCCAGTGTTCATTACATTAAGTGCCCTCCTTAATGCCCATCACCCAGTTATCCTTTCCCCCCACCCACCTCCCCTCCAGCAACCCTCAGTTTGTTCAGAGACTCTGATGGTTTGCCTCCCTCCCAATTTCCATCTTATTTTATTTTTCCTTCCCTTCCCCTATGTTCATCTGTCTTGTTTCTTAAATTCCACATATGAATGAGACTGTATGGTATTTGTCTTTCTCTGACTGACTTATTTCACTTAGCATAATACCCTCTAGTTCCATCCATGGTGTTGCAAATGGCAAGATTTCATTCTTTTTGATGGCTGAGTTTTATATATATATATACACACACTCACACACACACACACACACACCCCACATCTTCTTTATCCATTCATCTGTCAATGGACATCTGGGCTCTTTCCATATTTTGGTTATTGTGGACATTGCTGCTATAAACATTGGGGTGCAGGTGCCCCTTCGAATCACTATTTTTAAGGAGCTTATTAAGTCGCTTAACCAAACTAATGGGAAAGCCTCCACTTTACTCATGGGTAGGGGGTGGATTCTTCAATCATTTCACCAGTAGCTAAGTTTCACCCATAGTAACATCTTCCAGGACATACAAGAGCCTAAGACCTGATCCTTAGCACCCTCAGCCACATCACACGTCCCTTCATCAGTCCCAAAGTTACAATGAAAAAGAAACTGACTTTTCTCTCCTTCCTTATTCCAATTATTCCTAACAAAACCCACAAATGTTGGGGCGCATGGGTGGCTCAGTTGTTAAGCATCTGCGTTCAGCTCAGGTCATGATCCCAGGGTGCTGGGATTGAGCCCTGCATCAGGCTCCTTGCTCCGCGGGGGCCTGCTTCTCCCTCTCCCACTCCCTGCTTGTGTTCCCTCTCTCGCTGTGTCTCTCTCTGTCAAATAAATAAATAAAATCTTTAAAAAAAAAAAAAAACACAAATGTGGCCTGGCTGTTACAAGTCCAAGTCTCTATGAGCAGAGGTACTGTATACGAGTAATTCCTCTTTCCTGATTTTCATTTTCTCCTCTCATTTTTTTATAAGCAGAGAAGCACTGTGAATTTATAAACATTATCCTTTGGAAGAATCTGTTATCTTCAGTGAATGGTTCATAGACAGGCTTTTTAGCAATATCAAACAACCTGCTGTTTTCTTTACTTTCCCTTGTAACCACTCACCAGTGTGATTGCAGCCATGAACAACAGCTGGAAAATAAAACCACTTTCTCAAAAAAGACATTAAGGACTTGTGAATAATCAACAACTATAGTTTGTAAGAAAAGTAGCCTCGCTGTCCTTCAGTTCCTATTCCAATCATTGTGCACCGATTTTTAATAATAAGTTCTGTTCTTTGTGATTTATTCCAAAATTATTTTTATTCATCATGTCCTGATTATTTCTCTCATAAGCTCAGCAAGCAAGATAAACTCCAACCATGAGGAGGAGAAAGGTGGTCAGAATCCAGACCTGCCCTTCACTCTCATGGGCTAGTTTATTTACTTCTGGGTGTTCTCATCCCCACACAGCCTTCTCCTTTCCTTTCCCTTCACCATTTCCCTAGATGAGGGAGAAGTAGCTCTCCAAGTGGCCATCCTCCAAGGATTCTTTTTCACTAAAAAATTCAACTTTATCTTGCTGCCCCACACCTTGACTTTGTTCGGGACCTCATCTTCTCATCACATCATCATCTCCCCTTCTGCATCCAGGTCCTAACATTCTTCCTTTCTCATATTGGAACCCTATAACCCATTCTACACACTGCAATCAGTTTAAGCATTCCACAGCCACAAACTCAGCATGTATGCCCCCTCCTTAAAGCCATCCAATGGATGGATCCCTGCTGCCTCCAGAATCAAGTCCAAATTCCTTTTTTTTTTTTTTAATATTTTATTTATTTGTCAGAGAGAGAGCGAGAGAGAGAGAGAGAGAGCATGCACACAAGCAGGGAGAGAAGCAGGCAGAGGGAGAAGCAGGCTCCCTGCTGAGCAGGAAGCCCGCATCGGGCTTCCTCAAGTCCAAATTCCTTACCGTGACTTATGTGACCCTTTGAGATCTAGCTCCTGCCTACCTTCCTTCACCACTCAGCCCCTCCTTGTTTCCCTTTGCATTCTTTGTCCCACTGAAGGATTTGCCTCCCAAACTCCCATCTCTGTTCCCCCCTTCTTTTCCATCATATTGCCAGTGTTGAAGAAGACAAAGAGCTAAAGATGTGTCTGAAGTTTCTAGCTTGACTCATAGAGTGGAGAGTGCCATTCATGGAAACATGGAGGAGAAAGTCCAGATTTAATATGAGAAGTTATTTTTGAGACATCTTAGTTTCAAGGTGCCTAAGGAAGAAATCACAGGTGGACATAGTGAGCATACGTTGGAAAGAAAGATATGAAGCTTAGGAGAAAGGTCAGCCTGGATGATAAAGATCAAGGATTCATCAGTCTGTAACTGGAAATAGAAGGCATGGAAGCCACCAGTAAAACTTGGACACAGGAGGAAATAATGCTAATGAAAGAACACTTGGGATGTGGGTGGAAAAACAAGAACCAGAGAATTGAGAAAAATCATTCAAGAGCTGGAACATATAAAAGGCAGAGGTCATAGTGATTATAAGCCTGTCAAATGCAGAAAGGTCCTATATGATGAGAAATAAGGAAAAGCTATTAAATGTGAGACTTAGGAAGTAACTAGTGGTTGTCTATCTGTTTAGGACCTTGCTCTTTAAGGATTTTCCATGTATTATCTCTCATAGTTACCACAACAACCCCAGAAAATATCCAGAAAGCTGCCCAGAGACAATGCTGCCCAAGTGGTATTTGAGATTAGGACTCAAAGTTTCTGACTCCTATATCAGTGCTTTTTCTACTACAGCACACTATGCCTTCAAGACACATTGGCAACGTAGGCATTTTTAAAAAATAAGAAGTACTCATAGACTAGTGGAGAAAACAGACATGAGGAGATCGCATTAAAGCGGTGAGTGTTACGAGAGGGATGTTAAGGGACCAGACATAAGCTGCCAAACCCAGCCTGGACTCCTGGAGGAGCTGAAGCCTGAGTGCAATTGGGAATGATGGGATGAGTCAGGCAGGGTGGAAGAAAGAGCCAGTAAAGGGCCTGGGAGGGCACTGGGGCAAAACTGTCAACAGAAACAAAGCAGGAACTTGGTCGGTGAGTGTGGAGAGTTGCAAGCAATGTGAAGCCAGGGAAGAGAGAGGGCTGTGGGAGAAGAGGAGTCAGCCTCTCTCACTGCTGCAGGGCCTCTCCAAACTTATCTCAGAGAAGAATGCTCCATGTCCCCCATATGTTGGCCACACTGAAGTCCATACAATTTCCAGGATTCTCCCTGTGTCTCCCACCCCTCTGCTCATGTCCTTATTATTATGGTTTCTTCACCCTCCCTCCTCAAAACTCCATGTCTGCTCTTAACAGTCATTCATCAGCCAAAGTTTAGCAGCATGGCCTCTTTGCCCTGGGGCCTCTCCAGATGATCCCAGTCAAAAGTACTCCCTCCTTCCCTCTCCAATCCCACTTTATAATTATTCAATAGCACCTTTCTTACTTGGTCTTATGTCATAGTTTCTCATGAGTAGATCTGTCTCTGTTCCCCTCTGCCCATCCCCCATCACTCCCACATACACACCCACACGTCATTATGGGTCCCTAAGAATCCAGGGCTCTCTGTTATTCACCTCTGCACTCCTCACAGGGCCTAACACAGATCTGGACACATGGCGGAGTCTCAAGAATATCTGGTAAACCGAAAGGCATCACGATCCATACGAAGAAAAAGACACAGACACAAAGAAATCAGCAAACCACAGACTATTACTGTGGGAAGGAAACTTAAAAGTCATCTCCCCTTATTTCATAGAAATAAGCCATCGCCTTATTTCATAAAAAAGGGCCTCAGGGTTAGATAGGCAGAAATGCAAGAGGTGTGGAGGTGTGGAGGACCATATAAATAATTGATGTCGTGTCAGCATGGAGGAGGCCAAGCATTATCTGAGAAGGTAGAACTTAACCAGATTTTGATGGAAGAGCATGAATAGGGCATTCCATGAAGGAAAGATGGAATCAGCAAAATGTGGCAATCAGAAAAAAACATGGTGTATTGAGGAAAATAATAACTAAGTCAGTATGGAGGGGCCAGAAGTTTCTTTAAGGAAAATAGTGGGAGATAAGGCTGGGAGGGTAGGTTGGGGTAAAAATCTAGGGCCGCTTAAAGGTCAGAGAATTCAGACTCTAACCTGAGACACTGAGATTCTCTTAAAAGTGCTTTAATATTGAGTTGACTTGAACAAGATGGTAATTTTGAAAGATGGACCAGGAAGGTGAGGGGACTGCACTGGAATCAGAATGACTCGTTAGGAAGTTGGAAATAATGAAGTCTAGACAGAGAGACTACAAAGGAAACCAAAAAGAGGAAAGAGACTGAATCACCATTAAAACTTGGGAAGGATGAGGTGAAAAGGGGGGAGATGAGGTGACAAAGGGAAACATCAAAAATGCTTTAAAGATTTCCAGCTTGCATGACTGGAAGGGTGAAGATCTGAGAGGGGGCAAGAAGGAAGGCAGAGAAAAATAAACTGTTAGATCTGGAGAATTCCTTACAGATTATCTTGTCCAAGTAGTGAGTTTTATAGATGATGACTCTAGGCAAAAGGTGGTGCTGGAGTTGAAACAGAAAAGCAAAGCTGGTGGCATCACAATTCTGGACTTCAAGCTCTATTGCAAAGCTGTAATCATCAAGACAGTATGGTACTGGCACAAAAACAGACACATAGATCAATGGAACAGAATAGAGAGCCCAGAAATGGACCCTCAACTCTATGGTCAACTCATCTTTGACAAAGCAGGAAAGAATGTCCAATGGAAAAAAGACAGTCTCTTCAACAAATGGTGTTGGGAAAATTGGACAGCCACATGCAGAAGAATGAAACTGGACCATTTCCTTACACCACACACAAAAATAGACTCAAAATAGATGAAAGATCTAAATGTGAGACAGGAGTCCATCAAAATCCTAGAGGAGAACACAGGCAGCAACCTCTTTGGCCTCAGCTGCAGCAGCTTCTTCCTAGAAACATCGCCAAAGGCAAGGGAAGCAAGGGCAAAAATGAACTATTGGGACTTCATCAAGATAAAAAGCTTTTGCACAGCAAAGGAAACAGTCAGCAAAACCAAAAGACAACTGACAGAATGGGAGAAGATATTTGCAAATGACATATCAGATAAAATCTATAAAGAACTTATCAAACTCAACACCCAAAGAACAAATAACCCAATCAAGAAATGGGCAGAAGATATGAACAGACATTTTTCCAAAGAAGACCTCCAAATGGCCAACAGACACATGAAAAAGTACTCAACATCACTCAGCATCAGGGAAATCCAAATCAAAACCTCAATGAGATACCACCTCACACCAGTCAGAATGGCTAAAATTAACAAGTCAGGAAATGACAGATGTTGGCGGGGATGTGGAGAAAGGGGAACCCTCCTACACTGTTGGTGGGAATGCAAGCTGGTGCAGCCACTCTGGAAAACAGTATGGAGAGTCCTCAAAATTTGAAAATAGAGCTACCATACGACCCAGCAATTGCACTACTGGGTATTTACCCCAAAGATACAAATGTAGTGAAAAGAAGGGTCATATGCACCCTAATGTTTATAGCAGCAATGTCCACAATAGCCAAACTATGGAAAGAGCCAAGATGTCCATCAACAGATGAATGGATAAAGAAGATGTGGTATATATATACAATGGAATATTATGCAGCCATCAAAAAAATGAAATCTTTTTTATTTAATTTAATTTATTTATTTGACAGAGAGAGACACAGCGAGAGAGGGAACACAAGCAGGGAGAGCTGGAGAGGGAGAAGCAGGCTTCCCACTGAGCAGGGAGCCCAATGCAGGGTTCGATCCCAGGACCCTGGGATCATGACCTGAGCAGAAGACAGATGCTTAACAATGGAGCCACCCAAGCACCCCCAAAAAAACAAAATCTTGTCATTTGCAATGACATGGATGGAACTAGAGGGTATTATGCTAAGCAAAAAATCAGAGGAAGACACGTATCATATGATCTCACTGATTTGAGGAATTCTTAATCTCAGGAAACAAACTGAGGGTTGCTGGAGTGGTGGGGTGTGGGAGGGATGGGGTGGCTGGATGATAGACATTGGGGAGGGTATGTGCTATGGTGAGCACTGTGAATTGTGTAAGACTGTTGAATCACAGACCTGTACCTCTGAAACAAATAATACATTATATGTTAAAAAAAAGAAGAAGAAGATAGTAGGAAGGGAAAAATGAAGGGGGAGAAATCAGAGGGGGAGACAAACCATGAGAGACTATGGACTCTGAGAAACAAACTGAGGGTTCTAGAAGGGAGAGGGGTGGGGGGATGGGTTATCCTGGTGATGGGTATTAAAGAGGGCACGTATTGAATGGAGCACTGGGTGTTATACACAAACAATGAATCGTGGAACACTACATCAAAAACTAATGATGTAATGTATGGTGATTAACATAACATAATAAAATTAAATTAAAAAAAAAAAAGGTGGTGCTGGAGTAAACAGGAGGACTTTGCTTTTAGTCAGAGTTCTTAGAACATGGCTCTCGCATCACATTAAAGGCCAGGAATGGAAACACCCAGGGATGGAGAACAGCACCAGCCCTAGGCAGAATCACATCTGGCCCCTGGGTGAGGTTCACCCTGCTTCTCCTTCTCCCTCTGTGCTGCCCAGGATCTGCCCTGGGCATGGAATCATCTTCTTCCCTTGGATCTCCATGGCTTCCTTCATTCTCTGCCTGTAGTCACCTCTTACCTCAGTCTAAGCCTTTTACTCTGGCCCCAGATTTCATCACACCTGCTTAGACCACCCTGAGCAGATACATGCTAGCTCCACGACTCTCCTTTCTTCCTTCATCCACTCCTTCCCATTCATTCCTTCAACATTTTTATAAATCCTAGAAATACAATGGTAAGCAAGACATGGTTACTGACCTCATAGGGTTTATATTCTATAATTGAAGGCAGGTTATCCCTTCAAAAAAGGGCTGAGATGAAAAATAATGGAGGCTTATAATCTATGTGGAGAATCAGAGTAGCCAGAGAAGGTACTTTCAGTACATGTCACCTGAGTTGAGACCTGCAGGATGAGGAGACCGTAGTCCGGCCATATGCAAAGGTCCCAAGACTTGATACACTCAAGCAACTGAAAGGAGCCCAGAGAGACTGAAGCACAGTGAGTAAGGGGGAGATTGACACAGGCAGGAAACCAGGTGATAAGGAGAACTCTTTAAGAAAAAAAAATACATTTTTTAGCCTTTGTATACTTTATTTCACTGAGTCCTCACAATCACCTTGTGATTTAAATAATAGTATTCACACTTTATGGATGAGAAAACAGAGATTTGGAGATGTTACTCAGTTTATACTAAATGATAGAGCTGGGATTTGATCCCAAGTCTGGAGGATTCCAGTGCAAGCATCTCTTTTTTACAGTATTTTGTATCTCCGTAAGTGGACAGGTTTAGTTATTGAGAAATGCCCCCCAAAAAAGTGTTGTTAAAGGATCTGCTTCTTTTTTTATATAATTTTTTATTATATTATATTATATGCAAACAATGAATCATGGAACACTACGTCAAAAACTAATGATGTACTGTATGGTGACTAACTAAAAAAATACATTTTTAATACAGAATTAGGTACAAAAGTAAGTTGGTTTAGGATAAGAAAATAAATCCCACAAATTACAAATTTGTAAACATTTACAAGAACTAAAAGTTTAAAATTATTAAATCTTTCTAGTGATTTGAACCTTTTATCATTATGTAGTGACCCACTCTAAAAATGGTCTCTTTTTTTTTTTAAGGGTTTTTTTTTATTTATTTGACACACAGAGAGAGAGAGAGAGCATAAGCACAAGCAGGGGGAGGTGCAGAGGGAGAAGCAGGCTCCCCACTGAGCAAGGAGCCCGATGCAGGGCTCCATCCCAGGACCCTGGGATCACGACCTGAGCCAAAGGCAGAAGCTTAACCAACTGAGCCACCCAGGTGCCCCCAATGCTCTCTATCTTAAAGTCCACTTGCCTGATAATAGCTACACCAGTGTTCTTGTAGTTTTTCCCATGGTATCTTTGTTCACTTATTTTCAACCTTTTTAAAACCTTGTGTTTTTAATCTTTCTCTTATAAACAACCTATAGTGGATATTTCTTAAATTCTATCTAGAAAAACTTTCATCTTTTAACTGGAACACTTGGTCCCTTTAGGTCCTAGCGCTAGCCCAGTTGGATTTAAACCTATCATTTTCTTGTATCCTTCTATTTAAGCCACCTGTTCTTTGTTCCTAAGGCTCTCCTTTCATGCCTTCCTTTGAATTAATTATTTTTTATCATTCTGTTTTCCATCTATCAGTGTGCAAGTTACACACACATTTTTCACTCTCTTAATGTTTATCTTAATGTAAAGATAACCTCCTTTGGTGGTTAAGCATCTCCCTTTGGCTCAGGTCATGATCCCAGGGTCCTGAGATAGAGCCCCGCATTGGGTTCCCTGCTTAGCCAGGAGCCTGCTTCTCCCTCTCCCACTCCCCATGCTTGTGCTCGCTTGCTCTCTCTCTGTGTCAAATAAATAAATAAAATCCTTTTAAAAATTTGGTGAGGTCCAATTTATCTGTTTTTTTGTTATGCGTTTTGTGTCATATTTTAGAAATTATTGGCTAATCCAAGACCATGAAGAGTTACTCCTATTATTTCTAAGAGTTTTGTAGTTTTAGCTCTAACATTTAATTTTTATGATCCGTTTTGAGTTAACTCAGAGTATAAATTCATTCCTTTGCATGTGGATTTCCAATTGTCCCAGTAACATGTTTTGAAAAGATTATCCTTTTACCATTGAATTATTTTGATACTTTTGTCAAAAGTCAATTTACCAGAATGTAGGGTATTATTTCTGTATTTGCATTTCTATTCCATTGATCAACATGTCTATCCTCATTACTCAGCTTTGTAGTAATGTTTTAAATCAGAGAGTATGAGTCCTACAACTTTGTTCTTTTTCAAGTTTGTTTTGGTTATTATGAGCCCCTTGCGTTGCCATATGAATTGTTTTTTCATGTTTTTTTTTTAATTCCAGTGTAGTTAACATACAGTGTTATATTTGTTTCAAGTGTACAATATAGTAGTTCAACAATTCCATATATTATTCAGTGCGCATCAAGGTAAGTATACTCTTAATTATTCCCATATGAATTTTAAGATCAACTTGTCCATTTCTGGAAAAAAGCCAGCTAGGATTTGGATAGGGATTGTGTTGAATTTGTAGATAAATTTAAGGAATATTGATATCTTAACAACATTAAGTATTCCAATCCATGAACATGGAATATTTTTCCATTCACTTAAATTTTTTTCATTTCTTCAGCCCATGTTTTGCAGTTTTCAGTGTATGAATTTTGCACTTCTTTTGTTAAATTTGTATCTATTTTACTCTTTTTGATGCCATTATAAATTGAATTGTTTTCTCAATTTTATTTTCAGAATGCTCATTGTTAGTGTATGAAATGCAATTGATTTTTATGTATTGATCTTATATCCTGCAACCTTGATGAACTTGTTTAGTCCTAATAGTTTTTTTGTGGGTTCCTTAGGATTTTCTATACACAAGATCACTTTATCTATGGATAGAGATAATTTTACTTCTTCCTTTCCAATCCAGATGCTATTTATTTACTTATTTACTTACTTATCCTAATTGCCCTTGCTAGAACCTCTAGTACAACGATAAATAGGAGTGACAAGAGCAAATACACTTTTCGAAATTGTTCCTGATGTTGGAAGGGAAACATTGAGTTTCACTCTTTATAGTATCTAGCTCCCTGCTGGAATGTTCACATTTCAAATTTATCTCCATGAATTTAGTAAGTATAGTAGTTCTGTAGCCCATATCTGATAATTCTGAAACTGGTATCTCTGTGGTTTGTGTTTTTTTGCTGGTTCTGGCTTACATTGTTTTATCCATTGGTGTATCTCATTGTTTCTTTTTTTTTTTTTTTAAAGATTTTATTTATTTATTTGAGAGAGAGACCATGAGAGGGGTGAGGGTCAGAGGGAGAAGCAGACTCCCTGCTGAGCAGGGAGCCCGATGCGGGACTCGATCCTGGGACTCCAGGATCATGACCTGAGCCGAAGGCAGTCGCTTAACCAACTGAGCCACCCAGGCGCCCCTATGTATCTCATTGTTTCTGATAGTTTTCAGACCTTTTCTTTTTTTAATTATCTACAGAAATAATTTGAGACCTTAGATGACCTTAGATGGTCTTATCTCCTTCAGAGAGGTATTTTTGTTTTTTCTCCTTTTACCAGGTACCTGAGGGTCCTAGCTACTGGGAACCAAGGTTTTCTGAGTCACCAAGATGACCTCCCAAAGTAAAGTCATATCCCCATTCCCAAGGCACATCCTGTTGAGTTCTCAGGCCTGAGTAGGAAATGTTTCAAGTTTTTTTCCCCCTTGGAGGGTGCTGGACTCCAATCCTTGTCTCTGTCTTTCATCCTTTTCCCTGGAATGGTCACGTGCCCCCAGGGCAAGAACATTTTTGAACAGTGCAATTCTTCAGGGTCTCAACCTCCTGACTAACTCTTGTCCCCTTCCCACACTAAACTGCCAAAAATGTGGCTCTGCCCTGGAGGTGTCTATTGAACACCTCCAGGGCAGAAGCAGCTGAGGTTCATCTCTCAGAACTGTCTCATAATTATTGCTTTTCCTCATTGTTAATTTTTAAAAAATTATTTATTTATTTATTTATTTATTTGAGAGGCAGAATGAGAAAGAGAGCATGAGAGCATGGAGGGTCAGAGGGAGAAGCAGACACCCTGCTGAGCAGGGAGCCCGATGCGGGACTTGATCCTGGAACTCCGGGATCATGACCTGAGCTGAAGGCGGTCACTTAACCAACTGAGCCACCCAGGCGCCCCTCATTGTTACTTTAAGACTTTTTTGGGGGGTGCGCCTGGGTGGCTCGGTCATTAAGCGTCTGCCTTCGGCACAGGTCATGGCCCCAGGGTCCTGGGATTGAGCCCCACATTGGGCTCCCTGCTCGGCGGGAAGCCTGCTTCTCCCTCTCCCACTCCCCCTGCTTGTGTTCCCTCTCTTGCTGTGTCTCTTTGTCAAATAAATAAAATCTTAAAAAAAAAAAACTATATTTTTTTCTGTCCAGCTTTTTTAGTTGTCTTCAGAGGGAGGGATATTGCCAAAGCCAGATTCCTTGTCATTCTGGTAACATTGCTCTCCAAAAAGTAGATTAGAGGACATTTCTCTTTATAGATGTAGCCCATCTAATTAATGAAAAAGAAATAATAATTTGAATATCATTGTCTTATAACTCCTAATGAAGTAATGAATCTGAGTATTGAATTAATATCTGCTAATATGACAAAAAGAGGGACAACTAGACATCACAAGTCTCCTAGTGGAAAAACACAATGCCACTATGGGGTAGTCATCTCTAAAAACTCAAACCTTAATCTAGTCAAACCTCTAGATCTATCTACCAATCTATAAGAAATACTGAAGACAAAGGGACAGGTTTAAATATATCATAAAGATGCAATAAGAGATATGAAGGAGAAAGGGGTTCGGCAGGCTCAGAGGTGACCGTGAAGTTTGCTGTATTTAAAAAGACAGCGCAGGGGCGGAGCACGATGGCGGAGGAGTGGGAGACCTGGATTTCGTCTCCTCTCAGGAATTCAGCTGGATAGGGATCAAACCATTCTGAACACCTACAAACCCAACAGGAGATCAAAGAAAAGAAGAGCAACAACTTTCTGAACAGAAAAGCGACCACTTTCTGGAAGGTAGGACGTGCGGAGAAGTGAATCTGAGGCGATATTCGGGAGGATAGATGGCGGGGGAGGGGCCTCCATTGGCCGCTTCTGGCAAGTGATAGAACCACGGAGCACAAAATTGGAACTTTTAAAAGTCTGCTCCGCTGAGGGACGTCACTCTGGTGGCTAAGCGGGGGCTGGAACCCTCCGGGACAGTGTGGTCTCAGGGCCCTCAGGGTCACAGAAAGACCGGGGGTGCCTGAGGGCGGCAGAGCTCCCAGGTATCGGAGCAGGGAAGCCGGCTGCAGAGGCGGAGCCCAGGCGCAGGCTCTCAGCTCGGGGTGGCCATAAACCGTGATCCGCGGCACAGTCGGGCCACTGCTCCTCCAGCAGGGACCCAACAAGCGGCAGATCCGGGGAGACTCACCTTCCTCCCCCGGGAGGAGCCGCGCGGGAGGGCACCGCAGGGATCTGCTGGGTTTGGAGACTCCACCCCGGGTCAGGTGCCAGAGATAGAAACGCGCGGTCACAGGCTGGGCAAACACGGAGTGCGGCCGGAGACCGGGGAGACGGGAGTGACTGACGGCTTTTCTCTGGGGGCTCACTGAGGAGCGGGGCCCCGAGTTCTCGGCTCCTCGGGGCGGAGATTGGGAGGCCGTCATTTTCACTCTCCGCCTCCAAAGCTGTACGGAAAGCTCGCAGGGAACAAAAGCCCCGGAGAGCAAACCCGAGCGGATGACTTCGCCGGGAGGGGGCAAGGGCGGGGCAATTCTGCCTCCGGCGGAGACATTTGGAAACCACGGCAACAGGCCCCTCCCCAGAAGATCAGCGAGAACAGCCAGCCAAGACCAAGTTTACCGATCAATGAGAACGGCAAACTCCAGCGCTAGGGGAATACTGCACATAGAAATCATGGCTTTTTTACCATGATTCCTTAGTCTTTCAAAGTTAATTTTTTTTTAACTGTCTTTTTTTCTTTTTTTTTCTTTTTGAATTTTTCTTTTTCCCTTTTTCAACTAACATCTTATCAATCCCTTTTTTTAAAAAAAAACATTTTTATTTTTCATTTTTAGAGTCATATTCTATCCCTTCATAGTAGTTACCCATATTTTTGGCTTATATATATAAGTTGTTCTCTCTTTAAAATTTTGAGATAGTTTCTTCTAACAAATTAAAATATACCCTAAATCTCTAGTATATGGTGTTTTCTATTCCCCTGCCTGATCACATCCTCTCCCTTTTTTTTTCTTTTTTCTATTTTTAAATCCTCTTCTTTCTTTTTCCAAACAACTTCTTATCAATTCCTTTTATAAAATTTTTTATAATTTCCATCTTTACAGTTATATTCCATCCCTTCATCATATCAACCCTTATTTTTGTACATATATAAGTTTTTCTTTCTTTAAAATTTTGGGAGGCACTTTCTCCTAAAAGACCAAAATACACCCCAAATCTAGTGTGTGGCACTGATCTATATACCAGCCTGATCATATTTGATCACATTCTGGTTTTTTGTTGTTGTTGTTGTTGTTTTGTTTTGTTTGTTTTTGTTTTTATCTTTATCTTTATCTTTTTCTTTTTTTTTTTTCTTTTTTCTCTCTTTCCCTTTCTTTTCCCACTGCTTCAGGTCTTTTCTGATTTGTTTAGTGTATATTTTCTGGGGACGTTGTTACTCTGCTAGCATTTTGTTCTCTCATTAATCTATTCTCCTCTGCACAAAATGACAAGATGGAAAAAGTCACCTCAACAAAAAGAACAAGAGGTAGTACCGACTGCCAGGGACCTACTCAATACAGACATTAGTACGATGTCAGATCTAGAGTTCAGAATCATCACTTTAAAGATACTAGCTGGGCTTGAAAAAAATATGGAAGTTATTAGAGAAACCCTTTCTGGAGAAGTAAAAGAACTAAAATCCAACCAAGTAGAAATCAAAAAGGCTATTAATGAGGTGCAATCAAAAATGGAGGCGCTAACTGCTAGAATAAATGAGGCAGAAGAGAGAATCAGTAATATAGAAGATGAAATGATGGAAAATAAAGAAGCTGAGAAAAAGAGAGATAAACAACTACTGGATCACGAGGGCAGAATTCGAGAGATAAGCGATACCATAAGACGAAACAACATTAGAATAATTGGGATCCCAGAAGAAGAAGAAAGAGAGAGAGGGGCAGAAGGTATATTGGACCAAATTATAGCAGAGAACTTCCCTAATTTGGGGAAGGAAACAGGCATCAAAATCCAGGAAGCACAGACAACCCCTCTCAAAATCAATAAAAATAGGTCAACACCCCGACATCTAATAGTAAAACTTACGAGTCTCATAGACAAAGAGAAAATCCTGAAAGCAGCTCGGGAGAAGAGATCTGTAACCTACAATGGTAGAAACATTAGATTGGCAACACACCTATCCACAGAGACCTGGCAGGCCAGAAAGGACTGGCAGGATATATTCAGAGCACTAAATGAGAAAAATATTCAGCCAAGAATACTATATCCAGCTAGGCTGTCATTGAAAATTGAAGGAGAGATAAAAAGCTTCCAGGACAAACAAAAACTAAAGGAATTTGCAAACATCAAACCAGCCCTACAGGAAATCTTGAAAGGGGTCCTCTAAACAAAGAGAGAGCCTAAAAGCAACATAGACCAGAAAGGAACACAGACAATATACAGTAACAGTCACCTTACAGGCAATACAATGGCACTAAATTCCTATCTTTCAATAGTTACCCTGAATGTAAATGGGCTAAATGCCCCAATCAAAAGACACAGGCTATCAGACTGGATTAAAAAACAAGACCCATCTATATGCTGTCTGCAAGAGACTCATTTTAGAACCAAAGACACCCCCAGATTGAGTGTGAGGGGGTGGAAAACCATTTACCATGCTAATGGACACCAAAAGAAAGCTGGGGTGGCCATCCTTATATCAGACAAATTAGATTTTAAATCAAAGACTGTAATAAGAGATGAGGAAGGACATTATATCCTACTTAAAGGATCTATGCAACAAGAAGATCTAATAATTGTAAATATCTATGCCCCTAACATGGGAGAAGCCAATTATATAAGGCAATTAATAACAAAAGCAAAGAAACACATCGACAACAATACAATAATAGTGGGGGACTTTAACACCCCCCTCACTGAAATGGACAGATCGTCTAAGCAAAAGATCAACAAGGAAATAAAGACTTTAAATGACACACTGGACCAAATGAACTTCACAGACCTATTCAGAACATTCCACCCCAAAGCAACGGCATACACATTCTTCTCTAGTGCCCATGGAACATTCTCCAGAATAGATCACATCCTAGGTCATAAATCAGGTCTCAACCGGTACCAAAAGATTGGGATCATTCCCTGCCTATTTTCAGACCACAATGCTTTGAAACTAGAACTCAATCACAAGAGGAAAGTCAGAAAGAACTCAAATACATGGAGGCTAAAGAGCATCCTACTGAAGAATGAATGGGTCAACCAGGAAATTAAAGAAGAATTAAAAAAATACATGGAAACCAATGAAAATGAAAACACAACTATTCAAAATCTTTGGGATGCAGCAAAGGCAGTCCTAAGAGGAAAGTATATAGCAATACAAGCCTTCCTCAAGAAACAAGAAAGGTCTCAAGTACACAACCTAACCCTACACCTAAAGGAGCTGGAGAAAGAACAGCAAATAAAGCCTAAACCCAGCAGGAGAAGAGAAATAATAAAGATCAGAGCAGAAATCAATGAAATAGAAACTAAAAGAACAGTAGAACAGATCAACGAAACTACAGCTGGTTCTTTGAAAGAATTAACAAGATTGATAAACCCCTGGCCAGACTTATCAAAAAGAGAAGAGAAATGACCCAAATCAACAAAATCATGAATGAAAGAGGAGAGATCACAACCAACACCAAACAAATACAAACAATTATAAGAACATATTATGAGCAACTCTATGCCAGCAAATTAGATAACCTGGAAGAAATGGAGGCATTCTAGAGATGTATCAACTACCAAAACTGAACCAGGATGAAATAGAAAACCTGAACAGACCTATAACCACTAAGGAAATTGAAGCAGTCATCAAATATCTCCCAATAAACAAGAGCCCAGGGCCAGATGGCTTCCCAGGGGAATCCTACCAAACATTTCAAGAAGAATTAATACCTATTCTTCTGAAACTGTTCCAAAAGATAGAAATGGAAGGAAAACTTCCAAACTCATTTTATGAGGCCAGCATTACCTTGATCCCAAAACCAGACAAAGACCCCATCAAAAAGGAGAATTACAGACCAATATCCCTGATGAACATGGATGCAAAAATTCTCACCAAAATACTAGCCAATAGGATCCAACAGTACATTAAAAGGATTATTCACCATGACCAAGTGGGATTTATCCCTGGGCTGCAAGGTTCGTTCAACATCCACAAATCAATCAATGTGATACAATACATTAACAAAAGAAAGAACAAGAATCATAGGATCCTCTCAATAGATGCAGAAAAAGCTTTTGACAAAGTACAGCATCCTTTCTTGATCAAAACTGTTCAGAGTATAGGGATCGAGGGTACATACCTCAATATCATAAAAGCCATCTATGAAAAACCTACAGCGAATATCATTCTCAATGGGGAAAAACTGAGACCTTTCCCCCTAAGGTCAGGAACACGGCAGGGATGTCCATTATCACCACTGCTATTCAACATAATATTGGAAGTCTAGCCACAGCAATCAGACAACAAAAAGAAATCAAAGGCATCCAAATTGGCAAAGAAGAAGTCAAACTCTCACTCTTTGCAGATGATATGATACTTTATGTGGAAAACCCAAAAGACTCCACCCCAAAACTGCTAGAACTCATACAGGAATTCAGTAAAGTGGCAGGATATAAAATCAATGCACAGAAGTCAGTGGCATTCCTATACACCAACAACAAGACAGAAGAAAGAGAAATTAAGGAGTCAATCCCATTTACAATTGCACCCAAAACCATAAGATACCTAGGAATAAATCTAACCAAAGAGACAAAGGATCTGTACTCAGAAAACTATAAAATACTCATGAAAGAAATTGAGGAAGACACAAAGAAATGGAAAAACGTTCCATGCTCATGGATTGGAAGAACAAATATTGTGAAGATGTCAATGCTACCTAGAGCAATCTACACATTCAATGCAATCCCCATCAAAATACCATCCACTTTTTTCAAAGAAATGGAACAAATAATCCTAAAATTTGGATGGAACCAGAAAAGACCCCGCATAGCCAGAGGAATGTTGAAAAAGAAAAGCAAAGCTGGTGGCATCACAGTTCCAGACTTCCAGCTCTATTACAAAGCTGTCATCATCAAGACAGCATGTACTGGCACAAAAACAGACACATAGATCAATGGAACAGAATAGAGAGCCCAGAAATGGACCCTCAACTCTATGGTCAACTCATCTTTGACAAAGCAGGAAAGAATGTCCAATGGAACAAAGACAGTCTCTTCAACAAATGGTGTTGGGAAAATTGGATAGCCACATGCAGAAGAATGAAACTGGACCATTTCCTTACACCACACACAAAAATAGACTCCAAGTGGTTGAAAGACCTCAATGTGAGACAGGAGTCCATCAAAATCCTAAAGGAGAACACAGGCAGCAACCTCTTTGACCTCAGCCAAAGCAGCTTCTTCCTATCGCCAAAGGCAAGGGAAGCAAGGGCAAAAATGAACTATTGGGACTTCATCAAGATAAAAAGCTTTTGCAAAGCAAAGGAAACAGTCAACAAAACCAAAAGACAACCGACAGAATGGGAGAAGATATTTGCAAATGACATTATCTGATAAAGGGCTAGTATCCAAAATCTATAAAGAACTTCTTAAACTCAACACCCAAAGAACAAAGAATCCAATCAAGAAATGGGCAGAAGACATGAACATTTTTCCAAAGAAGACATCCAAATGGCCAACAGACACATGAAAAAGTGCTCAACATCGCTCAGCATCAGGGAAATCCAAATCAAAACCTCAATGAGATACCACCTCACACCAGTGAGAATGGCTAAAATTAACAAGTCAGGAAATGACAGATGTTGGCAGGGATGTGGAGAAAGGGGAACCCTCCTACACTGTTGGTGGGAATGCAAGCTGGTGCAGCCACTCTGGAAAACTGTATGGAGGTTCCTCAAAAAGTTGAAAATAGAGCTACCATATGATCCAGCAATTGCACTACTGGGTATTTACCCCAAAGATACAAAAGTAGGGATCCGAAGGGGTACGTGCACCCCGATGTTTATAGCAGCAATGTCCACAATAGCCAAACTATGGAAAGAGCCAAGATGTCCATCGACAGATGAATGGATAAAGAAGAGGTGGTATATATATACAATGGAATATTATGCAGCCATCAAAAGGAATGAGATCTTGCCATTTGCAATGACGGGGATGGAACTGGAGGGTATTATGTTGAGTGAAATAAGTCAAACAGAGAAAGATATGTATCATATGATCTCACTGATATGAGGAATTCTTAATTGTAGGAAACAAACAGGGTTGCTGGAGTGGGGGTGGGGTGGGAGGGATGGGGTGACTGGGTGATAGACACTGGGGAGGGTATGTGCTCTGGTAAGCGCTGTGAATTGTGCAAGACTGTTGAATCTCAGATCTGTACCTCTGAAACAAATAATGCAATATATGTTAAGAAAAAAAAAAAGAAGAAGAAGAAGAAGGTACCAGGAGGGGAAGAATGAAGCAGGGGAAATCGGAGGGGTAGACGAACCATGAGAGACGATGGACTCTGAAAAACAAACAGGATTCTGGAGGGGAGGGGGGTGGGAGGATGGGTTAGCCTGGTGGTGTGTATTGAGGAGGGCACATTCTGCATGGAGCACTGGGTGTTATGCACAAACAATGAATCATGGAACACTTCATCTAAAAGTAATGATGTAATGTATGGGGATTAACATAAGAATAAAAATAAATAAATTAATTAATTTTTTAAAAAAAGATGCAATGAGAAAAATCCAGACTGCGAGACAGTCATGAGAAACAACTTGATTTCTTTACCAAATAAATTACAGGGGGAAAAAAGAGGATTGGTGGACCTAGAGATTAAAATAGATTTATGAGACATATCAAAGAATCACAATGCATAGATCTTATTGGGATTCTGATATTTTAAAAACTGTTAAAACTATGAAATTTATGATATAGTTGAAAATTTGAATAGTGGCTCAAAAGTAACTGATGGTATTTTTAAGTATTATTACATTTTTAAGTAAATAATACTATTGTGGTTAAGTTTACCGAAAAGGAATATGTGTGCATATATATATTACACTATACCCACATACACATATATGTACATAGATCTATAATGTTTATGGATGAAAATTAAGGTGTCTGAGATTTGCTTAAAACTAACAAAGGAAGATGAGAAGTAGATAAGAGTGTGAAAACAAAACAAAACAAAAAAGAATATTGTGTAGAGAATGGGAGGATGGGTTAGTGGGAATAAGAATACAAACAAGAAGACCATTCAGGAGCCTCTTGTATCCAGATAAGAGGTGATGGTGACTCAGACTAAAATAATGAAGCAAAGTAGAAGAATTTGAGACACATCTGGGACATGGCCTTGATGGCAAATTGAATGTCTGAGTCAGAGAAAGGAAAGAACCACAGGTGACTTCCCCGTTTCCAGTTTGAATAAGTGAGTAGATGTGGTGTCACTCACTGAGATAAGAAAAAACTTGAGGGTGGGTGTCACGAAGGGCAGGTTGGTGGGGAATAAACTTCTGTTGGCATTTTTTACATTTTGACTTTGAAATTTCTATGAGAAATTCATGAATGTATCAAGTAGATAACTGCTAAGGAGAGATCATATAATCTAGGATAAAATTTTATCAATGAGAAGATGGTTTTTAAATCTAGAGGAATTCATCAGCCTGGTCAGGTGGAGAATATAAAGGCAAACATTCATTGAAGCCTAACACATCAAGCACTCAATAGATTTATAGTCTAGTGGAAAGCCACATCAATGGTAAATGCTATGATAAAATATGGGCAAAACAGTGTTGAGTGGGGGTGAGAGAAAGCATCCCTTTCTATCCTAGCTCTCATCCAGTTACATGGGATGGACCATGAAAAAGAGCCAACAAATGTAAACTGAATGACGTATGAAATATTATCACAGTCTGAACTTTCCAACTTCCTCCAAAGGAAATCTCCATTTTTATTGATAACATCATTCTTTCAGTCTTGTCTTCTTACAGACTGAATTTAAAGGGCTGTAGGCACCGGGTAAGATGTCATGCCCAGCATTTGGGATGTCCTCAGTATTAGGAACAGATGGAGCCTGAAGCTGCTGGTCAGAGCAGCCATGAGCAAGCTAGACTCCGATTTTCCTTGGTAGAGGACACTAGAACAGCCAACAAGGCTCAGGGCAGAAGCCCAGCCCAGAGTGCGCTCTTGCTGGCTCACAAGGCCTGATTATGCAACCCCCCATGCCCTTCAAGTTTTCTCCTGCCCTGAATGCACAGTCTGTGAATGAGTGCTAGTTTACAGGCACAGCTGATCCCAGTCTCTTACTTGTCATGTCCTAATGTTTTACAATGTGTTGAGAAGACCCCTGGCAAAAAGCCTCTGTTTAAATGCCTTTTATTATTTTCTTGTTTGTGATGTATCAAGCCAGAGGATCAGGTTTACTGATCAACCTAGTAAAAAATTTTAATCTTTCCATTTTTATGGCCTCCCAGGAAAAATTCCATTTAGGGGGAAAGTAATGACTTTCAGAACTAATTCTCAAACATCCTATTAGCATGTTACCAAAATTGGGGCCCAGCCCTGTCAGGGACTTCAACTCCTCTAAAATATTCCTAATAGTTTTTGTTGGGAAAGTGGTGTGTTCAAGCATTTGGGAAGCAGAGGCTTGGGTGGAGGGGTCCCTGAAAGTGTGTGTGTTAGTGTGTGGGAGGGATGAAGGAAGAGACTTGTGAGTTAAGGTCATTCCAACATGCTATCAGGATGCCATTTTCCAGGGACCTTAGCCCACTGAAATTAAAGGTCTTGCTTGCTACCAGATTTTCAAAGAGCAATCACAGCTAGAGGTCACAATCTCCTTTGGTTCTTGCAACGAGCCTGTGATCAAGTATACCAACCATTACCCACACTAAGAAAAGGGAACTAAAGCTGGGGAAAGCTAAGTGACTTGCTCAGAGTCGTACAGCTTAATAGGTAGCAGCTTCAACCTGGTTGCTTCTGACCTCTGTGTCTACTTTGGTTCCTGCCCTGTGCATGGGTCAAACTACTTTCTGCATAGAGTTTTGCTCCCAGATATAAACAACTCCCACCTCTATTAAAGAGTCTGGAACCCAATGGAAAGGAGATTTGAGAGCATATGCACAAGAGTTGCAACATCCTTCTGCACACAGCATCTTCACTCTGGTGGTTCTTACCTGGTTTCCACTTAAATTCCATGATAGTCAATGTACCTCTTGGATCACTTCATCTGGAACTCCAGTCCTTCAAAGGAACACCCATCTGTAAATCCAGTACTTTCTTTCTAACTTAAAGTGAACATAGCAGAATCCAAGTAAGAGTAATATTAAGAGTGATAGTAAAATCTGCTCTAATTTATCTTCATGTAAGTCATTCACAAACATTGCATTATTAGTAATAACAAATAATTAGTAGCACAAATTACTTGCGATATAGTTTCAAATTGTCACCAAAAGTTGATACCAGGTTTTTTGCCCCATGATATTCTCTTTCATACCTACTACTGTGCCCTATCTACACCCACCCAAGCTCATCTCCATCTACCAACCTCTCAGCCTCTCATGGGGGTAAAAGAGAATGGGATCTGGAGTCAGACATACTTGGGTCTGCATCCTGGCTTGGACACTTTCTTACTGTGTGACCTTGGCAGGTTACTAAGTTTCTCTAAGATGCAGTTATCTCACATGTAAAAGGGAGATAGTAAGAGTATCTGTCTCATATGCTACTGTGAAAACTAAGTGGAGATGAAGATAGATAGATAAATATAGATAGATATGGATGAATAGATAAGAGTAGATGATAGATCGATCGATAGATAGATAGGTATTGTATATGCAAGCTATCACAATGTCTGGCACACATTAACCACTGAACAAATCTTAACTACACTTTTATTACTTCATCCCATATCTATCTAATCCACTTTCTCCACTCTCCTTTTCTGTCAATTTTTCGTGGTCCTGTGTTTACTGTGGAGAGAAACTTATGTTCTGAACTCTCTGGTAAAGAAAACAGTAAGATATTATAAACAGAAGCAGAATGGGAGCTCAATCAAATGAAGCAACATTTGTAGAAGCTCTCCTGGAACCTTATCAAGAGCTACATTAGTAATCCGATGGACTACAAGTTCAATCATTAGTCTCCACTTGGTGCATTGTTGAAGCAATACCTCTCCTTTGCATTTCAAAGACTTACCCACTGGGCCACCCACTGGGTTAGTTTCCTAGACTTTGGGAAGGACTGCTTAGAGGCAAAATGGTGTTTCCTCTCTACTCACCAGCATCAACACTTCAGATTGGGTCCCAAACATTTGCCCCAGCAGAAAGAAGCGGCCCTAGCCATCAAGAATGCTTCTAGAACACTAACTGAGATCAGATCATGTGTCTGGTCCAAAACATCCCAAGAGAGAAAAGAGACCTATCCCCATGGAGGAGTCTATGCATCAGTGGAACAACAGCAAATGACTCATAAACTGTGAATCCCAACATTGTAAGTGCAGGTGTGTCAACAAGAGATAAAGCAGTAATGGATAAGGCAAAAGCCCAGTGAAAGGTGAGATCATCTCAGGATTACATGTTAATGAGTTATCAAAGGATGCATGAAATTCTGCCAGAGGAGCTAGTTATAGTCCTTTTATCAGCTGTCAGATCCATTTTAAAAATCTTAATCTGACATTGATCTACACTCAAAATCTATAATGGCACCATGCTGTTTTACAAGGGATCATCTGGTGTTCTTCATATCGCAAAGATACTCTATCCAGCCACAGCTAGACCTCCAGGGCAGCTCTCCTGCCCCTTCATCTCTCTTCCTCGGTTGACTCGCCAGCCCAGCTGTACAGTCTTCACTCCAGACTTTTTTCCACTCTCTTTAAGCCCTCAAATAGAAACTCACATGGCATTCTCCCACACCCCACCTCCAAATGCACACATGACCTAAAGCTTACACAACTTAGGGAGAGGAATTCTTTAAGGAAAAGAATACAAAACTGTGAATACAATATTTTGTGTTCATAAGAAATAACACAGAGCACAAATGTTTTAAAAGTGGAAAATACCACAATGTCATAATATATAGAAACATTACACAATGTTTTTAGTAATTAATTGCCTGACACACCTCTATAATACTTTTTCTTACAATTTTTTGCCTGCATACTCTTTGATCATCTCTTCATATAATAATGTCTTTATAATATTATTTTCTACAGAGAGAACAAAAAGATAATTCAGTCTTTCCCTTAGCATGGTTGATAAATTTCTGGAGGGTTTTAATTGATATTTTTAAAAGTTTCTTTCAATTTCCTAATTCTGTTATTGTTTATGTCACACAAATTTTTAGAATCATTGTCAAATTTAGGAAAAACCTCTGTTAATTTTCTTTCAGATATAACCTATAAGATATGGAAGAAACTCCTACAGATTAGCTTCTGACTCCATATTTTTCAAAGTTTGTTTCTCTTCCACCATCCACATACTTCTGATGGCAAGCACCATAGAAAATGTTCATGTTGGCCTATGATCTTTGGTCCTGTACCTACATGTTATGATGCCAGATTAAGTTAATTCAATGGTTGACAGAGTATTCCGGAAGCTATTCCTATACCAAGATTGCTAGAAATTGCTTAACTATACACAGAAGTAACTGAGAACAAAACAAATATATCCCACTAAACCCAAGTTTAACATAGCCCCAACTCAACTTCCATTAACCAGATCCCAAAAATGCTTTTGCCATTTCATTGCCAATCCAGATGAGGGCAAGGTGTGACAAAGAAGAAGCTGAAGTGGAAAGAAACATCAATCTAAACCAACTGCAGTTTAAATATCTTAGTTTTGCAAATTCTATAAAAACATATGAACACATCACTAGAAATGGGAGAGGCCCATGAAAATAAGGGTTCCAGAGCTTTAGGCATCATTAGGTTCATGGTAAATCCACCTCTGTCTCTTCATCCTCCTCTAAGGAATTTGGAGTCATCCCACATAAACTTCTGCAATTTCTCTGCCTCCCATTTCAAAATGTTTCCAGATCTTTAGCTATCCTCTGACCTTTCTCTTTTGCTTCTAAAGGAATATCATATCAACCCATTTGCAATACCAACTCTTCCAGTTAATTCCATCTCTGCTGACCTCTTGCTCCAAAAATTTCTTTTCTTTTTTTTTTTAAGATTCTTTTTATTTATTTACTTTTTTTTAATTTGAGAGAGAGAGAGAGAACACTGGCTGGGAAAGGAGCAGAGGAAGAAGGAGAGAGAGAATCCCAAACAGACTCTGCATTGAGCACAGAGCTGATGCGGGGCTCCATCTCATGACCTAAGTCAAAATCAAGAGTCGGGTGCTTAACCGGCTGAGCCACCCAGAAGCCCCTCCAACAATTTCTTTTTTATCTCACTTTTTTCTGCTCTGTTAGCTTCTTTGACTAAGCCTGGAAATACACCCATGTCCCAACACATTTTAAGTGTTTAGACTGCATTCATCATCTTATCCCCCACATCTGCTCTTCCTTTGTGTTGTACATTTTTATTATGACTCCCATAATCATCCCAGACCCACAGGCTAGAAGACATTGACATTTTTCCTCCAATATTAGTCCTTTTGCCAAGTTTGGCCAAACCAAGATCTATAATATCTCTCTTATCAGACTCTCCATTTTTAGATGGCCTACAATATGATAGTAAAAAATTAGGTTTCCAATCTCCAGCCTTTCTACTCTCTTACCCAGCCAAATACTGACAGAGTGGACGCCTGTTGTTTTGTGTGCCCAGCATCCATCTGCCTTCCTATTGTCAATAACAATGCCCCATTTTTTGTTGGGGAACCACACCTCCCCCATTCTCAGTCCATGTGTGGGCATAGACCCAACTCATGAACAATCAAAGCATTCCATTTCCTAGCCATAATGATTAGTTCAAATTTGGGTATAAATGACTTCAGGCAGACCAGGGAGACCCCAGTCTGAATTTTGGGGGATTTTTTGTTCATTATTGGGAAGAAGGAACTGGTTGTGATAGCTTACTGGCTCCCTCATTAATAAATGGGCTTAATAAAATCTTGACACACGTTCATTTTACATTTGTATTGGAATCATGATTTTACCTTTTTGAAAATTATCTTTCTGGAGGTCTTCCACCAAGATGCCCAGAGAATTTACCTGACAGAACTAAGTAAACTGTATTATTAGGAAGTGTACCCAGTAAGTAGCTTAAGCCTAGGCACATATTCTCTTTGCTCCCAGAGGTGAATGCCAAGCAACAGTAAAAGTTGAACTTCATTGACTCTCCATTTCTCTAGTTAGCATTTTCTCTTTCTACTAATTGCATATATGTGTGTGTATGTTGAATTTGTGGCTGAGAAATTATTCCTTTTTGGTGTCAGCAAAAACTGGTAATTTCATTTGAATGTATGACCATTTGGTGATCTCCAAAATTGAGTTAATAGATTCTATTAACAAAGACCATTTTTTTTCATCGAGTGAAAGAAGACAGAGAATTTGGTTGTTGTTTGTTTGTTTTTATTTGTTTATTTTTTCATGCTCACTGGGAAGGAAAACAGCTGTTTGCTATCTAGACCACAATGTTTTGGTGTTTCTCTTTCAATTCTTGAACTGTGGTTGACATTATAGGATTGGAGTTTTAAGCAATTTGTATGTCTGTATGTCTGTAATTGGAAAGGCTTTACCTCTGTGAATGTATAATGTTTTTCTATCTCCCAAGGGTATTAATAAATTGGATAATGAAGTCTCTTAAATTAAAGGAATGTTGTTCTGATTATTTTTTACAAGGCAGAAATAAGGCCAAGAGACTTAGGCTATTTGGGAGACCTAAAAAAAAAAAAAAAAAAGAGGAATTTATGCAAATTTATAGATATTCAAAGTAAAATCTGGTGGAGTTTATTGGCTTTGGTTTCCTAGCTTCAAGATTCCAAATAAATCAACAAAATAAAAAGACAACCTATTGAATGGGAGTTTGCAAATCATATATCTGATAAGGGGCTAGTATCCAAAATATTTAAAGAACTCATATAACTCTGGGTGTTATATGAAAACAATGAATCATGGATCACTACATCAAAAACTAATGATGTATTGTATGGTGTCTAACATAACATAATAAAATAAAATAAAAATTAAAAAAAAAAACTCATATGACTCAATAGCAAAAAAAAAAAGAAAAAGAAAAAGATACAGTCTGACTAAAAAGGGACAGAGTATCTGAACACCCATTTTTCCAAAGAAGAAATACAGACGGCCAACAGACACAAGAAAAGATGCTCAACATCATTGATCATCAGGGAAATGTAAATCAAAACTACAATGAGCTATCACCTCACACTTGTCAGAAAGACTAATATTAACAACACAAGAAACAACAAGTGTTGCTGAGGATGTGAGGAAAAAGGAACCCTCTTTTGGTGGAAGTGCAAACTGGTAAAGCCACTGTGAAAGACAGCATGGAGATTTCTCAAAAAATTAAAAATAACACTACTAGGCATTTATCCAAAAATACAAAAACACTAATTTGAAGGGATATGTGCACCCCTATGTTTAGCAGCATTATTTATAATAGCCAAATTGTGGAAACAGTCCAAGTGTTCATCAATAGATGAATGGATAAAGAAAATGTGGCACTTTTATGTATATTATATATATATATAATATACATATATATGTATATACATATAATATAATATATATATATATATATGATGGAATATTATCCAGTGATAAAAAAGAATGAAATCTTGCCATTTGCAACAACATGGATAGGACTAGAATGTATAATGCTAAGTGAAATAAGCCAGTCAGAGAAAGACATATGATCTCACTCATGTGGAATATAAGAAACAAAATAAACAAGCAAAGAAAAAAAAGAGAGAGAGACAAACCCAGAAATAGACTCTTAACTATAGAAAGCAAACTGATGATTACCAGAGGAGGTGGGTAGGGAGGATGGGTGAAATAGGTGATGGGGATTAACGAGTACATTTACAAGGATGAAAAAAATAATAATGAAATAAAATTTTTAAAAAGTGATTGTTAAAAAAAGAAAGAATGATAAAAGAGTAATAAGCTATGTGAAGTGAGTTTAACAGTTTCAGAAGATTTTGGGGGGCTACTGGGTAGCTTAATCGGTTAAGTGTCCAACTCTTGGTTTTGGCTCAGGTCATGATCTTAGGGTCGTGGGATCAAGCCCCTCATTGGGTTCCGCATTCAGCAAGAGTCTGCTTGGGATTCTCTCTCTGCCTCTACCCCTCCCCCCGCTCATGCACATGCTCTCTCTCAAATAAATAAATAAATAAAATATTTTTTAAAAGTTTAAGGAAATTTTTGAACTTGAAACTTAAGTAAATAAAATGATAATTTAAATTTAAAAAACAAAACAAAACAAAAATCAAAGTGTCTTCCCTGCCACTCTTCTGGAACTCCCAAACCTCCTCATGCAACAAAACACCAATCTCTGGCACAGCAGATGACCCTCAGGATCCTACTTCTACAATGGCCAATGTCCATTGTGATTGGTTGGTGCCCATGCCATACTGGTTCATAAATAACATTTTTAGTATCACCCCCACTTCTACTTCCTTTCACTTTCTATATATCCCCTTCCTTTTTTCCACCACCAAATTTTAATGATTACATTATTTCCTTATTTCGTCTAGAATTTGCTTTTATGCTGTTAGATTGATTGAATTCATAGTAATTCTTTATATTTTTATTAAATCTTTTTAACATTATATTTTATGTTCTATTTAAATTGCATCTTCTTATTTAAAGAAAAAATGTACTTTGATTCCTCTTCAAATCTGCCTGGTCATTTCTTGATAGTTTCTTTCCTTATTAATATTTTAAAGTCCTCTTTCATTTACTTAAAGGTATTAAACACTCCTCTTTTTTATAGTCTACATCCAATGATTTCCATATCTGTTGGTATGGCTTCACATTTTGTTGTTTTTGCTGACCCTCATCCACAATGACTGGTTTTCTTATGTGTTTAGTACTTTGTTCATGTTCATTGGAACTTAATTGTAGACTTTTATACTCATGATTACAGTTTGTTAAAGCTAAAAGATAGAGATTGAAATCAGCAAAGGTAATGTGGCTGACCTTAGTTACTCAGTCTTCAGCCCCTTCAGATGTCAACTGATACTACTTGGCCTGAGGCACCCACCATAAATCACATTTTCAGTATAAACTATCTAGTGTGGCCCAAGGCCACAGGTAAACAAAGACAGGCAGGATATGTCCAACTAGTCAGAAGATCAACAAGAAAATAGAAGACTCAAACAACACTACAAGCCAGCTACACATAACAGACATCTATAGAACACTCCTCTCAACAACAGCAGAATATACATTTTCCCCAGTGCACATAAAATATCCTCTAGAGTAAAACATATGTATGTCACAAGACAAGCCTCAAAGTTTGAAATTATCCAAAGTATGTTCCCTGACCACAATGGCATTAAATTAGAAATCAACACACAACAACATTTGGAAAACTGACAAATAGTGTGGAAATTAAAATAACAAACTTGAGGGGCACCTGGGTGGCTCAGATGGTTAAGCGTCTGCCTTCAGCTCAGATCATGGTCCCAGGGTCCTGGGATCGAGCCCCACATTAGGCTCTCTGCTGAGCGGGAAGCCTGCTTCTCCCTCTCCCACTCCCCCTGCTTGTGTTCCCTCTCCCGCTGTGTATCTCTCTGTCAAATAAATAAATAAAATCTTTAAAAATAAAAATAATAAAATAATAAAATAACAACCTTGAAAATAACCAAAAAGCAAAGAAAATATCACAAGGGAAATTAGAAAATACCTTGAGATGAATGAAAAATTTAAAAAGGCAAGTTACCAACAGTTATGAGATGCAGCTAAGGCAGTGCTCAGAGGGAAATGTATAGCTACAAATACCTATATTGAAAAAGAAGACTTCAAATCAATAACTGAGTGTCTAGGCCCACAATTCAGCCTTTTTAAGCCTGTGGACTCACAGTAGCAGCTTTGAGAATAGGACAATATTCTCAAAAGCCTTGTAGGCTTCCTGTGTATGTCATGGGGATCCACATCATTAGATAAGTGGGTCTCTACAGATCCTTCCTGGATAACCTCATTTGTATTCCTAATTTCTGCTGGGATAGCTGATGGTTTACATGAATCACACACTTAATCTCTTCAACAAAATGTTGACCAGTCATACCCTTGGACTTCTCTCTAGAGCATGCTTTTCCAATAATAAGCTTCCTAATTTTAGCATCCTTTGCAATCCAGATAGGCCAAGAACACTTCAAATCATCAAGCGCTGGTTCCACTTTGTTTAACAAATCTCTCTTCAGTTTATTTCATTCCTCTCACATTTTACTCTAAGCAGCAAGAAGAAACAAGGCTTCACCTTCCTTTGCTAAAATCTCCTTAGTTAAATATCTACATTCATTGCTTATAAGTTCTGACTTCATCTCAAGAGTAGAACACAATTCAGCCAAGTCTTCTGCCACTTTATAATAAAGACTGCTTTTCCTCCAGCTTCCAGTAACATGCTCCTCATTTTCTTTTGAGATGTCACCAGAAGCACCTTAACATTCATATTTCTACTAGCATTCTCTTCATGACGATATATGTACTCCTGAGATGAAAGAAACTTTCTCTACCATGCTCTTCACTTTCTTCTGAACTCTCAATAGAATCACCGTTAACATTCACATCTTGGTAATCTAGGCTTTCTCTTTCTTTCTTTCTTTTTTTTAAGATTTTATTTATTTATTTGACAGAGAGAGACACAGTGAGAAGGGAACACAAGCAGGGGGAGTGGGAGATGGAGAAGCAGGCTTCCCACTGAGCAGGGAGCCCAATGTGGGGCTTGATCCCGGAACCCTGGGATCATGACCTGAGCCTAAGGCAGATGCTCAATGACTGAGCCAACCAGGTGCCCCAATCTAGGCTTTTTCTATCATGCACCTAAAAATTCTTCTACCTTCTGCTAATTACTCCATTCCAAAGCCAACCCCACAGTTTTAGGTATTTGTGAGGTATTTGTTTAGGTATTGTTTGCTGCTTCCCAGTGCCAAAATCTGCATTAGTTTCCTGGGGCTTCCAAAACAAATTACCACAAATGTGGTGGCTTAAAACAATATAAGTGAGAGATGCCTGTGTGGCTCAGTTGGTTAAACATCTGCCTTTGGCTCAGGTCATGATCCCAGGGTCCTGGGATTGAGTCCCGCACAAGGCTCCTTGCCTAGCAGGGTGCCTGCTTCTCCCTCTGCCTGCCGCTCCCCCTGCTTGTTACTCTCTCTCTCCATCTGATAGATACATAAATAAAATCTTAAGGAAAATAGAAGTGAATTGTATCAGAGCTCTGGAGCCCAGAAGTCTGAGATCAAGGTCTCAGCAGCATTGGTTCCTACTGGAGTCTGAAGGAGACTCTGTCCCATGCTTCTCTCCAACTTTCTGATGGCTCTGTCCTTCCTTGACATTCCTTGGCTTGTAGATGCATCACTCCATTCTTTACCCCTATCATCACATGGCTGGCCCCATCTTTCCCTGTGTCTTTTCTTTTCTGCTCTCATGAGGATGCTCATCACCAGATTTAGGGCCCACCCTAATCCACAGTGATCTCATCTTGAGATCCTCACCCTAGTTACAGTTCCAAGGCACCTACTCCAAATAAGACCAGATTCTGAGGTTCTGGGTGGATCTATCTTTTGGGGGATACCATTCAACCCATTATATTGTACAACTCTGAATATACTAAAACCATTACATTGTATTCTTCAAATGTGTGGCTTTTATGGTATCTGAATTATATCTCAATAAAGAAGTTTAAAAGAAAGATATAATAAATCTTTCTTCACTTTTTTGAAAAGTTAGCAAAATAACCATATAAAAACACATTAAAAAAAACAAAAACATTTGCTGCTAAAATAAGCCACTGAGCCCAGAAATATTTATAGAGCATATAAAAAGAGAGAGTGTCCCATCTCTTTCTAAGAAGCCAGGATAATTGTTATACCAATGCAAAATAAGTACAGTCCAGAAAGAAAACAATATACTAACTACTCAAAACACAGATGCAAAGCAGAACACTATGTGATTATCTCAACAGATTTTTTAAAAATCATTTAAAAAAATTGTGCATTTATTATACATTTTAAAACCTTAAATTAATAAAGGATATCTACAGAAATTAGGTAATACAGTAGAAACGTTCATTTTAAAGTCTGATAGACAAAGAGAAAGATATCCTATTGATTATATTTTTTCTGAAGAGCCCAGACTGATACAACATCCTTTTACTTTTAATCTATTTGTGTCTTTATATTTTAGGTACATTACTAAAGGCAGAATATAATTGGGTCTTGATTTTTTTATGCAATTTGGCAATCTCTATATTTTAATTGTTTTTTTTAGAATATTTACATTTAATGTTAATATTGATATGGTTACGCTTAAGTCTGTCATTTTGCTATTTATTTTCTTTGTCCTATTTGTTCTTTGTTCTATTTTCCCTCTTTTTCTATTTAGGTAGTGAGAGATCACCCAAAGAGAGAGAGAAAGAAAGAGAGACAGAGATATTTATTTTGGGGAACAGGCTCACATGTATATGAAGGATGGCAAGTCTAGAAACCATAGGGCAGAGCAGCAGGCTGGAAATTCAAGTAAGAGTTGATGTTGCAGTCTTGAGTTGGAAATTCACAGACTAGGCCAGCAGGCCAGAAACTCAGACAGAATTTCTATTACAGTCTTGTGTCAGAATTCCTTCTTCTCCAGAAAACCTGTTTTGCTCTTAATGTCTTCAATTGATTAGCTGAGGCACTAACCATATTATGGAGAGTAATCTTTACTTAAAGTCAACTGATTGGAGGGGTGCCTGACTGGCTTAGTTGGAAAAGCATGTGACTCTTGATCTCGGGGTTGTGAGTGTTGGGCATAGAGATTACTTAAAAACAAACAAACAAACTTTAAAAATTTCAAAAAATATTTTAAAGTCAACTGGTTGTAAATGTTAATCATATCTACAAAATACCTTTACAGCAACATCTAGACTAGTGTTTTACCAAAAACTGGGCACCATCACCTAGCTAAGTTGACACAAAAAATTAACTGTCACAGATGGAAACAGACTAACGACACTAACAGAAGTCAAAAGAAAGTTGGAATGGCTATGTTACTACTACAAAAAGCAGATTTTAAGGTAAAGAATATTGTCATAGATAAAGAAGGACATTTCCTAATGATAAAGGTGTCAGTTTTTCAAGAGGGCAAAGCAATCTAAACATACCTAAGAACAGAACTTTAAAATATGTTAAGTAAGAACTGAAAGAATTGCAAAGAGAAATATACAAATTGCAAAAAGAAATACACAATGATAGCCAAATATTTCAATACCCATCTCTCAATAATTGAAAAAAACAGGCTGAAAGAAAATCAGTAAGGATACAGGAGATTTGAACAACACTATCAACCAAATTGAACTGATTGATATTTATAGGGCACCCACCCCAAAAAAGCAAAATACATACTATATTAAATTATAAACACAACATTTACTGAGAAAGGCCATGTTTGGAGCCATGAAACTAGTCTCAATATATTTAAAATAATTCAAGTCATACGAAATTATGTTTTGTGACCATATGGAATCAAAACAGAAATAAGTAACAGAAAGTTATCTGGAAAATGCTCAAATATTTTAAAACTAAAAGCCAATTATAAATAACCCAAGAGTCAAAGCAAAAACTCAAATAGGTAAATGGGTGTGACTGTGTTCCAATAAAACTTTATTCACACACAAAAAAATCAAATAGGTAAACATAAAGTATTTTGAACTAAATGAAAGTTAAAGCTGAACATAAAAGAATTTGTGAGATGCTGCTAACACAGTTCTTAGGGGGAAAATTATAGCATTAAATGTCTATAGTAGAAAAAAGGAGATTCACAAATCAATGACCTCAGCTTCCATGAAAAGAAAACAGAAAATAAGAGCAAATTAAACAATCAGAAGTAATGAAATAATTAAGATCAAAGCAGAAATCAAACAAATAGAAAACAGAACTAATAGATAAAATCAACTAAACCAAAAGCTGGTTCTTTGAGAAGTTCAATAAAATTGACAAACCCTAGTTACACTAATAAGGAGAAAAAGAGCATACCAATTGCTAATTACCAAAAAGAAAAATGTAACATCACCACAGATTCCATAAAATTAAAAGGATAAAAAATAACTATTATGAACAACTTTATGTCAAAAAAATTTACAACTTAGGTGAAATTGAAAAATTCTTTATTTGTCAATTTATGAAAGTTCACTTATGAAGAAATAGATAACCTGAGAGTCATGTCTATTAAAGAAATGGAATTTATAGTTAAAAACCTACCAACTAAAAATCTCTAGATATAGATGCCTCAATGGTAAAATTTAGGAAGAAAGCCAATAACAATTCTACACAAACTTTCAGAAAATTGAGGATAAGAGAATACTTCCCAAAACTCATTCTATGAGGCCTGCATTACCCTGATACCAAAAAGAGACATTGCAGGAAAAGAAAACTACATATCAATATCCCTCATAAATATACATGCAAAAATTCTAAACAAAATTTAGCAATTACACTCCAACAATTAAAAAAATAGTAATGTACCATGACCAAGTGGGTCTTCCCCAGAAAATAAATTGATTCAAAAAATCCACCAATACAATTCACCATACTAACAAATCTAAAAAAGACAAATCATATGATCACCTTAACAGACTCAGAAAAAGCTTTTGACAAAATGCAATATCCATTCCTGTTAAAAAACAAACAAACAAAAAACTCTACATTATATGTTAAAAAAAAAAAAAAGAGGATAGTAGGAAGGGAAAAATGAAGGGGGGGAAATGAGAGGGGGAGACAAACCATGAGAGTCTATGGACTCTGAGAAACAAACTGAGGGTTCTAGAGGAGAGGGGGGTGGGGGGATGGGTTAGCCTGGTGGTGGGTATTAAAGAGGGCACTTATTGAATGGCGCACTGGGTGTTACACGGAAACAAGAATCATGGGACACTACATCAAAAACTAAGGAGATGAACCATGAGAGACTATGGACTCTGAGAAACAAACTGAGGGTTCTAGAGGGGAGGGGGGTGGGGAATGGGTTAGCCCGGTGATGGGTATTAAAGAGGGCACGTTCTGCATGGAGCACTGGGTGTTATGCACAAACAATGAATCATGGAACACTACATCAAAAACTAATGATGTAATGTATGGTGATTAACATAACATAATAAAATTAAAAAAAAAAAAAACCTCTTAGCAAACTAGGATGAAGAAGGAAACTTCCTCACCTCATAAAGAGCATCTACCAAAAAACCTACAGCTAACAGCATAGTTGATGGTGAAAACCTGAATGCATTCACCTAAGTTCAGGAACAAGACAAAGACATCTGCTCTCACAACTTTTATGCAACATGGTACTGGAGTTTCTAGCCAGTGGAACCAAGCAACAAAAAGAAATTAAAGGCATACAGATTAGAAAGAAAGAAGTAAAACTTTCTTTATTTGAGACAGTGTAATCATCTATGTAGAAAATCTAATAGAATCTACAACAAAGCTACTAGAACTAATAAATGAGTTTAAGTAAGGTTGCAGAACACAAGAGCAATACACACAAAAACTATTTCTATACACTAGCAACAAACAGTTGAAATTAAAATTTAACAATAATACCATCAAGATATATGAAGTACTTAGGGATAAATCTGACCAAAAATATGAAAGACTTGTATGCTAAAAAATAAAGAATATAGCTGAGAGAAATTAAGAAGATCCAAATAAATGGAGACATATGCTGTTTCTGGGTTAGACAACTCAATATTGTTAAGGTGTCAAATCTTCCCAAATTCCCAGCAGGAATTTTTGTAGAAATTGACAAGCTGAGGGGCGCCTGGGTGGCTGTCATTAAGCATCTGCCTTAAGCTCAGGTCATGATCCCAGGGTCCTGGGATCCAGCCCCGCATCAGGCTCCCTGCTCCGCGGGAAGCCTGCTTCTCCCTCTCCCACTCCCCCTGCTTGTGTTCCCTCTCTCGCTGTGTCTCTCTCTGTCAAATAAATAAATAAAATCTTTAAAAAAAAAAAAAAAAGAAAGGGGCGCCTGGGTGGCTCAGACGGTTAAGCGTCTGCCTTCGGCTCAGGTCATGATCCCAGGGTCCTGGGATCGAGTCCCGCATTGGGCTCCCTGCTAGGCGGGGAGCCTGCTTCTCTCCCTCTGCCTCTGCCTCTCTCTCTGACTTTCATGAATAAATAAATAAATAAGATTAAAAAAAAAAGAAAGAAAAAAGAAATTGACAAGCTGATACCAAAATTCATATAGAAATACAAATGACATAGGATAGCCAAAGCAACTTTGAGGGGAAAAAAGAACAAAGTTGGGAAGCTAGCATGGCCTGATTTCAAAATTTAGTAAAAAGCTACAATAATTAAGAAAGTGTGGTACTGGAAGCAAAGTGTGATGTGGGACTGAAGGAAATGGTGGAGTAGGAAGAACCAGGAATCTCTCTCTCCCACTACACAAGAGCTGCAGTGGCCGAATCTATCTGATGTAACTATTTTGGAACTCTGGAGTCTATTGAAGGCTTGCAATTTCAAAAGGAAGGCTTGGATGATGAATTGTAGTTCATTTTGGTCAGTTTCAGCCTATTATACAGTATTAGCTACCCATCCTCCACTCCCAGCCACATGGCAGACAACTGTGTATGTCTCTGGAGTAGCCCACACACAGCCTGTGGAAAGCCTGTGGAAAGCCAGGGTGGACAAAAAGAACCGTGTCCTCTGAGGCACCTGGGTGGCTCAGTCAGTTAAGCGTCTGCCTTCAGCTCAGTTCATAATCCCAGGGTCCTGGGATCGAGCCCTGCATCGGGCTCCCTGCTCAGCGGGGAGCCTGGTTCTCCCTCCCCCTCTGCTAGTCCCCCCCTTGTGCTCTCTCACTCTTTCTCCCAAATGAATAAATAAAATCTTAAAAAAAAAAAAAGCACCCTGTCCTCCAAATATCAGATCTATGCTCTGATGCCAGTGACGCCACTGATCACAGAGGTACCGACAAAGAGGCCAGCAGCCAGTTTCGTTGCACCCCCCTGCCAGAGTTGCAAAGCGTTCATCTTCTGAGTAAAGTGATTACCAGGGGAGGTAAAGGGCCTCTGCTCTTTTTTTCCCCCTCCTTTCATTTTTCTCTCTTTCCCCTTTTCAGAGCAAGACATTAAAAACTAGGACATTCGTAAACAACTGCCTAGACAGGGAGAAATAGAAAGTGACTACGTATGCCCAAGGAAAGGCACAGACTCATAAAATAACTGAAAAGACTTTAAGTTTACACCTCAGGCTGATCTCTCACACAAGCACAACCTACAACAATTAAAAAACATAAGCCAAAAAGTGCCCCAAAACAACATTAAAAAAAAAAAATAGCAAACTCTGGGGAAGGGGAAGAATCTGATTTCCAGAGTTACCACATTATTAGAGTCAAATGTCTAGTTTTCAACAATGACAACAAAATCACAAGAAACAAAATGCAAAGAAACAGAAAAGTGTGGCCTATTCAAAGAAAATCAATAAGTCAATCAATAGAAACCATCCCTGAAGAAGGCCTGATTCCAGATCTACTAGACAAACACTTTAAAACAAATGTCTTAAAGATGCTCAAAAAACAGTTACATATCCTTTTGAAAGTCTAAAGAAAGTTATAAAATATCATCTCACAAAAATACACAAGTGCACAATTTTGCATCAATTTGCAAGTGTTTTGGGAGGGGACAGTTGACTGTGAACTATATGTTTAAAACTTCTAGGAGAGACTTATGTAATTAAACATGGCAAAATCTATGGTAGACATTTTTATTAAATTCTAGGGTAGTACAAAGGGAAGGTTTGATAACTGCTTGAAGATATCAAAAAAATGAATCTGTGCTTTAAACAATCAGAAAGAAACCTACCTGTAAGGTCCCATCTCACCTAGCATCTATGAGTGATACATTTTCATCATTCCATCTAAAGAGAACCTTCAAGATTTCTCATTTGACAGTTTCTGACATGGATTTTCATGAGATGATGCAATATTTCCATGACTTATATTTATTTCTGTATTCCAGAGAACATTTTGTGTTGCTCTTAGCATTCAATATTTTTTATTATGTTATGTTAATCACCATACATTACATCATTAGCTTTTGATGTAATGTTCCATGATTCATTGTTTGCATATAACACCCAGTGCTCCATGCAGAACGTGCCCTCTCCAATACCCATCACCAGGCTAACCCATCCTCCCACCCCCCTCCCCTCTAGAACCCTCAGTTTGTTTCTCAGAGTCCATAGTCTCTCATGGTTCATCTCCCCCTCCGATTTCCACCCCCTTCATTCTTCCCCTCCTGCTATCTTTTTTTTTTTTTTAACACATAATGTATTATTTGCTTCAGAGGTACAGATCTGTGATTCAGCAGTCTTGCACACTTCACAGCGCTCACCATAGCACATACCCTCCCCAATGTCTATCGCCCAGTCACCCCATCCCTCCCACCCCCCACCACTCCAGCAACTCTCAGTTTGTTTCCTGAGATTAAGAATACCTCATATCAGTGAGGTCAAATGATACATGTCTTTCTCTGATTGACTTATTTCGCTCAGCATAATACCTTCCAGTTCCATTCACATCATTGCAAATGGCAAGATTTCATTCTTTTTGATGGCTGCATAATATTCCATTGTATATATATACCACATCTTCTTTATCCATTCATCTGTCGATGGACATCTTGGCTCTTTCCATAGTTTGGCTATTGTGCACATTGCTATTATAAACATTAGAGAGCACGTACCCCTTTGGATCCCTACATATGTATCTTTGGGGTAAATACCCAGTAGTGCAATTGCTGGACTGAATGGTAGCTCTATTTTTAACTTTTTAAAGATCCTCCATACTGTTTTCCAGAGTGGCTGCACCAGCTTGCATTCCCACCAACAGTGTAAGAGGGTTCCCCTTTCTCTGCATCCCCGCCAACATCTGTCATTTCCTGACTTGTTAATTTTAGCCATTCTCACTGGTGTGAGGTGGTATCTCATTGAGGTTTTGATTTGGATTTCCCTGATGCTGAGCGATGTTGAGCACTTTTTCATGTGTCTGTTGGCCATTTGGATGTCTTCTTTGGAAAAATGTCTGTTCATGTCTTCTGCCCATTTCTTGATTGGATCATTTGTTCTTTGGGTGTTGAGTTTAAGAAGTTCTTTATAGATTTTGGACACTAGCCCTTTATCTGATATGTCATTTGCAAATATCTTCTCCCATTCTGTCGGTTGTCTTTTGGTTTTGCTGACTGTTTCCTTTGCTGTGCAAAAGCTTTTTATCTTGATGAGGTCCCAATAGTTCATTTTTGCCCTTGCTTCCCTTGCCTTTGGCGATGTTTCTAGGAAGAAGTTGCTGCGGCTGAGGTCAAAGAGGTTGCTGCCTGTGTTCTCCTTTAGGATTTTGATGGACTCCTGTCTCACATTGAGGTCTTTCAACCATTTGGAGTCTATTTTTGTGTGTGGTGTAAGGAAATGGTCCAGTTTCATTCTTCTGTCCAATTTTCCCAACACCATTTGTTGAAGAGACTTTTTTCCATTGGACATTCTTTCCTGCTTTGTCAAAGATGAGTTGACCATAGAGTTGAGGGTCCATTTCTGGGCTCTCTATCCTGCTCCATTGATCAATGTGTCTGTTTTTGTGCTAGTACCATACTGTCTTGATGATGACAGCTTTGTAATAGAGCTTGAAGTCCGGAATTGTGATGCCACCAGCTTTGCTTTTCTTTTTCAACATTCCTCTGGCTATTCGAGGTCTTTTCTGGTTCCATCCAAATTTTAGGATTATTTGTTCCATTTCTTTGAAAAAAGTGGATGGTATTTTGATAGGGATTGCATTGAATGTGTAGATCACTCTAGGTAGCATTGACATCTTCACAATATTTGTTCTTCCAATCCATGAGCAGGGAACGTTTTCCATTTCTTTGTGTCTTCCTCAATTTCTTTCATGAGTATTTTATAGTTTTCTGAATACAGATTCTTTGCCTCTTTGGTTAGATTCATTCCTAGGTATCTTATGGTTTTGGGTGCAATTGTAAATGGGATCAACTCCTTAATTTCTCTTTCTTCTGTCTTGTTGTTGGTGTATAGGAATGCCACTGATTTCTGTGCATTGATTTTATATCCTGCCACTTTACTGAATTCCTGTATGAGTTCTAGCAGTTTTGGGGTGGAGTTTTTTGGATTTTCCACATAAAGTATCATATCATCTGCAAAGAGTGACAGTTTGACTTCTTCTTTGCTGATTTGGATGCCTTTGATTTCTTTTGGTTGTCTGATTCCTGTGGCTAGAACTTCTAATACTATGTTGAATAGCAGTGGTGATAATGGACATCCCTGCCGTGTTCCTGACCTTAGGGGGAAAGCTCTCAGTTCTTCCCCATTGAGAATGATATTCGCTGTAGGTTTTTCACAGATGGCTTTTATGATACTGAGGTATGTATCCTCTATGCCTATACTCTGGAGAGTTTTGATCAAGAAAGGATGCTATACTTTGTCAAATGCTTTATCTGAATCTATTGAGAGGATCATATGGTTCTTATTCTTTCTTTTATTAATGTATTGTATCACATTGATTGATTTGTGGATTTTTTTTTTAAAAGATTTTATTTATTTATTTGAGAGAGAGAGAATGAGAGAGAACACATGAGAGGGGATAGAGTCAGAGGGCAAAGCAGACTCCCTGCCGAGCAGGGAGCCCGATGTGGGACTCGATCCAGGGACTCCAGGATCATAATCTGAGCCAAAGGCAGTCGCTTAACCAACTGAGCCACCCAGGCGCCCTGATTTGCGGATGTTGAACCAACCTTGCAGCCCAGGGATAAATCCCACTTGGTCGTGGTGAATAATCCTTTCAATGTACTGTTGGATCCTATTGGCCAGTATTTTGGTGAGAATTTTTGCATCCCTGTTCAACAAGGATATTGGTCTGTAATTCTCCTTTTTGATGGGGTCTTTGGTTTGGGGATCAAGGTAATGGTGGCCTCATAAAACGAGTTTGGAAGTTTTCCTTCCATTTCTATCTTTTGGAACAGTTTCAGAAGAATAGGTATTAATTCTTCCTTAAATGTTTGGTAGAATTCCCCTGGGAAGCCATCTGGACCTGGGCTCTTGTTTGTTGGGAGATGTTTAATTACTGCTTCAATTTCCTTACTAGTTATGGGTCTGTTGAGGTTTTCTATTTCTTCCTGGTTCAGTTTTGGTAGTTGATACATCTCTAGGAATGCATCCATTTCTTCCAGATTGTCTAATTTGCTGGCATATAGTTGCTCATAATATGTTCTTATAATTGTTTGTATTTCTTTGGTGTTGGTTGTGATCTCTCCTCTTTCATTCATGATTTTGTTGATTTGGGTCATTTCTCTTTTCTTTTTGATAAGTCTGCCCAGGGGTTTATCAATCTTGTTAATTCTTTCAAAGAACCAGCTCCTAGTTTCATTGATCTGTTCTACTGTTCTTTTGGTTTCTATTTCATTGATTTCTGCTCTGATCTTTATTATTTCTCTTCTCCTGCTGGGTTTAGGCTTTATTTGCTGTTCTCTCTCCAGCTCCTTTAGGTGTAGGGTTAGGTTGTGTACTTGAGACCTTTCTTGTTTCTTGAGAAAGGCTTGTATTGCTATATACTTGCCTCTTAGGACTGCTTTTGCTGCATCCCAAAGGTTTTGAACAGTTGTGTTTTCATTTTCATTGGTTTCCATGAATTTTTTTTAATTCTTCTTTAATTTCCTGGTTGACCCATTCATTCTTATAGGATGCTCTTTAGCCTCCATGTATTTGAGTTCTTTCCGACTTTCCTCTTGTGATTGAGTTCTAGTTTCAAAGCATTGTGGTCTGAAAATAGGCAGGGAATGATCCCAATCTTTTGGTACCGGTTGAGACCTGATTTATGACCTAGGATGTGATCTATTCTGGAGAATGTTCCATGGGCACTAGAGAAGAATGTGTATTCTGTTGCTTTGGGATGGAATGTTCTGAATATATCTGTGAAGTCCATTTGGTCCAGTGTGTCATTTAAAGTCTCTATTTCCTTGTTGATCTTTTGCTTAGATGATCCGTCCATTTCAGTGAGGGGGGTTTTAAAGTCCCCCACTATTATTGTATAGTTGTCGATGTGTTTCTTTGCTTTTGTTATTAATTGCCTTATATAATTGGCTTCTCCCATGTTAGGGGCATAGATATTTACAATTGTTAGATCTTCTTGTTGGATAGACCCTTTAAGTATGATATAGTGTCCTTCCTCATCTCTTACTACAGTCTTTGATTTAAAATCTAATTTGTCTGATATAAGGATTGCCACCCCAGCTTTCTTTTGGTGTCCATTAGCATGATAAATGGCTTTCCACCCCTTCACTTTCAATCTGGGGGTGTCTTTGTGTCTAAAATGAGTCTCTTGCAGACAGCATATTGATGGGTCTTGTCTTTTTATACAATCTGATAGCCTGTGTCTTTTGATTGGGGCATTTAGCCCATTTACATTCAGGGTAACTATTGAAAGATAGGAATTTAGTGCCATTGTATTGCCTGTAAGGTGACTGTTACTGTATACTGTCTGTTCCTTTTGGTCTATGTTGCTTTTAGGCTCTGTCTTTGCTTAGAGGACCCCTTTCAATATTTCTTGTAGGGCTGGTTTGATGTTTGCAAATTCCTTTAGTTTTTGTTTGTCCTGGAAGCTTTTTATCTCTCCTTCAATTTTCAATGACAGCCTAGCTGGATATAGTATTCTTGGCTGAATATTTTTCTCATTTAGTGCTCTGAATATATCCTGCCAGTCCTTTCTGGCCTGCCAGGTCTCTGTGGATAGGTGTGTTGCCAATCTAATGTTTCTACCATTGTAGGTTACAGATCTCTTCTCCCGAGCTGCTTTCAGGATTTTCTCTTTGTCTATGAGACTCGTAAGTTTTACTATTAGATGTCGGGGTGTTGACCTATTTTTATTGATTTTGAGAGGGGTTGTCTGTGCTTCCTGGATTTTGATGCCTGTTTCCTTCCCCAAATTAGGGAAGTTCTCTGCTATAATTTGGTCCAATATACCTTCTGCCCCTCTCTCTCTTTCTTCTTCTTCTGGGATCCCAATTATTCTAATGTTGTTTCGTCTTATGGTATCGCTTATCTCTCGAATTCTGCCCTCGTGATCCAGTAGTTGTTTATCTCTCTTTTTCTCAGCTTCTTTATTTTCCATCATTTGGTCTTCTGTATCGCTAATTCCCTCTTCTGCCTCATTTATCCTAGCAGTTAGAGCCCCCATTTTTTATTGCACCTCATTAATAGCCTTTTTTATTTTGACTTGGTTAGATTTTAGTTCTTTTATTTCTCCAGAAAGGGTTTCTCTAATAACTTCCATGCTTTTTTCAAGCCCAGCTAGTATCTTTAAAATCATCATTCTGAACTCTAGTTCTGACATCATACTAATGTCCATATTGAGTAGGTCCCTGGCAGTCAGTACTGCCTCTTGTTCTTTTTGTTGAGATGATTTTTTCCATGCGTCATTTTGTCCAGAGGAGAACAGATGAATGAGAGAACAAAATGCTAACAGGGTACCAACGTCCCCAGAAAATATACACTAAACAAATCAGAAAAGACCTGAAACTGGGGGGAAAGAAAGGGAAAGAAAGAAAAAAAAAAAAAGAAAAAGAAAAAAATAAACAAAAACAGAACAAAACAAAAAAAAACAGAATATGATCAAATATGATCAGGCTGGTACATAGATCGGTGCCACACACTAGATTTTGGGTGTTTTTTGCTCTGTTAGAAGAAAGTGCCTCCCAAAATTTTAAAGAAAGAAAAACATATATGTACAACAATAAGGGTTAATACAATGAAGGGATGGAATATAACTGTAAAGATGAAAATTATAAAAGATTTTATAAAAGGAATTGATAAGAAGTTGTTTGAAAAAAGAAAGAAGAGGATTTTAAAAGAAAAAAGAAAAAAACAGGGAGAGAATGTGATCAGGCAGGTAACTAGAACAAAGCCATACACTAGAGATTTAGGGTATATTTTGATCTGTTAGAAGAAATTGTATCTCAAAATTTTAAAGAGAGAACAACTTATATATATATGCCAAAATAAGAGTAACTACTATGAAGGGATAGAATATGACTCTAAAAATGAAAAATAAAAATGTTTTTTAAAAAAGGGATTGATAAGATGTTGGTTGAAAAAGGGAAAAAGAAAAATTCAAAAAAAAAAGACAGTTAAAAAAAATTAACTTGAAAGACTAAAGAATCATGGTAAAAAGGCCATGGATTCTATGTGCAGTATTCCCCTAGCGCTGGAGTTCTGCCATTCTCATTGATTGGTAAACTTGGTCTTGGCTGGCTGTTCTCGCTGATCTTCTGGGGGGGGCCTGTTGCTGTGGTTCCCAAATGTCTTTGCCAGAGGCAGAATTGCCCGCCCTTGCCTTCTGGGCTAAGTAATCTGTTCAGGTTTGCTCTCGGGAGCTTTTGTTCCCTGCAAGCTTTCCATACAGCTTTGGAGGCCGAGAGTGAAAATGGCAGCCTCCCAATCTCTGCCTCGGAGGAGCCGAGAACTCGGGGCCCTGCTCCTCAGTAAGCCCCCAGAGAAAAGCAGTCAGTCACTCCCGTCTCCCCAGTCTCCGGCCGCACTCCGTGCTCACCCAGCCTGTGACCGAGCATTTCTATCTCTGGCACCCAGCCCCATGTGGAGTCTCCAAACCCAGCAGATCCCTGTGGAGCACTCCCACGCCGCTCCTCCCAGGGGAGGAAGGGGAGTCTCCCCGGATCTGCTGCTTGTTGGGTCCCTGCTGGAGGAGCAGTGGCCCGACTGCTGCAGATCAGTTTATGGCAACCCCGAGCTGAGAGCCCGTGCCTCGGCTCCGTCTCTGCAGCCAGCTTCCCCGCTCTGATACTTGGGGGCTCTGCTGCACTCAGGCACCCCCGGTCTTTGTGACCCTGAGGGCCCTGAGACCACACTGTCCCGTGAGGGTTCCACCCCCCACTGAGCCACTGGAGCGGCATCCCTCAGCAGAGCTGACTTCTAAAAGTTCCGATTTTGTGCTCCGCGTCTCTATCACTTGCCAGAAGCGGCCGACGGAGGCCCCCTCCCCCACCGTCTATCCTCCCGAATATCGCCTTGGATTCACTTCTCCGCACATCCTACCTTCCAGAAAGTGGTCGCTTTCCTGTTCAGATAGTTGCTGCTATTCTTTTCTTCAATCTCCTGTTGAGTTCATAGGTGTTCAGAATGGTTTGATCCCCATCCAGCTGAATTCCTGAGACCAAACGAAATCCAGGTCTCCTACTCCTCCGCCATCTTGCTCTGCCCCATCATTCAATGTTTTATTGTAGTTCTCATTTTAACTGACTGTGTGTCTTGGCCCTTCAGTGTGTGTGTCTGTGTGTGTGTGAGAGAGAGACAGACAGAAGACAAAGAGAGACAGAGAAAGAGGGAAAGACTTGATGAACACATACATTTACTCATAATTAAAATTCCCAGTAAAGAAGCTCTTCAATCATCTGGACCTCTTCAGTCAGTTGCTTTTGGTTTCTGAGCTTGTTTTCCAATCTAAACAAGAATACTTATTTCACAGGGGTATTGTAAAGAGTAACATAATGCAAAAAAAAATCAGTAATTTATCAGCCACATCTTAAATGTTCAATGAATATTACTTCCATTCTCTGTCCTCTTCCTCTCATCTTGGGCTTACATTACTAAAAAAGTTCAATATAGCAAAAAGAATTATAAACATTTATACCTAATAGCAGACCAGCACAATATATGAAGCAAAAACGGACAGAACTGAAGGAAGAAATAAATAGTTCTATAGTACTACTTGGAGACTTTGATTCCTCACTCACAATAATGGATAGAACAACCAGTAAGGAAACAGAGAAACAAAACAATAAATGAACTAGATCTAACAGACATATACAGAACACTCTACTCCACAACAGCATAAAAATTCTTCTCAAGTGCACATGATACATTTTCCAGGATAGAGCATATGTTAGGCCACAAATTGAGTCTCAATTGATTTTTTAATTTAAATTTTACTTAGTTAACATACAGTGCAATATTGGTTTCTGGAATAGAATTCAGTGATTCATCACTTACATACAACACCTAGTGTTCATCACAAAAAGTGCCCTCCCCAATATACTTTACCCATCCATCCCATCACCCCACCCACCTCCCTCCATCAATGCTCAGTTTGTTCTCTATCATTAAGAGTCTCTTATGGTTTATTTCCTCTCTCCCTTCCCCCCCAATCCCTGTATGTTCACCTGTTTTAGTTCTTAAATTCCACATGTGAGTGAGATCATATGGTATTTTTCTTTCTCTAACTTATTTCAGTTAGCATAATACACTCTAGCTTCATCCACATCATTGCAAATGGCAAGATTTCATTCTTTTTGATGGCTGGGTAGTATTCCAGTGTGTGTGTGTGTGTGTACATCTTCTTTATCCATTCATCAGTCAATGGACATTTGGGCTCTCTCCATAATTCGGCTATTGTTGATAATGCTGCTATAAACATCAGGGATCAAGTACCCCTTTGAATCTGTATTTTTGTATCCTTTGGGTAAATACCTAGTAGTACAATTGCTGGGTTATAGGGTAGCTCTATTTTTAAATTTTTTAGGAATCTCCATACTGTTCTCCAGAATGACTGCACCAGTTTGCATTCCCACCAATAGTATAAGAGGGTTCCCCTTTCTCCACATCCTCACCAATACCTGTTGCTTCTTGTGTTAATTTTAGCCATTCTGATAGGTGTGTGGTGGTATCTCATCGTGGTTTTGATTTGTATTTCTCTGATGATGAGTGTTGTTGAGCATCTCCTCATGTGTCTGTAAGTCATCTGGATGTCTTCTTTGGGAAAATGTCTATTAATGTCTTCTGCCCATTTCTTAACTGGATTATTTGTTTTTTGGGTGTGGAGTTTGATGAGTTCTTTATAGATTTTGGATACTAACCCTTTATCAGATATGTCATTTGCAAATATCTTCTCCCATTCTGAAGGTTGCCTTTTAGTTTTGGTGATTGTTTCCGTCATTGTGCAGAAGCTTTTTATTTTGATGAAGTCCCAATAGTTTATTTTTGTTTTTGTTTCCCTTGCCTCAGGACACATGTTTAGTAAGACGTTGCTACAGCTGAGGTCAGAGAGGTTTCTGCCTGTGTTCTCCTCTAGGATTTTGATGGTTTCCTGTCTCACATTTAGGTCTTTCATCCATTTTGAATTTATTTTTGTGTATGGTGTAAGGAAGTGGTCCAGTGTCATTCTTTTGCATGTTGCTGTCCAATTTTCCCAACACCATTTATTAAAGAGGCTGTCTTTTTTCCATTGGATATTCTTTCCTGCTTTGTCAAAGATGAGTTGACTATATAGTTGTGGGTCCATTTCTGGGTCCATCCTTCCTTAGGCTGTGCCTTTTATTCCTGTGACTTATTCATTCCATATCTGGAAGCCTGTGTCTCCCACTCCCCTTTACCCATTTTGCCCTACCTCCCACCCCACCCCTCATCTCTGGCAACTATCAGTTTTTTTTTCTCTGCATTTATAAGTCTGATTCTGCTTTTTGTTCATTCATTTGTGAATTTTTTATAGATTTCACCTGTGAGTGAACTCAAATGGTATGAAAATTTTTAAATGTTGTGCATCAAAGACTAAAAAGGTAATCCACAGAATGGGGGAAAACATTTGCAAATTATAATTATATAAAAGAATCATATATCTGGATATTCTGGGGGGTTTTTGAGAGAGAGGGTACAAGTTGGGAGGGGAGGGGCAAAGGGAGAGGGAGAGAGAGAGAGAGAGAGAGAGAGAATCTTAAGTAGGCTCCACACCCAGCATAAAGCCTGATGAGGGGTTCAATCCATGACCCTGAGATCACGACATGAGTCAAAATCAAGAGTCAGACACTTAACCAACTGAGCCACTGAGGTGCCCCTGAATATTCTGATAATGTGCAAAATATATAAAGAACTCCTATAATTCAACAACAAAAATACAAACAACCCAGTTCAAAAGTGAGCAAAGGACTTGAATAGACATTTCTCCAAAGAAGATGCACAAATACCCAATAAATACATGAAAAGATGGTCAACTCTAATTATTAAAGGCATGCTAATCAAACTACAATGAGATACTACTTCACTCCCAGTAGGATGACTACTATTAAAATTAAAAAAACAAAACAAAACAAAACAAGAGAACAAGTGTTGGCAAGGATGTGGAGAAAACAGTAACCTTGTGCACCTGGCTGGAACGTAAAATGGTACTGCCACTATGGAACACAGTATAGAAGTTCCTCTAACAATTAAAAATAAAATTACATGATCCAGCAATTCCATTTCTGGGCATATACCCAAAAGAATTGAAAACAGGGTCTCAGATATCTGTATACTCATGTTCATAGTAGCCTTATGCACAATAGCTAAAATGCAGAAGCAACCCAAATTTCTGATGAGAGATAGATAAGCAAAATGTAATATATACATTTACATATTACACACAGCCTTTAAAAAGAAGGAAATTCTGGTATATGCTACAACATGGATGAAACTTGAGGACATTATTCTAAGTGAAATAAGCCAGTCACAAAAAAGACAAATACTGCATAATTCTACTTACATGAGGTACTTAAGAGTAGTCAGAATCATAGAGACAAAAAGTAGAATGGTGGTTGCCAGGGGCTAGGAAGAGAAAGGATGGGGAGTTACTGTTTAATGGGTATAGAGTGTCAGTGTTACAAGATGAAAAGAATTTTAGATGGAATGGATAGTGGCGATGGTTGCACACCATTATGCAAATATTTAGTACCATGGAACTACACACTTAATATTTGGAACTCTCTGGACTTCCTGAATCTAAATGTCTTTTTCTTTCTCCAGGTTAAGGAAGTTTTCAACCATTATTTTATTTCATCCATTTCTTTCTTCCTTCCTTCTTTTCTTTCTTCCTTCCTTCTTTTCTTTCTTTTTTCTTTCTTTCTTTCTTTCTTTTTCTTTTTTCTTTCTTTTTTCTTTCTTTCTTTCTTTCTTTCTTTCTTTTTTTTTTTTTTTAAGATTTTATTTCTTTATTCATGAGAGACAGAGAGAGAGAGGCAGAGGGAGAAGCAGGCTCCCAAGGAGCAGAGAGCCCAATGCGGGACTTGATCCCAGGACCCCGGGATCATGACCTGAGCCGAAGGCAGACGCTCAACCATCTGAGCCACCCAGGCGCCCTCTTTCTTTCTTTCTTTCTTCTTTCCTTCCTTTCAAGATTTTATTTATTTATTTGAGAGACAGAAAGAGAGAGGGAGCACGAGCGGGGGGAGGGGCAGAGGAAGAGGGGGAAGCAGACTCTCCACTGAGCAGGGAGCCCAGTGCGTGGCTCAATCTCAGGATCCCTAGATCATGACCTAAGCCAAAGACAGACGCTTAACCAACTGAGCCACCCAGGTGCCTCTTGGCCATTTATTTCTTTGAATAAGCTTTCTGATCCTTTCTCCATCCTGTCTCCTACAGTGCATAACATTGGTACGTTTGATAGTGTTCCATAATCCCCTATGCTATCTTCACTCTTTTTCATCTTTTTTTTTTCTTTTTATTCCTTTGATTGGATGAATTCCACTATCCTGTCTTTGAGCTCACTGGCTCGTTCTTCCACTTGATCTAGTTTGATGTTGTACACTGCTAATGAATTTTTCAGGTTATTTGCCCTCTCTAGCTCCATGATTTCCATTTGTACTTTTTAATATTTTCTATCTCTTTTTTGAAATTCTCACTTTGTTGACACATTGTTCTTCTGGCCTCCCAGTGAGTATTTTTAAGACTATTATTCTGAACTCTCCGTTAGGAGAGCCACTTATCTCCATCCCATTAAGACATGTTTCTGGACATTCATCTTATTCTTTGGTTTGAAACACATTCATCTATTTCTTCATTTTCCTTGACTTTTTGTGTTGGTTTCTGACTATTATATGAAACAGCCACCTCTCCCAGTCCTGATGGAGTGGTCTCATGCAGGAGATGAACCTTATCCTTGAACCCTGCTCCAGCTCTTGGTTGTCTCTAACTTTGGTGATTGTCCAAGAAGCATTTTTATTTTTAGTGGCTTCTAGTAGTTGAGGGTGTGCCAAAACCTGTCTGTGTTCCAAAAGGTAAGATCACAGTCAGTGCCTGGATGCAGGCTGATTAGAAGCTGGACCCTCAGGCACCAGCTGAGAAAGTTTATAGTTAGGCCCCTCCAGGGAGAAACTGGAAAATGAGCATTTGTGACTGCTCCCTCTGTGCTGTACCTTGGTGTATAGCTGCAGGGAGGGTGCTCTTGTACCTGTTAAGAACTCTTTGCTTGCTACAATCCTGTAAGACTCCTGAATGCAAACCTCATTGACTATTAGAGTCAAGCAATCTGGGACCTGACCCTTGGGTGACTGCCAAAAAAGCTGAAGTGCCAGATGTGTTTATAAGCTCCTTCCAAGAAGATACTCGCAACTGGGTTTTATTATTGGAGTGAGATGAAGGGAGAAGGCATGAGAGGTGTCTACAAGCTTCTCAGGTTTTAGGAAGATTACAAACATCCCCTGATGCCTGTTAAATTTCAGGCAGCATCTTTTAAAGTATGCAGATAAACTTCTAGAGGGAGAAGGTGAGAGAGATGAGCTCTGACTTCCCCAGTCTCTGGGGAGGATTACAGCCAGTTCCTAGTGACTGCTAAACTAGAAAGCTGGTCCTCCAGTGTCAGCTTTTAAATTATGCAGATAAACCTCTTTCAGGGGAAGAGTAGGTGATGGGCAATTGTGCCTGATCTCTCTACACTGAGCCCTAAGGCAATAGTCACAGCAAGTGCCTGTGTGCTCATTAAGAATTGCTTCTTGGGGTGTCTGGGTGAAGCAGTCGGTTGGGCATCTGACTTAGTTTCTGTTCAGGTCATGATCTCAGGGTGGTGATCTCAGGGTCACGAGACTGAGCCTTGCATTGGCTCTGTGCTCAGCACAGAGTCTGCTTGGGTTTCTCTCTCCCCTTCCCTCTGCCCCTCCTCACTGAGCTATCTCTCTCTCTCAAATAAATAAATCTTTAAAAAAAAAAGAATTGCTTCTTTATTTGCTGTAATATTGGAGTCTCATGGACACAGCCTTGTTGGCTTACAGATATAGGTGTTTTAGGAGTCTGTTTCTCTAGTGGGAGGAATCTCTGGTTGTGGAGATAGATGTGGGGTTCAGAACCCTTGATCCACAGGGAGAAGGTAGGAGTTGGGAGTTCCAGGACAATTGTATGGCACTGTGTTGAGGTGGGCTTTATAGCAAGAGTGTGCCTTGGCCTTTCCTACTCATTTAGATGTGGATATTTTCTCATTTGTTAGATGTGTAGGAGTTGGTCAGCTAGTTTCCAGATTTCTTTCACAGGGAATTGCTCCATGTGTATCTGTACATTTGGTGTGTGTGTGGAAGAAGGGAACTCTACAGCATCTGCTGACGTACTATTCTTGTAATCTGTCCTCTCTCACTTCCTTAGTCTCATCTACTTCCACCCCCTCTCACGAAATCTCCAGTCACACTGGCTTTGCCCACACCAAGCATTTCGAATGAAAAGAGCTACTGGGCCACGAAGGAAACTCTGAGAAAGATTAACATGTAAGGATTGTGCCCTGGGGAGTAGGTTTGCCAACCTTGGGACTGTCTACAGATCTTGAGCAGCTTTATGATCCAACTCTAGTCCTACTCACATACAATCCAAGGGCAGTCCTGCCAACCTAGGCACCCAGCAGGAGGTGCACCCATCTGTGCTCACAGAGACAGACCTGTGGACCTCAGTCACAACTGTGGCCCCCCTGTGACTCAATCCCAGCCACCTCAACTGCAGTCCAGGCCAGTCCTGTCCCCCATGCAGGGACATGCCCAGAGACATGTCAGGAGCCCTCCCAAGGACCCAGAGGGAGCTACACACTAGATTTCTAGTCATAATTAGAAAGGCATCCTCCACCCCAAATTCATAATTTCTTCGTTTTATTTGCATTTATTTGGCTTCAATTTTGACATCTAAATCTTTCATTCACTTGGGATTTACCCTCCTGTAGTATGAAGTATAGATCCCACTTTGTATTTTTCTAGATGGTTCTAGTTGTCCCAACACTATTTGTATAGTTGAGATTCCCCACCCCTGCCATTGATTTGAGATGATCACCGTATCATTTACTGAATTCCTGTATGTATATGAGTTAATTTCTGGGCGTGCTATTCTGTTCTATTGGTCCATCTTCTTCTTTCAAACACCATTATCATACTTTTAAAATTTTTGTTGCTTTATGCTTTAATATCTGATAGGGATAGCCCTTCCCCATCACTCTTCCCTATCAGAATTTCCTGAGTCTCATTTGTTTCATTTGTCATATGAACTTCAGAATAAATTTTGTCACCTCAGGGGCGGGGAGGGGGGAGGAAGTACTGGCATTTTTATTGGGATCATGTAAAATGTATAATTTACCCTGGAGAAAACTGTCAACTTTATGAAGATAATTTCTAAGACCATGCAAAATGTTTGCATTTGTTCAAATCTTCTTCTGTATTTTTCAGAAGAGTTTTAAAGTTTTCTTCATGTGTGTCTTGCTGAATCTGTAGGTATTTTATCTTTTTGATTGCTATTCCAAGTAAGGTCTTATCTTCTAACTGGTTGATATACATTCATATTGATATAGATAGATTGCTACTGATTTCCCTGTATTGGTTTTGTATGTAACTATCTTTGAATTCTCTTATTGCTTGACAAAGCTTTTCAACTGATTGTCTTACAATTTCAAAGTACACCATCATATCATACCTATAAATGATAGTTTTATCTCCTCCTTTATAATTTGTATGTCTCTATAATTTCTTTGCTTTCCCAATTGTATTGGCTAATACTTTCAGCATATTGTATATACAGTGGTAGTAACAAACACTTGTTCCTGATTTTAGCAGAAATGCTAAAATGCACAATGCTGATATTTGAGTTGAGATTCGTTTATTATATCAATAAAATTTCCACTACTCCCATAATATTCCAAATTCATACTTTTTCATATGGATATCTAATTTCCGTAGTGCCATTTGTTAAAAGACTATTATTTCCCCCCATCAAATTGTCTTGGCCCCTTCATCAAAAGTCAACTGACCATAAAAGTTTAGGGTTTACTTCTGGACTCTAAATTCTATTCCATTGATCTTCATGGTAGGGCCATACTGTCTTGATTGCTCTATCTTTGAAACTACAAGTGAGTCCTACAATTGTGTTGTTCTTCTCATGACTGTTTTGGCTATTCTAGATTCCTTGCATTTCTACATGAATTTTAGGATCAGCTTGCCAAATTCTGGGATTTTGCTATAGATTGCATTGAATCAGTAGATCAATGTTAGGGAGTACTGCTATTTTCACATGCTGTATTAAGTCTTCCAATCTATGAGCATAGGATGTCTATTTATTTAGACATTCTTTCATTTCTTTCAACAATGTTCTGCAGCTTTCAGTATACAAGTCTTACCCATCTCCAGTTTAAATTATTCCTATTTTAATCTTTTTCATGCTATGATAAAAGAAATTGTTTTTGAACTTCATTTTCAGATTGGTTTTTGATAATGTATGGAAATGCGATTGATTTTTTTATATTGCTCTTATATCCTACAACCTTGCAGAAGTTGTTTATCATCTCTAATTGGTCTTTAGTGGGTCCTTGAGATTTTCTATGCACAAGATTATGACATTTGTGAATATAGTTTTACTTCTTCCTTTCCAGTCTGGATGTCTTCTATTTCTTTTTCTTGACTAATTGCCTGCTATAGATTGAATATTTGAATCACTCAAAAATGCATATGTTGAAATCCTACCACCCAGGGTCATGATAGTAGGTAGAATCTTTGGGAGGTGATTAGGTCATGACGTTGGAGCCCTCATGATTTAGATTAGTGCCTTTATAAAAGAAGCCTGGGAGGGGTCCCTTGCCCCTTCTGCCATGAGAACACAGCAAAAAACAAAAACAAAAAACTGTCTACAGGGAGTGACATCTTAACATACACCAGACTGCTGGCAACTTGATCTTGGCCTCAGCTTCCTTAACAATGAGAAATAAATTTGTTGTTTATAAGCCTCTTAGTTTATGATATTCTGTAATTATAGCCTGAACGGACTATGATATTGCCCCTAGCAAGAGTCTCAAGTAGACCACTGAATAGAGGTGGTGAGAATGACATCTTTGTCTCATCTCTGATCTTATCGGGGAAAATACTCACACCTTCACCATTAAGTATATTAGCTGTAAGTTCCTGTAGATGCTCTTTATCAGGTTGAGGAATTTCCCTTCTATTTACTTTATTCCCTTCTAGTTTAAGTATTTTTATTCTGAGAGGAACTTGACTTTGTCAAATGCTTTTCTGCATCTATTGAAATGATCGTGTCATTTTAAAACATGGTATATTACATTAATTGATTTTTAAATGTTAAACCACTCTTGCATTCATGGGACAAATGCTATTTGGTATGTATAACTCTGATATGTTGATAGAATTTGCTAGTATTTTGTTGAGAATGATTTTTGCAGCTACATTCATAAGAGATTGGCCTATAGTTTTCTATTCTTCTGATGTCTTTGGTTTTGGCATCAGGGTAAAACTGACCTCAGATGATGGGTTGAAGTATTACCTCCCCTTCTACTTAATGGAAGAGTTTACAAATTGAATTCTAGTTTGTCTGATATCAAGATTAGAACCCTCGTTTTGGGGGCGCCTGGGTGGCTCAGTCGTTAAGCGTCTGCCTTCGGCTCAGGTCATGATCCCACGGTCCTGGGATCGAGCCCCACATCGGGCTCCCTGCTCTGCGGGAAGCCTGCTTCTCCCTCTCCCACTCCCCCTGCTTGTGTTCTCTCTCTCGTTGTCTCTCTCTCTGTCAAATAAATAAATAAAATCTTTAAAAAAAAAAAAAAGAACCCTCGTTTTGCTTATATTTGAGTTGCCTGGTCTATTTTGCCCATTCTTTTATTTCTAGCCATTTTGAAACATTTTATCTTAGAAGTGTGTCTTCTAAGAATTGGGTATTGTTTTGTAATCCCAAATAATCAATTAATTTTTTTTTTTTTTTTGCTAATGGTTAAGCAAAGGTTTAGAACCATTTTGAACAAGTTGCTTTTCAATTCAATTTGGGCATTCACATTGGGTTTAAGATTTTCCATGTAATGTTGAATGTCACATAATTTGGGGAAAGAGGACAGGGGTGCGCTCTTCATTATTCATATGTGTGTTTTTGCCATAAACCTTATTATATCATAAATATGAAGGTAAATCCAGTAAAAATTGGGGCTGAGGAAACTTGGAGTTGAACAAGCTGCTGAGCTAGGAAGCAACAAAATAGGGGAAAAGGAGGAGTGGGACATTTATATTTGTGGTAATCTTCCTAAGTGTCAGATGCTTCACCACACTGATTCAGTTAATGTTCCTAACAATTTTCCCAACTAGTTATTTTCATCCCCCTTTTTTTTCCCAGATGAGAAAACTAAGATTCGAATAGTTTTGTGACACACAAAGTGTGATTGTCAACATCAGCACCATCTGGGAGCTTGTTAGAAATGCAGAACCTCAGGCTTCACACTAGACCTACAGAGTAGAATCTGCGTTTTCACAAAAACCTCAGGTGATTTGTTAGGCACGTTAAATTTTAAGAATCACTAGTGATTTTCCCAAAGCCAAAATACATAAGTAAGAGAACCTGACTCCAAAGCCTGTGCTCCTTGCTTTGCGGCTGCCACAGAGTCAAGTCACTTGAAGTCACAGATGAAACTTAGCTATAGCTGCATGGAGGAGTTCATGCCGTAGTATCAGACATCAATTCTGTCATCTACTGAAGAGTTCATTACCACCATAAAAACTAACTCTGTATCTCAGAATAAGTAAGGTGCTTTGAACACCTAGAAAAACAAGTACATTCTAAGGTAATAAAAGTAAGTCATACTGAACACTGTTTGAAGTTTAAAAACCACCTTAAGCCCCAAATCCTTTGTTATGCAAGATTTATATTGGTTGCGATGAGATCTAAGCTTATTTCTCAGTGATGCTAACAGCTTTGTGCCCACTGCATGTCCATACGTGCTTCTACATCCATTCAGATTGGAAAAATAACCCTAGTGCACCAATCATGGAACTTAAATGTGGATAACAAAGCAAAATCTTTCGTGGAATGCTACAGGAACTCTTCTTGACTTGGGCCTAGGCCTTTAAATGTGAATGAAAGTTAAATAAATTCAATTCACACCAAGTTCAAATTCTGAATCAAAGTTCAATTCTTACAAAATCCAAAACTGTCCTTTTTTTTTTTTTTTAAGATCTTATTTATTTATTTTGACACAGAGAGAGAGACAGCGAGAGAGGGAACACAAGCAGGGCGAGTGGGAGAGGGAGAAGCAGGCTTTCTGCGGAGCAGGGAGCCCGATGTGGGGCTCGATCCCAGGACCCTGGGATCATGACCTGAGCCGAAGGCAGACGCTTAACGACTGAGCCACGCAGGCACCCCTGTCCTTCTTTTTACCCTGTTTCTCCTCATTGATTCTATTTTTCAATTTTATAGGAAATATTGTTCGTGTTTGTTTTAGTTTTGCTAGAAAAAAAAATGTTGATGCGCTTTTGACCTAGCTCTGGTGCTCTGAGATAGGCCAGCTTGTTCAGCTTTGAGGGCTTAAAAGAGCCTTTTAAAGATTAAAAGCATGATATAGTTCAAGATCATAACTGTCCCCAGTGAGACCTTCTAAAATTTGAGAAGCCTGGATCATCCACCTCAGAGAACATTGCATACTGCACTCTGCTTGCTTCCTTTGGAATTTTAGAGCTGAGAACCACTTAAGAATAAGGTTTATAGATAATTAATGCAACTCCACTCATTTAGTTGTAAAAACTAGCCTCAATTTTTGGTTAATTCTCTCAGTAAAATGTAGTTGTTTGGGGAGCAGCGCTTTTATGAGGACACAGAGTGCTCACTGGTGCTGTGCTCCTTTGCATCCTTTCCCAGCTGGCAAACTCTCTCTAATGACATCCCAGGGATGAGACAGAGAAAGAGATCACATCTCAGGATCAACATGGCAAATAAATCCTTTAGACTAGCACTTGCCCCAGACCAGGATGCCTTTTCCAGGGTGACAGTATGGTGAGGAGCATGGAAAAGCAGGTAAATAGCACTGAGAGACAAACTGCCTCACAGCTCCAAAATAGAACATACTGGGTTCCAGTATTACTGTCACCAACTATGCTGCTTCACACAAGTCCTAATATCGGTTTAAGCCTCAAACTCCTCATCAGTAAAATGGGACCGATCACATGTATTTTGCAGGACTGCTGTGAGAAATAAGTGAGTTAGTGAATTTAAAGCATGGGGCGTGTAACAAATGGGAATTATTACTGTAAGCCAATTTAAATCCATCCTGGGAAAGAGAGTCTGAGGTTTAAGGACAAAATAAAAACTGAGAGCCAGAATAGAGTACCTCCTCTTTGGAATAAGATTTCTTTCCATCAGTGCCGAAGCCATGGACCACCTCTTGCCCTGAGAGGGTGTAGGACATCTGGAAGGGTAAAGGAGAAGGCTGACAGCTGCAGAGAGGAAGCCTGCCTGAACCAAGGCTGTGCTGTCTCTGCGGCAGTTCAGGAGAATTTGGGAATACCAGCTCTGAGCTCCCACGCAGTGTGCCACCACACCTCCTACTCTCTCAGCTTCAGTGACTCTGGTTTGACCAGAGCACTGAGGCCACAGCCTGGTGGAAACATGGCCAAAGACATAAGGCAGCAGGGAAAAAAGCCAGACATGTCACTCTCCTAGCTAAGTTAACCCAACCCAAACCTGTACCTCAAAAGGAGAGAACCTTCCTCATTCACACTCCAAGAGGGTACAGAAGCAGAAACAGCAAAGAAGGCGAAGACTGGAATTGGTTTACGCACTGCAGCAAAATTTCTGCTTGCATCCTAAGCTGTCGGCCTCGGTTAGTCCCTGAGAAAAAAGGGGAAGGAACTAAATGATCATTTTTGGATAATCTGGCCAGGCACTCTGTCATTGATCCCTTCTCTCCTCACCACATCTCTGTTGGCGAGGTAGGTATTAGGGTCCCTCTGATGGAGGAGCAGAGGCTCAGAGAGATGGGCAATCTGTCCCAAGTCACACAGCTCATCAGTCAGAACAGAGGTCTCTCTGTCATCTAACAAACCAGTCAGCACTGAATGCTGTTATTTGGCATATAGGGTGTTTTTATTTTTGTGAATTTGGGTTTCTGTTTGTTTGGTCAGTTGGTTAATTTTTCTTTGGTTCTTGTTTCCCCCTCAACACTGTTTAGTCACGGTATGAAATTCAACCCACTTCTTTCTAAAGACTTTGAATGAGAAACCTCAGTTGGAACTTAATATTAAATCTTCCCTGGAAAATCTGTAGATTTCATAATCATTTATTATTGTAGGAAATCTAAAGAACATAAGAAAGCAGAAATTCTGACCCTGTTAGGTTCTTTTCCACAGTGCCTATTATTTCTCTGAAATAATCAACTAATTTCTCCTGGGTGCATTCATGTAATATGAATCCAAGAACACAGCAATTTTTGGAAATTATTATCAGACCTTCTCGGGCAGGAGCACAAAAGGCTGAAAGGGATCTCAAAAGGTGTGCAGCCAGGACACCCATTTAAAGACCTCATATATGTTTTTATATAATTCACAGGATTTTTTTCTATCCTTGTTCTATGACATTAAAAATGGTTCACCCACTTTATGCCAGGCAGCAGGGGATAAATTACTATACCTCTCTAAAGGCACTCAGCATTTCATGTGGCCTGGCTTATGAAAACAGAAGATGCTGGTGCCAAGCAAATATTGTTTGCTTTGTTGAGCTAGCTAAAGGACTACATGTGAAATGACTCCCACCTGCTAAGAGTATTGTTTTCCTCCAGGTTTAGTTTTGTGCTTTTTTTTTTTTACAACAACCTACTACTCTGCCAGAAACAATAGGAAATTAACCAGCATAGTCCCTGTGGTTGATTGGTTTGTTCTTTATCCCAGTGGAGATGTTCTTGAGCCCTGGAAAGACAGACCAACACTTACAGAAATAGTGCTAAGCAAAAAGGAGGTAGCCCATCCATTCCCTTTTACTAATTATTTTCCTGTATGCCCACCATTCTTCTGGTCCTACTGGTTTCTCTTATTGTTCAATATCCCCTTCAAACATGCCTCAAGTGTTTCTCGTTTCTTTCCTCAATAACCTTTCCTTGTACCCATTCCTTCATGTAACCAGCCTTCCCTATATCTTCAACTATCAACTTCACATAAGTACAGTTTTCAACCAGCTCAGATCTTTATGCTGGAGGAGGAAGAAGAGGGAAGGAGTGAGAGAGTGGGAGGGACAATTTATTCCTACAATCTTCTCCCCCAGCTTCTCCCCGGAGCTCCAGATCCCCTTTTCCAACCCTAAGCTGGATATGCCTACTTGAATGACCCACTCACACCTCACTCCAACAAATGTATATTGGAACCACCTTTTTAAAAAAAGTTTTATTGAGATATAATTGAGATAAAATAAGGTGCACATACTTTAAGTATACAATTTGGTAAGTTTGACATATGCACATACCCGTGAAACCATCACTGTGATCAAGATAGTTAACACATGGATTACGGCCCAGAGTTTCCTCAGGTCCCTTTGTAATCCCTTCCTTTCCCACTAATCTGTGCTCCTCCACCCCACACTTCCCCTCACCTCCCCAAACAAATTGATTTGCTTTCTGTCACTATTAGGCTTGTCTGCATTTTCTAGAGTTTTAAAGGAATGGGACAATATAGTATATCATCTTTTTAGATTGGCTTTTTTCACTTAGCATAATTAGGGAGTCATCCTTGTTGGCTGTATACACAGTTCATTCCTTTTTATTGCTGAGTACAATGGCATTGTATAAATATGCTATCATTTGTTTATCCACTTACCTTTTGATGGAAATTTGGGTTGCTTATCTCTTGGGGGCTGTAAATAAAGCTATTATAAACATTTCTGTACAAATCTTTATATGGACATATATTTTCTTTTCTCTTGGGGAAATAAATATCTTGAAGTGGAATAGGTAGATCATGTAATAGATGTATACTTAACATTTTTGAGTAACTGCCAAACTGTTTTCCAAAATGATGGTACCATTTTACATTCCCATGAGTAGTAGTTGAGAGTTCTAGTTCCTCCACATCCTCTTCAACACTTGGGGTGGTCAATCTTTTTAATTTTAGTCATTCTGATAGGTATGTAGTGGTATCTCATTGAAGTTTTTAATTTGCATTTCTCCAATGAGTAACAATATTAGCCATGTTTTCATGTAATTATTTGCCATCTCTAGATCTTCTTTGCTGAAGTGTCTATTCAAATCTTTTGTCTATTTGTATTGGGTTTTCTTGAGTTTTGAGTGTTCTTTATATATTCTGGAATCAAGTCCTTTATCAAATATATACTTCCCAAAGATTTTCTCCCAGTCTATGGTCTTTTCATTCTCTCCTCTCCTTACAATGTCTTCTGAAGAATGGAAGGTTTTAGATTTTGAAGAAGTCTAATTCATCAATTTGTCTTTTTATAGATTGTGATTTTGGTGTCTTTTCTAAGAAACATTGCCTAATTCAAGGTCACAAAGATTATCTACCATGTTTTTTTCTAGAATGTTTTTAATGTTATGACTCACATTTAGGTATATGATCCATTTTGAGTTAGTTTTTTGTAAACGGTACATGGTATGGACCCAAATTATTTTAATTATAGATATCTAGGGGTGCCTGGTTGGCTCAGTCAGTGAAGCATGTGACCCTTGATCTCAGGGTTTGGGTTCAAACCCCATGTTGGATGTAGAGTTTACTTAAAAATAAAATCTTAAAAAAATTAAATATAGCAATGCAATTATTCCCACACTATTTGTTGAAAAAGCTATCCCTGGAGCGCCTGGATGGCTCAGTCATTAAGCGTCTACCTTCAGCTCAGGTCATGATCCCAGGGTCCTGGGATCGAGCCCTACGTTGGGCTCCTTGCTCAGCGGGAAGCCTGCTTCTCCCTCTCCCACTCCCCCTGCTTGTGTTCCCTCTCTCGCTGTCTCTCTGTCAAAGAAAGAAAGAAAGAAAGAAAAGAAAAGAAAAAAGAAAGAAAGAAAGAAAGAAAGAAAGAAAGAAAGAAAGAAAGAAAAGAAAAGAAAAGAAAAAGAAGAAACAGCTGCTTGTTTTAAAATAAATAAATAAATAAATAAAAAGCTATCCCTTTTCCATTGCATTGCCTTTGCTCTGATCTAAAAAAAAATCGATTGTCCATAATGTATGGGTATATTTCAAAACTCCCTATTCTGTTCCTTTGGATGAATTATTTCCATGCCAATACCACATTGTTTTGGTTATAGCTTAACAACAATGTTTAAAATCAAGTAGTGCACCCCTCCAATTTTCTTATTATTTTAAAGTTGTTTTAGTTATTTTAAGGTCCTTGGCATTCCCATATGAATGCTAAAATCAGCTTGCCAATTTCTACCCAAAACAGTGCTGAGATTTTGACTGGTATTATATTGAATCTATAGATCAGTTTGGGGAGAACTGACATCTTAACAATACTGTCTTACAGGCCGTGAACAAGGTGTATCTCTCCATTTATTGACATTTTCTTTACTTCTGTCAGCAATATTTAGTAGTTTCCAGTGTACACATCTTTCACATCTTTGGTCAGATTTATCCCTAACTGTTCATTTTTGATGCTATTTGTTTCAATTTCAATCTCCGATTGTTTGTTGCTTAATTTATGGAAATACAATTTCCTGTTAGAAGGAGTCAGTGTATCATAAACATCCAATGTATATTAAAATTATAAAAAGTCTGGCATGTAGCAAGGGATATATAAGCGTTTTACAAGCATCAACAAGATCTGATAATGAACTAATTCTATTATATGTGTGTGGCAGATGTGAAGGAGAACTAAGGGTCCAAAATATAAGATAACTGAGATTTCTAACTGAGATGACAGGTGGCAGTGATATTATTCAAGATGGTGGAAACAAGAGGATAAATGCACTTCATTGGGAAGTTTCTGGACATGTTGGTTTGGCAATGCCTCTTTTGAAATGAAGATAGAACAATTTAGCAACAAGTAATTGGAAACTAGACTATGTTCCTTTGGTTCTTTTGGGCTTCAAGGAAGGCAACTGTGTAATCTTAACCTTCACTGCCCATCTTCCCAGAGTTATAACATGCTAATGTAAACCATAGGGCCTCAAGGAGAGTTGAGTGGCACAGTGCCCATCACTTCCCAAATTTATTTTACCAGGAAACCCTTATTGGTGAGGAGAAACTTACAAAGCTAGTGCTCAGAGAGAGTCTTAGGAAAACAACACTCTATATGAAAGAGTTATGGTATCATATCATGTATCAGCTGCTTGAAAGCCTCCAGCTCTTGCACTTGCTTAACTCATCCTGTCTTCCAGAATTTAAGTAAATTGGCTCAAACCTTCATTCTACATATACTGGGAAACCTGGTATCCTTTCTAGTATGTCTGGGTGCCTGGGGGGGGGGGGGGGCTACATTTCAATTGAGTTCCTGCTTCCACTAAATTCTTGATATCTGTTCTGAATTTCACTTTCTTCCTTATATCAAGTTGATGGACCCTTCTTAATCCCCTTTCTTTGTGGAACACTACTGACTCAAGTCAACAGAGAGTACAATAGAGAGGCATTGCAACCCAGTGTGACACAGCCAACAAAAAATTGAGAATTAGAGATCCCTGTTATTTGAAAAGTTCTTAACTATCCCTGCTTCTAGGAAAGTTTCACTGGTGTCTCTTGTATTTAAGCTCTACCTTCTCATGTTCCTGGGCCCCCTTTGTCTCATCTCCTCTCCTGGCTCAAGAATCATCTCTCTATTTCCCACCCAGGGCACGTCCTGAGGGTCAGTTTTCCACAACCATGTAAGTTAGTCAAAGGCAGTTTGAATGGTTCTCTCCCCTCAGCAGAATTTCACTGCCAGTACCGATTGTATAAGCCATTTTTCCTCCCGTCATAATCTGAAGGACACTATAGCAACACTGCTCTGATCCTCTTCCATTCTGATGTCTCTCTCTAGGCATCCCTAATGTTGCCTGTCTTCCCACATTCAACTTGCCTTCAAAGGAAAGATCTGATGAGGTCAGTTGGTCACTATCCTGTATGGGGAGTCCCTATTACATGTCTTTTTTCTCAGGCACCTAATCCTCATTTAGTCATCCTGGCCAAGGTCAAAACTCATGAAGAATCTGCAGCCCATAAAGAACTTCCCAAGTAAGAGGGAAGAAAGGGAAGAGACAGAAAGAATAAAAGCATAGAATTATACTGTTTGTTGGCACATTTAAGATAATTTGTTGCCCAATCACCTTTAAGAGAAAGACAATGACAGAGAGGTCAAGTGACACATTCCAGGAAACCTGGGGATTGACAGAGAATTGACTTGGACCAGAGTCTCCTCACTCCAAATCCACTCACAATACCAGCTTCCACCTGATAAACCAGTAACTAAAACTTTTTTGGCCACAACTCACAGTAAGAAACATATTTTAAATTAGGACACAGCAAGCAAACACACACACACACACATTATTAACAATAACTTTTACATAGCTCTTACTATATATGTGCATGTGTGTAGATACAGATATATAGATATCTGTGTGTATATCTGTATGTGTGTGTGGATAGATGGATGGATAAACATTGAGAAAGGGATTTATAAATCCTAAGCTCTTTACATATGTTAATTCACTTAATTCTCACAACAATTCTGTGAGGTAGGTACTATATTTATTACCTTAATTTTACAGACAAGTAAACTGGGGCACATAGAAACTTATCCAAAGACAAATAGTCAAGCCAGGATTTGAATACAGGCAGCATGGCTCCAGAGTCCATGTCCTTAATCATTATACTTACTGTCTTTCATATATGTGTTACACATGTAGTAATATATTTATGTATTATGTATGTATATACATATACACATATGTATGTGTAATGCTTCATGAAACAATACTTAACCTTACTTTCTGTGATGCACTCTCACTTAAAAAAATTTTCGTAACTGCCTGAAAACCACTAAATTTATTTACAACCCACATTTTTAAAATGTTTGAAAGACACTGTTAAATTAACCAGGCTAGATTTCCCTTTTAGATCTTCCTTTTAGAAAAGAAGGAAACATCAAAGAGAAGTATAAATTGATCACTAAGTAAAATGGAGAAAGCTCCAGGTTTCTGCCTCATGGGAAGACAGTTCTAATATCTATCACTTAGGAGAGAAAAGAAGAGATGGAGAGATTATTCTTGCATGGTATTAGTGAGTAAATATGCCTGCAAGTCAGACAAGGAGAAACAATTCCCTAAACCTTGAGCTCACCATAATAGTACAGTTATCATATTTATTAGTACACATCTGAGCTGTTTTTAAATCAACCAACCTAATCTGCAAAAGATTAATTAAATTCAACAAATATTTTTCATGTTAATAAAAATAGTGTAACACTATTTTAGTTCTTACTAATGTGTCAGGATCATTCTAAGCACTTTATATGTGTATTCACTAACTTATTAAGTCTCACTATTCTATAAGGTGGGTGCTATTATTAAACCAGTTTACAGACAAGGACACTCAAGACTTGCCTGAGATCACACAGCTAGTAAATGTGAAGCTGGGTTTCACTTTAGCCTAAATCTAGAAGCTGTGTTCCCTCAACTACTACTCTATGCCATCTTCCACAAATGTTTAAGCTATTGTGCTGGGTACTTGATGACAATCTCCAAAGCAAAATAATTTATTTCCAATTAAAAATTTTTAAAGATTTCATTTATTTATTTGACAGAGAGAGAGAGAGATCACAAGTAGGCAGACAGGCAGGCAGAGGGAGAGGGAGAAGCAGGCTCCATGCTGAGCATGGAGCCTGATGCGGGGTTCGATCCCAGGATGCTGGGATCACGACCTGAGCTGAAGGCAGACACTTAGCTGACTGAGTCACCCAGGTGCCCCTCCTATTAAAAATTTTTTAAAGATTTAAATGCATTACTGGGCGCCTGGGTGGCTCAGATGGTTAAGCATCTGCCTTCGGCTCAGGTCATGATCCCGGGGTCCTGGGATCGAGTCCCACATCGGGCTCCCGGTTCAGCGGGGAGCCTGCTTCTCCCTCTGACCCTCTCCCCTCTCATGCTGTTTCTCTCTCGCTCGCTCTCTAAAAAATAAATAAAATCTTTAAAAAAAAGATTTAAATGCATTACTTAAAATTTTTAAAAAATTTTAAGTAAACTCTACACCCAATGTGGGGCTCGAACTCACAACCCTGAAATCAAGAGTTGTGCATTCCACCAACTGAGCCAGCCAAGGAGCCCCTGATTTCCAATTAAAATTGATTAAGTAATGCAAGGTCTTCTAGAAGTATGCTAAGACAGAACTAGCTCATGCTCAAAAAACAAAACAAAACACTAGCTCATGCTCAATACAAATCAAGTATTTTTTTTTTTAAAGATTTTATTTATTTATTTGACAGAGAGAGACAGTGAGAGAAGGAACACAAGCAGGGGTAGTGGGAGAGGGAGAAGCAGGCTTCCCACTGAGCAGGGAGCCCGATGTGGGGCTCGATCCCAGGACCCTGGGATCATGACCTGAGCTGAAGGCAGACGCTTAATGACTGAGCCACCCAGGCACCCACCCCCTCAATACAAATCAAGTATTAATTCATCATTTAATAGGCAATATTTGCACACTGCAATGGATTACATATTATGGCAGCATTTTATTATCTTTAAAAATTCACATTTAGGGCGCCTGGGTGGCTCAGTTGGTTAAGCGACTGCCTTCGGCTCAGGTCATGATCCTGGAGTCCCGGGATTGAGTCCCGCATCGGGCTCCCTTCTCGGCGGGGAGCCTGCTTCTCCCTCTGACCCTCCCCCATCTCGTGCTCTCTCTCTCTGTCTCATTCTCTCTCTCAAATAAATAAATATTAAAAAATAATAATAATAAAAAATAAAATAAATAAAAATTCACATTTAAAATTCATACTGGTCTATAACCCATGATTATAGTATGAAGTCATTGAGTAGATTCTATTGGAATTGACATCTTTTGATGCTATCATCTATCAAAATTTATATCTACTGGGCGCCTGGGTGGCTCAGTTGGTTAAGCGACTGCCTTCGGCTCAGGTCATGATCCTGGAGTCCCTGGATCGAGTCCCGCATCGGGCTCCCTGCTCGGCGGGGAGCCTGCTTCTCCCTCTGACCCTCCCCCCTCTCATGTGCTCTCTGTCTCTCTCATTCTCTCTGTCTCAAATAAATAAATAAAATCTTAAAAAAAAAAAAAAAAAAAAAAATTTATATCTACTGCCACGACTAACATTAGCAATAAAAGTTTCGAGTGGGAGAGGAAAAGATGGAGGAGTAGGGGACCCTATTCCAACTGGTCCCTGGAATTGAGCTGGATAACTACCAGACCACTCTGAACACCCACGAAATTAGCCTGAGATGTAAGGAGATAGATCTGGATCTCTACAAAGAGAATATTGCAGGCGGTTGGTTTCAAGGTATGAAGCAGGGAGCCGTGATTCCTTCTGTGGGCACATATCTGAAGATAAACGGAAGGGGGAGGGAGCTGAGCCATTGGGATCCTACACCACCGGTCAGCGACAGCCTTCCATGCTGGGGACGGGGCACAGACTCGCAGACTGGTAGCGGCAGGGAAAGGACTTTAGGGCAGCCCCCAGACTGAAATCTGGAGTGGTGGGCCACACACGTGAACTGGGGGCAGCTGGTGGTTTTAGAAGCACAAAGGGCAGAGACCTGCCCCTGTGCCCCAACCTGGAGGCAAGGACTGGAAGCACTCCTAAGGGGCACACAACCCAGGACACCACAGTTTATAGCAGCACAGACAGAAACAGAGATAGTGTGGCCTGGAGAGCTCACTGAAGAACAGACTGCAATCTCTCTGCTCGGAGGCAGAGGGTTGGAAATAATCTCTTCTGCTCTCTCAGAAGAGATGCAGAACGGTGCCAGGGAAAGCTACCAGAGAACAAAAACCCCCCAAAACCGGTTTTCACTGAGCCCATCCCCCACCACAGGGGGCAGGGCAACTCTGCCCAAACAGGGTTGCCTGAGTAACAATTCGGCAGGTCCCTCCCCCAGAAGACAGGCTGGGAGAACATGAGGACAGCAACCCTAAGGTCCCTATAAAACAGGTGCATCTTGATTGGGTTGTGGTCAATAATTTGGACTCTGTACATTCCCTCAACCACCCCTCAACAGAATGATTAGGAGGAGAAACCCCCAAAATAGGAAAGACTCAAAGACTGTGACTTCTGCCACAGATTTACAAACGGATACAGATATAACCAAGATGTTGGAGAAAGAATTCAGGGTAGCAATTGTGAAGACAATAGCTAGAATGGAGAAATCGATTAATGGCAACATAGAGTCTCTAAGGGCAGAAATGAAAGCTGAATTGGCAGAACTTAAAAATGCTATCAATGAGATCCAATCTAACCTAGATAATCTAACAGGTAGGGTAAGCGAGGCAGAAGAACGAATTAGTGATCTAGAAGACCAATTAATAGACAAGAAGGAAGAAGAGGAGGCCAGGGAAAAACAACTCAAAATCCATGAAAATAGAATCAGAGAAATAAGTGACACCATGAAACATTCCAATGTCAGAATTATTGGGATCCCTGAAGGGGTGGAGAGAGAGAGAGAGGACTAGAAGATATATTTGAGCAAATCGTAGCTGAGAACTTCCCTAATCTGGGGAATGAAACAAACATTCGTGTCCTAGAGGCAGAGAGGACCCCTCCCAAGATCAAGGAAAACAAGCCAACGCCCTGGCATTTAATAGTAAAACTCACAAATCTTAGAACCAAGGAAACCATCTTAAGGGCAGGTAGGGGGAAGAGATTCCTTATATACAGAGGGAGGGACATCAGAATAACATCAGATTTATCCACAGAGACCTGGCAAGCCAGAAAGGGCTGGCAAGACATAGTCGGGATACTAAATGAGAAGAACATGCAGCCAAGAATACTTTATCTGGCAAGGCTGTCATCTAGAATGGATGGAAAGATGCAGAACTTCCAAGACTGGCAGAAACTGAAAGAATATATGACACTAAGCCAGCCCTGCAAGAAATATTAAGGGGGGTTCTACACAAGGACCTAAGAGTGATATAGAACAGAAATTTACAGAGACAATCTATAGAAACAAGGTCTTCACAGGCAACATGATGACTATAAATTCATATCTTTCAATAATCACTCTCAAGGTGAACGGCCTAAATGCTCCCATAAAATGGCACAGGGTTGCAGATTGGATAAAAAGACAGGACCCATCCATATGCTGTCTACAAGAGACTCATTTTTTTTTTAAAGATTTTATTTATTTATTTATTTGACAGAGAGAGACCAGCGAAGGAGGGAACACAAGCAGGGGGAGAGGGAGAAGCAGGCTCCCCGCAGAGCAGGGAGCCCAATGCAGGGCTCGATCCCAGGACCGTGGGATCATGACCCGAGCCGAAGGCAGACGCCTAACAACCGAGCCACCCAGGCGCCCCTACAAGAGACTCATTTTGAACCTAAAGATATATCCAGACTGAAAGTGAAGGAATGGAGATCCATCTTCCATGCCAGCGGACCTCAAAAGAAAGCTGGAGTAGCAATTCTCATATCAGACAAATTAGATTTTAAGCTAAAGACCATACTTAGAGACACAGAAGGACACTATATCATTCTTAAAGGGTCTATCCAACAAAAAGATCTAACAGTTGTAAATATCCATGCCCCCAACATGGGAGCAGCCATCTACCTAAGCCAACTGTTAACCAAATAAAGAGTCATATTGATAACAACATGTTAATTGTAGAAGACCTCAATACTCCACTCTCAGCAACAGACAGATCATCTAAGCAGAAAATCAACAGAGAAACAAGAGCTTTGAATGACACACTGGACCAGATGGACCTCATAGATATATACAGAACATTCCACCCTAAAACAACAGAATACTCATTCTTCTCGAGTGCACATGGAACTTTCTCCAGAATAGACCACACATGGGGTCACAAATCTCAACCAATACCAAAAGACTGAGATTATTCCTTGCATATTCTCAGACCATAATGTTTTAAAACTGGAACTCAATCACAAGAAAAAATTTGGAAGAAATTCAAACACTTGGAAGCTAAAGACCACGCTGCTCAAGAATGTTTGGGTCAACCAGGAAAACAAATAAGAACTTAAACAATTCATGGAAAACAATGAGAACAAAAACACATCGGTCCAAAACCTATGGGATACTGCAAAGGTGGTCATGAGCGGGAAATACATAGCCATCCAAGCCTCACTCAAAAAAATAGAAAAATCCCAAATTCACCAACTAACTTTACACCTTAAAGAACTAGAGAAAAAGCAACAAAAGATGCCTAAGCCATGCATTAGAAGAGAAATAATTAAGAAGAGAGCAGAGATCAATGAATTAGAAACCAGAAACACAGTAGATTAGATCAACGAAACTAGAAGCTGGTTCTTTGAAAGAATTGATAAGATCAATAAACCACTGGCCAGGCTTATCAAAAAAAAAAAAAGAGAAAGAAACCAAATTAATAAAATTATGAATGAAAGGGGAGAGATCATGACTAACACCAAGGAAATAGAAACAATTATTAGAAATTATTATCAACAACTATATGCCAATAAATTAAGCAACCTGGAAGAAATAGATGCCTTCCTGGAAACCTATAAACTGTCAAGACTGAAACAGGAAGAAACACAACCTGAATAGGCCAATAACCAGTAACGAGATTGAAGCAGTGATCAAAAACCTCCCAAAAAACAAGAGTCCAGGGCCTGATGGATTCTGTGGGGAATTCTACCAAACATTCAAAGAAGAAATAATACCTATTCTCCTGAAACTCTTTCAAAAAACAGAAACAGAAGGAAAGCTTCCAGACTCATTCTATGAGGCCAGCCAGCATTACCTTAATTTCCAAGCCATCAAAAAGGAGAATTTCAGACCAATATCCCTGATGAATATTGATTCAAGACCCCATCAAAAAGAATTTCAGACTGATATCCCTGATGAATATAGATTCCAAAATTCTCAACAAAATCCTAGCTAATAGGATCCAACAGTACATTAAAAGGATCATCCACCATGACCAAGTGGGATTTATCCCCAGGATGCAACATTGGTTCAACATTTGCAAATCAATCAATGTGATAGAACACATTAATAAGCAGAGAGAGAAGAACCATATGGGCCTCTCAATTGATGCAGAAAAAGCATTTGACAAAATACAGCATCCTCTCCTGATTAAAAATCTTCAGAGTATAGGGATAGAGGGAACATTCCTCATTCATAAAATCCATCTATGAAAAACCTACAGCGAATATCATCCTCAATGGGGAAAAGCTGAGAGCCTTTCCCTTAAGATCAGGAACACGACAAGGATGCCCACTCTCGCCACTATTGTTCAACATAGTACTAGAAATGCTAGCAACAGCAATCAGATAACAAAAAGAAATAAAAGGTATTCAAATTGGCAAACTCTCTCTCTTTGCAGGTGACTTGATACTTTATGTGGAAAATCCAAAAGACTCCACCCCCAAATTACTAGAACTCATACAGCAATTCAGTAACGTGGCAGGATACAAAATCAATGCACAGAAATCAGTTGCTTTCTTATACACTAACAATGCAACTGTAGAAAGAGAATTTAGAGAAACGATTCCATTTACAATAGCACCAAAAACTGTAAGATACCTCGGAATAAACCTAACCAAAGAGGTAAAGGATCTATACTCTAGGAACTACAGAACACTCATGAAAGAAATTAAAGAAGACACAAAAAGATGGAAAAACATTCCATGCTCATGGATCAGAAGAATAAACATTGTTAAAATGTCTGTGCTACCCAGAGCAATCTATACTTTCAACGCCATCCCAATCAAAAACCAATGACATTTTTCAAAGTGCTGGAACAAACAATCCTAAAATTTGTATGGAATCAGAAAAGACCCCGAATTGCCAAGGAAATGTTAAAAAAGAAAAACAAAGCTGGGGGCATCACGTTGCCTGATTTCAAGCTATATTACAAAGCAGTGATCACCAAGACAGCATGGTACTGGCACAAAAACAGACATATAGACCAATGGAACAGAATAGAGAGCCCAGATATGGACCTTCAACTCTATGGTCAAGTAATCTTTGACAAAGCAGGAAAAAATATGCAATGGAAAAAAGACAGTCTCTTCAATAAATGGTGCTGGGAAAATTGGACAGCTATATACAGAAGAATGAAACTCGACCATTCTCTAACACCATACACAAAGATAAACTCAAAATGGATGAAAGACCTCAATGTGAGACAGGAATTCTAGAACATAGGCAGTAACCTCTTTGACATCGGCCACAGCAACTTCTTTCAAGATACATCTCCAAAGCCTAGTGAAACAAAAGCAAAAATGAACTTTTGGGACTTCATCAAGATAAAAAGCTTCTGCACAGCAAAGGAAACAGTCAATAAAACAAAGAGGTAACCCATAGAATGGGAGAAGATATTTGCAAATGACACTACAGACAAAGTGCTGATTTCCAGGATCTATAAAGAACTTCTCAAACTCAACACCCAAAAAACAAATAATCAAGTTAAAAAATGGGCAGAAGACATGAACAGACACTTCTCCAAAGAAGACATACAAATGGCTAACAGACACATGAAAAAATGTTCATCATCATTAGCCATCAGGGAAATTCAAATCAAAACCACATTGAGATACCACCTTACACCAGTTAGAATGGCAAAAATTGACAAGGCAAGAAACAACAAATGTTGGAGAGGTTGTGGAGAAAGGGAAACCTCTTACACTGTTGGTGGGAATGCAAGTTGGTATAGACACTTTGGAAAACAGTGTGGAGGTTCCTCAAAAAATCAAAAATAGAGCTACCCTATGACCCAGCAATTGCACTCCTGGGTATTTACCCCAAAGACACAGATGTAGTGAAAAGAAGGGCCATATGCACCCCAATGTTCATAGCAGCAATGTCCACAATAGCCAAACTGTAGAAAGAGCCGAGATGCTTCTACACAGGTCTTGGAAGGTTAAACGTTTCAAAATTATGTTTCTTATTCCAGAGCAACTACAAATCAAAATAACACCTTAAGTCAATTACAAATCAAAATATTGGGAATCAAATTGTTTAATCATTAGATTTGAAGAGCCAGAACTCATGCCAATCTAATTTCTTACATTACTGTGTAATCTCCACCACTTCTACTCTTACTTTAAAAGATTTACAGAAGCAGTGAGGTTAACAACTTTAAACCTTACATCTTGATTTATTTCAGCTAATTATTGATTCCAGTCTTGTGCCAAGTAATTGGATGATCTAAGGATACCTTGCCTTTTCAAGAATAAGAACTGGTTTTCATTTCCTCTGGAGCTTTGAGGTCACTGGCTAGGAAAGGAAGAGAATTAATGATGAGACAGACTTCCTTCCCCTTTCCTCTGCTGCCAGAAACTTGTTATCTCATTACTGATGGCTACAGACGGCTGAATGAAGTGCTTCCTTCCTTCCTTACTTCCCAATAGACAATTCATTTTCAACTCAACAGTCTTCTCCAAACACATTACAATGAAACTGTCAAAAAGCAAAGTCAGAGAGAGAATTCTAAAAGCAGCAAGAGGAAAACAGATATTAAGCTATAGGAACCCCCACTAGGCTATCAGCAAATTTCACAGCAGAAACTATACCGGCTAGGAGACAGTGGAATGATAATCAAAGTACTGAAAGAAGAAAGCAGTCAACCAAGAACACTCTATCCTCTAAAATCATTTTTCAGAAATGAAGGAGGGGGCACCTGGATAGCTCAGTCAGTTAAGCATCCAGCTCTTGATTTTGGCTCATGTCATGATCTTAGGGTTGTGAGACTGAGCCATGCATTGCATCAGGCTTCCCACTCAGCAGGGAATCTGCTTGAGATTCTCTCTCTCTTCTCCCTCCCTCAGTCCCTCCCCCACTGATGTGCTCTCTCTCTCTAAAATAAATAAATAAATCTTAAAAAAAAAAAAAAGGAGAAATAGACTTTCCCAGACACCACTTAATTATAGTATAAAGATTAAAGGAAAACAGTATTAAAAATAACTACAGCTGCTATAGCTTGTTAATAAATGCACAGTATAAAAAGAAATTGTAACTTCAAAAACATAAAAGTGGGGGTGTAGAAAGGTAAAGTTTTAGTATGAGATTGAGTTTAAGTTGCCATCAGCATAAAATGAACTGTTGTATTTACATTTTATGTTAATCTCATTATAACCAAAAAGTAAAATCCTACAGTATATTCACAAAAGATAAAGACAAGTGAATTACAGCATAACCACCATGGAAAATCACTAATTCACAAAGATAGGCAGCAAAAGAGAAAAAAAAGGAACAATGGAACTACAAAACAGCCAGAAAGCAATTAATAAGATGGAATTCATATTTACATATCAATTATTACTATAAATGTAAATGGATCGAATTCACCAATCAAAAAGCAAAGGCTGGCTGGCTGGATTAAAAAAACAACAACTGGGGCACCTGGGTGGCTCAGTTGGTAGGGCGACTGCCTTTGGCTCAGGTCATGATCCTGGAGTCCCGGGATCGAGTCCCGCATTGGGCTCCTTGCTCAGCAGGGAGTCTGCTTCTCCCTCTGACCCTCCTCCCTCTCATGCTCTCTGTCATTCTCTCTCTCTCTCAATAAAAAAATAAAAAATCTTTAAAAAAAATAAAAATAAAAAAATTTTAAAAATTAAAACAACAACAATGACAACAATATCCAACTACATGTTGCCTACAAGAGACTCATGTCAGCTTTAAGGACACACATAGGTTCAAAGTCACGGGATGGAAAAAGACACCCCATGCAAGTGGAAACCAAAAAAAAGCAGAGATATATATGTATTTATATCAGACAAAATAGACTTTGAGCCAAAAATGGTAACAAGAGACAAATAAGGTCATTTTATAATGATAAAGGGGCCAACTCATCAAGAAGATATCACAATTGTAAATATATGCACCCAATGTCAGAACACTTAAATATATTAAGCAAATATTAACAGATGTCAAAGCAGAAAAAGAAAACAATACAATAAGAGACTTCGATACTCCACTTTCAGCAATGTATAGATCATCCAGACAAAAATGGACATGAACCACACGTTAGACCAAATGAACCGAACAGACATACATAGATATCATTCCATCCAATAGCAACAGAATACATATTCTTCTTCAGTGCACATGGAATAGTCTCCAGAATAAATTATATGATAGGCCACAAAACAAATCTTAGCAAATTTAAGATCTAAATCATATCAAGCATCTTTTCCAACTATAGTGGAATGAAACTAGAAATCAAAAAGAGCAAAGCTAGAAAATTTAGAAACATACAGAAACTAAACAACACATTCCTGAACAAACAATAGGTCAAAGAAGAAATCAGAAAGTAAATCAAAATATCTTGAAACAAATGAAAATGGAAATACAACACACAAAAAAAAACTACTGAATGCTGCAAAAGCAGTTCTTAGAGGGAAGTTTTTAGTGATAAATGCTTATATTAAGAAAAAGAAAGATCCCAAACAAACAACCAAACTTTATACTTCAAGAGAATAGAAATAAAAAATAAGCCCAAAGTTAGAAGGAAGTAAATAAAAAAATCAAAGAGGAAATAAATGAAATAAAGATCAGGAAAACATTAGAAAGGATCAACTAAAAACTGTTTTTTGAAAATAAAAAAATTGACAACTGATACCACAGAAATACACAGGAACATGGAGGACTACTATGAACAATTCTATGCCCACAAATGGGATAACCTAGAAGAAATGGATACATTCCTAGAAGCATTCAACCTACCAAGACTGAGTCACAAAGAAATAGAAAATCCAAACAGACCAAGATGAGTAAGAAGGATGAATCAGTAAGCAAAAACCTCCCACCAGAGAAAATCCCAAGACCAGATGATTTCACCGGTGAATTCTACCAAACACTTAGAGAAGAATTAATGCCAACTCTCCCCCAAACACTTTGAAAAAACTGAAGCAGAGGGAGCACTCCCAAATTTATTTTATGAGGCCAGCATTACTCTTACATTAAGACCAAAAAAGGACCCTGTAAGAACAGAAAACTACAGGCCAATAAACCTAATGAACACAGACGCAAAAATCCTCAACAAAATATTAGGAAACTAAATTCCACTCTACTTTAAAAGGATCATACACTATAATCAAGCTTTTGTATTGCAAAAGAAACAATCAATAAAATGAAAAAGCACCCTACAGAATGAGAGAATGCAAACCATATATCAGATAAGGTTTAATATCCAGAACTTATACAACTCAGTAACAAAAAACAATCCAATTGAAAAATGGGCAGAGCCTGGGTGGCTCAGTTGGTTAAGCGTCTGCCCTTGGCTCAGGTCATGATCTCGGGGTCCTGGGATCGAGCCCCGCATTGGGCTCCCTGCTTGGCGGGGAGCCTGCTTCTCCCTCTCCCTCTACTGTTTCCCCCTGCTTGTGCTCTCTCACTCTATCAAATAAATAAATAAAATCTTAAAAAAAAAAAAAAGAAAAAGAAAAATGGGCAGAGGAAATGAATAGACATTCTCCAAAGAAAACATACAAATTGCCAACAGATACATGAAAAGATGCTCAACATCACTAATCATCAGGAAATGCACCTCAAAACCACAATGAGCTATCGCCTCACATCTGTTAGAATGGCTAGAATCAAAAAGACAAGAAATAACAAGTGTTGGTGAGGATGTGGAGAAAAGAGAACATTTATGCACTGTTGGTGAGAATGTTAACTGGTACAATCACCACAGAAACAGTATGAAGGTTCCTCAAGGAATTAGAAAACAGAACTGCCATGTGACCCAGCAATCTCACTTCTGGATATATATCAAAAGGAATTAAAAACAGGATATTGAGAAGATGCCTGCACTCCTACGTTCACTGCCACATTATTCAAAGCAGCCAAGATATAGAAACAACTTAAGTGTCTATCCATGGACAAATGGATTTTTTTAAATGTGATTATATACACACATACATACATACATATACACATAGACACACACGAATATTATTCAGCATAAAAAAGAAGGAAATCTGCCATTTGCGACAACACGGATGGACCTTGAGTGCATTAAGCTAAATAAGTCAGAGAAAGGCAAATACTGTATGATAGCACTTACATGTGAAATGTAAAGAAACCAAACTTGTAGAAACAGAGTAGATTGGTGGTTGACACTGGCTGTAGGGTAGGGGAATTGGGGATATATTGGTCAAAGGATACAAATTTGCACTTAGAAGATGAGTAAGTTCTGGAGAGCTAATGCACAGCATTGTGATTATAGTCAACAATACGTATAATATACTTCAAAGTTGTTAAGAGACTAGATCTTAATTGTTCTCACCCCAAAAAACATAATTATGTGACATGCTGGAGGTATTAGCTAACACTATGGTAGTAATCATATTGCGATATATAAATGTTATCAAATCATCACATTGTACACCTTAAATTTACACAATGTTGTATGTCAATTATATCTCAATTAAAAAAAAAAAGAATCCTAGGTCAAGTCTTTCCCCATCTCAGCTTTTGCTTCTGTTTGCTAAATATATAGCATAAGAATGTCTGACATTTCAGTAAGGTTGTTTTTTTTTTTTTTAAGATTTTATTTATTTATTTGAGAGAAAGTGTAAGCAAGTGAGAGGGAGCACGAGCAGAGGGACAGGGAGAAGCAGACTCCCTGCCAAGCAGAGAGCCCGATGTGGGGCTCGATCCCAGGACCCTGGGATCATGACCTGAGCCAAAGGCAGTCGCTTAACCAACTGAGCCACCCAGGCACCCCAGTAAGGCTGTTTTAAATACATTTATTTTTCAGAGGTCATTCTGATGACCCTGTGTAGTAGGTAAAACAAATATTATCATTACCCATATGGCTAAGAAGCAGTAAAGGTATGATTCAATCACAGTTCTTTCTTGATAATGACTCCAAGACTTAAAGCGTAGAGATGAGAAAAATGCTAGCATCATAGACAAAGAGATTGTTCATAATTCCTGATATGCTGAGTTTACGGTGATAGCAGGAGTTCAGTGAGATAGGCAGCTCTCATTTTCAACAGCTTGCCAGTGTGAAAAATAATTGATGCATAGTGACCTTGGCCAGAACATTGTTATATCCTTCTTTCACAGTTTTAGGATTCTGAATTTCCCAGATCTGCTTAGGTCCCTCTCTATTCCAAGCCAGTTCAACCCGAACACCCTCTAAATAAATAATAGGCATTTTGTGTACACAACTATTTGTGGCACAATGCTGACACCTAGTGTACTGAATGATTTTCTTTCATTCTATTTTCCTTAACTTCTGTCCCTCCAAGAATGGCTTTTAGGGTATAGTTTAATAAAAGCAAACACTTACTGGGAACTTACCACACATTAAGCATTGTGCCAAGCACTTTAAAGATATTTCTCTTCATCAACTATGAACAATTCTTTATCATCATTCCTATTTCACCCAAAAAGGGGAAAGAGGCTTAAAGAGTTGAATCAAATTTTATTATTGTGTAAGTTAGGATTCAAATGCAGATCTGTCGGACTCTGGAACCGGAGCACCCAATCACAGTTTTTAAAGGAATCAAGTAGGATTGTTTTATTGGATGGCTAAGTTAGCGTCTATGTATTCACTTGGAGTACATGTTTACACAGACTTTACTCAATACTATTCCTAAGAGTGAACAGTAGAAAATACGACAAATCTGAGGTCTGCAGCTTTGAGGCCAGCCCTCCCCTTGATTTAATGTCTCTTTGTATGGCAGGATGTCAGCCCTCTCATTCTCCCTCTGAGGGCAGAGAAGACTCTCACAGAGCCTTCTGGGCAGGTTCCAGTTACCTCTGTTTCAAGGACGACTCTTCTCCTGGGAGCAATATACTCACAGGGTAGGGTGAGCCTAACTTTCCTCAAACTATCTTGTATTTTCTTCTGGTCTGAGTGCTCCAAGAAGCCAGAGGGAGCATGTGCCTTTCTCATTTTTTGAAGGCAAAACACTTGGCACATAGGGACTACTCGATAATATGCTAAATCCATTCACAAAAGGCTAGGAATCTGTTACTTCGTTTCTAAAGTTATTTTCTTTACACCTTTTATTTAGAATACGCAGGTATTTGAGCTCAACTGCGTAGCACATGGTGCTAAGACTATGGTTTGAGTACAATCCCCAAGTGAGCTACTCAGCCTCTCTCTCTGTGAAGAAACACGGTTCGCAGGCACTGATGGGGTCTCCCTGCAGCTACTCCACTGTCTCCGTCCAAGCAGAGGAAGTTTTCCTTCCCTCTCTCCTCTCCTTCCTTCACAGCTCCATTGCCCCAAATCTGATATGAAGATGCATCAGCTGCTTCAATCCAGCGGGAATAAAATTGTTAGAAAGGTCAGTAACGAGCTCAGGGTCAGGCTTTTCAATTCGTTTGATCAAGCATAACTGGGCTGCTTCCAGGATTTCCCTTTGAACTTTCTTGGATCAGCCTGTAATTTAGCCTTTCCAATGAAAACTCTCTGATTAAACCTATCTAGGACCTGTCCAAATACTTTTAGACAGTTTCTACTCCCCACATCCGATGTCTGGTATCTAATAATTCTCAATGAGAGCTCAAATATTAGAGGAAATGATAACACCGATCAAATACTCGGCATCTGCAAGTTGGCTGCTAAACACAGCATGTTATCTCATTTCACAGTACTGAAAGAAAACTTATTTCCACTTCACAGATTATGAAACAGACTCAGAAATTAAGTAATTCACCCACTGGCCAGGCTCCAGATTAATATTTGACTCTAAAATTAACACTCATTACAACTATGAATCCCAAGTCCAAAACTGAGCTTTCTTTCACCATCTGAAGGAGAAGCAGCTATCTTTCCTAAGTGCCAGACCTGCACTTTAGTTTGAAACTGTTCTCTAAACATCTACATGAAACTGGTAGTGCTACCCTTCTAGACTCTACTCAGAATCCTCTATGCTGGATGCAGTGTCCTGCAACCCCTTTTCTGGGAAACTATGTAATAAATTGATCAAAATTAAAATCTACGTGACTAATCACTGTTGTTTTCTACAGCCTTTGACAATCAGATTCAATTGGACATACACATACACTCTGTTCCAAGAAAGTAAATTCTTTTGTCTGAAAACTGTTGATAGATCTAATATCTGATAGAGTAACATTAATTTCACTGTACTCCCCCAACTGTATGCATTTTGTTATCATTTCAGTGTATAAGTGCACATGGAAAGATTTCTAAGAGTTGAGATTCCCGGGCCATCCGCCTGAGAATTCTAATTCAATGGCTCTAGTATGGAGCCTCGGAACACAGACTTTTAATCAACACCCGAGGTAATTTGGATGCAAGTTGTCCTTGAACCCTTTTAAAAATTTCAATTTGAAATAAAAAATTCAAGTGAACATCTGAAAATTATTCCACCCTATTAAGTGGTTTTCAGCAATTATAATATGTCTTGTTTCCCTAGGTTTATTCTTTGTTCATTTTATTTCTTCAATCTGTGCATTTCTGGCTTTTATGAAATTTGGAAAATTTTTCAAATATTTTTTCTTCGAATACTTTTTTTGCCCCTTCCCCTCCCACTTTTTTCTGGGACTCCAATGACACCTACGTTAAATTAAGCTGCTGCTTATTATCCTACAGATCCCAGATGCTACTGATTCCCTTTCCCCTGACTCTTCTGTTTTTGTTTCATTCTGGATAGTCCCATCTTTAAGTTCATTTAGTGCCTACTCTTGTGTTAATCCCAGTTAGTGTATTTTTCATTTCAAGTACTTTATTTTTCATTTCCAAAAGTTCCAGTTTGGTCTTTTTCATATCTCTCACTTCACTGTTTTCGTAGACCTTCTTGCCCACATGGGACACTGAGTTTTAATGTCCTCGTCTGCTACTTCTATCACCTCTGACATTTCTGGGTCTCTTCTTTACTCCACCCCACAGCCCTAAGTGGTGAGTCATATTTTTCTGAGTACCTGATTTTTTTTTTTTTTACTAGATGCTGGACATTCTGAATCTTGCATGCTGAATACTGGATTTTTGTTAAATTCCTTTAAGTGTGGTCGGATTTTATTCTGGCAATGGTTATTTGCAATCAGCTGGATTCTTTGAGTCTTGCTCTTAAGCTTTTTATTAAAGATGGGTACAGAGCAGAATCCTAGTCTAGGACTAACTTAATCCTTTCTGAGGATTCCTCCCATATATTGTAATGTCTTTCCACTCTTGCTGATGGAAGCACACTAAAGTGTGCTGATTATCAGAATTTGATATGGTTGATAAAGAACCTGTAGAATCTGTCATGGGTACTCAGCAAATGTACTGAACCACACTGCCTTATTTCTGAACAAAATAACCTTAAATCGAATCTTACCAGAGGACAATGTATTTTCTGCACAGTAATTTACAGGTCTGAATTCATGTCCCAGTTCCCCTACTTACTAGCTGAGTGGCCTCAAATTAGTTATCTTGCTAAAGTGTAAAATGAGGATACCTATCTACTTTTTATGATTATTTTAAGGATTAACACACTCTAGTACAAAGTAGGTTATCAGTAGATTGCAGCTAGTATTAAGATTTGTAAGGGATATATGACACAAAGCAATGATAAGGGAACCATAAAGGTGAAACCCATTCTAAACTAAAACCTGACACAAAAGACTGGCCATGTTTTTACCCTCCTGAAACTCAGACAACCTGCCTGCAACAGGACTTACAAAGGGCTAATATGCAGTTGCTCTGTACTTCTGCTTACTAAAATCAGATGGCCAACCCGAGAAGACATTCCTGGACAGATTAATTAAATAAATACAGCTGATAAAAGTAAAAATACATACATAAAAATGAATAAACAAAATTTGAGAAAAATTCAGAGGTCAACAAAATAGGTACTCATAACTATGATCACAGGAAGTAGAAAAACAAAAAGCACAGACCTTAAGTTTGAAAGAACTGGCTTATATTTTGTATACATAATATCATATAGTTACAATATATATATTTAGATATATTGCTATGTGTGTATTAGAGACCGCATGTAATACAACACACACACACACCCATATCTATCTCTCTGTCCAAGAGTGCCAGAAACTTTTTCTCAAAAGAATGCTGTTCAAACTAAAGGGAACACCAAATTATAGAAAAAGCACTGAAAAAAAATTGAGGACATTCCAAGAAAACATCTTGCTGCTTTAGTGTGCATAGCAGTGATGAAAAGAAAAATGACACATTAGGAATCCTGGCCCTGTGATGCCATCCATCCTCTGGCACGCCTTTTGAGCCAAGATTAATAAGACAAGGAACATACAGACAGGCATCGAGAGGGGGTCCTAGGCATCATGAACAGCAAATGTAAAGTCACAGAAGTGCTGAAGCATAATTCTGGATGATTATAAAAGAGAATGGAAGAGGTCAGAGGTGAAGCTAAACAAGACTTTAAGAATCTTTAAAGGAATTTAGATTTTATCTCAATAATGAAACAGCATTACAGAATTTAAACAGAGAAGAAGCACAGTCGAATTTTCCTATTAGAAAACTCTGGTGCTGGTGTGAATGAAGGACTGAAGATAGGAAGAGACTCAAAGCAGGCAGACTTGTGAAAAGCCTATTCTATTCAAAAGTCTTATCTATAAAATGTGGACAATGATACCTGCCTTGCCTATTTCACTTAGGGTACTGTCAGATGATCAAATGAGAGTACACGTGGAAGTACTCTGAAAATATTTAACAAATGGTTATTATATACAGAAGGTAAACCAACTGTGCATAAGATGTGAGAGTTGGTATTAGTTCTAAAGAATCATGGAAAGCAGAAGAGGTGACAAAAGACCAGAAATTGGTAAATACTACTCAATTTTTTAAAAGTAGAAAGGAGTGCATTTCTAGAAATTTAAGACTGATAAACCTGAACTGAAGCCCCATTCTAGAATCATCCCTATATATATTTTAAAGATTTTATTTATTTATTTTACAGAGAGAGAGAGAACAAGCAGGAGGAACAGCGGGGGGGTGGGGGGGGGAGGGAGAAGCAGGCTCCCCGCTGAACAGGGAGCCCGATGCAGGGCTTGATCCCAGGAAACCTGGGATCATGACCTGAGCTGAAGGCACACGCTCAACTGACTGAGCCACCCAGGCACCCCTCATCCCTATATTTTTAAGACATGCAGGGCCAACACATGGAATGGTCCAGGCTCCCTCAGCCCACTGTGAATAATCAGTCTATTTAGAGGTTACGAAAAGATGTACCTTAAATGCTGTGTTGATAGGCATCCTCTAAAATGACTCCCAATGATCTCTGCTTCTTGTTATTTATGATGTTATATAGTCCCTTCCCCTAGAGTAACTTTCTTCTAACCAACATTGAGAGGGCATCACTTCCATGATTAGACTACAAAAGATTCTGACTTCTGTGTTGCTAGAAGACTCTCTCCCTTACTGGCTTTGATCAAATTGCCATGTTAGGAAGCCCAAATGGCAAGGAACTGAGAGCAACTTCCAGCTAGGAGCCAGCCAAAGACCTGAGGCCTTAGTCCAACAACCCAAAAAGAACTCAGTCAAGTTAACAATCACATAAGCAAACATGGAAGCAAAACCTTCTCCAGTCAAGCCTTCAGATGAGACTTCAGCCCTGGTTGACACTTTGAAACCAGAGGAGACATCCATGAGGCAGCCAAGCTGCATCTGGATTCCTACCCCACAGAAACTGTGAGATAATAAATGTGTGGGTTTAAACCACTACTTTTGTTATGGTTTGTTATGCAGCAATAGGTAAGTAGTATATACTAGCAGGATTACGTTGCACAAACACAATGGCTGTAGAACATTCAATTTCCTAATAAACAGCAACTGACTATAAGCCAGGACACTCCAGCATTCTCATGAGAAGGCAAGTGTTACTCTACTGTCATGGAAACCTGATATAGTAGTCTTATCTTACTTTAGGAGGTAGAAGGCAGAAGATGAAAAAGCAACCTGGCCTAGGACTTCACTATAACATCATGCTCCTATTATCAAAGGGTGATAAGAAATAGCACAGAAAAGAGCACTGAAGATGATTAAATGAAAGGAGGCACTGAAGAAAGATTCAAGGACAAGAATGAATTGGACCAGGGAATGGTAGTGTAGGGTTGTGAGGTAATGAAGTCAAAAATATTTTCAAGTACATAAGGGAAAAATAAACACATGAATATCACTTGGTAAAGTTATGAGGTTTCCCCTGGAGATCTTCAAGAAAGACAGCAGGTCTGAGATCATTCCTGTTTTAAAGCCAAGGCAATCAGCAAGTTGACCTCTCAAAGTCTAGATTCTATACTTAGAAATGTTGTGATGGTCATTAAAGAGAGAATCCCCTACCGTTCTGAAGACTATACACAATTCAGCAGACCTCAGCAGTCAACCTATGTTTATAGAACAATTTATACATCACCACTTGAAAGGTATTGACTATTATATTCCCTTCCGTAATGAGGAAATCTTTGAGACACATTTAATATTTATTCTCCAATACTTTTCCAATAGCAAGTGATGCTATGGGATCAGAAGACATCCTGAAGAAAGTGGAAATAAGGAATATTCAAATTCCATAGATTTCTTAAAATTTGGAATTGAGGTAACAATACACCTTTAAAGATATTACCATCAAAATATCAAGAAAATCAGACCATGGCAACTGTTTTAACACCTTAACATTTCCTTCATGTATCAGGACATGGCTGGAGTACTTCTGAATCATATTCTCCATACCCCAGTTTAGTTCTGTGCTTCCAGAATCTACACATCATTCCAAAACCCCACAAAACAGTGATGTCACAAGTTTGAATTCTCTGACTTGGCAAAAATATGGGAAGCAGCACAGAGGTACAGCCATTGTTGGCTGGTCTTATTGCTAATGTAGATGGAAATTACGGGTTAGCAGATATAGTCATGCCTATCCACAGTAGTAGTAACTCTACTTTTATTACTGCTGCTATAAGTTTTGGTTATACAGAGCTACAGATATCTTAGGAAACTCTACAAATACTATATATATAGATTTAATATGAACTTAAATTTCAAAATATCTTTATTTTTACTCTCAAGTTAATCGCTGCCAGAAAGGTACTCTGGAAAACTTGTGAATAAATAGTCCCACCAATCAACCTCTTATCAATTCAAAATGTCATGAAATAATACTGTGCTAGGCTACCAACAGAGACATTACCTCATCACTGTACTAAATCATCTCAGGTAGCTTTAAAAGACTGAGCTTTTCTCAAATCAAACCATTGCAACCAGAGTTAGCAGAACCAGAACTTTCACTTTTCTGAGCAGGAGTTGGAGAGGCCTTAAGAATAGAGAAAGGGGATATGGAAACAAATACTACAGTGAAGTTGGGTTATTTGGTTTTTTACAGAGTTTGACTCCAGGTTAACAGTTGCATTCTAGATATGTCTCACATAAAGGACTTGAGCTCTTCAGAATTCTGAGTTTATAAACAAAGAAAATAACTCTTCAAGGTTTTTTAAATTTTCTTTTTTCTGGCCAGTTATTCCTTTGGTTGGGGTCAAGACATAAAAGGAGAGTAGCGTCACTAAGATGACAGAACAGGAAACCCTGGGGGGGCCTGGGTGGCTCAGTCGGTTAAGCATCTGACTTTGGCTCAGGTCATGATCTCAGGGTCCTGGGGTAGAGCCCCGCATCAGGCTCCCTGTTCAGTGGGGAGTCTGCTTCTCCCTCTCCCTCTCCCTCTCCCCTGCTCATGTTCTCGCTCTCTCAAATAAATACAATCTTAAAAAAGAAAAAAAAGAACAGGAAACCCTGGACCCTCCTTCCCCCAAAGAACATACCAATTCAACAATTCATGGAATAATTCTATTTGTGAAAAAAACAGAAACTAGTTAAGAGGCTAAATTAAAAAAAAAAAAATGACAACACTAAAAGCTAGAGAGGATATGGAGTAACAGGAACTCCCATTTCATTGCTAAAAATGCAAAATAGTACAGACACTTTGGTAGACAATTTGGCAATTTCTTACAAAACTAAACATACTCTTACCTTATGACCCAGCAATAGCACTACTTGGCATTTATGCAAATGAGCTGAAAACTTATGTCCACACACCAAACCAAACCAAACCAAACAAAACCTGCACAAAGATGCTTATGGCAGCTTTATTCACAACTGCCAAAATTTAGAAAGAAGCAAGATATCCTTCAACAGATGAATGGATAAATGAACTGTGGTATACCCAGAGAATGGAATATCAGTGCTAAAGAAAAATGATCTATCAAGCTAGAAAGTGACATGAAGGAACTTAAAATGCATATCAGTAAGTGAAATAAGCCAACCTGAAAAGGCTGCATACTGTAGGATTCCAACTATAAGATATTCTGGAAAAGGCAAAACTATGGAGACTGTAAAAAGATCAGCTGTTGCCCAGAGCATGGAGGAGGGAGGAAAAGACAGACCGCAGAAGATTTTTAGAACAGTGGAACCATTCTGTATTGATACTGTAATGGTGGATGCATGTCATTACACATTTGTCAAAACCCCCAGAATGTTAAAGCCATGAGTGAACCCTAATGCAAACTGTGGACTTTGAGTTACAGTGATATGTCAATATAGGTTCATGGATTTGAACAAATTTATCACTCTGGTTCAAGCTATTGATAGTGGAAAAGGCTGTTCATATGTGGGAGAAAGGGATATATGGGAAATCTACTTTCTGCTCAATTTTTCTGTGAACCTAAAACTGCTCTTTAAAAGTCTATTTTTAAAAAAAAATAACAAAAATTAGATTTCATAGATATAGGTGATCTAATTTCTTTTTTTTTTTTAGGGGGGTGGGGTGGGCAGAGGGGGTGGGAGGGAGAGAATCTTAGGCAGGCTTCACGCCCAGCATGAAGCCCAACAAGCGGCTCAATCTCACAACCCTGAGATCATGACCTGAGCTGAAACCAAGAGTCAGAGGCTTAACTGACTGAGCCACTCAGGCGCCCCAAAAGCCTACAGTAATTTCTTAAATACCCCAACATGTTTCCTGTCCTTCTTGACTTGTACTCATTGAGAATAATCAAAAGAATATCCTGCAAGCTGTGAAACAGTTATAGAAATTGCCAAAGTGCTAAACAGACGGTCAGCCAGAAATGGACAGCAGTTATCTGTACATATGAATTCTGGTAAGTTGGTAGAAGACAAAGGTCTCCTTGTTGGTAGGCATAGCTTACTCATCACAGAGTATCCCGGTTCTCCTTTACTGAAAGTCTACTGTTTGTATATTGCATGAATTGTGTTCTTATGCAGATTTTAAACAGTACTTTCTATGATGAAATTTGACCTGTATTACAGCCTACAAATTGGCTGAATATCACAATGTTAGGTATCATTTTCTTTTTTTTTTTTTTAATATTCAAACCTTTACTTTTTTTTTCTTTTAGATAGAGAGCACACGTACGCACGAGCACGAGTGGAGGCAGGGGGAAGGGGCAGAGGGAGAGAGAGAGAGAGAATCTCAAGCAGGCTCCATGCCCAGCACAGAGCCTGATGCAGGGCTCGATGAGATCATGACCTGAGTTGAAATCAAGAGTTGAATGCTTAACCAACTGAGGGACCCAGGTGCCCCAACAATATTAGGTATCATCTTCAATTACTAGGTATATAATATACTCACAATGCTCATTATATGCTTTTACAACAACAAACTTTTAAATGTTATATTAACTTTTAAAAGAAATTGTTAAGGGTATTGCTAAAAAAGAAAAACTTTTTAAGAATACTGCTATTTAAAAAGTACAACTAACAGTTTTTAAGTGACATTATTTCCCTAAGAATCAGAGCTGCAGATGCCTTGATTTCTGTACCAGACTAAAAAAACACCAGTTCTTGGGGTGCCTGGATGACTCAGTCAATTTAGTGTCTGACTCTTGATCTCGGACCAGGTCTTAGTCTCTCCATGCTGAGTTCGAGCATCGCATTGGGCTCTACACTGGGTGTGGAGCCTACTTAAACAAACAAACAAACAAACATCAGTTCATTACCAAAACAGTAAAACTGAAGTATTTCAATTCAAAGACCTCTTTTAAATTTTACTGCAGTAAGATTTTTTTTTTTTTTAAGATTTTATTTATTTGACAGAGAGAGAGAGCACAAGCAGGGGGAGCAGCAAAGGGAGAGGGAGAGGCAGGCTCCCCACTGAGCAGGGAGCCCGATGCAAGGCTCAATCCCAGGACCCTGGGATCATGAACTGAGCCGAAGGCAGACGCTTAACCGACTGAGCCACCCAGGCACCCCGGAGTAAGACTTTTCTGTGTCCAAATCACTAATTCAGATCTCACCAAATTTCAGAACAGTTCTATGGGATTTAGTTGTGAACAACACACTTTAAACTTCTGTATTTTCAAGAGCTGTACTTTTACATCACTTAACAATTTTCACTGAAATGTCCGGGAGTTTCATACACATAATCTCTAAGTATTCAAATAATTTGTATGTTACATTGCTTAACGGCCATCCATCAAGTTAAAATCTTGACCATCCTGCTTATGGATTTGAATTTAAAATGAAGCAATGATTCTAAAACTTTTGAGGTATGTTCTTTCTTGCCTCCCCCTCCCTATCCCACATGCACACATATACCACACAAAAGGGCTCATGGCATCACCCTTAAAAACGAATTCTATAGTCTCACCTTGAAATGAAAAAAAATTTAAAGGTCACTAATCTTTGAAACTCTTCCTGGGCAGAACCTACCCTACACCATTACTGACATAAGTTATTTCCCCTTTTCTTCACCAAACCTTCCCATGACTATGTGCCGTTATGCTCCTCAGGCTACACGAGTGAAGTTTTTCCAGAGTCCAGTATCATTTATGACTGTTTGAAACTAATTATTGACTAAAATAAAAAGGAGCTCATCGTCACCCACGTTCCTTCTCATATCTCAAGTCAATCCTGATCTCTCCACTTTACTATTCATTTTTTCTTCTTCATCAAAATCTTGTTTCCTCAAATCATCATTCATGTGTGCCACTTACCTCTGATTTTTTTCTCCTCTTTTCATGTGTGGAGTCCAAAATTAAGCACAAACTCTTACAAATGTTTATGTAATTTGTAAGGACTCTCAAAACACTGTGTTCAGATGGCCATTTTTCTTCCAGTGTACATATGATGCCATATTCTGAGTGGATTGCAGTAAGCAAAATTCCTATTTCCAAAAAGAGTTATTTTTTTTCTCTTTTTGAAACTCATTGGTTTTATTGAATGACAGCACATCACAGATTGAGATGCCTAACCAATTAGTTTTTCAATAGTTTAATAAATGCTATTTAGAGTTAGAATTAGTCTATGGGCCTAATTCATTCAAAAATAATTTAGACACCTAAAAATCAATGAAAAGTGCTTCAAGATGATGACACAAAAAGATCCTGAACTCAACTTCTTCCAGAGATACAACAAATCCATGGCTACATGTGGAACAATTTCCACTGAGAAAGACCTGAAAACTAGCTGAGCAAATCCTTCACATCAGGCAAACAAACAAGGCCACACTGAAGAAGATAGGAGAGGCTCACACATAATCTCACTATAAAACTCACTCCCAGCTCAGTGACTCATAATTAGGAGGGAACTCGCAAACCCAGAGCTTCTCCCTGAGAAATGAAGGGTTCATACCCTACAACGGGCACCCCAACTGTTAAGACCTGCACCTGGGAGATGAACCTCAAAAACATCGCCTTTGAAAACCAGTGGGGCTCATATCCATGAGACCCACAGAGCTGTAGTGAACAGAGAAGCAGCTCTTAAAGGGCTCACACATGGATCACTCACCCCAGCACCCAGACAAAAACAACCATTTTTAAAATGCTCAGAATTTACATGTCAGAGATGCACTTGCTAATCTTAAAGTATCAGCCAGAGGGTAGGGCTTGATGGGATACTCTCTAAGACAGAGGCTGGTGGGTACCATCTTTGCAGTCTCCCTCTGCCTGGCAAACACTGTGGCACCATCTTTTTTTTTCTTTCTCGATGGGCACCATCTTCACACTCTCCCTCTGCCAAGCTCCAGAGGACCAGAAAAATCCAGAGGGAAGCTTTTACATGCATCCGGTGCCCCAGTTTTTGTGGCTGACATTCAGGGAATGCCTCTTGATCACCTGGCTCTGGTGGAGAGGGGGACTTGCATTCCTGTGTCCCACAGGACTGTCACAATTGGAAAGACAATTCCTGGCAGACTACCAGCCTCAGAGCACTGCAAAGACAGTAGACACACCCCAGTCTTTCTGAGGAATAGCCTATTTGCTCGTGCTGTAGCTTTGGCCTAAGGGGCAGGCTTCAGGTTTGGCACACATCTAGAGGCCCACAGAACTGCTCTTGGAGAATATAGCCAGGGGATGCCATCTTTATGCTCTCCTTCTGCCTTGCTACAGCTCACCAGAATCTCCCAGAAAGGAGCTTATACACTCAGTTGGGAGTCCCAATTTTTGTGACTGTAACCCCTAGATCAGCTGGCTCTGGTGGCTAGCAGGGCTTATGCTTGTGGACTAACAGAACTGTATATATCTGCATCCTTTAAAAGCTGCTGAATGAGATGAGATTCTGGCTACCAATCAGCCTGAATCTATGTGCTGACAGGTCCCTGCACACCCTCAACTACTGGGAGCTATTAAAAATAAAATAGGCTGCTTGGACAACCACAAAGGTTAAAGACACAGCCAAAAGCTAGAGCAGGGCTGAACAGCAAAGCTCATCTCCCTAAACAAGCCCACTTCTTCAAGACTAGGAGAGGTAGTTATTTCACCTAATGCATGAAAACCAGCATAGAGATAAAACTGGATTCCTATCCTCCCCAATGTGATTAACATAACATAATAAAATTTTTAAAAAACTGGATTACTATCTTACATAATACACAAAATTAACTCTAATAGGATTAAAAACGTGAATGAAAGACCTGAAACCATAAAACTTCTAAAGCAGGTGAGTAAGTATTTTGATGCAACTTTCAGATATAACTCCAAAAGCCAAGGCAACAAAAGCAAAAATAAACTAGTAGAACTATATCAAACTAAAAAGCTTCTGCATAGCAATGGAAATCATCAACAAAACGAAAAGAAAACCTACTGAATGTAAGAAAATATTGTAAATCATATCTCTGATAGGGGATTAATATCCAAAATATATAAAGAACTCACACAGCTCAATAGTAAAAGGACAAACAATCCGATTTTTTAAAAAATGGCCAGAAGATCTGTATAGACATTTTTCCAAAGACATATGGATCACAACATCACCAATCATCAGGGATATGCAAATCAAATCCACAATGAGGTATCACCTCCCATCTGTTAGAACATCTATGAACAAAAAGACGAGTAATAACAAGTGTTGGCGGGGATGTGGAGAAGAGAGAACCCTCATGCGCTACTGGTGGGAATGTCAGTTGGTATTGCAGCTATGAAAACAGTGCAGGCGTTCCTCAAGAAATTAAAAAAAGAGCTACTATATGATCCAGCAATTCCACTTTTGGGTATTTACCCGAAGAAAATGAAAACACGAACTCAAAAAGATATATGCACCCTCATGTTCATTGCACCATTATTTATAATTGCCAAGCCATGGAAATCACCTAAGTGTTCATCAACAGATGAATGAATAAAGAAAATGTGGTGTCTCTGCACGTGTACACACACATACAAAAACACACACAATGGAGTATTATTCAGCAATAAAAAATAAAACGAAATCTTGCGTTTGTGGTAATATGAATGGACCTTGAGGGCATTATGCTAAGTGAAATAAGTCAGAGAAAGACAAATACCATATGATCTTACTTATATATTTATAGAATCTAAAAATAATAAGTTCATAGATACAGAGAATAGAATGGTGGTTGCCAGAGGTGGTGGCAGTGGATGGGCAAAATGGGTGATGGAGGTGAAAAGGTACAAACTTTCAGGTATGAAATAAATAAGTCATGGTGCTATAATGTACAGCATGCTGACTACAGTTAATAATGCTGTATTGCATATTTGAAAGTTGCTAAAACAGTGAATCTTAAAATTTCTCATCACACACAAAAATTTGTAACTATGTACGGTAACAGATGTTAACTAGATTTATTGTGGTGATAATTTCACAATATATATTCAATCATTATGTTGTATACCTAAAATTAATGTTATATGTCAATTATACCTCAATTTTTTTTAAAAAAGAAAAAAATCAATGACATTCTTTCTTAAATAAAGGGGGGAAAATATTGTTTGAAAAATGACAAAGTAGAAAAAAAAGCTGTATCTCTTCTGATGTGATGTGATATAAAAAAACACAGACTTGCACAATTTGCCCTACTAAACACAAAGGAACCCCATTCAAGAAGAAACTAAAAATCCATTTTTATTAATAATTTTTTGGAGGGAAAGAGAAACAACATATTTAAATACATGTTTACAAACATTTGCATAAAATGATTTTTCCTTTCCTTTGAAAAGGTATTTTTATCATTTGGCAAAAGATTAAAACATTATTTACCATACGCAATGAAAGCCAGTACCTTTATAAACGGTCATATCTCCTATACACTTAAAGGCTATGTAAACTGACACCAATGTTTAGAAGAACGATGACCTAAAGTAGTATGGCTGATGGTAGACTGCTCTGTTAGGAGATGGCACTAAAGTTATGAGTGCTAATTAAGAATATGAAATACAGTAATTACATACTTAGAGGGTCTTACTCTCCAGGAGGAGGAAGAAAAAGAATAGGAAAGAGTGAGAGGGAGAAAGAGCAAGGAGGAGGTTGGTTGGGGACAGGAGAGCTGTTACTGGGGGGAGGGGGAGATCAAGCATCAGAGAACACCACTACAAAGGGAGAATGTGCCCAACATCATGTGCCCAAGCAAACATGGCTCTGCTGTGAGGGTATTCTCTCTCCTGAGCTCCAGTCTCCATTAAAAACAGTTATGGCTAAGGATACCAGAGAATGAACAGATTACCTCTACAAGCAGCTACAGGTTTAGAGCTACCTTGAAGAAGTTTCTCTCAGGTAAAAGCAGTCTTTTCAGAACTTTAAAAGCAGGCTTTTGTTATTTTTGTTGTTGTTGTTTCTAATATACAAAGAAAAAAATACAACAAAGAGGAAGAGTGAAGGGACACAGATCAGTATCTTTTCTCTCTTTTATAGAGGAAATGTCTTTTTAAATGTTAGAAAATATAAGCATTACAGAATTAAGCCAGTAACACTAGTGAATTACCTGTGCCAATTAACTAAAAAGGGGAAGAGAAACAGATCAATCTTGGCTTTTACTGCTTTAGTGCCCACATAGATAGAAGATAATAAAAACATACAGTATCTTTTTCTTAGGGAATAACCTTATTTGTTTTCAACAGAGTTTAGATTTTTAAAAACAGTTCTGACTATTCATGGTTTTTGTACCATATTTTCCATTTATAAGCCTCATTATCTTCATTTGAAAGAACATTTTTCTTCACTGAACATGACAAAATCCCCATGCTAAAAAATCTCAGTATCTCTATTTTACTACACAATCCATCTGTTACTTTCTTGAGGGTGTTCCTAGGCTGATCTGCAAATGAGTACAAAACTTGGTAAAGGTTTATTCTTTAAGAATATTAAGTGCTATAAGCTCTATTATAAAAGAGGGAAGTAAAGTATATCCCCTTAATCACAGTACTACTCATCTTGGGCAGAAAAATTAAAACTCAGTGAAAATAACTTCTTTTTCAAATACCTAGTTTTCCTAAAATTGTAGAGAAGATGCCAACAATGTAGACATTAAAAAGGTGGGAAGAGGGGGGAATAATAGGGTAGAAACTAGCAAGAAAAGCTAAAGATTCTAACCAGAAAGCTTTTCATTACCACATAGTATTGAAATTACTATAAAATTTCTGCTAAAAAATATCATTCTAAGCCATTTTATAGTAACAGTAACTTCAATCATATGATTTGGGCACAGGAACCTGAAGCTATTATGGACAGACATCTCCCCAGCTTTAGCTCTTTAGAGGTAAAATTTCATGCACAGAACCAAAGTTCCTTTCAAGTAATAAACTAGCAATGATTTAAAAACAACACATTTACCTACATTTCTATTACAAAAAAAATATTTAAACCTCCATTTAAAAATAATCATATATGAATGGGGAAATTAAAAAGACATTTGATAATGAAAAATCTCTACATTACACTTAAAATGTAAATTATAATCAAGCAATTTTGAGTCCAATGTTAACTCTATTGTAAATACCTGAGTAGAAACTGACAGCCTTTAGATATTCAATCTAAATTCCATCCAAAATGCCAGACCTAAATTTCAGCCTGTTTTAGTACTAGTAATTGGTTTAACTTTTCCCATTCAAAATGTAAACATTTATTTAAAAATTACTTTTGTTAAGAGATAATAAATGTCAGGATTTTTAAGACTGCAAAAAAAAAAAAAATGCAAACCAGGTACTATAAGGTACAATATTTTCCCAGCACACAAACAATTCTGAAAACAAAAATTACAAAATTATCTATGGCAATTATGGAGATCTGATTTTAAATAGAAATTTTTAAAATTTTTAACTGTTAAAACTGCATCATTGTTTTATCCAAGTTAATTTTCTCTGACAACTGTACCAACCAGAACTTTCAGGAAAACACTTACCCTGCAAGATTCATCAAATTAACAGACATCCAGAAATACAACATTCTCAAATACAAGTACTTCATATCAATGGAAGGAAAAGAGCACTTTTTAAACCTTAAAAAGGCCAGGTTCTATTTAAATACTCAATATAGAAATATTGCATTAGTGGCCTACTGGTAATAGAAAATAGGTAAACTTTGGAAAAGAGACAATTTTTGAAGCTTGTTTTATTTATATCAAAAGTTATCATGAGCTTGTTCACATTTAACACAAGAAGTCAGCTTCCAATAAAGACTTTATAAAAAGATACTCCCCATTTTTAATTACTTAAACATTTAGGGTTCAGGAAATGGGCTAGGTTTCTTACACATTTTAAAAATCATCTCTGCTTCTTTCTTACACCAGATTTCAATCTATCATATTGAGATATTTGAAATGCCAAAAGCCTTGTCTGGATTTAGTAATAAATTAGACAGCTGAATGGATGTAGCACATCTAAAAAGTAGTAAGATTAATTTTTTGAAGTAACAAAACTTACATTTACAAACAAACAGTTACTTTAACAGACTCTAACCTTATTTCCAATATGCCACTGTGGAGATTTTGGAAAGACAGTTTCCACTTTAGAGCAGTTTAATGTATCCCAGGAGAAAGGCAGACTTACTGTTTTATAACTAACATTTTTTCCCCTCAAACCATATTATCCAATCCAATCGCCCAGTTGAATTTTGACAATGTCTACCAGACAAATACAACCTCAAAAGGTCAAGACATGTCCTGTCACGTACTCAGAAACAAAGCAGAATCTGAAGGCACCACAAGACAATTACATTGAGGGAAAACACTACGTATATACTCTCTGCTCTTTCTGCTTAAAAAAATACAGAGATGTTTTAAGATGTTATTTTATTATCAGGATAACTAATTAAAATATATTCCTCAAGTGTTTTGTTTTTCCAATAGGAAAATATTTGTACATGCTAATCTTAGGATAGCCCTATAAACAGAACTATAAACCTGCTTAAATTCACCTCTGTTCCATGACACAAACCAACATCAATAGAGCGTATATTTCAGACACACAAATCACAATTTTTACGTGAGAAAAGAAAGAAGACTGATAATTAACATGTGCCTAAAATGAATGTTTCCCACTGTTTTTTAAAAACATATAAAACCCAGTATTCCTAATTCAAAAAAATATATCAAAGAATTATAAAAGGTAAACTTACAATGTACTAAATTTAATGTAGAGTTTATTCAAATTATAAACTCCATATTCCTCAATCCTTAATAAGATCACAAAAAAGTTTTTTATTATTATTTTTTAATTAGGTAAGCTCAACGCCCAACATGGGGCTTGAACTCACAACCCCAAGATCAAGATCAAGAGTCAGATGCTCTACCGGCTGAGCCAGTCAAACACCCCTAAAGTTTTGATTTAATAAGAATCATAGAAAAATCTTTGGGGAAATTATCTGTATAATCAGTGTTAGTCAAGGCTAATCCTGGTACCTGATTATGAACAAGCAGGTCCTGGTAAGAAATGAGAAAGTAGGATCCAAGTAGAAAATAATCCATAATTTTGGCTGAACCAAATTCCATTTAATTTCTACCAAAACAGATAACCCACTGTGTCTTTCTTAAGTCATCTGAATAATCACACTATGTTTTTTTAGAAGAAAAGAACAAATAGATCCAGTAGAACAATTTCCACCTAAGATACTTAGCTTGTATTTCTACCTAAGATTTTTTACTTTGAATCTTTCCTTTGCTATGAAATGAAGCTAAGGAAAATACATTGAACATGGATGTAATTATGAGACAAGCTAAAATAGAATACTAAAATATCTGTTTTAGATCTTGTTCAAAATAATTGTCTTGTTAAAAGAAATCCTTCATATCTAACAAAAATACTAGTAATGACTTATTTCCAAAGTCAAAAGTATTTTAGGTGGTCCCTGTAACAGACTCTGAGACAAGGATTCTAAGACAAGAAGCTCATTTGGGAGGTAATCCCAGGGAACACTGATAAAGGAATGGAAGTGAGACAGCAAAGAGGAGGAAGGAAATAAAGAATACATATTTAACAGTTTCCTGCTGTGGGCAATCAAGTCCTGTCCCACTAGAAACTCGGAGACAATGTGAAATATGCCTCAGAGTATCACCAGAAGGGCAAGGAAACTAGAATAATTATCCTCCAACTCCGATCCATCACTGGCTGAGGGCTGCTCCCCGCGCATTATCTTCCTAGCACTTCCAGTCTGCCCTATGTGTAGGTGAGAAAATCCACGGCAGAATCACAGGTGCTTTCAGGACACTTTATGTATGGACTGGAAGGGTGAGAGCCAAGCGCCTGCTGCAAAGACTCACTATCGGTGACTCACATACCAAATAACTTAAATTTCATTTTTGTCAGTGTCCCATTACAAAGCAGCAGTGCATTTTAATGATATAAGCAACAGAATAGAATTTTTAGGCCTTCCAAGAAAAGAAAATAGACGTCTTCAGAATTATTAAAGGTATGGTGTACTTTAATCCATCAAAAGAAGTCTATTTTGACCTAAATTAATCGAAGTAGACATGTACATGAATGATTCCCATTTTTATTGAAGTTGCAAAATTCCATCACTATATGAATTCAACATACCTCAAACAGGCAGCACCAAAAAGAGAACACAGAGTAATAATATGGTACAGGATCTGTAATAGACTGAAAATTAGAGGAGCTGAATTCTTGTCCTCGCTCTGATACTAACTAGCCATGCAAACTTGTGTAAGTCCTATTATTTGTATGGGCCTGCCTCAGGTCCTCTATCAATAAAAATCAGGCCTACTTATTGTTGAGATTAAGAGGAAAGAAAAAGTTGTGAAACATTTTAAAAATTAAAAGTACAATATATTAAATAAGGTATCTTATTATTGTCGTGAAAAATCAAAGGTAGAAAGGAGTTATATTATTCAATTCTAACTCACATTAATAAAGAAATAAACTCTGCTCTAGGAAAGAGCAGGGACTTGTTCTAGGAAATCAGTGGCAACTCACCAGCAAATCTGAAAATGAATTCCCGTGAAAAAGAGTCCATAGTATCTTTCTACCTGAGGGTTAGCTGAACATGTCCCTGGGCTAGCAGCTAAAGCGGATTTTAATTAACTGTTTTTAAAACTCCATACCACTTGTAATGTCAGTAAACACCAAAAGATGTTGCAAAATATGAAGCTCAGAACCATGCGCCAGTGGTTTTAAATTTACCAGATCACTTACGCTACCATTCATTTCATTTGGCACCACAAAGAGCCTAGAATATTAACTTCTACCACTTTTAAAATCAGTAAGGAAGCTGGTTTCCACAATTAAAAAGTGAAAATGGAAAAAGCCAATTAAAAAAGTGTTTCCAATTAAAAGGTTTATGCTTTCCTGTCCTTCAGAAAACACTTCGTATGAAGATTGCCTTTTGTTCTCCTTGCTTTAAAATTCATCAAAATTGAACAAATACAGCTGAATGTCTATTATGTTAGATTCGAATGGATAAATTTTAAATGGAAAGAAAACTTCTTAGAAAAAAATTTCCATTTTAGAATTGTTAAGCTAAAAATACTTTTATTAAATCTAGTTCAACAGTCTAAGCACTTAATTTAAAAATTCACCAAACTGTCATTCGTATGTCATTTGTATATTATTCTAGGTTTTTTCAGTTTTCATCACGTTTTAGTACTTTTTACTTAAATGTATATAACATCACATTCAGTAAATAATTCAGAGAATATTGTGGTCAGAAAAATTAAAATATTTTCCAAAGGTCACACTGGCAGATTTAAGGACCAGAACTCAGGTCTTGCTCATAGCAGAATACACCTGGCCTTCAATAGCTTAATGATAGTATTTATATGCTCTTTGGTTTCATTATTAGGACGACAGGAAAGAAACAGGACTACAGCTAGTGAAGTTACAACCTCACTATACAGTATGAAATAGGCATTTGAACATAACTTACAATTTATAATGGAAAACCAACTGTATTATATTATGGCTTTCAAAATCAGAAGAACTGGCTTTTAAAGTTTTTTTCTATTATTTTATAGTGTGAAGGCCAAAACCTTATATTAGAATTAAACACACACACATACACAATTAATGTGATACATCTTGGGCACAAACCACTCCGAAATCCCCAGAGAACCTTTAAATAAATGACAAATCTAAAACCCTAAAATTATTCACATAGTACCCCAACAAACAGCATGTATCAATAAACTCATGACAGGCAAACAAATCCCATCCACAACAGCGACTTTGAAAAGGCAGAAATGCTAGTTACTGGCATCACCTGAGGGTACTGTTACCAAATGATTAGCACAGTCAGTGATCACAGTGTGACACTCCACTCGGTTGTATTTACAGGGTAAAAGAGAAAGAAGGCAGAGAGAATTTATCTGCCAGCTCCTCCTGGTTCCCTTCCTAATATTCAGGTATAAAAAGAGCAAGCTCCTTTAATACCCTTTTTTGCTACGGATACGGCTCTGTTTTAACGTTCAAGAAACACATGCTTAAGAAAGGAAGTCACTGACTTGAAGACCAACTGAAATTTATTTTAGTAAATAGAAACTTCTAGCTTGTATTTAAATGTTTTAACTAAAACAAAAGTATACTATTATTCTAAGGGTCCAGTGTTCCACCACTAACAAGTAACAATCATCAATTTATAATCAATGTTGTAAGTTAGTGTTAAATGATCAAAATCAATTTTTATTTAAAAATTACTGCCCTTAATAGTTTCATACACATGAAATAAGTTCCATTTTATTTGTACTAATTCCATTAGCTTTTTTCAGCTTGGTGTTCCATAATTTTAGATCTATACCAATAATATACCCAGGTGATACTGATGCTGACAGCACAGGACACTACTTTGAGAACCACTGGTCCAGCTTTTGAGTACTTCTAATGTTTTTTGAGGACAGAGCTCATTTGCATTTAGAAATTCTCATATAGAACATTAAATGTGGAACCAGAAACTTCCATTTCTTAATTTTTCCATCTAGGAAAACACAGAAAAATTCTATTTCTTCCTATACATGGTAGTCACTCAAATATTTGGGGAAAAAAAAAAACCAAAAAACTCCCTCTCTGTAAACTTATCTTTTCCAAAATGAATATTATCAATTTCTTTGATTGCATCCCACTCTCCACAGCACTCAGGCCTTTCATCATTCTAGATGCCTCCCTATGAACACTATAGTTCATAATGTCCCGCTTAATATGTGGCACTTAACAATTTAACACAATTATATTAAAGTTTTAGACGGAATGTCAGAGTGCATGCCTGCTACTCAGTATTAGTTCCATAACCACATTAGGTCTTTCAGCAACCATACCATAGCGCTTCCCAACTGCCAGTCTATGGACTAATACCACTCTTTGATGAAGTTTTCATTGATCCAGAGTAAATGAAAATAGAAGAGTATAGTAATTTTTCCATCAACTTGAAGTTGTTCAAGTTAAATAATTCTTTTTTATTCTGAGTTTATGTCCTTCCTAAATATTGAGCGTTGGGGTTAGGGGGCTAAATATTAAGGGACAATGATGGAAGATGGTAGTTATTTTTCCAAAGTCTTTACATGGAAAAAGAGAGTCTCACATTTCACAGTCTCTCTTAAATTACTGGTCTATGTCCCAGAATACTCAAGTACAAAGGTTCATCTCATCCATCCTCTAGTACCGTCTAGGTAGCCAAGTGCTTAGAATAATTCCTATAATTTGCAACAACTAATCACAACCTCATCAACTCTTCTGATTAATTTACAGCAGCAAAGCAAACCTCCCAGTGGGCTTCAGCAAATAAAAGGGCTTCAAAGTGCTTTAACACTAGTTCCTAAGACTTCCTCGTTTTCTTTACCCACTTCCCACTTCCCTTTATAATTCTAAATAACACTCAAACCCAGTCAAGTACACTACATCAAAATAAGAGAGGCTTAGGAAGGTAGAAACTTACAATCATTTTTTGCAGTCTAAATAGCTAGCCAATAATTTGAACTATAAGTAAACTAGACCATCTAGGACAGGGGACAGCAAACTCTGGCCCAAGGACCAAATCCAGCTGTCTTTCTGTATAAACAGAGTTTGACTGAAACAGAGCCACACCGACTCATGGACACATTGCCCATGCCTGCTTTTGTGCTACAACAGCAAAGATGAATAGTTGGGACAGAGACCATACGGCCTGCAAAACCCAAAATATTTAGTATCTGGTCTTTCACACAAAACATTTGCCAACCTCTTATCTAGAGCAATGAACTATTTACTACCAAAGAAAACTTTGTGACCTGCAACAATAATCAGTGACTAACTCAGGACATACCATCCATACTGGAGTGTCTAAATATGAACACTGGAATATCCGAATAGTCCTTTATCCTACTCTGTATGAAGATTTGTTGCCCACCCAAGACAAAGTATTCACTTACCTGCTCACTGAGCTAATCTTTAACATACATTTCTCAAGGACTCACTAGCAGAATAGTGAAGAATCCATGAATATACTGCCTGTGCAATCTACGGTTAAAAAAAAGTTGCTGCAAGTAACTCAAATGCATGTAATAAAGAAGAAACTGTACAGAACCACATAATAATTTCCTTTACATTTTAGATTTCAAATACAAAACACTTCTAAGGCACTTAAAGTAGAAAAGCTTAAGTTCAACAATTTAGGTAATATTAACTGCATTAAATAATGCAAATTAATTTCCCTTTTGTGTTAAAAAAAGATTTTCGTTTTTATGTATGTAGAGTTGAAATCAAGATAAAACTTCTAATTTAATCATGTAGCTTTTTAACATTCTAGAATGTGCTTAAAAGATCATTTCCACATTTTACAGATGAGAATGTCTCGATAAAACATGAAATATTTATGTAAGAGAACTAATTAGTGGCACAGACAGAACTATAACTCAGTACTCAACTATCAGTTTGGAACTCTTTCTACTCCATGATTGAGTATGAAAGATATGCTCATATTCTAGGAAAGGGTGGAGTGATGTTGAAATATTCTAGACTTTTAAATGTACAATAAACATATTCACAGGGGTATAGTCCACTCAACCCAAGCAACCCTCTTGTGTTTTTTATTAATCAATCAACTATAAAATCACAGAAGGAAAAAACCTGATTCATGGTAAAGCCACTCTTATCAGAATGATTAAAAAGAACAACCAATTATATGCTTAACAAATTGTCAAAAATTAAAATAAATAATAATCAGTAGTGGAGAAGGGGCAGTATGATGGGTACTCACGTATTGCTAATTTGGTACAAACCTTCTGAAGGGTAATTTGGCCATATTTGAAAATGCCTAAAAAGTTCTCATCATCTAAAGCAATTATCCCACTCCCAGGAATATACCCTAAAGAATTAGTCTATTATAGAGTTCGAATTTTACAATTTCACAAAGATGTCCATCCCACTATTATTTATAATTGTGAAATATTAGAAACAATCTAATATCCAAAGGAAGAACTGGTTCCATCATGGTGTATATATTCATACAATAAAATATCAGGCAGCCATTTTTTAAAAATTACATTTTCAAAGACATGGGGAAGTACTTAGGAAGTTATAAAAAGTAGGGTATACAACTATATAGTCAGTATAATCTCAATTTGTTATTATGCACACACACAAACACATATACACACTCATACATATAAATAGCATAGACAAAGACTGAGAGGAAATACAAAAAATATTAACAGTGTTATCTCTGGATAGTGAAATTGCAGATAAGTTTTTTCTCTTCTTTATCCTTTTCAGTATTTTCTAAATTTTCTATAATAATCATGTATCAGTTTTATACTCAGAAAATAATAAAAATTCACTCTGTAGTCAATTTTGAAATTTTTATAGTCTACATAATAAATAAGGAATAAATATTTATAGTACTCAAAAGTATACCTAAGTGATGGGAAATAAATCATTAATATGTAAGAGTATAATTTCCACACATGTATAGGTGGATAATTTTGAATCCAAAAGATAACATTATTTTTTCTCAATTCTTGAGTATAGAAAGCTGATATTTAGTAAATAAGAAACGCAAATCTTTAAATAAAATTGGTGCAAGGCATCTAAAAATTGTGCTATTCCGGCATAACACTGAAGATACAAATGTTCTCCAATGTAATGTAGATACCCAGTGTTAGATTGAAATAGGTAAATCTAGTTACATGCATGGTGGCCAATAATTAACTAATCAAATTATTTATATATATATTTCCCCTCCTCCAAGTGACTAGAAATGGTCTATGCTAAAAAAAGAAATACAACACCATACCATTATTTTAGTTGGAAGAGCCGCACCAAAAATCATGACAAAAAATTTGTAGAACTATAAGAAAATCCAGTGGTTTTTTGTTTTTGTTACTGTTAATGATTTCTTGCTAAAAATTCAAGTAAGAGAGTCAAATTGCTTAAAGCACTAAGAAAGCATAGCAGTAGTGTATGGTCTGCAATGATTTGAAAATCACTAAGAACACTCTTCAACGTTTCCTCATTTGCAGACTACTGCCTATCAAACACGATCTTTGAAGGAAAGGACTACATCTGTTCTTTTACCAATCTTGAATTTATATTCTATTATAATATAGTAATGACACAAAGTGATGTCACACACAAAAAGGCAAACTGTATGTAATTTTAAAAGCTAACTTTAAAATATGATTCTAATATCTGTGATAAAAAATCACATAAATATGTAAAATATAAAATACATCCTAACATATTTTTTACATGAGCTGAAGTTTACCACTTTTAACATAAAAATTCTGAGATGGAATTAATAAAAAAAAAAATTTTCATATGTACCACAGAGCAATAAGTTTAAATCAGACTATTTTGAGTTGTGTAGCCCTTTATTAGCAACTAAAATAGAAGGTATCTGTTGTACAACACGGGTAGTAATTGACTATAACTGGAGATTTATTATATTCTAATACAGATCATTTATAAATGCAATTTCTTTATTAAAAAGCTTCCACCCTTTTTTTGTTTGTTTGTGTACAATTTGCAAAACTATTCTGAAAGCGGAATATATGTGCACAAGTCTGCAAAGAGTGCAAATTTAGGATATGGTAAATGCTTTACAAGTTACTTTCAAAACACTGTCTGCCACAATTGGGCCTTTACATTGCCATCTTTTTTGATCAAAATATTTTGATGCCAGCCTTCCTTCCACTGCCCAAAACTATAAAGCATTTTTTAATGAGTTGAAATTAAGGAAGGACTACACCTACTAGAAAAGAAGAGAAGAAAGTTCTATTAGTTTGAGGTTTCAGAATCCCCCCAAACCAGGACCAGTATCTTGGTAAGGGCTAGGCTGGGACCCCAGACAGAGAATGAGTATGTGCAGGTGGCATCCCTGAGGATTCAGAGCTTCAGTGGACCGTGAGTGCTCCCGCTGCATAACTCACTGAACTGTCTTGCCAGTTTCTACACTGGCTTGACTGGGCATAATTCAAAAAGGAAAAGCTCATATTCATTCCATTCTTCTGGAGCTCTGTGATAGCCTAGGGGAAAAAAAAAATTGGTTACAACAGACCTCATAAAAAGTGAACACGCTTTGTGTTGGTGGCTTAACTTTGTCCACCTCACAGCTGAAGCCTAGATTTTTTACTCTTCTCTTGATTTGTTTCTTGAACTTCTTATTGCATCATATTAAACGGGAAAAAGATAATTCCTTACTTCATTCTCTCAAAGAATGTCCCCTAATCTAACTTCTTGATAAATATCAGTCATCTCCCACCACACCCTTCTTTTTTTTTTTTATTGAGAGAGATAGTGATAGAGAGCATGAGAGGGGGAGAGTCAGAGGGAGAAGCAGACTCCCCGCCGAGCAGGGAGCCCGATGCGGGACTCGATCCAGGGACTCCAGGATCATGACCTGAGCCGAAGGCAGTCGCTTAAACAACTGAGCCACCCAGGCGCCCCCACCACACCCTTCTTATATTTAATAAAGCCACCGCAAGAAACATATACTTTTCTCTCTTTTCATTAAACCAAATCCTAGCCCTTCTGTCATGAAATCCTGGTCTCTTCTTTGTCTAACTTTGACTAAATTTGAAATATATATAAATTAATTTCCAGATCTAAGAGGTAAACCACAGTTTTTATTTTAATTGTGGATTGGTTCACCATTTATTTTATTAAAATTTTATTTGATCCAATTCAGACTTTAGGAAATTAGTATAGCTTACCTAGTTTAAATTTCAAGAATTAGTTTAAGCCCTTAACAGGCTTTTCTTCCAGTCAATACTGCTTAAAACCATTCCTAAAAATCCACAATGTACTATCTTTCAAATTACACTAAACTAACACTGTAGGGTAGGTTCCTGCCCTGAACTCTTCTAGACTAACATTACCTTCTCCATTATTTCTCTGCCTCTCCAAACAATGAACACATTATTGCTCCCTCCTCCCATTCCTGAGTATACATACACTTCTTCTTTATGAAAAAGTCTCACAGTTTCTTTCTGGAAAGCCACATTGTTTTATTTATTAGAGGAAAAATTAATATTATTATCTCTTTCAAAAATCCAGCTACCCAAAACTTCTGCCTCTTACTATTATTTACATGAAATATTGTTTTTGTTGTAAAGAGAAAAACATATACATGCCATCTGTCTCATGTTACTAAATTATGAATATCTGAAGTTTAAGAACAGAATCTTCCATTTATTTTTTATAGAGTCTAGAACATTAAATAAAACCAAAAAATCAATAAGGCTACTTATTACCAAGGGTTACTTTGATTTATATTTGTAAAGAACATATCGGAACTGGTTGCGAGTCAAGAGAAAAACTAGGTTTCTATTCTAAATATTTTTTTCTGTATTTAAAAGAAAGTATTGGCCTGTCTTCCAGTAACAACTTTATTCATGTTAGCAAAATAATGGAAAGCCAAATTATCTTAAAGGTACTAGAAAGAAAATTTACCTAAAACCAATGCTCATTAATAAGGTATCACAGATGATGACAATTAAGATATTTTGAAACATCACAGGATCAAATGTTAAAAACCCAGCTTCCTAAGGATACTCACATTTAATAACACCCCAATGGGATGTCTTCCACATATAGTATTATGGTATTTCTTCAAGTAATTGCTAAAAGATACAGGGTCTAGTTGTTCTATAATACTCATACCCTAAAAAAAGAAGAGAAAAAGAAAATGAAAGAAAAAGAAAAAGGTACACAATTTATTATTTCCTAATTACATTTTAAAACCGTTACTTAAACATCATAATTTTTCAATTAAGGAGAAGTAAAGAGAATAAATTAAATAATCCTTGGGAAATATCAAACTCATTCATCAAAGGTAATCTCATTACAGTCAACTCTCAACAATATGTACACTTCATTAACAGAAAACTTTCAGTCCTGTTTAGTTCTTTCTGACCTCCTGCTATTTTTCCACACCACCATCACCAGTTACCACTTAGCTCACAACCCTTAAACATTTCACAATTTTACCTTTTTCTTATATAAATGTATTTACAAAAGTAAATCCATTGTAAAAATTAAATTTGCTATATGGCTGTTTTTTTCTCATAACCATCATATTCCTCCTACCATTGGCATAAATAATTAAGAGTTTACTGTAATTTAGCCAATTTCATAACATACACTTAAATATCAACAATGTGCAAGGCATTTGAATTACCAGTATGTGATAAAAAGAAGATACCACTAAGAAAAAGGTTAACATTTTTAATTAACTTAAAGCTCATAAAAGATAAATGCTCAAGCAAAATAGGCCTTTTATGAACTTTTTAAAGAAAGTATTGGCCTGTCTTCCACTGACAAATAACTTTATTCATGTAAGCAAAATAATGGAACGCCAAATTATCTTAAAGGCTTTTTATCTCTTGGGGTGCTTGGGTGGCTGAGTCAGCTGAGCATCCAACTCTTGGTTTTGGCTCAGGTCATGATCTCAGAGTCCTGGAATTGAGCCTGGCTGAGGGTTCTGAACTCAGCAGGAAGTCTGCTTGAGATCCTCTCCCTCTGTCCCTCCCCACCTCCCTCCCCATACCGCTCATTCTCTCTCTCAAATAAATAAATCTTAGGGCGCCTGGGTGGCTCAGATGGTTAAGCGTCTGCCTTCGGCTCAGGTCATGATCCCAGGGTCCTGGGATCGAGTCCCGCATCGGGCTCCCTGCTCACCGGGGAGCCTGCTTCTCCCTCTGCCTCTCTCTCTGTGTCTCTCATGAATAAATAAAAATAAAATCTTAAAAAAAAAAAAAATGTTCAAATAAATAAATCTTAAAAAAAAAAAAAAGCTTTTTATCTCTTTATACTTCCAACTAGAATGCTTTATTTCTAAGATTTTAATCCAGGATCAAAAAATTTTAAGACTACTATTAAAACAACCACTCTGATTTGGACATTTATTCACACTAAATTCCATACCCTGCAAATGCATTCAAATAATGTGTTCATAATACAAGAATATAGAGCAACTTTAATCAAGCAAATAAATGAATGATTCTCACTCATTCATTCACCAATTACCTTACCTTGTTTTCCTATTCGGGTAAAATATTTTACATTTGTGTTCAACAAATTGGTTTAACATACTCTGAGAGAAATGTAAATGGTGGTTTAACTAGGGAATCAACTGATCTATTTTGTGTGGTTTTTAAATTATATTTCAACATGTTTTAAAACAACTGCAGTGGAAAAGCACCTAGAGTAATCAGATGAACGCTCATCTGAAAAATGATAGTAATCAGTAGGTGACATAAAAATACCACAGTGGCAGCATCAAAATTTAATTTTATAAAGAACCTGTTTTCAGAGCATTCAAGTCGTTCATAAACATCATCACACTTTCCTGCAAATACATCTGAAAGATAGGTATGTGCATGTAATCAACTTCCAATTGACTGCACATCAATTAGCCACTCTCAGACTTGTCCACAACCAGTGTTTAATGCTAAGCTGTTTTCCCCTGCAAACTAGGAGGCTTCCAGGTCAACAGTCTCCAGTGACATTTGGTGCAAATTCAGAGAAATATGAATAAACTTAAAAATTCAACCTAAGATAAACAATTAGTATCATAATTCTGGTTCAAAGAATATCACACAATATATTTCTAAACCAAGTAGTAATGCAGAGATTACAAATCTCTTCCACACACACGGATAGTCAAGAAATAACTCCCTAAAGATGAAGGAACTGAGGCATAAATAAGGTTAAAAGCTTGCCTCTAAATTTCTAATCTGAGGCTCTTTCTCACTCACTAGTCTGCTTCATGAAGCATAAGAGACATACTAACAATTCTTTAAACTCTCACAGCTATAATTGGTACACATATTTTAAGAGAACTTTCAATGTTCCTGGATAAAGTCTAGGACAGCTTACCTTAAATAGAACTCTACTCATTAATACATTATGTGACACTGAGGTTCTGATGTACGTGTTAATGTTAAAATCTTAAAGTACATTTTGAACAAACTTACCACATTCATATACGGACATGAAAAATTCAAAGACAGGAAAACTAATGATCAAATTTGTTGAAAACAAAGAATTCAAGAAATTTCATATAGAAAGATATAAAATAAAGCTATGAATGTAGAGAAGACACTACTAAATAAAGTGTTTGAAATTAAGATATAATGTTTAAATTACAAGAGGGAAAAGAAAAAACTGAGATGATGGAAGTGAAGGGGTTAAATTTAAATATTTAATTCCCTAAAGTGTGTTATGTACCTACTAGGGCAAGAATCAATTCCATCACAATCAATTCTCTGACAAAGATAGTGAACGAGTATGCATTTTTATAAAGAAGGGATATAGAGAAAAAATAAGGCTTTTCTCATGAGTGAAATTCTCCAATTGGAAAATTCATAGAGTATGCAAACAACAGCAATGATGACTGAGAAAGAGGGCATCTATTAAGTAATATAGAACACTGGCAAATATACTCTTGTATATATTTATATTTTGATGTTAACAATTTTTAAATTATAGTTACCAAAATTCCAAGAAGACTGAAAATGCTAATTTGATACTACTGCCAACTGCCAAAATTCCAAGAAGATGAAGCAACAAAGTGCTTCTCCAATATGCTTAGTTAACTCTTCTATTACTTAAAATATTGAAGATATGATCAGTGAATCTAAAGTCCAGGCGACGAAAATCTTACCTAGGGCCTAGCATATTGAGAATCTGTTCACATGACTTAAATCCAATATGAAGCAGTGAAGATCTAAGATACAAAGCAGATATCATACACACCAAAAGCTGATATCCATCATGATTTGGATTTCTGGGAAATTTAGGGGCTTCGGCAAGAAATCCTCAGATTGAAAGCTAACTCCCTACCTTGAGGGGTAACAAAGGCAGAGGGAATCTATCATTATGCTGACTCTCCAAGTAATGAGTGAAAGCTTGTAATGTTAAATCCCAAGTGGCAATCCTAAACTGAACAGACAGTTTTAACTGACAGAGCTGCAAATTCAGGGTTCTGATAAAACAACAAAGATCCTCCCTTTTAAAAAAAGTTTACATATAGGGGCACCTGGATGGCTCAGTTGGTGAAGCGTCTGCCTTCGGCTCAGGTCATGATCTCAGGGTCCTGAGATTGAGCCTGGCATGGGGCTCTCCTTCACTCAGTGGGAGTCTGTTTCTCCCTCTCACTCTCCCTCTATGCTCTCACTCTCTCAAATAAATAAATAAAATCTTAAAAAAAAATAATAAAGTTTATACATAATAAAATATTTAATTTAAATTTAACTTAATTTTAAATACTATCACCAGAAGCAATCTGCCTCTAAAGTAACAAACACAAAAAAGAAACAAAACTATTTGAGAGGACTTTAAGATAGAACTAGAACCATAGGTCTTTTTATTATAAACACTTAATTAATCACCGTATTATCAAGTCAGTAGGCCTCATTTTCTAAAGTAAGGATATATATTTATGTTGGAGAGATGGGTGTACATTTAGGTAGGCAAGTTGGGAAAAGGAAATATTCTGCTTTCTGTAAGAGGCATCAAAATAAAATATTACAGTGAAAGAAATTTTATGGGGAAAAAAAAATCACCCTAAAGACAGCAGTGCTAAGAAGCAATATACTAATAAGTAGGTATCTTAAAATTGATATTATAAAACCTTATACCAAAGACTACTAAAGAAACTATTGGCCTGAGTTCGAGAAAGAAGTATGAGTAGACAAATCTGAACAATTTCACTTTCAAAAGAGTTGAAAGAAAGAAAAGTAGCTGAAGTTCAAATTAAATGAAGTGACTACTAATAAATTTGGAAGGAAAATACATCATAAGGATGACTACAATGAGATTTTCAGATTCTCTTTGCCAAATCATAAACAATTTGGCAATGTCCATAATGAAACATTGGTCTATATCAAAAGCAGCACAGAAAAAAAAAACATGATTATGATATATATAAAATATATATGTATGTACTTATGTACGAGTAATGTTTCCAGTATGTAATATCAAAAGTTCACAAAAATGAATCTCTTGAAATATGTTCTATTTTGTAATTACTGAAATTACAAAGTTCTAATTACCAAAAGCATGATCAGCAGCCAATACTATTGTAACACTTTTAGAATCTCCTGTAACTAGTTACTTTTTTCCCACTTAAAACATTTGGAAGATCCAGTTTATTTTCCTATATATTTTTTCTTTACATATTTTTTTCACATAATTCAATTCCAAGATATTCAAATGCTAGAGATATAATTATTTTGCAATAAGAGGAACAGCTATTTTTATTTTGCTTTTGGAACACAGAAACACTTTTACTTATTTTAGTAACTATATTTAATAAGACTTTTCTGATAACAAAAAAAGAGCCAAAACTAATTAACACAGTAATTTTGAAAAGATTATACCTAAGATTTTATACTTAAATAATTTTTCATCCTATCAAACTTTCAAAATGTGTAACAATTACAATTCAGAACTGTTAACGTCTTTTAACACTTTATATAGAGAACTATCCAACTATATTTGCTCTGAAAATATTGCATGTAGAAACTAAGATACTGGTTCTCAAATGAATGAAATTTTTTATAACATAAAATGGCACTTTAGAAAAGGAATATACAGAGGGATATTCACCATTTGGTTATATAAATCAATTAAGAAAACACATTATATAAAGTTTAATAGTGAGTGTACATATATATAAACATACATATATATATAAACATACATACATGACTATATGTATAGACCTAACCATTCTTATTATTTTAATCCACTTTAACCTCCAGAAGTGACTTATAACCTGAATTAAGAACATGCTAATAAAAGAACAGAACACTTATGAGCCATTTAAAAATTCCATATATAAACAGAAAGGGACCATAAAAATCAGTCTCCAAGTCAAATATCATTTCAAATATTAAATTCAAACATATTAACAAGAAGCAATCACTCAATATTCAGAAATTGTATTCTGGACTAAATAAAAATTTAAAAATTATGCCCTGGTGATTTTGGACATCTAAAGTAAGGTAAATCAGATGCAGATTTAGAAATCAGTATTAAACTTACTGGTTCTGTGAACACTTTTTGAGCAAAAATTTCTAATTTCAAAGACTTAGAAGCTACCAGAAAAGGCAATAATCTTAGGAGAATTATAAGAATCATGCCAATGGGTAAATGTTACCCTTTTGCTCTGCCTCAAAGTAAGAAACCAAGGTCTGTCTGATAATATACCTCAAGAAAGATAAGTAAAGCTAGTCCTCTTAATATAAGCTATCAATATAGAATTAGAAGGCTAAAAGAATAGTTAAGTTTGGATGTTTATACATAACACATAGAATAATTAGTAAAATACTACCAAAGTGTTTAAATGTGACCACAGTTTTAAAGAGTTCCAAAGGATGCTATTATGTTCGGTGACTTCGGAGTACCAGGGAAGCTAATGTTTTAGAGAAAACATCTCTCTGTGCTAACAGCATCAATTCATGGATTTACAAATTTTTATGTGTGCAAAATTAAATGCTGCGTAATTAAAGTTGACAAATGATTTAAAGAGCTGAACAGAAAACAAGAGGAGGTAGATAGGAAATCTGTTCTACTCAAAAGATTAGGGGCCATAGCAGGACAGTTCAAATTCACCTACAAAGCAAATTTAGGAATAAAAAGATGTTGGGACTCTTTGCATACCACCAGAAGGCGATCTCCAGGGGCACTACGGGCAAGCCTATTTTGAAAAAGCCCCACGGGTGATTGAATCTCCTCTCTGCCCTGGCTCTAATTACCATCTACATGTTACTTACTGAACTCCAGACCTCTCAAACTTACTGCAGGCCTCTTCTTCAGGCTTCCAACCAATATAATTCCATAGCAAAGCCCTTCTGAAAATACTTCTGAAAGTGATCTCAAATCTACCAACTTCTTTCCATATCCACGAATGCCACCCCAGTCGAAGTTACTATCCTCTCCCCACTAAGCTACTGCCCATGTCCACTGTTACTGCTCCTGGACCTGGTGTAGAATCCATTTTCTACACAACCACCAGAGTGACCTTTAAAGTAATGTAACTAGGGGCTCCTGAGTGGTTCAGTTGGTTAAGCTCAGGTCATGATCCCAGGGTCCTCGGATCAAGCCCCACATCAGGCTTCCAGCTCAGGAGAGGAGTCCGCTTCTCCCTATCCCTCTGTCCCTCCCCCCAATCGTGCTCTCTCTCGGTCTCTCTCTCTCTCAAATAAATAAAATCTTTAAAAAAATAAAATTAAAAAATGTAACTACATCATTTCTGTGTACTTACATACATTTCTTACCCTGGAATATAAAGCCCTACATTATCCGATCCCTGGCTATTCCTCTTGCCACAGCTTGTACCACTCCTACCCTGGTCTACTGTACTCCTACAACACTGGCCTTTTTTTTTTCTTTTCTTCACACCCAGCCTCTTCCCGTCTTAAGGACTTTGCACAGGCAACTCCTTCAGTCCATAATATTCTTTCCTCTGATCTTTACTTGGTCTGCTCCTTCTTATCATCTCTACCTCGGTTTAATGTTTCTCCTCAGGGGAGTCTTTCTCCAATCAGTTAACCACCAATCACTTGAATCGTTCACTATTTCAAAACCCTTTCAATATTTTCTGTACAGTGCACATCACTTTTGGAAACTAACATATATATCCTTACTTTTTAAAAAAATGTATCTCCTCCCATCAGAATAAAAGTTGTGTGAAAGTGTGTTTGTTTACTGCCATATCTCCAATGGTGCCTAGGACTGTAAGTGCACTCAAAAGTAATTGGCAAAATGGGGTGTCTGGGTGGCTTAGTCGTTAAGCGTCTGCCTTTGGCTCAGGTCATGTGGAAGGAAACCCACGCATCGGGCTCCCTGCTCAGTGGGAAGTCTGCTTCTCCCTCTCCCACTCCCCCTGCTTGTGTTCCCTCTCTCACTGTGTCTCTCTCTGTCAAATAAATAAAATCTTTAAAAATAATAGTAATAATAATAATAATTGGCAAAATGAAAATCCAAGTGCCAACTTGACATTGGATGTCCTAAAGGCAACAGCAAATATAACATATCCCTAGTATGATTTATGATTTCCCTACCTCCTAAAACATCAGTCCTATCTTCTCGTGCTTTAAACCTAAGTGAACAGTACCAACACCCAACCAGCAGCATAAGCCAGACATTTAGGAGTTATTCTTGATACTTCCTTCCCCGGCAAGTTCAATCAATCTCCAACTCCTATCATCAGTTTATCTCTTATGTACTGAATATATCCACTCTGCCCCTCTCTTCCACCATCACCACCCCATCCACTGTCTAAATTACCATTTGTCACCTGGATTACCAAACTGGTCTACTCATTTCTCCTCTGACCTCCCTCCAACCTACCTGCTACACTGCAGCTATATGATCTATTCAAATATAATCTGATTTTATCACTTTCCTATTTAATACCCTTTAAACAGCATATTCCAGGGGTCCCTGGGTGGTTCAGTCGGTTAAGTGTCTGCCTTGGGTTCAGGTCACAATCTCAGGGTCCTGGGATCAAGCCCCATGTCGGGCTCCCTGCTCAGTGGGGAGTCTGCTTCTCCCTCTGCCTGCCACTCCCCCCTGCTTGTACATGCACGCACACACACGCTCTCTCTGACAAATAAAAAAAAATAAAATCTTTAAAATAAATAAAATAAACAGCCTGTTCTAGATTCTCTAGCTTCATTTCTCACCACTACCCCCACCCATTCATCCACTGATTCACTCAACAACTATATATATTGAGTACCTGGTGAAAGGCTGATACAAAATGGACAAAGATCCTGATTTCATGAAGCTTACAATCCATCAGGGGAGGTTATCACCAGACAAATCATCAAATAATAAGTCACAGAGTAATTAAAACTGAGAAGAAAACTTAAGTAGGGTAAGGTCATGGAACAACTGTTTCCAATAGGGGCATAATGGAAAACTGTGGGCACATTTTTGGGTTGTCCCAATAATTAGAAGATGCTAGTGGGTGGTGTCCAGAGACGCTGATTGTCCTATAATACAAGATAGTCCCACACACAAATAATTGTTCTCATCCCGTAACACTCTTGACATGTCCATATAGGTGAAAAACCTGCTTATAATTATCTAGACCCTTAACTCTATTTTATACATAAATACTAAGAAGTTTTGGATGGTTTTAATATACAGTAGATTTCCAAGGAATTGCCATATCCATATAAAGTAAGGGAAGGCTGTACTTTGTTTAGTTTACAACTTTACTAAAAATTGCTCACCATTTTGGAAAATCAAGTCACCCAGCAAAGCACCTTAGTAATATGAGTCACAAACATAAAATAACTGTTTAGGTTTGGAATGACAGCTATTATAGTAATGATACAATGTGTAATAAGCATCTATTTCATAGTGTCTTCTAATATAGCTGGTATTTGGGCACTTACATTATTAAAAATATATTAGTTTATCATAAATTACTTTCCCTTTATTCCTTTCTCATATTATAGTTGGGGTATTCACTTAATTTAATTATGTATATAGGAAGATTATATTATTTCATTCACTTGAACAATATTCACTGAGCACCTACTAATGTTCTAATCACTATTCTAAGCACTTTGGATACATCAGAGAACAAAATAAATATCCTGACTAACAAAACTATAATAAGTAGAATATTTAGTTTGTTGAAAGAAAAACTGCAGGAGGGTAAGGTAGGTTGGGAATGCTGAGAAGGTGGAGTGTATGATGCAAAATTAAACAGTATAGTCGGTGCACCTTGTTGGGAAGGTAAAGCTGAGAAAAGCCACAAAGTCAGACAGTCAAGTATAAAAAGGGCCAAAGCCCTAAGATAGGCACATCTAGATCATTCTCACAGAACAAGGAGAGCATGTGTCCTAAATATCTCTTACATCTCTGTATTGGAATAGCTTCTTTCTAAGTCTGTTCAATGACTGCACTGTAAGTTCTATTAAGTGAGAGACAATGTTTTATCTTCTTAACAGCTTCGGTATTTCACACAGTACCAGACACACAGGAGATACCCATTAACCACTTGCTACGTGAAGAAAATAAATGATGACGTAACCAGAAAAGTTTTCTGAGGCAACTGAAAACTAAGCCTCAGAAAAATAAGATCAGAACTAGAAGCCAGAAAATAATTAAATGACTGACATGACATCATAAAGCCAAAAGAAAAGTCAGTAGATTAAGTCCAAACAAAATTCTAAAGGTAAAAGTATTAGGCCATAATTGGATCTAAGTAACAAGATAAATTTGAATATGATAAAATCTAAATATAATAAAATCTCCTAGGTAACTAAATTTGCATTCATTCCATTTGGCTTTTAATAAAATATACAAGGTATAACCTACCTATAGTTTTAGATCCAAATTCCTTACTAAAATGTTTTATCTACTTTAAATATTTTTATACTAAAACATATGCATAAAGCTTTTCAAACAGTGGTAAAGTTGATTTCAAACGTATCATAGACTTTAAGTCTGACAGAGTTTAAAGACAATTTAGAGACCACCTATTCCAAGTCTCTTATCTTAGAGATGACAAATTGAAGACTAGAGAACTGAAATGATCTGTCAAAGGTCAAAGCCAGTAAGTGATATATCCGCTATATTTAATATTCTGTTTATAAGTTAAAAAAAACAACAAAATGATTTGCATGACTTTTTAACTATGAAGACAAGTACTAGGACTACCATACTACTTTAAGGAAAATGACAGCAGGATCAATGTCTATTGTTCTGGGCCAGATAAGAATACAATCATATTTTTAAATTCTCTATTTAAACAACAAAATGAAACACCATTTAAGAAAACCCAAATGGCCAAAAAATAAAATTAAATAATAAAATAAACTAAGAATTTGCTACGGTTGTTTCTGCTTAAAAGTAAGTAATGGCATTAGTATCCTGTCATCCCTAAACCTTAGACACTCCCCCAAATAGCATCTAAAATCTGTATATTATTCTTAGTCTCATTAATCAAATAAAATTAAGATAAAGGAAATTTCAACTAATAGAAAAGGGATTATTTTATAATCAATATTCATATGATTGTAAACTATATTTTGCACATTTAGTTAAATAAAGATAGGGAAAGAATTATTAGTCCACTGTATATTTCAACATATTAAGTCTTGAATCACTAATCTGAAATTAAAGAAAACACCTTAGAGCATTAAAACCCCACACCTGTAAGACTTACCATTTTATCTAGATGTTCAATGGATCTATAAATCTCCCCCTGGGATTCATCATAGTAACTGTAACGGAACCTTTGACCTTGAAACAAATATCATGTACAAAATAAAATAGGGAAAAATTAGAAGCTAAAAAGAAAGCAAGCGCTTACCAAATAATTTCAGTTCTCATGGAAGGCAAAGCACAGCTTACGCCTCTGAGAGAATCATTCCCAAGAGCCCTTGTACATAAAAATAAAAGGCATATTTGGGAAGTAATAAAGAAATGATATATCACCAGTGTTTTATGATGTTAAAAACTACTTCAAACTGTAGAACCTTAAAGTCACAAGCAATACAAAAGACTAAGGAAACAAAACAGCTTAAAAGTTAGAAGCATTGTTAAACATATTATATCAGTCTGTAATGGAAGGTAAACCCAAAGAAAATGATTCAAGGAAATCTGGTTTAAGAAACTATCTCAATGTAACAGATCAATGAAAGCTTAGCTTTTGCTATATAAATGCAAAGATTTGATCTCTATTACAGAAAAAAAAAAGTGCAGGTCAGAGATACATGTGGCTTATATGATTTTTATGACCTCAATAAAAATATTTATCTCATTTTTGCAAAACTCTCTACTTGAAAAAGATCAATACAAATGCCTTAAAACAGGAGGCACAAAAGAATAAATGTAATAGTCCTACTCTGACAATAATATCTCAGTAAGAGTACAAGCACAGAACATTCAATGTTTAGCTCTTCTCCAAGAAACACAGAGGGTAAACTGGAAGAAGCTTGAAAAGAAGACAGAAAACAAAAGGCTCAGGTAATAAATTTGGCTCCCTACTACAGTCATATAAAAACCAAAAGTTAAACGTATTCATAAATAATTGTGGTATGTTATTCCACTGACTATGTTGTATTTCAGATACATCTACACTTGTTATTTCTGTGATGCCTATGTTTCTTAGAACTCATTACTTTTATATTTAGTTATTTTTAAAGATTCACCAAAATGCATTTTAAAGGTATGTGAGTACACCAGTCATATATGCACACTCTGTGTCTTGTGCTTCATTTTTAGAGCAAAGTTCACATATACAATTATTATCCTCACACCTGAGAAGATGGGTTTCTTTGGCTGGATAATTAAGAACTTAATTAATTAAGTTCTCTGTTTATCTTACTAAAAAACATCATCTTACAAATGATAAGCGATGCAAAATAGTAAAACTCTTTTGGTGCTCTTTTTTGGAAAAAAAGACACATCACAGCTCTCAACACTTCTTTACTTGTTGATGTTGATCATCTTTGATGGTCACCTTTCTAGAATATACTGTATTTCCTTAACTTTCACATTTTAACTTTACACATACATTAATATGTACAGTTACTCATGTAACAGTTCTTACTTTCCCTCAAGAGCTTCTATTAAATCAGTATTGCGTCTTATAATTCATGATATCCTAGAATCAAGCAATAAGGTTCTGAGACAATTATCTGCTTTCTGAATATAACAACCATTTTTGTAAACATTGAGGATTACTACATGTCGCCATAACTATGAGATCCATTACAGTCCTTGCACTAAAAAAAATTCTTAAACAGTGACAATTCGTCACTCAATGATGCCCTTATATTAAATAACTCACCAGACATTTCTTTCAAAATTTAGAGTTAGGTATAAGTATAGTTTTGCTTTTCTTTACAGAATGTACACATTTACTCCTACCTAAGAGTGAGAACTATATAAATTGACCCTATTTTTCCTATTTGCCAGATGGCTATTGGAAAGCTCAAAGTCAAATCTAAAGTCTGTTGCAAAAACTTCTTGACTCAATTCATTGGTACTAAATTTCTACTTCTATTTCAAAGGTCTTTTGACAGAGTGTCCCTACATCTTTTGTGAAATGAATGAACAATTAAATGAATAATCTTAGACAAGAAACTTCTGACTCGCTGTCAACCGTGGTAAGAGTAATATCCTTGGAAGCAATCAAGATGAATATTCTTTGAATCTGAACTACTTCGGGTTTATACTAACGCATTCTCTTTTCCTTGTTTCAGGAGACAGCTGCTAGTTTTTGCTGTCAATAATCCCTGTGACTGGGACATAACTATCTCATCTGAAAACTGCTGCTCTTCAAGCACAGAGGAAAATGCATGTACTTTGTGAGAACCATTTGCTACTCGAAAGCCTTCTCTGCTTATTTCCAAGTTCAGAACTGCTGTCTCAAATGACTGAAGCTGGTCAGACCTGCCTTAATCACAAGTAAAAAGCCTAACTGTGTTTAGAAATACTGCCTTGTTCACATGGACCATTTTCACTGTAACTTTCACTTAAAAACTACCTCTGAAGTAAGAGAAAAATACATAAGATATTTTGAATACTTTAAAATACTAAATCAACATGTGATTTAAAAAGAATGACAAAATGCACAGGAAATCAATGAGTAAATGTTTAACATTTTGCTATCTACCTCTTGCTACTCCTTAGGTATTTGCATTTTGTAGCTGAAGAATCGAGAAGAAATATTTTATGGACTCTAAATAATATATCAATTAAGTAGCTAAATCCACACTATACAAAGCTACTACCCTGAAAATGTAGCTTACTTAAACAGCTCAAACTTAGAATAATTTTAAAAAATTGCACAAGCATTTAAAAATTACTTGAGGAATTCATTCTGGTCAATATACATACAAAAAGCATCTAATTCAAAGTAAATAGTTTCCATCATCCTAGCCTGTATGTGGGGGTGGGGGTGGGGAGGTGTGTGCAGATGCACACGCACACACACACACACAACTTCAGTTGAACACCTCTTGGAATTTGAATGCAAAAAATCTTTTGTATCTAATTATTAAAAAGAAGCTTATCAAGATTTTATTTAATGAGAAATAAAAGAAATGACAACACTAGCACGATACACTGTTCATAAATGCACCTTTAATCAAACATTTGTTGATTTAAAATATGTTATGATTTCGGGTAACTCATGAGCAGACATTTTGTTTTAGAATACTTCTAACATTCAGTAAAGCTTATGCATCTAAACGGAGCAAACACAGTTGCCTATGTACCTGGAGAACTGGACTTGTATACTTTTATAAGTACGAATAAAGCATATCACGTAGTAAGAGAAAATTACTTACCTGAAACTTATCCTTTCAGAAGGTACACTGGGAAAATGGATTCTCTGAGCCCCTGTTTCAACTCCAAGTATGAGCTTTCTAGCTTTAAGAGCCATTGACACTGCCCCTAGGGGCAGCACAAGCTTTGGAGCTCCCCTAGTGAGTATGTCAGTAGTTTCTTCAGGTGCCTTCCCTCAGTTCTTTTCAAATTCAAAAGATGAGAGGAAAAATAACCCAAGAAAAAAAATCCTGTAAAGCAGAAACCTTACTCTTTGAGGGAAGGAGGGTAGCTCATTTGTGAATCCATTCCAGAGCACGCTTTCTGAGAAAAAGAAATACAGGTAAGTAATTTTCCCATCTCCAAAGGTGACTGGTGATTAATGAGTGGATTCACAGAGTGTGGAGAGTAAGCTCCAGGGATGTCTGTTTAACACACAACAATCAACTAATGAGGACAAACATAACAATGAATGGTTTACAAGAACCAACACTACTTTTTAAGTACCTCAAAACAAAAAGTAAAAAAATATCAAATACCTCAACATTAAGCTAAACACTGGATTGTAGAAATAAACAATGAGCTTGGAAAGTTGATTTTAAAGCCCCCAAAAAGATCAGTGAACAAAACAGACTTTCAGACATATGTCCAGTAAAAATTGTACTGTTACACAATCACTTAATCACTTTATATGTTAAAGCATTTTCAATTGAGTTAACCCTCACAACAACCTATGAGATAGATTATTAGGTCATTTTATACTAAGCACCTAAACTGGGGACATTCGTAATTGAAATCGTGAAAAACTGCAGTCCTTTCATTCTAAAGTCTTAGTCATAATGTAAAAAAAGTATTAGTCTTCCCTCAAAAGATCAAAAATTTAAATATGTGGAATTAGTATGTATAAAATTTGAGAAGACAAATATGAAAGCTTGGATAAGATGTATTTCAGGAATTAGCTAACTTATACTTAAACCAATTGAAATTATTTAGAAAATAGTAATACCTTAGGTACCTAAGAGACTAACAACAGAAAGGAAAAAAGAACAGGCATGAATAATCACTTGTTAATATATATATTAAACTAGAAATGTGAATAAAGATAAAAATTCATAAATATTCTGGGGAATGCCACTTTTGATAGGTGACACATACTTATAAAGAAGATATTATGTAAACCTAGACAAATATAAGTTTATATGTAAAAATCCAAAACTGAAGTGAGTGTAGTAAATTTTATTCATATTTTAATAAAATAATTTATCATTAACATTTACCAAGTAAATTTACTGAAGTTAATTTGCACTTAAAACTGCCATAAAAGGAAAATTAAGTAGAATGAATCGACTTTAAAAAAATCAATTTCTGTTAGATGCAGTTTCATTTAGAAACTTCTTAGAAGTTAATTAGAAATTATGTTAATGAAAGCTGTCAATAATCTAAATGTGAAAATATAAATTTCAGGGAGATCAGGAAAGTGTAAATATTAACAGTATATATTATATATATGGAGAAGAGCAAAAACGAAAGTTAGGAAAACAGAATGAAAATTCCATGAACTAGAAAAACTAAAATAGGCCCAGTCAAAATTCTCTTATATGGAGCCATCTTATAGGACAAGAAACTTAATCAGAAAAAGTATGGAGATAACATTACCTAACCATAGTAAAAATCAAATACTAGCAGCAAATGTCCTTCATTTAGACCACAATCCTTGGTAGTAGCAGGAAGGGTGAAATGAGGTAGATCATCAAGTGTTAACTAGGAAACATCACCCTACTGGGCTAATTTTCATGTGGTTCAGACTAACGATAAAATAAAAGACAGAAATTGAAATGGTGAGGGTTTTTTTTTTTCTGGCGGGGTGGGGTATTCAAATGAAGGGACAAAACGAAAGGGCATAATAGAATCTAGGTTCCCACTCTTCCTTAGCTTTTCCCACCCAAAAAGAAAACTTGAGAATATTTTAATTTTCCTACTTTTTCTCTCTCTGATGTCTTTTTCAAGTCCTTATAAAATTTAAATGGGATCTGAAAGACGAAAATCTTTAAAGCAAAGTACACTTAAAAAAAATAAAGTCATTCTTGTAATGGATATTGGCTAACAAATAAAATCAACCAGGCAAAACCCTTCCAATCACTGTCTCTATCACCAAACCTCTTGCCTTATTTTTAACAGAAACTGGACATAATAGAAATAATGACTAGAAATGAAAAATGTTGTCACTGCTAGTAGTCTAATACATTATTAAACAAAACGAAATTCCACTGTAGGCATCTGAGTAACTTGTCAACTGTACCATAATCAATTAAGTGATTTTTCCTCAAAAATCAGCTATTTAGAAATGTACAGGGTGTTGACAGCTTAACTCAATGAAACTTTTAATATCTCTGAGTATGTGAGAAGCTGAATTCTTCCTGTGAAATGATTTCTAATTCAGTGTTATCATTACTTTGATATGGTAAAATCAATTTATATAGTATCCTTACAAAGAAGAAGAAGAAGAAGGACAAGAAGAAGGAGAAACCATTAAGAAATATCCTCAGAAGAAAAAACTAGATTTTTAAAATGGAAGTATAACATTCATTAATTTAGAAAAGATGACCAATGTCACCAGAGCATGAAATTTGAGAAATATGAAAATTTCTAAGACATTTTAACCCATAACTAGCCAATTATTCATATTACTTCAATTAGGCATATAAAATAGAAAATGAATCTTACTTTACAAGAATGATGGTTATTATTACTATTGTAGAAGGGAAACTACCAATCTTGGAATAGTATCCATGCAACACCTTCCACTTATCCCCAGATCTTCATCGAATTTCCTAATAAGAATTAGTACAGTGCTTTCCGTAAGCACAAAGTAAGCACTTAATGAGTACTGTTAGTGATAGTGATACTAAAAAAATAAACACTTGGAAAAGTTCTATTACTTAACCACCAAATGTAAATATAAATATGTTTTAGTCTCTGGATAATTCTCATAACTAACATCTACCAACCTTTGGAAATTTTGAGTTCTTATTTGTAATTAGCACCAGGAAATCCTAGCTTACAATTTAAACGCCAAAATTTTCTACAACACAGAAGATCAGATGGCCTAAATAACTTTCCAAGAATCTAGGTAGACTATAAAATTCATCTTTCTCTCTCAATATTGTACTTAAATACAGTATTTGGACTAGGGCTTGTTTGCTTTAGAACTCATTAATGAGGTAAAAAGAATGATTCAACAGAAAAGAGCAATTTTAAAGCATCTACTGATTTTTGTGTGGATTTATGCTGTGATTGCACATGGTACCAACCTTGAGGGAGAACCCCGATTCTAAAGAACAGTATTAGGGGAACTGATTATTTAAATCATAAAAGTAATTTAAAGTGATTCATAAGAGCCTTAAAAGTGAAGAGGGAGGGGACACATGCTTCAAGAATTTTTAATTTCTAAAACATACAGACATGCTTTATTACCAATGCAAATTCACAATACTAAAAAAAATACCCTTTTTTCAACAATGATACTCCTTAGTTTTTAAGATCAACTATGACTAAACATCAGAATTTCCAAGCATCTACCCAGTCCTCACATCTAAGTAATATACTTATGATCCATAAAAAATAACTTCTGCCAAAGGTAGCAAACCAATTAGCCAATAGAACTGATTATTAAAGAACCCTGAGAACCTCTTAGGGAGTTTGGTAAGGCAGCATACCTACCTGCATACCCTAAGCCAGGACTTCCCAACCTCAGCACTAGATATTTTGGGCAGGATAATTCTTTGATGAGGACTGTCCTGGGCACTAGAGGATGTTTATTTAGCAGCTTCTCTGGACTCCACTAAGTAGATGCCTAAAGCATCCCCACTTCCAACCCCACCCCGCTGTAATGACCAAAAATGTCTCCAGGCATTTCCAAATGCCCCCTCATAAGACAATCAGCCCCAGATGAGAAATTAGTGCCTTAAACCAAAATATTTATCTATAAGGAAGGATGGCTCTCTTAAAATGATCTCAACGCCATTCACAGAGCAAGGTAAGAGAAAATACCAGCCTAACCAGGACAGATACTGAGTCAACTCTGGTAATCAATGCTTAAGACACATAAAGCCAGGGCTCCCTATATCTCATTGAGGATGTTTTTCTGGCCATTCTAGTACTCTGTCTTAAAATTTATAGTCTTGTGCCTTATGTTTTCTCTATAATCAAAGAAATAACTGAAGGATGAACAGATATTGGCATCCTCAAGCCAATGAGAGATGTCCTAAAAGGAAAAGGATTCAAAAATACTCTAGAACAGCAATGGATAAAGGAGAGCAAATTATATTCAAAGACTCAAAAAATAAAATTTACTCAAAGAGGCATCCACAAATGTCTTTCTTTATGATCTATTTACTGTGAAGTTTCCTTGCTCTTTTTATTCACAATAACAAAAATCACTTAAGAGTCCTTACCCTTATAAACCATTACCAATGAAGACCACAATGCTAATAGCCAACATGTTACATTAGTTCTAAACTGATGGCAAAAATTAAGTACCAAAGGAAAAGTAGAAAGAAAAAAACACTAATTACAAAAAAAGAAATGTGGAAAAGGACTGGCATAGCACACAGTGCTCTTCTACCTTCTAAAGAAGAGTATTTGTTATATCTACGAAAAAAACTAACTTCAGAGAATCTACCACTCAACTCAACCTGCAAATAGGGTTAAAAGATCTTAACTCCCACTAATGTAAGTGGCTAAGCAAGGATGCCCTCACAGTGTGAATCCAATTATACCAGTCGCCTTTGGAAATGTATCCATAATCCACTATCATAATCTGATCCTTTTTAAAAGACTTTTTTATTCACTTTTAAACATTGCAGATAAAAGTAAAACTTTCCAAGGGAAGTGATAAGGAACTGAAAATCAGAGCTTAGAGTGAAAAGATACCATTAACCACAAGTATATATTATCTACCATAATACGTTAAAATCTAGAACTTACCCCAATGGCAGAAATCAGAAGAAACCACAAAGAGATTACTAGGATCCGCTAGATATTTACTGAAGAGTTTTCCGAATTCCTGTTCTTTTGACTCACTCAGAGCTCCAACCAGTACAGGAATAATGGTAAACTCATCCTTATGGCTTAAAGAAAACAGAAAAAGAAAAAAAAAAAGTCATTTAAGAAGTAGAAGAATAAAAGTAGTTTTCCAATGTGTTGGCACTAAAAAGTGGAACATTTATTAATAATGGTAATAGTAAGATACATACTGTTGAATTTTTTAATCTATAAATGAAATGTTTAAAGAAGACCATTTAAAAATAAGAGAGATACAGAATACTAAAAATATCTATTTGAATACAGAAATGTACAATACTTCTTTAGGTAAACAAAGCTATTTTACTAGCAGGTGTAATAATGTCCTCAAATATAAAAATAAGCCCATCAGACCATCACCAAGTCAAGTCTTCTCAACTACCCATCAAAGCTACAATCATCTGCCTAATCCTTCCGCAATTTTAAAAGAGCATTAAACTCTTCCTCAATATTTTAATCCTATCCTTTTATAAATACCACCACTTCTGGCACTTTATAAACCTGCCAAGTGAGACCTACAAAACTTAATCTTGGCTCCCATAAGAAACACCAACTGCACCTTTTACCTACACTAATAAAGAGATACAGGACAGTATGAAGATACAACTCAAATTTCACTGGCATCTAGGGTGGACATAGAATTCAAGGAAGTAGGTATTAATTTCTAGCAGCAAGAAAAAGACACCACACCCACCCACAATGTTTATGACATACCCACAAGTCCCTTTTTCACTCTACAGATTGACAGATTTATGGAAAAGGAACAGAGCAGATTAATAAAGAATAACTATGATGGGCTATAGAAATAGATGTTCATCCAAAGCCTTTTAAAATTTTCATTACAGTGAAATTTTACTTACATATATTCAATATTATTTATATTCTAAATGATCCCAGATTGGAATTTTAGAAGCGTGAATCATGTTTGTCTGACTTGTTCTGAACAGGACTTTAAAAAAAAAAAAAAAAAAATCACCATTATAATAAATGCTTTTTAATATGATAATCTGACACTTAACTGATGTAGGACAAACAGAATTCATAAAAGAGTTTTTAAAAATACTAAGTTTAAGTTTATTCCCAAAATAAGTGTTAGCCCAGCTTCATAAAGCTAAATTCAGGGCACCCAAGCGCCTCCCCCAGAAAGACCCCCTTACCCTTGTCAATTGCGAAATAAACAGATCATACAGATCTCCAGTCCCTCTGCAATGCAGGGGCTTCTTGGGCAGAATCTGCATCTATGGAGTAAGAAAAAAAGAGGAAGCTGGCAGAGGAAGCTGCCATGGAATATCTCTTTCTCTGACTCTTTTACCAGTTTGCTGAACAACTGCATGAATGAATAGGGGCTCTTCAATAAGTTAAGAGTGATTATCATTTGAAAGGAAAGAATTTGAGCTCTAGTAAAAATTCAAGAAGATTGTTATGAACTGTTCTAACTTCAAGTACTATCTACATAAATAAATAAATTAAGATCATTAAGGAGTATGTAAGTAATTATATAACATGGTAGGGACGCAGTTACATAGAGTATAAAAAACAAGAAGCCAGAAGAAATAGGTTCAAGTACCATCTCCGTCACATAATAAAAGTTGAGAGGGTGGGTAAATTACTAACCTAAAAATGTATCTCCTTATCTGTAAAATGATCATAATTACAGTATCTATTTTTTAAAATTGCTATGAAGTAAGAAACACTACCGGGAAAGTACTTTGTCAACAATCGTTGGCTCACTCTAAAGAAATAATACATGTCTACGATTCCACAGAGCCACCAAACCATTCACTTACCCTCAGCCTCAGCTTGCAAATCTATCTATACCAAAGTAAAAGGCTCATACTTAGAAATCTAAGCTTTGAATCAACATCTACCTCCTTGTTATTTCTCAAAAAAAAAAAAAAAACATTTACTTGTTGTTCTGTATTTCTACAAAGTATGAATTAGAAAAAAGAACATCTGGCTTTGAAATGTAATATTCCTAGATTTTAGAATTCAAGTTGTCAATTTGGTCTTCCCCAGCGAGGGTGTACAAAATCTCACCCTCAAAAAATAATTAGAAAACTGTCAAAAAACAAAAAAACCATTTTGTGCTCTAGAAATTAACCAGACAAAAAACACAGTAAGAACAGTTTATTCATGTAAAATAACTGAACTTCTTGGGAAGAACAGTAGGAGTCTGGCTTCTTATCAGGAGCTACCTCCATCCCCCTGCCCCACTCCACCAATATGATGAGGTTGGCTGTGAAAACCAGCAGCTTCATTGCTGAAGGGAGCTGACTTTGATTTGGAGCTAAGAGCAGAAAACTCACACCCAGCAGGAAACAGAAAGGCCCGTAGCTCTTGTAGCCTGAGATTACAGCACCAGTGGCAGCAAGCCACAAACCTGAGGACTACCTAGAAATTTAACAGGGAGATTCTGGAAAGAAGAGAGCCACAGAGGGACCCGATAAATTCACATATTCTGAGGAAAGGATTGATGCCCTCCACATAACCCCGTCTGAGTAGAAGGCAGCAAGCACATATGTGCAGGGGAGACCCATAAGGTCCCAAGCTACCCCAAAATGCCAGCTAATTAGGAGAGCATGCCCAAGGGAAAGTGGAGACCTGAGAGAAACCAACATCACACAACCCAGGCTGACTGGAAATCCGCGTGCACACATAGGGAGACCAGAGAAGACCCAATAGAAAGGAAAGGAGGCAAGCTAGAAAATGGCCCAAATTTTGAATATGCTCCCCAAACTATACCTAATCCACCAGCAGAGGATGAAAGCCTTCCCGGCCCAAGGTGTTCAATCACAACCTCCAACCAATCATTAGCTAAGCACTAAGCAATGCAGACACAAAGGTGAACTCTAGAAAGCCAAATTATATGAAATTTTGAAAAGCTGAGGAGATACATCAGTAGCCACAATTTTGGGAGGGGTAAATTCTGCATATAAGGCCAACAAAGTTACTCAAAAAAAAAAAAAAAAAAGTGAATGAAGAACGAATGAAACAACTGCCACCACCACTACCACTACCACCTGTAGAAAATTTTAATAAAACCAGAATCAAGTTGCTATAATACATGATTTTAAGAGTCCAGTTTTAAGAAAAAATTATGAGCCACAAATACAAGAAAGTGTAACACATTCTCAGGGGAAAAAGAAAAAAAAAAAGTAGCCAGTAGAAGCTGTATCCACATGGGACCAGATTTAGCAAAGACTTCAAAATAATTATTATATGTTCAAAAAAATCAAGGAAACTATGCTTTAAAAAGTTAAAATATGGCAATGACTAAATAAGTAGTAAATATCAACAAAGAAATGCAACCTATTAAAAAGAACTAAATGGAAATTTTAGAGTTGAAAAGTATAGCAAATGAAATTAAAATTTACTAGATGGTCTGAAAATATTACATAAAGAAGCTGTGAAATTAAAGATAAAATAAATCATCCAATCTGTAGAGAGAAAAAAAAAAGATCTGAAGAAAAAAGAACAGAGCACTGGAGACTTGTAGACAACATCAAACATACCAGGATGCATACAACAGGAGTCCCAAAAAGAGGTACAGTAAAACTAGTAGAAGAAATAATGGCTGAAAACTTTCCAAATTTCATGAAAAACATTAATCTACAGTTCCAAGAGACTCAACAACCCAAAGTAGAATAAGCACAAAGAGATACCCATCTAGATACACTAATAAAACTGATGAAAGTCAAAGACATGGAGAAAATCTTAAAAGCAGCAAAAGGAAAATGACTCATTACTTGCAGGATAGTGTTTTCAACAAATGGTACTGGAATAACTGAATAACCATAAAAAAAAAAAAAGGTGAACTTAGATCTTTACCTCATACCACAAACAAGAATTAACTCAAATTGGGTAACAGACATATCTATAAGAGCTAAAATAACAACACTTCTGGAACAGGGGTCAGCAACAATCTTTTTAAAGGGTCCACAAAGTAAATAATAAATATTTTCGGTATTGGGTGCCATACAATCTCCATAACTACTCAACTGTCACTGTAAAGAGAAAGCAGCCACAGGTGATATGTAAATGAGTGGGTGTGGATGGCTATGTTCCAATAAAACATTTACAATAACAAGTTGTGGGCCAGATGTGGTCCGCAGAGGTAGTTTGCTGATTCCTATTCAAGAAGAGAAAATCTCTGTGACCCTGAATCAAACAAAGATTTCTTAAATACACCAAAAGCTAAATCCACACAAGAAAAAAATGATAAAATGAATTCATCAAAAACTTTTGCTCTTCAACAAAGCAAAATAACCTGTATCTAGAATACGTCAAATCTCTTACAACTCAGTAAAAAGACAAATTATCAAATTTAAACTAGGGCAAAATATATGAACAGACATTACACAAGAGAAGACATACAAATGACTAATAACATTGAAAAGTTGCTCAACATCATGAGTCACTGGAAAGATGCAAATTAACACCAAATGAGGTTACACTATACATCGATCAGAATGGTTGTAATCAAAAAGAGTGACAATAACAGGTATTGGCCAGAATAGAGAGAAACTAGAACCCTCATGCATTGCTGCTGGAATATAAAATGGTGCCATCACTTTAGAAAATAGTTTGGCAGTTTCTGAAAGAGTTAAAACATAGATTTATAGGACCCAGCCACATCATTCCTAAGTATCTATTCAAGAGAAATGAAAACATATGTTCACAAAAAGACTTGTATAAGAATCTTTATAACATTATTCCTACTAGCCAAAAATGGAAGTGACCTAAATGTCCATCAACTGGTGAATGGATAAACAAAATATGGTATATTCACATAATGTAATAACTATGGCAATAAAAAGGAATGAACTATTGATAAATACTACAACATGGATGAACCTCAAAAACAGTATGCTAAGGGAAAAGGATAGATAGATAGATACAAAAGACATTTCATATGATTCCATTCATATGAAATTTCCAAAAAATACAAATCTACAGAGACAGAAATCAGATAAACGGTTGCTTAAGAATCAGAGTCAGAGGGGCGCCTGGGTGGCTCAGTCGATTAAGCTTCTGCCTTCGGCTAAGGTCATGATCCCAGGGTCCTGGAATGGAGCCCCGCGTCAGGCTCCCTGCTCAGCAGGGAGTCTGTATCCCCCTCTCCCCCAGATCATGCTCTCTCTTTCTCCCAAATAAATAAATAAAATCTTAAAAAAAAAAAATTGAGAGTCAGAGCCAGTACTGCCCTCAAATGCACACAAGGTTTCTTTTTTGTGTAATGAAAATATTCTCAAACTAGATTATGAGAATGATTGCACAACTCTATAAATTTAACTAAGAATCATTGAGTTGTACTCTTATGTGAGTGAATTTTATAGGATGTAAATCATATTTCAATAGAGCTGTTAAAAGAAAAAAAAAAAAGAAAATCCACCTTTGCCCCTTGCAAACTGTGCTACCTGCAGCAGGTTACCTAAAACTACCCTAAGCCTCAACTGGTCATTAGTAGAAATAGAGTGAATAATACTTACCTTGCTTACAAGGCTCTTATGAGCACTTCAGTAATGTAGAGGAAAGTTTTATCTCTTCCTTTTCTGTCCTATACCTTAAACCATACTGCAGAAAATTAATATATCCAAGATGTGTAACAGACTAAAAAGAACTGAAATCCCAGAACCATGAGAGGAACACTCCCTTTAAAAACAAATATGACTATATCACCAATACTCTTGAAGGCACAGCGCATTAAAAATCTACATTCTAGTATCTGAGGACCTTGACTGAGGCCACAATCAGAAAAGAAAAGTAAAATTTTAAGATCTAATACAAACACAAGATAGAAGAAGCATTAGAACGGCATTTAATTGAGTCAGAAACTTATGGCAGCCTCGAATTGGAAAAAGAGGAATGGGAATCTTGCAGGAGAATTAACCTAGCAGGTCTGTTGCGGCAATTTTTAGAAGGGGCTGCTTGTAAAGACTAGCCCTTGGCTCTTACACTGTTCCTTCCTTACGTTGATTAAGGCTGTTTTACCCACTTGGGACACCGTACCAGTTAACCTGGATTGTAAACAAAATGATAATGGCAAACACCCACTTTCCTTCTGAGAGTCTAGAATTTCAGTAGCTGGGGCTATTTAGGCAGGCAGAGAGTCCCTACATTATCAGCCCCCAATCAAAATCCTGGATTTTGAATCTTAAAGCAGGCTTCCCTGGCCAGAAAAATTGCACATGTGTTACACTGGTGGAGGAAGCACATTCTATTCAGCCCATCCTATGAGAGAGAGAATGTTGGAAGCCTCCACCTGGATCCCTCCAGATTCTGCCTGGTGTGTCCTTTTCCCTTGCTGGTCCTCTTGTGTATCCTATCTTTTCCAATAAACCATAACCATGAATAAACTGTGAGTCCTTCTAATGAACCTTCAAATGTAAGGCTGGTGGTGGAACCCTTGAAACAGGTGTTAAAGGTAAAGTGGCATAAAGGAATCATAACTGCAGAGTTTTAGGGGAGCCTTATAAAAAATACTTTCTCATCTTTTCTTTCTGATCAAATTCACCTTCAGACCACAGAGACATGCATATAGACTTTGTACAGAATACTTTCACTCACTATAAGAAAGAACAAACTAAAAAGATCCAGAAAACATCAGGCAGAACCAAAGAACTGGGGAAAGAGGAAGAGAGAGGGAAAACGGGGAGGCAAGCTAGCTGTCAATGACAACTCAGATTAAGATTTAAGTCATTATATGGGCGCCTGGGTGGCTCCGTCATTAAGTGTCTGCCTTCGGCTCAGGTCATGATCCAGGGTCCTGGGATCGAGTCCCACATCGGGCTCCCTGCTTGGCGGGAAGCCTGCTTCTCCCTCTCCCACTCCCCCTGCTTCTGTTCCCTCTCTCGCTATCTCTCTCTCTGCTGAAAAATAAATAAAATCTAAAAATAAATAAATAAATAAATAAATAAATAAATAAATAAATAAATAAATAAATAAAATCTTTAAAAAATATTTAAGTCATTATAAGTCTTTGCTGTTTCATCAGTTAAGTGAATCTAATCAGATTACCAAAATGAACTTCAAAGGTTATGTATCTTTCTTAATTTCCATTTGAGTAAGAATACTGAGAAAAAAGGTTTACACAAGGGCAGGCATATTTCAGGTACTACTCAACCACCTGAAGCAAAATAATCTTATCACAAATTGGTTAAGCTTGCTGTCAAAATTATGAATTCCCATATTTTACCAAGTCAACATTTCCATGCCCTATATTCCCTTAAACTTATACCTATTTCTGGCTTTACCATCTCTGATAATGGCACATTATTAGGCCTTTCACTCCTGCATGCTCTTAAAATCATGTTACTCCCCCAGACAGAAACATTTACCAAGTTCTGTAGATTCTAACCTTCCAATGTCTCCCACTATCTGCTCAGTTTGCTACCCATCTGCCACTGCCTTAGTTCAAAGCCCCATGATTTCTTTACTAAACTATTTCTAACAATCTTTTCCAACTCTAATCCATCCTGCACTGTACCATCACACCGTCAAGGAGTAATATTTGGGACACCTGACTGGCTTAGTCGGTAGAGCATGCGACTCTTGATCTCAGGGTCGTGAGTTCAAGCCCCACACTGGACATGGAACCTACTTAAAAGAAAAGAAAAAAAGAGTAATATGCTTATGATTTCAAGTTCTAACCATGTCCTTCCTTTGACGAGGAACTTTTACTAGCTCTATACCAATCACAGAATAAAATACAAATATCTTACAATGACATTCAATGACCTCTATAAAATGGTCCCAACCTACTGTTCCAACTTCCAAATCCTGCCTCTCTTACTCTGTGTTTCTACAGGTCACCTACCCAAATGCCTCCAGCTCCAGGTTAGTATTATATATGCATTAAAAGTTGGATAAGGTATAAGATAACAGGAAGTGGTAGGACTAATATCCAATTAAAAATATTCATATATAAAGAAAACTTTTCTAACTATACAGGCCAAACAAAAAACATCTACAGACATACCTCAGTTACTAGGCAAGCCTTTTTGCAACTTCCTTAAGCTAAGGTAAATAGCTTTCCGTTCTTAAGCCCCAGGTTTTCCTACTCCTATACTTTCTATTTACAGAACTCCCTTTCCCACAGAAACCTGCCCCACTTTGTGAAAATTACAGCCATCTTCAAAGTCCACTCAAATGCTATGTATGCCAGGAAGCCACTTATATGCTCCCCTAAGTTTATCTCTCTGCTCCCACATCCCCTTTTTGGGATCCCATAGACTCTTCAACTGCACTTAATACATTTTGGAATTATATTACATCTAATTATATCCATTTCTTATCTTTCTTTTTTTTAAAATGATTTTATTTATTTATTTGACAGAGAGAGAAAGACAGGGAGAGAGGGAACACAAGCAGTGGGAGCAGGAGAGGGAGAAGCAGGCTCCCCACTGAGCAGGGAGCCCGATGAGGGGCTCGATCCCAGGACCCTGGCAGATGCCCAACGACTGAGCCACCCAGGCACCCCACATTTCTTATCTTTCTTACCAGGCTATATGCTGAGGAAATACACAATGTTTGCTTATTTTTCTATTCCCCATCATTCCTTGCACACAGGTTAGTACAGTTAAGTATCTCTGTAACATCTGAAAAATGCATATTAACCAAAATTTTTAAAACTTGACAGGAAATGTCTTAAACCACCTGCTCAGCAGAAAGCCTGATTCTCCCTCTCCCACTCCCCCTGCTTGTGTTCCCTCTCTCGTTGTGTCTCTGTTAGGTAAATAAAAAAAATCTTTAAAAAAAAAAAAAAAACTTAAGGGAAGAGAATTGCCATTAGAGGGACAAAATGAGTTTTGTTTGCTAGCCTACCTAATTATTCCCCATATATAATAAAATACATTATTTGTGACTTAAAGAAACATCATAAAAGAAGTCTCTAGTGTGTTCCTGAGGTGGTGGTAAAGAATTCCTTTCTCAACCCAAAATAGCAAGTACTAGAACATAATAAAATCAGAGCTATAAACTAGTAAAAAGTTCTTCAGAGAGAGGGAAAATGATATAGGTCAGAAACTCAGATCTACTTTAAGAAAGAAAGCACATTAGAGAAGAAATAAAGATAAAATAACATCTTTAGTTTATTTCATTTGATTTTTCTTGTTCTTAATTGATCCAAGAGATAACAATTTCTTCAAAAACTAATAGTAACAAAAACAATAGTAAACAACAATAGTAACAATAGTAACAACAACTAATGTTGTAATTATAGCTTATGAATGACTGCAGTGTTATCAGGAACAGGAAGGACAAACTGGAAATACTGTAAGGTACTTGCACTATCTGTGAAGCAGTATAGTGTTATTTTAAAGTGCACTTGGATTAGTTGCAAATGCATGTTGTAAACCTTACAGCAACCACTAAAAAAGGTTTTTAAAAAAAGTACTGTAATTGATATGCTGAGAGGAAAAAAATGGAATCATTAAAATGCTCAATTAAAACCACAGAAGGCAGAATAACAGAAAACAAAAAAGAAATAAAGAACACGGGCAATAAATACAAAGCAGTAACAAATATGACAGATATTAATCCAACTATATCAATAATCCTTTAATAGGTGAATGGATAAACTGTGAACATCTATAAAATAGAATATTGTTCAGCAATAAAGAGAAATAAGCTATCAAGCCAAAAAAAGATATGGAGGAATATTGAAAGTATATTATTAAGTTAAAGAAGCCAACCTGAAAAGGTCGCATACTGTACGATCCCAATTACATGACATTCCAGAAACTATATGACTATATACTATGGAGATAGTAAAAAGGTAAATGGTTACCAGGGGATGGTTGGGGGGAATGAAAGGGGAGAGGATGAACAGGAAGAGTACAGGAGATTTTTAGGACAGTGAAATGATTCTGTGTGGTACTATAATGGTAGATAACAAGGACTTCCGGCATTTGGTAAAACCCATAAATTATGTAACACAAAAAGGGAACCCTAATCAAACTATGGACCTAGTTATTAATAATGTATCAATATTTCTTCATCAACTGTAACAAATGTACCATACTAATGCAAGATATTAAGAACAGGAAAAACTGTTCAGTTAATAAATAGTACTTAATACCATACAAAGCCATAGTAGTGTTCTCACTCAGGTAACTCAAACATATAATCAATATGGATAAACACAAGAATTAAAAGACTGCAGCTTAACAATCTGGGTAAACTGCGTAAAATCAAGTTGTTGTTTTTTAATAATAGTCTAAGTACTCCAAGAGCTATCAAATCCTAACCAAACTGAATTTGTAAGATTGGCTAGAACCTAAAGCAGAAGATGGAACATATTTAAATACACTGTACTGTACTTTCAAGTTGTCTATGTTCCAAAATATTAGCAGTAACAGAAAGTATTAAATGGCTAAGAAGAAAATGATGATACTTTCATAGTGAACATGAATGGTTTTATAGTGCCATATTTCTCAATGAAACATTTTCAAAGTTACTAAAGCATCCTATGTACTCTGCACATTTTTCTGAACAAAAATAGTGAAGTTGAGGTAAAGGAACTGTTCTATATCTGGACTGTGATGAATATATACAACTCTGAATTTGTCAATACTCATAGAATTCTATGCCTTAAAGAGTACATTTTACTGCATATAAATTACCCAAAACAATTAATTAAAATTTTAAACTGTAACAAACAGTAAATGGGAATGATACAGAGAGAGGAATATGTGGGGGGATGTTAAAGGTAACTGAACAAGAAAAAAGAAGGGCTGGGATCCAATGCTATTAATCTTCAGAGTTAACTAGTTTTTTTTTTTTTCCAAGATAGATGGTTTCTATATATCCTAACTTAACTCTCTTAATACAATTATAAGCGATATAAAAATTATTATGCATTTCAATAATAAAGATAATATATGGAAAAAAGGATCGGAATAAAGTATGTAAGACATGATCTCTTGTTTACATGTTTTAATTTACACAAATAAGTATCTGTACATATAAATCTTATATAGATAATATAAACATATAAGCACATATATGTTAATATATACATAACAATGTTTACTATCAAATGAACACTGGTTGAGGGGAAGCAGGGAGGCTTTAACTCTTCATTTTATACTTCTTGATGCTGTTTACACTTTCAAACCATGTACAGTACTGTACAAGTATTTTTTTAATATCAATAGGGTTAACTAAGCAAGGAGATTATGGGTCATTTTATGTTTTCTCTCTTATACTACTCATTATTTCTTTTAAAAGTTCTAATGAATATTATTTTTAAATCTGTTTAAGATAACACATAGAATTATAAATAATACCTTAGGTATTTAATTTAAAAAATCTGTAATGACTATAGTGAAAAAAATGAAAGAAAAGTTAGAAAATTAAATGGTCGAATGATTAAAGCATTATACAGACATACTCTAGAAAGTTCTACATATATTCAATAAAAAGAAGTAAAAATGACATGAAAATATGTCTATAATATGAAACACAGTTAGAACATTTGACCTCATTTTGGGAAAAAATTTAATATTTAATAATGGGAAGATCATTATTAATTCATTCAAAAATTAATTACGGGAATCCTTTTGTGTACCAGGTCCTGAGCTGGGCACAGAAAGTACAGTAAAAACAAGCTGTCCTCAGGCAGGGAGCAGGTAGGGGACTACCAAGGAAGGGGGACATATGCAGGCAATCACCAAAAGAGCTACTTAATTACAGTGGTACTATGGTAAGCTATCTTCAAGTATAATCCCTGAAAATTCCTCCCACTTCTGAATGCCCATGTCACCCCTCCCATCAAAAGTAGAATCTCTTTCTCCCTCCCCTTGAACCTAGCCTTGCAACTTACAGTGAGGAGAATGTGGCCTAAGTAACACTGTGCCGGTTCCAAACCCAGATATTAAGATGCCTGAAAATTTCTAGTTTTGCTTTCTTGCTGCCCTCAACTGCCATGTACCTCATGATAGTCCACGCCTATCTGAGGAGAGGGATACCATATGAAGAGAGAGGCCCTGAAGGATAAATGACAACAGGTGAGATGGAGAGCACCGAGACAAGAACGAAGGTGCTTCAGTAGACAACCGGCATCGCAGCCCCAGACAAGAAGTGAGGGTGCCCTAGAGCCTTCAGCCTAAGTCAGCTTGCCTCAACTGGCAGCAGATGGAACACAGGCCCGTTGTCACCACTCACCCCTGACCAAATTTCTAGTTCACAGAGTCATAAGCAAAAAACATAGGCACTTTGAGGTGATTTGTTATGCTACAATACGTGAGATAAAAAGTGGTGCTTGGAAAGGGTACTACTGGAACAGAAACCTAAAACACTGGCTTTGAGGACACTGAGGCAGGCAGAAGCTGGAAGGGCGAGAAGGAGACAGGGAACTGCCAGAGCAGTAAGGAAACGGCCACACAAGGCCAGAAGAAAAGGGGCCCATATTATATATGGGCAGAACAATCAGCAGAATGATCACAGGTATAATAACTTGGGACATTAAAAATATACCTAGTGAACCTATTATAGATCTAGCTAGGATTTCCAGGCAAAATATTCAAAGTGTCACTGGCTACTTTGTAGCCAAGTATGAGAAGGTAAAAAAAGAAAAACATGAGCTTTGAGGAATTACAAGCAGAATTTAAAGGAAATATTTCTAAACAAGAGTTGCTTGGTTGGAAAATAGCTGTTTCTTGTCACTAGCCTCTACAGATAGCAAGATTGTCAAAGAAACAACATGAAGACAAAGATCAAATCCAGAGTACTGCCAATAAATCATGGGCTCACAATCATCAAATCAAAAATTCATCTGTAAAATCCTTTATTAAGACCACAGAAAGACTAAAGATCAGGCTTACATTCTCCCTCAGGTAGGCAAAAGAGCTTCCAAGAACCTTACAGGACCCTATACTGGGATCCAAAGTAGAGAGAGTCCTGTCACTCACTGAACTGTGTGGGTGTGACTATTGCCTAATGGGATGCACTTATAATCTGATATACAGAAAACCCACAATGTTTAATGGAGTTCTACCAGTTTAGACTAAAATAAACACTGTTCCAAATGAAAAGAGGCTTTTAAGTTTTCAAAGTGTCACGTACATGAAGCAGACAGAAATGAATACTCAGGTGTAAACAAGGCCCATTTCATGGAGAAGTAAAAATGAGTCAGCAAGTAGAGCCAAGAGCCCAAAAGACCTAGCCCCAAGAGCTCGGAAAAGTAAGGAATTATGAAGCCACTACTACAAGTCAGAACAAGCCCTAATCAAAGAACATTCTCTGTTCCCTGACTAGATTTCAGAATTGCTTTGGATCACAGGCTGCTATATGCCTCCCATTCTTTCACGCTCCACAGCGAGTATCTATTGTGTGGTTAAGAATTCCTGTCTAAGGGCGCCTGGGTGGCTCAGGTAGTTAAGCCGTCTGCCTTCGGCTCAGGTCATGATCCCAGGGTCCTGGGATCGAGCTCCTTGTCAGGCTCCCTGCTCAGCGGAGAGCCTGCTTCTCCCTCTGCTGCTCCCTCTGCACTCCCCCTGCCTGTGCTCGACCACTGTCAAATAAATAAATAAAATCTTTAAAAACATTTTTTTTTAAATTTCTGTCTCAAAATTGTATATGGAGTGAATGGCAGGTGGGGTAAAACTTGTCTTTTTAGTTCACACGTATCCAAATCAAGAGGAGCTGCACCCAGAAAGCCTCATCCACATCATGACCTAATGCAGATCATAAGGTAATGGACTTTGAACCTGAGGTCCTAACTGAATGAGATTTCTGGGCATCTTAGGAGGACTGAGTACTGCATGGTGGAGAGACACTGAATTGTCCATCAGAAGAACTGTGACATAGTCCATCTGCAAAGATGGCTATCAACAATTCCTCCTATTCCTGAATATACACATGCTACTCCTCCCATCAAGAAGTGGAATCTAATTCGCCTTCCCTTAAACCTTGGCTAATACTGTATTCTGCTTTTAAAAAGAGAATGTGATAAAAATGATGCTGTGTAGTTTCAGGCCGAGGCCTTAAGAGACAGAGAACTTTTGTTTTTGTTCTCTGGTTACCCTAAATCACCACGTAAAGAAAAGCAGGCTATCCTTCTAGAGAGAAGCCAAGAAGAGAGAAAAGCCCTGGTTGATGAACAAACAGACCATCTAGAGAAGAAATGAGGTGTCTCAATAAAAGCTAACACCAAGGCCATCTTGGATCCATTAGCCTCATTCAACTTACTTCAGTCAACATCTCATGGACCAAAGCAAGGTGTCCCCTGCCCAAACTCCTGACCTAAAATTTGTAAGCAATAATTTTTAGAGTAATGGTTGTGATTTTAAACCACTAAGTTTTGGAGCAATCTCTCACACAGTAATGGATAACTAATACAGGTAGTGAGTGCAGCAAAGACTACAAAGGAAAAGTACTGGGTACTTTCTAAAAGTCAGTATTAGAGATGCAAGTGTAATCTGGGAGAGAGGGAAGATCTCTTGAGAAGTGATATATTTAATAGTGGTTATTTAACACTATTTAACAGAGGGGGAATTATGAACAGGAATTTTGGTTGATTTTAAGTTACTATTTTCCTAAATTTTCAACATTACACGTTTTACTTTTGAAATAACAACAAAAATATTATTTTGTTAAAACTTCCTTAAGGATATTGTTGGCTTTCTTAAGTCTAAAATATATTTTCTCATGACAAAATATGCAAATATTTCAAGAAATAACAAAAGTTTTATATTATTCTATGTAATTGAAGAATGGAATGTCCTGATTATACAAGCATTCCAGGAAATAAACAGCATATATTGGTTTAACAATTTCTGAAGGATTAGAATGTGGTAAAACACAACTAACCTAAAATTATACTGCTTACAATTTAATATCACACTGATATTTTGGAAACATCTTCAGGTTTACACAGTGCATCACAGTTACCATTGTGAATAGTTGTGGAATGAGAGAAGTTAAAGAACTCTCTCATAACAGAATTAGGAGTAGAAATGGTCCAAAAAGAGTGCCATAATAGACTAAAACCAACAAGGAAAAAGTAAATAGTAGTAACTAAGGGTTAAAAAGAAACCACAAAAGTACAAGAGAGAAAATAATCCAACTTAACTGTAGGAAAAAGCCTTGGGCTTTAGCTGGCCACAAATGTATTAGCCAATAGCAAGTAAGCCATATCAACATGAAAAATGTCAATGTGATCTTGGACTTCATTAATACATTTAATTAACAAATATTTACTGTAAACCTATATAATACACCATGTATTTTACTAAGAGAATATAATGACAAGATCCAGGGAAGGAATAATCTCACCATATTTAGAACTAGTCAAACTATATATGGAATATTAAGTCCATGTAAAGGAAATGGATGAAAAAATTAGGAGCGCCTGGGTGGCTCAGTCATTAAGCATCTGCCTTTGGCTCAGGTCATGATCCCGGGGTCCTGGGATCGAGTCCCGCATCGGGCTCCTCACTCTGCTGGAAGCCTGCTTCTCCCTCTCCCACTCCCCCTGCTCGTGTTCCCTCTCTCGCTGTATCTATCTCTGTCAAATGAATAAATAAAATCTTTAAAAGAAAAAATTAGACATATGTGACCTACAAAAGGAAGACTTTCTAATTTGAATACTGCCCTAAAAGAAGAAAACTCTTTAAAAAATTCATTTTACAAAATAAATTAATGACTACTATGAAATGGGCATTGTGCTAGGCAGTGGGATACAAGTGGAGAATAAAATAGGTATTGTCCCTGTCCTCATCCTACTTAATAGTCGTATGAGCATCCTACCACTGGAAGACCTTTAGCAAGTACCAATAACAATAACCTGCCAAGCATATCATAAAAAATATTCAGGTACTTTGCATAAGGATGAAATAAATGAGCTCCAATGTTACTTCCAAATCTAAAATTTTATGATTACTTACTTATAGCATAAAAGAATGTTATTCTGAGATAAATGTCTAATGAATAAAAGGCAGACACACACACACACACCCCACTCACATACACACACAGGTTTTTAAAACATTATCACCTAATAAAAAACCACGTCAATTCACATGTTCAGCCTTTATAGGCAAACTACTCAAAACCAACTTCAATCCACATTAGAAACATCCAATCTCAAATTTTTACATCATTTCAAATAGTAAAATTTTTTAGAAGATTTTTTTATTTTTAAGTAATCTCTACACCCAGTGTAGGGCTCAAAATCACAACACTGAGATTGAGAGTTACAGGCTCTACTGACTGAGCCAGCCATCCCTCAAATAATAAAAATTTTTTTTAAATCTCTTTATCCTAATGATTATTTTACCCAGTGAAAATAATTCCAAAGAAATTAATACTTATGATTTCTCTGGGATTTCTTATATTAATCAATATACCTTTCCATGGCTTTAGCTGTATAAGGCAAATGCATTTCAATACTGTGTTCATCTTCATCTGTCTGCAGAGACATGCGTTCAAACATTCCTGTCTTCCATAGTTCTCCGTAAACTAAAGAGATTTCAAAATATAGTAAAACAGACATATTAATGTATATCCTTATTCTGTGAGATTCCATTCAGTAACAAAAAACTACATGCTTTGGCAAGAGACAGAAGGACCACATAATATTTTCCTTCATTTTTATCTTTAAAAAAGAAGAAAAAACTAGCTTTTTACATACCGAACAAAGCACTAATACATGTGATGACTACTCAGCATTTTCGTATGTTACACAGTTATATAAAAATAATCATTTAAAATGTTCATCAGTTCTTTTTATTACATCTAATTACCTCTGGGGCTAAGCTTTTTCTTGACTTAAGTAGCACATGCCAACAAGAACACAGTTGATTAGAACTCCTAATAAAACATGGAAAAGCCACTGCTCTACCTACTCGTGAGGTTAATGATACAGTTTTTAAGTTTTGTTTTGTTTTATAACAAAATCTATGGGATTATTATTTCCCATTTCAGATGTCTGCCATACAAAGAACAGAAAATTCCTATTAAGCATGCTATTTTCCTCAAAATTAAAAATTAAGCTTCTGGGACAGACCAGGACATAAATTCACCACAGTATCATGCCATAAATAATTCTAAAATGATCTAGTAATTCAGATCCTTCTGATGAATCATACTTAAAAATTGATATGATATAATAAGAAAAAGATGAAATTTAATATGTAAAAAAAGTGATATAAGAATATTTTTGTTTTATCATAAAACAGAACCAACATTTTTATAACTACATTCTTAAATGGGCTTACCAATATCAAAGAAACAGACAAATGATGGCATGACATTTTTCTGCAAAATTATACCTGATTAAATATCATCCATTCCTTTATTAGGAAGCTATCTAAAACCAAAATTTTCTGAATGCCCCAACAAGGTTTTAAAAATAAAGTGTGTTCCCTAAAAGCATCACAGGGAGTAATGAAGCTAGTTATACTCCAGTTTCATTAGTAAAAATTATTCTAACAACAAATTACTAATACTCAGTAATAATTAAAACCCCATTTATGAAAAATTAGGCCTAAAAATTAAGGAAAAAGAGGTGATTGTCTATTTTGCAAATGGCTTCTTTCATCCTACAGAAGAATTTGTTCCAAGATTTCTTGAAACAATAAGCACCCAACATACTTAAAATATAAAGTGATGAACTGGAAGAATACAAAGCAAGCTCATGAAGATGGCTTTTGGGAAAGCAAACAGAGTTAAGGGGAAAATTCTGAGTCAATTGTGGATGGTAAGTACAAGAATATTTGTTTCACTATTCTCTCTACTGTTCTATATTTTTAAAATTATGCTCCCCACTCCTCCAAAAATACTATTATAAAATCAAAAGATTTTAACTTACACATTCAATGTATAAAATGAGACACAACTAAATAAAAGGTGTGATTTCTAGAATCCTATGGAAAATATATATCAAAATAAGAGACATGTTTTAAAAATAAAACACACTTAAGATTTATGAAGCACCTTTGTTTCAGTGTTTCACTTTTGTTGCCCCCATAAAAATCATTTGAGAAGAAATAAAGGCATTATCATCATGACCTATTTACAATGAGGAAAGTAAAATAGAGTCAGACGAACATGCCCAGAATCTTTCTTCAAGTTGTTGTGGGTACTAATTTCTTGTCTCGTGGTACAGTGAGTACAAGACACTTCCATGAATACACATGTAATATGAACAGGCTGGAGACTAGTGATCTGACAGATTTTTGTGGCTGGCAAAAAAAACTCTAGTTGTCTTTTAGGCATACAGAAGATCTTCTTTCTTTGTTTTTGCTTTTTGCAAATAAGTTGAAATCAATTTATCTTTAAAACTGAGATTTTACTTATAATATTCATATTTTTTATTTTTTTAATTGACTTATTTTAAAAAAATCTTTAGCTGTTTAAAAGCTATAAGATTTCTATATACTTACTCTTTTGGTCAATACGAAGGTCATACAGAGGTGTCCTATATATATCCACACTGGAAAGTGCACATCGAGAGAGGGGCACATGATGAGAAGGCCCAAGGATGAAAATTCTCCGGCTAGGAGATATACAACAAAAAGCACAGAACAATTGTACTTCTACACAAACCTTATTAAATAAAAGGGAAAAAAATAAGTAATTTTTAAAAATCACATGTGGCACCAATTTCTTTCTTGACTGATTTCATTACCTACTATTATGAGCTAAACTACGTACCCCTAAAATTTATGTTGAAGTTCCACCCCAGTACCTCAGAATGTAACCATATTAGGAGATAAGGTATTAAAACAGATCATTAAGTAAAAATGAGGCTATTCGGATAAGGCCTGAATCCAATGACTGGTGTTCTTATAAAAAGAGGAAGAGATATCAGGGACACACATGCACAGAGAGGTGACCATGTGAAGAGGCATCAAGAAGACAGCCATCTGCAAGCCAAGAAGAAATGCTTCAGGAGACCAACCCTATCAGCACCCTCATCTTGGACTTCCAGCCTCCAGACTGAGAGAAAATATATTTCTGTTTTCAGCCACCTACTTCATGATAGTTTATTATGGCAGTGCTTGCAAACTAATATACCCACAACTGATATGCTCCTCAGTTAATTAAGTTCAATTCCTTATCTTTGTCTTTTTGTTGGACCATTTAAAAAAAAAACAAAACAACATTTTCAACACCTGGGCATACTAGTTACTGATTTAATGACCTACAGTAAATCAACTGCTATGCTTAAAATCATCTCTGCATTCATAATGCCTAGGATACAGGAGGTTTTCAATAGCTATATTCATTGAATTTAAACATTTCAGCTATAAATAAAATCTCAATATTCTAACACATTCTAAACTTGCCTCATTAAGATCTACCAACTTCAATAAACTTTAATAAACTTTAATAAAAATACATGATAGTATAATTTCTAAAACTCCCTACAAAATATCATTACAAAGAGCCATTCTGATAAAGCTATTTCCACATTTCTACCATAGCAGAAAAAAAAGGAATCTTGTTGAGAAATATTCTGTATAATAAGCTTTCCCTGTTCCCATTCAAGTAGATAGAAGTCATTCTCAAAAACAAAGAAACTTGATTATGTGCTATTTGCACTGTAGCTAAAGAAGGGGGCTAAACTATAGCTTAAATCTTTACAATTCCTTTATCTTGACATCAAGAGTAAAATTAACTTCCCCTCATTTTATCTCAAACATCACTACAATCTAAATTCCAAAACTATCCATTTTCTCTGTTCTCCCAGATTCAAATGAACGAAACCCACCCCCAACACACACATACAAATTTACTTTTGAAAAACCAAAACTAGGAGAAAGAAGGGAATAGATGATAAGCTATGTACCTAGAAAAAATTAATTATACTCATTGCTCAATTAATGGACAAAGACTGAGACATGAGCTAGTTCTTTCATATCAAAAACTTGCAAGCCAAGGAATGTGCTTAGGCAATATATTTATTTTCATAAAATTCAATCACAGTTATGAAAATTAACTTATTGTCTGCTATATGTTACTTGCTGCAGTGGGGGGAGGGACGGTAAGGAAGATGTAGATAAGGGAAACAGAGATTCTCAGTTTAGAGTCCCAAAATTTCCTCAAGATGTCACAGATAGCAAACATAAGACTTCATCCACAGTCCACTTCTAGTCTTTTCATCCCCTTCCTCCACTGCCAATACTTACTTCTTATCATCACCACTATTAGCAAAGTCAACAGCCACTTCCAAAAAAAAAAAAAAAAGATCACATCAAATTTAGACTCCTAAATGAACAAAAGTGGTAACCATTATGCTCTCCTATCTTAACAGTACATAAACATCACAAGTTTTTTAATTAAAGGGACATAGATCATGGTTGAGTGTTTAGGTGACTTGCCTAAGGACAAGTATTACATGAACCAAGAATCAAGTATGAAAAAGAAGGCATTTTCATGATTGAGGAATGCATTTCTATGACAAGACAGAGGAATAGAATATTTAAAATCAGAACACTCTTAGGAAATCTAGCATATATAACTAAAATATGAAATGACTTTTAAAATATCAATTTAAACTCAAGACACAGATACATTTCTAGGTAAGTGTAACAAGGTTCTAATAGTGACCAAAATACAAGCACTACTCCAGAAATAAACACTGAAGGTCACCTTGGAAAGCCTAATTGTCCCCTGCAATATCAGACTATTTACTTTGTTGGCCTTCTTTGCCAGACCCAACCTAGATGAAAAGATAAGACTGGTGGAGAAAAGAGCTCCCACCGCCTGAATTAGACAACTGTGTCCAGTCTAACAGAAACTCACTCATATGCAACAGAGGGAAAAAGAGGTTTAGGTCACATCAATATGAAATCCTTATAAGTGATAAACCCAAAAATAAACCAAAAAATAGGCTAGACATCATTGAAAAGAAGGGGGAAGGGACGCCTGGGTGGCTCAGTCGGTTGAGCGGCTGCCTTCGGCTCAGGTCATGATCCCAGAGTCCTGGGATCGAGTCCCACACCGGGCTCCTTGCTCGGTGGGGAGCCTGCTTCTCCCTCTGCCTCCCTCTCCCCCTGCTTGTGTTCTGTCTCTCTCTCTGACAAATAAATAAATAAAATCTTAAAAAAAAAAAAAAAAAGAAAAAGGAAGGGGGAAAAAGTGCATATTAGTAATCTAAAAATGGATCTCTTTGTTAGCTATATGCTAACAAAAAGAAAATTAATAATGTAAATAAAAAATAATGCATTTTCTTTGGGGGGAGGGGCTAGATTGCTAGATCCATAAACACCAAGGCCACAGGAATATTTTGGAGAAAAATGAGTAATATAAGCATGGGAAGCAATGCCACTTTCTCTCCCTTCAATTAATTGCGAAGTGCTTTGTCTTTAAATGAATAGCTGATAAATATTAGCATATCATCACTGTTGTCACACATGTAAAAAAAAAAAAACCCTTAATATGAAAAAAAAGTCAAGAGGTATTTTCTTAGAAATAAATGTAGTTTATGTATAATACCTCCAGAGAAATCACATTTGTGTAGTTACTTACTATGAGAAGTATAGGGCTGTGCAACCAATAAATAAGTTACCTGAGTATCTGCCCTCATAAATATTCAACTACTTATTCTAAATAATGGAATACAAGTAATTTTTTAAAGATGTTTCCTGGCAAGTAGAGATATCTTAACTAAATTAAATGTCATATGGCCCCAAAGAAGATTCCTTTTGCTCTTTTTTCTACCCTGAAAGGCTTTCTGAAAGATATGAATCAAAATCAAGTTACTATCTAAGTACATCCTGAGTTCCAGGTTTTCAATTAAAGTTTTAGTAATAGCAAAAGACTTTGCAGCACTAAATATGACAACTTACTTAAATATATCATTTTTTAAATTCCTTAAACAACCAAAGTACTCCTTTTGAAACATAAATCAGATCCCATCACTCCCCTGCTTAAAAGGTCTTTCAATGACTTTTCATAATTAGAGGAGAAAATCTAAACTCCTTAAAACGGGTTCTGAAGTCTCAAATGCGCTGGCCCCATCATGCATTACTTCCCCCCACCCCACCACCTCTTAATCACAATAGTTTATGTTTACTGGTCTTGCAGTTCCTTTATGACTGGAACACAACTCAGCCTACTTCAAAGCCTTCACAAGTGCTATTGTCCCTTTGGCTTGGCTTAAAAATCATTTCCTCAGAAATGCCTTCCCCGGGGCGCCTGGGTGACTCAGTAGGTTAAGCAACTGCCTTTGGCTCAGGTCATGATCCTGGAGTCCCGGGACTGAGTCCCACATCGAGCTCCCGGCTCAGCAGGGAGTCTGCTTCTCCCCCTGACCCTCCACCCTCTCATGCTCTCTGTCTCTCATTCTTTCTCTCTCAAATAAATAAAATCTTAAAAAAAAAAAAGAAAAGAAATGCCTTCCCCAACACCCATAATCTAAATCCAATCACCCTGTAACATAGCACTTCTCAAATTGTGAACTGTGGATTCCACAAGACCCTTTCAAGAAGTCCACAAAATCAAAACTATTTTCATAATAATCAGGAATTTATTTGCCTTTTCCACTGTGTTGACATTTGTATTTATGGTACAAAAATGAGGCTGGGTAAACCACTGGCACATTAGAACTGTGATCAAGGTAATGGAATCAAAATGTACTGCTAGTCATGTATTCTTCACCTTCACCCACACCAAGCTTTTTGGGTATTTTTAGGCCAGTTTCACTTACTTTCATTAAATCTTGAATTCTGAGTACAGTTTTATAAAAATATTCTGTACAACAAAATGTATTAAATTGGTGGTGATAAATGCATAAAGCACTTTTGCTATATACAGAATTATGTCTTGGGGAAAACATTTGTGTGATTATGAGTGTGATCTAAACTAGACTTTTTTTTTTCATGGAACACAATTTGTACTTCAAAAAATGACTGTAGACAAATTACGGCTATTCCAATTTAGGTATCTAGCAGAAATTTTCTAGAAAATGAACAAAATGGGCCTGCCAACTTCGAAGAAAACATTGCCCAAGACATAACTGAAGCTTTTAAGTGAAAATTAGTCTTTTGCAAAAGTTCTATCACTGTGAGATGGACAGCTTCCCAATAAAGATATTCCTGATGAAATTTGTGGTGATATTAACAAATGTGATTTTTTGGCACTGTATGATGAAATGTCAACATTCAAAAGATCTGCATAATTCAATTAAGAAATATCTTCTAGGGGCGCCTGGGTGGCTCAGTCGTTAAGCGTCTGCCTTCGGCTCAGGTCATGATCCCAGGGTCCTGGGATCGAGCCCCGCATCAGGCTCCCTGCTCTGTGGGAAGCCTGCTTCTCCCTCTCCCACTCCCCCTGCTTGTGTTCCCTCTCTCACTGTGTCTCTCTGTGTCAAATAAATAAATAAAATCTTAAAAAAAAAAAAAAGAAAGAATATCTTCTAAATGTTCCATGTAAGATACTACAAATCATGCAAAGGTAAAAGATCCATTCAAAGCACAAGACAGTACAAAAGATGATCCTGGTTGACATGCAGGGAATGGATTAATGTGGAAGGTAAGAATGGAAGCTAGTGGAAGAGAATTTAATCTTCTCTCTTGGACTGTTATTTTTTCTCTAAACTTCTCATAGTTCCCAGAAAGATGTTCTTTCTCTATTTTTCTCAAAGGACTCTGGAACATTGCCAGTCTCAAGAAGGGCCACTTTTAAAAGAATATAGCTATGATTACCAATTATTTTTAATGCTTGGACCTTCAAAATTCAATTATTATACACTAATTACAAAAATAAGCTGATGACATCTTCACACATCATTTGCCTTTCTTTTTACCACCTCCTTTATCATCATCTTAGTCCTTGGCTCTCTTCCTTTTTCTCTTTTTCATTCCATTCAAACTTTCTATCAACTTATTTAATACATGCTTTCTGCATCTACCAATATAGGTTCTATATCTCCCTATATATTACTAAGCCAAATTTAATTCAGGAGTACTGTTCTAGAAAATAACATTATCAAATAGGCTTGGAAAAGGCTGTCATATTAACTAACCTTGATTATAGTTGTTTATAGGCCGAAATGAGGTAAACTTTTGAAAATCTTTCCAATTTAATTTATTTTTGTTCTTACTCACGAAATAAATTACCTGAAATTGTATATTAAATATGTATTAAGAAGTACGTATTAAAGACACTCCTCAAAACATCATAAATGAGGCAGGGCTAACCAAAACCTCATCAATTTGGCAACATTATCATTTTATTTATTATTAAAAACTTACTAAAAATAATTTCCAACAAAGGTATGATACAATGTGCAGAGCACACTACATAAAAACAAAAAAGAACAGCTCTTTTGTTTAAAAATATGAACACGTTGCTCAAAGGCAAAGGATGAGGCTGTGGGGAGAGACTTTCTTTTTACATCAGGGCTACTGTGAGTTACTTCTTTTGAATGACTATGTGTCACCTCTACTAACACACGTCTAGCCTAACAATCAACAGCTGACAGGATTGAGATGACTATTTCACCTATTCGCACAGTGTGTATACCCAGCATACACACTGGAGCCTGACACTGGTTCGCATTTGTGAATTAACTATTTAAATAAAATGCTGGTCAGCAGATTAAGCAATTTGGGTAGTTATTTCTAGCAGAAGCTTTGGAAAGTTCACAAATTTCTTATTTTAGAGAGCCGTATATTATGTAGTAAGTCTCAATCTGCCAGAAAAAAATTTTAAAGCTAATTTCAGAGCTCTCATTAAGAGCTAACATACTTCAAACACCATATTAAATTCACTGTCAGATTCTAAAATAATTCAGCTACCTCATCATGCCAATGAGAAATTATTTTCTTTCATTAACCACAACTTAACAAGTAAAATAAAGAATTTTAAATTACAAACTGATTAACATTGAACAAAGCACTTTGCATTCTTAAAGATGCCCATCTCCTGGTTGCAAAAAAAAAAAAAAAAATTTAAAAACCAAAATATTGGGCGTCTGGGTGGCTCAGATGGTTAAGCATCTGCCTTCGGCTCAGGTCGCGATCCCAGAGCCCTGGGATGGAGCCCCATATCGGGCTCCTGGCTCAGCAGGGAGCCTGCTTCTCCCTCTCCCTCTGCCTCTCTCCCAGCTCATGCTTTCTTTCTCTCTCTCTCTGTATCTCTGTGTCTCAAACGAATAAATAAAATCTTTAAAAATAAATAAATAAATAAATAAAAATAAATAAATAAAAACCAAAATATTTAACCTTCCTATATTCCCAGAACTAAAAATATTACCAACAAAAGGAAAAGTAAAAACTAAATGTTCAATGAAAAACAGTATGAAAGCTTTTCATAACCTATATAAGGTATAATAAATATATAAAAAGTTAAATTCCTAATGAAATCAAGTATATAACAATAAGCATGCCAAAACAAATTACTTCTGTGACAAAGTGGTTATAATTCCCAACCTTCTCCCACTTAAACAAAACTGTGTATTACTTACGTAATAGATGGATCCACTTGTTTGTAAGCATGAGCAGCACAAGACCCACAGTACGTATATCCTGCATGGCTACAAAACAAAATATTTTTAAACTTAATCATCAGATTCAAAATCAAGATATTCTCAAAAGAAAAAACCTTTTGAAAGAAATATAACTACGGTAAACATTACAGAATTGAGTGTATAGATAAAAAAGCAATGTAGCTAATGGTGCAAATTCTAGCAGACAACAGAAAACACATAATTGTTCTATGTTCCAATTTTAAATTTTAAAAGGTATTTTGTAATTTTTTTTGGTCTTAAGAACAAATTAAATTTAGATATTCCAGGCTTACCTGAAGTTGCTAATGTAATACTAATAATATGTGAGTTTTGAACATTCCTCTTCAATATTATTAGCAGACTATTACATAGCAATAATTTGGTCAAATCAGACCAAAATAAATATCCTACAAAAACAACCCACCTTCTTTTTCTAATTTCTTTTTATTTTTATACTTTTTAAAAATTGAAGTATAATTAACATACAGTGTTACATTAGTTTCAGGTGTATAATATGTGATTCAGGAATTCTATACATTTCTCTGTGCTCATCAAGGAGTATACTCCTAATCTCTTTTATCTATTTCACCCGTCATCCCACTAACATCCCCCTCTCTGGTAACCACCAGTTTGTTCTCTGTATTTAATAGTCAGTTTTGTTGTCTCTTTTTTTCCTTTGTTCATTTTTTTTTTTTATATCTTACATATGAGTGAAATCATATTGTATCTGTCTTTCTCTGACTTATTTCACTTGGCATTTTTACCCTCTAAGTCCATCCATGTTGTGGCAAATGGCAAGATCTCATTCTTTTTATGGCTAATATTCCATTGTGTGTGTGTGTCCGTGTGCTCGTGTGTGTGTGTGTGTGTGTGTGTGTATCACATCTTCTTTATCCATTCATCTATACTGATGGACACTTGGGTTCCTTCCATATCTTAGCTATTGTGAATAATGCTGCAATAAACGTGGGGGGGGGGCATGTATCTTTTCGAATCAGTGTTTTCATTTTCATTGGGTAAATACCGAGTAGTAGAATTACTGGATCATGTGGCAATTCTACTTTTAATTTATTTTAAGATTTTATTTATTTATTTGAGAGAGAGAGACAGAAAGCGTCCATGAATAGGGGGAGGGACAGAGGGAGAAGCAGACTCCCCACTGGGCAGGGAGGGAGCCCAATGAGGAGCTAAATCCCAGGACCCTGAAATCATGACCTGAGCCAAAGGCAAACAGTTAACCAACTGAGCCACCCAGAAGTCCCCCTACTTTTAGTTTTTTGAGGAACCTCCATACTGTTTTCCACAGTGGGTGCACCAAAATTGCATTCCCACCAACAGTGCAAGAGGGTTCCTTTTTTTTCACATCCTCACTAACACTTGTTATTTCTTGGCTTTTTGATTCTAGCCACTCTAACAGGTATAAGGTGATTTCCCAATGTGGTTTTGATTTGCACTCCCCTGATGATTAGTGATGTTAAGCATCTTTCCAATGTGTCTATTGGTCATCTGTATGTCTTCTTTGGAAAAATGTCTACTCAGGTCCTCTGCCCACTTTTATCAGATTGTTTTTTTGTTACTGAGTTGTAGAAGTTCTTTATATATTTTAGATATAAACTCCTTATCAGATATATCATTTGCAAATATCTTCTCTCATTCAATAGGCTTTTTGTTTTGTTGATGGTTTCTTTGGCTGTACAAAAGCTTTTTATTTTGGCATAGTTCCAATAGTTTATTTTTGCTTTTGTTTCCCTTGCCTAAAGAGATAGCTAGAAAAATGTTTCTACAGCCAAAGCAATCTCTATCAAAATATGAGCAGTATTTTTTCATAGAACTAGAACAAATATACTAAAATTTGTATGGAACCACAAAAGACCCCAAATAGCCAAAGCAATCTTGAGAAAGAGGAGCAAAGCTGAAGGTATCACAATCCCAGATTTCAAAGCTGTAGTAATTAAAAGAGTATGGTATTAGCAATTGCACTACTGGGTATTTACCCCAAAGATATAAATGTAGGGATCCGAAGGGGTACATGCATCCCAATGTTTATAGCAGCAATGTCCACAATAGCCAAACTATGGAAAGAGCCTAGATGTCCACAACAGATGAATGGATAAAGAAGATGTGGTGTGTGTACACACACACACACACACACACACACACACACACACTGGAATATTATGCAGCCATCAAAAAAACCAAAATCTTGTCATTTCCAATGACGTGGATGGAACTAGAGGGTATTATGCTAAGCAAAGTAAGTCAATCAGAGAAAGACAAGTATCATATGATCTCACTGATATGAGGAATTTGAGAAACAAGACAGAGGATCATAGGGGAAGGGAGGAAAAAATGAAACAAGATGAAAACAGAGAGGGAGACAAACCATAAGAGACTCTTAATCTCAGGAAACAAACTGAGGGTTGCTGGAGTGCTGGGGGGTGGGAGGGATGGGTGGCTGGGTGATGGACATTGAGGAGGGTATGTGCTATGGTGAGTGCTGTGAATTGTGTAAGACTGATGAATCACAGACCCGGACCTCTGAAACAAATAATACATTATATGTTAAAAAAAAGAAGAAGATAGTAGGAAGGGAAAAATGAAGGGGGGGAAATTGGAGGGGGAGACAAACCATGAGAGACTATGGACTCTGAAAAACAAACTGAGGGATTTAGAAGTGGGGGGGATGGGTTAGCCCGGTGATGGGTATTAAGGAGGGCATGTATTGCATGGAGCACTGGGTGTTATACGCAAACGATGAATCATGGAACACTACATCAAAAACTAATGATGTAATGTATGGTGACTAACATAACATAATAAAATAAAATTAATAAAAAAAAAAAAAAGCACAGGCGCCTGGGTGGCTCAGTCGGTTAAGCGTCTGCCTTCAGCTCAGGTCATGATCCCAGGGTCCTGGGATCGAGCCCCGCGTCAGGCTCCCTGCTCAGTGGAGAGTCTGCTTCTCCCTCTCCCTCTGCCTGCCTCTCTGCCTACTTGTGCTCTCTATCTCTGTCAAATAAATAAATAAAAATCTTTAAAAAAAAAAAAAAAGCTCGGGGCGCCTGGGTGGCTCAGTCGTTAAGCGCCTGCCTTCAGCTCAGGTAATGATCCCAGAGTCCAGGGATCGAGCCCCGCATCGGGCTCCCTGCTCGGCGGGAAGCCTGCTTCTCCCTCTCCCCCTCCCTCTGCTTGTGTTCCCTCTCTCGCTGTGTCTCTGTCAAATGAATAAATAAAAAAATCTTTAAAAAAAAAAAAAGCTCAACTAACAAATAAATGCTAATGTTTTGCTCCCCGGGGCGGGGGGAGGAGTACAGTATTGGCACAAAAATAGATCAATGGAACTGAATAGAGGGCCTAGAAATACACGCTTATATGGTCAATTAATCTATAACAAAGGAGGCAAGGATTTACAATAGGGAAGAAACAGTCTCTTCAACAAATGGTATTGGGAAAACTGGACAGCTATATGCAAAAGAATGAAAATGGACCACTTTCTTACACCACATACAAAAATAAATTCCAAATGGATTGAAGAACTAACTGTGAGACCTGAAACCATAAAACTCCTAGAAGAAAATAACTCACTTTTTCTGTGTCTTTAGTAATAAGAGAACTGACTTGGCCTTCTGTGTATTGTGCTTTTCATTTTCTTTCCCTACTATTCATCCCTTTCATTTTTTGGTCTCAGAATTAGATTTGGTTCTCTTATCACCTATGGAATGACTTTGTTTCCTGACCTCATTTTTATTTTTTGACTCATTCAAGTTACATGAGTTTAAAACATATTTTCCTGGCGCTTATTTATTAGTGTGTGGTCAGTGGTATGCAGGTAAATATTTAACAACTGTCTCTGCAGAAAAAAAAAAATGTATACATGTGTAAATAAGCTTAATATAAACTCTACTGAGATAAAAAGATATGTACCACACAATTTACAAATAACAAAAAATATATAATTCTATCGCAAATTCCACACAGTCAATTGATTGGCACAGAATGCTTTCACGCTAATTCTTATATCCATAGCCAAGTGATGGTTGCAACTGACAAGGTTGGAATAATGAAGACATATGTCTGACATGAATGAGTTCTCTGCTGATTAGGTAACAGTTTTCAAGTATTAGAAGGAATATCTCCTTCCATACTTTCCTACACTTTTTATAATGTAAGGGCTACTAACACAATGTAATTTTAAGTTTAATCTGCATTATTAACACTTTCCCCATTTCTTTCTTTTTTTTTTTTTAAGATTTTATTTATTTATTTGACAGAGAGAGAGAGAGACAGCAAGAGAGGGAACACAAGCAGGGGGAGTGGGACAGGGAGAAGCAGGCTTCCCGCGGAGCAGGGAGCCCGATGCGGGGCTCGATCCCAGGACCCTGGGATCGTGACCCAAGCCGAAGGCAGATGCCTAATGACTGAGCCACCCAGATGCCCCAACACTTTCCCCATTTCTTAAGTATAGACAATCAACAAACAATAAATCAAGCCCTGATTTGTAGCAATTTGCTAATTAATGTGGAGTAATTCACTCCTGCCTTAACTGATTTCAAGCTACACAATAAACTGAAAAGACAAAATAAAGACTGGGAGAAAATAATTGCAAAGCATATATCTGACACAGGATTTATATCGGAATATGTAAAGAAATTTCAAAACAAACCCAACACTTAAAACTGTTAACCATTTTGCAAGACGAAGAGTTCTGAAAATTGGTTGCAAAATAACGTGACTGTACTTAATGCTACTATACTGTAAGATGGGGGGTGCCTGGGTGGCTCAGTTGGTTGAGCGTCTGACTCTTGATTTGGGCCCAGGTAATGATCTCAGGGTCCTGGGATCAAGCCCCAAGTCAGGCTTCGAACTCAGCACAGAGACTACTTGAGGATTCTCTTTCTCCCTCTCCCTCTGCCCCCCACCCCACACACATGCACACTCTTTTTCTCTCTCTCTCTAATAAATAAGTAAATCTTTAAAAAAAAATAAAAATAAAAATGTTGGGGTGCCTGGGTGGCTCACTCAGTTAAACATCTGCCTTCAGCTCGGGTCATGATCCTGGAGTCCTGGGATCAAGCCCCGTATCAGGCTCCCTGCTCAACCGGGAGTCTGCTTCTCGCTCTGACCCTCTCCCCTCCCATGCTCTCTCTCTCTCTCTCTCTCTCTCTGTCCCTCTCAAATAAATAAATAAATAAAATATTTTTTTAAAAAATAAAAAATAAAGATGCCTAAGATGGTTAAGTTTTATGTTATGTGTATTTTACTACAATTTTTTTAAATAGGAAAAGATATGAACAAATACTTCAAAACAGAATATACTGGGATGGCAAATAAGCACATAAAAGAATGCTCAATATCATTTAAGGAAAGGCAAATTAAAACTACAAAAATCTACCACTAAACACCCAGCAGAATAGCTAAAATTAAAAAGAGTGACCATACCAAGTATGCTTAGGATGTAGAATTGAAACTCAAGCTACACTTGTGGGAATATAAAATGTTACAACCACTTTTGAAAACAATTTGGCAATTTCTTAAGAAGTTAAATATACTTCTACCATAGGACCCAGATTTCCACTCCTAAGAAAACGAAAAGCATTATAACCACAAAGATCTGTACACAAATGTTCATCCCAGCTTTATTTGCAACAGTCAAAAATTGGAAACAACCAAATATTCCTCCAAAGGTGAATGGATAAACAAATTGAGGTATAGTCATACAATGGAGTACTCTTCAGCAAGAGAAAGGAATGAACTACTGATAAACTCAAAAATAATTATGCAAAAAAAGATGGTAAAAAAGAAAGAAATATGTTGAGAAAAGCCAGACAGAAAGAGTTCAAAATTCCACTAAAATATAAAAACTAGTTTGTAGCAACACAGAGTAAGTCAACGGGTGTGGGTGGAAAGAAGAGGAAGAGAGGTACAGAAGGGAAGAATTACAAAAGGGTACAAGGAAACTTGAGGATGATGAATATGTTTATTACCTTAATTGTGATGGTTTCACAGGTGTATACATACTTCAAATGTATCCAACTGTACACTTTAAATACATGCAACTGTATGTTAATCCTACCACAACAGAGCTCTATTTTTAAAAGGGTCATCATTTGATCTAGCTTAAACTATGAATGGAGAAAAAGAGATTCACAGCAATATAGGATAGCAGTATGCTTAATCAAGAGTTAAGTAATGTGGGACCTACACTAAGCACCCTGAAATCACTGAAGGCCTTACTGGTTGGATTAATGGTAGTATACTCTATCCATATACCTCTGGCAAGAGAGCCTATCAAGTTGCTTCAGGACAGCAATATTCTCACAACCCAGTTCTAATCTTAGCCAGAAGAAATATAAGTTGTTGTATGGCTCAGCACATTCGGTTTTCCTGATCTTGATATTCTAGCCTAACCAGGGCTCAATTTTTTCCAGTTATGTCCCCAGTCTTCCAGTGCCCAACATCCCAATACTGACTACTTCAGATTCCTAACAACTGTTCCTGATCTTAACTGGCTCCCCTTGTCAATTCAGAAATAGGCTACCTTGCCCCATTATGTGGACCTTAAAAATCCTTTGATCCATTAGGACCTGTCCTGGTCTGTCTCAAACCTGAAAAACTTCTCCTGTTTTCAATACTGCTCTGCTCTCAGTTGTCACTCATATCCCATCCCTCCCCATCCTAATCCTTATAGTTTAAACTGGTCCTTCCTAGATCTGCTTCTCAGACTTTAATTCTTGTTTGCCATTCTTGAATTTAAAAGCCCTGACCCTCAGTCCATACTCTGATCTCTCAATCAGTCTTTCCAGCATGAATATCTCCCAGTTTTACCAATCCTGTTCCTACCCACGTGTAGTTCCTAAAAGCCAGAAAGTCGTCTTAGAAACACTGGGTTCTTGGGGCGCCTGGGTGGCTCAGTCAGTAAGACATCTGCCTTCAGCTTGGGTAGTGATCCCAGGGTCCTGGGATTGAGCCCCGTGTTGGGCTCCCTGCCCAGTGGGAAGTCTGCTTGTCCCTCTCTCTCTCCCCTCCCCCCTGCTCCTTCTGTCCCTCTCTTGCTCACTCTCTCTCTCTCAAATAAATAAAATCTTTAAAAAAAAAGAGAGAGAAGAAAAAAGAAACACCAGGTTCTTAAAGTATAGGTAGAATAGAAATACTAGGAGTAGAGAGGTAAAGGTACAAAAGAAGGGCATAAAAGTTGAAGGAAGAACATGAGCAAATGTTCAAGTGTCTGATGTGAGAAAATATGAGATTGGCCTGAGTGGCACAAGAAGTAAGAGTTAAGCCACAGACAGAGAAGTCTGCGCTTGATAAAACAAGTTACTGAAAAACTGCTGTACACTCCAGAGGAGGGTAGTGACAATACAAAACTGCTATTAGTCTAGTACTGAAAAACATGAGATCAGAGGCAGGAGGTGGTAAGTGATGCTCTCTTGGAAACCGGGGCCTGAGGTAGCAAATCTCATGGTCTAGAAAGGTCCCAGTGCCAGGGGGAAATGATACATGAATGTTCTACAATCTAAAAAGAAAAACTGACATATCTTAGTGACCAAGTAGGTATAGAGTAGATGAGAAAGAGGAGAAGACAGAGGATAATTATAATAATGGTAATAACTAACATTTACTGAAAGCTTACTCTGTGTCACTCATTCACATAATCCAAAGCAGTAATTCATTTAATCCTCACACCAACCCTTTGAGATAGGAATTACTATTTTTCTTTTATAGATAAAGAAACTAAAGCAGAAAGGTTAAAAAACTTGCTCAAGGTCACACAAATAGTAAGGGGCCACATCAGGACTTAAAAGTAGGCAGCAGAGCTCCAGAACCCATTCTTAACTACCATAAGAGACCTCTATATATTTTAAGGAAGAAGAGAAGGTTTCCATGCAGTAGGAAAATCAACAACCCTAAAAATTGGAAGAATACCATATATCCTGTAAGACTGTAGGAAGGTGGGTGGTTTTGAAAACATGATTGAGTTAATATGTTTTTTTCATTATGTTATATTAATCACCATACATTACATCATTAGTTTTTGATGTAGTGTTCCATGATTCATTGTTTGCGTATAACACCCAGTGCTCCATTCAGTACATGCCCTCTTTAATACCCATCACCAGGCTCACCCATCCACCCACCCCCCTCCCCTCTAGAACCCTCAGTTTGTTTCTCAGAGTCCATAGTCTCTCATGGTTTGTCTCCCCCTCCGATTTCCCCCCCTTCATTCTTCCCTTCCTGCTATCTTCTTTTTTTTTTTTATTAAACATGTAATGTATTATTTGTTTCAGAGGTACAGGTCTGTGATTCAACAGTCTTACACAATTCACAGCGCTCACCATAGCACATACCCTCCCCAGTGTCTATCACCCAGCCACCCCATCCCTCCCACCCCCCACACTCCAGCAACTCTCAATTTGCTTCCTGAGATTAAGAATTCCTCATATTAGCGAGGTCATATGATACATGTCTTTCTCTGATTGACTTATTTCGTTCAGCATAACACCCTCCAGTTCCATCCACATCGTGCAAATGGCAAGATTTCATTCCTTTTGATGGCTGCATAATATTCCATTGTATATATACACCACATCTTCTTTATCCATTCATCTGTCGATGGATATCTTGGCTCTTTCCATAGTTTGGCTATTGTGGACATTGCTGCTATAAACATCGGGGTGCATGTACCCCTTCGGATCCCTACATTTGTATCTTTGGGGTAAATACCCAGTAGTGCAATTGCTGGATCGTATGGTAGCTCTATTTTCAACTTTTTGAGGAACCTCCATACTGTTTTATAATAGAACTCAGATTTCATGGTTTCAGTCCTTTCTGAATTTGAGGGCTTAAAAGTCTGCTTGAAATAAAGACAAAATAGTTGCAAAAAGAGAGGGAGAGTGTCAACTTGAATAGAGACTATAGTGCAGAGTATTTTTTTAAAAAATTATTAAGTGTACCATCCTTCTTAACCCACATCATGAGAAACTCTACTTCATGAAAGGACCAAGATCATAGCCAAAGAAAAGAATTTCTAGTACTTTCCTTTATCCTGGCCCAGATACATGGTAATGAAGAGAGCCATGGTAATAATCAAAGATCTCTCCACTGATCCTCTGCTCCTAGACCCTTCTCTTGTTAAGAGAATCTATGATTCTAAATATATGTGGAAACAAGGTTTCATTAAGGAATCACGCACAATAAAAGAGGCTTCACTAAGAGAACATCTAAGGTTTTTTTCTTTTGTGCATTATAGTCAGAAGAGCAATGAAAACGTGAGCCCTATAGATAACTGAATATACATCGAAAAAGTATATTCCAATCAGTATTTCACAGGCTCTTAAAACTTTAATGCAAAGTCATCCCTGCTAGCTTTTCCAGGTCATTCTGGTTCCCAATGTAACCTCAACGAAGGCAAAGTCAAAATTATACTTTAATACCTATCATTTCTCATTAGACTAAAACCATACCTCTAAAAACTGATCCTTCCTGTAACACGGGTAATTTTGCTTCTCCCTTTACTCCTTCACAGCAGACCGTTTATATCACCAAGTCCAGCTCCTAACCTTCCAGAATTTCTGTGCCCCACACAGAACTGCAATCAAATGAGGATGCAAGGCCATTATCCATGGTCATTCATTGGTTAAATGACAGTTTCCCACACAGCAACCTTGCAGTGTGGGTATAATTTAAATTCCTATGTCAGGAAAATTACCAATTACTACATGACATGGACTTTTCACTTGTTCATTCTGAGACCTTCAAGGTTACAGGTGAATAGCATAAAGTGTGAATGCCAAAAGTCTACCACGCATTCTATGAGAGACTTTTCATCAAGGAGGATATAGAGAACAAAAAAAGAAAAGAAAAACCCTTGGATTCAACAAAATCAGGTTCTCATAGTCCTAGTTCTACTTAAAAGCAGTAAAAATGCAAAATAAGAAGATTGAACTAGATGAAATGAGAAGACTGGACCGATGAAATTATCTCCTGCAGCAATAAGAAAAGTCTACAAGATCTACTTAAGGTAAGCTAGGATCTAGAAAGCTAGAAACTAAATTTAAAAACACTTGTGAGCATATGGGATCCACCTGAACAACAACTGGCTCTAAGCAGTTTCCAGAAGCAACAGCCTCACGTTGCCCCTCTCCATTCTGTTTCGCTGCACCTAGTCTTTTGTTCTTTTATTTATAGGCATTCCTCAAGGGCCCTCAAGATTCCTGCTTCATAAAAAAAATCAGATGATTATAACCCAAAAAATGTCCAAGTTAGAAAGTCATTACTCAGAATATCTTATTTTTATAAAATGGAATCTCACAAATATTAACTAAACAATACTATGAACTAAGGAAAGTTACTAAAGTTTTTCAAGTCAAATAAGAATAAACTAACCACAATGCTGCATATCTAGATTGTTTTACTACTAGAATATATAGGACCTGAGATACTGCCATGAATAACCTACTGCTTAAAAAAAACGAGGACTAGAAATAAACAAGTTGCACATCTCCAGTAACTTAAATTAATTACATGATTTATGAAGATTCATTGTCTCACCATATACACCGGTAGAGCTGAACAGGTGTACTTCACTAAATGTAAACTGGTCTTCTATAATATTTATATATTTTTTATTTTAATATTTAATATTTTAAATGTTTTAAACTAGTTTTTATGTTCAAAGTAATACATGCACACAGTATAAGAAAGTTAAACAATAAAGACGGGTACACAATGAAAAGTGAAAGTATCCTTTATTCCATACTACTCCTACTAGGTTCACTACTAAAAACAAATCAAACTCTAGTTTAAATGTATTAGGATGGCCACAATATCCATAGCCCCCTCCCAATTATCTGATTATATTTTTATATTCAATAAGAGGTTTCTTAAGTGATACATACTTAATGTACAGCTCCATTCTAAGGGTTGCTGAGTTATCCCTGCATACTGCAAGATAAACAACAATTTTGGCATCAAGGTATCTGGCAGTAAGGTAGGAAGGCTTTTGGAACTTCTAGTTCATGAGATCATATCAATATATATCCCTGGGCAACATACTGTTTCCTATACCTCAAGACAAGTAAAGCTGTCCTAAATTCAACCAAAGGACATTTTTAAATCAAATTAAATTCTTTTGAATCCCCCAACTACACCTGTCTATATGCCATATAGATAAGAATCATTAAGACTGATCAATAGTTGGGTTTATGGGTCAATATTTATTCTTTAACGACATTAATCTACATCAATATACAAATAAGCAATTAAGTACTTTTAAAAGTATGCTGTGTTCTGATTCGTTTGTTTTTTAAGGCTCTCCTTACATGACTTATGCCTATGAAAGCAAAATCTAAGAAAAGCTGGTCCTGGAGAGCTAAATTTTATAAAAGTTAAAGAATGTTTTTTAGGGGCACCTGTCTGGTTCAGACACTAGAGCATGCAACTCTTGATCTCAGGGATGTATGTTCAAGTCCTATGTTGGATGTAGAGATTACTTAACAATACAATCTTAAAAAAAAATATTTATTTGAATAGACTTGATTTGAAATAAAAGTAGGAATCTTAAAATTTTAAGTTTTCTAATTACTAAATAAGCATATTCTTTTTTTTTTTTTTTAAAGATTTTATTTATTTATTCATGAGAGACAGAGAGAGAGAGAGGCAGAGGGAGAAGCAGGCTCCCAAGGAGCAGAGAGCCCGATGCGGGACTCGATCCCAGGACCCTGGGATCATGACCTGAGCCGTAGGCAGACGCTTAACCATCTGAGCCACTCAGGCACCCTAAATAAGCATATTCTTAACAAAGACCCTTTTGTGCCTATAGAACAATAAAATATTTGTTGTTGCTTTCCTACCTAAAAAAAAAAAAAAAAACTCCTCTGGAAAGGAAAATAATTACTTCTGGAAACCATATATAAACTTGACTATATTTAAAGTTTTCATATGTTAACAAAATGGAAATTGCATTATATATGCACAAACATAATTACAAAGTCACTATGTAACAGAAACATGCACACCAAAGCCAAAAATATTTCAAATACCCATTTTAAAACCTAAAGTAACTTGGAAATCTTTTACAAATCAATATATTTGTCACTTAGACTCAAACATTTCATTTCTCAGGCCACTGCCAATTTCAACTTAGAGCTAACTATAAAAAGGAAACAAGTCTAGCTACATTTTCATGAATAACTAACCTTGACTTAATTATATGTTGATTCAGCACAGCTCCCACATTTGTAACAAGTTTTAACTAGGAAGGTAGCATATAATAGTCAACTACCAGCAAACTGATGAGAATGACATAGACCCTATGTCACAAGATACTATAAAGAGATGATTATTAATCATTGTTTCTCACCCAATCAAGGATTAAGCAAACTTCCCCCCTTTATTCCTCCATCATTTTTTCTTTCTCTATTGGATCATTTCATCTATATTATAAACACTTCAATATCTCCCACCTTAAGTAAAATTTCTCACCCGACAACATACTCCCATTGCCCCATTTCCTTGATTTATAGAAAAGTCCGTTAAAAAAAAAAAAATTACCCTGGGGCGCCTGGGTGGCTCAGTTGGTTAAGCATCTGCCTTCAGCTCAGGTCATGATCCCAGGGTCCTGGGAACAAGTCCCACATCAGGCTCCCTGCTCAGTGGGGAGTCTGTTTCTCCCTCTGCCTCCCCCGCTTGTGTTCATGCTCTCTCTCTCTTTCTCTCTCTCAAATAAACAAATAAAATCTTAAAAAAAAAAAAAAATACCCTCAGGACACCTGGGTGACTCAGTCAGTTAAGCATCAGATTCTTGATTTCGGCTCAGGTCATCATCTCAGGGTCGTGAGACTGAGTCCTGTGTCCGGCTCCACCCTCAGTGCAGAGTCTGCTTGAGAGTCTCTCTCCTTCTCCCTCCTCCTCTCACCCTGCTCATGCACTCTCTCTCTCAAATAAACAAATAAAATCTTAAAAAAAAAAAGACTATCCTCACTTTATTTTCTTCTCCGATTCTTGAACCCACTGTGATCGTGCTTTCATCTCCACAGAAATTGTTTGTAGCAAGGCCACCACTGATCTCCATATTGCCAAATCCAATCTTCAATTCTCAGTCCTCATTTTATTTGACCTATTGGCAGAATTTGACACAGCTAATTAATTTTCTCCTCCCTGACACATTTTTCATCCTTTTGCCTCCTACAAACACCACTCACTCTTGGTTCTCCTCCTGCCCCACTGGTCCTCCTTCAGCACCTCCTTTGCAAACGTTCATCTTCACCCTGATCTCTAAATAAAATTAGCTTGCCTAAGGGCTTAAGTTTTTAAACCTTTTCTCTTCTCTGTATTTCCCTCACTAGGCAACCACAGCCTGTTTAGACTTTAAATGTGATATATATATATATATATATATATATATATATATATATATATATATATCAACGCAGCCTGGCCCTTCTTCTCTGTACTCCAGACTCATACATCTAGCTGCCCATTTGAAATCTCCACTTACAGATACCTAATAGGCATCTCAACATTTAACATGGTCAAAATATAATCCTAGATTCTACATAAACACCTTAAAGTCTACTTCCCACCTCTACCCATCTGTCCCTTATCAGTATAAAACCAATTCCATCTTTCCAGTTTCACAGGCCAAAACTCAAGAGTCATTCCTGACTCTTCTTCTACTTTACTAGTCCTACCTCTGAAATATATCCCAAGTACACTGCTTCTCATCACCTCTGCCACTAGCCCCCAATCAAAGCCACCATGTCATCTTTTTCTTGTACTATTATAGTAAGCCTCCTAAACTAGATTCCCGGTTTCCACAAAACAGACCATCCATACAATAGCAAGGACAATTCTTTTCAAACCTAAGTCAAGTCATGTCACCTTTCTGCTCAAAATTTCTCATGACTTGCCATATCACTTGGAATAAAAACTGAAGTTGTTGGAATAGTCTACAAAGCCTCCTCATGATCTAGCTCTCGCTGCCTACCTCATCCACTACTCTTCCCCTTGTACACATCACTTCAGCTACACTGTCCTCCTTGCTGTTCCTCAAATACACTAAGCATATCCTGCTGCAGAGCCTTTGTACTTGCTGTTCCTCAACCTGAAAACCCTTTCCCTGGATATCTGTGTAACCTCTCTCTTGCATTATTTAGGCTCAAATGTTACCTTATCAGGGAGACCTTTTCTTACTATCCTATATAAACTAGCACCTCCCTACCTATACTGTCACTCTCAATCCTCTTATCAGCTTTCTTATTCTTAGCATCCATTACTACCTGATACAGAATACACAGGAATACCCCGCTTTATTGTGCTTTGCTGTATTGTACTTCACAGATATGGCATTGGTTTTTTTGTTTGTTTTTTGTTTTTTTATAAATTGTGTAGGTTTGGGCAGCTGGGTGGCTCAGTCGTTAAGCGTCTGCCTTCGGCTCAGGTCATGATCCCAGGGTCCTGGGATCGAGCCCCGCGCATCGGGCTCCCTGCTCAGCGGGAGGCCTGCTTCTCCCTCTCCCACTCCCCCTGCTTGTGTTCCCTCTCTCACTGCATCTCTCTCTGTCAAATAAATAAGTAAAATCTTAAAAAAAAAAAACTGTGAAGGTTTGTGGCAACCTTGAATCAAACAAGTTCACTGGCGCCATTTTTCCAACAACATTTGCTCACTTCATGTCTCTATGTCGCATTTTGGTAATTCTTGCAATATTCCAAACTTTATTATTATTATTATTATATTTGTTATGACTATCTGTGATCAGTGATTATAACCCACTGGATGGTTAGCATTTTTTAGCAGTAAGTATTTTCTAATTAAGGTATGTACACTGTTTTCTTAGACATAATGCTATTGTACACTTAATAGAATACATTACAGTATAAACATAACTTTTACATACTGGGAAACAAATTCATTTGACTCATTTTATTGCAATATTCATTTAATTGCAGTGGTCTGGAACCAAATCCACAATATCTTTGATGTATGCCTGTAATTATTTGTTTACTGTCTGTTTTCCCAAGTACTAAAACGTAAGCACCATGAAAGTAGCAACTGTAGTTTATTCGAAATGCAGCACTAGTGGGTAGTCCAAGATGGCAGCAAAGGAAGATCCTAAACTCACATCCCATGGACACACCAAATCTACTGCTACATATCGAACAATTCCCTCTGGAAAAGAATGAAAACTAGCTGAATAGCTCCTTTGCAACAAATGGTAAAAGGGCCACATCAAGATGGGAAGGGGAGGCAGGATGCAGTCTCTTCAAAACCCCACCCCTGGCAGGGGGACCCACAATCAGGAGGAATCTCACGAATCCAGATTTTCTCCCTGAGGAGTGAAGGGTTCGTGCCCCACATCAGGTACCCCACTCCTTGGGAACTGTAACAGAGAGATGCACCCCCAAAACATCTGGCTTTGAACACCAACAGGGCTCACATCCAGGAGACCCAAAGGGCTGTAGGAAACTGAGATACTTCTCTTAAAGGGCTCACATGCAGACTCAGTCGCCCTGGAAACCAGTACAAAAGCAGCAATTTGAAAAGTGTCCAGACTATATGTGAAGAAGTTTCACTGGCTAATCTTAAAACATCTATCAGAGAGGCAGGGGCCTGTCAGAACTTTCCAGGGATGGAGGCACTGGCAGGGACTTTCTGGTGCTCTCCCTCTGCCCTGATAGCACCAACAGGGCAGCCCAGCCTACGGCCGTGGGAAAGCTGTGTCTGCACCAGCCATGTGCTCTCCTGTGTCCTTGCTAAAGCTGGCAGGCACATGCAGTCTACACAGGGGACACTCCTTGATCACCTGCTCTGGTGGCCAGGGGGGCCTGCATTCCTGGGTCCAAAAGGGCTGTAACAATTGGAGAGAGACAGTTCTTGGCAGGCTATTGCCTCCAAGGCACCACACAGACAGCAGTTTGAAACACATCCCTAGTCTTTCTGTGAAACAGACCTATTTACTTGTCCCAGAGCTTCAGCCTGAGGGCCACACTTCACATTTGCCACACATCTGGAGGCTGTGGAGGTGCTTTCAGGGAAAGTAGGCCAGGGGACACCATCTTCACACTCTCCCTAAGCCTCACTACATTTTGCCTGTACCTCCCAGAAAGGAGCTTATACACTCATCTAAAGCCCTGATTTTTGCCAGTTGCCCAGAGGACACCTTTAGATCACCTGGTCTGAAGGCCAACTGGGTTTACAACTACAGTCGCACAGGACTACGTATTTTAAAACCTGCTGCCTGAGGGTCTGGCTTCCAATCAGCCTATAACTAGGGGCTGCCTGAGATCCACCCCCTTCAGAACACTGACAAGTCTTGGCACACTCTCAACAACTGGGACTTATCAAGAATAAATCAAGCTGCTTAGACAATCACAAAGGTTTCAGAGACAACCAAGAGCTAGGGCAACGTTGAAAGATAAGGTTCATCTCCTCCAGGAGGCCACTCTTTGAGGACTCATACATAGAAACAAACAGAGTCAAGCAAACTGAGAAAACAGGAATATGTCCCAAACAAAAGAACAAGATAAAACCTCCCCCCAAAAACTTTAATGAAACAAAAAGCAGCACTAAGAAGAACACCTGGCATTTAGCCGGGTACATATTTGCTGAATGACTAAATAAATAATAGCTTAAGTTATTATGCTAAAAGTTTATAAAGATTAACTCATTTAATCATCAAAAAACTATGTGGAGGTACTATTAATATTCCAATTTTACCAATGACACAAAGGCATAAGAGATTAAGTAACTTGTATGTCACATACCTTATAAGTGGTACAGTCAACCTCCTATCTATTAAATGAGATCAAGTTAGATCATACAAATGGACCACTTAACAAAATGCTTGGCACATTAAATACCTAGCACTTATGGAATACTTATTATGTGCCAGACATTAATGTAGGCTCTTTGTGTGTATTTACTTATTTAATTCTCATATTCTTCAATAAGTAGATACCATTAGTTCACTATTTTTTATTTATTGGGGCACCAAACCTAACTCAACAGAAATTACATAAAAGACACTGCTGTGAAAGAAATGGGACAAACTCCAACCTTTACTCTTCTCGGAAAACAGTTAACATGTGCTTAAAAAAATGTGTTTTGAAAGTTAGCACTGGAAACCAAATCAAAACGAACTGAATTCCTATCACATACAGACACACTCTTAACTGTATTTGTTAGCTTGTAGTTCTAGAAAGCCTTCTAAGATTCAAAGACAAAACAATCACAGATTTTCTTCATTAAAAAGAAAAAAAAAAAGCTACCCATTCCCCAAATATTTGGTTAGCTACTCCACACTGCATGGTATTGTTTAACATATCTTTTTCATTATAAGGAAAAAGCGAATTAAAGTAGATCTTTTTTCATATTTAAAACAGAACTTACTCATTTACATCAACCTGAAATCATCAAGTTTATGCACTGCAAATCAGCCTCTGCTTTAAAAGTCAGTTTTATTACCAAAAAATAAACTTTAAAATTACTGCACCTGAGAAAATAGCCAATTCCTTTATCCTTGAGTTAAAGTGAAAGCCAAAGGAATCATGAAAATGACTACATATAATTTCTTCAGCTCAACATAGCATTTATTTTTTAATTTTTTAGTTCCATCTATAAATACTATTCTATATTAATAATTAAAAATGAAACATTCTGGGTAAAGACCCTTAAAACTTACGGTGCAATAATGGCTCTAGCAGGTCTTTTTGTAGACTGTACTTGTGAGAGCCAACCTTCTAGCTGTGCATTCAGCTGCGGTCCTATAAAAAGAGAAAGAGGGAAATTGGAGTTAGCAGAGAAATGTACTATATATAACCACACTTGACACAAAGTCCTTATTGAACCTATCTGGGACTAAAATAGCTTAATGGGCAGTGGGATCATTAGTTTGGATGTTAATGTTTGAAACTTAACCAACTACTAAGCAAGCCATAGATAAGGCCATACACTGATTTATACAAAATTTGCTTTTATCCACTTACTTATTTACAACCATCTTCATTCCAGAACAATAATACGATTCTATAATTTGAGGCACTGTTTAAACAAAATAAAACAAGAAACAAAAGACTCTTGGCATATGAAAAGAAAATACCTGAGCACCAAAACTTGCCTTAATCACTAAATCACATCCATGGAGTGATCACTCCCATACCCAAAACCTTTCCTTCTATCCACTCCAGCCCCTACTCTGGTGAGCACATTGATAACCAGTGACTATGCCGTGTCAAAAATCTCAATTTCAAGCATCCCACTCTCCTCACTGCCTATCTTTCCAGTTCAGTTCTAGAAATCTGCTGATTGCCAACAGACTTGGAGTTACTATCCTTCCTCTCCTTTCTTCTTCCCCTCTTACCCAGCCTGAGACTTGATGTTCCATCACTATAATCATTTCCTCACCTATGCCCTCATTCTTGCTCCTCTCTTCCTCCACCACAGTCAAATCAGTTAAAACCAACTTTCCACTTAACACAATACCTTCACTTGTACAGATGAATGAGAAGACAAACGCAACCACATGAACTTTAAAATTATACCCATAAATTGCAGACCCTTAGCAAAGCTCAGAAATCATACCACATTAACCTAGTGAATTTGCTCTCCCAGCCTTAAGATAATTACTTCATATAACTTCTCATTTTACCTTAAAGCCTCATCCCCCTCTCACTCCCAGTAGATGATCATGCTTTTTCATTTTGTCAAGGAAAATCAGAAAATGGCCAACCATCCTGGCTTGGCCAGGACTTTCCCAGTTTTAGCACTGAAAGTCCTGCACCTTGGGAAACCTCTTAGTCGCAGGCAAACCTGGACGTTAGTCACCCTAAATTCAGAAGAGAACTACTTCCTCTTCCTACCATTTATTCTGTCTTCTCTCCTGTGTCAACACATTGACCTTACTCCTAATCAAAAGTCAAACAAATTCCTTCTGCACTGGGTCCCAATGTTTCTCTTCTCAAGGACTCTACTCCTAGACCTGTCCCAGTCTCCTGCACTAACTTGTCCCTTTTACTAGATCGTTACCATTAGCATGCAAATATATAATATAAGCAGACTGATTTCTCCCCAACTACCACCCATTTCTCTGGCCCCTTTTTTTCTCTAGCTCTCTTTTTTTAAGCATTTAATCATAAAATATTTAAATGTTACAAAAGAATCTAGATAATAATAAAATAAACATCCATGCATCCACTACCCAAATAAATTAAATTTTAACATTCTTCTTTACTTAAGATCTTCCTTTATTAAGAAATAAAATATTACAGATACACTTGAAAACCTTGCTGATCCCATTATACATGTCCCTCCTCAGAGGGAAATCAAAATCACTTACTAATTCTGGTGTTCATCATTACATTATTATACTTTTACTAATGTATATATCCATAAAATATGCATTGTTCTGCATAGGTATTATTCTACATGTTTTTAAATATTATATAAATATACTGTGCATGTTCTTCCATAATCTGATTTAGTACACAACATTATTGATAACAGGTACTCATGTTGATTTTGTAGCTCTAGTTCACTAACTTTCAATGTTGTATTATTCTGTGTGAATATACCAAAATTTATCTATTCATTCTTGTCACAGACACTTGGTTGTTTCCACTGTTTCACTGTTAATATGCAATGTTACAAGTCTCTTATAATCATGTATTAAGAGTTTTTCTGGGGGCCGCCTGGCTGGCTCAGTCGGTTCAGCGACTAACTCTTGATTTCCACTCAGGTCATGATCTCAGGGTCGTAGGATGGAGCCTGTGTCAGGGTCCATGCTCAGCGGGGAGTCTGCTCAGGATTCTCACTCCCCCGCTCTTTCTGCCCCTCCCCATCACACTCACTCGCTTCCCACCCGCACCCTCTCAAATGAATAAATCTTTTTTTTTTTTAAAAAAAAAGAGTTTTTCGGGCGCCTGGGTGGCTCAGTTGGTTAAGCGACTGCCTTCGGCTCAGGTCATGATCCTGGAGTCCCAGGATCGAGTCCCGCATCGGGCTCCCTGCTCAGCAGGGAGTCTGCTTCTCCCTCTGACTCTCCTCCCTCTCATGCTCTCTGTCTCTCATTCTCTCTCTCTCAAATAAATAAATAAAATCTTAAAAAAAAAAAAAGAGTTTTTCTGGGATTTAACTACAAATAAAAGTACTGGATGATAGAGTACGCCTATCTTCACCTCTACCAGAACACTGCAAATTGCCCACTAAAGTGGCCAGATCAATTTACCCATCAGTGTAAAGGCATAAAAAATGAGAAGTTTAATTTTTCTTGTTAAAAATAAGGGAAGAATGGGGCACCTAGCTGGCTCAGTGGAACATGAGACTCTGGATCTCAGGGTTGTAAGTCTGAGCTCCACGTTGAGCTTCATGAAGCCTACTTAATAAAATAAAATAAAATAAAATAAAATAAAATAAAAAGGAAGGAAGAGATACCCCCCACATTCTTCTTAAAGCACATTCTCTAGAAAACTTGTAATTGTAAATTATTTCTCCATCCCTTTGAAATATATGTAAATCTTTTTAAAAGCTAAATAAGCTTCTAGGGACCCCAGCTGGCTCAGTCAGTAGATCAGGCGACTCTGAGTTCAAGCCCCATGCTGGGTGCACAGCTCACTTTAAATACAGCTTATTTTAAATAATAAATAAGTCAGTCAGTAAGCAAGCAAGCAATCAACCTAGCAAGCAAGCTTCTAACCAGCAACCCAGGACTCTTTGAAATGTGATTTGCCCCAAAGGAAATAGCACCCTCTTTCTGCCAGTTTTGTGGGAAGACAGGAACCTAATAACTAGCTGGCCACCTAGCTCCCAGCTGCAAAATTACCTTCCTCTCATAAGAACACAAGCTTATTTTTAGCCAGTTACAAATACATACGGTCACCCCAATTACCAACTGATTTAAAATGAACTATGTGTGAGAAATGTTGCTATCAAGCCCTCTGACTTGAGCACTACTTACAATTTATCTTGAGAACATGTATGTAATGGGTTGTATCTGGCCATATAAAGGGTGAGCTCTCTTTAGATCTCTGAAATCTCTTAGCAGATTGACTGTGATGTGCTTCACATTGTGGCTCAATGCTTATTTTCTTTCTCTTCTGCCTCTGAAGAGAGGTTTTTCTGAAATGGAGGTTTTGGTTTAAATTATATTTCTCCAACATCGGCAATGGTTAAAAATTCCCATTTCCCCTCATCCTTACCAATATTCGATACTGTCAGAATTTTTAATTCTTTGGCAATATGATAGGTATGAAACAGTATACCTTTATTTCTTCTAATTTGTTTTTCCCTGATATCCACTGAGATTAAACATCTACTGACTTGGATATCCCTCTGCATATATTTAGGACTATAAATAGAAACAAGTCAAGTTTATAATGAACAGCCCATCTATAAAATGCCAAAGTACAAAAAAGTTCTGATTTCAGCAATGTAGTTTATTTTAAAAACTTAAATTTAAGAACAATTCCAAGAAAAAATGTATTACATAACCTCATTAGTAACTCAAGGAAAAATAGTTCAGATTTTCAGTGTAAATTTTTAGCTGACGAATAAACTTTGTATTAACTTAAAATAAGTATTGCTCTAAATATTTCCAAGGAAGTTGACAAAACAAACTGAATAGTGGGTAAAAGCAAAGAATATATTATCTCCCAATTTAGCCACTCTACTGCCACCAAATTCACTGATTTTTAAGCACTAAATCAAGGTATTTTAGCAGTCCTTCTATTAAAAGGACAAATTTCCTCAAAAGGATTCTAAGGTAAAAGCTAAACTCCAAGTTTCTTAATTATCTTTGAATAAGACAACTGAGCATATATGTTTATTATGGCTGCTTAACTGTTGATCTATAAAGTATCAAGTAAAAAAATCAATTTGAGAGGCTGATACTTAGCAAAATGGTATCCTTAACACATGAAGATGACGAACAAAATATGCTTTGTGTTTCAAATACCACTGGATTTGAAGGTACACTGATGAGTGGAAAAATCAAAGTATTGTTAAATCCTAGCAAAACTAATGGCTGTGTGATCTTGCCCTGAGAGGGATAAATGGACATTTACTTCTTTGGAAAAGATACTAAAAGTAGGTTCCCAAAGGATCAATACTCAGTTATTTCCTTAGGAAACAAACAATAAATAATGGGCTATATTTACTATAATGCAACTCAGTAACACTTCTGTTTCTATCCTACTTGAGTTAAACAATTTTACAAGGAAGTTTACTCTCATAGTGACAAAACTATAGAGATATTAAACATACACACACATACACACCCCTCTTCAGTCCTGCTTTTCCTATGCAACTTCTTTTTTTTTTTTTTAAGATTTTGTTTATTTTGTCAAAGAGAAAGAGAGTGCACACAAGCAGGGGGAGCAGCAGAGGGAGAAGCAGGCTCCCCGATGAGCAGGGAGCCCAACAAGGGGCTCGACAAGGGGCTCAATCCCAGGAACCTGGGATCATGACCTGAGCTGAAGGCAGATGCTTTAGACTGAGCCACCCAGGCGCCCCTCCTATGCAACTTCTTAACAGAACCATTCTAAGATATGTAATGAAGTAAGCCAAAATGGTTTTCTACACTTTTGTTTGGTCTGCTGTTCCTATTCTTCTTTGCAAACAAAAAATGTTAGTGGCCTGCTCACTCTGAACAAAAGTCATGTGTTCTGAGGCGCCTGGGTGCCTTCTCCTTCTCCCTCTTCTGCTCCCCCTGCCTGTGCTCTCCTGCTCTCTCTCTGTCAAATAAAAACCTTTAAAAAAAAAAAAGGTCATGTGTTCTATAAGCTCTTCTCTTCTTCTATTAAATAAATAAGCACATCATGGGCTTAACTATGACCAATAATGTTTTAATGTCACAAATAACATTTGCTTTCATTTATTAATTGAATAAATATTTACGGAACACCTATTTATGTGCCAAGAAGTGGAATGAATGCTGTAGTTATAGCAATAAAAAAGACAGATGCAATACCTGCCTTCATGGAGCTTCTAACTGTCAGTGTCCCAAATACAAAGAATGGCTGAAAGATAAAAATTTCAGACACCAGGACAAGCTAAAAAAGAGACATTTTTGGTTAGAAGAGCCTTCTAGTGTTGCTCAAAGTATCCCAAATATATAAAGAATGACCAACAACCATAATTTCTTTTTACCATTCTTTTTTAAGTGGTACCTGATTATTAACACAGTAAACTTAATTCCATGAGATTTGTTAAGGCAAAGTAACAAGAGACAAAGCAGAAGCAAAAAATACAAATCCAAACAAAAGCACGCTGCCAGCACCTAGTATTTTGTTGGCAATCATTCTGTGAAACCTGTTCAAACTAAAAAAATTAACCTGTAGTCAAAAATAATAAGATAGGGGCGCCTGGGTGGCTCAGTCAGTTAAGTATCTACCTTCGGCTCAGGTCATGATCCTAGGGTCCTGGGATTGAGCCCCCTGTCAGGCTCTCGGCTCAGCAGGGAGTCTGCTTCACCCTCTCCATCTGCCTGCTGCTCCCCCTGCTTGTGCTCTAATAATTAAACAAAATCTTTTTTAAAAAATAAAAAATAAATAATTTATGCTAGACTTTTTATAACAGTGGCTGCTGGATCTCTGAATTTCACAAGCCAATAAAATTTCAAAAAAAAATGGGGGGAACCAACACAGGGGTGCCACTTTTTTTATTTTACTAAGAAAGGACACTTAAAACATATCAACCATTTATCTATGATCACCATGACTTCATAAAATAAATAACACCAAAAAGTAAGAGGAGTACAATTTTAAAATAATCTCAGCCCTTTAAACCGAATAAATTAACCACATTTCATTGACTCCAAGATACCAGCAGTATCAAGACGCACCATTATTTTATGTACCACTAAGAAAGACAAAAAAAAAACCTCCCAATTAAACTAGGACATATGGCTACTTATCACTTAGAATGTTTTATTTTTTATTTATTGGAAAGGTTCTTTTCAATTTATTTAGACATGAATTATGATACTCATGTTTATATATTAAAAAGCAAAATAAATTCGAAGTATTCTTGGTATTAAGGAGGGCATGGGTAGTGATGAGCACCGGGTGCTATATGCAACTACTGAATTGTTGAACCCTACATCAAAAACTAATAATATATGGGACGCCTGGGTGGCTCAGATGGTTAAGCATCTGCCTTCAGCTCAGGTCATGATCTCAGGGTCCTGGGATGGAGCCCCACATCAGGCTCCCTGCTCAGCAGGAAGCCTGCTTCTCCCTCTCCCTCTAGTGTTCCCCCTGCTTGTACTCTCTCACTCTCTCTGTTGAATAAATAAATAAAATCTTAAAAAAAAAACAAAACTAATGATACACTATATGCTGGCTAATTGAACATAATAATAATAAAAAAAAGAGAGATTCTGAAAAATGTCTTCAAATTCACAATCCGATATCTAAATTGCTTTTTAACTCATAGTCGTTGGTACCCTTTGTTTTTCCATAAAATCATCCTCTGTGGGGCGCCTGGTGGCTCAGTTGTTAAGCATCTGCCTTCAGCTCAGGTCATGATCTCAGGGTCCTGGGATGAAGCCCCATGTGAGGCTCCCTGCTCAGCGGGGAGTCTGCTTGCCCCCTCCCTCTGAACCTCCCCCACTGCTTGTGCGCGCTGGCACGCTCTCTCTCTCTCTCAAATAAATAAATAAAATCTTTATAAATAAGTAAGTAAATATATAAATAAATGTGTTCTTCTATTGCCTCTGGGACTCTCGTCCAAGCAATTGACTATAAAAGTTCCCATGCCATACATATCTTGATCTTACAAAAAGTGTAACCATTAGATGTAACTAACCACAGGTTTCAGAAGACAACTCAGGAATGGTAATCTCTTCCATAAATGGTCCTTAAATGGTACGTTAACTAAAACATCAATGGGTTGCAGCTGTCCAGTCATACAAGCATTAATTGAATTAATTATTGAGTTCACATGTATGTAGACAGTGGCAACTATTTCACAACCAACATTTATATTTAGGTGCCACTGATTATAAAATATCTCAATTTCAGAAATGTTAAAATGTGGGAAAATATACACCTTAAAATTGATGAAATACAGTAGGTACTATAAACTACACTCACTATAATGTTCTGATATTTATTTCAATGCAGAACAGCAAAAAATTCATCAAAAACCAGCATTTGAGACCACTGCTTCTCATTACAATGAAAAGTGTTTCTGAGAAGCCCTACCAACTATAATAATCTCATTTAACTTTAAAAGTCACATTTCAGCAGTTCTCCCCAAATCCTTTCTCTCATTATTGACGCTGTACTGTGATCACATACCTAAAATTTATTGCTATGCTATTTACAAAACTTAGTATCTTATTTTTAGATACATCTCAAGGGATACTATTTGTTTTTATGTATCTATGACAGGACTCCTCACACAGAAAATAACATGCTCTTGGAACCACAAGAATTGCCACACTGACTCTAACCCAAAACTATCCAGAGCATTACTGTATCAACCCCCCCAAAAAAACCTTTGCTGGGAAGAACACTGATTGTTCTCCTTGACAAAAATCTTTAGGTTAGGCCATATCAAAATATCTTGGATTCTTTATTACCCACCAATTTATTTTTTTTTTTTAAGATTTTTATTTATTTATCTGACAGAGACACAGCAAGAGAGGGAACACAAGCAGGGGGAGTGGGAGAGGGAGAAGCAGGCTTCCCGCTGAGCAGGGAGCCCGATGCGGGGCTCGATCCCAGGACCCTGGGATCATGACCTGAGCCGAAGGCAGACGCCTACAACTGAGCCACCCAGGCACCCCATCCCACCAATTTATTTAAACATTTTTTAAGAATTTATTTATATTTTTTAGTTAAACTCTGTAGTCCAGAATACCCTTGCATAGGGGCAATTAATCCTCCAATGAATAACCTTTAGTGTATGCCAACCAACTCTTCTATTTGTCCAACTAGAAATCACTTAGCACTCTTCTGCCCACTCGTATACAGTTTCTCAAAATTTTCACAAAGTTAATACCAATTCCACTGGCATTTCATACCTAAAAGGGTTGCAAATATGGAGGATCACAGTATATTTCTCCCTTCAGGTCACTTGCAAAACTGTAGTCTGAAAACAGGTTTAGCAGTGATCCCATTAATACGCCATTAATTTGGATTCTCTATTCCTACTCCCATCCTCTGTTTATAAACAAATTCCCTATCCCTATCAAATGATGTGACTAAATCCCTTGATAGTGCCTGGCTGTAGTATCTTATGTAAACTCTTTTTTTAGGATCAAAATATTGATCTCTGTTTGCTATTTTTTTATTATTAAAAATATGTTCATATAGAAAATTGGGGGAATACATATTATGGGGTGAAAAACAATAATCCCACAATGATAAAAATCTGAAAATTAGTATTTTCCAAATTTTCTTATAAGTCTTTAAAAAGATCTACAATTCTGTAACCTGCTTTTATTTACATAATAACATTACAGCATAAGCATTTCCCTATATTATGCATTCTTTAAAGACATTTTATGGCTAAATAGCATTTCCTTGCATGAATGGATCACTTCTTCCTTAAATATCTCTCCAATAAGATGTTTAGATCGTTTCCAATTTTTTTTACTATTATAAAAAATTCTATAGTATGTGTCTCTATTTCATATTTAAATTTTTTTTTATTTCTGAGTTTCTCAGAATGGAATTACTATGTAAATCAGTATGAGCTGTTTTAAGATTTCAATACATATATTCAAAATGCTATCCAAAATTGCATCCATTCATAATTATGCACCATGTATGAAATTGCCTGTTTTACCACAAGCTTAACACTCTCATCAAAAAAATATTTTGAAAGAGAAAGTAATTTAACCCATTACCCCACTTGATAAAAATTAAAATCTAATGCCCTTATATCTAGCATTTGAAAAATCAAATATTTTATTTCTTCAACTAAAGCAATTTAACTTCTAAGAAAAATGTATTTTTTGTTTCCGAGATATTTATTTTCTACTTGGACCATGGAATAGCAACATGATTCGTGCCAGGCACAAGTTTCCCATTACCAATGTTTAGCAAACAACTACTATCTATAGGTCTTTAAAGCAGACAAATCAAATTCAAAATCAAGCCCATTCTGCTGCATCATGCTGCTGTTTTAAATTACAATCCTGAAGATTTTGATATGCTCCTACCACTAAATTTTTTAACTCATGGGGTTCCTCCAACAACAGTCAAAAAGAGGTCTGCAGACCAGAATCATCTGATGTGTTTATTTAAGGAAGAGTTGTCTGGGTCTTACCACAGAGCTACTGTCATCACAATCTCTGGAGATGGCGACCATTTTTTAAACAAGCTTTTAACAAGCTCTCCAGGTGATCTGATACTAATATTAAAATGTGACGTGGATGGAACTAGAGGGTATTATGCTAAGCAAAGTAAGTCGATCAGAGAAAGACAATTATCATATGATCTCACTGATATGTGGAAGTTAAGAAACAAGGCAGAGAATCATAGGGGAAGAGAAGGAAAAAATGAAACAAGATGAAACCAGAGAGGGAGACAAACCATAAGAGACTCTTAATCTTAAGAAACAAATTGAGGGTTGCTGGAGGGGAGGGAGAAGGGGGGATGGGGTAACTGGGTGAAGTTCCAAACTTCCAACACATACCCAGCTCAGGGTATGTGTTGTAATGAGCACTGGGTATTATATAAGACTGATGAATCACAGACCTGCACTCCTGAAACAAATAATACATTATATGTTAATTTAAAAAATAGGGGAAAAAATGTGACGTCCACTGCCATAAAGGAGTTTATTTGCCATGCTATATGAATGAATGTAGCTAACAAGCTTTTGGAAGGTTTATAACTGAGATTTTTCATTACCATAAAAAATATCACAGGGGCGCCTGGGTGGCTCAGTCGTTAAGCGTCTGCCTTCGGCTCAGGTCATGATCCCAGGGTCCTGGGATCGAGCCCCGCATTGGGCTCCCTGCTCCGCGGGGAGCCTGCTTCTCTCTCTCCCACTCCCCCTGCTTGTGTTCCCCTTCTCACTGTGTCTCTCTCTGTCAAATAAATAAATAAAAATCTTTAAAAAAAAATCACATAATCTACAAATTAGCAATATATAAATGCATGAACATTTATCTCCAAACTACTCTGAAGCCATAAGTGACCACCATTGCTTAAAATTTACATAAGTTTATTTTTAATGGTGTCTGTAGCCTCCCATTAGGATCAATTCCTCTCCAGCTTTTCCCCTCAAACAACCATGACGACAAAGTAAACTCAGATTCTTAGAAAGTAGGTGATACACAAATTCAAATTCTCTTTTAAATCTTGTTTTAGTCCAAAAATTCATGAGGATGTAACAGACTGACAATACAATAACTACTACAATCTCAAAACTCCCATGTTCCTATCTCAACTTAAATGGAGGCTTCAGGAAGAAATACACCATGTTTATCCTCTAACACAGAGTCAAGTACTCTAGTGCGGAAACATGAACCTGAGTCATAAAAAGGCAACCACCTAAACTATACAAATGCTTAACACTGGGTTCACAATACCTCCTTAAGACATATCTAATCAGGAATCATTTTCTTCCAATTGCAGCTAGTGTGTTTCTTTTCCTTTTTTTAATGTTTCTTTGGGTTACAATCGGTCAGTTGATACTAGTAAATCTGGGTATTTTGATACCAAATCTAAAAACATAATCTGTGGAAAAATAAAACAAGTCTGCCTTATTGGACAGAATCAGGACTAAGATAAATTACACTTCCCACATAAGGCAATACTTCTTTCACTAAAAAAATAAGTTTCTTAAGATAAAAGTAAAAGTTAGAATTTTCACTTTTCATATATTTCCACCACAAAACAGATTTACAGACATTACCACATTCTCACCTTATTCTGTGTCATACAGATCTTCTCTAAGAGCTTTCACTTACAGAGTTTAGCCAGAAAAAGTGATCAGGCCCAGTGGTCTACACCAAATGAAATATATACTACGACTGCATATTTGGAACTGATAGAACAATAGATGTGAAACAATCTAAGTGTCCACCGCCCCCAAAAAAGCCTGGTTAAATAAATTATAGTAAATCCATAAAGTAGAAGATAAAGCAAATGTAAACACTGATGGAAATTTTTATGAATCCCTATGGAAGATCTCTTAATTAAGAAGAAAAAGAAAGCACTGTATAGAAGGCACAATATGCTGTCATTTTGTATGTGCATATACATGATTATGTACTGGTTTGTATTTATGTAAAATATCTCTGGACCAATGTAAAAGAAATGGATAATAGTGACAGCACCCTGATGAGGGAACTAAGAGTAGAGGGAACTTTACTTTTCACTGGGTACTTTTTTGTATCTTCTATATTTTGTACTATGTATATATATACTATCTATCCAAATATTAAGTATAAAAAACGATGGTGCAGTCATATAACACCACGAAGTCATACACAATGATGCTGCACCAAGATACAGAAGCAACTTAAATTCCATTAGCCATTGAATGGATAAAGAAAAGGTGGTATGCATACACAATGGAATAATACTCAGCCATTAAAAAAAAAATGAAATGGGATGCCTGGTGGCACAGTTGGTTAAGCATGTGACTCTTGGTTTCAGCTCAGGTTGTGATCTCAGGGTCATGAGATCAAGCCCCACATCAGTCTCCCCACTTAGTGTGGCGTCTGCTCAAAACTCTCTCTGCCCCTCATCCCCTCTCTCCCTCTCTCAATCAAAAATAAATTAATAAATTTAAAAAAAAAGAATGAAATCTTGACATTCATGGCAACATGACAGACCTAGACAGTATTATGCTAAGTAAATAGAGAACAAACTGGTGTTTCTAAAGGGGAGAGGGGGAAGGGATGAGCAAAATGGGTGGAGGGGATCAGAGGTACAAACTTCCAATTATAAATAAAGAAGTCATGAGGATGAAAAGTACAGCATAAGGAATATAGTTAGTATTACTGGCATACGCTTATTGTAGTGAGCATTTTGTGATGTATATAACTGTTGAACCACTATGTTGTACACCTAAAACTAATATTATATGTCAACTACACTTCAATTAAAAATAACTTTTTAAAAAATGATGCTGCATGGAGTACCTGGCTGGCTCAGTCAGTGGAGTGTGCAACTCTTGGTCTTGGGACTGTGGGTCGGAGCCCCAGGTGGGGCGTGGGGACTGCTTTTAAAAAAAAACCTATGATGCTGCAGACATCCCTTTAATTGACATAGGGAAAAAACCCTGTAAATGCTAAACCCAACTAACAAATCATTGTTAGACCTAAGACAATACTTATATTAATAATCTAAGTTACACAAAACCCAACTGTTGAAAATTGCTATTTGACCAATAAAATATACATTAAAGTATTAAGATACATACAGAGCAATCTGACAAGATTTCCCTACTAGCAAAAGGGGGTTCCCCCTTCTTACATCACTTCCCTAAGTGTGATGTCCATCACCAAATTTCTGGTAGATATAATCAGAGAACAAGAAAACATTCTAGACAAGAATGACCTAGAAAAGAGGACATTAAACACCTCATTAGTATCTTTCTTTATGTAATATGTAAAATGTAATAGTTTCAACAGTTTTGTTTTGTTTTACTTGTCCATCAAGGGACAAGTAATTCTCCACTCTGACTTTTTCAGCAATCATTTATCAGATAATATAGAGAAGCCAATTTGCTTTTTGAAGTAATTAACTATCATCGAATGCAATTTTTTTGTGCTTTTGTTGTGGCATGTTTGAGGCCTGTTTTCCTTTCACTAAACATTGGTAACGCATGTGCCACCTCATCTGTCTAAAGAATTATGTTTCTAATGATGACAGCAAAACTGTTAAAAGTGTGTCTTCAGATATAGACACTTCAGCATGCAAGTAAGAAGCTGAGTCAGTGAGGGAGGAAAACGAGGCACAGCTCAAGATGTAGTGAAAAGAGGGGCCATATGCACCCCAATGTTCATAGCAGCAATGTCCACAATAGCCAAACTGTGAAAGAGCCGAGATGCCCTTCAACAGATGAATGGATAAAGAAGATGTGGTCCATATATACAATGGAATATTACTCAGCCATCAGAAAAGATGAATACCCAACTTCTACATCAACATGGATGGGACTGGAGGAGATTATGCTAAGTGAAATAAGTCAAGCAGAGAAAGTCAATTATCATATGGTTTCACTTATTTGTGGAACATAAGGAATAGCATGGAGGACATTAGGAGAAGGGAGGGAAAAATGAAGCGGGGGGAAATCGGAGGGAGAGATGAACCATGAGAGACTATGGACTCTGAGAAACAAACTGAGGGTTTTAGAGGGGAGGGGGGTGGGGGGACGGGTTAGCCCAGTGATGGATATTAAGGAGGGCACGTTCTGCATGGAGCACTGGGTGTTGTACGCAAATACGCAAAGAATGAATCGTGGATCACTACATCAAAAACTAATGATGTATTGTATGGTGACTAACATAACAAAAGAAAATTAACAACAACAACAAAAAAAACAAACAAACAGAGGGAAAATACAGTAGAAGGAAAACAAAGAGATAAAATCTTCAAGATTAACAGAATTTGATGCACTGCAATGAATGAACACAACAAGAACAGAGAAAATGCTAATCAATGTATTTGGTGATATGAGAAATCAGAAATCTGAGAGCAATTAGTTTTTAGTATTGGGGGTAAAAATTAAATTTACAAGTACTGAGAAACCAGAGAAATTACAAGAAAATGAAAACCACTCCAAAAAGAGCTGAAAGCAGGTATCATTGCCTGCCTTTTGATTTAAAAAAAGGTCTTTAGGTCTCCCAATCTGAAGTCTCTAACACCTCAAATACATCAATTCACTCACTCTATGAAATAGAACCTTAGACATTAGCAATCATATTTTTATACCTCCCAACAAAGAAAGCCATCTATTACTGTCATGGGAAAATCAACACTCAAGTATGCTTTTGGAATTGTATCCAAATAGATCACAACCAACATAAATATGAGAGTGCGTTTTTTGGAAGATAAATAGTTTCTAAGATTTTCTCTACAAATGCACATTAAACATGACTTACACATTAACAATCCTGTAGCTAGTTCTATAGAACTCGAGCCAAGAGTTCATGTTAAAAAGGAGAGTGATAATTTAAAATACTAGCATTGGGTATTAGTAGCCAAGCTTTCATCTAAGAACATCAAAGCAACTTTTAAACATCTATTAATTATAGCCTTTCTAAACTATCCTGTTTGCTGCAGCAGAATACAAGCATGAACATGATTACATTCTACCTTGATGACACAAAATATTATTTAAAACATTTGTGTTTAATATTCAATAATTATGATAAATAGGGATATAACAGCAAAAGTTAATTTGGGTAAGTACTTCAGAATGAAAAGTAAAATCTCAATTTGAACTTCATTAACTGTCATCCAGAAAAACTCAGAGAGGGACCAGACTAATTCTTTTTATTCTATTAAAGAAAAAAATCTGCGAAAAGAATAATATGAACACAGTAAAAAAATACAACAAAAGTACTGTTTTCAGCTACTTTAGATATACTTGATATTCAATTTAAAAAGGAGGTAATAATATGGCAGAAAGAACTGCAAACCGGAGGACAGGAACAGCCAGAATTTAAAGATTTTTTGTGGGGGAGGAGGACAGAGAGAGAGCACAAGGCAGGGGGAGCAGAAGGCACAGGGAGAAGGAGAAGCAGGCTCCCTAATGAGCAAGGAGCCCGATGTGGGGCTCGATCCCAGGACCCTAAGATCATGACCTGAGCTGAAGGCAGACGCTTAAATGACTGAGACACCCAGGCACCCTAGGAAGAGCCAGAATTTACAGTGTACCTACAATATGACAGGAACAGTAATGGGTTCCTTAAAATATTATTCTTGGTTAACTATCATAGCAATCCCATGATATCGTTATTATTATTTCTAGCTTACAAATAAACAAGAAAACCAGTTTCCTCAAGTTCATATAACCAGTAAATGACAATGCCAAGATTTTGTGCCACACCAGTCTGTCTCTGACCTGTGAAGTTGTCCTACTCAGTACATTGCCTACTCTAAGAAGCAAGTGATCCAAGTTATAGTACTAACATTCCCACAGATCTAGGCTTCAATTTCCCTTTGTATAAAATGAAGAGGGTAAACTCAATTATGTCTGTAATTCTACGTTACTATCATATAATAACAGGTAGAATTATTTTTTTAAGATTTTATTTATTTTTAAGTAATCTCCACACCCCATATGGGACTCAAACTCACAATCCGCAGTCAAGAGTCACATGCTCTACCAAATGAGCCACCCAGGCATCCCTAGAATTATTTAGATTAATACTTAAAGATACTTATCACTTGTATGCACTTTACTAGGTATAGCTCTGGGGTATATCAGCTTTCCTTGAGTGTTATATCAGAAACTTAAGAAAGATCAGCATAGAGAGCACCTGGCTGGTCCAGTCAGCAGAGCAGGTGACTCCTGATCTTGGGTCGTGAGTTCAAGCCCCATATTGGGTATAGAGGGAGGACGGGAGGGAGGGGGGAAAGAAAAGAAAGATCAACATAAGAGTAACAGAGCAGACACCAAGAACCTCTTTCCCAAAAGTGAGAAAAGAAGTAAGAACACTAGGTACTATATAAGACAATTTAATGACTTTTAAGAAATTACACCTTTCTTGATAAAAAAAAAAAAAATCCCAAAACAAAGCCTAGCTTTGAAAATTATGAAACTCAATGTATTTTCATCATCAAAAGAATCATCAGATGTCATTTATCTATTGCCAACATTATTTATAAGACTTTGATGCTTTGATTTTGTTTAAGAGAGTAAAGATTGGGCCTCCTTGGAAAAATGGCAGATTCTACATCTGGGGCAGAACATGTAAAATGAGTCTGAAACATCTTATCCCAGATATGATGGTTAATTTTGTATGTCATCTTGACTGAATCACAGGGTGCCCAGACATTTGGTCAAAAACTATTCTGGGTGTGTCTGTCAGGGTGTTTCTGGATGAGATTAACATGTGAATTTGTAGATTGAGTAAAACAAATTGCCCTCCCAGCCCTCCCTGATGTGGGTATGAGCCCCATCCAATCAATTGAAGGCCAGAATTGAACAAAAAAGCTGGACCCTCTCACAAATAAGAAGGAATTCCTCCTGCCTGACAAACTTCAAGCTGGTACATTGTTTTTTTTTTCCTTCCTTCAGACTCAAACGCTGGCTCTTCCTGAGTCTTGAGCTGGACTGGAACTACATTAGCTCCTGGGCCTCCAACTTGCCCACCACAGATAACTTGTGAGCCTCTAAAATTTATAAGCAAATTCATTATAATAAATCTCATATATATATGAGATATATATATATATATATCCCATTGGTTGTGTTTTTCTAGATAATACAGACTAATATGCAAGAATGCAAGAAAGCTATCAAAGACTATTAGGGTCATGTCTAGACTCAAAAACCAGAGGCTCCAACTGGCTAAAGACTGGACAATTTGAGTATCTGTTAAGTCTAGGAGTTCATAGTGACACTTGAAAAAAAATTTTTTCACTGGTTACCTTTTTTTTTTTTTTTTTAAGATTTTATTTATTTATTTGACAGAGAGACACACAGCAAGAGAGGGAACACAAGCAGGGGGAGTGAGAGAGGAAGAAGCAGGCCTCCCGCTGAACAGGAAGCCTGGACCCTGGGACCATGACCAGAGCCGAAGGTAGACACCCAATGACTGAGCCACCCAGGTGCCCACCCCTTTGCTGGTTACCTTTATCCAAAGGTGCCTTTTATCCTAATGCTAGGGAACCAACTCATTATTTTGATAACTGGTAAATAAAGAAAAAGGATCAAGCATTACTTATCCTACTTTTTCTAAGTGAACTGTTCCTTCAAGTAACCAAGTAACTGAGGACAGGAAGTATCCTCTTTAGAAAAACATCACAAATAATAAATGAAGGTAAAATTATAAAAAAAAAAAAAAAAAGTCACCATTTTGCAAGTCCTAATGAATTATTAGATCTAAACAATGATCATGAATGGCTACCTGCATCCCCAAAAAGAGACAACCAGACATTCTCTACTTCTTGACAAAAACAAAAAACCTAAATCTGATCAAGTCTCTAAATCTGTGTTGTTTAATACAGGAGTCAATGGCCCCATGTGGCTACTAGGATGTGCAATTGCAGCTTATTCTAATTGAGATGTGATATAAGTGAAAAATATACACCAGATTTCTAAGATTTAGTACAAAAAAATGTAAAATACCTCAAAAATTATATTGGATACATACTGAAATAACATTGTGAATATAATGGATGGAATAAAATATATTAAAACCAATTTCACCTTTTTTTAAGATTTTTTTTTTTTAAAGATTTTAAGAGGGCATGAGAGTGAGAGCACAAGCAGCGGGGGAGGGGTAGAGGGAGAAGCAGACTCCCCACTGAGCAGGGAGCCCGATGTGGAACTCGATCCCAGGACCCTGGGGTCAGGACCCAAGTCGAAGGCAGATGCTTAACCAACTGAGCCACCCAGGTGCCCAAGATTTTATTTTTTTTTAAGTAATCTCTATACCCAACATGGGGCTCAAACTCACAACACCAAGATCAAGAGTTGCATGTTCTACTGACTGAGCCAGGCAGGCACCCCTCACCTGTTTCTTTTTATTTTTTTAAAGTGGATACATGAAAAATTTCAAATTACCAATACGTGGCTCAAATTTATGGCTTTCATTATATTTATACTGGACAATGCTGCTCTAGATCTAATTAACAATTTTTATATAGTAAATGTGACAGAAAAACATGTTGAACAGCATAACAGATATAAATTACAAAGATCCAGGCTGAGGAATCTCCAAAAATCAAAAGACCCACCTTCTTCAACAACAAAAACAAAATTGCAAGAAAGAAAGAGTGAGATGGAAAGGGAATGTGTAGATTTGAACAAAAGATATAACATCAGGAACAAGGCAAAAAGTTCTCCTTATTACAGCTTTTTGACATCATACTGGAAATCCTAGCTAATACAGTAAGACAAGAAAAGGAAATAAAAGGTATACAGATTGGGAAAGAAGAATAAAAACTGTCCATCTAAGCAAATAACATGATCATCTATGTAAAAAAATCCACAAGAATCAACAACAACAATTCCTGGAATAAATAAGCATGTATGGCAAGGTTGCAGGATACAGGTTAAAATACAAAAGCTTTTCTATATACAAGCAATGAACAGTGGAATTTGAAATGAAAACACAGTAACATTTATATTAGTACTAAAAAAAGATGAAATACTTGGGCACAAAGCTAACAAAATTGTATAAAACCTATATGAGGAAAACTACAAATCTGATGAATGAAACCAAAGAACTAAATAAATAAATGGAGAGATAGTCCATGTTCCTGGATGGGAAGACTCAACATTATCAGATGTCAGTTCTTCCAAACTTCATCTACAGATTCAATGCATCCCAATCAAAAGCCCAGCAAGTTATCTTGTGGGTATCAACAAATTGATTCTGAATATTATATGAAGCAAAAGGCCCAGAAAAGGCAACGTAACACTGAAGGAGAACAAAGTTGGAGGACAACTGATACTACCCAACATTAAGACTTACTATAAAGCTACAGTAGTTAAGATAAGAGTGGTACTGGCAAAAGAACAGATAAATATAGCAATGGAAAAGAATAGAGAGCCCCAAAATAGACCCACAGAAATATAGTCACCAGATCTTTGACAAAAGAACGGAGGCAATAAAATGGAGAAAAGTCTTTTCAACAAATGGTGGCTGAACAAGTAGACATCAGGGGTTATATGGTAAATCTCTGTATCTTCTACTCAATTTTGCTGTGATCCTAAAACCACTCTAAAGAAATAAAAAAATATTTTTTAAATAATAACATTTTTAAATACTTATGAGACACATCAACTAATTACAACATATGAGCCTCATTTGAATCCCAACTTAAAGAGTTTAAAAGAAATTATGACAATCAGGAAAATGTGAGTGTTAACTGAATATGAAGTAATAACTTTTTATAGTGATAAATTTAATACAGTTCTGTTTCAAAATTTTAAAACTTAGTTTCTTTTAGAGCTATATACTGAAATGTTTACAGATGAAATGATATTCTGTGTCAAAATAATATGGGGGTAAAAATAATGTGGGAGGGCAAAAGCAAGGGGATACCGGTGAAATAAATTGGCAATGGGCTAATAATTTTGTAGTTCTGTGATAGGTAAATGGGAATTCATTACACTATTCTCTCCACTTCTGTAAAATCACAGAATTTTAGAAGTTGGAACAAACTTTAGAAATCAGACAATGGTAAACATGAGTAAAAGAAATGGAAACAAAGCCAAAAATACCTGAGTTTGTCACCTGAATAAAAAAACTTTGAGTTTCAGTTTTCTCATCTATAAAAATAAGTATAACACTAAGTACCTATATGGAGTGGCTTAGCATTAAACGGAAAAAAACAAGCAAACACATGTATTTCCCAAATCAAAACCACGATGAGATACCACCTCACACCTGTCAGAAGGGCTAAAATTAACAACTCAGGAAATGAGATATTGGTGAGGATGTGGAGAAAGGGGAACCCTCTTACACTGTTGATGGGAATACAAACTGGTACAGCCACTCTTGAGAACAGTATGGAGGTTCCTCAAAAAGTTAAAAAGAGAACTACCCTACGATCCAGCAATTGCACTACTAGGTATTCACCTAAAGGTACAAAAATATAGATTCAAAAGGGTACATGCACCCCGATGTTTATAGCAGCATTATCAATAACAGCCCATCTATGAAAAGAGCCCAAATGTCCATCGACTGATGAATGGATACAGATGTGGTATATATACACAACAGAATATTACTCAGCCATCAAAAAGAATGAAATCTTGCCATTTGTAACAACATGGATGGAGCTAAAGTGTATTATGCTAAACAAAATAAGTCAGTCAGAGACAGATAAATACCATATGATTCTGTGGAATTTAAGAAACAAAACAGATGAACATAGGGGAGGGGGAAAAAAGGGAAACAAACCGTAAGAGACACTTAAAAGATAGAGAACAAACTGAGGGTTGATGGAGGGAGGTGACTGGGGGATGGGCTAGATGGATGATGGGTATTAAGGAGGGCACTTGTTGTGATGAGCACTGGGTGTTGTATATAAGTGATGAATCATTAAATTCTACTCCTGAAACCATTATTACACTGTCTGTTAACTACCTAGAATTTAAATAAAAATTTCAAGGGGAAAAAAAAATCTATTTCTTAAAAGTCAACGCTTTCACCCTTTCCTAAAGTTCTAAACAAACATTAACTCAACTGGCCTAATCTCACTTTTAATGTGAGAAAAATAAAGTAAATCCTCAAAAGTCTACATGCAGTTGGCTCCTCTAAAACAATCCCTTTATTCCCAGTTTATACACTATATTCCCAGTTTTATTCAGAAGACACTTTACATATTCCCCATGCTTAAACAGTGACTTATTTTAAGATGAAAAGAATTTTACAAACTTAACATTCACCCGCTAGTGTTAGTTACTACTACCCATTACTTGGTGATTTATAATTAGAGTTCCAAATAGACACCCTTCTTTTGAATAATAGGTGGTACTTACTACTTTTGCCATTAAATAATAGTTTAATGAGTGTTTGCCATTAAAACTAGGCCTGATATTCATGTCCCAGAGAAAGCTAAATCACTTATGCCAGTTCTATATGGATTTCAAGGATTTCACACACATTTTAGTTAAAATTTATTAAAAATTTCTTCTCAACTTTTTTAAGTTAAATATCTTTGAAATGGGGGGTGCCTGGGTGGCTCAGTCATTAAGCGTCTGCCTTCGGCTCAGGTCATCATCCCAGGGTCCTGGGATCGAGCCCCGCATCGGGCTCCCTGCTCAGCGGGAAGCCTGCTTCTCCCTCTCCCACTCCCCCTGCTTGTGTTCCCACTCTCGCTGTGTCTCTCTCTGTCAAATAAATAAACAAAATCTTAAAAAAAAAAAATCTTTGAAATGGATAATGTATTTAGGCAAAAACAACCTAACTTAGTAGATGTTGGAACATTTGTAAATGGTTTTAATGGTTATTTTGGATACTTACTTTGGTCATCTCTATACATTCTGAATTTTTCTATAGTAACCAAGTATTTTTATGATGGAAAAAAAACTTTGTATAAATATAGGATAATATAGGACTTAATTCTATAAAGAAACATGGAAACAATAATGAATACTAAATTGCTTTGTAGTTATTGACATAACTTCATTAAATGAAAACTGCTATGTAAGAGATGTTAATAGGTCCCATTTAGCAGTCAATTAATTGTAACTATTTGTAACAGAAGTATAATCTTTTAATAGAACTTGACAGATTTTTAATGTTAGTGTTTAGTGGAAACTTTTAAAATTTTGAGTTGACATTTATGTAGTTAAAGAGTTCCAGGGGCGCCTGGGTGGCTCAGTCGTTAAGTGTCTGCCTTTGGCTCAGGTCATGATCCCAGGGTCCTAGGATCCAGCCCCGCATCGGGCTCCCTGCTCGGCAGGAAGCCTGCTTCTCCCTCTCCCACTCCCCCTGCTTGTGTTCCCTCTCTTGCTGTGTCTCCCTCTGTCAAATCAATTAATAAAATCTTTAAAAAATAAATAAATAAAGAGTTCCAAAAATAGTTACTATAAAATTACTGTTCTGACCTCTATTCTCATATATTATCATGGAGAGTTATCTGAGGCCTCAGAGGAATGAGGGATTGACCAGGATGCTAAGACAATAGGAATCAAAACTTACAAGTCCCAACCAAGAGTAAGGAGTCCTGCCTTTGTGTCTCAATCTGTGGTTCAAGAACCACATTCAAGAAAATCAGTTGGTGTGCTTAATAAAAAAATCAGACCCTACTCCCCAAAGCCTAACCCAAAAAGACTGAATCAGAGTATAAATGAAATATATATATATATATATAACAGACACATTTCATATATATATATATATATATATATGTATATATATATGAAATCCCATTTTTATACATAGGCAAGAAAACACAAAAAATTATTTTAGCGTAAGAGATGATTTATTTCAGTTTTACAGTTTTCAGTTTTACATTTACCTATATTTTATTTACCTATATTTTCTAAATTTTCTCTAATGTATCTGAATTACTTTTATAATAACAGAAGTTTTTCTTTTTCATAATTTTCAATAGCTGTCTCTCCAAATAGAGGAACAATTCTGTTCCTGGACCCTCACAACAGTTTTACATCCAGTAGAGTAATTCTATTACTCCATTTCAAAATGTGGCTTGTTTTGGGGCACCTGGGTGGCTCAGTCTGTTAAGCGTCTGCCTTAGGCTCAGGTCATGATCCCAGGGTCCTGGGATTGAGTCCCACATCAGGCTCCTTGCTCAGCGAGGAGTCTGCTTCTCCCTCTCCCTCTGCCTGCCGCTCCCCCTGCTTGTGCTCTCTTGCTCTCTGGCAAATAAATAAATAAAATATATATTTTTTTAAATGTGGTTTGTTTTAAAGAGCTAATGTTAGTTTAATTGATCTCAGCCTCTGTCATATTTCAGACAACTCCCCAAGCAGTTTTATAGTTACAATTGTTTTGTTGATTCCTCCACATAATCAAACATTTTATTAAATATTCAATGCTGAGCACTGTCACAACCTGGCTTCCGAATGAGTCTTGAGGTAACTATCTATTAACATCTTTCTTGACCAAACAGCATACATAGTTCTCACGCTCAGAATGCACTATCATCCTATGGGGATCAATTTAAAAACCACTGTAGATATACGAACAAAATACCTTTTACTGCCACCACTAACACTTTGTCCAATCTGAAGCAACATTTCAGGTTGAAAAGTTCCTTCATATAGTAATGCATCAACTAGACCAGAAGACTTTAACCCTCTCCACACCCCATCTAAAAATTTTGCTTGCTTATTTTATATTTTCAGATTCTTAACTTACACACTGATACATTCATATGGATGCTAATAACATCCTGCAAAAGATGGGAGTATTCTGTTAAACTATAAAGGTTGTAGACCCTTCTTCCTTGGGTATAAACATAAGACAGACACATTTATGCAGAAAAATGTTTGGATGAATAAACTTTCTGTTTTGAAATACAACTAAAACCAAGCATAAAGAAGATTCAATAATATAAAATTGCATCAAAATAAGTCTTACTATCAGATTCAGAAAAAAACAAACTAGTAATAGCACTATACAAAATTACATGTGTGATACACTTTTTTGTTAATAATCTTTCACTCAAATGTTTCTCTAACTGGTACAGCTGGGATGTGGTCTGGGAATCTAAGGAACTTAACTCTACTTGAAATGATGTAGAGTAATACCAGTACACAGCCACTTCTGGATGCTGTACTTGTCATGTTTCCCATCCCTCCATCTTTAAAGTGTGTGAAACAAATTGGGCTGAGTTAGAAACATACCAAATCAAGAAATAATCTAAGACACAAATTAAAAGCCTTATTTAAAAACCAATTTAAAAGAGACAATATTTATGACCTTACAAAAATGAAAAAGATTATAAGAGAATACTATGAACAACTTCACACCAACAAATTAGATAACCTAGGTGAAAGGGATAAATACCTAGAAACACACTAACTATCCAAACTGACTCAAGAATAGAAAATCTGAACGTATGTGTAACAAGTAAGGAGACTGAGTCAGTAATTAAAACCTCCCAACAAAGAAAAGTCCAGGACCAGATGGTTTTACTGGTGAATCCTACCAAACATACAAAATTGAATTAATGCCAATCCTTCTCAAACTCTCCCAAAAAACAGAAGAGGACAGACACTTCCTACTTCACTCTATGAGGCTACCCAGATAATAAAGCCAGACAAAGACATCACAAGAAAACTACAAACCAACATCCTTTATGGATATAAAGAAGCCCTCAATGACATACTAGCAAATGAAATCCAACAACACAGTAAAAGGATTATATACCTCAATTAAGTGGAATTTATCCCAGGAATGCAAGGGCAGTTCAAAATATGGAAACCAAACAATGCAACAGACCACATTAATAAAATTAAAGAAGAAAAAAAAAACAACAACACATGACCATCTCAATTGGTACAGAAAAAAACATTTCACAAAACCCAACACCCTTTTGTGATAAAAACAGACTTGGAGGGTCAACTGGGTGGCTCAGTCAGTTAAGCGTCTGCCTTCGGCTCAGATCATGATCCTGGAGTCCCGGATCAGGCCTTGCATGGGGCTCCCTGCTCAGTGGGGAGTCTCCCTCTGCCCCTCACCTTGCTTGTGTGTGCTCTCTCATTCTCTCTCTCTCTCTCAAATAAATAAAATATTTTTTTAAAAAACCAGACTTGGAATAGAAGGAAACTTCCTTGACCCAAGAAAGGGACATTTATGAGAAAACCCACAGCTAATATCATACTCAACAGCAAAAAATGAAAGCATTCCCCCTGAAACTAGGAATAAGACAAGAATGCTCACTTTTGCCACTTCTATTCAATATTGTACTAGAAGTTCTAGCTAAGGTAATTAGTCAAGAAAAAGAAATAAAAGGCATCCAAATTGGAAAGGAAAATGTAAAATTGTCCCTATTCACAGAGGACATGATCTTTTACATTAAAAAATTCTAAAGAATCAAAAAAAAATTCTAAAGAATCCACATTAAAACTATTAGAGCTAATAAGGGAATTCAGCAGTGTTGTAGGATAAAAGATCAACAAAAATAATTATATTTCTATTCACTGGTAATGACGAACCCAAAAAGGAAATTAAGAAAACAAGTCCATGTATGATAGACTCAAAAAGAATACTTAGCAATAAATTTAACCAAGGGTGTGAAAGACATATACACTAAAACTATAAACATTACTGAAATAAAGACCTAAATAAATGAAAAGACATCCTGTGTATATGAGTTGACTTAATACTGTTAAAATAGCAATACTCCCCAAAGTGATCTATAGATCCAATGCAATCTCTATCAAAATCTCAACTGCCTTTATTGCAGGAATGGAAAAACTGATCCTCAAATTCATTTGGAATTACAAAGGGCCCTCAACAGCCAAAATAATCTTGAAAAAGAACAGGGTAGAAGACCCACACTTCCCAATTGCAAAACTTACTACAAAACTACAGTGATCAAATAGTGTGGTACTGGCATAAGGACAGACCAATGGGATAGAACTGAAAATCCAGAAATAAACCTAAACATCTATGCAATAGAACTGAAAGTCCAGCGATAAACCCAAACACCTATGGACAATTCAATGGGAAAAGACAAACCTCTTAAACAAATGGTGCTGAAACAACTGGACGTTCACATGCCCAAGAATAAAGCTGGATCCCTACCTCACTCCATATACAAAATTTAACTCAAAATGGACCAATAACCTAAATATAACAGTTAGAACTATAAATCTCTCAGAAGAAAACACAGGGGCAAATCATCATGATCTTGGATTTGCTAACAGTCTATTAGATATAACACCAAAAGAATGAGCAAACAAAAGAAAAAAAAGATAAAACTGGACTTCATCAAAATGAAAAACTTCCACACATGAAAAGATACTGTCAGGAAAATGAAAAGAACAACCCTAAAGGAGAAAATACTTGCAAATCATATATCTGATAAAGAATTAATACCTAGAATATACGCCTAACTCTTATAACCCAACAACAAAAGGACAAACAACCCAATTTCAAAATGTGCAAAAGACCTGTATAAATATTTTTCCAACTAAAATACACAAATGGACAATAAACACATAAAAAGATGGTTCAATATCATTAGTGATTAGGAAATGCTAATCAGTCTACATTGAGATACCCTTTCACACTCATTAGGATGGCTATTAAAAAAAAAAAAAGAAAAAGGGGTGCCTGGGTGGCTCAGTCATTAAGCATCTGCCTTCAGCTCAGGTCATGATCCCAGGGTCCTGGGATCCAGCCCTGCATCGGGCTCCCTGCTCGGCGGGAAGCCTGCTTCTCCCTCTCCCACTCCCCCTGCTTGTGTTCCGTCTCTTGCTGTGTCTCTCTCTGTCAAATAAATAAATAAAATCTTTAAAAAAAAAAAAGAAGAAAAAGAAGGTGGTGCACCTGGTTGGGCGCAAGGGTTGTAAGTTCAAGCCCCATGTTGGGTGTAGAGCTTACTAAGAGAAAGAGAGAGAGAGAGAGAGAAAGAGAAAATAACAAGTAATGGAAAATATGTGGACAAACTAGAGCCCTCATATGTTGCTGGTGGGAATATAAAATGGAACAGCCACGGTGGAAAACAGTTTGGCAGTTCCTAAAGATATTAAAGATAGAATTACCATATGATCCAGCAATGCCAGCAATACCCAAAAGAACTGAAAATTGGTATTCAAACGAATACTTGTACACAAATCTCCATATTAGCACTACTGACAAATGCCAAAAGATGGAAACAATTCAAATGCCCAACAACCAATAACTGCGTAAACAAAATGCGGTATATACATACAACAGAAATATTACTCAACTATAAAAAGGACTGAAGTACCAATACATGCTAAAATTTGGATATACCTCAAAAACATTATACTAAGTGAAAAAAGCCAGACACAAAGGTCACATATTGGAGCACCTGGGTGGTTCATTCGGTTAAGGGTCTGCCTTCGGCTCAAGCCATGATCCCAGAAGTCCTGGGATCAAGCCCTGCATCAGGCTCCCTGTTCAGCAGGGAGTCTGTTTCTCCCTCTCCCTGTGCTCCTGTCCTTGCTTGTGTGCTCTCTCAATCACTCTCTCTCTCAACTAAAAAAAAAATCTTAAAAAAAAAACCAAACTCACATATTGTATGGTTCCATTTCTATGAAATATCCCAAATAGGTAAATCCATAAAGACAGAAAGCAGATTTGGTGGCTGCCAGCAGCTATAGGTAGGTGGGAATGAGGAGCAATTTAATAGGCTTAAGAGGTTAACTGCTTAATAGATTTCTCTTAGGGTTATAAGAATGTTTTGAAATTTTATATAGGTGGTAGCTGCAAACATTGTGAATATACTAAATGCCAATGAAACACACACTTTAAAATGGCTAATTTTATATTATCTGAATTTCACCTCAATAAAACAAACCAAAAAGACAATTTAGGGACACCTGGCTGGCTCAGTCAGCTAAGCATCTGCCTTCGGCTCAGGTCATGATCCTAGGGTCCTGGAAGAGAGTCCCATATTGAGCTCGGGGGGAGCCTGCTTCTCCCTCTGCCTGCCGCTCCCCCTGCTGTGTGCTCTCTCTCTAATAAACATATAAAATCTTAAAAATTAAAAAAATTTTTAAAAAGTCAATTTAGACAAATCTTCAGTTTACAGAAGTTCATAAGCATGATAAAAATGAAAACTCATTATATCATTATAATATCATTATAAAAATCATTATATCAGAGACTGCTAACTTTCTCTCTCCCTCTACCTCCAATCTTCTGTACCTAGTTTAATACCATGGACATCCATAAAACATACTAACTTATTCTGTAATACTTAAATAGGTACACTATTTACTTACTATGTTTCTTCCTGATAATCAACAAAGGAGGTAGGTTAGAAAAAAAAAGAAAAAAGAAAGAAGAGAAAGAAGCTAGGTCAGTTTATCACATCATTTGGGTTAACAATTTAAATATATGAAAATTAAATTCAATTAACATAATAATGGTTGGAATCATGCTTTGTTTTTATATCCAAAACATGATTGTTTTTTAAAAAAACCATGTTGTATATACCTAACAAGGTGATTTATGTAATGGATACTTAAGGTGTTATACACATTTCTAATGACTAAGTAAAAATTAAAACATATGCACATGCATACAGTTCATTTTCTCAGGGCTTTAACATCTTAGGAATATAGCACTTCGAAGTGCCAAACACCAATAAACTTATAAAACATCTATGGACAGATATAGAGTACCAAAATCTAAACCAACTCAATCTTGTGTTTATAATTGTATGCCACACTGAACAATAAAACAATGGTCATGAGTAATAGAAATAGGTAGTGAAATCACAAAAGTTCTAAGGGGTATATTTTTTTTTTTAAGATTTTATTTATTTATTTGACAGAGAGAGACACAGCAAGAGAGGGAACACAAGCAGGGGGAGTGGGAGAGGGAGAAGCAGGTTTCCCAGGGAGCGGGGAGCCCGATGCGGGGCTTGATCCCAAGACCCTGGGATCATGACCTGAGCTGAAGGCAGACGCTTAACGACTAAGCCACCCAGGCGCCCCTAAGGGGTATAATTTTTAAGTGTTAAATAAATTAATACTTGTTTGGCAAGTATAATGACAACTAAGTTTTGCATTCTCCTGGAATAAAGCTCCTCTAACTAGACAAAACTGGGATTTAAGGAAAATTCTCATCTCTAAATCTGTGTTATAGAGAGAGGAGTCAGCAGGCAATGTATATGCAATAGGGTCTTACTAGCCCCAGTTAAGTGAAAACCTACACTCCTAAATCCATGCCCTGCTACCTAGACACACAGAAGATGCCTCCTAGATCTCAAGAGTACTTAGTTTACACATCTGTTAGTGGGTATCTAGAAAATGGCAGTAATGTCCTAGTTTCATTTCTTCCCCACTGCCCCCCATATGTGGGCTGAGTACTAATAAACAAAGTATCTTTGCCTAGAAACAGTCTCCAGACAGACTGAAAGGAAGAGAGAGAAAGGAAGCAAGTATACAGCAATGGTGAGCTGAGAAATAAGTCTAGACTCTAAACACATTTAAATATAGCAAAAATTAAATCTGTTGAAATTACTTAAATCCTCCTCAAACATTTCTCAAAAAATACAATAGGAGAGGGGCACCTGGGTGGCTCAGTCGGTTAAGCGTCTGCCTTAGGCTCAGGTCATGGTCTCAGGGTCATGGGATAGAGCCCCACATCGGGCTCCCTGCTCAGCAGAGAGCCTGCTTCTACCACCATCCACCCTCCGCCCTGCTTGTGTGCTCACTCTATATCTCACATAAATAAATATAATCTTAAAAAAAAAATACAATAGGAGAGGAAAAAAATCTCTAATGCATCAATCTTTGGTTTAATGTATAAAAAATGTGGGTAGTATCAAATACTAAATGGGTTTTTTTTTTTTGCCATAAGAGAAACATTCATGGTTCAGGGTCCACAATCGATATCATTTTATCCATATGAATTTCCAAAGGTTGTGGAGAATGTCAATCCAATAGTATAAAAAGCTACCTGTCTCAGAAAAAAATCTTGTGAACAGAGCCCTAGAATGAAAACATTGGTCAGGACTGTGCTAGTAACAAGTTGCATGGCCATGTAATCTTAAAAAAGTAAGATTAAAAAAAAATTTTAATGCTGAAAATAATGTGAAACATACACATTATAAGGACGTAGATTAGGGGTCACTAAGAAGCCAAATTTCTAAAATGCACTAAAAAATATGTGCCCCTACATTAAAAATATATGGAGGTAATTTAAAAAGAACCCACCATATGTCCAAAAAGTTGGGACTGTACCTACAAACCACTTTCTCTTCAAGTGGCCCATAAAATGTGAACAAGGTAAGTTTAAGTTCATTCTAGACTCTTAATATAGTTAATTTCAATTACTTTCAATAAATGTGTCTCCTGAAATTAGTGTTCCTCAACAAAACACTGAGTAGGGGAAAGATAAAGTGGCAAATGAGAAAGTAAATTCTCACAGGAAGTTTAAAATGTCTAAACAGAGTTGAAAGTAGAAAAACACTAATGAAGAACATAAACAAGGTGAATTTAAAAGCTTTCTCTATATATGCTCCAAATTTAGAAAAAAATGTAAGTCAGGGGCGCCTGGGAGGCTCAGTCAATTAAGTGTCTGCCTTCAGCTCAGGTTGTGATCCCAGGATCCTGGGATCAAGCACCACATCGGACTCCCCACTCAGCGAGGAGCCTGCTTCTCCCTCTCCTGCTCCCCCTGCTTGGCACATGCCCTCCCTCTCTTCTCTCTCTCTGTCAAGTAAATAAAATTCTTTTAAAAAAAAGAAATATAAGTCAGATTTATAAAGAATGTTTTCAAACCAATATAGAGTATGCAAGAAAACTGTTTTGATCATTAATTAAATATATCAAGTGTCAAGGAAATATCCATTTCTAAAAACTCAAAATACTGGGGTGCCTGGCTAGCTCAATTGGTGGACCATGGGACTCTTGACCTCAGGGTCTGAGTTTGAACCCCACACTGGGTGTGGAGCCTGCTTTAAAAAAAAGAGAAAAGAAAAAAGACAAAAGAACTCAAAATAGTAATTATTATGATCATATTTTGCTATTTATAGACTGACATATAACATACCTTTTTTTCCCCATTTAGAGTTCCAACCTTTCATTTCTTCTTGAAATTAAACACTAAAATCTTCTACAAGAATGTAAGTTTTCAGATTTTAAACTGAAGATTTATAATGACAAGATGAAAAAATGAAATGTTTATTTAAAAACATTACTGACATTGCATATATGGCTTTTTATTATCTTTTTCACTAGCAAGCAGTTACTGAGCTCTTTGTGTGTGTAAGACACAAACTACAAAAAGGTACCAATGACAGCCATTTCCATCAAGAGGTTTATCCACTCGGGGAAACAGCCAAATAAAACAAGGTAGGATAAAAATACAGTGCCTAATGAGGGATTTAACAGTTCAGATGGAAGAAAAGTGCCGGGAAGAAAAATATATTAACTTAGGTCTTAAAGTAGAACCAGAAAAGCAGAAGATGGCAGGGTATTTCCTAACAGAAGGAAGCTATGAACAAAAGCACAAATGTGGAAATGACCATCTCAGTTGCATGAAACAACAGCCTGCATAATTGAGAAGTGGGGAGCGAGAATGAGTAACCCCTCAAGCTGACATTAAGGAGTTTGCTTGGAGACCCTGAGCCAGAGGAGCCAGCTAAGCCACACATGGATTCTTGACCCACAGAAACTGTGAGATAATAAATATTATTATCCTAAAAAAAATTTTTTTAAAGTTTGCTTGTTTTCCATATAGACAATGGATAACCACTGAAAATTCTTATGCTTGAAAATGTGTTTTAATTACAAAACAGTATATTAAAACGTGTACTGTATATTTTATACAACATGCAGGGCTAAAAACTTGACATATTTGGGAATTTTTTATGATTATCATGCTTTTATCGATCTTATACCATGAAACTCCACACAACAAAATGTTTTACAAGTTAAATGATTCCCTAACATTTTATTTTGAAACAAATATATATGTTTAATAATCTAAGATATTAATTTATCAAAATTATGGGATGCAATATGTAATGGTACTTAAGAGCTCCAACTGTGGATCAAGCTGGTTGGAACACTAGCACCAACACTGTGACCCTGAATAACCTAAGCCTCAGCTTTTTCATGGGCTGTTGTATTCTTTTTTTTTTATTATTATTATTATTATGTTATGTTAATCACCATACATTACATCATTAGTTTTTGATGTAGTGTTCCATGATTCATTGTTTGCGTATAACACCCAGTGCTCCATGCAGTACGTGCCCTCTTTAATACCCATCACTGGGCTAACCTATCCCCCCATCCCCCTCCCCTCTAGAACCCTCAGTTTGTTTTTCAGAGTCCATAGTCTCTCATGGTTCGTCGCCCCCTCCGATTTCCCCCCTTCATTCTTCCCCTCCTATCTTTTTTTTTTTTTTTTAACATATAATGTATTAGTTGTTTCAGAGGTACACAGGTCTGTGATTCAACAGTCTACATGGGCTGTTGTATTAAAAGAGAAATGCAAGTGCAAATGCCTGACATATAGTGAAGACTCAATAAATGTTGGCTATAATCATTCAATAGAATCCAGAAGCCCCAGCATATGCCCATCCGAACTTGGGTGAGTGTTCATTTGTACTTATCTTCCACTTCCCAAAATTCTTAGTGAGACACTACATGTATTTAGTGAATACTTCCTGATTAACTGATATGTACAAAACAACCATTTGTTACTATGTCAGATGGACAAACTGGTAAATAGACTGCAGAGAAGTCTAAAATACCAACTGTCTTAACTCAGTTATTTAAAAACAACTTCCAAATTTAAGAATTGAAAAATGATTTAACATTATATTAATGTTAAAATTCACATTAGCAATGGAATTTTAAAATATTTTAAGAACTTCTTTTATTTTCAAACCACTACTCTTCATTCAATGTTTATCATAAACATTTTAACGCCTGATCAGATTTTTTTGAGTTCTTTCTGCCATTTCACATAGCTTCCCATTATAACTAGAATAAAACCCAAACCATTTAACCAGCCCTAAAAGAATGTATAAGATGTAGTCCTAGTCTTCTCCAACATTCTTCACTATAATTCAGCCACATATTCTCTCTTACTGGAAATCTCTCTCCCTGAGAGCTCCACAGCATTTGGAATTTCAATTTAATTTTTACTCTCACAGAAAAGCTTCCTCTAATCCCTATCCTATACTAATTTCTCCCCTAGTCACTTCTGTATTACCTCTTCACCACAGTCAAATATAAAGGCAAGTACCAAGTGCAGTAATATAACGCTTGATATCTTATGAGCCTTCCAATCTGGTCACAGCTGACTAAATCAGGAATGGGGGTCTGAACTCAAGAAAAGCCAATTTATAGGCTGGCCAACAGATAGATAGCCTCAGGAGTTGAAGAATTCTACACAAAGCAGAAATGGAGACGAGCTAAACTAACCTGTGTCCAACTAAACAGCTCCCTCCCTTCTACTTTTCACAGTTTATGTTGGTCAACATCACCAATGGAGAAGCCAACCCTGAATCACCTAATGGCAAAGGACCAGAGCAGAAGTATTCATCAGAAGCACCTGTTAAGGTTAAAAAAAAAAAAAAACAAAACAAAAAACAGAATCCACATTCCGAGAAGAGTCTAAGTAACTCAACAGATCAATGTGTCATGCATCCACAAAATAAAGTCCCTTAGTGAGAGCTGTGATATCCAGCACCACATGCCAACAGAGCCATGGGGATTCTTATCCACCCATGCACTGAGCAACAGGCATACAGACCTCAGTTCTGGCTGTGGACCCTGCAGTGGTCCACGAATTTGTTCCAGTGTCTCCTGGCCACAGTATGAGCGCTCCTGGAGAAGACTGTCTTACACAATCACTCACGGATAAGAGAACCTTTGTGGAAGTCTAGAAGCCCAGCAGAGAAGTTCCAGCATATCCCTGGAGCAAAATATAATAAGTCTGGATGCACTAAACAGTGTAAGAGGAACAGCTGGACTTTTCCCATGTCACTTATAGCCCAAAGCAGCACAGCTCAGTACCAAGAGAAACCCCTCTGGCCGTGATTTTTTCCATGAGGGAAAATAAAAGGATATGACTACTAGGCTTCCCCAGCTGTGTAGGATGCTGCCAGAGGTCCATTTCTCCACTGAGCGTTATTCATAATAGCCAAGACGTGGAAAAAACCTTAAGTGTCCATCATGAGATGACTGGATAAAGAAAATGAGGTATATATATGCAATGGAATATTATTAAGCCATAAAAAAGGATGAAATCCTGCCATTTGTGTCAACATGGATGAACCTTAAAGTCATTATGCTAGTGAAACAAGTGAGACAGAGAAACTAAGAGTGTATGATCTCACTTATATGTGGAATCCAAAAACATCAAACTCATTGAAACACAGAGTGAAATGATGACTGCCAGGAGCTGGAGGGTCTGGGAAATGGGGAGAGGTCAGGCAAAAGGTACAAACTTCCAGTTATAAGATGTGTAAATTCTGGGGATCTAATATACAGCATGGTGACTATAGTTAGCAATACTGTACTGTATATTTGAAAATTGCTAAGAAACTAAATCTTAAATGTTACCACAAAAAGGAAATGGCAATTATGTGAGATGAATATTAACTAACTTTTGTGGTAATCACTTCACAATATATTAAGGTATCAAATCATCACATTGTATACCTTAAACTTACACAACATTATATGCCAATTACACCTCAATAAACTGAAAAAAGAAGGTATGGCATGTGTTTTTGAAAACAGAAGATATTTGGGGCACCTGGGTGGCTCAGGTCATGATCTCAGGGTCCTGGGATCAAGCCCCACATGGTTCCCTGCTTGGCGTGGAGTCCGCTTCTCCTTCTCCCTCTGCCTCCTCCCCCTCTCATGCTCACTTGCTCTCTCTCTGTTTCAAATAAAATCTTAAAAAAAAAAAAAAAAGAAAATAGAAGATATTCCATATATTTCCAAATCCCTAAAATAAAAGCTGTAATGCTGAAAGTGGTAATTCATCTAAAATACCTAATCCAAAAGACTTCTTGGATGGTTATAAACAGCAAAGGTTTGTTTTTTGTTGTTGTTGTTGTTTTTATTTGACAGAGAGAGACACAGCGAGAGAGGGAACACAAGCAGGGGGAGCGAGAGAGGGAGAAGCAGGCCTCCCGCCGAGCAGGGAGCCCGATGCGGGGCTCGATCCCAGGACCTTGGGATCATGACCTGAGCCGAAGGCAGACGCTTAATGACTGAGCCACCCAGATGCCCCAACAGCAAAGGTTTTACCTTATTTATTTACATATTTCCCACCAGAAATTACTGTTATTTCCTCTTATGCTGGTTTTAACAACTGTTTAGAATCATACCTATTTACAAATAAAAAAAATTCTACTCCCTCTACTCCACAGGCAATTTTATAAACCAGAAACCTCAAATATGTATGTGATATTTCACTTAATCTAGCCAAAGTTATTCACATAAGTCCTTAATTACTAATAAATATATAGGGTGTCTGGATGGATCAGTTGGTTAAGCGTGCAACTCTTGATTTCACCTCAAGTCATGATCTCAGCGTCATGAGATCAAGCCCTGCGTCAGGCCATATCGAGCATGGAGCCTGCTTAAGAGTCTCTCTCTTTCTCTTTCATAAATAAACAAATAAATAAATAAGCCATTACCTTTTCTATTCAGTTTAAGATATATATTGAATAACCAAAATAATTTTCTTCTACATAATCTCTTCACTCATTCATTCATTTATTTAATGAAGTTTACAAAATAGTCCTATTTCACACCGAGACTATTTCTGACACTGGGGAGACAACAATAGAAAAGGCAGGCAGGCCTATGTTCTCAGGGAGTGTGTATTATAGAGAAGGGAGGCAGACGGTAAAAAGGTAAACAAAGTAACTTCAAACTGTGATCAGTGCTACCAAACACACAGAACTATTACTTTGTAGCCACTCTGTCTAGTAGAGAAGACAGTTTAAAGATTTTATTTATTTGAGAGAAAGAGAATACAAGTGAGGGGGGAGGAGAGGGAGAGGGAGAAGCAGGCTCCCCGCTGAGCAGGGAGCCCGATGTGGGGCTCGAACTCAGGACCCTGGGATCATGATCTGAGCTGAAGGCAGACGCTTAACAGACTGAATCACCCAGAGGTCCTGGGAAGACAGAGTTTAAAAAAAAAAAGGGCAGGGAAGGCACCTCAAGTATCTAACAATTGAATTGAGACCTGCAGAGTAAGAAGAGCCAAGAAAAGACGTGGGGGTAGAAATTTCTAGGAAGAGGGAATAGCAAGTAAAATAGCCCCGAGTAAAGAGCTTACCATGTTAAAGGAATCAGGAAGGAAAAATGACCAGTTCCATGAATCCTAGTAAACAAGGGTGAGAATGACAAAAGATAATGTACAAAAGGCAGGCATAAGCCAAATCATGTAGGCTACCTATAAGCAGAAGCTTAAATACAAATACAAAAGAAAATCACTGAAGCAGTACAGTCACATCTGATTTCCTTGGTTTTTAAGTTCTAATACACACTCTTGTGAAGTAAGCACACTAAGAAATATAATTAAACACATAATTTAAAGCTAACCTTGTCATCATGTATTTGGCAAATTAGTATTAGACAAATAACAACATAACCAGGTAGTCAGACTAATCATCCAATCATTCATAAAGCATGCAGTGAGCTCCTGCTGTGAAACAGATGCTGCTCTGGGTGCAGAGACACAAAGATGACAGTGGTCGTGACATCACCCTTCACTCTGAGCAATAAATACAAAACTGGTAATGGCGATACTTTCTTATACTCTGAGAAAGTCTCAAAGCAGGAGTTCTCTGTTTTACATATTAGAACCATCTTTGGTGTATGGTAAAAATGCAGATATCTGGGTCCCACTTAACAGCAATTCTAATTCAACAGGTTTCCAATAATCCCTCACCACAGAAGTGAAAGAAGAAGTATATCAGAACCACTTATATCACTGTCCTCTTGAAAATCAGGCCAAAATGAGCCTCTGTACTTAGTGGAAGGATATATAATATAGTACAGGGTATACTGGGGGCAGGGGGAGTGTGTATGAAGATAAACAGTAAGACTGACGGTCACTACAATAGAGAACTGGGGGTTGGTGGTTAATACAATTGCCAAGGAAAAGATAAGGATTTCTATAAACCAGCAGTTCTCAAAGTAACATCTGCAGATTCCTGGGGATCCCCAAGACCCTTTCAGAAGGTCCACCAAGTTAAAATCATTTTCATAATACTAAAAATATTATTTGCTTCTTTCACTGTATTGGCATTTACTTTGATGGTTCAAAAGTAGGTAAAACTGCTAAGCATCTTTTTTTTAAAGATTTTTTTATGTATTTGAGAGAGAGAGCAGAGGGAGAGAGGGAGAAGCAGGCTCCCAGCCGAGCAAGGAGCCCCACATGGGGCTTGACCCCAGGACACCGGGATCATGACCAGATCTGAAGGCAGACACTTAAACGACTGTGCCACCCAGGTGCCCCAACTGCTAAGGATCTTATTAGCAATGGCACTAAACAATATTAGCAGTCATTACAGTGTTTACCACCACACACTCAACAAACTTAAAAAAAAAAAAAAAGCCAGTTTCATTTAGGAAAGTCTTTGATGAGCTATAGCTATAAATATTACACAGTTTATTATATCTCAACCCTTGGGTACACACTTTTCAATATTCTGTGTGCTGAAATGGAAAGCATGATAGTTGTCTCAAAGGAAAACACTTACATGACTGAGTTGCAAGTTGACCTAGCCATTTTTTTATGGAACACCATTTTTCTTGAAGGAATGACTGACAAATAATGGTTACTTTACCCTGGGTATTTAGCAGAATTTCCTTGAAAATCAACAGTGAGCCTATCACGTCAAGGAAAACAACTGTCAGTATATCTATGAATTCAAGCCTTCAGAAAACTGAAATTTTGCAAAATTTGTTTCTACCATTACGGGCTTAAAAGCTTCCCAAGTAAAACAGACTTTTCTGAAAAGAATAGTGATATTAACAAATGTGATTCTTTAACGATGAATGATAAAATGTGTAAACATTTGCAAGATCTGCATATCCCAAGGAACAAATATTTTCCAAATTCCTAATGCACAGTGTTATAAAAATTCTGCACGGATGAAAGATCCACTTTAAGTGGAAGACAGACAGATCTTAGTGAAAAGAGTATAAAAACTTAATTGCTGGAGCACCTGGATGGCACAATTAAGTGTCCGACTCTTGGTTTTGGCTCACGTCTCAATCTCCAGGTCATGAGACTGAGCCCCACAATGGGCTCCATGCTCAGCACAGAGTCTGCTTGAGAATCTCTCTCCTTCTCCCTCTGTCCCTCCCACTTGTACGGTCTCTCTCTCACTCTCTCACACACTCTCTCTCTCAAATAAATAAATCTTTGAAGAAAAAAACCTTCATTGCTAGGATTTCAAATTCCAGATTGGAATTAATCTTTCTAAAACTGCCTTTAGAAGCATACCATCTTGATGCTGACAGTCTCACAAGTATATTAAATATGTACAATTCATCCTATGTCAACTGTATTTCAATAAAACAATTTTTAAAAACTACAACTTTAGTTTTAGTATAGTATCATAAAAGGATATCCACAATTATCTGAAAAGTCCACTAAAATACTCTGCCCTTTCCCAATTTCATATCTGTAGGAGGACAGATTTCCTTGATATGGTTCAGGTTAAACAATGTATCACAACAAAATTAATGCAGTAACAGATATAAGACTCCAGCTGTTTTCTATTAAGCTAGACATTAAAGATATTTGCAAAAATGTAACAAATGCCAATCTCTCATATTTTTCTTGTTTTGGAAAATAAAGTTACTTCATTAAAAATGCTGTTAATATTAACATGTAATGGGTTTTATTATTTTTTAAATAAATTAAAAGTAAATATTTTTAAAGTTTCTGTTTTAGTTTCTAATTTGGCGGATATTGATAAATATAATTCACATTTTTTTTAAAAAAAAAGCTGAGGTAATCAATCACTTTGAGGAGTATAAAGGGACTCTGACACTGAAAAGTTTGAAAATAACTGTTGGAGATCTAATGATACTTTATTTAGCTATTCAGCTCTGGGTCACCTTACTGAATGCACCATAACTATCTTCCTTTGAAGAACCAGAATAAGCAATAACCAAAAAAGAAGGTGTGATAGGTAGAATAATGACTCTCCATGTTATAACACAAAAATACCTTCAATTATTAAATTTGTGGGGTGCCTGGGTGGCTCAGATGGTTAAACGTCTGCCTTCGGCTTAGGTCATGATCCCAGGGTCCTGGGATCGAGCCCCACATCGGGCTCCTGGCTCAGCGGGGAGCCTGCTTCTCCCTCTCCCTCTGCCTCTCTCCCTGCTCATGCTCTCTCTCTCTCTGTCTCTGTATCTCTGTGTCTCAAATGAATAAATAAAATCTTTAAAAAAAATTATTAAATTTGTTAAGTACAAAAGTATAAAACAATTATATAATATACTACACTATTTGCTGAAAAGGTATGGGAAATGATAATATATTCATATGTGCTTGTATATGCTTAACAAAACAATGGACACTCAAGAAATTGATAAAAGCACATACCTATGAGAGAAGGGGAATATGAAACATATAGGGGTGGCATAGTAATGAGCCTCTTTTTTTTTTTTTAAAGATTTTATTTATTTGACAGAGAGAGACACAGCGAGAGAGGGAACACAAGCAGGGGGAGTGGGAGAGGGAGAAGCAGGCCTCCCGCGGAGCCGATGCAGGGCTCGATCCCAGGACCCTGGGATCATGACCTGAGCCAAAGGCAGACGCTTAACGACTGAGCCACCCAGGCACCCCAGTAATGAGCCTCTTAATCCTTTAATTTTTAAAACGTCTGAATGTATTCACAATATTTTTAAATTTATAATCTAATTTAATTTAAAAGAAAATAATCCTAAACCAATATGAAGCTACAATTCACATGTATTTTCAATTTCTAGGTTGCCCTGATCCCAGGGGGAAGAAAAAGGAAAAAAAGCTTACTCTTTTTATTAACTCTGAGGCAAAACAGTATTGCTAGCAATTAAAAACTTATGCCAGAAGAATAAGCATTAGTCAATCTGATTTCTAGGACACAATACAGAAATGTTTTTTAAACCTATAAATAAATTCATCATCTGAAAAATCCAAAACAGTAATAAATAATTAATAAGAAAATATTCAGGTGAAACTAGCAGCTATTTTATTAACTTTTTATACTTAAAAGATGTCACTGATGGAATTAAAAGCAAGTTCAAATATTGCACAAGACAAAAAAAATCAGTGAACTTGAAAACTAAGTAAAAAAAAAATTATCCAAAAGGAAGCACAGAGAGAAATAAAGGAAAAAAATAATTCCCAATTAACTAAAGGACAGTATCAAGCTATTTAACATACTTTTAACTGGAGTCTAGAAAACAAAGGGGTAAAAAGAAAAAATATTTGAGGTAATAATGATTATGAAGAATATTTTTCTAAATTTGCTGCAAACTATAACCCATGGATCCAAGAAACTTGGCAAATCCCAAAAAGGATAAACTCAGATTACTCAAAGGCACATACATGATGATAAAATAGGAAGAAAATGGTAATAAGTTAAAAAAAATCTTAATGCAACCACAAGAAAAGAAAAACCACTTGTTGAGAGAAACAAATATTTAAAAAAAAAAAAATTCAGAATCCTCAGAAGCTGTTCAAGCCAAAATTCAATAGAATATTTATAAAGTGCTAAAAGAAGTAATGCTGGGCACCTGGGTGGCTCAGTCGGTAGAGCATCCAACTCTTGATTCTGACTCAGGTCATGATCTCAGGGTCTTAAGATCAAGCCCCTCAATGGGCTCCTCACTCAGTGGGGAATCTGCTTGAGATTCTCTCTCTCTCTCCCCCTCTCCCCTCCCTCGTGCTCATGTGTGCTCTCTCCTCTCTCAAATAAATAACAAAACCTTTAAAAAAGTCATTAGTCATTAGAGAAATACAAATTAAAACCATAATGATACAACTTCACACTGATTGGGATGGCTATTATCAAAAAAAAAAAAAAAAAAAAAGGAAAAAACAAGTGTCCACAAGGATGTAAAGGAAGTAGAATCCTTATGTATTGCTGGTAGGAATTAGTGAAGCTGCTGTGGGTATCAGTTTGCTAATTCCTCAAAGAGTTAAACGTGGAATTACCATATAACCCAGCAAATCCACTCCTAGATAGATACCCAAAACAACTGAAAGCAGGGCCTCAAGCAGATACTTGTACACCAACATTCATAGCAGTACTATTCACAAAGCCAAAAGGTACAAACAACCCAACTGTCCATCAATAGATGAATGAATGAACAAAATATGGTATAGACATACAATAGATATATTTTTTAAAGATTTTATTTATTTATTTGAGAGAGAGAATGAGAGAGAAAGAGCACATGAGAGGGGGGAGGGTCAGAGGGAGCAGCAGACTCCCCGCTGAGCAGGGTGCCTGATGCGGGACTCGATCCTGGGACTCCAGGATCATGACCTGAGCCGAAGGCAACCGCTTAACCAACTGAGCCACCCAGGCGTCCCCAATGGATACTATTCAGCCTTAAAAAGAAATAAAATTCTGATACATGCTACAATATGAATTAACCTTGAAAACATGCTAAGAGAAGTAAGCAAGACAAAAAGGACAAACATTATATGAGTCCACTTAACTGAGACACGAGGATAGGCAAATTCATAGATAAAGAAAGTAGAATAGTGGTTGCCAGGAGATGAGGAGAGGAGTCAATGGGGAGTTAGGATTTAATGGGTACAGACTTTCAGTTGGGGAAACGTACCAGAGATGGATGTTGGTCAGAGTTGCAAATTATATGAATGTACTTAATGCCACAGAAGTGTAGACCTAGAAATTGGTATGACAGAAAATTTTATGCTATGTATATTTTACCACAATAAAAAAAGTGTCTTTGTATACCTAAGGCCTTGCTAGATAGTTCACACTAATAATATGATTTATGGTAAATGCCTGTTTTTGTTTTCCTGGTACCCTGGGCCACACTGTGGCACTGCAAAAGACAGGAGGGCTGGAGACTGATTAGTTGAGATAAGTCACAACCTTGCTCCATGCCTAAAAGATTGACACCCCCCGCCACCCCGCCCAATAAAAACCCTGGATACCAAGGCCCAGGTGAGCTTCCCTGGCTGGCAGGACTTCATTCTTGTTGTCATGCATCACTGATGAGAGAATTAAACACTGTCAGAGTAACTCCACTGAGGGGACAACTGGACCCTTACACTTGTTTTCTCTGGTACTCCACTGTATGCACCTTTTCCTTTCCCCAATTTTAATCTGCATCCTTTCTCTGTAATAAACCATACCTGTAAATAGAACAGCTTTTCTGAGTTCTATGAGTCCTTCTAAGGAATCATCAAACCTGAAGGTAGTTTCAGTGACCCCTGACCCAGATGGAAAGCATGTACCATGCAAACATTAACCAGGAGAAAGCTGGCCTGGCTTTATTAATATAAAACAAGAAACACTTCAGAACAAGATATAAAGAGGAACATCCATAATAACAGTCAATTCGAGAAACAACCTCAGACATGTACATCAAATAACAGAGATTCAAAATACATGAAACAAAACAAAACTAAAAGAAACAATACACAAATCCAGAATTATAGTTGGAAATTTCAACACTGCTCTCAGGAATTAACATAAATAATAAGGAAAATCAACAGGAATATAAAAGATTTAAATACAATAACCCAACTTAACCTAATTAACATTTTGAAAGCATTCCACCCGACAACTACAGAAAACATACATTATTTTCAAATGAACACAGAACATTCACCAAGACAGACCATGTAATGAGCCATAAAACAAGTCTATTGTTAGTTGTCTGGGCCCAAGGGAGAAAAACAGATGCAACATTTCCTAAACTTATTTGACCATAAAGCCTTTCTGCAAAGGCATCTCCAGGGACTACTGTTTCTCAGAACACTTTGGGAAAAGCTATCCCACCCATTTTCACCTCTTCCTATTTCTCCTCCTAGTTTTAACTAGCAAAATAAGGGGATCAATAAAAAGATCCTTTCCTTGGCTACTCAGCCAGAACTAGCCAATCTTATGAAGTGCCTGCAGAAGTCCTAAGGCAGGAATAAGCTTGACATATTTGGGAAACAGTAAGGGGGCCAGAACAGCTGGAACAGCATAAAGGGTAAGTGGTAGGAGATGAAATCAGAAAGTTAAGCAGCGGAGGTCAGAGCATGAAAGACCTTCTAAACCTCAGGAAGAATTCTGAATGTGATTTTAAGTATGAGGGGAGAGTTTTGAGAAAAGAATATTATCTCCTTCACGTATTTAAAAGATTTCCCTCTCAAAAAATGAAACAAGATGAAACCAGGGAGGGAGACAAACTGTAAGAGACTCTTAATCTCAGGAAACAAACTGAGGGTTGCTGGAGTGTTGGGGGGTGGGAGGGATGGGGTGGCTGGGTGATGGACATTGGGGAGGGTATATGTTGTGGTGAGCGCTGTGAATTGTGTAAGACTGATGAATCACAGACCTATATCCCTGAAACAAATAATACATTATATGTTAATTTAAAAAATAAATTAATTAAAAATTTAAAAAAATAAAAGATCTCCCTCTCTCTGCTGTGTAAAGAACGAATGGAAACTAGGCAATCAGTTAGGAAGCTCTGGTAATCATAAAAGATGTCGAAGACCAGAGCAGCTTAGACCAGACTTAAATGTGTATGTCAAAGAAAAAACACCCAGGCAAATCTATATAAACTGTGCTGAGATGTCTTTAAGCATTTTCTTTACCTGGCTCCCACGATATCTTATTCTCTACCTAATGAGATGCTTAATCTGTCTTCCTTACATCATCTCCCTCATCTCCCCAACCTCTTCAGGTTGGAAATGTTTTAAGGCTCAGGTCATGAACTTTTTTCCAGCTATTCTCATTCTTGTGGTGATTTCACCCAGGTACTTGGCTTTAAAACCATCCATCTATATAATGGTAATTCCCAATTTTACATCTCCAGTCTAGGCCTCTCCCCGAAACTCCAGGCTAGGTTCATGTACCCACGTGATTGTATAGTAAACACCTTAAAATTTAACAATCCAAATTGACTTCCTAACCTGCCTCCCCCAATATTTTTCTAAGTCCTCCCTACTTCAGATGGTAGCAACTCCATTATCGCAATTGCTAAGGGATAAACCGTAAGAAATATCCATGACTCCTGTCTTTCTCTCACACCCCACTTTCAAGTACGGCAGCGAATCCTTTCATCTCTACCTTCAAACTCTATCCAGTAACCAACCACTTCTTACCCACCTCCACTGCTATTACTCAATCCAAGCCTTTATCATCTCTCACTTGACTACTGCTTTCCTCTCAACTGGTCTCTCTAGTTCTGCCCTTGCCACCGCCTTCACCACTCCCCAAGTCCCAAAATAGCAGTCAAGTGATTCTAGTAAATCTAAATTAGATCATGTCATCAGCTTCTCAAAACCTTCCAAAAGCTGCTCAAGAAAAGTCCTTACAATGGTCTTCATTATCTGACCACAACACCTCTGTGCCTCTGCTCCAGCCATTTACTTTTTTTTTTTTTCTTTTTGTACTTTTAACCTCGTATCACACTACTTTGTCCCAGGTCACTTCATACCAGTTGCAAAGGACTCCTCGCTGTTCCTCAAACACTTCAAGCCTGCTTTAGCCGCAGGACCTTTGAACTTGCAGTACCCCCAGCCTAAAATTATCTTGGCCCCTAAAATCATCTAGAACGCAAGGCTCACTCTCTCATCTACTTCAAGTCCTCACTCAAACGTCATTCAAGTGAAGTTATTTAATGTTACTTAAAATTTCAATGTTATTTAAAAATTGCAAACTTCTCTCCCACCCTTAAAAATTCTTTACACACCAGCAAGCTCTGCTTTATTTGCTTTATAATTCTCCCCAGCACTTTCCTGTATCTAACATACTATATATTTTACTTATTTACCTTATTTATTGTCTGTCTCCTCCAAATAGAACATACACTCTAGAGATTTTTGTCTGTTTCATCTCCTGCTACAAAACTAGTCCTTAGAGCAGTACGTTTCACACAGAACTCAGTTTATTCAATACTGTAATCACTGAATGTTAAATAAAGCCTCTCCAGAAGTGTCAAGTTTTGCCAGGCCCGGGGCGCCTGGGTGGTTCAGTCGGTTAAGCATCTGCCTTCGGCTCAGGTCATGATCTCAGAGTCCTGGGATTGAGCCCAGCATCAGGCTCCCCACTCTGAGGGGGTCTGCTTCTCCCTCTGCCCTGCCCCCCTTCTACTCATGCTCTGCTCTCTCTCTCTAATAAATAAATAAAATCTTAAAAAAAAAAGTTTTGCTAGGCCCAAATCAAATCCTGGGACTAGCGTCTTAAAAAAAAAAAAATCCTTTGTCAGTATTTATATTCTATGAATAATATTCAATATTCATAAGTGTTTCTAGTCACAGTTTTATTATTTTATAATCTAAGATATTTACTTAACAATTATAGAGATGCTTACTGATTCCAAATAATTCTTCTCTCTTACTCCAGCATCACTACAAATAGAAAAAACAGTAGACTTCAGGGATACCTGGGTGGCTCAGTTGTTAAGCATCTGCCTCCGGCTCAGGTCGTGATCCCAGGGTCCTGGGATCGAGCCCAGGATTAGGCTCCCTGCTCGGCGGGAAGCCTGCTTCTCCCTCTCCCACTCCCCCTGCTTGTGTTCCTTCTCTCGCTTTGTCTCTGTCAAATAAATAAATAAAATCTTAAAAAAAAAAACAGACTTCAGCCGGAAGTCCTATGTTCAAATCCTAGCTCACCATTTACCAGTAGCATGACTCAGGCAATTTTAGCCTCCTCCAAGTCTTAGTATCTCATCAATAAGATAGCAAGGAGGGGGTGGATTAAAGCCCGGGCTGCCTTACCTATCCTATACCTAATCACAGGATTATTGCGAAAGTCAAAAATACATGAGAAAATGCTTTATAAACCATAAATTATATACAAGTGTGCGTTAAATGTCAAAAGTTTGAGAAAAACCTGAGATGGAACAGAGAAGTTCAAGGTTTGGGAGAATATATCTCACCATACCTCTCTGGAGTCAGACTGGCTCCTTGGAGTCGACTCTTCCACTTACTTACTACACCTTAAACAAGTTATTCAACCTCTCTGAGTCATTGTTTCCACATCCATAAATGGAGATAATACCAACCTTGTAGCATCCTTTTGAGGATTACAGCTTATATACAAATATATGTAATGTACCTATGGAATAAGCTTAATGAACGACATTTTTGTTATTCATCTTGGTCTTTCAAATGGACAAAAATTCAAAAACAGATATATACAAACTACACCATGGAATTAGGAAAGAAGATGATTTTGATTTGGAAATTATATGAGAAAAAAAGAAGGAAAGTGAGAAACAGCCAGAGGTAATCAAGCAATAATCTCAACAGTTTGCCTATTAAATTTGTTCTTCCTTTGTGTTGCCTTTCTCCAAGTAAAACAGCAGGATGAAATGCAAAGAAAAATCAGCACACAAAACACCGTATTAGTAACCTAAAAATGTTAATTTTATTTATTTATTTTTAAAGATTTTATTTATTTACTTGACAGAGAGAGATACAGCAAGAGAGGGAACACAAGCAAGGGGAGAGGGAGAAGCAGGCTTCCCGTGGAGCAGGGAGCCCAATGTGGGGCTCAATCCCAGGACCCCGGGATCATGACCTGAGCTGAAGGCAGATGCTTAACCGACTGAGCCACCCAGGTGCCCCTAAAAATGTTAATTTTAAAACTAAATATTATATAATCTCTTTTCTTCAAAGAACATTTTTATTAGTCAGTTTTTCAATTTCTCACACACCAGGATGTATTTTGACACTCAAAACTCAAGGCACATATCACAAAAATAAAACAATTGTGGTTTTCCAACTACAGAACTGTGATGTATTTTATTAAATGTTTAGAAATATGGCAAAATGAATGAAAACAACTCAAAAAGTAAAAGTGCAATTAAGATATAGATCATAGAAACATTTCAAGAATGCTCTTTGAAATCATTTGACTTTGATACATTTCCTCAATTCTAGGACACCAGTAATTATAAGATGTACCACCAATATAACAACCATTTTTTGGGGGAGGAGCCCCCACATTAAATACATGCTTGGATACAAATAGCTAACTTAGATATATCAATTTCAAAAACATTAAAATGTAATGTATTCTTCTGGGATGCTGAAAATGTTCTATTTCTGGATCTAAAGGGCAGGTTAGAGTATGTTAAATTTGTGAATATTTATCAAACTGTACACTTGACTTGTATACTTTTTCTGTATCTACATTTAGTTCAACAAAAAAATTTATGTAATGTACCTACTCCATACACATACAGCTATCAACTAAATGAATTCTTGATCTAAATATGAGAGGTAAAGAGAGCTTTTAAAAGAAAACATTGAAAAGTAACTTCATGACATTGATACAGGCAGAGATTTCATAAATGGAAACAAAAAAGCACTAACCAATTGATAAACAGGACTTCTTTAAGATTAAGCACTTTGATTCACCAAAACACCAAGATCCTGGAAGAGCTAGCTACAGAGTAGAATATACCTGCAATGCATATACCCAACAAGACTATAACCAAAATATGTAAAGAACTACAAATCAATATGAAAAAAGTAAACATCCTAATAGAAAAAGGGCAAAAGGCTTAACAGATACTTCACAAAACCAGAAATCCAAATGGCCAATAATATGGGGTCCCTAATATGAAAAGGTACTCAACCTCATTAGTCATCAGGAATATAAAATTAAAACTATAATGCAATACCATTACACACCAGTCCAGAATAACTAAAAATAAAAAGACTGACAATAATAAGTGCTGACAAAGATGTAGAACAACTAGAACTCTCATACACTGGTGGTAGGAGTGTAAATTTGTAAAAACCACTTTCCAAAACTTTAGCAGAATCTATTAAAAATGAACATACCATAACCATGACTTAATAATTCCACTCTAAGGTATAAAACCAATAAAAATGAATATACATGGGGGCGCCTGGGTGGCTCAGATGGTTAAGCGTCTGCCTTCAGCTCAGGTCATGATCCCAGGGTCCTGGGATCAAGCCCCACATCGGGCTCCTGGCTCAGTGGGGAGCCTGCTTCTCCCTCTGCCTCTGCCTCTCCCCCTGCTCATGCTCTCTCTCTCTCTATCTCTGTGTCTCAAATGAATAAATAAAAAATCTTTAAAAAAAAATGCATATACATGTTCCCCCCCAAAAAAGTACAAAAATGTTCATTGCAGGGGCACCTGGGCGGCTCAGTCGGTTAAGCATCTGACTCTTGATCTCAGCTCAGGTCTGGATCTCAGGGTCATGAATTCAAGCCCTGCACTGGGTTCCACGCCCACACTGAGTATGGAGCCTACATACATACATAAATATGTTCCTTTCGACAAAACAACCAAATGTCCACCAACAGTAGAATGGGTAAGCTATGGTATATTCACATAACAGAATACAGCAATGAGAAGAAACAAACTACAACACAATAAGCGTTAATCTCATAATTGTAATGTTGTGCAGAAGCAGCTCAAATTCAGATATACTTTATAATTCTATTTCATGTAGAGTTCAAAAACAGACAAAACTTTTCTACTGTTAGAATACAAGGAACACAGTAAGGGTTGGGGATTCCAGTACTGATATGTTTCTTGAGCTGCGTGCTGATTACATAAATGTGCTTATTTTGTGAAAATTCATCCAGTTGTACACTTCTCTGTATGAATGTCACACTTCTTTAAAAATCTTAGATAAAATGGGGTCCCAATTGGTGATTCAGGATTTCTAATCCTTTCCCACCAGCAACATTCTTCACCCATACTATACTCAGAGATTTAACTAGCAATGGTCCTTTATCACCGCCATTGCTCTTTAGGATTGAAACAATCAATATCTTTGTTCATATTTACTTTATGCCAAGCACTTTAACATTCATTCACTCAAATACTTATTGAATACCTACTATGTACAAAATCTGTGCTGAGTACTTAAGGCACACAAAATGAGCAAGACATTGTTCCTAGCCTCAAGGAGTTCCTAACCTTATAGAAGACCACACATACAGGGGGCCACCTGGATGGTTCAGTCAGTTAAGCATCTAACTCTTGGTTTCGGTTCAGGTCATGATCTCATGGGTCATGAGCAGGGAGTCTGCTTGAGATTCTCTCCCTCTGCCCTTCCCCTCACTCACATGCACACGGTCTCCCTCTTTCTCTCTCTAAAATAAATAAATAAATCTTAAAAAAAAAAAAAAAGACAACAACCACACATATAGATAACCAAATGAATGTACAGAGATATGCACAGAACATTATGAAGTACAAAGGAACAGTGAAAACAGCCTGGGAGAGGTCAGTCATCAGGACAGCCTTCGTGGAGGTATGAACACCTGAGTCTTTAAAAGAGTAGGAATTGGGGCGCCTGGGTGGCTCAGTTGGTTGGGCGACTGCCTTCGGCTCAGGTCATGATCCTGGAGTCCCGGGATCGAGTCCCACATTGGGCTCCCTGCTCAGCAGGGAGTCTGCTTCTCCCTCTGACCCTCCTCCCTCTCATGCTGTCTCTCATTCTCTCTCGCAAATAAATAAAATCTTTTAAAAAAATAAATAAATAAAAAATTTAAAAAATAAATAAATAAAAGAGTAGGAATTATCCAGGCAAAGTGCATTTCAACAGAGCAAACAGCTTGAGTAAAAGCACAGTGTATTTAAAGAAACAATTGCAGCGGCTACATGGTAAAAACAAGGACTGGGATGGGGTAAAAAGGAGTTGGCCAAAGAGATAGGAGGATGCCAAGTCATGAAGAAACTCAGACCTTTTCCAAGGCAAGATGGATCAGTGAGATTTATGCAAAGGAATTATGTGGTCAGACAGATTATTCAGGGAGCGATGTAGAGGATGAACTGAAGGAGGATAAGGCTGGCAGAAAGAAGGCTGGTTAGGAGGCAGTTATAACTATCTTCACAGAAGACAGTAAGAGCCTGAAATGAAATAAAAGCTATAATAAATATAGAGAAAATACAGAGTACAGGTACATTATGCTGCTCGTCTAGAGATCACACTTTGAAAATCACTAACCTATGCTAGAGGTCAGCATATTTTTCTGTAAAGGGCCAAATAACAAATATTTTAGGCTTTATGGGCCACAGGCAGTTTCTACTGCACTTCTTGGTTTATGCTTGTTTTTTAAACCCTTTGAAAATTAAAAACCGTTCTTAGCTAGTAGACTTGACCAAGATAAAGGCCGCAGGCTGGATCTGGGCTGTGGGCATAGTTTGCTGATCCCTGCTATACACAGGTAAAGAAGTGAGGATTAACCTTCCTAGGAGATTAAAATGCTACTCCCATATTAGTTCCATACTCAGAAACTTCTCCCTTGGTCCTGACTGCCTACTGAATAAGTCAAATCACTACGATGCATAGCACTCATAGGCATCCATACTCTCTAGCACCAACCTACTACTCCAGGCTCAAGAACTATACCCCAGTCTGAACCTTCCATTCTTATTAAACTGACCTACTTACATTATTTGCCTCTGTATGTTGTGGTGTTCCCCAATGTTCTTTTCTCCTCTCTAACCTACCTAAATACCATTCCTTGAAAGCACAATTCAAATCCTACCCTGAAGTGATTCCATAATCCTCAGAACTCCTAAAAACACTATCTCAATTTATCCAAAATTTATTTGCTGTCTTATGACTTATTTCAAATAAACTGTAAATTCTTTGAAAACAGAGAATAATTTATACTTCTATCAAAAGATCTAGCATATAACAAGAGATAAATAAACGTGAAGACCTACATGTGTATATATGTAACATATATACTTACACACACACACACTTTTTTTTTTCCTGAGCTAGCTATGTAACTGAAGCAAATGTGATTTCACCCTTACTTATAACAGTAACCAAATACTTTAATTCTATGCACATGATCTGAATGCTGTAGGAAGGATAGAATGACAATTCACAATCACATCTGTCTCTCCTATTACTCAAGTTTTTAGGGCTAGTTCACTAGGGGAAACAATAACACAAGTAAAATTTTTCCAGTGGTCAATGTTATCAACGTAGGTACACTGGAATAATGTTAAATAAGTTACTAGACCAAGTCAAAGTTTACTTACCTATTTTTACTTCACTTATTTTTAAAATACAAAATAACCTTTTACAACTACATTGCTTTAAATTCACCCTTTATTATTACTTAAGTTTAAAATCACACATATAGACACACACACACACACGCCACACTTGCTTTGAATTTTTTTTAACAATAACATTCTCTATAACAATTCACATTATCAAAATGGCATTATTGATTTCATTGAGAATTTAGGGAAATAAGACTGCATTTCAAATTTTTAAGAAAATAGTCCATTTTAGGAATTGTTGAATCACTATACTGTACACCTGAAACTAATAAAACACTGTAAAAAAAAAAAAAAACTGTGCTTACACCAAAAAAAAAGAAAAAGAAAATAGTTCATTTTCATTCACTACTAATAAATAGCTGTAATCAGAGGATGTTTTGAGCTGAATTAAAGGTTTCTTCTTATAATTGAGAACATTACTGAAGACGTCTTTTCAAGTCCAAAGTGTGAACCATGTCTTATTTTACTACCCTAAGAATATTCAAGAATCTATAAAAATTCCTCCAGAATCATTTGCCCAAATTTCAAGGCAAACTACATAAAAAAGTATAAAACACTTCTAGAAAGATATAGAAAACAAAACTAAAAGAAATAAATCAAAAGATGGCCATGAAAGTGAAAACTGAGACTTTCTAACCCTTCAAAACACATTGAAGGAAGCAGCTTAGTGACTTGTAACCCAGAAAAGACAACTATGCATTGATAAATTGAATATTAATAATGCACTTAATGGAGGACAAGCCCAGGAGCCAGGGACTCCCATTTCTCAATTCCTGTTCTGCCACTGGCTAGTACAGAGTCTTGGGCACATCCCCATATGTTGAACAAGAAAAGCTTAACTGACATTCTCAGGCTGTGGGAATTGATTAAATGTTTATGAAGTACTTTAGGACCATGAAGGAAAGCCAAATATCATTTGCTTAGTACAAAACGACAGCTACCTGTTAGGCTTGCAAATCCAATCATTATGATTCTTTTGTGTCTTCTTAACATAGCACATCTTCAGTAAGTCAGGAAGGTGCATGTATTTATGAGCCCGTTTAGCAACTTCAGAGAAATGAATTTTCTTCCAAATCTTTGTCGTCTCACAAACCATGTCACTACCCAACCCAACTATTTGCAAAAGGAAACATGATGCGATCCACATTAAAGTTAGGTCCAGTTATTGATAAGCCAATACCAAATGACTGAAAACTATTAGGAATCACAGAACTCTCTTCGTTAACTTACCAGAAATGTGACTCCTGAAAGTAATCCCAGAAAACAGTCGTCCTAACAAAACGTTTATTAAAGGGAAAGTCCCTAGGCTTTCTTACATAAAGAGCTCTAAAATGTTTGTAGACAGTGTCGACAGAAGACTAAATTCGCTCAGACCCTAATCTAATTCGTTAGGTAGTTCCAGCACCTGCTTGGTGTTGAGCGACTAGAGACTGGTGAGGCTGCCGAGCAAAAGTGCTGATGCCATCTCCAGCTGCCCCTTTCCGTGAATGACAGTAACAATGAAAACACTGACAAAAGAGCTGGGAGGCCACCCCAAGCCACTGCTTGGCAATACTTCTACCCTACCCCCAGCATACAGGAGCTGCAAATCCCAGAAAAGGCCCTCCTGCAACAGACCGCACGGGCGGAGACCTTCTCTCTAGTCTGGCAACGGGAAAAAGTACTACCCCGCACTCCTTTCCAGACCGCTGAGCACCTTAAAGGTGAGGGGGACGCTGCCTCTTTCTAAACTGCCAGCGAAGAGGGAGAAGACTTCCCCGCAGGAGACGGGTGAGCAGAATCGGCCGTGCCCACTGCCAGACCGAGAAGTGCCCGGGTCGCGGCGCCTCTCGGACCGCCGGCCGCGAGCAACCGCGAGCCCTGGAACGCGCGTCCCTCCCTCGGCTCCGGGTGGGGGAAGCGGGGCTCGGGCGCCGGGCAAGCCGTCCTCCCGGGGGTGGCAGCGCTCGGCCGCCCGCTTCCCGGGAGCCGGAGGAGGCGACAAGTAGGCTCGGGTCCGGGAGCACCGGGAGCACATTCCTGCCTCGAGCCCGGTCCCGGGGGAGGGCGCATGCTGCCAAGGCGGCGACTCCCCGTCTCGCCCAACTCCGCGGTGAGCGAGAGGGCGGCCGGCCCCGGGCTGCCCGGCGGGACGCCACCCGGGTGGGGGAGGCGGCGAGGCCGGCCTCCGGGCCGCTCCCTCCCCACGCGGTCCGCGGCAGGCGGCCGTCCGCGCCCTCGTCCCTCCCGCCGCCGCGCGGCGCCGGGCCGCGGACCTCGGCCGGCCGGGCGCGGGGCCAGGCGGCGGCGGCGGGCTGACGGGCCGGCCGGCCTGGGGCCCTACCTGAGGCTGTGTACCAGCTCCCGGCGTGACTGGCTTCCCGGCAGACCACTCGGTTGGACATCTTGGTGCCTGTGCCGCCTATGGTGCACGAGGATGAATGAGGAGGCGGCGGCGGCGGCGGCAGGAGCGGCTCCGCGAGGGGACGAGACACCGCGGGCCCAGCCCAGGAGGAGGCGGCGGCGGGGAGGGGACCAGCCCGGCCCAGGAGGAGGAGGAGGAGGAGGAGGAGGCGGCGGCCCAGGAGGAGGAGATGGCAGCCGGGGCGGTGGCGGCGGCAGCGACAATCACCACAAACTCCGGCCACCGCCGGAAGATGGGGCCCGCGGCGGCTGCACCGAAGCCCGGAAAGCCCTGGCCCCGGCCCCCGGACTCGCCGCTGCTCCCCAGCCGCGGCTGGTTCCGCCGAGCCGCCCCCACGGCCCCCTCCCCTCCGGGCTGGCCTCCCCGAGCCACCGCCGGTGACCCCACCCCCGTGACTCCGCGCCCGCCCCTCCCCCCACCCCCCGCGGGACTCCCCGCACCCACCCCCGCCCCCAGCAGGGCCCTCCCGCCCGCCCGGCCGCCGGCCCGCGGCCCCGCCCCGCCCGCTCCTCCTCCAGCCGCGCGGCGAGGTTAACGGCGGAAACCGGGCAGGCCAGACGGCATCTGGGGTCAGGCGGCCCCGCGAGGAGGCAGCGGCGGCTGCAGCTCCGCTCACACAAAAGCCCAGGGCCGGGGCCTGAACCGGGGAAGGCAGACCCGGGGAAGAGCCAGCGCTTCCTTACTCGCCACTCTAACGGGTCCTGCCCACTGAGCATGCCCAGCAGCCGCTGCCAGGCCCGCCGAGGAATCTCAACGTGCACGCTCCGCTCTCCGGGGTTTAGCGGCAGCAGAGGCTGGGGGGGAGGGGGGAGCGGCGGGGGGGGGAGCAGGACGCAGCCGCAGGGCAAGCCCCCTCCCCCAGCCAACTTCCTTAAATGAAGAGCTCCGAGGGCACGCCGATGCGGCTTTCCGCGAGGACAGTCCGGCTTGTCCTCCCCGACCTCCTCATACACGCGAATCTTTGGTGGATTCACACCCCCAAGGTTTCACTCCTAGGGATGCAAGCCTGTGGCCACGTTGGGAAGTTCATTTGTAGAAACAGGCACACGATCGTGTGCCTGTGGTCCCCGCAAATGCTAGTTTTTGCTTCACTGGGCCACCTTTACCACCTAATCTTGGCTCTGACACTGTAAACATTGATCTTGCTTCATTTTATACGGATGTAGGTGCATTGTCTTAACTCCCTAATTAGATTCAAGTGTGATACAGCTAGCCTGTAATTCTCATCTATGAAGAGGGGATAATATATTCAAGGGGTGTCCCTAGGATTACAAGAGTTAATAAATGTAGAGCCTGACAGAGTATGCATACAACAAACATTATTTCCAACCCTTCCTTCTCTTATAAACCCCAGTATTTCACATAAGTGTCAGGAACAAAGAATTCCTTTAAAATTAGAGAAGAACCACAGGAAAGTAGGATATCTTGGACCCCGGAGGAAGTGTTGTTATGAAGTAGACCATTCCAAAACTGGACAGAAAGAGAAACTTGCATGTCTTCAATGAAAGATTTAGGGTTAAAACCATAAAATTGTTATATCTGAATTTCATACTAAACATCGTTGGTAGAGTTCAAAGCAGATATCTATCTGGCTGCCTAATACTCAAGTTTCCCTAGTGCCATATATATATTTTTTTAATTTACTATCCTGTTCCCACCCCTCCTCCAATTTTTTCAACGTTAAGCCCCAAGGATCTTGTGTGAGATCTCCGGCCTAAAAGCCTGGTCAATTACTGGAATATTACTGGCTTTCACAACTTTTTCTACAGTTATTAGATTAAATATCCACTGACATGTATTTCTTTACTCAAATTTTAACCCTCTCACTTCACCACTAACCTGCCGAAATATTACATATTATGCAGGAAAAAAAAAAAAAGAGATGTGCCAAATAGTCGTTTTAAAGATAACAGAAAGGCGGGTTGCAGCTAATTCCACAGGACTCTTCCTAGAGCCCCAAAAATCAGTGGTAAATGATGGCATGGTAAACTGGTAAACTTTTCATCATAAATTTCAAGAAAAGGAAAACTGTTGATATGGTTGATGTGGCATTGATAAGCAGTGATAGCTTTTGAAGTTAATGATTCCTGATTCTGTTTCTATACCCAAAAAAAGGATGGAAGGAACACTGAATACAATGAACTTCATACTTCAGGCTGGTCAAATTAGAAGATCAGATTTGAGTCATGGCTCTGTCCCTCACCAGCGGTGATCATGGGCATCTAGTAATGTAACCTTTTCAAGCCTCAGTCTTCTCATCTGTCAAATGCAAAGAGCAGTAATATCTAACTCACAGGCTTGCTGTAAGAATCATTAAGTAAAGTGAAAATATTCTGAAAACAATTTATAAGCTGTTCTTTGTTTCTTCTTATCATTATCCTCTGCTCCTAGCAACAATCCTAGGACTCATTCCAAACTAGTAACCTAATTTAAATTTAAGCTTCCTCCCTATGAAAATGCTCTGTTGGTGGCTTCTTTCCCCAAAGGATTTTTCTTACTGGTCAAATTCAGCAAAGACCACAATGCCAAGAAAAGTGAAAGGTGTTGCTGTTGTTGTTTTAAGATTTTATTTATTTATTTGACAGAGACACAGTGAGAGAGGGAACACAAGCAGGGGGAGTGGGAGAGGGAGAAGCAAGCCTCCCGCGGAGCAGGGAGCCAGATGCAGGGCTCCATCCCAGGACCCTGGGATCATTACCTGAGCCAAAGGCAGATGCTTAATGACTGAGCCACCCAGGCGCCCCAAAAAGTGAAAGGTTAAAAAACTTTCTATTATCTCTAGAATGCTCTCAATATATCCCATCATTATTCCTTCTGTCCATCTTTTTTTAGCTACCTTATTCAAGGATAGACTCTTGAAAGAAATATGTTGAAACTATTCACTTACCTCCCCTAAATTAATGGAGACCCATATAATGCAAAATACTCATTTCATATCCCAGGAGAAGCCTGTTTGGCAATATGTACAATTCCCATGTATTAACAATTTCCATTATATCCACTGGGGATTTGAGTTTGACACTCCATAAACATCAGTCATAGCAAAAGGTAAGGAGGAATTCCTCACTAATAAGAGAGTCCCTATAAAGCAGACTTTAATAAATAAAGCACCACTAGTCCCAGAAACCAACATATGTTCTGAAAAAGCATGTCCTATATTCACTGCATCAGTCTATATTAGCAAACAACTAGCACAACCACAATATCCATCAATATGAGACTTGTTACATATGCACCCATTAAAAAGAATAAGCTCTCTATACTGATATAGAGCTAAAAGAAAAAAAGGCAGATTGCAGAACAATGTGTAAAGAATGCTACCATTCGTGTAAAAATGAATACTTTAAAAATGTATTCTCATACACTTGCATATACACAGAATACTTCTAGAAGAAAACACAATAAACTGGTAACAGTACTTGTTTAGGTGGCTGAAGTGCAAGGATGGACAAAAGATTTAAAGTTTTGTGTATCTTTGGAATTTTGTGCCATACACATATAGTACCGACACACACACACAAAATACATCTTTAGGCTTGATTTTTGGAATCCACATGGCAATATTAAATTGACCATTTTTATAATTTACTTATCCACAGCGGACAGTTTGAGGAGTCCACTAATAACTAAAAGCCCTATATCCAAAAAATATTTTAGAATAAAACCACAGAATTTTGAAAAAATCAAAGTTGAGAGACGAGTTTAGCATAAAGATGCTCTTTTGATTTCAATTAAAACTGGTACTTTAAGAAAGACCAATACCATTATGATTTCACTTACATGTAGAATCTAAAAAACAAAAATGAATAAACAAAAAAGCAGAAACAGAAGTTTCTTCCAGAAACTGGAAGATTACAGTTATGGAATGAGTAAGTCACAGGGATGAGAGGTACAGTATAGGGAATACAGTCAATGGTCTTGTAATAGCGTTGTATGGTGACAGACGGTAGCTACACTTGTGAGCACGGCATAACTTACAGAGTTATTGAATCACTATGTTGTAAACCTGAAACTAATGTAACATTGTGTGTGTCAACTGTACTTCAATTTAAAATAAATAAATAAATAAATAAAAAGCTAGGGGCGCCTGGGTGGCTGAGATGGTTAAGCGTCTGCCTTCGGCTCAGGTCATGATCTCACTGTTCTGGGATCGAGCCCCATGTCAGGCTCCCAGCTCACTGGGGAGTCTGCTTCTCCCTCTCCCTCTGCCTCTCCTGCTTGTGCTCTCTCTCTCTCTCTCTCATGCTCTCTCTCAAATAAATAAAATCTTAAAAAAAAAAAAACTAGTACTCTAATCTAGTGTCAAGTTTGCCCTCCCATTATAAGCCAAACTTAATAAGTAATATTTATTAAACACTTAACTATGTACCTGACACTGAGCTAAGTACATATTTAGTGATTCTTAAGATAAAAATTTGCTCACTTCCAATTTTTTTGAATAAATTTTATAAAACTTTTTTCATATTTATTGTTAGTATTATTTAGAATCCCCAGAAATGAAATAGCAGAGTTAAAAGATTTTTAAGTTGGGCACCTGGGTGGCTCAGTTGGTTAAGCGGCTGCCTTCTCAGGTCATGACCCCAGGGTCCTGGGATTGAGCCCCGCATTGGGCTCCCTGCTCAGCAGGGAGTCTGCTTCTCCCTCTCCCACTCCCCCTGCTTGTGTTCCCTCTCTCGCTCTCTCTCTGTCAAATAAATCAATAAAAAATCTTTAAAAAAAAAAAAAGATTTTTAAGTTTTTTTAAAAGGCTGATAAGAGGTTTTTTTTTTAAAGAAAATTCTTTTTTTTTTAATGTTTTATTTATTTATTCATGAGAGTCAGAGAGAGACAGAGAAAGAGAGAGGCAGAGGCAGAGGGAGAAGCAGGCTCCCCGCCTAGCAGGGAGCCCGATGCGGGACTCGATCCCAGGACCCTGGGATCATGACCTGAGCTGAAGGCAGAAGCTTAACCATCTGAGCCACCCAGGCACCCCTAAAGAAAATTCTTATTCATTACTGCCTGGCCCTTTTATATCTGGTGACCTATTTTCCACTATTATATTACTTTCCTACTTTCCTAATTTAAATGTAGAGATTTTTAAATAAATAGATTCTCAGTGATAGCCATTTACAGCTTTCAACTTCGTCCCTCATTTCTAGTTTGATGATATGTATCAGGCCTCCAATTTGTTAATGCCTTTTTGGAATCCAGTCCAGAAAAATATCTGGCTATAATATGTTATGCTATCCCTACCACCATTCTATGTTTCTAACAGGAAGTTATCAATCTTAAAATCCCACTATACCTTCTCCTAAATAAAATTTAAGCAAAGGTTCAATATTCTTCCCATAGGATCATCAGAATTAAGTAGACAATGTTGTCATTCTATCCAAACCATTTTTCCTTTTTTCAATTCAAGGTCTCTATTTCCTCTACTTATCTATGCCTCACTTGCTCTACTGGTCCTCCCACTAACCTACCTACCAATGTAATTCAAGAATTCACTCTATAACATATAGGACTTTCTACTCTATTTCTGTATTTGTTTACAAAACAATAACCTATCCATTAAGCATTCAAAGGGTAGGAATGGTTTCTATAATACAATTGCCAGCTACATGTAAAATACCTCATCAAAGTATAGAGAAATTTGCTTAACTGGTTTCTATTTCACCAGCTTACCAGAGTAAGTGATGTTCTCCCGTCCCAGGGTATAATAAAGTTGAACTCGTAAGCTTACAGACTACACTCTTTAGGAAACTCTCACATGATTGCAGACTCCTCCCCAGGTTTGTGTGCATAACTAACAAAGGTCAATAGTGTTCTCCAGCTTACTTAGGCCAGTTGCACTAGGTACTATCATTACATAATTTAATTAAATATTACATAAACCAATGAAATACAAACACATAATGCAAAAGGGATACACAAATTAGGTGGAATGCTTTGGAAAGATTAAGTAAAAACTGTCAAATTAGAGGCAGGTAAGATAACTGAAGGCTGGAGAACAAAATCATGAAAAAAGCATAGGATTCTACAAATTACTGCTTAAATGTCTAAAAGCATATTCTACTCTCAAAAAAACTTGAGACTGAAATGTGCAAACCATACATCACAGGAGTGGTTTGAGGAAGAAAAATGATACAGAATTCCAATCAGAGAACCCAATCCCAGAGAAAAGATTGGAACAGAAATATTAACAAGTTAATACAGATTAACATGTTTAAGTTTTAAAAAAACCATTCAGTGTCATTTATGATTTCCTACCATGGCTCACTTTTTCATCAACCAACTAGATAAAAGGGCTTCTACTATACACACAAGAGAGCAGACTGACTTTCCCCCAAAGAAAAATTTTAAGCACACCTGAAAGCATTAGAGCAGAGGGTAATATAGCATTAAGGAAAAGTAATAGAGCGTTATGCTGGCTTTGAATCCCTGCCCCAAAGTTATTTCCCCTATAACCTTGAGCAACGTAACAAAATCTCACTTTTCTCATCTAAAAATGAGGTATTAAAATTAAACGTACCTCACAGGGCTTTGAGGATTATACAATTCATGTATTTAGCATGGTGCCTAGCACATGATAAGTGTTCGGTTAAGTAGCATGTGTACTGCCAGCAAAAGATACGCCTATTCTCAGCTGTTACTTTAAAAAGTATCAATTTCAAGATTGAGTAATTTAAGCCCCAACTCAAAGACAATTCAATAGAACACTAGAAGTAATATAGCACTAGGCAGAGTACTACATTACTTCTAAGTGGTCTTAAGCAGAGGGGTCTATTGGAATGCCTTAAAGAGTTTTTGTCAAATTTAGAAGCCAGGCTCTATCACAATTTAATCAGGCTCTCCAGGGCTCTTTATATATGAAATATATATGAAAAGTTCCCCAAGTGGCTCTGATGTGAATCACGGATGAAGAACTGCTGTAAGATGATAAACTATTGATGCTTTAATAAAAAATTACCCAATTAGTACTTAATCAAACGTTAAAATATCACAAAAAAGACTTGGGCAGATTAATGTAGGAGTTAGCCAAATAACCAAAATGTATCTGATGGAATTAGTATTTGTGGAAACTACTTTATAAGCAAGAGATCCCAATCTTTGCAGGTTTTTCCTATGCAAATTATATAGATCTGCAATTTTAAATCAAAACCATGTCCCCTCCCCACATGCATCACTCCTACTGAAATAAGCTTTTCCTGTATTAAAGGAACTATAAGACATACCTCATCAGCATACCTCATACCTCAACTTTGCCTTCACATGTTTAGCTTGGACACACATCTTTAATGTGTCTTTTTTTTTTTTTTTTAAGATTTTATTTATTTGACAGAGACACAGCGAGAGAGGGAACACAAGCAGGGGGAGTGGGAGAGGGAGAAGCAGGCCCCCTGCGGAGCAGGGAGCCTGACGCGGGGCTCAATCCCAGGACCCTGGGACCATGACCTGAGCCGAAGGCAGATGCTCAAGGACTGAGCCACCCAGTCGCCCCAGGGTTTCTTTCTTTTTTTTTAAGTAAACTCTATGCCCAATGTGGCGCTCAAACTCATGATCCTGAGACCAAGAGTTGCCTGCTACCAACTGAGCCAGCCAGGTACCCCCAAAACAGGGTTTCTCCAACCTTAGCACTGACTGATATTTTGAACTGGATAATTCTTGTGAATGGGTGGGGCATGCAGGTTGTCCTGTGTATTCTAAAATATTTAGCAGCATTCCTGGACATTACCCACTAGATGCCAGTAGAACTCCACCTTACTACAGTAGTGACACCCAAAATGTTTCTAGACACTGCCAAATGTCCTCTGGAGTGAGAGGGCAAAGTCATTCCCCACCGAGAACCGTTTCTCTTAATATGCTTCCTGCCTGGCTTTCTTCAGACAGTTTTCTTTTTTCTGAGCTAATGAGTTATCTTAATTTTTTCATACAGGACAAAGTGAGCAGACCCCCAAAAAAGGACTGGCTGATGTTTTTTATTGCCAAAAGAAGCAAGGATGTGAACTCGCACAAGTACTTCTCACATAGCTATCAGCAACAGATTCAGAACTGGGTTTGAATGCCATTCAAGCACTTACCAGCAGTGTGGTCTTGAACAAGTCACTTAACCTCTCCAAATGTTTCCTCATCTGCAAAATGGGAATAACAATATCTACTTTGTAGAGTTGCTATATTAAAGATAATTTAAGTAAAATAGTACTTATGCCTGATACATAGAATTGCAATAAAAGACAGCTATTATATTACTACCATAAAGGTTTATAGCAATGAAGGATATTGCACACCCTCCACAATGCTTATATCAATACTCCAACTTCATTGTTCATTAGTCACCTGTGATGTTAAAAACTGAAAATGCCCAGATCCCACCCTCCAAGAGGTCCAAGAAAAACTGGCTGAGATTTTTTTTTAGGTTGAACTTGACTCTGATGTATATTCATGCTGTTGTAAAATTCTGCAGCATTCTAAGACCCAAGAAAGAAGCAATTCATGAAAATAACTGAACCATATAAAATATTTGTCATATAAAACAAAAACTACTTTCAAATAATGACGTTTAACAGTTTATTTTGAAGGTCATTTTAAAAACAAAGTTAAAGACAATCTGAGAAAAAATTGCACAGAATACACTCATTAAATAAGTATGGTGATTAAATCAAAATAAGGGATATATGTTTTCTTCTGTAATTCCGGAAATAAGTTCTGTTGTCCTGAAGGTTCTTATACTTCCAAAAAGGGGGGAAAATCATGGCAATTAAAGCTGCCTCTTAATCATGTAAATCTACAGGTAGAAACCAAATTTTTCTGTTCTTCCCAATAAGTCAGTTTCGATCTTCAAACTGTGCCTTGTTTTTTAAAAGATATGATGCTAGAAATTCAATGGGATTTGGTGGTCTGTAAGGGAAAAGAAATCCAAAATTTAGAAATTTATATTCTAAGTGTATTAACTTAAATGTATTGTTCCATAACAGAAACACATCTTTTTCAGATTAATTTTCATTTTATACTCAAAGGCCATTTGTGGTAAATACGGTTAAGTAAAACAGGCAAGTAGGTTAGTCAACAACATAGTTAAAAGAGACTGAAAGTTTTGTATGGCTTAAATCTGGTTATAAACACAATTCTAAAACACAAGTTTCAAAAATGTAATTTTTGACAATGGGATGACGATTACCCAGGGGGGATAATGACTTAAAGGGGTCATGAGGGAGAATTCTGGAGTATTCTGACAGTATTCATTTCTTGATCTGAGTGCAAGTTATGTGGATATGTCTAGATTCTGAAAATTCATCAAACCATACACCTACGATACGCACAATTTTTCCGCAGGTATTACCCTTCAATAAGAGTACAAAAACAATATGGGAAAATGGCTGTAGCATCACTGAGACAAGTGGATCAACACCCGAAAAACTAATCAAAGGATTCAATATTCATTTGGACAAGTACTGGTATGTTTCTTTTTAAAAAGGCACCTCTAGGGATGCCTGGGTAGCTCGGTCGGTTAAGCGTCTGCCTTTGGCTCAGGTCATGATCCCAGGGTACTGGGATCAAGTCCCACACTGGGCTCCTTGCTCAGCAGGGAGCCTGCTTCTCCCTCTGCCTGCCGCTCCCCCTGCTTGTGCCCTGTCTCTCTTTCTCTCTCTGACAAGTAAATAAAATCTTTAAAAAAAAAAAAGAAAGAAAAGGCACCTCTATTTTACTTCAAATACTTAAATCACTAATAGTTCTAATACTGCTACCACACAGTGCAACTGAGAAGTTAAACATATTTTAAAATCAAGAGGTAGTAAGGGCATCTGGGTGGCTCATTCGGTTAAGCATTAGCCTTTGGCTCAGGTCATGATCCCAGGGTCCTGGGTCTCTGGTCAAGAGAAGCCTGCTTCTCCCTCTCCCTCTGCCTACTGCTCTGCCTACTTGTGCTTTCTCTCTCTCTCTCTAGCTCTGTCAAATAAATAAATAAGATCTTTAAAAAAAAAAATTAAGTGGTGGGAGAATGAGGAACTGGAGGAAGGTGGTCAAAAGGAACACACTTCCAGTTCCAAGACGAGTAAGCACCAGGGCTATGATGTACGCTACAATGACCACAGCTAACACTGCTGTGTGACAGACAGCAAAGTTGTTGAGGGAAGGACCTAAGAGTTCTCATCACAAGGAGAATTTCTTTTTATTTCTTTTTTCCTTTTTATTGCATCTGTGTAAGACGATGGATGTTAACTAAACCCACTGTGGTTATCATTTCACAATATATGTAAATCAAACCACTATGCTATATGCTTTAGGCTTATACAGTGATATATGTCAATTATTTCTCAATAAAACTAGGAAAAATGTTAACAAAAGATATAGTCATATTTATCACTTTTCCATAAATTATTCTTGCTGAGAAAACAAGTTGAAAGATGAAAAGTTGGGGGAATCAGCTATTTAAAATCCTACTATGAAAAGGCATATTTAGGGGCGCCTGGGTGGCTCAGTCATTGAGTGTCTGCCTTCGGCTCGGGTCGTGGTCCCAGGGTCCTGGGATCGAGCCCCACATCTGGCTCCCTGCTCGGCGGGAGGCCTGCTTCTCCCCCTCCCTCTCCCCCCCGCTTGTGTTCCCTTTCTCGCTGTCTCTCTCTCTGTTGAAAAATAAATAAAATCTAGAAAAAAAAAAAAAAGAAAGAAAAGGCATATTTAGAATTAATTTACAATGATCTCAAAACATTCCCTTAGCATTTTAAACAGTCTTTTGAACTGCCTAGACATAAACAATTTTTCACATAATATTTATGATTCATTTCATGAATAATTTTGCCAGAATTCCTTACTTAAAAAGTGTATTTACTAACAGCATGTTACTTTAAAACTCCAAATTTTTCCTTCCAGCATTTAAAGCAATATTCATAATTCCCCTGTATCGACCTTCTGTAGATAAAGAACAAAAAAATATATAAAAGATGCCCATATTTTAATTGACAGTATTAGAGCCAAGACATATCCTGCAGTCATAAACAAATTCTATTTTATACACATAACCAATATTTTTCTTATTGGATTTGCTTGTACAAAAAAACTTAGGTAGAATCATAAGGAAAAAACATGTACAGAAAAAAACTGTAATGTTGCTAACAAAGAAATACAAATCAAAAGAGCTTGGCAAGAAAAGTTTATAATAATACTCATGCTGTTGATGTTATGATAGTGGAAGAAATTTAAGGATAAACTTTTGGACAGAAAAGTGTTTTTATGTGTCAAACACTGTAATAGTCATGTTCCTCAAACTAGCAAATCAACTCTTGGAAATTTATCCTAAGAAAGTAATTAAAGGGGTGCCTGGGTGGCTCAGGTCGTTAGGCATCTGCCTTCGGCTCAGGTCATGATCCCAGGGTCCTGGGATTGAGCCCTGCATCGGGCTCCCTGCTCAGCGGGGAGCCTGCTTCTCCCTCTCCCACTCCCCCTGCAGTGTTCCCTCTCTCGCTGTCTCTGTCAAATTAATAAATAAAATCTTAAAAAAAGTAATTAAACAAAGTCAAAAGAGGCATGAAAACATATAAATTGCCTGCTAACCTAGATTAACAAAGGAAATTGGACCTAGGAGTTCAACAACGAGAAAATGGCTAAATTAATTGTGGTATTGTTATAATCAAATTATAATCACAAAGGCTATGCAGAGATATGGAAAAAGTTTTATGTTATAATATTAAGTACAAAGGACATATAAAATTACATGTATACCATGATTACAAAGCTTTACAAATATGCAGATGATCTAACACTAGAAGAGAGAAATGAAAGTGTCTGAATGGATGATATTATGGTTGACTTACTTTTTTTTAACTCTAATATCCATAAATTTCTTATATTTTATAAATAACACAACTAATGATATTCCTTTTTTTCTCTTTTTTTTAAACTAGTGATATTTCAATTAGGGAAGTCTTTATTTAGCTTTCTCTGGTAACTCCATTTGCAGACACTATTATCTTACCTTTCTTTTGCAAGCACAGCAAGTCCCTGTAATAAAATAGGCACAACTGTCTGATCCAGGTAGGCACGAGTTGGCAAAGACTGGAGATCCACTTTCTGTTTTGATGACTTTTCTGCATTCATCTTCTCATTGTCTACTATCCTCTAGTAGATTCAAAAAACATGCATGTATATTACAAATAACTAGATTATTTTGAGTGGTAAACAAAAATTAATGGAAGTATGACACTAATAGAAAAGACAAATCAATGACTAGAGAGCTGATATTGAACAGCAAATCTCTCTGCCAAAATAAAATCAGACCAGTCTCTAAATTCCATTTAAACTTTTTCTCTCTGAAGGCAACATAGTATCTCATTCTTTTATTTACTTATTTTAATTAAGTTGGCTCCACACCCAATGTGGGGCTTGAACTCAGGAGCCTGAGATCAAGCACTACATATTCTACCAACTGAATAAGCCACACACCCCAGTATCTCCTGATCCTACTCTTTCTCCCTTTCTTTTTGCCTGTTTAGGAGTAAATACAAGTGCTTTCTCTTTTTTTCATAAGAATACCTTCTTACACTATGCTTCAAAAATCTGGACAGGACACTAAGTAGCACTGAACCACACTGAGAAAGCTAGACCTGTTTCAATTTTTTCATCACAGTATCAAGGACAAAGACTCACTTTGGTACTAATAGGTCTGTAACACTTCTGTAACATTTGCTAAACTCTCTTCTTAACAGAGAGCAGGCTTCAGGCTCAGAGCTTTCCAATGGCAACAGAATATAGCTAAAATTTTTTACCACCATTTTATATTCACTGTTTTCATTTTTATGGTTATCCTCTATCAAAATTAGAATGCTTTTCCCTTTGTTTCTTTTTTAAAGAAATGCATTCGTGATTTTTAAAAGTGAACAGAATCAAGAAAAAATATTAAGTAAACGAAGGCCAAAAAATGGGGGAATTACTAATATGGAAAAGATCATTAATGTGATATTTAAATGATGTTTAAGAAACAACTTATACTTTCTACTCCTAAGAACCCCCAAATTTTAGGTCTTTGACATATATTCATCTAACATTCAGAGCATCAAACACTGCTTTACTGAAAAACTTTGCATTCTTTTACAAATCAACCATTTTTTTTAAAGATTTTATTTATTTATTTGAGACAGAGAGAATGAGAGAGAGAGAGAGAGCACATGAGAGGGGGGAGGGTCAGAGGGAGAAGCAGGCTCCCTGCCGAGCAGAGAGCCCGATGCGGGACTCGATCCAGGGACTCCAGGATCATGACCTGAGCCGAAGGCAGCTGCTTAACCAACTGAGCCACCCATGCGCCCACAAATCAACCATTCTAGAAACTTAGAAATAAGTGCCTATCTAAAAGGCAAAACATTATTAAGAACATTTTCATTTAAATGAACTTTTGGGGGCGCCTGGGTGGCTCAGCCGGCTAAGTGACTAAGCATCTGCCTTCGGCTCAGGTCATGGTCCTACGGTCCTGGGATTGAGCCCCACATCAGGCTCCCCGCTCAACGGGGAGTCTGCTTCTCCTTCTCTCTGTAACCCTCCCCTTGCTTGTGCTCCCTCACTCTCTCTCAAATGAATAAATTTTTAAAAATAAAATAAAATAAATGAACTTTCAGGGCACCTGGCTCGTTCAGCTGGTGGAGCGTGCAACTCTTGATCTAGGGGTTGTGGGTTCGAGCCCCACATTGGGTGAAGAGATTACTTAAAAATAAAATCACTAAAAAAACCTGAACTTTAACTTCAATCACACTCAAACTGGATATAAATGAGTCAACAACAACAAACAAACATCCGCTAGACTTAATTTTTTAGACAATTTTATTTATAAAAAGTGATAAAAAAAACTTTAATCATATATCTAAAATGTGTATATATATATACCATGGTTTCCAAAGATAGTTCCCACAACTATGTCTGCCAACTACTCTAAGTTCGCTCATTTTCCATCTTATTTTGAGACAAGACAATAATGCTCTATACTTAACTAATGGTAAAATAGTTACTTACTTGCTCATGGATTAACAAATTTATTGCTCCTTGGTAAATTTCAACAGATAATACCCATATATGACAAAAACTAGTCAGTTACATGACATTCCAATGCCTTCAATAAGAAAGAGCAACACCTGAACAACTCCTATAGATCTTATAATAAACCCCTTGACCAAATCCTCATTTTTTTATTCAAAAAAAATTTTTTTAAAGATTTTATTTATTTGACAGAGAGAGACACAGCGAGAGAGGGAACACAAGCAGGGGGAGTGGGAGAGGGAGAAGCAGGCTTCCCGCCGAGCAGGGAGCCCGATGCGGGGGCTCGATCCCAGGACTCTGGGATCACGACCTGAGCTGAAGGCAGACGCTTAATGACTGAGCCACCCAGGCACCCCTTTTCATTCAAATATTTAATGAATATCTACTATGTGCCAACTTCCATGCTTAAGCCCAAATCCTGAATTAATCTAAAAATATATATATATAAATTACCCCCTCAAAAGGTAAAAGGTGTTAATGGTATATAACAACGATCACAAAAAATGGGAAAAAAATAAGGGGAGCTCTAGGATTGTCCCAGCTTACTGCTTCCTGCCTAGAAAACTTATAGGAGGCAATGCAGAGAGAAAAGCAGAGCCCAGCAGTCTCCCTGAGCTGAGAAGCCAGACTTGAAACTTCAGGGAGATCAAGACAACTAGAATTTGCAGGACAGAGTACTGCAGAGTGCATGGAGAGGAGAGAGATGTGCAGAAAGAGACTAAAGAGATCAGTGCATGCATAACAGTAAATTACCCAAGGCCAAGAAAAAAAACACCTGGAAAGAGCAGGAGACATAATCCCTGCAGCTCATACAAGGCCAGGAATAGTTCATGTTCCTGTGACCCAAAATTGGAAAACTGGGTAATACATGGAGCACTGGGGAAGATGAAAGAGGAGGATATTAGGCCTAAATTAAAGGCTGGTCTTGTTCTACCTAACAAAGCTTAAAGCAAACCTCAAAAGAATCAAATTGTTTCTCAGTAACTTAAGTGTGTCCTAGAACAAAGCTCAAGAATGTTTGAAGGGGGGTGCCTGGGTGGCTCAGTTGGTTGAGCGACTGCCTTACGGCTCAGGTCATGATCCTGGAGTCCCAGGATGGCGTCCCGAGTCAGGCTCCCTGCTCAGTGGGGAGTCTGCTTCTCCCTCTGACCCACCCCCTTCTCATGCTCTCTCTCTCTCTCTCTCAAATGAAAAAAAAAAAATCTTAAAAAAAAAAAAAGAATGTTTGAAGGAATACAAAAATAACCAGTACCCAACAAGGTAAAATGCACAATGCCCAGCCTCCAAAAAGAAATCATCATGCAGGGGCGCCTGGGTGGTTCAGTCGTTGAGCGTCTGCCTTCGGCTCAGGTCATGATCCCAGGGTCCTGGGATCGAGCCCCACATTGGGCTCCCTGCTCTGCGGGAAGCCTGCTTCTCCCTCTCCCACTCCCCCTGCTTGTGTTCCTTCTCTCACTCTCTCTGTCAGATAAATAAATAAAATCTTTAAAAAAAAAAAAGAAATCATCATGCAGGCAAAGAAGCAGGATATGCTACCCATAATGAGGAAAAAATTCAATTCACAGAAATAGACCCAGAAATGATACAGATGATAGAACAGGCAATGCCATTAACCAGTTTTTTGGGGTTTTTTTAAGATTTTATTTATTTATTTGCTAGAGAGAGCGTGGGCGAGAGAGAATGAGCAAGAGCACAAGCAGGGGGAGCTGCAAGCAGAGGGAGAAGCAGGCTCCCTGCTGAGCAAGAAGCCCGATGTGGGACTCGATCCCAGAGTCCTGGGATCTTGACCTGAGCCAAAGGGAGCCGCTTAACCGACTGAGCCATCCAGGCGTCCCCATTAACCAGTTATTATAACATCTTCCACACCTTCAGAAGGGAGAGGAAAATATAAGTTTACAGAGTACTTAAAAATATTTGAAGAAATAATGGCTGAAATTTTTCCAAATTTCATGAAAATTCTAAACCCACAGATCCAAGAAACTCGATGAATCCTGAGCAAAAGATGCGTATTTTTTTAAAAACCTAAACGAAGACATACCATAATCGAATTATTTAAAAGCTGTAATAAAATCATAAAAGCACCAAAAGAAGACACATTAAGTATGAAGAAGCAAAGAAAGAAGTGACTGCAGATTTCCTGTCAGAAACAGTGTCAGCCAAAAAGACAGTGGAGCAAATCTATACCCAGCAAAAATATCTCAAGAATAAAGACCAAAAAAAAAAAAAAGAAAAAAAAAGAATAAGGGGCCGCCTGGGTGGCTTAGTTGGTTAAGCGACTGCCTTCAGCTCAGGTCATGATCCCAGAGTCCTGGGATCAAGTCCCACATCTGGCTCCCAGCTCAGCGGGAAGCCTGCTTCTCCCTCTGACCCTCTCCCCTCTCATGCTGTTTCTCTCTCTCTCAAACAAATAAATAAAATCTTTAAAAAAAAAAAAAAAGGACAAAATAATGACTTTTTCAGACATTCAGAAGCTTGAAGAATTCCTTACCAGCAGACCTATACTACAAGAAATGTTAAAAGAAGCCCTTAAGGCAGAAGGAAATCTGGATCTACACAAAAGAATGCAGAGTCAAGGGGCATCTGGGTAGCTCAGTCAGTTAAGCATCTGCCTTTGGCTCTGGTCATGAGCCATGGCGTTCCAGGATCAAGCCCCACATTGAGCTCCCTGCTCAGCAGAAAGCTTGCTTCTCCCTCTCCCTCTGCTGCTCCCCCTGCTTGTGAGTGCATGCTCTCGCTCTCACTGTCAAATAAATAAAATCTTAATTAAAAAAAAAAAAGAATGAAGAGTCAAGATGGCAAATATGGTAAATGGTACATATGTGGGTAAATGTGAAATATTCCTTTCTCTTATTGTTTAAATCTCTTTAAAGATAATTAACCTTTTAAAGAAAAAATAAAAATAATGAATTACAGAATTTATAACATAAGTAGAAGTAAAATGTGTAACAACAGTACAAAGGCCAGTTGAGAGAAAATGGGAGAATACTGTTGTAAGGTTTGGTGGTTTCTGTTTGTGTTTTTTTTAAGACTGATTTATTTATTTATTTTAAGAGAGAGAACGAGCAGGGGGAAGGGCAGAGGAAGAGAATCCTTCAAGCGGACTCCCTGCTGAACAAGGAGCCCAACCGGGGGCTGGATCCCACAACCCAAGAGATCATGACCTAAGCTGAAACCAAGAGTCTGACGCTCAACCGACTGAGCCACCCTCAACCTAATGAGCCACCCAGCGCCCTTGTTGTAAGGTTTTTATACTATACACAAAAAGAAATAAAACCACTTGAAGGTAAATTGTGAAGTTAGACTTGCATGCTATAAACCGTAAAGCAAGCACCTAAAAAGAAATTATAACTTATAAGCCAATAAAGGAAATAAAACGGAATAAGAGAAAAAGTATCATCTATAGAGTAGTGGTTTTCAGGTTTTCAAATACCACAACAAATTAAAAATTACACAATGAACAAAGGGACTAACATAGGGATGTTAACTCTATTTTGCCAAGTAAAAACTTACGAATACATAAACTATGATTTTACTACCACCATTAATTCACAAAGAATGGGCATTTTAAAATTATAGAAGCAGGAAGACCAATCACCAAATAATGTATCATTATCAAACACTCCCTCCTCTCATTTTTTTCTCACTTTACCATGGAAATTGGTCTGAGGACTTGAAAGAAAGCCTTTGGGAATCACTGCTCTAATGTATTATGACTCTGCCTTCATATACAAGCACCATCAGACTGCTGATGAGGCGTCTGGGTGGCTTAGTCGTTAGGCATCTGCCTTTGGCTCAGGTCATGATCCCAGAGTCCTGGGATCAAGCCCCAAGTCGAGCTCCCGTGAGCTCCCTGCTTTGTGGGAAGCCTGCTTCTCCCTCTCCCACTCCCCTTGCCTATGTTCCCTCTCTCGCTGTCTCACTCTCTGTCAAATAAATAAAATCTTTAAAAAATAAAAATAAATAAAAAAGAAAAAAAGACTGCTGATGTCTATAAAGAAGTTTCTTAAATAAATAGAACACAAAGTGGTGTAGAGGATCTTCACCAGGTTCAATTAAAGACTACATTATGAAAATAAGTTCTCTTCTTAATACAGATATCAAACCCCAGAAACATTCCTAGCAATTTCATAAGGCACAGAGTGGTCATTCCACATGACAGGCAACTCAAGATCATCAACACAATTTAAATGTACCACAAAAATGTCAACCTGCCTGGCTTTAACACATGGCCCTCCACTTACTTCCTGATGACCTTACACAAATTACTCAATTTCTCCGAGCTTTACAGGACTGAAGAGACATGCAAATTACTTAGCAGTGTACCTGGCACACAGTAAAAGTAAAGAAATACTAGCAGCTGTTACTATTATTACTCTGCTTGGAAATACTCCTTCCCACATTTATCTAAGCTTAATCACTGGCAATGTCTCCGCCCTTTGTCCCCCAATAAAACACACACATCTCCCAGATACCTCTATTTTCCTAACATATCCCACCCAGCTTTGGCTAATTCATTTGTCCTAGCATTTATTCATTCATTTACAAAACAACTTCTACTTTTAAACAACCTCCTAGCACTTATATGAAAAAGCTCTAAGAAAATATATCTTCTTTTGTATGTTTTTCACATGTTCTTTGAATTCAGACTTAACTGTGTAAGGCAAAAACAATGTCTATTACGTGTGTTATAGAGTCCAATGGCATCTACTACTGAAGGCAAAATCAACATTTATTAAATATTGACTCAACCAGCACACTATTCTGTTACAAAGACAATGGGTGTAATTTTAATGTGCAGTTTTTCCAAAACATATCCCAACAGATTCATTAATACCCACCAAGCAAAACGACTGTCTCCATTAGTAATGCATGTTTGTTTCTATCACTTTCAGAAGTTCAACCTCTTGACTCAAAACTAATTTGAATGTCTGTATACCACGAAGTATTAGTACCGCTAATAAAACAGGCTACCCATAATTTGATACTATTTAGTTCATGCCGATAAAGTTTTCCCTTGTGCAAAGCAACCTAGTAAAAACGGATCCCAAGTTTTCTCCAGCTCGTAAGAGACGTCCAGATACGCGTAAGAACCGGGCGAATTACCTCGACATTGTCTGTAAGACCGTACTCAGAGTGAGGGTTTTCTGCAACCTAGAAAACAAAACACAGGTCACTGAGACGTGAGCCACCCCTTCTTGCTACACACCGCCACCCTGAAGCCAGGGCCTCCTGGTACCTGCGTCTGTCCCTCCAGCATCTGCTCTGGCTCCATGGCGGACCCTGCAAGTCACAATCCCCGGAAACCAGTCTTGGAAAACAAGAAGAACCGTGAGTTAACCGGGAGATTTCAACATGAAGATGCCAGGATGGAGCCCAGCCCAGCCCCCGACCCCGCCCCTCACCCCCACCTGGGCGCGGGAGCACCCGGAGCAGTAGAGGAGCGAGGTGGGACAGTCCAAGACAGGGCGCCCGCATCAGGTCCGGAAGCTCCGCAGTTGTCCCAAGAACCTAGAAGAGGTGGGGAAGGGGGGAGAGGGAGCTGATTACCCGCGCCCAAGCCGCTGGTTCTTAAGAGCCCTGCACCGCGCCACCAACTCCCAGCACAAACCGCTTCGGCCGTAAGTGACGGATGTCGCACAACTGCCGCGCCTGCGCAGAACCCCTCAGTGGGTCTGGGGCGGGGAGGGATTGGGACCCTGTCCTGAGTCTGTATCGCCCTGTGTGGTCAACAAAGTGTCCTGGCCGAAGCCTGGCCCCGAAGGTTGCGGGAGACTAGTTCTTCAACCTGCCTACCCAAGGCAAGCGCCACCCCAACTGCAGACACAGTGACCACCGCAGCTGGCAGGGGTTCGGCCCGCGCAGCCCGCAGAGCTGCCTGAAACCTCCTGCGGAAGGTCTTCAGCGCGGAAGCGAAATCATCCATTTCGCTGGGTGATTCTTATTAAAAAATCAAACCTAATCTAAGCAGTCTACGAAAGAATGTCAGTGTTTTACTTTAGAAAGGTGGGGGAAGAAGAAATGTTGGGGATTTCATGGTAAGCTTTGATCATTCCTTAAATCTGTGAATATGCGATGTTAATGCTACCTTACATTTGTATCAAAGTTAGCAAAAAGCAACTGGCTTTCCAAAGTGTGATACTGTTGATACTATTGTATTTGTAAAAAACACAAAAGATAATTTGCCTCCTACGTACTATTCGTAAATAGCAAACAGGATTGTTCTAATTACAATAAATTCCATTTATTTTAATGTAAACACAGGCGATACACTCATTAAAGTTCCTACCTTTAATTCAACAATCCCATTTGTAGTAGCACTTTGTAATATGAAAATTTGAAAACTTAATATTAAATGTTTGGAGACTAAATATGTCATATCAATATAAGGGAATGTAAGCTATTAAAAGTCATGACTAGAAATACAGAAACATTTGTGATTATAACGTTAAGTTTTGAAAACGGTAGAATACAACTTCATTTTGCTACTCTGCAAAAACTGAGCAGATAAAGATCTAAAATAAATTTGTTGGGGCGCCTGGGTGGCTCAGTCGTGAAGTGTCTGCCTTCGGCTCAGGTCATGAACCTAGGGTCCTGGGATCAAGCCCCGCATCGCATTCGGCTCCCTGCTGAAGTGGGGAGCCTGCTTCTCTCTCCTGCTTCTCTCTCCCCACTCCTCCTGCTTGTGTTCCCTCTCTCGCTGTGTCTCTCTGTCAAATAAATAAATAAAACCTTTAAAAATTTTTATTTAGGAACTAGACTTGTGGGTACGTTTTTAAAGTTTAATTTTGTGATGGATACTTGATTAGTACTGTAATTGATGACAGTTAACATATGGCACTTTGAGGATTTTTCAGTAGGACTTATGGAAAGATGTGGATGCATATGTACAAGATATAGAAATTTACTAGTACATATATTAACTCAAGATTAAATGCTTTTCAGGAGTGGGAAATAACAGCAAATAAGTTTAGAGAATAGTTGGGGAAACTTAAGAGAATAGTTATGTGCATTGCTATATTATCATATATTCATACATTTCCCAATACATCGTAGACACTCAAATATTTCCAAATCCAGAAAGTAACTGAGAGCTGCTAATTTATATTTTCTAAGTACTGACAGTTTCAGTAAAATGGGAAGCTAGACTGAGCTTCTTCAAGACCGGGACCTTGTCTTATTTAACGTAGTACTTCACACAGTGCCTAGTACATCATAAGGTTCACAACATATATGGATTTGATTCATAATCAAAACTGAATATAGATATATATGCTGACACTACTAAAGGCTATATATAATTTATGTATGTATGTGTGTGTAAGATACATACATATATGATTACCAAAGGGAGCAGCACAGAACAATTAACTATCAACCAGGTTTCTCTCAATCTAGAAAGACTTATAAAAGTGGTTTACAAAAAAGCTTCACCAAATTTTTTACATTTACAACTTATTGAAAAATTCAGAGAACAAGCCATCACAGAAGAGAGATGGGAGGGGAAAAATGACAGCTAGAAATGATGTAAATGGATTAGCAAGAAAATGATAGGAAGTATAAGGTTAATTGAAGATACTGCAGAATGCTGAGTTCCTATACAAAATTAAAGATTCTGAAGAGGATGGGCCCTGGGAACTATGATTATGACAGAAATTTGCAATAATGTGTACTCTCTAGAGAGGGATAAATTAAAAGAATGAGAAGAACTCTTGTTTGGACTTGTCATACCAAACTTGGTTCAGGACTCCTCTCATCTGCTTCTATTATGTCTTTTTATTACAGCACTTACCTCATTCTGCCTTATATATTGTTTGCAGTTAAACACAATTAGATTTTTTAGTTCTTCAAAGGCAAAAATCTTATATTCATCTTCATATTTGCTTCTTATATTCAATAAATATTTTTCCAAAAAAGGGAATTTATAGGGAAGGCAAGCACTTGCACCAAAGCACTACTCTAAACTGTCTTTCTTAGGGCTTTAGGGAGATAGTAGTTTATAGATTCTAGAACTAGGATTCTAGAACTAGGATTCTAGAATCTAGAATAATAAAGAAAAATTACTGTGCTTGACCCCCTTTTTATAGACTTGGTGCAAATTCCATTTATAAAACATTAAACTATTAGACAATACCTATTTAGCAATAATACAGTATATATAGTAAAGAAACACTTGATTTGGGATTAGATGAGTATTAGAACCTGGTTCCTTCACTGTTTACCATGTGGAAGTAAGCAAATAATTTAACTCTTCTGGGCTTCATGTTTTTTCACATATAGATTAGGATAACAATTCTTCATGAAGAGGATCAAATGAGATAAAATAGATGAAACTGCTTTTTGTGAAGCTATATGAATATAAGTGAGACATTCTATTTTATCTGTACCTAACTACTGCTTCGTTATCATAATAATCTACCTTTTTTGTTCCTATTCTTTTTTCTTTTAATTAATTTGTGAGAAAGTGCTCAAATAAAGAACATGATTCATCACACAGTTATACACAAACGTCTTTGCAAAAGAATACATAGAATTTATTGAGTGTAAATGGGCCCTGTGAGAACAGTCTATGGGGAGGCACACCAGCCACCTCTGAAAAAGACCTAGAAATATATATTCCAGATTTGGTTAATCATTTTCCAAGGAAGTATCTTTTGGTGGCTGATATAAAGAAAACAACTACTCTACCCATAGTTCCCTTGTCTCCACTACCAAACCCCAGGCCCAAGCACGCTTACCACTATCATCATCTCAGCAATGTTGGTATACCAAAGAACATGCCAAATGGGCTTTTTTTTTTTTTAATTTTATTTATTCATCTAACAAAGAGAGACACAGCGAGAGAGGGAACACAAGCAGGGGGAGTGGGAGAGGGAGAAGCAGGCTTCCCGCGAAGCAGGGAGTCCGATGCGGGGCTCAATCCCAGGACCCCAAGACCATGACCAGAGCCGAAGGCAGACACCTAACAACTGAGCCACCCAGGTGCCCCACCAAATGGGCTTTTTAAATGAATAGAGTGTGTTTGGATTTTTATGATACAGATGTGATCTTAGCAATGAGAGTAATAAAAAAGCTAAACTTACTACAATTCCAATCCCTAAATTGTCCCTTATTTCTTCCATTTCTCATAAGAGGTTGGTTATATTTAGATTTTTTTCAAAATCTCCTAAATGATTTTCAATTTCTAAAAGTGTTGATTTTAGGGACACCTGGCTGGCTCATTGGAAGAGTGTGTGACTCTTGATCTCGGGGTCATGAGATTGAGCCCCACATTGGATGTAGAGATTACTTAAAATCTTTAAAGAAAAAAGTGTTGATTATATGCTTTATGTTTTCTTTTTAGAATCCAAATAACTTAAATGTATGTTTATAAATAGGTCATGGGTAATAAGTAATAAGTATAATATATAACTTGGGTATCTTTTATTTTTTTTAAGATTTATATATTTATTCCAGAGAGAGAGAGTGCATACATGAGCCAGAGGAGGGGCAGAGGGAGAAGGAGCTGAGTAGACTCCCAGCTGAGCAGGGAGCCAGGCAGGAGGCTCAATCCCATGACCCCTGGACCATTGGACACTTAACCAACTGAGCCACCCAGGCACCCCTGATATCTTTTAATTTTAAGATACCCAGAGCCATTCCTGTTAATTTATGTTGAAACCATCTCTCTCTCTGTCTCTCTCTCTCTTTTTTTTTTTTGTAATCTCTACACCCAACAAGGGGCTAGAACTCAGGACCCCAAGATCAAGAATCACATACTCTGGGCGCCTGGGTGGCTCAGTTGGTTAAGCAACTGCCTTCGGCTCAGGTCATGATCCTGGAGTCCCGGGATCAAGTCCCGCATCGGGCTCCCTGCTCAGCTAGGAGCCTGCTTCTCCCTCTGACCCTCCCCCCTCTCATGTACTCTCTCTCATTCTCGCTCTCTCAAATAAATAAATTAAAAAATCTTAAAAAAAAAGAATCACATACTCTACTGACTGAGCCAGCCAGACACCCTGAAACCTTTTCTTAAAGACAAATATCGGCACCAAAATAGAAATTGGTAGTTATGCCACCTAATTTTAATATCAGATTATTGTGTAAAGTGTTTTTCTTTATAGTATCATTATCAGAATGCATTGCTGATGTATTCATATATGAGAGAGTGCAGAACAAAAATTGAATTAGAAGCCCAATTAGGTCCAGGTACCTTGTGAAGTGATTTACATATTCTACCACATAATACTGTAATCCCCTTGTAAGGTAGATATAATTATCCCCATAAAATAAGATGATAAAAATTGATTCAGAAAATTGTCAGGGCGCCTAGGTGGCTCAGTCAGTTAAGTATCTGACTCTTGATCTCAGCTCAGGTCTTGATCTCAGGGTCGTGAGTTCAAGCCCCAGGTTGGGCTCCACACTGGGCATGGAGCCTACTTAAAAAAAAAGAAAAGAAAATTGTAACATAATGTCACATACTTATATGGCTAGTTGAAAAAAAAATTTTTTTTAAGATTTTATTTATTTGAGAGAGAGAGTGAGAGCACAAGCCAGGCGGAGAGGCAGAGGTAGAAGCAGGCTCCTGATGTGGGGCTCAATCCCAGGACCCTGGGATCATGACCTGAACCAAAGGCAGATGCTTAACCAACTGAGCAACCCAGGCACCCCATGGCTAGATGAAATTTCAACCCAGATCCACCTAATTCCAAAGGTTGTGCTCCTGGCTATGCATAAATAGAGAACAAATATATCAGTTAATATGCTTTGGGATTCCACTAACAAATCCCAACTCCAGTTTGTTAAACAACAACTAAGACTTTTTGAGTAACAACTGAAAATCCCAGTAGTAAAGGGGGTATCTAACAAGGTTTAGTTGTGGCTTTTATACTGTTTCTCTACAGTTTTCTCACCTTCATCTCTATATATCAGCTTCATTCTCAGGCTGCTTTCTCATGGTGAAGAGATCATTGCTAGAAGTACTCAGGACAACATGCTTTCTTTTTCATATTCAGAGACAGAAAGCATCACTTCTCTTAGGTCTACCCATGTACCAAAAGTCTGAACTTTGCTTTGATCTGTCCATCTTGAATCAGTTATTTTGATAAGGTGGGTGTCATGTGTTGACTAGCACAGAGCTGAATGACTGCCCATTCCTGAACAATGACAAGGATGTGACCTGGTAGTAGTTGGTCCCACCCGAATTGTATGAACACCAGGTAATGGGAGAGGATTGGTTCTACAAGAGAAAACCTTAGAATGGGTCGGAAAGGGAAAGAAAGGGAATGGATGCTGAATAGTCCATCAAAAAATATTCACTGTTGGGGCGCCTAGGTGGCTCAGTCAGTTAAGTACCCAACTCCTGATTTCAGCACAGGTCATTATCTCATGGTTGTGAGATTGAGCCCCATGACTCAAGGGGCTTAGGATTCTCTCTCCTTCTCTCTCTGCCCCTCCCCATTCTCTCTCTTTCTCAAAAATAAATAAATAAATTCACTACTGCATGTTATGCAAAGAGTTTAATACAACTTATCATAAAAGGGATAAACTAAAACGGAATTTTCACTTTGACACAGCATTTCTACTTCTAGGACTTTATCCCATAGAAATACAAAAATGTATGAATAGAAGGAACTTATACCATAGTTTTTAGTAGGAAAATATTGGGAATAGGTTAAATTATGATATCTCAATACAATGGACTACTGTGTAACCACTGAAAAAGATTGAAAAAGATCTATAGATACTGGTATGAAAAACATTTGCTGCATAATTTTATGTGAAAAAATGCATGTTGTAGGAAAGTCTCTCTAGTAAGAATCTGTTTTTGCATGTATATATTTGTATGTGCATAGCAAAAAGCCTGGAGAGATATACAACAAAATATTAAGAAGGAAAATGTTGAGGGAAAGTCTTTGCTTTTTCCAAATTTGTGTATTGCTTGAACTTTTTTTCCCAAAAGTATGAATTTGCTTTAAAATAAAAAGGGTAGGGGCACCTGGGTGGCTCAGTCAGTTAAGCATCCAACTCTTGATTTCAGCTCAGGTCATGATCTCAGGGTAGTGGGATCGAGTCTCCTATTGGGCTCATGCTGGGCATGGAGCCTGCTTAAGATTCTCTCTCCCTTTCCCTCTCCCCTCCCCCCCCATCCCGTTTGCATGCTCTCAAGCCCTTAAATAAATGAATGAATGAATGAATGAATAAATAAATAATAAAATAAAATAAAAAGGGTAAAAATATTTAGGTAAGTTTTCTGTAATTGGAAAATGTATAGTTTATTCTACATAACACATGCAGGATCGGGGAAGAATATTTATGTGAGTAATGAGTCTAATCAGTTGTATGATAGTATTAAAAGAAAAATCTTCCAGTTCACCCTCCCCTTCACCCAAGTATTTGTGGGTGGTGTGCAGAAAAGAGTTAACAGAGCAGCCTGAGACTGCTGTCCTGCTTGCAAGGTTGGTTGGTATCTGGGAATTTGAATGATAAACAGTTCCCTACACAAATAGAAAACTTTCCCTAAATGATGAGAGTGGCTTAAACTGTTTGTGCAAACACTACGGTTTCTTTTAAACACCTGCTTTCCTTCTAGGAGTTTGGAATTTTGGTATATCTTAGTCAGAGGGTGCCTACATGATCAGCCCCAGTAAAAACCCAAGCACTGAGTTTGTGATGAGAGTCGTGGTAGACCGTATTACACACATGTTGTCAGAACTCATTGCTGGAGGAATTAAACGTGTCCTGTGTGACTCTACTGAGAGAAGATTCTTGGAAGCTGGCGCTTAGTTTTCTCCAGACTTTGCCCCATGTGCCTTTTCCCTTTGCTAATTTTGCTTTGTATCCTTTTGCTGTAATAAATCATAGCTGTAAGTATGACTATATTCTGAGTCCTATGAGTCCTTCTAGCAAATCACCAAGAAGGCGATCTTGGGGATCTTAAACTCTCTCGGGGAATTTAAGATAAATATAAATTACAGTGCCTGCCCTCATAAATTATATTCTGGTTCATTTACTTTAGATATATATACATATATATGATACATTTAAATGACAGTATAATAGCTGATTAAAGGTTAAGTTGAATGATATAGAGCATAAATTCTGAAGAAGTTCAGATGAGGTTGAGATATATGTAAGTAGGGGTCTTTGGAGCAGTATGAACAAAGAATAAGTATTTAAGCAAAGCTGGGAGGAGTAGGAGGCCATAACACAGACTGAAACACTGACTAGGAGAGTAAATGGAGAAACTTAGGTATCCTTACCAGAATATAGGATTTGAGCTTACCTGACAAGGTGGAGAGGAGGATCTTAAGGATAAAGAAGGCTTTCTGAAACCACTGCAGTTGGTAGAAACCACTCTTGAAAACAGACAACTCCGTTTACGTGCCCCAACATTCACCTGGTGCTTCCAGTTTCCATTACCCTGCTTTTCATGAATGCTAGAGTAACAATGCCCTGCCCACCATAAATATAGAAATGTAATACTATATTTCTATAACCAAGTCCTTAGAGTGATGATTGACTATATCCTCTGAGAATCTGGACTGCTATTCTAGGGCATTCATTTCAAATTCTGTATTAACTGCCTCTTCTTCTGCCTCTACAGCATCATAGCTTTAAAATTCAAGTTGAGCAGGTTAGGTAACAATTATACTCTTACACCTACTACTGTTTCAAAACCATGAGCTCATTCACACTTTCACTAGGAACAAATCCTTTGGAAACGAGAGAATCTCAAACTGGTGTCTCAGTTTTGTTTTGGTTTGTTTGTTTTTAAATTTGGAACCAATATCTCCTCAGCCATAGATTCCATATAAAAATTCAGAATTCTGGTATCTCTTGAAACCAGTACGCCACACATTCTTGAGAGGCAAAAATCAGCTAGAGCTAAGTAACAGCCATCCCATTTAATAAGGGGATGCTACTCTCCAATTTTTCGTAATTTTTATCATTCATATCATACATACATTTTTGAATTCCACAGCCACGCCTGGAACTTCTATATGTTCTATGTCTCACCACTGTTGTTAGTTGCTACTTGAGTTTTTAAGCTCCTGTATGACAATAAATCTGATTTTAGTCCTTATTATAATCTTGGCACCTTACTCATTGCCTGGCATGCTGTCTGTGCTTTATACCTATTTGTTGAACAAATAAATGAATAATATGTACCACAATGTGGACTCAATAAAGAGAAATGATTAATTGCCCACAATTATGTTTTTGCTTAGTAACACAACTATAGGATAATAATCCCCCAATTGTTACTCTACTCCTCCCTTACCTCCAACCATGTCTTTCGTTTCTCTTTTGTTTTCTGCCTTTTTCAAAATCAGTAATCTCTTGGTTCTAAGTGTGCCATTTTATTTTACTTTTAATAAAAATAATATCTGTCATTGGTCCCTACTTCAAATAATCCAGCATTTCTCAAGCTGAAGGTTTGAGGAGTTCCTTAGAAGAGAAGTAGGGCTAAAATAGCCAAAAAAAACTACCTGGTGATAGTCACTTGGTAAACAAATTAATGGGTTAAAGTGATAAGGTGACCAAATGTCCTGGATTAGTTAGCACAGTACTCAGCTCCTCTTTTTTGTCCTGGTGAAACTGGACCAGATTCCCTTTGAGATTAAGTGTCCCACAAGTTCTTACCATCTGAAAACTGGGAGGCCGTCACACTGTAGGTTAAATGGCAGGTTAGGATCTTCAGTCCAGGCAACTAGAAGGCCAGGATCACGGCCAGGCACTATTTCTCTTGAGGCAGATTTAGGAAGAGGTCACTTCAGAAAATGGGTTTGCTTGGGACATAATTCCAAGAGGCAGGAGATGTGGATTGAGATGACTCAAAATTGAAATCCCAGGAAAGTCTGATTTCTGGAACAACACTGTAGGTATAAAAGACAGAAACAAAATTTATTAAGGTGTCTTATATCTCAGGTATTATGCTGGAGGTTTTAAGTGAATTCTTTCATTTTGAAATTTAATTCTTGGGGTGCCTGGGTGGCTCAGTCATTAAGTGTCTGCCTTCGGCTCAGGTCATGATCCTGGGGTCCTCGGATCGAGCCCCGCATCAGGCTCCCTGCTCAACGGGCAGCCTGCTTCTGTCTCTCCCACTCTCCCTGCTGTGTTCCCTCTCTCGCTGTCTCTCTCTGTCAAATAAATAAATAAATAAAATCTTAAAAAAAAAAAAAAGAAATTTAATTCTTATTCCACCCATTTTACAGAGGAATTAACTGGTTAGAAAACTTGTTCCACATTATACAGCTAATAACTGGCAGAACCAGAATACCAAACCCTTCTTTCTGACTCTCAATCCCATATTTTTACTATACAAAAAAATTGGCAAAGGTATATTGGCACAGTCAATACTAAGCACAAGGGAATAGCAGAGACTTAGCAAGTGGGAAGCCAGAGACCAGAGACTCAACACCAGGATGCCAAGGAATAAAAGATCACTCCTGCTCTAGGGACCAAAGATACATTTATTTCATAATTAATAATATATAAACAGACTATATAAAAATGTTTTTCTTTGGAAGCCTACATTTTTACCTTAACTCTCTGATATAGTATGTGTCATTAACTAATATGTGATGTTACTTAACAAACTGTTAGAGCCTCATGGTCCTTATTTTTAAAGAAAAATAAATAAATTAAAATGAGACAATAATGCTTAACTCAGATAGTGATGGTTGAATAAGACAGTATAAGTTAAGCTGTTTAGCCCAGAACATGGATTCAAAAAATATTAGCTGGTAGTACTAATCATCATCAGTGTTGCTGCCTCCTTAAAATTAAGTGTGTTGGGGTGCCTGGGTGGCTCAGTCGATGAAGCGTCTGCCTTCAGCTCAGGTCATGATCCCAGGGTCCTGGGATCGAGCCCTGCACTGAAGAGCCTGCTTCTCCCTCTGCCTCTCCCCCTGCTCGTGCTTTCTCTCTCTCTCAAATAAATAAATAAAAATCTTAAAAAAAAATTAAGCGTGTTAATTTACCTCATGATTAAAACTAAGAAGGTTTTTATGATTCAGCAAAATAGTTGGGAAATGATTTCTTAGATGAGCAATCCATCTAAGATTTAAGCTAAAATCTGAACTCGAGGTAGAAGGAAATTTTACACCTAATCACTATGGTAGATTACTTGCAGAGATGGCAAAATAATTCCTTCCATCCCTATATATATATATATGTAAGTATATATACCCCCTTTGTAATGTGACTTTGCCACTCCTCCATGAAGTGTAGAATTTATTTTCCCATCTCTTACTTTGGAGTTGGCCTTGTGATTTGATAACAGAATGCAGCAGAAATGACAATGTGCAACTGTGGAGTTTAGGCTTCAAGAGACTCTGCAGCTCCCACTCCTGCTCTCCTGGAAGCCAGATGCTATGTAAAGAAGTTGGAATATCCTGCTGGAGACATATGCCCCAGCCAACAGCCACCACCACCATCTGGGCATATGAGGGAGGATAGTTAGGCTACCCAGGCCCAATCAAACCATCAGATGACTAACATCTATGTGAATGACCCCAGGCAAGGCCAATAGAATAATTGCCTGGTAAACCCAGCCAAATTGCTCACCCACAGAATCATGAGTAAATAATTAGCTACAATCTTAAGCCAGTAAATTTTTGGAGTGGTTTAGTATATGGCAACAGATACCTACGACAATCACCTGTTCAAATTATTTTTCAAATTATTAATGTTTATTGAGTACCATAAGCAAGGCATGAGGCTAGGTGCAGAAAGTAAGCCAAAATATGTAAAGTTTGGCTACTGTCTTGAAATAAGTTCATAATCTTTATCAGGAAGAAATAAAGTATTTAAATAACTATCACACAGGCAAGGGCGCCTGGGTGGCTCAGTTGGTTAAGCGACTGCCTTCGGCTCGGGTGATGATCCTGGAGTCCGGGGATCGAGTCCCGCATCGGGCTCCCTGCTCGGCAGGGAGTCTGCTTCTCCCTCTGACCCTCCTCCCTCTCATGCTCTCTGTCTCTCATTCTCTCTCTCTCTCAAATAAATAAATAAAATCTTTAAAAATAAATAAATAAATAACTATCACACAGGCAATATGTTAAAAGAGCCAGAGAGTAACACAACCAAATTGTCATAAGAATTAAAAGATAGAATCGTTTCTGCAAGAGGTGATGAGGGAAGGATTTATCACCGGGCACCTGGGTGGCTCAGTTGTTAAGCATCTGCCTTTGGCTCAGGTCATGATCCCAGGGTCCTAGGATCGAGCCCCACATCAGGCTCCCTGCTCCTCGGGAAGCCTGCTTCTCCCTCCCCCACTCCCCCTGCTTGTGTTCCCTCTCTCATTGTGCCTCTCCCTGTCAAATAAATAAATAAAATCTTAAAAAAAAAAAAAAAAAAGAAGTTAACATTACAGTTAAGCCATGAAGGATTCTGACAGTGGAAGTAGGAGGAGAAGCAATTCTAAGGGAAAGAAAAATGACCCGAGGATGACTGTGGTCCTAGGAAACAGCAAAGAATGTTTGGAAACTTGATAGTAATCCATTTTAGTGGATTATAGTGTATGTGTAGATGTGAGAGAACCATTCTTCAATCAATAAATATCAAGCAGCAACTTTATTCCAGGCACTGCCTACTACTCTGTTATTATGTAATAGATGTGAAAGCTGAGTCACTCAGTAGCCCAAGATCACAGAAAGTGGTAGAACAGGGATTTAAAGACAACCAGTCTGACTCCAGAGCCACTCTACTTTGAGCTGTGTCTCGGCAAAGTCAAAAAGTTATTCAAGGGGGGCGCCTGAGTGGCTCAGTCGTTAAGCGTCTGCCTTCGGCTCGGGTCATGGTCCCAGGGTCCTGGGATCGAGCCCCACATCGGGCTCCCTGCTCGGCGGGAAGCCTGCTTCTCCCTCTCCCATTCCCGCTGCTTGTGTTCCCTCTCTCGCTGTGTCTCTCTGTCAAATAAATAAAAAATCTTAAAAAAAAAAAAAGTTATTCAAGGAAAAACAAAAACAAAACTGGCACCAAACTAAATATCCATCAACAGTTAATGGTAAAATAAATTGTTGTAAATTCATATAGTGGAATACTACATAGCAGTGAAAATAAATGTACTATAGCTATACAAATCAACAAGGAGTTATTGCAAACACTTAACTATTGAGAAGAAAGCTAATTAAGAATATATGTGGTATGGTTGCATTTGCATAAGGTAAAACCAGGCAAAACTACACAATATATTGTTTAGAAATACATATGTATATTGCAAAACTAAAACGAAAGGCAAAGGAACAAAAAGTACAAAATTCAGGACAGTGGCTTTCTCTAGGGAGGGAGAAATGAAATTGAGATTAGGGAGGGGCTCACAAAGTGCTTCAAGAAACTAGTTACATTAGTTTTTCTTAAACTGGATGCTGTTTGTTTCCTTATTTTTCTTTACACGTATAAGTTATATACATCTTGTTTACATGATATATTTATAGATTTCACATAACAACAAGAAAAAGTACTATGGGCTTCAGGAACTGAAATTAATCAGATGTGACAGAGCGAGGACATTTCAAAATGAGAAACTGGCAGAAGCACAGAGGGAGGAAAAGGGTGGGGAGGAGTTGGAGGGAACAGGGGGCAGGTCATTTTTGCAATAATTTATGTTTGTAAGGGAAGTAGTGATGCGGGAAAGTTAGATAATGTTGTGGCCAGAATATGGAGATTTTTGGAAGCTGGCATGAATCATTCGCAAATCTCACTCTGTAAACAATGGGAACTTTGTATCAGGATTCCTTATTTTTAGGGAACAAGAAACAACTATGGCTAACCCAAGTAAAAGGAAAAAGAGAAGAAAGGAAAAAGGCGAGATAGATGGAGAAAGGGAGAGAGAACCAGAGAAATAGAGAAACAGATTGAATAGTTTATTGGATAGGCTACACTATCAAGTGACCAGTCCAGGAACCTGGCAGCTCTGGGGATCTAAATGAGATGAATTGATAGACCAGCTCTTTAGAGCACTCAATTCCTAGTACCTTCTATCGCAGTGTGTCCATCCAAAATTTCGGTTTCTAGTAGAGTATATTAACCTCATGTTACCATCTCTGTGATCTGCTGGGTTCAGTGCTTGCAGCTAACTGGTATACAGGCAACAGAGGTGAGTGAGTAGTTCCCAAAGGAAGGGACATCCAATAGGTTAAAAAAAAAAAAAAGGCCCAGTTTGGATTTTCAGTAAACTGTGGTATGATTACTGTACAAAACCTAGGAATGCCCCTATTCAAACTAATTAATTCTTCAAAATAGACATCTAAACACGTACTAACTAAACCTCTAGAATCGTTCACTTCGTTCCACTGAACTAACATTTTTGTTTTCGGCGACCTTACGTTTATATGTCTCTACAATTGCTTCCCTCTCAGATAATAATTCCAGTAACTGGTCCCCATTACTTTTTTCTTTCCATTTATTCTTTTTAATACAAAATAGGATCATATCACACTGGTCTGTAATATTCTATTTTCACCTAACAATATATCATGGACACCTTTCTTTATCAGTACATACAGATCCACCTCATTCTTTTTAAATGCTCCACAGAATTACATACGGGTATTCCAAAATTCATTTAATCCTTTTCCTATTGATGGACATTGAGATTGTTTTCACGGTACCCATTACTTTTGAGATGGAAGTCAGATGAATCATCCTTTGCGGGAGACGGGCAGAAAATGCTGAAAGAAATATAAGAGCGATGACACTGCGAGATAGGAGCCCGGCGAACCAGTCGAGCGACACCAAGCCGCAGCTGTCGCCGCCGTGAGTTGATGACCAAGATTCCCCGCTTAAGCAGCTCCCTGGGACAGCGTTGTCTGTAGAGCGAAGGATCCCTGAGGACGACGTAGCCGAACTGCACATTGGGAGTTGTAGTTCCGTAGGGAAGAGGCCGAGGGGCGGAGCTGCACATGCGCACTAGGAACTCAGGGCAACAAAGACGGCGGCGTGAGCGCGCGCGCCGGAGAAAGACATGGGCAGGCGTGCGCGTGCGCGGCCACCGCTCGGCGCTACCAGGAGGCTGAGAGGACACAGAGCGGGAGGGGCAGGAGCCACCGACCGCAGGAGGAGGAAAGGGGTTGTGCTCTTGGCCGAGCGTGGAGAAAGGGGCGGGGCCGGCGAGCAGCGCGTGGAGGTGCCGAGCTCCTGGGACCGGCGGGCGCGCGGGCGTCTCTGGCCTTCGCCGTCCCAGTGGCCGCCGCCGTCGCTTGGTCGCCGTCGGTCTGCGGGAGGCGGGTTATGGCGGCGGCGGCAGTGGGAGCTGTGAATGAATTCTCCGGGTGGACGAGGGAAGAAGAAAGGCTCCGGCGGCGGCAGCAGCCCGGTGCCTCCCAGGCCTCCGCCCCCCTGCCTGGCCCCCGCCCGTCCCGCCCCCAGACCGGCCCCCCAGCCCGAGTCGCCGCATAAGCGGAACCTGTACTACTTCTCCTACCCGCTGTGCATAGGCTTCGCGCTGCTGCGTTTGGTCGCTTTCCACCTGGGGCTCCTCTTCGTGTGGCTCTGCCAGCGCTTCTCCCGCGCCCTCATGGCCGCCAAGAGGAGCTCCCGGGCCGCGCCGGCGCCGGCCTCGGCCTCGCCCCCGGCGCCAGTGCCGGGCGGGGAGGCCGAGCGCGTCCGAGCCTTCCACAAACAGGCCTTCGAGTACATCTCCATTGCCCTGCGCATCGATGAAGACGAGAAAGGTAAGTGGGGGGCTGGAGGGAGGGGGCGGCGGCGCCGGGAAGAAAGCGGTGGGGTAGCCCAGGGAGGGCAACACCTGCGTCCCTTCGGGGGCGGTCGGTGCACCCCCGGAATTGATCTCCCCCCTCCCCCGCCGAGGCGGCTTCACCGCAGTGAGACTCTCATCCTCTACGATTCTCAGTTAAACCTCTCCCCTTTCAGGCACCCTAGCTGTCGACTTTGTTTCAGACACCAGCCTTCCCCTACACTTCTGCATGACCCAAGTCCCTATGAGACAGCCAGTCGTGCTACTGACAGTGACAGTTGTCCTGCAGTGACCACACGGATCCTTTCTAGCACTGTAAACAGTGTGTGGCTTCGCTGAGCCAGGTTTCCAAAAGGTTTTGGTATCGGAGAAGCTGTGTCTTGTTATAGGCTTTAATGAAAACAGAGTACTGTAGTGTCAGAAAAAAAGAAATGGTGACTTAATTTTGAAAGGAACAGCTGCATATGATTACAGCTAAATTGGCATTACTTTTTAAAGTTTCGTGACTGTCATTTATCGATATAATGACTCCTTTTTTTTTATAAAGTTCTATTTTAACATGAAACTTTTGTCCCTGTTAGATTTGATTTCATCTAAATCAGTATTCCAAGGTAGCCTCTTCGCTTCTCAGTTGAAGTGTTAAATAATGAACAGGAAAAACTTACATCATTGTACATAAAACTTGAAACAAAGATTTATATTTCTTTTATTTTTAAAGTTTATATTTCTGAATGAAGGCAAGAATACTGTATACTTCAGATTCCTTTTAAACTAACATTTTTAAGTCATTCAGTGCACCAAGCGCTGTACTGTTAGCTTTGTATGTGTTCTCTATTTAATCCTCACAATTACCCTGTGAGGTGAAGGTACTGTTGGGATCAGCATTTTACAGATGAACAAACTGAGGCTCAAAAAATTAAAACAGGTCATTCCAAACCTATGCCAATTGCTAATGAACACTTTTTTATGGAAGATGAGAACTAAAGTTAGAAGAAGTCTTGCAACATTTTGAAAATCCCTCCTTTCATCCCTGCCTCCAATATGCAGAGATCTTCTTTTTCCTGTGACTCCCAAAGAACATTTTTGTGTCACACTTCAATTAGGTACTCACTTGCATTGTCAATTAGCCAAAAAAAAAAAAAAAAACCAACAAAGCAATCTGCAGGTCATTTGTAGTATCTCTTAGCACTGTCAACTGCAGAAACTGTTATAGAGTTTAGATTTGTTGAAACCTATTTCCTCTGTGGAGCCAAGGAGTGAGGAGTATGATATTAAGGAAAGAGGCAGGTATTCATGGTTTTGATTGTAAGGACAGTGGAGTTTAAAAGAGTTCTAGGAAGGGGGTACCTGGCTGGCTCAGTCGGTGGAACATGCGGCCCTTGATCTTGGGGTTGTGAGTTCAAGCCCCACGTTGGGTGTGGAGATTACTTTTAAAAAAATCTATATAAAAAGAGAGTTCTAGGAAAGAGTTCTATTTAAGAAAAAAATACCATGTGTTTGTGGACAGAAGTATTTTAACTGCTTCATTCTGTACCACCTCTTGGAACATCCAAGGATCCCTGGTAAGGGTGAATAAGAGTACCATCATCCCTTCCTAGAGAAGCACTGTTTGAGTGCACTATCCAATTATAGTAGGGTCCTCAGAAGTTTACTAATCTAGGTCAAAAGATGTTTTAGAATAGAGGGAATATGTTTAAGGGTAGATTTTGTTGTATTTAGGAAGAGAATGCTAGAAAACACAAGGAAATTTTATTTAACACTGGGTGATGGGAGTTGGGAGGTAGAATAAGAGAAGACAAGGATAACCTAGGGATTAAAAAAAAAGACCCGAGGCTCTTAGATTTAAAGAGAAATCAGTTCCATAAGGAGGGATAAGTGACAGAAGTAGAAATCAGACCTTGGGTTTCAAACTTATGACTTATTTTAGAGTATTACTATATGACTACATCTATTATATTTAAATCCTCTAAAGTATTTTTAAGTATAAATATTTTCAGCAATCCATGGATCACATACTTGACCCTCTTTCTACTGATGTCTCTATTCAAAGTTTTTTGCTTTATTTATAGTTTAGTTTCTAAAGTAGACATCAGAATGGACTATGATAACTTTTTAGTTGGGGTTATACAACTGATGTATGATATGCTGAAACTAGTTCAAACTGAAACAAATGAGTTAAATATTCATTTTCCTTTAAAAATGAATTAAAAGCTAAGTTTATATTGTCATAGTTCTCTTCTCATATTTTTCCTTTAGAATATTCAAACTTTTTGTACCTTAGCCTTAATCCAGTAGCTGTAAGAGTTTATATTTAGTCTATTTATCTCTCAGCCATCCTTGACAATGTAGAATAAGAGAATTTTATTCTCCTTCTTTCCCGCTGCGTCAGAATATATATGAACGAATAGAAACGAATTGTCTTTAAAGCAGTCTTCAAAGGTTTCCTAACTTTGTGGTAAACCATTAAGGGGCTAGTAATGTCATGCACTGCCATTCCCTTAGTAACTCGACTTCAATTCTAACTATACTGAAAGCCACTTTATTTCATCGGGTAAAGTGGACTATTTCAGACTGTCATGTTGTTAATTAATTGGAACATTTGATGCCTTGAAATAATAAAGGCCAAATTAAATCTTATTTCAATAAAATAGTGTATAAATGTGGTTTATATGGCGACTATTTATTCTGTATTTTATTCTTATGGCATACTCAGCTTTGACACTGAATTTTTTAAAAGGCCTAAATTTGTCTGAAACCAAACTATTTTAAATAAGAATAACACAGCAAATTCTAATTACCTAATGTAAGAATATTTGAGTTCTGTTCATTAAAACAGGCATTTATTGGATACCAGTTTATTTGCAAGGCTTTATGCATTCTAGATGCTGCTTAAGAAAAACTCACTTCCTCTCCAGTAAGATATAAGACAGCATTTGCTATGTGATCATTAAAATGTGTGTATGTTTTCATGCATATTATATGTCTCATTTTTTTCAAAGAGTTAAATAATTTTTTGTATATTTAATTGTTGAACATCCCTGGAGAACTGATAACCTTTTATATCCATTATATGTATGGAGAAACTGATATTTAAGAGTGAACTCACATTAGCAGAACCAGGTGAACAGAAAATTATGCCACTCATAATTTTATACTTTTTGCTTTAAGCAGGTTTTCTGTTTTGTAATGTTAGTACTGGGCCTCTTGGAAATACTTGGGGGAAAAGAGGAGGTTGTCATAGTGGGTCTTTGGATTAACCAGAACATGACCTAACATGTTTGGCATGGCTCCTGCAAGTAGACAAGCCTGAGATCTCCTGGGCAATACAGTGGTGCAGGTTTTCTAGGTGTGGTTTGATTACCTGGAGTATATAGAACTTGACAGTAAGGGCCCAGTATGTTATATGAACGAGAGAGAGCTGGTTTCTCAGGCTTGTAGGGCTGAAGAACCTGGCATCAAGGACAGAATTTGTCTAAATAGAATCCTTTTATATTTATTCCTCGTCAGCTCATATTTAAAACATTAGGCTTTTAAAATATTGTCATATAATTTTGTATTACCATGTAACTCAACTCTCTCACTGTGTCTCTGTCAAATAAATAAATAAAATCTTAAAAAAAAAACCAAAACTGCTAAGTCACCATTTTGAAAGGATTGATTTCAGACAATTTTCTTGGGCCTAATGATTCTGCTTTAAAGTTTCCATGATTACAACAAGGAAAGAATTATTCTGATGGATGGATATTTACATAATATCACTCTTTCCCAAAAGAAAAGCGTTACCTTTTATTAAATACACAATAAACGTTTCCCATTTCTCTTCAAGAATATTTAGTGGTGGGGCGCCTGGGTGGCTCAGTCGTTAAGCGTCTGCCTTCAGCTCAGGTCATGATCCCAGGGTCCTGGGATCGAGCCCCACATCAGGCTCCCTGCTCAGCGGGAAGCCTGCTTCCCCTCTCCTACCCCCCTGCTTGTGTTCCCTCTCTTGCTGTGTCTTTCTATGTCAAATAAATAAATAAAATCTTAAAAAAAAATAAAAGAATATTTAGTGGCATTTGCACTAAAGAGACAAAAAGGTAGCCACTGTTAGGAACTTTATCCTTTGCTCTGTTTTTAGCTGTTTTTTTAATTGCAGTTTATATTTTTCCTAATGTAGAATACAGTTAAACCCTATAAAACTCACCTGGTAACTAGATTCCTAAGATTATTGTTAATCATCCTGATAACAGTTAAGGGATAGGCAGTCAGTAAATCGATATTAAATTATTGAAAAAGGATCTTCCCTAACCCTTCCTGCCTCTTTTTCACTATCATATTCCCCATGTTCCACCCAATAGTAGTTGGCTTTTTGACATCTGGCAAAGTATAGATTCTCTATTTCTCTACTAGTTTTCATCTTTTTTAACCTATAATACTCCTGGACTTATATAATACCAGTGGAGGTATTAATGTGCTGATGTAGCCTTTTTTTTCTCTTTGTGAATTAACTACTCATGCTAGACAGCCTATAGAATGGAACTTTGAGCACACTCACATCTCCATGGTTGTTCATTCTGGTAAATGAGGAAAGAAAAATATCAAAATCTATGATTTTCCTAGAGACTGTGTTTTACAGCTATGAAGGTATAGCATAAACATGTTAAACTTATTCATGTATCTTTGCAGCTCTTTGCAAATATTTTATGCTATAATAGAAAAGGAGAGAACTGTTGTTCTGAAGTCAGCTTTGTCAGTGTCTCTCAGTCAGCTATCACTAGAACACCTTTGGTTGAACAAGTGGGATTTATTATTGAAGCAGGGAGAACACACACGATGGGAACCATGCATCTCAGGAAAAGGGTGCTAGAAATAACTTACAGGATTTGGGCTTGTATCAGGTGATATTGAGGAGGATTTAAAGAAGCAGGATTTTGCTGTACATTGGATGCTGTCAGGAAGGAGGGGTATTCTGTGATTAAGTATCTTAAATGTGATCTAGAAAGAGGGAAGACCAGAATGAGGCAAAAGCTGTAACTGGTTGAGAAGCACTCATTAGTCTGAAGAGGGGGATGCTTGGTAGTTCATGGCTTGGACAATATTCTTGCCATATCTGTGTTTAGACATGATTATGGAGTGGTCCTGTTTTTGTCTTCATCACAATCACAAAGTGACCTTATCTGATGTTGATGATCTGTGAAATTGTTTATGTTCAAGAGAACACTAGGCCTAGCAGTAATGCCAGGTCAGCTCCTAGTTACACTAAGCCCTACCTGATAGTATTAGGCCAGCTCCTGGATGTCAGGGACTGCTTTTCTCTTTCTCAGCTTTAAGGGTCTAATTTTACCCTTTTTAAATTGAAGTGCCTAGTATCCAAAATGACATTTGAATTCTGACTATTCAAGATCTTGGGCAAGTTACTACACTGAGTTGGTGTTTATAAACTACTTAGTGCCTGCACATAGTAGGTCCTCAGAAAATGGGACTACTGTTATTCAACAATCCTTTTAAGATTATAGCCCCTGCAAGTTATTGTTAAACCTTGATACCTGGTTTCTATTACCCTTTTTAGGATACAGCAGCCGCATAAATGACATTTGAGGAAGAAGGAAAATTATCTAAAGAGTGATATAAAAATATTTTTGCTAATTGTGACCCTTGTTCAGAAAAATACAGATGGAAGTCTCCTCCTAAGCTCACTTAGTATCCTAACTTTGTATTGTAAAAGAGATAAAATTAATCATTTGTACTCATATGTGAATGTAATGCAAGCTTCTCAGAGAATTTGGAAAATAAAGAAAATGCATAGAAAAAAGATAAAATTACCCACTACCCATAGTAAATACAAAATACTTCAAAGAAGATAGATTAATTGACATTCTTAAGGTTTAAAAAAATGTCCAAAACTGAAATGATTTCTTTACATGGGATTCAAAATCTTCCCAATTAAATGGGAAAGTAAGAATTTCCTTCAGAGATAAATCTTGAAGTTGGAAAGTGAATGTAAGTATGACCTTTTTGCTGAATTAAAACACAGTAGAAAGTATCCTTTCTGTAATAGTGAACTATGAGAGAAGTAATCTGGGGGCTATTCATTGATGCTTCATGATCCTGTGGTTTATTAGGGTTTAGCACACAATGAAATCTTTTGTAGGATTTTTTTTTTTTAAGATTTTATTTATTTGAGAGAGAGAGAGAGCCAGCGTGAGCAGGAGGAGGGGCAGGGGGAGAGGAAGAAGCAGATTCCCCACTGGGCAGGGAGCCCAATCCCAGGACCTCTGGACATACATGGTGCATGCAATTCAGGAGTAGAAGGATTTAAATTAACCAACAGATGTACCAAGTATAATAAAGATAGTGAAAGTAATGTTTATGTGCTTCTTTATTATTTAAAGTATTGTCACATACCCTATTTCATTTGATTTTTGCCACAGCTCATGGTTAGGTGAAAGAAATGGCATCTTGTTTTTAGGTCAGGAGACTAAAGCTCAGAGAGATTAACTGACTTTCCCAAAGTCATACAGCCCCTAAAGGATAAGCAAGGGCTTAAGTCCCCATATTGTAACTTATCACAAACATACATCCTCTCTCTCCACCCCAACTACTTTTGTTTTGACCCTTCTTGTGGCAGTATGGGTACTACTACTATCTGAATGAAAAGATGCAGTAGATAATTCATAACTTAGTCTACTATACTTACCTCTATCTGAAGATGGGTATCATTAGTATTTCTGTTGATTGTACACTAGCATATACTCAAAAATTAAAATAATGGGGGCCCCTGGTGACTCAGTTGGTTAAGCGTCTGACTCTTGGTTTTGGCTCAGGTCATGATCTTGGGGTGGTGGGATTGAGCCCTGCATCGGGACTCCGTAGCTCTGTGCTCGTTGCAGAGTCTGCTTGAGATTCTCTCTTTTTCCCTCTCCTTCTGCCCCTTCCCCTGCTTGTGTGTGTGTGTGCGCCCCCCCATGAATAAATCTTTAAAAAAATTAAAATAATGAACAAATATAAATATAGAAAGTGAAAATCCTCTGTAATCTTACTCTTAGGGAGATGATTACTATTAAGTTACCTGACTTTGTGTATTTATATAAATATAAATATTCATTTGAGGGAAAAAATGTTACATACAAACTGATCTGTAACCTTTTCCTTAGTGTATTGGGACTCTTTCCATTTCAATATACTTTATCTTCCCCTTCTGTTTTTTTTAGTTTTTAAGTAAACTTTGATTAAATTATACATAAAACGCACAATTACTGTAGTGCTTAATGAATTTTCAAAGTGAACATAGCAGTTTGAAACCCTACCAGGTCAAGAAATAGAGTATTACTCCAGAAGCCTGCCTTTATGATGTTCTCTTCCACTTACGACCTTTCTCCATCCTTTGCAAAGATATCTACAAATCCTAACTCTGACACTATAGATCAGTTTTGCCTGACCTTGAGCTTTGCAAATGAAATCACACAGTATGTGTTTTTTGTGTGTGGCTTCTTTTGCTCAAAATATGCTTGTCACATTATCCTGTGATGTTGCATGTGCCAGTAGTTTTTTCATTTTCATTGCTGTATACCAAGGGTCAGCACAGTGCTTACAATGGGCCAGTTGGTAATTTTTTTTATTTTGTAAAGCATAGATAACCTAAATTTTGCCGTTTTAATCATTTTAGGTGTACAGTTCAATGGCATTAAATACATTCCTAGTGTTGTGCAACCGTCACCGCTATCCATTTCTAGAACGTTTTATCATTCCAAACAGAAACTCTATACCCATTAAACAATAACTCCCCACCCATCTTCCTTTCTCCATTCTCCCCTGCCCTCAGTCCTTGATGATTTCTGTTCTACTTTCTGTATCTGTGAATTTGCCTATTTCAGGTACCTTATGTAAATGGAATCATACAGTATTCTTTTGTATCTTGACTTGTCTCACTTAGCATAATGTTTTCAAGGTTCGTCAGCCTTCTTGTAGCATATATCAGATTTCATTCCTTTTTTTTTTTAATTTATTTTTTATTTTATTTATCTATTTTTTAAGATTTTATTTATTTATTTGACAGAGAGAGACAGTGAGAGAGGGAACACAAGCAGGCAGAATAGGAGAGGGAGAAGCAGGCTCCCCGCTGAGCAGAGAGCCCGATGCGGGGCTCGATCCCAGGACCCTGGGATCATGACCTGAGCCGAAGGCAGACGCTTAACGACTGAGCCACCCAGGCGCCCCGATTTCATTCCTTTTTAAGGCTGAATAATATTCCATTATATGTATATACCACATTTTGTTTAACCATTTGTCTGTTGATGGACATTTGGGTTGTTGCCATCTATTGTGAATAATGCTGCCATGAACACTAATATACAGGTATCTGTTTGCTTCCCTGCTTTCAGTACTTTTGAGTATCTACCTAGGAGTAGAATTGCTGGATCATATGGTAATTCCATGTTTAATTTTTTGAGGGACTGCCGAACATTTCCACATCAGTTGTGCCATTGGTTTCCAATTTTTCCACATTTGTTAGTTTCAGGGTTCTTTAAATAATAGTCTTTCTAATGGATGTGAAGCACTGCCTCATCATGGTTTTGAATTGCATTTCCCTAAAGATTTATGATGTTGAGCATTTTTTTCACTTACTTATTGGCCATTTCTATGTCTTCTTTGAAAACTGCCTAAGTGCTTTGTCAGTTTTTGTGTTGGGTTTGATTTTTTATTGAGCCACTTAGGTTTTTGGGTTTTTTTTTAAGATTTTATTTATTTGTTTGACAGAGAGAGACACAGCAAGAGAGAGAACACAAGCAGGGGTAGTGGGAGAGGGAGAAGCAGGCTTCCTGCGGAGCAGGGAGCCCGATTCAGGGCTCGAACCCAGGACCCCGGGATCATGACCTGAGCTGAAGGCAGACGCTTAATGACTGAGCCACCCAGGCGCCTCTATTGAGCCATTTAGTAAATATTTTAAGCTCTCTGTCACAATACTTTAAGCTCTCTGAACACTCAAAACTCTCATACAGTAGGTCTGATCTAGTAAAGTTTTTTTTTTAAGATTTTGTTTATTTATTTTAGAGAGAGAGAGCACATGCATGAGGAGGGGAAGGGGCACAGGGGGAAGGAGAGGAGGAGGGAAAGAATCCCAAGCGGACTCAGATCTGAGCGCAGAGCCTGATGCAGGGCTCAGTCTCAGGACTCTCAGATTATGACCTGAGCTGAAATCAGAAGTCAGATGCTTAACCGACTGAGCCACCCAGGTGCCCCCCCAGTAAAGTTTTATGTACAAAAACAAGTGGCTGACAGTATTTGACCTTTGAGCCGTTGCTTGCCTTAGATTATGTAGTTCACTAAATTATTAGCTAATAATTTCAAGTATAACAGTGAATGTAAGTTTCTGCCACCCCAATCTTCTTTTGATTTGATAAGTTTGAGTGTTAGTTGGGGCTATAGAGGTAAGAGAAATGTGTAAGGGAAACTAAGAACTGTAAAGTATCTTGAGGGCCTTTTGTGTCTTGGAGAGCATTGGAAGGTTTGATTTTTCTCCCATAATTTAGTCAAAAGGGTCATCAGTGGACAGTAGGGGCTGTAGTTTCCCTTACCTTAAGGGACTTAAGTGATTTGAGTATGATTTCCAGCCCTTGTGCAAGCTGGCCTAGTTCTTAACTCTTCAGTAATTCAGGGTCCCAACCCAAATCCTGGAATCTTTGCTGCTACTTCTCCTGGGCGTGCCCTGAAATTCACATTTGGTCAGCTTAGTTCTTTGAGTCTGCTGAAAGCTCTGCTTAGTTTCTTGGCCACTTTTGTCTTCAGAATTGGCAGTTGCTTCAAGTACAAATGTGCCCCAAATGCCAGGCCCACTTCTTTTGGCTTTTTTTTCCTTTCCATATTTTGGTAATTTTTTTTTTTAAGATTTTATTTATTTATTTGAGAGAGCGAGAGAGAAATAGCTTGACAGGGGAGAGGGTCAGAGGGAGAAGCAGGCTCCCCAGTTAGCAGGGAGCCCGATGCGGGACTCTATCCCAGGCGTCCCGATTTTGGTAATTTTTGAAAATAGCATCCTAATGAATGTGACATAGTTCCTTTCCAAATTTGGGTAATTTCCACTGTTTTGAAAACTCTTTGATCCCTTCAAACAGATGTTTTGAAAAGAATTTTCTCCCTTTTGTCTTCTAATCTAATTTTACTCTTGTAAAGAAAATTATTCGAAGCCACAGTGAATATCCTTATACATAAATGTTGGGAGTATTGCACTTTTTTTTTTTTTTAAGATTTTATTTATTTATTTGAGAGAGAGAATGAGATAGAGAGAGCATGAGAGGGGGGAGGGTCAGAGGGAGAAGCAGACTCCCTGCCGAGCAGGGAGCCCGATGCGGGACTCGATCCCGGGACTCCAGGATCATGACCTGAGCCGAAGGCAGTCGCTTAACCGACTGAGCCACCCAGGCGCCCGAGAGTATTGCACTTTTTAAGAGTCAGATTTATTGAGGTATATTTTACATATAGTAAAATTTAATCTTTTTTTAGTAGTCTGTACTTCACTGAGTTTGACCAACAATTGGGTAACCACGACAACAACTGAAATACTGAATGTTTTATTACCCCAGAAGCTCCTTTGTGCCCCCTTGTAATCAGTCCCCTTGCCTTCCCGTTAGCCCCTGGCAGTCACTGATCTGATCTGTCCCTATAGTTTTGTCTTCACTGAGTGTTGTATAAATGGAATCATACAGTATGTAGCCTTTTGTGTCTGGCTTCTTTCATTTAGCATGTTTTTGAGATTCATCCATGTTCCTACATTTACCAGTAGTTTGTTCCTTTTTACTCTAATATTCTGTGTATGGATGTACCACACTTTGTTTATCCATTCACTAAATGATGGACATCTGGGTTGTTTCCAGTTTTTAGCTCTTATGAATAAAGTACCATAAACATTCATGTATTGGTCTTTGATGTTTTCATTACTTTGGGTAAATACATAGAAGAAGGGATTGCTGGGTCATATGGTAAATATATGTTAATATCATAAGAAACTACCAAACTCTTTTCCAATGTGGCTATACCATTTTGTATTCACACTTGGAAACATATGTGTGATCCATTTATATTTTGTCCTATACTTTTAAGTGCTTTAAAAATTTTTTGAGTATAGTTGACATCTTGTAATTTTTTTCAATTTTAAATTAAGTACTTAGTGGTATCTTGTGATTTTATTTTATAGTTCCCTAACAGCTAATGATGTTGAACATCTTTACTTGTGCTTATTTGCCATTTGTCTCTGTTTGATTAAGTATACATTAGCCGGTCTTTTGCCCACTGTTTTTCAATGAATTAATTGCTTTTTATTAATCATTAATCATTGTATTGTAAGAGTTCTTTATATATTCTGGTTACTCAGCAGAGAGGAAACACAAGTAGGGGGAGTGGGAGAGGGAGAAGCCAGGCCTCCCGCCAAGCAGGGAGCCTGATGTGGGGCTCGATCCCAGAACCCTGGGATCATGACCTGAGCTGAAGGCAGACGCTTAACGACTGAACCACCCAGGTGCCCCAAATAAATAAAATCTTTAAAAAAAAAATTTTTTTTTAAGATTTTATTTATTTATTTGACAGAGACAGAGACAGCGAGAGCAGGAACACAAAGAGGGGGAGCGGGAGAGGGAGAAGCAGGCTTCCCGCTGAGCAGGGAGCCCCATGTTGGACTCGATCCCAGGTCTCTGGGATCATGACCTGAGCCGAAGGCAGCCGCTTAACAACTGAACCACCCAGGCGCCCTAAAAAAAATGTTTTAATGAAGTCTAGTTGATCAGTTATATCCTCTTAAGGTTTGTGATTTTTATGTTCTAAATCTCTGCCTAAGCCCAGATCATGAAGAATTTTGTCTGTTTTCTTCTATAAGTTCTATAGTTTTAGGTTTTACATTTAGCTCTGTGATCCATTTCAAATTAATTTTTTCTATGTTAAAGTTTTTGTTTTTGTTTTTTTTGTATATGGATGGTCATTATTCTAGCATCATTTTTTTTAAAAGATTTTATTTACTTATTTGACAGAGACACAGCGAGAGAGAGGGAAAACAAGCAGGGGGAGTGGGAGAGGGAGAAGCAGGCTCCCTGCTGAGCAAGGAGCCCGATGAGGGGCTTGATCCCAGGACCCAGGATCATGACCTGAGCTGAAGGCAGACGCTTAACTGACTGAGCCACCCAGGTGTCTCAAAAAAAAGAGAAATATCTTACACACATTTTGATTTGCTGAATTTTTAGATCTTTTTAAGTTGTAAACCAGTCATTTGTTTCAAAGAAAATGGATGCGTTACTAAAAGTTACTAAATGCCACACTTGTAATCTCATGTATCAGTTCTCATGATACAATCATTTGTTAAATAAAAACTCTCTCCAGAAGGGAACAAATTACATCAGATTTCAATACAATTGGGTTAAACAGTGGTTTTTATCCCATTATTGAAATCATGTTTATATATTCTAATTGTATGTATTTTAAAATCCATTTATTTAAAATAAATTCTCCCTAATTAAAATTTCTTCCCATAGTATAGTATTTCAGTGGTTATAAGCATCAATACCATGAGATGGCAAACAAATAAAGGATTCACAGCCCTAAAATTTTGAGAAAGATTGACGTCTATACCCCCTCTTAGAAATTCATATGTACATTAGGATGCTAAAGGTACTAGAAGTCGTATAGTAATAGTTCTCAGATTTATTTGATCACAAAGCACTTTTTCATGTATCAGTTAATAACAGCAAGATTTGGGAAATGTTTAGTATATTCTAGTATATAATGTCTAGTATATATACAAATAATTATTTCTATTTTAAAGCAGGACAAAAGGAGCAAGCTGTGGAATGGTATAAGAAAGGTATTGAAGAACTAGAAAAAGGAATCGCTGTCATAGTTACAGGACAAGGTAAGATTATATTTATATTTGTTTCATAGCCAACCCAAATTCTATTCACATGGTTGCCCTAATTTCAATACAGCTATCTTACTAAAAGTATTTAACAGATTTTGAAATGTTATTAACATTTATAGATTTACAGTTAATGCTTTATTACCTATGCTAAAATTGAAGTTATAACCAGCTATGCTTAAACTTGATTACCTGGTAGCAGTCAGGCAAAAACCAGTATATTACTTGTGTCATCCTTGAACCCACTGTTGGTGAGTTTTAGCCTCATTTTTAGCTCTGTTTTGAAACCTGGTCCTTCCCTCATTGTTGAGGCAGGGAAGGAGTGGTTAATCAGACTCCCTTTTGTGTTTGTGGGTAATGCTTAACTGCACGTTAGAATATGAGCTATAAATGTCTTGCTTTGATTCACACTTGGCTTTTTAAAACCAAAGAAGTTATTTCTCATCTTTACTTTCTTATCACCTAAAATTAAAAATTAGAGTCTAATGATATCTTTAAATATATAGGTGACATTTATTATACACTCTGCTGTGTGCCCAAGCATCACTGTGTGTGCTTCATGTGTATTATCTTTTTTAATTTTCACCACAACCCCACACTCTGAGGCTGCTGCTGTTATCCTTACTTTTCACATAGATAATCTTAAGTACAGAGAAGTTCAGTAACTTGCCTAAGGTCTCATGGCTAGCAAGTAGGTAGGTAGAGTAAGGATTTGAACCCAGGCAATCTGACTTCAGAGCCTGAGTTTTTAAATATGATGCTGTAACTATTGTGTACTATGTGGGTACCACTACTAAATAAAGTATTTCAGTTTATCATAGCTAAAATAAATTCAGAAGGAAAAATTACATAGGCTGAGAATCATAGCATTATGGATCAGTCCACCCAGTGGATGTTTGTTGTCTGGTTGGCTGACTCTACTACTTATATCAGCTAATCTTTAATAATTACAATGTATCTAATTTTGCTAGGTTTTTTTCTCTCCCCTTTTTATTTGAGTACTTCTTTAGCTACTGATGTCCTGCACAAAAGAGAGCAGAATAGAACAATATGGGAGGTTAGGCCTTTGAGACTTTTCATGAGTTTATGAGCATGACTTTATAAATTATGTACTCAATGTATTTGTCATTCTTTGTCAGTTGCATGGAGGAAGAGCTAGGAGAAAATGAGTTAATAAGAAAAATAGTATCATTGAATGGAGCATGCCTTTGATTGTACCACTAAGAGAAAAAACAGGGTCAGTTGAACTATGATACATTCTCTTCCTATCACATGAAATTTAACTTTTACTTTATTGCATGTATTGTCTTCATCCTGTTTAGACATAGCTATAACAGCAGTATTAACATCAAGGACCAAATTTGTATCTGCACAGGCAATGACAAACTGTGGTATGAGTACAGCCTGGCTGATAGCTTTAGTAAGTTGGTACTGGTTATAAAACACATCTCTTGGGACACCTGCGTGGCTTAGTCGGTTAAGTGTCTAACTCTTGATTTCAGCTCAAGTCATGATCTCAGGGTTGTGAGATCGAGCCCCGCCTCAGGCTCTGCCCTGGGCATGGAGGCTGCTAAAGATTCTCTCTCTCCTTTTACCCCTCACACCTCTCCCTCTCTGAAACACACACACATACACACACACATACACACACACACCCCTCAGTTTCAGAGATTTTTTACCATAGGGGGAAAAATACACCTCAAAAATCCATGAAATAACATGTGAAATCCATGAAATACCACAGTAGGTCTGAAACCATCATAAGGAACTGTAACTGATTTTTTTTTAAGATTATTTATTTATTTATTAGAGAGTGAGCAGGAGAGAAACAGCATGAGAGGGGAGAGGGTCAGAGGGAGAAGCAGGCTCCCCGCTGAGCCAGGAGCCCGATGTGGGACTCGATACCAGGACCCTGGGATCATGACCTGAGCTGAAGGCAGTCGCTTAACCAACTGAGCCACCCAGGCGCCCTGTAACTGATTTTTTAAAGATACTTTATAAAGACTATGACTCCCAGGGCTCATTTGCTTAAGTATCTGATTCTTGATTTCAGCTCAGATCATGATCTCAGGGTTATGAGATCAAGCCCCATGTCGCGCTCTGCACTCAGCAGGGAGTCTGCTTTTCTCCCTCTCCCTCTGCCCCTCCACTCTCTGTCTCTCTCTCAAATAAATAAATGAATCTTAAAAAAAAAACAAAAACTGACTCCCCATGAGATTAGTTGGGATAATATTTTATCTTGAAGTAATATTAGTAGGGAAACATAGATGTTTTAATTTTTTTTCCTATTCTTTCAGGTGAACAGTGTGAAAGAGCTAGACGCCTTCAAGCTAAAATGATGACTAATTTGGGTATGGCCAAGGACCGTTTACAACTTCTAGGTATCAATTAATGAATTGTATAATTTGAATGAGCTGTATTTGAAATGTGTTCAGTGAAACTTTAAATGCAGATGGAAATAGATCAGTAATCTTGAAAATGTGTTCTAGGCTTTTTTTCTAACCTACAGAAAATTTCTAACATATACAAAATAGAGTATAATGGATTAATTATCCATCACTCAGCTGTAATAATTATCAACTCATAGTCAGTCTTGATTTATCTGTACTCAAGGGCTGGCAAATTACAGCCCATGGACTAAACCCAGTTCACTGCCTATTTTTATAAGATGGCACACAGTTACTCATTCCTCTGTTATTGTTTGGATGCTTTCATGCTACGGTGACAGCAGAGTTGAATAGTTGATACAGAGATCATACAGCCCTCAGAGCCTTTTAATATGTAACTTTTAAAAATATTTTAATATTATCTGGCTTTTTACGGAAAGAGTTTGTCAATTCCAATAAATCTCTAACCACTCACCCCCACTCCATATTATGTTGAAACAATTCTTCACATCTTTTTATTTTATTTACAAGTATTTCATATTGTATCTCTAAAAGAAAAAGATGCTTTAAAAATAAAATTACCAAAATACCATTATCACATCTAAAAAATAACCAATAATTTCTTTTAATATTAACAAAAAATTATGGCCAAAGCAATGATCAGTGTCCAAATATAATTTACATATAATGTATAATGTAATATATAACAAATAATGTAATATGGTCAGTATCTCAAAACTTAATAGTTCTTACTATTTTTCTAATAATTTTTTTGCACCAGAATCTCAAGAAGATTCATATGATATGTTTCTTTTAATATACAAGTTCATCTGTTTTTTTTTGTAATTTGTTGATGAACCAGATCTTTGACATGTAGTGGTTTCCTGCAGTCTGTCTTTTGCTCTATGCATCTCCATGATATCTTTTAATATGTTCTTCTGTCCTCCCTGTAAATTGATAGTTGGATATAGAGCCTTGATTGGATTGAAAGGTGATTTTTATTTTTTAATAATAAGACTACTTGATAGGTGGTTGTGTGTTTGTCAGTAGTTCTGACATCTTGCGATGTTAGTAGCAGTTGATGACTGATGCCTAGTGACATAATTCTATCATTCTTTCTGTATTTATCAGCTGGAATCGGTCTATAAAGAGAAACTTTTCATCTTCTATTTGAAGGTATAGGCTTTAAAAATATTTTTTTAGGTAAAGCAACCCAAAAACAAAGTGGAACTAAAACCCACCCTTCTTGGGTGGTTCTCTACTATAACTTGATGTGATAGAAATAGATATTTGGTAAACAGGCAGACCTTATGTATTTATTGCTCTGTGATTTGTGGTAAGTTATTTAGCATGTTTGAGACTTTTTCATCTCATTTATAATATGCTAATAATATTTATTTCACCATATGTGACCATTGAATTATTGAAGGAACCTAATCATAGTAAGTACTCAAAAATGCTGGTTTTTATTCTCCTCCTTACCTGTCTGTAATCACCACCTTGCTTTTATGGAAAAATGTATTTACACACGCATATATAAATATTCATTCATGTATTTACACACACATACATTCATTTATTCATTGATTCATTCATTTATTCATTCTTATATGGTCCATTGTGTTTATAAATTTTTTGCCCCACACTGGTGAAAAGAAATCCTTTAATGTTTTTAGGTGGCTGACAAGGCAGTGTTCCCTGGCTTCTGTGGCTGACAGAGTTTGCCTTCTCACTCCCACATGAAGATTATTACTATATCACATAAAATTAAATATTACATCAGAGGTCATTGTAGTAAAATAATTAATTGTTCTACTCGGTATTTTGTGTGTTTTAGCTGTAATGCCTTTCACTATATGTACATATATATGATCCAGGTTAAGTTTGATTATGGAACATTTTGTAACATGTTTCAAATCGAATAATTAGGAGCTAGTTCTCTTTTGAAGATGTGATATGATAAATTGTTGGAAACATCTCTTTAATTATAGACTTGTCTTTAAATGCAACCTTGTCATTTTTTATTTGTGTTACTAAAGGAGAGGAGAAAAAGAGGGTATATGACATGAAGCTAGGCATTAAAAGAATTGATATTGGGGAATGTCATTATCTGTTGTCATCCTCAAAAGTGCTATGTGCCCATTGAAAGATGTTACTTTAAAAAAGAAGTGGAATAGAAGGCATCAACATATTCCTGTCTTCTGAGAACTCAGAAAGCCTAGAAGCATATATACCAAAGACAGTAAAAGAAGATCTGTGTACAAGTACATAGTAGAACTTATTTGTGTACTGTGTGTTGGTTAAGAAATGGAGTTTTTCAGAGGTGGCATGCCCAATAGTTATCTAATTAGTATGGAGAATCATATTGGGAGTTCCGCATACAGACTGGTTTGAGAGGATGCAGACTGATAAAATGGAAAGAGTTCCTATAAGTTATATATCTTCAAGTTAGTAATCGTAAACCTTCAAGCAAAGCTTAACTGTAAAACCTGGTATAGATAAAAAGATAATTTTGGCATACCTGGAGTTTACCCTTTTATAAAAAAAATAAATAGCTTCATCCAACATCCGTTTATTAAGCCCTTACTCTGGACCAGGTACAGTGCCAAGGATATTAACTAAATTTATTTAGTAATTCAGCAAATAATTTATTGGGTGACTACCATGTTCTAGGCACTTAGGATGTAGACAAGGATTACTCCTTCATAGTTTTTATTCCAGCAGGGAGAAGACTGACAGGAGGGAATAAACATAAATAAGTTATACAGTATGTTGGAAAGTGATAAATACATGAAGAAAAGAACAAGTAAATCGTAGTAATGGGGGTTAGGAGTGGATGGGAGGTGGTTTGGGCTTCTAGTTTTAAGTAGGATGGTCAGATATGTCTCTTTGAAAAGATGACATGAGTTAGCCATGCAGGTTGTCTGGGAGAAGAATGGTCCAGAGAAAAGTAAGAGCCGATGGAAACCCTTAAGAAAACATAACTGGTGTATTTGGAAAAAAGCAAAGAGGCCAGTGTGCCCCAGCAAGGAGAGTATGGTAGAGATGAGGGCAGGGAGGGTTCATTAAAACACACAGGGCCTTATTGGCCACCAGGAAGATTTGAGCTTTTACCATCTGTGAAATGGGGAGCAGTTATAAGGATTTTTAGGAAAGGAATTACATAATCTGACTTAAGTTTTATTTTTTTTTACAGATTTATTTATTTTAGAGAGAGAGGGCAAGGGGAGGGGCAGAGGGAAAGGGAGAGAGGCAGACTCCCGCTGATCACAGAGCCCCCCTGTAGGGCTCGATCCCATGACCCTCAAAGTCATAACCTGAGCCGAAATCAAGAGTTGGCCATCCAACCTACTGAGCCAGCCAGGCACCCCCTGACTTAAATTTTAAAGATCACGTTGATGATAGACTCCCAAGAGTAGAGCCACGGAGAGCAAGTAGGACCACTGTTGAATTACAGTAAGCTAGGAGAAAAATGATGGGAGGCTTGGACCAGGATGATATGAAGAGAAATTGTAACAAGTGGTTGGATTATGATTATATTTGAAGGTTGACCAAATAGATTTACCAATAGATTTGGTATAATGTTCCTCTCTTAAGGCACTCAGGGGAGACAGACACATGAATAGATAAATCTTCATCACTGCAGGATAGAGATAAAATATTTTGTAGGGAGATATACAAATAATTTGTAGGATGATAAAATAGGTGTCTGAGAAATATTCCTGGAAGAAGTGAAACCTAAAAGGGAGATTTAAAAAGATAAAACTTTAAAGAATGTTTGGGAGAAAAGACAGTTCAGGTAAGAAATAGCATGGCAGGTAGGGAAAGGTGCTGGTGCAGAAGTGAATTTGGGATTGCTCAGTATGTATAAGAGATATAGGCAGGGGCGCCTGGGTGGCTCAGATGGTTGGGCGTCTGCCTTCGGCTCAGGTCATGATCCCGGGGTCCTGGGATCGAGCCCCGCATTGGGCTCCCTGCTTGGCGGGGAGCCTGCTTCTCCCTCTCCCTCTACTGTTCCCCCCTGCTTGTGCTCTCTCACTCTCTCTATCAAATAAATAAATAAAATCTTAAAAAAAAAAAAAGATGTAGGCAGATCATGGAGGGCCTTAATACTATATTTGAACATTGATCTGTGGGCAATGGGAAGCTGCTAAAGGTTTTAAACGGAAGAGTTATGTGGCAAGATTTTCCTTTTAAGTAGATGGTTGTGTGGGATTGCATGTGAAGGGATCGAGAAGCAAGGTGGTGGTTTTGTTTTAAATCATTAACGAATCTACAAACATTTAGTGATTGCAAAAGGAAGCATTAAACTAAGTTTACTTTCTTTAACAAAAATCAGTTGGAGCAGGTTCACATTAGCAGTACAACTACTATTGTGTTATATGTGTGTTTCCACACATAGAAATCTAATCCCTACACACCAAAACAACTTTTGTGGCTTTTTATTGCTAGTTATTAGTTATCAAAACCAAGCATTTAGTTTGTTTACTTTCATTATGTAATGAATGTTTATGAGATCTTCTTCTTACATTTCTTTGAAGAGAGTGTTAATTGATAAGGAAGACATTTACAAATCAGGTTTTTTTCCCCCTAATTTATGGCTATTACCAATATAAAAGGTTTCTTTCTCAGTATGGTGAAGAGTATTATCATTGAGAAAAATCAGATGACCTATCTGTTAACTAACAACAACAACAAAAAGCTCCAAGGTATATTGTATCAGCCAGTTCTAGGATACAAAAGCCCTGTTCAGTACTTTGTGCTTTGTGCAAAAAGGGTAGCTGCTATTTAACCTGTCCCAAAGGCATATGTGGCTGTACCATAAACCAAGCATGGCGCCTGCATGTCTGACCTTAGAAATGAAAGTTTAGGAGAGTTAGTATATATGTGCTACATTTTTGCATGTATTCATTGACTTCCCAGTACTGAAGAAAAGAGTCAGTAGACAACTTGGAGTACTGCAACAAAATAAATACAGTAAACATTGGGCTCCTATTATGAATGGGGGCCCAGAACAGATGTTCTATGTATATTATTTAATCCTTGAGACCCTCTTAAAACAGGCTCAAGTAAGTTCATACTAGTAAGTGGTGGAGCAGTGTGTTTGTCAAGTAGCAGTATGGATGACTTGAATGGGGAAAGAGAGCGCAGCAGTAATATAGAGGGGCAAGACAGCTCAAACTGCTACCGTCTTGGGCTTCAGGTGCTAGACATAGAGACCTGGATCTTGAGAGAGGATTTGTTATTTAAAGTGAGGGTAGAGTTGAAATAATCCTCTTAAATCTTTGATTAATTTTAGAAATAGGTAATAAAAGGACATGCTACAACATTTTTAAAGTTTAAGTATGAAAAGTATCCATCCCATATTATGTCCCAGCCACTCATTTCCCCTCCCCAGAGGCAGCTGCTATCTTTCTCTGGTCCTTTTTAGGGATAACCTTCATGTATACAAGCGTGCACATGTGTGTATTTAAATAAATGGTACTGTTCTGCAGCATGCTAAGTCCCCTTTGCTCTGTTGCCTTTATTTTTTGCCTGACATACATTAACATGTAGCTGAATATGGCATTTCTTAGACATTCTTCATAGTTTGCCTCTGTGTCTTTTTTTTTTAAAGATTTTATTTTTATTATTTATTTGACAGAGAGACACAGCGAGAGAGGGAACACAAGCAGGGGGAGTGGGAGAGGGAGAAGCAGGCTCCCCGCAGAGCAGGGAGCCCGATGTGGGACTCGATCCCAGGACCCTGGGATCATGACCTGAGCCGAAGGCAGTCGCTTAACCGACTGAGCCACCCAGGCACCCATCCCTCTTTGTCATTTTTTAAGTGCTGTTTTCCTTTCCTGAAATGTCCTTTTTTTTTATCTTTTCAAATCCTAGCCAACTCAACAGCCCACTTTTTCTATAAAGCCTTTTTAACTGTCTTTCTTTTGTGCTATACAATCTTTTTAAAAAAATATATTTGTGTTGTAAGTGGCCAACCATATTTAATAAGCATCTGGATGATAAAAACCGTATGCATTTTTTTGTCTCCATGCTGTTCGCCCTACATAATGATATGGATATGTTAGATACTCAGAAAATACTTGCTGGTGATAGTAGTGATATGAAACTGCCTCAGGTTACCAAACCTGAATAAAGCATATTTTGAACATAGCCAATCAGTTGTGAATTTCTGTTGCTATTTTAACGTCTGAGTTTTTACTAACTATATTTTTAGGAAAATTTTACATAAATACCAAAACCCTTCATCTTCTAACACCTTGAATTATTTTTTATTTTCACATGGACATCTTATTTTTCCATTGCGTATTTTTTCTTTTTGTTTATTTTGTTCTTTTCTACCCCCCTCTGTTGCATAGAGAAGCTGCAACCAGTTTTGCAATTTTCCAAGTCACAAACGGATGTCTATAATGACAGTACTAACTTGACATGCCGCAACGGACATCTTCAGTCAGGTGGGTTTAGGTTAACTAACATGTAAAATAATAAAGCTTGCATGCAGAGTAGAGTCCTGCGTAACCGGATAATGTTGATTTGATTTTATAAGGGTGGATTTGGTTGGCTTTTGTTTTCACAGGGCTATGTGGAAAATACAGTGTCCCTATCATTCATGGTGTATAAATATATAACAGATAAAACCATTCTCAACATGCTTTATTTGCTTATTTTGCAACCTCCCATTTTTGGGATTATAAAATATAAAGGTTCATTTTTCTAAATTATTAACATATTCTTTTGTTTCTGTTGTATTTTCAGCATTTGTATTTTTTTCATGCATACCTGTACCAAGTTTTTATGAAGTAGTGTTTTTTTAGGGCAGTTTTTTTTTAATTTATTTGATTTTATTTATTTGACAGAGAGAGAGAGGGAGAAAACAAGCAGGGGCAGCAGTGGACAGAGGGAGAGGGAGAAGCAGGCTCCCCGCTGAGCAGGGAGCCCAATGCGGGGCTCGATCCCAGGACCCTGGGATCACGACCTGAGCCGAAGGCAGACACTTAACCAACTGAGCCACCCAGGCATCCCAAGGCAGAAATTTTAATTTCTCCTTGTTATATATCAATTTTAATTGCACAGCAATTTTCATATATACTACAAATGATTGTTTTATCATAGTACCTGTTAGGAAAAATTTGAAGCTGAGTTCACATAAGAGAAACTTTAGAATACTATTTTAGTATATGTGCTGCTGAGTACACATTAGAATACTATTAATTTACTGTGGGTTAAATTTGTTTTCCATGAACTTTTGGGTATCAACTCTTACAGAAGATTACATGCTTTTTTTGTTTTGTTTGGGTTGGGGGCAGGAATCTTCATTTACTAAGTTCTCTGACATCTTGGCTAGTTTTATTTATGATTTTTTCAACCTTAGTTTCATGTTCAGGGCTTAAATTTTATTAAAGTAAATATTGCTTTGTTCAGTTTTTGCTTTGTTCAATAAGAAAAACCTTAGTTTATTTTTTTTAATATTTTATTTATTTATTTGACAGAGAGAGACAGCAAGAGAGGGAATACAAGCAGGGGGAGTGGGAGAGGGAGAAGCAGGCTTCCCGCCGAGCAGGGAGCCCGATGTAGGGCTCGATCCCAGGACCCTGGGATCATGACCTGAGCCGAAGGCAGACGCTTAACGACTGAGCCACCCAGGTGCCCCGAAAAACCTTAGTTTAGATTAAGATACCTGCCTTCTTTATTCATATGTAATAAAAAATTTTCAAGACTTCAGTAGAGTAGAATTATGGTAAGTGGATTTCTATGGACTGGAGACAATAGGTCCTGAAACCTTTCCCTCTGGCTTTACTTCTTAAGAAGTTCTTTGGTTTGGTCTTCCAGTACAGAGCCCCATGTCATTGACTATATTCCTTTTCCCATTCCTTCCTGTACATGATTTAAAACACCATTTCTAGTATAGAAGTAAATATAGCAATAAATATTTTGCCTATTTCTCTTAGCACAGATGTGAGGAGCTGACATTTGCATAAGGAACTTTAAAAAAATTAATAGGGGCGCCTGGCTGGCTCAGTCATTAAGCATCTGCCTTCGGCTCAGGTCATGATCCCAGGGTCCTGGGATCGAGCCCTGCATCGGGCTCCCTGCTCAGCGGGAAGCCTGCTTCTCCCTCTCCCGCTCACCCTGCTTGTGTTCCCTCCCTCCCTGTGTCTGTCAAATAAATAAATAAAATCTTTAAAAAAAAAAAGTAATAATGCACCATATGTAAATAATTTAATTTCCAAGATGTAAAGTTGAAATCTTAATGATCCTAGCAAGGTAAATAGCAAAAATTTCCTAGTCCTGAAGAGCTGGTATGCCTTTCCTTTGTTATCTTGCTTCTCTTCCACTTCATTCCACGTATGAGATCCCATGGTTTTGTTTTGCCAATGCAAAACTTTCTCTTCCTGGGACCTCTGTTAAAAAAATCAACCTCTTACTTTAAATCCCTAGTAATCTGTCTGTTCTATTCTGTTTTCTTCTTGGAGGGGGCATACTGACTGCACAGCTAATTTTTGCAGTACTGGTAACTGATACCCATTGAGCCCTAGTCAGTGAGCTGGCTTACTCAGGCCTGTTTTACTAGTGTTACCCACTTCTGGAATATTCTGTGATATTTCACTTGGATGAGTTACTTCATCTCTCTTAGGAAATAGTTATGCCAAAGTCCACTTACTCCTTCAGTGTGTTATCTACAATGTCCAGTTTTCAACTCAAAATTACTAGACAGGCAAAGAAATAAGAAAGTGTGACCATCATTCAAGAAAAGAATTAGTCATTAGAAGCTGATTCTTGATTGGGCCCAGATGTTGATGTAGCGAAGACTTCAAAACAACTATTATAAATATATTCAAAGAAGTAAAAGAAAATAGGGCATCAGTTAATAAACCTGCAATCTTAGCACATAACATAAACTACACAATAAAAAGAATGGAAATTCTAAAGTTGAAAAGTACAATTGCTGAAATAAAATTTACTAGATAACCTCAACAGCAGATTGGAGATGTCAAATGGAAGCTTCAGTGACCTTGAACCTAGATCAATGGAAATTACTAAATCAGGTGACTCCTGCATTGTTAGAAAGCGGATTAGTGATTGCTTAGGGCCAGGGGCAGTAAGGGATGGAGCACAAATGAATACAAGAAGACTTTTGGCTATGATGGAAACATTTCGTATCTTGATTTTAGTGGCTATTTCATCTTTAAAAACATCTTTATAAACTCATCAAATTGTACATTTTAAATGGATGCAATTTATTATTCATAGATTATACCTTAAAGGGTTGATGAAAAAATAAATACTGAATGGCTTGTAAAGAAAAATAGTATTCTTCTTCTCATCTCTTCCTTCTCTCTTCCTGCCTTCACCACTAGGCCGGCTCCTCATACAATGTCTAACTCTTCCTGCTATTTTTTCTTTTGTTTCCTACTGTATTTCTAGATATTATGCTTATATTGCTACTACTGATTGAACAGTTTTTGATATGTATTTTCTTATTCAGGTGAAAGAAGGTTTAATTCTTATGCCAACATTACCCTTCATCTCCTGATACATAAATATCACTATTTTAGTTACGCTGAAAAATCAAATTTAACATTATTATGACTTAGTATCCAAAACCAAATAGTATATTCTAATAATGCTTCTCTTTTTTGTTTTTCCTTCCCACAGATTCCTTATTTCTTTCTGTTTGCTTTTTAACCAAAAGCCTACTTTAGGAGTTCTTTCAATGAAAGTTTGTAGATAGTGAACTTTCTTAGTCTTTCTAATGTCCAAAATACCCTCGTTCTTACATGACAGGTTACCAGGATATAAAATTGATAAAGGTTAACACTTTTTTCTTCCTACAGCATTTTGAACGTACTCCATTACCCTACTGACTTTTGTTATTTTAATGAAAAATCTCCTATCATTCTCATAGTTCCATGTGGAAATTCCTATTCACTTACAGTCTCAGGACTGTATGTTTACTGTCTGAAGAAATTCTTTTCCACTTTCCTTTTTTTCCTCTGAAATGACTGATCTTTATCTTCAGCCTAGACAGATTTTGCTCTTTTTCATGTCTTTGCTTTTGCTTATTGTTATTCCCTTTTCTAGATTGCTTTCCTGCTTTGTCCTTTAAGGTTGCTATCCATTAGTTCCTTGAACATATGGTTCAGAACTTTACATTTATTTATGGAAAAAAAATCTTGATCACCTTGCTCTACTCTGAAGTTCTCTTCCTTTGAGTTTCCTTAAAACACCTTAAGGGATTTGATGACAAATACAAATATAAGGTTTTTGTCTTTTCTGTAGGCTATTCTAATTTGCTTACTGATTTAACATTTGTTTTTACTGTAAACATTGTTATTAGTAAACTGATGTTTGTTATGGAGTGTATAAAAATATTTGAAGCAGTGAGATTTGAACATTTGAAAGCCTATAATTTATGTAGAAGTGCAATATAGGTAGGTCAGGTAACCTTTTAGGCTTAATTGATGATGTTTCATATGTGTTTATTTACATATATATAGCACATAGAATACTTGGCATATTAAAACCCACATCTTTATACCCTTTAAATTAAAAATTGATTATTTCTAGAAACTCTTTTGGTGGACACAGACTTGGAATTTCATACTATTTTACAATCTTAAAGTTTGGAACCAAGGTAATGCACTGCTTTGCCCCCCAATTCTGTAACAACATAACTCTAATGCATTTACTGCATTTTGTTTCTTGAATATTTGGCAACTTCATTTGGGAATCTTTTTATATCCTCCTCCTGTCCCCGCAAATGAGTATTTCTTCTTATTACAAATACATATTCCTTATAAGAAAATTAGAATATACATCAGGAAAAGGAAAAACTAAATAATCATAATCTTGTCCACCAAGTAATAATCCTGATGAACATTCTAATAGATTTTCTAATTGAAATCTTATTTTGAAATATTGCTAATGTAAAAAAAAAAAGTAGTATTAGCTTAGTTTTACAAATTATATCCATCTTTATTTTATAATGTTTAGCCACAGTTTTCTAACCATGATGATTTTGCTTTTTCCTTGATAGAAAGTGGAGCTGTTCCAAAAAGAAAAGATCCCTTAACACACGCTAGTAATTCACTGCCTCGTTCAAAAACAGTTATGAAGACTGCATCCACAGGTCTGTCAGGCCACCACAGAGCACCTAGCTGTAGTGGCTTATCCATGGTTTCTGGAGTGAGACAGGGACCTGGTCCCGCAGCTGGAACTCATAAGGTATTTGAAGATGGTAACTTTAATTGGTGTGGTTTTGCAAATAGAAGATTTTGAACATGATATGCTTGCTGAAGATTATTACAAGTACTTTATAATATCTTGGAGAATTGATAAGTTTCTACAAAGTTGAATGTAGTTTTCTTTTTTTAAAATCTACAAGGACAACTTGCTATTAAAAAGCAAATCTTATTTTAACTTCCTTTGGACCTAATTAGGTATTTTGTAGTAAGTTTCTTGTCTAGTCTATTTTATATAATGCTTATAATTTTAAAGTTGTTATTTGTTTAAAGTTATGTAAGTGTTTTATAACATTAAACATAGTTTTGTTATAATTCTAACAATCAAAATTACATGACTGTATTATCATAGGGCCTTTTTATTTTATGTTATCTAAATCTCTCTGGATGGAATCCTCTGTAAACCCACTTCATGCCAAATGTAGTTTTATAGTGAATACCATTTTACCTTGGAGTAAACATACAGTTTTGGCTTTTTTATATCCTTTTCCCTATTTTTGAACTTTTAATTCTGTGAACCTTAAGGTTAACTCACTTATGAAAAGTGTTAGTTAGGTTGTATTTTTACATTACAATTTTGTGTCCTTTAAGAGTACACCAAAAACAAATAGAACAAATAAACCTTCTACCCCTACAACTGCTGCTCGTAAAAAGAAAGACTTGAAGAATTTTAGGAATGTGGACAGCAACCTTGCCAACCTTATAATGAACGAAATTGTGGACAAGTAAGTTTTGCCATCTGAAGGGTTTTATTTAATAGTATTTAGTTTTGAATTTATCTATACAATATATCATGAATAAAATAGATAATACCTTGTTTAATATACCTATTTAATCTTTATGATGGTTTTCAGTTACTGTAAATGTAGAAAGCCATTGTTTTACTGATTTAATTATAATTTCACATTTAACATAAAATAATTTTATTTCATAGAGTTTAGACTTCATATTATAATAACTGAAGCATATTTTGTTGTGGAGCTAACTGAAATTCTATTTCTTAGTGGAACAGCTGTTAAATTTGATGATATAGCTGGGCAAGAGTTAGCAAAACAGGCCTTGCAAGAAATTGTTATTCTTCCTTCTCTGAGGCCTGAGGTAAGTGCTTTATATTATCATTTTCCTCTAACATCATTCATTACTGAATCGATATTAGCAGTAAAGAAATGTGTGAGCTATGCTAGAATGATTAGTTCATATAACAGATTTGATGTTTTTAAAAAGAAAAAGACATTAGTAACTGATGTTGGCTGGTTATTAATAGGAGAGGAGAATGACTATAAAGGTTCCTAATAACCAATCCATTTTTAACATTTAGAGGGAAAAGTAGGTAACAGAAAATAATTTTTATATCAAGGTGTAAGAGGGATTTAAAATCAAGAGAAATCATACTGGAGAAAAGAGAAGTTAAGATAAAATTATTAAGTTTAAGTTTGAAGACTTTTCTTTTAATCAGAGTATAGTTGAAATACAATGTTATATGAGTTTCAGGTGTGCAACATAGTGATTTGACAATTCTGTACATTAAGCTATGCTCACTATGATAAGTATAGTTACCATCTGTCACTATACAATGTTATTGCAATATTATTGACTCTAGATCCCATGCTGTACTTTTCATCCCCATGACTTATTTATTTTCTAACTGGAAGCTTGTACCTCTTAATTCCTTTCACCTATTTTGCTTATCCCCTTAACTCCTTCCCCTCTGGCAACCACCAGTTTGCTCTGTTTTTATGGTTATGTTTCTGTTTTGTTTGTTCTCGTCATAACAACAAGAACAACAGAATGGTAATTATGTGAGGTGAAGGTTGTGTTAACCTTATTGTGATGAATATTATGCAAGTTATGTGTGTATCAAATCATATTGTACACGTTAAAATGACACAATGTTATGTCAATTATATCTCAATAAAACTGGAAATTTTTAAAAACCAAAAAATGTTGCAGTAGTCAGGAAAATGTGTCTTTGGTGAAAGAATAGACAAATAGATCAATAGAACATAATAGAGAGCCCAGAAATACAGAGATACAAATACCAGCAATTGACAAAGGCACAAAAGCAATCTGATGGAGAAAGGATAGTATTTTCCACAAATGGTGCTGGAACAACTAGACATCCATGTGCAAAAAAATTCTAGACATGTACTTCACACCTTTCACAAAAGATAATTCAAAATTAGTCACAGACCTAAATGTAAAAGGCTAACTATAAAACTCCTGCAAGGCGGAGCAAGATGGCGGAGGAGTAGGAGACCTGGATTTCATCTGGTCTCAGGATTCAGCTGGATAGGGATCAAAACATTCTGAACACCTACGAACTCAACAGGAGATCGAAGAAAAGAATAGCAAAAACTCTCTGAACAGAAAAGCGACCACTTTCTGGAAGGTAGGACGTGCGGAGAAGTGAATCCGAGGCAATATTTGGGAGGATAGACGGCGGGGGAGGGGCCTCCGTCGGCCACTTCTGGCAAGTGATAGAGCCGCAGAGCACAAAATCGGAACTTTTAGAAGTTGGCTCCGCTGAGGGACGCCGCTCCAGTGGCTAAGCGGGGGGTGGAACCCTCGTGGGACAGTGTGGTCTCAGGACCCTCGGGGTCACAGAAAGACCGGGGGTGCCTGAGTGCGGCAGAGCTCCCAGGTATCGGAGCAGGGAAGCCAGCTGCAGAGACGGCGCCGAGGCGCGGGCTCTCAGCTCGGGGTTGCCATAAACCGTGATCCGCAGCACAGTCGGGCCACTGCTCTTCCAGCAGGGACCCAACAAGCGGCAGATCCGGGGAGACTCCCCTTCCTCCCCCGGGAGGAGCGGCATGGGAGCACACCGCAGGGATCTGCTGGGTTTGGAGACTCCACACGGGGTTGGGCGCCCGAGATAGAAATGCTCGGTCACAGGCCGGGTGAGCACGGAGTGCGGCCGGAGACCGGGGAGACGGGAGTGACTGATGGCTTTTCTCTGGGGGCGCAGTGAGGAGGGGGGCCCCGAGTTCTCGACTCCTCCGGCTCCTCCAGGGCGGGGATTGGGAGGCCACCATTTTCACTCTCAGCCTCCGAAGTTGTACGGAAAGCTTGCAGGGAACAAAAGCTCCTGAGAGCAAAACCGAGCAGATTACTTAGCCTGGACCGGGCAAGGGCGGGGCAATTCCACCTCCGGCAAAGACATTTGGGAACCACGGCAACAGGCCCCTCCCCCAGAAGATCAGCGAGAACAGCCGGCCAAGACCAAGTTTACCGATCAATGAGAACGGCAGAACTCCAGCGCTAGGGGAATACTGCACATAGAATTCGTGGCTTTTTTTACCATGATTCTTTTGTCTTTCAAAGTTAATTTTTTTTTTAACCGTCTTTTTTTTTTAAATTTTTCTTTCTCCCTTTTTCAACCAACATCTTATCCATCCCTTTTTTAAAAAACATTTTTATTTTTCATTTTTAGAGTCATATTCTATCCCTTCATAATAGTTACTCTTATTTTTGGCATATATATATATATATATCTATATATCTATATATATATATATATCTATATATATATATAATGTTCTCTCTTTAAAATTTTGAGATTGTTTCTTCTAACAGATCAAAATATACCCTAAATCTCTAGTGTATGGTTTTGTTCTACTCTCCTGCCTGATCACATTCTCTCCCTTTTTTTTTCTTTCTTTCTTTTTTTTAAATCCTCTTTTCTTTTTTCAAACAACTTCTTATACCTTTTATAAAAGTTTTTTATACTTTTCATCTTTACAGTCATATTCCATCCCTTCATCATATCAACCCTTATTTTTGTACATATATAAGTTTTTCTTTCTTTAAAATTGTGGGAGGCACTATCTTCCAACAGACCAAAATACCCCCAAAATCTGGTGTGTGGCACTGATCTATGTACCAGCCTGATCATATTTGATCATCTTCTGTTTTTTTGTTTTGTTCGGGTTTTTTTTGTTTTTATCTTTCTCTTTTTCTTTTCTTTTTTTTTTTTTTGCTATTTCTTTTTTCTTTCTTTCCCTTCCTTTTTCCCCCGGCTTCAGGTCTTTTCTGATTTGTTTAGAGTATATTTTCTGGGGACGTTGTCACCCTGTTAGCATTTTGTTCTCTCTATTCTCCTCTGGACAAAATGACAAGACGGAAAAAATCACCTCAACAAAAAGAACAAGAGGTAGTACCGACTGCCAGGGACCTACTCAATACGGACATTAGTACGATGTCAGATCTAGAGTTCAGAATCATCACTTTAAAGATACTAGCTGGGCTTGAAAAAAGCATGGAACTTATTAGAGAAACGCTTTCTGGAGAATTAAAACAACTAAAATCTAACCAAGTCGAAATCGAAAAAGCTATTAATGAGGTGCAATCAAAAATGGGGGCGCTAACTCCTAGGATAAATGAGGCAGAAGAAAGAATCAGTGATATAGAAGACCAAATGATGGAAAGTAAAGAAGCTGAGAAAAAGAGAGATAAACAACTACTGGATCACGGGGGCAGAATTCGAGAGCTAAGCAATATCATGAGATGAAACAACATTAGAATAATTGGGATCCCAGAAGAAGAAGAAAGAGAGAAGGGCAGAAGGTATAATGGAGCAAATTATAGCAGAGAACTTCCCTAATTTGGGGAAGGAAACAGGAATCAAAATCCAGGAGGCACAGAGAACCCCTCTCAAAATCAATAAAAATAGGTCAACACCCCAACATCTAATAGTATAACTTATAAGTCTCAGAGACAAAGAGAAAATCCTGAAAGCAGCTCAGGAGAAGAGATGTAACCTACAATGGTAGAAACATGTGCTCGCTTCGGCAGCACATATACAATGGTAGAAACATTAGATTGGCAACAGACCTATCTACAGAGACCTGGCAGGCCAGAAAGGACTGGCATGATATATTCAGAGCACTAAACGAGAAAAATATGCAGCCAAGAATACTCTATCCAGCTAGGCTGTCATTGAAAATAGAAGGATAGATAAAAAGCTTCCAGGACAAACAAAAACTAAAGGAATTTGCAAATACGAAACCAGCCCTACAAGAAATCTTGAAAGGGGTCCTCTAAGCAAAGAGAGAGCCTAAAAACAACATAGACCAGAAAGGAACACAGACAATATACAGTAACAGTCACCTTACAGGCAATACAATGGCACTAAATTCCTATCTTTCAATAGTTACCCTGAATGGAAATGGGCTAAATGCCCCAATCAAAAGACACAGGCTATCAGATTGGATTAAAAAACAAGACCCATCGATATGCTGTCTGCAAGAGACTCATTTTAGACCCAAAGACACCCCCAGATTGAAAGTAAGGGGTGGAAAACCATTTACCATGCTAATGGACACCAAAAGAAAGCTGGGGTGGCAATCCTTATATCAGACAAATTAGATTTTAAATCAAAGACTGTAGTAAGAGATGAGGAAGGACACTATATCATACTTAAAGGGTCTATCCAACAAAAAGATCTAACAATTGTAAATATCTATGCCCCTAACATGGGGGCAGCCAATTATATAAGGCAATTAATAACAAAAGCAAAGAAACACATTGACAACAATACAACAATAGTGGGGGACATTAACACCCCCCACACTGAAATGGACTGATCATCTAAGCAAAAGATCAACAAGGAAATAAAGACTTTAAATGACACACTAGACCAAATGGACTTCACAGACATATTCAGAACATTCCATCCCAAAGCAACAGAATACACATTCTTCTCTAGTGCCCATGGAACATTCTCCAGAACAGATCACATCCTAGGTCATAAATCAGGTCTCAACTGGTACCAAAAGATTGGGATCATTCCTTGCCTATTTTCAGACCACAATGCTTTGAAACTAGAACTCAATCACAAGAGGAAAGTCGGAAAGAACTCAAATACATGGAGGCTAAAGAGCATCCTATTAAAGAATGAATGGGTCAACCAGGAAATTAAAGAAGAATTAAAAAAATTCATGGAAACCAATGAAAATGAAAACACAACTGTTCAAAACCTTTGGGATGTAGCAAAAGCAGTCCTAAGAGGCAAGTATATAGCAATACAAGCCTTTCTCAAGAAACAAGAAAGGTCTCAAGTACACAACCTAACCCTACACCTAAAGGAGCTGGAGAGAGAACAGCAAATAAAGCCTAAACCCAGCAGGAGAAGAGAAATAATAAAGATCAGAGCAGAAATCAATGAAATAGAAACCAAAAGAACAGTAGAACTAGATCAATGAAACTAATTCTTTGAAAGAATTAACAAGATTGATAAACCCCTGGGCAGACTTATCAAAAAGAAAAGAGAAATGACCCAAATCAACAAAATCATGAATGAAAGAGGAGAGATCACAACCAACACCAAAGAAATACAAACAATTATAAGAACATATTATGAGCAACTCTATGCCAGCAAATTAGATAACCTGGAAGAAATGGATGCATTCCTAGAGATGTATCAACTACCAAAACTGAACCAGGAAGAAATAGAAAACCTGAACAGACCTATAACTACTAAGGAAATTGAAGCAGTCATCAAAAATCTCGCAACAAACAAAAGCCCAGGGCCAGATGGCTTCCCAGGGGAATTCTACCAAACATTTAAAGAAGAATTAATGGGACGCCTGGGTGGCTCAGTCGGTTAAGCGGCTGCCTTCGGCCCAGGTCATGATCCCAGGGTCCTGGGATCGAGTCCCACATCGGGCTCCTTGCTCAGCAGGGAACCTGCTTCTCCCTCTCTCTCCCTCTGCTTGTGCTCTCTCTGTCAAATAAATAAAATCTTTAAAAAAAAAAAATAAATAAAAATAAATAAAGAAGAATTAATGCTTACTCTTTTGAAACTGTTCCAAAAAATAGAAATGGAAGGAAAACTTCCAAACTCGTTTTATGAGGCCACCATTACCTTGATCCCCAAACCAGACAAAGACCCCATCAAAAAGAATTACAGACCAATATCCTTGATGAACAGGAATGCAAAAATTCTCACCAAAATACTAGCCAATAGGATCCAACAGTAGTACATTAAAAGGATTATTCACCACGACCAAGTGGGATTTATCCCTGGGCTGCAAGGTTGGTTCAACATCCGCAAATCAATCAACATGATACAATACATTAACAAAAGAAAGAACAAGAATCATGATCCTCTCAATAGATGCAGAAAAAGCATTTGACAAAGTACAGCATCCTTTCTTGATCAAAACTGTTCAGAGTATAGGGATCGAGGGTACATACCTCAATGTCATAAAAGCCATCCATGAAAAACCTATAGCGAATATCATTCTCAATGGGGAAAAACTGAGAGCTTTCCCCCTAAGGTCAGGAACGTGGCAGGGATGTCCACTATCACCACTGCTATTCAACATAGTATTAGAAGTCCTAGCCACAGCAATCAGACAACATAAAGAAATCAAAGGCATCCACATCGGCAAAGAGGAAGTCAAACTCTCACTCTTTGCAGATGTTATGATCCTTTATGTGGAAAACCCAAAAGACTCCACCCCAAAACTGCTAGAACTCATACAGGAGTTCAGTAAAGTGGCAGGATATAAAATCAATGCACAGAAGTCAGTGGCATTCCTATACACCAACAACAAGACAGAAGAAAGAGAAATTAAGGAGTCGATCCCATTTACAATTGTACCCAAAACCATAAGATACCTGGGAATAAATCTAACCAAATAGGCAAAGAATCTGTACTCAAAAAACTATAAAATACTCATGAAAGAAATTGAGGAAGACACAAAGAAATGGAAAAACGTTCCGTGCTCATGGATTGGAAGAACAAATATTGTGAAGATGTCAATGCTACCTAGAGCAATCTACACATTCAATGCAATCCCCATCAAAATACCATCCACTTTTTTCAAAGAAATGGAACAAATAATCCTAAAATTTGTATGGAACCAGAAAAGACCCCGAATAGCCAGAGGAATGTTGAAAAAGCAAAGCAAAGCAAAGCAAAGCCGGCGGCATCACAATTCTGGACTTCCAGCTCTATTACAAAGCTGTCATCATCAAGACAGTATGGTACTGGCATAAAAACAGACACATAGATCAATGGAACAGAATAGAGAGCCCAGAAATGGACCCTCAACTTTACGGTCTACTTATCTTTGACAAAGCAGGAAGGAATGTCCGATGGGAAAAAGACAGTCTCTTCAACAAACGGTGTTGGGAAAATTGGACAGTCACATGCAGAAGAATGAAACTGGACCATTTCCTTACATCACACACAAAAATAGACTCCAAATGGTTGAAAGACCTCAATGTGAGACAGGAGTCCATCAAAATCCTAAAGGAGAACACAGGCAGCAACCTCTTCGACCTCAGCCGCAGCAACTTTTTCTTAGAAACATCGCCAAAGGCAAGGGAAGCAAGGGTAAAAATGAACTATTGGGACTTCATCAAGATAAAAAGCTTTTGCACGGGGCCCCTGGGTGGCTCAGTCGTTGAGCGTCTGCCTTCGGCTCAGGTCGTGATCCCGGGGTCCTGGGATCGAGCCCCGCTTCAGGCTCCCTGCTCGGCGGGAGGCCTTCTTCTCCCTCTCCTGCTTCCCCTGCTTGTGTTCCCTCTCTCACTGTGTCTCTCTCTGTCAAATAAATAAATAAAATCTTAAAAAAAAAAAAAAGCTTTTGCACAGCAAAAGAGTCAACAAAACCAAAAGACAACCGACAGAATGGGAGAAAATATTTGCAAATGACATATCAGATAAAGGGCTAGTGTCCAAAATCTATAAAGAGCTTGTCAAACTCAACACCCAAAGAACAAATAATCCAATCAAGAAATGGGCAGAAGACATGAACAGACATTTTTCCAAAGAAGACCTCCAAATGGCCAACAGACACATGAAAAAGTGCTCAACATCACTCGGCATCAGGGTAATCCAAATCAAAACCTCAATGAGATACCACCTCACACCAGTCAGAATGGCTAAAATTAACAAGTCAGGAAACGACAGATGTGGGCGGGGACGCGGAGAAAGGGGACCCCTCCTACACTGTTGGTGGGAATGCAAGCTGGTGCAACCACTCTGGAAAACAGTATGGACGTTCCTCAAAAAGTTGAAGATAGAGCTAGCATATGATCCAGCAATTGCACTACTGGGTATTTACCCCAAAGATACAAAGGTAGGGATCCGAAGGGGTACGTGCATCCCGATGTTTATAGCAGCAATGTCCACAATAGCCAAACTGTGGAAAGAGCCAAGATGTCCATCGACAGATGAATGGATAAAGAAGAGGTGGTATATATGTACAATGGAATATTATGCAGCCATCAAAAGGAATGAGATCTTGCCATTTGCAACGTCGTGGATGGAACTGGAGGGTATTATGCTGAGCGAAATAAGTCAATCAGAGAAAGACATGTATCATATGATCTCACTGATATGAGGAATTCTTAACCTCAGGAAACAAACTGAGGGTTGCTGGAGTGGGGGTTGGGGGGGAGGGATGGGATGGCTGGGTGATAGACACTGGGGAGGGTATGTGCTATGGTGAGCATTGTGAATCATGCAAGACTGTTGAATCACAGATCTGTACCTCTGAAACAAATAATACATTATATGTTAAGAAAAAAAAAGAAGAAGATAGCAGGAGGGGAAGAATGAAGGGGGGAAATCGGAGGGGGAGACGAACCATGAGAGATGATAGACTCTGAAAAACAAACTGAGGGTTCTAGAGGGGAGGGGGGTGGGAGAATGGGTTATCCTGGTAATGGGTATTAAAGAGGGCACGTTCTGCATGGAGCACTGGGTGTTATACACAAACAATGAATCATGGAACACTACATCAAAAACTAATGATGTGATATGGTGATTAACATAACAATAAAAATTTAAAAAAAAATCTGAAGGCAATAAAAAAAAAAAAACTCCTGCAAGATAGCATAGGAGAAAGTCTAGGTGATCTTTGGTGTGAGGATGGCTTATTAGATACACCACCAAAAACATGATCCTTGAAAGAAAAAATTGTTAAGTTGAACTTCATGAAAATTAAAAACTTTTCTGTGAAAGACATTGTTAAGAGAATGAGAAGACAAGCCACAGACAAGGAGGAAATCTTTGTAAAACATTATTTGATAAAGGACTAGTATCCAAAACTATACAGAGTACTTTTAAAAACTGAATAAGAAATCAAATGACCCGAGGGGGACACGTTGACAGAACGAGAAGGAAGGAGAGAAAATGGCGTCCACGGATTACAGTACCTACAGCCAAGCGGCAGCCCAGCCGGGCTACAGTGCGTACACTGCCCAGCCCACTCAAGGATATGCACAGACCACCCAGGCATATGGGCATCAAAGTTACGGCACCTATGGACAGCCCACTGATGTCAGCTATACCCAGGCTCAGACCACTGTGACCTGTGGGCAGACCACCTATGCAACTTCTTATGGACAGCCTCCCGCTGGTTATACTACTCCAGCTGCTCCCCAGGCATACAGTCAGCCTGTCCAGGGGGACGGCACTGGTGCTCACGATACCACCACTGCTACGGTCACTACCACCTAGGACTCCTATGCAGCTCAGTCTGCTTATGGCCCTCAGCCTGCTTACCCAGCCTATGGGCAGCCGCCAGCAGCCACCGCACCTGCAAGACCACAGGATGGTAGCAAACCCTCTGAGACTAGTCAACCTCAGTCTAGCACGGAGGGTTACAACCAGCCCAGCCTAGGATATGGACAGAGTAACTACAGTTATCCCCAGGTACCTGGGAGCTACCCCATGCAGCCAGTCACAGCACCACCATCTTATCCTCCTACCAGCTACTCCCCTACGCAGCCGACTAGTTAGGATCAGAGCAGTTACTCTCAGCAGAACACCTATGGGCAGCCGAGCAGCTATGGACAACAGAGTAGCTATGGTCAACAAAGCAGCTATGGGCAGCAGCCGCCCACTAGTTATCCCCCCCAAACTGGATCCTACAGCCAGGCTCCACGTCAGTATAGCCAACACAGCAGCAGCTATGGGCAGCAGAGTTCATTCCGACAGGACCACCCCAGTAGCATGGGTGTGTATGGGCAGGAGTCTGGAGGATTTTCCAGACCAGGAGAGAACCGGAGCATGAGTGGCCCTGATAACCAGGGCAGGGGAAGAGGGGGGTTGATCATGGAGGCATGAGCAGAGGTGGGCAGGGAGGAGGATGAGGTAGAATGGGCACTGGAGAGCGAGGTGGCTTCAGTAAGCCTGGTGGACCCATGGACAAAGGACCAGATCTTGGTCTGGGCCCACTTGTAGATCCAGATGAAGACTCTGACAACAGTGCAATTTATATGCAAGGCTTAAATGACAATGTAACTCTAGATGATCTGGCAGACTTCTTTAAGCAGTGTGGAGTTGTTAAGATGAAGAAGAGAACCAGACAATCCATGATCCATATCTACTTGGACAAGGAAACAGGAAAGCCCAAAGGTGATGCTACAGTGTCCTATGAAGACCCACCAACTGCCAAGGCTGCTGTGGAGTGGTTTGATGGAAAAGATTTTCAAGAGAGTAAACTTAAGGTTTCTCTTGCTCGGAAGAAGCCTCTGATGAACAGCATGCGGGGTGGTATGCCTCCGTGAGGGCAGAGGGATGCTGCCACCACTTCGTGGAGGTCCAGGGGGCCCAGGAGGTCCTGGGGGCCACACGGGTTGCATGGGAGGCTGTGGAGGAGACAGAGGTAGCTTTCCCCCAAGGGGGCCCTGGGGTTCCCCAGGGAACCCATCTGGAGGAGGAAACGTCCAGCACCGAGCTGGAGACTGGCAGTGCCCCAGTCTGGGGTGTGGAAACCAGAACTTTGCCTGGAGAACAGAATGCAACCAGTGTAAGGCCTCAAACCATGAAGGCTTGCTTCCATCACCCATTCCACCCCTGGCGGTGACCGTGGCAGAGGCAGCCCTGGTGGCATGCAGGGCCGGAAGAGGCGGCCTCATGGACCATGGTGGTCCCTGTGGGATGTTCAGAGGTGGCCGCAGTGGAGACGGGGGGCGTCCGTGGTGGCCGGGGCATAGACCGAGGTGGCTTTGGTGGAGGAAGACAGGGCAGCCTTGGTGGGCCCGCTGGACCTTTTTTTTTTAAAGATTTTATCTATTTATTTGACAGAGACACAGCAAGAGAGGGAACACAAGCAGGGCTAGTGGGAGAGGGAGAAGCAGGCCTCCCGCAGAGGAGGGAGCCTGTTGAGGGGCTTGATCCCAGGACCCTGGGATCAAGACCTGAGCCGAAGGCAGACGCTTAACGACTGAGCCACCCAGGCGCCCCAAGGACCTTTGATGGAACAGATGGGAGGAAGAAGAGGCGGGCGCGGAGGACCTGGAAAAATGGATAAAGGCGAGCACCGTCAGGAACTCAGAGACCGGCCCTACTAGATGCAGAGACCCCACAGAGCTGCATTGACTACCAGATTTATTTTTTAAACCAGAAAATGTTTTAAATTTATAATCCCATATTTAGAATGTTGGCCACAACATTATGATTGTTCCTTGTCTGTACTTTAGTATTTTTTTTTAAGATTTTATTTATTTATTTGACAGAGAGAGGCACAGCGAGAGAGGGAACACAAGCAGGGGGAGTGGGAGAGGGAGAAGCAGGCTTCCTGCTGAGCAGGGAGCCCGATGCGGGGCTTGATCCCAGGACCCTGGGCTCATGACCTGAGCTGAAGGCAGACGCTTAACGACTGAGCCACCCAGGTGCCCCTGTACTTTAGTATTTTTCACCATTTGTGAAGAAACATCAAAACAAGTTAAATGGTAAAAAAAAAAAAAGAAAGAAAGAAAGAAAGAAAACAACCCAATTAAAATGTGGGCAGAAGATCTGAACAGATACCTTACTAAAGAAGATACACAGATGACAAGCATTTGAAAAAATGATGCTCAGCATCATTTATCTTTAGGGAATTGCAAGTTAAACAACAGTAAGATTCCACCACACACTTACTAAAATGGCTAAAATCCAAAACACAGCACCAAATGCTGGTGAGGATGTGGAGCAACGGGGACTAATTACTGAGGGAAAGGCAATATGCTACAGCTGCTTTAGAAGACAGTTTGACACTTTCTTAAAAAATTAAACATACTCTTACCATGCTACCCAGCAATTGTGCTCCTTAATATTTACCAAAATGAGTAAAAATGTAACCCCATATAAAAAAAACCTACACACAGATGTTTATAGCAACTTTATTTGTAATTTCCCGATCTTGGAAGCCGAGATACTCTTCAATAGATAAATGGATAAACTTGGTATATCTATATACTGAAATGCTATTCAGCACTAAAAAAAAAATGAGCTATCAAGCCTTAGAGATGTACAGAGGAACCTTAAATGCATGTTGTTAAAGAAGCCAATCTGCAAGAACTAATACTGTACGATCCCAACTATATGACATTCTGGAATAGCAAAACTGTGGAGAAAGTAAAAAGATTAGTGGTTCCCACATGGGGAAGAAGGAGGGATGAATAGATGGAGCACAGGGGATTCTTTAGGGCAGTAAAACTATTCTGTATGATTCTGTAATGATGGGTACATGACACAAATTGTGAACCCTAATGAAAACTATTAATAATATCAATATTGGTTTATCAATTGTAATAAATGTACCACACTAAGGTAAGATGTTAATATTGAAGGTAAGGAGTTATGTGGGAACTCTGTACTTTCCATTCAATCATCTGTAAATCTGAAACCATTCAAAAAATATATTTTTAAAAAGTTGAATATCAGCCATTTCATATGGTTCAACTTAAAAGTACATACACCTTCACTATTAAGCAAAGTGTTATCAGTTCGTGCTTCACTCTTGATTCCCTGCCATGCCTGGTGTCTCTGAGTCTGGAGACTCTGGTTTAATTTCTCTAAAGAACAAAACTTCTGCTTCCTTTGTTTGTGGAAGAGGAGTACTTGCCTGAGTGATCTTGGTTTAGGGGACAGCACATGAGTTCAGTTATTCCTCATATAAACTTTCAACCACTTTCTGTGTTTTGGCTGCCTGCCTTCCTGCTGCTTTCTCTGATACATCATGCCTCCACGTCCGGAGCTTTTGCAGGATTTTTGTTCACATCCGCTTGCTGTTTGTATCCTACGTATCCCTTCACAAGCATTGCTTGGGTTTTAGCTCCCTCAGATCCACTAAATAATTTACCACACTTTGTTAGTTCTCCCTCTACAAAAATTTACTGTGTCTTCTGTTGTCTCCTTTCTTATTCTTTTTATTTTGAAGATTTATATTTTCTTTATTCATTTACTATTATTTTGGTGAGATTTCCAAAGGAAGTAGAGAAGCATACCTATGTTCAGTATGTCTTGTTTAACTAATTTGCTTTCATTTTCAGTGAGATTTTTTAAAATTTTTTTCTTCTGTTTTTAATAACTACAGCAATTTATTGATTACATGTTCTCTTTAGAGCTCTGACAAGTTCTGTTTGGGAGGATGCTACAGAAGAATGGTGCTTTTAGATGACACTACTTAAAATCTCTGGAAAAAAATGTCTCCAGAATCATAGTGGTAAACTAAACTATATGTTTTTAGTTGTTCACAGGACTTAGAGCTCCTGCCAGAGGATTGTTACTCTTTGGTCCACCTGGAAATGGGAAAACAATGCTGGTAAGAATTCTTTAAAATTTGAATAATCTTTTTTTTTTTTTTTTTTTAAGATTTTATTTATGGGGCGCCTGAGTGGCTCATTTGTTAAGCGTCTGCCTTCAGCTCAGGTCATGATCCCAGGGTACTGGGATCGAGCCCTGTGTCGGGCTCCCTGCTCTGAGGGAACCCTGCTTCTCCCTCTCCTGCTCCCCCTGCTCGTGTTCCCTCTCTCACTGTGTCTCTCTCTGTCAAATAAATAAATAAAATCTTCAACAACAAAAAAAGATTTTGGGGCGCCTGGGTGGCTCGGTTGTTAAGCGTCTGCCTTCGGCTCAGGTCATGATCCCGGGGTCCTGGGATCGAGCCCCGCATCGGGCTCTCTGCTCAGCGGGAAGCCTGCTTCTCCCTCTCCCACTCCCCCTGCTTGTGTTCCCTCTCTCGTCTCTCGGTCAAATAAACAAATAAAAATCTTAAAAAAAAAAAAAAAAAGATTTTATTTATTTGAGGATGCCTGGGTGGCTCAGTCGGTTGGGCATCTGCCTTCAGCTCAGGTCATAATCCCAGGGTGCTGGGATCAAGGCCCACATTGGGCTCCCTGCTCAGCGGGGAGCCTGCTTCTCCCTCTGCCCCTCTCCCCTGCTCATGCTCTCTCTCTCTCTCTCTCATCTCTATAATAAATAAATAAAGTCTTTTAAAAAATTTAAAAAATAAAAAATAAAAGATTTTATTTATTTGAGACGGAGAGCAAGCACAAGTGGGGAGGCAGGAGAGGCAGGAGAGGGAGAAGCCAACTCCCCTCTGAGCAGGGAGCCCAACGCAGAACTCTATCCCAGAACCCGGGGATCATGACCCAAGTTGAAGGCAGATGCTTAACTGACTGAGCCACCCAGGCGCCCATTGAATGTTTAGATAATTAGAAATAGGAATATGAAAATAATTTTACTATGAAAAATAGTAATATAAAAAAAGAAACTTTACATTGTCCCTGAGTTGATTATTTTTATGATTTGCTTTTTGCTATAATACACTTAAGTTTTAAAACATGTTTTCAATGATGAAATAGATGGAAAACCAAATATGTTATCTTCAGTAGTATGTTTTGGGCTGGTTAAATTTAACAGTGTATTTTTCATTATTTACCCAAGTTAAATAATATTTTTACCTCAGAAGAGCTTACCTTACTATATGGGGTATCTTTCTAACACTTGTTTTTGTTGTTGTTGTTGTTTTTACTATCTTAATAGCTTTATTTAAATAATCACATAATATACTTTTTTTCTTTCCTTTTTTATTGACGTATAATTGACATATAACAGATTTTTTTTCAATATCCTTTTACCCAAGTTTTTACTGGGATCTGGATACCTCTTTCTCCTGCATAGCTCTTCTAGAGGGGAAAAGTAAAGAAGAAAAGTCTTTAGCTGTTTCTCTCTCTCCAAACGAGTTATCTTTCTATAATTAAAAGAGAGTAACTCCCTTTTTTTAACCTCTCCTTATCTATTCCCCCTTAGAAAAAATAAAGTGAATAGAAAGAAGCAAAGCTCTTCCTAGACCTTTTTCTCTTTGCTGAGAAGGAAACACACTGATTGCCACATGTCAGGAACTGTGTCATACTTTATATTTTTGGAAAATCTTTGCTAGTGTTTAAATTGATCAAAAGTGGGACGCCTGGGTGGCTCAGTCGGTTGAGCGTCTGCCTTCAGCTCAGGTCGTGATCCTGGGGTCCTGGGATCGGGCCCCGTGTCGGGCTCTCCCTGCTCAGTGGGGAGCCTGCTTCTGAACCCTTTCCCACTGCTGAGCTCGCTTGCTCTCTTTCTCTGTCAAATAAATAAATAAATCTTTAAAAAAAATTGATCAAATGTGGTTATCTTTTTAAAGGAAGATACTGAACTAATGTAATATTTGCCCTTGTGATTTTTAAGGCCAAAGCAGTAGCTGCAGAATCCAATGCAACCTTCTTTAATATAAGTGCTGCAAGTTTAACTTCAAAATATGTGAGTGTTCTTTTTCTAATATTGTCATGTTTTATGTTACTGTGTAAATGTTACTAAGTATAAATGCTAATAACATTACACAAAGAATATTTTTGAGTTTTATATCTATATTTAGATATGAAAATCAATCACTCTTCAAAATAGAAAGTTAGGCTCTTTTAAAGTTAGAATTGTGCTGTCAGTGCTGTTTTAGTTTGCTGGGGCTGTGTAACAAAGTACCAAAAACTGGCTGGCTTAAACAACAGAAATTTATTGTCTTACAGTTTTGAAGACTAGAAGTTCAAGATCAGGTATTGGCAGGGTTCTCATTTTTGTAAAATAATTTAAAGTAACTGTAAAATTATACCTCTTGGTTAAATTTTACTTTCTGTGTGAAGTTTTATAAATAAAATTGTTACCAAATAAGTGTACCCAACATTATATACTGGAAAACACTGTCTTGGAAGTTAGGGGAGAGGAATTCCAGCCTAACTTTTGTGTACTAAGCTGGCCTTAAGAAAATACCACTTTTAGGCCTCACTTCACTTATGAAGTGTTGATGTTGTAAGAGGTCATATCCTGCAGTTCCTTGTAGCTCTGTGATTATTTGTTTTCATGATTCTAAATCTGAGGCCATTCTTTTTTTTGTTCTTTAATGAAATTTTCAATTAAAAAAATAGATGCCACCTAGAGGGTGGAGGAGTTTTTACAGTAGATTACTCCAAACCACATGACCCTTCATTGGATGCTTTTAGTGCATAGAATGGTTTTAGTAGTGTCTCAGCCCCTGGAATATTTCAAGGGGTGTTCATAGACCTCTTGGGCTACCTGGAAATATTTTTATACTTATTGACAGTGATATGGTGAGAATGAATTTAAGTAAGTTTAGTTTAGGAGAGCACTTTCCAGCTTATCTTGTTCTATAAATATATCCTACAACTAAGGGCTTAAGAAATATGTACCGTATCTCTTTCTCTCCCCTAATATTCCATCTTCTCACTAGTTATACCCATAATAGCTATTTCATTCTCAATTCTTAGGAATGCAGGGTCAAGCAGAACAGAGATATATTTCATTTTTTAAAGTACTTACCAGGGCAGATCCAGGTTTCAGCACCAATAATAATAATAAAGTACTTACCAGCTTGTATTAAATAATAGTCTATTTTTTTAATTATAAGAGACAATTCCCACCAATTCCTTAAACCAAATCTTTGATTGTTGCAAAGAATGGAAATTAAATTCCTAGATTCTAGATTTTTAATCATGAAATTTAAGCAGCTGTAATAATGTTGCATTTTATGTGTATTACAATGTATAATGCCTTGTTTCAGGTGGGAGAAGGAGAGAAATTAGTGAGAGCTCTTTTTGCCGTGGCTCGAGAACTTCAGCCTTCTATAATTTTTATAGGTAAGAACATGTTTTATAACTAAGTTAGTTGAGTATTTATGAAATTCCCCTTTCCAAATTTGAGAGGTATGATAGGAAAGATTATTCAGAAGGAAAAAGTTTTAAAGAAGTGCAAAGTTAAACACTAATGAATTGAGTAGGACCCAGGATATTAATAACTTAAGTAGTAAACTAGATTAATCTCATATGACTCCTATAGCTTGGCTTTTAATTAAAGTCTTATCCTTGTATTTCCTTTAGATGAAGTTGATAGCCTTCTGTGTGAAAGAAGAGAAGGAGAACATGATGCTAGTAGACGTCTAAAAACTGAATTTCTAATAGAATTTGATGGTGTAAGTATTGATTATGGTATTTTTAAAGTGGTAGTATTTTAGTGTATATGTTTTCCTATTAAATGACCCAAATTAGAAATACAGATACCTTCATCATGTTTTTGTTATTACTCTATCTAAAAGTACTAAAAAATTTTTTTTGCTTATAGGTGCAGTCTGCTGGAGATGACAGAGTGCTTGTAATGGGTGCAACTAACAGGCCACAAGAGCTTGATGAGGCTGTTCTCAGGTAGGGAGATTATGTAGAAAAACATGTCAGTTACAGGTGTATTTACTCCTGTGTTCATCTCACGTATCTCTTATTTCCTTCACTCTTAATTTGAAGACTAAAGTCATTATTGGGCGCCTGGGTGGCTCAGTTGGTTAAGTGACTGCCTTCAGCTCAGGTCATGATCCAGGAGTCCTGGGATCGAGTCCCGCATCGGGCTCCCGGTTCGGCGGGAAGCCTGCTTCTCCCTCTGACCCTATCTCCTCTCATGCTGTTTCTCTCTCTCTCTCTCTCTCTCTCAAATAAATAAATAAAATCTTAAAAAAAAATAAAATAAAATCTAAATAAATAAATAAAGTCATTATTTTCCTCCTGGTATCCATCCTTTGGCCACTTACTAACTACTATAGATTTTGAAGAAAGAACCACCATGATCCCACGAAAACTAGTTTACACTCTGTGGTTTCAGGCAGCTTGCTTATTTCTTCTGATTAGGATTAAATTATCTTAAAACTCCAGAATTGATTCTTACTCCCTTTCCCTGGGCTTCATAAGAAGCCAATAAAAGTAGGATTCATGGGAACTGTGTTCTGTGTTCTTGTGTGATTGAACAAATTTATTCCCTTCCTACTGGGAGGACAGTTTGACTCAGCATAAGATTCTTGGGCCTCCCTTTCTTTTCCTGAGGAATTGATTACATTGCCCCATTGTTTCTAGGATTAAATGTTGCAGTGTAAAAGTCTGAAGCCAGCCTGCTTTTATTCACATTTATGGATTAACTTGATTTTTTTCTTTTTACTGGTTATAATTTTTAACCATTGAAATCTAATTACTTGAAAAATATGTTGGGGCGCCTGGGTGGCTTAGTCGTTAAGCGTCTGCCTTTGGCTCAGGTCATGATCCCGGGGTCCTGGGATCGAGCCCCACATCGGGCTCCCTGCTGAGCAGGAAGTCTGCTTCTCCCTCTCCCACTCCCCCTGCTTGTGTTCCCTCTCTCGCTGTGTCTCTCTCTGTCAAATAAATAAATAAAATCTTAAAAAAAAAAAAAAGAAGAATATGTTGATCTGTCTTTATTTTTTCTGGGATTTGGTGTTTCTTTAAATTGATAGTTTGAAACCTCTTGTTTTAGGAAAGTTATTTTGAATACTATATTCAATTTTTTTTTCTTAATTCATTCTTCTGGTTTTTTTCTTTCACTATATTGTATCTTTTTGTCTTCCGTATCTTTAATTTCCTTCTAATCCTTTTTAACTCTTAGGTCTTCTTTGTTTTGTTTTCTTGTTTGTTGTCCTTACTGCTTACTGGGCTTGTGTCTAATCTTCTTTGTGCTACTACTTTTGTAACTTTTGTGTCTGTGGTGATTTCTTCATTTTCATTGCTTTCCTGATCTCTGCAATCCCATTTTTTCATCTTCTTTTGTCTTATTTCCTTGAGCTTTTATAAGTCATTGCCTTGAGTCCTTATATCTCATTGAGTTCTTGTTTTATTAGTTTTTTTTTTCATTAAATTATTTTATTCCATGGAAAGATATTTGATCACAAATTTAATTTGTTGTATGGCAAACCTTCTTGTGTATATTCTCTATTATTTATTGTAATCTTTTCCCTCTTCTTTGGCACTTTAAATAAATTAGCCATGTGCTTTTGCCTGTTTTGCTTACTATTTTTATTTGAATAAAGGGGAGTTTTCTCGGAAAGCCTAGTTCTGGAGTAATATTATAGGAGAAGAGCTAGAAAAATAAGATACTGAGCAAGTATCTTGAGTTGTCCTATGAATAGCTTTGACTAACAGGTAGTCTCCCTGAGTCACAATCAAACCCTACCTGGTAAAGAAGATTAGTGAGCACAGGACAGTTTGTGATCTTCCCAGACTGACTGGTATCTTCTTACAAAGATGATGTGTCTTTGAATTTCTTTTTTTTTGGCATCACCTTCCTTTCCATTCCCCTGCTCCTGACTAGGTATCACAGAGCCATTCTTCACCTGCTTGTTTAAATATGGGAGTTTGGCTTTATTACTCCTCAGAGTATGATCTATTTCCTTTGGAATACTCTGTGCTCTGATAGCCATGTCTGGAATCTGCAGCAACAGATCCTGTGCGTATGCTCCTTCATCAGTGTAATTTTCACTGCCCTAGGCAGCCCTTCTTCATACACTTTAGTTGTGTAAATGTTACCTGAGTTTGTTGATGGTGAAGTTTACATTTCTGTTTCTGTGGTCCTTGGTTTTAGTTGTTTTCACTTTCAGGAAGGTAGCAGAGATTTCCTTATTCTGCTTATATCAGATATTTTGTGTGTTTTAATACATTTTTGCTATTGAAAACATACACATACAGGGGCGCCTGGGTGGCTCAGTCGGTTGAGTGTCTTACTCTTGATTTCATCTCAGGTCATGGTCTCAGGGTAATGAGATCAAGCCCCATGTTGGGCTCTGTGCTCAGTGTGGAGCCTGCTTGGGATTCTCTCTCTCTCCCTCTGCCCCTCCCCTGCTCATGATCATTTGCGCTTTCTCTCTCTCAAAAAAAAAAAAAATACACATACATAATTTTTAAATATTTTTAAAAGAGTAACTCAAGGGGCAACTGGCTGGCTCAGTCAGTAGAGGATGAGACTCCTGATCTTGGGGTTGTAAGTTTGAGCCCCATGTATGGTGTAGAGATTACTTAAAAATAAAATCTTTAAAAAACAAAAAACAAAAAACAAAAAACAACAAAAAAAAACAAGTAACTCAAAATAACTTCACACTGATGACTACTAAAATGCATTCAAATGTTAAAAGTTTTTTTCTTGTCATTTGCTACTTGAACTGAGTTACCTTTACATTCAAAACTATATTTTTTAAATTGTTTGAATCCTTTTTTTAGGCGTTTCATCAAACGGGTATATGTGTCTTTGCCAAATGAGGAGGTATGTATCTGTGTTTGAATTTTTTTTTCTTTAAGCAGAAACAAGACCTACCATCTTGACAGTATTGATCTTCCAATCATTAATACAGTCACATTGGAAAATAGTTTGGCAATTTCTTAAAAAGACAAATGTAAACTTACCATAAGGCCCAATAATTCCTTTCTTAAGAATCTGCCCACTACAGATGAAAACATATGTTGACACAAAGATGTGTACAAGAACTTTTATATTTATAAATAATAGCCAAAACTGTAGGGAATCTAAGATGTTCATCAATTAGAGAATGGATAAACAAATTTGGCATATGCATTTAATGGAATACTGTTTAGCAATAAAAGGATTGAGGTATTTATACATGCTGTAATACGGAAAAACCTCAAAAACATACTAAGTGAAAGGCACCAGATGTAAAACATAACCTATCATATGACTCCATTTGTATGAAATGTCCAGAAAAGGCATATTTCTAGACACCAAAGGAAATCGTGGTTTGCAAAGGCTAGGGGTCGAAGTGGGGATTAATTGCAAACAGGCATAACTGAACTGTTTGGGGTGATAGAAATGTTCTAAAAGTGGATTATGGTGGTGGTTGCACAACTGTTTGTTTATTAAAAATCACTGAATTATATACTTACAATGGGGAGATTAATGTTCTATGAATTCATACATCTATAAAAGTGTTTTAAAAATTTGTGATTGTTGAGGCACCTGGGTGGCTCAGTGGGTTAAGCATCTGACTCTTGGTTTCCACTTAGGTTGTGAGATCGAACCCCGCACTCAGCCACAGAGTCTGCTTAAGACTCTGTCTCTCCCTCTCCCTCTCCTTCTGCCCCTCCACACTGCACTCTTGCACGCTCTCTCTCTCTAAAATAAATAAATGAATCTTTAGAAAAAAATGAAAGTATTAAAAAATTTAAAATTGTGGTTGTCTAACTCAGATCCTTAACATCCCTTGATAGTAGCAGCAGCTACATCTTTAGTGTTTTCTTTGGATTATCTTTAAGCCTCTCAAGAACTCTCAAAAAATGGTAGTTTATTTTTCTTTAAAGATTTTATTTATTTGAGAGAGAGAAAGCATGAGTGGGTGGGGGCGGGGCACAGGGAGAGAGAGAGAGAAGCAGACTCCCCGCTGAGCGGAGAGCCTGATACGGGACTCGATCCCAGGACCCTGAGATCATGACCTGAGCCAAAGTCAGATGCTTAACTGAGCCACTGAGGCACCCCCCAAAATGGTAGTTTTTTAACTCCAATTAACAGACATGAGTGAGGCTCTAAGAGAGTGATTTGTTTGTGATCATTCAGCTCATAAATGAGGGTCAGGATTTGAACCTAACTTACAGATAGTTTGTTAAGCTAATTCTTGGGACTGATAATTCTTCAATATTTCTTTTCAGACACGACTACTTTTACTTAAAAATCTGTTATGTAAGCAAGGAAGCCCATTGACCCAAAAAGAACTAGCACAACTTGCTAGGTAAGTAATTTGATTTGGTCTACCTTAAAACTTTTTTCTTTTTCTTTTCTTTTTTTTTTTTTTTTAAGAATTCTTTCTCTTTTTTGTTTAAAGTAAACTCAGGTCTGAAGTGAGTAATTTATTTTTCAGAGAACCGTCTCATCCTTTATTTCACCTTTTTTCTTACCTCTTATTCTTATATATATAATATCTAAATTTAAATTTCTAGATCCTCTACAAGACCTGACCTACATATCTGATGATGGTACTATATTCTTTTTATAAATTTATTAAAACTTAAAGGGACTCCTGGGTGGCTCAGTCGATTAAGCGTCTGCCTTCAGCTCAGGTCATAATCCCAGGATCAAGTCACACATCGGGCTTCCTGCTCCGCGGGGAGCCTCCTTCTCTTTCTGCCTGCCGCTCCCCCTGCTTGTGCTCTCTCTCTCTCTGACAAATAAATAAGATCTTTAAAAAAAAAAAAAAAACACTTCTAAGTAGTATTAAAATAATTTTAAAACTTTAAAATGTCTTATATCTGCCCACACCAACACAATTATTTTCATATAAACTTGTTCTCTTGTATTATACGTAATTTTTTTTAACTTTTGCATCTTCAGCTTGTTTTATGAGTGGTGTACTTAAGTAGAAACTGAATATAAAAGGTGCGCTTGTTAAATTTTACTCATTAAAAATCTCATAAGGTAATTTAAATAAGTATGTAAATAAGCTAGTAATTTTAGTAAAAACTCTGAGTTCCCAGATACCTATGAAAAAGAATAAATTCAATACCTAGAAACATTGAGGTTCTTCTTCGTCATTCCAATAAAGAATTCAGCTAATGTTTGATCTCTATAGTTATATAACATAGTACATGATAAGTAAATGCTTTCTTTTCCTGTTTTATTTTCTTCCCCTTTGCCGCCCTAGTTTTTAGTTCCTTTGATAATCTCTTGGCTGCCCAGGACTCTCCACTGTGGCATCCCATTCAGATGTGCCTCTGTTTGCCAATATCTTCTACCCCAGACCCTTCCTTCACCCTGTTTGTCCTACATTTAAAGAAATGTACGTTGGGCACCTGGCTGGCTCAGTTGGTAGAGCATGTGACTCTTGATTTCAGGGTTGTGAGTTTGGGCCCCACATTAGGCCCCACGTTTGTACTTGAAAAAATTTTAAAAATTTTAAATTAAAAAAAAAAAAGGAAATCTACCTTGACTGGCAGTGTTTTTTGTCAAGATAAAGAAACATTAGGGCGCCTGGGTGGCTCAGTTGGTTAGGCGACTGCCTTCGGCTCAGGTCATGATCCTGGAGTCCCGGGATCGAGTCCCGCATCGGGCTCCCTGCTCAGCAGGGAATCTGCTTCTCTCTCTCCCGCTCCCCCCTCTTGTGCTCTTTCTCTCTCTCACTCTCTCTCTCAAATAAATAAATAAAATCTAAAAAAAAAAAAAGATAAAGAAACATTAACTTACAGAGCAATAATTATGGTTATGTGTCTTTTGGCCAGCCATGACTTATAGATGTTACCTTTCCAAGGGATTTGTTTACAATTTAATGGAGCCTCCTGGAGATAAAGTATGCTTTAATCTAAAAGATTGGTTCTCATGATGAAATTTTCAGGCATTATCTAAGGAGCCTGCCATAGACTGTTTTGTTTGTTTTCAGCAAGTGAGCCTTTCTGTGTTCTTAAAATCACATTGCATAGCTGCCTGCTTGATGACAGAGGCAAACTAGATTTTCCCCTCTTTTTACATGGAGATTTTAAATCTGCAAAGATGAAAATAATTTGCTCTTTCTTCCTTCCCATTCTTAGAATGACCGATGGATATTCAGGAAGTGATCTAACAGCTTTGGCAAAAGATGCAGCACTGGGTCCTATCCGAGGTATGTGTATAGAGCTTGAAACATTTAGACCTATTTGTCAGACCACTTTAGACGTTTAAAAAGTCCCTATTGAGATGTTTTATTTTTAGTAAGAAAGCATTTAAGCTGCTAGAAAACTTGGTACAAAGTAGTTTCTAGACTTGGAGTCAGCAAACTTTTCAGTAAAAGGCCTGATAAGTATTTTAGGCTCATGGGGCCACAGATGTTCTCCATTGTATGTTCTTTTGGGTTTTGTTTTCACAAACAAAAACGTGAAACCATTCTTAGCTCACAGACCATACAAAGATAGTCCATGGGTGAGTAGATCATGACCCTGTTATAAACAACAGGTTTCAGTTCTTTTTTTTTTTAATTAAAATTTACAGTTAATGTACAGTGTTATATTCATTCAGGTGTACAACATAGTGATTAGACAACTCTGTACATTAAACAGTGCTCAGCACGATAAATTACCATCTGCCATATGTTTCACTTCTTGATAGTAGGTAACCAGCAGAAGACACAAAGGAAAAGAAAACATTTTTAAGCAAGCAAAAAAGAAAAATAAAGGGGAAATGTTCTTATCTGTTTTTGGCTCTTTTCACTTCAATAATCTGATAACACTTGAAATTAAAGTGTCTGAGAAGAAGCTTTTATTTGTATTATTATATGTTATCTTTTGAGGAATTGCTTTGTTTTGACAAGGTTATTTGCTGATTCTGAAATACCACTGTGATATCACTTTAGATATTCTCAGCTGCTTTTCCACAGCCAGCATGGGCAGTGGCTGGGTGATGCTCCCAGGTATGCACTCAGATTGCTGACTGTGACAATAAACTAGAACATGTAACGTGCAACTTCTAGAACAGATCTCCTGCAGTGAAACAGTGTACTGACTCAGAATTCCTGCTTTGGAGAATGATAAGTGTAACCTTGAGAATGTATTTTGAAATTCTGGGCAAACATTCTAGTCAAACTCTTGCTGCCAGAGGCATGAAATCATGTTCAGATAGTGGACTCAACCAGTACATAATACATAAACCATTTGTATTTTATCAGAATATTTTAGCTATTATTCTGAAGCAGATAAAAGTTATTGGGTTTAAAAAATAATAATAAAGCCTTTGTGAGGAAGAAGCTACATTCTTTTAAGTTTACTCTCAAATTTGTAAAATTTATTGTTCTTGGGCAATATGCAGATAAATTGAATGCCTCCCAGTTACTCCTAAGATGGACTGTTATTCTAAGCATTTATAAATTGTGCTCTTAATATTAATGTGTATCTTCCTTTTAATAGAAATAATTTATATTGAACGTGTACTTCTAGATCATTGTACTTGGTTTTGCTCTTCAGCAATTTAAACTTAGAAATCTTTTTTTAAGTGACTGTCTTATATTTTACAGAACTGAAACCAGAACAAGTAAAGAATATGTCTGCCAGTGAGGTATATTATTTTATTATTATCTTTTCTTTGCTCTGGTTCTCTATATTGTAAGGCATATCTTTTGTCTGGATTTTTGTAGTTGATTTGATTAGAAGCTAGAAAAAGTTAACTTTCCTTTATTTCAAAATATAGGGGCCTATCAAATTACAATCACTTAATGGTGTTCTTTGGTAATGGACAAAAAATATTGTATATAGTCATTAAGTCATTTTCTATCAAATGATATGTAAATATTAAACAGAAGAAAATTACAGAAAACTTAAGAGTTTTACTCTTTGTAACAAGTTAATTCCTTGGTATTGTATTTTGTAAGATTCTCAGCATTTGTTTTTGTCCTTATAAAAGCAATACCATTGTAATGTAATTCATTACAATTTCTTATCAGATGCTAAGGCATTTCTTTTGAAAAAATATAAAGTTGGACATGCAGAATGATTATAATAACTATGTAAGCAAACATTTAAAATCAGCCTTATATTTATAACTTACACGTCAGAGGTATTTTTTCCTGCCCAAGTTTCAACAGCTATTGTGCTCACTTCGGCAGCACGTATACCAAGTTTCAGCAACTACTGAGGAGACCGTGAACTCTTAACATAGAGAATGAATGTATTTGAGCACATTTTGATAGTCTTTTTTCTCCACCTTCTAAGTAAACTTAGTTGTTTTCGGGTATTTTGTGTGTGGTAGTTAATCAGCTACATTGCTAAGAATACCCTCACACTTCCATTCCATTTTAAAAGTCTAGTTTACCTAGAGTGTGTTTGATCTGAATGAAGCTTAGGAACAGAGAATTCCACATACCTTCTTTGGCATTTAGCTGCTATTACCTTAAAAATGCACATTTAAAGTATAAGTTTCAAGTCCCTTTTATCTGATTTGTAATTTTAATTCCACATTTTTAAAATTTTTTTCATATAAGTACTATACAGTTTGTGTTCCCAAAGTGTTTTATGGGTTTTTAAAAATAGTTTAAGTATAATTTATTAACAATATCCCATAAGTATATATTTTTAATGTTCTTAAAACATAAACCTGATAGTACCTTTCTACCCAAAAAGTAAGCATCATGCATGAATTATTTCTTCTCCACACACCATTCTCCTGCCTTGGACCTAGGACAGGTAAACTTGATATCGCCTATACTTTGGCCCCCTAGATTCAGACTGAGGAGAGGCCAACTGTGTGACAATTTAGGGCTCTGTTTTTGTCCCTTGGAAAGACCATGTGGAATAAAGGGACTAATTAAGGCAGTAATGAGCTAAAACCACCAACTGGCAAATAAATTCCAGTAAGAAGCAGTCTACAAATTCTCAAATGACTTAACAGGCAAAATCCACTCACCTCCTCATCTCCAAGTATACTGTCTCAAACTCTAAGGCCATAGCATTTCCTGTGGAAGTCAATTGGGAAGTCCACTTGTACCTATAAATGGAATGCTTTGATACACTTTGATTAATATAATAATTGGCAGCCTTATTACTTATAAGTAGGTGCCTCCTTAGGGAATAGAAAGTCTTACACATCTGTCCATTATTGCATGAGAAAAGAGACCAGTTTTTTACTGATAGTGGCTCTGTTAACCTTTGTATATATTTTGCCCATCATGAGAATATACATACAATCAAATTTGAACATTTTTCTTTTTTTTAAAGACTTATTTATTTATTAGAGAGAAAGAAGGAGAGTGAGTGAGCTAGTGAGGGGAGGAGTGGAGGGAGAGAATCTTCAAGCAGACTCCCTGCCAACTGGGGAGCCTGACATGGAGCGTGATCTCATGACCTGAGCTGAAACTGAGTTGGATGCTTAACTGAATGAGCTACCCAGGCGCCCCGAGCAGTATTTTTCCTCACTGGACAAAGTCAACCTAAATATAGTTCCTGTCTTATTTGAAGAATAAAGAAATTTTGAGTCTTATTTTCTTTTTTTATGACTTTAAAACAAGACAGTTCTGTTGCTGTAGGTATGTATTGCCATATAACAAATTGCCGAAAAACTTAGCTTAAAATGACCACATTTATTATCTCACATTTTCATGGAGTTGGGAATATGGGCATAGCTTAGATAAGTCCTCTGCTTCAAGCTCTCTCAGAGGGCTGCAATCAAGTTGTTGGCCCAAGGTCTCTTACAGAGCTGTAATCAAGATGTTGTTTGGGGCTGAGTCATTACAAGGCTCAACTGCCGCAGATCTGCTTCCACACTCACTCACGTGGTTCTTTGCCAGATTCACTTCCTCATGGGTTGTTGAAATGAGAGCCTCAGTTTTCTTTAGCCCTTGGCTGAAGGCCTCCTTCAGTTCTTTTCCACATTGGCCTCTCCAACATAGTACTTACTTCATTAAAGCAAGCAAGCCAGGGAGAAGAGAAAGTACCAGCAAGATGGAAGTCAGAGTCTTTATAACCTAATCCTGAAAGTGACATCCCATCACTTCTGCAGTATTCTGTTCTTAATGTCCAGTCCACATTCAAGGGGAAGAAATTACAGAGGGGCATATATAACAAGAGGTAGGAATCATTACAAGACATGTCAGAAGATGCCCAAGACATCTGTAAATCAATTATAACTTATTTTTTAACGTTTAAAGGGTTACATTTGGCCACTGAAATCTGCTTTTTATGTTAAGCTGTGCCCTTTTAATACTACTTTAGAACTTTGAGAAGTATTCTTGCATTCTGGGAGCAAGGCACTTAATCCCAACACTTGGAATCAGCAACTCTACAGGAACCCTGCTTCATTTTTTTTTAAGATTTTATTTTTAAGTAATCTCTACACCCATCGTGGGACTCAAATTCACAGCCCTGAGTTTAAGAGTTGCATGCTCTACCAACTGAGCCAGCAAGGCACCCCAAGAACTCTGGTTCATCTTAATGGAGAATAATGTTAAGACTCTGGGATTAGAAATTTATACTACAGGGGTGCCTGGGTGGCTCAGTCATTAAGCGTCTGCCTTGGGCTCAGGTCGTGATCCCAGGGTCCTGGAATCAAGCCCTGCATTGGGCTTCCTGCGCTCAGTGGGAAGCCTGCTTCTCCCTCTCCCACTCCCCCTGCTTGTGTTCCTCTCTCGCTGTGTATCTCTCTGTCAAATAAATAAAATCTTTAAAAAAAAAAAAAAAGAAAGAAACTTATACTACATTGTTTTTTATTAGTACTGGTGTTAAATTAGCCTACTCCAATGACAAGAGCCTGAAAAATATACATATTTTTAAAATATCATTAATTCATTCTGATAGAGTATATTTATTTCAATATAAAATCTACTTGAATTCTAATCCCACACCTAAAAATATAATTTTATCCACTATTTTTAAAATGTATAAGTAAGAACCTTATTTTTTTTTTTTTAAGATTTTATTTATTTATTTGAGAGAGAGAGAGAGAGAGCATGAGAGGGGGAGGGTCAGAGGGAGAAGCAGACTCCCTGCCGAGCAGGGAGCCCAATGTGGGACTCGATCCCGGGACTCCAGGATCATGACCTGAGCCGAAGGCAGTCGCTTAACCAACTGAGCCACCCAGGTGCCCCAGTAAGAACCTTATTTTAATAAATACTAAAATTCAGAGAGGAACACTAAAATTAAAACTTATTAAAACTATTGAATCAATTACAAGAAATAACATTACTGGTACCATTTGTGACCATCCTACTAATTATGTATTAGGTTACATTGTTACAAGTTTTGGTTCTACTGTATTCTTTTATCTAGTTTATTTATTTTTAATCTAATAGTTTTAGTATTAATAATTTGGTAGTACTTTTAGCTGTTAGTCCTGGACTAATGAGTTAATATTTATAAAATGCTTAAAAATGAGTCTGGCAATAGTGGATACTATGTCAGTGTCCATAGAATAATTTTAAAATACATAAATAATAATAATAATGGCATTTTATTATAGAGATTAAGGAAATCTGTTTTATCAGTTGCATTGCATTTATGAGAGGAGAGGAAAACACAAACATTGGTTTCTAAAATTGTATACCAGAATTTTTTTAGTCATTATTCAGTACAACTTTAATAACTAAGTGTGTTGTCAGGCACTGGTATATATACACACTTTTAGGTGAGATCAACCCAATTTGACTTTTATGGAATATAAAGGTATATAAAGAATATTTTATGAGAATAGAAACTCAAATAATTGTATTGGAATTCTGTGTTTTTAAAAGGTAGTGCTAGAAATTGTTGACTGCAAATTCAGGGTATAATGTACTTTGTTTTTAAAAAAGTTTGGGGTGTCTGGCTGGCTCAGTCAGTAGTGCATGTATGTGACTCTTAATCCCAGGGTTGTGAGTTCAAACCCCAGGTTGGGCACAGAGCCTACTTAAAAATAAAAATAAAAAACAAAGCACACAGTTTGTATCCATCTTAACTTTAACTTTATTATTTTATTAGTTTGTTTTGAAAAGATATCTTTGCTGCTTATTTTTCTCTTTCTCAAATTAGCTACCAGTTGCTTTTTCCTACTGTATACATTCATCTCTTACTAACTTCAAAATATCATATATAAATTTCATGTATTTATGTATACCCTTGTATACAGTTCAATTGGAATTTCATCAAAAGCTTTTAAGACCTGAATTTCTATAACAAATTTTATTCAAGAATATCATAGGTAATACATTACATTCATTATCCTTCTACTCTTTGGGCTTTAGGAAGAGCCAGTGTGTGTTTTATAGTTAAATAAAAAAACATGTAGGCCTCATAGGATGATTATGTGGTAACAATATATCCTTTTCCTTTTTGACTAAGATTAGGCTACAAGTGTGGGTGATTTTCTCAATCTGTGCTCATCAGGATATGAGAGAGTGTGAAATAGTTAGATTGGGTTTTATAAGAGTAATAAAAAGAAGAGTATAGGGCGCCTGGGTGGCTCAGTTGGTTGAGCGACTGCCTTCGGCTCAGGTCATGATCCTGGAGTCCCTGGATCGAGTCCCGCATCGGGCTCCCTGCTTGGTGGGGAGTCTGCTTCTCCCTCTGACCCTTCCCCCTCTCATGTGCTCTCTCTCTCAAATAAATAAATAAAATCTTTAAAAAAAAAAAAAAAAAAAAAAAAAAAAAAAAAGAAGAGTATATATGAATATCAGTTGAGGTTTTGTCTCAAAATTCTTTAACTTATTTTTGGGCAGAATGCACATGTATATATTAGTGGTAATTTTTAAAACTGTTCATTTTGTGCCAACCTCCTTTTGAGTTTTAAAAATCTTCAGGTAATTATAGATACATGTTGACTCAGCATTGTTTTATTCTACATTCTCATAGCCAATTAAAAAGGTCAGAAAATGAAGGGCATCTGGGTGGCTCAGTCGGTTAGGGTAAGCCCTGCCTTGGGCTTATGTCATGATCTCGGGATCCTGGGTTAGGGTTAGGGTACCTGCTCAGTAGGGAGCCTGCTTCTCTCTCTCCCTTTGCCCCACCCCCAGCTTGTGCTGTCTCCCTCTCTCAAAATCTTTTTAAAAGGTCAAAAAATTCGGTTGAGCAACTGCCTTCAGCTCAGGTCATGATCCCAGGGTCCTGGGATCGAGTCCCACATCGGGCTCCCTGCTCTGCGGGGAGCCTGCTTCTCCCTCTCCTACTCCCCCTGCTTGTGTTCCCTCTGTCGCTGTGTCTCTCTCTGTCAAATAAATAAATAAAATCTTAAAAAAAAAAAAAGTCAAAAATGAGACCAAATTATATAAAATGCATTATAAGTAATATTAATATTAGAAAATTTCAGAGACTAGCATCCTACATGCTGTAAAAGGCATTATTTCCTTAAAAGTCTCATGTGCTTCTTGTAAACTATCTTCCTTTCTAATAAACCCAGCATGAATTTAGCTAGAGTATGCTTGTGGTGCATGAGACCTGAGAATTCTGAATGATGGAATTGTGATTCTTTTTTCTGCTTGTCTCTATTTTGTCAAATTTTCTATAATGAGTGTTTTCTGTTTTTATAATGGGAAAAATATTATGATTTAAAATGTTAATACCTAAGAAATAAAACATATATAATAAAAGTATATTAGTATAGCATTTTGGGTTTTTTTGTTTTGTTTTGTTTTTAAGATTTTATTTATTTATTTGACAGAGAGAGACAGTGAGAGAGGGAACACAAGCAGGGGGAGTGGGAGAGGGAGAAGCAGGCTCCCTGCCGAGCAGGGAGCCCGGTGTGGGGCTCGATCCCAGGACCCTGGGATCATGACCTGAGCCGAAGGCAGACGCTTAACGACTGAGCCACCCAGGTGCCCCATTAGTATAGCATTTTGATAAGATTTCTTATATAGTGAACTTGCCTAAATATAATAGTATGTAAAATAAGGTGATAGACATGATTTTCTAAGAATACATGTGTGTATAACAGTAATAGCATCATTATTTTTAATCCATCTTTGGGTTAACTACTGTTTATGTCTTCATCATTTGTATTATCATGTATTTTTTTAAAATCTAGATGAGAAATATTCGATTATCTGACTTCACTGAATCCTTGAAAAAGATAAAACGCAGCGTGAGCCCTCAAACCTTAGAAGCGTACATACGTTGGAACAAGGACTTTGGCGATACCACTGTTTAAGGAAAGACCTTTGTAAGCCTGCAGAACATTTTGCTTTCGAAGAGAGAAACACACCATCTTCACTGAATAGTTATCAGCTACAGAAATTGAGCCTAAGTTTACAGGACTTTTCAGAGTCTTACAATTAAGTCTTACTTGTGCACCCCAGCAGATGCACCATAAAACAAAATTTAAATAAAATATACAATGCAAATGGAGTATTTTGTTGAAGACCTGTTCATGGTTATCCCGATGGGCACTGTAAGTTAGAGCACAACCAAAACTGATTCTGGTCTTCTTTACCAATATAATCATAATGTAAATAATAATTTGTATATTGTGTTGCAGATGAAAGTATTCCAGAGACAGTGAATGGTAGAAGACACAAGCGCCTTTGGTTGTTTGTCTTCTGATGTCTTTTCTTAAAATAATAATTTTTTCTATTTTCCTTTCCTACTGTTATCTTTACTACAGATGATTAGAATGCCAAACACTCTGAGTTTCTTTTTTTTCTTTTCTTTTACAAGTCCAGTGTGCCAAATGAAACTTCTTCCTATGTAACAGTAATAGGAATAAGTATTTTGAAGGTTTTTTCTTTTTCATAAATCTACACATTAAATACTGCATTTCACTTTTCATTTTTCTGTTACCTTGTTACCAATTTAGAAAGCAATTTGTTGATAGCCACAAAGCAAATCTAGTAAAATAGAAAAAGAGACGGTTAGAAGGTTTGAGTCAGTCTGTCATTACAACATGTAGATCAATCCTCATGTGACCTGCAGTATTTTTTTCTAATATATTTGTCAGAAATCTATTGTAGACTGTTAATTTATTCCTAATGGAGTTTATTTTCTGCTAGAATTATTCTAATATTTAAGAAGGCCAATTTTAACTGCTGTAAAAGTGGTTTCTGTGTGAGAGAAGGGAAGAACTGAGAGCTAAGACATTTCTAATTTATTGCTTATTGCTTTCTTACTGTTTACAGGATAATTATAAGCCAGTGGATCTACCATCTTTTATTCTTAATAATTATTAATCCCTTCAATGAAACTTTAAAAAATTACTGAATTTTTATACATTGCATACATTTTATAGGTTTCTTGTGCTCACTTTGTTAACTAAAAAGTTAGTCTGTTAATCTGTCTTTTGTTCCCCAAAAATGTACAGTAATTGTTTCTCGTTTGTATAAGTATGCCTGGATTTTATTATAAAACTGTCATTGTAGGAAGTAGAGACTCATATCATGGCTTTTTAAATATTGTAATAAAGGCAAATGGATATTTGCCCTTAGTTTACTGGTTAAAAGTTTGTTTACAGAAATTTTCTTTGGTGCTTTTATGTAAAATGTTATGGGCGGAAAGAATAATTTTATAGTAGTAACAGATTTTTTTCATTTAGGAAAAATATCTTTGGTTTTGGTTTTGAGAGAATACATTAAAATTAAAAACTTGCCCCATCTATATAGGAATTTTATAATGAAGACATACATTCGTCTTAATTTTAATCTTCTTGTTCCTGTTAAAGATTTACCTACATATAGAAGATGTATGGTTTAAGATAATGTGCTATTTATAGCTGTAACTTAAATGTCTCCTCTAATCATGACCTTAGAAGTCCCTGGATAACAGAAATGAGGGTTGAGATAAATAGAAAAAAAAAATTTAAGCCAGAACCATGCCCATTTTCAGTCATATGTTGTATCTTTTTAAGGTCTCAAACATTAAAGCATCAATTATAAAATACTGGTAATGAAAGATGATGCAGTATACATGATGACAAGAATTGGGAATATCCAAAGTTAAAACATTTTCAATAAAGCTCATAAAATTTCACTTTGTATTTTCATTTAGAGAAGGATTAACATTGTTGATACTTGAATAACTGATCAGTCATATTAAAGGTCTATGCTTCATGTTCAACTTTTAAAATATAATCTTTAAATTTATCATGATTCTGCAGTAATGTAGTTCACATTTTTATTGGAATAGTTTTTAGATAACAGATTTCAGATGTTAAAAGATAGAAAAGTCGGGGCGCCTGGGTGGCTCAGTCGTTAGGCGTTTGCCTTCGGCTCAGGTCATGATCCCAGGGTCCTGGGATCGAGCCCCGCATCGGGCTCCCTGCTCGGCGGGGAGCCTGCTTCTCTCTCTCCCACTCCCCCTGCTTGTGTTCCCTCTCTCGCTGTCTCTCTCTCTGTCAAATAAATAAATAAAATCTTAAAAAAAAAAAAAAAGTCAAGCTAATATTGTCATAAACACTGAGTCAGAATTATATTAGTGAATGAATAACCTTCCATACAGCATAGAAGTTATTTTACTTCTCTGACCAAAGTCTGAAGTTGAGCTTAGAGCTAGAGAACTATTTTCTGTAACTTTTTATTTTATTTTATTTTTCGTTTAAGCTGGGCTTTTTTCCTCCTCAAAGAATGACCATGAAAATAAGATAATGATACAATAGGAGGTGAAAGGGATTGGTCTGGTCTTCTCAATAAAGATAGAAGTTGCAGAGTCTTTCTGAATATTAGACTTAGGTTGTGACCTTTTGGATTCTGCATTGAGCTCTCTGTCATTAACTTCTTAAAAGATAATGCTTAAACACGAAAGGTTAATGTGCTCATGTTAATATGATAGTGTTTTGTAAACTATATTAAAACTTACTGATGTACCGGACATTGAGCCAAGGGAAGTCAGTACTGTCTTTCCCAGATATCTTAACAGTAAAAGTTTATTCTAAGACAGTCTGCCCATTGAGGTTATTAGATCTCTGACTATGCGTTGTGCTTAGGAAGAAGTGGAGGAAAAACAGGTATTAGAATTATAATTTAAATATACAGCAGTCTTTATAGGGTAAAATTCTTTATGTTTTGTACAAAAACTAATTGTTTTGGTAGAATGAACCATTAACAGTTTGGTTTTGGACTCTTGAGTCAGAGGATTTACTTTAAATGCTTTTCTCAAATTTTAATCTGGTCTTTTGTATTTTTCTTCAGAAAAAAAAATGAAAAGGTTCAGCTGCATAAAGTGGGGTTTTATCCTAATGGATTGGAAATAAATGATAAATTTTATTTTGCCTTTAATTTTTTTATTTGAAACTTTTTGAGGTTTCAGAGGTTGCAGTCTAGCAGTGAAGGAGTAGCTTGTATTGGACTAACTCTTGCCAATAATTATAAACTGAACAAAATATAAAAAGCAAAGATTAGAAGACTCTAGAGAGCAAGCAAAAACAGGCAGAAACTGTACAAAATCATGTACAAGAAGAGATCCACATTAACTAGCTTTTACCCTGAGGGCAATTTCCAGTTTGTGCAATGTGCTGAGAAATAGACTTCAAGCAGAATGTAACTGTCGTTCTGGGCTGAGGAGTCATTTGGGACTTGTAAAACAGCTGGAAATTAGGAGGGAAATCTTAGAGTTTCAGATATAAACTCCAGGATATGCCTATAAATATTTCTTTCAAATCTTTGGTGGACTCCAAAATTGTGCCTGTGCAGTGTAATATTCAAAGGAACCTACCAGAAAGCAATAGTTGAAATCTAGTGAACTGTAGAGGAACTGTATTCCAGGGGAATACAGAGTTTGAAATTTAAATTCCACTAAAAGGGGTTTAGTAAATACTTTTGGTTTTCCATTGAGACCCAAAAGGACCATAATAAGGAGGAAGGACAGCATCCTAGACCTAAGGGCCATACTGTAGTTAGGACTATGGGCAAAATGATAAACTCACTGTAACAAAGCTTAAAATCAAACTTTCACAGCATCAAGATTATCTACTGTAATTTAACAGCTAGCCAGAAGAAAACACACTTTTTAGAAGAAAACAGAATCCAGAGTTTTCACAACACATCCACACCAGTACACAATAAAAAAATTACTAAACATACAACGAAAAATTATATCCATAAACAATAGAAAATATGAAGAAGCAAATGCAGAGATTGCTCACAGGTTGGAATTAACAAAATTATTTTAAATCAGCTTTAAAACTTATTAAAGAATTAATAGGGAAAAAATGAACAGATTAGGATTTTTGGTGGAGAAATAGATACTAAAAACCAAATGGAAAGTCTGGTAATGAAAAAAGAATTTGAAATGAAATCTAGTATCTGAAATAAATTTCACTGGATGGGCTTCAGCATGAACTGGACAGCAGAGGAAAGACAGCTGACAGAGAGAAAGAAAAATATAGCAAAGTTTGATACCTGTGGGACAGTATCAATCTAATTTACCTCTGATTTGAAATCCAAAAGGAGAGGAGAAGAAGAGAATGGGGCAAAAGAAACATTTGATGCAGTAATGCCTAAAGTTTTCTTCAAATTGTTGAAAGACATCAACTTACAGATCCAAAAAGTTCAGTGAAGCTCAAGCAGAATAAATACAACAAAGACTATGTTTGGATACATCACATTGCCAAAAAATAAAAAAACAAAATTATAAGCAGTCAGGGAGGGGAAATGCCATTACATTCAAACAATCATTGACCCCAGAATATGGATTAATCAAAATGGCCAATGGACAAGACAGGGAATGTCCTCATGGAGGCCTAGGATAACCAAAGCAAAGTTTGACCAATCACTTTTTCAACAATTGTTGCCAGTCTAATGGAACTTGCAACTGTTAGACCTTAGAGCTGGCTTGGATTGAATTGAAGGTTTGTCAGGTTTATACTTAACATCTGTTTCCTTTGGAATGTTCCTTTATACATTAAATAGAAATAATACAATAAAAACAACAGAACTAGACTTTATAATAGAGGTAAAGAACAGCAAAAGCAGCTGGAAGAATAAACAGGTTAATGGCAAAAATATTTTCAAAATAAAAAGTCTAATGATTTTACACAAAGATCTAGATCTAATTAGAAAATAGTATACCTCCAAACTAAAAGGGCTAATTATTCAACATAACCCATTTCTGTGGTTTTATTCCTACTTTGTTGAGTTTTTTGTTTTTCAAATGGGGGTGTTGGATTTGTCAAATGCTTTTTCTGCATCTACTGAGATGATCATGTGATTTTTTCCTTTATTAATATGGTGAATTGCATTGCTTGATTTTCATATGTTAAATGAACTTTTCATTCCTGTGATAATTCTCACACATCCATGGTGTATGATTCTTTTTATATATTGGATTCATTTTGCTATTTTGTTGAGTTTTTTTGCATCTATATTCATATGGGATGTTGGTCTGTAGTTTTCTTGTCTTTCTCTAGTTTTGGCATCAGGGTAATTCTTTGTAGAATGAATTGGAAAGTCTTCCCTCCTATTTTGAAATGTTTGGTAGAATTCACCAGTAAAGCCATCTTTGAGCTTTTCTTTGTGGAAAATTTTTTATTATAAATTCAATCTTTTGTTAAACAGTCAGATTTTCTATTTATTCTTGAGTCAGTTTCAGTAGTTTGTGTCTTTACAGAAATTAGTCCACTTCATCTATGCTGTCTACTTTGTTGGCATACAATTGTTTATAATATTCCCTTATTATCCTCCTTATGTCTGTAAGACCAGTAGTAACTTGTCCCCTTCTTCCTTTCCTGATTTTAGTAATTTCAGTCTTCTTTTTCATGTGGTCAGTCTAGGTAAATCTTTGTCAATTTTGTTGATCTTTTCAAAGATCAAAGGTTTTGTGAATTTTTCTCTATTGTTTTTCTATTCTCTACTTCATTTATTTCCTCTCCAAGCTTTATTACTTACTTTGCTTGCTTTAGTTTGCTCTTTTCTCTATTATGATGGAAGGTTAGATTATTGACTTGAGATCTTTCTTCTTTTTAAAATATGGGCATTTATAGCTATAAATTTCTGCCTACAACTTTTGCTGTATCCAGTAAGTTTTAGTATATTGAGTTTTCATTTTCATTCATCTTAATATATTTTCAAAGTTCTCTTGTGATTTCTTCTTTGACCCACTATTAAAGACTATGTTTTTTAATTTCCACAAGATGTGAAAATCTCAAATTTCCTCTAGTTATGGATTTCTAATTTCATTCCAGTATGTTTGGAGAACATACTGTTATTTTAATCCTTTCAAATTTACTGAAGATTGTTTTATGGCCTAAACATATGTACTATCCTGGAAAATGCTTTATATGTACCTGAGAAGAATGTGTATTCTGCTGTTTTTAGATGGTATACTCTAGAGATATGTTAGGTCTAATAGGTATATAGTATTGTTCAAGTCTTCTATTTAATTGTTGATCTCCTCTATAGTTGTTGTAGTATATTTTTTTTCTTAAAATAGCTTGAGAGATTTCTTTTTGCTATGTCCAAACCCTGTTATACTCATCAATAAGGAATTATGTAAAGGCACATACCTGTGATTGAATTGTTTAAGGTCATTAAAACAAACATTCTAGGAAAATTAAGACACGGAAAAGTCAGAATACATCCTTACATGAAGTAGACAGACTACAATATATACTGTTTGAATCCAATTTTGTTTTAAAAAAGACTGTAAAGAAACTTCAAAAAATCATGAATGATTTGCTCTGGGTAAATAAGGCAATAATGTCCTAACCTGTCTTCCTGCTTCTAATCTTGTCCAGGAGTAGTAAGCACACAGTAGCAGGTAAGGCTTTAGAATTAGGTTCTGTAGCACAGAATTCCAGATCTGCCATTAAGTAAGTATGTGACCTTGGCATACAGTTTTCCAAGCAGGGGCTCATAATAGTACCTATACCAAATGCCAGATAGGATTAAATGAGCTAATACTAAACTCATGAAATGGTGCCTACCACGTTAAGTGCTTAGTAAATGTTCACTATTACTATCCACCTACAATCCATTCTCCATTCCACAATGTAAAGGTCACTCCCTTGTTAAAACCCTCCACAGGCTTCCTGTCTCACTTAGAAAACAAAACAAAATGAAACCAGTCTCCTTACCCCTCCATTAGAAATTCCTGCTTGATCTGACCCATTTACCATTTAGATCTCTTCATTTCTTCCCCTCAAGCACAAAGCTCCAGACACACTGCCTTCTTTCAGACCTTGAAACACTTCTGCTTGTTTTTGACTTAGGTATTTGTGTTGTTTATCCTGCCTGGAATAATCTTCACAGGAAGACTTTGTCATTTAGAAGTCAAATTTCATTTCCTTAGAGAACTTTCTTGGACTACTATAAATTAGCCACTCAGTCACTCTCTGTAGCATAACTCTATTTTCTACATGACACTATCAATATATTAAACATTTTTTCCTCCCTATTTGTTTTCTGTCTCTTCTTACTGGGACATAATTTTATGAGACCAGTACCTGATACACACATGTGTTGCATATTCTGTATCGCATTATTTTATTTCCTGTATTCTTTATTACTTCCATAATAAAATTAATTTCACGAGAATTTAAGTAGTGTTTTAGGAAACAGAACACAGTATCCTGTAATTGGTCTGAGTTCAAGTTCAGCTTCTGTGGAGAACTAGCTGTATGTCTCTGGGCAAGTTTCTTATTCTTCTTGCTTCCTCAAACGGGAATACTATTTATTTCACAAAGTATTGCAAAAAATTACATCACACAACATAGGTAAAAGCGCTTCAGCACTAAATGAAATTTTCCTAACATTACAAATAAACCCTAACCAAACACAAATCAATACCACAAGGAGATACCACCTCACAACAGAATGGCTAAAATTAACAAGTCAGAAAACGACAGATGTTGGCAAGGATGTGGAGAAAGGGAAACCCTCCTACACTGCTGGTGGGGATGCAAACTGATGCAGCCACTCTGGAAGACAGTATGGAGGTTCCTCAAAAAGCTGAAAATAGAGCTACCCTACCACCCAGCAATTGCACTACTGAGTATTTACCACAAAGATACAAATGTAGTGATCCAAAGGGGCATCTGCACCCCAATGTTTAAAGCAGCAATGTCCACAATAGCCAAACTATGGAAAGAACCCAGATGTCCATCAGCAGATGAATGGATAAAGAAGTGTGTGTGTGTGTGTGTGTGTGTGTATGCCATTTGCAACAAGGTGGATGGAACTAGAGGGTATTCGGCTAAGCAAAATAAGTCAATCAGAGAAAGACAATTATGATCTCGTATGCTGATTTTAAGAAACAAAACGGGATCCTAGGGGAAGGAAGGGGGAAAAACAAGATGAAATCAGAGGAGACAAACCATAAGAGACTCTTAATCATAGGAAACAAACTGAGGGCTGTTGGGTAGGGGAAGGGAGCAGGGGAGGGGGTAACTGGGTGATGGACATTAAGGAGGGCATGTGATGTAATGAGCACTACAAACGCAGGAAAAGACCTACATGTACAACTAATGAATCACTGACCTCTACCTTTGAAACCAATAATACATTATATGTTAACTGAATTTAAATGAAAAATACATTATACATTTAAAAAAATACAAAACAAAACAAAACCAAAAAACCCTAACCGATCCTTGACAGGGTCTCTAGCTCTCTACTCCACCTACCCCTCATCAGCCTCGGTAGGGTCACTCTAGCCTCTGCCTTCCCCTCTAGAGAACGCAGTGACAGCCGGGGAGAAGGCGGGAACAAGAGACTTTGCACGCACTTCCGCCCCCGCGACTCTCTCCGCCAATCGGCCTCCGATGCCCCACCCCTTCCGGTCTAGGGAAAAAACCAGCTCCCAGAGCGTCTTCCGGCGGGAGCTGTGCTGCTCCTTATCATGGTGAGTTGGCTGGGGGAATGAGGGTTTCTGTCGTAGATGAGTCCTCTTACCGTCTTTCATCCCAAAGCGGCCTTCACATGCCTCAGCTGCCCAGAGAAGGGGTCCTCGGAGTCGTGCTCGGCTCCCCCCACTCCGCAGGAGAAGGGGCTGACGTCCGAAGCATTCCCCGCAAAGCTCTGATCCCCTCGTTCTCCTTCACCCAGTTGGTTAGACCTCAGGATCCCGGCCCTGCTGCAGCCCGAGCTTTCAGTTCAGCGAGCTTATGACTTTCCCCTGCCGAGGTTTACTTGGTATAGAAATAAAAGTCTTTGGCGGCGTCAGCGTCTACAACCAGCGAAAGCTCTGAAAACAAGTTCACAGCAACAGCGACCGTAACTAGTAATGCTTTCACCAGTGACAATACCGTTGGCGTTAATAAAGAGGGTTATGAGCAGGATATTGAGGTGAACGCCCCACTCTGCAGCTTGGCTTTATGGAGTGCCAGATAGCCTGATACAGCAGCAACTTTAAGAAGGCCAGTGACTGGAGGAGGTCCAGGTGTTGGTAGAGCATCCTTCTTGTCCGTTTTTTCCTGCGTTTGTAGAGCCCAGTATACCTTACGGTTTGGGGGATGTGATGTTTAACCTGATTTTTTTTTTTTTTTAGAGAAATCAGTCTTTATGCTTCTAGAGATCAAATGTATAGCTCTCTGAATTTTATCAAAAGATAAGTTGATTGTAATTTCAGCGTCAAAAGAGGTATCATTTTATCAGAGAAATTAATGGATCTCTCATTGATAGCCTACATATGAGAAAAGGACCACGTTTCAGTGCCTAAGCCATTGTCACTCTAGTAAGTTTTTTCCTTGAGGGGATTTGGCCAAGAAAAATGTCTTATGCATACTTCCTTTTCTTTTGTAAGTCTTCTGTAATCCCTCTTTTGCACACAGAAATTGGGTAAAAGTTTACTTTTGGGGGGCTGACCAAATAGCCTTCCAGCTACTTTCTTCAAAATACTCACCACTGTGTAGCCAGAATTAAATTTCTAAAATTGGACCATGCCACTCCCTTGCTCCCTTGCTTAATATCCGCCCCCCCCCCAATAATCCTCAAGATAAAGTCCTGTTTGGCATGGCATACAAAGCTGTCTTGTCAAGCTGCTGCTGCAACTGCTTTTTTTTTTTTTTTTTTTTTTTTGGTCAAGCTTTATAGCCTCTTTTTTCACATACATACATTCATATTCCAGTCACAGTGAGCAGCTTGCAGATGATGCTCTAAGGATAAGGCCTTTGCACCTAATTTGTATATGCTGTTCTGTCTGCTGGAATCAATCATCTCCTACCCCTCATCCTTATATCAGTATAACCCTTACATGCCCTCTAGTCTCTTTCATGAGCCTTTCTGCTGTGTCTCAAGATCCTGTTAGGTGCCTCCTTTGTGCTCCTGTGATATCTTGGTGCTATTTACCAATAACATCTGTAGCCCTTACCAGACTATGTTAAAATTGTGTATTTCCTTGTCTTTCTCACTTCCTAGACTGTAAGCTCTTTGAGAGCAGGACCTCTGTATTCACTCTGGTATACCCAGAGCCTTGTAACAGTTCCTGGCTCAGAGGAGGTTTTCAATAAATACCTGTTTTATAAAACACCAAATAAATAACTATGGCACTAAATTTTTAGGCTTGAAACATTAGTAATACAGAAAAATAGTAGCATTTAAGGTTTATTTTAAAAGTTTTGGGGAAGAAAGGGTTTACGAGTCACTCTTATTTATTAAGGTGTTATATGCAAAGCACAATGCTATCTTAGAAAACATAAAGGAAATATAGCCCTTGTCTTTAGTGACGTTACTAAAAAACTAACTTAAAATGCAAGATGACAAGGTAAAGGCTATCCTCTGGTTAATTACAAAAAAAAAAAAGCAAGTGACATAAAGAACAGTATAATTTAGGAAGGTGTCACATAGGTCAGCCATGAAACAGTACTTTCTTCCTTAGTCCATTACTCTTTTTTTAAAGATTTTATTTATTTGACAGAGAAAGAGACAGCAAGAGAGGGAACACAAGCAGAGGGAGTGGGAGAGGGAGAAGCAGACTCCCCACCTAGCAGGGAGCCCGATGTGGGACTCGATCCCAGAACCCTGGGACCATGACCTGAGTCGAAGGCAGGCGCTTAACTGACTGAGCCACCCAGGCACCCCATTTCTCCATTACTCTTAATCTGCTATTCATTACTCTCATTCACATGAGGAAACAGAGGTCAAGTAATTTGTTAAGTATTACAGGGCTTTTAGAGCTTGGGTTAGACAAGTCTGGCCTTTTCACTCTAGAGTGGTATGATTATGAAATGAGGGGTACACCAGTTTAGTTGGAGTTGATTCCCTATCCAGAGCAAGAGATAAAACTGGAAAGAAACAGGCTAAGTATTTGAAAGCATTGAATTTCAGATTGTAAAATTAGGAGTTTATCGTGATAGCAATGGAGGGCCAATATAATTTTGGAAAGAGTGACATGAACATTAGGATTTTTCTGGGTTTTTACTTCTTTTAACCAATATCAGAATGGCATCAGAAATGGCCTTCTACCTTTTAGAAACCTTATTTTCACAACCTGAAACTTAAAGTAAAATAATTTAAAGTGGGATGAAGTTAGAAGATATGCAGGGTTAACAGTATTAAGCAGAATTTATCTTTGGGACCAAATATCCCACACATAATTCATTAAGAATGGGGTATATTCATTAACTGACCATTCATTAGCATCTCAAGTGAAAATAGCATATTGTTCCTTTTCAGCTGAATTAGCTTAGCAAAGCCTTAGAGTTACACACACACACACACACACACACTGGTCTTTATTTGGATAGCAAAATTAGTAACACTTTTTTCTAATGCTTTGTTTTTATACTTTAAAGTATGTTTTACTTAAAATTTTTTTATTATGGAAATTTTCAAACACAGGAAAGTAGAGTATAATATAATAAGCCCCCATGTAGCCATCACTTGGGCTCAACAATGATCAACATTCTGGTTTTAAATGCCAGATTTCTAGTGCTCAGCTTTATCTTCTGCCTTTTCTGAGTCTCAACCTAATGAAACTAATGACATGTCTGAGCTTTGAAGAAATGGGATATACCTTTTTTTATAACTACTGAGATGTTCCTACTAATTAGGAAAATCAGACCTGTGCTGGAGTTGGATCTGAAAGTTTTCCTCATTTGATATCTGTTAACACCCAGTTCCACTGCTTTCTGTGGAATTTCAGTGTTTAAGTCAAATTGGCCGGCGGTAGTGAGGTAGAAACGTTGTGTGGTTGTTATGGTGATTGTGGCCTTACTATCTAGGGAAGCATTTTGCTAAAATTAAAATCCAAATAAGTATATTAAGTGCATGGCACTTAGCAATCAAATTATTATATATGACCCACTGAAAATTGTGCAAGATTTTTTTCCCCTAGAAACAATACTTTGCTTTTGGAATAACAATTAAAATTCTTTTTTTCCCAGTTTATCTTCCCTCTCTAGGATCGTCTTTGTTTTTGTTTGTTGTTGAGTATTATATTCCCAAGATAGTAAAATTGATCAATTTTTCCCTTTACAGCTTCTTGGTTTTATATCCTATTATGAAAAGTCTTCTCCAACTCCAAGATTATAAAATTGTACATCCATAAATTTCTTCAAGTACTCTATAGTTTTATATTTTAATTTTAATATAGTAAAAAATTAGAGTAAGAAATATAGTAAGGATCCAATGTTACCTTTTCCAAAAACCATTTATTGGATAACTCATATTTTCTCCTGCTGATGTTGGATACTGCCTTAATCATAAGCTGATTTCCCATATGTGCCTAAACTCTGTTTTATGCTAAGGTTTCCTATACTTGAGTGGCAAATTCCTCTCTAGTCTCCACTTAGGTTTCTTCTCCTGTTGGTAACCCCGCTGTCATCCTTTCTCTGCTGGTCCCATACAGTGTACTAGCAAGGACTATAGAGACTAGCCAGAATGTCAGATACTTTGAATGCCTAAGAGAGAACCTTAGAGATTTTACTATAATAGTAGTTTCCAAACTTTTCATATATAAAGCTTTTATTAAGTTAATTGTAATATTTTATTTCCAGTAGAGCTATCTAGCAAATGCTTTGCTTTTCTGGTTCAAAATTGCCTAAAATCCGTTGAAAAATAGAAGTGTGTAGTTTGGAGCTAAAATGCGTGGGTTTGGGGGCACCTAGGTGGCTCAGTCGGTTGGGCGTCTGCCTTTGGCTGGGGTCATGATCCCAGGGTCCTGGGATTGAGCCCCGCATCCGGCTCCCTGCTCAGCGGGGAGCCTGCTTCTGCCACTTCCTCTGCCGCTCCCCCAGCTTGTGCTCTCTCACTGTCACTCTCTCTCAACTAAATAAATAAATAAAATCTTTAAAAAAATAAAATGCCTGGGTTTGAATTTCTGCTCAGCCATTTGTTAGCATTGTGCCCTTGGACAATTTATTAAAAATTGTTTCCATCTCATAGATGATTGTGAGAATTAAATAGATAAATACTTGTAAAGTGTCTAGAATAATTGCTTGCCACATATTGAGCATTCAGTAAATGTTAGTGGTTGCTATTATATCACATCACAGGATATGAAAAAGATTAGATGCTTCAATGTTGATTTGTTTATTTTTTGTTTATTTTAAAGGGGACAATTCATCTCTTTAGAAAACCGCAAAGATCTTTTTTTGGCAAGTTATTACAGGAATTTAGAGTTGTAGCAGCTGACCGAAGGGTAAGTTATCTTTATTAACTCTAATTTTAATCATTGTACAGACAACATTATGACACTGAAAAAGATAATTTTTAAGGCATATAGAAATTACTCGTGATCCCACCATACACTTTTTGTTTTTAAGTAAACTCTCGCCCAACATGGGGCTTGAATTCACGGTCCCGAGGTTAATAGTCACATGCTGTATCAACTGAGCCAGCCAGGTGCTCCACACCATACTGTTTTCATTTTTTTATGTTGGATAAGCAGGGGTTTTTTTGTTTTTTTTTAAGTAATCTATGCCCAACGTGGGGCTCAAACTCATTACGCCAACATCAAGTCACATGCTCTGCTGACAGTGAGCCAGGCACCCACCCCTGGCTAAGCAGAATTTCAATATAAAATTAAATTACTTTGTAATTTAATGTAAATTGTAATGTAAAAATCAGTTACTTTGGTACACAGTTGTTTTGCTTGGGAGGAAGCTAGGCTTTGGTTAAGGTTTTTATTCTAACGAGTTTTAAAGAAAAATTATTTTATGATTGCCTTTTGTTACTTTTTTTTACAAATTTAATGGATGTAGTTTAAAGCCATGTTTTCTCATTTTTAGTGTGAGGAAGGAAAAATAAGTTATGCTTTGAGGTCGTGAATTCAAGCTCCACCCATGTTGGGCGTAGAGCTTATATTTAAAAAAAAAGATAATTGGTACCTTTTTTGGTCACCAATATAGACCTAGTTATTGTTCTGTTTTCATTGTTCTCATTATTGTCTAAATTATACCCTAAGCTCCCTGAAGACAGTGACTATGTCTGTTTTGTTCACTTTTTAATAAAAGTACAAAATAAGCACCCGATAAATAGGTGATGAATTTTAAATAAACCTAGCTTCAGTGGAACATAAGTGTACCTATGATATCGGCCATGTATTATGATACTAGACTAGAGGCTTCTATTCTTTGTTTCTTATCACTGTATCTCCTGTTGCTAAAACCTTGGAATATAGTAAGAACTCAGTATTTGAAAATAGTATCATGTCCTGGATGTTAAAGAGCCAAGGGTGGGAAATTCATCTGCTACTTGTGTATCTAGTCCATTTAAGATGATCTCTTGAGTACAGATAGATAGAACTTTATAATGTTGGTAGAAAGCAGCTACATTACAGACGTAAACAGGAAACTCTTGAGCCATATGCTTTGTTAAAGCACAGTAGACCGCAGAACAGGTAGTAGGAACAAGACCAGTATAAGAACACCCGAGGTGTGCAGATACTCTCCATCATAATTTAAATCTTAAAAGATGTGCCTGGCTTCACCTCTCTTTACTACTACTCCTGTTTTGGTTCTTGGTAATTTCTTAGATCATGAGGAAGACCCCTACTTCTCAGTTCCTTACTTCCTTACCCCAAATAATCTTGTCCTGCATCCCTTCCAGCTGTCTACTCCAGTGATCATACCACAGACATTATCATTTATAATAACTATATTTTCCCATTGTCTCAGTTTCAAGCATTTCACTCATAGTCACCATCTCTTGTTATTCCAGTTCATTCCTTGTATTATCCCAATTCCAGTAATTCTTCAATCTTACTAGGATCTCCAATCCATTGACATGCCATATTTTCACTATTTTTCTTCTCCCTTATGCTCATTTGCTTACTTATCCAATTTAGATTCTTTGGTCCATCATTACTGACTTCTCGCATATGTTTTCAGCTCCTCTGTGCCCTCCCTTCGTCTGTCACTCTTCCTCTGATACTTCCCTGGCAAATCCTTAACATCATTAAGTCTACATTCCTGCTATTCTGTACCTGCACTCAAGCAACTGAAGGTAGCCTGAGAGAAACACAAAACCATGGTGACTGGTGTCTCACTTTAAATTCAAGATCAAGTGTGCCATCAGTGCTGCCCATACTATATCTTTAGTTCATTCAGTTTTCCATTTTTCTAGATAGCCGTTTCGTGCCATAGTCTCTCACTTCTGTCCTCAAACTTCCAAAACCTTCTTCATCCTCTCTCTGACCTGTTGACCTTGCTTCCTGTTTCACTGAAGGCAGAGAAGTAATCAAAAAACACTTCCACATCCTGTCACCTCCCAACATTCTGCCTTTCCTCCTGTTTCTATGAATGAACCCTCTGAACTTCTACTTGTTGCCTACTCAAAGACAAACTTCCTACAGTTGTTCCTTCCTGCATCATGAGCACATGCCACATCTTCCACTTTCAGCTACTGCTTCATTTCTCTGCTTCCTCATATAGCAAAACTACCTAAACTAATTGTCTCTACTCTCTGTGCACTTTCTTTTCTCCCTGTCTCCATTAAACACATACCAGTCTGGCTGTAGCCCCCACCAGTCCACTGGAGCAGCTTTAACAAAATAACTGGTAAGCTCTGTCTTGCCAAAATCAATGGTCATCCTCGTTTCCCATCTTACTTAACCTTCAAAAGCATCTGACAATGCTTAAAGCACTTTTTTCATTTGGACTCTGAAATAATCACTCTTGGTTTTCCTCCTACTTACCTGGCCATTGTTCATCACTTTCCTCTCATCTTTCTGATCTCTGAGTTTTGGAGTGTCCCAGCACTTAGAGCTCCAGCTTCTGTTGTTTATGTTCATTACATCTAGGTGACACTTTAAGTACCTTATGTTGATGACCCAATATTTATATCTCAATCCATAACTTCTCCCCTACTTCTAGATTCCTATATATCATGGCCCTCTCAATATTTCCACTTGGATATCTAATAGGCATCTCAAATTTCATATGGTCAAACCTGAACTTTGATTTTCTGTCCCTTCCTCACTAAATGGCCACTCTGTTCTTCCAGTGCACAGGCCAGAAACCTTGGAGTCATTCTTCTCCCTCTCTTTCTCTCATTCCTCATCCATTTTGTAAGTAAATCTTGCTGCTCTATCTTCAGTGTAACACTCAGAATCTGACTCTTCTAACACTTTCTTACCAATTTCAAAGTCATCATTTCTCACTTGGATTACTGCAGTCACATTCTAAACGGTCTTCCTACTTCTATCCTTGCCCCTATGCAGTATATTCTTTTTTATTTATTTATTTATTTTTTTAAAAGATTTTATTTATTTATTTGACAGAGAGATACACAGTGAGAGAGGGAACACAAGCAGGGGGAGTGGAAGAGGGAGAAGCAGGCTCCCCACGGAGCAGGGAGCCCAATGCGGGGCTCGATCCCAGGACCCTGGGACCATGACCTGAGCCAAAGGCAGACACTTAACGACTGAGCCACACAGGTGCCCCAACTATGCAGTATATTCTACATAGAGAAGCCAGAATGATCTTTTAATCTTTTTTTTTAAGATTTTATTTATTTATTTGACAGAGAGATAGAGACAGCGAGAGGGAACATAAACAGGGGGAGTGGGAGAGGGAGAAGTAGGCTCCCCGCTGAGCAGGGGGCCAGATGCGGGACTCGAACCCAGGGTTCTGGGATCATGACCTGAGCCGAAGGGAGATGCTTAATGACTGAGCCACCCAGGCGCCCTGCCAGAATGATTTTTTAAAAATGAAAGTTAAGCCGCTTTCCATCTCATTTGGAATAAATCCCAATTCTTTTGCTGGCATACAAGACACTACTTGATGGAGCCCCAGACTTCCTCTCACCTCTCATCTGTCCGTCCTTGGCCAGGTCCTCTTCTCTCTCAGGGCATTTGCACTGTGGTTCCCATTTTTTTTCCCAGATATCTGCATGCTTAGCACCTTTGCCTCTGTAAGATTTCTGGTCACATGTTACCTTACCAAGGGGGTCTTTTTGACCACCTTGTCTGGCAGAACACCCTTTCCACATTTCCCATTACCGTACTTTATTTTTCCTTTGTAGCACTCACCACCACCTGACCTTGTGTATTTGCTAATTGTCTGTCACCCCCGCTGGAATATAAGGTCCATATTTTATTCACTGCTGTATCTCTAGTGCCTAGAAAAGTGTCTGTTACAAAATAGGTACTCAGGTATTTGTTGATGAATAGCTTGATTCGTCAGTAGAGCTGCAGAGAATGTCATTTTCAGATTACATGCCTTATCCTCCTTTTCTGACTGTTCTTGAATCCCTGTCCTGACTAGAGCCCATGTCCAGTCGTTTCATTAATATCCTCGCTGTAAGAGTCCCTTGTCCCATTAACCTATCATATCAGCTCTCAGTCTCTGACATCCCTACCTCACCTGCTTCTCTGGTTTTGCTCCTGGGGGTAGAGGAAGTGGCAGAATGCTGTCTACCCTAAATTCATGATGTCATTCTTGTTCTCCTCTGAGGATTCAGAAGTATACTCACTAGAACTGCTGTTGTGCAAATTCTCCTCTGGATGTAAGTTCCAGTCCTATTCTACTACATCCCTTTATTTTAGAAAATGGCCTTGTTTCTTCTTTTCTAGAGATGTAGAGGTTGTTAGCCCTGTGCTGCTTCACTGTCACTTCTCTCTAGTTCACAGTTTTTCTGTCCCTTCAGTCATCTCTTGCCCTTCTCACCTTTCTCAGAGAAGGTGTTCTTCATCCTAAACCTACACTTTGCATCTGTGTTCTAAAGCCATCCTATCCCACACTTGACCTTTGCAATTATATCTGTTTAACACCTCCAGATAACTCCCTTATCACTAATTTCTTTCACTTCTACTTTCACACAATTATAGGTCTCCCTTCTTTGTAGGGAGTGGAGTGGAACAAAAATTAAAAAGCACTTCACTTGACCTCTTCTTTTATTCTTAGAAAGCACTTTCTGCTTCTTCTGATGAAATCCTAGCTACTTTCAAGGCATATCTCAGGTCTATGAACTTCTAACCCATGGTAATCTTTCCTTCTCTTGCAGTCCTATTTCATATGACTCATTTGGTAAATAAGTAAGTGTAGACCTTTTTTGGGGGAGGGGAAGAATAACTTTATTTTGATATAATTTCAAACTTACGGAAAAGTCACAAGATTAGTTCAAGGAACTCCCCTAAGCCCTTTACTCACATTCACCAGTTGCTTTATATTTTGCCCCATATGCTATCGTCGTCTCTGTGTACATAGAGACAAAATGATATTAAAGTATATGCCTATTTTTCTCAACTGTTTGAGAGTTTATATGGCAGAATTTTCTTTTCTCTTGGAGAATGCCTCCTCTAGAACTGTTTTTTAGACTAATAAATAATAACTTGGTTGATGGTCATTTTCGTAGATGTAGGAAATGTGACACTGACTTTTTGAAGGAAGTTGTGCTTATTCCTCTGTAGAGTGGGAATTGCAGCAACTTGAACAGACCCAGTGAAGTTTATCAGCATTATCTAAATAAGAATGATTTTCTTTTTCACAGTCCTGGAAGATACTGCTCTTTGGTGCAATAAACTTAACATGTACTGGCTTCCTGCTTATGTGGTGCAGTTCCACTAACAGTATAGGTATGTCACCGTTCCTATTTTTGTGGAGTTAATCATTAGTTGCACATTTATTGTTCTGGTTTTAAATAAAGATATATCTTTCTTTATGTGGAATATATTATTCTGAAATATAACTCAAGATTTAAATAAGAGAAGCTATGTGAAAAGTGCCTTGTTGGGGCGCCAGGGTGGCTCAGTCGTTAAGCGTCTGCCTTCGGCTCAGGTCGTGATCCCAGGGTCCTGGGATCGAGCCCCGCATCGGGCTCCCTGCTCCGCGGGAAGCCTGCTTCTCCCTCTCCCACTCCCCCTGCTTGTGTTTCCTCTCTCGCTGTGTCTCTCTCTGTCAAATAAATTAATAAAATCTTTAAAAAAAAAAAAAGTGCCTTGTAAACTGTAAAGTTTGGTTCAGTTGCTAAGCATTATCATTTTAAATTTTTTTAAAAAATAGCTTTAAATCTGTTTGAAAGACTGTGATTCCTTTTTATGTAATAGATTAGCCCTTCAGTTATGCAGTCTCTAAGTAAGATTTTGAGATTTATGTTTCTTGGATTTTCCTTGAAAAGGGAAATCTATAATGTTTTTCTTGTTTCTTGACATCTTTTAAATTTTTTAATTTTTTATGTTATTTATTTATTTTTAGTTTTTGGAGAGAGAGAGAGAGAGTGCAAGTGGGAGGGGCAGAAGGAGAGGGAGAGAGAGAATCCCAAGTAGGCTCCATACTCAGTGCAGACCCTGACGTGGGGCTCCATCCTGACCGTGAGATCATGACCTGAGTGGAAATCAAGAGCCGGACACCTAACCGAGTCTTCCAGGTGCCTCGTTTCTTGACCTCTTACGTTTTTATGTATCATTCTTTTCATCCTGCTATTTAAAGACTGTATTTAAAATAGTACTCAGATGACAGAAGAAAGCAGAAAAAATGCCAAAATGATCGTAGCACTTTTGGGTATATGCTGCTTCCTTTGTCCTGATGGCAAAATCAGACTCTAGAGTAAGCTTTTGTACTTACCAACTTTTTTTTTTTTTTTTAATTAAGTAAGCTCCAATGCTGGGCTTGAACTTACAACCCTGAGATCGAGAGTCCCATGCTCTACCAGTTGAGCCAGTCAGACACCTCTGTATTCATCACGTTTGGCTACATATATTAATCTAGATAATTGCCAACATGTAAGGTTAATTAGTGACTCAAGATTTTTTTGGTAATGGATACTTCTGGTATGAACAATCTTGGTGATTAGCTACATTTCCAAACAGTGGATTCAGCAACATTTTAATCAGTTGTTTTCTTGTTTTGCAGCTTTAACTGCCTATACTTACTTGACCATTTTTGATCTTTTTAGGTAAGTTTTTTGTTTTTTGTTTTTTGTTTTATTTTATTATGTTATGTTAATCACCATACATCATTAGTTTTTTAGGTAAGTTTTAAAAAGTCTCGTTAGTGTTTTGAAACTAATAAGGAATTTCTTGCACTGAATTTGTTTTCTCTGCTTAAAGGAAAGTAATCTGTGAAATAAGTAAAATTATCAACACAGAACATATATACAAACAATAACTATTAGGAGATATACTGGAAGAAAATATCCCATTTATAGAGGAACAGAAAAAATAATACCCAGGCATTAGATCATATGCCTGGGGTACCTATCTGTAGTTGAGTTAGCTGTGGCCAGGGAGCAGTGTCTCATAAGAACGTACCAGTTCCTTCCGTAACCGTGTAGATGGGCATTAGTAACTAAGAAGTGAGCAGTTGTGAGCTAGGGAGGCACCCTTTTGGCTCTCTGCTTCATGGGACCTTTGATATCGCCGTGTAAGGACTGCAAGATACTTGATGTCTTCAAGATCCATGCCATAGGAGTATAAGTATGTCTTTTCATCAGGCATGTAACTAAATCTACTTGACTCATCTAAAACATAGAGTTACCACCTGGATTTCACGCAGTAGTAAGTTGTTTTAGAGTGAATCTCCACTGTACTTGGAAAATGAATGTAATTTTATCTCATCCAGAGTGTCGTTGCTATTAATATTTCGTTTAACTTTTAACAAAGATTAAAGTTTATCAGAGTTAAAATTTATTCTCTGTGGCTAAAATAAAATATATTACTTTATTATTACTATGTTATTTTTGCATGCTCAGTTATGGAAACTATTTAGGGTGGATAACTTACTTGAGTAGAGAAAGTATGGGTGTAGGTTCAATTTACTGACTTGATGTATTGTGACTTTTTTCAGTTTCTCCACATGTTAAAACTCACATATTAGGATGCTCCTGGTGATTAGATTATAGCTTATTAGAATAGTTTATTAATTTAGTCTGCAAACACTGATAACTTTCAGCAAACTTAGGAATTCTGAAAACTTAATTTCTTTTTGTGTGTTCCCCTCTTGGTCTAGTTCTAAAGCTAAATTTATTTTCCTTTTTACTTAGTTTAATGACATGTTTGATAAGTTACTGGGTAATGATGAGGAAACCTAGCCCTGTCTATTCATTTGGGTAAGTTCAAGTTATTTTATTTTCTGCTAACTTACTGCTATTAAAATGGTAGTTGTGGGGCACCTGGGTGGCTCAGTCGTTAAGCGACTGCCTTCGGCTCAGGTCGTGATCCCAGGGTCCTGGGATTGAGCCCCGCATCGGGCTCCCTGCTCGGCGGGAAGCCTGCTTCTCCCTCTCCCACTCCCCCTGCTTGTGTTCCCTCTCTCACTGTGTCTCTCTCTGTCAAATAAATAAATAAAATCTTAAAAAAAAAAACAAAAACAAAAACCATGCCCTTTAAAAAAAAAAAATGTAGTTGTTATCAGGCAGTAAAGAGGTAGCTAGAGTGTTTGTAGAGAATAAATGCTATCTGTGTAGTGGGATGGGGATCAAATATTGAAAGTAGATTTAAAAAGACATCTTCCAACAGGATTCTAGATAAGGAACATGTAAATCATATTAAAATAAAATGTTCACATTAAGTTCTTTGATATTTTGGTAATCCCTTAAATTTTAGTTAGAGAAAGTACAAAGGATTTTCCTATAGGTGTGTCCTATAAATGTTAGAGTAAATGTGATATATTTTAACATTAATGTAGTGGTAGAGATGTATTTTTATCATAAGACTGGATTTGTGATAGCAATGGACTATCAAAGAATTTGAGATTCTGTTTCTATAGTTTTAGAAATTATTAAAAGTTGAAAGTTGAAAGATAATCTTTTGTATTAGAGGTTTTTCTTAATGTATTAGAAAAAAATGAGTTCCTTTCAGATTCCAGGAAACAACTTGAAAGAAGAATTTCTTTTTAAGTTTGTGGGGGTTTTTACTATGATAAAGTGTACGTAACATAAAAGTTAACATTTTAACCATTTTCAAGTGTACAATTCAGTGGCATTAAGTACCTTTATGTCTGTTGCCACTATCTATTTCCAGAAATATTTCCTCTTCCCAAAAAGAAACTCTGTACCCATTAAACAATAACTCTTTATTCCCCTATCTCTCAGCCCTTGGCAAGCGCCATTCTACTTTCTGTGTTTATGAATTTGCCTGTTCTGGGTACTCATATAAATGGAATCACACAATATTTGTCGTTTTGAGTATGGCTTATTTTACTAATGTTTGCAGATTTCATCTGTGTTTGTAGCATATGTCAGAATTTCATTACTTCCTAAAGTTGAATAATTTTCTATTGCATGTATATATGACATTTTGTTTATTCTTCCGTTGATGGGCATTTGGTTTGTATCCACCTTTGGGCTATTGTGAGTAATGCTTTTATAAACATTGGTGTACAAGTATCTGTTTGAATCCTTGCTTTCAGCTCTTTTGGGTGTATACTCATCCCTGGATCATATTCTGTGATTCCATGTTTAACTTTTTCAGGAACCACCATACACAGTGGCAGCGCCATTTTCCATTCCCACCAGCATGCTCACCAACACTTGTCATTTTTCTTTTTTTAATTTTTAAAAATCCCAATATAGTTAACATATAGTGTTATATTAGTTTCAGGGTGCAATGTAGTGACTCATAATTCTATACATTACTAAGTGCTCATCACAATAAGTATACTCTTAATCCCCTTCACCTATTTCACCCATCCCCCCTATCCCACCTCCCCTCTGGTAACTACCAGTTTTTTCTCTGTAGTTAAGAGTCTGTTTTTGGTTTGTCTCTTTTTTTTTCTTTGTTTTGTTTCTTAAATTCCACATATGAGTGAAATCACAGGGTACTTGTCTTTCTCTGACTGACTTACTTCATTTAGCATTACAGCCTCTAGATCCATCTATGTTGCTGCAAATGGCAAGATTTAATTCTTTTTTATGGCTGAGTAATATTACACACACACACACACACACACACATTGTCTTTATCCATTCATCTGTTGATGGGCATTTGGGCTGCTTCCATATTTTGACTATTATAAATAATGCTGCAGTAGTCATAAGGGGTGCATGTATCTTTTCAAATTAGTGTTTTTGTATTCTTTGAGTAAATACCCAGTAATGGGATTACTAGATCATATGGTAATTCTATTTTTAATTTTTTGAGGAACCTCCATACTGTTTTCCAGAGTGGCTGCACCAGTTTGCATTCCCACCAACAGTGAGAGGGTTCCTTTTTCTCCATATCCTCACCAATACTGGTTGTTTCTTGTATTTTTTATTTTAGCCATTCTGACAGGTGTTAGGTGATATCTTGTTGTGGTTTTGATTTGCATTGCCCTGATGATAAATGATGTTGAGCATCTTTTCATGTGTCTGTTGCCATCTGTATGTCTTCTTTGGAGAAATGTCTGTTCATGTCTTCTGCCCATTTTTAATTGGATTTTTTTTTTTGGTGTTGAGTTGTATAAGTTCTTTATATATTGTGGATATTAACCCCTTGTCAGGTATATCATTTGCAAATATCTTCTCCCATTTAAAGAAGAATTTAACTTTGGCGAATAAACTTTTGGACCAAACTTAATCTTTTGAACAAAATCAGGTTTTTACTTGCTTAAACAAGGGGGCAAAGTAAACATGGAATCTTAATGCAAAGTGAAAATATTCATAAGTGTCACTGAGATTTGATAGACTATTACTATGATAATCGGTTATAAGGGACATATAAATACCAGTATATAGAAATCTGTGACTCTGAGTTAAAGCTTTTGGTTTTAAGTGACAAAAATCCAACTGAAGCTAGTATGGGGGAAAATGGGAATTTTTAAAATTAATGTAATCAAAATGTGGGAAGACTGAGGTAACTGGCATAGGAACTAGCAAACTCAGGACATTGTCTTTCTCTTATCTCTCAGGCCTGCTTTTCTCTGCATGTCCGGTTTAGTTTCTCAGACCACTTTTCCCCACCATCCTGGAATAACTCCTAGCAAGACCTTAACTGGAACCTTCTTACCTTCATCTTAGAGAAGGAAAGGCTTTTCCCCAACTCCAGTTAAGAAAATCATGAGAGGGCGTCTGGGTGGCTCAGATGGTTAAGCGTCTGCCTTCGGCTCAGGTCATGGTCCCAGGGTCCTGGGATCGAGTCCCGCATCGGGCTCCCTGCTCCTTGGGAGCCTGCCTCTCCCTCTGCCTCTCTCTCTCTCTCTCTCTCATGAATAAATAAATAAAATCTTTAAAAAAAGAAAATCATGAGAAAGAGGGGCGCCTGGGTGGCTCAGTCGGTTTAGCGTATGCCTTTGGCTTGGGTCATGATCCCGGGGTCCTGGGATCCAGCCCCACATAGGGCTCCCTGCTGCAGGGAGCCTGCTTCTCCCTCTGCTGTTACCCCTGCTTGTGTGCTCGCACTCTCTCCCAAATAAATAAAAAAAATCTTAAAAAAAAAAAAATCATGAGAGAGAACTACTGATTGGTCTAGCTTAGAACAGGTATTAGTCTTTAGATCAAATACTGTGGCCAGGAGACAAGGTTAAACAAGGACTTGATAACTTCCATTTTGGCCAACTTAGAGTGAACAAGAAAGGAGGGAGCAATTAAACAATAAAATTAACATCTGAATATCATTTCAATCAGTCACATAGCTTGAAATATCTGTATTTACAGACTCCAGTTCTTTAGCCCTGAGATCTATCTTGTTTCAGACTGCCTTCTGTACAGCGTCACATGGATATCTAATTGGTGTCTTAAATATTGGCTAGAATTCTTGTTTTCTTTCCCCAAAACCTATTCCTCTGCAGTTTTTCCCATCTCATTCCCCACATTTATCCATCAGCAGGTTACATCAGAGTAACCTACAAACACATCCAGAAATCTGCCCCTGCCCCCATTTCTATCTTGACTACTAACATCCTAATCAAGCTACCTTCATTTCTTGCCTTAATCCAGCCTCCTAACTTGTCCCCATGCCTCTGCTCCTACCCCCTTATAGACCATTCTCCGGATAGCAGCCAGAGTGTTTTCCTTTTTAAATCCAAGTCATACTACCAGTCTCCTCCTTGAAACCACTCAGTTGTTTGCTGTCATACTTAGAATAAAATCCTGAGTCCTTTCTCTAATTTACAAAATTCTTATATTAGCTGTTCTGTGCCTACTTCTCTTCAAGTTACCACTTTCATGCCCTCTATACCACACTTTCTTTCTGTAATTTGTATACAATTAATTTATTCCTGTCTTAGGTCCTTTGTACAAGCTGTTGTCTCTGTTTGAAATGTTCTTCACGTCATCTTTACAAGATACAGCACTCCATCTTGTTATTCCAATCCTAATATCACTAAATGCCGATGTCATCAAGTGACTGGGCCCAGTCTAAAATAGATTCTAAAATGAATCCTAATTAGCCTCTTGTCACATCAGACTACTATAATTCTCTGTATAGAACTTACCAGAACTTATAAATCGTTACTCTGTCTTCCCCTTTAAAATATAAATTCCATGGCAGCAGGGACTATAATCTTGTTCTATCTTATATCCTTGTACAGTTTGGTGAATTTTAATAAATGAATATACCTGTATAACTACTATCTGGATCATGATATAAGACACTACAAGTCCCCCCAAAAAGCCTCCCTTTGTTTTGAGTCAGAGTCAAAACCCAACAAAAGTAATCAGTGTTCTGACCACTATTCCTTGCAGATTATTGTTGCCTGTTTTTGAAGGCACATAAATGGGATTCCAGTATATACTCTCCTATAGCAGTAGTTCACTCATACTGTATTTTATAAATATGCCATAATTTCTTTTTATGTTCAACTATTGAAGGGCATTTAGATGATTTTCAGCTTTTAGCTCTTATAAATAAAACTAGTTCCAAATATTCTTGTACACATGTCTTTTGGTGTACATGTGTATCCCTTTATGTAGGATACATATTTTTGAGTGAAGTTACTCAGTCATAGGATTTGCATATGTTCATTGTTAGAAGATAAGATAATACCAGTTTTCTAGAGTGATTTTACCAGTTTACTCTCCCACTGTCAATGTATGAGAGTTCTGATTGTTTCATGCTTGTACCAGTAGTTGATACTGCCTTTTTTTTTTAAGCCCTTCTGGGGTATGTAGTTGTCTTGTGGTTTTAAATTATTTTCCTGATGACTAGTTGAACAGTTTTTCATACTTTTATTTACTTTTTCACATGTTTCTTAATCGTTCAGATTATCTCTTTTGTGAAATACTTGTTAAAGTGTTTTACCCATTTTTAAATTGGGTTACCTTTTTTCTTTTGTTATTGCTCTGTAAGAGTTCTTTATATATAAATATCTTTTCCCACAAATGAAAGTTTTTAATTTGAATGATAAATTCATTTATCAGTCTTTTATGGTTAGTCCTTTTTGTGTACTTGTCAGGAAATCTTGGCCACTCCTAGGTCATAAAGATATCCTGGTATTAGCTAGAGGTCTTGTTGTTTGATTTTTCACATTTAAGACCTACAGTCAAACTGGAATTCATTTTTGTGTATGGGTTGAGGTAGAGGTCAAAGCACATTTGTTTCTCTCTAGTTGTTCAATTGATAAAACATATATTGGAAAAAAATTAATCCTTTTTCTACTGCTTTTTATGTCTCTACCTTTTTGGTAAATTAGGTGATTATGAACGTGTAATTCTATTTCTGGATTTTCTTTTCTATTCAGTCTGGTACATTTGTCTATTTTTGCATTAGTACTATGCTGTGTTAACTATTATAGTTTTTTTTTTTTAAGATTTTATTTATTTATTTGACAGAGAGAGATACAGTGAGAGAGGGAACACAAGCAGGGGGAGTGGGAGAGAGAGAGAAGCAGGCTCTCCACCGAGCAGGGAGCCCAATGCAGGGCTCAATCCCAGGACACTGGGATCATGACCTGAGCCGAAGGCAGACGCTTAACGACTGAGCCACCCAGGCGCCCCTAACTATGATAGTTTTGAAATAAATCTTGACATCTGGCAGTGTAAATCTTCCAGCTTTGTTCTTCTTCAGATTATCTTTGCTTTCCTTCACTTTTTGCATTTCCATATGCACTTTAATATCAGTTTATCGATTTTCACAAATAACTGCTTCATTTACATACTGTTTTATATTCTTTTATAACTCACTCTTTTCACTTACATCTTTCCATGTCAATAAATACATTTCTGTTATATATTTTTTAAAGATTTATTTATTCATTTGAAAGAGAGAGAAAGAGCATGCACGCGAGTTGGGGAAGGGGCAGAGGGAATTTCCAAGCTGACTCTGCACTGAGCACAGAGCCCAGTGCAGAGCTCAGCCTCACAACCCATGAGATCATGACCTGAGCCAAAACCAGGAGTTGAAGGCTTACTGACTGACTACACCACCCAGGCACCCCAATTTCTGTTATATTTTTAATAATATGTTCTGTTGTTGATTCCAACCTTTTTTTCCCTTTACAAACAGCAATGTGATGAGCATCCTTAATTATTTTATTATCTTTTCTGAAGATATGTAATTCCTTGAGAAATTTCAAGCATTTATACATACCACAAATATTGAATGCCATTAAATTATGTGTTGTGGGAAAAACTAAGATGAATAAGGCTACAGCCCCTGGCCTCCAGCTGACAGTTTAGGATTATAAGACATAAACATTATTAACTACAGTTATGTGTAGCAGTGAGAGACAGTATAATAAGTGGTTAAAATCATGAACTCTGGAGCTAGAGTGCCTAAGTTTGGAAACCTGACACCTCCACTTGCTAGCTATATGACTCTAAACAGTTACTTTTCCTTTTTGTGTGTCAAGTTCCTTATCTATTCTTTTTTTAAAAAGTGGATAAAGTAACCTTCCTGAGGTGTTGGGAAGTTTAGAATAGATACTATAGGGGCGCCTGGGTGGCTAAGTTGGTTAAGCATCTGATTTAGGCTCAGGTCATGATCTCAGGGTCCTGGGATCAAGCCCTGCCTCAGGCTCCACGCTCTATCCTACTACCCCTCCCTCCGCTCATGCTCTCTTTCTCTCTCTCAAATAAAATCTTTAAAAAAGATAATATGTTAAGCACTTAGACCAATGTCTAACACAAGATGGGTCAATCAAGTGTTAGCTGTTATTATGATAACAATTATTTCTAGAAAAATAAAAGCCATAAGTGGGTCCTGGAATAGATGTTGTACAGATAGGCACTCTTTTTCTTAATCTGTGATGTTCTTTGTTTATCTTCATTCTAGAAAATCTGTAGTCTGTCTGAACAGTATTTGGCTTATGGTAGGCACATATGAAAATTGAGTGAGTAAGTGGGGCACCTGGGTGGCTCAGTCGTTAAGCATCTGCCTTCGGCTCAGGTCATGATCTCAGGGTCCTGGGATTGAGCCCCGCATCAGGGTCCCTGCTCTGCAGGAGGCCTTCTTCTCCCTCTCCCACTCCCCCTGCTTGTGTTCCCTCTCTTGCTGTGTCTCTGTCAAATAAATAAATAAAATCTTTAAAAAAAAAAAAAAAGAAAAAATTGAGTGAGTAAATAAATGAATGAAAATGTGTTCTGGAGATACTGGTTTATGAATTGTGCTGATCTAATTTTCTGATTTCAGATTTGAAAGATTAGAAGTCTTAGCTGTATTTGCCTCCACAGTCTTGGCACAGTTGGGAGCCCTCTTTATATTAAAAGAAAGGTACGTTTGTCTGCAATGTTCATGTCATTGTAAATTCCAGCTCTCCCACCTTCGGGGACATGAAAGAATCCACTGAGACACTGGATTGGTTTGAAGATGAAATCAAGGTGAATGGTGCTGGAGTTTTGATAGTATGGCTTCCTCATGTTTCAGACTTTTCTCCCTTCTTTTATTACTTTATTTTGATGCTACTAAATCCTGGGCAGGTATGAAAGAAAGGGCTTCAGTCAGACATGTTTTAATGCTGAGTTACAAACCCACTGAAACAGGTTTTGTAGAGAAGATTGGCATTACATATTAAGGATAATTTGTAAGTCTCCTTGCCTGGTCACTGCTAATAATCAGCAGTTGGATATCACATTAAAAGATTTTGTTCAGGACTCCTGACTCGCTCGGTCAGAAGAGCGTGCAACTCTTGATCTTGGGGTCTTGAGTTTGAGCCCCGTGCTGGGTATGGAAATTACTTAAATAAATTAACTAATTTAAAAAGAGATTTTGTTCACTTATTGAATTAATTCTGTGTTTAATAAGGCGTTTTAATTTCGTAATTTGTAGAACTCATTTGGCACATTATTTCTTTCCTTTAGTGCAGAACGCTTCTTGGAGCAGCCCGAGATACACACGTGAGACTTTGCTTTTGACATAACATGTAATTTACGATTACGTTTGATTCCCAGTTATTAAGTGGCATTAGGAATAGTGGCTACTTTGGCCAATGTCAGAGTTCAGAGTGTGGCAATGTACATTTCACTGATAGTTCACAAACAAAATTCCCAAATCCCAAGACAGTTCTCACCCTTAATTATTCCCAAGCCCTTATGTTTTTATATTACATCAGAAGGCCGTTGTACTCTGGCTTTAGGTCCCTCATTATTTCCAGGCCTTGGTCAACACACTAAACTAGCCCCGTTGATTGCCTATAACTTAAAATTTGATGCCCAAAATCTTTTAGTAGCACCTTTAGAAAAGATAGAATTGTTACTATCTACTACATATAGTTGCCAAATATATGGACTTTACCTATTTTGATCAGTTTAATTCAGGATATTCTGACCTGTCTAGTATACTATAAACCAAACACTGTTGCATTTATATGGATTTATAACAGCAGATACCTGTAAGAAGATACTGTTAATGCTAAGAGGCAGTTTTGGTCCTATGTAGGATGGAGCAGTAGACAGGCAATGGATTATGGAGCCTGAAAGCAAGTTCAGAGTGTGGCTCTGCAAATCCCAAACCCCTGAAGCAGACCACTCTGCCTTCCCGTCTCTTTGTCTGCATGCTGAAATTGCATATTGGTATTACCAAGAAAAATATAATGGTGAATGTTATTATTCTTTCTAGGGGAAGATTATTAGTTGGTACTTTTGTGGCTCTTTCCTTCAACTTGTTCACGATGCTTTCTATTCGGAATAAACCTTTTGCTTATGTCTCTGAAGGTATGATTTTTATTTACCATTAATAAAAAATCCAGTTAATCTCTCATAAAAACAAGTCTTGTGTTTATTTCATTAACTCATAAATCAACAAAGAAGCTTATTCTGAAGAGAAGAGAGAACTCTCCTAGAGGTTCTCAGATCTTCTCTAAGTAGAGAATTATAAAACAAAATCTAATTATTTCAAGCTTTAAAATAACATATTACTTAAAAACAGTCAGAACTGACTTACGTATTAAATTATATATGATGAAAAATTACATTTGCCAAATAACATGAATGGGATTTTAGATGTATAACCTACCTACAAAAAGTCTATTGCAGGCATTTTAGAAGCATCATTATACTTCAAATAGTTCATGTGCTCTTTGCAAATAATTATATTCTGTTAGATAAGTTCCCAGGAACTTCTCCCTGTCAGTGGTGGATGGGCATATATTTGTAAAGTAGCATATATGTTTTGAAATACTCACTTATTTTCAGGTCTTTAAAAATTCAGACTGATACTTCACTTCAGTGGTCAAAATTATTGTCATTTGTCAGTCATTTCCATGTTCTGGAATCCCACTAACTCACAAAGTGTTAATCATTAATTGTTGGAGAAGTGAGATAAAAACAAAAGTGGACTGTGTGCACAGACCCACACTTTGAAGCAAAGATAGGAGAGGGTATTTTTAGGTCTCACTGACTTGAATACTAGGACAGTCAAGAGAAGAAAGCTCTCTGAATTGCCCATTCAAATTTAAACAACTTCATGAATATTATGAAGCATGAGTTGTATTTGTATGAATTAGAGTTTAAGAATTCCTGCATGAACTAGAAAATTAAATAGTGGTATTTGCAATGTCCAGAATTATTTTGAAAAAAATTATAAATTATTAAAATAATATAATGTTCACTCTAGAAATTTTAAGAAGGTATGTTTTAGAAATGATCAGGAAGATACAAGTTTTCCTTTTACAAATAATGCTACAATCTGCTTTTTTATATCAAGTGTTTTGTATGCATCCGAGTCTTCTTTAGGATAAATTCCCAGAGAAGAAATTGTAAATGGGTTGGAAATATAATATTTTTTAAGTCATTGATGTATATTGTGCCAGACTTATTTCCAGAAAGGTTATCTAGTTTGTGTTTTCATTAGCTGGATATTAAAGTTCCCAGAAGCATTAATATTTGTGACATTATTTGAAATTTGAGTGGAAAATAATTCTGAGCACTTTCTGTCTGCCAGGCACTGTGCTAAATTCTTTATGTAGATTAACCCATTTAATTCTCCCTAAACCATATGAGGTAAATAATTTTATTATTCTTATTTTATGCCGAGGCACCGAGATATAAAATCACTTGCCCCAGGCGACACATCTAGCTAAGGTAGAGCTGGGTTTTAAGCCAGGTATTCTGGCATCAGAGTCTGCTCTTAACTGCTGCTCTACTATATGGCTTTTGTATAAAGCTTGCCAATCTTTTTTACATCATGTTACACATTAAAAAGTGATAATATTTCTGTAACCTTGAGATCAGTGTAAGAGGATGCTTGAGCCTGGAGACTACTGGTTCAGAGATAGTAACTGGCAGATGTCTGCATATAGCCAAATCCCCACTTGTCCTTTCTGAGAGCTGAGGGAATTAATTGGTTTGCCCATAGCCCATTCTCAGCACACTGGTTAGGAAGTTCTGCTTTACATTTAAAGAGCCTTTAAAACTTAAAATTAATAGTAACAGTGGCATATGTAAGCTCACTAATTCCTTCAGGTCAGTGATATAAATAGTTGAAACTGCTTTTCCTTTATTATCCTGAAGGCATAAAAGAGGGAAAAGGTCTAGATTTGAATAGCATGTCATTTTGTAAAATGTGATACAGTCATGCCAAACTTATTTTTTTTTTAATTAAGGAAATCAAGTATCTCTGGTAGTGCTTTATTTTTCTGTATAAGTAATTTAAGTGTTTTCTTCTTAAAGCTGCTAGTACGAGTTGGCTTCAAGAGCATGTTGCAGATCTTAGTCGAAGGTAAGATCTTATGTATGGGGTTTCATGATATACATAATTTCGAGGAATGCACAAGAAATCCATCTGTCATGGGAACTTACAGTATTCATTGCTGAAGTTACTACATGAATCTTACAGATCAGACTCTTCTTCTCCTTTTACTTTTTCTTACTTTTAACTGATGATATAAGAAACCTTTATGAGTGAGAGAGCTTTGTTTCCAAATCCTCTTTGCTTTCTATAAAAGACATATGATGCTAAAATAACAAGTTATCAGGGTACGTGGGTGGCTCACTTGGTTAAGCGACTGCCTTCAGCTCGGGTCATGTTCCCAGGGTCCTGGGATCGAGCCCCACGTCCGGCTCCCTGCTCAGTGGAGAGCCTGCTTCTCCCTCTCTACCTGCTACTCCGCCTGCTTGTGCTCTCTCTCTGTCAAATAAATAAATAAAAATTCTTTTAAAAATTAAAAAATTAAAAAAAAATAAAAGTTATCTTTTACAAGATTTTCATCAATATTACATTGAGTTCTGCTAATGAATACTCTTTGTTTCTTCATAGCTTATGTGGAATTATTCCAGGACTTAGCAGTATCTTCCTTCCCCGAATGAATCCATTTGTTTTGATTGATCTTGCTGGAGCATTTGCTCTTTGTATTACATATATGCTAATTGAAATTAAGTAAGTATTTTTTATTGCTGTCAAGTGGTTTCCATTTTTGGGGGCCTGACTTTTAAAAGCATCTGTGGGATGGATAAGGATTAAGCTTAGAACATGTTTGCTTATGGCCTGTGCAACTTTGGTCAAGTCTTATCCTTAAGTGTCTTCATCTGAAAAATTAAGGAGGTTGGATTCAATACATATTTTTTGTCATAGTCTATAATTCAGACTGGAAAATTGTTCAAATTCCCTACTGCTGACCTGGGGAGTAAAACAGAGATGTCAGTAAAAGAGAGATAAGCCATGGCTGCTGTTGCTGAGAGAAGGCAGAGGAAGTAGGTGTGAAATAATTTTTTAAAAGGCAAACCTTTTAGGAAATATACTTTATAGCTGCTTTAAGCTTAGCATTTTATGACATACGATTCTTTCACTACCTACCCTTTAAACATTAGTGTTTACTAAGATCTGTCCTTAATTATTCTTTTTCCTCTTTTGCGTACTCCCCTGGGAGGTTACATTCAATTACTTGTTTTTATTTACCCCCTCTGGATTTCCCACGCCTTTATTTCTAGTCCGGATGTCTGTTGAAATCCAACAGGCGTATCTTCCTGACTTCTGTTCACGTCTTCAGCTGCTGAACCTATTTCCGCATCCCCAAAGCTGTTTGTTCTTGTATTTCCCATCTCAGGGGGTACTACTACCATCTATTCCGTTGCACTGTTGTTTTGAATTGTGTTCAAACATACATAACATAAAACTAAAATTTTAACCAATTTTAAGCACACGTTCAGTGACACTAAGTAACTTCACATCATTGTGTAACTATCACCATTGTCCACCTCCAGAACTTTTTTTATCTTCCCTACCTGAAACTCAGTACCCATTAAATAGTATCTCCCCCTCTTCCTTGCCCCAGCCTCTGGCAACCACTCTTCCTACTTTCTGTCCCTATGAATTTGACAAAGAAATTCCTATAAATGAAATCAGACAATATTTGTCCTTTGTGCCTGGTTTATTTCACTAAGCATAATGTTTTCAAGATTCGTCCATGTTGTAATACGTGTCAGAATTTTCTTCCTTTTTAAGGTTGAATAATATTCCATTGTACATATACAACACATTTTGCCGACTTATCCATTGATGGGTATTTGGATTTCCATCTTTTGGCCATTGTGAATAGTGCTGCTGTGAACATGAGTGTACAAGTATCTGTGTGAGTCCCTGCTTTCAGTTCTTGTGGGCATATACCCAGAAGTAGAATTGCTGGATTATATGATAATTCAGTGTTTAATTTTTTTTAGGAGCTCCAGTGCATTCTTAAATAAACTACTTCTCCCTCCTCCCCTCTTGCCCCTCCCAAAGCCAGTTCTAATTGGTCACCTAGTGTTGTGTTTGGTTTTTTTTTAAGTTTTTATAGTCACCATGCTGTACATTGCATCCTCAGAACTTATGTATCTCATAACTGCAAGTTTATATCTTTTGACCAACTTCACCCATTTCTCCCCGCTCCTCACCCCCTGCATCTGACAGCCACCAAACTGTTCTGTTTCTTGTGAGTTTTGATTTTTAGATGGCACATATAAGGGAGCTCGTAAGAGTATTCATCTTTCTCCATCATGTTATTGTAAATGGCATGCTTTCCTTCCTGTTTTGGCTGAATAATATTCCAGTGTGTGTATGTCTGTGGGTGTGTGTATCTCACACTTTTTATCCCTTCATCTGTCAGTGGATACTTTGGTTGTTTCCATGTCTTGGCTATTGTAAGTAACAGTCTTGTCAGCTAGTCTGATTGCATCTTTCTTTTTAATTTGTCTCCTCCTTCCCATTCCCCTTGCTGCTGCTGATATTGAGGCCTTATCATTTCCTTGGTCTAATTAGAATAGTCTTCTGGTCTTCTATCATTCTCACACATCTCTAGTTACCTTCCATTTTGCTACTAGCCTCATCATTCAAAATTGCAAGTCTGACCATAATATTTTCCTGTTTCAAAATCTTCCTCTTTGCCTATTTAAGAAAATAAAAGTTGTTAGCATGATAAAGCCCCTGCCACCCTTACTGACCATCCAGCCACGTGTACTTACCTGCTCATGGTTTCAGTGCTGTATCAGGACTTTCATGCCCTTGTGCATGCTGCTTTCCCTAACTGTGATATCTTCCTCCCATTGGCTCACTCATCTTGGAAGAGTCAGCTCAGATGTCACCTTTTTATATTGAGCCCTTCTGGATTATCCCTTCCTCAGGAGGCTTGTCTCTCACTCCTCTGTGCATCCATGATACCCTGTAGGAATTCTCCTTTGTTCCCAAATTGATTTATTTTCTTTACATGGGTATCTCCTGCTATTTCAAAGGTAGGGACCATGTCTTACCTCATGTTCCTGTTCTCAGTGTGTGTGGAAAAAGTATTTAAAAAGAGGCATAAACAGCTTGTAAACATGGGCATTTTGGACTGTCTTCTTAATAGAACAGCCTGAACTGCTGATGAGTGTTGCACTTTAGTGGCCAGTGTTCCTCTAATGAACTCCTGTGGAATCTCACATTGTGTAATTCCTAGGGAATTTCAAAAATTCTTAGTAGTAATAATTGGAAAGTTGTTTACAGGAAAATTGCCAGAATCACTGATGAAGTACATTGGTCTTCTCTGTATCAGAAATTACTAGTTGAAGGTTTTTATTTGTTGCAACAAGTGAATATATGTGAAATCTTTCTACCTGGCAAGTAGATTGAGAGTACATAGTGGGAAAATAGTCACATTTTTTCCTTCACCATCTTAACATAATTATTTAACATACTGCTTAAAAAAATTATCATTTTCCACTAAGCTTTGGCAAGAAAGGATTCTGAAAATGTTTTGTTGTTTTTTGTTTGTTTGGTTGGTTTTTTTTTCTTTTTTTCTTTTTTTTTTTTTTTGGAGACACTCCCGTTACCAGTAGTGGCCACTATTGATAGAACAGTCCTGTTGCTTTAGATAATTAATTTTTTGGAAGACTGAATTGCAAGTAGCCCAGCGAGGCATACATTTAAGATTCAGAATTGTTTTTTCCTTTTAGTAATTTTTTTGCCGTAGACACTGCTTCTGCCATAGCCATTGCTCTGATGACGTTTGGCACTATGTATCCCATGAGCGTGTACAGTGGCAAAGTATTACTGCAGGTAAGGGTCTTCTTCCAATACGCATGCTTAGTATTAGCCATGGTTTTCTACCAGATTATAAAGTTATATGTGCTCTTCTACCAGATTGTGAAATTTTTAGCTACTGGAAGTTCCCATCAGAAATGAAGTTAAACAGTAGTCTCTGAAGTCTGTATGTAGTAAGAAGCAGATGAAATTCTGTTGGCCCATGAAATAGGCACAGATCTTCTCATATTTATAATATAAGACAAAATCATAAGCTAAAAATATCTTGCTTTTAATGTTTCAAGTGAAAACAGTGTTAATTAGTTTAAGTGTTAATTAGAAATTTTTTTTGCATATTGATTTTCCCCCAATAAATGTGCTTTGTCTATTTTGTAATCTGGTTGTGAATTGTTTTCTTATTTCCTGTCCTTGAATTAGTGAGACTTTTAAACTTCAAACTTAAAATTAAAAATGACAAATTACTATGTATTTCAACAGTAGGATAACACCTGTAGACAAGCACCTGAATACAAACGTAGCTTCCCAGGGATGAACGTGTTTGTAAACACTGCTTTTCCTTCTGTCTTACCCTCATGCCTTTTCTAAAACTTAGGGGTACTAGCTGCAGCTCCAGAAGCAGTAATAACAGTAAGATAATAATTGTATAGTGCTATGCCATATACAGAAGATTTTTACTTGGTGGTTCGATTCTTCAAGGGTTCTTTGGGTCTAGAGATAATGCTGCTTTGTGAGATGAAAAGTAATATGGGCTGATTCTTGATATTGCCCCACTAGTGGAGCCAACTGAAACCTCTCTTCCCTAAATCGTGATAGGGCACATGTTCTACAAAGCCAAGTCCGGTATAAGCCAACCTGTTAGTGTTAGGACCACTACGCAAAAAAAAAAAAAAATTTTTATCTCCCTGGGTTATTCATATTTTATTTTATTTTTTTCTCCAGACAACACCACCCCATGTTATTGGTCAGTTGGACAAACTTATCAGAGAGGTAAGGAGGAATAGTAAATAAAATAATTTTAATTTATAATTAGAGGATGGAAAGAGTGGGTACAAGTAATATTTTATTCAGCCCTACCTAGATTTTATTTTAGGAGAGTTTGTGTTGTTTATAATAACACAGTAGGAGATACAACACAGTGACAGAAGTACAAAAATTTGAGGAATTGCTCAGTCTGGAAGCTTGAAGTAAATGTGGAAGGCAAGGTCATGGTCTAGAGACCATACTACTAGCTATGTAAATGCTACGGTTTTTATGAGTCTGTATTCAAACCCAGGATTTTGATTAAGTCAAAGGCCACTTACATATTGATTGATTGCTTCACCATGTAACATACTGATCTGTGAGTTTAGATTTTGTTTTTTATAAATATCCACCTCTTTACTAATGAAGGAATAGATAATCAAATTACTTGGATTGAGAGTATTTCAAACTATTGGCTGTTGGTATCACAAAGGACACTTTTACCAACAGAGCTGGCTGCTTTCTCTGCTAGTGAGCCTCTGTCGTTGTACCAGTGGGCCATACACGATATATCTGGTCTTGGAATTTCCTTTTGGCCCACATTCAAATAACAGCCTGTGTTGTGCAGAAACTTGGTAAAAGGGAATACAGAGAAAGCAATGACAGAGGAGACCCCTCAAAAGGGAGAAAAATCTTAATACCACAAGTGCTGGATATAAATATATGACATATTGACAAAATGAAAAGGACCATACACTGCTGAAGAAGGTGGTGCTGGGGGTAGGCGGTAAAGACCTGATTTTGAAGGGATTGGGCCAGACAAGAAACCGAATACAAGGTCTTGGCTCACTACCGAACAAGTAGAAATGATGTCTTGAGTGGTCTGGGACTTCTCTTGGCTAATGAGTGTCCTAATGCAGGGTTTGGCCATGTCATTTCTAGGCTTAGATCAAGTCCATAATGTGACTGTGTTGGATATGTGAAATACAAACCCTATTTCTTTGTTTTTGATTAGGTATCTACCCTGGATGGAGTTTTAGAAGTTCGAAATGAGCATTTTTGGACCCTAGGTTTTGGCTCACTGGTATGTTTTCCATATTAATTTAGATAATTTACAACATAATTTATAGTTTTTAAAACTAAAAAAAAGCATTTCTTTAAATTTTTTATAGAGTCTTTGATTACCACTTCTGTTCAGTAGAGTCTAAAATGTAGATGGATTCAGTAACTTAATTGAGATTAATTGAAGGATATTTTTCTTTTTTTTTTCCCTTTCAAACTGCTGTTAATGATCTTAATACTGGGTTGTCCAGATAAGACAAATTTATAGTCACACATTTCTGAATATGAAAATATCCAAAAAGTAAATAGTACAATTTTTTTTTAATTGCAGTTCTGCTTTTGGAGACTTTGCTGAATATGTTCAAGAGTTACAATAACACAACTTGCTTCAGCATAAAATTCCATATTTTTTACATTAACCTTAAAAATAAAACCAGTTATTTTACTAGCAAAAATGGGTTTATTTGGGAATAGCAGAGAATTGCAATTTGGGACAAGCAAGCTACAGCAAAACCATAGGCAAGTCTGGAGAACAAAAGAGGGGAATGCTTTTTTATAAAGGAAAGGGGGAAGTGGAAAGGACTGTTATAACTGAAAAATCCAGTGGAGGAAACGGGGAGTTCAAGTGTAGTGGCTCTCATTGCTGAGCTGTGACAGTCTCTAATTGGCTGGGCTGTTGTGGGGGAGGAAGGAAAGTCTCCTTTCTCCTGCTGATGTGATAAAAGAAGTAGCTAAAGTAGTATGGACTCGACCTCTCTTCCTGTTGAGTGTGCAGTTGACTAGGGGCAGTAGGGCCTCAAAGGCCCTCCCTTGGCCTCCCGACTCCCATTTTAGTAAGGTTTCCTTTTATTAATTTTCACAAATCTACTTTGGACCTATTACCAGAGAGACTGTTATGGCATGGTTTCATTCCTGTGTCAGGAATGATGAGGAAAACACAGAAAAGTACTCAGAAAAAAACTTTTTTTAATCACCATAATCCTTTCATGTAGAGAAACCTGCCATGACATTTTCTTATTTATACTCATATATTTACTCTCCTTAGAAAATGAGATCATGCTGTTTATAATTTGCTCTTTTCACATAATATATCATGAACAGTTTTTCTATGTCACTAAATATTACTGTTCTGGTCAGTTTTTTTTTTTCTCTTAAATGTGACTTGAGTTTTGCCTAAATGCCCAAAGGTTTTTGTTTTGTTTTGTTTTTAGTCCGTAATTTCACTAGACTATGTCTTGGTGTTGGTCTTTCTGGGTTAGTTACTCCAGGTATGCAGTATATTCTTTCAATAATTTTATTTTTTAAAAAAAAATTAACTTTCAGGGAAGTTTTCTTTAATTATTAAGATTTCTTTTGTTCTCTTTTCTTTATTGTCTTCTCTGGGAACTCCTATTATAAGCATGTTGGATCTTTGCCTTTCTTTCATATTTGTTACTTTCTTTCAGTTTCTTACTCTTCATTTCCTTTGATTTTTAAAACTTTCCTTCTCTTCACCTTTTATTTCTCTTATAATAGACCTGTATATTTGCTTTTGTATTCCTTCTAGTTTGGTCTTCATTTCTGAAGTGATTGTTTTTTCTTATATTTCTCATTGTCATCTCATTTCTGAGGTTTTCTTTATTTTTTTTTTTAAGTAGGTGCCACGCTCAGAGTGGAGCCCAATGCAGGGCTTGAACTCACAACCCTGAGATCAAGACCTGAACTGAAATCAAGAGTTGTATGCTTAACTGACTGAGCTACCCAGGCACACTCATTTCTGAGGTCTTCTAGTGCTGATTTATGTTATTCTCGTTTCATGTCTTTCAGCTTGTTTTGAAAAAGTAGGTTATAGTTCTTACTCGTTTTGTAGGTAAATCTTTCTGGCAATCTTTTATAATCTGTTCTCTTTTTTTCTTATACTAACTTTGTGTGCGATTTGGATTCAGTTCTTTTCTGTTGCTCCTTTTTATGCAAAATTGTATTCCTGAACTTTATTTTTTTATTTAAATTCAATTAGCCAACATATACTACATCATTAGTTTAAGATGTAGTGTTCAGTGATTCCTCAGTTGCATATAACACCCAGTGCTCATCACCACACATGCCCTCCTCAATGTCCATCACCTAGTTACCCCATCCCCCCACCCACCTCCCCTTTCTGCAACCCTCAGTTTGTTTCCCAGAGTCAAGAGTCTCTCATGGTTTGTCTCCCTCTCTGATTTCTTCCTGTTCAGCTTTCCCTCCCTTCCCCTATGATCCTCTGAGCTATTTCTTATGTTCCATGTATGAGTGAAACCATATGATGATTGTCTTTCTCTGACTGACTTATTTCACTTAGCATAGTACCCTCCATTCCATCCATGTCAATGTAAATGGTAGGTATTCATCCTTTCTGATGGCTGAACTTTAAAATAAGGAGTGGTTTAGGGTAGTGTGTTTGAATTTATGGTTCTAAAGCTCCCTCTTCTGATGAGTCTGTGAAGTGAAAATACTTTCTCCTGGTTCTTTTCCTCCCATTTGTATTTGAACTTCTTTATCTTTTGTTTCTACTATGTTGCTTAGTTTGGATTCTTTATCTTTTGTTTCTGCTATGTTGCTCAATTTGGGTTCATAGACTCGGACACAATTGTTCTTAATGTGGTGCTTTATAATGGAAGGGAGCTTTGCTTGGTTACTTTGGGGGTCTCACAGGGCTTAGGCTGCTCCATCTCTTCTTATTGCAGACTCAGTGTACTCATCCACTATTGAAACGTGTAGAACCCCTCCCAGTTTCCCAGCTACCTTTCTCAAATTTGTTGTCCTGGATTTCCATTAAGTACAGGTTAGCTGCTTTGAGGTTTTTAGGTCAGTTGGATATCCTGTCTCTTCCTCCTCCACAGATGCTGATACCTTGCAGGTCTTACACCTTGTGATTAGGGTTCCTTAGGGAACCATGTTATCTAGTTTTTTTATAGATGTTGTCCATAGGTTTTTGGACTTAATATCTTAGTTTCTCTGTTTTTCTGGAGATATTTGGGGCATTTCAAAAAAGTGCCACTACCACTGCTATCTTTCAGGAATCCCAAAATAATTTTTAATGACTGCAATTTTACATTATATGAATATGCCATCATTTATTTAATCAGTCCCCAATGAACAAAGTGGTATTCCATTTTTCCTGTATAAAAATTGCTGGGATGGGACGCTTGGGTTGCTCAGTCATTAAGGGTCTACCTTCAGCTCAAGTCATGGTCCCAGGGTCCTGGGATTGAGCCCCGTGTTGGGCTCCCAGCTCAGCGGGAAGCCTGCTTCTCCCTCTCCCACTCCCCCTGCTTGTGTTCCCTCTCTCGCTGTGTCTCTGCCAAATAAATAAATAAAATTTTTTTAAAAAAACTAAAATTAAAAAAAGCTGGGATGAACATTTTTGTGGAATAATCTTTGCACAAACTTGTGATTATTCCTTAAGATTAATTTTTAGAAGTTCTTTTTGTGAGTCAAAGGATATTCATATTGGGGTACCTGGCTGGCTCACTCGGTAGAGCATGCAACTCTTGATCTCGGGGTTGTGGGTGCGAGCCCCAGTTTGTGTGTAGAGATTACTTAAAAAGAAAATCTTTTTTATTTTATTTTATTTTATTTATTTATTTTTTAAAGATTTTATTTATTTATTTGAGACAGAATGAGAGAGAGCACATGAGAGGGGGAGGGTCGATCCAGGGACTCCAGGATCATGACCTGAGCCGAAGGCAGTTGCTTAACCAACTGAGCCACCCAGGCACCCCGAAAATCTTTTTTAAAAAGGGGACATTCACATTTTTTTTATAGTTTTTGATATAGCCAATCACTTTCCAAAAATGGCTATACCAATTTACATTCCTTCAGGAATGTAGTTCATTTTCTAAAAGATTTATTTATTTATTTGAGAGAGAGGTAGTAGCCCTGACACGGAGCTTGCTCTCACAATTCTGAGATCACAACCTGATCCAAAACCAAGAATCAGAGGCTCAACTAACTGCACCACTCAGGCACCCCGAATGTAGTTCATTTTCTTTTTTTTTTTTTTTTAAGATTTTATTTATTTGAGAGAGAGAATGAGAGACAGAGAGCACGAGAGGGAAGAGGGTCAGAGGGAGAAGCAGACCCCCACTGAGCAGGGAGCCCAATGTGGGACTCGATCCCGGGACTCCAGGATCATGACCTGAGCCGAAGGCAGTCGCTTAACCAACTGAGCCACCCAGGCACCCCTGTAGTTCATTTTCAATTATTCTTTTCATTTTACTAATCTTAATAAAATAGTAGATGAGTGTTTCTTTAGTTGGGTAGTTTATAAACACAAAGAATGCAGTCACCCAGCTGTTCAGAACGTGGCCATCTAACCCTGCACCCATGTAGTGCCTAATTAAGACCAAGGACAAAATAAAACAAGCTTTTGAGATGCCAAGAATAGTTGTCACAAAAGCCATAAATTAATGCGAACACCATAGTCACAGCAGACTTTGTTCAAGCTCCTGCACAGAAATGGTTTTCACTTATTTTAATTGCTTTAATTTCCATAGCCGACTGAAAGAGGTTACAGTGTCGGGGCGCCTGGGTGGCTCAGTCATTAAGCATCTGCCTTCGGCTCAGGTCATGATCCCAGGGTCCTGGGATCGAGCCCCGCATCGGGCTCCCTGCTCGGCGGGAGGTCTGCTTCTCCCTCTCCCACTCCCCCCTGCTGTGTTCCCTCTCTTACTGTGTCTCTCGCTGTCAAATAAATAAATAAAATCTTTAAAAAAAAAAAAAAAAGAAAAGAAAGAAAGAGGTTACAGTGTCTTTTATAGTTTTGTCTAGTGATGACTGTGAGATGGTAGTGGCCAAGAAAAGGGAGAAATCAAAGATGACTTCATTTCGGGCGTCTGGGTGGCTCAGTTGGTTAAGCAACTGCCTTCAGCTCAGGTCATGATCCTGGAGTCCCTGGATCGAGGCCCCCATCGGGCTCCCTGCTCAGCGGGGAGCCTGCTTCTCCCTCTGACCCTCTCCTCTCTCATGCTGTTTCTCTCTCGCTCGCTCTCCAATAAATAAATAAATAAAATCTTTTAAAAAAAAAAAAGATGACTTCATTTCTAGACATGGCTTGTCTTACATAAAAATAATAGACTAGAAGTCAACTTCAAGCATTATATTTTCTCCATCTTATGATTGACAATAATTCACTACTACTAAAGTCTTGGATTCAGACACATTGCAACTAAACCAACTACTTGGCAAGTTTATGTGCAGTTTATTCTTTGGTATAATTTTTTCTCGTTTGAAAATCTGAGTTTATCTAGAAATCAACATTACATATCTGCTGGATTTTTTTTTTTTTTTTAAGAGAAAGTGGGGAGGGGAGGGACAGAGGGAGAAGGAGAGAATCCTAAGCAGGTTCCATGCTCAGCACAGAGCCTGATGCGGGTTTCGATCTCATGGCCCTGAGATCATGACCTGAGCCAAAACCAAGAGTTGGACACTTAACTGACTGAGCCACCCAGTTGCCTGTCTGCTGGGCATTTTATTTAATTTTATTTACTATATATTTTTACTTAAGTTTTATTATTATGCAAATAGTACCTGATTCTTAGAAAAATTAAAACTTACAACTAAGTCCAAGAGAAGAGAATAAAAACCTTTAATAATTCTACCCTGTAGAGATAAGTGCTATTACTCTTGGCTATTTTTCTGTCTCTGTGTGTTTTAAACAAAATAGGATCACTGTTGTACCTACTGTTTTATTATCTACTTTAAAAACATAATGTAGGGCGCCTGGGTGGCTCAGTTGGTTAAGCGACTGCCTTCAGCTCAGTCATGATCCTGGAGTCCTGGGATCGAGTCCCGCATCGGGCTCCCTGCTCAGCAGGGAGTCTGCTTCTCCCTCTGACCCTCCCCCCTCTCATGCTCTCTCTATCTCATTCTCTCTCTCAAATAAATAAATAAAATCTTTTTTTAAAAAAAAAAAACATAATGTAGGGGGCACCTGAGTGGCTCAGTTGGCTAAGCCTCTGCCTTCGGCTCAGGTCATGATCCCAGGGTCCTGGGATCAAGCCCCACATTGGGCTCCCTGCTCAGCGGGAAGTCTGCTTCTCCCTCTACCCTTCCCTCCTGCTCATGCTTTCTCTCTCTCAAATAAATAAAATCTAAAAAATAGATGTAAAAATAAAAATGTATGATAAATGTCTTTTCACTAAAGGGACTTCTAGCCATCATTGTAATGCCTGGGGTTCTCTGTCCTCCTAGTATCCCAGGCTAGAAACCTTGAGATCATCTTGGATTAGTCGGTCCATCTCCCTCATCCACTACATCCAGTTGGGTATCAAGTCCCCGCACATCTAACCCATGGGATATTATCAACCCATCTGTCCCTCTCTGATCCCACTATATTTGTCCTGTCTCAGCCCTCTTCATTTCTAACCTAGACTTGCAATCATTTCCTACCTAATTACCAGTCATTCATACCTATAATTTTTCTGAACTTTGATTATTTTACTTCTGCTTGATTCTTGCTATTCAAACTCATCATGATTTTTAGAGTCCTCTGCTAGCCTTTCTTTAACCTTACTGCCTGCTTATCTTTCTTTCCTTCTGTAGTCTTTCTTTCCTCTTTCCTTCTTTCTTGTTTTTCTCTTTCATTCTATTTCTGCCCCCTGTAATATTTGTACTTTTTTATTCGTAGTAATATTGCTTATTCTTACCCATATATGCCATGCATTTTAATTGCTCTTCCCTCAGCTTAGAATGCCTGTCTCCACCTTTTGAAATTACATTTAACCATCAACCCTAGATCAAATGCCATCTTCTTTTGAAGTCTTCCTCAATTTGAATTAGTAGCTACCTTTTCTATCCTTCCACTGCATTTTCTATATACTTTATATTCTGCCTTAGGTTATAACATGCCTGTCTTCCTCCTGTATGTATTTCTCTTTTTTATATATTTTTAAAAGTTCCATTTTATTTAAAGAGTCATAAAGAACTTCATTAGCTCTTCACACTGATAATCACTACTGAGTAATCTTTAAGGAATATCGAGACATTATACTTTCTCTTGTTTTAAGGAAAATATCAAGGGGTGCCTGGGTGGCTCAGTCGGTTAGGTGTCTGCCTTTAGCTTGGGTCATGATCCCAGGTCCCTGGATCGAGCCCTGCATCGGGCTCCCTCCTTGGCAGGGAGTCTGCTTCTCCCTCTGCCCCTCACCCCGCTCGTGCTCACTCACTCGCTCACTCTCTCAAATAAATAAATAAAATCTCTTTTAAAAAATTAAAAATAAAGAAAAATACCAAGTACAGTTACAGCCAAATCATAAATGTTTATTTCTAATGGAATTTTCAGTGGTATAATTTTAAGGATCTCTTTCCTATGATTTTGCCCATTTTAGGCTGGATCAGTTCATGTAAGAATTCGACGAGATGCAAACGAACAAATGGTTCTTGCTCATGTGACCAACAGGCTGTACACTCTAGTGTCTACCTTGACTGTTCAGATTTTCAAGGATGATTGGATTAGACCTGCCTTACTGTCTGGGCCTGTTGCAGCCAATGTCCTAAACTTTTCAGATCATCACATAATTCCAATGCCTCCTTTAAAGGGTACTGATGATTCAAACCCTGTCACATCGACTCCAGCTAAACCTAGTAGTCCACCTCCAGAATTTTCATTTAACACCCCTGGGAAAAACGTGAACCCAGTTATTCTGCTAACCACCCAAACAAGACCTTATGGTTTGGGTCTTAATCATGGACACACACCTTATAGTAGCATGCTTAATCAAGGACTTGGAGTTCCAGGAATTGGAGCAACCCAAGGATTCAGGACTGGTTTTACAAATATGCCAAGTAGATATGGAACTAACAATAGACAACCAAGACCATGATGTACTGTAAATTAATTTATTTTTATGAGGAATATTGACTTCTTGACTTCCAATTTATTTAGTAATCCAACTGTGCATTGACTGTTCAATCATTTACTCTAAATGTTAGAGAATAGTGGGTTTGTTCACATTACATGAAACTGATGAAGCTATATTTTTGTAAAATGTATTTGGGGCTGTTGAGAACCTTCTAAATGTCGTAAGGTTTAAATAGGCTTCCTATAGAAAGTGTGTTTCTCTAAATTTGAATTTTGCTATTTTTGGTTTCGTAGTTGACTGCAGTGTGATAGACATCATCTTTACAATAAGAGAACCACTCAATGGAGCAGATCTGTCACATTATTAAAAGTATAGTATTTTCTTCAGTGAAATTTATAAACATATGCTTCTTGAATAATGGTATACATTTTAGGAAAGGAAAAAAATGTCCATTTCAAAAGTAAAAGTCTCTTTTATAATAAGCTTTTCCAAACTTAATTGCTACATTTTTCTTTGAGGTCCTCTTGATTTATGTCTTGCAAAAGGAAAGCAGAATTTTTTATCAGAAATTTTAGAACATATTCTCCTATCTAGCATAATTTGAAATTTTTAATTATTCGTTTTTTATAGTTTTTCTCATTAAAAGATTTCAGTACATTTATAAAGAGTCCGTGGTCCTCAAAGTGTTTTATTTTGCTTAAATGAATACCAAATCCTTTGGTAATGTGAAATGAAGGAATCCCAGTTTTCTCTCTTACATTTAATCAAATACTGACATAATAAAACAAACAAACAAAAAACACCAAGAACCCAAATACTGACATAATGATGGAACTTATCTTTTTCATCACCTTTTCATTAGTTGACTTTTTAATCTCTCATTTTATTAACAAAATATATCAAATATATTACAAAATCTAAAATATATTACAAAATATATGGAATTCCATGCGTAATATGGGATTTGATAGTTGCATAAACAATTTGAGTTTATATTATATAATTTTACCAAAACATAATAGACCCTAGATTATAAATACAGTATTGTTAGATGTGTAACAGGCAATTTCTAACTTATTTTGTTTTGCTTTGTTGAAATCATAAATTGTTAACTGTGATGAAGTATGAGAATCATGGATTATTTTATTTTTTTATTATTTTCCAAATGCAAATGTTAAGGACCTGCCAACATAGCCAGTATTACATATAAAAAGTATCACAAGCAGCAAATGACAAAAATTACCTGAGGTGTTTTTTGTTTTTTGTTTTTATCAAGAGTTTTACAATTAGAGTTTTAAAAAGGTATTTTGAAAGTGGATTCAACTTTTCTGGAATCTAATACTCCTGGAGATTTAGGTCTTTTCCAGCCATCAGCCAGCTATGTAGAAAAGATTTTTGTTTTTGAAGAATTTGCAAGTTTCTTCAGTCAACTCATCCTTTTTAAAATATGAGCAACACTTCCAAATCGGATTTCACAGTGGAATCACAAACATCCAAGAAGCCACCTCTGTCAAGCAGAACTGTCGTCATCCTGTAATAAATAAGTGACCATGTCCCAGCTTTTGCATGGTGAGGAGTTGGTCATTGTCTTTAACATCTGCAACCCTGTTCAGGCATTTGACCTGCTGAAGAAATAGAGCGCACACTACCTTGACTGCTGGGGAAAATGAAACTTCATAAAATGTACTAAGGCAACCAATTCCTTGTCCTTTGTCTTACGTCCTCCAACTATTAGTATGCCTATTATTGGTCCACTATTACAGGGTGATTTTTCCTCCATTGACCTCATCCAAGTGGGTCGACTGCCCATGAAATCTGAAGAACTGCCATGTACTGAGTGATGATTAAGAGGTCTGCGCTGCCACCCTTTGCATGTCTTTTCCATTCTCATGGGATTTTTAAAGTGTGCAGGTACTGAACACAATTCTGCATGATGTTAAATGCCTATTTCCTCAACACCTCTTCAGAGGCAACACTTGTGTAGTTGTCCCAACAAAGGTGCTTTGATACCCACCTACACTATTTAAGAAATTTCCTGTGGGTTCTAAAGGAATTAGCTCTACTTGCTGAAATTCACCGATGCCAACTGCTGCAGGTGACATTGGTCCATGCATTATTATATAACAATGTGTTATTTGCCGAGCTCTGGCCAGCATCTGGATATAAAAACAAGAAACTTGGCCAACATAGGTCTAGAGGCAGTATTCTTACTAGTAAATCTTGCCAGTGTCACATCAAGCTAAACAAAGAAAGAAGTTTGAATTGACTACTTGGCCCATGGCTTGTGATTAAGAGCAAGTTCCATGGAGTGTAATTAACCCTGTCTGAGAAAATACCATACTGTAACATACTGTAACAGAAAAAATGCTGGGCTAGAAGTCAAGAGATTGGATTCTGAGCCTGATGCTGCCACTATGTAAGTAGTTTGGTTACCATGGGCAAGTCATTTAACTTCTCTAAGCTTTATCATCTGTAAAGTTAGGGTGGGGAATGAATTAGTTGATCTGTAAACTATCAGCTCTAAAATTTTATGACTAAATCTACAGATTATGCCCACTTGCTAAACAATATTGTGCCCAGAATGTCCTTCCAGTGACTACCTCAGCATACAGGCCAAGTGTTACTGATACCAACACCCAAGCCATTAATTTGAGGTGCCATGAGAATAGAAGGTGAACTGCAGGCTAACAGCATTTAGGTTCTTGTTTATCTCAGACTGGCCTTGACTTAAATCTGTTAAGATCAAACAGATTTTTCTTAGACTTCTTTCTTTGTGGGGAAGGATTATTTTGGGGGGTGTTGGAGAAAAGTTTAGGACAGGGTACCCTTAGATTCGTAGGGTACAAAAGAATGGGCTACATTTTTCTTTCTTCCTTAATCTCTGAAGATACAGTTAGAATTACATATGTGTATCAGCAAATGGAGAGGTCCTGAATTTCAAGCCTCTGATTTAGCTGCTCGTAAACTGCCAATTTTTTGCTTGACTAAAGTATGCTGATCTTTTTGGGAGTCTATCTGCTTCTTATATAAGGAAATGCTTTTTACATTCCAAATTGTTTGAACCACACTGTTTGAATAAAGAACATACATGGAGTTTTCTCTCTGATCTTAAATAATTTTGGCTTGTTTCCTTATTCAATAGCTATCTATTGGTCATTTAATTTAATTCAGCAAATACTTATTGAGCATCCAGTACATGCCATGCACTGTACTAAGTAAATGTGCACACAGTATATCAATTTTTGTGACCTGTTCTTGAGACCAAAGGGAACACAAGGATAAACAAAAGATCCCTTCAAGTACCAGGTAATCATACCTGTGATAAGACACAGAACTTCTGCACATGTTATCAGATGAAACTCCCTCTCACTTCCTCCTCTTCTTTGGTCTCATTTTCCTGGCATCCTCCTCCTTTTTTTTTTTTGAATGATGAAACTAAGGAAGTAAATTTCCATGGAAGAGACCAGCTAGAGGTCAAGGTGTCACACATCATGCAGATATCAGGAAAGGAAGAGAAAGTTTGGAAAGGGCAAGTTAGGCAGACACTCTTGAGAAAGGATAATTTTTAGGTTATATAATGGATTGCCACATACTTTCAGACTCTTGCACTGGATGAGCAAAGATTATTAAGTCACCACACTGAAAGTAATGGAGTCCCCAGAGCATTCATGGGCTCAGGGTGGCCTTTATTTAAGTTACTAGTTTAAAAGCACCTTTAATAACACTAATATCATCATCATCAAACTGCCACCCAACAAGCCTAGCTTCTTGCACAAAAGTTAACTTTGATAACACATGGCTAATTTTCCTGACAAATGCTGCATCAGGCAAAAATCTTGTAGTACTGAAGTCAAAAGAGCCTAATTGCTTAAGATTCTGAAATACATTCATGAAGGCAAGCCATTAGTCACTGCTCACACAATTTCCCACCAAATTCAACTGCTGGAAGGTTTTTAGAGGGTTCTTTTAAAAAAATGCACCTGGGTGAAAAAATAGAAGTATGTGGGGTGAAAAAATAGAAGTATGTGAGTTGGAAGTGAAACAGTTTTTTAAGAGAAATGCCTATGTTTGGACCAGTGCTTTGCTTCAGAAAGAAATTAGAATTCTCTATAGGTAGGGCAATGATTGTGAATCTGCTCCCTTATTTTTACAAGTTATATTTTGTGTATATAACTGTAAGGCATATATATTTGTGTATATAAGTGTAAGGCAGTCTGACAGATAGTAATTAGTAGCAGTATAGCAAACCCAATACAAATGAATACTGTATTTTTTTCACTTTTCCTGATTCTTCCAGGAAATGGAAGATTGCTTTAAAATTGAGGTGTAAGAGATGCTATTAAATATTTGTCACGGTTTTTCAAAACTAGAGTCAGACTTCATCAAGCTTAGGTCATTTCCTCTTCTTTTTTTTTTTTTTTTAAAGATTTTATTTATTTATTTGACAGAGACACAGCAAGAGAGGGAACACAAGCAGGGGGAGTGGGAGAGGGAGAAGCAAACTCCCCACTGGGCAGGGAGCCCGATGCGGGGCTCAATCCCAGGACACTGGGATCATGACCTGAGCCAAAGGCAGACGCCCAACGACCAAGCCACCCAGGTGCCCCAGTCATTTCCTCTTTTTTTAAAAAATTTTTTTTTTTTAAGATTTTTATTTATTTATTTGACAGAGAGAGACATAGCGAGAGAGAGAGCACAAGCAGGGAGGAGTGGGAGAGGGAGAAGCAGACCCTCCGCTGAACAGGGAGCCCGATGCAGGGCTCAATCCCAGAACCCTGGGATCATGACCTGAGCCAAAGGCAGATGCTTAATGACTGAGCCACCCAGGCGCCCCTCATTTCCTCTTCTTGAGAAGCAAACACTAACTATTATTTCTTGGGTATGGAATGTTCCTAACTGTAAACTTGAGTAAGTGAGACTCTTTCAGTATCTCAAGACTTGGGTTTTGGGGGTTGTCTTTTTTTTAATGCTCCCTAATGGAACTTCTCCATTCCTTACAGAATAGGGCACTCCTGCAAAGGGAAGGTGGATATCCTAGCCATGAAGTCCAAGACAATAGCCTAAGGAATGGAAGGGTCCAAAAAGTAGGTTTCTGGGTGTGAAAGCTTGCACAGAACAACACCCACCTGCTTGGACTGCTCATTTCTGGACTGTTACAGAAGAGGGAAATAAAGTTCTGTTTTCTGTATGGTATGGGGGGGTCTCCTGTTATACCAGCTTAAGCCTGTGCCCAGCCTAACTCATACCTAGGGCCTCACTTTCTCCTCTCTTCCTCCTTCCCATAAGGAGCCCATCTTTATTCCTTGTAAGCAGCTTTCTCCCTGCTCTCTCGGACCTCATGTTCACATCCTTTCAGCTTCCGCCTCTTTTCCATGTGCTTCCTAGCATTGCATGCACTCAGCCACTTCTCCTGTCTCTATGTAAGACTCCTTCATGGGGCACTTGGGTGGCTCAGTCGGTTGGGCATCTGCCTTTGGCTTGGGTCATGATCTCAGGGCCCTAAGATTGAGTCCTGCATCAGGCTCCCTGCTCAGTGGGGAGCCTGCTTCTCCCTCTCCTCCCTGCTTGTGGTCTCTCTCGCTATCTCTGTCTTTCTCCCAAATAAACAAATAAAAAGTCTTAAAAAAAAAAAAAAGACTCCTTCCCTAAAGGGCAGCTTTTCTCTTTCTCTATTAGAAGCAGGTTTTACCACCTCAAAGGAATTTAACAAAGAATTTAAATTGCAATCTTTTTTTAAGCGCTGCATTATTTTATACTCCAACCACCAGGATATGAGGGTTCTAATTTGTCCAAGCCCTTGTTAACACTTGTTATTATCTGTCCTTTTTATTATAAACATCCCTAGTGGTTGGGAAGAGGGGTTTCATCATGGCTTTGATTTGCATTTCCATGATAGCTAATGATTTTGAGCATCCTTTCTGGCTTATTGACGGTTTATATATATTTACATAAGTATATATATATAAATAAATATATATATTTGCAGGTGATTTTTATTTTTATTTTTTATTTAAATTCAATTAATTAGCATATAATATATTATTAGTTTCAGAGGTAGAGTTCAGTGATTCATCAGTCTTATATAACACCCAGTGCTCATTACATCACATGCCCTCCTTAATGTCCATCAATCCCACCATCTCTCTCCCCTCCAGCAACCCTCAGTTTGTTTCCTATGATTAAGAGTCTTATGGTTTATATATATTCTCTGGAGAAATATCTATTCAGATCCTTTGCCTGTTTAAAAAATTGAATTATTTATCTTTATATCAGTGAGTTGTAAGAGTTCTTTATTCTAGACAGTAGTCTTTTATCAGATACATGACTTGCCATAATGTAAAGTTGTTCTGCCATTCTCTGGGTTCTTTTTTCACTTTCTTGATGATGCCCTTTAAAGTACAACAGTTTGTAATCTTGATGAAGTCCAACTTATTTCTTATTTGTGTTTGCTTGTCATATCTAAGATTTTGCCTAACCTGAAGTCATGAAGAGTTACTCCTAGATTTTCTTCAAAAATTTTTATAGTTTCAGCTGTTAATGTTTATATCTTTGATGCATTTTTAAAAAAATTTTTTTAAGATTATTTATTTATTTATTTAACAGAGAGAGACACAGCGAAAGAGGGAACACAAGCAGGGGGAGTGGAAGAGGGAGAAGCAGGCTCCCCACCAAGCAGGGAGCCCGATGCGGGGCTCGATCCCAGGACCCTGGGATCATGACCTGAGCCAAAGGCAGACGCTTAACGACTGAGCCACCCAGGCGCCCCTTAATTTTTTTTTTTTTTTTTTAGAGAGAGAGAGCATGAACAGGGGGAGGAGCAGAGAGAAAGAGAGAGAAGCAGACTCCCCACTGAACAGGGAGCCCAAAGCAGGGCTCCATCCCAGGACCCTGAGATCATGACCTGAGCCGAAGGCAGATGCGTAATTGACTGAGCCATCCAGGTGCCCCAGTTTTCTCCTAATTCTTGAATCAGTTTGGGAAATGACATTTTTCTAAAAACATGTCTTCTTTGTCTATTTCAAATTTGTTGGTATCACAGTTGAAGGATTTCCATATCTTTTAAATTTCTGATTAATCTATAAAAGACTCCTTTTTGCCTTTGATTTTTGTAGAAAGATTTATTTATTTACTTTAGAGAGAGCAGGTGGGAGAGGCAGGGAGGAGAAAGTCTCAAGCAGACTCCATGCTGAGCTCAGAGCCTGATGCAGGGCTCCATCCCTAAGATCCCTAACTTTAAGATCATGACCTGAGCCAAAACCAAGAGTCAGATGATTAACCCAATTGCACAACCCAGGCACCCTTGCCTTTGATGTTTTAAACACTTTATTTTTTTAGAACCGTTTTAGATTTATAGGAAAAATTGCAAACATAGTACACAGAGTTGCCATACAGTCCACACTTAGCTTCTCCTATTATTAACATCTTACATTAGCATGGCATGTTCACTGCAATTAATAAACCAGTATTAATACCTTATTAAGTCTATAGTGTTTTGAGATTTCTTTAGTTTTTACCAGTATCCCTTTTTTGTTCCAGGATCCCATCCAAGATATCACATTACATTTAATCATCATGTCTCCTTACGTTCCTCACAGAACCTCTTGTCTTGTGACAATTTCTCAGATTCTCCTTGTTTTTGATTCCCTTGACAGTTTTGAGGAGTACTGGTCAGGTATTTTGTAGGACTTGTCTGATGTTTTTCTCATGATTAGATTGGGGGTTTGCAGTAGTGAGAGGAAGATTACAGAAGTGTAAAGTATCATTTTCCTTATATGTCCAGGGTACATACTGTCAACACGATCTATCGCTGCTCATGTTGACCTTGATCACCTGGCTAAGGTGGTGTTCCATTTATCCTCTGTGAAGCTACTCTTCTCCCCTTTCTATACTACCACTGAGGAAGTCACTATGTGCAGTCTACACTTAGGTAGTCGGAGTTAGGCTCCACTTTTTGTGGGCAAAGTTATCTACGTAATTATTTGCAGCTTTGCATGGGAGATTTATCTCCCCCGTTTACTCATTTATTCAATAATTTATTTATATCAGTATGGATTCATGGATATTTATTTTATGCTTTGGGATATAATCCAATGCTACTTTATTTTATTGTTCCAGTTGCTCAGCTTTACTGTGAGCTCTTTTAGTTGGTTTCTGTGTCACTTTGACTTCCTCCTATTACCGTGGGTGTCTTTTGTTTCTTTGTTTTGAGCTCTTCCTTACTTTTCTGGCACTACACGATGCTCTAGGCTTATACATTTCCTGCCCTAGTCCTAGAATTAGACATTTTGTCAAAATGCCTTGGTTCCCTTTATTAGAGAATGGTATTAGAATCCAAGATCTGGGTATCGTGAGTGCTTATTTCTTCCAAGGTGTCATTGCTTCTAGTCCCTCTCAGCTGACAGAGCAAAGAATATGTGTATGTACACGTGTAAGAAAAACTCCATTCAGGGCGTCTGGGTGGCTCAGTTGGTTGAGCGACTGCCTTCAGCTCAGGTCATGATCCTGCAGTCCTGGCATCGAGTCCCGCATCGGGCTCCCTGCTCAGCGAGGAGCCTGCTTCTCCCTCTGACCCTCCCCCCTCTCATGTACTCTCTCTCATTCTCACTCTCTCAAATGAATAAATAAATCTTTAAAAAAAAAAAAAGAAAAGAAAGAAAAACTCCATTCATTCTAGCTCCCATTCCCCTCCCGTGTGTCTCCTTTACTGAGCATACAGAACACTTCATACACTTCTGGTCATCAGGTGTGTGGAGGTTACTCCCCACACCGTACAATTCTGTGCAACACCAGGTGTGTGTCCTACAAGTTAACTCAATTCTAACACTGCCTATCTGGAAATCTTGTCCGATCCCACAGGCTAAGGCCTCAGGCCTGCAGGACTGCTTCTATCCCACTTCAGGTGCCAATCACAAGTGGTAGGTCCCCGGGTTATCCACAACTTCTGTCTGATTAAGCTACAAATTGGAGGTTCCCATGTGTCCCTCCTCAGGTTTGATTAATTTGCTAGAGCAGCTACAGAACTCCCGGAAACACATTTGCCAGTTTATTGAAGAATACAGATGAACAGCCAGATGAAGAGTTACCTAGGGCGAGGTCTGGGAGGATCCCTAGCACAGGAGCGTCTGTCCCCATGGAGTTTGGGGTGTGCCACCCTCCCTGCGTGGATTTGTCTGCCAACCTGGAATCTCCCTTAACCCTGTGCTGTTGGGATTTTGTGGAGGCTTCGTCACATAGGCATGATTAATTGTTAACTCAGTTTCTAGCCCCTCTCTATTCTTTGGAGGATGACGGGTGGGAATGAAAATTTTTTATAATCTCTACACCCAATGTGGGCCTCAAACTCATGACCCTGAGATCAAGAGTCGCATGCTCTTCCGACTGAGCCAGCCCAGCGCCCCCTAAATGATTGTTTACATACACTAAGGTTCACTCTTTGCACTATAAAGTTCTGTGGGGTTCAACAAATGAATAGTGTCATGTCTGCACAGTTACAGTATCATGCAGAATATTTGAATTGTCCTAAAAAAATACCCTATGCTGTACCTGTTCAACCCTTCCTCCCCTCTTCCTGAGCTCCTGAGTTTTTTCCTAAATTGAAGTATAGCTGACATATTATATTGGCTTCAGGTGTACAACATGGTGATTTGACAACTATATACATTATGCAGTGTTCATCGTGATGAGAGTGGTTACTGTTTGTCACCTGTAACTGACTGTATTCCCTATGCTGTACTTTTCATCCCCATGACTTACTTATTTTATAGCTGGAAGTTTGTTCCTCTAAATCCCCGTCACCCATTTCACCCATCCTCCCACCCTCCTCCCCTCTCGTAAGAACCACCAGTTCTCTATATTCATGACCGTGTTTCTATTTTTGTTGTTGTTTGTTCATTTGTTTTATTTTTCAGATTTTCGATCATACAGTATTTGTCTTTCTCAGACTTATTTCAGTTAGCATACTGCAAATGGCAAGATGTCATTCTTTTTTATAGCCGAGTAATATTCTACTGTGTATATATACACCACATCTTTATTCATTCATCTATCAGTAGACACTTAGGTTGCTTCCATATCTTGGCTATTGTAAATAATGCTGGAATAGACATAGAGGTGCATTTATCTGTCCAAATTAGTGTTTTTGTTTTCTTTGGGTACAGTCACTGAACTTTTTACTGTCTCAACAGTTTTACCTTTTCCAAAATGTCATATAATTGGATTCAGACATTATGTCACCTTTTCAGACTTGCTTCTTTCACTTAGCAATATGTATTTAAGTTTCTTCTATGGCTTTTCATGGCTTCATAGCTCATCTCTTTTTACCACTGAATACTATTTATGGCTGTACCACAGTTAGTTTATCCATTCACCTATTGAAGGACACCTCCATTGCTTCCAGGTTTTGGTGATAATGAATAAAGCTACTACAGACATTCATGTGCCTGTCTCCATTTTGACTAATGAAATTATTTATGTCACTCTATCTTTTCTTGAGCAGTCTTGCTTGACTTTTTTTTTTTTTTTAAAGAAAGCTCTACGTGTGACTTCAACTCACTACCCCAAGGTCAAGAATCACATGCTCTACAGACTGAGCCAGCCAAGTATCCCAGTCTTCCTTGGCTTTTATTTATCTTATTACTCTTTTTAAAGAACCAACTTCAAGCTTTATTACTCTCGTTTAGTGTATTTTTATTTTCTGTGTCATTGACTTATCTTCTTACGTTTACTATCCTGGGGTTTACTCTGATGTTTTTCTGGCTTCTTAAATTAGAAACTTATTAATCTTCAGGCTTCTCTAATATAAATACTTCAGGCTGTGAGAATTTTATTCAAGCCCTGCTTTGGCTGCATGCCACAAATTTCGGTACATAGCATTTTCTTACCATTCAGTTCTAAATATTTTTGTTGAAATTTGTCACTATGAATTTGTAGCATACCTACCTGCCAAATTGTGTGATGTTCCCCAGTATCCTGAGTATGGGCACAGAAAAAGTGGAAATTTAAGGACAACCCAGGGTTACTTTCACCTGGAAAGTGTATCCCAACTACTGTATCTAATTTCACACCTCACATCCACATCTCATTTTCTCCCTGCATCTCATCAGGTAGTCTTTCTTTAATTAGAGAATCTGTCTCTCATCACCCTTTCTTCAATTCACTGTGGCGTCTATCACACATGTCCATCATTGAATGTCAATGCCTTACACTGGCTCGTGGTACTGGGGACCGTGAGAGTGTCACAGAGGACTATAAGAGATGGAGATGGAGAGGGCAAGGCGACTGATGGGCAGCTGTAGCCTAAACTGGCAAAAACCGTTCAGCTTCTCTTCAAGAGCATGGAAGTGCCAATATTACCTTTTACTAATCTGCTGCTCAGAACTATCACAATTATCCTTCACTATTACCCACAAGCACTCGGTATCCTTGCTATATCCACAATTATACGGGGCCTTCTTGTAAAAATTGACAAGTGACTGTTCTCCCCATCCAAATCACTTGGAAGAGAGGGAAAGGAACCACTGCAGAAGGCAAGGAGACCCAAATCCAGAACATGGGAGCAGAGAGTCAAACCCAGAAATGACCATGGAAACAAGCCCTGGATCTAGGCTGACATCCTGGGTAGGATGTGGATTAGTGTTTTTTCTAAGCTGCAGGGTATCCCCTCATTTAGAGGAACATGAAACAAATTTAATGGATTGCAATCAGCATCTGTTTTAAGTGAAATAGGACAGAAAGAATAGAAAATAACAGATTGTGTCACACATAGCATAAGATACTTTCTGTGAAATTTTTTAATGTGTATGTATGTGTTAATGTTAAATCATGAGATAAAATGTATTTTTAACTGAGGGTCAGAGTCAAAGAGTTTAAAGCACCCTAGACGAGAGGCTTAAAGCAGACATCTAAGTTACATATGGGGGTACAGGGGAGAGAACATATGGAGAATATGTGACCTGGAGGAGATATTTAAGTTAGGTCTTAAAGGGACTGTAAGAGAAGGTAAAGGACATTCTAGAGGAAGTGCACATACAAAGGCATTTTTGGGAAACGGCAAGAAGTCCATGAGGTGGAACCTCATGTAGGGAGAGAGGCATGGCAGAAGATGAAGGTGGAAAGGAAGGTAAATTGAGGATCCGTTGTGAAGGGTCTTATACACGAAGTGAGCTGGATTTATTTTTATAAATTTTACTTATTTTGCAAGCTGAGGAAGCTTTTTTTCAAAAGGAAGATAAATTTATTATCTGGTTCCCTTGGAAATCCACAGAGGAAAACAAAGGTACCATTCATTGAGCACATACATTAGGTCAATGTTGAACTTCTTACTTTATATGCATTAGTTTAATTACTGATTAGCACAGTAACTGCTCATATGGTTGGTATTATAGTGACTCTCATTTGACAGATGAGCAGACTGAGGCTCAGAGATTTTAAGTTGCTCAGGTCATCCATCTATCAAGTGGAAAGGGTGGGCAGGTGTGACTCCAAAACTAGTGCACTGGACCACTTATAAAGATGGGAGACTCTAGAGAGCAGTCTCATCACCTGATAGAGAATAAGGCAGAGAACGTTTGGATCTCACTCATCAGCTCTCATCACTCAAGCACAAGTAGACTGCTTTTTATACCTCTTCCAGGTGGAGGAACAGCTGGAGGGGGCAGTGCCAACATCTACACTCTCTCCCCACATCATCAACTCCTCCTCTTCTGTCTCCAACCCTTTCGCTGCTTTACTACGACAACCTTATATATCTGCTGCTTTATAAAACAGGGATAATGTTATCTTTTATTAGGGATGTAATGATTATTCCATAAATTCTTCTTAAAAACACTTTGAGAATAAAGTAATTACTCCTATTGAGTTGTTCATTTTGTAATATCTTTTTTACTTGCATTGGAAGGTACATTGTTACAGCTAAATTTCCAAGAGTCAGCTCCCTTCTCTTACGCTTATTTTTCTCATTTACATGTAGAGGCTATAAGGCACTAGGCAACTCAAGGGGCGCCTGGGTGGCTCAGTCGGTTAAGCGTCTGCCTTTGGCTCAGGTCATGATCCCGGGGTTCTGGGATCGAGCCCCACGTCAGGCTCCCTGCTCAGCGGGGAGCCTGCTTCTCCCTCTCCCCTTCTCCCCTGCTTACGATCTCTCTCAAATAAATAAAATCTTAAAAAAAAAAAAAAAAGGCACTAGGCAACTCAAGTCAAATGGCAAATTACTGCCTACCTCAGGTCTTACTTCATTAAATATCCCATCTCCTTCTCTGCTCTCATTGGCCAGCCTGAGAAGTGGGCAAATCAGACAGCTACCTACTTAAAGATTTGAAAGATGCTAAAAGGCCTCTACCTTAAAAAATGTCTCCCCAACATCTGATTCTAATTCTACACACTCTCTGGTGGCCTCATTGAAAAGACACACCCTTTCCAACTCATTTAAGGTATGAAGTTACCTGACAGGGATTATTTATTAGCTAACTAATTAGCCTGTCACAGAAGCCACCTGCTTCCAACATCACCCAGAATAGAGGAGGGACCTGTAAGAATGACACTCAGAATTATATGATTTGATGGGTTAAGGGTGTGGGTAAAGGAGATGGAGGTGGAGTTAGGAATTAAAGAAAAGATCCAGAACTTGAAGGCAAAAACCCTTCAGCAGCCTAAGCACTTAGAGACATATACATGTCTAGGAGAAAAGGTTTTAGAGAAGTAGGTGGGGAGCTAGTTTTTAATGGGTACAGACTTTCAGTCAAGGAAGATAAGTTCTGGAGGTGGATGGTGATGGTGGTTGTTCAAGAACGTGAATGTACTTAATACCACAGAACTGTACAGTTAAAATTGGTTAAAATTTTAAGTTTCATGATATGTATACTACAGATATATTCTAGAGAGGGGTGCCCGGGTGGCTCAGTTGTCAAGCGTCTGCCTTCGATTCTGGTCATGGTCCCAGGGTCCTGGGATCGAGCCCCACATCGGGCTACCTGCTCTGCAGGAAGCCTGCTTCTCCCTCTCCCACTCCCCCTGCTTGTGTTCCCTCTCTCTCTGTCTCTCTCTCTCTCTGTCAAATAAATAAATAAAAATCTTTAAAAATATATATATTCTAGACAATCTGTGAGGGAAATGAAGTCAAAGCTGTTTTCACCAATCCTTTGCCTTAGAAAATATGTTAGTCACCCTTTAAGATGGCACCAATGATCCGCACCTCCTAGTATATACTCCCATGTATTGTATCCCCCACCCCACCCCCCAACAGTGGATAGGGCTGACCTGGGTAACCAATAGGAGGAAGCAGAAATGACCCTCCAGGGCTAGGTTCTAAAAGACGTTGCAGAGGCGCCTGGGTGGCTCAGATGTTTAAGTGTCTGCCTTCGGCTCAGGTCATGATCCCAGGGTCCTGGGGTTAGGCGCTGCAGCACATCGGGCTCCCTGCTCAGTCGGGAGCTGCTTCTCCCTCTCCCCCTGCCATTCCCTCCACTTGTGCTCTCTGGCTCTATCTCTCTGTCAAATAAATAAAAATCTTTAAAAAAAATTAAAAAATAGGGCGCCTGGGTGGCTCAGTCGGTTGAGTGACTGCCTTCGGCTCGGGTCATGATCCCGGAGTCCCGGGATCGAGTCCCGCATCGGGCTCCCTGCTAGGCGGGGGGTCTGCTTCTCCCTCTGACCCTCCCCCCTCTCATATGCTCTCTCTCTCTCATTCTCTCTGTCGAATAATAAATAAAATCTTAAAAAAAAAAATTAAAAAATAAAAATAAAAGACGTTGCAGCTTCCAACTGGTTCTCTCTTAGATCTCTTGCTCTGAGCGAAGTGAGCTGCCATATTGCGAGGACATTCAAGCAGCCTATGGAGAGGTCCAGGGATGAGAAACTGAGGCCTTCAGCCAACAGCCAGCATTAACCTGCCAACCCACTGAGGAGCTGCCTTGAAAGCAGATCCTCCAGCAGTCCCATCCAACATCTGGACTGCAACCTCATGACTGAGCCTAAGCCAGAACCACCTAGTTCCCACATTCCTCACCCACAGAAATTGTGAGATAATATTTGCAGTTATTTTAAGCCACTATTTGGGGGTGGGGGGTAATCTGTTCTATAGAAATCGATGACTAATACAGGTAGCATGAAGATCCCCCATCAACTGCCTGAGGCTGATGGAATCTTCCGTCATTTATAGATCTCTCTTTGTTCCAAGATTATTTCACAGTTGCTTAAAGATATTCAGTGATCCCATTTAGATAAAGTTGTACTTACTTTTACAGGTTTTGAATACCTAAGAGGTAGTCCTTAAAAACATTTCCCAAGGGCGCCTGGGTGGCTCAGTCGTTAAGTGTCTGCCTTCAGCTCAGGTCATGAGCTGCTTCTCCCTCTCCCACTCCCCATGCTTGTTATTATTTTCTAGTCCAATTCCACTATATTTGGAGAACATGCTTTTAGCTAAAGAAGACAGCCATCTCTGACCAAAAAAACAAAAACAAAACATTCTCGTGTCCCCATGCTGCCCCTGTGAATTCAGCCTGTATTCCTCCTAAGATTTTTGAGATTAAAGGGAGAGTGCTCATTTAGAAGACTTCATCCTACGAAAAGAAGTTATGGCTCTCGCTATCTCTCTCTCTGTCAAATAAATAAATAAAATCTTTAAAAAAAAAAAAAACATTTCCCAAAATTGGAGAGGCATTGCAGAATTTCAAACAGTTAAGGTTAGCAAGAGCAATTCCTAACATACCTTGTCAGGTGATGGGAATGTTTTTCCTTTAATACTACAGATGGAATGCTTAAATACCTAAAGGCAGGCCAGTATTTTATTTTATATTATTTTATTTTTTCTTTCTTTTTTAAAATTTAAATTCAATTAATTAACATATAATGTATTGTTGGTTTCAGGGGTACAGGTCTGTGATTCATCAGTCTTATATAATACCCAGTGCTCATTACAACACATACCCTCCCCAATGTCCATCACCCAGGTACCCCATCCCTTCACCCCCCTCCCATCCAGCAGCCCTCAGTTTGTTTCCTATGATCAAGTCTCTCTTTTTTTTTAAAGATTTTATTTATTTATTTGACAGAGAGAGACATAGCGAGAGAGGGAACACAAGCAGGGGGAGTGGGGGAGGGAGAAGCAGGCTTCCTGCAGAGCAGGGAGCCTGATGTGGGGCTCGATCCCAGGACCCTGAGATCATGACCTGAGCTGAAGGCAGACGCTTAACTGACTGAGCCACCCAGGCGCCCATATCAGTGAGATCATATGATAATTGTCTTTCTCTGATTGACATATTTCGCTAAGCATAATACCCTCTAGTTCCATCCACGTCATTGCAAATGGCAAGATTTCATCTTTTTGATGGCTGCGTAATATTCCCGTGTGTGTGTGTGTGTGTGTGTGTGTACCACATCTTTTTTATCCATTCATCTGTTGATGGACATCTGAGCTCTTTCCACAGTTTGGCTATTGTGGACATTGCTGCTATAAACATTGGGGTGCAGGTGCCCCTTTGGATCACTACATTTGTATCTTTGGGGTAAATACCCAGTAGTACAATTGCTGGGTCTTAGGGTTGCTCCTATTTTCAACTTTTTGAGGAATCTCTATACTGTTTTCCAGACTGGCTGCACGAGCGTGCATTCCCACCAGCAGTGTAGGAGGGTTTCCCTTTCTCCCATCCTCGCCAGCATCTGTTGTGTCCTGATTTGTGAATTTTAGCCATTCTGATTGGTGTGAGGTGGTATCTCACTGTAGTTTTGATTTGTATTTCCCTAATGCTGAGTGATGTTGAGCACTTTTTTCATGTGTCTGTTGGCCATTTGGATGTCTTCTTTGGAGAAATGTCTGTTCATGTCTTCTGCCCATTTCTTGATTGGATTACTTGTTCTTTGGGTGTTGAGTTTGATAAGTTCTTTATAGATTTTGGATACTAGTCCTTTATCTGATATGTCATTTGCAAATATCTTCTCCCATTCTGTTGGTTGTCTTTTGGTTTTGACGACTATTTCCTTTGCTGTGCAAAAGCTTTTATCTTGATGAAGTCCCAATAGTTCATTTTTGCCTTTGTTTCCCTTGCCTTTGGAGAGGTGTCTAGCAAGAAGTTGCTGTGGCCGAGGTCAAGAGGTTGCTCCCTGTGTTCTAAATCTGTCTCTCCCCAGGGTCAGGTAGAGAAGGCGTGTACTTATCCTTGTGTTCCTAGTGGAGGCTAGACAGCTTCTTCTAATGATGGGTTTCTCTAGCTTTTGGGTTATATTAGCATACAAATGATTTCCTTAGTAATCTTTACAGAATTCCAGAAGTTTAAGATCCTGTTTTTTAGAGGGCAAGACCATCTTTTCCTCAAAATCTAAATTTAAAAAACATGAATTGAACATACCCAGTTTATCTAGATACATGCAGTGGTTTCTCAGTACTTGGTATGCACACCCTCTGGGAATTCAAAAGACTCAACTCTTATGTTAATACACACTAACTCCATCTTAACAGGGCAATGGGTAAGAACTGGATGGCCTGAGAACATTTAAGGAAATTCTTCTTTCTCTGCTTCTCAATCATTTATTTATCCAGTCATCCAAATATTTATTAGGCAGTTATTATATAACAGAACATGTGTCAAGTTTCAAGCATCTATTTCTTGTTTTCTTTCTCTTCACCGTCTCTTAAAATTATAATATCTTCAATTTTTCTGAAATTTTCTCCTAATTCTCCATTTTATAATAAATTTTCATTTCAGTCATGGGGAAGATCATTAAAAACAGGCTAGATACTACCTGGAAGTCTTTATTATCTTTTCCAGTTTCCCTAAAAATTAAATTTCATTTTGAGAGACTTAGCATGCGTTAGCACGAAAGTATAATATGTTCTCTTACACTGTGCTCATTCAGTTAATGCAGGCAACAGTTACCTAGGGTTTTCATGGCATTTGCCAACAGGCAGCAGGAGACTAATTGGATTTCTTCAAGGTCACAGGGTTCAGCTGACAGAGACTTTACTATGTAATTCAATTCCTTCCCAATGTCAGACAAGTGGGTTGTATGAAGTAAACTCATCTTCTTCAGGTTTGTCAGGCCTTCAGCTGCAAAAAGTTGGAAGGGAAATTACATTAGGATTAACATCAAGTTAATTTGATTTAAACATAGATTAATGGACAGAAAAGAAGACAAAGAACAATTGCACAGAGATCTTGCCATGCTCTTTCTGTAGAGACCTTGAATTATAAAAAGCCAAAGAGAGTTGTTCTTCTTTCAACTCCCTCTCCCATCTCCTGGACCATACAAAGGTCACCTATGTGAAGGTCATTCTCTCAGCAGCATGAGAAAAAGTATAATAAATGTGTAGTATTTTAATGGGTATCAATGTATACCTTGCCATAACTTCTTTTCGTAGGATGAAGTCTTCTAAATGAGCACTCTCCCTTTAATCTCAAAAATCTTAGGAAGAATACAGGCTGAATTCACAGGGGCAGCATGGGGACACGAGAATGTTTTGTTTTTGTTTTTTTGGTCAGAGATGGCTGTCTTCTTTAGCTAAAAGCATGTTCTCCAAATATAGTGGAATTGGACTAGAAAATAATAACAAAGATAACAAGGAAATCTCCAAACACTCGGAAATTTAACGGTAGACTTCTAAATAAGCATGAATTAAGGAAAACTAGACAGTATTTTGAAAAATATAGAAATAAAAATAAAATATATCAAAATCTGCAGCTAACACAATGCTTAAAGGAAATTGAATTTATGGCTTAAAATTTTTCAAAAAAGAAATCTGCAGGCACAGATAATTTAACTTGCAAATCCTACCAAACATTCAAAGAAGAAATAATACCAGTTCTACAAAATCACTTCCAGAAAATAGAAGTGAAGAGAACACTTCCCAGCTTTTTCATGATGTTATCATTAAATGCTACAAAACCCAGAACAAGAGAATAAAACAAAACTTCAGACCAATATACCACTCATGAACATAGAAGCAAAAGTCCTCAACAAAATATTACTAAGGATTCCAGCCATATATAAAAAGAATGTTATACTACCACCAAGTGGGCTTCCTACAGGGAATGCAGAGCTGTTTCAGTATTTGACAATCAATCCATATAATTCACTATATTTTTTTTTAAGATTTTTTTTTTTTTTTTTGAGAGAGAGAGAATGAGAGACAGAGAGCATGAGAAGGAGGAAGGTCAGAGGGAGAAGCAGACCCCCTGCCGAGCAGGGAGCCCGATGCGGGACTTGATCCCGGGACTCCAGGATCATGACCTGAGCCGAAGGCAGTCGCTTAACCAACTGAGCCACCCAGGCGCCCTATAATTCACTATATTAACAGACTAAGAAAAACTGCATGATCAGATATATTGAAGCAGAAAAAACATTGAAATCATCTGACATTCATCCATAATAAGAATTCTTAGCAACCTAGGAATAGAAGGGAACTCCCTCAACCTGATAAAAGCCATCTACAAAAAAACTAGGGTTGACATCGTATTTAGTGGTGAAAGTCTAAATGCTTTGTTCCGGAACAAGGGAGGATATTCACTCTCACCCCTCCTATGCAACACTCTACTGCAAGTCATAATCAGTGCAATAAGGCAAGAAAATAAAATAAATACAAATTGGAAAGGAAGAAATAAACCTGTTCTTTTTGGAGATGGCATGAAGTGAGTATAGCAAAGGTGTAGATTATAAGATCAACAGACAAAAATCAATTGCATTTCTATATAATAGCAATAAATGAATGGAAACCAATTTTTTAGAATTCTATTTACAATAGCTCCAAAAGAATGAAAAAGTTAGATATAAATCTGATAAAACATATACAGGATCAACATGATGAAAACTACAAAATGATGATAAAAGAAATAAAAGGAAATCTAAATTTAAGACAAACCATGCTCATGGATTGAAAGATTCAACAAAATAAAGATGTCAATTCTCCCTAAATTGGTCTATAGATTTAATGTAATTCCAACCGAGATCCCAGGTAAGAGTTTTTGATAATATAAACAATGTGAAAGACAAAGGAACTAGAATATAAAAAAACAATTTTGAAAAAGAATAAAGTTGGAGAAACAACACTACTCAATTTTATGACTGAATATAAAACTACAGTTACTAAGACAATATGACATTACCAAAGGATAGATAAGGGTGTTGGCAGATGATCAATCAATAAGAGCTTAGAGTCCAGAAATACACCCACATAATTACAGCCAAATGATTTTGGACAAAAGTACAAAGGCAATTCAAACATGAAAGAATAGTCATTTTTTTAAAAGATTTTATTTATTTATTTGACAGAGAGAGACACAGTGAGAGAGGGAACACAAGCAGGGGGAGTGGAAGAGGGAGAAGCAGGCTTCCCGCTGAGCAGGGAGCCCGATGCGGGGCTTGATCCCAGGACCCTGGGACCATGACCTGAGCCAAAGGCAGATGCTTAATGACTGAGCCACCCAGGTGCCCCAAGAATAGTCATTTCAATAAATAGAACACCTGGATATCCGTATGCAAGAAAAATGAACCTTGATCTAAACATCATATTTTATATAAATGTTAACTCAAATGGATCATAAATCTAAATGTAAAATGTAAAACTGGGGCGACTGGGTGGCTCAGTGATTAAGCATCTGCCTTCGGCTCAGGTCATGGTCCCAGGGTCCTGGGATCAAGTCCCGCGTCGGGCTCCCTGCTCAGCGGGGAGTCTGCTTCTCCCTCTTCCACTCCCCCTGCTTGTGTTCTCTCTCTTGCTGTGTCCCTCTCTGTCAAATAAATAAATAAAATCTTTAAAAATAAGTAAATAAAATGTAAAACTTTAAGAAGAAAAGATAGGAGGAAATCTTCATCACCTGGGGTTAAGCGAAAAATTCTTAGAAATCACATCAAAATTTTGATTCATACAAGCAAAAACGTCCTGCAACTAAATCTAAAATTTTTGTTCTATGAAAGATACCATTAGGAGAGTGAAAAGACTAGCTACAGATTAGGAGAAAATATTTTCTTTTTTCTTTTTTAAGATTTTATTTATTGGGGCGCCTGGGTGGCTCAGTTGTCGTTAAGATTTTATTTATTTATTTGAGAGAGAGACAGAGTGAGAACATGAGAGGGGTGAGGGACAGACTCCCTACTGAGCAGGGAGCCCCACACAGGGCTCAATCCTGGGACTCTAGGATCAATGACCTGAGCCGAAGGCAGATGCTTAACTGACTGAGCCACCCAGGTGCCCCAGGAGAAAATATTTTCAAATCACTTATCTGACAAAGGAACTGTATCCAAAATATTTAAAGACCACTCAAAACTCAACACTAAGAAGATAAATTGCCCAATTAAAAAATGGGTGAAAACTTAAACACTTTGCCAAAGAGGTATATAGTTGGCAAACAAACCCATGAAAAGTTTTCAAATTATTATCAGCTAAGTATGATGAAATAACACTACATCCAGAGTTCCAGTTGTTCCATATCCTCATCAGCACTTGGTGTTGTCTGTTTTATTTTTTTCTTATTGTAGGGCAATTGTAGAATAAAAAAAACCACAAAGGATATTAAGTGCTAGTGAGAATGCAGAGCAGCTAAACCTCTCATATATAGCTATTGGAAATGTAAAATTGTACAAACTGGAAAATAGCTTGGAAGTTTCTTAAGAAGTTAAACAAACACTTGTCCTATGGCTTAGCAATCCCACTCCTGATATTTACCTAAGTGAATTCAAAGCTTATTTTCAGGGGTGCCTGGGTGGCTCAGTCAGTTAAGTGTTCAACTCCTGATTTCAGCTCAGGTTATGATCGATCTCAGGTCATGATCTCAAGGCCATGAGATGGAGCCCCTCGTGGGGCTCCTTGCTAAGTACGAAGCCTGCCTAAGATTCTCTGTTTCCCTCTCCCTCCCTTTTTGCCCCTCCCTCCCACCCCCAGAGGGCAGGTGCACTCTCTCTCTAAGAAAAAAGGAAAACTTGTTTTCACATAAAACCTTGCATACGAACATTTATAGAAGCTCTATTTATAATCACCCAAGCTGGAAATAACCTACATGTCTTTCAGAGGTGATGAGATAAACTGTGGCACAACCATATAATGCAACACTATTCAGCAAAGAAAGGGATAAACTAGGAAGATTCTGAAGATATGTGGAGGGCAGAAACAGAAACCAGCCTTGGGTAGAAATGACAGGGCACTGGAGTTTAGCTATAAGAAGGAATGAGCACTGATTACAAACTAAAATGTCAACAAGGGCCAGGGAGATAGTGTTATTACATGAGGTAGAACAGGTGGGTGCTGTGCCCACACGGAGATTATGTATCTTGTCCACAGAACATAGCAACATCTCAAGAAGCTCTAGCTGATTGTTACCAAGTGAAGATGTGGGCATGCAGTTGCCAGACCTACAATTATCAAGAGAAATGAGTAACCTGTAGTTTCACACTGCAATCTCCCAATTGCAAAATGTTGCCAACGCCAGGGAAAAGAATCGTGACTAGGGGATGGGAAAGGGAAGGAGACTTCATTGTAGATTGTTTTATAATTTGGATCATGTGAATATATTACTCAAAAAATAAATTTTAAAAATTAAGGACAAAATATTGGCAAACCTTGAAAAGACAATTCTATACAATATGTAGGCCAAATTCAGCACATAGGTGACCAGTTTGCAAGATCAAAGGAATAGCCGTCAAGAGGAAATGGTGAGCTTCCTGACACAGAAGGTAGTCTAATGAAGTTGCGGTGACTATGCAGAATCTTATGGAAGGGATTCCTGCATTAAGAAGGTTGCAAAAATTATCTGTACAAAAGATTCTAGATTTTTTTAAATGATATGAAATTTTCCCTACAGGATGAAAAGTGAGGCAGAGCCTGATGGAAATCTATTGTGAATGAAAAGTAATCTTGGATCACAGTCAAGAAGAACAAGGCTCCTGCCAGCCCATAGCTTCACACCACAAGCAGCCCCTGTCCCAGGCAGTGGGCCTGATCTACTTGGTAAAGCTGGTTGACACATGTAAGGCTGACAGACATTCACCTTTAATACTATTTTGAACTTAGGGAAAACTCCCCTTTACCCAGAAAGATTGGCCCCACATGTATGTGTCTGAGATCTGAAATTATTTCATGTTAGACAAAATCTGTTCCCAAAATCTTCTTTCAAAATGAACGATACGTGGGGTGGGGTGGGGCTGGGTATGTTCTGCAGTTTCCTGGATGAGAATCCAGTAACACAATTAGCTACTAGCTCCCTCAGGTGATTAGTTTACAGGCTGGATTTCCTCTCAGACTTGAAGCGGGCAGGGCTGTCCTTTGGCAGGGAAGCAGTGGGTGTTGGGTAGAGATGGAGATGCTGAGAAGGGGGAGAGGTCAGTGAAGACAAGCTTAACCTACCCCCCCCACACACAAAACCATAGAAACTATAGTGCCATTCCGTCAGACTGTACCTCCCTGGTGCCTCCCAACATGGCAGCCTTCCCCCCTTATGGACCTCTCTCTCAGTCCTCCTGCCTCCCTTCCAAGTCCTGACACCTGGTTGAAACCATTAGAGCATTTAAAGCAAAACTGTATGATATCTAATATTTCCACGGTAACCCAAACAGGGTTGATTATAAGCTTAAACTGCTGATGTTTACAATACCCGGCAGCCGTGAAGTCTGGAGGTCTTGAATACTCAAGTTTTTCAGGTTTGTCACGGGTGTGATGTGTTGCTCATATTCTATGGTGAGGGCACTGGCTTCCATGGTGAGAGAATGAATGTTCTCACGGGTGCTGAGGATGGAACTAAAGCTTCTGGCCACGCCAGCACACCTCTTCATGCACAATCTGAGGCTTGTAGCGGAGCTGAGTATCTTTCCCAGATATCTGATATCTTTCTTATTCAACTTGCTGAAGTCCCAGAATATGACCTCCAGAGTCTTGAATTCCTGCTTCCAGTTGAAGAACAAAGACAGGGCCCTGCTGGGAATGTAGGTTTCTGAGGACTCTTCTCGACGCCTGCTCGTGTCTTCTGTGGTCTTGTCCCATGAGGCTGTAGCTTCTCCATAGAAGTCGAGTTTAATGAAGTCCAGAGCACTGGCACAATTAGGCAAGCGTTCAAAGAAGTCAAATAGGTAATCAGGATGTTCTCTGAGTTGATATGTAAGCTTTTACCACAAAAGAAAGCTTCAAATTCTTTAGTCAGGTCTGACTCAGCTATACTCTCATGGAATAAATGAACATCACACTCTGTAAAGGAATGGTGTTTATGGCTTTCAGAGTTGCTTGCACAGTGGTGTTTTTCACATTTTGCATGGATTCTTGCCTCCAGAGAGGCTTCTTGGTGTTGGAGAGCCCGAGGAGGCTGCCATGTTGATACACTCCTGCAAGGTGTTTCCAAACAGTCCTGGTGGCTTCCATAGCTGATCCACCCGTGTACAGAAGCAGGTTGCTATACTTGGATGTAATGTCTGAAACAAAAATCATTTTCTGCAAGTGACCCTTCCCCTTGGTCACCTCCTCTGGCTCTTGAGACTTTAGTAAATTGCTGAGCCTACGTCCTGCTATGTACTCCTGGGATGAGTTATGAAAGAATTGATACTTTGGCTGGAACCGTTGAGCTGTGTATTTACAGAGGAGTCCAGCTGTCAGTAGGGTATCCTCATTCACATGGGACATGTCTTCCAGTTGGAAATCAAACCTGTGGGAGAACATGCCCCCCAGAGCTAGGTCTCCACAGTGGACCAGGCTCTGAGTGAAGTCACCTGCAGCCACCCCTTTAAGTCTGTGCTTGTTTTTCTGTATCAGCAGATTGTAGAAGGTATGGAACCGTGTTGTTTGTGTGTTAGAGTAGAACGCACTTTCCCCCATCTGGATGACACAAGTGATGACCACAAAGAGAGGGGTCTTCATCAGATTCCTCAATCACCTGGATTTCTGAATTTGGAGCAATAAGCCTTCAGCATGCTCCTTCATCAGCACTTTCCAGATGAGAGTCTGGGCACTGTCCTCTGTCATATCCCCCACCTCCGCAGTCAGGGCACCAAACGGCCTGATGTGCCTCAGGCACTCACTGGTGGTGGTGACAACCTCCATATTCTTGAGGCGGTGGTTTTCCTTTATGAGGGCTTTGATCTCTGGGCAGTTCTGGGCCCTGAATTCATTGTAGCCATCGAGGAGAAAAAGAACTCTGCCGTAGCTTCAGCAGCATGGCCATGAAAGTCTGCTTCCTGATCATGTCAGGTGTATGCACGAGTTGATCACACACAGTGGCAAAGAGCCCACCCTGGGCCTTGCTCAGAGGGAGAAAGAAGACTAATTTGGACTTGGTCAGAGCCCCACACTCTCCCGAGGCCCAGAGCATGGCAGTTTGCTGTAGCAGAGCGGACTTCCCTTTGCCCGGTTCCCCTTTGATGATGCAGGGGCTCTCAAGAGTGTCTAGTGGACCATTCAGGGTCAGCTGCTCCAATCTGTGATGGTGATGGTCCTTCCTCCATAGAACACGTTCTGTGAAGGTGCTTTTCAAATTAAAAATAATATCAATATCTTCACTCAGGGGAGAGAAGTTCAGAAAAGATGGGATATGGTATAAATCCTTTAGATCCTGAGACAAATCATCTAGGTCTTCTTTTGATATCTGCTAAAAAAGACCTGTAAGAGAAGAGGTGAGGTTAGAGGATCCGATTCTGTGTCTCCCCAGAACGTAGAGTTCAGGAGGATTTTAAGAGGCAGTTATGCTGAGGATCTTCCTCATTGGCGACTTGACTTTCCTTCCCCAGTATGAGCTGGCAGAAAGGATTCCAAATATTTACTCTTCCCCCTTTGCCTTCTGTTTCCTCCTTTCCACCACAGGATCTTTGTTGAAGCCGAAGGGAAATGGGAGGAGCCTGTGTTGGGCTAGGAAAGTGCGTGAGAATAGTAGGGATATGGCTGAGAGGGATGGTTAGGGGTAACTTCCCCAGATCAAGCCTCAACCTTGATTAAAATCTATCATGAAACAAAATAAGTTATTATTTAGTGATAATATGATTTTTTAAAAGATTTTATTTATTTATTTGGCAGAGAGAGACAGCAAGAGAGGGAACACAAGCAGAGGGAGTAGGAGAGGGAGAAGCAGGCTCCCCGGACACGGGGCTCGATCCCAGGACCCTGGGATCATGACCTGAGCCGAAGGCAGACACTTAACGACTGAGCCACCCAGGCGCCCCTAGTGATAATATTATTAAAAATAGTAATTCCTCATTGGACTAAAGAATTTCAAGAACCACGACTTCTTGAGTGCCTTCATTATCCAGTTTGATTTTGAAGTGAGACTATACTAAATCATTAATCCCTGACCCTGGAGTGACTTATTTGGCTTCAAGGACAAGTAATCTAATGGGAGTTTTTGCTGAGAGTGTCTGAGCTTTTCCTCTGCAGAACCAAAACCCAACTACCCAGTGATATAAAGAGAGAGGAGAGCAGAGGCTCTCTCATGGGGAGTATGGATTTTCTTCATGGTTTATTCTATTTGTAGAACACAAGAAAATTGATACTTTGTCCATTCAAATCCTGAAACAGAGGATAGTTCCACTTTTCAAGGGATTTGAGAAAGAGGTTATAGGATTCGGGACCCTTCTTCAAAGTCAGGGGAATGATCCTTCAGCCTCCTGCTTGACCTTCTCATAGTAAATGATGTTTACTTCTTTGTGATTCAGAACGTTCCACACAAATAGCTCATCCACAATTTGCTTTACAACAGTCATTCCCAACCTTTGAATGAGGACTTGACTATTCTCCTTTATGAAATACACTGAGGAGATGGGGGGAAATAGATACATTTATTTATTTATATAAAATGTGCTTCTCAGCATCCTGTTGCCAGAGCAGTAGGGTCATGCACTCGCCACCCCCACCCCGACCCATCTGGAGTTACGGAAATGCCAAATCCTTGAATTCCAGGCCCTCAAGAAAAGCTCTACAAAGCCCTGCATCCTTAATCCGAGAGTCTTTGTTGAGCAACATGGCTTTTCTTTGGAAATGAAGTCAGGGGAGCAGTCTTGTGCCCCAATATAAAAGGGTCTCTCGTAAGAGTAATGAAACTGGCCTGAGATCTGCCAGTTGCTACCATCTGTGCAACCTTGGCAAGTTGCTAAACCTCTCTGAGCCTATTTCAGTGCTGTGCTGCTAAATATTGAACACACTTGTTCTCTGGGGGTAAAGGCCCTGATTTGTAGAATTCACCAATCTCCACATTAGAAATATTTTCACCGTGGCTGATCTCAAGCTAACAACATATGTCAACTGGCTAACAAAAATCATGAGAATTCAACAATCAGGTCTGACTAAACAGTAAGAACCAGCGCCAATACACACTGGTTGCTCATCTGTACCATGGGGTTGAGAACAGTATTTAACTTATGAAGTTATGAGAATTCCTGTATAATATCTCATACAAAGAGAGAGCTCAATACATGTTAGAGACTATTTTTAGCCATTATTCTGCTGTCACCAATCAAAGGAGTAGTGCATTTCACCTCCCATAGAATTTGTTCTTTTCTAGAGTATCACTGCAAAACAGTTGTCAGTACCAGGGGTAAGTCTGACACCTCTCCAAGTCCCTGGAGAAGCCGTGTCACTTCTATTTCTGGCTCACCATGATCTAACTCTCAAACGCAGACCACACTGCACCCCAGCAGCCCTTCATAGCTTGGAGAAATGTCTCCCTGGTGTTTTCACTCATAGACACTCATCTGTACTAGTTCTCGTCCTGGGCTAGGCTGCTCCTGGTTTTCAAATCTTAAGCTTGACTCATACAAATGGATGTGCTCCTCCTGAAGGCCCCAAGACCTCTCTGGTCTGAAAGGCACCATCTGGCACTCAACTGTTTCATCTTTTTCTTATTTATTTTTATTTACTTATTTATTTATTTTAGTAATCTCTACATCCAATGTGGGGCTCTAACTCGCAACCCTGAGATCAAGGGTCATAGGCTCTTCTTCTTTTTTTTTTTTTTTTAAGGATTTTATTTATTTATTTGAGACAGAATGAGAGAGAGAGAGAGCACATGAGAGGGGGGAGGGTCAGAGGGAGAAGCAGGCTCCCTGCCGAGCAGGGAGCCCGATGCGGGACTCCATCCAGGGACTCCAGGATCATGACCTGAGCCGAAGGCAGTTGCTTAACCAACTGAGCCACCCAGGCGCCCCGGTCATAGGCTCTTCTAACTGAGCCAGACAGACACCCCTTAACCTGCTTCATTTAAAAAATCAACCTCATTAAGGTATAATTACATACAATATATGCATAAATATGGTATATTTGTGTTTATGTATTATATTATGTGTTTGTGTGTATGTGTTATGTTTATTATTATATATTATATATTAGTAATTATTATATATAATACATTTTGTATTTATGTATTATTATATTATATTGCATTATTACATTATTATATTAAGGTATAATTACATACAATACATAAACTGCATACAATAAAATGCAAGGAGATTTGACCAATGTACACACCCATGTCAGTAACACCCAAGTCAAGATTTAGAATATTTCCATCATTGCAGAAAGTTTCCTTGTATAATCCATCCCTCCTACTCCCCACCAAAGCAACCACTGATCAGATTTCTTTAACCATAAAATTAGTTCTGCCTGTTCTAGAGAGTCCTATGAATGGAAAACCTAATATGTACTCTTGTATCTGGCTCCTTTCACTTACCATCATATTTTTGAGATTTGCCTTGTTGTTTGCATGTATTGGTAGTTAAGTCCTTTTATGACTGAGCAGTATTCCATTGTATGACCAAATCAGTTGACTTATCAATTCTATTGATTGACATTTGGTTTGTTTCCAGTTTGTGGCTATAATGAATGAAGCTACTATGAACATTCATGTACAAGTATCTTTGTGGACATATGTTTTCATTTCTCTTGGGTAAATACTTAGAAGTAGTATTTCTGGGTCATATATATGGTAAGTGTATATTAATTTTATAGAAGGTGCCAAACTTTTTTAAAGTGGTCGTACCATTTTACATGCCTACCAACATGTAAAACCAACAGTTCCAATGGTTCTCACCAACACTTGGCATTATTCATCTTTTAATTTTAGCCATACCTATGAATGGGTAGTGGTATCTCATTATGTAGGGTTTTTGTTTTGTTTTGTTTTTTAAAGGATTTTATTTTTTTATTAGAGAGAGCACAGGGGAGGGAGAGAGGGACAGAGAATCTGAAGCAGACTCCATGCTCAGCAAGGAGCCCAATGCTGTGCTCAATCCCATGACCTCAAGATCACAACCTGAGCCAAAACCAAGAATTAGACGCTTAACTGACTGAGTCACCCAGGCACCCCTCTCATTATGTAGTTTTAATTTTCATTTAATGATGCTGAGGATCTTTTCATGTACTTTATTGTTCATTCATAAATCGTCTGTGAAGTATCTGTACAGATCTTTTGCCCATTTTACAAATTGGGTTGTCCTCTTATTACCGACTCTCAAGAGTTCTTCATAGGGGCACCTGGATGGCTCAGTCAGTTAAGCGTCTGCCTTCGGCTTGGGTCATGATCCCAGTGTCCTGGGATTGAGCCCCGCTTCGGGTTCCCTGCTCACTGGGGAGCCTGCTTCTCCCTCTTCCTCTGCCTGCCACTCCCCTTGCTAGTGTTCTCTCTCTCTTTCAAATGAATAAATAAAATCTTAAAAAAAAAAAAAAGTTCTTCATAGATTCTGGATGTAAGTTGCTTGCCAGATATATGTACTATGAGTGTTTTCTCCTAGTCTGTAGTTGTTTTGATTGTATGCAGGAGTTAATTCATAAAGATAACTGAGTGACAACATAGAGAGGTCAATGCCAATAAAAGAAATTTTATTGCTTAATATTCCCAGTAGAAGGAATGTATGCCATATCATACAGGGCTTGATCAGGAGGCAGAGAAGTAAAGGAGAAAAGGAGAAAGCTTAGCCCAGAGCATGCATTATAGTTTTCACAGGAAGAAATGAGTGAGGCAGGGTAGGCAAGTTTGAGCAAGTTTAGGATTGGATAGTTTGAATAATTTTGGCAGACTCTAGGCTCTAAGAGTGACTCTGGAGTGATTTAAGGCAAGGGAAATATTGTCTTGGTGCGTGAGTTTGTAAAGTTGGTGGTTGGGGATATTGTCTTTGGGTTGGTTGTTTTGCATAAGAAAGGCACACTCACAGACAAGTTTTTTGCTTTTCCTATGAATTAGCTAGCCTTGATAGGGGCAGCCTCTCCCACCTAGCAAAACCCCCAAAAGAGCAAAGCACCATAAAGTATAAAAAATTGAAAACATGATTAATACAAGGTTTGCCTTTTATTCTCTGACATCTTTTGAAAAACAAAACATTTTCCTTTTTATGAATTCCAACTTATTAATTTTTCTTCTTTGATTCATGCTATTTGTGTCCTATCTACAAAGTCATTGCTATCCCAAGCCACAGAGATTTTCACCTAAGTTTTCTTCTAGAGGTTTTATAATTTTAGCTTTTACATTTAGGTCATTCATCCTTTTGGGGATAGTTTTTGTTCATGAAGTGGGATGAGGAGTTGTAGTTCATTTTTTTCCCCTATAGAGATATCTAATTTTTCCAGCATGATTGGTTGAAAAGAATATCCATTACCCATTGAATTTATGATGCTGCTTCTGGATTCTCTTCTGTTCCATAGATTTATATGTCTGTTCTTATGCCAATATCATACTGTCTTGAATATTGTATCCTTATAATAAGTCTTGAAATCAGGTAGTATAAATCCTTCCATTTTGTTTTTTTTTAAAGAATTATTTGCATTTCCACATAAATTTAAAAATTAGTTTATTGATAAATATTTTTAAAAGAAGCCTTTTTGACTTCTACTTTCTGGTCTGGCATGTAAAGAAATTATTACCTCCATCCTAAAATCAAGTAAAAAGTAAACTGAATAAACTGAACATCAACAACTCTTTTTATATCTGTCAGAGAATTGGAGCAAACAGGTGTCCCCAAACTGGAGACAGTCAGGCAGATAGAGAGAATCACACTTACTGGAGCAGAAACCCACAAGGAGCAGTAACCTCTCAGAAACCAGCATCAGAAAAGAACGGGGCCCGGGGCGCCTGGGTGGCTCAGTCGGTTAAGCGGCTGCCTTCGGCTCGGGTCATGATCCCAGGGTCCCCGGGATCGAGCCCCACATCGGGCTCCCTGCTCGGCGGGGAGCCTGCCTCTCCCTCTCCCTCTGCCTGCCTCTCTGCCTACCTGTTCTCTCTCTCTCTCTGTCAAAGTAATAAATAAAATCTTTAAAAAAAAAAAAAAGAGAGAGAAAGAAAAGAATGGGGCCCCAGAGCATTTGTATGAGGAGCCAGAGGATCTGAGGCTTTCAGAGATGAGAGAAACAAGAAAAGCTGTCAAAACTAGAAAGAGTATCTTCTAGGGCAGTTTTTCAAATTGGCCAACTCATTAGCAGGTCATGATAGCAACTTAAGTGGGTTATAATTAGTATATGTGTATATATATATTTAAAGTTTATTTATTTATTTTGGGGAACCCTCCTACACTGTTGGTGGGAACGCAAGCTGGTGCAACCACTCTGGAAAACAGTACGGAGGTTCCTCAAAAAGTTGAAAATAGAGCTACCATAAGATCCAGCAATTGCACTACTGGGTATTTACCCCAAAGATACAAAGGTAGGGATCCGAAGGGGTGCGTGCACCCCGATGTTTATAGCAGCAATGTCCACAATAGCCAAACTGTGGAAAGAGCCAAGATGTCCATCGACAGATGAATGGATAAAGAAGAGGTGGTATATATGTACAATGGAATATTATGCAGCCATCAAAAGGAATGAGATCTTGCCATTTGCAATGACATGGATGGAACTGGAGGGTGTTATGCTGAGCGAAATAAGTCAATCAGAGAAAGATATGTATCATATGACCTCACTGAGATGAGGAATTCTTAATCTCAGGAAACAAACTGAGGGTTGCTGGAGTGGTGGGGGGGTGGGAGGGATGGGGGGGTGGGTGATAGACATTGGGGAGGGTATGTGCTATGGTGAGCGCTGTGAATCGTGCAAGACTGTTGAATCACAGATCTGTACCTCTGAAACAAATAATACAATATATGTTAAAAAAAAAAAAAAAAGAAGATAGCAGGAGGGGAAGAATGAAGGGGGGGAATCGGAGGGGGAGATGAACCATGAGAGACAATGGACTCTGAAAAACAAACTGAGGTTTCTAGAGGGGAGGGGGGTGGGAGGATGGGTTAGTTTGGTGATGGGTATTAAAGAGGGCACGCGCTGCATGGAGCACTGGGTGTTATACACAAACAATGAATCATGGAACACTACATCAAAAACTAATGATGTAATGTATGGTGACTAACATAACAATAAAAAATTTTAAAAATTAAAAAATAGCAAAAAAAAGTTTATTTATTTAAGTAATCTGTACAGCCAATGTGGGGCTCAAACTCATGACTCAGAGATCAAGAGTTCCGTGTTCCTCTGGCTGAGTCAGCCATGTGCCCCAGTATATATATTTTTAGTGAAATAGGATTAAAACTATCAGAATGCACTATATTTTTTCATGAAAGTTTTATTTCAATTATTTATGTATCCTGGCACTGGGTAGTGATGTAAGATGTATTTTTTTTTTTTAAGATTTTATTTATTTGTCAGAGAGGGAGAGATAGAGAGAGAGAGAGCGAGTGAGCGAGCACAAGCAGGGGGAGGGGCAGGCAGAGGGAGAAGCAGGCTTCCCACTGAACAGGGAGTCCGATGCGGGGCTTGATCCCAGGACCCTGGGATCATGACCTGAGCCAAAATCAAGAGTCTGACGATTAACCAACTGAGCCACCCAGGTGCCCCTTAAGATTTTATTTTTAATGGTTGTTATTAATAAAGCTACTATGCACATTACTGTACAGGCCTTTGTGTAGACACAGATTTTCCTTAGATAAATGCTTAGGATCGGAAATGATGGGTCACATGGTAAATATATGTTTAACTTTCTAAAAAAACTGCCAAATAGTTGTCTTTATGTGTTAGAGTTCCAGTTGGTCCACATTCTCTCCAATGCTTAGTATTATCAGTCCTCTTAAATGTAGTTATTCTAATGAGTCTGCAGCAGTATCTTGTGGTTATAAATTTCCATTTCCATTATGACTAATGATGTTGGGCACCCTTAATGTGCTTATTGGCCAAATGAAGATCTTCTTTCAGGAAATATATCTTTGAATCCTTTGTCCATGTTTTAATGATAATGAGTTATAAAAATTCTCTACGTACTCTAGAGACAAATCATTTGTCAGATATATGGATTGTGAATATTTTTTCCCAGTCTGAGGTTGGTCTTTTCAGTGACTTAATTTCTTCAGCCGTTTTGAAATGTTGTGAAGCTCTTTCACCACTTATTTCTTTTATGATTTGTGCTTTTTGTATCATATTTAAGACCTCTGTTAATCCAAGATAGCAAAGAATCCATCTTCAATTTTAATCCTCCTTTGCCATGTAACATAATATAGTCAGAGGTTCTGAGTATTAGGAGTGGACATCTTTGGGGGGGCCATTATTCTGCCTACCACATAAGTCCACTGTAAGAATGAGGAACTGCTCTTCTGTTCCTACTTTGTTGACTTTTTTTTTCCTTGTAGACATTTTTATTTATTTTATTAAAATATTTTTTTCTTATTTGATTATAGTTGACACACGATGTTACATTAGTTTCAGGTGTACAACATAGTGATTCAAGATCTCTGTATGTTATGCCATGCTCACAAGTGTAGTTACCATCTGTTGCCATATAACACTATTATAATATCATTGAATATATTCTCTATGCTGCACCTTTTATTCCAGTGATTTATTTATTCTATAACTGGGAGACTATATCCCCCCCTCCCCTTCACCCATTTGCTGAGTGTATTTTATCAAGACACATACTATTTACTATTTTCTAACCACTCTGTGAAATGTTTTACACTTATTATGTCATTTAATCCTTACCTATGACATGATTATCATCCTCAATTTACAGAGGAGTAACTGAGGCTTAGAAAAATAAAATTACCTCCCCAGAGTAATATAACTAATACTTAGGATTAGAATTGATGGGCCATATGGTAAGTATATGTTTAACTTTAGGCAGAAGTAAAATTTGAACAGAAATATATTAAAACTAAAATCCAGTGTTTTAGTAACCACCAAAATAAACTTGAGTTTGAGTGTTCTTCATTTTCTGCATAAGATCATCCACTTATCTTTTTATTTTTATTTTAAGATTTTATTTATTTATTTATTTGACACAGAGAGAGAGAGCACAAGCAGGGGGAGCAGGAGGGGGAGAAGCAGGCTCCCTGCTGAGCTGGGAGCCCGAAGCAGGACTCGATTCCAGGAATCGGGATCATGACCTGAGCTGAAGGCAGACGCTTAACTGACTGAGCCACCTAGGCGCCCCATCCACTTATCCTTTTAAACAGCTTTATTGAGACATAAATCCCGTATCTTACAAGTCACTAATTCAAAGTGTATAATTCAATAGCTTTTAGGATATTCTCAGAGTTGTGTATCCATCGTTACAATTTTAGAACATTTTCATTACCCCCAAAAGAGAATCTGTAGTCCTTAGCTATTACCCCTAGCCTCAATGCCCCCCACCCCTAGGCAACCACTAATCTGTCTCCACAGACTTGCCTATTCTGAATATTTCATATAAATGGAATTATAATATGTGGTTGTTTGGCTTCTTTCACTTATATTAATATTTTCAAGATTTATCCATTTTGGAGTGCCTGGGTGGCTCAGTTGGTTAAGCAACTGCCTTCAGCTCAGGTCATGATCCTGGAGTCCGTGGATCAAGTCCCGCATCAGGCTCCCTGCTTGGCAGGGAGTCTGCTTCTCCCTCTGACCCTCCCCCCTCTCATGTACTCACTCTCTCTCATTCTCTCTCTCAAATAAATAAATAAAATCTTTAAAAAAAAAGATTTATCCATTTTGTAGCATATATCTGCCCTTCATTAGTTTTTATTGCCAAATAATATTCCATTATATGGATGTACCAAATTTTACTTGTTACTATGGATTAGAATTTCTTCATTTTTTGGCTATTATGAATAATGCTGCTATGAACATTAGTGTAGAAGCTTTTGTGTGGACATATACTTCATTGCCCTTAGGTATATATGTGGGAGTAAAACTGATAGGTCCATTCCTTTAAGTGTGCAAAATATCTGCTTCCTTGGCTATAAATTTAATGACAGTTGCCTGGGGTCTGGGATTTATTAACCTTTACACTACAATTTTTGCATTATATTCTTCTCTCACTAGTATTAATTAAAAATTGAAAACATTTCCTTTCATTCCCATTCAGATGTCTCTTCCATCCACTATTTAGATTCTGTCCACTTTTCAAGTACTTTCAAGTATCATAAGTTAATTGAAATCAATGAAATGAAAACTGAAACAACAAAATATGCATCACTCATCAAATTAGCATGTTTAAAAAAATGATTATAGCCAGTGTTGATAATGGAGACAGAGTAGGGGAAAAAAGTACTCTTACATTATGCCAGTGGAGGTACAACCTGTTGCTACCTCTAACAGGACAAGTTAGCAGTATGTATTTAAATACTTTAAATATTTGCGCCCTCTTTGACCTCAGTCATTTCTCTTTGAAGATCTTCTACTAAGGAAACATTCATGAATATGTACAAAGGTACAGCTAAAAGGTTGTTTATCATGGTACTGTTTATAATTATGAAAATTTGGAAAGAAATCCAAAGTCCAAAGATAGCGAATTGGCTTTAATAATTATAACATCTTCATTAAATGAAATAAAAGGCAGCATTAAAAATGTAGAAAAATATATGGTGACATTGAAAGTGTTAATGTTATAAAACAATGTGTGTGAAATAATGTATTTTATACCCAAAATTCTTAGAAAAAGGATTGTAAAGGTTTACATGAAGATGTTAATGGTGTTTACCTCTATAGAGAATATAAGTTTTTTTTTTAAAGATTTTATTTATTTATTTGAGAGAGAGAATGAGAGAGAGAGAGAGAGAGAGAGAGAGAGAGCGAGCATGAGAGGGGGAGGGGCAGAGGGAGAAGCAGTCTCCCCGCCAAGCAGGGAGCCCGATGCAGGACTCGATCCAGGGACTCCAGGATCATGACCTGAGCTGAAGGCAGTCGCTTAACCAACTGAGCCACCCAGGCGCCCTGTAGATAATATAATAGGGTGGTTTTTCCTTTCCGTTTTCTCTAATAAGTACGCATTAATTTTAACATAAGAAAAAAAAGTTATAAAAACAACCAAAAAACAAGCCACGGGTTTCCCACTTGAGTTTGAAGTAGTCTCAATGAATATCATAGTTAAAGTTCCTTAGTGTGACTAAACTAGCCCTCCTAAACAATATTTAAAACATGAAAGTCAAATTAGCAAATTAAACATAGCATTTGTACCACTCCTAGAAGGTCAACAAAGCCATTATCTAAAGAACCAAAACAGGACATGAATTCCTGAAACAAGATTCCAGAAACAAGAATCACAGTCTGGAAATATCCTGACCTTAGCTGCCCAAAGTCTAGATTGGAGGAATGGATGTCTACAATTTACTAAGACTATATGACAACCCAGTGACTGAGGGTAGCAGCCCTTGAGCAGCGACATCAAAACTACTCTTTTAAATTCTGTTGTTGCTACTGCAAGTTGAATGCAAGGTGTCACATTTAGTAAACAACCAGAGCTGTGTGAAGTGACCCATTAACTTGATCAGAGCCAAAAACAAAACAAAACAGAACACCACCACCAAAAAACTTAAGCATCAAAGGGGGAATAATGAACTCTGAAAAGTAGCAAAACGCAATGAGGTTTCAGAGCATTGTGGTCAGAACTCTGGAGTCAGATTACCAGGGTCCACATCCTGATTTTGCCAATTAGTATTTCTGTGATCTTTGGTAAGTGATTAACTTTTATTTATTTATTTATTTATTTTTTAAGATTTTATTTATTTGACAGAGACAGAAACAGTGAGAAAGGGAACACAAGCAGGGAGAGGGTCAGAGGGAGAAGCAGGCTCCTCACGGAGTAAGGAGCCTGATGTGGGACTCAATCCCAACACCCTGGGATCACGACCTGAGCCGAAGGCAGATGCTTAACGACTGAGCCACCCAGGTGCCCGTGATTAACTTTTATATGCCTCATATTCCTTATTTGTGAGATGGGGAAAGTAAGAATACCTACTTCATGAGGTTGTAATGAGGATTAAATGAATTAACGTAAAACATTTACAGTAGTGGGGCAGGAATGGCACAGTCGGTTGGGCATCTGACTCTTGGTTTCGGCTCAAGTCGTGGCCTTGGGGTCATGGGATTGAGCCCCATGTGGGGCTCCGTGCTCAGTGCAGAGTCTGCTTGAGATTCTCTCTCCCTCTGCTCATCCCCCACCCGCTCTCTCTTTTTCTGGAATAAATAAATCTTAAAAAAAAAAAAGAACACTTAGAGTAGTACTTGGCACATAGTAAGTGCCATGGAACTGTTAGCTAAAAGTATCCTGGAAGTGTTACTATTACTGTTATATATCTAATTGGAGTTTCAGAAGGAGAGGAGAGAGAGAAGAGTAGTGACACTATTGGAAGAGATAATAACTAAAATTTTCAGGAACTGAAGAAAGACAACAACCTTGAGGTTCAGGTTACCCAATAAATTCCAAGCAGTTTTCCCAAAAAGAAATCCATACCACTTACTCATTTCCGTTTCCATTCTCTGCATACAGAAAGGCAAACACATATTAAAACAACCAAAGAAAACAGAAAAATCGTCTTCAGTGAAATGAAGCTCATTTCTCAACAGCAACTAGAAAACAAAAGACAATGGAATATCTTCAATGTGCTGAAAATATTTTTTAAGATTTATTTATTTATTTGAGAATCTTCCTTCCAAAGAAGGGGAAAAAAGAATGAAGAAAGGTGATCAGAGCATAAGGGGCTTGTGAGACACCATCAAGTGGACCAAATACATATTAAGGAAATCCCTGAACAAGGAGAAAGAGAGAAAGGGATAGAGAAATTATCTGAAGATATAATGGCTGGGAATATGCAGGTTTAGAAGAGGGAGTTGAAGAACCAGAGAAGGAGTCACCAACTGATTTGAGAAGCTAAGCACATCCAACTCCTGAGGTGAGCCTGACAAAATCAGTTGATCTGGGTAGCTACACCTCTGTGGGGGTCACAGCTAATTGTCTAGTGGCCTCTGTTGGTTGACAGGGTTTGCAAATAGCAAGAACAGTTGAATGCAAACCATAGGACCATCAGGAGAAGCTGGAACCCTCTGCACTTGTCCATCACCACATCTAAGAAGAGGCTCACAGTGCAATGGCTACTGCTTCACTTCTACCTTACAAATCTTATGCAAACTCTTCTTTTGAGAAACTCTAATCTGAAGGCATATAGGAATATGAATTCTACAAATCATAGTTCCAACTTAATTGAGTGGATCCAGTACAAATGATCACATCCTTCAAATCTTCGCTCAACTGTCACTTTCCCAATTTTGCCTATTCTGACCATCCTATTTTAAATTGCAACTCATCTCACCTCCTTTGCAGGCCAACCGTTCCTACATGGCCTTTAAATGGTGGTGTTCCGGAGAGTATTATTCTTGGCACTCTACCCTCACTCACCACACTCTTCCTGGGAAATCTCATCTGTACTCATAGATCCAATTACCAACCATACACTGATGATTACAACGCTTTATCTCCAGATCAGAACTCTGTGCACTGGGTCCTTATTACCAAAGAATAACTAGACAGCTCAGCCTGCGTATTTGTAAACTCATGGTGTTCAAAACTTTCCCCTCTCCCCACACGAGGTCCTCTTCTTCATCTTCTTCTGTTTCCACACTTGACGAATAACACTTCCAACCACTTAAGCAAGAAACATGAAGTCACACTAGGCTCTTTCGTCTTCTTTACTCCAATCTCTTCCCATTGACCACTAAGTCCTGTGGATTCTTAAACTTAATATATCTCAAGTATGTTTCCTCTTTTCCATCTCCAATGCTGCAACCCTAGTCCAGGACTTACTTATATTTCTGCAAAAGTCTCATACAAGTCTTTGCTCTTCAAGTCAAAATACCCACTACTGTGGATATTTTAAGTAATAATTCTAACAGGGATATCTGATATGTCATTCCTTTGCTCTAATTCCTTTAATGGTTCCTCCAACACTTTCAGAAAAAAAAAAAAAGCTAATCCTTTGAACAGCATGCAAGATTATTAATGATCTCTTTTTTTAAGATTTTATTTATTTATTTGACAGAGAGAGAGAGACAGTGAAGGAGGGAACACAAGCAAGGGGAGTGGGAGAGGGAGAAGCAGGTTTCCTGTGGAGCAGGGAGCCCAATGCGGGGCTCAATCCCAGGACTCTGGGATCATGACCTGAGCCGAAGGCAGATGCTTAACGACTGAGCCACCCAGGCACCCCAATCTCTTCTTTTTTAAAAAACATTTTGTTTGCCAGAGAGAGAGAGAGTGAGAGCAAGCGCACAAGCAGGGGGAGCAGCAGGCAGAGGGAGAAGCAGGTTCCCCGCTGAGCTGGTAGCCTGATGCAGGACTGGATCCCAGAACCCTGGGATCATGACCTGAGCTGATGGCAGACCCTTAACCCACTGACCCAGCCAGGCGTCCCTAATGATCTCTTCTTTACCTATTCATGCATTCTCATCTGTAGCCATTTTCTCCCATGAGACTTAAGCTCCAAGAAAACTAATGACTTCGTTTCCCAAGTCCATTAAATGATCTCTAGAATGTTACCACCCAAGCTGACAGCCCCCCACACCTCTTTGCCCGGAATTTTTTACCCATCCTTTAGGTACCAAATTAATTGTTACCTCCTATGCAAAAAATTTCAATATTCCCTTTTACTCATTGATGGCCATGCCAGGCCTTCCCATTGCTCTACTGCTGATCCATCTCTCCCAAGTCTGTCTCATGTTTTACCCTCAAACCCTCTCCCTCCAGATTGAAAGCCAGTCATGTAGCTTGGATATTAAATTTAAGTATATTTATTTGAACATTTAAAAACGTAGATGGGTCTGTAAACTTGGTTAAGTTTATCAACAGACAGGGCCTTGTAGTGAAAAGAACATTGGACTAGTAGTCAGAGTACCATCCTTCTCGGCCTTTTGGCTAAGATCAAGTGCAGAGTACCATCCTAATTCTGTTCCTTCCTTACCTTTTCTGATCTCAGTTGTCTCCCTCATAATGGCTAGACTACAGCCCTAGTTCTGGGTGGCAATTTACAACTTATCTGCTTTTTTATTATCCAATCCAACCTCATTCCTTTCACAGGTGACTCTCGGAGCCGCTATAGAATTTACTCAAAATCCCATTACAATTAGTCAATGACTAAAAGCAAAGCAATCTTGGTATCCTAGACCAGAGCTGACCTCTAGGAACATTCCTAGTTCTAAAATTCTGTAACCCATCCAGTTAACAAAAACGCTGGAAACAAGTAAAGACAAGCCACAAGCGAAGAGCCGTAGAGTAAACAATAGCAGCCAAGAAGTCAGAAGCCTAGAGGTTCCAAGAATTAGCAGTGAACTTCCCGTCCTTGGGTCAACTTCCGGAATCAACAACAGGGAGATCCAATCGGAACCTTTCTCCCGGGAGCCAATGGGAGAGCACATTACAAAGAGCCAATCCAAGGGCCGCTGTCACTGTTATGGTGCTGTCAGGGCGCCGGCGTCGTGGTGCTTGGGCGGTCGCCACCTAAAGGACTTCGGCGGGGCAGTCTCGGGGGCAGCTCGTCTCCGGCCTCGCTCCCAGCCTGCTCCTCCCGGCTCGCGGGCCTCACCGGAAGGCGCGCGTGCGGGCCGGTGCCGCGGCCGCCTTGGGGCCTAGGCCCAGCCGCAGAGGGGCCGCGAGATGCAGCCGCCGGGCCCGCCCCCGGCGTATTCCCCTACGAACGGGGACTTCACCTTTGTCTCTTCGGCAGACGCGGAAGGTGAGGCTGAGCCCCGGGAGGGCCCGTGCCGCCGGGGGACGCGGGGTCCGACGCGGCGGGCTCTTTCTCCGCTGAGGCGGTTGCGGCCGGGTGGGGACCGGCGGGAAGCTGACTGGGGACCGGAGCCCTCTGCGCCTGCCCGGCCTTCCGAGAGGGCCTGAGTGGCCGGCGGAGGGCTGTGGGGGGCGTCCCAAATTACTCGTTTGGCTCCCGGCTCGCCCCGCACCTCAAGTGGGCCCACGAAACAGTAAGATTTTACTTCTGCAGGGACTTGTTGTTACTCAAAAAAGGGGTGGTTAGATTGGCCAGGGTAGGTGTCAGAGAATGAAAACAAGGTAAGGGAGCTGTGTTCCTCTTTTATTTATCGATAACTATGCTGGAATTAGATTGGGTACTGCGAACACACACTTTCCTCCGGGAGTCCGTGGGGTTTTTTGTTTTGTTTTGTTTTTATGGTCTCTGATTCTTGAGGACGTCCCAGTTTTCCTCCTGTCTTACAGTGTTTGACCTCAATATTCAGAGAAGTGGGCCCAAGTATGTTTGAAACTTCTTGTAATACAGATGGATTGTTCCCAAAGGCTTGTACTTATTTCCTCGTCCTGTTGTGAGGGAGCAGTTTTGCCGGAGAGAGTTTTCTTTTTCTCTGTCACAGGAAAGTTTGTTTTCCTCCTTGTCTCTGTTCCTCACCAGACACTTTGTAACCCGAATCTTTCTCTGCTAGTCAGTTTCAAATTTTACTTTCATTAGACTATGTACACCGGATTTACTCCCCGAAAATAAAAAAAATAAATTATGCCGGGGGCTCCTGGGTGGCTCAGTCGTTAAATGTCTGCCTTCGGCTCAGGTCATGGTCCCGGGGTCCTGGGATCGAGCCCCGCATGGGCTCCCTGCTCAGGGGGAAGCCGGCTTCTCCCTTTCCCACTCCCCCTGCTTGTGTTCCTGCTCTCACTAGCTCTCTCTCTCTGTCAAATAAATAAATAAAATCTTCTTAAAAAATAAATTATGCCTAAAGCTGTAGAAATTTCAGTCTAGAGAAGAACAACCTAGCGTTTGCCCAGAAATCTGGTTTTAGAGTGCATCAGTTAGTATAGCTTGTTTTCCTTTGTTTTGTTTTCCTTGTTTTGATTTCTGAGTGGCATTGTTTAAAAAAACCAATATTGCACTGTATGTTAACTACCTAAAATTTAAATTTAAAATAAGATAAGGGGCGCCTGGGTGGCTCAGTCGTTAAGCGTCTGCCTTCGGCTCAGGTCATGATCCCAGGGTCCTGGGATCGAGTCCCACATCGGGCTCCCTCCTCGGGGGGGAAGCCTGCTTCTCCCTCTCCCCCTCCCCCTGCTTGTGTTCCTGCTCTCGCTATCTCTGTCTCTGTCAAATAAATAAATAAAATCTTTAAAAAATAAAATAAAATAAAATAAAATAAGATAAAAAAATAGTACAGTTTTGGTTATAATTTAAAACGGAAAATAAAATTTTTATTTATCATAGAGAACATAGCGGATACTTTTATTTTACTTCTTTTTTCTAAACTTTTTAAGAAGATTTCATTTATTTGAGAGAGAGCGAGCATGCACAAGCAGGGGGAGAGGGAGAAGCAGACTTCCCACTGAGCAGGGAGCCCAGTGAGGGGCTGGATCCCAGGACCCTGGGATCATGACCTGGGCCAAAGGCAGGCACTTAGCCCACTGAACCATTCAGGCTCCCCTGATATGTTTATTTTAAACTTAATATGAATATTTGGTGAACTATAGCAACCCAAAGTATTTCAATTTGTTTAATCTAAACTTGGTAGCATAGTGTTTTGGGAGGAATATAAACTTTAATTTACCAGACTTTTAAAAAAATTGTCTTATCATTGTTCAAACGCAGGTATCTATGTGTATATGTTTCTTATCCACCACGTCAGTCCCCTCCCAAATAACCTTTCTTAAGTACACCTAAGAAACCTAACAGAATGGTACAACAAGCTAACCCATTGATTCCGTATACTAAACCAAGAAACCTGGAATAAGTAAACCTAACCCAACAGACATAAGGTTTATTCAAACTTCTCCATTTAGCTTCTAAATGCACAAGCAAGGGAAGCTTCTAATACAGACTCCCTGTATATCCGAAGAGGTATAGACAAAGATAGATTATATGTATAACAATACCCTCAAGTGTATGACATTGTACTTTTTAAATTTACAGAGTATTTTAAGTAAACGGCTTGTTTGGTCTTTATAAGAATTCTGCTGAGCGGGGCCCTGGGAGGCTCAGTCATGGGATCGAGCCCCGCATCGGGCTCCCTGCTCAGCGGGAAGCCTGCTTCTCCGTCTCCCACTCCCCCTGCCTGTGTTCCTGCTCCCGCTGTCTCTCTCTCTGTCAAATAAATAAAATCTTTTTAAAATAATAATAAAAAAAAAGAATTCTGCTGAGCATCATTTTTCTTGTATTTTATAATGAAAATGAGGCTTCGAGAAGTTCATTAACCTCCACGTGAAGGATCTGAATTAAGAGCTAATCAGAATTATTGCCATGAAATTGTGATGATTCTTATATTTTTGCAGATTGAATAGTGTATCTGAAGTACAGTGTTAAGAGTCCTGGGTTTGCATCCTGGCTTTGCCAGTTACCATCTATGTGATATTGCCCAAATTACTTAGCCTCTCATCTTCAGTTTTCTCATATACGAAATGGGAATGAATACACAAGTGCTTAAATATCTTGCAAATGCAGAGTACTTAGTACTTCTTCCGGCAGAGTTAAGAGCTTGGTACAGGTTAGCATGCTGCTGCTCTCAGTTTTCACTGTTAACTGGCTCCACGCTTAGGTTTTATGGTTCTCTACCATGAGAATTTGACTGTGCAACTCTGAGTCTTTTCTCTGATTCCTAAGCATGTCATGTAAATTCTTTCCTCTCCCTTTTGCGGTTTTACCCTAACCATGAGTGTTTTCAGTGTATATTTTCCTTCTAGATTCTGTCCAGGTCTCACTTAATGATACCTATCTGTACTGTTTGTACATACACATCCTTTGTTCTAAAATGTGCCTTGGTGTCTTGTCTCCACACCTATGTATATCCTGGTCCTCATGCTTAGAATGCCTTTCTCCTCCTCACCTGGAGTTGAGACTTAAGACTGAACTGGAATGCTCCTTCCTTGGTGAAACCTTGCTTAACTGTCCCTTAGGAACAGAATTTCCTGATCTTTTCTATACCCCAGCACTTACACAGAACCCAGTATATAAACATCACAAAATAATTGTTGAAGGAATAAATGATTTCTGCTTTTATTTCTTATGACATTGATATTTGGGACTATAAAACAGCACATGGGTATAACTAAAAAATTAACTGGTTGTAGAGCCAGCAGACTTCAGTTAAAGTCCTGAGTCTTATAGTAGCTATGTGATATCAGGCAGGTTACACAGCTTCTATAATCTTCTGTTTTGTCACCTATAAAATGGAAAGCAGGGGCGCCTGACTGCCTTAGTTCATAGAGCATGCAACTCTTGATCTTGGGGTTGTGAGTTTGAGTTCCATGTTGGGTATAGAGATTACTTATTTAAAAAAGAATGTTAAAAGTGGGGTGCCTGGGTGGCTCAGCTGGTTGTGTCTGACTTTTGATTTTGGTCCGGATCGTGATCTCAGGGTCTTGGGATTGTTGGGCTGTGTGCTTGCGCATGCTGTCATGCTTGCTGTCTCTCTAAAATAAATAAATAAATCTTAAAAAATTTTTAAAATGAAAAAAAAATTTTTTAGAGATTTTCTTTATTTGACAGAGCACAAGCAAGGGAAGCAGCAGAGGGAGAGGGAAAAGCAGGGGGCTCAGCAGGGAGCCCGATGTGGGGCTTAATCCCAGTACCCTAAGATCATGACCTGAGGCGAAGGCAGACGCTCAATGAGCTGAGCCACCCAGGTGCCCCAAAAATGAAAAAAAATTTTTTTAAATGAAAAGTGCACATAATATTATGAGGTATTTAAGATAATGTGTATAGGGGCACCTGGGTGGCTGGCTCAATCTGTTAAGCATCTGCCTTTGGCTCAGGTCATGTGGAAGGAACCCCACATTGGGCTCCCCTGCTCAGCGGGAAGCCTGCTTCTCCCTCTCTCACTCCCCCTGTTTGTGTTTCCTCTCTGGCTGTCTCTCTGTCAAATGAATAAATAAAATCTTAAAAAAAAAAAGATAATTTATATAAAATCAAGTTCCATAAGTACAAGTTAAAAGAACATGAGCTATGTGTGACTAAGCCAATAAATGAATAAATAAATGAATAGTAAAATCCAGGCTGAATATTCAAGTCGATAGTGTAAAACTATATCCGAAAGCAGAAATGAAATGCATGTATGTAAATGCAAGAATGTAATGACATATATATGTAAAGTGTAGTATAGAAGTCTTCAAGGATCCTTTGACTTTATTTTGTATCAGATAAGTAAGTAATTCTTTGCCTGGTTTATGTCCTGGGCACTTAGTAATAGAGAATCTGCCTTAATCATAATTTGCATTTTAACAAGATCCCGCTGTGATTCATATGCATATTAAAGCTTGAGAAGCACTGATTTAGAATGTTATATAAATGATTAGAAGAGGAGGAAATTTTTTCTAGCTGTAAGATCAGGGACGGTTTAGTGGAGCTATTTTGCCAAACTTTGAAGGATAGATAATGTTTTATATATAGGATGGACTAAGTACCTCCATGTACAAGGGTCTGCATATGAAGAAGCCGCTGACCCCAAGAAATGGTCTAATAAGAGAGATACATTTCATTGTACATAATAAATGGTATAAAAAGTATGGTTCAAAGGAGGAAGTGATTAACTGCAGGAAGGATGAAGGAGGTCTTTAGGAACAGACGAGATATATTTTGAAGGATAAGTAGGAGTTTTCCAGTTGAAAAGGGGGAAGAACATTCACTTAAGAACTGTGCAAGTACAATACTGGTGGAGGCTGTCCCTTGGTTGTACAATCACCACCACTGTCTAACCCTAGAACATTTCATCACTCCAAAAAAAGCAACCCTATACCTATTTTTAGTAATTCTTCATTGCCTCCCAGCCACTGGCAAGCACTAATTTTCTTTCTGTCTCTATAGGTTTGCCTGTTCTGGACATTTCATATACGTGGGGTAATATGTGACTTTTTGTGTCCGGTGTCTTTTTCTCAGCATAATGTTTTCAAGTTTCATCCGTGATGCAGCTTGAATTATTAACTATTCCTTTTTCTGTTTGGATATACATTACTATCAATTAGATTTTAAACTCCTTAAAGTATCTCACTTCTTTATATCACTCTCAGGGCATCAAAGAAATAACTAAATATTAACTGATAGATTAATTGATCAATATTGAAAAAAGGAAGGTACTAAAGTAAAAATGACTTAATGTTTGTGATATAGTTCCTCTTTCCTAGGGCCAGAAACTTGTCTATAGTCTCTCTCTCACTTTCTAATATTTAGTTGGTCATCAAATTATTTCATACCACCTCCAGAATATATATATATATATATATATATATATAAAATGAATCTATTCTTCCTTCTCTACTGACATTGCCTTGAGTCTATACCATTTCTCATCTATACTGTAGCCACCTGACCATACTCCCTGTTCAGATCTCTCCCCTCTTAAATCAGTCTTCCATCGTGCAGCTAAGATTGTTTCCAAAATACAAATCTAATTTTGTATATTTGCTTTATTAAAAGCCTTTAATGTCACTTATTGATTTAAGCTATATGGAGCTATTTGCCCTTCCATTCATTCATTAATTCAACCAGTACACATTTGTTGGTTTTGCCTGCTATGGGCCAGGCACTGTTATAAGTATTGGGGAGATATGTTCAAAACAAAACTACAACAAAAACACTTAGTTCTTTCCATCATAGAACTTACAGACATTAACCAAATAATCACACAAATATCTTACTATAAATAGTGATAAATGCTCTGAAGGAAAAGTCCAGGGGACTATGAAAGGAATCTAATCTAGTCTGGGAGATCAAGGAGAATTTCCTTAAGCAAGTACATATGAGAACTGAAGAATGGATGGCATTTAATTATCTGAAGTTGGAGAAAACAGCCTGGTATTCATAACAGGTAAAAGGGATCCTAGTTTCATTTGAAGAACTTGAGAGGCCTAGTGTGGCTAGAGCACAGATGGGAGGATGGTGCAGAAAATTGTTCTGGAGAAGTAGGTGGGGTGCATAGAGATTGTTGGACCTGAGCTGAAAAAGCCGTGGAAGGCCACTGAAGGATTTTAAACAGGAGAGTGAAGGAATTGCATTTTAGAAAGATTCTTCTAGCTAAAATTCAGAGAATGGATTGGAAGGAGACAAGAATGATTAGGGAGAAAGCAGTCTTATAGTCATGCAGGCACGAGATACAGTTTGCTCTAGCTTGTGCTGGGGGTAGAAATGGAGAAAAGTGGACAGGTTAAAAAATACTTAGAGGTGTAAGTGACAGAATTTAGTGGTGGATTGGATGGAGCAGGGAGCATGTGAATGAAGGAAATTGTCAAGGATAATCAAGCTTCCAGTTTATAATGCTGAATGAATAATGGTACCATTCACTGAAAGAAGAAACTGGAGGAAGACCTTAGTTATCAAGAATTCAGTTTTGGAATATTGAAATTTTAGGGTTTTTTTTTTTTTTTTTAAGATTTTATTTATTTATTTGACAGAGCAGGAGAGCACAAGCAGTGGGAGTGGCAGAGGGAAAGGGAGAAGCAGGCCCCCCTGCTGAGCAGGGAGCCTGATGTAGGGCTCGATCCCAGGACCCTGGGATCATGACCCAAGCCGAAGGCAGTCGCTTAACTGACTGAGCCACCCAGGTGCCCGAATTTTAGGTGCCTTTGACATAGTTAAAAGGAAATGTTAAGCTGACAATTGATTATATAAGTCTATAGAAGTGGACTGGGCTCAACATACTGCTTTTTGAGCTCAGCCTTCTTCAGTCTTCTTCCCTGTTCTGGTGTGAAGTTTGGGTCCCCTCCGAAATTGATTATGTTGAAATCCTAATGCCCAGTGTGATGGTGTTAGGAGGTGGGGAGCTTTGGGGAGGTACTTAGGTTATAAGGGTGGAGCCCTCATAAACGGGAATAATGTTCTTGTAAAAAAGACTCTTCAGAGTTTCCTATCCGCTACTCCTGTGTTAGGGTACAAGGAAAAATCTGTAAGCCAGAAGAGGGCTCTTCCTGACCCTGCTGGCACCCTGATCTTAGACTTCTAGCCTCTAGAACTGTGAGAAATGAATTTCTATTGTTATAAGGCACCCTGTCCATGGTCTTTTGTTATAGCAGCCTGAACAGACTAAGACACTTCTATATAGAAATGATAGTATCGGGCGCCTGGGTGGCTCAGTTGGTTGGGCGACTGCCTTCGGCTCAGGTCATGATCCTGGAGTCCCGGGATCGAGTCCCGCATCGGGCTCCCTGTTCAGCAGGGAGTCTGCTTCTCCCTCTGATCCTCCCCCCTCTCATGCTCTCTCTATCTCATTCTCTCTCTCAAATAAATAAATAAAATCTTTAAAAAAAAGAAAGAAATGATAGTATCTACAACTCATAGTACATTATTGTAATCAGTAAGTTGTAGACATAATAATCCAATAATTATTATCAGTGCTCTTTTGAATAAGTGATAATTTTCTGTTAAGGTGGCCAAACATTTAGCCTACTCTTGGTCTGAATTTCTCCCTCCCCAGAAAGGACATTATCTCTAATACAGGTTAGTAGTGTAGACAAAGGAATTGTTAGGTTGTTGTTTTTTTATAAAAATTTCCTACTTGATTTTTAAAAAAATTATATCCATGTAGGGGCACCTGTGTGGCTCAGTCAATTAAGTATCCAACTCTTGATCTCAGCTCAGGTCTTGATCTCAGGGTTGTGAGTTCAAGCCCTGTGCTGGACTCTGCACTGGGCATAGAGCCTACTTTAAAAAAATATGTATGTCCATGTAGATATTATCACAAATACCTTCTATACAATAGGCTAATGAAGTATGATATGTGGTGTATAATGGGTGCAAGAGTAGCTTTTCTTCCCTGTTTGAAAGTTGAAAATGACTTTTTAGGCAGCCTCTTGGGGAGAGGAAAGGTAGTTAAGCAAGGTTTACCATTTTAAAAAATTAAACTATTTTCATAAATTTTAAATCCATAAGGCATTATGTAAATCTATAAAAGTGATAAAATTGCACAGAATTGTATACACATACACACACAAATAAGTGCATGTAAAACTGGTAAAATCTCAATAAGGTCTGCAAACTCTATCAATGTTAGTGTCCTGGTTTTGGTGGTTATGTAACATGGTACCATTGGAGGAAGCTGGGTGAAGGGTACATGTAACCTTTCTGTACTATTTTTGCAACTTCCTGTGAATCTATAATTATTTCAAAATAAAAAGTTCAGTTAAAAGATTCATAAGACAAACAAGAAATTTCTGTTAAATAACATTTATGCCAAGATGAGATTTAATTTTTCCAAAGATAGGCTCAAGACATTTAATTGACTTTTTTTAAGTTTATTTTTTTTCGAGTCTTTTCTACATCCAGCGTGGGGCTAGAACTCATGATCCTGAGATCAGGAGTCACATGTTCTCCAACTGAGCCAGCTGGGCACCCTGATTTAATTGATTTTAATTGATATATACAATATAAAAATTTACTGACAATATTGAATAGTAAAGGTACTAAAACAATAAATCAAAATAGAACGAATAAAAATATAACCTAAGACACAATTTTATATGAGGCTTTAAAATTTTTTCTTATGGGGTGAATAATAAAAATTATTATTCATGGGTGGCTCAGTCGGTTAAGTGTCTGCCTTCGGCTTGGGTCATGATCCCAGGGTTTTGGGTCTGCTTCTCCTTCTCCCTCTGCCTCTCCCTCTCCCCCTCCCCCTGCTCATGTTCTCACTCTCTCTCTCTCAAATAAATAAAATCTTTAAAAAAATTTTTTTCTTACGGTATAACATCAAACTCCAATGTAAGCCTAGCAATTATAAGATCATTATTTACTTCCATTGGCTTCTTGATCTCTTTACATTGTCCTATGCAAACATTAAAATGTTTTTATCTCTAAAATGGAACAATAGAATTTATCCTTTCAGTGTGAGACATGTGCTTGTTTTGTTTTGCTGCACAAATACTCAATTCTGTTTTAGATTAAGTACACATGGATTTCATTTTCACATGAAATGAGAATTTTTATCCTTGCCCTTGTTGCTCATTAAATAAGAAAAAGCTTCTTCACATATATAAGAAGTTAGCAAGTATCAACAAAATGTTGTTTATTGCAGGACACTTCTTTCTCAGAAAACTAGAACTAGGAGCAGATCAGTAAATCTTATCCTGAGTATAGTGTCCTATAGCACTGACCGAGTTCTTCCTCATCTTTCCAAGTGAGGTTCTCAGGCTGAGAGGATTCACAGAAAAGATCCCTCATCTAGTAATACATTTGAGTTTAAGGGAAGAGAAAATTACTATTAAATCTTATCCTGCAGTTTTTCCAGGTGGCCTTCAGTAAAACTTGAAACTTACTGATATTCTTCCTTACTCTGAGGCAAACAAGTGGAAACATTTTTAAGATTTCCTTTTGCAGTAGATCTTTTCAAAGATTATTTTCTTTTAAATCCACTTATAGGGACGCCTGGGTAGTTCAGTTGGTTAAGTGTCGCCTTCAGCTCAGGTCCTGATCCAGCATCCTGGAATCAAGCTCTGCATCGGGTCCCTGCTCAGCAGCAAGTCCTGCTTCTCCCTCTCCCTCTGCCTGCCACTCCCCCTGCTTGTGCTCTCTCCCTGTAAAATAAATAAAATAAAAATCTAAAAAAAAAATCCACTTATATTGTGGCACCTGGGTGGCTCAGTTGGTTAGGTGTCTGCCTTCAGCTCAGGTCATGATCTCAGGGTCTTGGGATCAAGCCTCACATTGGGCTCTCTGCTCAACAGCAAGTCGGCTTCTCCCTCTGCCTCTGTGATACCTCTCGCTTTCGTTCTCTCAAATAAATAAAATCTTTTTAAAAAACCAAATATATATTAAAAAAATAAGTCCACTTATATTTATTATCTTTACATTGTTTTTACTTAGCAAATGACAAGAATATAAATAGGGGCGCCTAGGTGGCTAAGTCGTTAAGCATCTGCCACCGAGGCGCCCCTGAAACATATAATTCTTTATCACAGCATTCTTGGCACTATAATTTATATATCCTTTTTTGTTTAGATTAAGGACTGTTAAGTGCAGTCCTTTCTAGAGACCAGGAAACAGTTAAGGTCCTTTCCTGCCTCATAATTCTAAAGCCTTTACTGTTATTGCCATGCTAATGACTTCCTGATCTAAATCTTCCTCTTGTCAGATCAAGAAAAGCACTCTTTGTACCTATTGGAAATGGAATTTGTTACATTTCACCTCCTTTATTTATTTTTCAACTTAGATTAAAACAAGCAGAAAGTCATTTCAGAGAATAGTCCCAAGATTCTATGATAGCTATTTTTAAACTAAATAGGGAAGGACAGCGAATTCAAAAGTACTTGCATTTTATTTCTAGGTGAGTCAACTCCCTTATAAAAACTTTTTAGGACCATATACTGTTAAACCTGGAAAGAATTTTGAATAGGAAACTGAAGACAGAAGACATTAATGATTTGCAGTATTAGTAGCTAAACTAGGACTTATCCTCAGAATGCAAACTTTTTTTTTAAAGACTTTATTTATTTGACAGACACAGCAAGAGAAGGAACATAAACGGGGAGAGGGAGAAGCAGGCTTCCCGCAGAGCAGGGAGTCTGATGTGGGGCTCCGTCCCAGGACCCCGGGATCACGACCCGAGCTGAGGGCAGATGCTTAACCAACTGAGCCACCCAAGCGTCCCAGAATACAAACTTTATTACAATTAATTGCAAGAGTTGTCACAACCAGAATACGATGTGACTCATAATTGAGCCACTCATTAATTGAAGTTTAAGCCAAAATTTTAATAGCAATTCTCAAAAACTAACCTAGAATTTAGAGTAATGTGCAAATTAAGTTCTTCTTTATATTGTGTATGATCTCCAGGGAAGGAGAGTCTGTGTTAAAGAGTGTTCTGGTTTGTCCTTGCCAAGATTATTTTCTAAATTACCACTCCAGTCATGTGGCTTCTAGTTAACAGCAGTGATGGTTGTTTAATAGTGCATATTGTCTGGTCCTACAGATTTTTTTTTTCTTAATTCCTGTATGACCTCAGTTCTTTACTATTCCCATTTTTTTTCAACCAGAAAATGTGGCATTTGTACTATTTTTTTATTATTATGTTATGTTAATCACCCCTATTACATCATCAGTTTTTGATGTAGTGTTCCATGATTCATTGTTTGCGTGTAACACCCAGTGCTCCATGCAGAACGTGCCCTCTTTAATACCTATCTGTAACCTTTGAGGCACTGTTGAGACTGTGAATGGAATTTATTTTGTAATGTGGATAACTGAATCTCTTTACTTCTTTTTAGAGCTGCCCTAAAAACAAAACAAAACAAAAACCGCAGAACACCTTTATTTTTGTCCAAACTAAAGGTGAATGATGTAATTATATAAAGAGCTGAAATAGCAGGGAACTCTTACTAGTCAAATTTATCCAGAACCAAGCATTAGTATACAAAGCACTTAGCATAGATATTTGGTGATTTAAATGAAAGAATGTGTAAATAAATACATGAAAATGTAGGGGAAAATCATCTGCAGTTTTTCTTTAGCAAATTCTATCTAATGGCTTATATATATACACGTATAATGCCTTTAGAAAGAATTTGTACAGTCACTTTGTTCTGAAGCACATAGTGTACGTAATAATGAAGGGAATCCAAAGTGATATCATGTAATATATTTTATATCTATCTTCCATATAAAGTTGCTTTTGTAAGTCTAGATTGTTTTACCAGTTTAGCTAATTATCTGAAATCTTTTCAATGTCTTCATTTCCCTCATCTTTCATTTTCTTGTTGTAAAATAAAAGATGTCTTTTAGATGTTTATCAGCTATAAAATATGAGGATTATGTGCAATAGCAGATATTCATAGTTAGAGATCTTCAAATGATAATTATTTTACTTGAATATTATGCTCATGTTGGTTAAGATCCACACATTTTTATCTTGATTTATAGTTTTGTCCTCTCTTCTCCTAAGATCTCAGTGGTTCAATAGCATCCCCAGATGTCAAATTAAACCTTGGTGGAGATTTTATTAAAGAATCTACAGCTACTACATTTCTGAGACAAAGAGGATATGGCTGGCTTTTGGAAGTTGAAGATGATGATCCTGAAGATAACAAGCCACTCTTGTATGTAAAAATAGTAATATATATTTTTAGTTTTTTAGAACTAGTCTATGAGATGATTATATTCTTTCATGTTATTTAAAGACAAGTATGGCAGATCTTAACCTTTTTGGTTAAACTTCTAGGTATTTTTCAATTTTATTAGTAATTAGAAAAATTAAAATAATGAGAGAATATTTTTAGCCTTCTGAATGGCAAAAATTGAAAGAATCATAATTCTGTTTACCTCTCTCACTTGCGCTTGCTCAAACACACACACATACACACGCACACGCACACACGTTCCAGACTGTTAGGGCTTACTTGGGCCTATAACTATCTCAAGTAAACATTCAATCTAAGTGAAAAAGCAGAGTGCTTGTTGTAGAAATTAAGTTTAAGGCAAATTAAAACTTCAAAAAAGATTAGCACTCCAAAATCTCTCCCATATAGAAATTCTAGAGCTACTGCTGGCGGGACTATAGGGAGTCTTTCATTTTCTTCATAGTACTTGAAATTTTTTGAGTGATTATCATTTGGGAAAAAAAAGTAAAGAATTTAACAACTTGGGAAAGAACCTATAGCTCTGTAAAATCAAGACATTATCAGGTTAATCTCTGTGGTAATTATTGGTAGATTAAGGGCTAAAATGTTCCTTAATATACCATATTTCATCAAATTTAAAACTGAATTATAAGATGCAGTTATTTTATGTTTACCAATAAGGAGGAAACAGTATGTAAGGCAGCATAAAGCTAAGACATCAAAGGGCTGTCTCCTTCGTGTAAGGATAAATGAGAAATAACCCACCATACAAAAAGAGACGGCAAGGATGTTTGCTTATCTCAATTTGCCAGTGGGTGGGGTGTTGGAAGAAAAATTGGAGAATGGAAACCCCATACCAGTTTTCCTATAGGATTGCAGTCTGAATTATCGGTATGCTCAAGAAGGGCTCAAGCAGAGGACTTTATTTAAAGTTGTCCCAAAGTAGTAGTGCCTCCAGGAGACTGGAAAATGGAAAGGCAGATATTGGAAGCAGTTGGCTTCACTTCAGGCTGACAAGATAAGACACCAACAGTTGTGACAAGCATCCTGATTTTAGAGAGGTTAAAATGTTGAAAATACCATGGAATCAGTGAAATACTGTACTTCAAATGCAATGCTTTGTTGACCAGTGGAGATGGCACGGTCATATTTAAACTTTTCTTAAATTTTATTGCAGCTGTTTCAGTATTCAGAAATGTACGCTTTTTAAGAATTTTTATTTTATATTATAGGGAGGAATTGGATATCGATCTAAAGGATATTTACTACAAAATCCGGTGTGTTTTGATGCCAATGCCATCACTTGGTTTTAATAGACAAGTGGTGAGGGACAATCCTGACTTTTGGGGTCCTCTGGCTATTGTTCTTTTCTTTTCCATGATATCATTATATGGACAGTTTAGGGTAAGTATATGTTACTTTATACAAATTTGAAATATTTTAAGAGTTTTAAAATTAAAAATAGCCAAACATTAACTGTAATGCTACATATGTTTAAGAAATGCTTTACTTTTACCTATTATTTCTAACTTGTTCATCTCTAGAACTTTTTTTTTTTTGAAGATTTTATTTATTTATTTGACAGAGACAGACACACAGAGAGAGGGAACACAAGCAGGGGGAGTGGGAGAGGGAGAAGCAGGCTTCCCGTGGAGCAGGGAGCCCGATGAGGGGCTCGATCCCAGGATCCTGGGATCATGACCTGAGCCAAAGGCAGTCACTTAATGACTGAGCCACCCAGGTGCCCCTGGAACTCTTTTTAATTAAATAAGTGGGGAGTACTTTAATGCTTTCCAAACTTTTACATCATCATTCACATAGAAAGTATTTATAACGGTATTGCAACTGGAGTAAACAGAGTAAACAGGGACTACTCTAAGCTGAGTGGAAGTGACCAGTGACTAGAAGTGACCAAAAGGGCTGCCCTTGCCCTTTATGATTTCCCTAAAGGGATGAAGAGTTTGAAACACAATACTCATAACATGTTCTTACCTTTTAATTCATTTTTAAAATAAATATTTTAGGGGCTCCTCGCTGGCTCGGTCAGTGGAGCACGTGACTCTTGGTCACGGCATTGTGAGTTTGAGCCCCACGTTGGGCCTAGAGCTTACTTTTAAAAATAATAGTAAATAAATATTTTAATAAATAATGACAAGGATTCCATCAGAATTTGTTTTTATGTAATACTTTGTTCTTCTCTCAGGGGCTTTATTATCAAAACACAACATACACACATTACTCCTTAATCCCTAGTTTAGGGAAGTAAAAAATAACTATCACTGAATGATTTGGAAATGAATTCATTTCTTGTTGCTTCTGTAACAAATTTCCACAAGTTTTGTGACTTAAAACAGTGAAAATTTATTCTTTTACAGTTATGAAAGTCAGAAACTCAAAATGAGCTTGAAGGAGCTAAGATCAAAATGTCAGCAGGGCTGGTTCCTCTGTAGGCTCCAGCACAGATTTTATTGATCACCTCTACCCACTTCTAGAGGCTGTCAGCATTCCTTGGTTTCTGGCGGCATTACTACAACCTCTGTTAACCATGGTCACATTACCTTCTCTACTGTAGTCAAAACTCCCTCTGCTTCCTTTTTTTAAGGACAGTTGTGATTACATTTAGTGCTCATTTGGATAATCCAGAATAAACTCCCAATAGCAAGATCCTTAAGGTAATATAACAGTAGTCTTATTAATATTTACCTGAGATCAGTAGTTTATATCAGGTATTCTCTTGTAAATATGAGATGACTTGAAGTAAAATGGGGATTCTGGTCTACTACTCACCACTAATCCTTCATCTAGAGCATCTCTAATTTTATCTATTTTGCATAATCTTTGATTTGAACAAAGGGTTGTAAGGCTAAAAACAGATTACTACCTCCATAGAACGTCGCTCAGTTTGGTTTTACTTGATGTTTTCTATGACTAGATTGGGGTCATGAATTTTTGGCAATGATACTATTTTGTGTCCACCTCAGTATACCATCAAGGAGTATGTGATATTGATATATCTTTTACTGGTGCTGAGGTGGTATCTTCCCAATTCCTCCACTATGAAGTTGCTATTTTTCCCTTTTTAATTAATAAATAAATATGGAGATACTTTATGCAGACATTGTGTTTGTCATCAAACTTTAGCTCACTATTGGTGGATCTCGAGTTCAATAGTTATTACTATAATGTTTACTGAATGGCGGTTTTCTGTTTTCCTTATTCCTTCCACATGTATTGATTGGTATTCTCTATGGAACAGCTATCCATTCTTTGCCATTGCTTAATTATTTTTTTATTTATTTATGTCAGTATGGAATCATGAATATTTATTTTACTTTCTGGATTATAACCCAGTGCTGTCATCATTTATTTTCTTGCTGAGATTATTCCAGCTTTAGCCACTGGGAACTCCGTCAGGTTAGCTTCTGTGTCCTTTTGACATCTTCCCATTAGTTTTTTGAGCATTTCCTTTCCTTCTAACTCCAGTGTTCTGGGCTCATCTTTTATCTTCCCTGCCCCAACCCTGGAATCAATTATTTATCAAAAGAATCCTAGTTCCTTTTATCAGCGAATGATGTTTAGAAACTAGGATCTGGGCAATAAGTATGCTTATTTTGCTATTGGGGCTTTATCATTTCTAGACCCTCCAAGCAGACAAAACTTGGAAACAGAGGCATATATCATTATCACACTAAGTCTTAGGAGTTAAAATTGTCTGAAACATATCCCATATTCTATCACTTAGATACATATGTAATTAATGTAAATTTTAAAGACCTCGGAAGAAGACCTATACCTTCTTTCAGGGATGAATTTTCCTTTCATGATGTTGTAAACCAGGGGTTTGGAAGTAAATACTTTGTTCTTTTTTTACAGTAATATTTGATCATAGATCTTGAAATACTGAGATTTCCTTAGGCAATTGATCATTGCTAAATTTTCATTTTGGATGTAAAATTGTATTAATACATTGCATTCTTACTAGGTTTTGGAAAGATACTGGGAACTCAAACTATAACCTGCAATTGGATATACCAAACTATCTTATATTAGCAGAGAATTGACTTCAGGGAAATTATCAGCTTATTTGGTACAAAGATATTAACTGCATGAATTTTTTTTTTCCCTTAAGGTGGTCTCATGGATTATAACCATTTGGATATTTGGTTCCCTAACAATTTTCTTACTGGCCAGAGTTCTTGGTGGAGAAGTAAGTAGTTGATTGTGAAAATAGCCTTTGTTTCTTATCATAAACTTTATTTTTGGTATTGTAGATATTATCAATAGCTATATTCATCATAACTGTTTCTTGTCCCAGAATTGGTTTTAAGTTATACTACTTCCCGTAAGTGATAACATACTAGTATTGTGCATACTCAATAAACATTACAAGGAAGGAAGAAGAAAGAAAAGATCCCATACCACTCATAAGTAATTTAAAGCTTTTTAGGGAAGCATATAATTTATTTTCTAGTATAGCAGTTCTCAAACTTTTGATCTTAGGTCCCCAAGGAGATTTCTTTGTGTGGGTTTTATTTATCAATACTTAATCATATTTGAAATTAAAATAAAAATTTTAAATATATATTTATTCATTTAAAGATAAAACCAAATATATTTTAACATAAGTAATACTTTTTTTTTTTTAAGATTTATTTATTTATTTGAGAGAGAGAGTGTGATGGGGAGGGGCAGAGGGAGAGGGAAATCTAGAATCTTAAGCAGGCTCTGCACTCAGTGCAGAGATCAAGCCAATACGAGCTTGATCTGACAACCTGAGCCAAAACCAAGAGTCGGACACTTAACTGACTGTGCTACCAGGTGCCCTGTAAATAATACATTTTAAAGAAAACAACTTTTTCAAAACAAAGTGGTGAGAGTGGCATTGTTTTACATTTTTGCAAGTAGCTTTAATGTCTGGCTTAGTGGAAGCTGGTTTCTAATACCTGCTTTCTGCATTCAGTCTGTTATGATACATTGTTTTGGTTAAAGTATATGAAAAAAAGGAGGCATTAAGCCTATGTAATTGGAAAAGGAACAGTTTTTTTTTTTTAAGATTTTATTTATTTATTTGAGAGAGAGAGAGCGCACGCACACAAGCAGGGGGAGGAGTAGAGGAAGAAGCAGACTCCCCGCTGAGCCCATCTGGTCTCAGTTCCAGCACCCTGTGATCATGACCTGAGCCAAAAGTAAACGCTTAATTGACTGAGCCACCCAGGTGCCCAGGAGGAAGAGTATTTTAATAGTTTTTTAAGACGATTGTGGATATTCTTCTCTGAAACTACACTTACATTCAACAAGTAATAGTTTCTTAAAGGTTTGTTGTAGTAAGGAATCTCAAACAATATTAATGAACTTTTCACACTCTGTTTCATTAAAATTTACTTTGGGTGGATCTTTTTACCCATGCATGGTCATTTGGAAAACACTAGTTCATTGAGTTTTGTGTAAATCTTTCAAATGTTGACACGTACAGTATCAGAAAATCTCATTCATTAATATCACCACCCATCTTTAAGTAGATCAGACTAAAGTTTATTTATTTACTTTTTTTAAAGATTTTATTTTAAAATCTTCAAAAAAAGAACATGCTTACAGATACCCAACTCTGAATAACCATAGTTTGTCTTTCATTTGTTCTTTCAAGTAAAAATGGTGTTCCATGGTAAACACATCTAATTAAACTCTTCACTCAAACAGTTTTATAAGTGCTTTTCCTTGGGATAACCATTGAACCAGAGTACAACAGAAATGCTTTCTATAGGAATGCCTGAGTGGCTCAGTCAGTTGAGCATCTGCCTTTGGCTCAGGTCATGATCCCGGGGTCCTGGAATCGAGTCCCGTGTCAGGCTCCTTGCTGAGGAGCTTCTCCCTCTGCCTACCGCTCCCCCTGCTTGTGCTCTCTCTCTGACAAATAAATAAAATCGTAAAAAAAAAAGAAATGTTTTCTATGTACTTCACATTTGTTGTACAGAATATTGAAAAGACATACTCAAAAGTTGAGATTTAATAAAGTTAATCATTTTAACTGTTTCATTAAGGACATTCTTAAGTGAAACTAGCTTTTTTTCTTCTTTTTCTGTGATTGTATAGTAGTGAAGAGTACAGAAACTACTAGTATAGGGCGCCTGGGTGGCTCAGTTGGTTAAGCGACTGCCTTCGGCTCAGGTCATGATCCTGGAGTCCCTGGATCAAGTCCCGCATCGGGCTTCCTGCTCGGCAGGGAGTCTGCTTCGTCCTCTGACCCTATTCCCTCTCAGGTGTTCTCTCTCTCTCATTCTCTCTCTCTCAAATAAATAAATAAAATCTTTAAAAAAAAAAAAAAAGAAACTACTAGTATAGTTTGTGCTACCTTGAAAAGTAAAGTAGTACATTTTACCCACTGTTGATTTTCCCTGTTAGTACCAATATGAACCCAATGAGAAAAGGCAAATAATGTTTTATTATTTTTATAGAAAATAGTTTTGACCTTCCACTCTTCTGGAAGAGTCTCTGGGACGCTCGGTGGCCATGAACCACACCTTCAGAACTGCTGCCCCATTAAAAAAGACTTTGTGAATTACTGTAAATTGTGAATTACTCTAAACCTAGGAATTCTAGTGTTTTGTGTTTTTTTTTTCCCTAGTGGTTTATTCTGTGAAGAGAGTAGAACAGAGGGTTGCCAGGCAGAGTTACCTTGTGGGTGCTGACTCTGTGAACATTGATTGCTAAATGCAGAGACTTTGAGCCCTTTTCTCATATTTGGTAGAAAGATCTGCCAAGTCTGTTACTTAGCTCTCGTTCATCTGCTTTCCAGCTTCCAAAATTATGTGTTGCTGTCCCATCTTCTGTTCTTCTGTTTAAGCCTCTTTTTTAAAAGAAAATTATGTCATTTATTAATATAATAAAACACATAATTTTATTTTGTGATATAGAATATATAATTATACACCAGGAAAAATGCAAAGAATGATATGAAAATACCATCATTCATAAAGTGTCACAACTGAAAATTACTATAAAAGATGAGGAAATAGCTTTCATCAAACTATTTTCTCCAAAGCAATGCAGTTACCTTATACAGAGTAACACTTTGATTCTTATAAATGGCTTTTCTTTCATTATACTCATTCTTTTTATTTCATGTGTCTGATTTATTAGAGTTTAGGATCAGACTTTTGTTCCTGGTCCTTTTGATGGTGTTATTTTTTTTCCATTTTATTCATGATTTCATACATACTTTGGGGCTTACATTATCATGAATAGTCTAAGGTATATGAGCAATGAGAATGAACGCGATCTGCATTATCTATATTCTGAGAGTAGAGTGCTCAGGGGTTTCATCCATAGCCCAGTGAGCCTTTAGTTATTACTTCTTGTGGTGAGTGCTGAGGTGTGCCTTCAGGTTTATACATTTTTAATGTATCAGTTAGGAACCAGTTCTCCTTTATACAGTGACCAACCTATATGGCCTCTATGAATTTTTCTGTTACTTTGTTTCTCCCAGGTATATACAATGTTTTCAAATCCCATGATTATTTTATGGTTTTGTTTCCATTGTTTATGCCTCTTTAAAAAAAAAAAGTTTTTGGGGTGCCTGACTGGCGCAGTTTCTTGAGCGTCCAACTCTGGATTTCGCTCCAATTGAGACCAAGCCCCACATCAGGCTCCCTGCTCAGCATGGACCCCCCACCCCCGCAAACAAACAAATAAACAAATAAATAAATAAAGAGGGTTTTTCCCCCCTTCCCTTTTAGTATAGTTTCAGGAGGGAATGATATTAGATAATGTGTTCAGTCCATCATCCTAACCTAAAAACTGTTGAATAAATTTAGAATAACATTTATCTATGAAACTTTTTCACTCTGCATATATCTGCATATAAAAATTTAAAATAATTCTAATGGAGACTTAAAATTACATTTGTTCACATATTGTTATATCTTTGACACAACCCTGTGTAATATTTATACGAAAATAGGTATCGCTAAATGTCTTGGTAATTTAGGACTGTTGAGATAAGAGTTAAGAGACTTAGATCTTAGGGGCGCCTGGGTGGCTCAGTCAGTTAAGCGTCTGACTTTGGCTCAGGTCTTGATCTCAGGATCCTGGCAGGCTCCACACTCAGCAGGGAGTCTGCTTCTCCTTCTCCCCCTCCCTCTGTCCTTCTCCCCCCAACACCCTCCACCCGCCTCCCCCTAATCGCGCATGTGCACATGCTCTCTCCCTTTCTTTCTCAAATAAATAAAATCTTTAAAAAAAAGGAGAGAGATCTAGATCTTAATTTGAACTCTTCCTCCTACCAGTTTTGCTTTCCTGAACAAAGCCTCTCTAAAATTCAGTTTCTTCATAATGGAAGGCAGTAATACCTACTTCATAGGATTGTTGCTGCATTTGATCTGTCTTGATCTGTCACAGGGCTTGGCACACGGTAGTCACTAAATATTTTTTCCTTCAGTCTCTCCTGCCTGCCCTCCCTTCCCTTTTAGTCTGCATTTGTCACACATAGCTTCTTTAGACCTTGTATTTTTTGTTTGAATAAGATGGTTGTGGTCCCTTTAAATAATCCTTCTACAACTTTAAGGGAAGTAGTAAGAGAATATACTGTAGGTATAGTGAAGGTAACTGAATATATAGGTCTCAAAAGGGAGAGAGGGCTGGAAATGTAGATTTTGGGTATCATCAGAAAGTTGATGATAATTGAAACTATGGTGGGCTGATGAGACTGTCCAGGAACAAAGCAGATAACATGATAATTTGAAATATAAAGCATAGGATACTTGATGATTTCTTCTTGTCATATTTATGTAAGTACAACCAAGAATATGTGATGTTCAGTAGTGATTAAAATAATTATCTTGATTTCTGTGATATTTATTTAAAACTTTAAAATTCACAGGTTGCATATGGCCAAGTTCTTGGAGTTATAGGATATTCACTACTTCCTCTCATTGTAATAGCCCCTATACTTTTGGTGGTTGGATCATTTGAAGTGGTATCTACACTTATAAAAGTAAGTAGTGTATATTATAAAAAGTAATTAACGGTTTTCCAGGAACAAAAGTATACTAGTTATCTGCCTAAGAAGATTGTAATCTGTAACAATCAAACATTTTTAAGGGTTTTGGAATAGTGATCTCACTCACTGATTTTACCAATTGTATATCTTTTATTTTCCCATTTTGATCGCCAAAAATTATAATGTATGTATAGGGGTGAGTAAAGAACAAAGAGCAAATAAGGCTACAGGATACTACACTCAGATAATTTTTTTAGTGATGAATTTTTCTTCTCTGTGTTTATAATACAACTTCATGTGACTTAGATTTTGTGGAAGATATTTATTTAAAATTTTACCGGACAGGGCACCTGGGTGGCTCAGTTGGTTAAGCGACTGCCTTTGGCTCAGGTCATGATCCTGGAGTCCCTGGATCGAGTCCCGCATCGGGCTCCCTGCTCGGCAGGGGGTCTGCTTCTCCCTCTGACCCTCCCCCCTCTCATGTGCTCTCTCTCATTCTCTCTGTCTCTCAAATAAATAAATAAAATCTTAAAAAAAAAAAAAATTTTACCAGACATTAATAACTTTACTCCTATTTGAATAATAACTACCTTATCAAATATGATAGACATGATTGTAATAAGTTGGCTTTTCTGTATTGTAGAGATCAGGATTTCTTTATGCTGTGTTAAATTTAATACATTAACATATAGATCCATATTAAATATTTAATGATAATATTAAGTATTAATAAGTAGTAAAATAACTTAAATTTTGGTATTTATTAGTTTTGAACTCTCAGAAATAAATGACTGCTTTAGCGTATGTATGTATATTATACAATGAATGTAATTTTTTTCTTTATGAAAAATTATAGAACTTCTTAAGGCTACCACTTTCAAAACTGCCATTATGTAGCCTTCACATTAAAGTATTTGTTTTTAAGTAGAGCCACTTAATTTTTTATGACATACGGTTTTATTTAAAGTTGATTACTAATTCAAATATAAAAGAAATGATTCCTTTTAGAATTGAGTAACTACAGGCTAATACTGACATATAAGCACTGGGTATTAAAAAGTGTGGATTTTGGAACCATTCAGTTCTAAATTCAAATTCTGGTTCTTCCACTTACCTACTGCCTCCCTTGGGGGATATCTTCTCTTACCCTCCTCTGCAAACTGGGAATCTTGACAACTAATTTTTAGGGTCTGTTATCTAGATGGTAAAGGATATATGCTTGATACAGAGTAGGCACTCAAGCGGTAGCTGTTGTCATTACAAATGTTATGAAAGAATATTTTGAGAACATCTTTGTATGTTAGAATTGCATGAACATTTTAGAGACCAAGTAGAATATCATTCTTTTCTCTCCATTCTAATCTTAATTTTTTTTTTTTTTTGATTGGCATTATTAGCACTTAGCTTACAAGTCTTGCAGTGCAGAAGCTAGCCCCATTGCTGGCATTTAATTATCTAGCTTTAGTGAACATACCATTTTACTGAATCATTCGGGATCCTTCCTGTTTGTGTGTTGTTTTAACTTGGATTAAAGTCTGTTTGAATACTTCTGAGACTACTCCCCAAATTGACAAAACTGTGTGTCCTCTGGTCACTTAATAATTGAGTTCAGCTAAAAGTTGGTCTTTAATATTCTTTATGCAACTTATGAACGTATTATTACAAAGTGGCAAAGTCTTTTATATCGTTAAAAATTTAGGATATGATTGTTTTAAACTTCAGATTTTTCTTTGCCAAAATTTTTTCCTAGTTGTTTAATCTTCTTTTTATAGTGAGCTATTGTATGTTTGTTTCAGTCCAAGATTTTTTGAGAAATATGTTGCAAAACTCTTGTCATTTAAATCTAGCATTAGAATACAGATTAATCTACCAGCACTATTTTTTAACATTAAATCTCTATAACTCTTACTAATCTTTAACCATTTATTTATAACAAAAAATGTTTGACATACAAAGGCAATTTGATCATCATCTTACATATTTCCCTATACTTTCCTGAAAGTTTAAAATATTTTATAGTTTTTTTGTTTTAATTTAAAAAACACAATAGAAAATTGGACCATCTCAAATACATTTTCAGTCTGCCAATATTTATTTTTGACCTCTCTACCAGTGGTTCTCAAGGGCAGTTTTGCCTCCCAAGGACATTTGGCCATGTCTGGAGACATTTTTGGGTGTCACAAATGAGTTAGGAGTGGAATCTTACTAGTGGAATGTGGTGGGTAGAGGCCAGGGATACTGCCACAAATCCTACAATGCACAGGACAGCTTCCAAGAGCAATTATCCAGCCCCAAAATGTCAATAGGGCGAGGCTGAGAAATCCTGCCCTGTACCATGTCTTTTTCTATCATAGTTTCCCTGATTTCTACCCTTGAAGTTCTTCCTTTCATTTTAGTCTATAAAATGCCTTAGTGACTACTTTAATAAGTACTATATAAATTTCTGGTGGAAATAATTTAAGATTAGGTATGTGTATAATCAGAAAACCATGGTACATTTTATTTAAACTCTTGACCAAAATGTTATTTTTTTCTTCCTTTTTATTTAACCCTATACTTTTACCTGTTCCTGGGAAAATGCTGTTATACTTAATAAACATTGTGTAAAATTTTCACTTAGTCTGTTTTCCTACTTCTTAGAAGAAGAAACAGGAAAAGGTTAACTTTGTAATAATCAGTTCATTTTTCTTTCAGCAACCAAATTTCTTGAAGCAGTTGGCCAAAAGCTGCCTTATCTTAAATCACCAGGGACACTGTTAAAAAGACTGATATTAAGACCCTTCCCTTAGTGATTTTGATTCAGCAGAGCTAGAGTGAATCCCAAGATTCTTTTTTTTTTTTTTAAGATTTTATTTTTAAGTGATCTCCACACCCAATGTGGGGCTCGAACTCACAACCCCGAGATCAAGAGTCTCATGCTCCACCAAGTGAGCCAGCCAGGCACCCCTTAGGATGCTCTTTTTAATAGGCACCCCAAGTGATTCCTATGATGAAACAAGTTTGATAACAAAAGATTTCATTTGCATAAGACAAGGAACATAGCAAGGACAAACATTCTTAATAATTTTAAACATTCTCAGTAAGTTTTACTATTTATCACAGTTGGTTGTCAGGGTTGTTTTAAGAAAATACCGTAAATGTGACTTTACTCTCTGATACCCAAAATGTTAATTGAATTGCTAATATACTGCCTTTTGTCTTTTTTGTTTGTTTTTTAAAGCTGTTTGGTGTGTTTTGGGCTGCCTACAGTGCTGCTTCATTGTTAGTGGGTGAAGAATTCAAGACCAAAAAGCCTCTCCTGATTTATCCAATCTTTTTACTATACATTTATTTTTTGTCCTTATATACTGGGGTGTGATCTAAGTCATATATGAGTAGAAAAAGACAATGTTACATTTGTGTGTAGTCTGGGAATTCTTGCTGAGGTGATTGCAGAAAACCTGTTGCTGATAAAATTTTACATGCTCTACATGTAAAGGCAGGTTTGAGGTCTTTTTAAAACCATATTTTTGGTATTTAATTAAGCATTTGCAGTTATCTGGATTTTTTTTTTTTTTTTTTTTTTGGTCAGAATTCCAAATTCTGTTTGATTCTTCATATTCCAGTGAATAAAGTATAAAAGCATTGTGTTTTTAAGATTGTGTCAATATTCACCTAAAAACTTGTGCCAAAAGCATCTGGAACGGTAATTATATTTCATTCAAAGGGTAAATATGGCAGCATCCTGATAATCTAAAAGTGCAATTTTTTTTCTTTAAAAGGTTTTCTCCTGCATCACAGATCCTGTAGATATATATTTATATTTATACATATATATTTATGAAATAATTCTTATTATTCACAAAATATATTTCTGAATAGCCTAAAAGTTAAGATATTTTAAATCTCATGCTTAACCATTCTTTAATTTGGCCATTAATTTTTTTATTTATCAATTCAAATTTGTTTTTTAAATTGTGTATAATTTAAAAAGTCTCATACATGCTTCAGTATGTCCTTATTAAGAAGTCCAACTAAAACTAATTTTAACAGTTGCTGATGTAGGTTTGCTTGGGTGTGCTCTGAAAAACCTTTTTTGAATGCCTAAATATCTGATTTCAGTTTCTGTTTATCTTTCTGACCAAAGGAACAGAGGTATAGTGGATATGGCATTATTATCATTGTTAATATGTAGAAAAAATAGTAATATTTATAGCATCAGTAAATATTTTTAAGTGGTACTCCTAAGTCATAAAAGCCGAAAAGAGACCTTTAAAATCTTGTGGTCCTGAACAATGTTAAACGAAGTAGAAAAAAATAAAATGCTTCCCAGCTGTGTGTTTTGTTTTATAACACCTTGTCCTGTATTACTAACAAGTATCAGGTACTCTTTAACAAATGTACATTATTTGCTAAGCCCTAAGAAATTTTAACTAGTAAAATTTTTGTTGCAAATTATTTCATAGACTCTAGGTGTACTTTAGTTAATATTACTTTGTAAAGTAGATAAAATATTTTATTTATGTCCATAAAATAGCAAATGCCTGATAACTATTAGCAAATTATTATATTATCCTTTCTGGTCTCAGCTGGAAGAGTTAACTGCTGTCCTCAGTGTGCTAACATGGCCATGGCCATCTCTTAGTATGTATTCCTTTAGCAACCAATGTGTCAGGAAATACCCAGCAATTCTGAAGCAAGTCTTCAAATTAGCAAAGTACCAAGCCCATCTCCTCTTTTCACCCCTCTCTCCCGCTAAAAAAAAGAAAAAGAAAAAACTTATTTTAAGCTGCAGGAAAAGTATGAAGCTATCTTTGAGGCAGAATAATGTGAAAATTACATATACTAATTTTTTTAAATAAGCTTAGGGCAACAGAAGCACCAGAGGGATAGAATTTTGAGAACCTGAAATAATATGAAATTGTGAAGAAGGATCAGTAACTACAGAAGCAGCAACTGTAAAATAAATATTTGTCACGCATAAGAAATTTCTGAGGTCAGTACTTTCTTATAGTGGATTATTATAGTTGATGTTCATAGTGTTGACCCTGGAATCTTCCCTAAGAAGCTGGGGATTTGGTACCAGGGGGTAGTATTTTACTAAGCAATAAGTCAAAGCATTTTGGGACCCATTCTATCAAAAAATGGTTTAATTTTTTTAAGTTATCATTTCTATAAATGTGAGTGAAAAGTTTATGTATGTGGATCATGTTTATTACCTAATAATGTAAAATAAGGTATTTGTGTTCTAAAAAGACATTTAAAAATATTAGCATTTAATCATGAGAACTACCCTATTTAGGGTCTATATAGATACAGTTTATAATTTTTCATGTTCAGCCAACATCTTCAAGTGCTAATGAGCAAAATAGTTAAAACAGATTGTCAGTTTGGAAACAATTTGTAAATTTGTACAAGACACAGTACTGCTAACGATAAGCTGACCATGACAATGTCCTTTCCTTGAATTTTTATATAATAATATTTTCTAAGTCATACTGATTTTAAATCATGATTCCAACCTAATTATTAGTTCAGTAGTATTTTTAAGACAGAACTAGCCAGATAGTCTTTTCTAGTTGTGTGTGTATGTGTGTGTGTGTATGTGTGTTTTAAGTGTTATCAGTTGTAGCAATCATGATGTTAATCCTCAAAAGGAGAATTATGAGAAATATTTACTTGTTTCAAATTGTAAAATAATTGAAATTTTGATTAAAAATCAAAATCTATATAATTATCATTGTATTAATAAACAAGTTAGGAATATTTGTAAAGTTTTATGAACCATTATTAAACTTGCTTATTTCTAAGGTCTATTATAAGACAGTTTTAGATATAATAATATATGTTTCCCAAAACTCCCCAAATATTAAAATGCTAATATAGAGTTTTAAATTAGTGAAAATTTGCATTGACTTAAAATAATGAGGTAGGTATTTTTATTGTTTCAAATTTAGTCAAATTTACTTTTTAAAATTCCAATGTAATTAAACATTGAATAAAATAGTGCTTCTACAAACTTAATAAAAACAGAATATTTTTCATATTCAGCAAAAGTAGTTGAATATTTTAAGATGATTGTTATTTACTTATCTTTTACATTTTTATGCATATTTTAGCCAGTTTTAGGCTCTAAGGGATGGTGACACATTTTTAAGTTTTGTTATAATATCTTCCATACAACTCTTTTTTTTTTTTTTAAGGTTTTATTTTTAATAATCTCTACACCCAACATGGGGTTCGAACTCACAACCCCGAGACCCGGAGTTGCATGCTCTACCCACTGAGCCAACCAGGTGCCCCTCATACAAGTCTTTTTTTATTTTTCTTTGTAGTTGAACAAGTTGGGTTTGTTGTGTTGTTCTTTGCGACAAATGAGAACAACACACATCAGAGGCTTGTGTTAATACAATTCTTTCTGGTTGCATGGTATGGCAGTCTGAAGTAAGCCTAATAGAGCTAAAAATCACTCCCTGCTATTCTCTGCTCTGATAACATAAAATAATGTTTTATCATCCTCTTTCACAAATGGTTTCTTTAATGGAACCCTTGTGTTACATCTTACCTTAAACTACTTTTTGATTTTCCTTTATTTTTTTTAAAGATTTTATTTATTTATTTGAGAGGCAGAGTGAGCAAGAGAGAGTGAGTTACAGGAGCAGGGGCAGAGGGAGAGAGAGAGAAGCAGACTCTCCTGCTGGGCAGGGAGACCGACACGGGGCTTGATCCCAGGACTCTGGGATCATGACCTGAGCTGAAGGCAGATGCTTAACCAGCTGAGCCACCCAGGCACCCTTTAATTTCCCTTTAAAAACTGAATTACAGTTTCTGTTTATTTCTCATTTGAATGATTTCCTGGAAGTAGTTTGTATGTTTGAGAATCTGTTGCCACTTTTTAAATAAATAAATAAATAAATAAATAAATCCCAAAATAAGATTTTGACATCAGTAAAAGCTGGACATTCTTACATCTTTGAACTTCAAATCATAGCAATATTTTCTGAAGAAAGTTCCACTTGTGAATATATTTTCTTTGTAACAAACTGGTATAAATTTTAGACACTACTGTGTCTCTATGGAGTGCAGTGATCTGAAAGAATTCCCTGTACAAAGTATATTATTAAACATGAAGCTTAAGGTTAGGTTTCTCATTTGAAATTCTTTTGATATGCTGAGGTTGCAGCATGGTTGGAGGTTAATTAAAGGAAAGAGCGTCAAGATGATTAAGATGGCATTAGTAAGGGGCACCTGTGTGGCTCAGTGGGTTAAGCATCCAACTCTCAATTTTGGCTCAGGTGATGATCTTGAGCCTGCATCAGGCTCCAAGCTCAGCTGTGAATCTGCTTGAGATTCTCTCTCTTCCTCTGTCCCTTTCCCCCACGCACATGCGCACTCTCTTTCCCAAATAAAATCCTTTTTTTTCCAAATGGTATTAGTAAAATAATTCCCAATTTTACATTGTGTGTTGGTAGTAACCCTGGTTTGAACTTCTCTTAGTTTCAGTTTCAATTATTTTCAACTTACTTTCAGTTTCAATATCCATAAGTTTTTACTTTGAAGCTATTTATAGTATGCAAGTGCTTGAAAAAAATTTCTTAAACATCCCTTCTGGATAGTTTAGTGGTATACTAATGGTGTCACTGAGATTTTTTTGAAGTTAGATATTAATAGGAAAATATTTTTTATAAAATTTTTGCATTTAACTTGTAATTAGAGCATGTGAAGGTTATTAATATAGTGGGGAAGTAAACTTTGCTACCTGTAATAATTTTGTTAACACTCGGAGTATAAGTAAATTAGGTGTATGGAGAACAGAAACCTTGTTTTTTCTATAATAGTTGCCACTGAGCAATTTTTATTAAAAACCGAACAAGTAAAAAAGCTTACCAAAGTATTTATACAGGATCAGTTACACAGAATGACTGATTATGGGAGAAATTTGTCATTTGGTGATAAAAAAAAAAAGATAATGTAAAAGTGGATTGCTGCTGTTCACATTAATAAGCACTCATTGTTGAAGGTAAATGGTTGAAATTGCATATTTTTGCTTGATTTTATAATGACCTACTCACTTTTGTAGAATTAATCAGTTGCTATATGAAGTACCACTTAAATAGTATGCACCACTTGATGATGAAGCACTCCATGTTTTGTAATCCTTATGCAGAATTATTCTTTATGATGATGGGCCTAGGTGCTAAGTCCCTCATATTCAATCTTCTTTGCCCCATGGGACTTGGGACAATCTTTGCATAATGAAAATTAATTTTCAAAGGATGGTATTGGTGGTGGCCCCAAGAACAAAACATTCAGAAGAAACAGCATTTGAATTGGGTACCCTGAATGTGAAGAGATGATAGATATTCATCAAGTGTTTATTGACCTCTTTGTATGTGCTGGGTACTGTGCTAGGTGCAAGGATACAGTGATATGCAAAAACCATACATGCATACCCCAACTTTAATGGGCCAGTATTGTTGGAGAGATAGGCAGTTCATTTCACAAATTGTAAAACAATTGCAACAAATGGAGAAATAAGACGTATAGGTCTGAGGTAGCAAGGGAATGTATAATTGAAGAATTAGATGAAAAAAGCCTTCCCTTTGGCAAAGATGCTTAAGCTAAAATCTTAGGGAAAAGTAAAAGTTAACTAGGCAGAGATGGGAGGGAAGACTATCTAGACAGAGGAAATAGTGGGTATGTAGAAGGAAATGAAAACCCATCTGGCTGAAGTTTAGTAGTTCATGAAACTGAACAGGTTAAAATGGCAGCAGTCCATACCTGACATTCTAAGACATGTTTTCTTTGTCAGGGCTTTTGTTTAGAAGTATCAGAAACGTGCTTTTAATATTAAAAGCTAAGATACACAATTCTATTCTTGATATATACCCAGAAATACATGTACAGATGCCACAAGGGATATGTGCATAGTAACATGATTCATAATAGCCAAAAATTGGAAACAGAATGTCCATCAACATAGAGTGGATAAATAAGTATAATAACGCAGTGGAATGTTATGCAATGAAAATGAATGACTAAAACCACATGTAAAAACATGGAGAATTTCACGAGCATTATGAGTGAACAAAGCAGAAGCCAAAGAACTTATACTGTATTACTCCATTTATATGAAGTCTGAACACAGGCAAAATTCAGTGATAGTGTTTAGAGGTACATAGTGAGGTGCAAAGTCTTTTTTAAACAGTTTTAATGAGGTATATTGCACACCACAAAGTTCATCCATCATAAGTATACAGCCTGATAATTTTTAGTAAGTTTGTATAGTTGTACAACTTCTACCACAATCCCATTGGCAAAGTCGTTTTTATAAAAAAATAAGAAAGTGACCACTGTAAAAGGTTAGTGGTTACCCTTAATGGGGAAGGAGAAGGTTTTTATTTGGAAAGAGTCATGAGAAGGGCTTCTTTCATGGGTGTTTGGTTTTTATCATATCATTAAGCTGTATGTTTTATGTCTTTTCTGCATGTGTGTTATAATGCAGTCTTAAACTTTTTGTAATTATTTTAGACAGGTTACACATTTAACATAGGTAAATGATCACTTCCCCTCTTTTTTGTTATTATTACTCTCTACTATAATGCAAGCTCCACTGGGATAGCGACATTTTCTGACATGTTCATCAGTTTATCCCTAGTACTTTTTGAATGAATACATAAACCTGATCATTGAATCCTGAATTCAAATCCACATCCAGTGAATTTCAAAACCTTAATCATTAGTCTTTAAGAGTGTTAAAATTAGGCAAAGCCTTAGAGATCATCTAATGAGTATAATCATTTCTCATTATACAGATGAGGAAAATAGGCCTAAGGGAGGATTGTCTAAAACAACACTGTTGACCTACCAGTTAAGAGTTTGTCTCCAAACCCCAAATCCTAGTGTTCTTTTCATTACAACATGAAATAGCAGTGTTGCCACTTAGCAACATAAGTATAGTTGCCTTTTACCATAGCCCATCATATAAATAACAAACATCTTCGCTTTCCTTTTTAATTCTTTCTATTCCACTTTTTAAAGTCCACGGTTAGTTTTAGGCTTTCAAGTACTACACATTAATATTAAATAATTAAGGCTCAAGGGGTTGTTCTTTGAATTGTCCTAGTATTCAGTAAACATTAGCTAATATGTTAGCTGTCAATAATACTGAAGTCATTTAGATCAATGAAACAGGAGAGTTTCCAGAAATATACCCAATTATATATGGGAAATTAGTATATGATAATAGCATGTCAAATTGATATTAAAAGAAGAATTATTAGGGTGCCTGGCTGGCCCAGTCAGAAGAGCATGCAACTCTTGAACTTGGGTTGTGAGTTTGTTTTTGTTTGTTTGTTTTAAGATTTTTATTTATTTACTTGAGAAACAGAAAGTGAGACAGAGAATGCGAGCTGGGGGAGGGGGAGGAGCAGAGGGAGAGGGACAAGCAGACTCCATGCTGAGCACAGAGCCTGACTCGGGCCTGATCCCAGGACTCCGAGATCATGACCTGAGCCGACACCAAGAGTCAGATGCTTAACCAACTGAGCCACCCAGGCACCCTTGGGGTTGTGAGTTTGAGCCCCATGTTGGGTGTAGAGATTACTAAAAAGAGAGATGAATTATTAAATAAGTGGCAGTACTACATCAGATAAGAACATACATGGTTACAAGAAGCAACCCTATGATCAATGGCTTCACTAAATAGGAGCTTATATTTCTCACATAAGAAATCCAAGGATATATAATTCAGGACTAATACGGCAACTTAATGTCATTAAGGACTCAGGCTCATTTTATCTTCTTACTCTGCCATCTTGGGTGGGTGGCTCTCATTTTCATTGTATTAAGGTAGCTGCTTCACCTCTAGGTATTACATCTAGATTCCTAGCAGAAAGGTGAAAGAGGCCAAAATGATCATGTCAGTCAAAGTTGCCCTTATTTAGAAATTGCACTCTGTGACTTTCCCCTATATTTTGGGACAGAACTACATCACTTGGCCACCCTTGCTGCAAGAGTCTGGGGAAGTATTTTAAGCTGGGCATATTACTGCCCTAAACAAAGTCACAGTTCTGTTAGTAAGGGAGAATGGATGCCAGGTAGGTAACTAGCAGTGTCTTAGAAAGACATGGCAGGCCACTTGGAAAAATATAAAGCTGGATCTGCATCTCACTTTTTATGCCAAAGTAAATTACAGGTATATCAAATATTTTAAAAACAAAAGCCAGAAAAAAACAGGAATTAATTTTTCATATATTCCTTGAGAAATTAGGGCTTTCAAAACATGGCAGAAAACACAAGAAAAGGAAGAGATTTAAAAAGTTGACTACATGTCATTTGAAATGATACTATAAGAAAGGATAGGGGTGCCTGGGTGGCTCAGTTGGTTAAGTGTCTGCCTTTGGCTCAGGTCATGATCCCACCTCAGGTCATGATCCTGGGGTCCTGGGATCAAGCTGCTTCCCAGCTTCCTGCTCAGTGGGGAGCCTGCTTCTCCCACTCCCTCTGCCGCTCCGCTCCCCCTGCTTGTGTGTGTGCTCTTTCTCTAAGTAAATAAATAAAATCTTAAAAAAAAGAAAGGATAAACTACAAGTTGAGGAGAAATATTTGTAAGACTTATATAGACAACTAATTTCCTTAATAAAAAAGAATATAAGTAATTTAAAATGGTCAAAGGACATACATGGGCAATCATGTATTATGTAATATATGATAGTAAAAGAATATAATTAAAATGGGCAAGGGATATAAATGAGCAATCCACAAGGGGAGAAATGATTTTCAAAAAAGACCAATGAGGGGCGCCTGTGTGGCTCAGTCATTAAGCATATGCCTTTGGCTCACGTCATGATCTCAGGGTCCTGGGATCGAGTCCCACATCAGGCTCCCTGCTCCGTGGGAAGCCTGCTTCTGCCTCTCCCACTCCCCCTGCTTGTGTTCCCTCTCTCGCTGTGTCTCTGTCAAATAAATAAAATCTTTAAAAAAAAAAAGACCAATGAGTATGTACAGATGCACAGATTCATTTGTGATTAAATGCAGTTTAAACAGCGACAGCATTGGCCCCTCAGATTGCCAAACCTTAAAAAGATTGGTAATATCTAGTGTTAGTTCAGATTATGAGCAGATCTGATTTAACTGATAAACATGAGCATGGCTATCTCAATTGTTATAATATTGAAATGCATCCTACCATTGGTAAATAGTATTACTGTTACTGCATTAACACAAGTTAATTATGTAAATTCTGATAGAGATTTGTTAGTTCTGTTGTGACATTGATAGTGGATCTTTTGTTGTAATGGCATAGGAGAAACATTTGCAACATCTGTTAGCTTGTCCTGTGTCATGGTAAATAATGTTGCTACATTGTGCTTTACCTGTGAAACGTTTCATGCCCTAACAGTTGCTACTTCTATTTGGTTTTACTTTTTTTTTTTTAAGATTTTATTTTTTGACAGAGAGACACAGCGAGAGAGGGAACACAAGCAGGGGGAGTGGGAGAGGGAGAAGCAGGCTTCCCGCTGTGCAGGGAGCCCGATGCGGAACTTGATCCCAGGACTCTGGGATCTTGACCTGAGCTGAAGGCAGTTGCTTAACCGAATGAGCCACCCAGGCATCCCTGGTTTTACTTGTAGTGCATTGTAATTCTTAGGTGAAAAGTAAATACATTGTTTTAGTATTTTAAAATAGAATTTATAATAAAATATTAATAATGGATACCCCAAAACTGTATGACACTGTCTGCTGTTAATGCAGAACATGTGCGTACCCTGTGACCCAGCAATTCCATACGCACATCAACACAAATTCAGTACTGTGCAATGGAACTTTCTGCAATGATGGAAGTCTGTATTCTGTGTTGTCTGTACAGCAGCTATGTGGCTTTTGAGTACTTGGAATGTGATTAATGCAACTGAGAAAGTGATTTTTTTTTTTTAAGTACTGTGCGCACCATGGGCCTTGAACTCACGACCCCTAGATCAAGAGTCCCATGCTCTACCGACTGAACCAGCCAGAAGCCCCTGATTTTTAATTTAATTTTATTTAAACTTAAGGAGTCACCTGTGGTTATTAGGTACTGTATTGGTCAGAGTGAATATTCATAATGGCACCATTAATAATACACAAAACGGGAACCAACCCAAATAGACAAGTTATGGCACTCTCATACAATAGAATATAATTAGATTGAAAGATCTATAACTACATAAAATTATGGATGATCTCAAAAACCGAATGCTTAGCAAAAGAAGCCAGACACAAAATAATATATACTTTATGGTTCTATTTATGTAAAGTACAAAAACGGGATGTTGGTTACTCTTCAGTGGGAAGGAAGTAATTGAAAGAGGGTTCGGGATTGGGGCGTCTAGGATGCTGTTATGTTCTGTTTCTTAATCGGTGCTAATTATATGGGTGTGTTCAGTTTGTGAAAATTTATCAAGCTGTACACTTGTAACATGCATACTTTCTATAAGGATATTGTGTTTGAATTAAACCTTGTAAATTGGAAAGGGAAGGGGAAAAAAAAAAAACACCCAGAAAGAAGTGTCAGCAAAATGTTGGTAAGCTTCTTAACATTCCTTTTAAATGTTATAAATGTTCATGTTCTAAAACTGTGGAAAAATATGATACTGAACTCTAGCTTAGAACATTTCTTGAAACATCCTGAAATGTCTTTTGATACCGTGCAAGAATTAATATAAAATAAAACAAGTGATTTTCATTTCTGAAATGAAAACATGACTTATGGCAGGTGATATGAATGATGAATGCAAACAGTGATCAAAAATGTAGTGCTGAAGATTGGAAGTGCTAAACTCATATTTCATCCAAAAAGCAGTCACGTTCACTTAAAGCTCATAGTTCAAAGATTTGCAGTCATCAATGAGAAGGTTAAAAAGATCATATATCATTTTCAACAATAAAGAATTTGAAAGTGTCTTCTATAAATTTCACCTGAGAGTTTCAATTGATCAAAGAAAAAATATTTTATAAGTACCATTCACATTGTTAACACAAACTGCTGTCGTGTTAATGTTAAGTACAAAGAAAGATTTTTAGGCATGAAATGTTTAATAAAACTTATTAATACAGACTTTGCAATTAAATTTATGGTCTCACTTATAAAACATATCTGACAAAAACAACGTAAATTTCAATCATTACTGCAAAGCTTCAATTGTTACACATAAAAGTGTTTTAATAATTTACTTAAAAGGTAAAATATTACAATTTTTAAAATAGTTTAATGACTTTCATTGTTGCTGTGGAGCTGAAGGTAACATCTGGGGGGAAATATCAAACTTTATTGTAGGCGTTCCAAGGAAAAGGATTCCAATAAGAACTACATGGAAACTTTAATCTCAGGAAACAAACTGAGGGTTGCTGGAGTGGGGGGTGGGGTGGGAGGGATGGGGTGGCTGGGTTGAGTATGTGCTCTGGTAAGCGCTGTGAATTGTGCAAGTGTTGAATCACAGATCTGTACCTCTGAAACAAATAATGCAATATATGTTAAGAAAAAAAAAAAAAGAGGACGCCTGGGTGGCTCAGTTGGTTGGGCGACTGCCTTCGGCTCGGGTCATGATCCTGGAGCCCCTGGATCGAGTCCCGCATCGGGCTCCCTGCTCGGCAGAGAGCCTGCTTCTGCCTCTGACCCTCCCCCCTCTCATGTGCTCTCTCTCTCTCTCTCATTCTCTCTGTCTCAAATAAATAAATAAAATCTTTAAAAAAAAAAGAAAAAAAAAAAGATAGGAGGGGAAGAATGAAGGGGGGGAAATCGGAGGGGGAGATGAACCATGAGAGACGATGGACTCTGAAAGACAAACTGAGGGTTCTAGAGGGGAGGGGGGGTGGGAGGATGGGTTAGCCTGGTGATGGGTATTAAAGAGGGCATGTTCTGCATGGAGCACTGGGTGTTGTGCACAAACAATGAATCATGGAACACTACATCAAAAACTAATGATGTATGGTGATTAACATAACAATAAAAAATTTTAAAAAAACTACATGGAAACTTCATTACATCTTGAACAGACAGTACTATGAAATGCTAGGGAAGAAATCTGGAATTATAGCCAAAATTTAGAAAGATTTCCAGATGTTTTAATTTGGCACAAAGTCACTACACTTGAGTATCTCTAAATGATGCAATCAAGATATAAATAAATGAATCTTTTTTTTTTTTTTGAAGATTTTACTTATTTGACAGAGAGCGAGAGAGGGAACACAAGCAGGGGGAGTGGGAGAAGGAGAAGCAGGCTTCCCGCTGAGCAGGGAGCCTGAGGTGGGGCTCGATCCCAGGACCCTGAGATCATGACCTGAGCCAAAGGCAGTCACTTAACCAACTGAGCCACCCAGGTGCCCCTAAATGAATCACTGTAAAGTATTTTCCCAATAAACTGTATATTTGCTGTCATAAATTTATGATCGCAAACAAAGGTAAAATTTTCTGAGAAAGTTAATATCTGAAGAGCTCAGAATTCTGATAATAATGGTAATTGAAATTACATTTTGGCTTCAATGGCAGGCTATAGTTTCAGAACTACAAAGGTAATTTGAAAATCATATCAAGCCTTGCTTGGTTTCTTCATTAGAAATTTGGAAATCAGAGCAAACATTTAGAATATGAAAATATTTTTAGAAATTTGGCCTGGGGTGCCTGGGTGGCTCAGTCGTTAAGCGTCCTGATCTCAGGGTCCTGGGATCGAGCCCCACATCGGGCTCCCTGCTCGGCGGGAAGCCTGCTTTTCCCTCTCCCTCACCTGTATTCCCTCTCTCTCTGTGTCTCTCTCTGTCAAATAAATAAAATCTAAAAAAAAAAAAAAAAATTGGCCTTACTAAGATATTTGATCAAACATTATTTGGGGTTTTTATATGAGTGTTTTGGATGAGATTAATATTTAAATAAGTAGACTGAGTAAAACAGATTGCCCTCCATAATGTGGGTGGACGTCAACCTGAAGGCCTGAATAGAACAAAAAGGCTGACCCTCCTTCCTTCCCACCCCGCCCTCCCAACCCTCCACCCCCCAAAGAGTGAATTCCTCCTGGCTTACATCCTTCACGCTGGGACATCTTGTTTTTTTTCTTGCCTCCGGACTGAATTCTTCACCTGGGTTTCAAGCCTGCCTGCCTTTGGACTGGAACTAAACCATTGGTTCTCCTGGGTCTCCAGCTTGCCTACTTACCCTGCATATCTTTGGACTTGTCAGCCTCTGTAATCTTGTGAACTAATTCCTTATAATAAACCTCTGTATATATATTTATACATTTATATATTTACTATTGGTTCTGTTTCTCTGGAGAACCCTAATACACTTTTTTTTCCTATGCATAGTCTTAAAACATGGACATTTTATATAACTTTTGTACAGTTTTATTTTAAGTATACTTTAGTGTTCATTGATTTTCAGAAACTTATATAAGAGAAAATAGTTATATAACATTTACCTTTTTTAAAGCATAGGGAATGCAAATCTTTTTTGTAAGTGTGTCGTCATACTTGTGAACAGCTCGTCACAGAATATGGTTACCTGAAAGCTCCACTCACTCCTGAGTACTTTTTGGCCAGTCACTGTTCCTCAAACCTGGATGTGGTCTAAGTGGCACCCAGTGGGATTTCTGTCTCTCTATCTGACCCTGTAAGTCTGGCAGTGCAGTCGGCTATAGGGTTTATTTTCTTGGAGGCTGAATCACAGCGATGCCCAGATGATAGTTTCATCTAACACTTTGGTTATACAAGGTCTCTTATTATGAACGTAAGTTTTCTTGTTTTACTATTGGTCTGGCCTGGTGCTTTGGAGGTTATTTTCCTCCCTTAAGAAGATAGGAAAAGAGACTCCAGATGCCAAGGATCGGGTGGACTCGATGCCAGAGACGAACTATGAACTAAATTTTAACCAATTTAAACCAATGAACTAAATTTTCATTGAGTTTTCCATTGTTCCCATTGCTTCTTTTAGAGAATGCTATTGCTGGGTGGTGGTCCTTCATCAGGCCCTGTTGCTCTGGAAAGGTCATCAAAATGCCCTCACTGCCATCTCCCCACTGACCACAGGCTGGCACAGCACAGAGACTTCTGCTTTGCTCTCAGGGCCCCCGCACTTAGGCAGCCTTGACCACTCTGGACACAGACGCATTAAAGAGACACATCCAAACCTCTTTTTCTTCTTCTTCCTTTTTTGGAGGTGGAAAGGGGCAGAGGGAGAAGGAGAGAGAATCTTAAGCAGGTTCCACACCCAGGGTGGTGCTCAATGCAGGGCTCGATCTCACAACCCTGAGATCATGACCTGAGCCAAAATCAAGAGTCAGATACTTAACCGACGGAGCCACCCAGATGCCCCGACACATCCATACCTCTTAAGAAAACTCCCCCAAACCCAATCCCCTTCCCAGTCCCTGGGACTCCTTTTTCGTTAACCAGGCTACTCCTTTTTCCATCCCAAGCACCAGTATCTTCCACATCCCTGTTCCATCCTCAGCACCAGGTTAATTCCTTTTCAATAAAGTACTAGAAGAATTTTTTTCCATGACAGCCCCTGAAATACAAAGGAGCTGCAGCCCACCCCACCCCACCTGCACACAACCAGTGGAGAAGAACTCAAATTCTAGAACATAAAGTCTTGATTGGAAAATAGGTGATACTTCTCTATCATAATGAGGAAATACATTTCTATCATGATGAATCTACAGTCAGGAAAATAAGACAAAGGTGACATTTTAAATATACTAGGAGACATTTCAGACTTAAAAAAAGATGTGCACATTAATGTAATCAGCACCTGTGTTAAAAAATAGGGGCACCTGCATGTTTCAGATGATTAAGCATCTGCCTTCGCCTCAGGTCATGATCTTGAGGTCCTGGGATCGAGCCTGCATCCAGCTCCCTGCTCAGTGGAGAGCCTGCTTCTCCCTCTCCCACTGCTGCTCCCCCTGCTTGTGCTCTCTCTCACTCTCTCTCCTGCTCTGTCAAATAAAAAATCTTTAAAAAAATAAAAAATAGGGGTGCCTGGGTGGCTCAGTCGTTAAGTGTCTGCCTTCAGCTCAGATCATGATCCCGAGGTCCTGGGATCAAGCCCAGCATTGGGTTCCCTGCTCAGCAGGAAGCCTGCTTCTCCCTCTCCCACTCCCCCTGCTTGTGTTCCCTCTCTCAATGTGTCTCTCTGTCAAATAAATAAAAAGTAAAATCTTAAAAAAAGTAAAGCATTACTAATAGTTTGTATTCCATAATCATATTTTCCTTATTTCTCCTCCCAACAAAAATGAAGACTCTCCTAAATTTTGTGGTTCTCATTTCCATGCATTTTGTTACAATTTTATTACATATGTATATATCCTTAAGCAATATATGTATGATTATTTTGTATATTTTAAGTTTGTATGTCAATAGTATCTTCCTGTGTGTATTCCTCTGCATCCAGCTTCATCTGTGGGGAGACAGCTGCAGATTTACATTTCACTGCTGTAGAGAATTTCCTTGAACCAATATACCACATCCTACTTATCCTTTCTCCAGTAGATGGGGTAGGTTGTTACCAAGTATGTATTACCCAGTATTACATACAATGTAGCTATGAACATTCTTTTTCATAATGCCTTGTTGACTCAAGTTAACATTTCTCTAAAGGAAACTTTACCTAGGAGTAGAATTGCTGGGTCCTAGGGCATGAACATCTTCTACTTCAATATCAATTGCAAATTGGTCTCCAAAGTTGAGACACCAATATACCCGCTTACCTTTTGCTTCACATCTTTACCAATGCTTAACATGCTCAGAATTCTTCACTTTTGCCAGTGTAATTTGGTATTTCATTGCGGTTTTAACGTCCCTGATTACCAATGAAGTGGAGCATTTTTCATATGTTTGTTAGCTATTCAGGTTTCCTTTTCTGTAAAGGGCTCTTGTGATTGTTCATACCCTCTGTCATCATCATTATTATTATTTTGCTATATTGGGTTGTCTTTTTTGTACTGATTTATAGGAGTTCTTTCTGTGCTCAAGAAATTAATTCCTTGTCATTGATTTGCATTTGCAAATATATTCTTCCAGTCTGCAGCTTGTCTTTTTATTTTGTTTATGGTATTTTTGGATGTACAGAATTTTAAAACCTTAATATAGTCAAATGGCAGTTTTCTTTCATGTGTGCTTTAATTTTGTTTTAAAAAACAACTCTCTTCGAGGCGCCTGGGGGGCTCAGTCGGTTGGGCATCTGCCTTCTGCTTGGGTCATGATCTCAGGGTCCTGGGATTGAGCCCCACATCATGCTCCCTGCTCAGCGGAGAGTCTGCTTCTCCCTCTCTCTCTGACCCTCCTCCCTGCTTGTGCTCTCTCTCTCTCTCTCTCTTTCTCTCTCTCTCTGTCAAATAAATAAAATCTTCCAAAAAAAATAAAAATAAAATTTTTATGATATCACTCCCAAAGTTAAGGGTATTATGTTTAATGTATGTTCAACATTCTTCTTTTTGCTATTACAATATCTTCCAAGGATAAATTCACACTGGTGTCATGATATAAGTCTATCTTTCTGGTCAGAATTCAACTTGGCTTACAAGTCATTCTTAATATATTTACTCCCTTTAGAGCAACATAATCATGAGCAAGGCAAATGTTCTCTGGATAAATATTAAAAACTTCCCCATATCCCACCATGAAGTATTTCCTGATTAATTTTAAAGTAATAAGTTTCTTTTGACCTTATCTAAAAATCCATGATCCTCTTCATCCTCCACTTTAAAAAATACACTAATTTTCTTGCTTTTCCTGAGTACTTTTTTTAAAGATTTTTTTTTTTTAATTTGAGACAGAGAGAACGAGAGAGAGCACATGAGAGGGGGGAGGGTCAGAGGCAGAAGCAGGCTCCCCACCGACAGGGAGCCCGATGCGGGACTCGATCCCAGGACTCCAGGATCATGACCTGAGCCGAAGGCAGTCGCTTAACCAACTGAGCCACCCAGGCGCCCTTCCTGAGTACTTTGAAGTGTGAATAAGCAGCAGGAGATGGAGCCTCAGCTTAGCCTGGGATGAAGTCTGAGCACATCTACAGGATTGCTGGGCAGGCTCACCAGAAGCCTATTTCCATGAGGGCCTGAAAATCCTTGAAGGACTGAACTTATCCTTGGGGAAGAGGGAACCAGGCATAGTGCAGTTGCAAGCCTTTACTTTTCTGAGGGAAGAGGAAATTCTGTATCAAGTCTGAAACTTAGATTTGATTCACAGGTCAATAGTACATTCCCTACTCCCTTCTTCCCCTGATGGAAAACAGATATGACATTAAAGTCAACTCAATAAGAATTTTAGATTATATAGTATAAACTTTCTTCTGAACTCTAAGAATACTTTTGTCTTCAAATATTTATGCTAAAATATTTGACCACCAGACCACCCAGGTTCCAATCTCAGCCTTATCACTTATCTGGGGGATGTTCAGCAAGTTATTTAACTTCCGTGCCTTGGTTTCTTGAACTGTAAAATGAAAATAATAAAAGTAGTAGCTACTTCATAGGATTATAGTTGATGATTAAATGTTAATGTATGTGTATGTATGCATGTGTGTATATAAATATGTGTATTTCCAATTTGTCTGCTCATACAGCCCAGTAGCATTGAGCACACAAAGTATCTGGATTTTGGCATCTAAATTCCATTCTCCACTAAAAAGAACCAAGACTACTTGAAGAAATGGTTGATTCCAGGTCTGAGGCAGGGAAAATACAAGATGAACCTGGAACATCTTTTTGTGCTATGTCAGAGTCACAGGAACCTGTTTGAAGGTGCTCTCATCGACCAAATCTGTAACAATTTGAACATTAAAAAAAAAAAAAAAAGCAAAGGGATATAACCTATTGAGTAAAGAACAGGGCCATGGGGCGCCTGGGCTCAGTCGGTTAAGTATCCTACTCTTGATTTCAGCTCAGGTCATGATCTCAGGGTTGTGAGATCAAGCAAGCCCCATGTCGTGTTGGCTCCACACTCAGCAGAAGTCTGCTTCTCCCCTTTTCCCTCTGCCCCTCCCCCCACTTGTGCATTCTCTTTCTCTCTCTCTCTCTCTAATAAATAAATCTAAAAAAAAAAAAGATTCTCTCCCTCCTCCCCTCACCTCCTTGTTCTCTCTCTCTCTTAAAAAAAAGAACAGGACCACAATAGTATATCTATAGATAGATAAAGGTCATTTTTTTAAAAAATTTTATTTATTTTATTTGAGAGAGAGAATGAGATAGAGCATGAGAGGGGGAAGGGTCAGAGGGAGAAGCAGAACCCCCGCTGAGCAGGGAGCCCGATGTGGGACTCGATCCCAGGACTCCAGGATCATGACCTGAGCTGAAGGCAGTCGCCTAACCAACTGAGCCACCCAGGTGGCCAGATAAAGGTCATTTTTAAAGTAGAAAGTCATGTGGAAGAACTGAGGGAATTAGAAAAGCATCATTTGACAACCATAATATAATTATGGATGCTAAAACTAGTGGATGAAAGTTTGAGGAATAACAGAATATTTCCATAGGCTCAGAATATCTTTCCACAAGATACCTATTAAGTACAAAGAGTAAACTAATAACTTGACAGTGGAGAAATCTGGTTGATACCACCTTAACCAATATTAAAGATAATATCACTAATAGTGGGACAAACCAATATTATATGCCTTCTGAAGCACTGACGAGAACTCAGCATTGGGGAAAAAAAAAAAAAGCAACAAAAAACAACTCAGCATCACTTCTGTGGTATTCTTGCCAAATCACTTAGTCTGAATCTAATCATGAGGGGCTATCAGACGAATCCAAACTGAGGGACTGTCTACAACACAACTGACCTGTGCTCTTCAAAAATATCAATGTCCTTTAACTATGAAGAAAGACTGCCAGATTAAAGGATGCTAAGGAGGCATGACAATTGAATGCACATATAGTCTTGTATTTTCTTCTAATTTAGAAGACATTTTTAGGACAAACGGTGAAAACTGAATGTAGATTAGATAATAGTATTACATTAATTACAGTTCCGATGATTTTAGTAAAAACTCACTATTGAGGTATTTAGAGATGACATAATGTAACTCACTCTTAAATGGTTCATGAAAAAAATTACATATAGACACACACTTATGAAGGGGATAGGGAGAAGCAAATGCAAACTGTTAACAATTGGTGAATCTGGGTGAAAGATATTAAGGAGCTCTTTGTCTTATTTTTGCAACTTTTCTGTCTGAAATTCTGATTTATTACCTTGATTATGGTAATGGTTTCATGGTTGTATGCATATGTACAAACTCATCAAACTATACATTAAATATGTGCAGTTTTTTGTGTATCAATTATACATCAATAAAGTGGAAAAATTTTAAATGTATGTAAAAGAGCTTAGCATGGTGTTTGGCACATAATAAGTATATGTGTGTTTGCTATCATTATAAGGATAGATTAGAAACCTACGGTATGTGAAGATAAAAGAATGTGAGGGTAAAGATCATGAATGTAGGTGACATTTCCCCTAGAGTGTCACAAGTTCCAGGAATCCCAGGACTTGTAATAGTTTATTTTAGTGTCTAACATAGCCTATATTTTTTCACTTGGAAAGAATTGAAAAGCATCTGATCTTAAAGTGGAAAGTAAAAAATAGCTTTTTATTTGAAAAGAATGGAAAGATTTTGTAGGCAGATCATAAGCACACCATCTGGTTAACTCAAGAGAAATCCTAGAACTTAGATTCCACATTTTTTATCAGCCATGTATGGTTTAAGATAGACCTCTGTAAGCTAAAAATACCTAATCGTATTTGTCCTGCTATTCATAAGTTAATTGAAAATGCCATCAATTGCAATGCTAACAATTTCATTTATCCTACCGAAGAATCAGAGTCCATCATGGTTTGTATTTCTCAAGTTCGGGTGTTCAACTCCGTGCAAGACAAATTCATCATGTAAGAAGTAGGCAAAGTTGGCACAGTAGTGTCTAAAATAAATTTTAGTTTTTAAATACAATCACACTCAGTGATCCCCAAGCAGGTATAATATTGCCTTCAGCAAATATTTTGCAAAGTCTGGAGACATTTTTGGTTGTCACTACTGGGTGGAAGGAGGGTGAGAAGGGGAGGGAATGTTACTGGCACCCAGTGTTAGAAATCAGGGATGCTACTGGGGCACCTGGGTGGCTCAGTCGTTAAGCGTCTGCCTTTGGCTTGGGTCATGATCTCAGGGTCCTGGGATCGAGCCCCGCATCGGGCTCCCTGCTCAGCAGGAAGCCTGATTCTCCTCTCCCACTCCCCCTGCTTGTGTTCCCTCTCTCGCTGTCTCTCTCTGTCAAATAAATAAAATCTTAAAAAAAAAAAATCAGGGATGCTACTAAATATCCTACAATGCACAGGACAGCCTCCTACAACAAAGACTTATCTGGTCCAAAATGTCAATATTGCCAAAAATGAGAAATCCTACACAAAATGAATGCATTTTCTAAAATGCCAACCAGTTAAAGTGCTACCAGGGATAGAATAATGCTTCTAGTCCTATCTCGATACAGAATTTTATCAGCTACTTTGTGCTTAGTATATAATAAATATTCAGTATTTATTTAATTATCAAAAATTTGTGCTGCTCTTATTCTATGAGTATTTTTTATGGTTTTCCCCTTATTTATGTATGAACTAAAACTGGACCAGAACTTCATTACTAGCTACCTTGTAAGTAGCCCACGCTTGTCTCAAAATATAGCAAGGGAGAGATTTTTATACAAGATTATAGATAAACTAGGTTACAGGAAAGTGGAGAACAGCTAATATACATTGGAGATAGAGTATGAAAGAAAATTTGTGTGGCTTCTAGAATAATGAAAGGATTTTCAATGACATTTTAGACATTTCTTAGGAAATCTCATTAAAAACAAAAAGTTAAATGATATTCAATACGGGGATAAGAATCCAGCCCTGAAAGAGTTCACATACTGTGCAAGTTTTTAAAGCTGTTCAAGCCACAGCTACTTGTCCCAACAAACGGGAGAGGATAAATCTCTCCCCGTCTTCTTTTGCTTATTTTGTGCTTGAGCAAAATGACATAGTAGGAAAGTACTTATCAATGCTCTACTCCTCAGGAGCATAGCTTGAAGGTGCCCCCATTAAAATGGAGAAGTTAGAAAGTGCTGAGAGTTCCTTTACCCCATCATTCGGTTTTATTTCTCACTAGGCAAGGAAATGTCCACAAAACCTTCATCAATCTGTAGCAAAACCTCAGGTCATCTGATATTTTTTTAAAAATTGTGCTTAATATCTTGTATTCCATGACTACCTCACATGTCTAGAAATCTTTGAAGTAAAAAATAAGTGATAATTACTTAAGGAATATAAGTATTAATATTCTTTTTTCAAAATAACATTTATTTGAGAGAGAGACAGAGATAGCGAGAACACGAGTGGGGAGGAGAGAGCAGGGAGCCCGACGCATGCGGGGTTAGATCCAGGACCCCGGGATCATGACCTGAGCTGAAGGCAGATGCTTAACCAACTGAGCCACCCAGGCGCCCCCACGTATTAATATCCTTTAGAAACTATTATCAAATTTCTTATTTAACTGCATTTATTTATGATATTTGTTTATTATTTTCTAAAATGTTCTCCCCACATTTGATATGCTAAGAACAAAAATTATTATGCCCATTTGCAATTCATTGCATTTTTATTTTTATTAACTGTTTTAAGAATTAAATTAATATTTAGTAAAAAAAAAAAATTAACCAGTCCAGAGGACTTACAATGAAATACCACAGCCTCTTGGGGTGCCTGGATGGCTCAGTCGTTAAGTGTCTGCTTCGGCTTGGGTCATGATCCCAGGGTCCTGGGATCGAACCCCACATCAGGCTCCCTGCTAAAGTGGGGAGCCTGCTTCTCTCTCTCCCACTCCCTCTGCTTGTGTTCCCTCTCTCGCTGTCTCTCTCTCTGTCAAATAAATAAATAAAATCTTAAAAAAAAAATATTACAGCCCCTACTGCTTCTTCCCCACTCATTCCAGTACTGCTTCTCTGTGGCAACTCATTTGTTTTTCATATAGTCATCTTTATAACTAAATAATAGTCCTATGTTAATATTTCTTGATGTATCAATTGTAGACATTTACTCCTACCTTTGAAAGGTAAAGATTTTTTTTTTTAAGATTTTATTTATTTATTTGATAGAAAGAGTCACAGCGAGAGAGGGAACACAAGCAGGGGGAGTGGGAGAGGGAGAAGCAGGCTTCCCTTGGAGCAGGGAGCCCGATGCAGGACTCGATCCCAGGACCCTGGGACCATGACCTGAGCCAAAGGCAGCCACTTAACGACTGAGCCACACAGGCGCCCCTAAAAAGTAAAGATTTAACTACTTAAGCTATTCTCTCTCCGCTCCAGTTATAGTACATTATCTTTACTTATTATATTGAAAGTCTTTATAACTTAAGCTGCTGTTTCTTGTTCATCAGCTTTTTTTTTTTTACAGTAGTTCTTGTCTCCCCAAGCCGTTACCATACCTTCCTTTCCTTCTCTCCTTCCAACCAACCTCTGTCAGCTTCAGTTTTGCTTTCTATCTTTTAATTTTATGACATCAAGGTTAATGACAACTACATTCTGTTCTGTAGCCATAGACAAATATTCAATGTTTTGTCCATAATCGATTCTAAACTTTGAATGGCTGTCAACAACATTTGCTCTGTTATCACAATGTAAACATTACTCAGTGCAGAAACAGGTGCTACCCCAGGACAACATTTCCTCTTTCATGAGTCCACTTTTTGACCCCTCCCTCTGCCACTTAAGAGAAAATGTCCCTTTCCTTGAATTCCATCATGTTCAAAATCAAGTCACATTTTAGTTTGCTTCATATCTGGGCCATGGCTATCTTGAGATTTTGTTTTATTTGTTTTTCCTACAAATCCCAATTGCCTTTCTTTTTCCCTACTGAAGAGAAGACATATGTGCCTCTTTTATCCATCCATAGCATGAAATACTTCCGTTCTTTGAATACATGGAGCCCACTGACTTATGTCCTCGGGAGATAGATGCCTTCCAGATCTGCCACATCTTGGCATTGTTCTTTACTGGACTCTTGGTTAGTTACTGTGTTCTTGTATCCCATGTCTTCTTTTTCGATTTTTGCCCTTGTTTGCTGACACAGATTAATATATTTTCACAAGGATTTCTTGTCTTCTAATTTAGGATATGTCCTTGATTTTCCTTTCTGAAAAAGAAGGTAGTATGGGCCCATTTGAATTTCTTCTACTTTAAATGTTCTCCCCTTGTGAACTTATCTTGCAACCCCCTTCTTAGATTCCTTAGAAGAGAAGCACCAATATTCTTTAAAAGGTAGGTGTAGGAGCGCCTGGGTGGCTCAGTAGTTAAGTGTCTGCCTTTGGCTCAGGTCATGATCTCAGGGTCCTGGTATTGAGCCCCGCCAGGCTCTCTGCTCAGCGGGAAGCCTGCTTCTCCCTCTTGCACTCTCCCTGCTTGTGTTCCCTCTCTCGCTGTCTCTCTCTCTGTCAAATAAATAAATAAAATCTTAAAAATAAATAAATAAAAGGTAGGTGTATTATGAATTCTATAACTTCGAGCAACCATTGGTTCTCTATATGGTGGAATAATGATCCAAGTAATATGGAAAAACCTAATATGTGTTTTGCAGCATAAAAGTTGCCAGCTTTTATAGAGGTTGAGTGAATTTGACCAATTTTGTCAAATTGTCTTGATTTTAACAGTGTTTCCCAGTAACATAGATTAACTCAATATAGGGGTGTACAATTTAATTATTGTAGCTATTTAAAGAGAAGACCTAAATTATAACAAGAAATTTTATTTTTTAATAACGGACATGAGAGGGCGCCTGGGTGGCTCAGTTGGTTAAGCGACTGCCTTCGGCTCAGGTCATGATCCTGGAGTCCCTGGATTGAGTCCTGCATCGGGCTCCCTGCTCAGCAGGGAGCCTGCTTCTTCCTCTGACCCTCCCCCCTCTCATGTGCTCTCTCTCTCTCTCTCTCTCTCATTCTGTCTCAAATAAATAAATAAAATCTTTAAAAATATATATATATATAATGGACATGAGATAAACTTTTCTTTAGCCTAAAGAATTTAAGCATATTTTAATGTTTAAAATGTTTTTTTTAAAGATTTTATTTATTTATTTGACAGAGAGACACAGTGAGAGAGGGAACACAAGCAGGGGGAGTGGGAGAGGGAGGAGCAGGCTTCCCATGGAGCAGAGAGCCCGATGTGGGGCTCGATCCCAGGACCCTGGGATCATGACCTGAGCCGAAGGCAGACACGTAACGACTGAGCCACCCAGGCGCCCCGTTTAAAATGTTTTTAAAATACAGTTTTTAAAATATTAATTATTTCTTATAAATATAGCTTAGAATAGGATTGATTCAGAAGCCTGAGACTAAAGGCAGGTAAAAATTGAGGCTTTTAAAAGGTGTCCATAATCCCAGAGTCTTTTCTGCAATTATGAGTTAGGGAGGTTGATCAAACTTAAGAGATCTGTCAGAAGGATATGATAGATAATATAAAAATCCTGGACATCAGTAGAAACTGGAATCTAAAACCAAGAGTTGGATAATAATAGTCCCCAGAACTGAACAGTCAAGATTCATGGAATAAATGGAAGGCAAGTATCCCAGCTGCAAAGAAATAATAGAGGTAAAAAGGATTACCCAATCAGCAAAGACAAATACACAGGCTTGTATACAGAGATGCTCTTCAAAATATTTGACAACCAATCGGGAACAAAGACTAATCAAAATTGAAGTTGACCATGGCTATGGAACAGTGCCTAGAGGACCCTGCTGCACAGAGCATTAACTCTTGAGTGGATGCATTGGAGGGAGGGCCTGGGTGGCCTCCAGGTGGGAGGGGAAGTGTGAGGAAACACTGGCGTGTCCAGCATAGTAGCTGTTTCAGTATTTAAACCACCTGTATAGCCACGCTGTTAGTCCTGGCTCCCTGAGGTGGTTTCCAGTCTGGAGAACTTGCAGTTCTGGAGATCCAGATAATTTTCTAATCATCTATGCAGGAACTCAGCTTCCAAGATACTAAACGAAAATCCAGTTCTCAGAAACTGAGTGACAACTGTAGAAACTCAGCTCCAGAGGGGAGCTTATGCCTGAGGCTGGAAAACCTGGAACAAAGGTTAGAACAAGCAGCAAAGCCAGAGGGCTACTGAATTTGGGCTCTGCATGTCTTATTAGCTTGGGGTCAGGTTGGAATCACAGTGAAGGGCAGGCCAGGACCATGGCGGGAAGGGTGGGGGGGGGGGTGTAGTAATGAGAATAACCTGGATTAGAATTTGAGGGTCCAGGCACAACATTTCAATGTATTCTAAAATCTTACTGATTGTACGAGCTAGGGTTTAGTGCAGGAAACAGAAACCATTGGACTTACCTTAAGCACGAAGGGATATATTATATAGATTTATGTGCTTAGAAGATCTTGGAAAGGGCTGAAGAGCAGGTTCTAGGCTAGGATGTGAGGAATGACTTCTAGAGCAATATAGAACTGACTCACCAGGGGGCTGCCTTCTGAGGCCACTACTTGGGATGACTGAGTTCAAGACCACAATACCATGGAAGCAGAATCCATTGTTGCAGGGTTCAGGAGTCCAACATGGCTTTTGTTGCCACAGTAAGCGCACTCCAACCCCCAGAAAGCTGTAGAAGGAAAACTGAAGGTGCTGTTGTAAAACAATAAAATCTCACATGTCTGTGACCTCACCTGCAGCAGAAAAGTAAGTATGAAGAACAAGAAAAGAGCTCTCACCTGATTTCTGCCCTTCCAAATCTCACTTGAACGTGTCTAATTGACAGAAGCCAACTCACATCCAGAGTTGGACCTGCGAAGGAGCCAGGATTGCAGGTTTTGGTGTTCTAGCCTCTCCTATTACAGGAAGGCACCCTAGAGAAGGGTAGAAAGCCAATCGACATTATCCACTAAAATGATACACCCATTTTAAAGTACAAAGAAATAACGCTGAGTGGGAACAGAAGGGACCCCTCAAGGTATCAGCTAAAGGCAAGATGCTGTGCAGGAGCTCCAAAGTCAAGATTAAACATTTTTCTGTGGTGTTTATAATCACTATGGCCTTGATTTGCTTTCAACAGTTAGTACCTAATGGGTCAATCTTCTTTCAGGAAACTTACTTGACAATTTTATTTTGCAAATGTGTAATGCATCCATATGGTTCAAAATTTGGAAGTTTCACAAAACTTTGTAGTAACTGCCCTTCAGCTACTCAGTTATTCTCCTTAGAAGTAAACACTCATATCTTTTTTTTTTTAATTATTCTAGTACAATCTGCTCTGGATTTTTAAATTTTGTTTTTTATATTTTTCATTTTAATTTTTTTAAGTAGGCCCCATGCCCAATATGGGACTTAAACTCATGAACCTGGGATCAAGAGTCACATGCTCTACTGACTGAGCCAGCCAGGCAACGCCCAACAACCATAGCTTTTCTGTGTGTATTTTTCCAGAGCTATTTTATTCATATATATGTATATATGTGTATCATAGTCTCCTTTTCCCTTTTACACAATGATGACCTTTATGTGCATTGCTGTGCCCTGAATTTTTTAAAAAGATTTTTTTGTTTTTATTTGACAGAGAGAGACACAGCAAGAGAGGGAACACAAGCAGGGGGAGTGGGAGAGGGAGAAGCAGGCCTCCCACGGAGCAGGGAGCCCAACACGGGGCTCGATCCCAGGACCCCGGGATCATGACCTGAGCCCAAGGCAGACGCTTAACGACTAAACCACCCAGGCACCCCTGTGCCCTAAATTTTTTTGAATCATTTCCCAGTAAATCTTAGACATTATGCCATATCACCACAAAAAGAACCTCTCCATTCTTATTTATAGATGCTTAATCTTCTACTATATGATTAAATACCATAATTTATTTAACCAGTTCCCTATTGGTAGATGTTTAGGTTGCTGCTTTTGCCTTGAACAATAATCTTGTACACATGCCATTTCATAAGTCTGATGGCATAGTCATGGGATATTCCTAGATGTAGAATTGCTGGAATTTTCAGTATTTAAAAAAAGAATATGGACTAGAAATGATGAGGAACATCTGGAGGCATTAAGCTAGTTCTGGTCATTCTAATGTGCTTAGATTGGGGTCACCCTATGGTGAATCCTCTAAGTTTTTTTTTAAGATTTTATTTATTTATTTGAGAGAGAGTGACAGAGTGAGAGAGAGCACAAGTGGGGGAGAGGGAGAAGCGGGCTCCCTTCTGGTTAGGGAGCCCAATGAGGGGCTCAATCCCAGGATCCTGGGATCATGACCTGAGCCGAAGGCAGATGCTTAACCAATTGAGCCACCCAGGCACCCCCTCTAGGACTTTATTTAGGACCTTGTGATTTCACTTGACTGCTTTCCCCTTAATCCTCCAATTTACTATGATCAACTTGTCCTTAAAATTAAGTAAACTTGGGGGTGCCTGGGTGGCTCAGTCGTTAAGCATCTGCCTTTGGCTCAGGTCATGATTCCCAGGGTCCTGAGATCGAGCCCCACATTGGGCTCCCTGCTCAGCGGAAGCCTGCTTCTCCCTCCCCCACTTCCCCAGCTTGTGTTCCCTCTCTCACTGTGTCTCTCTCTGTCAAATAAATAAATGGAATCTTTAAAAAAAATAAATGAAATGAAATTAAGTAAACTTGGGGTGCCTGGGTGGCTCAGTCGGTTAAACATCTGCCTTTGGCTCATGTCATGATCCCAGGGTTCTGGGATTGAGCCCCACTTCAGGCTCCCTGCTCAGTGGGGAGACTGCTTCTCCCTCTCCCTCTGCCTGCCTCTCCCCCTGCTTGTGCTTGTGCTCTCTCTGTCAATTTTAAAAAATTAAGTAAACTTAACTATTGGGATTTCATCGAGATAAAAAGCTTCTGCACAGCGAAGGAAACAAAAAAACTAAAAGGCAGACTACAAAATGGGAGAAGATATTGGCAAATTATATATCTGACAATGGTTAGTATCCAAAATCTATAAAGAACTTACCAAACTCAATACCCCCAAAATAAATAATCCAGTTAAGAAATGGGCAGAAGACATGAATAGACACTTTTCCAAAGAAGACATCCAGATGGCTTATAGTCACATGAAAAGATGCTCAACATCACTTACCAAGAGGGAAATACGAATCAAAACCATGATGAGATACCACCTTACACCTGTCAGAATGGCTAAAATTAACAACACAAAAAACAACAGGTGTTGGCGAGGATGTGCAGAAAGGGGATCCCTCTTGTACTGTTGGTAGGAATGCAAACTGGTGCAACCACTCTGGAGAACAGTTTGGAGGTTCCTCAAAAAATTAAAAATAGAACTACCCTATGACCCAGCAATTGCACTACTAGGTATTTACCCAAAGGATACAAATATACAGATTTTAGGGGTGCCCGGGTGGCTGGCTAAGTGGGTTAAGTATCTGACTTTGGCTTGCGTCATGATCTTAGGGTCCTGGGATCAAGCCTCCCATCGGGCTCTGTGCTCAGTGGGGATTCTGCTTGTCCCTCTGCCCTTTCCCCCACTCATGCTTTCTCTCTCTCAAATAAATAAATAAATAATCCTTAAAAAAAGAAATTCAAAGGGTATACATGCACCTTGATGTTTATAGCAGTGTCATCAATAATACCAAAACTATGGAGAAAGCCCAAATACCCATCAACTGATGAATGGATAAAGATGTGATATATATACCATGGAATGTTACTCAGCCATCAAAAAGAATGAAATCTTGCTGTTTGCAATGACATGGATGGAGTTAGAGTGTATTATGCTAAGTGAAATAAGTTAGTCAGAAAAAGACGAATACCATATGATCTTACTCATATGTGGAATTTAAGGAAGAAAACAGATGAACATATGGGAAGGGGGAAAAGAAAAGGAGAGGTGACACAAGCCGTAAGAGACTCTTAATGATAGAGAACAAACTAAGGGTTGATGGAGGGAGGTGGGTGGGGGATGGGCTAGATGAGTGATGGGTATTAAAGGGGGCACTTTTTGTGATGAGCTCTGGGTGTTGTATGTATGTGATGAATCACTGAATTCTACTCCTGAAACCATTATTGCACTGTATGTTCACTAACTAAAATTTAAATAAAAATTAAAAAAATAAATTTAATTAAATAAAATTCCTCTTTGCAGGACAATTTACCAATATCTATAAAAATAAATAATACCTGGGGGTGTCTGAGTGACTCAGTTGGTTGGGCATCCGACCCTTGGTTTCAGCTCAGGTCATAATTTTGGGGTCGTGACATTGAGCCACACATCAGGCTCTGTGCTCAGCATGGAGTCTGCTTGAGATTCTTTCCCTCTCCCTCTCCCTCCCCCTCTGCCCCTCCCCCCACTCACTTTCTCTCTCTCTCAAATAAATAAAATCCTTAAAAAAAATAATGCATGTATACTTCACCCAGCAATTCCACTGGAATCACCATAATATCTAGCAATAGGGTCTGTTTAAAAAAAAACATTACAGTACATAGAGTCAATGGCATACTGTTAGTTGTATAAAAGAACAAGGAAGCTGTTCATGAACTGATATGGAAAAATCTACTAGAAATATCATTAAGCACAAGAAGCAAGGTGCAGATAACTATGTAGAATATGCTAATTGTGTAATAATAAAGAGAAGGATAATATATATTCTTATTTGATTGTAAATGAATGTTTACAATTTCTAGAATGATACTTAGAAAACTAACAATTGTGGTTAACTGTTGGTGGGAGGGAAGGAAATCCAGGCAAATGGAAGACAGAAGGATGGGAGACGGGGGTGGCAGGGAGAGGAGGGGAAAAGAAGGAACAATTTTTTTAAAGACAAAGTATAAAATAACATAAACTTTAAGTAAAATAGTCCAGAAGCATAGTATACTGGGAAACCCCATGTTCCTTTGAAAACTCTGGAAATTCCTGTGGTACCCATATATTTTCTAGTTGCCTCTGTCTTTAAGTTCTGCTGACTTCTCTTCTTCTTTTTTTTTTTTTTCTATTTTACCTCCCATGCAGTATTGTCCCTTTGCCATCCTGTGTCAGAGCTGTGCTGTCATCCTGATTCATTCAATCCCCAAAGCACCACACAAGGATGCTTGTAGCACATTATTGTCCACAAACAACCTCAACTTTTGGATCTTGTTTTTTTTTTTTAATTAACATATAATGTATTATTTGTTTCAGAGGTACAGGTCTGTGATTCATCAGTCTTACACAATTCACAGGCTCACCATAGCACATACCCTCCCCAGTGTCCATCACCCAGCCACCCATCCCTCCCACCCCCCTCCACTCCAGCAACCCTCAGTTTGTTTCCTGAGATTAAGAGTTTCTTATGGTTTGTCTCCCTCTCTGGTTTTGTCTTCTTTCATTTTTTCCTCTCTTTGCCTATGTGGATCTTGTTCTTAAAATTCCCTCAGTCACTCCCTCTGCATGACTGCCTCTTCACAGAGCTCTGTAGCTGGGTCCTTGTCTCCTCTTTGCTCTTTGCCCCTATTCTCTAGTGTCCCTCCCCAAATTTCTGTGACTTTCTTAAGGCAAAGCAATTTGGCTCTCTCTTTGCCTCTCAGTCTGAGCTAAAAGGCCTCTCTGTCAGCCAACCAAAAGCATGTTGGTGTGTGGTGTGGGTGGTGTGTGTCTGTGTGTGGGGGGTGGGTGTGTTAGATTTTTATTTTGAAATAATTTTAGATTTAACAGTGAGGTTGCAAAAATAATACAGAAAGTTCCTGAATGCCTATCACCCAGTTTTCCCTAGTGTTAATATCTTAAATAACAATAGTACATTTACCATTTACTATTACTAATAGTACAAAAACACAAATTAACATGAGTACAACACTGTAAACTAATGACAGACTTTATTTGGATTTCATCAGATTTTCCATTGACGTCCTTTTTCTGTTCCAGGATCCAATCCCAGATCCCACATTACGTTTAGATATCATGTCTCCTTAAGTCTTCTCTGACACTTTCTCAGTCATTCCTTGTCCTCAAGACCTTGAAACTTTTGGCATGCCTGGGTGGCTCAGTCGATTAAGCATCTGCCTTCGGCTCAGGTAGTGAGCCCAGGGTCCTGGGATTGAGCCCTGCGTCCAGCTCCCTGCTCAGCGGGAGCCTGCTTCCCCCTCTTCCTCTGCATCTCCCCATGCTTGTGCTCTCTCTCTCTGTCAAATAAAATCTTAAAAAAAAAAAAAAAAAAAGACCTGGAAACTTTTGAAGAGTACTGAAACTTGTGAAGAGTACAGTCCTTTTGTAGCATGGCCTCTATTTCAGATCTGATATTTTTCTCATGATTAGATTGAGGCTATGCATTTTTAGCAAAAAAATTCAAGTAATGTACTTCCTTTGGAGGGCACATAATGTCAATGTATGGAATATTTTCAGAATTACTAACCCATATGTTTGTGAGAAACAAGTTTACTAACTAACCAGGGTATATAGGACCTGGTGCAGTTCTTTTTTCTTTAACTTTAAGTATACAATCAAAATACTGGTTTCCAAAGTTACTTGGATTAATTGTTTTCCACTGCACTCCCTGCAGCCTGCTTATGTTATTGATTCATAATACACTTAGGGTCATTTTTTATAATTTATATTCCATTTTGGATTTCCTTCACAGTCTGGTTGAAAATTTTTTAAAATTTACATTAAGATGTGTTTTTAGGGGCACCTGGGTGGCTCAGTCAGTTAAGCGTCTGCCTTTGGCTCAGGTCATGATCCTAAGGTCCTGGGACTGAGTCCTGCATCGGGCTCCTTGCTCAGCCAGGAGCCTGCTTCTCCCTCTGCCTCTCCCCCTGGTTGTGCTCACTCTCTCTCTCTGATTAAAAAAAAAAAGGGGGGGGGGCGCCTGGGTGGCTCAGTTGGTTAAGCGACTGCCTTCGGCTCAGGTCATGATCCTGGAGTCCCGGGATCGAGTCCCACATTGGGCTCCCTGCTCAGCGAGGAGCCTGCTTCTCCCTCTAACCCTACCCCCCTCATGCTCTCTCTCTCATTCTCTCTCTCTCTCTCAAATAAATAAATAAAATCTTAAAAAAAAAAAAAAAAGATGTGTTTTTAAACAAAGTATATTCTCTTCAGGAGAAAGACTCTATAGACAGCTCTCATAGCAGAGACCAAACTAGGTTAGGTCCAAGGATGTAATTTGTCCACACAGAGGGTTTTTTGTTGTTATTGTTGTTGTTTTAACAATTGTGAATTCCTTGCTACCATTGAAAAGTTGGAAACTTCACACAAAAAGTCCAAACTGACAGCTGTGTTTAAAAGAATCAGATCTATCTACACTGACCCTGCCTTCCTATAGGGCAAGAGTTCCAACTCAGAAGTCTCTGTAGGACAAGGAGGTTCCCCTAGGGGAGGTTAGGGATTCCTGCAATTGAGAAAGAGTGCGCTGGGGTCAGAGTGAGGGACACCGGGAAGAGGCAGGATTACAACCCAGGTCCGCTGACCTGAGCATTCCTCTCACTATACCACATTCCCTCCGGGCACTAACATCAAATTAATAAGGTTATACCCTTTTGGGGGAAGTTTAGTATGAATAGTGGCTGAAAATACAGGTTATGAAGTCCCTTGGGAGTTCAAAGTTCAAACCATGACTCCCCTACTTAACTAGTATATGATCTTCCTTATACCTGTAACTCCTTAGGACTTCAGTGGCACCATCCAAAAGCAGTAAGACAATATTTTGCACTTTAGGATTGTTGTAAGTCATAGTTAAACTAATGTTCCTCCCTTAGTCTTCTCAAACTGTATACTGCCCAAATGTTGACTTATGTATTGAAAAGTTCATTGCAGTTGCTTACAGGAGAGACTGCTCTTCAGAAGGGCAGTTCATTATCAGATCAGGGAACACCCAGAGTATTGACTATTCTGACACAGTGGGGCAGGTTAGAAATGAGAGGAAAGAGATAAGGGGTGAGTGTGATGTGAAGAGGACCCTCCACTTGGAGAAGATCACAGCCACAGAAAAATGTTAGGCACCCAGGACAGAGCTTGCTAGCCTAGAGAAGGATCCTGAGATGAACAGCACATCACTTCCTGACACGTCAGGTGGCTAGACTCTCCCCATATTATTTTTTATTCAGGAAAACTAGAGTGGGTCCCTTAGAGACATGGATCTGCTTTAAACCAGTGAGGCTGTGGGCATTTGAGCTGAGGCTTGTGCAGGGTGTCCAGGGCAAGTGGTCAGTAGCTAGGTTGATGTACTCATTCCTCTGACTTGTAAATTCTGCTGGACTAAAACATCATGACAGTCAAAGCCTTTACTGTCACATTTTTCCTTCATTCAGCCAACTGTAAGGTCAGGAAATGGGGAGTCTTTGGACATCTTTCTCTCACTCCAGGATTGTTGAACCAATGATGGATTCTACTTTTTATTTATTTATTTTTAAGATTTTATTTATTTATTTGAGAGAGAGAGAGCACAAGAGGGGGTAGGGTCAGAGGGAGAAGGAGACTCCCTGCTGAGCAAGGAGCCCGATGCGGGACTTGATTCCGGGACTCCAGGATCATAACCCGAGCCAAAGGCAGTCGCTAAACCAACTGAGCCACCCAGGCGCCCTGGATTCTACTTTTTACAACATCTCACATCAGCCATGACTATTCGTTCCTTTGCTGCCATGCCAGTTCAGGTCACTATTCACTCTCCAGAATCCTACTCCAGGTTATGTTGACATTTCCTCTTCCTGGAACCCTCTTCTTTGGTTCTCACCATTCAGATTTTAGTCCTAATGGCCTTCCTGGCCACCTTCTCTTAAGCAGCCCCCTCCTGGTCACCAGATCAGGTTCTCTCTTTTACTTCCTTAATTGTACTTGACAAAATCTAAAGTTATCTTGGTTTTTTGTTTGTTTATATTACTCTAGTATATACATTCCATGAGAGTATAGAGACTATAATTGTCTTTTTCACTCTGCACCCCTACAGTGTAGAACAGTGTCTGGCATTTTTGAGTGAATAAATAGATGAATAATCTCCTAATTGGTCTTCCTGTTTCTGCCCTTGTAGAGTGAGGAACGTGAGGCATTTGCCTTGGGTGCAAAATTTTAAGAGGGTGCCCAAAACCTTAGTATTCAGGGTAAATCATAATTTAATGAAATGTTTTTTTAAAATCAGAATAAACGCAAAAAATGGTGGGAAAAAACATCAGAATTTTAACTAAGGGCAGCATCTGCCCTCCCACATGCTGTTGTACTTTTCTCAAGCTAATCCCCACCCTGGTTCCAATAAAACTTGGTTCACAAAAACAGGGAGGGGGAGTGTAGGCCATTGTTTGTAGATTTGCTTTTTTTCAAGTCTTGCTTTAAAATATGATTTATCTGGGGGCGCTTGGGTGATTCAGTCATTAAGCGTCTGCCTTCTGCCTTCGGCTCAGGTCATGATCCTGGGGTCCTGGGATCGGGCCCTGGATCGGACTCCCTGCTCCACGGGAAGCCTGCTTCTCCCTCTCCCACTCCCCCTGCTTGTGTTCCCTCTCTCGCTGTGTCTCTCTCTGTCAAATAAATAAATAAAATATTTTTTAAAAAATATGATTTATCTGGCTCGCTGAGTGTTTTGGCAGGTCTTTACATTTTGCATGGTAGGTGAGCGCCTTACTGTTTCTCCCTAGTCGGGGCCCTGATTGTGGCTTTTAAATTTTCTCCTCATACAACAGCCAGAGTGGTCTTTTTACAGGCAAATCAGATCATATCATTCCATTGCTAAAGGTTTTCCTTTGCACTTAATATAAAGTCCAAAATTCTTAGTGTGGCCTACACCTACCCGTCCCTACAAAGACTGGCCCCTGCCTTGCTCTTGAACCTCATTCCCATTGCCTTCCGAACTCCAGGGGCACTTGCTGGAATAAGCCAAATGCCCCACCACCTTCATACAGAATAGTCTCTACCCAGAATATTCTCTTTTCCAAGATACTCCTAAATACTGGCATTTCCTTTCCAGGTTTCAGGTGTTAGCTGGACTTTTTACTTCCATGGAAAAGCCTGGCTTGACTCTCCAGGCCTGTTACTTTCTCATAGTGCTAGGGTTTCTCCTTCATACACTTAGCACATTGGCAATCATGTGTTTAGTATGATGATGATTTGGTTAATGTCTGTCTGCTCACTTGATGGCAAATCCCCAGGAGCAGAGATTATGACTGTCTCTTTGTTCTGTTGTTTCTGTCATCTTTACTCTTATCACATGCCTTGTCTGTAGTATGTGCTTAATAAACACCTAACTCAGTGACTGGGCCATAATAAACTCTTAATAAATGTTTGCAAAGTTATGATTAGAAGGGTAACTCAGATAGTGTGCTTTCAGAAGCAAGAAGGAGAGCAAATGAATTTTCTAGGCACTTTAATGGACTTCCAATTCATTCCCACTGGTTTATTTATTTATTTATTTTAGTCTGTGACTTCTTTGATCTCAGACTGCAATCCTATGCTTACCCTTTTCATATCTATAGCTTCCAAGGTGTCTATCCTTACCCCCGAACAGCCTGGTGAATTTTTGTATGATTGCCTACAAGTGTCAAAGGTAAGCAGATCAGGTATCCTTTCAATTAATGCCATATTGAGCTTTTCTCCATAAACAATGGCTGCTCACACCAAAAAGGCACTATGCTTTCCTTTTTTTTTTTTAAAGATTTTATTCATTTATTTGAGAGAGAGAGAGAGAGCACGAGCTGGAGGGAAGGGTGGAGGAAAAAGGAGAAGCAGACTCCCTGCTGAGCCTGGGATCATGACCTGAGCAGAAGGCAGATGCTTAACCAACTGACTGAGCCACCCAGGCACCCCTCCCAAGACTGAATTTTAATGATACACATACTAGCTGTTAATATCAGGCCAGATAGAAGTAATTTATAGATCAGCCTTTCCATTACAAATCATTAGAACTTCATCATTTCCTGCATTGGGATAAACCAAATCTGCATGTAAACTTCTGGGCATTAGGGTGATAATTTCTAATTTTTTTTTTTTTTTTTTAGTTTAGAGATTCCTTTATTGTCATCAAACTGCTTTTTCCTCTAAATTTAGATTCCTTTATTACATTAGGCATTTTTTTGGGAAGATTTTATTCATTTATTTGACAGAGAGAGAGAACACAAGCAGGGGGAGGAGGCAGAGGGAGAGGGAGAAGCAGGCTTCAAGCTGAGCATGGAGCCGACGTGGGGCTCAATCCCAGGACCCTGGGATCACGACCTGGGCCGAAGGCAGACGCTCAACTGACTGAGCCACGCAGGTGCCCCAGGCATTTTTTAATGCAACATTTGTATATGGCTCAATTGTGTGTGTCTGTGTGTGAGTGTGTGGTGAGTTTTACTAGAGTGTGTTATAAATGTGCCTAAATTCTAGCTCCCATGGCATGACCTCAGCCACCCATTCAGAGTCCCCCTAGTATTTACCAGGGAATCTTTAGAGTGTTTATTCTGTAAGCTCTAGAATCAGTTTTGCCTCTCTCTCTGCTCCTATGGAGCTGCAGACACAGGCTTCTGCTCAGCCAGTCACCACCTGCAGCTGTGGGCCAGTTGTCCCCTTTGAGGCCTTAGCTTCTACTCTTCTTCCTTAAGACTGGCCCCCACTACCAATGGCTGCATAAGGGAAACAGGGGTGCATCTGAGAAACTGCTCTCTCTCTATGCTTATTTCTTTTTCTTGCCTTGTTGCAGTGACTTCCGTTAAGTTCCAGAACTTCTAGTACTGCGTTGAAAAGGAGTAGTCAGAGTAGATGTCCTTGGCTTGTCCCTGATTTTAGAGGGAAATCATTCAGTCTTTTACTGTTAAGTATGCTGTTAGCTGTAGGTTTTGGGTTTTGTTTTGTTTTGGTAGATATGTTTTACAAGGTTGAGGAAATTTCCCTTTATTTTTAGTTGGCTGAGAGTTTTGTTTTTTTCTTCAAATAGATGTGGGGTTTTGTCAAATGCTTTTTCCATGTCAGGCCCCCTTTCTGGGTCCACATTTCTGATTCCAACAAATTCCTCTTTCAAAATGATTGTTATTGGGAATTTCTACTTTCTTTAGGCAATCACCACCTATGACCAAAATGGTTTGGCTGGAGACCCTCAAAAGCTTCAAAATAGACTAGTCATGAAAATCAGTGTATTTTCAAAGTTAGAAGTATTCATTCTCAATTCCACATGCAGAAAGAAATCAACACAGTTGATATTGAACATCACCAAGTCTTGTCCAATTTCATTTTTATGATAACTTCAATTTAAGGAATCTTAACCTGGGTCCTGAAACACTTAACTGCAGTTTTTGAGGTCTCAATAAGTGCTCAAACAAAAATACATATTCACAAAAACAAGCAACAAGTTACACTAGAGTACTCTTTGAAACACTTGTTTTGCAGGAATCTATAGTCATAGGAGTTTGTGGAATGTTGGTTAAAGAAGGTTAAACAGGATTCTTTATCATAGGTCTCAGAGCTTTTGGTAGCCTAATGTGTATTATAAATCTTCCAAGAGGGGGCGCCTGGGTGGCTCAGTCGTTAAGCGTCTGCCTTCGGCTCAGGTCATGATCCCAGGGTCCTGGGATCGAGCCCCGCATCGAGCCCCGCATCGAGCCCCGTATCGGGCTCCCTGCTCCGCGGGAAGCCTGCTTCTCCCTCTTTTCAATATAGTATAACATGGAAGTACACTAACTTTAGTGTTCAGGTTATTAGTTTGTTTTCCCTATCAATAAGGGGGGGGCTCAATTTGCATTCAAGGCCTATTCAGGTACCCTTTCAGATTAATGAAAAAATTTGGCTCAAATGAGTCTTTTTTTTTTTTTTTTTTAAGATGGCAGACTAGCTTAATGACTGAGACACCAGGTGCCCCTCAAATGAGTCTTGACAGAAAACAACTTTGAAATGGCAGTTTTTAGTTTCTGCTTGTGTCCTGAGATGTAAAACACCTTTAGAATGACACCCCCAATTACATTTAAATTTATTTGCATACTTTATTTACCTCAAGGCACTCAAGTTTTGAACAGGAGGTTAAGTTAGGAGTCTGGGTTCTGGAGTCAAGCTGCCTGAGCTCAAACTCTAGCTTGCTGTTAACCCCTCCTCCTAAGCTGGGAGACTCTGGATAAGACTTCACCTCTGTGTTTTCATTTTTACAGTTTACAAGTACTTTGGTAAGTTTTACAATTTACAAGTCTTATTACAAACCTAAGTAGGGCAAATAATTTTAAGATTTCCAATTGATACTTGGTGGAACATTCTCAGAAGGTTTAAGTGACTTATCCAGGTTCATAGGTAGAACTGAAAAATGAAACCGCAGTGACTCAAAATCAGATATTCATTTAGACTTTAATACTTGGGTATTTTTCCACTTTATTATATGTTGCCGCCCAACATCAGATAAAAATGGCATATTTGCCATTCCAAAATGGAATGGATAGATTATATAAATACACCTTTGCATACAAATAAACAGGTTTAAGATGTAGTTGGGATAATCTCTGAAGATTCCTGAAAGAAGTATGCAGGAATGTGGGAAGACAATTAACTTTTCATAACTTTTATTGAGCACCTACTGTATGTGAGATGCTGTTCTACACATTTTACATGACTCTTAATCTTCTCAACAGCACTTTAGGTTTTAAGGAAGAAGAATTTAGGCTTTCCAAGATAAAGAATGATCCCAAGAACATACAGTTCTGTATCCTGATTGTGGTACAGCAATCTACACATGATAAAATGACAGAGAATTATACACACAACATTTAAATGTCAAATCTCTGCTTTTGATATTGTATTAAACTTATGTAACATATAACTGTTGGGGAAACTGGGTAAATTGGACCTCTCTGTTCCAACTTTGAGGAATACTGGTCAGGTATTTTATAGAAGTCCCTAAATATGAGTTTGTCCAGTCTTTTGTTTTTGTTTTATTTTAAGATTTTACTTATTTATTTGACACAGAGAGAGCACAAGCACGGGGAACGGCAGGCAGAGGGAGAAGCAGGCTCCCCGCTGAGCAGGGAGCCCAGCGATGCCCGGCCTGATCCCAGGACCTCGGGATCGTGACCTGAGCCAAAGGCAGACGCTTAACTGGCTGAGCCACCCAGGGGTCCCAACCCGTTTTTTTGAGAGTTAGATAGGGATTATGGTTTTTGGGGAGGCAAACCACAGAGGTTTGTATTATGTTTGCAAGTGTGAATCTAATAATTTTTTTTTTTTTGAAGATTTTATTTATTCATTTGACAGAGCACAAGCAGGGGGAGCGGCAGGCAGAGGGAGAGGGCGAAGCTCCCAACTGAACAAGGAGACTCATGTGGGGCTCCATCCCAGGACCCTGGGATCATGACCTGGGCAGAAGGCAGATGCTTAACGGACTGAGCCACCCAGGCGCCCCTAATAATTATAATAAAATAAAAATATGATCATAGTAAATTTACTTGGCTACAGTTCTTTCTGGCCCAACACCCCCACGCATCTATTAACAATTCACATTAACTGGAGTTGTTTGGGGTGTGGATAAAGACATTCAGCTAAATAATATACTTCCAGCACCTCCAATCTGGCACTTCTGTCCAACAAAAAGATCTGGGAATGGCGGCGTGCAATAGGCACGGGGTACTGAGGTCGTTTGGTTTCTCCCAATCCAGACCAGAGGTTTTTCAGACTGCTTACTTGTAGACTAGAGCCAAGCCCTGGGGTCTTCTTCCAGCCACAACCGAACAGCTACAACAGCGCCTGCAGGTAACCGTCCAGGTGCAGCTGGAACCGCGGCAAAAGGCTTCAGCGCATCTCAGACATGTCCCACCGGCCGGGGTCCCCGCCTAGCGGAAGCACACGGAGCCCAACCCCCACCGCCCACCGCCGGAGGCAAGGGAGCGGGGCGGGGCCCAGGCAGTGGCCACGCCCCAGGCTCGGGGTAAAAAAAACCCAAACCTGGGACATTGCGAACGCGGAGCTGGCTGGACCAGAGGCGCGTGGCACGCGCGAGCCCTCCCGCGCATGCTCCAGTCGCCCGCTGCCCGCCCCCTCCCCGGGTCCCGCCTCTTTCGCTCCCACTCCCCCTCCCCCGCCAACCTCCCTCCGAGCTTGGCCCCTCCGGGCGCGCGGCCGACGTCCCGCGTGCGTGCCGGCGCCTGACTTCACTTCCGGCTAACGCGCTCCACTTGCCCCCTGGCCCCGGATGGTGACTGGCGGTGGTGCTGCACCTCCCGGGACTGTCACTGAGCCGCTTCCCAGTGTGATTGTGCTGAGCGCAGGCCGGAAGATGGCGGCTGCGGCTGCGGCGGCCTCGGGCCCGGGCTGCTCCTCGGCGGCGGGGGCGGGAGCGGCCGGGGTCTCGGAGTGGCTGGTGCTGCGAGACGGCTGCATGCGCTGCGACGCCGATGGGCTGCACAGCCTTTCCTACCACCCGGCGCTCAACGCCATCCTGGCCGTCACTAGTCGCGGGACCATCAAAGTCATCGACGGCACCTCGGGGGCCACCCTGCAGGCCTCAGCGCTCAGCGGTGAGTGTGCGGCACGCCGGGCGGGGACCGGGCCCGCCGCGGGAGGAGCCGGGCCCGCGGGATGCCGGGGAAGGAAGCCGCCCAGCCCCGGTGCTCGGCCTCCGGCGGGGGGGGGGAAGCGGCGTGACGGGAATGGGGTGGTGGAGGGCAAGGCTGGGGGTTCAGGCCTGCCTGTGAACCGAGGCCCGGAAGCTGGCGGAGGCGGACTGTGGGGCTTGGCTTTTTCAGAGGCTGCAGCTGGGAAGAAAAAAGACTGGCGAGTCGGGGAGTGGTGGGAGTTGCCTTTCGGGCCTTGAGCGTCCGGTGTAGGTTGGTCCTCTGGGAGAGGTGAGGAGGCCTCGGAGCTTGGCACCTGAGAAGGCCAGGCCCCCGGGTCGGTTCTGGAGAAGGTGTCGCTGCTGATCAGAGAGCGAACGAGTCGCCCGGTTGGTCCGACGTGAGAGCCTGGTGGCCGGAGGCGAGCGTCGGAGCCGGCATCTAAGCCATTCCCTCTGGTGGAGAGAAGCGGATACTCGGCTGTTCGTAGGACCCGCAGGTGCAGGGATGTACAGTGGGCTTCGCGCCGGGGGTGGGGGTGGGGTGCGCCTGGAGTGGGGGTGGGGAGGGAAGTAGGCGGGTCGGCTGCCTGAACTGTTAGTCGACGACTTTAGGACTCTGGCGGACGCCATGGAAGACCAGACCTTGTCCCCTAGATCGGGGCTTCCAACTTCTACCTCCTAGTGATGAGAAACTCAGGCCCTTTGGTGTGTGAAATACAGAGCCCGTGGGGTTCGTGATGAGATGCAACTTCATGCCCTCTCTCCTTGTTTTACCATAGCGAGCCGAAAGTTAGGATTCGGAGGTGTGTCTGAGTGTCGCCAGTGGAGGAGAGCACTTCTGGGTGGTGTAAACCTTGTTCCAGGAACGGGACTTTATGCATTAGGTGAACTCCCTGTATGCTGGAGTGGAGTGTTTCGGAATTGCCCTGGCTAAGTTGTGTTTGGCTGAGATGACCTTTCATTTGCGGTTAAATGATGTGTGGTTTAATTTAGAAGTTATAAGTTGAGATTGAAAAGTTAGTGCCTTTCATTTGCGGTTAAATGATGTGTGGTTTAATTTAGAAATTATAACTTGAGATTGAAAAGTTAGTATATGAGTGAGTTAGACTCGTGCATAGAGGTATATATGACTGCATTCAGACAAGTGAATTAGTTATGTGGCTTAACAATTCGCTTATATTTTAACATACACAAATAAGGAAAGGTCGTTATTCCAGTTTACTGTGTAATAAGGCACGTAAGAGTTAATAGCCATGTAGGGATAGAAGGATAAAATAAGAGGTTTAACTTTTGTCGATGTGAGAGTTGTGAAAGAAATGGATTGTATATAGCTACAGAATATAAACCTGGATCATATCTAAGATATATCTAAGGGAAAGTTTTGGATTGTAGGCCTGTAATTTTTCGTTTCTTGGCTTAGGTAAAGGACAGGAGGGGTGTCCCGGATGTAACAATGAGTAGTAACTGCAATTTGGACGTAATAACAACTTGTCATTACATATGAGAAGGAGATTCTAATTAGTAATTGGGTATCTTTCTTCTTGAACTCACTTAAAATATTTCAAAAACAGAAAGGTATAAAGAATAAGATGAACAACCATGTATCCCTGACTCTGTTTATGAAATAAAACATTAGAAAGTTGAAGCCTCTTTTCTGTCTCTTGGATTGTATTCCTTCAATCCTCCCTCCCCCATGAGCATTCTCCTTAATTTGGTTTTATTGTTGTCACACGTTTTTATGTTTTTCAGTATATGCCTGTATCTTTAAACAATATCTAATACTCTTTCATGTTTTTGAACTTTGACCAATTGGTATCATAGTATATGTATTTGAATTTTTTATAAAAAGCCATATTAATGGAAGTTTTAAAATGTTTTTGATAGAAGAGAGTCTAATGGGGTGTTTTTATGCTTGGAGCTTATGTTTGAGAAAAATAATGTGTGTTAGAGTTTGTTATAAATGGTTGAGGAAATTGGACATGTATTAATGTGTCATGAAAGGTGAGAAAATAGTCACTCTGGTGGTAGATTCCTAAAGGGGAGGGTTTTAGGATTTTAACACAAGATTAAAGGTACATGCATAGAACGTCATTGATTTCGGATAACTTAGCTGGGATATGTTGGGGAATTTGTTAATTAGAAAAGTGTGGGATTGAATACAGTTGCAGATGCCCACACATTGAAGTTTGAGTATGTGATTTAAAATACGTGGAATAGTTTATGGAAAACAAAAGGATTACAAAAAAGGTTGAAAGTCACAATGGACAAAATCTGAAATGTTTTCAATTATGAGAATTGCAGTTATTGATAATATTTACCAAAGGTTGTATAGAGTCTTAAGTATGTCATCTATCAGGTGATTGGGGAGGGAATGCTGCATTTTTTGTCTTGCCTGGAATATGTATGTATTTTACATATTTATTTAGGAGGTTTGCTTTTAATGATTAATAGAGGGTGACAGTCCTATAAATAGAATGAGGAGGAGGTGCCAATAGTGACCATGGTCCTAAGATGACCCCTCTTTCCAGTTAAAGGGGCAAGGAGCCACTTTGTTTTATACCCCAGAGGAGAGACATCTTTGGGTGAAGGGAAAAAGAGTGGTGTACCCATATAGAGTTTTATTGGGTGATAGAGTTGTGTGTCTTCTGAATGGGTTCAGGTTGTAGGGTTATGGGTAGCTTATTAGAGTAGATTGGAAATTGAAGGTTGGGAGCAGGACTTGTGTGTATATATATTCAATTGGGTAGCAAAGGTGGTGAATTTTTGACCATGTCTACTAGTATATATCTGTATCTGACATAAAATGTTTTTAAATACACTCATTAGATTAAGAGCTATCAGTATAACAGAGGTTAGGCAAGTATTTGCTCCCTTTTAGCATTTAAGAGTTAAGAATTCGGAGTCTCTAGGCTGGTTCCTTGGCCTGGCATTCTTTGACTTCCATGATTTGGCCTCTACCAATCTCTCTAGTCTTCTCTCCCTATTTAGTTTTGTGAACTGGTTCATTTGATTTCCTTTCCTAACTCGGTGGTTTTGCTCTTTCTTGGAATGCACCAATTCCCTCCAGACATATCTTAGACATTTTTCAGGACCTAGAGCAGATCTTAACTTCCTGGTTCTTTTAGTCTGAAGTGATCCACTGAACCCCTATTCACATATTGTCCTCTTAATGTCTATTTCAGTAATTTGGCAACTTACTGTTTGCAGTATGTTTTCTGTCTTGAACTATTTAAATTCCATTTTATTTAGCTTTTTGCAAATATACGACGTCCATTTAACTATATTTAAAACTCCCTGTGGCGGGGCGCCTGGGTGGCTCAGTCGTTAAGCGTCTGCCTTCAGCTCAGGTCATGCTCCCAGGGTCCTGAGATCGAGCCCCACATCGGGCTCCCTGCTCAGTGGGAAGCCTGCTTCTCCCTCTCTCACTCCCTCTGCTTGTGTTCCCTCTCTCGCTGTGTCTGTCAAATAAATAAAATCTTCAATCAATCAATCAATCAATCAATCTATCTCCCTGTGGGAAGGAACCTGTCCTCTTGTTTATATCCCCTCCTCAGGATGCCCAGTACAAAATACTAATAACTATTTTTCAGTTGTGTATATAGGCTTAATGAGTATGTTAAATGGATGCTTTCTTACATACTGCTAAATAAACACCTTTTTTTCCCCTTTTTTTTTTTTTAAGATTTTATTTATTTATTTGACAGAGAGAGACACAGCGAGAGAGGGAACACAAGCAGGGGGAGTGAGGGAGAAGCAGGCTTCCCGTTGAGCAGGGAGCCCGTTGTGGGGCTCGATCCCAGGACCCTGGGATCCTGATCTGAGCCCAAGGCAGACGCTTAACGACTGAGCCACCCGGGCTCCCCTTCCCTTTCTTTTCTTAAATAGATTTTATTTTTTAGAGCAGTTTCAGGTTTGTAGTAAAATTGAGCAGAAAGTCCAGAGTTCCTAGATACCTCCTGCTCCCTGTGCACACAAAACTTCCCTTCACTATCAATGTGTTTGTTACAATCAATGAACCTGCATTAACACATCATTATCACCCAAGTCTATGGTTGACATTGGTGTTCACTTTTGGTGTTGTACATTCTCTGGGTTCTGAAAAATGGATATATCATACAGAATGGTTGCATTTTCATAAAAATCCTCTCTGTTTTGCCTGTTCATCTGTCCCTCTCTCCTAACCCCCTGTCACTCCCTGATCATTTGACTGTCTCTATAGTTTTTCCTTTTCTGGAATGTCATGCAGTTGGAATTACATAGTAGGCTTTTGGTTTGGCTTCTTTCAGTTAGGAATATGCATTTAAGTTCTTCCATGTCTTTTCATGGTTTGGTAGCTCATTTGCTTTTTAGCAGTGAATAATATTCCATTGTCTGGATGGACCACAGTTCATTTGCCCATTAACCTCCTGAAGGACATTCTTGGTTGCTTCCAGGTTGGGGCAGTTATGAATAAAGCTGCTATAAATATTTGTATGCAGGTTTTTGTGTGGACTTAAGTTTTTAGTTCAATTGGGTAAGTAGCAAGGAGCACGAATGTCAGATCGTGTGTTAGGATTATGTTTAGTTTTACAAGAAACTGCCAAACTGTTTTCCAAAGCAGCTGTGCTATTTTGTTTTCCCAGTGGTAGTGAATGAGAGTTCCTGTTGCTCCACATCCTTCTCACCATTTGATGTTTTTTGGTTTTGGACTGTGGCCATTCTAATAGGTGTGTAGTGGTATCTCATTGTTTTGATTTGCAGTTCCCTAATGACATACGAGCTGAACATCTTTTCTTAGGCTAATTTGTGCACTTTGGATTTTAAAAATCAAAATAGCTCTACATACACCACTTGATCATATTGTTTATATTACTAGGTATGTTCCTCTCTTTAGCTATAGTTTGTTCTTACAGTTTAGCATACTAGGAAGGAGCCTGGTTTTGGAGATACTTGGCTTACGTTAAGATCCCAATTTTCTGCTTTCCCTCACCTCCCAATTTAACTGTGTAACCTTGACTAAATTACTTAACATTTCTGTTCCAGTTTCCCCATTTACGAAATGGGGATGATAATTGTCTTAATTGTGAGGAGTGTTAATACACAGAAAGTTCTTAGAACAGTGTATTTACTGTTCAAAAATATTTTTTCTATTTACTTGTAAATCTTTGTAGATATTCTTTTTTTCTTTTTTACTTAAGCCTTTTTGATATTCTATGTTAAATCTTTTGAACTTCCCCCTAAATTTGAACTTAGGAATTTTTCCTATTTACCACCTTTTATCATCCAGCAAAATCCATCTAGTTTTTGCTTTGATGTAAGAGTAAGGTATTGTTAATTTCTTCAGTTTGTCCATCCTTCTTTCCTCCTTCCTTCCTTCCTTTTTAATTTAAGTGATCTCTACACCCAACATGGGGCTTGAACTCATGGCCCTGAGATCAAGAGTCAGATGCTGTATTGACTGAGTCAGCCAGGTGCACCTGTTCAGTATTTTCTTGTTTAATTACTGATGGTGTTTTCTCTTGATTTCTGAAATAGTGCCCTCCTCCCCTAAATGTAGAACATTGTATATTGTTTGCTTTTTTAATAAACTTTTTTGAGGGCATGTGGAAAAGAATGGGTGTTTATATTTTAGGTATTCCTGAATTTTGAATTTTAGCTCGCTTACTAACTCACTCTCTAAACTTCCTGAACTTCAGCTTCCTCATTTGTAAATTAAGATTAACATTTAATAGAATGGTTGTGTAGATTAAGTGGTAAACACGTTTAAAGTGCCTGATGCTGCTTGGCATATGTACACAGTGAATGTCAATTTTCTTAAGCCTCATGGATGCTTGCTATTGCCATGTTCCTCACTATTACTTTGAAAAATGTTCACTGACTTAGTGTTTATATACAGAGGACAGATAGATAGCATTGAAATGTACATGGAAATGTAAATGTTGCTGACAAATATTATCTCTATTCGGATAAATGTCTTTCAGCGTATTGGTGTGGCTAAATGTCAGAATGAAGTTAAGACTGTTGTATTACTAGTTTTGTGTATACACGGATTGTTCATGTAGTGTAGGTACATAAGTAACTGAAGATGTATGGGTGTGGGTATTAATCAGTAGATGTTGTAGCATATGTGTAAAAGGAAATCATGTCTCTTCGTTTCTGAAGTGGGTTCCAGATTTCTGTCACTGTGAGGAAACTCCAAAGCTGCTCAGTAGTTTTAGACAAATCTAGTTTCACATTTCTTTGTGAATATTTCCCCTTGACGTTGACTCTGATTTGATTTGAGAAATTTGCATGATGGTCATAAATGAGAAAAAGATCACTGTACTCCAGTTGCAGTGGAGTTCAGATTGGGTGAATTTTTACTTTATTTTTTGTTTGATTCAGACTTAAAGCCCAGAGCTGCTTGCTCCAAGAAGTCTTAGAGCACAGAAGACTAGTTAGGTTAGCCTGCATATTTCTCAAGAAATATTTTTTGGGATAAAACTCATACTTACTATCACTTTGTTAGCGGTGGAAAAAATTTGTTTACTACTTCCGAATTAGGCATGCATTAATTTGGATAAAATGTAAAATCTTCCTGTAGGTCTCAGTTTTGGAAGTTGTAAATGATTCAGACCACTTCGATTTCCTGACTTACCTTGGTTCAGGCAGCCTTCCTAGTCTCAGTTATTCTTTTTTTTTTTTTAATATTTTATTTATTTATTTGACAGAGAGAGACACAGCCAGAGAGGGAACACAAGCAGGGGGAGTGGCAGAGGGAGAAGCAGGCTTCCCGCTGAGCAGGGAGCCTGATGCGGGGCTCGATCCCAGGACCCTGGGATCATGACCTGAGCCGAAGGCAGACCTTAACGACTGAGCCACCCAGGCGCCCCTCAGTTATTCTTTTATGAAAGGTAATAAACACAGTATAGAGTTGGGATTTCAGTAGCACTAGAAGATAGTCGTCTCCTAAATGCCTCTGAGTTTTTTGTTTTTTTTTTTTAAGATTTTATTTATTTGACAGGGAGGGAGAGAGAGAGAGCGCGTGCGCACAAGCACGGGGAGTGGCAGGCAGAGGGAGAGGGAGAAGCAGGCTCCCTGCTCAGCAGGGATGTGGGGCTCCATTCCAGGACCCAGGGATCATGACCTGAGCCGAAGGCAGATGCTTAACCGACGGAGCCACCCAGGCGCCCCTGCATCTGAGCTCTTTATAAAAACTTAATTGGGCAAATCTCTTTGTGGGCTGAGTACAAACTTTATTTGTAGTTGACTGATTTTAGCAATGCTACATGATGACCTGCCTTATGTCAAAGACCTGCTGTTTTATTTTATTTATTTTTTAAGATTATTTATTTGAAGTGGGGGAGAAGGGGCAGAAGGAAAGGGAGAGAGAGTCTTTTTTTAAGATTTTTAAAAAATTTATTTATTGAGAGAGAGAATGATACAGAGAGAGCATGAGAAGGGGAGAGTCAGAGGGAGAAGCAGACTCCCTGATGAGCAGGGAGCCTGATGTGGGGTTCGATCCCGGGACTCCAGGATCATGACCTGAGCCGAAGGCAGTCGCTTAAACAACTGAGCCACCCAGGCACCCGGGAGAGAGAGTCTTAAACAGACTGTGCGCTGAGCATGGAGCCTGGCTCTGTCTCATGACCCTGAGATCATGACCTGAGCTGAAACCAAGAGTTGAATGCTTAACCTAGGCGCCCCTTAAGATTTTATTTTTAAGTAATCTCTATACCCAGCATGGAGCTTGAACTCATAAATGTGAGATCAAGAGTCGCATGCTCTACCAACTGAGCTAGCCAGGTGCCCCAATTAGCTGTTTTATTAGCAAAACATTTTCCCACAATTAAGTAGAGTGAATTTATATTAAAATTAAAAATATTTTGCTCTGTTTTTAAGATCCTCCAAATTTATCCTTTTTTTTTTTTACATTTACCTCCAAAGTTTTCCTGTTATCTGTTCAAAGATGGTTTTGCTCTAGCAAGAATTTGTCTTAGTCTTATAGTAGTTTTAGACTTACTGAGAGTCACTATAAGAGATCATCTTCTGGAGCCAAACAGTTTGGGCTTAAATCTTGGTTCTATTTGATCTTTTTTTTTTTTTTATAAAGATTTTATCTATTTATTTGACAGAGAGAGACACAGCGAGAGAGGGAACACAAGCAGGGGGAGTGAGAGGGGGAGAAGCAGGCTTCCCAGGGAGCAGGGAGCCTGATGCAGGGCTCGATCCCAGGCGCCTGGGATCATGACCTCAGCCGAAGGCAGACGCCCAATGACTGAGCCACCCAGGCGCCCCATTGGTTCTATTTGATCTTGAAGTTCATCCCATAAAATAAGGATAATAATAGTGTCTACCCCATAAGGTGGTTGTATATATATGTACTCTATAAGTATTTTTTATTGTGTTTTTATTCTTTTGGTAGCAGTGGCTATTTAAATATAGTAGACTTTCTGCTACAGATATTTTGTTGAAATGACAGTATTCTTCCAGTTTTCCATGTATGTGGAAATGTGACTGGGTGAAATCTAATGGACATAATTAAAATAACTTTTGTATTTTAGGAGAAATATAAACTCTGTAAGTTAATTGATTTTGGACTTGAAATTGTTAAAAGAGCATGGTAATATGAAGAGCTAGTTGATTCGTATCTAAACATTTATTGAACATATGCTAGATATGGGGGCACAAAATAATTAAGGCAACATTTTGGTCTTTGAATGCATGCTTGGTGATGTGTTCAGATAAATCATTTTAGCGTAATGTTATAAGTACTATAATATAGATACGCAGAATGCTGTGTGAGTACAGAGGAGGTAGTTTCTTCAACCTGAGGGAAATAGAGAAGACTTCTCGAAGGAAGTTGTTTTTATGATTCATTTTGAAAGATGAGATAGTGGGAGGGAATGTTACAGGGATCATCATCTTAAGCTAGGGTACTTGCTTGTGGAGACATTTTGATCTTTCAAAACATGGTGAATTCAAGGAACAGAGAGAAGTTTTTGAAGGAAACCAGTTGGAGTTTAGGATGTGTGAGGGGATGGTTATGAAGCTGAGAGAGAGGCAAAGACAAGATCATAATATGTTTTGTTAAGAAATCTGACTTGAGGGGGGCCTGGGTGGCTCAGTTACTTAAGTGTCTGCCTTCACCTCAGGTCATGGTTCCAGGGTCCTGGGATCAAGCCTGCATTGGGTTCCTGCTCAGCAGGGGGTCTGCTTCTCCCTCTCCCTCTGCTGCTCCCCCTGCTTGTGTGTGAGAGCTCCCTCCCTCCCTCTCTCTCTCTCTCAAATAAATAAATAAAATCTTAGAAAAAAATTTTGACTTGATATCAATGGTAGGGAGCCATTGTAGGTTATTACATGATCAAATTTGTTTTTAGAGAGGTTTGAAACTAATGCCCAGGTGTGAGAAGTGATGAGAGCTTTGTGTAAGTTAGTTTGAAAGGTAGGAACCATAATTTTTGGTGAACGTGGGGATGAGAGAGATGGATAAGGTGAAAAGTACTCATGTGTGGGTTCCCAATTTTGGTAACTGGGTGAATGGTATTTATTAACTGAAATAAGTAATACAAGAAGGTGTGGTGAGTGGTTTTTGTTGGAGAAGGTTGGGAGCAAGAGGGAGATAGTGACGTTGGTTGTGTTAATTTTGAGGTTCTTGAAGGACATCCAAGTAGAGATGTCCAGAAGGCTTGGGAATTCAGAGTTGAGCTTGAGGATTTGGGAACACGGATTAGGAAAACTGGCAATTAGAGAGAAAGCTGAGCCTAGTGATTAAGGATATTGGTTCTGGAGCCAGACTGCATTTCCGTCCATGATTCACCACTTATTATCTGTGCCCTTAGGTAAGATGCTTAATGTCTCTCTGCACACCTAACTCATTGGGTTATTGGAAAGATTAAATAAACTGATACATGTAGGTACTGCTTAATCCACCGTAAGCGTGCAATAAGTGTTACTTTTGGATTGGTGTTCTCTTAATAAATAGTTCAGTTCAACAAGTGTTTGTCTGCCATATGGGGATAGTAAGATGAATTTAAAATCCCCCCTGCCTCCCAATTTGGAAAGCTTTTAGAAGAGGTGACACCTTGGCTCTTGAAAGAATAGGAGTTAGTCAGGTAGAGGGAACAGCATGAGCAAGAGCAGAGGCATGAAGCAGGTAGTCTTTGTTACAAGCACGTTGGTATTGGAGTGCAGAGCACAAGGATGGGAGTGATGAGATAGCCTGAGGATTTGGTCCCTCTGACCTATGGCTACCATATTTTTCAATGCAAGAACTCCTAGTTTAAGGTAAAAAATTTAGGGACCTGTTATTACAGGAGCTGTGTTTTTAGTGTCAGTTGAAAAAATACTGCGAAAGGCTACTATTTTGAAGTAATTTTTATTTTAGACTTATTACTACATAATTTGAAAAATACTACGACACAGGGGCGCCTGGGTGGCTCAGTCAGTTAAGCATCTGACTCTTGGTTTTGGCTCAGGTTATGATCTCATGGGTTGTGAGATCAAGCCTCATGCCCTGCTCCCGCTGAGCGGGGAATGTGCTTGAAAATTCTCTCCCTCTGCCCCTCCCCCCACTTGCATGCCCACGTGGGATCTCTTACTCTTTGTCTAAAATAAATAAATACATCTTTAGAAAACCCACTACAACAAAGATACTTTGGCCTTTCCTCCCTGCTGGTTTAGCTTTGAGATTTTTCCACGGGGAATGATTCTGTTAAGGCTCTTCCATCTGCCCTCCAACTTCAAGATTTTTCTGTTATTATCTCCTAACTTGTTCTTTTTGTCTTTGTGGGTTTGTTTAATGCCCTCTTTATTTCTTTACTGTCTTTTTAGTGAGACTTGGAAGGGAGCAGAAGTAAACGTGCACCCATTATAACCTTGTTGTTTAACTAGCAATTTGTACTTGTAACCATACTTAAGTTGTTGAAAATTTGGTACTTTGTCTTTAGCAGTGTTGGCTGTAGCTACAGATAGACGACTATAAACAATAATAGATTTCTGTAATATAGTTTGTAAGAACAGTAGGGAGTGGGCAAGACGACCTTTGTGATATGTGCATTGTACTGCCCATGGCCTTATGCCTTTGACAAGATAACTTCTCAGAGTTACCATCTTTAAAATGGGCTGGTAATTCTTTTTTTTAAAAAAATATTTTTATTTACTTATTTATTTTACAATTTTTTTTTGTAAAGTAGGCTCCACGTCCACTGTGGGGTTTGAACTCACGACCCTGAGATCAAGAGATGAATGCTCTGGGGCGCCTGGGTGGCTCAGTCGGTTAAGTGTTTGCTTTCTGCTCAGGTCATGATCCCCGGGTCCTGGGATCCAGCCCTGAGTCAGGCTCCCTGTTCAGTGGGGAGTCTGCTTCTCCCTCTTCCTCTGCCCCTTTCTCTGGTTTGTGCTCTTTCTCTCCCTCAGATGAATAAATAAAATCTTAAAAAAAAAAAAAAAAAGAAAAAGAATGCTCTACTAAGTGGTAATTTTTGCCCAGACTACTTCACCATCTGATAATGAATGCAAAAATGTCTTTGTAAACTGTAGCACCTCAAATGTGAAGGAAACAAAAAAGTTAAAACTCCTTGGGGGGTGCCTGGGTGGCTCAGTCAATTAAGTGTCTGCCTTTGGCTCAGGTCATGATCCCAGGGTCCTGGGATCTGGGATCAAGTCCTATGTCAGGCTCCCTGCCCAGCCGGGGGTCTCCCTCTCCCCTTTCCTTCCGTTTGTGCTCGCTCTCTGTCAAGTAAATAAATAAAATCTTAAAAAAAAAAAAAAAAAGACAGGGCGCCTGGGTGGCTCAGTTGGTTAAGCCGCTGCCTTCGGCTCAGGTCATGATCCTGGAGTCCCGGGATCGAGTCCCGCATCAGGCTCCCTGCTTGGCAGGGAGTCTGCTTCTCCCTCTGACTCTCCTCCCTCTCTTGCTCTCTGTCTCTCATTCTCTCTGTCTCAAATAAATAAATAAAATCTTAAAAAAAAAAGACACACTCCTTGGGTATAAAAACGGAGATAACAGATATAAATAACAAAAAGAATAAAGTAATTGCTATATAAAATAGCTTGTGACAAGGGCGGTGCTCCTAAAAGGAAGTAATTGTGGTCTCATTTGAGTATTTAAATCAGGGATGTATTTTAGGGGAGATAAATATTATGCTTACTCTTTAGGGGAAATGGTAGAAGTGTTAGAATGGGGCAGATAGGAATGTTTTCTTTGAGATTTATTGTGGGTGCCAAGAATTTAAGTTATGATTTAAGTTCATGATTTGTTTCTGTACTTAGATTTATGAAGTAGGAGAGAAGTAGGACTGGGGAGATGCATAGAGCAGTGGGTTCTCAGCCTTGGTTGCTCATTAGAATCATCAGGGGAACTTTAAAAAAATATTCTGCTTGCGTCCCAGTATTTTTTCTTTTTTTTAGATTTTATTTATTTATTTGAGACAGAGAGAGAGAGAAAGCACCCACACACGCGTAGGGGGGGGAGAAGAGCAGAGGTAGAGGGAGAGAGAGAATCTGAAGCAGACTCCCATGTTGAGCAAGGAGCCTCACATGGTGGGGCTCTATCTCACGACCCTGAGATCATGATCTGAGCCAAAATCAAGAGTCACATGCTTAACTGACAGCCACCAGGCACTCCTTGGGTCCCAGAATTCTGACTTAAGTGGTCTGGAGTGGAGCCCAGGCCTGCTTTTTTTTTTTTTTTAAGCAGAATGCCAGGTGTTCTAATGTGCACCTAGGTTTAGAGGTTCAAACTTCATGAGTAAGTTAGTTTGATAAGCCTGGGATAAATGAGAGACAGATTTCATTTGAATTGAATAGTATTCTATTTAGCCTTAATTTTTTGGTTGACTAAAACCTCCCAAGTTAGTTTGTCTGCTACTAAAATCTCCCTCATTGTGTTTTAAATTGTATTTAGTGACTATATAATGAAATATGCTTATAAGCAGCAGGGATGTATCAAGGACCAAATTTCTGTTGGTTTCTATTTTGTCTTTCTCTGCTGTAATTCAGTTTTGGTTGATTTTTGAACCTGCTAAGTGCTCTGATACTTTTTCACCAAAATACCACTATAGCCAATGACAGTGACCTCATACTGGGGAAAATGGGGCTATGAAGGGTAGATGGGTGGGGTTATCTGTACCAGTTCAGCTAGTTTCATGCCTGAACTGTCTTTGTTTCATTGTTTCATGTTGTGTTAACAAACAAAACTGTGAGAATATTGTATTTTACCACATTATAGTTTAGTTTTAATATATTAAAAAGTTCTTCAAAACCATAGAAAATGATTCATTTATTCAAAAACATTTATTGTGTGTCAAGCACTGGTGATACACTAGTTAACAAAGTCCTTGCTTTGCTAGAGCTCATGGTTTAGTGGGAAGAGATGTATTTCACACGCACTGTACCAAGTGGTGATAAATGCCATAAGAAATTAGAGCTGGTACGAGATGGTAATGGGCAAATTTGTGCTATGAGGTGGTCTGGGAGGGTCTCTCTGAAGTGGCCCTTGAGCAAAGATCCCAGTGATGTGAGGAAGCAGCCGGGCAGATATCCAGGGAGGTTTTCTGTTGGCCTGTTACTGTAGTATGCAAAAACAGCTAGGCGGATTTTCATCATATTTGGATGGAATTTGACTTGAACTGACTTAAAATTTAGGCTATGTGAGGAATTATAAAGGGTCTGTGACTACTCGTCTGGGTATATGTGCCTTCTGTATTAGGCAGAGAACAGTAGTTTCAAATATGAGCTCCAAATAGAAATTCATGGGGTGTGTCCTCCATATTACAGAATTGTATTAATTTATAGCTGAGTTCCCTCTCACATGGACAACTTTGTGTAGCAACAGGAATTTGTATATAGATGGTTAGGGTTATCTTGAGCAATATTAGATAGGGAAGGCAGCTCCCAAATTTTGCTTAATTATAACCAGCTCAGAATTCTGAAGGAAGAATGGAACTATTGTATCCCAAGGTGATTGGGAGATTTAACTGTGACAAACTGAATAATATATGTTGAAATAGTTCCCAAAATTTCTTGCAGGGAGTAGGTCTTTTAAGATTGAGTCCCATCCATGGAAACTTCAGTGATGATTATGTTCTTAAAACTTTCTCAGTTGATATCAGATACTTAAGATTATAGTAGAATAGGTGGTTTGGTGGAACTTTTGGATAAAGTGAGTAGAGAGAATTGGAACTTGGAACTCTTTCTCTCTCTCTCTTTTTTAAAGATTTTATTTTTTAAGTAATCTTTACACCCAGCGTGGGGCTTGAACTCACAACCCTGATATCAAGAGCCACATGCTCCACTAACTGAGCCAGCCAGGCACCCTGGAACTTGGAATTCTTAATTCCAGTAAGTCTGTATCTTTTGGAGACCCACTCTCATGCCTAGGCAGATGTTGATTCTCTTACTTGGAATAAGACTGTCACTGCATTGCATTTCGTCCATTTGTTATCCTTTTTTCATGGTCTAGTGCCTGAACTTTCCCAAACTTTCTTTGCTTTGCACTGACTTTAGTTTTACAGGAATACTCGCTTTGGGTTTGAATAATATAGTGTACTAACAACTTTTGTTAAGTGATTTTAATTTTGGTTACTTTAATTATATTTTAAAATCATTGTAAGAACACTAATTTTATACCCTCTTTATTGACTTTGATGTTTTTATATACTGTGTTTTAGTAGAGTATTTTAAGCATTGAACTCTGATGTTATCTCTGTGGAAATGGAATTTTACAGTGTGTCCTGTCAGTTGGCAAAGATAATGTAATTCAGATAATATTTTTGCAAGTTTTGTAGGGTTGCACATGGATAGTGCCTTGATAAAGAATTGACTATTTCTTGAAGTGGGTATTAGGATTAAATGATTTTAAAAAACACAGTTTCCTACCTTTGTGAATTTCCATTTATTATAAGACATCAAATAGACTAAGGAAAAGAGTAGTCACTTATGATTTTGTTACCTAGGGATGGCCATTGTTAGCATTTTGGTGTGTAACAATTTCTTTTTGCTTTTTTCTGTTGTTTGATATATTTTTTAAGGACGTTTTTAAAGATTTTATTTATTTGAGAGAGAGCAGGGCTCCATCCCAGGACCTTGAGTTCATGACCTGAGCTGAAGGCAGACACCTAACCGACTGAGCCACCCAGGTGCCCCATTGTTTAATATATTTTTATAGAATTTGGATTGCAATGATATTTTATAAACTATTTCCCTTCCTTTACTTAGTTAATAGCATATTATAGATATTTTCCCATTTTTTCTTCTATAATATTTTAAAGTTTTATTTAATACTGTACAATAAGATAGCCTATTTTTTGTGTATTACCAGTACATGCATAGATTCATGTAACTGCCACTACAATTAGGATACATTTTCAACACCTGTGCTCTTTCCTTTATAGTCTAACCCTCCCCCCATCCTGTTCCCCTCCAACCTTTGGCAATCAAGTTTTCCATACTATTTGTCTTTTCTAGAATGTCCTAGAAATGGAATCCTACAGTATGTAACCTTTTGATAATGACTTTTTGCAGTTAGCATAATGTCTGAGATTCACGCAAGTTGTCACATGTATCAGTAGTTCTTTTTTTTTTTTTTTAATACGTAAACAGTATTTCATTGTATGGATGTGTCACCATTTGTTTAGTCACTCACTCACTGAAGGACACTTGGGTGTTTTCAGCTTTGGTGATTATGGATAGAGCTACTATAAACATTTGAGTACAGGTTTTTTGTGTGAATGTAAGATTTTATGTCTCTAGGGTAAATACATAGAAGTGGGATTACAGGACCATTTGATAAGTGTATGTTTAATCTTATAAGAAACTGTCAAACCAGGGCGCCTGAGTGGCTCAGTCTAAGTGTCTGCCTTCAGCTCAGGTCATGGTCCTGGGGTCTTGGGATCAAGCCCCTCGTCAGGCTTCCTGCTCAGTGGAGAGTCTGCTTCTCCCTCTCCCTCTGTTCCTCCTCCCTGCTCATGTCTTCTCTCTCTCTCTCAAATAAATGAATAAAAAATAAATCATAGGGGCGCCTGGGTGGCTCAGTTGTTAAGCATCTGCCTTCGGCTCAGGTCATGATCCCAGGGTCCTGGGATCAAGTCCCACCTCGGGCTCCTTGCTCAGCGGGGAGCCTGCTTCTCCCTCTGCCGCTCCCTGCCACTCTGCCTACTTGTGATTCCTCTCTCTCTCTCTGTGTGTCAAATAAATAAATAAAATCTTAAAAAAAAAAAAAATCTTAAAAAAGAAACTGTCAAACCTAGTGTGGCTGTGCCATTATGTATTTCCATTAAAAATATGAGTTCCACTTAACTCTGCATCCTTATAAGTGCTTCGCCTGTATATTGTTAAAAAGTCAGTACTACCCAAAGTGATTTACAGATTCAGTGCAATCTCTATCACAATCCCAATGATGTTTTTTGCAGAAATAGGAAAACCCACATAAAGTTCATGTAGAATCTCAAGGGATTCTACAAAGTGTTCTTGAAAAAGAAGAACAGTGTTGAAGGACTCACATTTCAAAACTTATTACAGTTTTACAGTAACCAAAACAATGTGGTACTGGTGTAGACAGACATAAAGACTAATGGAATAGAGAGCACAGAAATAACCCCTCATATATGTTGTGAATGATTTTTGACAAGAAGGCCAACACTATTCGGTGGGGGAAAGGACAATCTCTTCAAGAAATTGTGCTGAGAAACGTTGGATATCCACATTGCAAAAGAATGAAGTTGGAGCCTGGGTGGCTCAGTCATTAAGCGTCTGCCTTCGGCTCAGGTCATGATTCCAGGGTCCTGGGATTGAGCCCCGCATCGGGCTCCCTGCTTGGCGGAAAGCCTGCTTCTCCCTCTCCCACTCCCCCTGCTTGTGTTCCCTCTCTCACTGTGTCTCTCTTTGTCAAATAAATAAAATCTAAAAAAAAAAAAAAAAAAGAATGAAGTTGGACCCTTAAACATAAGAGCTACAACTATAAAGCTCTTAGAAGAAAACAAAGGGGGAAGCTTCATGACATTGGATTTGGCAGTGATTTTTTGGATATGACATCAAAGGCACAGGGAACCAAAGAAAAAATAGACAAGTTGGACTTCATCAAAAGGAAAACCTTTGTGCATTGAAGGACACTATCAACAGTAAAACAGCAAACACATAACATGAGAAAATATTTGCAAATCACATATCCAGGTATATATAAAATTAATATTCAGAATGTATAGAGAACTTTAATGTCTCAACAACAACAAAATAACCCAATTAAAGAATGAGCAAAATATTTGAGTAAATATTTCTTCAGAGAAGAAATACAAATGGCCGAAAAGCACATGAAAAGATGTTCAACATCACTAATATTTTGGGAAATATAAATTAAAACCACAATGCAATACCACTTCCCACCCATTATAGTGACTGTCATTAAAAATAATAATAAGTGTTGGCAAGGATGTGGAGAATTGGAACCTTCGTATTGTACACTCTTGGTGGGAATATAAAATAGTGTTTTGAAAACAATATAGTGTTTCCTCAAACAATTGAAAATAAAATTACCGTATGATATCACAATTCCACATCTCAGTATATACCCCAAAGAATTGAAAGCAGGGTCTTGAAAAAATATTTGTACACCATGTTCAAAGCAGCATTATTCCCAGTAGTCAAAAAGTAGAAGCTACCCAATGTCCATTGATGGCTATATGGATAAACAAAATATGGTGTATATATACAATGGAATATTAGCCTTAAAAAGTAAGGAAATTTTGACACTTGACTGCAGTGTGGATAAACTGAAGACAAAATGCTTATTGAAAAAAACCCATCACAAATGGACAAATACTGTATGACTCCACTTATAATGTGGTACTTAGAAGTAGTCAATTTCTTAGAGATAGAAAGTAGAATAGTGATTGCTGGGCACTGGGGGGTATGGAGTTGGGAAGGAGGAGTTAGTGCATGATGGTTATAGAGCTCAAGTTTTGCACCATCCATTCTGTGGATCGATGGTGGTGATGGTTGCACAACAGTGTGAATGAACTTAATGCCACTCGACTGTGCGCTTCAAAATGGTTAAAATGCTAAATTTTGCTGTGTTGATTTACCACAATTAAAAATAATTTAAAAGATCAAATGGCCATGTTTATGTGGGTCTATCTTTGGATTCTCTTCTGTTCCATAGATCTGTATGTCTAACCATTTGCCACTATTATATTTTCTTGTGGTACTATAAGTTTTATAGTAGGTCTTAAAATCATGTAATGTGATTTGTCCAACCTTATTCTTTATCAGAATTGCTTTAGTTATTCCAATTCTTTTGTCTTTTCAAATAAATTTTATTTTATTTTTTTAAAAAGATTTTATTTAAGAGCAAAAGGGAGGGAGAGGGAGCTTGAGCAGGTGGAGGGGCATAGGGAGAAGGAGAAGCAGACTCCCCACTGAGCAGGGAGCCCAACATGGGGTTGCATCCCAGGACTCCAGGATCATGACCTGAGCTGAAGGCCGATACTTCACCAACAGAGCCACACGGGAACACTTATTTTATGTTTTTAAAGCTATCGTAAACTGGTTTTTGTAGATTTAAGCTTCAGATTTCTAGTATACTGAAGTACAGTTGGTTGATTTTTATGTACTTTGTTTACTCTAACCTTGCCAGACTCATTTATTAGCTCTAGGAGTTTTGTTTTTGGTTTTAGATCTTCTTTATAGGTTCATCATGTTGTCTATGGATAGGGACAGTTTCATTTGTTCCTTTCTAATCTGTATGGCGTTTAAATTCTTCTCATTTCTTATTGCAGTGGCTAGATCTTCCAATATGATATTGAATAGGAGTGGTGAGAGTGTGTCCTTGCATTGTTCCTGATTTTAGGGAGAAAATATTCATTGTTTTACTGTTAATTATGTTGATAGTGGTTGGATTTTTGTACATGTCCTTCATCAGGTTGAGCAAATTCCCTTTCATTTCTAATTTGCTGAGTTTTTTTTAATCATGAAAGGATGTTATATTTTGCCAAATGCATCTATCATGTAGCTTTTCCTCTTTAAGCTATAATATGGTAGCTTATATTGATTGATTCCTGAATATTGAACCAGTTTTGTTTTTTTTTAAGATTTTATTTATTTATTTGACAGAGAGAGACACAGCGAGAGAGGGAACACAAGCAGGGGGAGTGGGAGAGGGAGAAGCAGGTTTCCCGCCGTGCAGGGAGCCCGATGCGGGGCTCGATCCCAGGACCCTGGGGTCATGATCTGAGCCGAAGGCAGACGCTTAACGACTGAGCCACCCAGGTGCCCCTCTAGTTTTTTTAAATAGGAAGCTTAGATTATTGATTTGAGACCTTCTTCCCTACCCCAGTATAATAATTTAGTTCTTACATATTTCATTCGAAGCAATGCTTTATTTGCATATGACACATTTTGACAGATTTTCATTTTCATTCCAATTAAAAATATTTTCTGGATTATCTGAAACTTTTTGACCTGTGGATTATTTAGAAGTATGTTGTTTATTTTCCAAGTATTTCCTCTTATATTTCTGTTACTGATTTCTACTTAAATACATTGTGGTCAGAGAACATACTTCTAATTTCAATTCTTTTATATTTATTAAGGTCTCTTTTGTGACCCAGGATATGATGTATCTTGGTGAATGTTCTATGTACACTTGAAAAGAATGTGTATTCTACTTTTGATAGGTGGAATATTCTAAAAATCTTATTTGTTGATGGTGGTGTTCAGTTTCTCTGTATTGCTGCTTTTTTTTTTTTTTTTTTTAAAGATTTTATTTATTTGACAGAGAGAGACACAGTGAGAGGGAACACAAGCAGGGGGAGTGGGAGAGGGAGAAGCAGGCCTCCCGCGGAGCAGGGAGCCCGATGCGGGGCTCGATCCCAGGACCCTGGGATCACGACCTGAGCCGAAGGCAGACGCTTAACGACTGAGCCACCCAGGCGCCCATTGCTGCTGGTTTTTTATGTATTAGTTCTATTAATTAGAGAGGAGTGTTGAAATCTCCAGCTGTAATTTGGATGCCTATTTCTTCTCAGTTCCATTAATTTTTGCTGTATGTGTGTGTGTGTTTTTTTTTTTTTTTAATTTTAAGAGGGGGTAAGGACAAAGGGAGAGGAAGAAAGAGAATCTTAAGCAGGCTTCACAATTCGGGGCTTGATCTCAGGACCCTAAGATCATGACCTGAGCCAAAATTAAGAGTCGGAGGCTTACCCGACTGAGCCATCCAGGTGCCCTCCTGTATGTGTTTTAAAGTTCTGTTAGGTGTATACATGTTTAGTATTGCTTTTTCTTCTTTGTGAATTGGCCCTTTAATCACGTAATGACCTCATTTATCCCTGGTTATTTTCTTTGCTCTGATCTTTGTTTAATATAAATATAGCTACTTCATCTTTTCTTTAACGTTTGCCTGAAATATCTTTTTTCCATCCTTTTATTTTTATCCTTTTATTTTTATTTTAAATTTTAAAATTTTTATTGTTATTTATTTTTAAAAGATTTTATTTATTTTAGAGAGCACTCACGTCTGTGTAGGTAAGAGCTGGGAGAGACGCAGAAGGAGAGGGAGAGAGAATCTGAAGCAGACTCCACACTGCATGCGCAGCCCTTCATGGGGCTCAGTCACACAACCGTGAGATCATGACCTGAGCCGAAACCAAGAGTCAGATGCTCAACTGACTGAGCTACCCAGCCACCTCTAATTTTTTTTTTTTAGAGCCCAGTGTGGGGCTTGAACTCACGACCCTGAGATCATGACCCCAGCTGAAATGAAGAGTTGGACGCTGAGCCACCAGTCACCCCGTATTTTTTTTATTTTTGAGTAATCTTTACACCCAAGGTGGTGCTTGAATTTACAACCCTGAGATCAAGAGTCACATACTGAATGAACTAGCCAGTGCTCCTTACTTTTATCCTCTTAGAAGGGTAAAAGTTTCTTATAGACATCATAGAATTGGATTGTATATGTGTTTTTCACTTCATTCTGACAATTGGTCTTGTAATTGGCATATATTTAGACGGTTTATATTTAATGTAATTGTTGACATTTTGAATTAGATATTCTATTTTGTTATTTACTTCCTCCCTTTTCCTCTGTTTCTTCTCCTTTTCTCTTTTTTTGGGGTAATATTTATTTATTTATTTATTTTTTTAAGTAAACTCTATGCCCAGCATGCATGGGGCTTGAACTCACTACCCCTTGATCAAGAGTTGAATGCTCCACTGATTGAGCTAGCCAGGTGCCCCTCGTTATTTGATATTTTAATTGTTTTAACTTTTTATTTTTTTACTATAATTATGTGTATATGTTTTTTGTAGTTACTTGAGGGATTGCAATATATGTACTTTTCACAGTATTTAGAATCAGTACTTTACCACTTTAAGCAGAACGTAGGAACCTTTTTACTATATCATAGTCTCCCCTCTTTTAAAAGTTAATTTACTTGTTCATTACATCTACATCCATTAGAAACCCTCTCAGACAATATAATGTTTTGCTTTCAGTTTTCAAATATATTTTAAAGAACTGAGACAAAAAAATCATTGGTTATATATACCATTCCTGTTGGTCTTCCCTCATTTCTGGTACTGTTAAGTTTTCTGAAATGATTTTTCTTATATTTGATGAACTTCCTTTTGCAGTTCTTTCTGCGTAGCTTTGCTGGCAAAATTTCTCTATAGTATTCCTTCATCCAAGAATGTATTTCACCTTCATTTCTGATGGATATTTTTTTTTTTTTAAAGATTTTATTTATTTATTTGACAGAGAGAGACACAGGCGAGAGAGGGAACACAAGCAGGGGGAGGGGGAGAGGGAGAAGCAGGCCTCCCGCGGAGCCGGGAGCCGGATGCGGGGCTCGATCCCAGGACCCTGAGATCACGACCTGAGCCGAAGGCAGACGCTTAACGACTGAGCCACCCAGGCGCCCCTCTGATGGATATTTTTGTCGATACAGAATTTCTTTTTCTCTAGTACTTAAAAAACAATGGTCCACTTCCTAATGAACTTTATGGTTTTTAATGATACATGTTTTTATTGTATTATTACTTCCATGAAAATAACGTGTCCTTATTGTCTGTTTGCTTTCAAGATTTTTCTTTGTTAGTTTTCAGAAACTTACTGTGTCTGGCTGTGAATTTTAACCTGTTTTGTGAAGTTTTCCCTTCCCAGAAAGAATATGTGCATTAATACAAGTCATTAGTGTCAATTAGGGGTCTGCAAACCCTTGTAGTTCTCAGGCTATCTCCTAATTTTATAAATAAAGTGTTACTGGCACACATCCACACCCATTTACTTGCATGTGGGCTATGGCTGCCTTTGCAGTACAGTGGCAAGGTAATTGTGAGAGAGACCAGGTATCTTGTGAACCTTAAAATATTTAGTCTGATGCTTTTCACAAGAAGTGTGCTGATTTCTGTTGTACACGGAGGAATTTGAGTTTCCTGCTCATTTTTTTAACTTTATCCATGCAGGTTTAAAAGTCACTTAAAAAAAAAAAAGATTTTTAAATGTATTTTAGAGAGAGAGAGTGCACATACAAGCAGGGGGAGGGGCAGAGAAAAAAGTCTCGAGCAGCCTCCCCACTCAGCATGGTGCCTGATATGGGGCTTGAGATTGTGACCTGAGCCAAAATCAAGAGTGGGCTGCTTACCTGAGCCATTCAGGCGTCCCTTACAGATTACTTCTGTACAAAGTTCTCAAAAGGTTCAGTATGTAGTACAGGGTATGTGTCATAGTTTTTTCCTTCTATTTAAAAGCCCAAAATAACTTTTTAGCTAACTCTTCTTGGAAAACATAACAAACATTAGTTAAGCATAGCTTACCTTTCTTTGAGAAATTTATTTTCAGATATTTTAAACTCATAAGGCAAATGGAATAATAAATGGTTCATGCCAAAATGGGATTTAAGTTTTTTAAAGGTAGTCTTGGGAGATAAAATTTAAGTATAGGTCGTAAGTTTATCAGTATTACTGGTAACATTAAAATATATTGAGTGTTGAATAGTAATACGACTAAAATCATGAATCAAAGCATCATGAATAAAAGTATAACTCAGTGTTCTACAAGACTTAGAAAACATGTTTTCTAGCTGAGTGACACAGTCAAGCTCTATTATAGTTTTCTTGATTTCTTCATCTTTTTTCTTTCTGTGCTTAAAATGGTTATTCTTATGACTAAAAATAAATGTTGAATTTACCTGTGTTTTTTTTTTTTTCTTTGCTGTACAAACACTCAATTCTGGGTCAGACTTAAACATGCTTGGATTTCATTTTTAACTGAAATTAGAGGATTTCAGTCCTGTCTCGTTGCTTCCTAAATAAGAAAAGACTTGCTCAAACATGTAAGAAGTTAAAAAGTTCCAAAAATATTCTTTATTCATTGCAAGATACTTTTCTTGCGCAGAAATGTAGGATTTTTTTTTTAAGATTTTATTTTAAATAATCTCTGTACCCAATATGGGGCTCAAACTCCAAGATCAAGAGTTGGATGCTCTACTACTGAGCCAACCAGGTGCCCCATCTAGGACTTTTCTAGGGGCAGAAGAGTAAATCTCATCTTGAGCATACTGTCAGGGTACATTAACAAAGCTGTCCTCTGAAAAATAAAGTCTTCAGGCTGAGTAAAAGATTGAAAGAAAGGGTCGGTAGTGGGTTAAATAATCTTCCCTCAAAATTCATGTCTACATGGAACCTTAGACTGTGACCTTATTTGGAAATAAGATTTTTGCAGATGTAATTGAAATGAGGTCTATGAGCTCAGAAGATCCTTCAAGGGGGTATGGCTGATAATACCCTCCTTTCTTCTCCCTGTGCAGTACAGCCCTCTGCTTAGGGATGACCTTCCCTAACTAAGGTCAAAAACTGGGAATGAACTCATCCTAATGAACACAGTCTTATTGCATGCTGCTGTACTGGCCTGAAGAAATTGTCAGCAAGACTGCTTGATCACTGTGCATTACTTTGAGTGCTAGTATTGTATAGTGTATAAGAAGTTGTAAAACCAGTGTTGACTTTTTTTCAGTCAAGATCTGTTGAGGAATCTCTAGTGGCATGATTTGGATGGAATTCTCTAGGGTTGCATGGAAACCCATTTGGAAATTGGTATAGAGTCTCGACATTTACATCTTGTACTTCTCTTGGGAACTTTTAACAAAATTATAATTTTTGGGACGCCTGGGTGGCTCAGTCAGTTAAGCATCTGCCTTCGGCTCAGGTCATGATCCCAGAGTCCTGGGATCGAGCCCCGCATCGCGCTCCCTGCTCCACGGGAAGCCTGCTTCTCCCTCTCTCACTCCCCCTGCTTGTGTTCCCTTTCTCGCTGTGTGTCTCTCTGTCAAATAAATAAATAAAAGCTTTAAAAAATTATAATTTTTATAATTTGTTACTTAAATGTACATACCTAAAACAGTAAAGCAGAATTTGCAGTTTGTTTTTCAAAATTTTATAGTTATGTGTGGGGGCAGGGCATATATTGGAAATCTAAGTGCCTTTTACTCAGTTTTGCTGGAAGCCTAAAATTGTTCTAAAAAAAGAATAGCTTTTTTTTTTTTTTAAAGATTTATTTGTTTGAGAGAGAGCGCACACATGAGCAAGAGTAGGGGGAGGGGTAGAAGGAGTGGGAGAGAGAATCTCAAGCAGACTCCCCACTGAGCTCTTAGCAGGATGTGGGGCTCTATCTCATGACCCCGAGATCATGACCTGAGCTGAAACCAAGAGTCAGATGCTCAACCATCTGAGCTACCCAGGCACCCCATAAAGAAGTCCTTAAAAATATTTATAGTTAATGAGTTTTGGAGTTTTGAAATGATCTTTGCAAGTTCTTACACAATTTTACTGAGTTTCTATAATTTGTGTTTCTTGTGGTTTTATCTAGGTATTAGAAGTGCTAGGTAAATATTCTTGTTTTGTATTACAGAGATTATTTTCCTTTTTTTTTTTTTTAAGATTTTATTTATTTATTTGACAGAGAGAGAGAGAGCGAGAGCAGGAACACAAGCAGGGAGAGTGGGAGAGGGAGAAGCAGGCTTCCCATGGAGCAGGGAGCCCAATGTGGGGCTCGATCCCAGGACACCGGGATCATGACCTGAGCCGAAGGCAGACGCTTAACGACTGAGCCACCCAGGCGCCCCCAGATTATTTTCCTTTATGCTAACATATATTTCAAACCCCCAATTCTGAAACTGAACTATAGATTGTTTTGTTTTGTTTTATGTAGATAATGAATTAGTTCCTAATCAGTTTTGTAATGACTCCAAGCTGTTAGAGTCCAAAGAGCTATAATAATCTGAGATTAAGAATACCAACCCCGGGGTTAAAAAAAAAGAAAATACTAATGAGAATACCAACCCAGGGGTCCCTGGGTGGCTCAGTCGTTAAGTGTCTGCCTTCAGCTCAGGTCATGATCCTAGGGTCCTGGGATCAAGTCCCGCACTGGGCTCCCTGCTTAGCTGGGAGTCTGCTTCTCCCTTTCCCACTCCCCCTGCTTGTGTTCCCTCTCTCACTGTGTCTCTCTCTGTCAAATAAATAAAATCTTTGGGGGAAAAAAAAAGAATACCAACCCAATATTCATTGATTATAACATGTTTTATAGTTGACCTAGAGATTGAAAACTAGGACTCTGATTTATTTCTATTTTTCTGCTTTTGTCTCATTAGGTAGTAGCAGAACTTGTTACTGGGATGTTCTGTAGAGTTGTGGGAGTTTAGGATGAGGTATACTGGCAGCAGGATTACTTGCCCACAGGGAATTATCTTTTCTAATGGAATAAAATTTCACAATTGATCATTCTTTAAAGTCTTTTTACAGAGACTATTTGTGGCAGAAACACTTAACATTAATCACCTTATAAGTCTATAAATTTAAGTATAGAAACTGATGTTATCTTTAAAACATTTTTTTTTTGGTATTCAAAGTCTCTTGCCTGTTACTGTTTTTTTATAAGACTTCTGAAATTCCGCCCTGACTTATTCTGAGAAATTTTATGGGTCATGTATTCACTGACTTTCTCCATTAAAATACTCTTCCGATACTGACTCAGCAGAAACTTCAGGGAACGTTGATCTTCACCGGTAGTTGACTGTGTTTATTCAGTGGGGGGTGAACTAGAGGCTTTACTATTTCTCTAACCTAGGTTATAAACATTTTCCATAATTTTATCTCAGATGTAAAATCCCCCAAAAACTTTTGTGGTAATTACCTAGAGACTGGCCACACTGACTTTATGCTTATTGAATTTTTGCAAAAAATGACAAATACTGAATATTTAAAAATTTTGTTCTGAATATTTTAATTATGAAATAGTATAGAACAAAGAACTTCCCTGTACCCTTTACCTAGTTCTACCAATTTTAAATACTTTACCACATTTCTTAACATTCACACACATATATACACAATACTTTTTCTTTTTTTTTTTTTAAAGATTTTATTTATTTGAGAGAGAGAGAATGAGAGAGAGCACATGAGAGGGGGGAGGGTCAGAGGGAGAAGCAGACTCCCCGCCGAGCAGGGAGCCTGATGCAGGACTCGATCCAGGGACTCCAGGATCATGACCTGAGCCGAAGGCAGTCGCTTAACCAACTGAGCCACCCAGGCGCCCTACACAATACTTTTGCTCTCTTGAGAATAGGTTGCATAATACCATGCCCCTTTACCCTTTACTATTTCTATGTTTCTTTTTTTTTTTAAGTTTTATGTATTTAAGTAATCTCTACACCTAACATGGGGCTCAAACACCAGACCCTGAGATCAAGAGTCCCATGATCTTCCAACTGAGTCAACCAGGCACCCCTGTTTATTTCTAAGAACAATTATATTCTCTCTCTTTTTTAAAGATTTATTTATCTTTCTGAGAGAGAGAAAGAGAGCAGGGGAGGCGCAGAGGGAGAGAGAATCCTGAAGCAGACTCCCTGCTGAGCATGGAGCCTGACAAGGGCTTGATCCCAGGACCCTGAGATCATGATCTGAGCCGAAGCCAAGGGTTGGCCACTCAACTGACTGAGTCACCCAGGCGCCCCTATATTTTCTCTCTCTTTTTTAAAGATTTATTTATTTATTTGAGAGAGAGAGAGAGAGAGAACACATGGAGGGGGGGTCAGAGGGAGAAGCAGACTCCCTGCTGAGCAGGGAGCCTGATGAGGGACTCGATCGTGGGACTCCAGGATCATGACCTGAGCCAAAGGCAGTTGCTTAACCAACTGAGCCACCCAGGCGCCCCCCACCCCATATTCTCTTTTATAATAGCTCTGTAGTTGTCAAGTTCTGACAGTTTCACAATGATACTTTGATCTAATCTATAGTACATATTACAAGTTTATTAGTTGTTCTAATAATGTCTTTTAGAGCAGTTTTTTCCAGTGCAAGATTAGATACTGTATTTAGCTTCCATGTAAACATTTATTTTTGATGGACTATTATTAGTCTTTAAATCTTAAGTGTCGAATTTTTGTTCTTTTAACAGCTAAACCAGGTGGACAGGTGAAATGTCAGTATATATCTGCGGTGGATAAAGTTATATTTGTGGATGATTATGCAGTAGGGTGTAGGAAGGACCTTAATGGAATCTTGTTGTTAGACACTGCTCTGCAAACTCCAGTTTCAAAGCAGGATGATGTGGTTCAGCTTGAATTACCTGTTACGGAGGTAAGTTGAAATAAATCAGTGTACTTTTCTACTTAATGTACTCTCAGACCTATTAGCTGTTAAATTAGGTTGTCTTTTGAGGACATTATATATGTATCCCTGTTTTTAACAAAGAATTGACTTACTGATCACATTTGTTTAATTCCTCTGTATAATTAATTGATGCTTATCAAAGTGGTAGTTAAGTGTGAACCATACAGGTTAAACTGTAACAGAGACACCAAAATACAGTGGCTTAGACAATATAGTTTTTTCAGTAACAGTACAGGGCTAAATGTAGGGTTAACTTTGCTTATCTCAGCACTTAGCTTCCATCCGTGAATTCATGACAGCTGTTCCAGGTCTCATTAGTATTTCCCAGTCGTAGCGAAAGGGAAAGCAAAAGTCCAGGGGAACACACTGGTATGATCCCTCCTTCCCTTTCTCCCTGTGTTTCTCTCTTGTCTCTTCTCCCCCTCTCCTTCCCTTCTGCTTTCTTTCTCACCTTCATTCTTTCTTGCTCTCTCTAACAAACTTTCTCATATACACCATTTTCATGTTCATCCCATTGGCCAGAATTTAGTCACATGGTCACATCAAGCTGAGAAGAATGAGAAAGAGGTAGTTCTTCTTTTTAAAATATTAGATGGAAGGGAGGAATGAGTATTAGTGGACAACCAGTAATCTTCACTGTGTATCATGTCTTAACAATCCCAGTTTAAAATTTTAGTCATACATATGTTTCTGTAGTGTTAAATATTCATTACTTAATTTGTGGGTTCACCCTAATTTAAATTCTTTAAGTGTGTGTTGATGTTCATATGGTGTAATTTGAAAGTATGTTTTTCAAAGTTATTAGATTTTAAATCATCTTAAATAAAATATAAAAGATCTTAATGCTGTGTTCCCTAATAAAGTGAGATACCATTTTTGTCTTTATACCAAGTTGTTAATTATGAATTGTTTTGCATTTGGTGGTATGATTAGTTGATAAAAGCAATATAGCATATTGCCCATTTTTAGGACATGAAAATTGTCAATGTGTATATATAAAATGCAGTATAAATGTTTTTATTCTCTTTTTGGAAGGCTATTTAAAAAAAGATACTAACATATATCCACTTAGATTTCACATTTAGTGTAACACAGTTGTCTGTGATATGTTATTGTTGAAAGTATGTTGCTGAAAGTTTGAATCTGAAAAGAGAGTAGCCCTCTTTTTGTCATCAGAATATTTGGATCTGGGGTCATGTCTAAAATTTTTGGATAGAGAATTAATTAGTTTTAGTTGTATTGAACATTTTTTCCTCCTAATTTGAGGAATTTATACTAGATGATAACTTAATAAGGCTGATATCCTAATAAAGGATATATATATATTCTGCGATGAAAGATGGTATCAAACTATTCAGGTTTTAAAAAGAACTAGAGAATTACAATAAGATTGGAATATTTATGATGAAATAGACCCTCAAATCAGTATTTTTCATATTCTGTCTGAAGTGTTAGGTATTTACCTGACTTCTATCACCTCCTCTATCTTGTTGGCCATTAACATCTGATGCTGATTTTCTGTGTACCTAAGTAATTACAATTCTATTGTTTGCATAATACTGTTTGTAGACCTTCCACCATCCCAGACATCCTTTACTACAGCACATTAATTTGTCACTGTCTTCACTAAAGTATGGGGTCCTAGGTTTGGTTGGATCAGTGTGGATGTATTCTTTTCCATATGTTAACTGTGTATTTCTGTTAAAGTAGTTCTTTTTGGATATATGGGTAGCAATACAGAGGGCTTTTTTATATTACCTGTTGTCTTAGTGAATGTTCCCTCTTACGGTTTTGCATAGTTTGAGTATTTAAAACTCATTGAAGGATTTTACGTTTATCTCTTTAAACTTTTACCTTTCATTTTCGTTCATGGTATCAGCTTATCCATTTTTTTCTATCTTGCTTTGGTTTATAATGGCTTCCATGTATTGAAACTTCACTCTGGTACTACACTGAATACATTGCTTTATCTCATTTAATTTATAACAGCCCTTCAAATCAATATATGATTAATTATATGTGATTTTAGTTTGTGTAAAAAAGTAAAAGTAGTAAACCTTAGTAATAGTACCTGTCAGAATCATTACAAATTAAAGTATTTGAATAAGGATCTGAATGTAACATTTTTTTGTTGTGTTTAATTTTCTGTGGTCATCTTTTTTATTTAGGCACAACAGCTCTTATCAGCATGTTTAGAAAAGGTAGATATTTCTAGTACGGAGGGTTATGATTTGTTCATCACACAGCTCAAAGATGGTTTAAAAAATACATCCCATGAGACTGCAGCCAACCACAAAGTTGCTAAGGTAAGAAGTTTAAAAAAAAAAAAAATTAACTTGTTTGGATTGTAATAGAAAGAATACCTCCATACTTTCACTTTCTCTTTCTCCCACTCTCCACCACCCACCTACTGAAATATTCCAGTTCTAGATTTCTCTCTTTTAGAGAACAAAATATGTTTATAAATCATCTAAAAGTTGAAACTATTTCCTGAAGTCTAAATTCAGTTTGTGGGAATTATTTTGCTTACTTTGTTCCTAAAGCTTCTGTGCTTGGTAGCTCTATATTGGTCGAGAGGCTGATGAAAGAGACTTTCTTGTTAGGTGATAAGCTTCATTGGGAAATGGAATATGTTTTTGGAAATGGGGCCATTTGGGCTTTTGTTGAAATAATTTTTTGGTAGGCGTGACTAGAATGTCTGTGTGAGACTGTGCTTTGAATTAAATCCTTGGATATATTTTACTCATTTTTCTTTCTTTTCTAAGTTATAAGTGTAATACATATGAAATATTTGTACCAAAGGGTGTAAGGTAGAAGGTAAACACTGTTTTCCTAAAAATAATTTTTGCATTTGTAAGTATCTTTTTTCTTACGTAAAATTGTGACGATACTAAAATGTGATGTAATGTCATCTTTTCTGGCTGCTATTAACAGAATACCACTGACTGGGTAGCTTACATACAACAGAAATTTACTGTGCACAGTTCTGAAGGCAGGGAAATCCAAGATCAGGGTGCTAGCGTGGCTGCGTTCTGGTGAAGTCCTTCTTCCCGGTTCATACTTGGCTCCTTCTCACTGTGTCCTAACATGATGGAGAGGTCAGAGGATCTTTCTGGAGCCTCTTTTATAAAGGCATTCATTCCATTCAGAGGGCTCTATTCTCATGACTTAAGTACCTCCCAAAAGCCCTATTTACTAATACCGTCACCTTTGGGGGTTAGGATTTCAACAGATGAATTTGGGGATCAGGGGGCACACACATTCAGACTATAGCATATACCTTGCTTTTTTTCACTTAAGAATGTATCTTTGAGTGTTTTTCCTATTAATTCTCAGTTCAGCTGCATCCTTCCTAATACTGAATTTTTTAATATAGATTTACCATAATATTATTAACTTTATCCCATTGATGGAACATTTTATTTAGTAAAACAGAAACCATACTATGCATTCCAACAAAGAGAATTTATCGTCAGGAATTGATTTTAACATGTGTTTGAGAACTGAAGAAGTGGAAAGGAAGCCCTGAGGAAGCATATGGATAGTAACCCCGGGAAGCCGCCGTCACCTAGGTCTGAAGGAACAGGAGCTTAGGGTGGTCAGCACCTACAGATTTAGAGAATAGGCTCTGTGGGTCTGGGATCCAGGCTTCTCAGGAGGAGCTGCTGTCCAGCTGGTACCTCAGGAGCTTGGAGATCAGAGCTTGAGGAGCTGAGACATGGATCTCTGAAGAGAGGTGCTGCTTGGCTCGTGTTATTACCTCTGAGGAGCTCTATGAGACTGGTTCTGGGAATGCTAAGTAAACAAAACACGGAAGACTAGAAGAATCAACTGCTGCCACCAGGTCCTGTGCTGAATCAGTGTTGACAGCAGTGACAAGTAATAGCCGGGGGAAGTCTTTTCCACCCTCATCATGCTTTCCAATTTCCATCCTGTATTCCTTTTGTCAGAACCTTACAGCCAGGAATCTGGCTGGGAAAGAAGAAATGCAGTTTGCAGAGTTCCAGCCTTAGGATGATAGGGAAGAGAAATAAAGGGTCAGGTCAGTTTGGAACTGAGAGATAATAGTTTCATAATTGGCACAGTGTACTCTTTGGCTACTCAGCATCTCCATACATACTTTCTGTGCATATTTGAACTTTTAATACAACAAAAATATTATGTTTTTACTTTTTACACATGAAGATTCCCTCTCCCCATCCCCAAAGTTGAGAGACACGAAGTTCCAATAGATATTTTACCTATCCCTAGGTGATACTAACTACTAAAATTTAGTTATTTTTAGGTCTCAACTGTTTAGGTAATAAAACTGTGCTACCTAAAGACTAACTACATCCAGAATTCTTGCATAAAAGAGGTCTATATGTCTGTCTGCATCTGTGTATCTGGATGTGAATCTACATCCATCCATCATGTGTAATAAGAAGGGAAGAAAATATTCATAGCTGCTATATCCCTCAGGTCTTTAATGGTCAAGAGGATATACTTGATAGTTACAACCTCCCTCTACTACCTATTTCATATTTGTCCTTAGCATTTCAGCTGTCAGTTGTCTTTGCATGGTGGAGTGACCCACCCAAGTCTTCACTTTTGCAAGATTTACACCCTCAGTGATGCTGTTTTAGTTTTTGTAATCACCTATTCACTTTTACTATTGGACATGGAAGGACTTAGAGGCACCCTAAAGGATCTCTTGGTTTCTTTCTTTCTTTTTTTTTTTTTTAAGATTTTATTTATTTGAGAGAGAGAGCGCACGCACACAAGCAGGGAGGGGGGCAGAGGGAGAGGGAGAAGCAGATTATGACCTGAGCCGAAGGCAGACACTTAACCAATCGAGCCACCCAGTCGCCTTTCTTGGTTTCTAATTAAGTTTTCCTTGTCCCTATTAGTTAGCATCAATCCAGTTTCCCCTTGTCAGTTTTAATCATACCAATCAGCTGAATAACTGCCGCCTTTGCCTGATGATTCAGTGACAAGAGGAGCCCAATATTGCTGGGTAGCAGTCTCAACACATAATTCAATGGAACCATTGTACTCCTGGTGGAACACTCCTCCCTTGGGATGTAGGACCCCTAGAGCTTAAAGCTTGAAAAAAAATCTTCAAATGGGGTATTAAGTGTAATAGCGACCCTATTAGGAGAAATTGTTAGGTGTTTTTTCTTGTTGTTTTGTTTTGATTCTAAGCATATTCATCATCCTATAAGGTAGAACCTCTCTTCCAATTAGTATTGAAAATGAGACTTCAGTAGGGCACTACACTTTTTTTTTTTGTCAGGCCAGCTCCTTCTGGATGATGACATGGTAAGACCAGTCAGTTTCATGGGCAGGAGCCCATTGCTGTGTTTTTCTTGTTTGTTTTGTTTAGTTTTGTTTTTTGCTTTGAAGTGCTTTCTTGGTCAGAAGCAAAGTTGTGTGGAATACCATGATAGTGCATAAGCCGTTCTCTTAGTCCATAGGCAGGGGTTTAATAGTATGGCAGAAGCATTTTAGGTAGAACAAGTAAATGCATATCTAGAACACATTTATTATAGTGAATACAAGTTGATGCCCAATCCATGGCTGAAGGAATCCAGTATAATCAACTTGTAATCAGATAGCTGGCTATTCCCCCTGGAAAATGGTGTGATATTGGTGGCTCAGCTTTGGTATCTGCTATTGGTAGATTAGGCAATCAGTAAAAGCTGTAGCCTAGTTAGTCTTAGTGAGGGGATGTTTGTGTTGTTGGACCTGTATTATCTCCATCTTTGTTGCCATGGCACTTTGCATACAGGTCCATTGAGCAAAGCGTTGGGAGTGGCTATGGAAAGAGGGTAAGTGACATTCATACAATATGTATAATTTGTCCATTTCCTCTGAAGTAGATGTCTTTTGATGAGCATTTGTGTGACTCATAAATATTTTCCCAATCTGTTTATTTTGAGAGGTCTGTCCTTACACCTTTACCCTTGACTGCAGTCCTGATCTTTCCAAATGCCTGACCATCCAGCCAGAACATTAGCTACTGTCTGTTTATCATTGAGGATCTTCACTTATGGACAATTCTCAATCCAGACAAAGAGCACAGCCTCATATACTGGTTGAAGTTCTGCCCACTGAGATTTACCTTCCCCGCTGTCCTGATTGGGGTTGTAATGTTGCAGCCATCACTTTAGGGTGGTACCAGCCTGATGTGCAGAACCATCTGTACATCAGAGCCAAGGGTTTTCTTCCACAATTACCTCGTAAGGAGTTCTCTGTGAAGCCATCAATGTAGAATGAGAAGGAGGGATTATAACGAGAGTAAGTATTGTAGAAGTCTGAGTTACTTGCTTATTCAGCTTGTCCAAAACTGGCCTTTTGGACTTTCTCAAGACTGATCTCTTGTAAACCACTCAATGAAAAGAGACTTGTCTTTTGTTCCCAGTATTATGGTTTGGTGTGTCATACAACATATAGTTTACGATGGACAGCTCTGATCACACAGGCATTTTTTTTTTTAAGATTTGTTTATTTTAGAGAGGGGGGAGGGGCAGAAGGAGAGAGAGAGTGCATCTCAAGCAGACTCCCTACTGAGTGCGGGGCCAAGGCGAGGCTCAGTCTCATGATCCTGAGGTCATGTGACCTGAGCCGAAATCAGGAGTTAGACGCTTAACCAACTGAGCCCCCCAGGTGCCTCTGATCGCACAATTATTTCATGGATTGGTATGAATTTCTGTCAGGGACTGAGAAGCCAGAAACTGTTCTGAAAAGAACAGTTATTTACAGGGGAGGTTGTGGCTTTACCCTAGCACTGTGCTAGTGATTGTCCCAGTTCAGCTTGCCAGACAGGCCTTTCAGCATCTTTACTTGCTGTACACATTTCCAGTGTCATTGTATATGCTCAGTGGTAAAAGTGGCAGGACGTCTTGTGGTTCAGCCAGGACCTGCTGCAGAGCTTCTTGTTCTGTGCCTATATTCTTTGATAATTGAGTTAGAGAAGCACATTCAGATATGTCGGATAGTGGGTCCAGAATCCAATTAGGCCCACCAAGCATTGTGCCTCTTTTTCACTATTTGCTTTTATAAGTTGTAGCAACTTGTCTTTCATGTTGGAGGAAATACCCTGACATGCTCAGACCACTGGACTTCCAGGAACTTAACAACGGTTGTAGTCTGAGTTTTTCTGGGCATTATTGATCCTCTCTGGCTTGCTGTGTCTTAGTAAGGCATGTAAGCTCCTTGCTACTTCCTCCTCATCTGGACCAGCCAGCGTGATGTTACAGTGTGTTACAGCATGATGTAGTAGACCAGTGTGGTGAGCTGCGGATATTAAGTTGATTAAGATTTCTACAGACTAGATATGGTAAAGAACATGAGCAATAGTCCCAGGGTAGGACTGAAGATTGATTGTTACTGCCAGATAAAAGCAGTCTACTTTTGGATGGTTCTTAAAAATTAGTATAGAGGGGCACCTGGGTGGCTCAGTTGTTAAGCGTCTGCCTTCAGCTCAGGTCATGATCCCAGGGTCCTGGGGTCAAGCCCAGCGTCAGGCTCCCTGCTCCGCGGGAAGCCTGCTTCTCCCTCTCCCACTCCCCCTGCTTGTGTTCCCTCTCTCGCTGTGTCTCTCTCTCTCTCTCTGTCAAAATAAGTAAATAAAATCTTTTAAAAATTAAAATTAGTATAAAAAAACGTATTTCACAGAACTGTAATTGCCTACCAGATATCAAGGGACTTGTTGATTTGCTTTAGTAAAGATACCTGGAATAGCAGCTGCAATTGAAGTCACGTGATAGTTTATAATCCAGTTTTTCTTTCAGATCCTTTTATGTTTTGCATAGGCCAAACAGGCCAGTTAAATGAAGGTGAGATAGTTTGAATTCTCCTGTATTTTTTAGATCTCTTATAGTGGTGTTAATCTCATAAATTTCCTCAGGAATTGTGGTTTTGCTCTGGTTTAGTAGGTTTGTAGAGAATGGAAATTCTAGGGGTTTCCGCTTGGCCCTTCTTCCTTTAATAGTTCTTAAAGAGGACTAGAGAAACAATGTGGAAATTTTTCTGGTTGCCTGTTTTATATCTCTTCCAGTTACGCTTTTGGGAACTGGACAAATAACTACAAGATAGGTACAGGGATCCACAGAGCTCACGGAAATAACTTTAGGCCAGAACTCTATTAACCATTTGACCATCATAAGTCCCTACTTTCACTAGTGGACCACAGTGATGTTTTACATCAGTTCAGTGCTGCTACTTTGTAAAGCCTGAAAGATCACAATATTTTCCATTTCCCAGTGGACAGTGACGCTAGTAGTGCATGTCTGCAGGGACCTTTGGGGAATGTTTGGAGTACGATTTACAGTGTATGATGGGGCATTATTGTAGTGCCCTTTCTCAAGGGGATTCAGGTAAGCGGCTCTGGATCTATGAATGGGTTAGTTCTAGGAACAAAATAAGAGGCTTTCATTTTCTTTGTCTCTATCACTCTCTCTCTCTCTAGCAATTCAAGTCGTGTTTCTGTCCAAAAGTTTTTCTAGTTAGATGGATGTTATAATTTAGTAGGCTGCCTAGAATGTACTAGACAGAATGGAAATCATAGGGTGAGCAGGGAAGGATATAGAAATGAAACTATTTTATAGACTTTATTTCTCCAGAAGAATAATACTTAGCATCTTTGCTTTCTAACTTTTAAAATAATTTTAATGTTAAATAATTGTAGTTAATATTTATTGAATGCTTACTGTATTAAACATTGTACCAGTTCTCACTTGAATTTTCATAAGAACATTGTGTGAGTAGGTATTCGTTTTTCCTCATATTGCAGAAGCGGGAGAATGAAATTAATTTGACCAGGGTCACGTAGTTGATGGTAAAGATGGTCTTGGAATCCAAGTCTGTGACGACAAGATCTGTGCTTTTCGTTACTCTGTGTATAGTGACAACAATAAATACATTAGGAGTCTGCGAAACTGAAGTAAATCCTCATATGCCTACGCATATGTACAGTATCACTACACTGTATAAGTACATTCTTATGAACAGAGAGTGCCTGGTTTGTGCTTAACGTTGTAAATGTGCTGGAGGAATATGAAAAATAATGGATGATTTTTGTTATCCTAAATTGTTGATACATATGTAAGAAGATGTGCTACCATCAGGTTTTCAGGTGTCTTTTTCTAATTGAGGTTTCATTTTTTTAAATAATTGTAAGAGCCTGCTTTAAATGATGAATTAATGGAGTAAACGAACTTGAGACTGATGAATAGTTCTTTATTTTATAATGTATAAGTTACAGTTTTGGTTTAAACTGTTGAGTACATTTTCCTTTGCTTACACTCCCAATTTATTTCAGTGGGCCACAGTTACATTTCATCTTCCTCATCATGTGTTGAAGTCCATTGCCAGTGCCATTGTGAATGAACTCAAGAAAATAAATCAAAATGTTGCTGCCTTACCTGTGGCATCCTCAGTGATGGACAGATTGTCTTACCTCTTACCTAGTGCTCGTCCAGAACTTGGAGTGGGGCCAGGCCGTTCTGTGGACAGGTATAACTTTGCTTATAAAGAGATGTTACAGTGAAATTGAATTGATTAGGTTTTTGGATTAACCAAAAATAACAAAAATTTAATTATGATTCAAAACGTATTTCAGAGTATTTTGGAAAACCATTCAGATTCTCATAAAAATAATGAAGTGAATTAGTACTTGAAGTGCTGTTAAACAATTTCTCTTGGTGCTTGGAAGGTATTTAAAGGGGTCATAAAACTGTTTTGAAAATTCCAGCTCCATATTTAGTAAATATTTGAGTCTACGTGAAAATATAATTATTCAATAGGTAAGAATTATTTTGTCTTGATGAAATTTTGTGACCTTTGAGATGAATTTTCATAAATTGAAAAGCTATGCCAGAACCTATGTATAAGAGCCATATATTATTTTCTACTTAAAAAAGGAAAAGAGTTAAAAAATCAATTAGGGCAATTTTGAATTAAGATTTTTATGCTGCCTGCCCTGGATTTAAACAGTGTATTACAGAAATCATACCTCAACCGTTATTTTCTTCAGTAGAGATTCGTTGAGGTCCTGCTTTGTATAAAACTTTGTAAAAAAGCCAATAGTAATATGTTCATTTAAAAAATGATTTGTTGTTTGAAATAATATTAGATTCGTTTTTTTTTTTTAAGATTTTATTCATTTTGAGAGAGAGAGCGAGCATGAGCGGGGGGAGAGGCAGAGGGAGAGGAAGAAGCCGACTCCCCATTGAGCTGGGGGCTCAGTCCCAGGATCAGGAGATCATGACCTGAGCTGAAGGCAGATGCTTAACCATCTGAGCCACCCAGTTGACCCATAACATCAGATTCTTACCAAAAGTATAAAGTTTAGAAATGCTGTAATGAAATATTAAATTTAGCAGTTTTGGTAAGTTCACATTTGCCTTCCCATGTAGCATTTCACATTTTCACTAGATGTGAATTATAACTTCCTATGCTTTTTTTCTAAAGTACGTTTATAAATAGTACAGGCTGATGTTAGCAAAGCCCCTACTGAATATATTAACTTCTATTAAGTGTGGCTCTTATATTAGTTTGCGATACTTACTAGCTTAGCTCTTGGTGAACTGAGACTTTTGCTTGATCAGTTGCCTATTTTTTGTTGTTGAGTGATTCTGTTATTATGTAAATAACTTCTGTTGGTTGTGTTAACATTTGGGAAGGGTTTTAATATTCTATAGTAACACTGCATTGTCTTGTCTCTTGGGCAAGTGTAGACTATCATTTTTAATCTACCGGGTGATAACGGGGTGTGGTTATCATTAAAATATTCCTTAGAAGATGTCTGGAGAGGGGGAAAATGTACCTGGAATAAGTATTTCTTTTCCTAGAGCTATGCCTATCTTGAGATTATAAAACAGCCCTTCAGAGCTATTTTCTTTGCAAATAGTAGCTGGGTTTCTAAAGAAATCTGTGTAATCTGTGGTGAATGTCTATTTTAGGAAATTCACTCACTGGATAGGATATTGTGTTTCTGGAGGTGTTTAAATGTCTCAAAATACTAATTTTGATGTAGTCTGTGGTAATTGTTTCATTAAGAATGAATGTAGGAACTTAGGACGTTCATGAACTTAGGTCTGTTGGAGGTTTGAGTTAGGGTCTGTTAGATGCTATTGCTCTTTTGTTTGGTAATATAAGTAAGTGGATGGTTTTCTGTCTGACACAGATCCTGAAGACATCTATAGCGTGTAAATGATAAGGCTTCTCTAATCCAACTTTGTTTTTTTCAAACCAGAACACAACTATGAGTTAAACCTAATAAGCTCACTAGCAGTATTATAGGAAATTATGTACTAATTTAGGGAAGAATTTAGAGAAAAGTATTTTTCTGGTCTCACTGTGATGACCTTTACCACTTTCTTTTTTTTTTCCTTCCTTCCTTCCTTCCTGTTGTCATTTGCACTTTTGTGTTAAGAAGAGTAACCTTTGTCACCAGTCCTTTCTTTCTTGAAGCCATTTGGACTGTTTCTAAGTTTGGTATCATTCTTTAAAATAATACTTTAGATTGGGTGCCTGACTGGCTCAGTTGGTAGAGCATGCGGCTCTTGATCTTGGCGTCATAGCCCCACGTTGGGCATAGAGCTTACTTAAAAAAGTAAATTAAAAAAATTTTTTTTAAAACAACTCATTTAAAAAATACTCTAGGTTATAGGTTTACTCAGTGAGCTAATATACTTTAATATGAAAACATGTATGAAGATTTTCTATTTTTATAGTTCCCTGGAGAGTACAGCTTTCCTAGAAAAGGATTTCTCTGGAGAAAGAACAGAAAGAAAATAGCTTTCTACTTAAAAAAAAAAAAAAAAAATTAAACTGGAAAATACTTTCTCGACATGGTTGAGATAAAACCACTTTGGTTATGGTTTTAGCCATTTATGCAAACTTGGGACATGATGAAAGCATATGACTCTCTGTCTTTATGTCTCTAGATTTTGTGTTTTCTGCTTGGTAATTATGTAACATTCGTTAATTTAATCTACCCCTAAAATTATCAGTTGTAGCCATCAATCAGGTTTCTTTTTCCCTATAGTGTTTAAGGGAAATTCCTAAAAGCGATCATTTTTAGTTTAAAATACACATTTGAACTTGGTCGTTAGACCATTCCCAGTTTTTGTTGATAATCCAGTAAAATTTTCCTTCAGTAGGATGCCTAATTTCGATTACATAAAGTATGTTTACTTGTAGATCGCTGATGTATAGTGAAGCTAACAGACGGGAGACATTTACCTCATGGCCTCATGTAGGCTATCGATGGGCACAGCCGGATCCCATGGCTCAAGCTGGATTTTACCATCAGGTAAAAAAGACTCAAAAAACATTTTTTTTTCAGCTTTTTTAGTCTTCAGTAAAATCATCAATATTTAATACTTTCTCAAGAACTTGATTTATGCAACCTCACTGTGTGCTTGTGTGTATGCATTTGTGTGAGTTTTGTTTTTTTCTTGTACCTTTGAATACTATTTCCTATATTATGTATTGTGTACAAAAAGGAAAAAAAATAGTTGTTACAAGTCAACTGAGTTAATGCTTCATATCTTTTTCCTCCAGAAGCCAGGCAGTATTCTTCAGATTTGCTTTTTGAAAAGTGTTCTCTTTGGATGTGTGTTTATTTTCACTTCTTGATTTCTACATTCCTAACAGAATAGTAGATACTGAGGGTAATGCAACAAAAGTAACACATTGCAGTTACTCCGGAAACTCTAATTTTGATTGGGATATAAATTACCCACATACTTCTGTATAACTGTAGAAGCAGCATTGAGGATGGTACAGTGCAACCTGAAGATATACTTTGAAGAACTGAGTAAGAAATTGCACAGAAAGAGGAATGATTAGTCAAGGAAAATAGATTTATGTAGGAAAAGAGGAAAGTGTACAGTATAGGGATTCGTGTGACAAAGAGACGAGAGTGGGACATTATAGAGAGGTTCACTGAGCTAAAGTAGAGGGAAGTTAAGAAAAATGACTTCAGATGGGCATAATTACTAATTAAAGGAGGCTTAAACTGGGTAGCGTAGAATGGCTTACCACTGCTAAAGAATCTAAGCAATTTAATACATGTCAGTTTACATAAAGCATGCTTACTTAATTTTAGAATTCAACTAAACTTTGAAATACATTGAAGTAACTATTGTAAAGAGTCTGAAGAGTGATTATTCCTTAGTTATCTTGAAGTGTTCAGAATATCTTAACTAAAATTAAATCAGAAATTTATCTATATTTGACTGTTTTACTCACAGTCTTTCAGATTTCCAGCTGAAGATAGATTAGTTTGGAGGCTGGCTGATACTAGTATTACTGAAATTATTTTGTAACTTAAAGTTTGAATATGGACCATTTTTCCTGATAATTTATCTTCATTGCTACTTGGTGTCATTTCCTAAAACAGTATCTGTGAAGTGATGCCTTGGTATTTTTTCTGTTGAATTATTGTTCCTTGTATTCTATCTTTGCGAAGAGATCAAGTCACAGATTTTCTAGAATCTTCTGCCTGTGTTAAGGACGAATTATTCTTAATTTTAAAAAATATAAATGAATTTACATCTATATGCATAGTAGGTGCTAAGTAGAGTAAGTCCTCAAAAATATTAATGTTTGTTTTCAGAGCTATATTTTAGTTCAGATTTTGATGTATTATTTTATATATATGACATTTTGTCCTGTGTGATTAAAGAATATTACATGAATTAGGTTCTCTAGTTTGCTTTTCCTTTTTACTTGGCCTTTCTTGTGTGGTTGTATGATATTCAGTTTTTAATAATAAAATATGTTATACTCTATTTCCTTATATATTTAACTATTTCAGATACTTCAGTAATGCATTTAGAAGATGCTATTAGAGATTGAGTATGTGTGTGCCTCCATGTTTGATTTAGTGCTCATTTTTTGACGAAACACAGTTTTTCAAATAAAGTAGTAAATTTTTAAACATTTGGGCATTCACTGTATTTTTGGAATCAGTGTATAGGCGAATTGTCTTTTCCTCTGTGCTTTTTACCTAAGATTATGAACGTTTTTAGAAGAGTTTTTATTAAAAGGTTATTTTAATATTAACCTTTTCTGTCTTTATAAATTTGCAGCCTGCCTCATCTGGAGATGATAGAGCCATGTGTTTTACTTGTAGTGTATGTCTCGTTTGTTGGGAACCTACTGATGAACCTTGGTGAGTTCTAATTTTTCTGAATGTAATAGGCTAAGTTAATCCTATAAGTAGGCTTCTAAATTTTCTGTTTTTCATATTCTTGCCTTTTTCCATCTGTATTTTTGCCTTTGTCCTAAGAGAATGAAATAGCACTGTCTATGCTCTGTCACATCACTTGGCATGTAGTAACTAAGGTCTTGACTTCCTAAAATCTACATGGGAGAAGTGCCAAAGAATAGATGTAGGCCCTGAACCAGAAGGCTATGATAAATAAGTTGATACAACATGGTTAACTTCAGCAGTTTAATCTTGGTCAGTTGCAGGCAACCTGTCGGTAGGGAATCCACAGAGCAGAGCCTTATGATTTTACTTTTTTAACTTCGAAGTAATTTTAGGGAGTCTGTGGTAATTTTGAATTCTAATGGATGAAAGTTTAGAACTTCGTTAAACATTAGAGATCGTGTATTGAAACCTAATTTTTACAAATAACAGGCCAATTTATTAATAGAAATAGTAATAATAAGAGCAAATATTTATATAGTTCTACTTAACAGGTACCATCCTAAGTACTTTATATATTTTTAACTCGTTTAATTCTCATATTAACCCTATGAAATAGGCATTACTATCTTCATTTTATAGGAGGGATAGGAATTATTATCCTATTGTAAATAAAGAAAATAAAATTTGCCAAAGGGCATATGACTAATTAGTGATGGAGCAAGGATTTGTTTGTAGTAAAATTAGTTTGAGGTCTCTCAGTGTTAATCAGCTGTTGTGAATAGGGTGAACTAGCTAAAGCCTGTTGGAGTGTACATATGGATTCCAGCTTGCAGTGCGGTTTACTGTATGAAAAATTGAAGTTGCATCTATCTGTGGACTGAGAGTTGAACGTGTGCGGTTTCCAGTTTAGGTTAAGGTTCTGTTTGGAACTCAGTCTTTTCCCCTAGAAACTATTTATATAATATAGAAACCATTTTAACATGTATTTTTTAATTTCTCAGGCTGATCCTCAGTTATTTCAGCCATCCCTAAAAAATTATACCTTGACGTTATAGAATGTAACTTTGTTCATAAATATTTTGGGGGGAGGAAATTTATTCACATATTCAGTTTGGGCTGTCAAAACCTATCTTTTCTTGACATGGTGAGGGAATTGAGGATTCTATTTCTTCTTGCCCCAGGATTCAGGATTCCTCAAATTTAAGCAATTGGTAGTATCTCTGAGGGCTTTGAGGACACAGTGTTCTAAATGAATAGGAGGGAACAGGATTGAAGAGAGTTGGGAAGCTGAGCCTAGGTACCTCCTGAATCTGTAAGTGGGAAAAGAAGGAAGACTTGCAGGTGGACAATGGGACTCTCATATTTAAATGTTTGTCAGGATGGAATAGCCAGATAAAATGTGGTATGTTCATATAATCTACTATTGTCCAACAGTGAAAAGGAATCAATAGTTTGCTCTCTATTCTTCACCATCAGTAACTTTTAGTTACGTTATTGTGTCAAGAAGTTTATTGTAGGATGATTCATACAGTAGTACTTTTATTTAAAATGAAAATTTTCTTACATGTACATATATATATATAAAAACATAAAAATATTTTAGAAGTATACCACTTAAATTCATAAAAGATGTTATTTGGAGGTGGGAAAAGAGATTACTGGGATTGGATATTGTAATTGAGTGGTATTTAGCTTTCTTTTATATAGTTAGGTGTCACTTGTATAAAAACAGTTTAATTAAAAAGTTAAAACTCAGGGAAGAAAGAAGGATGGAAAGAGGAAAATACCGTAGGATTTAGTTGGGAAGGGAATCCAGTCAAAATATGTGCTTGGGGGGGACGCCTGGGTGGCTCCGTCGGTTAAGCGTCTGCCTTCGGCTCAGGTCATGATCCCAGGGTCCTGGGATCGAGCCCCACATCGGGCTCCCTGCTCGGCGGGGGGCCTGCTTCTCCCTCTCCCATCTCCCTGCTTGTGTTTCCTCTCTTTCTGTGTCTCTCTCTGTCAAATAAATAAATAAATAAAATCTTTAAAAAAAAAAATGTGCTTGGGGGTGTCATGTAAAAACACTTATGTAAGACGTCTGCATATTGCAAATTGTCCAGGGTTTACATATGGATATAGGTAAGTCACAGGTGCCTTGTAAAAAGAAATATATACACCCTAAGGAATGGCATATTTTATAAGTACAGTTTTCCTTTCTTTGCCATGGAAATTAAAAAAAAAAAAAGTTCTTTTTTCAGTAGCAGCATCCTGACATTTCAAATAGTGCCTTGTAATTACAGCTAGTGAGAGTAAAAAAAAAAAAAAAAAAAGAATAACCAGAAAGAAAGTAGTCACAAAGTTGGAGACATAATTTTTTAAAAAATTTTATTAGGTTAATTACCATGTATTACATCATTAGTATTTGATGTAGTGTTCCATGATTTCATTGTTTGCATATAAAACCCAGTGCTCCATTCAATATGTGCCCTCTTTAATACCCATCACCAGGCTAAGGAGACATAATTTTTAAGTGTTAAAGTTGATCCTGCTTTCAATATTTGGGAAGATTTTTAAAGTCATTATACTAGTCTTGAGAATTCCTAGTGTTGTATTTTTTATTAAACATGTTAGAATTTTCTAAGTAAAGAAATTTAATGTTTCTTTTTGCTCATTAATCATTTATGTGAAAGAAATAATGTACAGTCTATGAATATTATCTTTCTGTGTTACTTTGAAAAGAGACTTTGTTTAGAAGTTATTTAGCTGGTCTGGTCCTGTAGTGAATGTATAAGATGTATTTCTGTGTTCTTAATATAGGTCATTTTATCCATACTCTGTAGATCTTTTTGCTTTCAGATCTTTACTAAAAAGTTTTTTGTGATATGAATGACATTTAAGTTTTTATTATATGTCATTTACAGTTGTGGCCACTGATAAATACAGATAGGCATATAATTATATATAATTAATTTTAAAAATAGCTGTAGAGAGATATCTTTGACATGTAAAAATTGTATATATTTAAAGTGTACAACTTGCTGTTTTGGTATATATAAAAGACCACCACAGTCAAGCTAATTAATATATCCATCATCTGTACAGTTACCACTTGGTGTGTGTACATGTGTTAAGATCTAATTTAAGACATATCCTCTTCTCAAATTTCAGGTATATAATAAAATATTACTAGCTATTGTCACCATGCTGTACCTTTATGGAGAAATTTTTTTTTTAATTTTTATTTCTTAAAGATTTTATTTATTTATTTGACAGAGAGAGAGACAGCCAGAGAGGGAACACAAGCAGGGGGAGTGGGAGAGGGAAAAGCGGGCCTCCCGCGGAGCAGGGAGCCTGATGCGGGGCTCGATCCCAGGACCCTGGGATCATGACCTGAGCCAAAGGCAGACGCTTAACCGACTGAGCCACCCAGGCGCCCCCCTTTATGGACAATTTTAAACCGAAACAAAGTAGTTACTTATTTACAGTTGTAGGAAACTGTGTGAGGAAATACCAGACTTTACACAATTTTATCAGTATGTGAATATAGTATAAATTATACTATAGCATTTTTGTTTCATCAGAGACTGATTTTATGTGTAATCCATTAAAGGGAATAAAATCTACTACAGTGAGGGGTTGAATATGTTAGAGTGATCTTGATAGGATTGAATGAAGTAGCATTTGAGTCTTTTTAATAAATCATACTTTGTTTTTTAAAAAAGAAAAGATGATCCTGGAGTTCTGTTTTAATCCACAGACTTGACAGCTTTGTTGTTCAGTAAACCTTTCCTTCCTTAATCTGTGTAAAGGTCTGAACACGAGAGACACTCCCCAAACTGCCCGTTTGTGAAAGGTGAGCACACACAGAATGTGCCGTTGTCCGTCACTCTCGCAACAAGTCCTGCACAGTTTCCCTGTACTGATGGAACTGACAGAATAGCTTGCTTTGGGTCGGGAAGCTGCCCTCATTTTCTAGCTGCTGCAACAAAACGAGGAAAGATCTGCATATGGGATGTTTCCAAACTTATGAAGGTATGTTTTAATTTTGAAGTAACAGATTAGTAATTGAGCAAAAAATCAGTCTTAAACTTAGGATTTTCATTCGTTTAGGTGCACTTGAAGTTTGAAATTAATGCATATGACCCAGCAATTGTACAACAGCTTATTCTGTCGGGAGAACCAAGCTCGGCAGTTGAATCAAGGAGACCAACTTTGGCGTGGCTGGAGGACTCCTCTAGCTGCTCAGACATACCAAAATTGGAAGGAGATAGGTATGTGAATTTTTTTTAGTGGCATTTATAAAAGTTATGTGTTTTCCTAAATTTTATATTCTCTTAATTCTAATTAAAGGGGCAGAAAAAATTATTAGTTCAAAAGAGTAGAGAACAAACATTTAATTATAATATCTGAAGGAGCTGTGTGATACTTGAGAAAAATTTTCATTCAGAAATGCCATCGTCTGTAAAATGTACTTTATTTTCTGTCTCAATCTCTGCCAGTTAGAAATAATTGGTGCACTGAAAAATAAAGTCTAATGAAACAGAATCCTTGGATTAAACTTATTTTACCTTTTTCTAAATCTTTTCCTAGTGCAGTTGAACCAAATGATTTTGGTTTCCACTTGTTTTCATTAGCACCTCAAATTGTAGAAGTGCTAATGAATAGTGAAATAACCCGTGGCTAGGCAAGATGACCTGATTATTTAAAACAGTTTATCAGTAGTCAGCAATGAGTTGAGGCATGATAATTATTGCTGTAGAGACATTTTGGTAAAATTGTTGTGTTGGATTCTTTTCCTTTCAGCTTTTCTGACAGTCTTGATTTCTGTAGCTGTATTTGATCTGTGTGGGGGTTGGAGAGTCAAAGTATAATTCTACTTTACCCACTTGTCTCCCAAGACACTGCAGTTGTAACTCTGAACTGGGCTAGGATTATAGAGCAACATGTGCAGTATTCTCAAGCAGACAGAATGAAGGGTTCCAAAAACCACTCACCTTGTCTCAAGCAGTAGAAGCTACTCCTTTTTAAAATTCTGAAGGTAGCAGTATGAAATGGAGCCTATAATTGTGATCAGATGTCCTGATGCTGAGGCGATCTGTCATTTCACTTGCAGGGGCTTCTAATGTTACTGATGTGCGATAGACGTTATACCACAGCCAATGTGACTTAACAATATTTTACTTCACAGTCCCTTTGGTGGCATGTACTTTCATTAAGAACTAACATAAAACTTAGGGTGCCTGGGTGGCTCAGTCGTTAAGCGTCTGCCTTTGGCTCAGGTCATGATCCCAGGGTCCTGGGGTCGAGTCCCACATTGGGCTCCCTGCTCGGCAGGAAGCCTGCTTCTCCCTCTCCCACTCCCCCTGCTTGTGTTCCCTCTCTCGCTGTGTCTCTGTCAAGTGGATAAATAAAATCTTAAAAAAAAAAAAAAAAAACCTAACGTAAAACTTAATTAGTGCAAATTGTTTCATTAATGGAATTAATGGAAAATTCACAGTATAGTAGTTGGGAAGGTTACCTCTGTCTAGTCTTTCTTGGTAATAAGATGAATAAATTATGGGTACGTAAATGAATGTGGCCTGAGCTCTGAAACAGACTGAATTAAAGCTTCGTGGCTGTTCTCAGTTATTATAAAATCTGTGTGAATAAATTCCCAGCTTGATGGAAAAGCAGGTGGCCTGCTCTCTGACTTTTGATCACATTTGTCAATTGGACTAGAAAGTTAAGTGTGCTTGAGCTCTGTGATTTTCTTAGAAGTTAGTGAAAAATTAATAGAAGATAATGAAATTGGTATGTGCTTCTGAACACTGATTTAATTAAATTTATTTTTTTTTAAAGATTTATTTACTGGGGCGCCTGAGTGGCTCTGTTGTTAAGCGTCTGCCTCCGGCTCAGGTCATGATCCCAGGGTCCTGGGATCGAGCCCCGTATCGGGCTCCCTGCTTCGTGGGAAGCCTGCTTCTCCCTCTCCCACTCGCCCTGCTTGTGTTCCCTCTCTCACTGTCTCTCTCTCTGTCAAATAAATTTAAAAAAAAAAAAGATTTATTTACTTATTTTAGAGAGAGAGCACAAACAGGAGGGGTAGAGGGAGAGGTAGAGAGAATCTGAAATGACTCTGCTGAGTGTGGAGCCCCATCCTGAGATCACGACCTGAGCTGAAACCAAGAGTCGGTGCTTAACTGACTGCGCCACCCAGGTGCCCCTGAACACTGATTATAGTTAGAACTTTCGTCTTGGAGTTTTGTAATTTGGGGATTAAAAATTGAATCAAGGGCGCCTGGGTGGCTCAGTTGGTTAAGCGACTGCCTTCGGCTCAGGTCGTGATCCTGGAGTCCCGGGATCGAGTCCCGCATCGGGCTCCCTGCTCGGCGGGGAGTCTGCTTCTCCCTCTGACCCTCCTCCCTCTCATGCTGTCTCTCATTCTCTCTCTCGCAAATAAATAAAATCTTAAAAAAAAAAAAAATTGAATCAAGACGTACTTTTTAAGATTACACACATGCGCACACACACACTTAGGTAAAATGTACATTTTCAGTAAACACCCAGTATCTTAGGTGGACAGGTATTATGTTGGGGTAGTGTGCTGGAGTTGAGATATAAATATCTGCGTGCTTTTAAGAGGTAGTCTTTCCAGGGTCGAAGGACTCTTTTCTGCTAAGATAGTGAAGTGAATCATACAGAAAGAGTACTCTTAAGTTGGGGAGGTAGGAGGAAGGTGAAGAGGTAGAACTTCCTCTCTAACCTCAGTTTCCCTCTCTTGCTTTCCCTCCCCCCAAAGGTAGCAGGATTTCTGTTGCATTGGTAGTGAATATACTGAACCAAACTAATACTGATTTTGTGGCGTAATATACAATATATTTGTTTTAAAATACACTGTGTGAGTTTCATTAGCTCAAAGAATAGTATGTTAATTGAACAAATTAAAACTTAGCCAAGAAACTTAATTAGCAGTATAGTTTGCTTATGGATTGTTTATGACCATTTCTACTTGAAAGATAACATTTATCTTTGTTCTGAATTTATTCAGGGAAGAATATTTGGGAAGGAAGATTATTTATTTGGGAACACATTTAATTTAAATGAATTAACATTTTTGTCTCATTTTATATGTTATATTTTTTAAATTGGTAAATATTTCCTGCTTTTAACTTTGAACTTGTTTATGTAGTATTGATATATCAAAGCTAAAGTATGCATGTGATAACTAGTGTATCTTCAGTTTTCAAAAATAGATAATCCTAACTTAAAACTTATTCATAATATCCTATTTAATTTGCATTTTTTTTACTCTGCAAAAGGTTTTGCATATGTAAAAGGCTTTAGTAAATCTAGTGTCTGTTATAAACCTAATGCATGCTTAACATAGAAAAATTGGACAATACAGAGAAGTACCTTGAAGAAACGTAGAGTACCCATAATCATGTTGTCCAGTTATGTTAACATTTATATATATAAATTTTTTAATGTGTACTTATGTGTTTTTTTAACCCATATTTAAGAGTTTTAAGGTATAGTTATACATCATAAAATTCACCCTTTTAGTGTACAATTCAGTCATTGAACTTATATGATTTTATTATGTAATGGTAGAATTTTTCTATCAAATTTTTTGAAAAAAGATTGTATTTTGAAAAACTTTAGAAAGAACTTTTGTTTTTCCAGTTACGGTGATTATCTGGCAACTCTTTGTAACATTATTTGTAATTTCATATCAAGACACCTTGATTTCCTTCTTTAAAATATACAACTACCTGGGGCGCCTCAGTGGCTCAGTCAGTTAAGTATCCAGCTCTTGATCTCAGCTCAGGTTTTGATCTCAGGGTCGTGAGTTCAAGCGCTGTGTTGGACTCTACACTGGGCGTGAAGCCTACTTAAATAAATAAAAATAAATAAAATAAAAAATAAAATATGTAACTACTTTATTTAACCTTTTTTCCTTATAGCTGGGTAATAACTTGGTTTTCTTTTAATGTGAAAACCCATACTTGAAACCTCTTGTGTCTTCATGGTTTGGAGTTCTTTATTCTGGATAATTCCCAATGATTAATATTTCCTCTTGGGATTTATTTTTCCAAGTATCTTTATTATTTCTCTGAAATCAGCCAGTTAGCATTTAAATAGCTTAAGGCTAATTAGCAGCTGATCTTGAACTTTTGCATATTTTTTTGGTTGTTTTAAATCTTTTTTTTTTTAATTTGACAGAGAGACACAGTGAGAGAGGAAACACAAGCAGGGGGATTGGGAGAGGGAGAAGCAGACTTCCCACCGAGCAGGGAGCCTGATGCGGGGCTCGATCCCAGGACCCTGGGATCATGACCTGAGCCAAAGGCAGACGCTTAATGACTGAGCCACCCAGGCGCCCCTTTTTTGTTGTTTTAAATTATAGCACAGAATTGTTTTATGGACAGTTTCCACTTGAAAAACTTAAAACACAGAAATTTGTCAAAAATGTCTCACCAAGCCCTGCCCCTGCCCCATATTTCAAACATTTTTTTTTTAACAGAGATTACTAACTTGCATTTCATTTAAAATTACTTAAGTGCCTCATTATTTCATCTGTAAGTGAAATACGTTGTTTCAAAAAGGGAGAGTTAATATTTTCTTTCTTTCCTTCAAAATATATCTTTTAATTTTTTTAATTGAGGTCATCAGAATTTTAGAACTGCTGTAGACGTGCTGATAGAGTACTGACACAGTCTCATATTGTGCTAGAGTGATCTTTTATTACATTTTGTTCTTGTTTGCTAACAGATGAGAGTGAGGATAAAGATGGATGCAAAGAGGGAGGCTGGCAATTTCTTGACTATCTGAGTGAAGAGTCAAGGAGGGACATCCTCTCCTCTTAATCCCTAACTTCTGAGTTGTAATGGTTTCCCTGCTTGTCAAGGAGTTCTTATTACCCCTTCCAAAACAAACAGAGCAAACGCAAAAATGAAATGCGTGGGTGTGTGTGTGTGTGTGTAAACGTGTACATATACACGTATTTATATAGCTCTTTTATTTGATTTTAGGACAACTTTCCTGAATTCAGTAATACAGTAGTTATTAAAATTTTACTACCTGAAGCTTGTACTTGATTTTATTAGCTGCTTCTCTCTTTTATCTGTTTATTTACCTGACTATTCCCAGTCACACCTTAACAGTCTTCAGATCCCTACAAATTTTAATATAGATTCTTAGAGGTTTCCACTTTCTGTTTCAGACAGATACTTATTTCATGATTTTAAGGTAATCCAATACCAGCATTGTCAACTGGTTATTATCTCAGACTATTTATATGTCATTTAAGCGAGTTTTAATAGTTTTGTATGATACTTATATTTGAGATGCAGAGCAGTGGTTGTTGTAACTTTTTTTTGTCTCATAATATGCATACCTTTTTTTGAAATTCAAATTATTTTTTACTTTGTCTTTAAGTGATGATTTACTGGAGGATTCAGACAGTGAAGAGCATTCCAGATCAGATTCTGTGACAGGTATGTTAAAAATGTCAGATAATCTCTTGTTTAAATCCTTGCATTTATACAGTTATAGGTAAAGCTAAATATTACTTAATTCTAAATTTCTTAGTTAATGCAAACTCTACATTTTCACTAATATACACAGAAAACTCAAATGTTAAACATTAGAGATCTTGAATTAGTATATGTAGAGTCCCATACTTAAATTTTAAATGGTATGTATTTGAGCCAAACAAGTTAAAGTTTTACTAAATTTTTGTCACAGATGTCAAGGAATACACATTAAGCCCTTCAGAATGTGTTCAGTTTATTTGCATAATTTATTCTGTTGTTAAATAAAAGTAATACTGAAATTAAGGTTCTTTATCCCCAAAATAAAACAGGTAAAGAGAGAATAAATTTTAAAGTATAAAATCATAGACATTAAGGCATCAAGTAAGTGCTTCCTCACTCATTATCTTATGAAATGTTAATGGTGAAAGCATGTGCTTCAGATTTTAATGTAGTTTTGTAAAAGGCAAGGCTAATAGTACATCTCAAAATAGTTTTTCAATATCAGAATTCAAATTCTTGTCATTTTATTATAGGCTGAATGCATTTCCCAATACATGAAAGAGTTATGTTAACATCTGTTAATCAGAGTTTTGGGGACTGATTAAGATAAAAATAATAGTACCTGGGAAGTAGCCAATAGTTTAAAAAAGTGACTGGTACTAAATTGCGGCTCTTCTGTAATGTCCTATTTCAGGAACTGAGGGCATATAGAACTTGTTAAATCTCTGGGGGAAGAGACACGACTTTGTATAGTACAGTTGTCAAAAATTAGAGTGAGTATAGAATAGCACGTGCTCTCTAAATTCTAAATTGTCATGAAATTTTTTTAAAGCCCCCCCAGACAACGCTAGACTGATTTGGAGTTAAACCTTAGTTGTCTTTTGAAGGAGTTTTTAGCAATGAAAAAAATTTTAAAGTAGGAAGATGAACTGAATAATTTACAAATGTATAATTAGCTCTAGAAAAATAAAGAATAGATTCATTTAAAAAAATTAGTCTGATGAAGGTAATGCTCCTTCATCAGAAAAGGGCTACAATTGCATTTTCTTAATCTGGGAAAGAATAATAAACTGGTCACAGGTTACCTGGAGACCTGGTTAGAGCTTGAATTCTTCTGCTAATTCACTCTTTGGTCTTGTCAAGTCACTTAAACTCTCTGGGCCTCAGTTTTTCCTTTGTAAAGTGAAGTGTTTGAGCTCAGTGTTCCTTTTTTCTGCTCTTAAAGTTTTTGATTCTAACCATAACCTTTCCTTTGTATGCTGTAGCTTTGCTCTTTTCTCTGGGTCCAATAATCTCAGTAGGTATTTTTGTAATTATAGTATCTATCTTTGGTCTATTTCTTTATCCCTTTCCTACTTTTACCTTTCTCATCTATGCCTAGTTGCTTTTTCACACTTCCTTTAGATACTATAGCCCTGTTTATCTCACTTCCCGGTATCTAGAAAGTCACCATGTATTTTTGTTGGCTTTTTCTGTGATACATATTTAGGGTAGGGGTTGTTGTCCTTATGTAGTATTAAAAGGTAGCTATGGAACGAGAAAAAAATTCTTCTAGTTCAGAATTTTTAATTCCCTCCTTTTAGGACTTACAAGTAGTTCATTCATTTGTAGTAAAATAGGGATAGTAGTCCACCTCACTCGGGGTTTCGCTTTCCACGGTTTCAGTTACCTTAGGTCAACTGTTATCCTGAGCAGATAACCTAGTAGCAGAATGCTAGGACACAATGCCTATGTCATTCACCTCACTTCATCTCATCGCATAGGCATTTTATCTCACATCATCACAAGAAGAGTGAGTACAGTATAGTAAGATATTTTGGGAGAGAAAACACATTGACCTAACTTTAATACAGTATATTATTATAATTCTATTTTATTATTAGATATTGCTGTTAATCTCTTACTGTGCCTAATTTGCAAATTAAACTTTATCATATGTATGTATACAAATAAAACCTAGTACATACAGAGTTTTGTGCTGTCTGCAGTTTCAGGTGTCCACTAGGGGTTCTTGGAATGTATCCCCTGCCTATAAAGGGGGGGGTGGACTACTATATCTTCTAAGTTAATTCTCTTACATTGGTAGTTCATTGGCGAGTTTATGGAGGCTCGTGATATGAATGGGAAATGTGTTCTTTTCCTGAAGTATCTAAAGTAAGTCATAGATGCTATTTCAAAATTTACATTTACTAACTCTAGGTGATTCCCGTCAAAGTGAATGATACAGTCTGAAGAATTACAGAATGTATTTCTTAACTAAGAGACTTTTACCTGTTTTTCATTTGAAGGTTATGGCTTTTGAAAGTATCTAGATGATGTCAGAGAGAAAAGTTTGGTTTTGGGGCCAGATAACCGAATTAAGGATATATTTGCTTCTTGTGAAGAGTGGGAAGAGTGTTTGACAGGAGATTGAAGGAGGGTACAAATTGAAATTTCTTAGTTTTAGAAAAGTGCTTAGGTAAAACCTAGTTGCTCACCTCAGGAAGTTTGGCCGATAGAACTGCTGGCTGACACTACCTAAGTAAGCAGAGGAGAGAAGGGTTTCCCAAAATGATTATCTGGAGAATATTGTATTGCAGTCTGTTTATAGCTATATTATGTAAAAACTTGTTTTGTAGTCCAGTAGGTTTGGGAAATTCTGAGATAAGAATACAGATTTCCTTACTGCAGTATTTGACAGTTGTCATTGTGCTTTGTCTGTCCTCTGAAGTAGAATGTACAGCATAGGCTGTTTCTTAGATGTTACTTTGTTGGGAAAAAGCAGAGTAATAATGCCACTTGTCATGCTGCCCGTCTTAATGAATAGCCCCACTTTCTGTGCCATTTACTTTGAATATTTCTTAAATGTGTGTTAATACATGTAATTTGGGGTTATTTTGTTTTTAACCTCTATATACATACACTAACGTTTTTTCCTGGCAATTTCTGACCATAACTAAAAAAAAAAAAAACACACACACACATTAGAAAAATCATTTATATAAGTTTCAGTTTAGTCCAAAAGATAGTTGAGCATCCTTAAGATTTATTACAGTGTACTATATGGTATCAAAATCTTACTGTCAACTTTTAATTTCAAATCTAAATTAGTAGAGTTAATATATATAACTAATGCATGGCAGTATAGACAGACTGCATGTGAATGTAGCCAAACGAGTGGTTGTGTAAATGAACAGCTTCATTAGGACAATTAAACTGTTGAGTGTGTAATTACAATTTTCTTCCATTTAACTAGAAATGGTTTCAGTTTTAGGTCATAATAGCAACATTATTTGAATTAAGAAGATTATCCTCAGAAAATGGGAAATTAGAGGTAGAGCTGCCAGTGAGCATTTTAAAGAAATAGTTAACGAAGTAGTTAACAGAAATGGTGTGAACAGAACTTTCAGTACATGTTAAGTATATGATGTTCCATGAATCTCAGTTGCACGTTACTTGGGCAGCTTTCAAACTTTCATGCAGTTTCGAGTTATATTTATTTCTTTTACTCTTCGGTATTTTTCTTATCTAAAATCATAAAGTCAATTCCAGTGCTTTTTTTTTCCATAAGAAATACTTAGACATTGGGACGCCTGCGTGGCTCAGTTGGTTAAGCGACTGCCTTCAGCTCAGGTCATAATCCCAGGGTCCTGGGATCGAGCCCCACATCGGGCTCCCTGCTTGGCGGGGGGGGGGGGGGGGGGGACGGGCTGCTTCTCCCTCTCCCACTCCTCCTGCTTATGTTCCCTCTCTCGCTGTCTCTCTCTCTGTCAAATAAATATTTAAAATCTTCAAAAAAAGAGAAATACTTAGACATTATTGTTGCTAATAATGTTGTTGTTGACTGATAGTATTTTTTGCTATTGAGAAAGAAACAAATTGGTTCAGACTTTCAGTTCAATATCAAGAGATTATACCTGGTTTAGGGGTTGAGTGACATCTGTTGCAAGGTTTTGTGTAGACAGACGTGGTATTTTTGGAGCACTGAGACTGAGAAATGACTTTTGTACTCTTTGTAAGGGGACAGCACACAGTGGACAAAAGATCATAAGGGGTAATGTAGTTAACTTTAAATGAGCTATAAATTAGCAGATAATGCAGAAGATGCTTTATGCTTCACTTTAAAATGGCAAATTTTGGGAACTTTTCCTTCCTAGTTATAATTTTTTTCTAAGCTGAGGTTAGAATTACATTGCGTACTATGATAATCAACTGATAATTAGCATGGTGGGGTAGGAGAGAGGAGAGCATGCTATGACTTCTTCTAAATGGTAAAAGAAGGGGAACTGACAATATAATCATGTTTCATGGATATTCTATAAAGTGCATAAGTGATAGTTATAATGGTATTGAATGTTTTTTGGTTTAGAATTAAAGGACAGAAATTCTATATTTTGATACTAATAATGTCTTCATTCTTTAACCATTCTCATAAATTAAAAAGGGTGGGGGAGGGTTGCTCATAAATTGCCAAGAGAATATATTCTGAATTGAAAATGATTTTGACTCTCTTGAATACGTCAGTGGTTTTTCTGAGTAGATTTACCTCAGATTTGATTAACTTCCCTTTAAAATACTTTAATTTCTTCCTCTTATGTAATTATAATGCACTGATTGGATGAGTAAGAAAAGTAACGAAAGCGTTATACTAAAGATTCGTGATTTGCCAATCTCAAGGCCAATTCTAATGAATATTGTTCCTTTTCGAAGGGCACACATCACAGAAGGAAGCCATGGAAGTGAGCCTTGATATAACAGCACTCAGCATTCTGCAGCAGCCTGAAAAACTTCAGTGGGAGATTGTGGCAAATGTGCTTGAAGATACTGTTAAGGATCTTGAAGAACTTGGGGCAAATCCTTGCTTAACAAACTCTAAGAGTGAAAAGACAAAGGAAAAGCACCAGGAACAACACAACATTCCCTTTCCATGTTTATTAGCTGGAGGTTTATTAACATATAAATCTCCTGCTACCTCACCCATTAGTAGTAATTCTCACAGGTCACTGGATGGTTTAAGCAGAACTCAGGGTGAAAGTATATCAGAACAAGGGTCAACTGACAATGAATCCTGCACTAATTCAGAGTTAAATTCTCCTCTGGTAAGGAGGACTTTACCCATTTTGCTTCTTTATAGCATCAAGGAATCTGATGAGAAAGCAGGAAAAATATTTTCACAGATGAACAATATAATGAGCAAAAGTTTGCATGATGATGGTTTTACAGTTCCACAGATTATTGAAATGGAGCTGGATAGTCAGGAGCAGTTGTTGTTGCAGGATCCTCCTGTGACTTACATTCAGCAATTTGCAGATGCAGCAGCCAACCTTACCTCTCCAGATTCTGAGAAGTGGAACTCTGTGTTTCCCAAGCCTGGGACTTTGGTTCAGTGCTTAAGGCTGCCAAAGTTTGCAGAGGAGGAGAATCTTTGTATAGACTCCTTAACTCCTTGTGCTGATGGAATTCATTTGTTGGTAGGACTGCGGACATGCCCTGTTGAATCCTTGAGTGCAATAAATCAAGTAGAGGCCTTGAATAATTTAAATAAATTAAACTCTGCACTATGTAATAGACGGAAAGGTGAGCTGGAATCAAATCTTGCTGTAGTGAATGGTGCAAATATTAGTGTAATCCAACATGAATCACCAGCAGATGTACAAACTCCTTTGATAATTCAGCCTGAGCAGAGGAATATTAGTGGTGGATATTTAATACTTTATAAAATGAATTATGCCACTCGGATAGTGACTTTAGAAGAGGAGCCAATAAAAATCCAACATATCAAAGACCCCCAGGACACAATTACCTCGCTCATTTTGCTTCCACCAGATATATTGGATAATCGAGAAGATGACTGTGAGGAACCTGTTGAGGAAATGCAGTTAACCTCAAAGAATGGCATTGAAAGAGAAAAAAAGGCTGATATTTCTACTCTTGGACACCTGGTAATAACCACTCAGGGAGGATATGTAAAAATACTAGATCTTTCAAACTTTGAAATTTTGGCCAAAGTGGAACCTCCCAAAAAGGAGGGCACTGAGGAACAGGACACATTTGTTTCTGTCATTTACTGCTCGGGCACAGACAGGCTGTGTGCATGCACCAAAGGTAAGCTCTTGGTTTGTTTGGTTCTCCTACAAATCTTACAAAATGAGTGTATATGGCATTCATTTATATGCATACCTAGTATGAATTTTAGATCCATATAGATGGAGAGAAATTTATTTTTTTTATAATGAAGCGGTAAATCTTTCTACTGTTTTAACTTTTTAAAACTTTTTTCTACTGCCCTAGGTAAGGATTCTAATTGTAAATAAGTTAATAAGTCTCTCAGAAAGTATCTTCTCTGCTTTAACCTCAAGAAAATAACCTGCTGTTGTTTCTGTGAGTCCTGACTCTGCATCTGCTCAAATTTGTGGCCTTGGGCAAGTTACTTTAAACTCAGTAAACCTTTGTTTATTTATAGACGAGGATAAAAAGGCCTGTTATCAGGCTTCTTAGAATGAAATGAAATAATGTATATAACGTTTTTGGCACAGAGTATATATATTGGTCATTATTTCCTCCTGAAATAAAAATATTTAGCGAATGAATACTAGTTTTGCCAAATAAATTTTTCTTTTCTGATTTATTCCTGACCTTTGGCTAATGGTTGAATCAGCTTTGCAACATTTGAGGCCCCATACAGAGTAACACATAGTGTGCATTTTTCCTCCTACTTTTCTTATTATATATTTTAAGTTGGAAAGATAAAGCAGTTTTTGAAACGGATTACTGACAATATCAGACAAAATGAGTAGTCTTATTGATAGTTTAGTAGGAATTTAGGGTCAGGAGGTATTTGAAGCCCAGGTAACTATAACCAGTGCTTGGGAGAAGACCTGGGTGTGAGGAGAATCATCTCATTTGTGGTTCTTGGGAGGAATTAATCCGAGTTTTTCCTCACTTTAAAAGATTGCAAGAGTTTGGCCAAGAAGAGTAGTGGTGAATGTAGTGGTTCAGATTGCCTTCTTTGAAATACATCTAGTGAAATAAGGGGAAGAAAAATCTTCAAATAACATCAAAACCCAAATAGATTAATTTTAAAAATGAGCAATGCAGAATAACTTTAGACTAATTAAACTTTGCATTAGAGTTGATAAAGTTTAGAAAAACCATTAAAATACTATGTGGTGTGAAGGATAATTTGAAGTTTTTGATCATGTATGTGCCAGTTCACTGTTGTGAGAGCTTTACTTCTCATAATTTGTTTAGTCATCATGCCAACTTTATGAGGTATATACTATTATTGTCTTCATTTTACAGATAAGGAAACTGAGGGAAGGAGAGGTTAAGTAACTTGCCTAAGTCACAGAGCTAATAAATGACAGAGTCAGCATTCATACCTGGGCATCTGTTGTCAGGGTGCATAAACTACATTATACTGCTAGAATGTAACAAAAGCATAAGACTTGTAGGGGCATCTGGGTGGCTCAGTTGGTTAAGTGTCTGACTCTTGATCTCAGCTCAGGTCTTGATCTCAGGGTCATGAGTTCAAGCCCATGCTGGGTGTGGAGCCCACTTAAAGTAATGGAGCCTACTTAAAAAAAAGAAAGAAGACTCATACATTGAATTTTAAAGAATCTTTTAATGTGAAAGATTTAAAAAATGAAAACAATTTAATATGCCATAGGCCATCCAGAATGGAGCTGAATTTGGAACCTGAGTGACCTAGGCCCAGGACACATCTGTGTTAGATACTAGTATTTTCCAGAAATACAGTCAGGGTTTAATGATTTTAATTGTTTGATGAGATATGCTTTTGTGAGACAGAGGATAAGTAGTGTTTAAATAGATTAATGTATTCTTGGAGTTTGGACAATGAAAAGTTCTAGGAATCGATCTCATGTGATAGGGAATTTATCCAGATGGACCAATGGACAAGAAAAAGCCTGAGAAGTTAAGCACTTTGAAAATTATCTCCTAGTTCTTCAAGGATTGACTGGTCAAGATAGATGTGAAAAGATGAGATTAGTAACAAAAAAGAGGGAAGAAAAGTTGATGTTTTAAAATGTATATATGACAGTCCAAAAAGTAGTTGTAAAAATTTTTAAAAAGGATTACAGGCTCTTAATCAAAAGGACATGACATTTCCATGACATGTCATAAGAGTGTATTCAAGTAGCATAAAACTCTTTTTCTCATGGAGTCATTGAGCCTTTTGATAAAAATCTACAACTAATAAATGTTGTAAGTTAATTTCAAATAGTATTCAAATAGTATTAATAATATATTGAAGATAATAGATTTGATGCAGCTATGTTTGATTAAAGTTCAGAAATAGAATATACACACGCATACGTACATACATATATGTGAAATGAGGAAGTAAGGTCCCTTCTGGCCACCAGCCAGCAACTCCAGAAATGTGGGCCGCTTTCCCCACAGCTTGCACAGGGCTGAGGAATGGGGGATGGCAGCTGGTTCCTGCAGGCCACTTCCATGAAAGATCAGTAGCCTTTCCCTTTATCAAGCATCTTCTGGTCATTGTTTCTTGTTAGGCTCCAGAGTTCTGAAATACTTGATTTCAGTCACTTTCTTTTTTTTTTTCAATCACTTCCTAGTTCAGTAGCTGACCTCTAGAGCTTCCTACCTAGAACTTCCACTCTGCCATTTGGTGTGACATTACTGGTGCCTTTGTTGATATATTTTTTTAAATACTTTTTTGGAGTTCTGTTCTTAGTGATTTAATCTGTCACAAACTACTTTAGAATAATAATAACTTAATTCTAGTAAAATATACTTTGCTCTAATCTTTTTTCTCCTGCCCCTTTGTGCTACCATTGTCTTATATGTTGCATTTAGATAAGTTATAAACCCAAACAAAAAGAGTTATTTTATACAATCTTTGTCTTTTAAAAAACTTTACAAAGAAATGAGATAAAATATATATTCATCTACTTTACTCATTTCATCACCTACTTACTCATTTCTGGTACGTGTGTGTGTGTGTGTGTGATAAAATTTGGTAGTGCTTTCTTTCATCTTGAAGGACTTTAGTACTTATTACAAGGCAGATCTCCTAGTAAAAAATTCTGTTTATCCTGAAATATCTCTATTTCACATTCATTTTTGAAGAATAGTACTGTATATAGAATTATTGGTTGACTGTTTCTGCACATCTCATTCAGTTGCCTTTGGCCTCCATTGTTTTTGGTAAGTCCGCTCTTAATTTGCATCATGGTTATTAGATCTGATGAGTCATTTTTAACTTGTTGCATTTAAGGTTTTCTCATTGACTTTCCGCAGTTTGACTGTAACATATATACCTGTGAATCTCATTGTATATATCCTACTTGAAGTTCATTGAATTGATTGGATTTGCAGTGTAATGTGTTTCTTCAAATTTGGGAAGTTTTTGTCCATTATTTCATCAATTTTTTCTCTTTGCCTTTTCTGTTCTCTTTTTCTGGAATTCCCATTACATGTATGCTCTTATACTTGATCTGTCCCATAGGTCTCTGAGATGCTTTTCATTTTAAAAGATCTTTTACTTTTCTTCAGATAGGTTCATTTCTTACGCTCTATTTTTATTTTACTGATTGTTCTACTGCCATCTCAAATCTGCTTTGAGCCTCTCTGATGAACTTTTCATTTTACGTATTTTATGTTTCAACTCCAGAATTTCCCCTTTTGTTCTTTAAAATTTCTGTTTTTTAGTTGAGATTCTTTACTTGTTGAGTCATTTCCACCATTTGTTCCTTTAATTCTCCATACCTGATTTCCTTTTATTCTATAAAAATACAGTAGCTTCTTTGAAGTTCTTGTCTGCCAAACCCAACTTTTGGGAACTCAGAGATATTTCTCAATGATTTTGTTTTCCTTAAGCATGGGTCAGTCTTTCTTCAGATGTCTTATAATTTTTGATTTAATACTGGACATTTTAAATAACATTGCAAAATTCTGGATTCTGATTTCCCCTCTTTGGAGGTTGTTGTTGCTTTGTTTGTTTGTTTGTTTGGGAACCCATCAGGACTACATCTGTGAAATCTCTTTCTTTTGCAGTGTGCAGTCACTGATGTCTCCCGTCATTTTTTTCCCCCCAGAGGTTTTTAACTTTTAAACCTTGTTTCTTATTTGTTGCCTTTGTGTTCACTTAGCTTAGTGTTCAGCCAAAGATTTTGATAAATGATTATGCCCAAGTAACTTCACCAGAAAGGCTGTATTCAGGTGTGTCCTGGCTTTTATTTGCTTTATTTTTATTTTCTGTCATTCCCTCTTACAACTCTTTCTGCATTTGCATGGGGCTTAGTTGACTGGGAATGTGTGGATGGCTTGGACCCCATCTGGTTTTGTAACACATGTGTACAGCCTCTGATCATTGTGGATTATGTGGAGAGTTTACCAAGCCTCCTATGTTTCTTTCACTTCTTGTAACTTTGTATTAAGGGCAGAATCCTGACTTCAGGATGCACCTCATTTTTGTTGCCACTGAGCCCTTTAAACTGATGGCTTTCCAAATCCATTGGGCCCCCTCTGGCAGTAGCATCCCTTCTGCTGGTTTTCATTGCTTGCCCCACCCTGATTGAATGACAGTTTTGTCTGGCTTTGTCGTTGCTTTTAAGGAAGAGGAGTTGTCATCTTCCTTATTCTGTCATGTTGAAAGTGAATCTCCAACTACTCTTGATTTTTGTCTTAAATATTTGCTAACTTGGCTTTCAGTTTTTTTCTGTGAGAAATACAAAAAAATAGAAATTCAGTTTAATTTCATTTCATGGTGAATGCTTCAAAAAATTAAGAATCTTTGTTCATTTTTGTTACTGCTGAGATATTTAGCTAGTGCATCAGTTTCCTCATCTGTAAAGTGGCCACAATAATAGTCCTTACCTCAGGGGTTTTTGTGAAGACTAAATGAATTAACTTAAGCATCTAAAATAGTGTCTTACACATAGTTAGTACTAGGTAAATAACTGTTTTCACATGTTTGTGTTGCCATTTTTTAAAATAAATTTTCCGCTTGTAGTACCTTGTCAGATTAATTTCTAATTTCTGGAAGATATGTCACTTTGTCAGCCCTATTTATCTGCTTGTTGAGTGATATTAAAATAAATTGAGTTTCTTAACTAAGTAGTATGCATTTGTATGTTTATCCATATTCTGTGTTCCTGTGTTGATAAAATTTTATTACACCGTAGGTGGTGAGCTTCATTTTCTCCAAATTGGAGGAACTTGTGATGATATTGATGAAGCTGATATACTAGTGGATGGATCTCTTTCTAAAGGAATAGAACCATCTTCAGAAGGTTCCAAACCTTTATCAAATCCTTCAAGTCCTGGCATTTCAGGTATGATACTAATTTTTTAAATGAAATCTTAAAAATGCAAATTCTTGTGATGTTCAAAGTTTTCTGAGTCTTTCTTAAATAATCTTAAACATTCTTTCAGTTTTTACAGTCAACTCTTGGTTACTTTGTTGAGGGAGTTCATTTCTTTGTTGCCATTCTTTCACTTGGCTTGTTTTTGTTTATTATTTATCATTTTTTTTTCAGTAGTTGCAAATTGTTGTGAACATTAAAATAAAAAATGTTTTTTCACCTATGGTAGGTTGGCCAATATTGGTGATGTTACTTAAGAGGTAAAACATTATTTTGGCCATTAAGGAGCTTTTGGTCTAGTTAGGGAAAAAAACATAAAAAGGGGACTTGATTAAAAAAAATATGAAGTCAGTGGAGTGGCTTAATGTTACTAATATTACTGGAATTGAAAAGCTGGAAAAATATTCTCTTCCTGGGGTAGTATATTCAGATCCTCATTTGCCCCATTGTGCACCATTAGATAGGTTTGCTTTTGTATGTTGTTTTTGCCTCTTCTCTCTGTGTTCTATACTGCCCTCCAGAATTATTTTTTCAGAATTAATAATTAACATGTTACTCCTGCTATATCTTGGACTTTCATGAAATAATTCTAGTCTTCTTCTCAGTGTTTGTTACAATAAACTTTTCATGATTTCTTGAGTGTATAATTCCATTTCATGCTCTTTACATGTTACACTAAGCTCTCCTTCCCCACCCTTTATGACTATAGTTAGTTCTTTTATGCTTCCACAGTGTTGTTATGTTTTACTCTTAGTCCTTAATAGATTTTATTCCCTAAATCTAGCATTTAAAAGGTTAATGAATCTTTAATGAAAAGTGTGTTTAAACTCAGATGTATTCCAAATAGAAATAATGCATAAAGTTGGTATTTGATTTTTATGGACACTTAATATTTGGGTATTTGATCATTTTTCTTTGCACCAAAGGCAAACCTTTAGTGATTACTATATAATACCTGCTAACTTTAGTGACTATCAGTATAATCTATGCTATCTTACATGCCAGGGTTTTTCAGCCTTAGCACCATTGTTGCCGTTTTGGGCAGATAATTTTTTGTTGTGGGCAGACTGTCCTGTGCTGTATTAGCAGGATCTCTGGCTTCTATCTACTAGAGTCCAGTAGCACAGACAATTACCTCCTTCCAGGTGGCCCTTGGGAGGCAAGATTGTCCCCCTGGTTGAGATAAACTGACTCATGTCTCATGCTATAATAAGTCAAGACTTGGCTGTCTTGGGATGCCTGGGTGGCTCAGTCGTTACAAGTGTCTGCCTTTGGCTCAGGTCATGATCCCAGGGTCCTGGGATCAAGCCCCACATCGGGCTCCCTGCTTGGCAGGAAGCCTGCTTCTGCCTCTCCCACTTCCCCTGCTTGTGTTCCTGTTCTCTCTCTCTCTCTCTCTCTGTCAAATAAATAAATAAAATCTTAAAAAAAAAAAAAGACTTGATTGTCTTGATTAACTATACAGTTTGGTTTAAAAAGCTGAATGTTTCTTATTTTATAGGTTATTGTTATAATGGAAAAGAAATTTATTAAGATTTATTATTTATTAAATTTATTTATTAAAATGTATTTATTTATTGAGATAGAACACAAGCAGAGAGAGGAGCACAGGGAGAGGGAGAAGCAGATTCCCTCCTGAATGGGGAGCCAGACGTTGGGCTTGATCCCAGGACCTCTGGATCACGACCCGAGCCGAAGGCAGATGCTAACCAACTGAGCCACCCAGGCACCCCAAGAATTTTCGTATATAGTCCATAAATACTATTGAGTAGAGAAAAGATGAATTAGATTATAAGGAAGTAAATATGTAAAGAAGGGATATTGACCTACAATTAATGTTTACAAACAATATTTTAACAGTTTCAGTCTGATTTAAAAAGCTCTAAGCTTTGAGAAGAGAAATGTGGTTTGAAGTATACTTTTTGTAATTATATAGAACTCGGCATAAATTTTCTTTGTGAAAATATTCTAAACCTGTCAGATTCCATATTTTAATCTTTTAAAAAACTTATTTTTGTTATTGGAACAAGCACAACAGCCTTTGTCTAATGTTAGAAATTTCATAGATGGTGAGCACGTTTTCATAAGAGAAAATCTCTCTGAAGCAGATTGTTACTCTTATAGTATTGGTATGCTTACAAGATATTCTTAACTACCACAAAAGTAGGAAAAAGTACTGGTGAAGCTTTTGGTGTGTATTTTTTTGCCATCAGATTAGCTTTGACTTTTAAAAAATTTCTTTTATATAAAGTTAAAAAGGGCAGATGTTATATACTTACTGATGTTTAGCATTTTGTTTTGTAAATGATGAAGTCTAAAAGTTATTTATTGATTTGATACAGATTTGGATTGCATTACAACACTACTTTTGTTTCTCTTGTTAACTTAGGGCTGGGTAGAGCTCAGTCAGGTCTCTTCTAACAAGTTGACTTTGGGTTTCTCCAATAAGGAGTACCCTCTCTATAATTTAAAATATTCAAGATGGGGCGCCTGGGTGGCTCAGTTGGTTAAGCGACTGCCTTCGGCTTAGGTCATGATCCTGGAGTCCCGGGATCGAGTCCCGCATCGGGCTCCCTGCTCAGCAGGGAGTCTGCCTCTCTCTCTCTGACCCTCCCCCCTCTCATGCTCTCTGTCTCAAATAAATAAATAAAATCTTAAAAAAAAAAAATATTCAAGATGGATATTTATTATGGCCATTATGTAGTCAGTGCTAGTTACTTTATTTGCATATAAATATCTGAGCTCACATTAATAACTCTCAGCATATTTGGCAAGTTTTGTAATTGACTAGACAAAAAACATGAATTAAAACTTTTTTTTTTTTTTAACATTTCAAATTCTATATTCACTGTTGTTAAGGAGTTGATTTATTGGTGGACCAGCCATTCACCCTTGACATCTTGACATCTCTAGTGGAGCTAACCCGCTTTGAGACTTTGACTCCACGGTTTTCAGCTACTGTTCCTCCATGCTGGGTAGAAGTTCAACAAGAACAGCAACAAAGGAGGCACCCTCAGCATTTGCATCAGCAACACCATGGAGATGCTGCTCAGCATACTAGAACTTGGAAACTACAGACTGATAGGTAAGACATTCTTCTAAGATATTTGATTTTAAGTCCATATTATGTATTTGTTAGAAACAACATAAAATTCTTAGATTATATTATTGCTTCTCAACTTTTATATATTAATAACTTTGTTCTTTTCATTTGTCACCTTAATTTTGGAAATTTCTATATTATTATTGTAGGATAAAATAGAGTAATCCACCAGTACAATTAGTTTGGGCAGTCAGTTCACAAGTTTGTTTAACAGATATTTATTTATTTTTTAAATTTAAATTTAATTAATTTATATAGAGTGTATTATTAACTTCAGAGGTAGAGTTCAGTGATTCATCAGTCTTCTGTAATACCCAGTGCTCATCACATCACATGCCCTCTTTAATGTCCATTCCCTAATTACCCCATCTCCCCTATTTAAGATGTTTATTTAGTTGTTTATTTTTTTAAGATTTTATTTATTTGGTAGAGAGAAAGCACAAGCAGGAGGAGGGGCAGAGAGAGAAGCAGGCTCCCCACTGAGCAGGGAGCCCAGCGTGGGGTTCGTTCCCAGGACCCCTGGGATCACGACCTGAGCTGAAGGCAGACACTTAACTGACTGAGCCACCCAGGCACCCCATAACAGATATTTAGATGCTTGTTTTGTGCAGGCACTCCTATATAGCTGTCACTGGAATTTACATTCTCTTGGGGAGAGAAAGACAGTAAGCCAATTATGATAAAACAATACGGTGTCAGAGTAGTTGCTGGGTATGTACATGTGTGCAAGAGTGAGAGAAAGAGAAAATGTGTATGGTATTTTCTTTTTTTTAAGATTTTATTTATTTGAGAGAGAGAGCATGAGCAGGTGTAGGGGCAGAGGGAGAAGCAGACTCCTTGCTGAGCAAGGACCCTGACACGGAGCTCAATCCCAGGACCTGGGAATCATGACCTGAGCCAAAGGCAGATGCTTAACCGACTAAGCCACTCAGCTGCCCCAGTATGGTACTTTTTATATAAGGGGCCAGAATGACCTCCATGAAGACATTAATTCCGAGGTAATAGCAAGTACAAAGACCCTGAGGAGTATGTTTTATGAATTCTGGTGAGAGCAAGAAAACCAGTGTTGCTAGAGTGCAGTGAAGGTAGGGGAGAGTGGGAGGAGGCCAGGTCAAAAGAGGTAGCTGGTCACCAGAGGACAAGTATCTTTATAGGCCATAGTGAGATTTTTATGTGGTGTAAGATTAGAAAAATATTAGAGGGTTTTGGATACAGGAATATATTATATATTAGAAGGATACAGTAAGACTACTGTGATGACAGTAGATTATGAGTGGTTGTGTGTTGTGGAGGGCAGTGATAGGAGTGAGGGTTCTAGTTTGGATGCTATTACTGTTGATGGTAGTTTGGACCATGATGATAGTTGTTGGAGGTAGTGAAAAGAGTGGTCAGATTCTGGATATAATTTGGAGTAGAAGGAATAGTATATGCTGATGTATTGAACATCTGGTGTGAGAGAGAAGAGTCAAGGATGACTAAGGTTTTGGATTGAGCTGATTGAAAAATAGAATTTCTGTTTACTGAGATTGGAGTGGGCAATTAAGAAGTTTGGCTTTGCTTATGATAAATTAGAGATGTCTGGTAGACATCTGAATGAGTCTGGAAATTAGTGGAGTATGGTTTGGAGATTTTTATTTTTCAACCTTTATATAGAATTTAAAATCAGAATAGACATGTCTAGGGGCACCTGGGTGGGTCAGTTGTTAAGCGTCTGCCTTTGGCTCAGGTCATGATCCCGGGGTCCTGGGATCGAGCCCCGCATTGGGCTCCCTGCTCCGTGGGAAGTCTGCTTCTCCCTCTCCCACTCCCCCTGCTTGTGCTCCCTCTCTCGCTGTGTCTCTCTCTGTCATATAAATAAAATCTTTAAAAAAAAAAAAAAAAAACAGACATGTCTAAGAAATAGAAGAAATTCTTATTTTAAAATGCAGATTCCTGGGACCCCGCTTAAAGATTTGGGGTGGGGCCCAGGAAGGGTTTATTGGAATGTTCAGTTCCCAAGATAGGTGTCGATTTCTAAGGTTAAGATCAATTATTGCCCTAAGTTTAACATTTCTTTTGGGAGCTGATCCCATTGAGAAGCATTGAGTTTTGTTGGAGGCTACAAATGAAAGAGTGTGCAAGTGTTATTAATGATAATGTGGTTTTGGCCAAAGAAAGACTTTTGCTGTGTTTAGCATTTTCCCCCTTATTTGACAGCAACAGCTGGGATGAACATGTATTTGAACTGGTTCTACCTAAAGCTTGTATGGTTGGACATGTGGACTTCAAATTTGTTTTGAACTCAAACATCACCAATATTCCACAGATACAAGTGACGCTGCTGAAAAATAAAGCTCCGGGCTTAGGGAAAGTCAATGGTAAGGATGAATCAAAATTTATATTTGACGATTTTGCAGTTGATTTCTTAAAAAAACTAATTTCAACTTTACTGTCTAGGTTTCACATCCCTCCCTTGCCTTCCCCCTCCTCTCCACTCTCTTTGCCACCCCCGTACTTCTTTTCTGCTCTACTTTTGGTGGTTTTATTTAGAAAAGTTAATTCTAGAATATTTTAGAGGTTTTGGTAGCTCAGTATTGTATAGAATTGCATAAACTAGAATAACTTAATTTTGCTATTTAGGAAATTCAGTTGGTTCCTTTCTGAATTAGTTTCACTTTCATCATTCCTAGACGTACACATTTTTCTTCGTAAGCGGAGACTTGATTGGGAAAAGAACTTTGTTAATGGAAGTCACGTATTCTTTTAAGATCATTGGTGAAACCTAACCTTTCATGTAATACAGAAACACACCCAGAAATACACCCAACTTTATTTACTTTTCTTACAAGTTCAGAATTTGATATATTGAGTTTTTAAAATAGATTGTATACATTTAGTATGTTGAGAACTAGACGTTACTCATCAGTGTTTTCTCCTTAAGAGGTTAATTGAAAAGGCTGGGATAATTTTAGAGTAAATGGCTGCTTTACACCAGGGAGTAGAAACAGTAAAACCTGAAAAATTTCTTGTTTTCAAAATACATATGTATGTATTTGTGTATATGTGTGTGCGTTTGTGTGTGTGGTGTATTTTTTTGAATCATGGCAGATTCTGATTTAATTGGGTCTAGGGCTTAGGCATTAGTATTTTTAAAACTTTGCAGGTGCTTGTACTCTGCAGCTTAGGGTAAGAACTTTTACTTTAGTTGCCAGCAAATTATTTCTCAGGTGAATATTTTAGTACCATTAAAAGAGAGAAGAGTGTATGAAACGATTAATAGAATCTAATTTTTTTTCTTCTGACAACCATTTTGTAGCATCTGTGATAAGAATCACAGTAGTTCCCAATTTAACAGAAAATTTTAGAATTTCAGGCACATAAATTATTGATATTAAGCAAAATTAAGTTTACTAATATTTTTATCCTCTAGAAACAGCAGTAGATAGGCAGATCACCTTTCCTTTGTCTCCAGCTCTTAACATTGAAGTGGAACAAAATGGGAAACCGTCCCTGGTTGATTTGAATGAAGAAATGCAGCACATGGATGTAGAGGAATCACAGTGTGAGTTAAATTATAGAGCTGTTGTCCATGACAGTAAAAGGAGTAGTGATCCAAATGCATCATGTTGGGCAGAGATTTCCTTATGGCTTGCAAAAACTTGGTTTTAAAAACACAATTAAAAAATAACCTTTAATTTTGCTTTGGCAATATGCTTTAACTTTCAGCTCATCTTTGTGAACACAGCTGCGCTAATACTCGCATTCTTGTTTTTTTAATATCTTGGGATTTAAAATCATGTCATGGTTTTGTAATATTTTTTGATGATCAAGGTGAATGTAAATAATATGGGAATGGAAAGCAATATATAATCAGATATTTGAAAATTTATCAGATCTTTGATTATAGTTCCTTAGCATGATAGTGAATTCTTATTTGAACACATTCTAAGTATGGTATTTTGTGTGGTGGTATTATATATGGGATGGATATTTGCTTATTTCATATTTTTAAATTACAAACTAATTTAAAAGAAAATATGTATTCTTTTTAGGTCTGAGATTATGTCCATTTTTAGAAGATCATAAAGAAGACATTCTGTGTGGACCAGTATGGCTTGCTAGTGGCCTTGATCTATCAGGGCATGCTGGGATGTTGACATTAACAAGCCCCAAACTTGTTAAAGGTGAAGTAACATATTTTACAAAAGCAGATTGAATAATGCCACATTGGAAAAATAGATTTTTTTAAAAACTGATCTCAGAAAAGTAAGATTTTGTTTTGTTTGGGATTTACATTAACAGTTCCATCAGTTTCCTGGTAGCTGAGCTCATTTCCTCTCAGAAGTGACTGTAATTTTATGTGAAACTTCCAATATACTACTTTCTGTGTTTTGGAGGTCTCAGTGCTTTTTGGGAAAGCATTAAAAAAAATGAATATATGATAACTTAGTGTGATATCGCAGAGCTTGTTTGAGTAATCAGGTGACATATTCTGGCATGGTTGCCTTTCCCATCAACTTAGAGTCCTGTGTCTTTAGTTGTATATTGTTATAATATTTTCCTTAAGAGGGTTTTTATAGAAGAGTTTTGATAATATCAGATGTAATTATTTGAGTGTCTCACATAAACACATTATGAATTAATGTATATTAATAATTGGCTATTATTTAGAGGATTGATATTGCAGTAGTGGGACTTTTATATATCAGCTTTTATATCCCAGGGTAAATTTAAAAAGCCAACAAACAAAATACCTAGTTCCATTATTAAAGTTATTTTGGAGGTGTGGTGGGATATGTAGTTCTTCCTCAAACCAGGAAAATACCTGACCACCCAGATAACAACTATATTAATTTGTATATATTCCCTTCATATTAGTTGTCTGCATTTACATATTTACCTTTAGTTGCAGACATATAGAAATTTTAATGTGTTCTCTTGACTACACCCTGATTCATTTATTAAGTTTATGAGATCCTGTAGTGTGTTATGCTGCATATTGGGGTATAGCAGTCAGCAAGACTAATAAAATCTCTCCTATTGCTGCAAGTATAAGTTACCTTTGTTGAATGATGATGTGAAACTTAAATTTGTATATGAAAACAAAGATGTTGGCTTTGACAAAATGTAGAATGCAATTAAATGACATGCATTTCAGAAGACTCAACTTAAAAGTATTAATTTTTCTAGAATTTACCAAGAATGATTTTTTTTTCTCACCAAATTCTTCAAAAGTCTTTGGAACTGGAGAAAATGATTGCTTAATTTTTAGAGGAAAAGAATGATATGGATCAAAGAAGTTTGGAAAAAGAAAAGAGAGAGAGAGGGTCTTGTCAGATACTAGAACACAGAATAATAATACAGCAATAAGAGTATAACAGTGTAATGCTAGCACAGTAGGCCGGCCAATCAGTGGGAAACAAGAAAGATAGTTTTTGTAATTAGAGAAAGATTTAATACCTGCAAGGTACCAATAGGCTGATGGTTTACTGGTGAGTGTATTATTTTGAGGGTATTTTTACAATATATTTTACTTAGATATGTATGGTATGGTCTTAATTTAGTTAAAAGAGAATAAAATGTACTGGTGGTAATAACCAATATTTATTGAGTGCTCTCTTTGTGCCATGCACAGTTGTGTTTGAGTTGTCTTTGAGGTAGGTACTGTTATTACTCCCATTTTACATTTGAAAGAACCAAACCACAGGAGATTAATTTGTCACATGCCTAATAAATGGCAGAGCCATTATTCAAACCCAGGTAGTGACTCCAAAGCCTGTGCTTTTTCATTATCTTAATACTGCAGTGCTTATGTATATGTGTGTATGCAAATATGTGTGTGTGTGCATGCATGCATAAAAAGACGAGATGGATTCACATAATGATACCATCATTATCTGTGGGTAGTGCCTTAAAGATAGTTTTTTTGTGTGTGTTTTTCTGTAGTTCACAAAATGTCTGTTATTAAAATGAATAATTTCATTGGGGAAAAATATGCAGAATGTTTGTAACAATTAGAATTTTCTGTCTTACAGTGTTTGTATAACTCCTGGGCTTTTTGTTCTTTTGCTACCAACATATGAAGGTTATTTGATGATTATACTCAAACAGTATAATTTGAAAATTCCAGTCAAGTGTGCTTTTCTTGTGGAATTAACTTGCTCTACGAAGATGAAAAACAATTTGGTCTTTTGGTGATTTAGTTATTTTTCCCCTTCTGTGCTGCTCCTCAGGTATGGCAGGAGGAAAATATCGTTCCTTTTTAATCCACGTCAAGGCAGTGAATGAAAGAGGAACAGATGAGATCTGTAATGGTGGTATACGCCCTGTAGTAAGACTTCCATCCCTAAAACACCAGAGTAACAAGGGTTATTCACTTGCTTCACTCTTGGCAAAAGTCGCAGCAGGCAAGGTATGAAGCAGTGTCACTTTGAACCACAACAATGCTGTTATAAACGTTATGGACAAGATTTGACACACAATTGGAAGTAGTATGACCCTTCATTGATTTTTCAATAGATACTTGGTTTGTTTATAATTTTTCTTTGCAGTGACTTTAAAAATGTAATTAAGAAGAATATATATTGAATTAACTTTAAGCAAATGTTTATAAAGTATACTCAGGAGAGAGTAATTGTTAGCAGATACTTCCCTTTATAATTATTTTAGGCCATAATATTTATTTAGGTTTTAGAATTTATGTCTGTGTCTTTTACTGGTAACTCACCACTTTTTTTTGGTAAACATTTGGGAGGATGCAGGAAGAGAAGTTGGGGAGTAGTGTTAGAGATAAATCCTAATTTCAAGGTTGATTTTCTACAAGTAACTGTACCATGCAGTCTCTTCATAATTGTCTGATCTTGGATTTTCCTGAACTCTGGAGATTTTTGTTTCTCTATCATCATTATTCATAAGCAACAGTAGCAATATCAGTAACACCAATCATCTTATATTTGTATAGGTCTTCCAATTTTTCAAGGACTTCTGTGTACTTTATCTGATTTAATCCTCAAAATAACTCTGAGGTAGGCAGAGCAGGTGCTACTATTATCTCCATTTTTCATACTGAAAGTGAGTGAACCTTAGAGATTGGGGAGTGGTCATATTTCATATCACTTATAAGTGCTGTGGCTGGGACTTGGTCTCAGGACTTTGGCTTTCTAATCTTTAAGCATTGGGTTAGTGACTTTGTTTTTTTCCCCATTATAATTCTGGGGGAATTTAGTCACTTACTGAATATGAGGGTAAAGGCTGTCATTTTAATTTGATACATATGTTTTGATAGTCACAATTCACTTATTTTCTTTTTAAAAAACTTTAAATAGTAAATAATTTTTTAGTTTTGTTTGTTTGTTCATGGAGTTATTTGTTTTTGTATGTTTAGGAAAAATCATCTAATGTTAAGAATGAAAATGCAAGTGGTGCCCGCAAATCTGAGAACCTCCGGGGCTGTGACTTACTGCAAGAGGTCTCAGTCACCATTCGAAGATTTAAGAAAACTTCAATTTCTAAGGAAAGGTAACCTCATTTCCTTCTCTTGCTATTCTTATAGTAATAAATGTACAAAAGAGGAATTCTAGGAAAATACAACACATAAAATTTTTAAGTCTGACTTTTACTTGAAAATTTTTGTTTGCTTTCCATTTTACTTAAGTACTTATAAATCTCAGTGAGGGTATGAATTACCTTTCTACTTCATAATATATATAAAGTATACCAGGAGTATACCAGGAATATTGTATTTGTATAAATAATGGTATTTGTGGAATGAGGAAAAAAATATAATTTGAGGTTTTATTCACTCTTTGTCAGAATATAATATGTTATTAAACTTAATTTCTTTTATTTTTTAAAAGATTTTATTTATCAGAGAGAGTGCACACGAGCGGGGGTAGGGAGGCAGGAGAAGCAGACTCCCCACCGAGCAGGGAGTCTCATGTGGGACTCGATCTGGGATCATGACCTGAGTTGAAGGCAGATGCTTAACTGAGCCACCCAGGCGCCCCAAACTTAATTTCTTTTAAAACTTTCTGTGAACCAAGTATTGCTTATATGCTGTTTTAAATCTTTTAATACCATAACATTAATAAGAGATCAACATTCCATTGTAATATTTAATTTTCAAAAAAATATATTTTTAATTGTGATATTCATGATTCACAATGAAGTATATGACCAACCAGGTTGTGATAGCTTTAGTCTAACTGTTCTGTTTTGGTTGTTAATGTATTTATATTTTCTTTTTTTTAGAGTGCAACGATGTGCTATGTTACAGTTTTCAGAATTTCATGAGAAGCTTCTTAATACTCTTTGTAGAAAAGCAGATGATGGCCAAATCACAGAACATGCCCAGAGCCTTGTGCTGGATACCCTTTGTTGGTTAGCTGGAGTACATTCAAATGGACCTGGAAGGTTAATAATTAAGATTTTACTTAACACTGTTGATTGCCCTTTGGATGTTATGAATAGAAGTTCAAGATGAGTCTAAATGTCTGCTATTGTTTTGCAGCTCCAAAGAGGGAAATGAGAGCCTGCTTTCAAAAACACGAAAATGTCTTTCAGACATCGTGCGTGTTTGCTTCTTTGAGGCAGGACGAAGCATAGCCCATAAGTGTGCCCGATTTCTAGCTTTGTGCATTAGGTTGGTGGTTTTTTTTTGTTGTTGTTGAAAGTCCAGTTTGTAGGTGCGCTTGCAGTTTGGCAGGTGATAGCTGTGTCTGTACTGTAATTTGATACTTACCGAATGAATGTATAACAAGAGGATTTTCAAAAGTTGATGAGAGTTATTGAGATACTAAGAAAGAATTTCAGGTTTTTAGAAGAAAATGTCATCTTGCAAAGTCTTTTTTTTTTTTATGATTTTATTTATATATATATATATATTTTTTTTTAAGATTTTATTTATTTATTTGACAGAGAGAGAGAGAGAACACAAGCAGGGGGAAGCAGCAGGCAGAGGGAGAGGGAGAAGCAGGCTTCCCGCTGAGCAGGGAGCCCGATGTCAGACTCGATCCCAGGACGCTGGGATCATGACCTGAGCCGAAGGCAGACGCTTAACCGACTGAGCCACCCAGGCGTCCCTATCTATCTATCTATCTGTCTGTCTATCTATCTATCTATCTATCTATTTATTATTTATTTATTTAGAAGCATGCGTGAGCGGGGAAAGGGAGAGAGGGAATCTCAAGCCGACTCCCTGCTAAGTGCAGAGCTCGACGCAGGGCTTGATCTCACCACTCTGAGATCATGGCCTGAGCCAAAATCAAGAGTTGAATGCTTAACTGACAGCCACCCAGGCGCCCCTTAATTAAAGTAGTCTGCTACGCTTCTTTGCCTATTAGTAGCAGTTTTGGGAGTTTGGTAAGGGGATCCCATCCCCCACTTTTGTTTTTATCTTCCCTGGTTGTCTTTGGATTCTTCTCCTAATAAGCCTTATTCCCGGTTATATGACAGTCTTACCAGGCTTATCTGTAACATTGTGCAGATCTTTTTTCTAGACCCTGAGACTTAAACCATCTAGTAAATGTTTAAAAACTAATAGTATTAACTATACGTGTTTGTTAGCCTTTTTGGTAAAGAAAACTGTTACAAAGACTCTTAGTATAATCAGTCCCTGTTATCTTTCTGTGTGTATATAGGGCTCTAGGGCAGATTTTTTTTTGTAATCTTTATGAATACATTTTAAATTGTTTTCTTAGGTACTACACCATGTTTAGGATTGAATTTAGATATTGAGTGATGTATTTACGTATTTTCTTTTAAATTTTTTTAGTAATGGCAAATGTGACCCATGTCAACCAGGATTTGGATCTGTTCTGTTGAAGGCCTTACTTGATAATATGTCATTTTTACCTGCAGCAGCAACTGGTGGTATGTGAAATTAGTTTAATCACAAATAGCAGTAGTCCTAGGAAATATCTCACAATATATTTGGGATTATTTATAAGTATTTTTTTCCTTGGTTATTCTGCCTTTTTTCTGTAGCTTCTCTAAGGGGTTGATAAATTGTGATTTATTAGATGGGCAGAGCTTGGAAGAAGTGAGAGAGTTCAGTAAATAGCAAGTCATCTTAATTCATGCTTTTTCTGTATTTCATTAAAATCATTGAGTTGTTTGGTCGTTCACTGACTTTAGATCAGATATCACAAATTTGCTAAAATGCCAGCAAGAGCCAGAGAGATGACATAAGTAGAATGCTTCATGCAGGTGTTGTGTGTGATTGGTAGGCATTTTGGCAAACTAGGACTCTCTAAAAGGGGCCAGTAGGTTTTTCCAGCACCTGAAGACTATAGAAATGCCATTGAAGAGTGAATGTGGTGTTTAAAAACAAAAAAAAAGAATGAGTTACCAAGTAGTACTTTAAAAAGCAGTCCCCTAAAATAGCACATAAATCAAGTAATGAATATTTTAAAAATATTTTAAAAATATTCTTAATGCTGTTGTTTCTATGAAGAGCTACTGATTTGTCCTTCTAAACCTAATGTTATCTTTTTGTAGACATTTCTTATAGTCTTTTGTTTAATAAATAATCAACTTAACAAGGATTATATATTTCACAAGGATTTGATCTTTATGGTATTGTAGAAGAAGAACCTGCTCAAAGTTAGTTGATAAATGGTTATTTTATCAATATCTTAATTTGCATAAAGAATCTGTATGTTTACCTTGGACATAAACTGGGCAGAACTGTTAACTCTCTGTTCTATAGAGTAGAATGTTTTGGACTTGATTGCTTACTCTAATAGTCTTGGAGTTTAAAATAGTTTCTTGGGAATATTCTTAGTGGTAGGATGCTTAAGTTCTGGGGTATACTTAGTACTTAGATATCTCATATTTTATAAAAGTCTTAAAGTACATCATGCTGATCGTTTTTTAACCATGTGTGTTTGTATCTCTCTAACTGACAGTATAGGATGACTATATTCACTTGGCAGTGTTTGTTATTGGTACCTCATAGCTATCCATTGTTTTTGAAAATTTTAGTATAAACCAAACTATTTCAGGAAGGATGGCTTGGAAGATCTGATACCTCTGTACTTTTCCAGCTATTCTAAAATGTCCCTCAGTGTCATCTCACGTTACTGAGAACCTAAATGACTAGGTTGACTTATATACTCCTTAAAAAAAATATTTCAGATTCTCTGTCACTGTCCTCTTAGTGTCCTTCAAGGAACTGGTCCATTCTTTAGAGGTTGTTTTGTAAGGGGACTTACTGATAAATACGTAACCTGAAGTTCTCTTTGTTGGGGAACAATGAGGAAAAGAAACATTGATTTGTTTTTATTGTTTTCAGGTTCTGTCTATTGGTATTTTGTCTTACTGAATTATGTTAAAGATGAAGATTTGGCTGGGTGCAGTACAGCTTGTGCATCTTTGCTTACTGCTGTGTCCAAACAGTTACAGGACAGGCTAACACCAATGGAAGCTTTACTTCAGACAAGGTATTTTGTTATACGTAATGACTAACAGTGGGCCTTGCAGGATATGATACCAGCTTTGCGCAGAACTCTCTCGGTATATATATTTGCTTGCAGAAATATACTTATGCATTGCCTTTTTCAAAATATTAGCCTAAGGTTTTCTTCTCCTCTGTTTTCTCTGAAATAATTCCTTTTACAATTTTGAAGGTCCTGAAAATGGTTATTTAGAGGACTAATTATATAAAAACTGAGATTCACTGAATTTAGTGGGTTAAAATCTGGTTAGTGTTTCCTTTTGCCCCGGGTTACACTGCTTTCAAAACTAAAGAAATAGGTAATTTGTTAATTAGATGGCTGACAGGAAAATTGTTAGGACATTATTTTATTTTTCAGATATGGATTATATAGCTCACCATTTGATCCAGTCCTTTTTGATTTGGAGATGAGCGGTTCTTCTTGTAAAAATGTATACAACAGCAGCATTGGTGTCCAGTCAGATGAAATTGATTTGTCAGATGTCCTTTCAGGTAGTAACATCTTTTATTAAAGGAATTTCTGATTTTTACATATTTGGTTTAAGCTGCCATTGACTTAACAGACTGTAGTGACTATGTTCTGTCTTGAAAAACTAAAATTCTTCAGGACTTAACCTTAACATCTGTGAATCATGAAACTGTTTGCCTTTATTTCATAACTTCTCCCTTTAAAAAAATAAAATTGAAGTTATTTTTGGAAGGGTTGTGAATTTGTTTTTTGTTTGTTTTTTTGTGTTTCATTGCATGTCAGTATACCTTTAATGCTCATAAGAGACTTTAAAATGTGATTATTTATTGTAGCCTTTTCCATTTTGCTTGGTATGCCTTCAGTGTCCACAAAATCAAAGAATGTCTTATTTCATATTTCAGAAAATAAAATGAATATATATTTATAGTAATAAGTAAAGATAGAGAAAAAAATTTTCTGTATCTACTAGCATACTCAGTTAAACTTTATACAGTGTTACATGTATTCTTGTGTACATTTCTGAAAGAATATGATTTTAGGATTGAATGTATAACCTTTTCAGGTGCTATAGTTTGGTGTTTATTTAGTTTGTTATTGAAAACAATGAGCACTATTTTCTTCCATCTTACTGAACTTACTGTAAGTGTTGCCATAAACCACAGTGTTAGAATTTTGGGTAAACATAGTACGATAATTATCACATGAAGTAGCAGTCAGTTTGGGGAGTTAATTTCATTTTCTTTTACTTTAAAGTAAATTATGAATTGTGAAAAAAAGCAAAAGGGAAAAATCAAATACAGAAATACAAATAAAATGTAAAGTGCCTTAATTACAACCTTTCCACCCTCTTAGATTACCTTTGTTAACAGGATGTTTAGCTGTTTAGACTTGTTTGCTACACATATTCATGAACATTTTTAATGAAAGAGATCATACTATACTTACCAATCTGTTACTTAACTTTTTAGTGGCTTATGTTGCCGTGGGTATGTGTTACCTCCTCTGCTTGATGACTTAGGCTCTGCCTACTTTATGCTGATCTCTCTGTCCAAGTGACACATCAGTTTATGAGTGGAAGTCAGAGGAGAGGTTAGAACTCAGTATATAGATGCCTTCTGTATACCTTAGGATAGAATGAGATTCATTATGGAGAGAGTGTAAGGAAAAGACCATAAAGCTCAGGTCAGGCCAGGGAATTAAATACACGAGAGCTGCACACTCAATAAAGAAGAGACTTAGAAATCATGACATAAGTCTCCATCTGAAAGTCTCATTTTATTTCTCACCATTAATCCTTGTGTGGTGTTCTTTTCTCAGTTAATGGCGTCACTGGCACACATCAGAAATCTGAATTTCATCCTTGATACCTCCTTCGCAGCCTCCACATTGAAGCTGTCAACAGACCCTATCTCTTTTTACACCATCATATATTTCAAATCTATTCTCTTGCTTCCCATGATCACATGATTACAGGAAAGCCAGTCATCTTGAATCTGGACTACAGTAATAGCATTCTAACTGGTCTTTCTGCCTTGCTCTTGCTTCACTTGAGTACATTCTCCACATTGCAATGAGTGCCATCGTTTTTGGATGCAAACCTGATCACTTTACCTCTCTCCTTAAAATACTTTTCATGTCTTTGCTTTACCCTGCAGTCCAAAGTCCCTGTTTCAGCATATAAAATCTTATATGATCTGGCTCTCTTTCCCTTGCCACCTAATCTAGTACCATTGCCTCTGTTAGTCTCCTCTCTCTGGTCTAGTGATTCTCAAAGGGTGGTACGTAGACCCGCTCAGGGTCTCCTGAGATACTTTCAGGGAATCCGTGGGTCAACTATCTTCGTGATAGAACAATATTATTTGCCTTTTTCACTGCATTGACATTGGTACTAATTGTGCAAAAGTGTGATGTTCTCTACTCTGCCCTTGCAATGAAAGATATGTGAGTTTCACTTTAAAATGTCCCTGATGAGGCAGTAAAACTTACTAATTTTATTAAGTTTTGAACCTATTGATAGTCATGTTTAAAGTATTCTGTAATGAAATGGGAAATAGGCACGAAGCACTTTTGCTTCATACTGAAATACCATGGTTGTTTTAAGGAAACACACTTGGGCAGTTTGAGTTACAAGCTGAACTAGTTGCTTATTTTATGGAACACCGTTTTTGCTGCAAGAATGACTGATGTGCAAAATATGTTTATTCATACTTGATTGTTTGGTAGGTGTTTTTTAAAAAATGAATAGAAAAAGCCTATCAGTATTCATCCAATTGATAGTGTTTCTTGCCAGAGTTAAAAGAGCTTTTAAGCAAAAATTAGAATTTTGGAGAACTTGCTTCATCCAGTGAGCTTGACAGCTTCCCAGTATGTAACAACTTTTCTGGTGGCCTATGTTGATATTAATGTCATTTTCTGATACAAATAATGAAATGTGTTAACATATGTATATAGTGGTCAACCAGTATTTTCCAAGTGGGTAAGAGATTCCTTAAAAGTACAGGAAGTCCAATTAATATTAACATTATAGAGTTTGAGAAGTTCATCTGTAAGATTGCAGAGACCAGGGACGCCTGGATGGTTCAGTAAGTTAAGTGTCCAGCTCTTGGTCTCAGCTCTGGTCTTGATCTCAGTGTTGTGAGTTCAGGCCTTGCAATGGCTTGAACTATGTGGAGCCTACTTTTAAAAAAAAACAACAAAAGATTTCAGACACCAGATTGCAGATAATCTTCAAAAAAAATATTACCACTTGCCAAAGTTTTTGAATATGTAAGACTATTAAAATATTCCCTTTCCAACTGCGTATCTGTGATAGGCCAGATTTTTTTGGTAAAGCTCTTCCAAAACAACATCCTGCAACACACAATGTGGAGATGGAAAGGACAATACAATTACCCTCTTTGATAAGCCAGATTATTTATGTATTTATTCATTCATTCATTCATTCATTCATTCATTCATTTATTTGACAGAGAGAGACACAGCGAGAGAGGGAACACAAGCAGGGGGAGTGGGAGAGGGAGAAGCAGGCTTCCCTCTGAGCAGGGAGCCCGATGCAGGGCTCAATCCCAGGACCCTGGGATCATGACCTGAGCTGAAGGCAGACGCTTAACGACTGAGCCACCCAAGCGTCCCGATAAGCCAGATTTTTGAATTTTGCAAAAATGTAAAACATTGCCACTGTCATAAAGTTATTTTTGTCTGAAGTCGGTTATTTTTCATCAGAGTATTCTATTTCTATCTAATGAATTTATTACTATTACATGAGTTATTCTCATCCTAAAATTTCTGCTATTATGAATATCTATCTACAACCAACATAGATGAAAGTTCTTTAAGAGTTCTTAATCATTTTATTTGTTTAAAGATTCTATTACTTGATTTTATTTTACACTAGGTGGCAGGCACAAAGCGATCCTCCTTAATAAAGTTGACAATTAGCTTCACTCAGAACACTTAATAATGCACCTAAAAAAAAAGTATTCATCTTACAAATTGTTCTGCAATCCAAATATACAATAGCTTGGAAAACAACATTTAGAAAACAAAAGCCAATGTAAAAAGACAGATTAAAACAACTAGAACAGTACAGGTCTCATGTGGCTCTGATTTTACAGCTTTCTTACTACATCATCAGTGTCTGCAATCTGTTCCTTCCACTGGCTGCATTGCTCGGGATTTAAAGAAATACCTTTTCTTCCAGGTTTCATTTCACCTTCTGGATCCATCCAATATTCTCTAATATCAATTAGGACTTTCCCTTTAAAGTTGCGAGCACTGGCGTAGCTCACTTTCCCAGTCTGGAGCATGTTCCCACCGCTGCCCCTGCCGCTCTGCTCAGAGGATGACCGGGCTCTCAGAGTGTCACCAGTCTGGCTTCTTCACAGGTTCTTCTGGAGCAACTTGTTTTTTCTGCTTAAACTTTTTGTCAGTCTCACTGTCAGAATCGCTGCCAGAAGAGCTTGAAGAAACAAGTTCCTTTGATTGAGGCATTGCTCCGCTCTCGCAGCTGAACTGCCTTCTCGCTCGCTTGCACCTGACTGAGAACCGCGAGTTCTTAATCATTTTAAAGATATATAGAGGGGTGTTTGGATTGAGAAATGTTCCTCCAGCCACCTTATTCCTCTAGTTCCTCCAATGTGCCATACTTCTTCCTACTGGAGAGATTTCACTCATGTTGTTTCTTTTGCCAGGTTTCCCCTGCTTGGAATAAGTACGTAAAAATGTCATTCTTCCCATAAATCTCATCACCTCATCATGAAAGTATTTTATTACTCCTTGGCTTAGACTGATTTCCCCTGGACTTATTAGTCCTTTGAACTTCTTTTAAGTAAAACATAGCACTTTTTTTTTTTTTTTAGTTTTTACTTAAATTCCCATTAGTTAACATACAGTGTAATATTAGTTTCAGATGTACAATTTAGTGACTCAACACTTACTTAAAACACCTGGTACTCATCACAAGTGCCCTCCTTGATCCCCAACACCTGTTTAACCCATCTCCCCCTCCACCTCCCATATGGTAACCGTAAGTTTGTTCTCTTAGAGTCTGTTTCTAGGTTTGCCTCTCTCTTTTTTTCCCCCTGTGTTCATTTGCTTTGTTTCTTAAATTCCACATGAGTGAAATTATGGTATTTGTCTTTCTCTGACTGACTGACTTCACTTAACATAGTACTCTCTAGCTCCATCCATGTCATTGTAAATGGCAAGATCTCATTCTTTTTTATGTCTGAGTAATATTCCATTGTATACACCATATCTTCTTTATCCTTTCATCAGTCAATGGACATTTGGGATCTTTCCATAATTTGGCTATTGTAGATAATCTGCTATATGCATTGGAGTGTGTGTATCCTTTGAATTAGTATTTTTGTATTCTTTGGGTAAATACTTTGTACTGCAAATGCTAGATTGTAGGGTAAGCACTTTTTTTAAAGTTCAGATTATGATTAGTTGTCTAGTGCCTAGTAACCTATAACACAGAGTAGGTGTTTAATGAGAACTGGGGCCTGTCCTTTTCTCATGTATTTCTCATGTCTAGTATTAAGTGCTCAATAAATACTTTTTTTTTTTTTAACATGTGTCAGGTCCTATGTTGTGCATGAAATGTTGGAGAACAGGGTTATGACAATTTAGTCTTGCATTTAATTTAGTCCTTCAGATGTTTATAGTTTTGTATCTCCCCATTCTTTCCATCTTTGGTTTCTGTTTAATTTTATCTATTAAAGAATTCTGTTTAAAGCAGCGCTAATTCCAGAAAATTTGGACAGTACTGATAATAACCCCTTCCCCCATACCACATAACACTTTTAATTCTTTTGTGTTCTTCTGTCTTGTCGTCTTGCTGTGGTTTTACGGTTCGCATAGTTGTGATCATGTGAATTATTTTAATTCTTTTCAACTACATAGGCTAATTTAAACTACAGTTGACCCTTCAACAACAAGGGTTTGAACTGTGTGGGTCCACTTATATGTGGAATTATTTTCGATAAATAGAGTGCAGTACTGTAAAAGTATTTTCACTTCTTTATCATTTTCTTATTAACATTTTCTTTTCTCTAGCTTACTTTATTATAAGAATAAAGTATATAATACATATAACATGAAAATTATATGTTAATCAACTGTGTTATCTGTAAGGCTTCTGGTCGACAGTAGGATAGAAGTAGTTAAGTTGTGGGGGAGTCAAAAGTTACATGTGGATTTTTGCCTGTGAGCTTGGCTGGCACCCCAACCTCAGCATTGTTCAAGGGTCAGATGTATTTTCATGATTATAAAGTAGTAGGCCTCATTCTAAAATTGATAATATATACAAAATACAAAGATGTATTTATAGATAAATCTTGATAATATTTTAGAATGTTTCTTCAGTTTTTACTTAGTGTCATATTTATACAGTTGACGTGAAATAATGTATTCTGATTTTATGCATTCTTAACAGAGTGTGTAATAGCTAATATTAGTAGCTGGTTCATTATTTTTTCCTCATTTAAAATCTAAATCACTTGTTACTGTTTCATATTAATGTGAATGGCCACTAAGTTGCTTTTATGCAACTCTGCTTTTTTTTTTTAATTTTATTATGTTATGTTAGTCACCATACAATACATCATTAGTTTTTGATGTAGTGATCCACGATTCATTGTTTGCGTATAACACCCAGTGCTCCATGCAGTACGTGCCCTCCTTAATACAACCATCACCAGGCTAACCCATCCCCCTACCCCCCTCCTCTCTAAAACCCTCAGATTGTTTCTCAGAGTCGATAGTCTCTCATGGTTCATCCCTCCCTCTGATTTCCCCCCCTTCATTTTTCCCTTCCTTCTCCTAATGTCCCTCTATGCTATTCCTTATGTTCCACAAATAAGTGAAACCATATGATAATTGACTTTCTCTGCTTGACTTATTTCACTTAGTATAATCTCCTCCAGTCCCATCCATGTTGATGTAAAAGTTGGGTATTCATCCTTTCTGATGGCTGAGTAATATTCCATTGTATATATGGACCACATCTTCTTTATCCATTCATCTGTTGAAGGGCATCTCGGCTCTTTCCACAGTTTGGCTATTGCAGACATGGCTGCTATGAACATTGGGGTGCATATGGCCCTTCTTTTCACTACATCTGTGTCTTTGGGGTAAATACCCAAGAGTGCAATTGCTGGGTCATAGGGTAGCTCTATTTTTAATTTTTTTGAGGCACCTCCACCCTGTTTTCCAAAGTGGCTGTACCAACTTGCATTTCCACCAACAGTGTAAGAGGATTCCCCTTTATCCACAACCTCTCCAGCATTTGTTGTTTGTCACAAAATTGACAAAAATGTCAATTTTTGCCATTCTAACTTGTGTAAGGTGGTATCTCAATGTGGTTTTGATTTGGATTTCCCTGATGGCTAATGATGATGAACATTTTTTCATGTATCTGTTAGCCATTTGTATGTCTTCTTCGGAGAAGTGTCTGTTCATGTCTTCTGCCCATTTATTTATTTGACTTGATTATTTGTTATTTATTTTCATTTTTTTCCCTCATTTCATTCTTTTTTCCTCATTTAAAATCCAAATCACTTGTTACTGTTTCATATTAATGTGAATGGCCACTCAGTTGCTTTTATGCAACTTTGCTTTTGCAGCATGGAAACAAGTATCTTATCTTCTGTTTGTTAGTTTCCTTAATCCCGTGTCCTTTGTGGAAGCACTCTATAAGGGTTGTGTGTTTATTTATCTTGTCTAATTGAAATTGAAGTAGCAGCTATAAGTTTCCATATGACTGTTGCCTTTTAAAAATTAATTTACATAGCATAAAACTTGTCTCTTTAACAGGAAATGGAAAGGTCAGTAGTTGCACAGCTGCCGAAGGTAGTTTCACATCTCTCACTGGACTTCTAGAAGTTGAACCCCTGCACTTTACTTGTGTGTCCACTAGTGATGGCACCAGAATAGAAAGGGATGATGCAAGTACGTTTACTGGTATATACCTTCTTTTGTTATTCACTCTTTTCTATCATACATTTTATGCAGAAGTAAAATCAAAGTGATTTTTAAGTACTTAAATATCAGTTTATATTATATGTAAGTTCCTTTGGTGTCATGTTAAATAGAAACTTATTAATAGTGGGGAAAAAGCACAAGCAGTTCATAGTTTTTTTTCTACCTTCTAAAACACTGTCTTAAATCCATTTGTTTTTATGTGTGTACATTTTTAGAAGCCCTTTAATTTGGAAAATATCAAACATAACAAAAGTAAAGGGAAAAGTATGATAGACTAGATTTCCTTTACCTAGCCTCAACTCTCCTCAACTGTTGGCCAGTCTTATGTGTAGTTTTGGCATCATAATGTTATTTCTTGCATTTAAAGCTCACACAATATTTAAAGCTCACAGTATACAATATCTTTGAGAAGGTTGAGAAGAGTGAAGAGGGAATATTATTTTTCTAGATATTTTAAAGTACCTTCAGATATATGAATCAATATTTGAAAGTGTTGAATATGTCATGTTATTGGTGTTTTAAATGAATCAATGGGAACTCTTGTTTTTTTATATACCTTCTTTTCTGTGATTTTTTTTCCCTTCACATCATAGGATCAGTATTTATACTTCCGTCTTGGTGCAATAATTGAAATTTTTATAATTAAAAACATTGGATATGGTTTTATCTTTATCTTACAGTCACAGAAGAGTTTGAATATTGTCTTGAATGAATTCAGCTGTTGATGGTTTTGTGTTTTGTGGATTTCTTTTTGTTTTCATCAGCAGTGTAACAAAGTAAAAACAGTTTGCTTGAGAAGCTACAAAAAATTTATCTTAAGGGATTTTTTTTTTTTTTTAAGATTTTATCTATTTGACAGAGAGAGCACAAGCAGGGGGAGCAGCAGGGAGAGGGAGAAGCAGGCTCCCGCTCAGCAGGGAGCCCGATGTGGGGCTCGATCCCAGGACCCTGGGATCACGATCTGAGCCGAAGGCAGACGCTTAACCATCTGAGCCATCCAGGTGCCCCTTAAGAAGGGTTTTAAAAGGAAATTACCAGTTCTTCAAGTGCCTTCTTAAATTCAGAATCATCTTATGTTTTCTAATTGTGGAAGTAACCACTAAGTGAAATCTTTGGCTTATGTAATTTACATGAGACTTTTCAATTAAAATCTAATCTTTCTCTTTTATAGGGATGCCAAAAGGATGAAATTTTGTGTTTGTTTTCTTGGATTGTTATAGTCACTTTGTAGAGACATACATGTACACTGGAATAGAAAAATACATGACAAGATATTGAATTTTCAGAGAACTCTTTTTGTTATAAATCACTTTCTTGGAACTGTTTTGAAATTAAGGGTCTAAAATTCATGTGTTTGAGTAAGTAATGCATTTAGAAGGTATGAAATTTTATAACAGATGTAAGAGTAGGTTTGAAAAAGAGAAGTATTCCTTCACACTCCCTTTCCTCTCCTATAAAGCAAGCAATGGAACCAGTATCTTTTTTTTTTTTTTAAGATTTTATTTATTTCTTTTTTGAGAGAGAGTGAGAGAGAGCACATGAAAGGGGGGAAGGGTCAGAGGGAGAAGCAGACTCCCTGCTGAGCAGGGAGCCCGATGCCGGACTCGATCCCGGGACTCCAGGATCGTGACCTGAGCCAAAGGCAGTCGCTTAACCAACTGAGCCACCCAGGCGCCCCTGCAACGAGTTTCTTTAATTTCCAGAGATAGTAGTGTGCCTGTACAAGCAATCATATCTGTATTTCGCCCATAAATAAAACCACCACCAGCAGAGGGATTTTTATTAAATGTTAGGGCAAAGTCTTGGCTAGTGGTCATAAGTTGCTTAGAGGTGACTACAGTCTCTCAACTTCTTACTTACTTTTTTTGAAACATGTTAATTATGAAATATGATGCTCTTATGAAAAAATGCAGAAAACAATTGTATAACCAGCAATTTATGACAAACTGTCCATGTGACCACCAAATCAAAAAATAATATATCCAGCACTCTAAAAGGTATCTTCATGTCCCCTTCCACTTACTTTTCTCTCACTCTCTAAAAGGTAAACACTGTCCTAAGTTTTAGAGTAGTCATTTCTTGGTTTTTGTTTGTTTCATTGTATAATCACTTAATTATGCATTTCTGATCGCTGGTTGAATAGAGCCTTTATAATATAAATTTGCTTTTATGTTTTTTTGATCTGCCTTCTGTTCAGTGTTATTATTGTTAAAGTCATCTGTATCAGGGCATGCAGTTACTTGGTTCTTTTTCATTGCTATTTAAGATTCTCTTGTCTGCATAAAACAAAATTTATGTGTCTACTATTAGCATACTATTGATTGCTATTTGGGTTATTCCATTGTGATGCTTTTAGTGCTACCGGATATACTATTTTCTTGGATATGAATGTACAAGTTGATTTGCTGTTTCATAGGTTTTCCATATATTCAACTTTAGGAAGTAACATTACAGAAATGTACTTCTTAATTGCCAAATGTATGAGGATTTCCTAGTTATCTTGCTGTTGACTTTTATTTAAAGTGCTATAGGGTCAAAAATTACTCTGTCAGTCTTGTACACTGTGTTGGGAATTGTAGAGGATCAGTTTTTATAAATATTCCATGAATACATGACAATAATGTTTACTCTGTACTTGTTGGTGAAGTCTACTCTGTTTAGGCAAATTTGCTAATTGTGTTGCTCAAATTCTCTGTCTTTATTAACTCCTTGGTTTCTTTTAGTTCATAAGATCAGTATGTTAAATTCTTGTTGCAGCACCTGTGGAGGTGACTATTTGAGTTTCATCAGTCTCTATTTTATGTATTCTGAAACTACCATACAAGTTTAGAATGCTTGTATCTTTCTTGTGAATTTAATCTTCCATCATTAGGAATTATCTCTTTATCTCTGCTAAAATTACTAAAATTTTTCCTAAAATTACTGTGTTTAATATTTATATACTTTCCATCATTTTTTGGTTACTATTTGTATGATAAACATGTTTCCTTCTTTTTACTTTGAACTTACTCTTTCATAAGCAGCTTGTAGTTGCCTTTTAAAAAAAAAAAATATTTATGTATTTGACAGAGAGAGAGTGGGAGCAGGAACACAAGCAAGGGGAGTGGGAGAGGGAGAAGTGGGCTTCCCATGGAGCAGGGAGCCCGATGCGGGGCTCGATCCCAAGACCCTGGGATCCTGACCTGAGCCAAAGGCAGACACTTAAGGACTGAGTCACCCAGGTGCCCCTGTAGTTGCTTTTTTTTTATTCCAGTCTAATACTTTGTGTTTCAGTTGGAGTATTTATTTACATTTAATGTAATTACTAATGTATCTGTATTTAAATCTGCTATGTTTTTAATATACAAGTATTAGATTTCTCCTTTTGCTAGTTACATGTTTTTCTCTTTCCTTCTTCTTTTGGGTTTTTATATTTTTATTGAGCTATTTTTCTACTTTTTACTATTTTTAGCAGTTATCCCAGAGATCATAATATACACATACCCTTGATACTCAGAAGTCCAACTGCTTTTTGTACTATACAGTGCAAATATCTAGAACAGTTGTCACCTTCTTGATTTAGATGGTGTTGTGATTTTATACCTTAATTTTATGTGTATTTTATTCCCAAATACATTATGATAGTTTTTTATATTCAGTATTCATTTGGATTTGTCTTATAATTCCATTTCATCCTATCTTTTCCTTTCTTTGCTTTTGAACTGAAATCAAGTATGATTTTCTTTGTTTGAAAAATATTCTGTAAGATCTCTTTTTGTTCTGTCTACTGATGATGAATAAGCTTAGCTTTTTGGGGGAAATTTTCAAAATTATTAAAATAATTAGATGAACAAACCACACAGTCATTATCCAGATTCCAATATTATTGATGTTTTTCACATTTCTTTTAACTCTTCTTTTTCTTTGTTGAAGTACTTCAAAAGGAATCCTAGATATTATATCTTTTTTCCTTTATATATATATATATATAAAACATATAACCTTAAACAATGTGGATATTCTCTATAATAACTGATGCCATTGCCATTTTTTATCATAATATAAACTATAATTAATCCAGATGCATTTTTATCATAACCAAATAAATTAGCATAATCAATTCCATGTTATGGTCTGTTTCTCATACATAATTAAATAATTAAATTTATCTATCATAACAATACATTTTACATTTGGCTTATTAGATTTAGAGGTGTCCTCTTCATTCTTGAAGTATATTTTGACATAGAATTCTAGCTATTATTTCTCTTAGTGATTTAAAGATTATCTTTTATCTTACACTGTGTTTGTTAGACCTTACCTGTTGGTCTTAAAATTCCTCTTTTAAGGTCACTGTAAGTTCTCAAGCTGTTTTTGAGATTCATTCATATTGTCTTCTCCTTTCCCCTGCCGCCCCTTTTTTAATATTAAAGGTTTTATTCATTCATTCATTCATTCATTCGTCGGAGAGAGAGAGAGTGCACAAGCAGGGGAAGTGGCAGAGGGAGAAGGAGAGGGAGAAGCAGGCTTCCTGCTGAGCAGGAGCCCAATGTGGGACTCCATCCCAGGACCCTGAGATCATGACCTGAGCCAAAGGCAGACACTTAACTGACTGAGCCACCCAGGCATCCCTCCCCCACCCCTTTTTTAGCATTTTTCTATGATGTTGCTGTATGCTGTTTCATTTGTATTTATCCTGCTCAGGATTCATAAGGCTTCTTGAATCCTTACTTAATACCTTCTGTCAGCTTTAGAAATATCTCAGCCATTAACTGTGCAAATATTGTTTCTGGCTTGTTTTCTATCTTCACTCTTTTTGTATTTTTAATTTCATGTGTGTTTAAGGTGTATAATTTATTGGTTTGATGCATTTATGTATTATAGAATGATTACCACCATAGCAGTTCCAAGTGTGTTACACCTCATCAGTATAAATGATATAATTCTCAGTTTTTTAATCTCTCCTTTTACTATGTATGGGTATTTTTTTCTAATTCATCTTAGTTTACTAATTCTATCTTTTATGTAATTATTTATGGGGGGAAAAAGCACCCTTCTTACACTCTACTCTACCTCTTTTAGAAATTATGTCTCTGCTGTTGGCGTGGGTCTGTTTTTTTCCATTGTTCAATTTGTCTAGCCTTATGCCAGTACCTAATTGTCTCAATTATTATAACTTTATATTAAGCCTTGAAATCTGATAGTATACATTTGCCAGGGTTTTATTTTTTCTTCCTTCTTTTTTGGTAGATTTTAAAAATTGATTTAAAGCTTGTTGTGTAGTCATTATCAGTGTAATTCCAGAATATTTCCATTACTCCACAAAGAGATTTCATAGTCATTAGTAGTCACTCCCAGTTTCCCTTTCCCCGCCATCACCTATCACTAATCTGTGTTGTTGTTCTATGGATTTGCCTACCCCATACATTTGATATAAATGTGGAATCATATAGTTTGTGGCCCTTTTGTCTGGCTTCTTTCACTTAATATGTTTTCATATTTCATCCATTTAGCATGTATCAGTACATCATTTCTTTTTATGACTAAATAGTATTCCATTGTATGGATGTACCACTTTTAAAACAACTTGTATATACCTCCTTTTGTTTATCTGCTGAGAAGTTAGCAGGCATTTGGGTTGTTACTTCATTTTGTCTGTTAAGAAAAATACTGCCATGCAGCATATTTGTTTTCAGTTCTTGAGTATATACTTAGAAGTGGAATCCATCATTTTTCTTTTAGTTTTTCTTAAAGCTTCTATGTCTTTTTTATTTCCATTTTTCTCCAGTTTTATTGAGATATAATTGACATATAATTTTGAGCAAGTTTAAGGTATACAGTGTATTGGTTTGATATATTTATATATTATAAAATGACTACCACCATAGTATTAGCTAATACCTCTGTCCTGTCATGTAATTACCAGTTCTTTTTCTGTGGAGAAAACATTTAAGACTACTCTTAGCAACTTTCAGGTGTATAATACAGCATTATTAATTATCAGGATGCTGTACATTAGATCTCTGTATTTCCATTTAAATTTTCGAATCAGCTTGACAATTTATACACCAGAAAGCTTATTATTATTTTTTTTTAGAATTTGAATATAAATCAGTTCAGGAAAATTGACATCTAACTATTAAGCCTTTTATGGGGCACCTGGGTGGCTCAGTTGTTAAGCATCTGCCTTCGGCTCAGGTCATGATGCCAGGGTCCTGGGATCGAGCCCCGCATTGGGCTCCCTGCTCAGCAGGAAGCCGGCTTCTCCCTCTCCCACTCCCCCTGCTTGTGTTCCTTCTCTCGCTGCCTGTCTCTGTCAAATAAATAAATAAAATAAAATAAAAATAGTAAGCCTTTTACTTCATTAACATGGTATATTTAGTATATTTAGGTCTTCAGTTACTCCATGAGATGTTTTTTAGTTTTCACTGTTGATGTTTTGCACATCTCTTTTAGATTAATCCCTAGCTATGGGATTTTTTTAATGCTATTATAAGTGATATTTTTCTGAATTTTATTTCCATTTTTTTTGGTTGCTGGTGTATAGAAATATAACTGATTTGTGCATATTAATCTCCTATGTGGGGATACTGCTATATTAGCTTACTAATTCTTACAGTTTGTAGATTCTTAAGGACTTTTTATGGACACAATCATGGCATCTGTTAAGAGTTTTACTTTAGTGTTTTCCTAATCATTATAAAGTTTAGTTCTCTTTCTTGCTCTTTTGTGCTTTCTAGGGCTTCCTGCATGATACTGAAAAAAAATGGTGGTCATAGTCATTTTTATTTTGTTCTCATCTCCATTATTTTTATATCTGGTTTTTGAGGCCCCTAGTGTAAAAATAAAAAAGATACTGAAAACTCAGACTGGGCAAAAGATTTTTAAAATTTGTTGTAGTAAGATGACTTATTTCTTTTGGATTGAGTGTTTTTGGTGACTTAATTCATTTTCCCATAAGTATTATTCAAGCATTGGATTTTAAAGTGAGTAAAGGGCTAAACTCCACATGGTTAATATTGAAAATTACTTTAATGACCCAAAAAGTACAAGTATAATATCAGTGCTTCAGTAAGTCTAATAATTACCCCTCTAGAGTTGGAATTAATAGCTGTTTCTTTGGTGGACCATTTGATGAAGTGGAGGTATTTCATTTTGGGGCACATAGCTTATGAGAGTTATGATTGCCCTTTCTTTGACCATGCTTGTGTAGTTGGATTCTTGAAAGTTAAGTGAAGTGTAGTATGGATGTTCTGTAATAAGTGTGTGGGTTTTGTTTGTTTTTTTTAAGTTAACACTTCCAATTGTAAGAGGCTATGTACAGTTTCATTTATTGCTATCTTGTTGATTAGAGCTTAATTTTTTTTAATAGTTTTTTTTAAATCCTGGCACAGTACAGCATTGTTAGATGTTAAAATAGGCTGTCAGATACCTGGGTGTTGTTTCCCGCCCACCTTTTCAGGTATTTATGAGCAAATGCTTTCCCTCAGCTTTAGATTCATTACCTGTAAAATGGGATAACAGTAGTACCTACCTGTGTGCCATTGCCAAGATGAAATGAGTTGATGTAAGTTCCGTGCTTAGGGCTGTGCCCTCCCATTGGCTTTGGTTTCCCATAGTCCTTGGTTCCAACTCTAGTTCTGCCACTGTGAGCTCTACAGGTAACTTCTCTGAGCCATTAACTAAGAAACAGAGCAGAGTATCTGCTTTTCAGCGTTGTTCATCTGTTGGATATGTAATTAATTAAGACAGCGTCACATGGTAATGCACACTAAACATTTGCTACTATTGTAGCAGTTATCCTTCCCCAATGTAACTTTCTAGTAAAGGCCTGTTATAATATCAGTGTTAATGCTGTTATTAAATTTGACCTTTACTTCTTATTTTGTGGTGACCTGTTTCATTAAGTTGTGAAATTAAGCTTTTACTTAGATTTTTCTAAAATGTTTTCCACAAATACTGGTAAATATTTAATGGAGAAAGAGTGATTTTTATAACGGATATTTGAGTAACATTGAAAAGGAAAGTCAAAGAAATTATTCAACTTATAGAAATTTCATACAGTCTTTAAGGATGATAATTTTTGGGGCACCTGGGTGGCTCAGTTATTAAGCATCTGCCTTCAGCTCAGGTTGTGATCCCAGTGTCCTGGGATGGAGCCCCACACTGGGCTCCCTGCTCAGCGGGAAGCCTGCTTCTCCCTCTCCACTCCCCCTGCTTGTGTTCCCTCTCTCCCGGTCTCTCTCTCTGTCAAATAAATAAATAAAATCTTGAAGGGAAGAAAAAAAAAAAGGATGATAATGTTCATGACTAAGCAGTATGTGCCAGAATTGACATAGGTCAAATCAGACCTATTTCTCTCCGTATTAGAGTTCTGGGGAGCATTTGGTAGGAAACAGTTGCTTTACATATTCTCTGTGGGCCAGACTCCGTCTAGGCTATGCTTTGAAATGAGGAAATAGAAAGTATCATCAGATTTTTAAAATGATGTTCATATAATTGAAGGTGTTTTTGAGCTTTTGAGGGGAGGGAGAGGAGGTATTGCCAAAGGAAAACTTAGTAAAGCAAATTTCAGTTTATTTGTTATGCTCAAATTGTATAATAAGATTACTCTCATTTTGTGTTTTTATTTTAACCATATTAAATGAAATTTTTTATATGCTGAAAATATTTTTAAGCTCAAAACCATACTAATTTTTCTTTGATTTGGAAGTAGTTCCCAGATTCCTTAAACTTGAATACTGTTATTATCAATCAGTATGCTTTTACCATTAAGATTTTTCTACTGATACTCTATAGATTCTTACCTTTTAAAATGAAACTGGAATCTTCATGTCAAAATAGTATACTTGGAATGTGTTTCTATGAACCTTTTCCTCATCCCTTTTCTCCCCCCTTGTCTTATGCCAGTGAGTTCCTTCGGGGTTACTCCTGCAGTAGGTGGACTGTCATCGGGGACAGTTGGGGAAGCTTCGACAGCCCTGAGTTCAGCAGCCCAGGTAGCTTTGCAGTCTCTCTCTCATGCAATGGCATCAGCCGAGCAACAGCTGCAGGTGCTGCAAGAGAAACAGCAGCAGCTTTTGAAGCTTCAGCAACAGGTTGGAGACTCTTTGGCTCTTTGTTCATGCTGTCTCTAAACTTCAAAAGCTGAAAAAGTACTGTAAAAATGACCATTATTTTCATAAAGGAAAGTAGGTTGACCGATCTGAGCTAATCAGTTTCTACAAAAATGGAGGTAACGTCTTTGCGATATATCTAAATTTTAAAAAATAAATAAATTTTATTTGATAAATATCTGAGGGAATATAATTGATATTTTGCAGGGGCAGTCTCTGAGTAAAATCCATTCTGTTTCAACACTATTGGTCAAACGTTAGAGTTACCAGTTAGGATTTATACGGATTGGAGATCCTGAAACGTTTTAGAGATGAATTGAATTCACATGGATTAAAATTTAGTAATAATGGCAGATGCTTTGGCGATTTCATTGTAGCCTAAATGCAGTCTGTGTGATTGTAGGTGACATTATATTAGGTTAGGCACCATGAGAATCTACCTCCTCCTGTTAATATTTTGCTTTGAGGAGAATTTTGTTTCCTTATTTACATTTATTTGTTCTTCTTCATTTCCACCTTTGCTTTGTGGAAGTCCTTGTTCCCCAAAACACAGGAAATTATATATCAGATATTTAATGAAGTTAATATAGAGAAGAAATACTCAATTCATGTTGAGTCCATTTTTTAATCTAATTTCACTTTTCTTTCACTAAGATCTAGTTCATCAGATCATGTTTATCTCCGTAAGCTCTTTTCCTGGGTAGTACTCCCCACAGTTTGCGCAGGCAGGACTGGTCTATATGTTGTGGCTTTTACTTGTTTTGCAGAAAGCCAAGCTGGAAGCCAAGTTACATCAGACGACAGCTGCAGCAGCTGCTGCCGCGTCGGCAGCCTCCGCAGTAGGTCCTGTTCACAACTCCGTGCCTTCCAACCCAGCGGCGGCCCCCGGCTTCTTCATCCACCCATCTGATGTTATTCCACCCACTCCAAAAACAACACCACTGTTTATGACTCCACCACTCACCCCGCCCAATGAAGCAGTTTCTGTTGTGATTAATGCAGAGCTTGCACAGCTTTTCCCAGGCTCAGTTATTGATCCCCCAACAGTCAATCTTGCTGCACATAACAAAAATTCCAACAAGTCCAGAATGGTAAATTATTATATTTTAAGTAGGTGTTCGCTTAGACATTTAAAAATATTTTGATGTATATGCTAACCTGAGAAGGCAAACTTTTCTTATACCAACTTGAAACATCAAATTAGATTGTTTAAAGTATTACAGAATATACATCAGGAAATGAGACTTGTTAGTTTAATATTATGGCTATTAGCTTGTATAGAGCAAGAGTGGTATCAATATAGAGTTATACTTTTTTCTTTTCTAGAATCCACTTGGTTCTGGTCTAGCTCTCGCAATTTCTCATGCTTCACATTTTCTTCAACCTCCACCCCACCAGTCCATTATTATAGAGCGAATGCATTCAGGTAATCTTCAACTTTCTTAAAATATTTTTTCTTGCCTCGTCTGTCAGCCCTTTGAGTCTTAATAATTTTCTGTAGTTTGATTTTACTTTGCAAATAAATCCCATCTGTTCCTGGGTAAGTACATTTTACCAAGAATAAGCACTATATGAGGCTTATCTCTGTGCTCACCATGTTGAATGCAGGAGTGCTGCTGGGTAGGGTGGCAGTTTTATCCAGACCCTGAATCTGACCTGTATGTGAATCTTGCCTGTTGAACTGTGATGGACATAAGTATCTACTTCCATTGTAGCTGCTCAGTTATCATGATACTGGAAATTACAGTTCAGTATCCTAAGACCAGCACTCTGGTGTTGAAACCGTTTCCCAAAAATAGCAGATAGAATTACTGCTGATCTTAGTAACTGTGAGTAAGATTAATAACACTCCATGGTCTCGATAATTCAAATTTTACCCAAGTTTGTAGTCATACTTCTGTGCTAGTGACCTGTGACTGGGATAGGTGCTTTCAATTAGAGCATGTTTACAAAGTAAACTATGGGCAATTTTAACCTTATAATCCTGCCAAACTGTTAGTTCTTGGCTTGAGCTGCAGCAGAATTCAACAGAATCCTTCTGTGTTTTATAGCAGAGAATAATATGAATGTAATGCATACTGTCACCTTTCATCATATGAATAGTTGAACCATATTTGCTTTATTGCACTGGGCTGTTTCTTCTTTGGAAAAGAGAGTTTTTAAAAAAATAATAAAATAAAATTCTTCCTGATGTTTCCTATTCAACTAATCCTTCACTGGTATCGCCATTAGTGTCTGTAACATTTAGAATTGACTTGTTGATGTGCAGTGTTATGAAATGTGAGCAGTTGTTTACATTGCAGTTTGCTTTTTATCAATGGAATTGACTGTAGATTATAGAATTATGTTGTTTTTTAATGGTTTCTCTGTTTAGGAAAGTATTGGTAACTACCTTTTTCTACTTAACTAGCTCCATTGAAAATAGCATGGGTTCTAGCAGTTTAGTTGGGTCCCTTCACTGTACAGTGCCGCTCTTAAGTTTATTAAGTCCTCCTCACCCCAGTCTGGTAAAGAAGAAAAATAATTCTATTATTAATGATTCTGTCTACTGTTTGACTAATCGGTCTTATTCCGAAATGTGTATGAGATGAGAGATGCAAATCTGCTCTTTTTCCATTCCTCTCAGATCATTTTTACTTTTCATGAGTGTGAGCATCTCAACCATGCTGAGTGTGATTCTAGTGCTTACACAAAGAGGCATACTGGGGCCACATTTTATTTTTTTTTTTTAATTTTAATAGGCTTGCTTTTTAATATTTTACAATATATTATAAATATCTATCCCTGTAACATATACTCAACAAAATTATTTTAAAAGGCTGCTTTGTACATTCTGTAATATAAATGTATCATAACTTATTTAACAAACCTCTATTTGTACATTTAATTCATGTTTTATTTTGCTATGAATATATATTTCTACATCCATTCCCATATCTGTTTTTTTTTTTAAGGTTTTATTTATTTGACAGAGAGAAAGACAGCCAAAGAGGGAACACAAGCAGGGGCAGTGGGAGAGGGAGGAGCAGGCTTCCCGCAGAGCAGGGAGCCTGATGCGAGGCTTGATCCCAGGACCCTGGGATCATGACCTGAGCCGAAGGCAGACACTTAACGACTAAGCCACCCAGGCGCCCCTCCCATATCTGTTTTTAAACTTTTTTTTCTTTTTTCTTTTTTTTTTAAATTTTATTATGTTATATTAGTCACCATACAATACATCATTAGTTTTTGATGTGGTGATCCACGATCCATTGTTTTCGTGTAACACCCAGTGCTCCGTGCAGTACGTGCCCTCCTTAATACCAATCCCCCCTCCCCTCTCCTCTCTGAAACTCTGTTTCTCAGACTCCATAGTCTCTGGGGCCACACTTTAGTGTGGCCCTTGAGAGTAAGCCATCGACTTCACCTGGTACTAAGTAGCTGAAGAGACAGTGATGTGTCAGTACCTGGGCAAAAACATTATTTGAGATAAGCTGTGTCTCTCTTTATTGGAGGACCTTCCTAAGGGATTTTTTTAGTGGTAGTAATGACTACGTGTGATTTCCGCCTTATACTTTTACTTTACATCGGAGCTGCAGTGTGAGATCTAACTCTGTAAGAAGTTAAACAAGGCTTGAGAAAACTAAAATGAAGCATATAATTTGATATCATTAATGCATCTACTGGGAAATTTTAAAAAAATGACCAGATGACTGAAAGAAGATCACATAGATACTTTTTAGAATTAATCCATATATTATTTTTGATAATAGTTTTTCAACTCTAATGTTTTAAATTAAGCTTGTATGTACAGTTGATTGCTGTCACAATAACAAATTTACTCTTGTATGCTTTTTACTTAAGTCTTAACTAGCATGGATTGAGGTTTCAGAAAATTTTTGAGGGCTACTTATTTACTTTCCCTCCCATCTTCTTGTAGTTTAATAAATTGATTTCATATTTAAGATGCATGTTCCCAACTGTTTTTGAATGCATCTTTTGGTTAATTGAAACAGTGGTGGTTTTTGTCAACTCTTGCTCTGTCTCTCTGATAGGAGCAAGGAGATTTGTGACCTTGGATTTTGGCAGACCAATACTGTTGACAGATGTATTGATTCCCACTTGTGGAGACTTGGCCTCCTTGTCAATTGACATTTGGACATTAGGAGAAGAGGTGGATGGGAGGCGTCTGGTAGTGGCAACTGATATAAGCACCCATTCACTAATTCTGCATGATTTGATACCACCTCCTGTGTGCAGATTTATGAAGGTAAAGAACTTCAAGACAATGAATTGATACGTTTTCCATGTTTCCAACAAGTTATGAAAGATATTCGGACATATAATTAAAAAGTATATCTTCTTAAATACATTGCTCACAATTTTATTTTTGCAGATGGATATGTATGTATATTCTTTTTTTTTTTTTTTTCCAGATCACTGTCATTGGACGTTATGGAAGTACAAATGCCAGAGCCAAAATCCCATTAGGATTTTACTACGGTCATACGTATATCTTGCCTTGGGAAAGCGAACTGAAGTTAATGCATGATCCTTTAAGGGGAGAGGGTGAATCTGCAAACCAACCAGAAATTGACCAGCACTTAGCAATGATGGTTGCTCTACAGGAGGATATACAGTGCAGGTTATTAGAAAATTGCAGTATATTTTAATCTTACTGAGACCCTTTATTTTTTATGTCTTACGTATATTTTTCAAGAAATGTCTTTGCATAGATGTATAGAAAAGAACAAAAGGATGGAGCACCTGGCTGGCTCAGTCAGAGGAACATGGGACTCTTGATCTCGGAGTTGGGCGTTTGAGCCCCACGTTGGGTGTAGAGATTACTAAAAAAAATAAACTTTAAAAAAGAAAAAGAAAAGAACAAAAGAAAGTAGGAAGCTAGAATGTTACAATATTTGATAAATTAAAATATTGTGATTAGATAATTGGCTTCATTTATTTAGTACTTAACAATTGACTAATTCTTTTTAATGGTTAACATGTTTTAGAGATTTAATTTTTAGTGTATGTCTGTAAATATATATAAAACGGAACGTTGCAGGAATTATTTTGTACATTTATTTTTTATTTACAGGTATAACTTAGCTTGTCATCGACTGGAAACTCTTTTGCAAAGTATCGATCTTCCTCCTCTTAACAGTGCTAACAATGCACAGTACTTTTTGCGAAAACCAGACAAGGCAGTTGAAGAAGACAGTAGAGTTTTTTCTTCCTATCAAGATTGTATTCAGCTACAGCTTCAACTTAATTTGGCCCATAATGCAGTGCAGAGGCTCAAAGTAGCTCTTGGTGCAAGTCGGAAAATGTTAAGTGAAATGTCAGATCCAAAAGATTTAATTCAAACGTCTTCCACAGAGCAGTTGCGTACCATCATCAGATATTTATTGGACACTTTACTCAGTCTCCTTCACTCTTCCAATGGTTTGTATTTGGCTTCAGTTCTTTAAATGCTGGAAATGTGTTTGATATGATTTTGTTGCATGTTTTGTTGTTGTTAGTATTTTCTAGTATTGTTCATTTTGATATTCTTTCTAATGTATTTACGAAATGTGTTTGTAGGTTAACCCCTTCTTTTCCCCATATTTCTGCCCTTTTTTTTGTTTTAAATGGATTTTCGATTATTTTTTTTCTTGGGTCTTGCTTTTGATGTGGTACATCATTTAGTTTGGCAAAATATTAAATATTGTTACTATGAAAACTCTTAATAAATTGCTAACAATATACTGTCATTTTCTAATCAAGAGCTATTTTTGATCATTACACGTGCACACACACAAACATACATACTCAACTCTCTGAATCACCCAACGCCACACATAAGAAATGTAGTTGATTCAGGTGCTAGCTTTTGTCCTCTCCCAGTATCTAACAATTAAAATTCTACATAGGAAGAATAACTCAGTGAAGAGCAAAATAAATAGAATGTAATTGGTTACTGGTTGCTAGTGAAGAAAGCGTATTTATGTCCCTACTGATACTACAGCATACATTTACATAGGAAATTTTATTGTTTTCTCTTTTGTAATAGGACACTCTGTTCCTGCAGTTTTGCAGAGCACATTTCATGCCCAGGCCTGTGAAGAGCTTTTTAAACACTTGTGCATCAGTGGAACCCCCAAGATACGATTGCACACTGGCCTTCTACTTGTTCAGCTCTGTGGTGGTGAAAGATGGTGGGGTCAGTTTCTTTCTAATGTTCTTCAGGAGTTGTACAATTCAGAGCAGCTTCTCATCTTTCCGCAAGATAGGTAGGTCAGAAAATATTGGAGTTGTTTTTATTAGTAATTTCTACTTTTCACAGTTAGGGTTCAGATTTTGAAATTCTGTGTGTGTGGCTCAATCCTGAGCAGAGAAATGAAGCACGTCTTTCCAGGGTTTGGGAATGCCCAGTGAAGCACGTATTGAAGAAGATTATACATGATACAACTAGACTACATTCTTTAGTTTCCTGGCTGCATCTGTGGAGTTCGTAGATCTGTGTTTACTAGTATTTCCTAACAGATTATGTTACTTTATGTGTTAAGTGTATTCTTTTGAGACTATGATAAAATTCTCTGCTTGATTTCTTATGGATATAGTTAGGAAGTAGAACCAAGAGTTTGAAAAGAGCTAATTTTAACATTGTAGCTCCAGATATAAATCGTGCTAAGAACCACATATCCTGTCATTTGTCTATTAAATTTCAGTGTGAATTATTTTTTTAAAGGAGCATATTGATTCAAACTGCTATTTTACTCATATCTCTTTTTTAGGGTCTTCATGTTACTTTCCTGCATTGGTCAAAGATCACTTAGTAATAGTGGAGTATTAGAAAGCTTACTTAATCTGTTGGATAATTTATTGTCACCTCTTCAGCCACAGTTACCCATGCATAGGAGGACAGAAGGTATTATTTAAAGTGGTCGTCTTTAGTAAAAACATAAGATTCCTATAAATACTGCTTTTATAAAATGGCTAGTGTGAAGTACTTTAATATCACTGTACATTTTGTTAATACTTTTATGCTATAGACTTTTAAGAATGTAGGCTTTCATGTGATTGACTGCCATATGATTATTGCTTTATAAATCTATTATGTTTTCATTATTTGAATTTTGAACTTGGGAACTATTATGTTTTTTCTGTACTGTTATAATGAAAATCAGTCTCTCTTAATTAAAAGTTTCAATTTTAGGCACAGTTGCTTTTCTCATCATTCATAATGTATTTCATTTGAGCAACAAAATTGTTATTGGAACAAAAACTTTAGAACTTAGTTTAAAACTATATGATTGGGAAAGAGAGATTTTTTTTTTTTATTTAGTTACCCGAAAGTCTAAGAATAGGACCTTATACCTTGTTTCCTAGTTTATAAATTATTATCTCTTGGATTCAACCTATAATCAAGAATCTATTTTCATACCATAAAACATTTGTCTTCCATTAGATTCAATGTGTTTGTCAATTTGTGGCCATAGGTTCTAGTTTTGAGGCTTATTATAAATAAATATTAATGTTAGTAGTGATAATGGTATATTTTGAATTTATAAAATGTTTTATCTCATAATTATCTTCTCAGACTTCATTAGAACTCTTAGAGTCACCTGATTATTTTTTCCACTGTCATCTGTATATAGGAGTACTAGATATTCCCATGATCAGTTGGGTTGTGATGCTGGTGTCCAGGTTGCTGGATTATGTGGCCACTGTTGAAGATGAAGCAGCAGCTGCAAAAAAGCCTATGAATGGTAAAGACAGGGAGAGGTTTCTGACAGGTATCAGAAGTTTATAATAATCTGTTGGTGGGGATTTTGAGTGACTACGCGGTTGTTCCAGAACTGGCTATTGGCCTGGAGGTTCCAGCTGTATGTAATTTATGTAAAATGTGAATTAAATTTACTAGGAATCTGTTTTAAGGATAGAACTTATTTTTGAGGGACTTAATGGACAAGCCCCTTATCTGAGCATGACTTTTAGTTTCTAGATACAAGCATGTCCTTCATGAGATTTTTTTCCCATGCTCATTTAAACACTTTCTAATACCATACATGTAAGTGAATTTATGAGGAGGAAATCTGGGAAGAGTTCTTTATGTTCTTTGAGTGTAGTGTGTCATTCTATTTGTCATTATGAAGTAGAGTTCTAATTAGGTATAAAGAGCTTTTATGCTTAGATATGGAAATTCCCAGATTTTGTTTGTTTGTTTCAGTCTTTCTCATAAATATTTGAGGCATAGAAAAATTTTAAAATTAAATGAAATCCAACTGCAAGACAAATTATTTTCTTCCCTACTTCCAAGCTAACAACACTTTTCATAAAGGTTTTGAAATAGCTACATCTTATTTCTAAATACAGCCATTAAGTGCCATAAATTTTTAATTTTACACATTGTCAGGATTCTAGTATTAAAAAAAGGTCCCTTGAGGTGTTTTATAGATAGATGAATCAATTGGTTATGGTGCACATTATGTTTGGGAAAAGGGTGGGGGATTTCTTCCATGTAGAGGGAAAATGTCTTAAATATTTAGAGTCTATGGGTCAGTTCACTCATAGGATATAGAGGTATCTATACAGTTATGTGTAACTACCATATAAACTTGGAATATTACAGTATTGGAGATCTTAGTTTTTATTTATATCATTCAGATACTGTGGAAACACATTGGTGGAAGACATTTTTTTGTAGGTTTTGAAGAATTTGAACTGACTTAAGAAATGGATAGTAGATAATAGGAAAAGATGTCTTTAGTTTAAGCCGGCATGAACAAGTAATGGAGATGAGTCAAATGTGATGTTGAGCAGAAGAATGATACTTGAAGTAATAGTCTGGACACATTTTTAAAAATGAGAAAAAGTAGAGCTACACAGCGTGATTTTTGAACTTATTTTTGCAGTCATTAAAATGTCAGATTATTGAATATCCTCTTTTTGGGTCCTTACACGAAAGCATGGGTTTGAAATAGGCAGCAGTGAGCATTTGTTGTTGTTTGAATTGAGTTACCTCAGAGGTGTGTTCTACAAAAATTAATCTTAAACAATTGTGGAGAAAGATAGTTGTTATCTTAAAGGAAAGAGTAGAGACAGAAAACTCTGATCTTAAAGTCATTTAGGGTCTAGATTAGACTTTCTAGGGTCAAATCTTACTACCGATTTCTTTATAATGGTTCATTTTCTTTAAAACTGCTTTGTCGTGATTGACACATTTATAAATTTGTGTTTTCTGGGTATGTAAAGTACTTTAAAATCACATTTAATAGAATTACTAATAACACTTTTTCTTGCTCTTATAGGTAACCAGTGGAGTTTTATTAACAATAATCTGCACACTCAGAGCATAAATAGGTCTTCCAAAGGCAGTAGTAGCCTTGATAGATTATATTCCAGAAAAATCAGAAAGCAGCTAGTTCATCATAAACAGGTAATTTTCAATATGCTTTTTTAATTTTAATGTTTGAGAACATTGCTTTAGGTTGCATAAGATAGACTTGTTATCAGATGTTAGGTATGCTATTTAGGGAGGTACTTAGGGAAATTGTTTAACAGTTTTGAGACTGAGCTTCCTTATTTGTAAGATGGCAACAATTTATAGTTTATGGATTTTTGGTGAGGTCCTTTAAAGTGTCTACTTCTTGGGGCACCTAGGTGGCTCAGATGGTTCAGCATCTGCCTTCAGCTTAGGTCATGATCCCAGGGTCCTGGGATCGAGCCCTACATTGGGCTCCTGGCTCAGCGGGGAGCCTGCTTCTCCCTCTCCCCCTCTCCCCAGCTCATGCTCTCTCTCTCTCTCTATCTCTGTCAGATGAATAAATTTAAAAAAAAATCTTAAAAAAATAAAGTGTCTACTTCTTCCCATCTCTATTAATACTGTTTTAAGTAAGAGGCCATCATTTTTCTTTGTCTAGTCATAAGGTGTCTCTCTTTGTTCTTTCTCAATCCTTATCTTACCTTTCTTTCTTGAATTCTTAATAGCTTCCAGTAGACCTGTGCTTGAAGGACACAGTCCTTAACATGGCTTCAGGGTGTCTGTCATGGGTCCCTCTTGGTAACTTACAGGTTTGAATTTTAGTCTAGCAATATTGAATTTGAATTCATGAACCACCAACCCCAGTTTTCTCATCCAGGACTTTTGCATGTGGTAAGTTTCTCTCCCCACCAACCCCCAACCACATAGTATACTCTTTTGCTTAGATAACCTAACTTACTAGACATTAGTTTATAATCACTTCGTCAAAGAGGTCTTCTCTGTTTTCCAAATTAGGATAGTACCCCATACAGTATATTCCCCATGTGTCCTATACTTTATCCTTTGATTATATTCGTCATAAATTTGGTAGGAATTCTTTTATTTTGTTAACATGAAATATGTGAGTTTCACTGTGAGTAAATCATTTCTTAAAGTATTGTTAGGAGTCATGCAGAGTGCTCTTTTATACCTGGCTTTTTTTGCTCAAACTGATTTTTTTGCGATTCATCCATATTGATTATATCAGTGGTTCTTCTTTTATTCTTGACCACTATTCTATTAATGTTCCAGAATCTCTTTATCCGCTTGCCTGTTGATGAACCCTTTAGTGTTGGTTTTTTCTTTTTGAAATACAAACAAATGCGCATATATGTTTCTTCTTCTGCTTATCATGCAAACGTTTGCATGTACTCACACTCAGTCTTTCTTTCACACAAAGTCATGTATTAGAATGTGGTTTTTAATACGGGACACCTGTGCATATATCTTCTTTTTTTTCTCACTTGGTTCCATGATTCCTTTTGAAATTGCACATAGAATTTGTTTGATATGCATTTTACTGTGTAGAAGTGAATTTATAGCTGATGTCAGATTCTTATGAGCCATTACTTTATTATTACTACTTTTTAAAATGGGTCTTTCTCTTTCTCTTCCGGTATATACAAAGTTAAATACTATATCCTTGATACATAGTATGGAGCCTAGTGTGTTGTCAATAAATATTTGTATAATTGATTTAAACTGTAATAGAGTTTATATGAAAATCCTTCAGATCGGACAAGTTTGTGAAAGCTTTAGTCCTTCTTAAAAACATGGGCTTAGCACTAAATTATTTATTTTCACTTACAGGTTTTTCATCTGTGAGCTAACTGTTTGATCTTTTGCAGGAAAAATGATGTGAAGCTTTTCCCTCAACTCTTTTATTTTTTGACTCTTAACTAATTTTAGGTGGTAATAATTTGCATCCTTTCAAAATCAGCTAATTTTATTGAACACTTGACATTTATGCTTGCTGTATTTAATTTAGGATATGAAGTTGGAAAACAAACCTAGAGTATAATCCCAGTAGATTTTTCTTAGTAAAATATTACTATTTTATTCTTTACTATGAAAGACATTATTGGAACTGGCAAAACTGGAAGTGGGGTGTGAGGCATAGTTGGTAGTCGTGTAGCAATATTCTCTGATTTTGATGGTTTTATTATGGTTTGCAGGAAAGGATCTTGTTTCTAGGAAATAGACACAAATATTCAAGTTGGCTGGCCATTAGGTTGCCAGCTTATTCTCAAATAGTTTAGGGAGAAAATGTCTTTTTACAGTAATTAAAGTTGGTGACTAAGATTGTGGTTGTTTTGAAATAAATTAAAAATTATTTTTTTATTGTAACTGTCAACGTGGTTATTGTAGAACTTTTAGGACAGTTTTCTGAAAATACTGATTTATAGTAGTTCTTACACACACATACGTTGATTATCTAATAAATGTGCATGCTGTTTTTAATTTAGGATACATTTTTCTTCATATATGGAGATTACAGCCCAGGGAATATTTCTTTATATTAGTTAATTTTTTTCCTGATAACAAAAATATCTATCAAAAATAGAAATTAAGGAATGTTCTCTGAAGAAGTAGGTTTATTAAGTTCTTAACTAAATTATTCATTTATAATTATGGCTATTACTTTTTAGTGACTTTCTATTTAGAGTAATGTTCCGCCCTACATGGAGAGGTGGTTAAGTCATTCAGTGGATTTTTAAGGTCTTCTTTGCAGACATTTTTTTTCTTTGTTTTGGTCAGTTGCTACTGACTATTGTTTGTGAGGGGTTAGCGATTGGGCAGGTGGGATTGGAGGGACATGGGTGGGCAATATAAAAGGACAGCATGAGAGAACCTAGTGGTGATGATACTGTAGTGGTGGTTCATGTGTCCACACATATGTAGAATTAGTGCACAGACATACACTCAAATGAGTAGAGATGAAACTGGAGAAATCTGAATAAAATTGGTGAAATTTTACAGCGTCAGTACTCTGTTGTGGTATTATAGCTTTACAAATTGTTATCTTTGGAGGAAATTGGGTAAAGTGTATAAGAGATCTCTCTTATTTCTTATAACTACATATCTACAGTTATCCTGCTAAATTTTTTAATTAATAAAGAGCATAGACATTCTAAAAAGTGTACTACTCTTGAGGGAGATTGCCATAAAAACAAAGCTAAGAATATTGTGCAATAAAAATGTTTTGCCCATATATTTAAAAACACTTACTTTCCTCCAGAAAGTATCTATCAGTCTCATTAGTGGCTTACATAAAGTTTTCCACTTACTTCCCTTTTGCCATGGACGAGGAATTACGTCTTAATCATAACATGGAGAGATCAATTGGGATTTGGAAATGACTTATCAGCAACACAGTTAAAACTAAATCTTTCAGGGAATTATTTATTCCATTAGTCGGATGTATGAAATCTGTGAAGCATATAATAATTTACTTTGTTGTTTTTAACACTGTTAGGTTAATTTGGGTTAAAAAGTTAGATTAATTTTCCTCTTTTTTTTTTTTTTTAAAGCAACTTAACCTATTAAAAGCTAAACAGAAAGCTTTGGTGGAACAGATGGAAAAAGAAAAAATACAAAGTAACAAAGGATCATCATATAAACTTCTGGTAGAGCAAGCAAAACTAAAGCAGGCTACCTCAAAGGTATGATTTTCACTTTTTAATGTAATTATTTTGGAAGAGTCACTTTCCTTTTTAATATTTTTAATTGAGTAGTTTATTTTTTTTGAGTAGTTAAATATTTTTAATAATGATAAGAAACTTAAAGTTTTGCTGTTCTGCTTATTAATGAAAAAAGCTATTCTAACCCCCTTTTTTTTTGAGGGAAGGTAGCTCAAGGAAATGGACTTACATTATGTTTCCAGTGTGCTTCCTTTAAAGTGGATTGCATGCCAGTAAATTGAAGATAAAAGATTCAGGGAAATGTATAGTTTTCTTAATGTGTTCTTTCTAAGAAAATTAAATCCGTTGATTTTTAAATAAAATTTTAAAATACAACTTAGCATGTATTTTTTAACACATATAGCAACCAGTTTTGTTTATCATTTTCTCTAAATATGAAGTTACAGTTATTCCGTCACATTTTGAGATAACTTAATACCCTATACTTAAAAGTTACGTTACATAGGTTTCTTTATCCATCCACCTTTTATGAATTATGTTTAGGATATTTTGGTAATTGTTATTCAAGATGTTAGATTTGACCTAATGTAGTCTTAATGTAGAATTTCACTTTTCTGGAATTCTATTATATATCCTGTACTTTACTCTCAACAGGACTTTAGGTATATTGGTCAGTAGAGCTTTTAATAATCTTATTTTGAAGCTTATGGTTTATCTAAAATTTTATCCTGTAGAATTTGTGAATTTTGAGTGAATATTTTCATTCCATAAATAAATTTATACTGAAAGAATTTTCATTCAGTAAATACTGATTTAAAAATAGTAAATTTTTCTGTGCAGCACTTCAAGGATTTAATTCGGCTACGTCGGACAGCAGAATGGTCCCGTTCTAATTTAGACACAGAAGTTACAACAACAAAAGAAAGTGCAGAGATAGAACCACTTCCATTTACCCTGGCACATGAACGTTGTATTTCAGTAGTGCAGAAACTTACGCTGTTTCTCCTTTCCATGGATTTTACATGTCATGCAGATCTCTTACTGTTTGTTTGTAAGGTAAGTAAACTAATAGGCATAATTTATAATTACAGACTGAGAGGGTAAGAAAAAGAAAGGTTGCATACTTTAACTGGTTTTTGATTAAGAGTAGTAATAGTTCTTTTATTGGTTTTCCTTACATAAGTCAGGTTTTTTTTATTGTGCCTTGAAAGACTTAAAAAATATTTTGTCACTTACTTAAGAGATGTGATTTCTTAGGAGATGTGATTTATATTTTAACCTAGTTAAAACTAATAGAGATTTGAAATGTACATAAGGTGGGTATGTCTATCTCCAAGCTGCCTTTTCTCTATTAATTAAAATAGGAAATATACAAGTAAGTGTCATTATGGTAATGAAGGGGTTTTAATACCCTGAAGGCTTTCTTGTAGCATATTCATTGTTCTTAAAAATTATTTTTAACTATTCCACATGTGAGTGGGGGCAGGAGCAGAGGGAGAGAAGCTCACGCAGACTCGCCTCTGAGCATGGAGCCCAAAGCAGGCTGATCTCACAACCCAGACTCATAAGATTGTGACCTGACCCGAAATCACAAGTCAGACATTTAACCGACTGAACCACCCAGGCGCCCCACTATTCCACAGTTTTTAATGAGATTTTAATATTTGATCATGAAAATGCATTTCTTTGTATTTCATCTCAAGCAATTGTTTGACACCAAAAACATATCTCATCAGTGAGAAGTATTATTCCAACAGTTTGTTTTTAGAGAAAACATATGTAATTGCTATAATTTCATAAAATGTATTGCAGGTTCTTGCACGTATTGCAAATGCCACGAGGCCAACTATACATCTGTGTGAGATTGTGAATGAACCACAACTGGAAAGACTACTCTTACTTTTGGTTGGAACTGACTTCAATAGAGGAGATATATCTTGGGGTGGTGCTTGGGCTCAGTATTCCTTAACTTGTATGCTACAGGATATATTAGCAGGTTTGTCCGGATTCCGTTTTCATAGTATGTCCACATAAGCTTGTCATAGCTTGAATAAGTAACATTTAAAAGGAACTGGAACCCCCCGAAGTGAAAAAGGTCTGTTTAGTATTACAGCAGCAGCAACTATTTAGAATTACTTTTGTATTTAATTATGTTGACATGTATAAATGTTAAGTCTTTATGGAGGAGTTAGGTTGTTAGAGCAAAGGAATATTATAGCTAGTCAGTTTCATTATTAATATCAGTAATAGGCTGCTTATTAGTACTTTATGTGGCCTTGAGGACTCTTTGTGCCTTAATCTTTTCATCTGTAGAATAAGGACAATGATAGTACCTTCCTTATAAAGTTGTTTTGAATAAGTGAGTTAATATATGTAAAGTGATTCATATTACACATTTTGTGTAAACATACTAGTTACTTGTCTTTAACATTTGAAGGTAGTGCAGTGGGTCCTAGCATTACCTTAGGTAGGTGGGGAATATTTTGCCAAAGATTCTTTTATAGTTTGTAGCACATACATGCCATCATTCTCTAAACGGGAGGAAAAATATGCTTTAATCTGCTTTAGAGGTCTGGTAAGAAATTATTAAGACAGGACTGTTTTCTTTTGTACAGGGGAGTTGCTGGCTCCGGTAGCTGCAGAAGCCATGGAGGAGGGAGCAGTGAGCGATGACGTAGCTGCAACAGCCGGGGACTCCGATGACTCCCTGCAGCAGTCTTCGGTTCAGTTGTTGGAAACTATAGATGAACCTTTGACACATGATATAACGGGTACATTCCTTAAATTCTATTTTATTTAAGATAGTCTTGGCACTCTTTTTTTTTTTTTTTAAATGAAAATACATTTTGAAATTAAGAATTTTAGTGACGTAGATAATTAATTTTCGTATTTTTGTCTTAGGGCTTTGGCCTTAGTAACCACATTAGTTAAATATAATAAATATGTTTCAGTTTGATTCTCTGAATGAATGCTTGTTATAATGAAACACTGTCCTCTCATAATGTCCTAATTATTTTGGTATGGTTTGATTTGGCTGTGTTGAAGAAAATGTAATCTAGAAAACAGTTAAAGATACACATTGGTGAAGATAGCAAAGTTAAAAGTTCTTACTCTTTAAGATCCAGCTTTTTCGGTGAATTTTCTTTCTTTTTTCTTTCTTTGTTTTCTGCCTTTTTAAAAACTGTATGTGTATCTTAGTGTATACAGTCTTTGCTCCTTACTTTTTGAAGAGGGTATTTTAGTTACTGCCGTGTATGTTGCAGGGGCTGTGGTCATTTCACCCGTTTGTCATTTCTCAGTCTTAGGTTCTCTAATCATTTTAGCCTTTTTCTGTGATATTCCCTTTATCTGGAATAGACTTCCTTCTCTTGTTTGCAAGATGAACTCCTTATCTAAGATTCACGTAAAGCTTGTCCTCCTCCAATAAGCTTTTTCCACCAGCACCAGCAACAGTGTTGGAGGCTGCCTTTGGCGCTGCCGTCTACTCTGGACCGTTTGTGATAGTACTTACCGTGCTGTAGTTGGTTTAATTTCTGTAGTGTATCCTCATCTCTGGACTTCAGTTAATTTATTGGAGAGCAGAAATTTGTTTTATTAATCTTCACATACTCAAACCCTAGTACAGGCTGGCATATGCTAGGCATTCTATATGTTGAATAAGAGGGTGAGAAGGATGGGAAAGTAAGGTTTATTGAGGTTTATTGTAAGGCATAGAAGTTTAGTAAAGATCTTTGAGACATCTCAGAGCAAAATAATTTCTAAATAAAGAATGGAAAAATAAGGTGATTAGCAGCTTTTCCTGTAGGAGCTGCCGGGTTGAGAGGAGCATGACCCTCTCCTACCCCCGTGATGGCGTGTGCTCATCCACTGATAACAGTGTACTCTGAAAAGGGGGAATCATCTGGCAAAAATGTTACTTTGCCTCCTGTGTTCAGGGCTCCGATTTGACCTGAAATTGTGAACTTCGTTCATACCAACTTGTGCAAAAACAACAAGCTGTTAGTGAATTAGCAAGTCATCAAACCAGTTCTGAGTCTTGGGATATTGGCAGAATTCACATCCCCAGAGTTTGAGGTGGTGGGACTCACCGTTCTGCCAAGGGTGCTTTTAGAAATATGTGTGTCGTGGGGCCTGCGTGTTTGTACCAAACAAAACCTGGCGCCGTTGGCATCACAGTATGAACACGACACGGAAGTCATATGCCATCTGCTCTGCCCAGGCTGCCTTGGCCTTCCCAGCGCTGGTCGTGTCTAAAGGTCATCGTATTGAGGAAGTTCCTGAACTTCCTTTGGTGGTTGAAGATAAAGTTGCTGGCTGCAAGAAGACCAAGGAGTCTGTTTTGCGTCTTAAAAAACTTAAAGCCTAGAATGATATCAAAAAGGTCTATGACTCTCAGTGAATGAGAACTGGCAATAGCAAAATGAGAAACCGTCGTTGTATCCAGCACAGGGGACCTGCATCATCTATAATGAGGACAGTGGTATCATCAAAGCCTTTCAGAACCATCCCTGGAATTACTTTACTTAATGTAAGCAAATTGAACATTTTGAAACATGCCCCTAGTGGGCATGTGTGACGTTTCTGCATTTGGACTGGAAGTACTTTCTGCAAGTAGACAGAGTCTGTATGGCACTTGGCATAAGGCTGCCTCCCTCAAGAGTAACTACAACCTTCCCGTGCACAAGATGCTTAATACAGGCCTTAGCAGAATTTTGAAAAGCCCAGAGATCCAACGAGCGCTCCGAGCACCATGCAAGAGGATTCATCGCAGCGTCCTGAAGAAGAATCCACTGAAAAACCCAAGAATCCTATCAAAGCTAAACCCTTATGCAAAGACCGTATGCCAGAACACCATTCTTTGCCAGGCCAAGATCACAAGCTCTGGATGGATAAGGCGGCAGGAGCCTCAGAAGCCAAATAAGATGAGAAGGGGGTTCCAGGCAAGAAGCCTATGATGGGGAAGAAGGGAAAAGAAGGCTGTTGGTGTGAAGGGTGTGAAGAAGCAGAAGAAACCTTTCGCAGAAAAAAACAAAAGGCTGCAGCTACCAAGAAACCAGCAGCTGTGAAGAAGCCTGCAGAAAAGAAAGCTACCACGGAAGAAGCCTGCTGTATAAAAACTGAAATTTGTTTATTCTATAATTGTCAGATTATTTTGGATAGCTAATTTTGAATAAAGATGATCAAAGGCAAAAAAAAGAAAGTTGAATAACAGTCATATGACTTAAATTTTCTTTGCTTTTCACTTTAATACTGGGTATCATTTTCTGAAGTATTGGATGTAACATTGCGCTTTACATATTGGAGGTAGTAAAATGAGAACGTTGATTCTAGAAATGAAACTCCCTCCATTCCCCCATTTAAGAAATGGATACCACTTCCTTTGAAGCCCTTGCTGTGCCCCTCCCCAGTGAAGAAAACACTGTACTATCTGAATCATTCCCTTGCTTTGCCTTGTAATTATATTACCTAGGTTTGTATTGGTTTTGGTGTTTTTGAATTTTATGTAAATGGAATCATATACCGTGTTTATTCTGTGACGTGCCTTTTCACTCAATATTATGTTTCTGAGATTTATTCAAATGAACTTGTAGAGCTATAGGGCATTCCATTCCTTCTCCTTGCTGTATAGTGAGCCATTGACTATACCACAACTTCTTTTTCCACTTTGTCACCCCTATTTTAGGACTCCCTAAGATCTATTCTTGGTCCTTGCTCTTCCATATAAATTTTAGAATCCACTTGTCAACTTCCACCAATAAAAAAAATCCCTTTGAGATTGTGAATGAAACCCAACTGAATCTATAGATCAGTTTGAGAAAGATCAACATCCATATGAAATTGAAATTGCATTTTTCAGTTCATGAACATGGTGTGTATACTAAATGTTTTCAATAAAGTTATATACTTTTTCTCATTAAAAAAATAACAAAGTTTATGCAACCTAATTCAACAAGGGCTAATTCCATGGTCTTTTTCCCAAGGAAGTCAAATATCATTGCATGGTGTTTTTAATTGTATGTCCTAGAGTGATACATTTTTATACTTACTAATGTTTAATTGTCAAGTATAAAAATTTAGAGATTTTTAAAGCAATAGAAACATGTTACATACCAGTAAAATAACTTTTTCTGTAAATAAAAGCAATATATTGGTTAAATTTTATGTTGCATACTCTCTCAAAATCATTTTCAATTATTTGAAGGTGCACCTCCTCTTTCTTCTTTGGAAAAAGATAAAGAAATTGATCTTGAGCTACTTCAAGATCTAATGGAAGTTGACATTGATCCTTTAGATATTGATTTGGAAAAGGATCCTCTTGCAGCCAAAGTTTTTAAGGTATGATATGCTATTCTTTTGGCTTAATCACTTAAAACAGGAAAGTATACATATTTATCACATAATATAATCCGTTATTCATTGTTCTCAAAATTCATTATTTTGCTATACGTCCTATAGTAGTTTTTTTAATACCAATAGAATAGTATAAGGAAAACTTGTACCCTTTTATTAATGTAGCCACAATTATTGTCTTATATATTAGTAAGCACCAGTAATAGGCATGGGGAAGTTTAGTTATAGTTTACTAAATCTGAAGCAGCATTTAAGCTCCTCTAAGCCCAGTTTATCTCAGATTCTACTTTTGTATTAGATTCAATGTTTTCTGAAGGAGATATACCCCTAATACGTTATATTGCTTCTTTTTGTGTATAAGAGATTTTTTTTTAAGTATGCTACTTATCTCTTAGGTTCTAAATAAAGTATTTTTAAATTTTGGTATAAAATGAATCTATTCCAATAAATCATTAAAATCCTAAGTGTGTTTTGGTGATTTAAAGGGTGGGGAGAATGTTTATTTTGTAGCCCCATATGAGTTTAGAAAGTGTAAATAATGTCACTCTTAGTGAAGAGGTAAAAATAAACCACAATTTTTTTTCCACTCTTTTAAGCCAATAAGCAGTACATGGTATGACTATTGGGGTGCTGATTATGGCACCTACAATTACAACCCTTACATTGGAGGTCTTGGAATTCCTGTAGCAAAGCCACCTGCAAACACAGAGAAGAATGGATCACAGACAGTTAGTGTTTCAGTATCTCAGGGTAAGTGTGTGTTAAATTTTAAGTCATGTGCTATTGTTCTGTTTTTTTTATTTTCTTTTAAAGATTTTCTTTATTTGACAGAGAGACAGAGAGAGAAAGCACAAGCAGGGGGAGCAGCAGGCCGAGGGAGAAGCAGGCTTCCCATTGAGCAGGGAGCCTGATGCGGGGCTCGATCCCAGGACCCTGGGACCACAATGTGAGCTGAAGGCAGACACTTAACTGACTGAGCCACCCAGGCGCCCAGTCATGTGCTATACTTAAAACAAGTCCTAAATTTATGTATGCTTTGGCCTTTGAGAAAATGAGCCTGAGTATATGCTGAGAGGGTTTAGTTTCACAGGTATGCCATCAGAATGACAGAGCCATATGTTTTGGTGTCATTCACGTTGGAGGAGCTTCCATTTATGGGGCATCTTTTGTTTCTCAAAAATAACACCTAGCAAAATATATTTGTGAGTTGTGTGGGATTGCCAGTGATTTTAATTAATTGTGCTTTCTTTTATTTTTTTACTGCTAATAATAAACTTGTATTTTATTTGTAAACAGAATGAAACCACACTGAATATTATTTTTCCACTCTTCTAGTCATGTAGAATATTTTTTTAAAATAAAATCTTTTGCAAAATTTTGAAACAATCATACCTTTACTGAAAAGTTGCAAGTTTGATATAAAGAACATTTGTTATCCTGAGCCCTTTGGGAGTAAGTTGCTAAACTTTATTTGTTTTCGTTTTGTTTTCATTTGTTCTTTGTACAGATCAGGGCATTTTTCTACATAAGCAGTCAGGAAGCACATTCTGTCAAAATTAGGAAATTAACATTAGTACTAACACTCATACCTCATTCAGGTTTCAGCAGTTGTGTTTAAACGATGTGCAAAAGGATCCAAAGCAAAATGATGCCTTGCATTTAGTTGTCATAGCACTTCAGTCTCATTCAGCCTGCTACAGTTCTTCAGAGTTCGTTTTCATGGCCTTAATGCTTTAGAAGATTACAGGCCAGTTATTCTGTAAAATGTCCCTCAAAATTTGTGTTTGTATGCTATTTCCTCATGATTAGATTGTGGTCATGCATTGTTGCCAGAAGTATCTGTTGTGTAATGCTCAGGTTTTCTTATTGCGTTCTTTTAGTTGGTTTATGATTTAAATTTGTTCCATGACCAGAGATTTGAAGTTTAATTACTTGATTTAAGGAGATCTGTGCCAGTCTTCTCCATTGTAAAGTTATTCTTTTCCCCTTGGTAAAAAATTTTTGTGGGTGTGGGAGAATGGTACTTGGAAACTATTCTTTAAAAAAAAAAAATTAGTCTATTCATTGAATTTTTTTTTAAGCAGACCCGTGGTTTCCTTTTTTATTCAGTGGGTCATAATTTGTTATTATTTGTTTGTTGCTTAGTTTTTATTAAGGCAAAATATAAATAACATAAAATTTACCATTTTAACCATTTTTAAGTATACAGTCCTGTGGCATTAAGTACATTCACAGAGTTTTCATTTTTTGTTTTTATGTTCAGACTGTCCCAGATTTGACCAGTGGGATGGATCTCCCTTAGCTTATCTGTCTCCTCTTTCTTTGAGCACTTCCTTGTTTTCTGGCACAACAAGATGCCCCAGGCTAATCATTTCCTTTTCCTTCCCCAGACTGGGAATTAACTACTTCAGCAAGGGGAAGGGTTTTTCAAAACCTTTTAGTGGAAGAATGTGATTAAGAAACAAAGATTTGGGTGCTAGGTATACTTAGTATTTTGGTGGCTGTTTCTGTGCCCTCTTGGTGGACAGATCTAGGGAACGTGTGTGTTAACACACATTTGCATCTATATTTCTGTATCTTCCTTTTTATCTAGAATGCCTTGAGTTCATATCAGTATATCTGGCTGTCATCTAACTCTGTAGGCTTCATTTTATTTTTTTAATTTTAAAAAAATTTTTATTCATATTCCAGTTAGTTAACATACAGTGTAATATTACCTAGACTTCATTTTAACTATCTCCCTTTCCATATTTCCATATCTTTTCTCTGACAGTGAGGAACCTGGTTCTCATTATCCTTAACTTATTTGCTTCCATTATCATTACTTCATTTATTTGATCCACCTCTCTCTATATAACTAGCCTCCTTTGCACAGATGTACCTGCTGTGGCTGATACTCCCTGACAGGTTGTTCTTACATGAGGACACGCTCTTCACCCTATTTTGCATTTGGATGTCAACATTTTATTGTAGGAAGTAGGACATGAGTAATAATTATCAAATAGCTCTTTTTCTTTGAATTGCTTTTTGTAGCCCTAGATGCTCGCCTAGAAGTTGGACTTGAACAGCAAGCCGAACTTATGTTGAAAATGATGTCTACCCTGGAAGCAGATTCCATTTTACAAGCATTAACAAATACATCTCCTACGTGTAAGTGAAAATCACCGTTGTTAGAGTATTGCAGTGAATGATTTATCTCTTGATAATTTTTCATTGCATTCAGCAGGGACAGATTTTTAAATTCCATGTGTAGTATGAGGCTGAGGGGCTAAGCATATAGCACGTCTCCCTCCCTAAGTTAGTATCAAGTTGAGAAATAAGACAAAGGATTAATAAATTGGAAAAGTGGAAGGGGAGCAAAAGACCTCCATGTAGTAATGTGCTTACGTTCAGTCCAAAGACCTGAATGATGTTTTTGTTACTGTGTTGTGAGGTTAATGAAATTCCTGGAGTTGTCTGCTTAGCTAGCTGCCTGGGAGTTCATTGCATTATATCCACATCTATGATAAAGTGGGTTTTTACGTACAATAATCGCCCCTTTTCTGGGAGGGAGAGGTCTCAAGACCCCATTGGATGCTTGAAACCACAGATAGTACTGAACCCTACATATACCATGTTTTTTCTTTACATACATACTTACGATAAAGTTTGATTTATCAGTTAGGCACAGTAAGAAATTAACACAATAATAAAATAGTTATAATCATATACTGTAATTAAGGTGTGAATGTGGTTTCTCTCTTTCTCACAATCGCCCTTCTGGTGGTGCTGTTTGATGATAAAAGCCTGCATGATGAAGTGAGGTAAATGATGTAGGCGTTGTGATGGAGTGTTAATGTGCTGTTGACCTGACTGCAATTGTCTGCTCGTAACAGAAACCAGAAACCATGGAGAGCAGAACCCCAGATAAGGGGGCATTACTGCAGTGACATCTTTACCATCCTTTAAGACTAGGATGGAAGAGATATATATGGGCCTAACTGAACTGCTGAATTGAGAGGATTTACTACCTAATTATCTACATCAAAGGAAGGCAAATGTTTTATATAAAGGGCCAGATAGTAAATATTTTAGGCTTTCTGAGCTGTACAGTGTGTGTTGTAACTACACAACTCTGACTTTGTAGCAATAAAGTGGCTCAATATCTAAACCAGTGGGCATGCCTGATAACAGAAACTGTGGCACATTGTTTTGATCATTGATGAAGTAGAATACTGGACTTGGGTAGATCACCTCCTGTCAGGTGAGCACTTGCTCAGTTAAGTTAGATAGCAGCCTGTCTCACAAAGACAAAAGATTGAGGAGCTGTGCTAAGGAGATAGGGATGTTTTTATTTTTCTTAGGCCTACAAATTACTTCACCTTCTCTGGAGCATGGTGAGTAAAAGGGTACATGTACTAGTTAGAACCTAGGAAGAGCATCATGTTCTTCTTCCCCTGTGAAGGGGAGTTCACGACACATTAGAGAAATTGGGGTTTTTAGACATGTTTATGTCAAATTGAATTCTTTCACTTGGTGGTCTTCATTTATTTCTTACCTTAGGAAGTATATAGCAAAGCGAAAAACCGAAGAAAAGGTCTAGTGTTCTGTCATCTTGGTATTGGTACGTTAGTATTATTGTATCTTATCTCTCATGTAATGGAGGGATCTCTTTTGTTGGGCAGCCTCTCCATGACCACAGACAACTCAGCACTGACCTAAGTAGCCCTTTTCTTTGTTAGACATTTCTTGTTTAAAATAATTTATTAGAAGATGATTTTGTAATTTATATCTGTTTCTCTTAATATTGTGTCTTTTGATTATTGTCCTGTTCAGAACTGTGTCCCCTTTTTAATATAACTTTCTGAATATATGAGAAACCTCTCTCAGAGCTCATGTATTTCTCTGCTCCCCATTAATGTACACTCATTTATTAGTTTGGTGTGTGACTTAGGCATCAGAATTTTTTAATGCTTCCCAGATAATTTTAATGTATAATTAAGGTTAAGAATCAGTGGACTTGAGTCTAAATTATTCTAAAACTACTTTCTTAAATAGTCAAGATTCTTCTTTTTCTTCCTTTTCCTCATTTATTAATTATGAAAAAATAGAAAATAAAAATTAGAGAGTAAGGTTTTGTTCCTTTGATGGACAAATGCTGTGAATTGGGGAGCTTCTGTCTTTGGTGATTGTCTTTTTGACTTTCAGGTAATGTAAAAACAAATTTCCAAATAATATAATGATCAACCATTCTTAGGAATGCAATTAAAAGAAAGTTTTTTAAGATCTTCACTTAACCTGTACATGCTAATGGCTAGTGAACATTTCTCCTGATACTTTGTGATAAAATCATAATTGTGTTTAATTTTCAGTATCACAGTCTCCCACTGGAACAGATGATTCACTTCTAGGGGGTTTACAAGCAGCGAACCAATCCAACCAGCTTATTATACAGTTATCATCTGTCCCAATGTTAAATGTTTGTTTCAACAAACTTTTTTCCATGCTTCAAGTCCATCATGTTCAGGTATGACTTCAGGAGAAATGTTGTATTTTTACACATTATTGCAAGCCTAGTAAAAGTTGAAAATAACTGGGGAGATCTTTCTCAGCCTGACAGGGATGATTTATTCATTATCTCAGATGGAAAAATATTGGAGATCCTTTGATAACCACAGATCCTCAGTGATAGGTTATTTATAATTTTTATGATTTTTAAGATATATTACTGTAGTTCCAATTTTATGTTTTACATACACCTGTGTTTAAAGACTTGAATCACCTATTTTAATTTAGAAAATTATTATTAGGTAAATGATAAATTTTAATTCAGTTTAAATTTTGTTTCATCAAGAATTTTAAGATGTGTTTGCTTGCCAACTGAATTGAAGTAACCAGAGGAAATATTTAATAGAAAAATTAATTACTCAAAGGGATTCGTTCGTAAGATTTTTGTTTAAATATATTTCATTATATAATAGGTACTTTTTTTGTTTGTTTGTTTTCCCTGTCAATTTTCATTCTTTTTCAGTTGGAATCACTTCTCCAGCTGTGGCTCACATTGAGCCTGAATTCTAGTTCTTCTGGAAACAAAGAAAATGGAGCAGACATTTTTTTATATAATGCTAATCGAATACCTGTCATTTCATTAAATCAGGGTAAGATTTATTAGAAGGAAAATTATTAACATAGCATAAATAAACTAAAAAGGCAACAGTTAGGTTAATATTACCTAATCTTTGTTTGTCATTAGGTTTATAATGTTTTAGTGGGAAAAAAAACCCTTTTTTTATACAATGACTTAATTTTCAGGAAAGAGAACAAAACCCTTTTTCTCTGGTTTGTATTATCTTGTGCCCTTGTGTAACTAAAATTTGCAGTGTTAATCTTTGTATTTCCAAAAAATACCATCTTGTTCATGAGCTGTTCTGTTGCCACTGGTGTTTCGGGAAAATGTGAATCAGCACCAAGGGAATTGATAACTTGGAGAAGGATATCCCATTTCCTGTGGAAGTTGTATTAGTTAGCTTTTGCGGGTTTTTGTTTTTGCTTTTGACAAATGCAAGAGTGTGAAAATAATGGGAGTAGTATAACACCCTTCTACAGAAATACAATTAGCCTTTAGCTCTGGCTGCAGGAATCTGTTTACATTATATTTTAAGAAAAGTGTAAATGATCATCTATTTCTGCTGCTTTCTCCTTCACAGGGGTGCATTCTGTATCTTGCATGGCTCTCGTAGGCTTGTCTTTAAACCTTAGTGACAGCCCCACTGGCTCATGGTCCCACTTAAATCTGTGTTGTCTTGGCAGGAGCCAGTCCGGCTTTAATTAATAGGTTTTCATCTCTTCCACTGCACTAATAATTATTATAAATTGTGCTCCCATTGTTATTTTCAACTTTGTTATTGTGAAAATGTTACACATAAACAAGAGTTAATGAGTAAAAAAGTAAATAACTTCATTATTATCAGATATTAATGTTCAGATTTCCAGTTGTCCCAACTGTTATAAAATCTTTAAAATTTGAAATAGAATCCATATAAGATCTGCATATTTTAATTATGTTTCTTTAATTCCTCTTAATCTGTATAGGTTCACTCCATGTCTTTTTTATCCCCTTAACAAAGTCATTTATCAAAGAAGTTCGGTCTTTTGTCTTTCAGGATTTCCAGGGTCCTGATTTTTAGTGATTGTATCTCCATGGTGTCCTCTCGATTTCCTATAAAGTGGTAGTTAGACCTGGAGCTTAATCTGATTTTTTTAAAAGGCAGTTTCCTAGGTTGCCTCTCTTTTTTCATTGTTAAGTAACGACAGTGATGCTTAGTGCCATTAATAATTCATTAGAGGTTTCAAAATGAGGATAGTCGAATTCTATCACTTCTTTATTTTAGTTGAAACACTTTGATAAAGAGAAAATTCCTTTCATAGGCTAATATGTCACCCTCTGTTGGTAGTTTGTATAATAGAGGCAGGGAAAATGCCAGAACTGGTTTTTTTTCTTTTTCTTTTTTTAGTTTTTAAATTTAATTGGTTCACATGGAGTCTACGTGCATGATCAGTTAGTTTCTTTAATAAATATCTGTATAAGTTTATGGTTTTTCCTTTTTTTTTTTGTTTCAGTTACAATTGCTGCACTTACTGATGCTGAAATTTTGCTATTTGTGGTCAGTGAGGTGCTCCTTTCTTAGATGTTGTTGTTTTTATATACATACTACACTTTTGTTAGCTTTTAGTGTGATAAATATTCCAATCTATGTGTATTTTAGCCTGAAATCTGGAATCAGCCTTTTTAAAGAGTGTTTTAAGAGCACAGTCTGGGCACTGTATTATGTTCGTGCATTTTGAATAACTTCTTTGGCTTCTCCAGCTATCATAAGCGCTTTCTATTCGGGCCTTGCAAGTGACCTAATTATTCTAGTTTGTGCTTTTGTTGTGAAGTTGCATTGGTTTTCAGTGATCTTACCCCATCCCTGTTTTTCTAGTATCCCCTGTTATTTTCAGGTTTTGGTCTTGCAGAATGTGAAGATTTTTAGTAAAACGATGTTGCAATAGAAGTGCCTGTAGTTTGAAAAAGACAACACATTTATGAGGATAACATTTTATGTGTTGCAGGCTGAGCTTTAAACTTAGCCATAAGATATTATTAACTCTTAATTTTTAGTGATATTTAATGGGGAACTCTTTTCATTTCTATGTTTTGAGGATACTAGGTAGTGAATTGAAAGAAATAGTATCATATTTTTTAGTTTGTTTTATTTTTAATAATAAACATTTGGTTTTCCTTAATTAAAAGTTTTCCCCCTTTCTCTTTTCTGTATAGCATCAATAACTAGCTTTCTCACCGTGTTAGCTTGGTATCCCAACACTTTGCTCCGGACATGGTGCCTTGTGCTTCATAGTCTAACACTCATGACAAATATGCAGCTTAATCGTAAGTGCAAACATTTATTCCTTTACATTGAACTATTCCTTTAAATCTCTGACCTATACTTCTTTATTCTTACTATCAGATTCTTAAGATTTTTCCAAGAAGTGATATAGTTGTGAAAAGATTGTGTTCCTTATTTGACTATATCTCTTCTGAATTTGTTCTTATATATCTTAGGCTTTGTGCCTCCTTACTTTGATAATATACTCTCATCTACCATCACGAGTTCAAATCATAGTTTTACTAAAACTGATTGCTTTTTGAGTACAAAATCAAATGTTTACTGTTTTGTGTTATTTTTAAAGTAACTTTGCACTCAAAAAATGATTTATTATATTCATAAATATGTATGATTAGTTTACCACATCTAAAAGCTGTATTCATAGAATATAATTGCTTTTTCTCAGATTGTGATAATAGGTTTTCTACTTTATTACTCCACCCCCTTTTCTTATTATAATTAGGATAGTAAAATAATTTCTGCACCTTTTTAGAAAGGAACTTTTAGTGCTTTCTCTGATTTTATGTATCCTGAAGTCATGAAGATAATCCTACATTATCTTCTGTAGTGTGTATTGGTTTTATTTTTCACATATAGGTCTGGGTTTTATCTGGCATTATTGAGAGTGTCGTGAGGTAGGGATGAAAGTTCATAGCAGACAATAAGGCCTAGCCATTTATGAATTGAAATCTTCATTCTGTCTATAGGTCATGGTAAGAGGTGGGTAAATTTCATCCCCATTCTGTTTGAGATTAATTTCATTAAATAGAAAGCTCTGTCACATTGATAAAATGTCAGTTTAAATCATTGTTTAGCATTAAAATGCTATTTTTTTCATTTGGAATGTTTTCCAAATATGGGATCGAAAACATCACTCTCTCATATTGAAGATAGATTTAACACCAAGGATAGTTTATTCAGTTCAGAAAACTGATGTGCTAATTGTATATCATTTAACAGTGCACAACCATTATGCTACTGACATGCAAAAGTGAATAGTTTTTGCCTGGATTTATGTTAGAAAGCAGGGTTAAGATTTACCCAAAAAGTAGATCCCTATTTCTGAAAGAGGGAAGTAATTACCAAGAATAGGCTCACCAAAAGGTCAGGAAGCATTTAATTATTTCTTTTCCACTTGACTGTATACTAAATAAGATGCACATTAAACTAGATATTTTTTATAGTCTATTTTCTATAGATTAGAAGAGAGGGAAGATAGATGAAAATAGAGAACGAGTCCAACTTAGTCAGTACAGTAGAGATTCAGTAAATCTTTTTAGTAAACTACTAGGGGCGCCTGGGTGGCTCAGTTGGTTAGGTGTCCACCTTTGGCTCGGGTTATGATCCCTTGCATCCCACTCAACTGCTCAGCAGGGAGTCTGCTTCTCCCTCTGCCCCTTGCCCCTCTGGTGCTTTCTCTCGCTCTCTCACTGTCTGAAATAAATGAATAAGATCTTAAGGAAAAAAAACAAACACTAACTCCCAGGTATTTGTGAGTTTTCCTTGAAACTAAAAGATATTTTATATACTGTATTTCTGTTGTTTCAGGGTCCATTTGTTAAGAGCATTTTTGTTTTTAAATGTTTTACAGCGGGTTCAAGCAGTGCCATTGCAACTCAGGAGAGTACTGCTCATCTGCTGGTTTCAGATCCAAACCTGATTCATGTCTTAGTGAAATTTCTTTCTGGCACCAGTCCACATGGAACAAATCAACACAGTCCACAGGTAGGATGACGTTTGGAAACTAGTGATAGGCCCAGACTATTCAATAAACACTTCTGTAAAGAAAAACTTAATGCACCTAATATGTAAAATTTTTATTGCTAAGGTATTAAATGATACCATTTTATATATCCATATAATATAAAATGTTTTGAGTAATATGTAATAATAGCTATACTGAAACTGAAGCATAGTAGGTAGTAAATTTTCTCTTGAATTTTTACTGGATTTTTATGCACGTATGTATTTTTGACATTAATTTTGGATAATTTAAGAAACATTCTGAAAAAATACCTGAAAGGGAAGCATTTCAGAAATTTTGGAATTAAAAACATTTTAAAAAATAATGTACCATTTTAATGACCTACTGCAAGATTGATAATTAACCTAACTTAATCATTTTATAATATTAAATATATTGTTGAACAAAACAAGTATTGCTCGGAGCTTACAAACATTTTTTAGTCTTACTATAAACCTCCTTTATGTCAATTAATTTCTTGTTACATTGTACTGCTTTTTAAAATATTTTTACTTCATTTTATTTCTTTTTATATAAAATATATATTTAGTGTTCATAGCGTCTTTTCAGTGCAGGTTATGCAACATTACCGTCTTTTTAAACTTACCATCTTAAATTCTTCTCTGGATTTGCCATTAGACAGATTCTCATTTAGCTGTCTAGTCTATAATAGTACCATCCTTTCTAATGTTTCAATTATTCAGTAGGTTTTTAAGATGCTTCTGTGTGCTAGGTCCAGGTATTGTTCTAAGTGCTGGGGATATAAGTCTCTGACTTCTTGCAGCTTAAATTCTGTTGGATATGTTTAGTCAGTACTCTCATATTGCACGTACTTTCATTTTGCAGATCACAATAAAACAAATGAGACAAGGATGAAAATAAGGGAAGAAACTATTGTAGTTAGATGGGGCCAGAGTGTTGGTGGGAGCAGAGGCATATTATCAAGGGATCATTGTACATAGAGATTTATGAATTTGGAATGTGAAGGTTCCTGGGATCATTGATTCTAATAACTTCATTATTTTACATATGAAAAGATGCATTATCTGCATTGCCCACAGTTACGCACCTTATCAGCGGTAGAACTAGGTGTTGGAGAGCATGCTATTGTATAAAATAGAGTTTTTTTCTTCCCGCTTTTGTTTTTTTAAAGGCAGAATAAGTTATTGAAGATCAGACTTTCCTCTGATATCTTAGTTGTATATAGGAAGTTTGGTTAAGAATGCTATGATTTATGTGCTCAGTATTAGAAATTAAGTTTATCTAGCTTTAAAACAGTTTGAAGAATTACATTTTATTTTACCATAACTCTACCTGGGTTTTATGATCGTAGCAAATTGGGATAGAATAAAATCACATGGAGAAGTGTTACAAAATATTCCAAAACATACCTCAGGTTACATAGTGTGGTTCTCACCATTTCTTTCATTGATGAGACAGAAGTTTGGGAAAGCAGTCTTTTATGAATTGGCACAGGTTTGTGTTTTTGTTGTTTTTTTTTTTTAATTTTTTATTATGTTAATCACCATACATTACATCATCAGTTTTTGATGTAGTGTTCCATGATTCATTGTTTGTGTGTAACACCCAGTGCTTCATGCAGAACGCGCCCCCCTTAATACCCATCACCAGGCCAACCCATCCTCCCACCCCCCTCCCCTCTAGAACCCTCAGTTTGTTTCTCAGAGTCCATAGTCTCTCATGGTTCGTCTCCCCCTCCAGTTTCGACCCGCCTTCATTCTTCCCCTCTTGCTATCTTTTTTTTTAAACATATATTGTATTATTTGTTTCAGAGGTACAGATCTGTGATTCAACACTCTTGCACAATTCACAGCGCTCACCATAGCACATACCCTCCCCAGTGTCTATCACCCAGCCACCGCATCCCTCCCACCCCGTTTGTTTTTACCTTTAGAGTTTTTTCTTTGTGGTTTTGTGTTTTTTTCATTCATGTAGTATTTGCTCTGCTAGTCGTTAGAAGCATGACCATTTGTGGATCACTTAACCTCTTTGAGTGCTTCTGTTTTGAAATGGGTAGTAAGGTTGTTTGTGAAAATCAGTGCAAAAGTTCCTTGTACTTTTGACAGCATTATGAAGGCATTTGTCGTGTAATTCAGGTGATTTTTTTCTGTTTTGAGTTATATAAACCTACTATAAGTTCTAAACCATAATGATAAAATTATGACACTAGAATTTGTGGTTTTCAGTTTAAATATCTTAAGACCTAAAAAAATCCATTGGTTTCCTGCTATCAGAAAATATTAATGTTAATATTTTTGTTCTTCATATGAAAAGTTAAAAGAGTATAGTGCTTGATTTAACACTTGATAACATTTATAGAATTATTCATTTAAAAATTATCAGTAAAAAGTTTTCGATTCTCTTCAGGTTGGTCCAACCGCTACACAAGCTATGCAAGAATTTCTCACCCGATTACAAGTGCATCTTTCTTCAACATGTCCTCAGATATTCAGTGAATTTTTGCTCAAGCTAATTCATATACTTTCTACAGAAAGGTAAATTTCAATGTACACATACATTCCTGATATAGAAGTAATATGTGATCCTTCAGATAAACTCTCACTTACCATTTGTTAGGGGTTTATCTGGGAACAGATAAGCAGTATAGTAGGGATTAAGGGGGAAGGGTTTATCCATTTCTCTCCTGACTGTTTTCATTCCATTTTATTATGGCTCTCTCAGATTCCTGAGCTCTATGAAAGATATACACTACATCAAATCTCTGCTTGCTTTTAGTGTTTTCATAGATTAGTGAAATTTACTTGAAGCTGTTTAAATTGTTGTAGAATACAGAGAGAGTATTAAAGCTGTCAAGGATTTTACTTGAAACCTATATGTAAGAAAACTGAAAAAAATAGCTTAAAAAAGAAAATTACAGGGGCGCCTGGGTGGCTCAGTTGGTTAAGTGTCTGCCTTAGGTTCAGGTCATGATCCTAGGGTCTTGAAATCCAGCCCTGCGTTGGGCTCCCTGCTTAGTGGGGAGTCTCCTTCTCCCCCCACCCCTACTCTCTCATAAATGAACAAAATCTTAAAAAAAAAAAGAAAATTACATACCAATCCCATAGAGAAAGCCTAAATAAATTTATTAACAAAATCAGGCAGTATGTTAAAAGAATGAATTGTGACCATGAGTGGTTAAAAATCATAATACATATCATATTAATGAATCATCTCATACTGTAAGACATTTCATAAAATCGACATTACTTTCTGATGAAAACTTTTTTTTTTTTTAGAGAGAGCGAGAGAGCAAGAGCAAGAGCAAGAGCACATGGGGGTGGGACAGGTGGGAGGGGCAAAGGGGGAGAGAGAATCCCAAGCAGGCTTCATGCCCAGCGCAGAGCCCAACACGGTGCTCCATCTCACTTCCCCGAGACCATGACCTGAGCCAAAATTGACTGAGCCATCCAGGAGCCCCATGTTTTCTATGTTTTTAAGAAAGTCTCTGGTATCCAGATAAATCAGCCAGAAGCTTTTAGGTAAATTAATTTTGTGACTGAAAAGAAATACCCAGTCTTATTATAAAGAGGGCATTCAGTTTTATCAAGTAAGTGTTTTGCAGATACTTCCTATCTGTGGATTATATTTTAACAATATCCTTCAAAAAACAAGTTTTTTATTTTGATGAAGTCTTATTTGTTAAGTTTTTCCTTTATATATTATATTTGTACTATAAAAAAAAAAAACCTTTGCCTAATCCAAGGTCATACAAATGATCTGCTGTGTTGTCTTCTAGAAATTTTATAGTTTTAGTTTTTACATTTATGTTGCATTTGGGTCAAAGTTTATTTTTTTGCCTGTGGATGTCCAGTTGTTCCTATGCCATTTATTGTAAAGACTGCTTTTCATTGAATTATCTTTGTATGCATTTTAAAAATCAGTTGACCATATTGGTTTTGCAGTTTCTAGACTCACTTCTGTAGAATTGATGTTTGTGTCTATACTTTTCCAATACCATATTGCCTTGGTACCTCCATAAGTTTCTTGAAATCTGGTAGTGCAGATTTTCCAACTTTGTTCTTTCTTCAGAATTGTTTTGGCTATTCTATTTCCTTTGCTTTTCCACATAAATTTGAGAGTACATTTATTGATTCTTATCTGTACTGCCCGAAATAAAACAAAATAAAACCGTGTTGGATTTTGATTGGGAATGCATCGATCTACAGATCAACTTAAGAAAAATTATATAGCCTCTTTGGATTTTTCTTTGTATACAGTCATATGGCCAGTGAATGAAAACAGTCTTATTTCTTCCTTTCCAATGTGTGTGTCTTAGCCCCTACACCCTACCCTGCCTCCTCTCCTAATGCCCTGGTTAGTACCTCCCATATGATTGATTGAAGTGGTTCAATTTGCCCTCTTTGTTTTTTTCTCACTCTTAGAAAAGTAAAGGTCTTTCAGAAGTAGAAATGTTATTAGCTGTACCTTCCTTTGTAGATGACTGACACTAAGTTCAGGAGGTTTTTTTGTGTTCTTAATTTGCTAAGTCTTTAAAAAAATCATGTATTACTCTTGGATTTTGTGAAGTGCTTTCTCTGTATCTTTTGAAATGATCATATGTTGTTTCTTGAGTAATCTATAAATACGGCGAATTACATTGATTTTTTTTTAAAGTGTTGATCAATATGTATTTGAGGATATACTCATTGATCATGAGGTATTATCCTTTTTATACTTGCTGAATTGAATTTAACATTTTGTTGATTTTTGAATCTGTGTTTTTTATGAGGGATGTTTGCATTTTTCTTGTAATGTCCAGTTTTTATGTAAAGTGTCTATTTTTTATATTAAGGTAATCCTGGACTCATAAGTCGGGGTATCCCTTTTCTGTTTTCTGAAGGAGGTTGTGTAAAACTAGTATTACCGCTCACTTAAATATTTGATAGTACTCGCCACCGAGGCATACTGAGTCTGGAGTTTTCTTATAGGAAAAAATGTTCCATTTATTTCATAGGTGAAAGAGTATTCAGGTTTTTTATTTCTTCTTGAGTGACATTTGGCAATTTGCATCTTGAAGGAATTTGTTCATTTTTTCTATGTTGTTGAATTATTGGTGCTATTTCCTTATCCATTTAATGTTGATAGGCTCTAGTTTGATTCCTTTTTCTCATTTCTAATATTGGTAATTTTTATTTATTTATATAGGTCATTCTTGCTAGAAGTTTATCAATATTACTGATATTTTCAGAGAATCATCATAAAGCTTTGCCCTGCCATTCAGTCCCTTTCTGACACTTTCCAAAGTCAGCATCAGATTCACAGGTTTAACTCCTCAGTCCCATAAGACTGCCCTCACTTGAGAGGGCATTTGTAAGTCCTAGGTCCCAGGCTACCACACTTCTGTCAGATTTGGGTACAAATCCAGGGATTCTCACAACACACGCTTCAGTTTTGATAGTTTGTAAAAATCTCACCTAGAACCCAGGAAAAACACTTTACTTACATATACTGGTTTGTTATAAAGTATATAACTCAGGAACAGCCAAATGGAATAGATGCATAGGGCATAGTGTGTAGCAGGGGGTTGGGGAGGTTGGGTGCCTGTGAATGGGTTTGAACACCAAGGGTTCTGTGTTATTACCCTTGCATACACCAGGATTTAGCAAGTTGTTAAATATTTTCGCTGAATTCTTCTTACTCATTTGAATGTTGCCAGTGTCTCTTCTCAAATTCTGCCATAGGAGAGCCAGTGCTTCTTGGAGGTGCCTATCTTTTCATGGATTTCAAGCCCTCTGTTGGGTTTATGTGACATTATAACTAGTTTCACTTTCTCTTATTAATTTGGAGGCACTCTTCTCTCCAGCTTTTTATATCTTAGGCATGAGCAGAACTGGAGAACATTTAATTTTGATGCATAAAAATTATTTGACTGAATCTTAATTTTTGAAAATCATAATCAGTACAGAATGTTTAAAATAGCACCATTTGAGGATATGAAAAACCAGAGCTTAGTCCATTATGAGGAGTGCCATGTGATGCTGAAATATTTTAGTCTGGGGTTTCAAAATCACCTCTTTGATTTACTTGTCCTTTGGTTTTCTATTTGGAAGGGAAGTCATTTCTGATTTTGTGTAAAATGGAGAAGAGAGTAAAGAACGACTCAGGAGGAGATGGAAACTATTTGCCTGCAAAATGAAATAGTGAATACCAAGAGTTTAATTGCTAGCTTTCTTGTGTTGTGATGGTTACTTTTTTAAAAGTTGAACAGGGATTAATTTTTAATCCTCTCTTTTTCTGCAGGGGTGCTTTCCAGACAGGCCAAGGACCTCTTGATGCCCAAGTAAAGCTCTTAGAATTTACGCTGGAGCAGAATTTTGAAGTTGTTTCCATTAGTACTATTTCTGCTGTAATAGAGTCTGTCACCTTTTTAGTGCACCACTATATCACTTGCTCAGACAAAGTAATGTCTCGAAGTGGATCTGATAGCTCGGTGGGTGCTCGAGCATGCTTTGGGGGACTCTTTGCGAACCTCATTCGTCCAGGTGATGCAAAAGCAGTTTGTGGTGAAATGACAAGAGATCAACTCATGTTCGATTTGTTAAAACTGGTTAACATTTTGGTACAGCTGCCTCTTTCAGACAATAGAGAATACAGTGCAAGAGTGTCTGTGACCACCAATACAACAGACAGTGTTTCAGATGAAGAAAAAGTCTCAGGAGGCAAAGATGGTAATGGAAGCAGTAGTAGTATTCAAGGATCACCTGCATATGTGGCTGACTTAGTGTTAGCCAACCAACAGATTATGAGCCAGATTTTGTCTGCTCTGGGCCTATGTAATAGCAGTGCCATGGCGATGATAATTGGTATGTATTGAGAATATTTCATCTTATACATGTTTCGGGTCTTGTATCTCTTTTCATGAGCAACAGATAGATTCATTTTTTTGTTACCTTATAGTGTAGAGCTACTTGATTGCAAACTTCTTAGCATGATGTAAGTGAAAACTTTTATAGAGTGGCTTCTATCAATAAGTGAAATTGAAATTAGGAAGAATTTTAAGTGTGAATTTTTTAAAAATTGGAAATTACTAACCAAATAACTTGCAGTTTGTTAAATTAAGAAAAAAATCAGTCTTCTAAGAAGGTACCACAATTTATAGTTGTACATCTCTAATGTTTTATAGATGAAGAATTTCACATCAAATTTTGTATTAGGGAATCAGTAAGGTTTATTTATTCACATTTTCTTAAGAAGTGAAATATAAAATTTTATCCAGTAACAGTTTCTGTGACACATATATCAGTGTAAAATTTCTATATTGTTGCTTAACTTTTCTGCCTGTTTGAAAAATAATATGTGTTAATTTTTTTCAAATAATTAAACTTTGTAAATTGTGACAGAATTCATTCCAGTCTATTTTTACTTAATTCTTTGTGTAAGGAAAACAATCGTCATATCTTTTAATTAGATGATTTGAAGTGCATTTATGTACCCACATCACTGACTTTCTATCCATTTCCTTTCTTCTCCATACATAGCTAATGTGTAAGATGATGTTGCTCAGTCATAGAGCAACTTCTTATTGTCACCAATAGAGGTATATCATGTAAGAAGATATCCAAAAATATGCTGAATGCTATGATAAATACCTCAGTTTCATATAGATATACACATACATACATGTACACACACATATAACTGTTACGTATCCATCGTTCAGTGGTTTCAGGAGAAATGACTTTAAAGCTTCTATTTTAATTATTACTGGTTTTTAAGGATATACTTTTCACAAAATGTGTAATCTTTTTATTTAAACTAGGAGCAAGTGGATTACATCTTACCAAACATGAGAACTTTCATGGTGGGTTAGATGCCATATCAGTTGGGGATGGATTATTTACCATACTGACAACCCTCAGTAAAAAAGCTTCTACAGTCCACATGATGCTGCAGCCAATTTTAACCTATATGGCCTGTGGTTATATGGGCAGACAAGTAAGTTCAATCCAGCAAATATTTCAGTAATGTAAATAGTTTCTAGCAGTGGGAATAGAGAATTATTTATAGAACAGGGAACAGAGGACTCATATACTGGAAAAGAGCAGCGGCATGAGGTGAGAACTATGGACTATTCCTAGAAGTTAGAATATAAAGTTTTCTAGAGTTGGTATTGTCAGAAATGACCACAGTGATATAAGAATAGAACATTTAACATATTCTTAAATTTTAGATTTTTTCCCCCATTGTCTCAAGAAATAGTTCTTCCTTTCCCCTAGAAATAGCATAGTTCAGTAGCAAAATGTTCTCTGTAGATGTTACATGTGAAAATTTAATGGAACTTTTTTTTAAGTTATGTTGCATGTTTAGTTTCCTTTCAACTGAAAGGGATTTGGGTAATTTTAAAAGTAAAATAGGTTAGAGTATTACTGCTTTTTATCTTTCCTTATAAAATGAAATTGTAGGAACCAGTGTGATTATTTTAACTTCTAGTCCATTTACCATTTTTTCAAATATAGGTTTTAAAACATACTTTTTTAATAAAAGTATTTTGTCAGTGTAAAATTATCATTTTCTTAAAAACTTCATTGCATATATGTGTGTATGATATATATATGCATATATATTTCCATGAGTAGATAGATATTTGAGAAGGATCCATTTTTATTTATTTTTATTTTTATTATTTTTTTTAAAGATTTTATTTTTTGAGAGAGTGAGAATGGGAGGAAATGGAGAATCAGGCTCCCCGCTGAGCAGGGAGCCTGATGCGGGGCTCGATCCAGGACCCTGGGATCATGACCTGAGCCAAAGGCAGACGCTTAACCGACTGAGCCACCCAGGTGCCCTGAGAAAGATCCATTTTTTTTTTTTTTAAAGATTTTATTCATTCACTTGAGAGAGAATGAGATAGAGAGAGCATGAGAGTGGGGAGGGTCAGAGGGAGAAGCAGACTCCCTGCCGAGCAGGGAGTCCGATGCGGGACTCGATCCCAGGACTCCAGGATCATGACCTGAGCTGAAGGCAGTCGCCTAACCAACTGAGCCACCCAGGCGCCCCAAGGATCCATTTTTAAATGAAATTAGTGTCTAATGGAAAACAAAGTCAATGCCCATTTAAGGTCAAAAATGACAGTAGCAGGTATAGACAGATGCTTTAAAAAAATACTCTGAATTCAGAGAGGAGACTGTACACTTCCTTTCTGATTCAGGTAAAATTTCCTATGTATTTTGGCAGATATGTTGTATTTAGTGATTTAGATTAAGGCTGCCATTTTAGAATAATTAACTATTAAAGAATATTATATTTAATAAGCTTAATTGTTCTGATTCACAGGAAATTCATAATTAAGATTTTAAAGTCATGGGGCGCCTGGGTGGCTCAGATAGTTAAGCGTCTGCCTTCGGCTCGGGTCCTGGGATCGAGTCCCACATCAGACTCCCTGCTCCTTGGGAGCCTGCTTCTCCCTCTGCCTCTCTCTCTCTCTCTCTCTCTCTCTCTCTCTCTGTATCTCATGAATAAATAAATAAAATCTTTAAAAAAAAAAAAAGATTTTAAAGTCACAATACACTTTTTTCTTTCTTTCTTTCTTTTTTTTTTTTTCAGGGCTCTCTTGCTACCTGCCAATTATCTGAACCATTATTGTGGTTTATTTTGAGAGTACTGGATACTAGTGATGCCTTGAAAGCATTCCATGATATGGGTAAGATAAATTCCAGAAATTGTCATTTAGTATAATCATTTGATGGTGTATGATCTTATTTTTGTAGTGTTCTGCAAAAGGTGACTCAGTGTCAAACTATCTTAAGGTAATTTTCATTTGGTGTTCTTTGTAAATTTAGGTGGCGTTCAGCTGATTTGCAACAATATGGTTACTAGTACAAGGGCTATTGTAAACACTGCAAGAAGTATGGTATCAACTATTATGAAATTTCTTGACTCTGGTCCGAATAAAGCTGTTGATAGCACTTTGAAAACAAGAATACTAGCTTCTGAGCCTGACAATGCAGAAGGGATCCATAACTTTGCACCCCTGGGTAAGAAAAGAATTATTAAATCTTACTGGTTTGGGTTTATATAGTTTATTAGCTGGTATGAAGCAAAAATAGTTGTTGAAGAAAGTTGATCATGTTACAATAACACCAATTACAAACCATTGATTTTAAAGGTAGCAGTTTTTGAAACTTTCTGTTGATTAGAAGGAAGTTTTTAATGGTTCTTTAGCAATCACATTTGTTTTTATTTCTGAGTTAAATAGTAAAACAGTTTGTGAAACTAAATAGCAAATTCTTAGGTCAGTTTTCATTGTAAATGTTAATCAGTTTAAAGGACTTGTTCTTTCTTATTTTGCATGACTTTTTAAAAGCAGCTCCAGATTTAAATAGTTACTCCTTTTCCCAGTTTACATAGTTTCTTTTTATATATTTCTTTCATATTTCTAACTCAAGAATAGTGACAACTAAAATTAAGGTGATTATTTTCAAGTTGAAGGTTGTCTTGAACCATAGTATTTTTACTTAAATTATTTGAGAGTTGTGCTAGATTTGTTGTTACTACTACTTTAGTTTTCATTCGACATGTGAGTACAAAGAAATTAGATAACAATAATAAACTTGTCACCTTGCAAGTTGACTAGATGTCCTGATGTTTTGTGAATACTGTGACAAATCATGCTATATATACTAACAAATACATTCGTAGCATCATATGTCACGGTTTTAGCTAATTTTTCTAGTTATTAGGATTTGAATAGTTCTTGATGTTTTATTTGGTTTCTTCTACAAAGTTCTTTTTATATTTAATATCCCTTCTGTAGGTACAATTACATCTAGCAGTCCTACTGCCCAACCAGCTGAGGTGCTTTTACAGGCCACGCCGCCGCATAGAAGAGCTCGCTCTGCTGCTTGGTCCTACATCTTTCTGCCAGAGGAGGCTTGGTGCGACCTTACCATTCATCTTCCTGCAGCAGTGCTTCTGAAAGAGATACATATCCAACCTCACCTTGCATCTCTTGCAAGTGAGTCATATTTTTTGTAAAGAAGTATAATGAAAATAAACTGTAAACGAGAAACACTTAAAAATAAAAATATTTAGCAAAAAGTGATACACTTAGGTACGATTCCCCAATTGCTTAATTTTGTAGTTTTTTAATATAATATTCAACATTACCACCGAATCATTTCCCATGAAATGAATTGTCATGGCTATTCCCCTCAAACAAATAGAACGTTGCATGAAATCCAGACAAATATATTTCAGTTATATATAATTTGGCCTTGCCTTTCCTCCGAAATTAAGCTGTAGCATTGAGATGAGTTAGTTTATACACCCGTAGATAGCAATATTATTTTCTCCATCCCTGTCCTCAGTGCTAGTCCTATAATGTGAAATTAAATCTTTTAGATTTGTCTTTTCCCCTTCCCATTATAAGATAATTACATGTAAGGAATATTTTATTATTTGAGTGTGATTTTTTAATTTGTACTATTTTGAGTATCACTCATTTTGATATGTTTTTGTCACTTTGCAAGTTAAATAATTCAAAAGAATTTTTAGAAAACAAGTTTTACATTAAGAGGAGCAACAACTCTTTCAGGTATTCATAAAGGAATGTGAAATACTATTTTGCATTTTTTATCCCCAAATTCTTTCAGTATAAACATATAGTGATTTTTACAGAATTGTTGAGATTGTCACATTCATTTTTGTTGCTGATTAATTCTCATTGTTGTCAAATGTCAATAATTGGATGAAGAACTGTGGGAAACTTTGTAGATCCCTGGCATATGTGGAAGAATGAATTTTCCACTTGCAAGATTAGACTACTGTTATTCCCTGGAATTCACACCTCTTAGATAAAAAAACAGATATAATGGCAGAAGGAAAATGCATGAATTCATAGTGTTTTTGCAGATCAAAAACAACTGTATTGTAAAATATGAGTCAATACAAGATGTAGAGGAAAAGCTAAGGTGAGGAAGAAATTGCTTTTATTTAGAAGGAGTAAGAGTGGTCCTTGTAAGTGGTGGCTTTGAAGTGGGGCTAGAATTTGCACATGGGAACTGAGATGGAAAGAGTGTTACAAGGATGAACTCTGTTCATTATAAAAAATCACTAGGTTTGGGGCACCTGGATGGTTCAGTCAGTTAAGCATCCAACTCTTGATTTTGGCTTAGGTCATGATCTCAGGGTCATGAGATTGAGACCTGCATCAGTTTCCACACTGGGCTTGGAGTCTGCTTAGGATTCTGTCTCTCCCTCTTTTCATCCACCCCCAATGCCCCCATTCCTATGCCCCTGCCCCCATCCCACCCCACTCAGGCACACACACTTTATATTAAAAAAGAAAATCACTAGGTTAGGTGTTCCCTACTATAAGTGTGCTTACTAAAACATTTTGGTTTTATTATTGGATTGGAGCAGAAATTGAAGATATGTTTTGTTCCATTGGAAATAACATAGTCTTTAGAATCAAATATGGGCTTGATTATAAAATGTTGCCATTTGTTCATGTAAGAATTTGGATTACTTAATCTCTTTGACTTTGTCCGTTTGTGTAAAATGTGGATAATACTTTTCTCAAAAGTGAAGATTAAATTTCAAAATTGATATGACTTGCCAATTCTCAGTGTAAACCTAGCATGTAATTGGCATATGGTAAAAGTTACTTCCAATTATTATTAAAATTAAAATCAAAGTTCAAAGGTCATTTTAGTTGATAGATACATTTCTTATATGGGCTTCCGTGTTATGTTAGAAATAATTTTCCCATATTACTTCATTGAGCCTGCCTAAATTTTAGCAGAAAATGATTTAAAATAAAATCTTTTTGATGTTTCATTAAATTTTGAAAGGGAAATAAAATATTAGAGGCAAAAGCAGTTTTTAAACACACCTATATTAAAAATCATTGCAATATGGTAGTACTGAAATAATGAGTTGGTAGAAAAGCACTTTTTTTTAATATTCTTCTTTCCCACATGACTTAACAATAGTAAACCATGGCATATTAATAAAATGTCCCACATTGTTGGTGATAATTCTGAGTAAAGTAGGAATAATAGACCAGTTGCCTATTTGGCAGTTTTTTTTTTTTTAAGATTTTATTTATTTATTTGACAGAGCATGAGTGAGTATGAGCAGGGTGGACAGGCAGAGGGAGAGGGAGAAGCAGGCTCCCTGCTGAGCTGGGAGCCCAGTGTGGGGCTCAATCCCAGGACCCTGGGATCATGACCTGAGATGAAGGCAGACGCTTAACGACTGAGCCACCCAGGTACCGTGGCAATTTTTTTTCTTGTAGAGACTCAAGAGCGTACATGTGGATTACATATATTCAGTTATCTTTCTTTAGGCGAATCTTAGAATTTTTAAAGTACTCTTTGTTATATTGTAGGTCTCATATTTTATGTTGGAAAATAGTTCCAAAATCAGTTATTTTGAAAGTCATTGACAAAGTATGATGTGGCATATAAATTTTCTTTTGCAAATTCATAGTGAATATAACTAAAAGCTGCTGTTTTGCTGGGATTCCCACTAAACCATGAAGTCCAGTTCACATTTTCTTGAGTAATTTTTCAATATTCTTTTCCTACAGCCTGCCCATCCTCAGTGTCCGTTGAAGTGAGTGCAGATGGGGTAAACATGCTACCTTTGTCCACTCCTGTTGTCACAAGTGGTCTCACCTACATAAAAATTCAGCTGGTAAAAGCTGAAGTAGCTTCTGCTGTCTGCCTTAGACTTCATCGCCCACGAGATGCCAGCACATTAGGCCTTTCACAGATTAAATTACTGGGCCTCACTGCTTTTGGTACCACTTCTTCAGCAACAGTTAATAATCCCTTTCTTCCATCTGAAGATCAGGTATCCAAAACAAGGTATGTTATGTATCTCAATTGTAAAAAAAGCTTTCTGAGTTTTTTATGAAATTATTTATTCTGTGGCTTCTTTTTTAGGGCTAGGAAGGTCTTTGCTCCATAGGTAATTTATATAATACCATAATTTTATCAGGTACAGTAGAGACACTAATTCTGTAGAACTGGAACTTAAGGCTGGTTAAAATTGAGATTTATGTGTGTTTAATTCTTGAGGTAATCTCAAGAATGTGGTATATATAGGTATGGGTTTCTGTTCTTTGGATCACAGTCTGGTATAAGAATTTCCAAGTGTCTGTCACCAGGATACATCTGAGCCATACAAATTGACCATATGGACAGAGACCTAGTCTTAATATGGTAATTCCTAAATGCCAATTAGTAGAAGGGTTAGATTAGAATCATACAGATTGACCAAGCAAACCAAGACCTGAATATATCCTTTAATTCACTTTCATTTGGTAAAGTTTGATAGTTGATAATATTATAGGCTGGTTCTGTTAAAAGTTTTGCCTGGTAAGAAAATTTAGGGTTTTTGTTTTATTCTCAAGCTGCCAAGACTTTATAGTTTTGCACAGCTATAATTTTATGCAGTTTATATTTAAACATATAAATATATGTATATTTAAAAACATTTTCTGACTAATCGTGTAGTTCCTAAACGCGATTAGTGGTTAAGTATTATTGTGTTATGGAGGAAACTTACTGTGTTTAATTCCTTATTGATCTTCCAGCATCTTTTTTTCTTAAACAGATCGGTGTTATTTATGAAACAACATGCTGATTTGTTTTGTTTTACCCCAGAAGTAATTTGAGCTACTTAAATTTACCACATAAACCATTTTGTGTTGTTATTTCAGTATCGGATGGTTACGGTTATTACATCATTGCCTTACTCACATCAGTGATCTGGAAGGAATGATGGCCAGTGCAGCTGCACCTACTGCTAACCTGCTACAGACTTGTGCTGCCTTATTGATGTCCCCATACTGTGGAATGCATTCACCCAACATTGAGGTTGTGCTGGTAAAGATAGGACTGCAGTCCACTAGAATTGGCCTGAAGCTTATAGACATTCTTCTGAGAAACTGTGCAGCATCAGGCAGTGATCCTACAGGTGACAGTTAACTTTGATAGTTTAAGTTTTACCTATCTGCAAAATAATGACAGTTGAATTACGTGATCTCTATGACTAAACCTGTTTCTGAAATTTCCATTATGGCTTCAATGTTCTAGGGGTTGGTTTGTTATTTTTGTTGTAATTTATAGAAGAATTATTTTTAATTAACAATTTAAATTGAGCAAACTTTCTTTTGGTTCTTTATTGCAAGATTTGAACAGCCCTTTACTTTTTGGAAGACTGAATGGACTCTCTTCTGATTCTACAATAGATATTCTTTACCAGCTTGGAACAACTCAGGATCCTGGAACAAAAGACAGGTATATGTTGATCTTGTTTTTTAAGTACACACGTACACACAGTCACATGGTAGTGAATGTTACTACTTGTCATACTTTCTCCTTAGAGTGTTTCATAAAAGCTAAGGCTGTTGATTATATTGCATATTTACCTGTATGCTTTACATGATACAACTGTTAGAGATTTTTGTGAACATTTAACATAAATTTTTATATATTTGGACCTATTTTAAGCAAATTTGAACTCAAATAGAATTTTTAATCAATATTTTTTATTGGAATGGAATAAAATATTACATATTTTTACATGAACCGTGCTGTGATGAGATCTTTATAAATTGTAATGGTCTCATAATCATACTATTTAAGGTAGTATTTACTAACTGTTTCTGATTATAGGACTATTGTGTCCATATTAGGTACATAGACTATTTTGACAATGATAATAGTGTTTGTTTTGGTTACTTATTATTTATAATATTCATTGACAGCTTTTCATGAGACTCTCTACCTTTTTTCTCTTTCCTACCACAAAGTGAAACCCTATCAGTAAATAACATCTGAACATTTCACCTAGATATTTAGTGATGTTTTTTAAAGGTAATTTTTAGATGAGTTTTACTAATGTAGTTCTTCCTTGATGTCTTCAACCTCCAAATTGGTAAGAATGCCAGGTATTTTTGAAACATGTTTTTATTGGTAAATTTTTGAGTGATGGCTTGGCATTCTCTTGTTTTATATATATCATTTATATCAGAAGAACATTTATAGAGTACTTAACTCTATCAACAGTCTTTTGTTTTCTGAGTTATGTTATCCTTTAATATTTTGATTAACATTTGAGAAAATCATTTGATATTTTATTAATTTGTTTATAAATTAACAAATTATTAATTTTTGTGGGTACTTAACTCATAAGTACTTACTGAGTAGCTACTGTATGCCTGGCACTGTGCCAGATACTAGAGTGTCGAACAAGTTCATTGAATCCAGCTTTTATCTTGGTTTGAGGAGGCAGGATACTGTCATTCACAAGGGAAGATTTACATAGGTCAGACTTGGGAGTATATAGTAGAGTGTCAGGCATGGAAGGTGCCTGGTAAATATTGATACTTGAACCACTGATAATGTAATGGCTTTTACTTATTGTAGGCTAGTTGCTTTCATATTTTCTGATTAAAAATGTTTAAATGACATTTAACCAAGTAAATTTATTTTCAGCATGATAACTTCAAAATATTAAATAAGCTGACTTCCATTAAGCTTCTTCCTTTACATGAATTATATTTTTATTATATTTAAAAATAGGTTGGAATTTTTTAAAAAATATTTTTTGATAAAAAATTTTTGCCAAGTTTGAATCCTAATGGTTAATAGGGTTAAAAAGAATATAAAAAATGAGTTTTAAATATTTTTCTGGAACAGTTTTCTTAAAATCTCTTAAAATTATTTGATTCTTTAGTAGTTTTATGGTTTTTATCATAAGAAAATTACCCTAAACAAAGTTGTTTTTACTGCATAGTACTTTTTAAAACATAACTGTCTTAGAACTCACATAATAACAAGATGGTTGGCTTCTGTGGACTGAGAAGATTTTACCACTCCATAATTTCCTCATCTCTCTTCTCTTTTTCTGACTTCTCTTAATTTCCTGTCATATGAAATTTAAAGAGTCTTGTCCTTCAGGGCAGAGAGGAGGATTAAGTAGATTTATATACCTTCCTACCCCCATTTCTTTTACCGTGAAACAAAGAATCTTATGATCTAGAAATTTGAAAGCAAACAAAAATATAAATACTATGTTTTAAGAACTCAATTATAAATCTTAACCCATTTTCTGTATTTTATATAAACTCCAAAGCCTTATTGGTTTAAAAAGTCTTGTTCTCAGTCAGTAGCGCCCTGCTCCAGGGTATTGAGGGTAGGGTAGCACTTGAAAAAAAGTATATATTTTGGGGCTATATTGTGTTTTCAGCATGAAGGGGGGTGGGTGACTGCTGCTAGTATTTAATGGTTGGGGACCAGAGGTGTGACACGTGCTCTATTGCATGAGGTTCTGCACAGTGAAGAATTAGCACCAGATTACTGCTCTCGGTTGTGTGGATTTGTTATGAGATAAAATTTACAAGAGACAGTGAATTTGTTAAGCTTTGTATCCTGTAATTTCAGATAGTGATAGTTTTTTGTTTTTGTTTTTTTTTAAGATTTTATTTATTTATTCATGAGAGACAGAGAGAGAGAGACAGAGGCAGAGGCAGAGGGAGAAGCAGGCTCTCCGCGGAGCAGGGAGCCTGATGCGGGACTCGATCCCAGGACCCTGGGATCATGACCTGAGCTGAAGGCAGACGCTTAACCGACTGAGCCACCCAGGCGTCCCTTGTTTTTTTTTTTTAATAAATGAGTTAAGTTAATGTTTATTTGCAAAATTATAGTTACGTTATTTCAAACATTTTCATCAGTTAAGATTAGTAAGGTTATGGGAAAACTAGAACTACTATATTCTTTCTGCTTATATAAATTCCTTTTTCTTCCTATTTTAGATTAAATTTACCAAAAACAATATGTTATTCTCATATATATGTTGCTGACATGTAATGGTGATATTTATCCGTATTAAATGTCAGTTGTGGTATAATTGGTTATTTGAATTCGTTTTCTTTTAAGAATCCAGGCCTTGTTAAAATGGGTCAGTGATTCTGCAAGAGTGGCTGCTATGAGGAGAAGTGGCAGGATGAGCTACATGTGCCCTAACTCTTCAGCAGTAGAGTATGGTCTTCTCATGCCATCTCCTTCTCATCTTCACTGTGTGGCAGCAATTCTGTGGCATAGTTACGAACTGCTTGTAGAGTATGATTTACCAGCGCTGCTGGACCGAGAGCTCTTTGAGTAAGTACGATTTTTGAAATCTTTTTTTCCCCCAGTACTAGATCTTTATAGGTTTTCACTTGATGAAGCAGTATTTTATATGCCTATTTGGATAATAATAATACTTTGAAAGTAGTAGTTAAATTTAGTCAGGTGTAATTTTGAAATAGGTGTCACACAAATTTGATTAATTTATATTCATGTCATTGCATTGCATGTTTTTCCTACCTAAAATCAGAGTGTTTAATGTATGTGTTCCTCCAGTTCGTAGTGTTTATTCTTTTTTGCAAATTTACCCACCAGAATTTTTTTTTAATAGGCTCCATGCCCAGCGTGGAGCCCAGTGCGGGGCTTGAACTCATGACCTTGAGATCAAAACCTGAGCTGAGATCAAGTGTCAGACGCTTAACTGACTGAGCCACCCAGCCCCCACCCCACCAGATTTTTTTTATCTTTGATGTACAACTAGGGAGAAAAAGTATAGCTGGAAATTTTGAAAGAGTTACTACTTTGGAGAATTTTTATGCTTAGTTGTTTTTACTACTTTCTGGATATCTGATACAGTTGTTCTCCTCAGCTAAGGCTTTGCTGAACTTACTGCCTGATAATTGCTAAGTCTGTAAGAGAATATCATACTTACTTCTGAGGCGTTCCATGACTCTTAAAAGATTGGCCTTTTGACCTTCAGTCTGTCATTTTCATATGTGGCCTTCTCAGTTGGCATAACCCATGACTTATTAGTGAAACTCCCTAATAGTTTCTGATTTGCAAACGTGAATTTTAAGCCATCAATCATGTCAAATTCAATCTAAACGTTTCTTTTGTATAATTTTTCAGTGTTTCTTTATGTGACTTTTTTTGAGGACACAGAGAATGGTAGATCCATTTTAATATAGATCTCTTGATTTTCTGTACTCATTTTACAAGTCTAATATAACTTTGTCTACCTAAATACTTAAATAATATTTATCACAAGCAGTCTTCCTGAAGTCAATTGACAAAATATTGTTTTGTCAAATAAAATGTATAATCTTATAGATTTTATAATTTTATAGAGTATAGGTTGATTTCTAATAGAAGTATTAGAAACAGTGAGGTCTTTCTAAAGATACATACATAATGTTAACCTGGCATCTTTTATTCTCCTAGGTTACTTTTTAATTGGTCCATGTCTCTTCCCTGCAATATGGTTTTGAAGAAAGCTGTTGACAGTCTACTTTGCTCCATGTGTCATATACATCCAAATTATTTTTCTTTGCTCATGGGCTGGATGGGAATTACCCCTCCTCCAGTGCAGTGTCATCACAGACTGTCCATGACTGATGATAGCAAAAAGCAAGATCTTACTTCATCCTTAACAGATGACTCTAAAAATGCACAAGCACCTCTTGCACTAACTGAATCACATTTGGCGACCCTTGCGTCCTCTTCTCAATCTCCAGAAGCTATCAAACAGTTATTGGACTCAGGTTTGCCTTCTCTTCTTGTGAGGAGTCTGGCTAGTTTTTGCTTTAGTCACATTTCTTACTCAGAAAACATTGCTCAGTCAATAGATATTTCTCAGGACAAGCTCAGGCGGCATCATGTTGCACAGCAATGTAATAAGATGCCTATCACAGCAGACCTGGTTGCTCCTATTCTTAGGTTTTTGACAGAAGTTGGCAGTAGCCATGTTATGAAAGACTGGCTCGGTGGGTCTGAAGTCAATCCACTGTGGACAGCACTTCTGTTTTTATTGTGTCACTCTGGGTCTGCTTCTGGAGGACATAATTTAGGTGCCCAACAGACTAGTGCAAGATCAGCCTCTCTTTCTTCAGCTGCTCCAACAGGATTGACTACTCAACAGAGGACGGCAATTGAGAATGCGACTGTTGCGTTCTTTCTGCAGTGCATTTCATGCCACCCTAATAATCAAAAACTGATGGCCCAGGTAAGATTAGAAAAATTGGCTTATGTTTTAGGCATCTTATTTTAATACACTGTTTAATAACACTAATGAAATTAGTTGAGAAAGGGGTATGTGTTACAGGTGATGATGTAGTTTGGGATCCGGTGCATTAAAGGATCTGTATTTATTTATTTATTTATTTATTAAAGACTTTATTTATTTATTTAATTGACACAGAGAGAGAGAGAGAGAGCGCATGAGGGGGAACACAAGTAGGGGGAGTGGGAGAGGGAGAAGCAGGCTTCTGGCCAAGCAGGGAGCCCGATGCGGGGCTTAATCCCAGTACCCCAAGATCATGACCTGAGCCGAAGGCAGTCGCCTAACCAACTGAGCCACCCAGGCACCCCATAAAGGATCTGAATTTAAACCATACTTAAAGTATTGATATCTGCTCCCTCCTCCTCTCAAGTGTCACATATTCCTTTTGATGAAATAATGGGCAAATTAATGGCAATTCTAGCTGTAATTGATACATTCCTCCTTTTAAACTCACAAACCCCCAATCCAATAAAAAGAACAAGCCCAGAAGAACAGCACTTCAGCTTCTGAAAGAGGATTGACCACTTGAAGGTGGTCATTGAGCATCTCATCTGTAGTGAGGCTTTGTGTTTTGTTGTTAACTGGATTGCTACAACTCTTGGTTTGCTTCTAATGAAGCAGACATTAGGATAGTTTTCAGATAGGAGACTCTTGACAAAACACATTAAAAATGTAAGAGATGATTTTATTGTAGTAAGTCCATGGGGCCAAAATCTTGAAAGTTAGAATTATTTCAAGAAGAATTCTAGTTGATTTTTGCCAGATTCTGCTCCTTTCTAGCTGTTTTGACTTTCATCAGGTTGTTTAGCCTATAAAATGGGAATGGTAATACCTGCCTCAAAGATTGTTTTTGAGACCATTAAAAACCGTAATGTATATAAGGTAACTAGCATAGAGCCTGTCTGGTATCTGGTAGGCACCAATAAATAGGAATCAGCTTCTTTTTTTTTTTTACTCCATGATTTGGAGTGCTTATTCAGGCCTGACTATTAATATCTAGAAGGATAGTTATAATAATTTTCAAAAAATACTGATTTAACTTTATTAAGAAGAATAACAAGATACTTTACTGTCAAAAGTAATTATTGTGAAACGATATCTGCTTAATGTGCCTAATTAAAAGGAAATGGTTAAATTATCAGTTTTAACCAAGGACAGGAGTATTTGAAAATTTGGCTTGTCCCTCTGGATAGCATGAGAACTCTGTGACTTGTTGCTTTCTGGCTTAATTTTCATCTCTCAGCTTCTTAATAAGGCTTTATGTTATATTTCTAATACCCTTTTTTCCGTAATTTTTATTGCATTGTAACGACATTGATATTGACTAAAGTTAAAAGTAACTTGGTTATGCTAGGTATTTTATTATGTAAAAACCCTGTAGTAGTAATTTCTCTTATTCACAGGAATTTTCTGTGGGGATAGTCTTTTTTATTCTCTAAAGTACAAAGGTGCAGGTAAATAGTGCACTTAACTTTTTAAATCTCTTTACTTGCCAGGTTCTCTGTGAACTCTTTCAGACATCTCCTCAAAGAGGGAACCTTCCAACATCAGGGAACATTTCGGGGTTTATACGTAGATTATTTTTGCAATTGATGCTGGAAGATGAGAAAGTGACAATGTTTCTTCAGTCTCCTTGTCCAGTGAGTATTTAACAGTTAAATAAATCTTAATAATTAGCTGTGTGCAAAGACATTTCATAATTTCATATCAGAACCTGGTGTCACCTCTACATCTTAATTTCTTACATAACAAACAAACGAGAATAACCTCTATACTCAATGATAGGACTTAAAAATCTCTTTTGAATAACCCTTCTTGTGATGAGTAGCCTAACTTATCCTACCATGAAAAGTATAATTTGGTTGGGGGAAAAAGTGACTGATTATTAGGTACAGTGGTGCTAATACAAAAGTTGACCAACAAATCAAATGGCAAATGCACCATATTTTAAAATATTACAAAATAAACCTTTTATATTTTGTGTGCATTTAAAATTTTTTATTCTTTTATGCTTTTGAAATTGTTTTATAATGATACATGTATCAAAAAAATCACTTCTTGATTTCTTTTGAATTTTCAGCTGTATAAAGGTAGAATTAATGCCACAAGCCATGTCATCCAGCATCCAATGTACGGAGCAGGCCATAAGTTCCGAACACTTCATTTACCAGTCTCAACAACATTATCAGAAGTTCTTGACAGAGTGTCAGGCAAGTCAGATTTAAGTATTAATTTGTCTTTGACTTTATGTTGGATTATATAGAATTTTGTTATTTTTTGTAACTTTATTTTACTGCATCTACTCACTCAGCAACTATTTAATGACTAGAAAAGGTCAATATGTCTTCGCATTTTGAAGCATGAGTAAGAAGCTGATGAAGGGGACAAAATGGACAATACATTCTAGCACCTGTAGTTCTTTTGGTGTCATGTGTGTTATGTGAGGTAATGACAGAATGGACAGTTGGAAATGTTGACAAGCCTTGGGAAGCCGTTGATGGGATTTTCTCACAAACCATCTGGCTGTCTTATAATAGATGATTTGCAGGCCATTAGTTGGGATGGCAGGACTCCAAATAAACGTTTACTAGCTCTCAGGACGAAATGGTCAAGAGAGAAGAATGAAGTAGGTAGATCAGATTGGTGACCTTATTGTTTATAACAGTGAAAACAGAAAGAAATTTTCCCTTAGGTTCTTGCCTATATTCTAAGATGAAGATGATGCCTTTGAACAGCATACAGGTTATTAAAATAAAAACAGTTTTTGATGGCAGAATGCAAATCCACTGTAGAAAGTTTGATTTTATTGCCTCTCAGAAATCCTGTGAATGAAATCAGTGTTGAATTGATTGAGCATCTTCTATGTCTAAGCACAGTAATCAGCCCTGAGGATATAAGAGAAAGCAAGACACACACTCTGCCCCTCAGAGTATTATGATCGTATGTATGTTATCAGATTAAAAAATAAATGAAATTTAAGAATGTTTGCATTCTAATACAAATGTAAGTAAGTATGTTCCTATCTGTATGCATTTTAAGGGGATACCTAAGCTTACAACTGTAGGAAGTTAGGAGTATCTCAGAAAAAAACTTACGTCTATTTATCAGTGGGAAATAGAAATCTAAGCTTAGAATAAAAAACTGGATTGAAGAGATTTCGAGGTTGTCACCATACATAGGTAGTAGGTTAAACCATGTGCATGGATGTGATCGCTATGAGAAAATAAAGTAGAAAAGAATCTTTTTTGGCTTTAGTCACTGCATCTAACCCAAGTGTGTATGTAATACTCTAATTCTTTTCTTGTTACAAGTTATAGGATAAAATGTTAGAGTACTATTATAAGTGCATATATAACATTTGTTCTTATTTGAAAATGTCTACCTTATCCTGTTACAGCTAAAGTTTTTTGAAAATTTGAGTTTACAGACTTTTTTCTGTCATAGCCTTGAAATTGTTCCTTCTACATGGTGAAGAAAAAAATGAATAATGAATTAATTAAATGAAAGAAGGACAAGTGGGGAAGAGTACTAAAGTTCAGTTATTGTGATTTCTTACATTTAACTTGATCGTAGAGAAGTAATAGACATTATTACAAAATAATTATTCAGAATAAAAATAGGGCATCTGGGTGGCTCAGTTGGTTAAGCGAATGCCTTCGGCTCAGGTCATGATCCTGGAGTCCCGGGATCAAGTCCTGCATCGGGCTCCCTGCTCAGCAGGGAGTCTGCTTCTCCCTCTGACCCAACCCCCTCTCATGCTCTCTCTCTCTTTCTCTCTCATTCTCTCTCTCAAATCTTTAAAAAAAAAAAAAATAAGGAATAGTTCCCTTTATTACCTACATATTTAAAAAATAAATTGATTGCTTTTTAAGAATACTACTCTTAGTAAAAAGTCCAACAGAGTCATCCTGAGCAAACACCAGAAGTTTCCAAGTGCTGAATTTAACCTTTATTTAGCAGTGTTTTGGTCTTTTAAGGCATGTTTATTATCTTTAGCCATATTTGATGATATATTTACATGTGTGTCTATATTTTATCAATATAAAAACAAAAACAAGTAATCCAAAATTACTTAATTTTATCCACTTCCTATAGCTTTTCACTACATTGCTTTCAAATAATAAAAGTCGTGTGTCAGTATTTTTGCTTTTACAAATTTCTCTCACTGCTTTTAAGCAGTTTGATTGTTATATGCCTTATAGTTTTTTGGGGGGGATGCAGGTTTGTTGACTTTCTTGACTCTGGATCTATAAATTTCATCAAATTTGGAATTTTTTTTAAAATTTAATTTTTTTTTTTGTAAATACTGTCTCAAATATTTTCTTTCTCCCTGTTTTTCTCCTCTCTTTGGGTAATTCCAGTTACACATTTTTATTAGGCCTCTTGAAGTTGTTTCACAGCTCACTGAAGCTCTGTTCATTTTTTCCCCCAACATTTCCCCCCTCTCTTTATATAATCTCCTTGTCCTTATCTAAAGTGTATAAGCTTTCCTCTATCATCTTAAACACACTGGTCTGTTTATATTGATTATCTTTTACTTACTATGGATTGTATATTACTGCTTTTTTATTTGCCTAGAAAAAAAAATTTTTTTAAGATTTTATTTATTTGACAGACAGTGAGAGAGGGAACACAAGCAGGGGGACTGGGAGAGGGAGAAGCAGGCTTCCCACTGAGCAGGGAGCCTGATGCGGGGCTCGATCCCTGGACCCCGGGATCATGACCTGAGCCAAAGGCAGACACTTAATGACTGAGCCACCCAGGCGCCCCTGTTTGCCTAGAAAATTTTATTGGATGCCAGGCAATGTGATTTCTTCTTTTTTACTTCTTTTGGGTGCTCGATATTTTTGTATTTTAATAAATATTTTTTATTTTGTTTTGGGTTAAAGTTATAGTAACTGAAAACATTGTTGCTTTTAGAGCCGACTTTTAAGTTTTATTAGGTAGACAAGAGCTGCTTTTAATCCAGAGCAGAACTTATTGTGATGATGGAAGTTTTTTTTTATAAACTTACGCTGTCTAGTACAGTAGCTCTCAAGCGCATGAAACGAGTTTGGTGAGACTAAGGAACTAAATTTTTAATGAATTTAATTTTTAAAAGGTGCTATATTGGAATAGAAGTAGGGAACCACATTTGAAAATGAAGGCTTAGGGCTACTTTGGCCTCACTAATGAGGTAATACCCTTCTGAGAACTCTGTTAGGAATTCAGTAGGCATTGGGGACACCATATATTACAGCCCTTATTTTAGACCCTGGGGTTGGTCCCCTTGTTACTTTTGAGAAGTACTTTCCTTGGCCTTTGGTGATTTCCTCATATAAAATGCTCAGAGACACTAGGTCTCTGGAGCTCTCTCTCTGCAGATCTCTCCTCCCTGGCAATGTGACCTAAAAACTGCAGCCAGCTGATTTTGTCTTCCTGGGTTCCCAGTCCCTGTCCCCACCTTGGGTGACTCCTGAGTTGTGCCAGTTTGTGGCCTGGGAAACTCTAGGCAGTCAGCTGTAGAAGTCCTAGGGCTCGCCTCATTAGCTTCCACTCACGCAGGCATCCCTCTCCGGTCTTCCTAATGGCCATTGTCTGAAAACTATTTAATGTACTTTCCTAGTTTTTAGTTATTTCAGGTAGGAGAGTAAATCTGGGTGTTGTTATTTTATCTTGACCAGAAGTGGTAATCCAAACTAGAACAATTTAAACAACGTTGAGAAAATTTTTCTTAGTGATATTTTTAAGTATTTGGCATTTGCTAGGATAACATTATGTTAAGTTCTTAGCACCTAATAATGATCTTTACTGGTTTTCCTGAAAATACTATGAATACTGTGAATTAATTGTGTGAATTTTTTATTATTTAAGTATTTCATTCTGACTTCTGTAACTATTTTGACATTTGGGGTTGCTTGGTTGTTTTTGGAAGAAAGTTAATGTATTGTTGCATTCTCTGTTTATTGTTTATAGTATTTACAGAATTTTTAAATTTCACAAAAAAACGGAACTCTCTAGAGGCAGTCTGCAGTTAGGAATGAACTCCAGAAATTGAGATCACAGGGATCTTTTCACACATTCAAAGATAGCTAAAGAGTAGGAAATAATACAAAACATAACTTTTTTTTAAAGATTTTATTTATTTATTTGACAGGGAGAGACACAGCGAGAGAGGGAACGCAAGCAGGGAGAGTGGGAGAGGGAGAAGCAGGCCCCCCGCAGAGCAGGGAGCCCGATGCAAAGCTCCATCCCAGGACCCTGAGATCATGACCCGAGCCAAAGGCAGATGCTTAATGACTGAGCCACCCAGGCACCCCCATTACATGATTTTTAATACCATGCCATATTCCAAAGTAATGAAAGAAAACATTAATTCAAAGAGTTTATCTTATTAAAGTCCTTATTAGTATTTGTTTTTAAAGTATCTAAGTTTCCTATGTTAAAAATAGCAAAACAAATCTTCATTACCGAACTGTGTTCCTTTCTACTCCTGTTTATAAAATAAGGAGTCTAATATAATGCTTTAGGATGAGTCCTGAGCTTGAATTCCATATTTGCCATTAATAGGTTAGATCAGTAACCTTGCTAAAGCCTGTTTCCTTATTTTGAGAATAATATTCTTTCTTGATACGCATGTTGTGAAGACAAAATTACATGTTGGTGGCAGGCACATTGAACTGTGCCTAAAATAAAGGAAATTTGGTAATAGTTTCTCCTTGCCTTGAGGTAATACCACTGTAATTTGTAATGTTTTCTAGAGATGAGAATTTAAGTATCCTGGCTTATGAACAGTGGTGATTCCATTACATTGATACCAGCAAGGATTGACTGTTAGGCTTTACCTCATCAGTTTCTTCTAAATGCATTTACATTCCGTCCATATTAGTGATAATGTCTTGTGTAATCTTTGTTTTGAAACCTTTGTAGCTTCCTTCTTAATGACTTTGAAAAGCAGTGTATTTTAGGTAATATTTTCTTACAGATACACCAAGTATCACTGCTAAACTAATTAGTGAACAGAAAGATGACAAAGAAAAGAAAAACCATGAAGAGAAAGAAAAAGTTAAGGCAGAAAATGGATTTCAGGACAATTACAGTGTTGTTGTTGCTTCAGGTACGCTTTCTGTTTTTTATAATGTTGATTTTGTTTGAGTTTTTTTTTAAATATGACAATACATATTTATAGGAACGTCATGTAATAAAAAGTATTAATGGAGAAAGCTGACTTGTAATGATGTTTTAATACTGGATGTAAAAACATTGCACCTGAAATCTGTTACTCGTTGGCAGTGTAATTATTACACTTATTTTATATCCAAAACTTAATATAGTTCATCAGATACTGAACATTTGTGAATTGTTTAGGTACTCCATTTAAGCTTGACAATGTACAGAGAATTGTGCTCAATACTGTCAGGAGATGAAGAAGACAAAATGGTCAAGATAACGGATCAATTTGGAGGATATTTTCTATAACATAAGTGAGATGATTTTAGTTCAAAGAAGAAGGTTTAGTCTGTATTACTTTACTCCTCAAATAGGAGATCTCTGTATTGGTGGAATTTATTCTATTTCAGAGAAGAATTGTGAGATTTCCTGCACATACACAAAAATTCTTTCTAGTAAATGGGCAGTCATCTCTATCTCAGAGACAGTAGAATTTAGCATTGTTTTTTACTCTCTTGAAAATAGTTAAAACGTGAAACCAAAATTCATGGTGTGTCATGAAGGGCAAATAAAATTGGGAGATAAAAATCAGAAGAAATATTTCTGTCTTTTGGCATTAGCTAGGAATGTGATGCTTTTTAAAAATATTGTAGAAATGCCCTTTTATTTCATTAGTGTGTTGCCTATCTATAGAATCTTCCTGATTCTTCTAGGGCTGAAATCCCAGTCTAAACGGGCTGTGTCAGCTACACCACCTCGTCCGCCATCCAGGAGAGGTAGGACAATGCCTGATAAAATAGGAAGTGCTTCTTCAGGAGCAGAGACTGCCAACAAAATAATTACTGTCCCAGTGTTTCACCTGTTCCACAAACTCTTGGCAGGTAATGTTCACAATATTTAAAAATAAGAAAAAATTTTGAAGACATGTAATTACCAGATTCCTGTTTAATCAAGTGCTTGTGATGAGATAAACATACTGTTCCCTCTTAAAAAAAAAATGAGAAAAGGAGTAACCTTTTACATATCCTTTTTAACATTATAATGTTGCATATTTACAGCTTACTGGTTTCCTAAATTTTGCTGTCAATGTGCTATAAAATCACTAATACTTCAAAGAGTTCATAACAAGTTGTATAGGAAGCAGTGTGAGGCAGATTTTGAAGAACTGGTTATAGTAGTGGAATTCTTTGCCATACCACTGATAGTTAAACAATATTTTCTCCGTAGGTGATACATATTCTTTGACCAGTATACTTTCCATTGGTCAAGGTGATACCCAGTTTATCTCCATTTTTGTGCCATATTGTTATAATCAAATTGCCAACTAACTTTGAAAGGATTTTCCTTCTTAGCTTTATGTTATTGATTTATAGCAGAGATCAACAACGTATGGCCAGTAGACTGAATCCCTCTCTATTAAAAAAAATATTTTTTTAAGATTTTATTTATTTTAGAGAGAGAGAGCTCAAGCAGGGGGAGGGGCAGAGGGAGAGAAAATCTCAAGCTGACTTGCTGTTAAGTGTGGAGCCTGATGTGGGGCTCAATCCCACGACACTACCATCATGACCCAAGCTGAAATCCAGAGTCAGATGCTTAACCAACTGAGCCACCCAGGCTCCCCTCTATCTCTGAAAAGGCTTTATTGAAATACAGCTATGCCCATTTATTTGTGTATCGTCCATAGCTGTTTTCATACCACAGTGGTAGAGTTAGTAGTTGCAGCAGAGACCATATAGTCTTCATAGCTTAAAATATTTATTATCTGGCCTTTTAGGGAAAAGATTTTGCCAACCCCAGATTTGTAGGAATGTCTGTTTCTTTGTTTCTTGCTATGGCTCAGAAGGTCTTGGTGGGATTTGGTTAGTGACTAATACTTTCTATAGACAATATTGTTCACATGTATCAGAAATAGATTTCTGTAAACTCCATGTGCTGATTTTAAATTTTTAAATTAGTGTCCGAATCAGAAGCTTAAGGTGCAGTTCAGTAAAAACAGTAACTGACTAAATCAAACCAAGTAAATGTCTCCCTCTTGGATTCTAGATTTAACTTAGTTATGTCATTTTTAGGCCAGCCATTGCCAGCAGAAATGACGCTTGCCCAACTCTTAACTCTTCTTTATGACCGAAAACTTCCTCAAGGTTACCGTTCAATAGACCTGACTGTTAAATTGGGATCTAGAGTTATCACAGACCCAAGTCTGTCAAAAACAGACTCTTTTAAAAGGTTACACCCTGAAAAAGGTATGTATGTGATATTCCTTTAAAATTACAGTCCATGATCCAAGAAGTAGGGATTTCTGTAGCTGATGACTTAATTTACTTTTTTATTATATCAAGCTAACAAAGTATTTTTCTTCATGATGGAATTATTTATAGATATAAAAATTGCTCTTGTTTTCACTAGAAATTAATCTTAATTTCTCTTACAGCATCACTTATTTTATGAACACATATGCTTTATTGTTAGCCTTTTGCATTCTTTAGTAAATTTTAGAATATTTCCTTTGCTCGGTTTTCAGGAGGATTATTCGGGGGTTTTCTAGTGGTTATAGAATCTAGTTAAGTTAAACATACTAACCTTTTGGTTTTCTTTGGTGAGTGATTCAAAGTTAAATCAATATGGTGTAATTTTTTTTTTAATATTTATTTATTTGACACACAGAGATAGTGAGATGAGAGTAGGAACACAAGCAGGGGGAGTGGGAGAGGGAGAAGCAGCCTTCCTGCTGAGCAGGGAGCCCAATGTGGGACTCAGTCCCAGGACCCTGGGATCATGAACTGAGCCAAAGGCAGACGCTTAATGACTGAGCCACCCAGGCACCCAGTATGGTGTAATTTTTAGTTTTCAGTATGAGAAGTCTTTGTTGGTATTCAGTTTTTCCTAATTGGATACTTCAGAACATGATGTACATATGTTAGTATTTGCTTTGATTCTCTGCAGACTTACTTATTTTTACATGCATTATAACTTAGAAATATGCCCTAAAGGACAATGCTTCTCAAACTTAAAAAATATGCTTATAAATTACCTATAGAACACTGTTAAAATGCAGATTCTTATTCAGTAGGTCAGGGGTGGGACCTGAGATTCTACATTTCAGAAGCTCTTAGATGATGCCAGTGCTCATATGCCAATGACTGTACTTTGAGTAGCAGGACTTTGAGAGGCAACATCAGAAATGATTTAAAAATTACTGTAGCATCTAGCCTTAAAGCTTTATCTGAATAACCTAAGATATTTATGCTCTTTTGTTGAGTAGAGAGGTGACAATAAGATCTGCTTTGTAAATGAAAGATTATTATAAAAAGAGACCCTTTCTCACCTGTTATTTGTAATTTATTGTTCTAGATCATGGAGACTTACTTGGTAGCTGTCCAGAAGATGAGGCTCTCACTCCAAGTGATGAATGTATGGATGGGATATTGGATGAATCTTTACTTGAAACCTGTCCCATTCAGTCACCATTACAAGTTTTTGCAGGAATGGGTGGACTGGCTCTTATTGCAGAAAGACTACCCATGCTATATCCAGAAGTAATTCAACAAGTAAGATAAGATTCCTAATTGAATATATCATTCCGTGGCAAAGCCCTTTGTTCTCTTTTATTGCTTTTTTAAAAAAACTCACTTGTGTTAACCTTTTGGGAGTACCCTTTCCCTTACACTCCTTGAGCATCATATAATTTCAAAGGTCAGCCTGTACAGAGCTTTGTGAGAATTAGTTGGTACCAAAAAAATGCTGACGGCCGAGCACATTTGCCAAACTCATTATGCTGCAGCATTTACCTTGATTTTATGGTCGTCACACTGTAGCATTTTTATTTCTGTGCTTCTTCGGGCATATTAATTATGGATATCACTGGAAATGGGAGAGTAAGATGGTAGTGTATACTGCTACCCAAATGCATTGTCTTTTTGTTTAACTGTTTTTCCTGTTTTAGGTACCATTTCTATTTTAGGTAGCTTTAAAAACATACTGCTTTAACCTCTTTACTGTTAATTAATTTTGCTATTATGGATGTATGTATTTTCAGTGCTCTCTTATTAGTGTGGAGGGAGTATGGCTCATGGAAAGTTGTAATTACAAAGCACTTTATGTTTATTGAATGAAGTAGGGAAATTATTCCCTGTAATTACATGTACTGAGTATATATATATATATATTAGTTTCCTAGGGCTGCTGCAACAAAGGACCACAAACTGAATGGCCTGAAACAACAGAAATTTATTCTTTTACAGTGTAGGGAAGCTATAAGTCTGAAATCAGGTTGTCACCAGACCCATGGCCCCTGTGCAGGCTGTGGGGAAGAATCCATCCTTGTCTCTTCTTAGCCACTGGTGGTTGCTGGCACTTGGCATTCATTGGCTTGTAGCTCCACCAGTCCGATTTCTGCGTGTATTTTCACACGGCCATCTTTCTCGTCAAAGACATTGAAGACAGTTGTCATGGATTTAGGATCCACCCTGATCCATCTGCAGGGACCCTAGTTCCATACTGATGTAGAGTAAGAAATGAATGAATAAATAGGTGGAGAAGAAGGGAACATTTTTACCTATAGTTCAGGGCCAACTAATAAATGTAGAAGGAATGATGGAAAGCCACCATTTGACACCCAATGTAATAATTACTGTTTTAGGCAAGAATTTTTAAAATGCTAATTCTAATTGATCAAAGTTTGGGGAGAAACAAGATACATAGATAGCCTCAAAGACTCTGTCTACAGATTCTTAACTAATTATAAAGGATAAAATAGTAACTTTATTTATAAATAAATGTATGGATGTGTGTATCTAAAGTAGAGATACGTGGCAGATACCACCACACTCATGATATAATTTAATTCCTGATGATTTGGAAGCTTTTTAAAAATACGTCCCTTTATTGGTCCTTTTATTCCTGTATTTGAGAGAGATCGTTTAAAATCACATCTTTAATTTGAGCCTAATGTTGAAACACACAAATAGCCAAGCAAAAATTTTCTTTTTTTTTAGGTAAGTGCTCCAGTGGTGACTTCTACCACTCAGGAAAAGCCAAAAGATAGTGATCAGTTTGAATGGGTGACCATTGAACAGTCAGGGGAATTAGTTTATGAAGCACCAGAAACCATTGCAGCTGAACCTCCACCTATCAAATCAGCAGTACAGACCATGTCTCCCATTCCTGCCCATTCTTTGGCTGCTTTCGGATTATTTCTTCGTCTTCCGGGCTATGCTGAAGTCCTACTGAAAGAGAGAAAACATGCCCAGTGCCTTCTGCGACTGGTATTGGGAGTGACGGATGATGGAGAAGGAAGTAAGTGTTTAGAATTATTAATGAAATTTAACATAGGTTGTGTAAAAGTTATTCAGATCCGTGCTTATTATTCATTATTTCTTTCACAGGAAAGCTACTAGATCATTTGTTCTTGGTAGTTTCATTCTAATGATACATATAACAAGCCCTAAAGAATCTTCATGTTCATTACTTTTTCATTCAAAATGTATTCATTGTTTACAAAACTGCTGGGCAGCATCAGAGGCAGTCAAAAATGAAGGAGGTATTTAGATCCTGCCCTCATGTAGCTAATGTTCTCCAGTAGTAGCAACAAGCAGTACATATAAGCATAGACTTAAGTTACAACAGACTTGCGAGAAGTACAGTACTGTGAAGGCTCACGGGTATGAGACTATTTCCTTACTACCCAGCTATGTGAGTAAAGTGGCAGAGTGATTTTTAGTGGGGCCTTGAAGGATAGTCCATTTAAATAGGCTGAGATGAGCTAGAAAGAAGATGATTTGAGCAGTGTTTGTGTGCTCAGATTAAATGAGAGAGGATAAGTTAGCTGATGAAAATTTACATAAAAAGCACTGAGAGCTCATTCTAAAAACTATTATTGATAACAGATTGTGGAAAGTCTTATTAAGAACTTCAGATTTTAGAGCGCCTGGGTGGCTCAGTTGGTTAAGCGACTGCCTTCGGCTCAGGTCATGATCCTGGAGTCCCGCGTTGGGCTCCCCGCTCAGCAGGAGTCTGTTTCTCCCTCTGACCCTCCCCCCTCTCATGTGCTTTCTCTCTCTGTCAAATAAATTTAAAAAATCTTTAAAAAAAAAAAAGAACTTCAGATTTTTTTCTGAATAGTAATGAAAATTTATTAAAACGTATGAACCAAGTCATGATATGATGATAATCTTTCTTAAGAAAGTGAATCTGGAAGCAGTGTTTAGACTAAAGAGAACAGAATGTGGAAAGTAACATTATATAATAATTTATTTTGTAGTATAATATTACAGAATAATAATAAAAAAGATAGTAGGAAGGGAAAAAATGAAGGGAAGAATTGGAGGGGGAGATGAACCATGAGAGACTATGGACTCTGAGAAACAAACTGAGGGTTCTAGAGGGGAGGGAGTGGGGGATGGGTTAGCCTGGTGATGGGTATTAAAGAGGGCACATATTGAATGGAGCGCTGGGTGCTATACACAAACAATGAATCATGGAACACTACATCAAAAACTAATGATGTAATGTATGGTGATTAACATATAATAAAATAAAATTTAAAAAAACTGTGGCAATTGTTTCCATTGGGCTGGCAATTTTATTTAATATAAAGGAACATAAAAGAAAAGTCATAATTTAGGGTAGCCTAGCAAGTAGATTTTCAATCAGGTTACCTGTGATTATTCAGTTAATGACCATTCCATCTGAAAATTAATTGTTCTTAATTTTAAAATCACATGGTTTTGATTAGAGGTGAAATCTGTCACATGCCAGCTAGAATACTGTTAAACCCTTACTACAAAGTATATTTAATCCAATAAAACTATGTGAATTTATTTGTGGATCCTATAACTCTGAAGCTATTGAATATTCAAAGTACATATTTTACAAAAAGCACATTCTTTTCTTTTGAATTTTCATGTTGATGGAATTCTTAAAAAATGGTGACATTGGGACACCTGGGTAACTCTGTCAGTTAAGCATCTGCCTTTGGCTCAGGTCATGATTCCAGGGTTCTGGAATCAAGTCCCGCATTGGGCTCCCTGCTCAGCAGGGTGCCTGCTTCTCCGTCTGCCTGCCGCTCTCCCCCTGCTTGTATGCACACTCTATTGCTATGTCTCAAATAAATAAATGAAATCTTTAAAAAAAATGGTGACATTATTTTAAATGTTTTTCTAATAACTTATTAAATTACATACTATAAATAGTCTTGGTTGTTTGGTTTCATATATAAACTATATACCTATTTCAGTAGATCAGGAATTTTTTTTAACTTAAGTAGATAAAGAGATACGTTTTATTTTGGTACTCTATCACAAAATGATAGGTGTAACCCTAAGCAGAAAATTGTCTTTATATCATTTCACGCTTTTTTTTAGTGAATATACAGTGAATGTTTATTAAAAAGTATAACACTGATATCTGTTGTCTCATCCACCGTTCATGTAGTGGTGGTTTTTATTTTGGTTTGGTTTGGGTTTTTTTTGTTTAACATTCCTTTCTAAAGCTACATGTAGTAGCAAACTGTATCACAGACCAAATAAAATGGTTTCACTCTTTCATTACTTGTTCATGGTGGAAACTATTCCCAAGTCAATCAGGAACTTTAAATGCTTCTATTTTAGTTGTTAGGTTTCTGTTCAGTTTCTCATTTATAATAATATTGACGTAGTCTATATTAATTATCATATGTATATATTTCAACTTTTATTTGTTTACATATACTATGTCTTAAAGAGATTTTCCAGATACTTCTTATTATTAAACTTCCAGATATTATTCTGTTTGTGGTCTTTGGGTTGTTTTTTTTTTTAATAAATTTAATGATATGTTATGTTGTCACTATTAATTTGTGACCTGTATATTGTTCCTTATTGTGTTCTTAAATATTTTTAATTTTGAGTTCTCTTTTCTTAATCTAGGTCATATTCTGCAATCTCCATCAGCCAATGTGCTTCCAACTCTTCCTTTCCATGTCCTTCGTAGCTTGTTTAGCACTACACCATTGACAACTGATGATGGTGTACTTCTAAGGCGGATGGCATTGGAAATTGGAGCACTACACCTAATTCTTGTCTGTCTCTCTGCTCTGAGCCACCATGCCCCACGAGTTCCAAACTCTAGTCTCAATCAAGCAGAGGTAGGTTCAGTTTTAATTATTTAGATTATGAAAAAGGTAAGTTAAATTCATGGAGTACAGAATAGAGTTCTTCTGAAATAATATTTCAGAGATTCGTGTATTCCTTCTTTGTTTCTAAAAGGATATTTAAAAGAGAAACTATGAACTAAGTGTTTTCTTCTCCATTAGGCTCTTTTAGAAACCATAAGTTAATCCATCTACTTGAAAAACAAAGATTTAATAGCTTAAGAAGCTTTCCCATTTACCAGGATATGCTGAATTTATATGGTAATCTCTCTAGAAAATCCAAAAATAATTAATGGTATAAGTGAGTTTAATGAGGATACAGTATCCAGGTTCAGTATTTAAAATAAGTTACTTCTGGGGCGCCTGGGTGGCTCAGTCGTTACGCGTCTGCCTTCGGCTCAGGTCATGATCCCAGGGTCCTGGGATCGAGCCCCGCATTGGGCTCCCTGCTCAGCGGGAAGCCTGTTTCTCCCTCTCCCATGCCCCCTGTTTGTGTTCCCTCTCTCGCTGTCTCTCTCTCTGTCAAATAAATAAATAAAATCTTTAAAAAAATAAATAAAATAAGTTACTTCTGTATACCAGCAAGAATCATAAAATGAACTTTTTAAAGATACTTTTTTTTAGCACCAAAAGGAGTAAATACCTGTGAATGAATCTAAAAAAATATGTGCAAAACATTTATGCATGAAATATGTGAAGTTTTTTAAAGAAACACTAGTCTTTAATAAACAGATCTTTGCTCATGTTTATTTCCATGGGCACAGAAAATAGAACAGTTCAATAATATTTCTTATCAAAGTGATCTTTATGTTTGATGGAATTTCTTATTTATTTTAGAGGAAATTGACAAGCCAGTTCTAATATTTTTGGGGAAATGCAAAGGCTCAAGAATAGCCAAGGCAGTTTCAAAGAACAGTATACCTAGTAGACTTACTATCAAAATCCATTATTAAGCTGTGGTATTAGTACAAGGATAGATTAGAAGCCCAGCAAACAATAGAGACTCCCTGTGTGTTTGGTTATCTGATATGACAGTAGTAACTCTGCAACATAATGGAGTAAGTATGATCTTATCAGTAAATGATGGTGGGGTCACTTAAATGTTCTTGTGGAACAAAAATGAATCTTTAAACCTTAATGTACTCTACATGCAAAAATTAATCTAACTAGATGATAGATCTAAATGTATAGTGCCCTTTTACAAAAAAACATATACAGATATCTTTATGATCTTAGAGTAGATAGACTTCTTGAAAAGAATATTTAAAAAAGCACTAACCCGTAAGGGGAAAAAATTGAAAAAAAGCAACTATGTTAAAATTAAAAACTTTTTTCATCAAAAACACTAAGGATAGTGAAAAGGGAAGTCACACAATGGGATACCATACATAAATCTGTATGGGAGACTGTAGTTGGTTGTATCTGATGAAGAACTTCTATTCAGAATATTTGGAGAGCTTCAAAAATTACAAAAGGAAAAGGCAGAAAACCCAGTAGAAAAATAGGTGAAAGGCTAGAATGGGCACTTACAAGAGGGGCTACCTAAATATCCAATAAATGTGAAAAGATGATCTGTTTCATTAGTTAACAGAAAAGTACAAATGAAAACCCCTAATACACTACAATTACACACCCATCAGAAGGGGTAAAATTCCAAAACCACAATATCAAATATTGTCCCATCATCATTTGTCATAATTTAAAGTGAGTAGGATGGATAAAGTAATGTGGAGACAGTAGAAAGGATAAGGAAATTGTAGTCTACTATAAAATGGAATACTTTGGTGATGAAAGTACACGGCAACAGCCACCTACACACAATAGCAGTGATGCATTTCACAAGCACAACTAAAATGCCGTGCATAGTGGGATGTATATACAGCGTGACTCCATTTTTATAATGTTCAAAACTAGACAAATTGAAACTAGTGGCTAGAGTTTCATGCTTAGGTGGTAAAATTATGAAGAAGAGTAAGGAGGTAATGAGTATAAAAAATCAGGATTATAGTTAACTTTGTGGAGGAATTGAAGGTTTGTCGAATAGGCAGTGGAGCAGTGGCAAAGTCTTATGTGCAGTAATCTAATTCTTGACCTGCATAGTTAAGTTTTTGCAGTTCATTAAATTTTTTTGTTTTTTTCTGTGTATATGTTATACTTTATAGATTTTAATAAATAACTTTTTATCAATGGTATTCTATTGTTAACTGTTTATATGGTAATGAAATTGTCATTCATTTAACAGTTTATCTTATAAAATCTGAAAGATGGCATTTTCAGTCATTTATCCATAAAACTAAATTGCAGGTCAATTTATGAAAGTGTTGTACATAATATTCTTCCTTAGAAAATATTCCCATTAAAAGAAATGAAAAGCATTGGTATTACTTTTAAATAACCCTTGAAACTAATCTTAATTGCAAATGTTTTTGAGTGTACATAGTATATTTAGTGAAAACTCTTTAAAAGAGGATGCTTGTTATAGAATTAATTTTAATTTTACTGTCCACAAAAATAATAATAAAGAATCGACCTTTACAGAGTTTGAGGTTATGTTAATAAAGCCAGCGGTTCTCAGTAATTTCTTTTGTCTATACACCATTCACATTTTTAATATGTCCTCTTTTGCTAAAAGAGATTTTTCTATACATCACATTCTGAATAAGAAAGAAATTGAGAGGGGTGCCTGGGTGGCTCAGTTGGTTAAGCGACTGCCTTCGGCTCAGGTCATGATCCTGGAGTCCCGGGATCGACTCCCACATCGGGCTCCCTGCTCGGCGGGGAGTCTGCTTCTCCCTCTCACCCTCCTCCCTGTCATGCTCTCTGTCTCTCATTCTCTCTCTCTCAAATAAATAAATAAAATCTTTAAAAAAAAAAAAAAAGAAACAGAATTATTCCTTCTAGAAATAGAAGCAATCTTGCTTACTGTGATTGAAAACATAGGACACCATTATAGAATTCTCCTAAGATATGCTTGTACTGGATTCATCCTAAGGGATCTGGCTCATATCCGTATTCCTTTCACTGTTTTCTCTATTTAATTTTAAGTCATTGACACTGTAGTCTTTACTCCGTGTTTTACTGATAAATATTTTAAAATTTTTATTTATTCTTTTTTTTTTTTTAAGATTTTATTTATTTATTTGACAGAGAGACCGACAACAAGAGAGGGAACACAAGCAGGGGGAGTGGGAGAGGGAGAACCAGGCTTCCCGCAGAGCAGGGAGCCCGATGTGGGGCTCGATCCCAGGACCCTGGGATCATGACCTGAGCCGGAGGCAGATGCTTAACGACTAAGCCACCCAGGCGCCCCTATTTATTTATTGTTAAATAGACACATTGGTTCTCCATTTTCCCCTTCCCGCAGTCCCTGGCAACTACCAGTCTGTGTTCTGTCTCTCTGTATTTACCTACTGTGTGTATTTAATATAAATGGAATGGTATAGTATGTTATCTTTTGTGTCTGTCTTCTTTGACTTAGCATGTTTTTGATGTTCATCCACAAAATAGCGTACGTGTATCATATTTTATTACTTCTTATGGCTGAGTAATTCTATTGTATGTATATATATCACAGTTTGTTTATACATTCTTCCATTGATGGGTATTTGGGCTGTTTTGATTTTTTGGCTATTATGAATAGTCTTGCTGTGAAAACACATGGACCTGTATTTGAGTATCAGTTTTTATTTCTTTGGTTATATACCTAGGAATGGAATTGCTGGGTCACATAGTAACCCATTATTAAATTTTTTGAAGAGTCCTCAGACTATTTTCTATAGCAGTTGAACTATTTATGTTTGTACTGATAAATATTTTTGAGGGTAAATAAAATCAGATAGTAAGAAGTTTCCGTTTTTTGTTATAAGCCACAGGTATCAAGCTCTCATAACCCTACATCAACAGAAGAACAGCAACTGTACTGGGCCAAAGGGACTGGCTTTGGGACAGGCTCTACAGCTTCTGGATGGGACGTGGAACAAGCCTTAACCAAACAGAGGCTGGAGGAGGAGCATGTCACCTGTCTTCTGCAGGTGTGCTTACAAAGTTGATATTGTCAGGGATAATAGTTAAATTATTTTTTTTCTATTTGTATTGATTTTTAAATATTGATAACTATCCTGCTCATCCTCAGCTACTTCCGTAAAACATATTATGCTCCTTCCTCTCAGTACATTTAAGATACCACTGGACAAAGATTATTCTTCCCTACTTGTAACTATAAATTTCTTCCCTCTCAATTAGCTTCTTCACTGAGAGGAAAGTGGCAAAGATGAAATTATCCAGTAACTGGAAAATGTACCATATCTACCTCCCTCCAGTCATCTTTTCATCTGAAGTGCTGTGTCTGGACTCTTAAGGAAAAAAAAAATTTATTTATATCTTTGTTTCTCATACTGCTTTATTACTTTTCTAGAATCAGGCAAGTTGAACGAGTATGGAAAATCCTGCAGCACCAGTATGAGAAGGGGAGGTGCTTAAATATTAGCTTTAGTCCCTGCATCAACTAATTGACTAAAGGAGGTCAAATCTTGGAGCCTTATTTTCTGCAATTGTAGAATGATAGGCTCATTCTAGTATAAAATTCTAAGATCACTCTCAAAATGTAAATTGAATCTAGTCAATAAAATAAATAATATCAGAATTGCTGCTAAGGTTTTAGTTTGTGTTCTCAGGTGGACTCTTTTCTATGTCTGACTGAATACAGTATACCATCATGCTAAAAGCACACCCTTCTCTTTTGAAAATCTGAAGAAAATATCTTGTTTTTAAAAGATAGACAGTGACTGACTTGAAAATATAAACTCTTGGTACTCAGATTTAATATCTAACAAAATGTGGGTTTTTAAAGTGCGTGAAGCTAAAATCCAATGTAAACCCAACAATTGTTATTTTTAGGTTCTTGCAAGTTATATAAATCCTTTGAGTGGTGCAGTGAATGGAGAAGCCCAGTCATCTCATGAGAATCGAATCCAGAACAGTAATGCCCTTCCTTCTGTACTTCTAGAGCTGCTCAGTCAGTCTTGCCTCATCCCAGCGATGTCCTCTTACCTACGAAATGATTCAGGTAAATCACATTGTCATTAGTCCTTTGTTGACTTATTTTATCATCTGTTAAAATAATAAGGTACAATTGAAGTATTTGGTATTAGTCTTCCCCAATATATGTAGGTATAAGATTAATGGATTTATTTCTTAAAAATTATTCTGGAGATACTTAGTTGTTTTTAGGGGCTCCTAATTGGATAACTGTGTTGGGACCTGTTCTGGAACACAAAATAAAAGTTTTCATTATCCCTTTGTTTTAACCTGTGAATGTACTGTTTTTAAAAATAAGGTATAACTGAAAATAATAGGGCAAAGGTGGGCAGCTTCATGACCGTATTCTGAGCTAAATATGGTTGATTGAACTTCTGTGCATTTTAATGTTTGTCTCAAACACTATACAATTTCAGATGATGGTAATTTGAAGAAAGGCAGATAATATAAATTATTCTAATCCATAGGTACTTGATAATAAGTACTGAGTTTTACAAATTCAATAATAAAAGTACTATAGTTACTTACTTTCCATTATGCAACTGATAATTGAAACTAGTTATATTTCTGAAATTAGTTCCAAGAATTGGTATTCTTTTCCCAAATAATAACAGAAAGTTATATTTTGTTTACAGTTATTGCCAAAAAAAACAAAAAACAAAAAACAAGCAGTTAATATCTCCTCCTTTTAGCCAAGAACTTTTAGGTTTTTTGTTTTTGTTTTCAGCTGTCTGTTCTGCTTCTTATCTCTGCCTTTACTCATATTCTTACTTGTAAAAATAGAGGTTTACCTATTTAATTAGATTATTAAGGAAGGATAGGTAAGGAAAGTGATGGGAATAAATCTTGAAGTCTGTTTGGTGCTTGGTAGCAGTTTAATGCACAGTTGGACGGGTGGAAAAAGGTCCTTGTATTTGAAAAGGGGTAATTGCCCCTTATCTTCTACCATTGTGGAGATTATTGGGCTTAAAAGCAGATAGTTCTCTAGTCTACCTTAAACTTCCTCATAAAAATGTTGAGGTGATATATTATTTAGATTGATTTTGTTTTTCCTCTGACCTATTTCATACATCACATTTGTCTTTTTTTAAAGTAGATGTCAAATATACAGTATATTTTTTGATTAAGTAAAATATTTAGAGCTATAAAACAGATATTGGTACCAAAATTTAATATTGGATTGTATAAAGAAATTGAATAGAGTGATAAGGTTTTTCTTTATCTCCTTCCACATTATTAAAATATAATTTTATTAATCATTTCACTTTCAAAATGTATATCCTCAAAAATTTTAAAACTTGTTCTATAATTCAGTCTTTGTATAACACTGAGTTTTTATGTTTATGGTTCAGGGTCAGAAAGGAAATCCAGTATTATCTACTTTTACTATTTAAAATAATGTATTCATGTAAGGTGCAATTTCTGGTAAGTATGTATGTTAATAAATTGTGATTTTGGTAACCATCTGGAATTACAGAGACTTTGATACTCTATCTTGGAGCTATTTTAGAATATTAATATGACAAATCAGAGTTTGACCTTTCCTTTGTGACATACTATTTACCTGTAAAAGATGGGTTGTTTTTTTTTTTACTCAGCCCAAGGTTTAGATTTATGTGCTTGAATCTGGTACCTTGTCCAGTGGTATAATTGGAATTGATACATTCATATTTGAATGTGCTAACAAATTATTTTGAAGTAATATTTTCAGATAAATTAAAGTTAAGATGAGTAGGTCAGATAATTTGGTAGCATACCTCTTAAATGTTTTCAGTGATCAGAAAATATTTCTTGAGTTTGGGGTGTATTCTGATCTTCTGTTGGTGAGAAAAGTATGCTCATTTAGAATATTCTAAATATGAATTGTTTTTCAGGAAAATACAGCTTCATGTTACATTAGTAAATGTGTTGCTTATATAATCAATTTTGGTTAAAATGTTAATTAGTTTTTTAGGTAGCATTTTAAAATCTGAACAAATTATCTAGTCATTTTTCTTGGAACTTCGTAAATTCCAATTTTAAGGGGCACCTGGGTGGCTCAGTTGGTTAAGGAGCTACCTTTGACAAGGGTTATGAGCCCAGGATCCTGGAATTGAGCCCCACATCGGGCTCCCTCCTTGATGGGCAGCCTGCTTCTCCCTCTCCACCACTTGTGCTCTATTATACACTCTCTCTCTCTCTCAAATAAAATCTTTTTTAAAAATTCCAATTTTAGAAAATTAGTCTATATCCATTTTCCAGTTTTATCATTTGCCTATAGCATATTATTTTTGGCAATTTGGGGTGGTGGGATAGGGTAAAGTATCCAGTCTAGAATCTTCTACTTTATTTAGTTGTCATATCTCTTCTCCTTTAATCTGAAACATTTCCCAGCTTTTCTTTGTCTTTCATAATATTGACATTTTTACAGAGTACACCATTTATTTCATCGACTCTCTGGCAAGTTGGTATTTAAGTGTGAGAGCAGTGCTAATAATTTCACTTGTGACATTATATTCAAGGAATGGTTTGCTTACATCACTAGCAGATAATATACAGAAACACAGGCATAATGCAGTAGGCTCTTTTAAGAGCTATAGTCAATAGTGCACATTTCCTTTCTGTTATTTTTTTTTTTTTAAAGATTTTATTTATTTATTTGAGAGAGAGAATGAGAAAGAGAGCACATGAGAGGGGGGAGGGTCCAAGGGAGAAGCAGACTCCCTGCCGAGCAGGGAGCCCGATGCGGGACTCAATCCCGGGACTCCAGGATCATGACCTGAGCTGAAGGCAGTCGCCCAACCAACTGAGCCACCCAGGCACCCTCTGTTATATGTTTTTAAATGATAGGCGATCAAGACAAGAAAATATAGAAACATACAGTAGTTTATGCTCCACTTTTCATTGATCTGCCATTAACTATTGAATATGGTTTCTTACTCCCTTCCCACCTCCTTTTTGTCCTTTTTCTTTTCCGGCTCCTAATGTACAAGTTAGGTACTTGAAAATCCTTTAACTTTTCTTTTCAATTACTGTTAAAAATTGATATGAATACCAGATTCTACTCCTTGTTTCTTTTAATAAAGCTTCAAGTTCTCATATTGGAAGGCTTACATTGTAACAAGGAGGTTAGCAATAAGTCTGTTTTATTTTGGTGAAAGTTTAAAAATTGGCCAAAAATTTTAAGCAATTAACAATATGCTGACCATAGTGATAAGCAGTAATTGCACATAGTAATTGATCTTCACTTTTAGCTGTGAACATCTTTGCATCGGAGGTAAAAAAATGAATACTGTCAGTTGCAAAATTATTACCAACATAAAGAGTGCATACTGATTCCTTAGGGGAAAGGACAACCTTTTTTCCATTATTGACCTTCTAACGGTCTGTAACTGAGATACTGATCCTATTCTTCAGAGAGAGGTACTGTTTATATTTATCATTAAATTTGTTAAATTTATTTTCTTTTTTTTTTAAAGATTTTATTTATTTGACAGATAGAGATAGCGAGAGAGGGAACACAAGTAGGGGGGGTGGGAGAGGGAGAAGCAGGCTCCCCGCTGAGCAGGGAACCCGATTAAATTTGTTAAATTTAGTCAATAAGTAATTCTCAGAATTATTACTTGTAGCATGATAATACCTTTGCATTATTCATCCAGTATGTTAGTTTTAGGTAAATTTGTAAAATTTAAAAATTACTTGATGCTCTTACGAATGTGTATATATATGGAGCTTTATACAGACTTACTATTGTTAGGAGAAAATCCTGATTTTTTTTTTTTTTTAAGATTTTATTTATTTATTTGACAGAGAAAGACACAGTGAGAGAGAGAACACAAGCAGGGGGAGTGGGAGAGGGAGAAGCAGGCTTCCCGCCAAGCAGGGAGCCCGATGCGGGGGCTCGATCCCAGGACCCTGGGATCATGACCTGAGCCGAAAGCAGACGCTTAACGACTGAGCCACCCAGGCGCCCCAATATTTCTTTTTTTGTAAATTAACTGTTTCAAGAGGAATTTATTATTATTATTATTAACATATAATGTATTATTTGTTTCAGGGGTACAGGTCTGTGATTCATCAGTCTTACACAGTACATAGCACTCACCACAACACATGCATACCTCCCTAGTGTCCATCACCCAGCCACCCCATCCCCCCCCAGCAACAGTTTGTTTCCTGAGATTAAGAGTCTCTTATCGTTTGTCTCCCTCTCTGGTTTCTTCTTGTTTCATGTTTTTCAGGAGGAATTTTTAATAACCTGATAGTAGTTTTCCTACCTTTCCTACCTTTTCATATATTGGCCTCTCTCTGTTGGCCTGAAAATGGGTAGAGAAGAAAATGTAAAAGTTTGTCATAAGTTACAGAATGAAGAAATTTTTGGAGTGTTTGGTTTGGCGGCATCACAGGGGCAGTATAAGTCTTCATATTTAGTCTTCAGATTTTCAGATGTTACAGCATGGTTCCAGTTACTTAAAATAGATGAGTACATTTGAAGCTTATTTTAAATAGTTCTTTTTATGCTAACTAAAATAAAGACATCTGTTAGTGTTCTTATTTGGTTTTGTACATTAAATCAACATGAAATCAGTAACATAACTGTTGGCCAACTACATGTATCAAACAGTTGTTAGAAAAACTATAGAACAGCAAATTGAAGCTAGAGCTTCAAGGTGGGTAATTCAAACAAGTAAGTGAATTAAATGTTTTATCTCCAATATCAATTTTCAAAGGAATGATAAAAACCCTTAAAGAGAGAAAGTAGTTAGGTAGATAGGAAAATCGTTGTATAAAGAATATGTTCATTTTAACTTCTGTCTCTCAACATTCTGACTTCTCATAGCCATGTTATTTTGAAAGCTGCCTTGTAAACAAGGATCATTTTTTATTCAAGCCGTGGTTATTAACATTTATGCTATTCAGTAAGCATGCTGTTATCCTGCTGTCCACTAGATGGGGATCCTGTTTCATTGCTAGCAATACTTGGTTAAAAAAAAAACGAAGTATGAATGGGTTCCTCACCCTCACCTTGTCTCTGTACCATTTTGGAAAATGACATACTGTATTTTCACAAAGCAACATCACTGAGCACATTAAATTACTTGCCGTTAATTATCATAGTGTTATAAAATCTCTACCATTTTAGTGATGGTTTCATAGCATGGAGGTAAATATAATTTCAGAAAGGGAAATTTGAGTTTTCCTGTTAAGTCTCTGCCAATTTATAGATGAGGAAGGGATAAATGAGAAAACTAAAATCCAGAGAAATTTATTCTTTTGCCCAGGTTTAACTGTTTAGCAGTAATATGGCCATTATTAAACTCACAAATTAAAAAAAAATCTTTAATTTTATCTGAGAAAGAGAAAAAGCAGGTGGGGATTGGGGGGGAGGGGCAGAGACAGAATTTCAAGCAGTGGAGCTGATGCATGGCTCTATCTCAAGACCCTGAGATCATAACCTGAGCCAAAACCAAGAGTCAAGACGCTTAACTGACTGAGCCACCCTGGCACCCCACAAATTTTCAAAAAGAAATTTTTTTAAAAGATTTTATTTATTCATTTGAGACACAGAGATAGAGAGAGAGAGAGAGAGAGCATGAGGAGGGGGAGAGGCAGAGGGAGAGGGAGAAGCAGGCTCCCCGCTGAGCCAGGAGTGCGATGTGGGGCTTGATCCCAGGACCCTGGGATCATGACCTGAGCCGAAGGCAGACGCTTAACCATCTGAGCCACCCAGGTGCCCCCAAATTTTCAAATTTTAAAGCAAGATAGAAAATGGCTTTTTTCAGTACGGAAAAAGAGAAATGAATAAACATGATATATTAGCAGAAGGTAGAAATGAGAGAACAAGCACAGGACTTTTTTGTTGGGAACATTATAGAGTATCTACCAACTTGTCTAGTTGTCTTAGCTAAATGATGTGTATTAGTATTAAAATTTTCTCATTTTCACAGTATTGGTTTGGTAGTTCCATAGCTAGCTATAGTGGGACAAAACCCATTATTGCAAGCTGTATTACACCATCTGATTTCTCTCACACTTTATTTGATATGTTTAGAGTTCTCATTGTATCTTGTCTTTCTAATACTTTTCAAAAAATCAGGACTTAAGTTTAATTTCATGAGTATACTATTTGAGAATAAAGTTAATTTTGTTGTTATGGCAAATGTCTTAATTTAAATATGACCACATTCTTTAAAACCTGAAGTTATTACTAAAAAGTTAATTCACAGTAAATGTACAATTGGAAGCATACCCATCTTCTCTCCCCAGCCACACATCTACCCCTGTACCCATCTTTCTGGCCTTAAGGGTAGCAAATTCAGGAGGGTCTAGTGTTCTTTGAGAGCTTGGATATTATATTAGTGTTGTGCCATGAAAAGCTAGTGGTTTATCAGAAAATGCGTAATTTCATCATTTATGAAAACTTATTTTTGCTTATTTTGCTGATATACATTGCCTGGGAACAAATAAGTAGAAATTATTGAGCCATTATGACACATAGTACTTAACTTTGTATCTTAACAGTTTTCTTGGTAATGGTTTATTTTAAACTCTTGAGTTTTATTATGTGTGTTTCTTTGCACTGTTTTAATAGTCTATAAGAAAGGGGTTAAAATTTTAAAAGATTCTTCTGCTAAGTAGAGTTGCATGTCATTTGTTTTTTAACCCCAACCTGTGTTATAATATGGCCCAAATTTTCTTGAAAATTAGCGGAGTACAAAAAAATTTGGACTGCTTGCCTATATTTAGTGTATTTATTTCTTTATGTGATTTAAAAGCAAGACACTTTTAGCACCTATGTACCATTTATTTCATTTTTGGTAAAAGAGTACAGAATGCCAAAATTTTGATCATGTTAGTATCCACTTAGAATGTCTTGCCCATAGGCGTTCATCAACAAATGTTACTCCTTTTTATCTGAAATTCTCATATTTGTCAAAGGCATCCTATGTGGGAATAAACATCTTTGGTATATAATACATCACTCTATCTGTTAAGTAATTATTCTGGTAACTTTTAAAGGGGGGAAAGAGGTTGCTTTAATTAAAATTTAAGTGGGTTTCCAATTGATTTTATTTGTACAAGTTTGTAAGGATAAAATATCTGCAACACGTCAGAGATACCTTCCTTGATTAACCAAAGTAAAGTGATCCTTCCCTTCCTATTAGTTGCCAGTGTACCTAATGCTTATTTTTTCACTTCTTACATTGTAGTCCAGTTATGGTATAAACTTTCTTAATGAAATTCCACCTAACCAACTTGCCAAATTAAACATAATTCTTCAATTCTTCTATAAACACCTTGACTTGTATATTTCCTTTCTCAATAATTAAATTGTAAACCTATTAAAAGTTAGTTTTGTTTCCAAATTTATGCTGCTTGTATTACTATTATATGATTAAATATTATACAAACTAGATGTTTATATGATAAATAGTAGAATACTTTTTTTAAAAGACCCCATAATAAAGGAATTGGCTGAAACAGTTAATTAGGTTTACATTGAGAAACTATAAAAGATTTCAGAGAGAGAGAGAGAGAGATCCCCAGTAGAATGCCCTTCCAGCTGGGTAGAGCAAGTCGACCCTGACTTGTTTAAAAAACATACATACCTTGATCCTCTGCTGGAAATCTTTGATACTTTGATGTGGATTTTTCTCTGTTTCATTCTTCTTGTCTAGTTGCTGGCTTAACTGCCAACTACAGTCATAGTTTAGCATATCTAGGGTTGACATGAATCCCCAAAATAATTTGTTGGCTAAGGCTTGAAGAGTATAAATTCAATAAATTAAATAATTGGAAAATTGCAAGGGAGATGAAATATTGTGTATGAATTGTTAGGTGCAGAAGTTATTTTTATCAACGTATTTATATGAAACTCGATGTTTCCATTATAAGCACTTACATATGATAGAGTTCGTGCTAATTATATATGAAACTCGTAGCGTAGCAGTAAAATACCTTGTTTATTAATGGACAAATACTCTTTTTTTTTTTTAATTTTTTTAAAAGATTTTATTTATTTATTTGACAGAGAGAGACACAGCGAGAGAGGGAACACAAGCAGGGGGAGGGGGAGAGGGAGAAGCAGGCTTCCTGGCAGGAAGCCCGATGTGGGGCTCGATCCCAGGACCCTGGGATCATGACCTAAGCCGAAGGCAGATGCTTAACGACTGATCCACCCAGGCGCCCCAATGGACAAATATTCTTCATGATATGTGCTCACTTAAGATGTCTTTTCATTGGGGCTCCTGGGTAGCTCAGTTGGTTAAGTGCCTGCCTTCAGCTTAGGTCATGATCCCAGGGCCCTGGCCCTGCATTGGGCTCCCAGCTCAGCAGGAAGCCTGCTTCTCCCTCTCCCTCCCTGCTTGTGTGTGTGTGTGCGCTTGTGCGTGCTCTCTCTCTCTGTCAAATAAGTAAAATCTTAAAAAAAAAAAAAAAAAAAAGATGTTGTTTCAGTAATTTCATTTGCAAGTATCTTAATTGCAGAGCCATGTTTTATTTTTATTTTTATTTATTTTTAAGATTTTACTTATTTATTTGAGAGAGTGACCGAGAGAGAGAGTACATGAGCAGAGGCAGAGGGAGAGGAAGAGGGAGAAGCAGACTCCCCTGCTGAACAGGGAGCCCCATGTGGGGCTCGATACCAGGACACTGGGATTATGACCCGAGCCAAAGGCAGATGAGCCACCCAGGTGCCCCTTGTTTTTAAGTATGTAATAACAAAGAATAGTTTTTGGTTTATTTCTTCAGTTATATTCTAGAATTTAAGAATATTCTGGGTTAAAAATAAAAAGTCTTTCTCCCTTACTTTACCCGATGTTTATTTCAGCCTTTTTTTAAAACTGTATTTTGTTCAATTATAATTTCTACAACTTGATCACGTAGTGGAGGAAATACAGTTTATCAGATCAGTACTAAAAAATTGAACTATCTTTTAAATAAATTAGTTTACCAATCATGTATTTGTTATGTGATTATCTTTTAAGATATGCACATTAACCACATTACTTTGTAGGTTTATTAATTGTAAATAATTGGGGTTAAATTTTAGTATTTAAATACTTGAAAGGATTTATAATTTACAGAGAAATAATTTGAGGATCTCTGATTGCTTTGTTTCCATGTGATATTTCCATGAAATACAGAATGATTTTATGTTTCAAGTTAGGCAAAGTAAGTGGATAAATTCCTTAATTGAAAATTAAATATTTGAATAATGAATTTATTTAGTTTTCACATTAGTTTTCAGTTCACTTAAATTCTGTAAACAATATTTTATTAGATTGAGTTGAGATTTTTACACTTTAGATGAGCTTGTATTTTGTTTTTGTTTTTTATTACTGAAATTCAGTAGAGAAAGTCAACACATGAAGATGATTCATCAGGAAAAAACAGGATGCTTTTTTCATGTAGTGTTTATATTCTATGTACTCTTACAGTTACAGTTGCACACCAAAAAATCATTATAAAGCAGGCATTTCTCTTGGGATATTAAATATAAATCCAAAAGAAGATGTCATTTTGAAAATATTCAGTGTTTATTAATGCTGACTAAATATTTTCCTGTACATTTTGGTAATCTTTTTCTCCTAACTAAATTTCCCTAGCCTATATTAGGTAGATTGTTAGTTGGCTTAAAGGAAACATATATTTAAATACAATTTAATTGTAAATAATACATATTCAATATGTGCATTTAGAATAATGTCTGTGGCATTTTGGCTTTTGTGTCTTGTTTGGTTTTTTATTTTATTTTTTTTTAAAGATTTTATTTATTCATCTGAGACAGAGATAGAGAGTACGAGCAGGGAGAGAGGGAGAGGGAGAAGCAGGCTCCCTGCTGAGCCAGGATCCTGATGTGGGGCTCGATCCCAGGACCCTGGAATCATGACCTGAGCTGAAGGCAGACGCTCAACCATCTGAGCCACCCAGGCACCCCTGTTTTGTTTTTTTAAAGATTTTATTTTTAAGTAGTCTCTACACCCAGTTTGGGGCTCGAATTCATCAAGAGTCGCATGCTCTACCAACTGAGCCAGCCAGGCATCCCTTGTGTCTTGTTTATATTACCAAATCTTGTATGTTTTCTGGCAGTAAATCTTTGTTATCCATCTTTATTGCTGCACTTAGAGCAAGGCACTTACCCTGGAATGTGTGTCATAATCTTCAGGAAATGTACTTTTTAAAGGATGTGCTTAGAAATCATTGTCATGAGAGCTGAATTTTGTCCTGAATGCAGCTCCATGAAAAAGACCATCAGAGTGTGGTATAGACATAAAAACAATTAGCAAGAGATGAAGTGCTGTCCCAATAATGCCTAATATGGCCAAGATAGACTCTTCTTTTTCTTCTTTTCTTGCTTCTTAACATCTTCTGCTATAGTAATGACAGAAGTACCCATTTTCTTGGTCTAGAAAAAAAAGAAAATTGTGAAACAGATCTCTAGGAAAGGTACCTTTGAACATGTAGAGAAATAGTAAATAAATTTATTATATTTGTTTCAATATGCATTTCTATTTTAGTCTGTTAACATGGATGGAAAATGATAGAAAATGAGTTATTTTAGTAGAACTTCAGATCTTTTATCAATTCAACAGTTCAACAGAATAATAGAAAATTAATGAAAAGGCAAACATTAGCTTCTACCATTTATATATTATTCTTTTTTTTTTTTAAGGTTTTATTTATTTATTTGACAGAGAGACAACAAGAGAGGGAACACAAGCAGGGGAGTGGGAGAGGGGAGAAGCAGGCTTCCCGCGGAGCAGAGTGCCTGACCTGAGCCGAAGGCAGATGCTTAACCAACTGAGCCACCCAGGCACCCCATTTATATATTATTCTATATTGAGTAGCTATAAATTTATTTTCAAGTTTTTTATGTATATATAAGCTGACATATTTAATGCGAATTGCTGTCACTTTGTCTGATATGAATGTATAATCATCACATTTTAGCCTAAATAATGAAGTTACTAAATGTCAGGGTTTTAAAATAATTAAAAGAGATGGGTTCCTTACCCTACTTTGCATCAGGAATAAAGTGTTATCAGATATCCTGCTTAGTCTACAATAATGATGAATGGATCTTTTTGTGGAGAGCTTCTGTTTGTACTCAGAAAAAGAAGTGAAGAAAACTTGGACAGGCTTCATATTGAAGATGGCAAATGTTTTCAATTCATCCAGAGGGATGGGTTTTCTCCATTAGTAATCCATGGTATATTTCACTGTAACTATTCCATATAAATTGATAGCTTCTGCCAGTAATGAGCCAAATGGTAAATGTGTTCCATTTTTGTCTTAGAATTATTTTTATACATGCTGAATGGTGCTTCATGAAAAAAATGCAAACGTTTATGATTATTTCTTATGAATTTTCTCTCTGATGAATCTTAAAACTCCTGTTTCTTTTGAGTTATTTGAATATCATTTTCTCTGTAGAAATAATAATTTCAAATACAGAAAAAGAATTTTATTCTTGTATCTAGTACTAGTTACTAATTTTTTCTTTTTAAGATTTTATTTATTTGAGGGAGAGAGAGCGTGTCAGCATGAGGGGCAGAGGGAGAGCGAGAAGCAGACTTCCCACTGAGCAGAAAGCCCCATGCGGGGCTCGATCCCAGGACCCTGGGATCATGACCTGAGCCGAAGGCAGACGCTTAACCGACTGAACCACCCAGGTGCCGCTAGTTGCTACTTTTAAATTAGTAATTTTCTCTTCTGGGAATAATTATAGTATTATCACACGTCTGTATCCTTAGTTGTTGAAAATTCCAAGGTATTTTTCAGGTATTGCATAATTCAGCAACCAGGGAACATTGGAGCATCAGGATGGTAGTGACTTTGCTTGCATAGTAGTAAGCAGTAACACTGAACGTGCACTTGGTACTTCCTGAAAAAAGAAGGAGCTGTAAGCTACCCTTGCAGATATAGCATTGCATAACAGTGTTGTGCCCCCTTGCTCTTTCTTTGTTAGCTAGTCAGATTTAATTCTGTAGTAACAGTGAAGTGTGCATGTAGACAGAAGCAAAGTATAAAGACACCTAAGGGTTTTCTGATACAGCTCTTCAGGGCAAAAAGAGGATTAGAAAATTCAAGATTGAAACAATTGCTCTGTTTTGTATTTTAACAGGCAGGTTTTCTTTGTTTGTTGCATTTATTGACTCCTTTTGTTCACTGAACGCCCAGCCATGTTAGTTTAAAAGTACATAACTAAAAAAGAGAACATAAATTAGCTTCTCCTTAGTTTTCCAAATTCTCTCTGGCTATATTCAGAAATAAATCTTTAAAAAAAAATAAAACACAGGGATGCCTGGGTGGCTCAGTCGGTTAAGCATCTGCCTTCCGCTCAGGTCATGATCCCAGAGTCCTGGGATCAAGCCCCGCATCAGGCTCCTTGCTCCGCGGGGAACCTGCTTCTCCCTCTGCCCGCCGCTCCCCCTGCTTGTGCGCACGCTCTCTCTCTCTGACAAATAAATAAATAAAATCTTTTAAGAAAATAAAAATAAAACACAAATAATGCAAAATTAGATTGGTAACCATGTTGCAGGTTCCAGACATAAGTTGCTTCACAGACGCGTTAATATCTCTTAGAATTTGACTTTAAAAAGAACGCACTTGTTTATGCAACTAGTTGTTATCAGGAAAAATGCTTACATGACAAAACCTTGACATTTTAAGTGCAAAATGCTTAAGAAATGATACAGTAATGAATTTATTTAAAGTTCTTTATAAATCAGACCCGGGAGTTTTATGTCTCACATTGTTCGGGCTATTCTCAATCTCGTTGTCCATTGTTTATTGCCCTGTCTCCGTAGCTTTTGCTTCCATTCCTTTTATGAAGAGAATATATTTTAGTTTCGTAATTTAAGATTCCCAGTTGTCCCTTCCTACTACTAACTTAATTGAATGAAATAAATGCCATTTGAATAAAAGGAAATACCATGTTTCATTCACTTAAAAGAGTTTCTCTATGCCCATTTATTTTTATATTAAAAAAAATTTCAACTGTCAATCATACAGTGCTTGCAAACTTGTCATATCTTTTCCCCAACTCCTCTTTATTAAGTTTTAGCTTGCCAGGCTGTCCTCAGCATTATTTTTATAATGGACAGATAGTTTTCATTTTGTGCTTTTTCCTGTTGTTCTTTTTTTTCCCCCATATATACAGATTTAAATTTTTCCTGTTGTTCTTGATAACTTATAACCATTTAATTACTTTTTGAAAATCAGTGTGTCTTGGATTAGTTATATTCTTGTATAATTTTATCTAAAATACTATAATTGAATGTAGTTTAGTTATTTAATATACTTTATTTTTTTAAAGCAGTTGTAGGTTTACAGAGTTCCCACATACTCCCTCTCTCTTCTGCTCCTAGTATCCCGTTACTTATATCTTGCATTAGTGTTACAATTGATAAAATAATAGTGATATATTATTTTTAACTAAAGACAGTAGTTTACATATAGTTTCACTCTGTTTTGTACAGTTCTGTGGGTTTTGACAAATGCATAGTGTCATGCATTCCACCATTATAGTATCACACAAAATAGAGTCACTGCCCTAAGAAACTCCCTGTGCTCTGCCTATTCATCCAACCTCCCTCTCACCCTCCTGAAACCTCTAGTAACCACTGATCTTTTTACAGGCTACAGTTTTTCCTTTTCCAGAATGTCATATAGTTGGAATCATACAGTATATAACCTTTTCAAATTGGCTTCTTTCACTAAGTAGTTTTTTCACTAAGCAGTATGTATTTGAGGTTCCTCCATGTCATTTTATGGCTTGATAGCTTGGATATTCAACAGTTTACTTACACATTCACCTTTTGAACGGCATCTTGGTTGTTTCTGGGTTTTGGCAGTTACGAATAAAACTGCTGTAAACCTTCATGCACGGATTTTTTTTTTTTTAAGATTTTATTTATTTATTTATTTATTTGAGAGAGAGAGAATGAGATAGAGCATGAGAGGGGGAAGGGTCAGAGGGAGAAGCAGACTCCGCGCCGAGCAGGGAGCCTGATGTGGGACTTGATCCAGGGACTCCAGGATCACGACCTCAGCTGAAGGCAAGTCGCTTAACCAACTGAGCCACCCAGGCGCCCATGCACAGATTTTTGTTACAATTTTTTTTTTTAAGATTTTATTTATTTATTTATTCATGAGAGACAGAGAGAGAGGCAGAGGGAGAAGCAGGCTCCCAAGGAGCAGGGAGCCCGATGTGGGACTCGATCCCAGGACCCTGGGATCATGACCTGAGCTGAAGGCAGACACTTAACCATCTGAGCCACCCAGGTGCCCTTTTGTTACAATTTTTGTTCCATTGATCTATTTGTCTATTCTTTTGCCAATACTATATTATCTTGATACTGTAACTTTATAGTAAGTCTTAAATTCTGGTTGTAGCAGTCCTTTGACTTTTTCTTGTCTTGGCTGTTCTGTGTATTTTGCCTTTCTGTGTAAATTTTAGAATCAGTTGGTTGATATCCACAAAATAACTTACTGCGGTTTTTATTGGGATGATTTGTGCTTTGTTCTGTTTCTCTTTGTATGTTACAGGAAGCAGGTTGGGAAAAATAAAACAGGGGTGCCTGGGTGGCTCAGTTGGTTAAACGACTGCCTTCGGCTCAGGTCATGATCCTGAAGTCCCGGAATCAAGTCCCGCATCGGGCTCCCTGCTTAGCAGGGAGTCTGCTTCTCCCTCTGACTCTCACCCTTCTCCTTCTCTCTCTCTGTCATTCTCTCTCTCTCAAAAATAAATAAATAAAAAATTTTAAAAAAAAGAAAAAGAAAACATTGTGCAGTACTTCATTAAATGAGTTTATAAAATAGTACAAATGGAAATTTTGGGATAACTGGCTACATTTATATCAATATAAATTCTAATGTTTCAGGTATTTAAATGTAGAAATGGAAGCTATTCATACTTTTAATGGAAGAGGGAGGGTTTTTCTGAAGCTTCATTCTTTTGCTGATCCCAAGTTGAAAGAGGCTGTATAAGTTGTCTTCCTGCTATAGCCAGCCAGTTGAACTCCCTAGATAAAATTATTGCTAATTTCTGGGCGCCTGGGTGGCTCAGTCGGTTAGGCGACTGCCTTCGGCTCAGGTCATGATCCTGGAGTCCCGGGATTGAGTCCCGCATCGGGCTCCCTGCTCTGCGGGGAGCCTGCTTCTCCCTCTCCCCCTCCCCCTGCTTGTGTTCCCTCTCTCGCTGTGTCTCTCTCTGTCAAATAAATAAATAAAATCTTTAAAAAAAATAATAAAATAAAATAAAAAAATTATTGCTAATTTCTGGGCACCTGGGTGGCTCAGTCGGTTAGGCGACTGCCTTCGGCTCAGGTCATGATCCTGGAGTCCCGGGATCGAGTCCCGCATCAGGCTCCCTGCTCGGCGGGGAGTCTGCTTCTCCCTCTGACCCTCCCCACTCTCATGTGCTCTCTCTCATTCTCTCTCTCTCAAATAAATAAATAAAATCTTTAAAAAAAAATTATTGCTAATTTCTTACATGTTTATAGAGATCCTGTGTGTGTATACATAATATGTGTAACAAGTAAATATGACTACATCTCCTTATCTTTTTTATTGTTTCATGTTATATTTTACCCAAATGGCCATATACCATACAAGTACATTTCTATTCCTTCCTTCTTGCTCCCGCCCTCCCCACCCCCTTACATGCTCTGGAATTTGCTCCAGTGAGTCATAAAGCTCATCTTCATTTTTATGAGCACACAACTGATATTTAGTAATTAAGTCATCTCCATACTGATAAGCACAAATTGATTGCTGTTCTAAAGAATGCTGTGGTGACTAATTTTGGTGACCTTGATAATTTTATCTTTAGGATTAATTTTTAGAGTTACTAGAACTGGTGATTGAAATTGTGTGTCAGTTTGTTATTTTGCCAGATTTTAACTTGTCCTCTATAGATGTTAGTCAGTAATGTTTGATACCTTCATAAAAGTTTGATACCAATTTCCTTCCTTCCTTTTATCTATCCATACATGCATACAAACGTACATAAATTTTACACATACATGCACATTTCTGTACCAATTGTGAGACATATGTTGCAGACATTATAGCTTTGTTACCCCTAAGAGTTTTAGAATTTATTTCCTAAAAGACAAAGGCAATCTACTACATAACCACATTACAGTAATCAGAATATAGAAAATTAACATTGATCTAATACAGCCATCTAATCATCTCATTCACAGATATCATTCATATTTCATCTGTTTTCTCAATCATGTCCTCTATAGCAAAGAAAAAATTGCTTTTTGTCCAACATTTAATCTAGGATCACGTGTTACATATGTTCCTCTTTCATTTCCTTTAATCTGGAACATTTCTCAGACTTCTTGCCTTTTCTATGACAATTTAATACAATCTTTTATCATAGAAAAGTTTGAAATCTGTAAAACTAGTGATTGTAGCATAATGAACCTCTATGAGCTCCATCACTCAGCTTCATCAGTGATTAACACTTGGCTCTGCTTTCTATTTATATCTTTATTCTTTCCAAACACACACATATATACACATAGTAGGTTATTTTAAGGCAAATCTAAGACATCATTTTGTGCATGCCGTGAGTAACTTAAGCAATGCCTAAAAACACAAAGGAGAAAGTAAAAATAGATTACCTCATGTACCACCCTCCAGAAATAACAAACAGTAGCATTTATTTATTTTTTTAAATTTTTTATTTTTTTTTTAAGATTTCATTTATTTATTTGACAGAGAGAGACACGGAGAGAGGGAATACAAGCGGCGGAGTGGGAGAGGGAGAAGCAGACTTCCTGCTGAGCAGGGAGCCCGATGTGCGCCTCAGGGCTTCATCCCAGGATCCTGGGATCATGACCTGGGTGAAGGCAGACGCTTAACGACTGAGCCACCTAGGCACCCCCAAATAGTAGCATCTAATAATTGTATGTGTATAGCTAGAAGTATGAACAGGTATCTAGGTTGGTGATAGAAGATAAAAGTATGGAGATATTTGGAACTTAAACAGCTTAGCCATTTCTGCCAAAATGGAGAGAAGAGACAAGGCTAGTGTTGGGACATCAGAGTTTATTAGCTAAGCCCTTACTGCTTTTATGTAGGCTGGAACGAATAGAAATTTTATGTAGAAATGTTTTTGCCAGTCACAGCTATTGAGCCAAACAGGCTTTGCATGATTTATGAAGTACTTTTGTTTTGTTCTTACCAGAGGATTTCTGCCTTTAGGGATTTCATTAGTCAAAGTATCATTGTAGATTTTTGTTTGTTTCTTTTTCTTGTTACTTTGTCCTGCCAAGCAGTTTGAAAAGGCAAGCATTTGGTCAGTTAATATCTGTTAAGAGTTTACTTACTTTTTAGATGCATTAATTGTAAAATTTGTAATCTATGGCATTAAAATTCAGCTGTAACTGTTTTGATTCTCTAGGGTGTTTACATTTCCATATACATATTAAAGTCATCTTGTTAGTTTCTACCCCCAACAAAAAAGCCTATTGGCAAATTGGGAATTTGATTGTAATTATATTCAATCTTTACATCAGTTGGAGAAAACTGACTTCTTAACAATATTGAGTCTTCTGATCTATGAACATTGTATATCTTTCTGTTACCAGATTTCCTTTAATGCCTCTCAGTACCATTTTTGTACCCTTGAATTTATGTCAGATTTATCCTAATTCCACGTTTTATGGATTGGTAAATGGTACTGTTTTGTTTAAAATTTCATTTTCCTACTGTTCATATATAAAAATACAGTTGATTTTTGTTTATTTACCTGATATCCCCCTACCTTGTGAAACTCATGTATTAGCTCCACTAGATTCCTTAGGATATCTGTATAGGTAATCATGCCATGTACACTAGAGACAGTTTTATTTCTTTCTTTCCAATTTGTATGCCTTTTCTTATCTTGTACTGTCTACATACTATAGAAATTGTCACTGGGAGAAAAGTGTTCATTCTTTCACCATTAGATGTGATGATTGAGTAAGGATATTTTAGAAGCTCTTTATCAGGTTGGGTGGTTTTCTTCTATTCCTAGTTTGGTTAGAGTTTTATCATAAATGAGTTTTGAGTTTTGTTAAATGCTTTATTTAGATCTGCTAAGCTGCTCATAATGGCTTTTCTTTTTTTGTCTGTTAATATGGTGCATTACCTTGACTTTTCAAATGTTAAGTAAACCATGCATTCCTGGAAAGAAAATCCCACTTGGTTGTGACTTATTATCTGTCCCCCCCCCACCCCCGTGCTTGTGAGAGGTATTGATTCATAGTTTCTTTTTTCTTGTGGTGTATTTGTCTCAAATTGGTATCTGGTTAATTTTATCCTCAAAAATGAGTTGTTTCCACTTCCTTTATTTTCTGAAGGAGATCATATAAGATTAATAATATATGGATTTTTTCTAAGTGTTTGATAAAATTTACCTGTAAAGCCATCTGGAGCTTTTTAATGAAAAGGTTTCTAATTAATTCAGTTTCTTTAACTGCTAAGGGGCTATTCAGATTTTCTATTTCTTTTTAAAGAACTGATTTGGTGGTGATGGTTTTCTCTTCTATTTTTCTGCTTTCTACAGCGAGAGCATGGGAGTGGTTGCATGAAGCTGGCAATAGGAGGAAAGAGGCGTAAGAAGTGTTTGGGATGATGGAAATATTCTTTATCTTCATTTGGGCAGTGATTACACAGGAATGTTTATTGTCAGAAGTCATTAAAGGCACATTTGAAATCAATTCATTTATTGATTGTAATTTATGCCTTAATAGATTCTAAAACTTATAAATAATTCATCTGGAAATGATTTCATAATTTTCCTTGAGTTTTTTTGTAACAAAGTGACAGTTAGAAAATCCTGACATTTGGAGCCCCTGGCTGGCTCAGTTGGTGGAGTGTGCAACTCTTGGTGTTGGGGTTGTGAGTTCAAGCTCCACATTGGGTATAGTTTACTTAAAAATAAAATCTAAAAAAGAAAAAAGAAGAAAAAAACCCCTGAGAATTAAAATAAAGAGCTCAGTTTTTCATTTTACCATGTGAATGCAGTAGAAAGCTAAATTTGAGACCGTGTTTAAAAATATGTTGAAAAAAATTTTAAGGTTATGAATAATACAGTATTAAAGCTTAAAGGCAACTAGCATTTTTTTAGTGTGCTTTAAGGAAACTGTTATGATGAATTTTAGGCCATATTAAACTTTTCCCCATGCATAAAGTACTTTTTCTCTCTGTGTTAGTAAATCATGCTAGTGCTTTTCTCTGAAATTGTGACCGTTGAGTGGCATTATATTTTAGTGCTTAAGGGTCTAGACTTCAGAGCTGGATCACCTGCTTGTGCATCCTGTCCTTTCCACTTCACTGATTATGCAGCCTTGAGCAAGTTCTTCATCCTTTCTGTGCTTCACTTTACTCATGTGGAAAATGAAGATAATATTTACTTCATGGAATTGTCAGAATTGAGTAAATTAATATATGTCAAATGCTTAGAACTGTTCCTGCCAGGCTCCCAGTGTTATCTGCTATTACTGTTATCATAATCACTCTTTACCTTTGAGACAGTAGTGTTCTGTTTAGAAGTGCCCGGTTTTCTTTGTTTTTAAAGCATCATGATTATTCCCTTAATGTATAAATTTATTTTTTGTAAAGCAGAAGCAGCAGGAAAATAGTATTAGACTAGAAGTCCTGACTTTTCAATTCTTATCTAAGTCATTTTCTGGGTGCTTAGGAAACAAATTTTAGTGCTTTGGTGTTAGTTACCTATAATAAAAGGCATTATTAAAAGTTTTATAGTAATACCAATTAAGTACCACTAATTACTAGTCCTAATTAATATCACATTTAGATTTATATCTAAATTTATATAAATTTTACATGAAGCCACCTTTAGAGGGAGATTACTTCTAGAGTTAGTTTTTTTAAGATTTTATTTATTTATTTGACAGAGACACAGTGAGAGAGGGAACACAAGCAGGAGGAGTGGGAGAGGGAGAAACAGGCCTCCCGCCGAGCAGGAGGCAGCCGCTCAACGACTGAGTCACCCAGGCGCCCCTGTACCTTTATTCTTAAAAATAGTGAGAAGCTAATGTTAACGCCATTTGGAGATGTGTTTTTTCATTTTCTTTAAAATTTCCTTTGTCAAATTATTTCTTCATATTCTTTGGGTCAAATTATTTATATATCAGAACATCTTAGGTTTAATTTAACAGGGTTATTGTCTTTTAATAAAAACACAGTGTTGCCTCCGGGCACCCTGGTGGCTCAGTCGGTTAAACATCTGCCTTGGGCTCAGGTTGTGATCCCAGGGTCCTGGGATGGAGCGCCACATCAGGCTCTCTGCTCAGGGGGGAGCCTGCTTCTCCCTCTCCCTCTGCAGCTCCCTCTGCTGTTCCCTTGCTTGTGTGCTCTCTCTCTCTGTGTCAAATAAATAAAATCTTTAAAAAAAACGATACACACACACAGTGTTGCCTCAAATATTTTGTTTCTGAGGACAAAATTGGTTTTTATTTTTAATCTTATTGATTATCCTGGCAGAATGTCTTGTTATGAAACCCTTAGTAAGACAGTTTTTGTGTGTATATAATAAGCTCCTGTCACTTCAATGTTTGGAGTCACTTTAATATGATGTGATTTAGCATATAATTTATTTTACTGCTTCTCTAATGTGAGACTATATGTTATTAATTACTTATATTATAAAAAGGCATGCTTTGTTGTATTAGGCTTAATTTTTCAAACAGTAGAATCTTGCAGAGCAGTGGAAGGTGGATTATATGGAAGTAATAATGTAATATGGAGCATAAATTGCATTCATAGAATTCTGTTCAAAAGAATGTTGGGAAAAACACCAAATCCTGAGGAAACTCTATAAGTATACATTACTTAATAACTTTGGGAGACAGGGGACCTGGGAGGCGCTCAGTCAGTTAAGTGTCCGACTCTTGATTTCAGCTCAGGTCATGATCTCAGGGTTGCGCTGGGCATGGAGCCTGCTTAAGAGTCTCTCTCTCTCTCCTGCCCTCCGCCTCTAAAAAATAATAAAACAACATTAGAAAACAAAGATTTTATTGATTCATTTGAGAGAGCGAGCAAGCGAGCATGAGCAGGGAGGGGGGGCCGGGGGAAAAACAGACTTCCAGCTGAGTAGGGAGCCGGATGTGGGGCTTGATCCCAGGACTCCGGGATCATGACCTGACCCAAAGGCAGACACTTAACTGACTGAGTCACCCAGGAGCCCTTCAAATAAATAAATCTTAAAAAAAGTTCAGGGGCACCTGGGTGGCTCAGTTGTTAAGCGTCTGCCTTCGGCTCAGGTCATGATCCCAGGGTCCTGGGATCGAGCCCCGCATCGGGCTCCCTGCTCAGCGGGAAGCCTGCTTCTCCCTCTCCCACTCCCTCTGCTTGTGTTCCCTCTCTCGCTGTGTCTCTCTGTCAAATAAATAAAATCTTTAAAAAAAAAAAAAGTTCAAACTGACATATGATAAAAAGTAATTCACCCTAATGTTGCCCCCCCAACCTTAGTCCTTCTCTTTACATGAAAATGCAATTACTAGTTTATGATTAATATTCTCAGTATTCTATATCTAACTATACAAGTATATCCAATACATGTATATATAATCACTGGTTTTAAAATAAACCTGAAGCAAAGTATTCATGCTGTTTTGAATATAGTCTAGAGATTGTTTCTTTAACTCTGTGCGATACCTACAACTCCCAGAGAAAGACCCATCTCTCTGGGTAGAGCCCATATACCCACTTATTTTTCATGGTTTGTATATGTAAACAGAATGTAAGGAATTTGGATTTTGAAGATGGCATTATCCTGGAGAACTTTTGGTGTGATGGAAACATTCTGTATCTGTGCTGTCCAGAATGGACTCGTGACTGTTGACCCCCTGAAATGTAGCTAGTACAATCAAGGAACAGAATTTTTTTTTTTTTAAAGATTTTTTTTTTTTTATTCATGAGAGACAGAGCGAGAAAGGCAGAGGGAGAAGCAGGCTCCCAAGGAGCAGGGAGCCCGACTCGGGACTCCATCCCAGGACCCTGAGATCATGACCTGAGCCGAAGGCAGACGCTTAACCATCTGAGCCACCCAGGCGCCCAAGGAACAGAATTTTTCATTCTTTTATATTTTAATTAAATTTAAATAGCTGTGTGACCAGTGATTACTATATTGGACAACTCAGGAGGCATCATGATGTAACAAAAAAGCTCTAGAGTTAGATATACCTCAGTGTCAGTGTTGGTCTTGCTATATTCTATTTAGCTGCTTGTACAATTTACTAAATCTTCGTTTCTCATACACACAGTGGGGCCATAATTCCTTCTCCCCGGAGTTACACGCACACAGAAATAAAAATTGTCTAGAAAAAGGATTAGGCGTATATATACCAAAGTGATGTGCCTGGTGAAGGAGTCGAGTAGGAAAGAAATGGTCAAAATAGACTGTAGCCTTGGGGCGCCTGGCTGGCTTAATTGGTAGAATATGCAACTCTTGATCTCTGGGCTGTGAGTCCGAGCCCCACGTTGCGTGTATAGCTTACTTTTTTAAAAAATTAAAATTTAAAAGTAGACCTTTATTTATCAGGGATGTTTTATGATTTGTCAAGATAATCAGTGTAAGATGTTACTCATGTATATAACATTAATGTTTAGAAATTCATCTTTTCCTCTAAGTATTCCTACGTAGGTCCCCAATCATAAAAAATACATTTGAGTCTCTTTACATAAATGTCATCTTTATGTATTATTTTGCAAACTATTTCACTCAAGATATAGGTGTAGGAGATCTATATTCTTTTTAAATGCTACATAGGATAGAATCATTTGAATGTTGTTGTGTATTTAACCCTTTAATTTATTGCCCTTCGGGTGCTTCCAACTTCCAGTATTAAAAACAGTATTTTTTTTTATTTTATCTTTTTTTAAGTAGGCTCCATGCCCAACATGGGGCTTGAACTCCGACCCTGAGATTGAATCACATGCTCAAAAATAAAAATCTTTTAAAAAAAAAGAGTCGCATGCTGTATCGACTGAGCCAGCCAGGTGCCCCTAAAAACAGTATTATATTGTGTTTTATAGGTGTATAGTAACAAGTGATATTGCTCAGTCATAGAATATGGGCATTAAATAATGCCAAATTGGTTATCAAGTTTCATATCTACCTGTTTATATGTGGCTTTCTCATATCCTCACAAGTATTAATGTCAGGTTTTATGCCTGTTGATTAGTAACTTTGGGGTTTAACTTGTATTTTCTTGAAAAGTGGAGTGTACTATGTTATACTATAAAATTATAGTAAGTGGGAATATTAGGTCATGGGTTGGAAAAGAGGCCTTAAACATAACCAAGTATGTATGAAAATTTTATATATGATTAAGATGGAGGGTAAAATTTCAAATACAGCAAAATTGAGCAGTCATACTTTCCTACCCCTGTCCTCTGTATCACTGTTGGAAGGTGTGAAAATAACCCCTACTCCTCCATTACGTTAAACAGCCTTTCCTGTTTGTCAAACTATCACAACTAATTTTAGTAAGTTTTAATCAGTTGCCACATAGAGTTCAAGAATGCTGTGCCTCATCCCCCCATACTCTAATCCCAGCATAGGTCTGTGGGCAGTGAAGCAGTTCCTGCCTCCAGTAGGTACTCCCCCAGTTCTCCTTCCCCTTTTCAATCTTTTGTGTAGCAGTCGGAGTACCTATTAGCATCTGAAAAAAATTTTTACTCATTTGTCCTTCTCTTTTCTTCACTGCTGTATTCTCATCCTGTCCAGTAGCATGTTTTCAGTAAATATTTATGGAATAACTTTATTCAATAACTGGTATTAGAAAAAAGTCATTAGGGGCACCTGGCTTGCTCAGTCGATAGAGCATGTGATTCTTGATCTCAGAGTCATGAGTTCAAACCCCATGCTGGGCTTAGAGCTAAAACAAAAGAAAGAAAAAAGTTGTTAGCTGTTTATCTTACATGATTCACAAAAGCAAATTTCAGTTGTAAAAAACCCACAAAACCTTGAACAAAACAACTTATAGAAGCCTTAGAAGTAGTATATGTTCTTAAAGTAGGGAATTCATTCTCAGATGCATGTAGTTTTAAGAAAACATTTCATTTGAACTAATAATTAAGTTAGTATAATTAACTTTTTTCTAGCAAGTTGATCTATTGAATTATATACCTTTGATAAACGGTGATCATATTTTATTTTACCTAAGCTACCATGGTTCTGTCATTTCAATTTAATTTTGAAAATAAAATTCCACTTCATTACTCATGAATTTTCCCTGTAAGTTATGTGGGCTATTTAGTCATTTTTATGTGTAAAATAACTAGTTAATTAAGTTTCTTCCTCTCCCCAACTATTTGCCTTATTCATTTTTGTCCCCTTGAAGTGCCTATTATACATTGAACAGTGGTGCTTCATAAACATTTGCATTAGTTTATTTACCAAGTAATCAGTTAATCTTTTTTTTTTAAGATTTTTTTATTTTTATTTTTTTATTTATTAGAGGAGAGACACAGCGAGAGAGGGAACACAATCAGGGGGAGTGGGAGAGGGAGTAGCAGGCCTCCTACGGAGCAAGGAGCCCGACGCGGGGCTCGATCCCAGGACCCTGGGATCATGACCTGAGCCGAAGGCAGACACTTAACGACTGAGCCACCCAGGCAACCCCAGTAATCAGTTAATCTTAAGATCTGAGTAGAGGGGTGCCTGGGTGGCTCAGTCATTTGAGCATCTGACTCTTGGTTTCAGCTGGGGACATGATCTCTGGGATTGAGACCCGCGTCGGGCTCTCACTCAGTGGGGAGTTTGCTTGAGGATTCTCTCCCTCTCCCCCTGCTCACTCACTCATTCTCTCTTTTTCTCTCAAATAAATAAATCTTAAAAAAAGATCTGAGTAGAAACAGGGCACCTGGGTGGCTCACTCAGTTAAGTGTCTGACTTGATTTCAGGTCAGGTCATGATCTCAGGGTCATGAGATCGAGCCGCATGTCAAGTTCCACATTCAGTGGGGCGTCTGTTCGAGATTCTCCCTCTGCCCCTTCCCCCTGCTTGCATGTGCACGCTCTCTCTCTCTCAAAATAAAATAAATCTTTAATAGAAAAAGATCTGAGTAGAAGTTACGTAGTTGTGGACTGACTTTTATATTGCACATGTTCTCATTTTATGCTTTCCCTTCTTACAGTTCTTGACATGGCGAGACATGTGCCACTCTATCGAGCTCTGCTGGAATTGCTCCGGGCCATTGCTTCCTGTACATCCATGGTGCCCCTACTGTTGCCTCTTTCTACAGAGAATGGTGAAGAGGAAGAAGAACAGTCAGAATGTCAAACTTCTGTTGGTACATTATTAGCCAAAATGAAGACCTGTGTTGATACTTACACCAACCGTTTAAGGTAGTATACTTGGTTCATTTCTCTTCATTGTGCATCTAACTGTCTTTTTTAAATAGCTCTGTGGGTTTTTTAAATGACATATGTTAATTAAACACACATGCATACAAGCAAGACCTAAAACTACAAAGAAAAAGTATCCACCATATCCTACACTCAGAAACATTTATTCACATTGACTTACCAGACTTCTCCTTGTGTAGTCTTACAGCTATAGATATGGAGTTTATCTTAAATTCTGTTCAGTTGTACCTGTTAAACAGACAGATGCTAGTTTTAGTCAGTATTGGGTCCAAAGACACCTTTTAGTGCTAGTAAATACATATTGGCAGATAGTGTTCTTAATACTTCCAATTACTCATTGTATGTAGATGCTCTTAGTGGACCATTTGGGTTATTTTCAGTTTATAACCTCATTCATGCATCTTCTGAGACTTGTAGAAATCACACAGTAGATTCATAGAAATAGAATTGTTAGGTTTATGGATTACTTCTGTTTTATTGTGATACACGCTATTACATATGCTGTAATCCTTTTTAGAAATGAGAGGATTCAATATTTATTTATTGTAGTTATAACAAAGTATTTATCTTCTTGGTAAATTTAAGTGTTTAATTAGTTTTTGGCTTAAGTTTATACTTCATTAGATCCAGATGTTAACAAAAACTCTTTAAGAAACGTAGTAAACCTTTTTCTTTCTCTTAGCAGAATCTGTTCAGTGGTTATCTGTTTTATGTAAATTCTGATTTTTAAGGCATTTATACTGCCAGTGGAAATTTATTCTTTCATCAGTGGTCTTTTGAGTCAATTAATGTTCTTTACCATCTTTACAATATATTTTTTCTACCTATTCTCACTTATTTTTTTAAGATACTAAAATTTGAGAAACAGTATACATCAAATGATGGCAGAGAATTGGTCACTGAATAATTTTTTTCAGGGAGGCATCAGCTGCTGCGATAATCCTGACTCTCTTAGTTTATTGCTCACTATCACTAAAAAAGCCGGTGGCTCACTGCCAGGCAGTTAAGAATTATAAATTGGATAAGAGATTAAAGAAGAGCCAGTTGGTAGAAACATGAAAAGCTGTAGGTTCACACTACTCTTTTACCAGGGAAGGAAAATGTAAAGGTATTTAATTTTTGATGGTTAGATTGTTTATGTTGTAGAGAAGAGAACATTATGTATGGTCCCATCCTTCATTGTGGCAAAAATCTAACTGGTAATATAGGCAGCCAGCATACCTAATAATAGTGTCCTATCAAAATTGAACTGAAGGTCTAATTTTCTAATTGAGCTAATGTCTCATTGAGGAATGTCTAATTGAACATCCCATCTCTACCCTGGCCATCTCTGTTCCTTATTGTACAATAAACATATAGTTCTTGACAAAGCAATTAATATAAAATATACAGTGCTTTGAAATTCCCTTGTATATTTTTAGGGGAATCTTGCCCTGTGTTTCTGTACCTCATCTTTCTGTGTTTTGAGGTGTATTGTACTAGTTGCAATATAACAAAATTGAAAATTTTTGAAACCTTGAGTGTTTTTTCCCAGGAGTAATTTTATTTCTTAGATGAAAAAATTGTGTGAAGATTTGGAATGTAGTCGTAATTACCACTTTCATTAAAAATAATATCACAAATTTATGGTGGTATAAATGTGAAAATAAGACCATTAAAATAAGAACTGTTTATATTACATATTTCCTTAAGCTATAATTTCTATTGGATCCTCCAAAAATGGAGTTATAGTGTGTTGAATTCTAAGGTAATTATGGAGGATGCTTATTGCAGCATATGGTATTTGTATACTTAAAGCACTTTTTTTTGTTGCTTTTCTTAAGTTAATATATTTCCTGTTTCTATAACATACATAGTATAATTTTTTAAAAGTAAATTTGAGGGGCGCCTGGGTGGCTCAGTCGTTAAGCATCTGCCTTTGGCTCAGGTCATGATCCCTGGGTCCTGGGATCGAGCCTCGCATCGGGCTCCCTGCTCCGCGGGAAGCCTGCTTCTCCCTCTCCCACTCCCCCTGCTTGTGTTCCTGCTCTTGCCTCTCTATCAAATAAATAAATAAAATCTTTTAAAAAAATAAAAGTGAGCTTGACTTATGTATAAAATATGTTGATGATTCACTATAAAAATATAATTTCAGTTAGAGGATAACTGAATTTCATTTTGGAGCTTTTTGTTTTTCTACTTCTACTGGAAAAAAATTATTCTTCAAATTCTTTCCTTCTTCAATAAGAAAAATGGCACTTCACACCTCTAAATTTTGTACCAATGAAACATACATGTAAAGATCATGATGACTGTTCAGAGTTCATTTTATTTATATTATTTTATCTTGATGGGTGACTCTGTACAGTAACTGTTTTTAATAACTGTTGTGGTGATGAAGAAACAATGCTAGTGAGTTTTACATTAGGATTTGATGAATATTCTCCTTAGTTAGGGTTGTTCATGATACCTATTATATTTTACAGCATCTGTTAGAAAAAAACCGGCAGGGGCGCCTGGGTGGCTCAGTCGTTAAGCGTCTGCCTTCGGCTCAGGTCATAATCACAGGGTCCTGGGATCGAGCCCCACAGCAGGCTCTCTGCTCAGCAGGAAGCCTGCTTCTCCCACTCCCACTCCCCCTGCTTGTGCTCCCTCTCTTGCTGTCTCTCTCTCTGTCAAATAAATAAATAAAATCTTAAAAAAAAAGAAAAGAAAAATACCAGGAAGACATACATGTTATAATATCCCTACTTGCCTTTTCAGGTTTGGTACATTGAGAATTCATTTTCTACTTCACACAGAGCGGGGATAAAATCTATTCTCTTCCAACCTGTCAGGACTTAAGATGTATTTCATATTCATATTTTCATTATAATAGAACTCTAATAAAGTGTATTCATATTTTCATATTCATATTTTCATTATAATAGAACTCTAATAAAGTGAGCAACATAGTCCAGTTTCCTTATAGATTTTATACCCACAGAAATCAACTAAGCTCAATTTTAACACCGTTTGAAAGTATAAAACTTCCTATCCCCCCACCTGCCTATCCCAGCCCAACGTATTTTTTTAAAAAAACCCAGGATACTCTTGAGAAGATAATGGTCAAGGCAAATATGTTTTGTTCATTGGTCACTTTTAGGATCTGTTCTGTTGCATTATCAGGGTTTGGAGATGTGGCTTTAAAGATAACACATAGGTGTATCTCAGCTCAGAAAATTTTTACATTATTTTTGTCTCTGCTCTCAGTAAGAAATGTAAGGGTGAATAAAGTACCTCTTTTTAGTATAGTTTTTTTTTTTTTAAGTAAAGTAAGAGCAAGTACTTATTTACTAATTATGTTTTTATACTTTATTGCCTCTCTTTTTTTCCTCTTGTTAACTTCTCATTTGTTACTTTTTTTAAAGCAAGCATACACAAAGGGAATGCAATTTTTTTCCCTTCAAATGAAATTTTTTCAATATGTTTAACCATTTCATTATCTTAAATAAAAAATAGATTTGCTGTGTACTCTGCAAAAAAGGTCTCTAGATTATGATTGTGGTTACATATAATGATTTTCATTGAAATTATTTCTTCTGTGTATATTACATTTTTTATCTTCCTTTTATGGATGAGAGAAATGAGAGTGTTTTGTCCCAGTACTGAAAAGAAGTTTACTCTCAAGCTGGGAATAACCTGATAGAGATTATTCTTTCCCAACTGATTTTGATCTCAAAATTTGAAGAGTGAAGGAGATTATATGAGTGAGCTGACTCTCTCCCAACCATGCTGGAAACCTTCTTATAAGAGGAAACAGAAAGATACTCTTAAGAAACTGAAAAGGCAGATCATTTACCTGGGTATTACCTAATTTGTATGTTAGAAATTTGTGATTATATTTAGATAGGGGAGAGCTGGCCTGGTCACAAGAGCATGCCTGATTTAAACATTTAACAGATGTTTATTGAACGTTCATGGGAGCATAGCAAGAAAATTGGGTCCTTTTTCTAAGATAAGATAAATGGGGTTAACAATAACTTGACAATTTTAATTACACAGTCCATGGCATATTAGAAGTGTAAGACATTACTGAAGAATCAAACCTGATTTGGAGACCTATGGAATAAGTAGGAAGTAGCTAAATAAAGTGGGGCAGTGGGCTGGTATACCAAACTGAGAATAAGTATCACATATTCAGGGAAACCTAAAGAAATTTTGTATGACTGGATATAGTATATGGGTGGGAGATGAGGCTAGAGAGGAAGGCAGGAGCTCAGAGGTGAAAAGGGGTGTATTTACAGTTACTTGCTCTTAAGTGTGGTGATGAGCTACTGAAAGGATTTCAGAGATCTAATCCGATTTTCATTACCCAACTTTCTATATATCCGAAGGCTTGAACAAGAATGACTGCTTATAGGAAGAACTAGAGTTGTTGCCACTGTGGCACAACACCATGGGAATGCCTTTGATGCCTAGTAGTTCTGTAATTCCTGAGTTTTTGCTATTGTGTGTATGAGATATAATTATAGATGCATGTATATATCAATGCAAACACATGTATCTGAAAAGTAGCTTCTGAATTTTAATTTTTGAAATAATAGACTCTAGAGCATGTCTCACATTTCCTTCAATTATAATTATACCTTAACAAAATGATGACCTCTTATGGATGAGGCTAGTTTGATGACTGGTGTAGGACTCTGATGGGGTTGATATTTGCTGGAAACCAGAACACTACTTAGGGAGTGAATGTAGTACTTCTCATTTATTATATTCCTTTTTCTGGCTTAAAGTTGACCATTCCTTAGGTATTTGTTAAATATTTACTGTACAAATTGCATTGAGAGCCTCCTAAAGATGATTACTATTTTAAGTCTTTTATTCATGATTCTTTATTTTTACTATCCACCACCTTTTCTAACCGTTCCTTTCAAGATTCACAATGTATAACTGCATAGAGCTAATTTGAATCTAATGGGTAACATAGATGAACTGATTAATATTGCTGTGGACTCATTATTAGTAAGCATTTAGATTAAGATAAATCAGGAATAACGTTCCTTTTAGAAGCACAAAAGAACAGGCAAAAGTGTATCAATTCAGAATATCACAGAGAATTTTATATTCAACGTTTTCTAACTTTTGTCTGAAATAGACAAGATTAGAGGTAATTAGCCATCAGGATTTTTTCAGGAATCAATTTTTGAAAATATGGATGACATGTTTTATACATTAGTTATATATCAGTTTGAAAGCAAGTGTGCCTATGAGGTTAAATGTAATTTTCTACTTAGGCCATTTTCTTCCATGATCTGTCACCTAAAACCTAAACAGTATTGGAGCATTTCAGGATGCTTTCTTCAGGAAATTTTGTACTTTCTTGTTCATTTGAAATTTTTTATAATAGTTTAAACAAAAATGGGGAAATGGTTAATTAAACTATAAATATTGGTTCTATTTAACTTGCTTCAATAATATAGTTTATTACTTTATTTCAGAGACATTGTTCAAAAGCCACCTTAGTAATCACTTAAGTAGAAAGAACAGTGGACTTCCAAAATGATAAAAAGCTACATTTCCTTTGCTTGTCCACGGCCATCCTCGGCACCTGTAAAGAACAAAGAATTGAATATTTATGCACACAGGACTTACACTCTAAGTGGAATTAACTCCCTTGGTGATGGTTACAAAGTTTCCTAATCATAAAGCTCCCTCTTTCCCTTGCCCTCAGTGTACCAGTATTAACCCTTTCTTTCTTGCCTAATGCAGAAAAAATTTACTGGCTTCTTGTTTCTTTTACCCACAAAGTCTTAATTTCTGGCTTTTTTCTTCAGTTTTATACTTTAATGATTTTTGTGTCTAATACTTTTTAATTTTAGGCCTAAAGGCAGTGGAAAGAGATAGTTCCGCAGGGACCAAAAGAGAGAGCTAGGAAGATGGTGACAAAGCGCATTGAGAACGAGAGAGGGTATCAAATAGAATACAAAGAGGCATACAAGGTGTCAGCAGAGTTACCCACAGGCCAGAGAGAGCCTGTGATTAGATGGTCATTGATGCATAAGTCCAGAGTTACTGCCACTTAATTTTGTACCAATTACAAGGGGTCAAAATCTGGCGAAAATGAATTTTCATAACTGTCAGATCGATGACCGAGGCAGGCAGAACACCAGAGTATTTCTTGCATTCCTTTGTTTTGCCAGTTTGAAATAATTTTGATTAGTATAGTATTTGTGTTTTGGCCTCTGTGCTTTTATTGATTTCCTTTCTTTTTTCTTGAGAATTATAAAAACTGATTTAAATTGTGGGGTAAGTTATAAATATATAGTAACATAGAGTTATATAAAAAATATACAGAAGTAATATTATGACCTTAACTTCTATGTAGTACATACAGTTTCAAAAGTTCTTATATATTGTTAGTTTTCCCTGATCAATGCTGTAGGCAAGAAAATATTTATTATTGTCGTTTGACAGAGAATGAAACTACTGCTTAAGACTTTAACATTAAAAACTTACCAATAGGTTATAAATCTGGCATATAGCTCCCCAGTCTCCTGATGCCTATGATCTTCATGATTAAAAACAAAAATTTTTATGAAGAAAGACCAGTCAATTGACCGTTATTCCAGATACACCATTGCTACCTCTGATCAGAATAGTTCATTAATCACTTAGGCTTTATGTATGTAGAATGGCTAGACTTGAGGCTTAACTGGTTCTTGAAAAACACGTTGATCAAATGCCAAAATACAACTTATTCTATTACTTAAGTGATTAACAAAAAAACTCATAAAAAATTATAAATTGACTTTATACTTCTATCTCCAAAGCATCATATAACAATATGAAATGATTATTCTTTATCAGATTACATTATATGAGCTTTATGTTTCAGGACAGTGTCCACTGTCTTTATCTCAAGCAGTATTTCAAGCACTCTGAATTGTTGTGGAATTTGAAGTGTCTTGCTGAGTACGATTTAGTTTGTAATGAATCCTTCTGGGCACATCACAATAAGTAACCTGTCCCATATTATCTATAGGTGTTAGAGCTGTAAGGGGACTCTATGGGGTTCAGGTAGCTCGGATCCTTCTTTTTTATAAATAAGGAAAACAAGGTCCATAAATACTGTGATTTGTTCTAGGTCCTCTGATGCTTGCATTCTATTTGATACCTCTCTCGTTCTCGATGCGCTTTGTCACCATCTCATATTTCATTAAGTATGCATAGCATTTGAGTTGTGCCTAAGCAGTAATTACTACATTACTGAAGTAAACCTCAGCCTCACTGTTTTTTGTTCTCTCTAGTACATGAGCAGGAAGCAACTTTATATAATTATCACTTACTTGAAGAGTGGGTCAGCTTTACCCATTTGATGTTTTGCTTGCTCAAAAGAATTAATAAAAAGCACTCCTGAAAATTTCTTGGTTATTGATGTGAAGATATGACCCCTTCAACTTTTACATACCAGTCCTGGTGAAATTCAGTTTCTGCTGGCTATTCCAACCTGCGTTAGATCAACACAAAGTTAGAGTATAGCCATAGTAGTTTGGTTTCCCTTTTGAGTAAGTATGACACTTCATAGCTTCCTTGGAGCAGGAACAAAGGCAGTTATTTTATCTTTAATCTTCTATATGGACTTTTGCTGCTGGAGTCCAGTAGGCAAATAATCCTATGTAGTATACTTAGTATTTGATACTTCACCAAAAATTTGAAAGAGGGACTTGCTATCAATCAAGTAATCTGAATTGCTAACAAGGATGCGACCCAGAGGCCTCTGTGCTGAGTTTAAGGTGCTCTGGACATTGCAGTCCTCTTGAACAGCATGGAAGCAGCCATCCTCTATTGTCGGTTCCCTTAGCTATCTCAAAGCATCTTCCTGGTGCAAAGAAGTTCATCATATTCAAAAGTAACTGAAATCTCTTGTAGAAATATCCACTTCCTTTTTATCTAACTAAGCACTAAGATTTAGTTGACCTCCTGCTAAAAAGGCGTATTTTCTATCAGACTCTCTTACTGTAACTGCTTTAAGCTAGTTCCTCTAGGGCTTCAGTCAGTTAATAAAGAATTTCAGTTCTAGCCTCCTAGTTTTGTTTCTGTTGGAAAAACATTTCCTAGTTTCTCCTCTTTTTTCCTCTACCTCTAATACCTACAGAATGAAAGAGGCCTGGTTTCATTCCCAGGAATCATTTGTTGTAATCATACATATATATATATATATGTATTTTTTTTTAAGTTTCTTTTTTTGATGACCTTGAACAGGTTTAGTCGTTCATCAGCCTTTTACTCGGTGATGGAGACAGCAGTGCCAACATTTATTTTACTATCTTTTATTTGCCTCAGTTGGATTGTCTCTTGGTGAAGCATATTATTTGTGGCTTCTCCATTCCACAGTAGCACACAGTACCTTCATTTTGTCCTGTGATGTTTAGTCTGACCTAAAAATTATATTTTTATCTAATCTAGAAATCAAGACTTATTTTTAAAGGCTTCTCATACCTCTGTTTGGAATATTTCCTTCTCTTACAGTGCTCATTTATGCTTCCCAAGACAAGGAAGATTTTATTTTCAATTTTAAATCAAACTGAAAACTAAAACTGGTACTTCCATTTGGAAAGAATTTAAATAAAAACAAAAGGGAATCAATTAAAAACTAAGCTTTAAACTAACAGTGGAAAGCATTCATCTTAAAGAGGTCTTTGCTCCATTTACTGGTGCATTTCAAGAATTATTTTCATGTTTTCTGGAGATAATTAGAAGCAGATAGTTCTCCACAGTAATATTTTTAAAAATCTTTCTGCTTACTTTTAATCTTAATTTGTTTTGGACTTTAATCCCTGGCAAAGTGGGGTATTACATGATGCATTGGTTTACAGAAAAATGTAGAAGTTTCATTTGCTTATAGTTTTAGACTCTTCCTCTAAGATGGTAATTCTTAATAGTTCTGGAATCTGGACATTTCAGCATGTTGTCTGCAGACTACTTCTTCAACATGGCTCTGCTTTTTAAATGTTTATTTCAATTGTGTGATAGTTTTGACTTCAGAATTAGGAGTGCAGGGAATGGAGGTGATCTTTCCTAATGTTCCACCAAGAAAATAGCTGTATTAAGCTGTCTTCAGTTTACAAATTATAAAAGAACATAATTCTGGTATTTTGCATTTAGTCTTAACAAAAATCCAACTTATTTTGGGTGATAGTGTTAGCAGAGGCAGGTCACTATAACTGAATGTTGAGTTATGGTTTTTTTCTTTTTTTTTGTTTTTACAAGAAAGATTTACCCATTTTGCTCACATCCTAGTTCAGATTATATGTCACAGAGCCAAAATTTGCTTAATTTATTAGCCTTTTAGGTGGAATTCACAGCATAGTGGAAAATGTTTGCAGATAATTCTGTGCAATAGTAGAAACTTCAGTTGATTCCTCGTATTTCTTCAGGGCAGTGATCACAACCAGATTCAACGTATGCACAAAGCAGCGGATACCATGGTAGCGGCCGTCGCTGATTGCTTTTACCATGTTGGATCCATTGTCAGTCTCAAAGACCTACTTCCAGCTAGGTGCCTTGAACTCAAATAGCTTTTCCCACAGACTTCAGGATGTGAGCTAAGGTATGGCCTTTTTTCATGAGCTGGGCCTACATATGGGTTGACAGTAACCTGCAACTTTTACAGAAAAGAGACTACTGGCTGTAGTTTAATATTAGACAATGACTAGTTGTAGTCATCGGTAGGCAGGGAGTATGTGTTCTTCATATATTTGAAGTACTCTTGCCTTTTGGGCATTCTCCCTTTTTCTCCTGTATGTTTTCATCAAGAAGATGATTCACGTAAAAATTTCTCATTTGAGCCTGGAGTAAAGGTCTAAAATATATCTGTTTTATGAGTTACTGTTATCTTTAAAATGAGATATATTAGATCAGTTTTTTAACACATTTGATATAAAAAATAACATTTTTTAAACTTGTAGATTTTTGTACTTTTTTAACATTTTTTTTAATTGATGGTCAAAAAAATTTATAAAATTTACCATCCTGACTATTTGAACTATTTTAATAACAGGAATGTCTCCTACTAATCATCTTTTAAGAACTGGAATTAGGAAATTGGTATTCATGTATAGGGCTTGAAATTTAGAATGAGTACTTTTTCCAAGGGTAACTTGCTCTAAATTGCATTGATGCAGTTTACTGTCCATGCCAGACATTCTTATTTGTTCAAGGAGAAAGTACCCTAATTCTGGAAAAATGAGCTTCACTTCCATATCTTTCTTCTCTGCTTGGCAAGATGTGTTTCTTAAGTGAAATCTTTATTGAGCGTATAATGGATCAACTGATGACAGGTTTTAGGAAACCATCTTTTATTTTATTATGGCTATAACCGTAACTCTTCTGGTTTTTCAAACTACTTACTGTTGTTTTCCTATTATGGTCAGTGGCCCTATTACTTAAGAATTTTTTAAGCCCTGGTATTAGAGGAAGAATCATTTACAATTGGCAGGGAGAGAGAGTACTTATAAATACAAAAGGAGTACTGTCAAGCAGTTTATGTACTTTTCTTGGCCCTCATTGTTTGTCACTGATTGTGAATAGCTGTTGGTAAATGCAGAAATTGAGAATCTGTTGGAGCTTATCTACCAGAATTATATCTTTAAGAAAATCTCAACTTTATAGCTATAAAAGACCCAATATCTTGTTTGATTCTAGCACTTAAAATGCCGCTATTTCAGTCTTAAAATATTCATTCACTATATTCTCCTTACATATACATGCAAACGTATATGTTCATATACACGTGTACACATGCAGGAGTTGATGACTGAAATGATGTTCAATATAACATCTACCAAATGGTCCTGAGTGACAAAGGAAAGTTGATCGTGGGTTCTCTGTGACTTCTTCTACCTCAGGGAAGATAAGAAGAGCATAGGAGAAAAGGCAATAACCCAGTGACACATTAAGTCATCTTGCCAGGTTAAGCAATATATACCTTATAGTTAAAAATGTCTGTGGATACTCGTTTTTTCACACACTATGGGAATCAATTCAAAACACATGCATAATACTATGTATGTTTACCCTTGCTACCCACCTGAGTGGCACTTCTTAATTTACCTCTTATTATCTCCCTAAAGTTAAGCACTGAATTGCTTCTGAGTAGATTTTTGTCTTTGTGATAAGGAACAGTTCATTTATACATAAATAACCATATCATTTTGTTAAGGACTCTTCTACCTCTTGTCAGTCTTTGTATAGTTCTCTAAGGCTCCATGCCCACTTCGTGAAATAGTGTTTTAATAAAATTGCCAAGTCATTTTGTTGGTAGGTATACAACTAGAAAAATAAGTGATGTGTAGTCTAGATCGTACCTTAGCATGAATATTTTAAACAACTTTATGTATATGTGATTTCAGTTCGTATTATCTATTTAATGTATTAACAAAGATGTAAATTTTAGTATATAAGATGTAAATTTTTAGTATCTAAGCAATAGTGTAATGATTATTATGTAAATAATATATGCTGAGAGTTGAAATAGAAAAAAGGATATTGATATTCACTTGTTATTTTCAGTGACTGTTATGATAAAATTCTGTATTCATCTAGAAAATTTAAAGAAACATTTTGATGCCTTATAGACTGAGACATTGTTGTGGTACATCCTATTATGATGTAAAATTTGATACAAGGTTGGGTACCTTTTAGACCCTGAATAGGTAATGCCTCTAAAATGATTATGTCCTAAAACTTAGTGTTTAAATACAGTTTCGATGTAAAAAAGCACATTATATTAAGATACCTAGCAGTGAACCTGTGTTTAACTCTGGAATATTTCTTTTATTTTTCCCCTTGGGAATTAATACATTTACTGTGAGTGAAATACAAATACTATTAAGGTGAAAAACTACATATGGTCCTTTGATTCCCAAGTCTTAGAAGACAGAAGATAGACTTCTGTTACTTTTAGATAATAGAAGTGACTTCTCTACTTCTAGGTATTTATAATTAGTGTAAGTGTGTTTTTAAAAGTGTGAATCCAAGGACGTATCAGGTATCTGGGTCTTCTTACAGTATGGTGTTTCTACAATGTTTGTTTGTTTGTTTGTTTATTGCATTTGAAGGAAAAACCTACCCAAAACTTTATTTATTATGCTAGGCATTATTGTATGACTTCAAAAGCAACAATGAATATAGTTTAAACTATTTCTGCTATATATCATATGTATGTCAAATGAAATGACACTATCCTTCTGCTTTTAACCACTTTTTTACTTACAGAGGTACTTATTTTTCAATTCTAAAATCTTCGTTTTCCTTGCATTTCTTTCCATATTAAAAAAAAATTCAGATCTAAAAGGGAAAATGTTAAAACAGGAGTAAAACCAGATGCATCTGATCAAGAACCAGAAGGACTTACGCTGTTGGTACCAGACATCCAGAAGACTGCTGAGATCGTCCATGCAGCTACCACCAGTTTGCGGCAGGCCAATCAAGGTATAGCACTGCCACTTCTCTGCTGTTTTTCTTTGGATCCGGAGATGTTTCGTTTACTTCTGAAAACTCCCTTTCTTTTTCTTCTGTGTTAGTGGTTTTCAAGCAAGTTCCTTTACCCAAAAATTTGTTGTCAGGTTTTCAAATTAATCATGAATAGCCTCTAATTTTAAAATATTTATTTCTATTATGTATGATTAATCCTAGATTCGGTAGGCTAACAACATGCATCCTGATTTTCTCTTCTTGTTGGTAGTTGTGAAATTGAAAAATGCCATCATATTGGATAGGAAGGAATACATGAAGACAATGTGTGAGAATTTAGTTTAAATTGGTATTTTCATGTCTTAGCAACGGGAGATACAAATAATTCTGTATTATCTATTGTTTTGCTTCTGCTGTTTTGCCTGATTGGATAAAACTAATTAACATTTTAAGAATTTAAGCTTTAAAGTTGATAAGGGTCTTAGCCCTATAAGTTAGTTATGTTTATGAAATAGAAATCTTTTATTCTTAAATGGGTACAATAGGAAAATAATTGTGAAGAATTGGGTAACTTTTTGGAATTAAAACTTTGAACTCTTGAAGTTAATTGTTTTTGTTTTAATCTTTTAAAATGTATGCTTATGTTATTTATCTTGAAATATTAAATAACAGAAAAAAAACTAGGTGAATATTCAAAGAAGGTGGCTATGAAACCCAAACCTTTATCAGTGTTGAAATCACTTGAAGAAAAATATGTGGCTGTTATGAAGAAATTACAGTTTGGTAAGTTGAAGTTTTAATCTTCGTTTCTTGAGATCTCCTTTCACATTGTGTAATAGTGCTGCTGAGATGTGTTCTAGTAAATTAAAGACTTTAAAGGTTCCTCATACCATGAATCATTCATACCCTATGTATATGTGTGTGCACACAGTATGTAGAGAGTATAAATATGTATGCGCACACATGCAAAAATTTTTATCATTTTATCTCTGGATTTATATATTTTTAGTTATATTTGGGAATCATGATTCTTTAGAAACCTAGGGGGAAAAAAAAACCCCAAATCAAATGTCTAACGAACAGGCAGAAAGGGCTTTCTTTCTTAAAGACCTCTCCATTTCTTTAAAAAAAAAAAAAAAAAAAGACCTCTCCATTTCTGTATATCCTGGCCTAAAGGAAGCTAAGGCCTGAGACTTTTAATGAAGTCTGTTACTGTTGCCATTTTAGAATTCCATGAGATTTGCCTTTGGAAAGTACAGTTAACGTAGAGTTCTCTCGTAGCCTTTCCTATTCCAAAACTCTTGACAAGTAAAGACTGAAGAATACAGCCTATCAGTCCCTCCCATAAGGTGCTAGCCTATAAATAAACACTAAAATTCCAAATTTTGGTGACCATTAGTAACTGTTATTGTCTGTGCCTCTTTTCCACCCTTGAGAACCAGCCAAAGGACTTGGACTATATGAAAAACAACACTAAAGCAAGAGTTGTCTACTGTCTGAAACTTCTGTTTCAAAGCTTTTTAGCTTTTGCTCTACCTTACCTCCCAGGTTTGCAATAAAAATCACATACAGTAATATATCTGAAAATGATAAAGCACTCAGACCGTTGAAAGGTCTTGTTCATCATTTTAAGATTGGAAGAATTGAGGTGAAGTGTATATACTGTTATTCAGAAAGAATGTAACATTTTTGCCAATGGATCCATGTTTTTGGAAAATTGTGCCTGCCATTGATAGGTTGTGACCATTTTGTTTAATAAACACTTGAATTCAGGGGGCTCCTCAGTTGGTTAGGGGTCCAACTCTTGATTTCAGCTCAGGTCATGATCTCAGGGTCATGGGATTGATCCTTTGCCAGTCTCCACACTCAGCAGGGAGTCTGCGTGAGATTCTCTCCCTCTCCCCCCACCTCCACGTAATTGTACGTGTGCTCTCGCTCTCTAATAATAAATAAACCTTTAAAAAATAATAAAAACAAACACTTGAATTCAGGAAAATATAATAACTACAAATGATTATGAAAGTAACAGAAATATTGCTATAATTTTAAAGTTGCAAGACACCAAGAAGAAATGCTATACAAATACAACATGAATCCTAGATAACCTCTAAGGGTTATCATACAAAGGAATATGAAAATTACTGGGGAAAGCCACACACATACAAGGATCAAGTATGATCCTTGTAGCCACATTCAGTATCACAATTAGCAGGAAAAGGAGTCTCAGAGTTTAAATAGATAATTTTTTGAATCGAATGAAAGCCTTTGTGTGGTTATAATTTGATTAATGTATTTTGTTGCAAATCTTGTAAAATTAAATTCACTATATCATGTAGAATTAAACAGCTGAAGTAGACTGGAGATAGGTCAAGAGCTGTCAGTAGCATTGCATTAAAATGAAATACTTGAGGGGTGCCTGGGTGGCTTAGTTGGTTAAGCATCTGCCTTCAGCTCAGGTCATGATCCTGGAGACCCTGGATTGAGTCCCGCATCGGGCTCCCTGCTTGGCAGGGAGTCTGCTTCTCCATTTGACCCTCCCCCCTCTCATGTGCTCTCTCTCAAATAAATAAATAAAATCTTTAAAAAAAAATGAAATGCTTGATATATACCTCCGCCCAGTTTGTCTGCACGAAGCAAGAATCAGATGTTAGATGGATCTATCTTTAGCTTCACATTTCTATATACTTTTTCACTTTGTGACAGCCTGTTTTCTGTGAAAGCATTCCTCTTTTCCACTTCCCCCCACCTCAGAAACTTTTTCTGCTTCTTTATTGGTTATCTAATTACGTTTTTATTATGAATGAGATTTAGTCTGTGAGTTGCTCCAACTAGGTAACAATGCATATTTACCAAAACCTTTAATGTCCATTCCTGAAATGGAATTTTGAACCTCAGCTCAGTAGACAGTAACTTTGTTGGGAAACCCCTGAAAGCACGCTTAGCTTAAAAAATAAATCCTGAAAAATCTAAGACCTTTCTAGTATGACTCTAGTAGGTATGTCAGAAGAATATCATTCGGTTGCTTCCCACTTAGCCCCTTTAGACATAGCACTACTAATACTTGGTAAAACTATATAAAGAGGAAGAAAAAGTGGTCCATAGTCAATATTCAGGATTTTAAGTAGCATTTTATAAACCACATATGATTTGCTGTTATTGCTGAACTTTGGATTTACTGATCTTTAATCATTCACAGAGGCTTTGGATATAACTAGATTTAATCAGCTTTTTAGGTTCTTTATTTTGAATTTTTATTCACAATTTTTGCTCTTCTTTTGAGTATATAATTTGCAAACTTTAATTTCCTCTTCAGTGGTTAGAGTTTTAGCCAGGAGTGGGAGGTATCAGGAATAGGGTAGTGGAAAAAGAAGAGATGACTGTTCTAACCAAAAATTGGTTTCTTTCTACTTGGGAAAACATTCTTCCTGGTGGGCAAAAATTTATATAGATTGAGTTACTTTATATAACCTTACTATATCATTGAAAAGCTGGTTTTGGCTTTTTAGGAATCTTTTAAAAGTGATTATTTTTTCTCTTCCATTGTTACTGTTACAGTTCATGAATCCTGTAAAGACACTGTAGGATATAACTATCATTTGTTTTCTGATACTGTACAATACCATTTTTATTTCTCTTAAAATTTTTCCTAAATAAATAAAATCTTTGTTGTTGTTTTGTTTTGTTTTTTAAGATATTTATTTGACAGAGAGAGACACAGCGAGAGAGGGAACACCAACAGGGGCAGAGGGAGAGGGGGAAGCAGGCTCCCAGCAGAGCAGGGAGCCCGATGCGGGGCTCGATCCCAGAACCCTGGGATCATGACCTGAGCTGAAGGCAGACGCTTAACGACTGAGCCCCCCAGGCGCCCCAAATAAAATCTTATAAAAGATCTTTATAATCTTTTATAAAGCCCCCCACTGCTCCCCCTGCTTGTGCGTTCTCTCTCTCTCTTTCTCTGACAAACATAAATAAATAAAATCTTTAAAAATAAATAAATAGGGGCGCCTGGGTGGCTCAGTCGCTAAGCGTCTGCCTTCGGCTCAGGTCATGATCCCAGGGTCCTGGGATCGAGCCCCACGTCGGGCTCTCTGCTCCGTGGGAAGCCTGCTTCTCCCTCTCCCTCTCCCCCCCGCTTGTGTTCCCTCTCTCGCTGTGTCTCTCTCTGTCAAATAAATGAATAAAATCTTTAAAAAAATAATAATAAATAATAAATAAATAAATAAATAAATAAATAAATAAATCAAACATTTATTATTTCACCGTTTCCTTGGGTCGGGAATTCAGGAATGGTTCAGCTCACTGGTTCTGGCTTAGGGTCTTTTACAAAGTTGCTGTCAGGATGTTGGCTGGAGCTTCAGTCATGTGAGATCGTGACTGGCTCTGGGGCCTGAGCTTTGGAGCTCACTCACGTGGCTGTTGATAGGAGGCTTTATTAGCTCCTTGCCATGTGAGCCTCTCCAGAGGACCTCTTTCTTGAGTGTCTTCACACATTGCATCTAGCTTCTCTGAGAGAGAGTGCAAACAGGAAGCCACACGGCCTTTTATGATTTACTTTTGGAGGTTGTATACCATTGCTTCTGCTTTATTCTTCAAGAAGTAAGTCACTAAATCTAGCCCATACTCAAGGAAAGGGGAATTAATTTTTACCTTTTGAAGAGGGTGTCACAGACTTTGTGAAAGTATATTTTTTTGGTAAGACTATTTAGCACACATGCACATGCAAGTAGGGGGAGGGGAAGAGGGGAAGGAAGAATATCAAGCTGACTCCAGGATGAGCGCAGGGCTTGATCTCACTGACCCAAGTTGAAACCAAGAGTCCAACGTTCAACTGACTGAGCCACCCAGGCGCCCCTAATTGAATATTGTAATAAAATTTTGGTATTAGTAGACCCTGGTCTCTTATATGCATATGATAGAAAAGTTTTCCTCCAGGCATGGGAATGGGCTTGTGTGTTTCTGGTGGATTGCTGTTTACTCGAAGGAAATTCATCTCTGTATTATATGAAAGGCAGCAGAATTGGGCAGATGAAATAACTCCAGTTTACAAGTTTACTGACAGGAAGTAATTTTGCCGAGAACAGTACATTTGATCAGTAACAGTTATATGTACTATATAGTAAACTAAGTTTTCAACATTTCTTCTTAAATTAGATTCTGCTCATACAGAGTTGATGATAGTTTCTACAAGAAATGCACCAAAAGTTTCTTTTTCTCTCTGAAAGATTTGTTAAATAAAGATGTGGCACTCCTGTTTTGAACATACGGAGTGCACAGACCTGTGACACTTTATAGGTCTTCCCTCTTTTTCTACATTATAAACTCCTTGAAGGCAGATTTAGTTTCCTATTTATCATTTAACCCAAACAGCCTAGCCTAGAGCCTTGCACTTGGTAAGTTCTTGGTGAGATTTGGTGCACTAATGCTAATTATAATATAGCATTAAAGTTTTTCCATATATTTAGAATTGTATGAACACAAGATCAAAAATTACTGTTGCTTCTAATGACAGTATTTCCCCTAGTATGTGGTTTTGATTTAGTGTTACAATTTATATAAATCTCTTTGTTGTAACCCCATTGGTTAGGGTGGAGTAATCTGAACTAGAGATAAAATTCAAATCCACTTTTTTCTTTCTTTTGTGTACAGAGTTTATAAGTAAAGAATAACTTTAAGTCTTTTTTTTTTTTTAAGATTTTATTTATTTATTTGACAGAGAGAGAGACAGCACAAGTAGGCGGAGTGGCAGGCAGAGGGAGAGGGAGAAGCAGGCTTCCCCCCCGAGCAGGGAGCCCAATGCGGGGCTCGATCCCAGGATCCAGGGATCATGACCTGAGCTGAAGGCAGCCGCTTAGCCGACTGAGCCACCCAGGCGCCCCACTTTAAGTCTTTTCTAAATCTGCCTAAATAGATGGTTAAGAATTAGCCCATTAATTATATTTTCTCACAGTACTTAGAAGATTCATCTTTTATTCCATTAACTTAAATTCTAAAAGTAATGTAAGAGTAAACCTCACCCTGAGACTTTTGTTTTCGGATTCCAAAATCAGTGCAAATATAAAAAGACATATTCTTGTCTTTAAAAATGAAAATCTGAATTGGCAAAAACATTATACCACTCATTTTAAGAATAAATTGTCTTCTGCTTTACATTGTTATAGCTGCTTGATACAGTCTATCAGTTTGTCCACATTGTACATCAAAAAGCATTTCCTGGGGGTGCCTGGCTGGCTCAGTTGGTAGAGCCTGCGGCTCTTGATCTCAGAGTTGTAAGTTCGAGCCCCATGTTGGGTGTGGAGATTAGTTAAAGATAAAATCTTTTAAAAAAAAATCATTTCATGCTTTTGCTTCCATTACGTAGTTCATCCATCTAGCAGTAGGTATGACATAAACATGTATAATTCCGGTTTTTTCAGTCCTCTGCACATTGTGGGGTTTTAAAATTTTTTTGCGTATAGTTGACACACAATGCTCCATTAGTTTCAGGCGTACAACAGCGATTCGTGATCTCTGTACCTTCTGCTGTGCTCACCACAAGTGTAGCTGCCATCTGTCATCATACAGTGCTGTTCCAGTCTGGCTGACTGTGCTCTCTGCGCCAGGCTTCAGTCCCCTCCACTTGGGGTGGAAGAAGGGCTAGTGATTTCTTTGTGATTTTTGTCATTGTAACAGCTATCCTCCATTCTAGTGCTTTCTCTTTTTTTCAGTCTGGTTTTTTTTTTTTTTTTCTTGTTCTTTTAGATACATTTGAGATGGTTTCTGAGGATGAAGATGGGAAATTGGGTTTTAAAGTAAATTACCACTACATGTCTCAGGTGAAAAATGCAAATGATGCAAATAGTGCTGCCCGCGCCCGCCGCCTTGCCCAGGAAGCCGTGACGCTGTCCACCTCACTGCCTCTTTCATCCTCTTCGAGTGTGTTCGTGCGCTGTGATGAGGAACGACTTGACATCATGAAGGTAGAAAAAAACAACTATTTCTCTGTCTCTCTGGCTAATGTCATTATTTAAATATTCATACAGAGCACTAGAAATAGCATGAATTTTAATAAAATTCTTTTGACCATTTTGGACATTAGTGAAACGAGTCCTTTTTTTAATGTTAGAGTATGTGTATGAGACTGCTTTTCAAAATAACTAGAAGAAAATACCAAAATGCCTTCCTTGAGTCAATGTTGTATGCAGCTGATATTTTTAAGAGCTTAGTATCAAAGGATTTAATGCTGGTCAATAGAAAAAAGTCATTAAGATTTCTTCCTTGTCATCCAAGATGTTTCTCTTGTGTTTTATACTATCAGTCTTCAAAATTATTCTTTTTCTTTCCTTTTCTAGGAAATTCATGTATTTACAGAACCATAATATCTATGAATTAAGTAATGGTAGTACAGTAATAAATAACTGCACCTTTATGTTTTAACACTGTGGTGGTCTGGCCTTAGGTTCTAAGCGATTGCTACAGCAAGAAGATTATAAAGACTGGACACCCGGCAGGGACGGGAATGGTGGCACACCTGTCTTTACATTTGTCGTTTTATTCTGGGCTACAGCTTCCTTATATGCACAGCTGTTAACTATTGACACATTGACTTGAAGACCTTTTTTGCTTGCTTGCTTTTTTATTTTGCTCTTTTGGGTAATTTTTTCAGTAGAAATCTCACAGACTTGGCCTATTTGACCACACTCTTACCTGTTCCTTGTTACACATAATAGCCAATTATAGAATGGTTGCGTTGGGAAGCATTATATCACTAAATTGGCCGCCTAAGTTCAGACTTGTGACTTTGTCTCTGCTAAACATTATGCTGGACCTAAATAAAAAAGTGCCAACACGGAGCTCCCAGCCATCTATCAGAGTTGTCACAGATTGAGACCCTAGTGCCACTTGCCTCCACACACAGCTATTCAGGACCAGAGGCTTTTCTGCTCATGCCTTGCACAGTTAGTATCTGTTGATCGACTTAAACAAAATTCATTAAATAACTCTGATACTCGCTGTTGGGTTCTTTGCTATTTTTTAGACTACCAGTTACCCTATGGGAAATACCTACTGTTCTCTCAAAACCTTTTTATCATAAGTTGTTACATGAGAACTTTTTGTTAACTACTTGTCTCATTATCCCAGAAAAAATTTTTTAAAACTAAGTTACTTCTCAAAATGTTAACTTACCTGAAGGTGTATTGCAGAAAATTACCCTCATACCTTTTGGATGTGATGATGAGTATACCTAAAATCTCAAATTGTTAAATACAATAGAAAATATCATGAAGGAAAGCTCTTAGGAAAATAGTAACAATATTAAAGGGTATTTGATGTTAAGGTAAGCTCTCCTGCTGCCAATAAGGCATCTTTCTTTTAATAGCCCATTTTCACCAAAACTAAATAACTTTAATCCTAATCTAAAACCATTTCTAGTCATGTTGTTATTTTTAACTTTTAATCTCATTTTTAACATGTTCTGGTAGAGATGTATGTAGGATTAAGAAGGCTATTCTTATTTCATGTTGGATTGTGTTTTTCTAAATCGCGAGTAGTGTCAAGGAAGAGTAACATGGACTTTTGTGTATTTGTACATGCATACTAGGTTCTGATAACTGGTCCAGCGGACACCCCTTATGCAAATGGCTGCTTTGAATTTGATGTATATTTTCCTCAAGATTATCCCAGTTCACCCCCTCTTGTGAATCTAGAGACAACTGGCGGTCATAGCGTGCGATTCAATCCAAACCTTTATAATGATGGCAAGGTAATGTAATTTCGGCCTTTTGTTTCTGATGCCAAAGTATTATAACCAAAGGTTCTTTGTAATTTAGGCAAAAATTTTCTTTTGGTTATCTTCTTTCCGAGAGTTCCCTGGCTTTCTTCATGCTTCTCTTTCCTGTATGCAAAGATTAGCCTGAGGAATGAGAGAGAAGGAACCAAAAAGGGCAGAAACACAACAGTGTTGAGAAGCACTTAGAGTCTTAAGAAGTTACTGAGGGACTTACTCAACATATTCCTTGGCCAGTTGAGACTTTGTCCTGAGCCAAAGGTCTGTCTTCGTCTCTCACCTTTCTTTACTTTCCGTTATCTCCAATTCCAGTTACCTTTTCACAAGTGCCTCAAGCATGGTCCTGTCAACTCTGTATTCCTTTTTTGCATATCATCACTTTTTCTTGCTTTCATAGCTATCCATGTTTTCCATGATACATGTAATTGTGAATTTATGTTTGCCATTTAACTTATGTTAAAATGTTTTATATTTTTTAATAAATAGGAAGATGCATTCTGTCTGAAAAAGAAGTTGACTAAGAGGTATAAAAGCATTTCATATGACAGTAAACCTTTTAAAATTAGATTTAAAAGAACAGTCATCACTTTTCAAAGTAATTTTGGGTAGCTTGATGGAATTTCAACAGTGAATTCCATGCTGGAAGTATTTCATGTTTAAAAATTACTAGATGATCAGAAGAAAATGATAGACTTCATAAGCAGACACTTTGATGATGAGAGGAGCAAGTGCTTGAAGTTGATCTGGTTTATTAAAGGTGAACTAAGTTTTCCCTTGGTTTTGTCTTCATCATAAACTCAGATCATAAAACTGGAATTTGCTTTGTGAGTTTATTGTAGGAGATTTAATCAGAGGTAGACCTTAGTTGCTTTGGAAGAACAAAGAACGGGTCTTTTATAACTGAGCAGAGAAGACGATATAACAATGTTGACTTTACTGAAGAGAGACTAGAATCTGAAGAGTTTAAGTGTAAAATGTTAAAATTTATTTAAGAAATTACTTCCTTAAGACTTAATGGCATAAGGGTTCCTGGGTGGCTCAGTCATTTAAACGTCGGACTCTTGGTTTCTGCTCAGATCATGATCTCAGGGTCATGAGATCTAGCCCCTCATCGGGCTCCTTACTGGGTATGGAGCCTGCTTAAGATTCTCCCTCTCCCACTGTCCCCCTCTCTCTCCCTTTCACCAAAAAAAAAAAGAAAAAAGAAGACTTGGATTCCAGATCTCTAGGTAGGGGTAAGAATACCTGCCATTGGTAGTCACGGGGATGCTCTAAAAATGAAGTGTTTGACAGTACCTTAAGTAATGGTGTACAAAGCTGTTCAGGTACAAGTCTCTTAAAATTATTAATGACGGGCGCCTGGGTGGCTCAGCCGTTAAGCATCTGCCTTTGGCTCAGGTCATGATCCCAGGGTCTTGGGATTGAGCCCCGAGTTGGGCTCCCTGCTCTGTGGGAAGCCTGCTTCTCCCTCTTCCACTACCCCTGTTTGTGTTCCCTCTCTCACTGTGTCTCTTTCCGTCAAATAAATAAATAAAATCTTCAAAAAAAAATTATTGGGGTGCCTGGGTGGCTCAGTCGTTAAGTATCTGTCTTCAGCTCAGGTCATGATCCCAGGGTTCTGGGATCGAGCCCCGCATTGGGCTCCCTGCTCAGCGGAAGCCTGCTTCTCCCTCTCCCACTCCCTCTGTTTGTGTTCCCTCTCTCACTGTGTCTTTCTCTGTCAAATAAATAAATAAAATCTTTAAAAAAATAAAAAATATAAAAAATAAGAAAAAATTACTAATGAAATTATGTCCTAAATGAATTAGTATATTTTGCATATTGCTATCACAGAACGATTACAGGAAGAGCAAGGAGATGGACTTCTCAGCTTTATTAAGGACCACTTATTTGCCAAGTCTGTTGCCCATTATATGAAATTGTTAGTTTACAAGTATAGATAAAATGTCCCCAGTTCTGTTTTTCCCAGAATGACCTCTTAACCTCTGTTTGGCAGATAGTTTGAGTTCATTCTTGCTGTCTGAGTGAACAAGTATCTGTGTTGTGAAGTTTGTTCTGAGGAACCCAGCAGATAGATTCTCAAGGCCCTTGCAGGGGGTCTTTGAGTCCTCCTCCTTCCAACTTCATGTTTATGTGAAGCTAGATTTTTCCATATACTTCCACCTAAACAATATATTATAACAAATTGAATGTAGAGACAAATAGGAAATCAAGATCCCTTCTATTAAACCCATATCCATTTGGAAATTTACAAAATTTTGAGAGAGATTTTTTTTTTTTTAAAGATTTTTATTTATTTATTTGAGAGAGAGATAGCACAAGCAGGGGGAGAAGCAGACTCCCTGCTGAGCAGGGAGCCCGTTGCTGGGCTTGATCCCAGGACCATGAGATCATGACCTGAGCCGAAGGCAAACACTTAACCAACTGAGCTACCGAGGCACCCCAAGAGAGATTTTTTTAATGTATAATGGTACTACTTTTTCCCACTGAAAATTTTTTTTAAAAGGTTTGGCAAAGGGGCGCCTGGGTGGCTCAGTCATTAAATGTCTGCTTTCGGCTCAGGTCCTGATCCCAGGGTCCTGGGATCAAGTCCCACATCGGTTTCCCTGCTCAGCGGGAGGCCTGCTTCTCCCTCTCCTACTCTCCCGGCTGTGTTCCCTCTCTCGTTGTCTCTCTCTGTCAAATAAATAAAATCTTAAAAAAAAAAAAGGTTTGGCAAAGAGTTATTTTTCATTATGAAGGAATTGTAATGCCATACAGATTTGGATCACATCTGAAGATGCCAGTTTGTTCTAACAGACTGACCCTTAGTGTTTTGCTGGGGGACGTAAAACTGAGATACTGTGACATGATAGCATTTCAATTTTGCTTCTAGTTGTGGCAGTTTGCTTTTAAAAAGCACTCAATTCTGGGGGCACCTGGGTGGCTCAGTCGTTAAGCGTCTGCCTTCGGCTCAGGTCATGATCCCAGGGTTCTGGGATCGAGCCCCGCATCGGGCTCCCTGTTCGGCCGGGAGTCTGCTTCTCCTTCTCCCACTCCCCCTGCTTGTGTTCCCTCTCTCGCTGTCTTTCTCTCTGTCAAATAAATAAATAAAATCTTTAAAAAAACCCAAAACACTCAATTCTGTTTATGCTTTCTTCCCTTCTTCCTCAGGTTTGTTTAAGCATCTTAAATACGTGGCATGGAAGACCAGAAGAGAAGTGGAATCCTCAGACCTCAAGCTTTTTGCAAGTAAACACATTTCTCTGAGTTTCACTTAGAAAATAAAGAACTATCTATATTTTTTTAAAAATTGGTTTTAGTGACCAAGAATAAACATAGTAAACCAAAAAAGCTATCCTAAATAGCTTATAGGTGAGCAGTAGGTACAATGAGTCTTGTCTCATCTGGAGTTTAGAATCTTAAGTTAGGGCATAAGACAAAAGTTGCACTTTGCCAAAATTACCTTTAACAAAATTCCCAAGTTGCCCTTAAAGTACACTATGGTGCAAAAAGATAACGTAAGACATAATTTTCTCCCATCTCCCAGTCACTTACAGGGCTTAAACTCATGTGAGTAGAATTACTAAACTACTAGTATTACATTTTCTTCCACATATAATACTGTTTTTCTGTAATCTCCTTAATAATGGGACTCATCTGAGGTTCAGAAGCACTGTCCTAGAATTCATAAAACTTGGGATTTGAAGTTCTTATTTTGCAGAGCATTTGACACACATATTTCAAAGTCTTGAATTTTGGAAATTAATTTCCACATACCACTTGAGCACATAATATGTTTTATAGCCCATCAAATGCTTTTTGTTGAGGCTTTACCTCCATAGTTAAGAATCCCAGCTAAGAGATGAACAGGTAAGCATGTTAATAACATGAATTAACTTTTTTGCTTGTTTATTGAGGAAGCAGAAACAAATCATTACTGCTCATAATAGTTTAAACTCACATTTAAAGTTTAGGGTTTAAGAGAAACCACCATAAATTATCTCCAGCTAAGCCTACCCTGAAAAGATTCTTTTTCTACACTCTTTATTTTGAATTAGGTGAAAAAAGATATGAAAAATAATTCCTTAGGATGTCACTTTTTTGGTTCTCTGGAAAGACTTTGCAGTATCCTCATGAATTAAGAAAATAGTACCAAGGGGCACCTGGGTGGCTCACTTGGTTAAGCGTCTTACTTCAGCTCTGATCAGGATCCCAAGGTCCTGGGATTGAGCCCCATATCCGGCTCCCTGCTCAGCGGGGAGCCTGCTTCTCCCTCTCCCTCTGCCTGTTGCTTGCTGCTCCCCTTGCTTGTGCATGCTCTCTCTGTCAAATAAATAAATAAAATCTTTAAAAAAAAGAAAATAATACCAATAATTTTTTCCTTTTTGTTAATCTTGAGACCAAGAAAAAAGAAGTTAGATGATTCATGCAGAAAACTATAAGAAAGTTACTAGAATATTCCTCCCAAGTACTACTTCATTTTAGAAGTGATTATTTCAATTCTAGTCCAAAAACTTTAAAATATTTTTTTTACGTGTATATTACTCTTGTCAACACAAACTAAGCTTATGACAAGTTTTACTACAAAAGGAAATTCAGAGATATCCTATTTTTCATAAAGTAAATTAGACTTAGCTGAGAATTGAATTTTTTGTTGAATTTATATAATTTAAAAAATAAATTTATAATTTTCAAAGTTTTTTATTTTAAAATTTAATTTGCTTTTAACTTTTATATTGCCTGTATACCTAATATATACCCCAAATCTGTGAAATAAAGCAACTTATGCTCAGGGATTTAAATTTTACAAGTTTGGAAACTTAAGTACCCATACATAAAAATTTTCTATATATTCCCTTTAGGGTTTTTTTGTTGTTGTTGTTGTATACATAGTTCACAGAATGATAATTAACATATTAGATACATCATTTGTACATTGTTCTGTTCACTTAACATTAGAGCATATCCATTTTTCCAAGTTATGTTTTTATAATTAATAATCTTTTGAGTTCATATACTGTAATTGAACTGTTTCTCCATTATTGACTAAATATTTCATTTCTGGGGCGCCTGGGTGGCTCAGTTGGTTAAGCGACTGCCTTCGGCTCAGGTCATGATCCTGGAGTCCCAGGATCAAGTCCCGCATCGGGCTCCCTGCTCGGCAGGGAGCCTGCTTCTCCCTCTGATCCTCCCCCCTCTCATGTGCTTTCTGTCTCTCTCATTCTCTCTGTCTCAAATAAATAAAATCTTTAAAATATATATATATATATTTCATTTCTGATTTTTTTAGTTTTATAAATGATAACAGTTACTATATGACATTCTCTTTATTTTAGATAGTTAGGAAACTATCTGTGACAAACTGACTTGGGCAGCAGCAAGAGGAGGCTCTCTTTTCTGTGCAGAAGTGAATAGCCTGGTCTTCCTCCAGATCTTAGGGAGGAAAGCTTTCAGTCTTTCCCCATTGAGTGTCATGTTACCTGTGAGTTTTTCATAAATTCTCTTCATCAGGTTGAGGACATTCCTCTTTATTCCTGGCTTACTGAGTATTTTTATTACAAATGGATGTTGGATTTTATCAGACACTTTCTCTGCATCTGTTGAAATGATTCTACTATTTTTTTAATTTTATTAATACAATGTATTATACTAATTTGGGGGTGTTAGACCAACCTTGCATTCCTGGGATAAATACACTTGGTCTCTTGGTATATAATTCTTTTTATATATTACTGGATTCAGTTTGCTAGCATTTTGTTTGAGGATTTTTGCATCTGTCCTAAGAAATACTGGTCTCTTTGTGAGGTTCTTTTATTATATATTATACAAGAAATAAATGCATGCAGGCAGGAAAATACTGCTCTTTGTGCTCTGTTAGAAACTTTCTTCAGGGGCAAACTAGGGAGGATCAGGGAAAATTACTTAATTTTCTTCTTGGTTAGATTTTGGGAACCAACATTGTTTTACCTTTTTATTTATCACATGTGCACAAAGGATAAAAGTGCTTTTGCCAGATTGAAAATATTCCACAAAACGTTTCTGAAGGTTATATACAATTAAAAACAATTCCAAGAGGGGCGCCTGGGTGGCTTAGTCGTTAAGCGTCTGCCTTCGGCTCAGGTCATGATCCCAGGGTCCTGGGATCGAGCCCCGCATCGGGCTCCCTGCTCAGCGGGAAGCCTGCTTCTCCCTCTCCCACTCCCCCTGCCTGTGTTCCCTCTCTCACTGTGTCTCTCTCTGTCAAATAAATAAATAAAATCTTTAAAAAAAAAACAAAAACAATTCCAAGATATTTTGAACAGTGGCAAGCTTTATTAGAGTTGCTTGGTTTCTCTGTAGTGAAATTCTTAAAAGAATAATGGTTATTTGTATAAAAATATCACATATGGTAGTCTTATGCCATAGGTCTCATATCCATCAGTAACATAGTAATTGTCTTAACTATTAGCACAATTTAAAATCAAAAGTCTTATTCATTAAAACTTTCATCAGAATTGTTACAGTAGCACCAAATTTTAGCATTGCTATAACTAGTTTTTAATGTTGCTATAATGTACTTAAAATACCTATTATAATGCCTTGTGAATAGTTTCATCCAGTTGGATGTTAATAAAGATGTCATATGCAAGAGGAGTTAAACATAATTTATGGTTCATGTAATCAACCATTTATAATAGATATTACCATTGGGGCACCTGGGTGGCTCAGTCAGTTAAGCGTCTGACTTCAGCTCAGGTCTTAATCCCAGGGTCCTGGGATCAAGCCCCGTGTCTCAGCAGGGAGTCTGCTTATACCTCTGCCTCTCCTCCTCCCCCTGCTGTGCTCTCTCTGTCTCTCTCTCAAATATATAAATAAAATTGTTATATATATATGTGTGTATATATATATAACAAGCATTTTTATATATATATAATTGTTATATATATATATATGAAACCATTTTTCTTTTTCTTTTTTTTAAAGATTTTGTTTATTTGAGAGTGAGAACAAGCAAGAGAGTGAGCATGAGTGGTGGGTGCGGGGAGCAGAGGGAGAGGGAGAAGCAGACTCCCCGCTGAGCAGGGAGCCCGATGTTGGGCTCAGTCCCAGGACCCTGAGATCATGACCTGAGCTGAAGGTAGACGCTTAACTGAGCCACCCAGGCTCCCCTGAAACAATTTTTCTTAAAATGGAAACTTCTGGAAATCATCCACTGTTTACAGTCCTACTAAATAGCAGCATAATTTTCCAGAGGCAGGTACTTACTATTTTAAAAGGCTAAAAGCATTTTACTAATTAAGAGTGTTTCCCTCACACCAAAGATGTTATTATTTCTTCTAATAGAGTTTCTTGTTGCAAATTAGTATTTTGGATTACATACTCTGTGCTTTCCTATGTTTGAAATATCCATAATAAAATTTTAGATACAACATGAAAATACAGGAAATCAAAAGTTAATAATTCCTAAGGGATGTGGGGTAGAAGGAGGAATATGGCAAATTAGTGGATAGTCTAAGGATAAGTATGAGTCACAAGAATGGATAGTGGTAGGAATAAAGTGACCAAATGAATATATAAAATTGTAGGAGACTTGATTGCTAACTAGTTCAGTGGCCTGGTAGAAGACCATCCAACAGCTTTAAAATTTTTGTTTTCACACAGATAGTGAAAGGAAGCTGTTACGTGGTTCTTGATTTGGTCAGTTCCAAACAAATGACAATGAAAACTTCATGCACTTTTGTGGATACTAATATAAAACTGAAGAGGAGAGGGACTGTAAATTCAGCTTATGAATAAAAGGCTGTAACTCTTGACTTTGTTAAAGTATCAAAGGATTGACTAGGAATCAGGGAACCTATATTATAGAATGAAAATATGTTGTTTATTATTAACTTAAATGTAACTGTATGTATATTAATATACTATGCTATGTAATGGGTGTTTTTCTGTTATTCATTGTCAGTTCATATTCTTAACACTTTAGCCAGATGTAGCTATGATAAACATCATATTTTGGTTTGATCCAGGTAGCTCTTTTAAGTTTTATTGATCAAGATGGAACTCATGATGGGGCACCTGGGTGGCTCAGTTGGTTAAGCGGCTGCCTTCGGCTCAGGTCATGATCCCAGGGTCCTGGGGTCGAGCCCCATGTCAGGCTCCCTGCTCAGTGGGGTCGAGCCCCATGTCAGGCTCCCTGCTCAGTGGGAAGCCTGCTTCTCCCTCTCCCACTCCCCCTGCTTGTGTTCCCTCTCTCGCTGTCTCTCTCTCTCTCTCATATAAATAAAATCTTAAAAAAAAAAAAAAAATGGAACTCATGCTGACTGCTTTTCTGCAGGCCCATGTTACATTAAGTAAAAAGACTATTTTCAGAGTAGAAATGATTTTGTTTTACATTATACTGTTTTGTGGATGCCTGCTGTTATTTTTACTCCAAGAAAGAATAGCCACTGTGGCTAAATTAAACTTAATGAGCACTACTGCTTAACTCCCAATGAAAGTTTATTTAATTCTCACAGCCATTCTTTAAGTAGTTGTTATCTTCATTTACAGATGACCAAAAAAATAGGTTCTGAAGGGGTAAGTTATTCTGCTTACTGTGGTCTCTGACAAATATTTTACATTGTTCTCAGAGCTAGATAATTTTTAATATTGAAAATCAATTCCTTTTAAAAAAGAGAAATCTTTTCCTTCCAAGGATTTCTTAATTTACTGTTTTTTTCATGCCCAGTTTTATGGCTACAGTAAAGTGTGCTGTGAATAAAATGAGTAAATAAGTCAGATAATCCAAGTTTCCAGAAAATTCCATAAAATGAATGTTATGACTCCTACATAGCTGAGTTCACTGAAGAAAAATAAAGTAGCATTTGTATACTTCCAAAGTGGTGTATGTTTGTTTGTTTTTTCTTAAGATTTTATTTATTTATTTTACAGAGAGATAGCACAAGTGGGCAGAGTGGCAGGCAGAGGGAGAGGGAGAGGGAGAGGCAGGCTCTCCGCTGAGCAGGGAGCCGGACGTGGGGCTCGATCCCAGGACCCTGAGAACACAACCTAAGCCGAAGGCAGCTGCTTAACCTACTGAGTCACCCAGGTGCCCCCCAAAGTGGTGTATGTTTTAAAAAGCAGGGGAACCTGAGTGGAGCAGTTGATTAAACATCCAAATCTTGGTTTTGGCTCAGTTCGTGATCTCAGGGTTGTGAGATCAAGCCCCACGTCCGGCTTTACGCTCAGCACAGAGTATATGCTTGAGATTCTCTCTCCCTTTCCCTTTGCCCCTCAACACTTGTGCTCTCTCTCTCTCTAAAAGAAATAAATCTTTTTTAAAAAGGCAAATACAGGGCGCCTGGGTGGCTCAGTCGTTAAGCGTCTGCCTTCAGCTCAGGTCATAATCCCAGGGTCCTGGGATCGAGCCCCACATCGGGCTCCCTGCTCACCGGAAAGCCTGCTTCTCCCTCTCTCATTCCCCCTGCTTGTGTTCCTGCTCTCGCTATCTCTCTCTCTCTCAAATAAATAAATAAAATCTTAAAAAAAAAAAGTTATTAAAAAAAGGCAAATACAAGATGCCTTTAAAAAGTATTTATTTTCCTTGGAGTAAAAATAAAGATTGCGTCTTGGCTCGTTTTTCCTACAAGTGAGTATTATTAAGAGTGCATGGTTACCATTATGCTCTTTGAGAGTCAGGACAGTTAGAGCACAATAATGTTTAAATTGGTGTGGGATGTTTATAAATAAATGTTTTTATAGCAGTTTCAGGAAATATCTTTAGTTCTGTTTTTTTCAAGGATTCAAGAATATAAAATATAAGATATACAAATATTATGAGCCTATTGTACCTGTTTTTTTAAAAGATTTTTTGTATTTATTTTTGCAAGGAAAAGAGAGAGCATGAGTGGGGGGGGGGGCGGGGAGAGGGCAGAGGGAGAAGCAGGCTCCCCGCTGAGCAGGGAGCCTGATAATGGGACTCGTTTCCAGAACCCTGGGATCATGACCTGGGCCAAAGGCAGATACTTTAACCGACTGAGCCACCCAGGTGCCCCACTACTGTACCTATTTTAATTTTGCTTTTAATAATACAGTATTTCAGAGGTGCCTGGGTGGCTCAGTCGTTAAGCGTCTGCCTTCGGCTCAGGTCATGATCCCAGGGTCCTGGGATCGAGCCCCGCATCGGGCTCCCTGTTCGGCAGGAAGCCTGCTTCTCCCTCTCCCACTCCCCCTGCTTGTGTTCCCTCTCTCGGTGTCTCTCTCTCTGTCAAATAAATAAATAAAATCTTAAAAACATAATAATAATATAGTATTCCAGTGTCCTAATGATTAACATCAATTCTATGGTGATAAAAATACGTGGAAGCACATATTAAAAGATATCAGTTTACTGGTAATAAAAATGTCCCATTATAATTTGTCTTTCTTTGTTCCTCAGGTGTTGGTGTCTGTTCAGTCCCTTATATTAGTAGCTGAGCCTTATTTTAATGAACCAGGATATGAACGGTCCAGAGGCACTCCCAGTGGCACACAGAGTTCTCGAGAATATGATGGAAACATTAGACAAGCAACGGTTAAGTGGGCAATGCTCGAACAAATCCGAAACCCTTCCCCGTGCTTTAAAGAGGTATGTTCAATAAAATTAATGAAATACTTTATTAAAGGCATTATAGAATATTGTTTATTAGTATTGTACCTGCCTTTATATTTAGATAGTCTGTGGTATACTAAACTTAACTATACTTTTAATCATAAAAGATGAGTACTAATATAATAGAGGTGAATTTTAAAACCACCTACTTCCTACAAGGCATCTGACTATATTTTGGGACAATTTTTTAATTTCTTATTTTTAACAGTTACCATTCTAGCGAACTGTGTTTTTAAAGTAGTTCTCATAAAAATATTATTTTTTATTAGAGGTCAAGGTACTTTCTAAAGTTGTCTTACAAATAGAAACTTTGCCCTTATACTAATATCCGTGTGTGAATATTGAAGAGAAGATATTTTCTTTCCTTTAGGAAAAAGTTGGACTTAGTAAGTTTCTGAAACCTGTCTTGATATTCACAAGTGCTTTTATTTCACCACCTGAAAAGTGACTCTCCCTGTGGTTAGTTGTCTCTCCATAATCTTCCTAAAATATGATTGTATTCTTTTGTTTGTTTTTAAAGATTTTCTTTATTTGTCAGAGGGCGAGAGAGAAAGAGAGAGAGCATAAGCAGGGGGAGCGGGAGAGGGAGAAGCAGGCTCCCCGCTGAGCAGGGAGCCCGACACGGGGCTCGATCCCAGGACCCTGGGATCATGACCTGAGCCGAAGGCAGACGCTTAACCGACTGAGCCACCCACGCATGCCAATATGATTATATTCTTCCTTACTTCCCTCCCTCTCTCAGTAAAAGCACTATCATCTAAGCCCCAAACCTGTACCCCCTGTGACTTGATTCTTTTTCTGACATAACACGTTCAGTCTAATGACAAATCCTGTTGGGCTCCACCCTTCAAAACATAATGAAAATACGGTGGTTAAAACCATCTTGGCCATTACCAACCTATTTCAAGCCACTGTTACCTACCTCTTGCTTGGATATTTGAAGTAGTTTCCTCACCAGTCTTCCTGCTTCCACTCCTGTCCTTCTGCAGAGATTACCACACATAATCTCATCGTCTCCATTGACTTCCCATTATATGAAGAAGAAAACCCAACGTCCTTACCGTGGCCTACAAAGCCCCACATTGTCTGGCCCCTTTCTAACTCTTTGGCATATCTAGGAATTTAAAGGCTTTTGGTACCAAATGTTAGGATGTGCAGCAACTGAAACTCTGATGCACTTCTGATGGGAATATAAATCAGTAGAGCCGCTTTGGAAAACTCTTTAGCAGAATCTGATCAGCTGAATATATGCTGAGTGACTAGCAGTTCTACTACTTGGTATGTGCTTCCTAGAAACTGGGTATAGAGAATGTTCATAACATTATTCGTAACTGTCAAAAACTGGAAACAGTTCACTTGTCTATCAAAAGAATGAATGGACAAATTATGGAATATTCATAAAATGGAATACAGCAGCATGAATGAACGGCTATGCACATTAGTGTGGACCAATATCATGACTACAGTATAAGAAGCCAAGCATAAACAAGTACATTTCATGATTCCTTTTATAAAAAGTTCAGAAATGAGTAAAACTAACATGCTTAAAGAAGTCAGGATAGGGGGCGCCCCCAGAATAGTATTTTTTAATTGATACATTTCCAAATTGATCTATTTTCTAACTTAAATATGTCAGAAGTAGACTCCTACTGCTTACACAGGAAGGAAGAAATTCTAGTTTTTCAAAGAGAATTTTTTAAGTTGCATGTAAAAACCACAATTATTACAAGGAAGGTTACCTTTGGGGCGCCTGGGTGGCTCTTGGTTTCGATCTCAGAGTTGTGAGATGGAGCCCCACGTGGGGTTTCGCACTGGGCATGGAGCCTGCTTAAGACTCTCTCTGTCCGTCTGCCTCTGCCCCTCCCTCCAGTCCACACACAGGAAGCCTCCTTGCACGTGTGCTCGCTCACTCTCAAGCAAATGAGGAAAGTTAATGTTACAAAATATGATCTTAACTATAAATTAACCAGAAGATAAAATTAACAAAGTAGTAATAGTGCCTGTTTTTAGGGCTCTGTTCTGATTTCTGTATCCATATCTTTGACATTTGGAATGTCTTTAGTTATTTAGGTATTTATAGAGTTCTCTTTTAAAGGTTGAAAATTTGCCAGTTTTTCTGTTGTCAGTACCCTCCTAATTATTTTCTCCTGGTTATTTATTTACAGTGCTCACCTTGTGAATATATTACATTGTATTTGTCTTTATTCTCTCTGATAGGATTAACTGTTTGAATGTCTGGTTTATCTTGGGCATTGTTTTCTCCTGTAGAGCTGGGCATTTCACATCAGCTGATGTCATTAGCCTGATTCCTCCCTGTTAATGTAAAATTCACTAAACTGAGTTTTGTGGAGACAAAAACGTTGCGATTGTCTTTTAAATTTCATTTCTTTGTAAATTCTGACCCAAACACCTTTTGTTGCCTTGGCTGTTTTATTCTCAAGGTTATACACAAACACTTTTACTTGAAAAGAGTTGAGATCATGGCCCAGTGTGAGGAGTGGATTGCGGACATCCAGCAGTACAGCAGTGATAAGCGGGTGGGCAGAACTATGTCTCACCACGCCGCAGCCCTCAAGGTGAGTAAGCCGTCCTAACAGGAGCCCTGCTGGCGGCTTCACAAGAAGAGTTGTAGTCATTGACAGAGCCATAGTTAAGTCTGTAGAAAAGGGCCATCAATTTTTGACAATGAGTTGACACTTCCTAAAAAGGATGTTGACAACATGTGCTCTGTGAATGACTTTTTTTATTCTTTTCCCTTTTCTCTTTTGCAGTTTACTTTTCATTCTGCCCAAGGTCCCCACGCCCAGTTCTCCACACCAGTGACCCTGGCTCCTCTCTCTGCTCCCTCAACTCTCCCCTCCAGGCCTTTACTCTCATTTTCACCTCCTCTTGCTAGCTCACTGCCATTCATCTGTAGCTTAAATTTAACTTTATGGAAACCTGCCTTGACTTAGATCACTTCAGTTTAAGCTTCTATAATACCCTCTGTGTGTTAAAACACACAAGAGTCGGTCGTTTAACTGATTGAGCCACCCAGGCACCCTATATTTCTCATTTAAATCATTTTTCTCTGTCTTAAAATCTTCAGATACTATTTCACTCCTCCTTCATCTAGTATACTTGGTCAGTACTAGGTCTTATCAGTGCTGCCTTCAGGGGGAGGCTGCCTCCCCTCTCCCCATTATTTCTTTTCAGTTCCCACAGCTTAGTCTGTTTGACCAGCTTCCTTGGACTTAGTTCTCCCCTTCTAGTTCTTTCTGTAGTCCATAACCAAATCGATCTTCCCCAAACCTGTGTTTAGATAGCTCTTTCTTTTAAACAAAACCTTAGTGACGAAAGTCCACCCTTCTTTGGCTTTGTTATGTCAGTTGGCGTCTTGCTTATATCTCAAATTCTTTTACTCTGTTATTTCTGTGTCGCTCAGGCCTGGAAATCTCTATCCCTGAATCAGCCCAAATTTCTGTCATCCCAACTATACCTTCGCTGCTGAGTGCTACTTGAGAAACATATGCAGCTACTTGGCTTAATAATCCCACAATAAAGACATAGGATTCCACCTCAGCTAAGCCTTTATAATTGTCAAATTTTTCTTTCTCCTTCCCTAATGTTTTCTCCTGTTGTCCACAGGGGAAGGGAAATTGGAGCTAGAGAAATTACGAGTTAACCAGCGTGTTAATATATTTTGAAACCTTACAAATGGCTACAAGTGTGTAGGTGTTATTATCTTGTTTATAGGTCTTAGACCTCCAACCCAAATTTAGTCTCTGTGAAGTCAGAGATTATATCTTCCTTATTTTACTCATTGCTTTTATATTGTCAGTGTTGAACACAGTGTCTCATATATAAAAATTGTTCTGTAAACATTGGTTAGTTAATTTTCAAAGAAAGCCCTGGTGTGATACTTGAGGTCATCTCTCTCCCAATAGAAAATTATAAACCAAAAATTAATATTTATAGACAACTGTCCCCTCTGTTAATATCTCTACATCTTTCTCTAAATGGTAGAATACAAAATTATATAATCTCTCTGGTTCTTCTTTTTCACTTGCTTAAATTAGAAAAAAAATTTAGGGGGGCAGCCAGGTGGCTCAGTTGGTTAAGCGTCCAACTTGATCTCAGCTCAGGTCTTGATCTCAGGGTCATGAGTTTGAGCCCTGTGTTGGGCTGCGCACTGGGCATGGAGCCTACTTACGAAAAAAAAAATAGGATGATAAAATTGTAACTGAGGGTTGCTGGAGTGGAGGGGGGTGGGAGGGATGGGGTGGCTGGGTGATGGAAATTGGGGAGGGTTAGTACTTTGGTGAGCACTGTGAATTGTGTAAGACTGATGAATCACAGAACTGTACCCCTGAAACTAATAATATATGTCAAAAAAATTAAAAATAAATAAAATTGTTTCTAAGGCTTTTTCTGAGCATTATGTGAGACTATTAGTGTAAAACATTTTGCAGATGTCCTACACAAGACCTGGTACCTGATGAATACTTGTTTGTATTCAGTAAAATAATGGTGGGTTTATTTTCATTTATGGACTTTCTGTCAAAAATATTTAGCCAGAGGGATGCCTGGATGGCTCAGTCTGTTAAGCATCTGCCTTGGGCTCAGGTCATGGTCCCTGCTTCCTGGGATCAAGTCCCTCATCAGGCTCCTTGCTCAGCGGGGAGTCTGCTTCTCCCTCTTCCTGTTCTACCTGCTCTGCCTGCCGCTCCCACTGCATCTGCTCGCATGTGCGCGCACGTGCTCTCTCTCTCTCGTTAATTAATTAATTTAAAAAATCAATCTTAAAAAATATTTAGCCAGAGACAAGATGTATTATAAGTCAAGATGTTACTGTCTGTAATTTCAAAGTGTATCTACCATACGTGAATGGTATCTTACAAATCATCAGTAATGCTCTCTCTCCTACCAGGGTAGGCGGCGTGGGTAGGAGCTGTGCTCATGCTACTCAGGGCTTTTCAGCAACATCAGTTATTTTGAGGTTAGAGGTTTTTGCCCATTTTGTTCACTGCTTCTTACAGTAGCTAACATAAGGAAGGTGCTCAATAAATATTTGTAGGCCTAATGCTTTGGGTTTTGTTTTAAACTCAGTGCCTCCCCCAAATGATGTTATGTTAGAATATCAGGGTTAGTAATTCTTATATCGCTCATTTTCCCCTATATAGCGTCACACCGCTCAGCTCCGGGAAGAGCTGCTGAAACTTCCCTGTCCCGAAGGCTTGGACCCCGATGCTGATGATGCCTCGGAGATGTGCAGTGCTACAGCAGGTGCTGAGGAGACTCTAATGCATGATCAGGTCAAACCCAGCAGCAGTAAAGACCTCCCCAGTGACTTCAAATTATGAGCTGCATTGACATGGACTTCACAGACACAAAGGCTTTGAAGCACAAGCCAAATATGTCAATATTTGTATGTAAGAAGCTAATTATGTAATAGTTATTGAAACTGAAACTGTACTGTGCCCTTAAGGAGATCCAGTTTAATTCAAGGTGATCTTTTCTTTACCTGTACAAGAGTGTAAACTTTTTTGTGCTTTTATTTTTCAATTGTGAGAACCACTGATTGGTATGTTCAACAAATTTGTGTATACAAAGAAATGGATAAATCACTGATATATAAGGGAAACTACCTTAGGAAAGAATGTTTACTGAATGTTTATTTTGTTTTTTTTTTTACTGTAGAGTGAGGGGTTGTTAACAAAGAATATATATTGGTCATTCTTACAACTACTATTTAAAGTCAGCAACTTTTCACTGAATTTGATAGATTTTATGTTTGGCCATATCTTCATGCTCATCTTTGATTTCTGAAGACCTCCTACATACACTTAAATAAAGGTTAAATGGACATACTCCCTCTTTTTTGATTTATTGGTACATTTTTTTAAATGATAAATATGCCATAAAATGCATTATAGCTGGAGACTTGCACTTGTATGGATGAATTTATTACATTCAACGTATTTAATTTTATGCCTTCTAATTCTAAGATGCAGAAAAAATAAATGAACATGATTTTATTCTATGCCAACATTTGGGCCTGTGAATGTATCCGTTATTTGAATTTAAGTATATGAGAAGGAATGGTCAATTTGAAAAGTCACTCTAAACTGATTTTCTCCTAAAGGGCTCCTTTTTTCCTGGACTCTGGTTTTATTACTAAAGTCACATGTATGTATGAAAACACTGAGGCTCTGTAGAGCAGAGAGCATTCCTCTCTGGTGCTGTTACAGTACGTTCTGTACCTGCCACACAGGCTCATTTTCATGCAAATTCTTCTTAGAGCCAAATAAATAAAGACTTAGGTGTATTAGTATGTCTTGTTTCTAAAACAGTTTGCCATGGTGTGAAATGCTCTTTCTACAAAGAATTGGACACTTTGAAGACCTAAGCATGGGAAAGGAAAGGATATTTTTTCAAAGACCACTGATCACAAAGGAAAAGCTAAGGTGATTTTTGACAGTATTTATATAAAATGAAGTGGTGTGTGGAAACCTTGAATCTGGAGGTGACCAGAAGGAGAAGCTGTATTCTGAACACTGAGCTGCTCTCTGAAGAAAAAGGGGAACTAGGGAGTATGATACTGTCTGATGTACAAGACATAGTGCTCCCTAAGCATGGATAAGGGAGGGGAGATGAAAAGTTGTAACACACACTGTTAGGTGTGGTGGGTGGTAAGCTACATACACCAAGAATGACAAAATAGAGTCAATTTATGAGAAGAGTCAATTAAATGTCACTCACACACATGCTAGCTAAAATCTAGGTTTAAAATAATCAGCAATAAGAAGTAAAAGGATAGTCGTCCGTCCTCTAGGCTTTTCGTTTTTTTTCCTGTCAGGGTCCTGTCAGGGATGGATGATGAAAGCTGTATCAGGTGTATTGTTTGCCTCCAACTTAGGATTTTATTTTATTTTTTTAAAGATTTGTATTTATTTAATTGAGAGAGCGAGAGCGCGCATGCAGGAGTGGGGGTGGGAGGCAGGGGCAGAGGGAGAGGGAGAAGGAGACTCCTCACTGAGCAGGAGCCCGATGCAGAGCTCGATCCCAGACTTGGAGATCATGACCTGAGCCGAAGGCAGGCGCTTAACCAACTAAGAAATACTTAGACATTGGGACGCCTGGATGGCTCTCCGCTGAGCAGGGAGCCTGATGTGGGGCTCATGGACCTGGGGATCATGACCTGAGCCAACACTTAACCAACTGAGCCCCCTAGGCGCCCCTAGGTCTTGGTTTATTAAAAACATGAATTGGACCTTAGAGTACTGGTATTGTTACCAGGATTTTATTTTTAATCACTAAGATAAGGTTGGGTCATTTTCTCCAATTCACACCACCAGTCTTCAGAAAGTTTTATAAGAGGAAAGTAACAATAACAGCGGAGAGCCTGCCTCTCCCTCTCCCACTTCCCCTGCTTGTGTTCCCTCTCTCTCTCTCTCTCTCTCTGTGTCTCTCTCTGTCAAATAAATAAAATCTTAAAAAAAACAAACCCAAGACCTAAAAGTCTAAATTTGAGACTGATTAACATGGTTCCATCTAGGATCCTGACTTTGAGCACTCACTTTGGTAATAGGTACAGGTTCCTGCACTTGAGGGTTGAATGACAGACATGGAAACATTATGTTGGTACAATTGAGAGGTTCTCTGATAGAGTTTACAGGGTACTGTTGGGAACACAAAGGAGGAACACTTAGCTCAGGCAGAATATTAATGGGCATTGAGATGATGTGGTCAAGAAAAGCTTCCTCAAGGAAGATAGCCTGAGTCTTGAAGGATGAGGATAAAGAAGTTAGGCTCGGGCACCTAGGTGGCTCGGTTGTGTCCGACTTTTGATTTCACTTCAGGTCATGATCTCAGGTTCGTGAGATCAAGGCCTATATGGGGCTCCGTGCTCAGCACAGAGTCCGCTTGAGATTCTCTCCCTCTCCCTCTGCCCCTCACCCCGCTCATGCTTTCTCTCAAAAATAAAGAAATCTTTTTTCTTTTTTAAGATTTTATTTATTTATTTGACAGAGACAGGGAACACAAGCAGGGGGGAGTAAGAGAGGGAGAAGCAAGCTTCCCACTGAGCAGGGAGCCTGGGACCACGACCCGAGCCGAAGGCAGACGCTCAACTACTGAGCCACCCAGTCGCCCAAAAATAAAGAAAACTTAAAAAGAAAAGAAAAAGCCAGCAGAAAGAAGTTATTACAGACACAGGAGAACGAGGGGAAAACTCAGTAGCACATTGGATTGTAAGAGATAAAGTACGAGGGGTGCCTGGGTGGCTCAGTCGTTAAGTGTCTGCCTTTGGCTCAGGTCGTGATCCCAGGGTCCTGGGATCAAGTCCCACATCGGGCTCCCTGCGCAGCGGGGAGCCTGCTTCTCCCTCTCCCACTCCCCCTGCTTATGTTTCCTCTCTCGCTGTCTCTGTCTCTGTCAAATAAATAAAATCTTCAAAAAAAAAGATAACGTACGATAGTCAAATGAAATATAGGCTGTAATGTTAGGAAGGTAGGAGGGCTTGGATCATGGAAGACAAAAGTTTCCAAGATAGAAACAGACATGCCAAAGCAGAGAGTGTCAATTATCATATGGTTTCATTCATATGTGGAATATAAGGAATAGCATGGAGGACATTAGGAGAAGGAACGGAAAAATGGTGGGGGGCGGGAATTGGAGGGAGAGATGAACCATGAGAGACTATGGACTCTGAGAAACAGGGTTTTAGAGGGGAGGGGGGAGGGGGGATTGGTTAGCCCGGTGATGGGTATTAAGGAGGGCACGTACTGCATGGAGCACTGGGTGTTACAGGAAAACAATGGATCATGGATCGCCACATCAAAAACTAATGATGTATGGTGACATAACATAATAAAAAAAAAAAAAGAAACAGACATGCCCACTGGGTCAACCGAGACACGGGTACAAATCCGGTTGCAGACCTTGAGGGGAGCTGGATAGACAGCTGGAGCAGGCAGCCAGGGTAGCAGAGGACTGGTGCTTGGAGCCTGGGCCAAGCTGCTGCATGGATTCCTCTGTCTTGGGCAAGGTGGTCAGAGCATGGCAGGGCTTTGGGTTCATCTAGATTTATAATACTGTAAAGTTTAAAAGAATTTTTTTTTAAAGATTTATTTATTTTGGAGAGGGAGCATGAGCTGTATTTTTGTTCCCTAATAGGTGAGCACAGGGAGCTGGCTATGGGCGTATTCCTGGAAGCCATGCCTACGCTGCAATGGTTAGCAATACCTTAATTATCTGTAGAAACAACTGCAAACTACATAAATCTCACTATACCAAAATCAAATCCCCAACTCCCCAGATCCCCCAAATTACCACAGCCACTCTAATGCCATGTGATTGGAGAAGTGTGTCTGAGTGGAAGGCAGGATAGACTTAACTGACTTAAAAATATTTTACTTAAAAAAAAAGTTTTATTAGGATATATTTCCCATACCATACAATGTACCCATTTAAGTGTACAATTCAATGGTTTTTAGTATATTCACAGATCTGTGTAACCATCACCACCACCAGTTTAGACTTATTTGAGAGAGAGAGCACATGCGTGAGCTGGGGGAGGGACAGAGGGAGAATCTCCAGCAGACTCCCCACTGAGTGCAGAGCCTGACTTGGGGCTCCCTCTCACCACCCTCAGATCACAACCTGAGCTGAAATCAAGAGTCAGATGCTTAATTAACTGAACCCCCCCAGGTGCCCATCACCGCCAATTTTAGGACATTTTCCTCTAGAAGAAAATCTGTATCTTTTAACTTTTCACCCCCCTCTTCCCACCCCCCTCCACCCGCCAGCCCAAGGCAATCAATCTACTTTCTGTTACTTCAGCAAGTTTTACATAGTCTTATGATCAAGTGGCTACATTGTTAGAACCATTCCCAAAGCCTTGGGAGGGGCTATGAACCTTAAGATTCATTAACCTCTACCTTTATTTTTCAGGAATCCATACATTCAGTTCCCTGCTATTCACAGAGTTGATTGGATCTAGTACTGTGTGTGTGTGTGTGTTTGTGTGTGTGTGTGTGTGTGTGTGTGTGTTCTTTGAAAACTCTGGTGGGGTAAAAGCTCATTTGGAACATCAGGTAAAGCTGACTAAAACGAGAGAGAAACTCAAGGAGGATAGGATTCAAAAGGTTACAAAGACTTTGAGACTCTTGGAGTTAACTTTTTTTCCCAAGTAGAAAAGCTCACTATTGTCTGTTTGGTGTTTTGTCTCCCAATTTTTTTAGAATGTCTTTTAAACATACAATTGATTCTTTCTGTCAAAAGCTTCCTATAGTGTCCATTGTTAGTCTAAGTAAAACAGGGTTTGTTTGGTTTGTCTTCTTTTCTTTCCTTTTTTTTTTTAATTTTAATTTTTCCATTGACCAAGGGAAAACTCAAGAGTTAGGATTGTGGTGTGACTTTATATAAGAAGCAGAAGTTCTTCCAGGAAGCAGTTTAGACTTTGACATAGTTAAACTTCAACACACCAAGAAGGGGGCCGGTGAGGTTAATAGTATGTGCTTGGTAACCATATCTCAAATTTTCCAACTGAGTGGAGGCCTACTAGTCCTAGACTGTATGACCAATGACCCAATAATCATTGACGTTAGACTTTAGCTTAAAATGACCTTCTTTCATAGACTGATAAGGCAGGGAGTGAGTGCTCCCATGAAGGTTGTACAGGGAATCCATGCGAAGTTTGATCCATGGTTTTGTCTCGAACCCGTCACCTGTTTAACAACCTCATGGCCAGCTTGGATTGGAGTGGAGACATACTGGGCATGTGTTTTCACACATTCCCTATGGAATACTCCCTTAGACATCTGCAGAAAAGGACAGTTCAGGGCAAAGCAAAAATATACACACGAAGCAAGACTTCGTACATATAGACCAACATCAGCAAAAGCAGTGCAAGCAGCGAGAAAAACAGTGTGGTAGGCAGCGTCCAAGGTGACATCGATGGGCCCTGCCTCCTTCCCCTTGCATGTGGGCTGGACACACAGATTCGTGAAGAGGTACTTCTGAGACGAGGTTACAAACAGACTGTAGCCCCGTATTGGATCTCCCTTTGAGAGGAGGCTCCTGCCACATTGGGGGCTTCCCTACAGGGAGGCCATGTGGGAAGGAACTGATGTCTTTGGCCAATAGCCAGTGAGAACAGAAGGCATGCCACAGGATAAGCTTGGGAGAGCATCCTCTCCTAGCTGAGCCTTGTTTATGACAGCCTCTTTGTGAGAGACCCTGAGCCTGAGGCACACAGCCAAACTGCACCCAGATTCCTGGCCCTCAGGAATTGTGAAATAATAAAAGCTTGTTGTTTGAAGCTGCTAAGTTCTATAGTGATTTTTTACACAGCAGTAGACAACTAATACAAGCAAGGGATGGCGCAAGTATTTATCAAATGACGTACCTTGCAAACAGAAAGTTTAATGATCTTATAAAAGACGTAGGTCTGATTGCCAGATGGTGCCACACCTCCACACCAAAAGGTCTGATTTCTTAAAACAAAGGACTAGGCCTAATGACATTATATGAAAACTTACTTCAGGGACACCTGGGTGGCTCAGTCATTGGGCATCTGCCTTCGGCTCAGGTCATGGTCCCAGGGTCCTGGGATCGAGCCCCGCATTGGGCTCCCTTCTCTGCGGAGAGCCTGCTTCTCCCTCTCTCACTCCCCCTGTTTGTGTTCTCTCTCTCACTGTCTCTCTCTGTCAAGTAAATAAATAAAATCTTTAAAAAAAAAAGAAAAAAGTGCACATATTTTAATTGAACAGTTTTTTTCATACATATATTCCCATGAAACCATTAGCAAAATCAGATAGTGAACATATCTGTTCACTCCCCAAAAGTGTCCCTTCTATTCTTCCCTGCTTTCCTCTACATTTCCCCATCCCCCAGCAATCACTGATCTGCTTTCTGTCATTAGAAATTAGTTCGCATTTTCTAGATTTATATAAATGGACTGGTATGTTCTCTGTTTTTCTGGCTTATTTCACTCAGCATAATTACTTTGGTATTTGTGTATATTATATGTATTTATAGTTTATTCATTTTTATAGTTGAACACTATTCCATTGTATGAATATATCACAGTTTGCTTATTCGTTCATCTGTGCATGGACATTTGGGTCGTATCCAGTTTTTGGCTATACTAAAAATGCTGCTACAAACATTTAAAAATTATTATTATTAAACATGAGATTTGTTAATGAATATGAAAAAGGTTTGAAGGGTCATGAAATGCTCATTACAATCCTGCCTCCTTTTTCTACTTAGAAAGATATGAGATAGGATTAGCTCAAACACATAAATGTATCAAACCTGAAGCTACTTGGAGAAAGATGTCATTTACAGTACAGTTTAAGGTTCTAGAGTAAACATGGCAGGTTGAATATATGCTGTCTCTCCTTCAAAACTCACTAAATTTATGGTAAAGAAAAAAATTAAGACATAACCCACAGGGAAAGAGAAGATGAGATGAGATGCCGTGTTTGGGAGCTAGTAACTGATGTAGATGACCAGAGAAAGCCCAGTCCTAAAAATGCCATGGGAAAAGCTAAGGCAAACTTGTATCTAGACTGAAGAATCCCCGAACAACTCAGCAACTGGGAGCATGAGATACCCCTGGCACTGAAGGTTATGGGTGGGAAGAGGAAGGGCTGAAATGAGGACTCCTGCAAAACTGAGTCAGTCAGTAGGAACCCCTGCCCACTCCTTCCCTTCCACTCCCCTTGCCATGGTCTCTATAGGGTCTGATATTCAGACTGGGTCTTGAATGCTGAGACTCCTGGCTTTCTTGCTCTGCTTGGCTCTGGAACTCTGGCAACCAGACCCTCACTTATCCAGGTAGGAAATTTAAAAAGTCTCTGAGAAATCTGACCAGCTCAAGAAAAAAGACTTAATAGATGGTTTATCTACCCCTGACATCAGGGTTCCCAGCAGACTGTCCAGCCAAGCCACTCCTAAAGTAGACATATCCTACTCACCAGCTCAGTATCCACTCCATGTTTTTTAAAAAATATATTTTTAAAAGATTTTATTTATTTATTTATTTATTTATTTATTTATTTATTAAAATATTTTATTTTATTTATTTGAGAGAAAGAGTGAGAGAGCACAAGAAGGGGTAGGGCCAGAGGGAGAAGCAGACTCCCCACCGAGCAGGGAGTCTGATGCGGGACTCAATTCCGGGACTCCGGGATCATGACCCGAGCCGAAGGCAGCCGCCCAACGAACTGAGCCACCCAGGCGCCCTAAAAGATTTTATTTATTTGACAGAGAGAGACAGTAAAAGAGGGAACATAAGCAGGGGGAGTGGGAGAGGGAGAAGCAGGCTTCCCTCGGAGCAGGGAGCCTGATGTGGGGTTCGATCCCAGGACCCTAAGATCATGTCCTGAGCAGAAGGCAGATGCTTAACGACTGAGCCACCCAGGTGCCCCTATTTATCTGAGAGAGAGAGCAAAAGAGAGAGAGGGCACCTGGGTGGCTCAGATGGTTAAGCGTCTGCCTTCGGCTCAGGTCATGATCCCTGGGTCCTGGGATCGAGTCCCGCATCGGGCTCCCTGCTCCGCGGGAAGCTTGCTTCTCCCTCTGCCTCTCTCTCTCTCTCTGTCTCTCATGAATAAATAAATAAATAAAATATTTTAAAAAAAGAGAGAGATCACAAGCAGGGGGGAGGGGTAGAGGGAGAAGCAGGCCGCCCGCTGAGCAGGGAGCCCAATACAGGACTAGATCCCAAGACCCTGGGATCATGACCTGAACCAAAGGCAGACACTTAACCGACTGAGCCATCCAGGTGCCCCATCCACTCCATTTTTTTGTTTGTTTTTGTTTTTGTTTCTTTCATTTGAGACCATATATTTTTCTCCCACATTTTTATTCTAGAGTCCATTTGCCTGAAGAGAGATGAATATACTTACTATGATTGTCAAGCATATCTCACTTAAACAAACCTTGAATTATAGAGAAAGCACCAAGTTCACTGTGTGGGACAAGTGAGGAACCTGGATGAGTGGCCAGTGTGTTTCTCCTTTAATAGCTCTAACAACTGTCAAATGGTTTAGACAGTGCTGGATTTTGTGCTTAAAAAAACCAAAAGGACACACTGATTAAATATCATTTCCTGCACAAATAGCTTTTAATTACTTCTCAATAAGAAGACATTCTAGGGCATCTGCTCTTCTCCACTCAACCCAGGTCTGGCTTCCTTTGGCTTCTGCTGGCAGAGGCTGAGCACCGTTCCCTCCACAGCTGAGCACCATTCCCTCCGGTATGTGGACACCGGAGGAGGGAAGTGAATTGAGAATTTAGTTCCCTCCTTGGAGCCGGCCCTGGGCTAGGCTCTTTCAGAGATCGCTTGCCTTTGATTTCTCCAAGAATGTGGCGTGGTCAGGGTTACCCTGGCTAGTGCATGGCATTCTCACAGTCCAGGCTTCGGGCCCATTGGGGCAGAGTCCCGCCCCGCTGCGGTCTGGCTCTCCGAGCCTCGGTTTTGGCCTGGGAGCCTGGCTATGAAGAAAGGACGTGCGAAGGAGGCCCCAGCTCCGCGCTCAGCGGCGGGCACGCAGGGGTGACAGGTTTCTGGACTCAGCCTCTCCTCCACAAGCTTCCATGCACCAGCCGGGGGGCCACCGGTCCCACTCAGTCATGATTTATGTAGTGGTAGGGTCAAAGCCAGATACTTTCCTTACACTTAAAAAAAAAGTTATTTCATCTGTTCAGTTAGTCATGTATGTGTGTAATCTCAACACCCAACCTGGGACTTGAACTCACTTCCCGGAGACCGAGTCGCATGCTGCTCTGACGGAGCCAGCCAGGAGCCCCAAAACTTTCCTTACAGTTTAATACATTCTAAGAAAAAAGACCTATTCGGGCGCCTGGGTGGCTCAGATGGTTAAGCGTCTGCCTTCGGCTCAGGTCATGATCTCGGGGTCCTGGGATCGAGTCCCGCATCGGGCTCCCTGCTCCTTGGGAGCCTGCTTCTCCCTCTGCCTTTCTCTCTCGCTCTGTCTCTCATGAATTAAAGAAAAAAAAGAAAAAAAACCTATTCACTGCAGAGGTGGTTCTTGGGCTGGTCGACTCCACTTCACGGGGCCTCGAACTTCCCGGAATGGTACCCGAACGTTGGTAGCAAGGGCCCACATGCATTTTGCGTGAAGGGCCTTGGTTAGGTAGTCAGGAGGGTTCTGATCCAAAAATGCTGAGGAACCCAAGCGGTAGACCATGCCTATTACCTCTTGGCAGGACGAGACCCGGGCTTCCAGCTGCATTTTAATCCCAATCCTCAGTGGGTGGTGCAAGACGACTCCACCCCCTCGGGTCGTCTACAGCTCTTGGCAACGCCCCTTTAGGGCGGGGCTGAAGTCGACCGCGCCCTCCAAGCCGCCCGTACACTGCCCCGGGCGGGGCATCTCTACTGGGCATGCTCAGTACTAAGGTCTTGAGTAGGTCTCCTAGGCGGAAACCAGAGCCGAGTGTGTGTTTTTCCCAGGGTGTCCCGCGCTGCTGTCATGGCCGCGTCCAAGTGACGATGTCTGCACATGGACTTCCAGGTCTGTGGGTGGTATTCACAGGATCTGTTGCCTCTAGGTTTCGGCATCTTTGGACCCTCTTTCTTTCACTTTCTTTTGTTGACTCCGTGTGACCCTCGGAGAACCCCTTTTGGCTGCAGCGATGTCCAGGGTGCTGTGGATACCGGAGCTGGCAGTTTTGAGGGGCTTCCCCACTGAGGCTGAGCGGCAGCAATGGAAGCAGGAGGGAGTCGCCGGTTCAGGTGAGAAAGGCGAGCCTTCCAGGAACGGAGGCCAGCGTGTGGACTGTGAGCGGAGAGTGGTGCCGGCTGGGTTCTCACTCCTCCTTGTTTGTTTGTTTGTTTTTTCTGCCGAAATCTAGCTGATCCCTTAAAACTTTGGATTGTTGCATCCTTGATGTGGTGGGCGAGGTCCTCTGGGCTCAGTGCTTGTTTTGATCCCAACCTTCTCACCGCCTAGGCTCAGTGGTAACAACGATGGCGATGTCGGCTACTTTTCTAAGTCCTTGACATTTATTGTCATTTAATCCTCACAATAGACATTTAAGATAGATATTACGTTTAATACCATTTTGCAGGTGAAGACGTTTAAAGCCCGCTTGTTTAAGTAATTTATTCCAGGCCCCACAGTTGGTAAGCATAAAAGCTGAAACGAGGCAGCAAAGATGTAATTCTTATGAACAGTACACATTTACCGGAGAGAGGTGTTAACAGCATATTTACTAGTGATAAATGTGAGATAAAGGCACATCTGGTTGTGAGATTTAGACTGGACCCGGAAGAAAAATAACAGTTTAGAACACTAGTGTGCGGGTGTGTGTGTTTGTGTGTGTGTGTATATGCAATAGGGGCTTCAGGAGAGGTAGTTTTTGAAGTCTGGTGATCTGGATCGCTTCTTGGCCTTTTGGCTAAGATCAAGTGAAGTCTGGTGATCTGGAAAAGTTTCATGGAAGAAGTTAGACGTGAGCAGAATTTTGATTAAAGGGTAAGACATGTGGAGAAGAGCTCAGCAGGAGAAATCACAAGTGTAAAAGTGGAGGCAGGAATGTGCATGGGATATTCGGGGAACAGTTGAGAGAACCAGCTGTTCCTTAGGGAGTATGGTGGGGATACAAGAGGCCAGATTATGAAAGGCCTTAGACCCCTGATTGTGGAAACTTTTCTGTTGTCAATAGGAATCTTTTGATTCTTTTGAATTCCCAGAAGGGTGATAATATTTACTAATGAGAAATATTATTCCTGTGTCTAACTTCTACCTTGCTTCTACCTTGCTGCTCATTGTATGGATGAGCTGCTAATTGTAGAAGAAGTGATGTTCATAGAATAATGGGAATTTGCTCAGTGCTTTGTGATTAATGTATAGTAAGCATTCTAAGGATACACATTTTTTTTTCATATTAAAATGTAAAATGGTAGATTTACCTAATAGTGTTACCCTTTACAGTATGAAAAAAAATTGGTCCTTTGAATTATTGGACTAATTTTTTATATTGCAGAGAGTGGATCTTTCTTACAATTGCTGCTTGAAGGGAATTATGAGGCCATATTCTTAAATTCATTGACTCAAAATATTTTTAACTCAACAACTATGACTGAAGAAAAGATGGACAGCTACCTGGAGAAGCAGATAGTAACATTCCTGGATTACTCAACAGATTTGGACACAACTGAAAGGTAGAATTTTATTTGAAATTTTCATAGAGAAACAGACTGAATACATTTAATAGTGCTTTGCCAGCCTAAGACAGTGGTTTTAGTCATTGGAAAACTTGGGCTCTCCAGTATGGCAGCCACTAGTCATATGTGGTTGTTGAGCACTTGAAATAGTGCAACTGAGGGACAGAATTTTAAATTTCATTTAATTGTAATTAAATTAAAAGAGCCCTATGTGGGGCGCCTGGGTGGCCCAGTCGTTAAGTGTCTGCCTTCGGCTCAGGTCATGATCCCAGGGTTCCGGGATCGAGCCCCGCATTGGGCTCACTACTCAGTGAGAAGCCTGCCTGTCCCTCTCCCACTCCCCCTGCTTGTGTTCCCTCTCTCTCTGTCACATAAATAAAATCTTAAAATAAATAAATAAATAAAAGAGCCCTATGTGGCTCATGGTTATAATATTGGACATTGAGACATAAATTGTTTAGGTTTCAGAAATTTTATTTTGTACTTGGATGATCTCTATAAATGTTGGTTAATATTTTATATTTTTCTTGGTAAAACTGAAATGAAATTGGTTGTGGTTATACAGTGGTTCATATTTGTTTTTTTATTCTTATATGCAGACAACAGCTGATATTCCTAATTGGTGTAAGCAGTTTGCAACTTTTTGTTCAGAGTAACTGGACGGGGCCTCTCGTTGATTTACAACCTCAGGATTTTTTGCCATCTGTTTTATTCCAGCAATTCAGTGAGGTATACTTCTTGGAAATGTCATATATAGTTATTATTGTGTTTTTTTTTTTTTTCTTTCTTTAGGAACTGGTCTTTATAAACTGGAGTCAATAGTAGGTAGGAAAAAATACGACTTTATATATAGCTTGTACAAAGTGTACTGAGAATCCTTGGTCATCGATCAGATTTTCAAGTATTTCTAGAAGGTCCACTGTCAGGAATGGAATTAGAGATAAGTGTTACTAATCTGATGGTAGAGGGGCTCCTGGCTGGCTCAGTTGGTGGAGTGTGCAACTCTTGATTTTGGGGTTGTGAGCTTGAGCCCCACATTGGCCATAGAGCTTACTTTTTTTTTTTTTTAAGATTTTATTTATTTATTTCGAGAGAGAGAGTGCGAGAGAGAGAGTACAAGCAGGGGGAGTGGCAGGCAGAGGGGGTGGCCGGCAGAGGGAGAAGCAGATTCCCCACCTTGCAAGGAGCCCAGTGTGGGACTCAATTCCAGAACGCCAGGATCACCACCCCAGCCAAGGCAGATGCTTAACCGACTGAGCCACCCAGGTGCCCCAGCATAGAGCTTACTTAAAAAAAATAAATAAAATAGGGGCACCTGGATGGCTCAGTCGGTTGAGAGTCCAACTCTTGGTTTCGGCTCAGGTCCTGTTCTCAGGGTCATGAGATCAAGCCCAGTGTTGGGTTCTTTGCTGAGCATGGAGTCTGCTTGAGATTCTCTCCCTCTGCCTCTGCCCCACCCCTGCTCACGTGCTCTTTCTCTCTCAAATAGATAAATCTTTAAAAAGAAAGAAAGAAATAAAATATATTTAAAACAATCTGATGGTGGGGTGGAAAAAGAAGTAGAAAAGCAGCCATAAACTGACAGCCACAGTAATTAGCTCTGTACACATCAGTGTGGTGAGTCACTGTATCATGTTGCAGTAGAATAATTGAAATTCATAATCCTGGCTCTGAATCATTATCGAAAGTTTAAAAGATCTTCTGTATCTTATGCCTAAGAAGGGAATTGAGTCTGCACTTTACAGAGGTTTTCTTTTTTTTTTTTTTTTAAAGATTTTATTTATTTATTTGAGAGAGAGAATGAGATAGAGAGAGCATGAGAGGGGGGAGGGTCAGAGGGAGAAGCAGACTCCCTGCCGAGCAGGGAGCCCGATGCGGGACTCAATCCTGGGACTCCAGGATCATGACCTGAGCCGAAGGCAGTTGCTTAACCAACTGAGCCACCCAGGAGCCCTTTACAGAGGTTTTCATCCAGAGTGATTAAAGTACTAAAGTAAAGTAAAGTAAAAGTAAAAAATGTCACTTAAAGAGAAATGCTTCAGTTGTCTAGAAATTTGCTTATATGGAACATCTCACTCCCTCTGTTATTGTGGATGAAACAGTTTCTGCCTCTTCAGCCCTGTAGTGTAGGTTAAAAATTCACCAAATAGTCAAAGTCATAGTGTTTGTTGAGCACAGATATGTGGGGCAAGTGCTTAATTCACATGTTCTATCAGTTTGAGGATCCCAGAGACGAGAAGATGGAAGCTCTGGTGGTGAAGGAACCTTGTCAGAGGTCTTACAGCTGGGTGATTGGAAGCCACATTTCCTGGGCCCAAACCCAGCCCTCTTTCAGCTCTGCCAGTGGAGGAGCATCTGTAAAGTCAGGGGACAGTTCAAGGCAGTACAGAAGTAGGTTATGTGAGAGATTTGGACTGTTAAGATTATTGCAGTTAACCAAGAGATGTGGGGAACGGGAATTTGGTCAGACAGTTTAGCTGGGAGTGGACCGTGAGGTGAACTGAAGGGTGCTGAGGAAACGGACAGGTGGAGAGGAGCAGGAACATCTGTCTGGATGCAGTCACGGGAGCGGAAGTTCAGAGTGGGGAAGAGCGCGGTGGGAGCAGGATGTTTTGAGCCTACTGGAGTAGCATTGAAAGGTCACACCTCATGGGATTCAGGCCAGATTGTGGGAAACTTTGAGACCTTGATTTTTTTTTTTTATTAGAACTACCTCATAGATTCAAAAAAAAGCATATGAAGTGTATGCAGTTTAAATAATAAAACCACTTTGCTCCTCCCACACAGCTTGAGAGAGAACATTGGCAGCATTGTAGAGCAGTTTCCTGACCGCAGTTCCCCAGATGTAGAGCCCCTTTGCCTGTGTGGGGTCTGGGCTGGAGCGGGGAGAGCCTTGGAACTGGTCGGCAGCATTTGCTAGTTCCCTGCTTTGCACCACTAATCATAGCATCTCTGCGTGTGCTGTGACTTGGAAAGGGTTGGAAATACTGCCTTAGAAGGTCCCCTGTGTGTGCTTCCTGATGGTGTCCCTGGCCCTCCTCTCCCATGAGCCAGTCCCATGAATTTTGTGTTAATCATTCCATTGCTTTTCTTCATAGTTTCAGCACCTCTGTAACTCTAGAAAACGTATTGTTTAGTTTTGCCAGTTTTTGAACTTTTATAAAATGAAACAAACTGTGCATTCTTCTGTGACTTGCTTTGTTCAATGGTATATTTTTGAAATGATACCATTATTCATTTTTACTGTTGTATAGTATTCCAATTGTATGACTATACTAGAACGTGTATGTTTCTTCTACTCTTGATGGCGATATGGTATATTTCCTTTTTTTTGCCCCCAATGTATTACATACAGTGCTATTAGGAACACATCTTCTGGAAATCATTTGCAAGAATTTCAAAGCACAGCATACTGAAAAAGCAGAGGAGGCTGTTTTTACTGGCCCTCGGGCTGTAGGTGATACCCTGAGGGCTGAGAGGATGATCTTCCCAGAGTTGGGAAGCTCTGCTGTGGTATATATATATCCGTGAGTGGAGTTGCTATGCCCTAGAGTATATACATGTTCAACTCTTCTTGGTAATGTCAGGTTGTTTTTTTTGTTTTTTGTTTTTAAGATTTATCTATTTGTCAGAGAGAGACAGAGCGCACAAGCAGGGGGAGTGGCAGGCAGAGGGAGAAGCAGACTCCCCGCTGAGCAGGGAACCCAACTTGGGGCTCGATCCCAGGACCCTGAGATCGTGACCTGAGCCAAAGGCAGACGCTTAACCGACTGAGCCACCCAGGCGTCCCTGTCAGGTTCTTTTTAAAAGGAATATTCAAGGGTGCCTGGGTGGCTCAGTTGGTTAAGCAGCTGCCTTCGGTTCAAGTCATGATCCTGGAGTCCCGGGATCGAGTCCCACATCAGGCTTCCTGCTCAGCAGGGCGTCTGCTTCTCCCTCTGCCCTCTTCCCTCTTGTGCTGTCTCTCATTCTCTCTCTCTCAAATAAATAAATAAAATCTTTAAAATAAATAAATAAATAAATAAATAAATAAATAAATAAATAAATAAAAAGAATATTCAATTTATACTCGTTACCCGCAGTCTGAGAATTTGGAAGGTAGGAGGAGTTGAAATTTTTAAACACGTCAGTATTTTCTAATTGTCATTTTCCTGTGCTGATTGATGTTTCTTAGTTCTTGTGAAGCATAAATATTTGTGAATATACTTTATGGTCATGGAGTATGGTGACCAAAGCCAAATTCATTTTCCCTGCCTTTAATTTATGGCCTTGTCATTTTAACACTGACATCTGATGCTAACTGGTCTCAGAGGAATAGCACTGAAGGTCCATGTCTGAGCGGTATTGGTCACCTCTCGCACAGAAAGGTTGGTCTTAGTAATCTGGCTTCCAGATGTTGAAATTTTTTTCACTATTATGGTGATAAATACTTATATTTTTACATGTCATATGCTGTCTTGACTGAGGAATTGTTCCGAAGAGTTGTAACCTTTGCTTTGTCTGTTTTGTTTTGTTTTTTAAATACAAGCAGTCCTCTTTAAAAACAGACCATTTCCCCAAACCTCTGGAAGCACATTTAGAACTCAGTTGGAATATCAGTGTTATATCTTGGGGGTAGGCAGAGGCTGACTTACTTAAGCAGAAGATAGAAAAGCATTTCATTTTTTCATGATGATGCAAGGTAGCACTGGGAAGAGAAATGTATGTATTTGGCTATTCATACATTCACACATTTATTTATTGTCTTGTTAATACCATCTCCAGAGAATTCTGTCAGGGTGGCCTGCATTTGTGGGTCCCCAGGGGCATTTATAAGGTTATGATTCTGTCCAGTGCCAATTGCTGTGTAATAGATTGATGCCTTTGTTTCAAAGCTGAATTAACTGGAAAATATGTTACTCCAAGACCTATAAAGATTAATATTTTGTTAAATTAGGTCATCTTGGCTTATATATTTTTTTCAGGTCAAAGGACTAGATGCAGTTGTTCTGAATCTGCTTGTTCTAGATGGTGAATCAGTCTACAGCCTGACCTCAAAGCCTATTCTGCTCTTATTAGCGCGAGCTATTCTAGTGAATGTGAGACATAAACTGACGGCTATTCAGGTAAGGAGAGAAAAGAAGGCAGTTGGTTCATACCCAGGGATGACTTGTGCTGAGTAGCATCAGACTTCAGGTGTGATGCTGACAGTGTTTTGGTGGTTTTCTAAGTCTTTTTTAGGTATTTCACTTTAAAACCTGATGGAAATAAACAAAAACATTCTCCGTTTCTGAGATTCATCTAATACAAAACGATACTATATTGAGCCCCTTTTAAAGGATTATATAGATCGTATGTATGTTCAGTACTCTTACTGTGGATCTTAGTGGGTCTTAATTACTGTTTCCTCGCTCACATCCTACACATTCATTATTCGGGTTGGATTTAGTAGAGCATTTGTGGAATGTCTGTTACATCATTTCTTAAAGATTATTCATTTATTTAGAGAGAAAGTGTGTGCGTGCACGCACACATTTGAGCAGGGGGAGGGGCAGAGGGAGAGGGAGAGAGAATCTCAAGCAGACTCCCCTCTGGGTGTGGAGCTCACTATGGGGCTTGATCTCAGGATGCTGAGATCATGACCTGAGCAGAAATCAAGAGTCTGACCCTTAACAGATTGAACCACCCAGGTGCCCCTGTTACATTGTTTCTTTATAAGTAAAGAATTACATACTTTGCACATGTCACAAAATATTCTTTTGTGTTTTTTTCAGTGGTTTAAAATGTACAAACTGGGGGCATCTTGGTGGCTCAGTCGGTTAAGCATCTGTCTTTAGTCATGATCCCAGAGTCCTGGGATCGAGCCCCACATCGGGCTCCTTGCTCAGTGGGGAGTCTGCTTCTTTCTCTCCCTCTGCTCCTCTCCCTGCTCGTGTTCTCTCTCTCTCACTCTCCCTCTCAAATAAATAAAATCATTTATTATTTATTTATTTTTTAAAGATTTTATTTATTTATTTGACAGAGAGAGACACAGCGAGAGAGGGAACACAAGCAGGGGGAGGGGGAGAGGGAGAAGCAGGCTTCCCGCTGAGCAGGGAGCCCGATGCGGGGCTCGATCCCAGGGCCCTGGGACCATGACCTGAGCCGAAGGTAGATGCTTAACCGACTGAGCCACCCAGGCGCAGCCAAATAAATAAAATCTTCTAAAAAAATGTACAAACTATTGGTTCTTGTACTGTACAAAAACAGGGTAGGGGGATTGGATTTGGCCTGCAGATTATAGCTAGCTGACTTCCGTTCTGATTGTGGCAACTTGACCCATGTTACCAGAAATAATAAATCTAAATTTTATATGAAACCTCCCAATTTCTCAGTATTGGCTGAAAAATTTTGAGAAACACAGTTTTCAATTATCAGAATGTAGACTTGGTCTCTACTGTCTAAGGGCTTATTTTCCCAAGTATTTCAGTTTAGACAAAGAAGAGGTAAGAAGGCAAGTTTTGCCTCTTCCGCTGTCATGAAAGCCAGAGGAATTGGAATCAGTTTTACTAGAAGGGTTTCAATATGTCAGAGTAGACGTAAGGCCTTATCTTTGATTTTTTAGCCATGTTAGCTTGAATTAAAAAATTTTTCCAGAGTTGATCTGAGTGAAATGCTCTCTTACAGAACGACTAGTACTTGGCTCTAAAGCAAGTACTACCAAGGCATAGGGCTGCCGAATGGCATTGTCTTTCTATGAGACTAGAGTCATTAATAAGTGAGTGGGACAGTTTTAAATTTTGTTGGTGGAAAACTTTCATCAGCAATTATGTTAAGCATTATTTTTTAAAGATTTTATTTATTTATTTTAGAGATAGAGTGCACTCGAGCAGGGCGGAGGGAGAGGGACAAGCAAGCTGTGCTCTGGGCACAGAGCCCGAGGCAGGGCTTGATCCTGTGACCCTGATATCATGACCTGAGCCGAAATCAAAAGTCGGACACTTAACCGACTGAGCCACCCTGGCGCTCTGTTAAGCATTTTTTAAAAAAAAGATACATATAGTGTCAACTTAGGAGAACCAGTAGGTATGTGAACTGCTGGTTGTGGATGTCATATGGTAGGGTTGGAGAGACAAGGTACTTGAATTGCTTGGCGGATACTAAACAACTTCTCACCTGGGCTTACAACCCTGTTTTCTTTTACACGTCACCATGCAAAGATCACTTTGTGTTGAAGTCTTGCCTTTCAGTGAAATCACAAAAGTTCTTTTACTTTGGATCTTTAATATGTCATTTTCTAAATAATGATATAAAAATGACTTTTTTTTTTTTTTTAAGATTTTATTTATTTGAGACAGAGCGAATGAGAGACAGAGAGCATGAGAGGGAGGAGGGTCAGAGGGAGAAGCAGACTCCCTTCCGAGCAGGGAGCCCGATGTGGGACTCGATCCCGGGACTCCAGGATCATGACCTGAGCCGAAGGCAGTCGCCCAACCAACTGAGCCACCCAGGCGCCCTTCAGATAGTTTTTTAATGTTTTATCCTGAGTTTATAATTATTAACTGTGGGAGGGCTAGTTTTTGTTTTTTTTTTTTAAGATTTTATTTATTTATTTGAGAGAGTGAGAATGAGAGAGAGTACATGAGAGGGGGGAGGGTCAGAGGGAGAAGCAGGCTCCCCGCTGAGCAGGGAGCCTGATGTGGGACTCGATCCCGGGACTCCAGGATCATGACCTGAGCCAAAGGCAGTCGCTTAACCAACTGAGCCACCCAGGCGCCCTAAAAATGACTTCTTTGATAAGTGAGGATAAAATGAAAGAACTGTCCTCTACCTATCCAAGTTAACTTTAACCTTTTTAAGTTAGCTTTGAATAGGCTTACTTGTGAACAATGTATCAAGTTGTTCATCATGATATTTTTGTGGAACTGTAAAAGTAGATGATTTCCCCCCAATCCTTTAATCTGTGGTATATAGATTAGTATTAGTAAGATGTAAATGTTGAGTAAAAAGAGCCTTGGCTTTGAAATCAGACCAGAGTTTGTCTGGCTCAGCCGTTTAATAGCTGTATGACGTTTGTTATGCTAGTTAATTTCTTTGGAATATCAGTTTCCTTATTTATAATTATTTTTAAAATGGAGGGCGCTTAGCTGGCTCATTTGGTAGATTATGCGACTCTGGATCTCGGGGTTGTGAGTTTAAGCCCTATGTTGGGTGTAGAGATTACTTAAAAATAAAATCTTTAGGGGGGTGGGGGAATGGGTTAGCCCGGTGATGGGTATTAAAGAGGGCACGTTCTGCATGGAGCATTGGGTGTTACACGCAAACAATGAATCATGAAACACTACATCAAAAACTAATGATGTAATGTATGGTGATTAACATAATGTAATAAAAAAATAAATCAAATCTTTGAAAAAATGGAATAAGCTGGCAAAATTTTTTTGGGTGCCTTTTTAGTACACTTACGCTTCTGATGTCTAGGAGGTTATTGACTAGTGTGGCTTTCCAATCAGAACATTCTGTAATAAGTGCCAAAATCAGGAGACAGGATCTAGAAACTAGAGCAAGGCTTCAAGTTTCTTTTTTATTAATGCCTCAGATTTTCTGTTCAGCCATTCTTGGCAAATAGAAAAGGGTACTTTTATTTCCAGTAGAAAAACAGGCTATGCTTTCTCTATTTTTTTCACACTCCTCCTCCCCCTAGGATAAATGTTTTGGCTTAAGAGGTAATGTATAGATCTGATGTTTAAAGATTCAGCATCTGAAGCTATATGTTTTCTTTTTCTTTTTAACGATTTATTTCAGAGAGAGAGCACAAGCAGGGGTGGAAGGGCAGAGAGAGAGGGAGGAAGCAGACTCCCCACTGAGTGGGGAGCCTGATTCGGGGCTCCATCCCACGACCCTGAGATCATGACCTGAGCCGAAATCAAGAGTCAGATGCTTAATTGGCTGAGCCACCCAGGCGCCCCTGATGTATGTTTTCTTTAAAGGGCAATCTCTTTGACTGGCTCTGTCTAAATTCCCATGTCTAGAAAAGGAAAGGGTTTGCTGCCAAACCTGAGTCACTTGTTGCTGGCAGCAGTTATGGATTTTTCTGGGGGAGGAGAATAGCACTGAGGCAGCAGAAGAGAGACTTGCTCTTCACTGTATATGCTTCTGTATGGGCTTATTGCTCTTTTTTTGTTTTTGTTTTTAGATAAGGATCTAGTGTTTGTTTTTTTTTTTTTTAAAGATTTTATTTATTTTTATTTAGAGAGAGAGAGCGCAGGTGAGCAGGAAGAAGAGCAGAGAGAAAGGGAGAGAGAGATTCTTAAGCAGACTCTGCACTGAGCTTGGAGCCCAATGTGGGGCTCCATCTCACAACCCTGTCATGGCCTGAGCCGAAACCAGGAGTTGGATGCTTAACTGACTGAGCCATCCAGGTGTCCCAGGATCAGGTTTTTTATTTTTTTATTTTTTTTAAGATTTTATTTATTTGTGAGAGAGAGAATGAGAGAAAGAGAGCATGAGAGGGAGGAGGGCCAGAGGGAGAAGCAGACTCCCCGCCGAGCAGGGAGCCCGATGCGGGACTCGATCCCGGGACTCCAGGATCATGACCTGAGCCGAAGGCAGTCGCTTAACCAACTGAGCCACCCAGGCACCCTATTTTCTTTTCTTTTCTTTTTTTTTTAAAGATTTTATTTATTTGACAGAGAGAGACACAGTGGGAGAGGGAACACAAGCAGGGAGAGTGGGAGAGGGAGAAGCAGGCTTCCCACGGAGCAGGGAGCCCGATGCGGGGCTCGATCCCAGGACCCTGGGATCATGACCTGAGCCGAAGGCAGACGCTTAACGACTGAGCCACCCAGACGCCCCTTATTTTATTTTCTTAAAGATTTTATATATTTGACAGAGAGCACAAGCAGAGGGAGTGGTAGGCAGAAGGAGAGGGAGAAGCAGCTCCCTGCTGAGCAAGGAATCTGATGGCTTGATCCTAGGACCCTGGGACCATAACCTGACACTTAACTGACTGAGCCACCCAGGGAGCCCCCCCTCTTTTTTTGAATTGTGATCAAGTAAGAACAACACCAGACAATAGAGAAAAACCTACTGTGTTCTCTGCCTGTGCATTAGTCAAGACAATGTATGAAATGCAGTCTGTCCTCAGAAATGTTTGGGCCAGGTGGAGTTAAACTCTTGGAACACAAGAGCTGTCCAGTGTGGTGCTAACTTCTAGGAACATTGTAGAAGTTCAGAGAAGTGAGAGACCAATGTGTGCCGCCCTCTTGGGAGAAGGCTTCATGGGAGGGTTTCACGAGGATGTGGAAGGGATTGTCTTAGTTTTGGAAAATATTTGAATCCACGGTAATTCTTACAGTGTAGTTTGTGCAAAATCTATTGCTTTGAGGAGGATATAGAGATGAGCAGGACATGACTTCTTGTCTTATTGGGTAGATGGTGGACAACACCGAAAGCTAGGGATGACCTCCATGAATGCAGCGGGATGTGTCTGCAAAGGAGGTAGTACAAATAGTATGCTAGAATTTCAGAGGAGGGAAGAAATTACGCTCCCACCCTCCTACCCCCACCACACACTCTGCCTCCTGCGGGAGCGGCTGCGTGGATCATGGCGTTGAGCGGGGTGCCACAGTGGACATTTTAAAGGAGATACTAAGTTCTAAATGGCATCAGGAAGCCCAACTGGCTAAAAATACAGGCCCTGAGAGGATGGAGGAGACGTGTTATTGCGGAAGAGGGAGAAGCGGATTTGGGTATTATTACTGAGGACACAGCAGTGGATGGATAAGTTTGTTGAAGAGTAAGTTTAATTTCACAGATGTTAAAAAAATTCTAAACACTAATTTCAATTAATATAAACATTGTTTTTTAGAGGGGCTTTTATTTTCAGCTTACGTGGTACTTTCTTTCCGTAGAGCTTGCCGTGGTGGACTTTGAGATGTGTGAGTGTTCACCAGCAGATACTGGAGGAGCGCTCCCCGCAGCTCTCTGCTCTTGCTGGAGACTGTATCGAGGAAGGTATGGGACAGATTTTGTTTGATGCAGGCGTGCGGCTCCAGGCTCATTGCTCAGCTGAGACAGTCCTTTTTAGTTTATTATTATTATTTTTTTATAGGTAATAGTAACTTTCTGGTTGAGGTTGTTTCTTTTTTTCCCCTTTTTTTCTGGGTATGGAATATCACAAATTATTGGCATGTCAGATTATAGAATTTCTTTTTGCCTTTGAATTTTAAAAGAGGTAATCATTATCATTTATATTGCCTATTTAGAAAATGATTTGTTCTATGCACGTTACCATGATTTTATCACAGACTGCTTAAAAGTATTTTAGTTTTTCTTTGTTCTTTAATCTCAGAAGCCTCTTTGGAAACTAATGTAAACTTCCTTTATTTAAAAAAAAATTCCTTAACTTTCCTTACTTTCCCTTTTTGAATCATGTTATCTAAGATTAGCATATGTTTATATATTTCTCTTAGAACAAAAAAAATTGAGAAATTAATTTCAACTAAATTACCTAGCTTAGTAATATTTATTACTGCACAAACTAACATCCTCTTAGTGTATTCTGGCCTAGCTTGTTACTACATAGATGTACCCTTAAAGGAAACAGACTCCACGTGGAGTAAATTGTGCCAAATTCATGCAGAGTAGAAAATTACTTACCCGCTATCCTGTTGAGTACATGAAGAAAGCCTTTGTTTTTTTAACATTTGGCAGAAAATACATTTTACTAAGGATGACAATAGGTAGAGAGGCATTTTTACATTTTATATTATTTTTTTATTATATGTAACATATATACACAAAAGTACCTAAAATGTAAATGAAAGAATAAACCACACACCTCTGTCAGTGCCCCCCACTGCCTTTGTTACAGTTGCCCTTCACATTTCCTAGGGAAGCATTTTGAAAAGAGGAAAAATCTTGGGTACCTTGACACTTGGTTTCCCTGGGCTTTTGGAATGATTATTCTTAGCAAAAGTTGCAAAACAAAGCAAAGCAAAAACAAAAACAGATTCCCTTGTAGTGAAGAAGCACTTAAACACAGATAAACTTGGACTTGGTAACGAACTTCAGAGTTACAGAGAAGGGGTTTGACCTTAGGTGTGTCTGATTCCAAAGCCCAAACTCGTTTCACATAGCAAGAGTATGTCTGGTGTGAGTGTGTGTACACTGCTCCCCCTTATGCATGGTTTGGACTTCCATGGTTTAATTACCTGCAGTCATCTGTGGCCTGGAGGCAGATAATCTGCCTTCTGACCTCTTGTCTCAAGGTCATTAGAAGCCTCACGCTACATCACAATGTCTGCATCATTTCCCGCACTGCATCTCATCACATGGGCATTTTATCCCACATCATCACAAGAAGGGTGAGTACAGTACAATAACGTATTTTGAGAGAGAGAAAAAATGTAGTATATACAGGGTTCGGTACTACTGTGGTTTCATGCATCCACTGGGGGTCCTGGGACGTATCCCCCTTGGATAAAGGGGGATGCATGGGGGAAGGGGTCATTTGCATCCCTCGGGGTGGAGGAGCAGTGATCTGTACTTGATGGAGTAGACATTCACGAAGGCATAAAACAACTCAACATGTGTGCATACGTAACTGCAAGAAGCTCCCATACCTTTCTTTAGTCTGTTTCCTTCAAGTTACATCTATGTAGTAACAAGCTGGGCCGGATACACTAGAGAGGACGTTAGTTTGTGCAGTAATAAATACTACTAAGCTAGGTAATTTGGTTGAAATTAATTTCTCAATTTTTTTTTGTTCTAGGGTAGAAATACATAAGCTATGCTAATCTTAGATAAAATGAAAATCTGTACATGATTCAAAAAGGGAAAGTAAGGAAAATATTATTCAATGAGTATAGTAATTGATTCATTTATATTATTTTTTGCCAAGACTTAGACCATTTATATTCTTTTAGGATTTTAGGTAATACAAGACTGTGGAATTAGCAAGGATGTGTTAAATCAGACTTTGCACATATATATATACACACACACACACACATATACATATATTCTGCTACAGAATTGAAACCTGACATATGATAGATTAGTTGTTTTATTACATATAAGGAGTTAACTTTTTCTATACAGTAATGTTTCTAAAGTAACAGAACTGAAAAACAGTCTATCCCTCTTTTCTACAGTAGTAGTCTTTGGTTTAATGCTTTTGGGTTATAAAAGATTTTTATGAGCAAATTTAGCCTACTGAACCATCTTTGTTTTCACTGACTGTAGATTCTCTAGACTGTGAGTTCCTTGTGAGCTGGGGTTTTTGTTTTTTTTTTTAACCTCTTTCCGCTTAGCATAGTGCCTAGAAAATAGTAAGTATTTAGTACATGTTTGTTGAATAACAACAGCTAAGGTTTATTGAGGCCTTTCTACATGTACTTTTAGGGAAGAAGTTTTAGAATTTCCTCTATTTGTCCTTCATCTCAGTAGTAACAACTTGCATCTGACTTAATTTCTGTACAAGAGTGTTTCAAAAAGTGGAATATTATAGCAGAGAGGACAAAATTGATCCTACCTGGATGCCATATGGACTTTGAATCTCTCCTAATAGTGTTGCCTAGGGGTGGAGTTCTCTTCAAAATGAAATACAGAGTGAACCTTGGAGTAAATGACCCGACGCCCCATTTAGCAGACAAGTTGTCCTCTCTCTTTAGTAAAATGAAGCCTATGTAGCCTGAGTCTCCCCCATTCATGCTGTTGCATATTTTTGAAATGATGTGAGAGATGCTTCATAAATGAACTTAGTGCAAAGGAGGAAGAAGAGTGGGGATGAGTTTCTAGTTCCTGAAATTGGGTAAAGTTTTGAAAGTCAAGGATGACTTGGAGGCGCCTGGGTGGCTCAGATGGTTAAGCGGCTGCCTTCGGCTCAGGTCACGATCCCAAGGTCCTGGGATCGAGCCCCTTATCGGGCTCCCTGCTCAGCGGGGAGCCTGCTTCTCCCTCTCCTGCTTACCCTGCTTGTGTTCTCTCTCTCGCTGTGTCTCTCTGTCAAATAAATAAATAAAATCTTTGAAAAAAAAAAAAAGTCAAGGGAGACTTGAACATCACTGATAGTAATGGGGAAAAAAGTTGCCTTTTCCAGAGGATAGTGAAAGCATTTGGAATAAGATGACATCACTATTCAGCCCATGGTTTGATTTTGTAGAAAGGTAATTACATTGTACTGCTTAGGATATTATACAGTTTCCTATGCTTTGTTATACTGTTATGGAAAATTGGTAAGCGAACAAAAAACAAGATGTCACTGGGACTTGTTTTTTCTTTTTATAGGATATCAGATTTGATGCATTTGCTATCAGGAAAGTCACATTTCTTCCCTTAATCCCATATTATATAAATTTGCATTTATGGCTACATTTTTACCACATTTCAGTGGCTAATGATTGTAATTATTAATTATTAAGAAAAGAAAAAAATACCCTTCCTTATATGCCATTTTATTTTTATTTTTATTTTTTTTAAAGATTTTATTTATTTATTCATGAGAGACAGAGAGAGACAGAGGCAGAGGGAGAAGCAGGCTCCCCGCGGAGCAGGGAGCCTGATGTGGGACTCAGTCTCAGGACCCTGGGATCATGACCTGAGCCGAAGGCAGACGCTTAACCGACTGAGCCACCCAGGCGTCCCCCTTATATGCCATTTTAAAAGGGAAAAACAATATGGTGTGTTTTAGAGAGAATTCTATTCTATGGGGTAAAATTAAGTTTCCAAACAGAAAGAGTTAAGTAAGACTGGAAAATATGACTCTTAAGTGATTCATTCCCCAAGTGGTCTTGATTCTTTTTAGCAATGTATTTCAGCATATCATTAGCTTTGCTTACAACTAAGCATTTTTTATGTTGCTGTTCTAGGCTTATCAACAACATTTTCCATTTTATCTAGTCATAAATTGGTCCTTTTTGGCTATGTTTAGGTAGGTCTGCAGATAGTCTTAAACTGCAACATTTCATAAACAATTTTATTTAAAAAAAAAAGTTTGGTTCTGGGATTTCACCCAAATGTTGACCAAGCAGTCAGTTATAACTGAAATACTGCTCAGTGTCCAGAGAAGGATATTATATTTGAAATGTTGCCCTTGAAGGATCATGAAAAGTTGGCAGGATTTTTTTTCAGTCCATGAAACAAAAGTGAGGATTTCATGGACAACTGTGATCTTTATCTTTTTGTCCAGGAATGTGACATCAGTACAATGTAATGGAATAGAACCCATCGGAATGTCAGCATAACTTTGCTGGACTGATCACATCTATGAAAGGAGTAAGTTAGAGTCTTGCAAAGTTTGCTCCTCAGTGTGATTGAGGCACTCTTTTGGATGTCACACCAGTGAAACCACGATTCTCTAAAAGACTGCTTAGGTGTACACACAGCCATTTATTGTGGGAGCCGATACTGAAAATGCATTCCGTATAGTGCATGAGATGTAATATTGCAGTGTAGCTGTTTGATGATGAGCTTATGAAGTCTAAGGGAAAACGGGTTGAAATGCTTTGTCCAAGAGTTCTGCTGTGACATCTCCAGGCAACTCTGTGACTCTAGGGTTAGATTGTTTCCACATCAAAAGAGCTGATCGAGAGATTAGTCTCTAGGTGACTGATGAGTGCACTGATTTTTTTTTTTTTTTAAAGATTTTATTTATTTATTTGAAGAGAGACACACAGCGAGAGAGGGAACACAAGCAGGGGGAGTGGGAGAGGGAGAAGCAGGCTTCCCGTGGAGCAGGGAGCCCGATGAGGGGCTCGATCCCAGGACCCCGGGATCAAGACCCGAGCCGAAGGCAGACGCTTAACGACTGAGCCACCCAGGCGCCCCGCACTGATTTTTTTTTTTTAAAAATTGATACTTTGGGGGCGCCTGGGTGGCTCAGTTGGTTAAGCGACTGCCTTCGGCTCAGGTCATGATCCTGGAGTCCTGGGATCGAGTCCCGCATCGGGCTCCCTGCTCAGCAGGGAGTCTGCTTCGTCCTCTGACCCTCCCCCCTCTCATGTTCTCTCTATCTCATTCTCTCTCTCAAATAAATAAATAAAATCTTAAAAAAAAAAAATAAAATAAAAAAAAATAAAAAATTGATACTTTGGAATGAATGTTATTAAATACACTGAATATGATTAATTATAATTATCCGTAGAGATTTCACTTTAACATAGCATGAAAATAATCTTATAAGAAGGGATTTTGAGGGGCGCTAGGGTGGCTCAGTCGTTAAGCGTCTGCCTTCGGCTCAGGTCATGGTCCCAGGGTCCTGGGATCAAGCCCCGCGTCGGGCTCCCTGCTCAGCGGGGAGTCTGCTTCTCCCTCTCCTGCTCCCCCCGCTTGTGCTCTCTCTCCTGCTGTGTCTCGTTCTGTCGAATAAATAAATAAAATCTTAAAAAAAGAAAAAAAGGGATTTTGATTTTAGCATACATTTTAAATGTACTGGGTGACATTTGCATCCAGAAGGTCATGAACATTCATTTCCATGGAGAACCTACTGATTTGTTAAAATAATAAATATTTGTCTACTGGGTTGACATGTTCCTCTATTTTTTTTTTAAAGATTTTATTTATTTATTTATTTGACAGAGAGAGAGATAGTGAGAGCAGGAACACACGCTGGGCTGCCTGATACAGTAGCCACTAGCTATCTGTGACTATTTAAATTTAAATAAAGTAAAATAGATGAAATAAACAATTCAGTTCCTTAGTTTTGGTAGCCACATTCGAAGTGCCTCGAAGCCACGTGTAGCTATCGGCTACCATTTTGGATGGTGCAGCTAGAGAATACTTACATCATCAGAGGAAGTTTCATTGGACAGAACTGCTGTTGAGCAACAGACAGTGACTGGGTCGATCTGTCCTTCATTCTATATGACCAGCCCCCCAGTTACTTAAGGCTACCGTCACTATCACTTCACATCTGAAGGGTTGTACCTGACTTGTAGGCTCTTTCTTGGCCTTTGTTCCTTCTCCTTCATCAGTACTGATTTGGTTTTTCTAGATACCAATTTCATCATGTCACTTTTTTGATGAGGAAAGCCATTAATGATTTCCAGTTTTACCTTTGACTTTATATTGTCTACCCAATTTCATATATTTTTTTAAAGATTTTATTTATTTATTTATTTGACAGAGAGAGACAGAGCGAGAGAGGGAACACAAGCAGGGGGAGTGGGAGAGGGAGAAGCAGGCTTCCCACTGAGCAGGGAGCCCAATGCGGGGCTCGATCCCAGGACTCTGGGATCATGACCTGAGCCGAAGGCAGACGCTTAACGACTGAGCCACCCAGGCACTCCCCCCGATTTCATATTTAATAAAAATTGTTTTGGGGATGCTTGCTGTGTTTCAGTCACTGCGCTAGGTGCTAGGGATATCAGTGAATGCAGTAGGCAGTAGAAACAAAGGGCATAACGAGGAAGGAGTAAAGCAAAGGATGTGGTTAGTCTAAACCTGAGAAATCAGAGGAGGCTTCATAAAGTGCCTCATGCTTGAACTGACTCATGAAGAATGAGTAAGAATTTATTAGGTGAAGTTGGAAAGGGCATATAACATGTACAAAGAGAGACACAGAGACTTGAAACGTCTTTGTGCACTTGGGATTTCCAATAGTTCTGAATGGCCGGAGTAGAGTGGGAGGGTGGGTTGTACGTCAGGTGATGAGGAGCTAGGTCACCGGGACGTTAGATATTCATCTTGGTGGTAGCCATCAAAGGGTTATGCACTTGTGCACTCCTGGGATATTTACTGAGCACCAGCTATGATAGGTGGTGCATATACAGCAGTGAACAAGAGCCATGTGGACCCTTCTTTTATGAGCCTTATGGAATAGAAGTGAATTGGAGCCAAATTTCTACCCATCTTTCAATGTCTGCCCTCCTGAAAAGGGTTGGTTTAACTATCCCAGCCTTATGGATCTTCCCTCTTTGGTACTTACGGTCAGTACCACACAATCTCACATCATATTAACCGTGTGTTGAATAATGATTATGTGTCTTCTCCTAGGTCTTCTTCCCATCCTCTCGTTAGGGAAGATCAGGGCTTAAACCTTGCTGTAGGATCTAGCACAATTCTAAGCATCTATAATAATTCAGGAGATGTTGATTAAAAGTCAAAGGATGGAATAGAGGGAAATCGTTGAGAAGGGGAGAGAGGCAGGAGAAGGATGGAACATTGGAGGTGCAGCAGTAGGAAATCAGTTTGAGAACTATGGCGATCAGGGAGGAAAGGAGTTGTTTTGTTTTTGTTTTCATTTTTTAGAGGAAATGCATTGGAGTTGGCTAGCAGTTTCCTGTTTTGACGTGATGTCACAAATCTGTGAAGGCTGGCTTATGATTATGAATTCGTAGGATACATTTTTTCCCCTTCTCCTAGTGCCATTTTTCTTGCTGACCTCTCTGCATGGCCGACTTATCTCCTTTTAACCTTCAGTGAAGATACAGTTCTTTGAGTTTCAGCTTCAAATGCAGTCTCCTGCTAGATTGGCCGCTCTGGGTGGTCCAGGCCTCCTCATCTTTTGTCTTTGGTGTTCCTTGCAGCCATAAAAATGAAATTCCCAGGTCCGTAAGCTTCGGTAGTTAGCTTTAGGGCAGAATATGGTGTCAGTACATGCTTAATTCCTGAGGTTCGGTTTTCATTTAGTTTTTGTTCTCTGAGGATTCCTTTGTTCTCAGCACAATTGTTAACATAAAAATATATTACACATTTTATTTATTTATTTACTTATTTTTACACAGACCTTATAGTACTTACAGCATTTAATGTAGTTGACCTCGGCTTTGTTCACACTGACTCCAGTGACTTGTATTTGGGTTTTCTGTGCTTGAGACTCTGCTCAGTTGCTGCCATTGCCCTTGGTTTGTTTTCTTTCAGGATCAACGTGGGTACTTTCATACTTACATACTTACATTTCAAGTTTCATATAAAATCTTATTTTTAATTCCTTCCCTGGCAATTCTTTCCTGGATTTTTAGCTTTGCATAATTATACCGACAATTGAGTCAGCATCCTAAAGTCACCAATATTAATCCTCCTACTCCAACATCACGTGATCTTCTAAATTTACTAGTTAACAAAAAATGCCCAAGGCCAGCCACAGCAGATACTAGTGAACCATATAACATTGAATCCCGTGCACAGGGAATGTTTTCAGCATCTAAAATTCCTAGGAGCTTAAAGGGCTTCCCCTAGCGGCGCCTGGGTGGCTCAGTCGCTTAAGTGTAGGAATCTTGGTTTGGGTTCAGGTAATGATCTCAGGGTTGAGAGGTTGAGTCCCACCTTGGGCTCCACGCTCGGCGTGGAGTCAGCTTGTCCCTCTCCCTCCCCCTTGTCTCCATCCCCCCTCGTGCATGTGTGTACACTTTCTCAAATAAATGAATTAAATCTTTATTTTTATTAAGCTTTTATTTATTTGAGAGAGAGAGAGAGAAAGGGAGAGCATGAGTGGGGGGAGAGGGAGAAACAGACTCCCCACTGAGCAGGGAGCCCCACCCAGGGCTGGATCCCAGGAACCCCTGGGATCATGACCTGAGCAGAAGGTAGACACTTAACTGACTGAGTCACCCTAGCACCCCATGAATAAAATCTTAAAAAAAAAAATAAATAAATAAAGGGCTTCCCCTTGGCAGGCTCACCAGGCTTTAGTGCTGTAGCCATGGTTTTCATTGGGTGCCTGGGGCCCTGTCTGGCCTGTGGTATATATTAGACATTTTAAATGCAGACTTTAAATCCAGCTTTTTTTTTTTTTTAAGATTTATTTATTTTAGAGAGAGAGAGAGAGAGCATTAGTGGGAGGGGTAGAGGGAGAGGGAAAGAGAATCTCAAGTATTCTGCACCAAGCTCAGAGCCCAATGTGGGGCTCGATCTCACTCCTGAGATCAGGACCTGACCTGAAACCAAGAGTCAGATGCTTAACTGGCTGAGCCACCCAGGTTCTCCTAAATCCAGCTTTTTAAAAGTGTTTTTATTGGAAAAGTAATTTAACATGCCGTTGGAATTTAAAGATTAAACTAATTCTTAAGGGCGCCTGGGTGGCTCAGTTGGTTAAGCGACTGCCTTTGTCTCAGGTCATGATCCTCGAGTCCCAGGATCGAGTCCCGCATCAGGCTCCCTGCTCAGTGGGGAGTCTGCTTCTCCCTCTGACCCTCTTCCCTCTTGTGCTCTCTATCTCTCATTCTCTCTCTCTCTCAAATAAATAAATAAAATCTTAAAAAAAAAAATCAGGACTTATCTTCCTATTTTTTTTTCTAAAGATTTTTATTTATTTTATTTTATTTTATTTTATTTTTTTTTTTTTAAAGATTTTATTTATTTGACACAGAGAGAGCAACAGCGAGAGAGGGAACACAAGCAGGGGGAGTGGGAGAGGGAGAAGCAGGCTTCCCGCAGAGCAGGGAGCCCGATGCGGGGCTCGATCCCAGGACCCTGGGATCATGACCCGAGCCGAAGGCAGACGCTTAACGACTGAGCCACCCAGGCGCCCCTTTATTTATTTTTTTTAGAGAGCGAGCGAGAGAGAAACAGCATGAGAGGGGAGAGGGTCAGAGGGAGAAGCAGGCTCCCCGCCGAGCCGGGAGCCCGATGCGGGACTCGATCCCAGGACCCTGGGTTCACGACTTGAGCCGAAGACAGACGCTCAACCATCTGAGCCACCCAGGCGCCCCTTATCTTCCTATTTTATTTAACAATCTTTGACCCCTGAACACATAAGATGTAGAAGAAACCTAAGTACAAGCTCAAAGCCAATTATACAAATACACACACATACACACACAGATAGGTAGGTGGGTAGGAGGGGAGATAATACAGAGAACCAGCTTTGGGCATTTATGTGACTTATTTATGTGTTATTTTTTTTTTTTTTTTTTTAAAGATTTTATTTATTTATTTGAGAGAGAGAGAATGAGAGACAGAGAGCACGAGAGGGAAGAGGGCAGAGGGAGAAGCAGACCCCCTGCTGAGCAGGGAGCCCGATATGGGACTCGATCCCGGGACTCCAGGATCATGACCTGAGCCGAAGGCAGTCGCTTAACCAACTGAGCCACCCAGGCACCCTATTTATGTGTTATTAGGTTAGTTTAAATTTGATAGCCTTCCCTAGGCTTACATGAGCTAGGGAATGGCTCTCATGGCTACAGCACTATCCATCAGACGTCTGCTTAAATGCAAAAACAGCCTTTCTGTGTTTATTGAGAGATTTTAAAAAACCTTGGCCAAGTTTCACATCCCTTGATATATGTTTGTACCCAGAACCTTTTGGGAAGATAACTGTCATCGACAGCTAAGAAGAATCCTGTCACTTATGAACTGTGCTAGCATGATAGAAGGTCACTATATTTCTGAGAAAAGTGGCTAGATACTCAGGAGTAATGGGCAAAGGGAAAGAAAGTTAATTAAAAGCACTAAGAGCACTGAATATTACCAGTTCCAGCTTTTCTTGAGTTTGGTTTGTGTGGAGGAGATCTACTGAAGGAGTTTCATTGTGAGAAGTTCATGTTCTTCAAAAAGACCTGTTTGTCTTTTGAAGTAAGACATGTACATCTTGACTTACTCTGAGTCCAGAGAATCTCTATTTAAAGGGCTGGCAGTATATAGAAAAACACTTTTTTTTTTTTTAAGTAGGCTCCACACCCAGCATGGAGCCCAACGTGGGGCTTGAACTCATGACTCTGAGATCAAGACCTGAGCTGCGATAAAGAGTTGGATGCTTAACTGACTGAACCACCCAGGTGCCCAAGAAAAACACCTCCTTTTTCAGACTCATTTTAATTTCGGTTCAGAAGAAAATAAAAGATATCTATTTCATTGCTATAAGTATTTCTGTCAGATAATTAGGTGATGAAGGAGATCGGGTTGTGTAATGGCATCTCTACGCACGTATTCTTCCTCTGCCAACTCCCTCCTCGCCCCCGTTTTCCCAATAAGCATCGATTCAAATTCTGGCTTTGCCACTTAACTAAGGTGACTAGTCGGTAAGCTGAGTTCAAGTTTCTAATGAATCAAACAGGAATAGTGTCAACCTCAAAGACATCATTGTGAGAATAACACGATGTGTAAAATACCTCATGCCAGGCAGATTGGGCATTCAGTGTATATCCCTTCCCTTTCAGCTTGAATGGTAGAGAACAGATTCTCCCATCTTGGGACACTGGAAGTGCATTTCCTGTTCATTTATTATGCATTAGTTCTTTAACATTTTTAAAAACTCTTTTTTAATTGAAGTATAATTAGTGTACAGTGTTATATTAGTTTCACATTATGTGTTAATTCTTGTGGACTGCTGTGTGAAATGCTGACTAACCCATTACTGGAAGCATTTGTGAGGGATAGTTTGTCAGGGATATTGTAGAGGTCTGGACCGGGTGACCTGTAGATGCCCCCTGCAACTTGGTGTGTGTCAGCTGACTTCTCTATTACATATAATTAATTTTGACAGTCATTTCATTTCAGTCACTGTGTTATCAGGTTATTATCCTCCCATCTTTTCAGCTCAGGTATTTAGAGAAATCAGAATCTGACTGCTAAACCAATATGCATTCTATATTTGATATTAATATGGTCATATATATCTTTGTATATCTGTTTCTCCTTTGAAGGGAGGACTTCTGCATTCTTTATGAGGGAAACCTTAAGCTGATCTCTCCATTAGATTTTCTGTAGTGTTTAACTCTTTGTAGATTCATTTGGTACTTTGCATCTTCACTTTGTGTTGCCATATTTTTTAATAGCACAATTAAAACAAGCACTCTAGGGGCGCCTGGGTGGCTCAGTCGTTGGGCGTCTGCCTTCGGCTCAGGTCATGATCTCAGGGTCCTGGAATCGAGTCCCACATCGGGCTCCCTGCTCAGTGGGAAGCCTGCTTCTCCCTCTCCCACTCCCCCTGCTTGTGTTCCCTCTCTCGCTGTGTCTCTCTCTGTCAAATAAATAAATAAAATCTTAAAAAAAAAAAAAAACAAACCCAAACCAAGCACTCTAAAATTAGAGCAGGTTTATGAATTGTGTTTCCTAGGATTGTGTGGAGTAAAGGAGGGATGTATGTAATGTCCTTAGCTTTTTGCTTGGAACATGTGAATGCTTAGAGAATGCTGGCTATGAACTTTGATTGTACTTGTGTTCCTCATCTTCCAGATTTAAAATTTTTTAAGAGCAGGGACTGTGAAATATATATGCTTCACGTACTGTGGACTCAACATTTTAGTCATTTGCTCATTTTACTTAATCATAGATTTTCATTTTCATCATAGTTTTTAATGTTTCATCTTATATCTTGCAGTGATGAAACTAGAGGATCTGTTTGTAGGTGCTTCCGGTCAGTATTTGGCTATTCAATTCCATCTGGAGTGTGCATATATATTTTTATATTATTATGAATATACAAAAGCAAAAGATCAGTTCAACATTGCTAAAGACATCAGCAAATTACAAATTGATTTGACAGGTAAGACTTGTTACTTTTTGTGGATGATTGACTTATTTTTATGATAAAACTAATATAAACATTGGCAGTTTGGCTGTATTGTTTGGTTACATTTGATTTTTTCTGTTCTATTCTTTGCTTTAAAAAAATTGGTTTTAAAGATTTTATTTTAAAAAATTCACAGTTTTAGAACAAGTCTGAAATGAAACATTTTCTTTATTCCTGGAGATTCTCCTTTATTTTCCAGTCTGGTTAGCCACGTGTTAGTGATATATATATATGGTAGCCAGGTAGTACACAAATGAACTTTTTCTTTTTTTTTTTTTAAATTAAGCTCTGTGCCCAGTGTGGGACTTGAACTTAAGACTCTGAGATCAAGAGTCACATGCTCTACCGACTGAGCCAGCCAGGCGCCCCCACAAATGAACTTTTGACCATTTGTTGATGGGTGTGAGTTTCCTGAAGTTCCTCCTGACTCCCACATTTGGTGTGGCCTCTTTACATTGCCCTTTCTTGTAAATACCCACCTATGGCTTCCATCTGCTTTTTTTGTCTTCAGAACAGAAATTGTCGACTGTTTTAGATTCAGTGCCTTAGCATGCTGGCGTATTGTTGGCACTCAGACATTTGTTGAATGAACAAATAAGTTAAAGAATTTCTCCAGAAACCTCTGTATTTCTTCCGAATACAAAAAAGAAATATTGGTCGCTTTTTATGTCTTGCTCTATCCCTGGGGTGTTACAATATCATTGCCATTCAGTATTGATCGTGTTAATGAAGTCCCACAGTATCAGTTCGAGCACACCACTTACACCTCTGGAACCTGAGTTCAGCATTCCAGGCTGTGTCTGTGAAGGTCGAAGGGATTGAACCTATTTGTCCTTCCTGGACTTCGTCTAGATTACTCTAAGGTCCATTCTTACCCCCTAAATTCTGTGCTTCCTATTCAGCTGGTCTTGTCAATAAAATCTTTCAAGTATATTATGAGTTAAATATGACTTTGTGGCCTGGTCTGGGATCTTAGCCATCTTTTGTTACATTGTTTGTATGGGGAAAATTATTAAATACCCAGCTTAGAACTTTCGGAACAATGGCCATATGTAAGTTGGAGTCTTGTCTGTATTTGAAAATATAGTTCTATATAATATAACTTGTGAGGTTAGCTTCAGAGATTATATTTTTAAATGTTTTGGCCCTCTGGGACTTTTTTGGGGCTATTTAAAAACTAATGGCACAGTATTCTGTATAGTCAGCTTTAACTGCTGGTATATTTACTAGCTAGTTCTTCATATTTTTTTCCAAGCTAAGAGCAAAGAACTTAAAAATACAAATGTGGTACTCACAAATATAAAATGAAAATCAGATTACTATTTTTTTCCATTAAACTGTAGCCCTTCTATAAAAAAGTGAGCTGTTAGACCATCTCAGTAGCTGTTTTTGTGTAGCATGTTTAAAAGGTTGATGTATAATTTAGATCCAGACTCATTGCAGGATAAAATCCAGACTTCTTAGACTGGTCTTTACAATCAAGGGTCTTTGTAATCTGAAGCTTGCCAGAGAGTGGATATTAGAACTGTTGCTTCTATTAAAGCTATTCTGTAGCAAGTTATTTCGGATATAAAATGGAAAAAATGTTGGTGTTAAACGAAGCCAGATAGAATAATAGAAAGACTGTTGGATTTAGAACCTGGAGACCCTGGCTTTAAGCTCTGGCTCTGAGACTGAAAGTCCCCGTGATCTTAACCAAGTAACTATACCTCGGAACCTCTGTTTTTCCATCTGCTATATGAGGATGATGATACTTCTTCTACCTATGAAAATTTTGGGGGAAGGAGGTAGTTTGATGCAAAAGTGAGTATCTGTAGGGGCGCCTGGGTGGCTCAGTTGGTTAAGCGACTGCCTTCGGCTCAGGTCATGATCCTGGGGTCCCAGGATCAAGTCCCGCATCAGGCTCCCTGCTCAGCGGGGAGTCTGCTTCTGCTTCTGACCCTCTCTCCTCTCTCTCTCATTCTCAGATAAATAAATAAAATCTTAAAAAAAAAAAAAAGTGAGTATCTGTAATCTAGTGGCATAAATCTTGGGTTTGGGTTCTGGCCCCATAGGTTACTGGCTTTATAATTTTATATTTATTTTTATTTTTTATTTTCTGCCCCTGGCTTTATAATTTTATAAGTGGTTTTAAGATAATCACCGAGTCGCAGGTCTTTTTTTTTTTTTTTAATGTGAAATGGAGTAAATACCTTTACAGACTTTAAAGTACTCTGAAAATATTACTTTTCATGATTGTACAGTAGATCTGATAGACAATTTAATATGTTTTTTTCAGGTGCTTTGGGGAAAAGGACACGGTTCCAGGAAAATTATGTGGCACAACTTATTCTAGATGTAAGAAGGGAAGGGGATGCCTTTTCACATTGTGAATTCAGTCCAGTACCTACTCCTCAGGAACATTTAACCAAGGTGAGTAGGAGCGTAAGTTATTTAAATTACCATCCAAATCTAACAGGTTCAGTAGGTGAGTTTTGTAGTAACACTGAATGTTTTGGGAAGAGGCTTCATTTTGTTCCTTCTTGAGCTTTTTCATGGTAGCTGGGGGTTTTAGAAAATACCCAAGCAAACCAACGTGTGTTTAAGCCTTTTTTACCCTTAAATAGAGATAAAATGTCGTTTTTCTTTTAGACTTCAGTAATATGAATTAGTAATGCAGTCAGTTACGTATTACTCTTCCTTGAAAAAATTCAAAAGACAGACTGGGTAGAGCCTAATTTTTCTAGCTGCTACTGTATTTGTTGCCTTAACTTTTGCCTTCTGTGGATATTTTTGAATATTAAGAGACTTGAAATTTCTTAGGCTTCTTCAAAATATATAAACAGATGATAAGAATTTTTTACGAGAGTTCTGATCCTTTGTTACTGTCATTATTGGGCTGATTGCTGCCTTATTATGTTTTTCTTGACTTGGCTAATGCATTCTCTTTGTTTTTGTTTTTGTTTTTTTAAGATTTTATTCTTAAGTCTCTACACCCAGTGGGGGCTTGCACTTATAACCCTGAGATCAAGAGTCACATATTCTACCAACTCAGCCAGCCCCATGCATTCTCTTCTTGTAGCTTAAATTTACGGCTTTTTGTCAGTTTACCTACTTAAATGCCTTTCCATCTGCTTCCATAGAGGTCATTAGCATTTATATTTTCTTACTGTGGAGATTCCAAGCCAACACTTCTGGTTGTCCTTTGCCTGATGTTACTGTCTCTGAAACCTACCCTTCATTCCAGAGCCTATAAACAAATTTACCCTGGGTACACTGAACATTAAAATTCTATTCTGCATGGAAAATAGTGCCAAGGGGAGGGGCTAGGGCTGCGAACAAAGAGTGACAGCAGTCAGGAGTCCCAGGGAAAGCCTTTGATGAGCTATTGCACACTGCTGGGCTTGTTCCAAGCACTCTTTTGTTTGCTTTTGAGATAACTTCAGGGAGGAACCGCTGTTGATTCTAAGAGGAGACGGAAGGAAGGGAGGAAGGGAGAGATGTAGAAACTCAGGGATAATACTACACAGTGCTGTCTATACTTCGTGATGCGGGTTGAGCTGTAGTGAAGTGGGTTTCTACTGCTGTGTTGATGCTGGTCAGGGAACATGGTGCTGTTACCAGCCTCAGACCTCTCTTCTTCCCTCATTACATGTATGGCGTCTCCTCTTTAGATCCCCCTTTTTTTCCTAAGCCTTTTGATGTAACCCAAGCTCCTCCCTAACTCTTAGATTAACTGCCATAAACCTGATTTTTAGGCCATCGCATAAGCATCAGTGAAAAGAGATTCCATTCTGCAGTCCACACATTTAATTCAGTAATCCATTGTTTATTGTTTTTTTATATGGAGTTCTCTTATTGAAAATTGTCTCAGGGGCTCCTGGGTGGCTCAGTTGGTTAAGCGTCTGCCTTCGGCTCAGGTCGTGATCCCAGGGTCCTGGGATCGAGCCCCGCATAGGGCTCCCTGCTCAGCGGGGAGCCTGCTTCACTCTCTCCCTCTGCCTGCCACTCCCCCTGCTTGTGCTCTCTCTTTCTCTGTCAAATAAATAAATAAAATCTTTTTTTTTAAATAAATAAAATCTTAAAAAAAAAAAAGAAAAGAAAATTGTCTCCTGGGATGATAAATAGGATATGATGACTATTATGAGGAATGTAAAAAGATGATATACAATTTAATATAGAATTTATTGAATCTTTCATATTTGAAGTAAAATACATTCAGATAATCTTAATTACTACTTAGAGGTAAAAGGTAAAAATTATATGATGTAGGTATTGATTAGATAGAAACTGCTTTATACTTTTGAGCAGAAGACAGTTGCTTATTTAATTAGTTATATATCCTGTTTCCTTATATCAAAGGCACTATTAAATTATAAAATACACTCTCTTTTTTTTTTAAGATTTTATTTATTTGAGAGAGAGAGAGAAGGTGAGAGAGCAGCAGAGGAAGAGGGAGAGGGAGCAGCAGGCTCCCCACTGAGCAGGAAGCCCGATGTGGGGCTCAATCCCAGGACCCAGGGATCATGACCTGAGCTGAAGGGAAACGCTTAACTGACTGAGCCACCCAGGTGTCCCTAAAGTACACTATCTTTTTAATAACCAATCCTTGGGGGAAAAAAAAGGATCACTATTATACCAATTTTAGTTATTACAAAATATATCCTGATTAGAAATGTTACAGTGTGAATATGTGTATCTTAGAATTGAGGAAACAGTAACTTTATTGCCAGTGAGGAACATATTTCCCTTTAGACCTTCCTAGATTTTTAATCTGTTATTAATGGGGAATTACATAGACTTAAGCCATTGGAGATCAGGGTTTAATAAGCCAACAGTTAGGAGCAACCCCGATGTGCAAATGAAAGACACAATCTCTGTTCTTGAGATGCCTGGGTGGCTCATCAGCTAAGCGTCTGTCTTGATATCGGCTCAGGTCTTGATCTCAGGGTTGTGGGATTGAGTCCCACATCCGGCTCCATGCTTGGTGCGGAGTCTGCTTGTCCCTCTCTCTCTCTCTCTGCTTCAACCCCACTCATGCTCTCTCTCTCTCTCTCAAAAAAAAAAAGAAAAGTCTTAAAAAAGGACAGTCTGTTCTTAGTTGTTCAATTGTGTATTCACAAAAAACACAAATGCATACATGATCAGCCTCACTGATGAGAAATATGCCTTAATGCTAAATATGGTGTGTGTCCTGCGTATTGGAGATAAATTACGTGCTAGTTTCTTGATTCGGTAGAATGTTATGAGGTCCAGGTGGGACTGAGGTAGAACAATATTTTAAATTTGGGACTTGCAGAACAGTTAGGTAAGTAGGTACTGCAGCAGACCCATTTTAATTTCAAAAGAGCAGAATAGGAACATAGAGAATTTTGCATGAAGATCAAAGCCGTTTTTGATTACTTGCTTGTGTCTGGCAAATAAATAATGCCATGCTGCCAACCCTGACATATCTCAGATCTTTGGTGGTGGAGGGGAGGAGTCCTGGCATGGCAGGAGACTTGGGTCTCTGTCCCATCCTTATTGTCTAGCCTAGGGGGAGAATCTGGGACAGTTCTGATAGCCTTAGGTTCCTCATTTGTTTTTCCCACATCACACTTTATTAAAGGATCAGATTAGATTTGTAAAGCTATCGTACGGATGTGTTACTAAACCTTGTGTATTAGGGGCGCCTGGCTGGCTCAGTCAGCAGAGCGCGTGACTCTTGATCTCAGGGTTGTAAGTTTGCATCCCATATTGGGTGTGAAGATTACTTAAAAATAAAATCTTTAAGGTTGCCTGGGTGGCCCAGTCAGTTAAATGTCTGACTTTCGGTTTCGGCTCGGGTCATGATCTCAGGGTCCTGAGATGGAGCCCCGAGTCTGGCACTGTGCTCCGTGGGGAGTTTGCTTGATTCTTTCCCTCTACCCCTTCCCCCACTCGTACGTGCGCTGTCTGTCTCTCAAATAAATAAATCTTTAAAAAGAAATCTTTAAAAAAAACACCAAAAAACAAGCAAAAAACCAAAGAAAACATTGTGTTTTAATAAGTGGATGCATTCCTTTAAGGATGTGAAAAGATGAGAATTTTGGGATACTGTAGAGCTACATGGTCCACTATGGTAGCCATCAACCACGTGTGATTGTTAATCACTGGGAAGTTGGTTGGTCCAATTTGAGAGGTGCTGAAGTGGGAAAGACATATCAGATTTCATAGACTGTGTATGAAAAAAAGAATGTATAATATCTAATTAATAATTTTCTGTTGACACATATTACAAGAATAGTACTTTGGATTTATTCGGTTAAATCATTTTTAAAAGTTTACTTTTTTACTTTAAGTGTGGCTATTACATACGTAGTTCTAGTTTTTAAATTATGAAAGGCCTGTGTTGAAAACGATGGCCACCAGGGTGCGCTCTGCACCCGCCTGCCCTGCCTTTGAAGGGGCCCGTTTGGGAGGAAGAGCCGCTTTTTCAGTTGGATTCTGAGCTGAAGCGTAAGGTTCTGTGTTCCTCCCATCAGCAATTTGTTGGGATTGCTGTACTCTTTTCTTAAAAGGCAGATAGAGCCTCAGCCTACAGTTAGGGAGAACTTGAGGATAGACAAGGAAAGCTGTTCCTCTGGGCTGTGTTTTGGGCAGATGTACTGCTTACTAGTTAAGAGGTTGACCCCTTAGCCAGAGGCGGTTTCCAGCCTTCTGGTCCATTTAGCTCCTAGTTTTGGCTACTTTTATTGAACTAGAAAAAAATTTAAATTAAAGTTGTGCCTATTTTATTTTAAATGTACAGTTTGAATTTTGAAAAATAGACCTATGGAATGACCACCACCATAATAAAAATAGAATCATTTCCATTACACGAGAAAGTCACTTATACGCCTTCATAGTCAGTCACTTTCCCTCTCACTGGTCTGCTTTCTGTCACAGATTAGAGCTGCTTTTTGTAGAATTTCAAATAAATGGAATCATACAGTATGACTGTCTTGTGTCTGTTTTCTTTCACTTAGCATTATGTTTTTTTAAGTTATAATTCTCTTTTTCCAGTTTTATTGAGAAATAATTGACATATATCACTATATAAATATAAGGCATACAGCATAATGGTTTGATTTGCATATATTGTAAAAAGTTTACCACAATAGGTTCAGCTGACATCCATCTTATATAGATAAAAAGAAAGGAAAAACAGAAAAAAGCGAAAAAACATTTTTTTACTTGTGATGAGAAATCTTAGGCTCTCCTGTCTTCACAGCTTTGCTGTTGGTCACACAGCAGTGTTAGCTGCACTCACCACATTGTACCTCACATCCCCAGTGCTTACTCGTCTTGGAACTGGAGGTGTGTACCTTTTGACCACCTTCCTCCAGTTCCCCCTCCCCCTCCCCTCTGCCCCTGGTAACCGCAAGTCTGATCTCTTTTTCTACAAGTTTGATTTCTTTTTTTAGATTCCACATACAAGTGAGATCATGCAGTATGTGTCTTTCTCCGACTTATTTCAGTTAGCATAATACTTCAAGGTCTATCCAAGTTGTCACCCATGGTAGGATTTCCTGGTTTTTGTTTTTAATGGCTGAATAATATTCCATTATATATACCATATCTTCTTAATCCACTCATCCAGGCATGCACACTTAGGTCCATCAGTGGACGGTGTGTTTATCCACTTACCTGTTGGTGGACAGGTGAGCTGCTTCTAATTTCTGATTATTATCAATGAAGCTGCTTGAAACATTTGTGTGTACATCTTTGTGTAAACATATGTTTTTAATTCTCTTGGGTAAATACCTAGGATTAGAGTGGCTGGATTGTGTGGTAAATGTGTTCTTTTTTTTCTATGCTAGAGAGAGAATGAGAGACGGAGAGAACATGTGTGTGGGGGAGGGGCAGAGGAAGAGGGAGAGAGAATCTTAAGCAGGCACACTGCTCAGCGTAGAGCCCCATGTGGGGCTCGATCTCACGACCCTGAGATCATGACCTGAGCCAAAATCAGGAGTTGTTTGCTCAACCAACTGAGCCACCCATGCGCTCCAGTGTGTTTCTAACTTGACGAGAAACTGCCAAACTGTTTTCCAAAGTGGTTGTGCTATTTTACATTCCAACCATCAGTGTATGAGTGCCAGTTGTAAATGCTTGGTATTTTTAAAAAGATTTATTTGAGAGCATGGGTGAGAGCGCGGCAGGGGGTGAGGGAAGAGGGAAAGAATCTCAGGCAGACTGTTCGCTGAGTGTGGAGCCTGATGTGGGGCTCGATCTCACGACATGGAGATCATGACCCAAGCTGAAATCAATAGTCGGACACTTAACTGACTGAGCCACCCAGGTGCCCCAAATAATTTTTTTTAAAGATTTATTTATTTTTTGAGAGAGAGAGGGAGAGCACATGAGCAGGGGGAGGGGCAGAGGAAGAGGGAGAAAGAATCCCAAGCAGACTGCTTGGGATTGAAGGGCTCAGTCCCATGACCTTGAGATCACGACCTGAACTGAAGTCAAGAATCAGATGCTTAACTGACTGAGCCACCCAGGCATCCCTAAAAATCAATTTTTTTGAAATAGAATTTATATACAGAAAAATTGACCCATTTTAATTGATGAGATTAAACCCATTCAGTTTGATGACACTTGACATATACATATCTATCTATGCAACCATTACAGTCCATGTATGTTTCATTACCCTAGAAAGTTCCATCATTCCCATTTGCAGTTAATCCCCCAACACACTGGCTCTGAACCATCATGGATCTGTTTTCTTTGAGTACAGATAGTTTGCCTTTTCTAGAATTTTATATGTACTTTTTTGTATCTGGCCTCTTTTGTTCAGCATGATGTTTTGAGATTTACCTATATAGTTACATGTGGTAATAGTCCTTTTTTTGCTGATTAGAATTCCATTAGGTGGATATAGTATAATTTTTCTTTTATTTGTTTATTGACAGTCATTTGAGTTGTTTCTGGTTTTGGGCTACTACAGATAAAATGGTAATGAACATTAATATATATGTCTTTGTGTGGACGTGTTATTTCTCATGGTAACCACTTAGAGTAGAATTGATAGCTCCTGTAGTAAATTTATCTTTATTATTATAAGAAATTGGCAAAATATTTTTTGTGGTTTGTAAATCATGTTAAATTTCTGCCAGCAGTGTGTCAAAGTTCTAATTATTATAGATCCTTGTCAACATTTAGTATTTGTCAGCCCTTTAATTAGTATTTCCTATGGACTACTGTTGTCAAGGATCTTTTTGTGTGCTTATTGGCCATTTGTATATCTTTTTAAATGAAGTACCTGAACAAATCCATTGTCCACTTTTATATTGGGTTGTTTATCTTCTTATTGAGTCGTAAGAGTTCTCTATATTCTGAATACAAGCCCCTTTTCAGATATTTGTTTTATGAATATAATCTCTTGAGTCTGCAGCTTGGCTTTTCATTTTCTTAACAATGTTTTCAAAGAACAGAAGTTTTTATTTGATGACGTTCAATTTAGTAAGTTTTTTCTCACTTGATGGTTTAGGTGTTTTGTGTCCTAATTAAGGACTGCCTATTTAGCCCAGAGTTGCAAAGCTTTTCTCCTGTGATTTCTTCTAGAAGTTTTTTAGTATTAGCTTCTAGATTAAGGTCTGTGATCGATTTTGATTTAATTTTTGTGTGTGGTATGAGATAAGGGTGAAGGGTCATTTTTTTTCCAAATGGCTATCCAGTTGTTCTACCATCATTTCTTGAAAAGACTTTCCTTTGTTAAAAATCATTTGACATATGTGGGTCTAAAATTCTGGACTCTATTCTGTTCCATTCATCTGTATGTTTGTCTTCATGTCCGTACCACGCTGTCTTGGCTTTGGAGTATTTCTTGAAATCAGGTACTCTATCAAGTCCCCTAAGTCCTCAGATTTTATTCTTTGCCAAATTGTTTTGGCTATTCTAGATCCTGTTGAGAAACAGAATTGGGAGTTGATATTTCAGATTAGAATTTAGAGCAGAGTAGAAAGACCTGATTTTAAATCCTGATGCATCAGCAGAGGGGCTTTTGCATCCTGGGCCCCCTGAGTGATAGCTCTTCTTCCCTGTTATTGACATCGCCAGTGCCTTCCTGAGATATAGGCACCATGTCCTCCAGTTCTATGCAGCAAACCATCCCCAAGTATGTGTTCCACAAGAAACAGCCTATTGACCATATGTAGACATTGGATAATGTTTAAACAAAAAGGTGAATTCTCCCTCCTTAGTAATCAGTTGCATACAGTGTGTTGAATGAATCAAATTTAATTTTTGGTTTAAATATTTTCTTTTGTATTGCACCAGAATCTTGAGCTCAATGATGATACTGTTCTAAATGAGATAAAGTTAGCGGATTGTGAGCAGTTTCAGATGCCTGACCTGTGTGCTGAAGAGCTTGCTGTTGTCCTTGGAATCTGGTAAGTCAATTACTTACTTGGTTACTTTGAACACTGCATATTGGTTTTCTTGTGCTGAGGAAAACTTTATTCCAGGAGGTGCCCCGAGTTCTGGATGAATAGGGAATCTTATTATGCTTAGAAGGATCAAGAATAGTGGGGCATCCAATTACCACTAAACTACCAGTGCTCTCCGCTGGGCAACTAAGTAAAGGGTTAGAGATTAGGAATCTCAGGTATCTCCTTTGAGTTAGTATAACTTCACCTTCTCTTTCCTTCATAAGCAAAATTTCTTTGGCTAGCCTTAGCTAGGAATAAGCTTTTAATAAAATATTTAGGAGAGTTGAGAATGATTATTTTGACCTTTGAGGATATTTACATTCCAAAGGATAGAATTATTATTATTATTATTTAAGATTTTATTTATTCATTTAAGAGAGAGAGCACAAGCAGTGGGGAGAGGCAGGGGGAGTGGGAGAGGGAGAAGCAGACGCCCTGCTGAGCAGGGAGCCCGATGTGGGGCTCGATCCCAGGACCTGGGGATCATGACCTGAGCCACAGGCGGTCGCTTAACCACCTGAGCCACCCAGGCACCCGAGGATACAATTATTTCTTAATACTGTCGAACCTTATGTGTGTTGGAAACAGTTTTTCCTTTTATTTTTATTTTTTTCAATTTTAAAGTGATTTCAAAATTGGAAAAAAGTTGCAAGGGTAAGACATTGCAGAGAACTTTTGAGAATAATTTTCTAACATGATACTGTATCATCCCTGAATACTTTAGCGTGTGCTTCCAACAAACGGGAATTTTTTGTACATAGCCACAATACAGCTATCAAAATGAGGATGTTAACATTCATACTCTCCTGTCATTTAATACTCAGATCCCATTCAAGGTTTCCAGTTGTCCCAGTAATCTCCTTTGTAGCACAGGGCCCACGGTAGAATATATGTGTTTCTTTTAGTTGTCATTGTCTCTCCAATTACTGTCAGTCTTGGAATAGTTCCTCATTTTTGCTGGACTTTCATGGTCTTGACATTTCTGAAATTTATAAGCCAGTTACTTTGTAGACTTTGCCTCTTGAATTTGACTTATTTAAAAAAAAATTACAATTAGATTTGCATTATGCATCATTAGCATGGATATCAGAGAAGGGAAGTTCTGTGGTTCTTTTTTTTTATTGATTTTATTTATTTATTGACAGAGAGCACGCACAAGCAGGGGGAGCTGCAGAGGGAGGGAGAGAAGCAGGCTCCCCATTGAGCAGGGAGCCCGATGCGGGGCTTGATCCCAGGACTCTGGGATCATGACCTGAGCTGAAGGCAGATGCTTAACTGACTGAGCCACCCAGGCACCCCATATTTTATGGTTCTTATTGCATCCTAGCAGTGGAACAGTTTTGATTTGTCCCACTACTGCAGATGTTAACTTTAATCACATGATTGAAGCCGTGTTTGCCAGGCTTCTTCATCGTAAAGTTTTTCTTTTTCACCCTTGTAAGTACTGTTTTGTGGGAAGGTACGTTTGGACTACATAAATATCTCATTTCTCATCTAGAGACTTAGTAATGTTCAAAATGGAGTATTCACAAAGTTCCAATATTTAGAACAGTCAAGTTAGTAATGGGTAATTTGTAAAACAAAACAAAACAAAATTGTCTCTTAACTCAGTAGACCTTACCCTTTTGTCTCCCCCTCATAGCATTATACCCCTTTTTCACATTTCATTTACATAAAAGTTGAATGCAGTCCTCTAGTCCTCTTGTTCGGGTATAAGGGATCACACATACAGATAGAGCTCTGTTTCTTTTTTTTTTGAAGATTTTATTTATTTGTTTGAGAGCAAGAGAGAAAGCATGAGCAGAGGGAAGGACCAGGGAGAGGGAGAAGCAGACTCCCCACTGAGTGGGGAGCCCGATGTGGAGCTCGATCTGAGGACCCCGAGATTATGACCCGAGTTGAAGACAGATGTTCAACTGACTGAGCCACCCAGGCACCCGGTAGCTATTTCTTTCTTTTTTTTTTTTTTTTAAAGATTTTATTTATTTATTTGACAGAGAGAGAGATAGCGAGAGCAGGAACACAAGCAGGGGGAGTGGGAGAGGGAGAAGCAGGCTTCCTGCCGAGCAGGGAGCCCGATGTGGGACTCGATCCCAGGACCCTGGGATCATGACCTGAGCCGAAGGCAGACGCTTAACGACTGAGCCACCCAGGCGCCCTCCCCGGTAGCTATTTCTAAGCCCAGATCTCTTGTTCTATCACATGATTTGATTCTAGTGATAGATTTTATGCTTACTAATGAAAAATTGTCCAATTCATAATGATTCTTAGTATGTAAATAATTTATTAGCACCACACTCTAATCAACTGAGCTAACCGGCCAGCTACTAGTATGTAAATAATTTAAATAGCAACCATTTGTGAGCAGTTGCACATGCTAGGAATTGCACCGTGCACTTTCCACATTACCCCTCATTAATGTTCTAGCAACCCTAGAGGCTACTTTCTCCATTTTTCAGATAGGAAATCAGGGTTCAAATGGCTGAATGACTTGCTCAGAATTACAGAGCAAAGTTAAACAAAATATACATATGCCCAGGGATTCTGTTAGTTGAGCTTTAGGTATAATGAGTTAGACTTCACAGTTGAGAGAGGACTAAAAAACAAAACAGAAAACTGCTGTTTTCAAATACCGGTTTTTCCTCCAAATACAGTATTGGTGGAATCTTAATATATGGAACAGTTAGAAGTGCTGAGTGGATTTTATAGGCAATTTAAATCTTCCCTGTTTGGTAGAAACTACTTCATTATTGTCTAAATCTTGGGTATCTGATGGGCAGTGTTTATAAACAGATAAGAACATTAGTGAATTGATGATTTACATCAACTGAGTTATTGTGGGGGTTGTAAACAGTGATTTTGTAATACTGCCTGATCTCTGTGTAATCCCCATGGCCATTATCCCTATGGAGAGGTGACTTGGACATTGTAGTAGACTGGGTTAGTTTAGAAAGGAAACGCAGAGAAGGTGAATTCTTAGAGATGATAGATTGGTGAAACAGTGGGGCTAGGAAAAAAGAGACAAAAAATCAGACTCTTAAATACAGAGAACAAACTGATGGTTGCCAGAGGGGTGGGGGTGGGGGAGACAGGTAGAAATAATAAAGGGGATTAAGAGTAGACTTATCTTGAGCACTGAGAAATATATAGAATTGTTGAGTCATTATATTGTGTACCTGAAACTTCCATAACACTGTATGTTAATTATACTTGAATTAAAAAAAAAGGGTAACCACTATCCTGAATTTTCTATTTGTCATTTTCTTGCCTTTTCAAAAAATATATTTACTTACATGTTTTTATACGTCTAAGTCAATTGTTTTATTTGTTTTTTTTTTCTGAGCTTTATAAAAGTGGTATCTTACTATTATGTAGTCTTCTGTGATTGTTTTTTTCCTCTCATTATTATGTTTTTATGGTTCATTCATGTTTTATGTGTAGCTACCATTTACTTTGGATTATAGCATTCCATTGGGTGAATATTTCTCATTTTATCACTCTCCTTCTGGACATCTGGATTATTTCAAGATTTTTTCCTGTTATACACACTATAACTATGGATATTTGTGTATAGATTCCTGGTACATCTGTTCAAGAATTTCTCTGGGCTCTATGGAATTATTGAGCTAAGGATATATGAAGGTTCATGTTATAAGATAGTGCTAAATTGTTTAACAAAATTGTCCTATCAAATTATACTTGGATCAGCAGGATCTAAGAATTCCCATTGTTCTGCCTCTTTGACAACCTCTTAATTTTTGCCTAATGGTCACAGTAATATTTTATTTTTTTAGCATGGGTTTGATAAATAGGAGCTGGTGCCATGTTAATTCTTTTCATTTTCTTTGTGAAGGGGCACAGATTGGATTTCTTTCTCCTAGTAAAATTAATTATGTTGACATTTAGTACCAACCACATTTTGTCAGCATTTAAAAAAAATATTTATTTTTTGGGGGGGGAGCAGAGGGAGAGGGAGAGAAAAACCCAAGCAGACTCTGCATTGAGTGCGGAGCCTGGTGTGGGACTTGATCTCACGACCCCGAGATCAAAACCAAGAGTTGGACACTTAACTGAATGCTCCACCCAGGCACCCCATTTGTGGATTTTATTACTTACTTACTTATTACATTATTAATTTTCATACTTATCTTTGGAAAACTTGTATCTCTATTGGTATATAATGCAGTAATATTAAAATACATGCTTTGAAATATATAAAGTTTATGTTGCCTTTTTAAAAATTTTATTTCATTAGTTAACAACATGCATTTTAGAATTAATTTACTTTTTTTTGTAATTTAAAGCGCAAATTTCCAAAAGAATAACCCAGTGCATAAGTTGACTGAAGAGGAGCTGCTGACATTTACGTCGGTGAGTCATGTCTCATCCTTTCCGTTGCATGTTTTTCCTTGTGCGTTCTATTGCTTCTGTTACATTCTTGGCTCAGATTGCTCATGTTGAAACACTGCCACTTAAGGAAATTAAAGAGAAGAATACCTCGCCATTTTAGTTTCCAAACTGCATATAACTTGCTGTTGATGTAAACATAAGCCTTTTTCTTTGTACTTGCTTGGATTTGAGGGCAGTGGCCAAACAGTTCTTGTTCAGTGTCTAATGGAGCGCACCTAGTAGGTGCTCCATAAATGTTCGATGAATAAATGAAATGACAGAGCAAGAGTCTGACTCTTCACTCCAAAGCCACTATAGTATGCACCTCTCTTGTCTAAAACTGAGGGTGATGCCCACAGGGATGGGATGAGAAAGAGGACGTCAGAGAGCGAGGACCAGAAGCAGGAGGGTGTGGGTTATAGAGGCCGAGGAAGGAGGCATTGTTGAGAGCATGAGGTGCTTGTCAGCATTCGGCACTGTAGAGCCGAGAGGAGAAGGGCTGTGGGTGCTGTTAATCAGGAGTGCCCTGCTTATTTCTAGGACAGTTTCAGTGGAGTATTGTGTAGTCACCTCATTACAGGGAATTAAGGAGGGAATGGGCTGTTAAGAAAATTAAGTTGATAAAGACCACAATCGGAGAAGAATGGCAGTGAAAAGGAAAGATCGAGTAATAGATGTGTGAGGATGAACAGAAAAGTCACAGACCCAAGGGTCAGTCAGTATCTTCTTAGCTTTATGGATGAAAAGATAACGCACATCTTTGATGAGCACAAGTTGCTTAAGATAATTTTTTCAAAGGCATTTTTATTATAGTTAAAATCAAGAGAGAATTCTGATGTTTTCTTTCTTTGTTATTTTTCAGATAAGGCAAAAATGAAGTACTTTTATCTGTAGAAAAGCTAGCTTACTTTGTATTGTAATATAAATTTTGCAAGTTACTGTTCCCTGCCTACGGTTTTGGAGCTGGTTGGATGTTAATCCCTTGAGTCCTCTGGGTGCCTACTTTATTTTCTCACTTGAGTATCTTAGAAATCTTTGGTGTTTATGATGATAGCATATCTGTGTTTAGGTAACTATATGGAAATATCCCTGTTTATTCATTACATAAGCTATAAGGAATTTGACAAGTGTTAAACATTTTTTTAAAAGGTTAATTTAAAAAATTATTCTGTATTTCCTATTTATTCAGCTAATCTCTATTGAATACTGAATATGTATCAAGCATTGTGCTCGTAGTAGGGGATACAGTGTCAACAAAGTCTTTTCCCTCTTGGCGTTTACATCGATTTACATTCTTGTGGGGACAGTACACAGTATACCAAGAGAGAAATAATGTATCTAACAGATGTGCTCTGGGGACATACAGCCGGGTAAGGGAATACAAATGGCATGAGGAGGGCTGTTTTAGACAAGGTGGTGGGGAGGATCTCAGTGGGAAGGATGTGGAGGATCTGGAATGGTGGTGAGTTTGAGTTACTGTAGGGAAGTACAGAGCTGGATGGGGACAAGTGTCTAGATGATGAATGTGACCAGGACACTTGGGTTTCTTCTGATGACTGGGGTAAACAGAATGCTAACATGTGCTAGGAAGTGATCCTGCTGGCCTCTGATGGGGAGGAGGTCAGTAATAACATCTTCTTAGGACTGGTCTTAGCAGTTTATCAAGGTATATGTATTATCCATAGTTATCCTAAAAAGACACTAAAATACTCTATATTCAAGCAGTTCAATTTTTTTTTTTAGCATTTCCAGTTGGTGGGGATATATTTCTTCCTTTTTAAAAAACTTTTCCTTTTTTTTCCTGTTTCTTTCTTTTTAAATTATTTTTATTTAAAAATTTTTAAAATTTAAACTCAATTTAATTAACATACACTGTATTATTAGTTTCAGAGGTAGAATTTAGTGATTCATCAGTTGCATACAATACCCAGTGCTCATTACTTCAAATGCCCTCTCTAATGTCCATCACCCAGTTATCCCATCCTCTACCCACCTCCCCTCCAGCAACCCTCAGTTTGTTTCCTAGAGTTAAGATTCTCTTAGTCTCTCGTTTGCCTTTCCGATCCCCTACCCCAGCACCCCGCCTTCTTGTTCCTCTCTACTGTGAAGTTCTTCTGAAGTAGTTAACTCTGGTAACCTCTGGGGTGGGTAACTCATCTCTCCTAACTTGCAATGAAGATCATAAATTTGAGTTTCATACTTTTCCCCCAAGGGCTTTATAATACATCCTTTTTTTGCTCTCTGTCCTCCTCCAACTCTCATCCAAGTCAGAACTGACCTGAGGACTGATCTTTTTGGAGGAAAACTGTTTGATTACAGTAATGCCTAGTGCCAGGCCTGACTCTTCTAAGGAGATGAATTTTTTAATTCCAGGAAAATCTTTAGTTCATAAAAAGTAGAGCATGGAACTTATACGTGAGGACGGCTTTAGGAGCCCCAAGGATACTTTGTGATCTGCACCACCCCTTTCTTTTGTTGATCCCAAAGGAAGCATACAGACTACACTAGAAAAATCCAGATGAGCCATTGTCAACTCATCTTGCATTTATCAGTCCTTCCTGATATTCCTTCTTTGTGCATGATACTGAAACAGATAATAAGATGAATTAGAAGTGGCCCCTGGTTTCAATGAAGAATTTCATTGAAATTTATATCCTATATAATTGAATATCCTGTATATAAAGATCCTTTATCTATTACTCCAAAAGACTATTTGAGGCAAAAGGGAACACTTTCAGGTGCTGTCCCCCTTCTGAACTCTTGAACTTCTTTCTGTGCCTTTCTTTTAACAAGGACCATATTTGGGCTTATATTATAATTATTTATGTTTATGTCTTATCACTCCCACAAGACTATAAGCTCCCCATTTCAGGGACTGGGCTCTGTTCTTCTCTGGGTCTTCTACAAGACCCCGTATAGTCTTTCAATGCTTCAGTCATAGCTGTTGCTCAATAAATGGATGCAGAAGAATGAATGAAATATGCTTGAACCCTGGAGAGGATTTATTTCTGTCCCATAACTCGATGCAGCATTGCTCCACTTAGTTTTATAATTTTAGGTAGTGCTATGTGATGTGAAGGATAACCGCTTGTTTTATCTTCTTCATCTGTGCAATGAGGGAAGGGGGGTGTGCCCCTTCCTCAGCCCTGAAAACTTGCTTTGAGGATCAAATTCGAGAATGTCCTGAAAGTATCTTTGAGTAGGTAGAGCTGGTGCACCCATAGCTTCAGGGATGAGCGGGGCCATCTCATTACTGGTTTGCGGGAGAGCATTCTGTTTTCAAGGAATGAGAATTCCTAAGTGGAGAAGATCTGTTTGAAATTGGCTGTAGACGTGGGGGAGAAGGGAGCAGAGAGGAAAGGAAGGGCACACTCTTTCCAGCTGGGCGGCCATTTCCCTTCTGTGGCAGCGGTGTGGGGGCCTGGAACTGGGCCTATCAAATCCTGAGACTAGGAAGTATCTTTAGTTAATAGAAGAGCAAGAATAATACAAGTCTTCATACTCCTACCAGTGGATTGTAAGCACTTGAAGGGATGGGGACTGTAGTTACTATCGGATATTTGTTGAATATTTATTGAATAAATGAATTATTCCTGAATTTTGTTCAGTTTTAGTGAACTGTCTTAAAGTTGACTAAAATGGTAATATCTCTTTTTTGGAGACATTTTTAGTAGTGTTTTCCTATTGGTGGAGCATGTTGAAATATATGTGAGATGTGTTGGGAGAAGGTTTTCATTCAGCAGTGTCAGAGCTTATCCTAAAAGGAATACTTTATTTTTTTAAGGTTGTCATAATGTAGGGCTGTTCCTGAGATATTTGATCCACACATTTCAGGAAAACTGAATGACTCATAGTAAAAATAACCCATATTGTTTTAGAGAGCCATTTGTATTGTATCGGCTTGATAATTTAAAATTAGCTGTTATCTACGTTATTTCCTTTCAGATGGGCCAAGTCAGTGACATTCCGTAATGCTTTTAATTTCCTTTCATTGTTGAAAATGGGAACAATTTACTTGATTCATACAGGTGTTTCAGTTTTCATTGGCAGAAGTTCTGCTTCAGTGTGAATTGATACTGGCAGCCTGCCTTCTGAGTGTCCGCTCTGAAGCCTCAAGGCCTCTGCAAATGAAAAAAGGAAAAAGACCCTTCGAGGTTGTACATTATACGGTACATATTTTCTGTTGCTGCCGTTAATTTTAAAGCTGTTTAATAAATGCTTATCTATGAACATAAAATAGTTTGCAAACCATTTTTACAGATTAAAGTGATTGCCTGTTTTTCTTTTAGGGCATACTCATTTCTTAATTTTCTAGGATAGGCAATAGAACTTTGCAAGATAGCCATGATACTTCTGATAGTTTGTGTTAACATTACACGATGATACATCCTATATTAAGCAGTTATAGGTCAGGATTTTGATTTTCTTTCTGGTTTGAATACTTGTCTCTCAAAATGTTACTTGTACATTTTAATTTAATAGGCATGTATTGATAATGAAGATTGTAGCGATCTCTGGGTTTTAAGGTGGTAACTTTTAAAGAAGTAAGAGATAGGCATGCTTTATTTTTTATACCAATTTGTAGGTTAACTGTTATTAAACAGAGAATTATTGAATATTTTTTGACTGTAGTCGAACTGAGTTCCTTGTATATATCCTACTTCAGGAATAGGCAGAATGAATAATAGGATTAGTGGGATCAAGGCTCTCTTCTTACCACCATCTACTTTGGTAACTGCTAGACTTCTTTCTTCACTGTTAACCATGGCTTAAGGTTAATACTTATTTGTGGGTTTACTTCTAGCCACATTGGAGTAACTGGTACTGACTTTGAACTTTTACTGTAAAGCAACGACAAAACTGGACAAAATATATGAAGCAGCAGTGCAAAAAAGGATAATAAGTCATGACCAAATAGTGTTTATCTCAAGAGGGCAAAACTGGATTAATATGAAACAATCAATGCAGTTCATCTTATTAGTATAGCAAAAGAAGAAGCTAAATGATTATCTCGGTAGAAGCAGAAAAGCATTTGAAAAAAATTCAACAAACTTTATATTAGTTTTACTTTATAATATAAAATATGTATATTATATTATATTATATCTTAGTAAACTAGGAATACAAGGGAATGTCAACCTGGTAAAGGACATCACTGAAGAATCTCTAATTAAAATCATTATTGACGAAAAAGTCTTTCCTCCTTAAGATCAGGAAAATGACACTTCAGTTTTCCATTGAATTGGAAATCCCCCAGCTAGTGCAGTAAGACATGAAGAAGATGCAAAAGGTATGTGGATTGGAAAGGAAGATATAAAACTATCAGTATGCATAGATGACACAATTGTATACATAGGTAACCCTAAAGAATTGACTTGAAAGCTACTGGAAGTAATAGGCAAGGTCTGAGAAGAATACAAGGTCAATTAAAAAAAAAATCAGTTGTGGGGCGCCTGAGTGGCTCAGTTGGTTAAGTGTCTGCCTTCAGCTCAGCTTCCCAAATGTATGCATGTTCATGATCCCGGGGTCCTGGGATTGAGCCCCCTGTGACGGGCTCCCTGCTCAGCGGGGAGTCTGCTTCTCCCTGTCCCTCTGTCCCTCCCCCTGCTCATGCTCTCTCTCGTGCATGCTCTCTCTCAGTCTCTCACTGTGTCTTAAATAAATAAAATCTTTAAAAAAAATCAGTTGTGTTTATATATTCCTAGCAATGAATAATTGGGAAAGACATTTAAAAACTATTTAGAATAGCATAAGATATCAAATATTTAGTGATAAATTTAACTGAAGTGTAAGACTTATATACTAAAAATGATATAATGAGAGAAATTAAAGAAGATCTAAATAAATGGAAAAATTACAATGTTCATAGATTGGAAGACTCAACATTGTTGACTTGACAGTTCTCCCAAAATTGAGCTATAAATTAATAGCGATTGGATTCCCAGTAGGCTTTTTTTCTTTGCAGAAATCAACAAGCTGATTCTAAAATTTATTTGGAGGACTTCCACTTCTGTGATGGCCAAGTAAGCTCTGATTGGAACCATCCTTCTGCAGATAAAAATAACAAACTATAGACAAAATGCAGAAAGTTTCTGGAGATTTTTTATTTATTTTTTGCTTGGAAGAAGGGAATGACATTGGGTGTTTTTTTTTTTTCTATCCTATGGCTAAATCTCAGTGTCTTACATGCAAGGAAGCTAAAACTCCGCAAGCAATTCAGCAATCTTTCTGAGGACAGAGATTGGGGCTACCACAGCTGCTGGAATGTGAGGAAGAACATTTTATAAAGGAAAGAGTCACAGATGAGGATTCTTACATTCTGTATATTTATAGAATAATACACTCAGAATACATGGTTTTTTCAAGGGCACATGGTATGGTCAGCAAGACCATATACTGGGCCAATTAAATAAGTCTCAATTAAAAAAAAACATCATATGGAATATAATCTCTTTCCACAGTGGAATTAAATTTTACATAAATAGTTATTAGATATCTAGAAAAACTCCAAATATTTGGAAACCAAATAATTAAACAACATACTTAGTCTGTGGATCAATAAAGAAATTACAAAGGAATTTATTTATAAAAGTCAGTCATTGACCTAAATCTCCTACATTTCCTTAAGGTAAAATTGTTGTATAATTGGGGTAATGAGCAGTTTTCCGCTAGAACACTTAAGTGCATGAACCATAGTAGGAAAATTGGATTAAAAGATATATTGGACTGCATTAAAATTAAAATCTGCTTTTTGAAAGACATCATTACGAAAATGAAAAGACAAGAACAGACTGAGCAATATTCACAGTACATACATCTCACAAAGGACTTTTTTTTCAGAGTAAGTAAAGACCTCTTCCAACTCAATAATAATAAGACAAACCAATTAAAAATGGAGAAAAGATTTGAACAGATCTTCCACCAAAGATATATGAATGACCAACAAGAATATGAACAATGCTTAATACTAGTAGTCATTGGGAAAATGCATTTTAAAACTACAAGACACCACTCCCCACCACTTAAAAGACAATACTGTGAGGGGTAGTTGGAACTCTTATCCACTGTAAATGTAATGTAATGCAAAATGGTACAACCACTTTGGATCACAGTTTGGTATTTTCTCATGGAGTTAATCATCAGTGCTACCTCTAGGTATTTTTCTATGAGAAATGAAAATCTATATCTCCACAAAGACATAAATACAAATGTTCATACCTGTTTAATTCATAATAGCTTAAAACTGGAAAAAACCCAAATGTTCATCAACAAGTGAGTGATAAACTACAATATCCAGCTGAAGAAATGATACTGAGCAATAAAAAGAAATGAAGTGCTGATACATTCAACAGTGTGGGTGAATCTGAAAAACATAATTTTGAGTTAAAGAAGCCTGACTCCATTTAGTTGGAATTCTAAAGTAGATAAAACTAAATCATAATGACAGAGAATAGATCACAGGTTGATTTCCAGGGAGCTTTTTGGGCTGATGGAAATTTGTATATCTTGATTTTCATGGTGGTTACATAGGTGTATACATTTGTGAAAACAGCAAACTCTACACTAAATACGGGTTTATTTTGTTGTACCTGTCTTATATTTCAATAAAGTCACTAAGAATAACCTAAAGGAAAAATGCATAGGTGTTATTTAGACCTAGAATATTTAAGATTGATGAGTTTATTAAGATTTTGGTTTCAGTGTAGATTAGTCCTTGTCATCAATTTCAGAAGTATAACACGAAATACTCACAGCTTACCTGATGTGTTAAGTGGAAAGAATGTAGATGCGGAAGAAAAGGATGTTGCTCAGTATCCACATTTAGTATGAAGTTTTCTTTTTTTTTTTTTAAGGCCAAAACAGGCTAGTTTTTCTCAAATATTATTGGAAACCTCTGTTCAAAAGAAACTCCAAATTCAGGTGGAGGGATATACTGTTTAGAGCTCCACTTGTGGTAATTTTGACCTTTAGCATCTAACACAGGTCATTGATGTCTTGAGTTGAATTATACGCCCTCATGATTGAGAGTCACCAGAAACAGCAAACAGAAAAGATAGCTAGGATGAATGTAAAACCTTAAGAATTCACCAGGCAGGAAACTTGTGTATAAAAATAGCATAGGTAATTGACATCTTCTAAAATACAGTGAGGTATTAATACAGGATTTCAAGCAACTTCTTGTGTTAATGGATATAAAAATACAGTTAATTAGACTTTATTTTAAGTCTGTAAATGGCATTTTTAGTAGAATCTAAGGTCTGGAGATTAAACTATTGGTTGTATGGCACAGTTAACTTGGTTGAAGACTATATAGGAATTCTTTGTATTATCCTTGAAATTTTTCTGAAGGAGAAAAATAAATCTGAAAATAAAAAGTTAAAGGAAAAAACCTCTGGCACAAAGCTATACAGAAAATGAGCAAAGCCCATCACTGCCTCATGGCTAGCTAACCATTCTTATTTGGGGTTGAAGATAAAAACAGGCTCTCTGGGATGTGTTCAGACCGCCATTAAACTTCTCTCAACCTGCCTGTGTCTCTTACTGGGTTTCCCACTTGTGGCTTGCCCTATTGGGTCTTTAGTGGTGAAGGAAACAGGAAGGCATTACGAAATAAACCCAAACACATAGGTTAACATAAAGAAGGGGGACTCATGGACCAGAGACCAGAGACTCCCATGATCAGAAATCAGAGGCAGCTGTGAGGGATGGAATTAACTGACCTAATAGCACTTTCACACTATTTCACAACTTTCTACTAAGCTAAGACCCTCAAGCAGGTCTGAAGGAATCCTGGATTCATGGTGCAGCCTTGCTGTGGCAGCAGAAACCAATTTCTCTGGAGGAAAACATTAACAGTCCCAAATTAAAACTGAGCAGTGAGCTCACAAAGATTAACAGAGAGAAAAGAAGGCAAGCCACCATGACTGAGAGTCAACAAAAACAACAGTTTTCTGATTCATAGTATAGACCAGCTACATATGGGATGTTTAAAGAAATAAAGCATGTATTAATCAAAAGATAGCTGAAAAACTTTTGTTATTAGACTTCTTTGATTTGGGAGGGGAAATGTAACTTTTAGAATTTCTTTTTTTTTTTTTAAGAGAGCAAGAGTGTGCGTACGCATATGCAGGAGCTGTGTGGGGAAGGGCAGAGAAAGAGGTAGAGAGAGAAAATCTTGAGCAGTCCCCATGCCCAGTGTGAGCCCAATAGGGGGTTCAATCTCACAAACCTGAGATCAGGACCTGAGCCAAAGTCAAGAGTCAGACGCTCAACCGACTGAGCCACCCAGGTGCCCCAGAAATCATTTGAAATTAAAAACCAGAATAAAAAAAATGCAACCCATGCTTATCCACACCAGAGAGATGTAGAACACTAAGAAGTTGTGTATAACAGGTGTTTCAGAAAATGCAGACTTAGAAGTATACCTAAGAAACTCTTGAGTCTGCATCAGTAGATATGTGTATGAATGTCTCATAATAGCAATATTTGTCATCATGGCAGAGAAACTGGAAGCAACCTAAATGTTGTTCACAGGAGAAATTGTGATATTTTATATCACAGTTATGAAATATTACACAACAGTGAAGTGAAAATAAATGAACTATAGCTATAAGCAACAACATGGATGAATTTTATAAATGTAATGATAAGTTAAAAAAACTAGTCCCAGATTCACAGGTGTTTATATTATACTTTATAACTTAAACTTTAGTTACTTATAATCCTCTGTATATATCAAATAAGAAAATGAAGTCTAAAAACTATTTTGAGCAATAGCAAGATCATTGAAATGTTATTTGATAAACCATTTTAAGAATAAACAGTTCTGATTTTGCATACATTTTAATTTTAAAGTGTATCTTACTGTCATTCATTAGGCTGGTGAGAAGCAGAATCAGTGATGATGAAGAACATTAATGGAAGGTAGAGGAAAAAGCCTTGAGAAAGAAAAGTCCCAAATACAGAAATATACAGGACTTAAGCTAAGTTGGTAATACAGTTGATATTAAGAAGTCTTGTTCCAATCTATGGCTTTGTGCTTCTGCTTTTGGCCATCACTGAAGCTAAAGAAAGCTCTTAGGCTTTTTGACATTATGAACTAACATGGTATTCAAGGATGAAAAATTCAGCTTTAAAATAGTTTATATGTTTTAAATAGGTCTGTTGTTTTTTTTAAGATTTTATTTATTTATTTGAGGAAGAGAATGAGAGACAGAGAGCACGAGAGGGAAGAGGGTCAGAGGGAGAAGCAGACCCCCCGCCGAGCAGGGAGCCCGATATGGGACTCGATCCCGGGACTCCAGGATCATGACCTGAGCCGAAGGCAGTCGCTTAACCAACTGAGCCACCCAGGCGCCCTAAATAGGTCCGTTTCTTACGACGGTATGAAAAGTGCATCTGGTGATGCACTGGATGAACTGGAATCTCCAGAATGTAGAAGGCCTTTTTTTTTTTTTTTTGAGGCAGACAAATGACCAACAGCTTAATCTCTTTCTGATGTCTGCTTTCTATATGAAAATCTACAGAGCAAAGAACAGAACTTTGAAAATGTTGTAATGACAGGAGATTTGGATCTCAGGATTTGCCAAGCCTACTCCTAGATAGTGTGGAAGAAAATAAAGGTATAAAGCATAGGACTTGCCTTCGTGGAATTTTTAATTTAGCTCTCATCAGATAAACTCAGGGAAATGTAATTGGCAATACCAGGCAGTTTAAACTACAAATGGATAGCACAGATAAATGAATCCCCTAACTGCTCAGAAAAGAAGAAAATGTTTAGGACAGAGCAAAGAAGGCTTTGTTCACTAAGGAAGGATTTGAATCAGGCCTTGAAAGACAGATGGGGTTTAGATGGAGTGATAGCAAGAGCAAAGGCAAGGAGATGGGGAAGTGTGATTGTATTGGGTTAGCTGGGTTGGAAGATTTGGTTAGGGCAATAGTGAGACTTATGGGAAAACGATTCCTGACAGATTTTAAATGGTCTACAGGACAAGGCCTGGGAATTTGGACTGTAGTTCTACTGGGGATAATTTATAGCCTAAATTGGGAATTTTAACTTGTCATTTGATACAAATTTTAACAACGGATGCTTTTTTAAATAGTTCATTAGAAGGGGGAATAGTTCTGCTTTTTATAGTATTTCTTTGTTCCTTTATTGTGAAGTCAGCCTGACCTGGGTAAGCATCATCTGATTTGGCTTGAGTGTAGCCAAACAATTATGGACTCACAAAGAGAGGTCTGAGTTGCCTTTGATTTATATGCGGAAAAGCAGCTATCTGAAAGCCCCTTCCTTCATGTTTAAAGGAGCAGACTGGCTGGCTGTCATATAAAGGATCCCAGTGACCTCTGGAAGAAGATTATTGGAAATGTGCAGTGATAAGAGTGAAAAGGAAATTTGTTTTTAATAGAAACAACACTCCAGATTTTCTTTGAGGGTGTTACAGAATTTTCTTTGCTGCTCTTCTGGGAATGATGGCAATGTTTCGTGAATGCCATATACATAGCGTGTCATGATATTAAAATTTACTTTTTGGTGTGAGTTACAGTGGTATTCATTGGCTATTTCATTTCAGTTAACTGAGTTTGCTCAGATGTTAGATTATTACAGTTCTTTTTTTAGTATGAGTCTGAGCACCAGCCCAGGTGGCGTATCTTAAAGAGATACGCCTCCTCCTGAGGTGTGCAGAGCAGTCTTCCTTTTGCTCTCAAAATATCTGTCAACACTTGCCGACGTGGATTGATTCTTTAACTTATAAAACACTGTAACTATAAGTAAGAGATATTACTAGAGTTTATTTCAACTTTCGTAGTAATAATATTTCTGTATTATAAATTTATGATATAAATATTAATAATGTTAATAATAAGTAATATTATAGAGTATATAGATATTGTACACTTATAAAAGCTTACTGGATCAGTGAATCACCTTTCATAGGTTCTGGTCAATGAGAGTTGAGAAATGAGAGAACTTCTCTTAAGACAGTTGCACAAATGTTATCACTTATATTTGAGTTGTTTCTGACCTTTGTCCGGAAGGGTGAAAATGGTGAGAATTCCATCTCATATACAAGTGTATGGTTGCAAATGACACAGCATTCTTTTTTTTTTTTTAAAGATTTTATTTATTTATTTGACAGAGAGAGAGAGAGACAGTGAGAGAGGGAATACAAGTAGGGGGAGTGGGAGAGGGAGAAGCAAGCTCCCCGCTGAGCAAGGAGCCCGGCTGAGCCACCCAGGTGCCCCATGACACAGCATTCTTTAGCACTGTCCTAATTCTCAAAGTGCTGCAAGTTGAACACACCAAATTTCTTAAGCTTCTTCTTTTTTAAAAAACTGGATTTTTAGCCAGCAGTCGTACTTCTGTGAGGCACTATTTCATCAAATTACTTGAGTTAGCAGACTCTAAGTAAAAATAAATGGACTTAAGAAAAGATAGCATATACAATTGTATGATTCCACTTACCTGAGGTACTTAGAATAGTCAAATGCATAGAAAGAGAGGTAGAATGGTGTTGCCAGAGAACGGAGAGTATTGGGGAGTTGATGTCTAATGGGTACAGGATTTCAGGTGCAAGGTGGAAAGAGTCCTGGAGATCAGTTGAACAACCATGTAAATGTACTTAACTGAACTGTACACTTAAAAAAATGGTTAAGATGGTGGGCTGCCTTGGGGCTCCTGGGTGGCTCAGTCGGTTAAGTGTGACTCTGGATTTCTGCTCAAGTCATGATCTCAGGGTCCTGGGATTGAGCCCCAAGTCGGGCTCCACACTTGGCAGGGAGTCTGCTTGAAGATTTTCCCTCTCCCTTTGTCCCTGCCCCGCTCATGTGCTATCTTTCTTTCTCTCTCTCTCAAATAAATGAATAACTCTTAAAAAAAAAAAAAAAAAAAAAAGATGGTGGAGCACCTGGGTGGCTCAGTTGGTTAAGCATCTGACTCTTGATCTCAGCTCAGGTCTTGATCTCAGGGTCATGAGTTCAAGCCCTGCATTGGGCTTTGTGCTGGGCATGGATCCTACTTAAAAAAAAGAAAAGGTTAAGATGATAATTTTTATGTTATATGTATTTTACCACAATTTAAAAATTAATTACAAAGGGAAAAAAAGATAGCACCTACAAAGGTCAAAGATATGACATTTTAAGAAATAAATCTATCTTAAGTTTGCAAGACCTCTATACTAGAATCTACAAAACATTATAAGAGAAAGCAATGAAGACTTAAATAAATGGGAGCATCTGCTATGTTCATGGAGGACTCAATATATTAAAATTTCAAGTCTTCTCAAAATAACCTACCTAATCATGCAATCCTTAACAGAATCCCGGAGTTTGACTTTTTGTTTTTGTAGTTGTGTTGCTGTTGTTTTTTGATTTTGTGGAGCTCAAGCTTACTTTAAAATTCATATGGAAATGTAAAGGGCTAAGAATAGCTAAGGCAGGCATGAAGTACTGAGGTGGCATATATATGTTGCCAGATAGCAAGCTCTGTTATAAAACTGTATTATTTAACTATATTATTGCTTATCGTATTGTGGTCCTTGGACTGTCAGCATCAGCATCACCTGGGAGCTTGTTAGAAATGCAGTTTCTCAACCCCTTATTGAATCAGAATCTCTGGGGTTGAGGCCAAAGAGTCTGTGTTTCAACAGTTTCTCTACGTTATTCTCAGGCACTTGAAAGTTTGAGAAACACTGAATTAAGACATTTTGACATGAGAAAATATGAACCAACCAGTAGAACAGAGAGTCCAGAAACAGATCCAAACCTACATGGCTCATCTGATTTATGACAAAGTTGGCTTTCAGTACAGTGGTAAAGAGTAGGCTTTTCAATAAACGGTACTAGATGATTTATATCCATATAGAAAAAGCTATCTTAACACCTATATCATAACTGTATATACAAAAATCAATTCCAGACTGGATATGTAAAAGTGAAAAGCAAAACTGTAAAGCTCTTAGAGGAAAAAATATGGGAGGACGTCTTTGAGATCTTAGGACAAACAGTACAATAAAGCTCTAGCCATAAAACAAAAATGATAAATTGGACTACATTAATATTAAGCACTTCTCTTTATCAAAAGATACCATTAATATTTGTAAAGCACTTAGACCACTGCCTTGCCAGCACATTGTATGTGTTACATGAATGTTTGTCAAGAGTATAAATAATATATTACCCTCCTCCAACAAAAAAGTACTTGTGTTCAGAAAATACCAACTTAACAAATTATTAAGAAAAATTCTGACAACCCAATAGAAAAAACAGGCGAAGGATTTCAATAGGGACTTAATAAAGAGATATTAAAATGGCCATTAACATATTAAAAGGTGCTCAACTTTATTAGTCGTTAGAGAAATGCACACTACAACCATAATACAATACGACTACATACCCACGAGAATGGCTAAAATGCAAAACAGACAGTATTGAGTGTTGTAAGGATGTGAAGCAGCAAGAGTTCTCTAATATTTCTAGTAAGAGTGTTGAATGGAATAACCTTTTAGAAGATTGGGAGGAACTATGGAAGCTAAATGTATTCATACTCTGTGACCTTGCAGTTTCACTCCTAAGTATATACCCAACAAAATACTTGGGCACGTTCACCTAAAGAACATGTCTTAAAGTGTGCGTAACCGCACATTCTGGTAGCACAGCTAGACTGTTCATAGCACATTTGTATTAGCCCCAAATTGGAAACTGCATAAATGCCCATTAGTGATATGGTGGTTAAATAAATTATATATTTATATAATGGAATATTATACAGCAATAAAATGAATATTCTACAACTGTGCAACTATGTGGATGAATCTTTCAAACATAATGTTGAGCAGAAGAAATCAGATACAAAAGAGTACTCTGTGATTACATTTGTGTAATGTAGAAAAGCACGCACACTGATCTCTGTACAAGTCAGGATAGTGGTTACCCTTACAGAGGGGCAGGAAATGACCAGAACAGAGAACAAGGGGGACAGTAGGATGCTGGTAATTTTTCTTGATCTGAGTGCTGGTTATATATGTCTGTTCGGTCTGTGAAAATTCATTGTGCATCTATATATTATATAATATATAAAAATGTTTTAATAAAAAAATTGGATCTAGTAGCCATTTCTTCAAACTGAAAAATACATGAAAAGAGTCACATAGGACATTTACATTCATGGTCAGATGAGTTGCAATGGTCATTTCCAATATGCTGAAAGAACAGTATATTTAAGAAAATGAATAAAGCACCTTTTCTCAGCACATTTTAACCAAACTAACATTTCTTATATAAAATAGTTTCTTTCTGTTAATAATTTCATTCCAGTTTCCTGTAGGGATATATTAAGTTCATTTAAGTGTTTGAATCTTTCTTCCATGTAGGCTATGTGAAGATAAATTATGAACTTCCAAACTTATCATTTGTATTAGTGCTTTGCTTGGGAATAATCTGATTTATTTCTTTAAGCCTACCAATGCTAGAAAAGCATCAAGATGCAGGATGACCCACTGATGACTATATGAAAAAAGTGACAGTTTCTTGCAAAAAGCTCAGAAGCATCAATCACAGCTTGTTCTCACAACACATTTTTTTAAAAAGATTTTATTTATTTATTTGAGAGAGTGAGTGAGTGAGCGAGCATGAGTGGGAGAAGGGGCAGAGGGAGAGGGAGAAGCAGGCTCCAGCAGGGAGCCTAAGGCAGGACTCGATCCCAGGACCCAGGGATCATGACCTGAGCCGAAGGCAGACACTTAACCTACTGAGTTACCTAGGCGCCCCTCACAACACATTTTTGCTATGTATCTAGATGATTTGTATGTTTTTGCTTATTTTAACAAAGACAAATAAATGTAATGTTTTGGTTGTAAGGAGTTCTCTGGTACAACAGAGATAGAACAGTATGCTGTATTGTGCAACCAGTTGTTCTCAAGTTAATGCTGTCTAAATATTTCACCAAATACCAGGATGGAGCTACCAGATACCCTCAAGTCTACAAGGATGTGGTTTAAACATAGTGGGACATTACGTGGGTTTGTGTTATTTGGGAAGAATTCTAATAAATTGAGTATTTGTACAAGGGAAAAGCTTACCGCTGTGCATAGCTTCTGTTTGCAGTGCACAGGGCTAGCCAGGATTAGGTATTTTAGACTTTTTTTTTTTTTTTTTAAGATTTTATTTATTTATTCGTGAGAGACAGAGAGAGAGAGAGAGGCAGAGGGAGAAGCAGGCTCCCAAGGAGCAGGGAGCCCGATGCGGGACTCGATCCCAGGACACTGGGATCATGACCTGAGCCGAAGGCAGACGCTTAACCATCTGAGCCACCCAGGCGCCCGGTATTTTAGACTTTAAGACGACTAGTATCAGTGCCTTTTTAAGGGGGCGAGTGGCTAAGGTGTGCATTGGCAGGTTGAGCACTGCCAGAAAGCTTAGGTGGAGTGGTCACAGGTTAATTTGTGTTTTGAGTAATTTCCCTTTTAAGGGTGTTGATGTACTCCGTGCCTTCAGAAAAGTGGCACCTTATTCCCCTAGAGGGTGAATAAAATCCTGCTTAAGAGCTGCTGTTGTCAAGGCCTCCAAATCAGTAAGGAAGAAGTAAAACTTTCACTACTTACAGATGACGTGATACTGTATATAGAAAACCTGAAAGACTCCACCAAAAAACTGTGGGAACTGATAAAATCAGTAAAGTAGCAGGATACAAAATCAGTCTACAGAAGTCTGTGGCATTTCTATATACCAATAATGAAGCAGCAGAAAGAGAAATTTAGAAAACAGTTCCATTTACAATTGCACCAAAACCCATAAGGTACTTAGGAATAAACCTAACCAAAGAGGTGAAAGACTTGTACTCTGAAAACTATAAAATATTGATGAGGGAAATTGAAGAGGACAAAAAGAAATGGAAAGAGGGGCGCCTGGGTGGCTCAGTTTTTAATAAGCATCTGCCTTTGGCTCAGGTCATGATCCCAGGGTCTTGGGATCGAGCCCTGTTTCGGGCTTGCGGATCGGCGGGAAGCCTGCTTCTCGCTCTCACGCTCCCCTGCTTGTGTTCCCTCTCTCGCTGTCTCTGTCAAATAAATAAATAAAATCTTAAAAAAAAAAAAAAAAGGAAAGATATTCCCTGCTCATGGATTGGAAGAACAAATATTGTTAAAATGTCTATACTGCCCAAAGCAATCTACACATTTAATGCAATCCCTATCAAAATACCAACAGCTTTTTGGGGCGCCTGGGTGGCTCAGTCGGTTGGGCGTCAGCCTTTGGCTCAGGTCATGATCCTAGGGTCCTGGGATCGAGCCCTGCATTGGGCTCCCTGCTCTGCGGGGAGCCTGTTTCTCTCTCTCCCTCTCCCCCTGCTTGTGTTCCCTCTCTGGCTGTCTCTCTCTCTGTCAAATAAATAATAAAATCTAAAAAAAAACCCCCAAAAACCAACAGCTTTTTTCACAGAACCAGAACAAAAAATCCTAAAATTTGTATGGAACCAAAAAGATGCCGAATAGTCAAAACTTTCTTGAAAAAGAAAAGCAAAGCTGGAGGCATCATGATTCTGGACTTCAAGCTATATTACAAAGCCGTAGTCATCAAGATAGTATGGTACTGGTTCAAAAACGGACACACAGATCAATGGGACAGAATAGAAGACGCAGAAATGAGCCCACAACTGTATGGTCAGTTAATCTTCAGCAGAGCAGGAAAGAATATCCAAAGGGAAAAAGACCGTTTCTTCAACAAATGGTGTTGGGAAAATTGGACAGCAACATGCAGAAGAATGAAATTGGACCACTTTCTTAAACCATCTACAAAAATAAATTCAAAATGGGTGAAAGACTTAAACATGAGACCTGAAACCATAAAAGTCCTAGAAGAGAGCTCAAGCAGAATTTCTCTGACATCAGTCATAACAACATCTTTCTAGATATATCTCCTGAGGCAAGGGAAACAAAAGCAAAAATAAACTATTGGAACTACATCAAAGTAAAAAGCTTCTGCACAGCAAAGGGAACAATTAACAAAACCTAAAAGGCAGCCTATGGAATGGAAGAAGCTTTTTTCAAATGCCATATCCAAAATATATAAAGAATTTATAAAACTCGACACCCAGAAAACTAATAATGCAATTAAAAATGGGCAGAAGATATGAATAGACACTTTTCCAAAGAAGACATACAGATGGCCAACAGACACATGAAAAGATGCTCAATATCACTTATTATCAGGGAAATGCAAATCAAAACTATAATGAGATATCACCTCACACCTGTCAGAATGGCTAAAATCAACAACACAAGACACAACTGGTGTTGGTGAGGATGCGGAGAAAGGGGAACGCTCTCCGCACTGTTGGTGGGAATGCAAACTGGTGCAGCCATTCTGGAAACAGTATGGAGGTTCTTCACAAAGTTAAAAATAGATCTAATCGCACTACTGGGTATTTACCCAAAGGAAATGAAAATACTAATTCAAAGGGATACATGCACCCCAATGTTTATAGCAGCATTATCTACAATAGCCAAGATACGGAAGCAGCAATATCAATAGAAGAAGTGGCATTATATATACAATGGAATATTGTATTCAGCCATAAAAGAGAATGAAATCTTGCCATTTGCAAAGACATGGATAGAGCTATAGTGTATTATGCTAACTGATATAAATCAGAGAAAGACAGATACCATATGATTTTGCTCATATGTGGAATTTAAGAAACAAAACAAATGAGCAAAGGGGAAAAAAGAGAGAGAGGCAAACCAAGAAGCAGACTCTTAACTATAGAGAACAAACCAGTGGTTACCAGAGGGGAGATGAGGGGGGGATGGGTTAAATGGGTGATGTGGGATCAAGGAGTGCACTTGGTTGTGATAAGAACATGACTGTTTATCTTATTAACATTTTATTAAAATAAAAACCTAAAAAGAAAGAACTTGTCCAGGCTTTTACAGTTGAGTAGTAACTGTATTTCCCTGAAAACAAGAATCTGACTCTCCCATTATTGGCCTTTTAGTAATTTCTTACTTAGAGCCAGTTTTAGATAAAAAATATTCAGAAATTTATAGAACATTTCTAAGAAATGAGTGAGATATTAAAAACTATAAATTATAAGAATTAACAACATACAGTATTTGATAGCCTCAAAAATGTGTTCTTTGGAGGAAATAGGAACTGAGATGATTAAAAATAGAGTGTTTACTGCAAATTATATAGAGACATATTTTCATACACCAAAAATAACCCAGCTTTTGCGAGACAAACTTTGAAATTTGGGAGATGTTGAATATGCATGTAGGGTGTTTCATCTGAAGTATTATTCATGGCTTTAAAAAAAAGCAGTGAAATATTAGTTTGGTCTTAGTTATATTTTTATCTTATATTTTCTTTTTAAGTTTTTAGCAATACTGAACTTGAATGTAAAATGCTCTTTTTAAGGACCTTGTAAGTAATGATTTTGTAAAATATATGCTTTTTATATTGTCATAAAATATTCATAACATACAATTTACCATTTTAACAAAATTTTTTTTAGAGAGGGAGAGGGGTGGAGGGAGGGGTGGAGGGAGAGGAAGAAAGAATCTTAAGCAGGCTCGACGCCCAGCACAGAGCCCAACTTGAGTCTCCATCTCACCACCCTGAGATCATGACCTGAGCTGAAAACAATACTTGGCTGCTTAACTGACTGAACCACTCAGGCGCCTCCATTTTAACAATTTTTAAGTGTATCATTCAGTGACATTAAAGACATTTACACTGTTAGGTAATTATCAGCACTTCCATCTCCAGAGCTTTTTTATCACCCCATACTGAAACTCTGTACCCATTAAACGCTGGCTCCCTGTGCTCTCCTCTCCCTAGAATGACAACCACCATTCTGTTTTCTGTTTTGCGTTTCAGTATGCTAGGTACCTCATGCAATCATAAAATATTTGTCCATTTGTGTCAGGCTTATTTCAGTTAGCATAAGGTCTTCAAGGTTCATCCATGTTGTAGTGTGTATCAACCTCCTTCCTTTTTAAGGCTGAATCATATTTATACACACACACACATATCACATTTGGTTTATCATTTTTCTGTCAGTGAATATTTGAGTTGTTTCTGCCTTTTAGCTATTGTGAACAACACTGCCATGAACACTGGTATGCAAGTATCTATTCAGGCCCCTCCTTTTATTTCTTTTGGGCTTATATCCAAGAAATGAATTTGCTGGATCATGTGTAATCCCATGTTTAATTTTTTGAGGATGCTTTTCTGTCTGTTTTTTTTTTTTTAAGTGAGAATGCTTTTTTTAATGCCCAGATTTCCTCATCTATACAAAGGCGTCATCAGATATCTGCCATGAACATAGAACAGTCAATGGAATTCCACAATCTGTTAATCTCTGATGTATTTTGTTTTTTGCTCACATAAATAACTGGTGGCTAGAATCCTAGGCTAGTAAAAAATTGAACCAGCTTATACTTAGGTACTATATATTCAGTCACTCACTGCTTCTCATCATCAAAGCTGAAACTGTGTGCTTATTTAGCCTTGTCTATGTGAGACACCTCACTATTCCTGATCTGATGAGTTACTATTTGGTATTTGTGAAAATATTCATTTATTTTACTAATTTTTGACATCTGAGAAATTTAAATGTTCTCAAGTATTTCTCTCTTATATTGGACAGTGAAGAACTTTAATTGGCTTTTAATAACCTATGTGGGGCATTTTGGTGAATATGAAGTCTATAATTACAATCAAATTAGTGTTAATTAAAAATATAAAATAACCCAAATTCCACAAAGATGAACTTGGGAGTTCATGTCATTATTTTCCCTTCATCATGACAGAATTTTGTAGGTGGAATAAGTTTTGGTCACCATTTAGTCCAGTTTTTTTTCTCTTTGTAGATAAGACATATCTTGGTGCAAGAGAAGTTAATCCACTTATTTAAGGGCATATAGAGAATGGCTGGGAAGGTGGAGGAACCCAAGCTAGTTTGGGAAGGAATTCACCTTAATTTGTGGATTTGTACAAAGTATCATAATGAATTATTTGGAAACTTATTCTTTGCTATAAAACAAATGGAATTTTTTTTTTTTAAGATTTTATTTATTTTTCAACAGAGAGAGAGAGAGAGAGAGACAGTGAGAGAGGGAACACAAGCAGGGGGAGTGGGAGAGGGAGAAGCAGGCTCTCTGCTGAGCAGGGAGCCCGATGCGGGGCTCGATCCCAGGACTCTGGGATCATGACCTGAGCCGAAGGCAGATGCTTAATGACTGAGCCACCCAGGCGCCCCTAAAACAAATGGAATTTTATTAAAACTTTCTAGCTGACAGCAACCCTAGAGACCATCAGATCGAATCCCATCATTGTGTAAATGAGGAAGAGGAGGGCTTAAAATGGTCAGTACTTTTCCAAAGGCTTATGCAGTTAATTGGTGGAGAGTCTGGTCTAGAGTCCAGCTCTTTTTTTCAGTGCATTTTTCCACTTTGCCACACCTCTTCTTTAAAATTATGTCGTATGCCAGAATTTAGCAATGACTTATTTTCAAAAGGCTTGTAAGCTTATTTTATTTGGCATTCGGAGCATATTGTTGTAAAGAAAAAATACTATAATGTTTAAGTTTCTGAGCTGCTTCACAAAAGCCTATATAAGCCACTGTGTACCTGGATTATAGTAATAAAAATATTATTTCATGATACCCATTTATTATTTACTATGTTGTGTCCTTGGGGAGAGAGTATTTTCCCAAATCTATTGAGGGAATGTCAGGAAAAAAAAACGTGACAGGTGATTTTCATAAGTGCTAGTCACTGTTGATTTACATTTCTTTTTCAGAAGAAGCATCTTTGTACATACCCTTTTGCCCCTGTGTAAATGATGACAAACATAAAATCCCTTCTCTGTCCCTTTCTTTCTCTCTCTGTGCGCGCTCTCTCTCTCTCTCTCTCTCTGAGTGCTCTCAGTATGCCAGGCTGTACAGAAGGCGCTAGGGAACGGAATAGTTGGGACCTCTGCGCTGAAGGAGCCAACCTGCATGCAGTGGTGGAGAATCATGGGGTAGAGATGGAGATACTTAGGGAAAGTGGTTGAGAAAGGCTCTCCGAGAAAGTGGCATTTGAGCTGACCCCCGAAGGGTGAGGCAGAGCCAGCAGGAGGCGGTAGGTGGTCATTCTCAGGTCCTGAATTGAGTGGAATTAAGAGTAACTCTGGCCAAGGATGCAGTGGAGACTCTGGATCAGCTCTGCCCATCCATCTGGACAGACGCGCTTCAGTTCTCACCAGCCGGCTTGCTGCCTGGGTAGGTAGGTTGGTGCTCCCTCCATTGGGTTTGCTTCCTGAACTATTAGATCGGTTATTTCTTAAAAATAGCATTTTCTTCATGTTGGTAGAGCGTTGTAGCAGATATTCCCCCACTGAATTTTCTTTTTCTTACCTAATTATGATTGACTTACCTTGTGGGCAGCAGTGTTCTAAAAATATATTAAACACAGCCTATCCGAATTTACCTCCTTCTAGAAAGACTTTCCCAAGTGTCCTGGCCAAACAGATATAAGATAAATGCATTCTTCAGTGATGCCATTATTCGGCCAGTTCCTTCTGTAAAGCTTTTCAAATGTCTGTAAGATTGCATTTTACTCTCAGTGTTCAGTGAGAATGTTTTGCTTGACCTTCGCATAAAAGTCTCAGGCAAACTCTTGTTCTCATGCCAGCGCATTTGTTATTTTTCTGAGGAAAATACCTCCCCTATTTGGTGTGCAAACCTTAAAGCTGGGTTTTAACTCTGACAAGCGCTTCATCAGTGTGGTTGGGAGCTGTAGGGGAGGATAAGTTTTCTTGGACCTTCTTAGGGCTGGGTTTGCAAATTAACCTGACAGATTAACATGAGAAAAGCACACAGATTTATTTAATACAGATTTTTTTTGTGACATGGGAGGCTTCATAAGGAAACAAAGACCTGAAGAAGCAGTTAAACTTGAGTATGTTTATGCTCGGTTTGATGAAGAGTGGGCATCATGGAGGAATGTGCTAGGTCAGAGAGTGTAAGGTGTAGGTGTAAAGGATGCTCTTTTCCTCCGGGTATAGGATGTAGGGAGGACGCTCTCACAGCAGGGTTTTATGACCTGCTTCAGGGCAGAGGGACAGGGGGAAGGTCAGAGTGATCTTCCTGCTTCTGCTGTTTCCTCAGACTCCTTTGGCTTAAAATATTCAATATGCTCAGGTGCCATATTTTGGGGGTAGTGTGTCGTGAACCCTATCAGAGGTTAGGGTGGTGATTTTCTGTTAGGGGTGAGAGAAAGCATTCAGGAGGGGAAATCTGGAGGGGGCCACTTCAGTGGGTACTCTCAGAGGCTTGTTAAGTTTTACCTAATTCATATTTAATCCTCCTCACAACCTGTGAGAGATAGTTACCCCTGTTTTAGAGAGGAGGAAAGTGAGACCCTGAAACGTCCCAAGGTCACCCAGTGACTCCTCTCACGTGGTGGAGCTGGGATTCTGCACAAGCTCTGGCTGGCTTGGAGAATGTTCCCACTGTGCTACAGAGCCCTTCCCTCCATGCTCTTCCGTCCTGTCACAAAGGTACAGAGACAGTCCCTTTAATCGGGTGAAGAGAAAGTAAGGCAGTGATGCGACCCATTGTGGGTAGTAGAATCACTTTGCAGATTTACTTTATGAAAAGAGTTGTTTCCTTTGAAAGTATTTGAGATCAAACAGTGTTACGCATTTTAAATAGTTCTTTAATGTATTTTACCTTATGTGTCTTTATATAGTGCCATATACACCTACTTATGTTGATGAAGCCATTTTTCTCGTAGATTTTATTTTATTTTTTTTAAATATTTTATTTATTTATTTGACAGAGAGAGACACAGCGAGAGAGGGAACACAAGCAGGGGGAGTGGGAGAGGGAGAAGCAGGCTCCCCGCCAAGCAGGGAGCCCGATGTGGGACTTGATCCCAGGACGCTGGGATCCTGACCTGAGCCGAAGGCAGACGCTTAACGACTGAACCACCCAGGCGCCCTTTCTCGTAGATTTTAGTTAATGGAGGCTAACAAGATACAGTTATAGGTTAATCTGGTAAAGTATATTTCAAGGGGATAAAATTTTTTTTTAATTTTTTTATTGTTATGTTAATCCCCCCTACATTACATCATTCGTTTTAGATGAAGTGTTCCATGATTCATTGTTTGTGCATAACACCCAGTGCTCCATGCAGAACGTGCCCTCCTCAATACCCATCACCAGGCTAACCCATCCCCCCAGCCCCTTCCCCTCTAGAACCCTCAGGTTGTTTTTCAGAGTCCATCGTCTCTCATGGTTCGTCTACCTCAAGGGGATAAAATATTTTAATTTGCACAGTTATACAACGATGAGATTACCTAATGGACATTGCATTAGAATGTAAATTCCGTGACCGCGGGGACCTTGTCTGTCTTGCTTACTAGTTTGTCCCTGGGGCCTTGTGCACATGGCCTTGTACAGAGTAGGTGCTCAAGTGAATTAATGAATGAATACACTTTGGTAGGACCCCATCTATTGATTCTCCTCCTCCCTTATTCGTTCACTCTCCTTCTCCTGCTCCCCTTAGCAGAGCAGTTTCCCAGCGTTCTTTACTGAGTCCGCTGCTTACGTTGCTTGACCAGAGTTTCCTGGGTAGTATCATCACTTCCAGGGGGTGATCATATCTGGGGAAAGTGTTGAAAAAACACTATAAAGATGTTCTGGGGATCAAGAGACCAAGTGTTAGAATCAGCTTTTGCTACTAATGAAGGTGTGATACAGAGCAAGTGGCTTAACCTGTTGGTGCTTCATTTTCCTTTTTATTGTAAGGGGGTTGGCCTTGATCCAGAGTTGAAAATTCACATGTCTCTAGGGACCAAGGGAGGTAACTCACACGGTGGTACAGTAAGGAGTTGTAAGGAATGAGATAGAATTAAAGACCCCCTGCTCTCTCTCTCTCTTTTTTTAAAGATTTTATTTATTTATTTATTTGAGAGAGAGAGAGCACATGAGCACGAGCAGGGGGAGGGGCAGAAGGAGAAACAGACCTCCCCACTGAGCGCGGACCCCTGACCCCGACCCTGGGGCTTGATCCCAGGACCATGAGATCATGACCTGAGCCGAAACCAAGAGCCAGACACTTAACCGGCTGAGCCACCCAGGTGCCCCCCTCCTCCTAACTCTTAATAAGAATTTGGAGTGATAAATGAATTTGACCAAAAACAAATACTTGTATTATCTCATCCTAATAGTTATTTTTTTTTCCCGTTAACGTTAATGCAAATTTTATTCAAGAGATAATATTGAAGAATTCTAAGAAAGGGAAAAATTTACCAGTTATTCACTCTACAGTAAAAAGTGGAACTGGGGATCACATACAACACATAAATAAATTCTATCTTTACATTTCTGAATAAAGCTCTTCTTAGAGCCATTTAACTTTTGCTGATAAAGTTTTGTGAATTGTGTTCAGAAACTTTGACAACACACACATATACACGCTCTTCAAATAAGTTAAGTACCTAGGATTTTTTAAATAATTAGATCAATGTTTATTGTGACTTTATAACTCCTTCAAATTATACTTTAATATTTGACACAGTAGGTTCAAAAAATAACTATTCAGGCCTCAGTTTTAAATTTTCCTTCAGTGTAATGCACAAAGTTGATAAAGAAATATTAATAGGACTACCCTAAAATAAATGCACCTTTCTTATAAAAATTACTTGTTATAATACAGTTCCCATTCTGTTCTGTAATTCTGATAAGGAATATACTTTTTTGGTGGGGGCACCTGGGTGACCCAATCAGTTAAGCATCGGATTCTTGATCTTGGCTCAGGTCTTGATCTCATGGTCGTGAATTCAAGCCCTGCATTGAGCTCCATGCTGGGCGTGGAGCCTACTTAAAAAAATTTTTTAAAGAATATACTTTTTGGTAATAAAACAAGGATTTAGAATGATTCAGTCCTTGGGAAATCCTAATGGCAGTCACTCAATGAAGAAGTCAGTCATTCCTGGAGTCACAAACACTCAAAAACTGCTGTTAGAGTTAAGTTTTTGTGGTTGTTGATGTTTATTGTTTTGGTTTAGCCTTGCAGTTCCTAAACGTCGCTATGGTTTCGAATTACCTGGGGAATGTTTTAAAAACACAGTTACCAGATGCTACTCTCAGAGATCTGATTTACTTAAAAAAAAAAAAAAACAAAACAACCAAAAGCTTCTCAAGTGCTTCTAATGTGCAGCTAGGTTTTGAATGATTAATTGGACTCTTAATTTAACTAGGGTGTTTCCGCACTGACTTTTAGAAACAAGCAACTGATCAAGGATATAGTCAGCTTTCCGACAAATAAGCATCTTCCCTTGTTTCGCAGCAGTCTTGACTGAATGTACAATTGTAGATGATCTCCAGGAAACAGTGTGGATTCCAGATCATCAGCAGAGAGCGAAAACTGTTCATTACACCACGCAGTCCCTACAGCATCATCATACATTTTGCCCATTTTCACTCACCCAGAACTTTTACTTTTTTCCCCACTACATGTGCAGTCATAGTCCATGGTTTCTACTACATTCTCTGAGCTCATGGCTGTCACAGCTTTCTGGGGTTAGGACTTAGTCCTTGCATATTTGAGCTTTTGTCTTAGGCCAGTTTTTATTAAGGTGTCCCCTCTGGGAAAGCATTTTATTTTATTTTATTATTATTTTTAAAAGATTTTATTTATTTATTTGATAGAGACACAGCGTGAGAGAGAACACAAGCAGGGGGAGTGGGGGAGGGAAAGCAGGCTTCCCGCTGAGCAGGGAGCACGATGCGGGGCTCGATCCCAGGACCCTGGGATCATGACCTAAGCTGAAGGCAGACGCTTAACCATCTGAGCCACCCAGGCGCCCCTGGGAAAGCATTTTAACTGAATCAGGGACTCACTACCCTAACCAAGGCTAGAAAGCATTCTTGTACATTTTAGATTGGTTTTCTGTAATACGTATTGAAGAAAAGAAGGTCTTTTGCCTTAAAAAAAATTTTTTTTTTATTAACATATCATGTATTATTTGTTTCAGGGGTACGGTTCTGTGATTCATCCATCAGTTTTACACAATTCACAGAGCTCACCATAGCACATACCTCCCCAAAGTCCATCACCCAGCCATCCATCCTTCCCACCCCCCTCCACTTCAGCAACCCTCAGTTTGTTTCCTGAGATTAAGAGTCTCTTATGGTTTGTCTCCCTCTCTGGTTTCATCTTGTTTCATTTTTCCCTCCCTTTCCCTATGATTCTGTCTTGTTTCTCAAATTCCTCATATCAGTGAGATCATATGATACTTGTCTTTCTCTGATTGACTTATTTCATTTAGCATAATACCCTCTAGTTCTATCCACGTAGTTGCAAACGGCAAGATTTCATTTTTTGATGGCTGCATAATATTCCATTGTGTGTGTATATATATATATATATACACACACACACCGCATCTTCTTTATCCGTTCATCTGTTGATGGACATCTAGGCTCTTTCCATAGTTTGGCTATTGTGGACATTGCTGCTGTAAACATTGGGGTGCCTGTGCCCCTTCGGATCACTGCATTTGTATCTTTGGGGTAAATACCCAGTAGTGCAATTGCTGGGTCGTATGGTAGCTCTATTTTCAACTTTTTGAGGAAACTCCATACTGTTTTCTAGAGTGGCTGCACCAGCGTGCATTCCCACCAACAGTGTAGGAGGGTTCCCCTTTCTCCACATCCTTGCCAACATCTGTCGTTTCCTGACTTGTTAATTTTAGCCATTCTGACTGGTGTGAGGTGGTATCTCATTGAGGTTTTGATTTGGATTTCTCTGATGTCGAGTGATGTTGTACACTTTTTCATGTGTCTGTTGGCCATTTGGATGTCTTCTTTGCAGAAATGTCTGTTCATGTCTTCTGCCCATTTCTTGATTGGATTATTTGTTCTTTGGCTGTTGAGTTTGTAAGTTCTTTATAGATTTTGGATACTAGCCCTTTATCTGACATGTCATTTGCAAATACCTTCTCCCATTCTGTTGCCTTTAAGTGAGCAAATACTTAATTCTTGGGCATTCCGTGTACTTGAAGTTTGATTTGCATTTGTATCTATGAATTAGGATGTATTTTAAGTAAAAAGTTACCAGATTTCTAATGATTTGTTTTTATGTTTGAGTTTGGCTAATGTTTAAAGATTTATTTCAAATTTGGGAAAGATATTTTGAGGTAGTTTATTTTCTCACATTTTTTATAACCTATGAGATAAAAAGATTTATTAATTTCTAATGTGATACAGTCTGCCTATTGTTTTGATTACCTGGAAAGATTTTGATTTATTCCTTAAGGGATTTATTCAATAGATTGGATCCAGTAGGTTAAGTAATGACTGCTCAAGTGAACAAATTCTTCACAAAAATATTGGACAGCACATGTTTTATTATTTTTCACCGAGAAGATTTTCAGATCTGCATTCAGCTGTATTCTGATATTTTTGGAAGAGTTAATTTTGTACTAATCAGAGTGGAATCACCAAGCTCATGCCTTCTTTTTGTGTTTGTTTTTTAATTCTCTTCCATCAGTTTTTGCTTTCACAACCAAAGTTTTGGGCCATTCAGACATCAGCCTTGATCCTCCGGACCAAACTTGACAGAGGAAGCGCACGCCGAGTGGAGCGCGCAATGAGGCAGACACAGGTGAGAATTAATGTGACAGTTTTTGTTCTTCTTCCAACTCTTCTTTATGCAACAAATGAATCACTGAACACTACATCAAAAACTAATGATTGGGGCACCTGGGGGGCTCAGTCATTAAGCGTCTGCCTTCGGCTCAGGTCATGATGCCAGGGTCCTGGGATCGAGCCCCGCATTGGGCTCCCTGCTCAGCGGGAAGCCTGCTTCTCCCTCTCCCTCTGCTGCTCCCCTGCTTGTGCACATGCTCTCTCTCTCTCTGTCAAATAAATAAAATCTTTAAAACAACAACAACAACAAAAACTTATGATTAACTCTTTATTGCTGTTAATAAGCATAGGGGTGCCTGGATGGCTCAGTTGGTTAAACATCTGGCTTTGGCTCAATTCATTGACCCCAGGGTGGGCTCCCCGCTGAGTGGGGAATCTGCTTGTCCCTCCTCCCACTTGTGTGCACTCTCTCTCTCTTTCTCTCAAATAAATAAATAAAATCTTTAAAAAGTAAGCATATATATGTGTTGTGAATATAAAATAATGAGATGGCTTTCCTTTTGTTCATTTTGTTATTTTCTAGAGTGTGGGTTTTAGAATTTGTTTGGCTCCAAAGCCCAGCTGTGTCCCTTAGTAGCTCTGTGACCACAATATTTAACCTTTCTGAAGCAAAACTGTTCCTCTGTTCACAACACTTCTGACACCAGATGTGTGGGTCTTCCATACCAAGCATTTCTCCACTTCCTTGTGGACATCAGTTCTGACACTATCTGGACTTAGTGCAGACACCATAGGTTAAGGGCTCAGACCGACAAGACTGCCCTCTACTTTATTTTTATTTTATTTTATTTTATTTTTTAAGATGCCATAAATTTTAACAAGTGTCAATTTCAGAAATGTTATTTATTTTTTTCAAATTTTTATTTAAATTCTAGTTCGTTAACATACAGTGCAATATTGGTTTCAGGAGTAGGATTCAGTGATTCGTCACTTACATACAACACCCATTGCTCTCCTTAATACCCTTCACCCATCTAGCCCAACCCCCACCCACCTCCCCCCATCAACCCTCAGTTTGTCCTCTATTAAGAGTCTCTTAGGGTTTGTTTTCCTCTCTCTCTCTCTCTTTTTTACCCCCCTCCCATTTGTTCATCTGTTTTGTTTCTTAAATTCTACATGGGAGTGAAATCATATGGTATTTGTCTTTCTCTGACTGATTTATTTCACTTAGCATAATACCCTCTAGTTCCATCCACGTTGTTGCAAATGGCAAGATTTCATTCTTTTTGATGGCGAGTAATGTTCCATTGTCCAATCTGTATTTTTGTATCCTTTGGGTAAATACCTACTAGTGCAATTGCTGAATCATAGGGTAGTTCTATTTTTAACTTTTGAGCCATCTCCATACAGTTTTCCAGAGTGGCTGAACCAGTTTGCATTCCCACCAACAGTGCAGAGAGGGTTCCCCTTTCTCCACATCTTTGCCAACAACTGTTGTTTCCTGTGTTGTTAATTTTAGCCATTCTGACAGGTGTGAGGTGATATTTCATCGTGGTTTTGATTTGTACTTCCCTGATATCTGTGATGTTGAGCATCTTTTCATGTGTCTGTTAGCCATCTGGCTGTCTTCTTTGGAAAAATATCTGTTCATGTCTTCTGCCCATTTCTTAATTAGATTATTTGTTTTTTCAGTGTGGAGTTTGATAAGTTCTTTATAGATTTTAGATACTAACCCTTTATCAGATATGTTATTTGCAAATATCTTCTCCCATTCTGTCGGTTGTCTCTTAGTTTTGTTGATGGTTTCCTTTGATGTGCAGAAGGTTTTTATCTTGATGAACTCCCAGTAGTTCCCTTTTTTTGCTTTTTGCTTTTGTTTCCCTTGCCTCAGGAGACATATCTAGAAAGATGTTGTTATGGCTGATGTCAGAGAAATTACTGCTTGAGCTCTCTTCTAGGATTTTTATGGTTTCATGTCTCACATTTAGGTCTTTCATCCATTTTAAATATATTTTTGTGTATGGTGTAAGAAAGTAGTCCAGTTTCATTCTTCTGCATGTTACTGTCCAGTTTTCCCAACATCATTTGTTGAAGAGACTGTCTTTTTTCCATTGGATAGTCTTTCCTGCTTTATCAAAGATGAGTTGACCATATAGTTGTGGGTCCGTTTCTGGGTTCTTTACTATGTTCCAGTGATCTCTATGTCTGTTTCTGTGCCAGTACCATACTGTCTTGATCACTACAGCTTTGTAATATAGCTTGAAGTCCAGAATCGTGATGCCTCCAGCTTTGCTTTTCTTTTTCAGGATTGCTTTGGCTATTTGGGGTCTTTTGTGGTTCCATACAAATTTTAGGATTGTTTGTTGTGGTTCTGTGAAAAATGCTGTTGTTATTTTGATAGGGATTGCATTAAGTATGTAGATTGCTTTGGGTAGTATAGAAATTTTAACAATGTTTGTTCTTCCAATCCATGAGCACAGAACGTTTTTCCATTTCTTTGTGTCCTCTTCAATTTCTTTCATAAGTGTTCTTTAGTTTTCAGAGTACAGATCTTTTACCTCTTCGGTTAAATTTATTCTTAGGTATCTTAGGGTTTTTGGTGCAATTGTAAATGGGATAGATTCCTTGATTTATTTTTTGGTTGCTTCATTATTGGTGTATAGAAATGCAACAGATTTCTGTACATTGACTTTATGTCCTGCAACTTTGCTGAATTCATGTATTAGTTCTAGCAATTTTTTGGTGGAGTCTTCAGCGTTTTCTATATAAAGTATCATGTCGTCTGCAAATAGTGAAAGTTTGACTTCTTTCTTGCCAATTTAGATGCCTTTTATTTCTTTTTGTTGTCTAATTGCTGAGGCTAAGACTTCCAGTACCAATAGTAATGGTGAGAGTGGACCTCCCTGTCTTGTTCCTGAACATAGGGAAAGGCTTTCAGTTTTTCCCCATTGAGGATGATCTTATGGGTGTGGGTCTTTCATATATGGCCTTTATAATGTTGGGGTATGTTCCATCTATACTTACTTTGTTGAAGGTTTTTATCAAAATGGATGCTGCATTTTGTCAAATGCTTCTTCTGCATCTATTGAGGGGATCTTATCCTTTCTTTTATTAATGTATATTATTTTGATTGATATGCGAATATTGAACCACCCCTGCAAGACTGCCCTCTACTTTAGATGCCAACCTTAGGTCTGGTTCTGACTGACTGGCTATAAATCAGGGGTTCTACTGACCCCCACCTGGAGTCCGATAATATGCTAAAATGGCTCACAGAATTTAGGGAAACTTTATGTTTATTCTCATCCATTGACTAGCATTTAGTGTCTTTCACAGATTGTCTAATAACCTAACTGTGATGCAGACTATGGTCTCTTTCACAGATTGTCTAATAACCTAACTGTGATGCAGTCTGATGGCCAAGAAAAATTTAAAATGTTGCAAAAGATGTAGGATTTCATGAAGTCAATGACAATGGTATTTTTAAAAATTTATTTTTTGCTTTGGAACAATTTAGTTGTAAGAATGATGTGAAGAAAGGTGCCTGCGGGTCTTAGTTGGTTAAACATCTGATTCTTGATTTCAGCTCAGGTCATGATCTCAGGGTCGTGGGATCAAGCCCCAAGTCAAGCTCCGCACGGGGTGTGGAGCCTGCTTAAGATTCGCTCTTTCCAGGGCACCCGGGTGGCTCAGTCGTTAAGCGTCTGCCTTCAGCTCAGGTCATGATCCCGGGGTCCTGGGATCGAGCCCCACATCGGGCTCCCTGCTCTGCGGGAAGCCTGCTTCTCCCTCTCCCACTCCCCCTGCTTGTGTTCCCTCTCTTGCTGTGTCTCTCTCTGTCAAATAAATAAAATCTTAAAAAAAAAAAAAAAAAAGATTCGCTCTTTCCCTCTCCTCCTCCCCCCACCTCTCTCTCCCTCTCTTAAAAAAAAAAGATGTGAAGAACTACCATCCACCCTTCTGACGAGACCCCAGTCAAGTTTTATCAATAGTCCTAATAATGTCCTTTGTAGCAAAAGGATCCAAGCACAGCATTGAGCTGCCTCATCCTTTGAGTTTCTTTTGTCTGGAGCAGTTCCTCAGGCTTCTCTTGACTTCTGTGGGGTTGATGATTTTGAAGGTTACCAGCCAGTTATTTTGGAGACTGTCTTTCAATTTGGGTTTCTCTGACATTTCCTCATCATTCAATTCAGGTTACACAATTTTGACAGTAATATTCCAGAAGTATTGTAGTACTCTTCTCACGGTGTCCCTCTCAGGTGTCAGAGGCTGTGAGTTGTTCTGTGATGCTCTCTGATCACTTGAATAAGGTCATGTTGGTGGAGTTTCTCCCCAATGTAAAGTTACTCTTTACCTTGTAAGTAATAAGCCTTTGGGGGGAGTTACTTTGAGATTATCATCCAATTTTCATCCACTTGTTTTAACATTTATTGATGTTTCTTGAGAGGGGAAGTTATTATGATGATTGCCAAGTGGCAATTTTATAATGATTTTATAATATCTTAGTTGGTATTCTGCTATAGGGAAGAGCTTTTTCTTCTTTTTATTTATTCCTCCACTTATTTATTTATTTGAGTGTGGACTCGTGGATTTCTGTTTTATTCATTGGGATGTAATCTTATGCTGTCATTACTTATTTACTTTACTCTTAATTTTTTATTTTGACAGAATTTCAGCTCATGTGAATGAGATAAGCTTAAGTATAGAGTATACTGTTTGTTGCTATAGTAAAAGCAGAAGTGGATTCTCTGTGTCTGAGAATGCTAATTATTCCCAGTTATCCATCCTTCATTTAGTAATAGAACCTTAGTTTTATCCAGACATATGACTTCCCATACTCCTTTGCATAACAGTATGTGGGTGGAAATGATGTGTACCCTGGCCTTTTGTCCTTTCCTATTGTGTAGAAGGTCAGGAGAAGTGGGGCTGCCATCTTAGATCAGAGATGCCGTGTGTTGAGGAATGCAGAGCTCTTTTACCAGCTCTGCATCACTTATCACTGGATTTATAAATGAGAAAGAAAATTATGTCTTGCTTAATAAGTATATTTTAAAAATTTCTTTTTACAGTAGTTTAACCTGTATGGACTAAGCTGAGAGCACTCTGCTAATGTTACTGGAGGTACAAAGATTAATCTGTAGGGTCTAACTCTTTACTAGCTCTGTCCACCGAACGTTTAGAGCAGTGGCACCTCAATAGCAGATGAGCACACCTAGTGCCCAGATCTTGGTTTCTAAATTCCAGTCTTCAATAAGAGGGACCCATGCTCCTTGCATAGATGGCTGAGTTTAGGACTAGGGTAGCTGAAGCAGGGAAAATACAAGATGGGCGTGGAACATCTTTTGTAGTGCAAGAATATAAGGTAGTGTTAAGAAAAGGGATCTGGGGGGCACTTGGTTGACACAGTTGGTTAAGCATCTGATTCTTGGTTTTGTCTCAAGTTGTGATCTCACAATCATGAGACTGAGCCCCATGTCAGGCTCCCCGCCCAGTGTGGAGTCTGCTTGAGATTCTGTCTCCCTCTTCTTCTGCCCCTCTCACTTGTGCTCTCTTTCTCTCTCTCTCTCAAATAAATAAATAAATCTTAAAAAGAAAAAGGGAGTTGGGGGCATGTCAGAAGGACACCGCAGCTAATCTGAAAGAGAACTCAATGGCCAAAGCTAGAACAATTTGAGCAACAAAATGAATAACATAGTATTTGATTATAATCCAAGTTATAAAATAAATACATGGGTCCATACTGCCATAAATGAATGAATGATTGAATAAATGGGATAAAGGACAAGTCTTCCTGACAGAAGAATTTTAAATAATTTATGTAGATACTCCCCCTGTCTAGGAGGTGAAGTTTAGTCTCTCTCTCCTAAAGTATGAGTTGGGCTTAGTGATCACTTAGTGATCACTTAGTGCATCACTTCTGTATGGATACAGAACAATGGTAGCTTTACAGTGGAGAAACCTGGCAACCCCTACCTTAATCAGGTGATCATGGTTAGCATCACCAGCAATAAGTCTATTGATCTCACATACCCTCTGATCATAGGCTATGGTGAAAAGAGCACTTCACCCCTGTGGGAGCCTTCCACCAAACCAGTAACACCAGTTTAATTACAAGACAACATCAGAAAAAACCCAATTGAGACATCCTATGGAATACCTGGCTAGTACTCTTTCAAAAGTGTCCAGGTCATGAACAACATGAACTGAGAAACCGACACAGATCAGAGAGAGAGACTAAGGCAACTTGATAGTATCCTAGATCAGATCTTGGAACAGAAAAAGGGCATTAATGGGAAAGCTAATGAAATACAAATAAAGTCTGTAGTTTAATTAATAGTAATGGGCCAATGTTAATTTCTTAGTCTTGAAAAATAGGTCGTGATTAGGTAATTTGTTAACATCAAGAGAAATTGGGTGAAGACTGTATAGGAACTCTCCATAGTGTCTTTTCAGATTTTCTGTAAATTTGAAATTGTTCCAAAATAAAAAGTTTATCTTAAATGAAAAAAAAAAAAAACAACCCAAACACATTTATATTCTAATTAGAAAAGTTTATCTTGATTTAAGAATGTGTATTCCTGGTGATGCCAGGCTGACTCAGTTGGTAGAGCTGGCGACTCTGCATCTCAAGGTGTGGTGAGTTTGAGCCCTATGCTGGTGTAGAGATTACTTAAAAATAAAATCTTAAAAAAAAAGGGAATGTGTATGCCTGTGGGTACCACGTCATCACTGCTGCTTGTTTGGTTTCCGGTTCAATAGGCAGCTCCTGCCCAGCATCTGAACAATGGGGGGTGGGCAGTGCATGTCCTAGGTCCAGATGTTTCTTATTTTAATGAGGCTCGAGTTAGATTTTTAACTGGGAACATCGGAAGGAAATACATAATGAGATGTAAATACTGGGTGAAGTATGTTCAGGTTTACCAAATAATCATAACTTGGTACAGTTTACAAGGCTGGGTGGTAGGAAGGAGGAAGAGGTGACTTAGGGAGAATGCATGTAATGTGTGTGGACTACAGAGTCCTTCAGTCTGGTTCATGCTGGGGAGCAGCGTGAGATAAATATTGGAAGGGCTGTCTGTTTTGTTTCTGATGTCAACCCTCATATAAGGCTGCAGAATGTGGATTTTCTCCTCTGAGTAAAAGGAACTATGGGTAACATGACAGAAGTCAGAGTTTCAAAGAGAGTCCTAGAGTACGGTAGCATTTATTGGTGAAAATCGAAGCAGAAACCTCAATTGGGGATTACTTTCATAGGCCTGCTTACTGGGAGCAGATTTAGTATGGATAGAAATACAGATCCAAGAGATGATTTATGTAGTTGTTCTAAGTTAGAGAAATCAGTTAATTTACCTTCAGTGAAATTGAAGGTAAAATGAAAGATGGTGATACTTATGACACTTTTTTTTTGTATGGCTGCTTAAATTAAACTCTGGGAAAAAATGTTCAGAATAAGATTATTTTCAAAGAGCGGTATCAGGAGACTAAACAATGTGAGCACTTTAAAAACAGTCTTTAAGAGCTTTTTAAAGTTCTTCGAAATAGGTCCCCTGCATTTAAAAGTCTGTTAGTTGCCAGGTAAAAGCAGATGTTTATCTGGATTAAGTGAAGTTTTTGTTCAAAAAAATCCATGCAGATAAAAAAACAAACAAAAAATCCATGAAAACAAAAATCCCACGTTCCTTTCCAGAACTTTTCTGTGTCAGCATAGTTTGGCAAACCCACAGGAGGGTTACCAAGTTACTATAATGTCAGTGCTACTAACCTCCCAGTTAACAAACATTTATTGAATTATTAGTATGTACCAGCTACTGTACTGGGCCCTGGGTATGCTAAGATAATTAATATGTAAGCTTTCAGGAGCTTACATTCAAAGGGCCAAATTCTTTGTCTTGGAATTATTTTCCACCTCCTCTTTTTCAGCCCCCTCCCCCCCGTCTGCAAAATACAATGCAGTTACCATGTCCTTTTGCTTTTCTTCCTGCGTACTGTTTGAATTTATTGAGGGCCTACTCTGTGTTCTACACTTTGTCACATACTGTTTTAACCATTTTACTTCTTTTCACTGAGTATCATCATACCTCAGAGCCCTTTATATTATTGTCACAAGTTGTTTTCTCCAAAACAATGAGACACAGAGATCAGGGTTAAGTGCCACTTGAAGAAACAGGAGGGAGTGGGATCGGGCTGAGGAAGAAGTCACACGGAGGTGCGGGCCCACCATCCCCAGGCTATTTCTCATGCTGCGCGTCCCCCTGACTTTCTACCTTCCCTTCCCCGCCATGGGATATAGGCGGCCCTGGGAATGGACGAGACCTCAGGCTAGGTGCTCTTGGTGGCTGTAGGGGACGCTGAGAGAGCTGACAGCAGGGGGCCACATGCGCATCCCACGCCCAGTGTAAAGCAAAGAAGGAAGGTGAAGGTGTGGTTTTGTGATCAGTACTTTAAATTATTCATGCTGAATTACTCCTATTGTATTGAAGTTCGTTTATTAAAAGCTCATTTCACACTGAGCAGAATGTTGAAATAACCGGTGTTAAAATGATCAAATATGCATATTTTATTAAAATATGTGTATAGTTTTTTGTTCAAGGAGACTACACATAAATTTTTTAAATTTTATTTTGGGAAACAGTTAAAATTTTTTTTTTTGGCCAAAGTTTGGCCTTAATACAAATAGTACTAGATTACATTTATTTATTAATGAAGGACATACTGACTTAGAAATGATTTGCTTTGCATTCATCTCTTACGTTAACTTCGGCATATGAAGTAACTGTCGTCATTCAGTTTTCTTTTGGAGCAGGAGTTAAACTCAAAAAGTAGAGTGGTAAGTTTGTAAGTGGATAGCACATCTTTTTAATTTGAAACCTACATTATTCTCTGAATTATGCACATTATGTTTTTGCGCATCAAATAATAAAAGGATGTGCTTGAGGAAAATAGACTTAAAGAGGGAGCCGCATCACCATGCTCTCGCATCTTGCCCTGTCTTGGCCTTCATTATATCTTGTATCTCCCCGTCTTGCCATCCGAATCCTGCATTCTGAAGAGAGTTGTATACTTCTCTGCCTATAGAACAGGATGAGGAGTTGTTATTTCTGCCTTTACAGGCTGATACCGCTGAGAAAATCACTTCACGCCCCAACCCAGAAATTTTGGGATTTAGCCAGATCATGTGACAAGGTGAATGCAGGATTTGTCTCATTTTCTGTGCCTTGTTGAGCTATTTACCTCATCATCTGAACTCTTGCCAATTCTCTGATTCAGAGTTCGATATTACTGTATTTGTTGAAGTTGCTGCATCCCCGAAGAATTAAGAGGAAAATGATTTTTCAAATACCTGTCTATATAAAACAATGTTTAGGAGAAATTCTGTTTTAGTTTCTGTGAAAATCTGTTTCCTTCCTCAGCTGTTATAATGTGATAAAACGATAAGCCGTTAAGGCTGCAAGAAAAATAAGCCAGAAGGAGCTGTTTAGGGAAAAGCTCAGTCTTGTCATATTACAAGTTGAGGAAGCGCAGGTAGGATGAGTCACGTGACTCGCCCCCGTTGGCCTGGCTAGTTAATGACAGAGTCGCGACTGTAACTTGCACGGTGATGAGCAGCTACACTGAATGATATGATGGCAAGTCCTGAAGATGGCCGATTTGGGAGGGATTTCTGAGAAATGCCAAACTTAAAAGGAGAATATTGCATCCCACCAAAAGGTAAATAAACCAATGTTACAAGATCCACAGAGGAAGAAGGAACTTCAAAGTGAGGGCAATCCATTAAAAACACCCTATCTCATGAAAATTATTCTAGGCTGGAGTTCGTTAACGATTGCATGTTTGGGGCATGATGGTGGTAATGACAAAGAAAATGATGTTTATGGAAACATTGAGTGGTTATGATTCAGAAGCAATGAATTAAAGTGAGATTATATTCTCTAGTACTTATTCATACCCTGCTTTTGATTATTTTATGTTATTATGTTATTAAAATAATCTTGCTAATGAATTTTAACTACTCAGTTATCTCTTAACCCTGTTAATTTAAATGAGGACAGTCTGCCCCTGTTCAGGTAGCTCTGCCTCTAAAGATGATTTTCCAACAGGGATCTTTTCCTTCACCTTTGAATTTCTGGGAGGACAGTGCATTGAATTGGGAATTGGAGATTATAATAGTTTTCTGTCACTGGAGACTGTCCTGCATTTGACTTTCTTTACTGTGGTAGTTAATTGAGATTTAACAATTTTTTAATGAGTTTTAGTTTTCCAAGAACATCTGTTCTTGATACTGGAGTTGTATATATGCTTTAATGGAATAGATGTTTTCCATCGTATTTGATTCTGGAGGGAGAATGGTCCAGAACAAGATGATTGGTACTGTTGTGGAGATTATTGCTCCCATATAGGCTAAAACACTTCTGTTTTAAAAGCTGATAGTCCTGGGGCACCTGAGTGGCTCCGTTGGTTAAGCATCCCACTCTTGGTTTCAGCTCAGGTCATGATCTTGAGGTTGTGAGATTGAACCCCAGGTTGGGCTCAGTGTGGAGTGTACTTGAGATTCTTTCTCCTTCTCACTCCCTAAAATAAATAAATCTTAAAAAGAAAAAAAGCTGATAGTCCTTTCTTTACATGGCTGTTTAATTTCTAGTAATGATTAAAGGCATGTCATAACAAAAAATTAGGGAAAAACTGGTCATAGAAATAATAACGTCAGGATTTATACAGTGAACCTCGTACTTGTTTTTGAATAATCTCATAAAGGGGTCCTTCACATTATTTTTTATACTGAGGGAAACCCATACTGCTGGTATTTTATGTAACACTTGGACCAAGTCCATGATTAGTAGTGGCAAAGTATGTTTTGTTTTTTTAAACGATGTCACTGTTTTTAATTGCTTTTAATTATAGAAGTAATACCTGCTAATTATAAAAAGTATAAGCAATAGAGAAACAGAAGTAAAAAATTGTGTTTTCCCCCACCTTGCTTGCCTTCCAGTCTCAATTTGTAACCTTCTAGACTTCTTTCTCTGCATAAATAAACGGTATGCTTAAACATCAGTGGGTTCATGCAGTCTCTATTACTTTATACCTTTTTGCGTCTTGCCAGAACAACCTGATCAGCTCTGCGTGCCAGTACCTGTGGATCTAGCTCATTCATTCCAGCAGCCTTATGTCACTCTGTTAAATGGAGGCGCTATAATTTATTGAACCTCTCCCCTATTTTTGAAGGTGCCCTTTAATTAATGTATTTTGATTTTTAAACTGCATATTAGAAACTTTCATACTATACATAGTAGAGAAAAGTCTACTCAGAAGGATCTCAAATGCAAGATGTAAATTCTCCAATTCCCAGCTCACTCTTTAGCAGTTTCTTCTTTGTTGTTGTTCTAGTGGTTTCCATTATAACTTTAAATATTTATACTTCTATTATACTTCTTTAAATGCTTGTACTCTTTTTCTTGATTTTTCAACTTTAATTTTTTGAAACATTTATTTGAGAGGGATGTGGGGGGCAGTGGCAGAGGGAGAGGGAGAAAGAGTCTTAAGCAGACTCCACGCTGAGTGTGGAGCCCAACGTGGGGCTCCATCTCATGACCTTGAGATCACGACCTGGGCTGAAACCAGGAGTCGGATGCTTATTAACCAGCTGAGCCACCCAGGCGCCCCTTGATTTATCAACTCTAGATAGAATCTGTTTTCTCCACACTATGAATTATGGATAAGTAAGTATATCTCATCCCCTCTTCCTTTTTTTGTTTTTTTTAAAGATTTTATTTATTTATTTGACAGAGAAAGATACAGCGAGAGAGGGAACACAAGCAGGGGGAATGGGAGAAGGAGAAGCAGGCTTCTCACTGAGCAGGGAGCCCGATGTGGGGCTGGATCCCAGGACCCTAGGATCATGACCTAAGCCGAAGGCAGATGCTTAATGACTGAGCCACTCAGGCGCCCCTCCCCTCTTCCATTTTTATGCCTTTTTTTTTGCAATGGTTAGGGATTGTTACTCTACATTTTATTCTGTAATTTATGTCATCTGTGTTTAGTCATATGTTGATTTTTAAAATTTTAAATCAGCTTTATAGTATTATAATTATGATTATATGAATATTTTAATTATATAATCAAATACTGTGATTGTACCTATGGAGAAAAAATCGTATGCTTTGTCTCTGAACTTCTGCTGCTTGACAAAGGCTCTCACAGCAATCAGGGTCCAGAGGATTCTCCATTTGTTCCTTTTTTGCTTTTTTTTTTTTTTTTACTCATTCTAGGTCATAGTCAGCTACCACTGTTTCTTTGATCTTGGTTGTTACATTCCTTGTTTTCCTTGTCTTTTTGTGTTACTTCCCGTGTAACTTTCATCTGAAGGACATGGGTGGTAAATTTGAGTCATTGTGAATGTATTTTCCATCAGAATTTATTAGTTGGGTTGGGTATAGAATTCTAGTTTCAAAATCATTTTCTGTAGGACTGTAAATGAGATCATTTCTTTAATCTTCCAGCATCCCAGTTTACTGATAAGTTAGCAGTTTGATTATTGTTCCATTTTTTAAAAGATTTATTATTTATTTGAGAGAGAGAGAGAATGCAAGCCGGGGAAGGGGCAGAGGGAGAGAGAGAATCTCAAACGGATTCCCTGCTGAGTGAGGAGCCCAACATGGGGCTTGATCCCAAGATCCTGAGATCATGACCTGAACTGAAATAAAGTCAGACGCTTACCCGACTGAGCCACCCAGGTACCCCATTATTGTTCCATTTTAAGTGATATTTTTCTTCTCTTTTTGAGCATTTTTAGAATTTTCTCTCCATGCTTGGAACTCTGGATGTCTGAATGTGAGCATGGGTTCTGGAGTTGAACCACCTGGTGTCAGATCCAAGCTCTACTATGTATGAGCTGCTTCTGCCTTGCACAAGCTATTTAACCTCTCGGTGCCTCAATTTCTTCATGTGTATAATGACATAAATATACTTACTATGAGGATTATATGAGTTAATATTTAGAACAATGTCTCTCAGGAAGGAGGTGCTTAACAAATGTCCTAACTATTGTTATTCTCTTGGAGTACTTACTGGGTTCTTTAAATGTGAACAGCCATGTCTCTGTAGTTCAAGGGTATTTTCTTCCATTATTTCTTTAATTATACTTTTACCCTTTTTTTTAAAGCCTTTTTCTCTATTTCAGTTCTGCAGTAGGAATTCTAGTAAGCTTATGTGAGACCTGAATTTTATCTTGTATGACTCTTTATTTTGTGCTTTCTTTTTCTTTGTATTTTTGCTTGATGTTGTGGGAGATTTCTTTGACCTTTTTTTCCTATATCACTAATTTTGATCATTAGCCTAATTCCTAATATTATTTGGTCTATCCTTGTGATTTTTTATTTTGATAATTCTTTTTTTTTCTTTCTCTTTTTTTTTTACAATTATTTTCAGGTGTGTAATATAGTGATTCAACAATTCTGTGCATTTTTTCTCAGTGCTCATCAAGATTAGTCTACTCTTGGGGCACCTGGGTAGCTCAGTCAGTTAAGCATCTGCTTTCAGCTCAGGTCATGATCCCAGGGTCCTGGGATCGAGCCCCGCATTGGGCTCCCTGCTCAGCGGAGAGCCTGCTTCTCCCTCTCCCTCTGTCTGCCGCTCTGCCTACTTGTGCTCTCTATCTCTGTTAAATAAATAAATAAAAATCTTTAAAAAAAAAAATTAGTCTACTGTTAATTCCCTTTATTTCATTAAAAATAATACTTGACAATTATTTTTAATTTTCAGGAATTCTGTATTTTTCTGATTGCTGTTTTTTCTAATATGCTTTTCTTGTTTTATTGATGTGATACCTCATTTAATTTCTTTGCATATATTTTTTTAAAGATTTTATTTATTTATTTGACAGAGAGAGACACAGCAAGAGAGGGAACACAAGCAGGGGGAATGGGAGAGGGAGAAGCAGGCTTCCCGCTGAGCAGGGAGCCTGATGCGGGGCTTGATCCCAGGACCCTGGGATCATGACCTGAGCCGAAGGCAGACGCTTAACGACTGAGCCGCCCAGGCGCCCCTCTTTGCACATTGTTAATTAGAATTTTAAAAACTCTCTTCTTTCCATGAATTCCCTCTCCTCAATAGTAAATTGTTTTATATGTTCGTCTTGGCCTTTCTCTTCTTGGTATTGCTTATTCTTAACTTCTTGATCACCAGTGTTCATTGTATTAGTGGTTAATGTGAGCTCCCTCTGCGGTTATACGGGTTTCTTTGTCTGAGAGGCCTTTCCCTGTAATGGAAGGGCTGACTGCATGCTGCACACCTGGCCAGGGTGTGTCTAACTGGCAGGCTTCGTTAGGGTTGCCAAAAATCTTCCCTCTACACCTTCCCCTAGGGCCTTAAACTCTGGATCTGAGGTACTTGATGTTATAACAGAGATGCTTCTCTTTTCAGATAGGCCCCATATATCCTGTTGCTCTATTCCCTTATTCCTTTCCTCTGACAAGACATGTAAGGTCTGGACAGCATCTCCTAGATGGTGCAAGCAAGCAGTGTGCTTCAGCCTAGGGACCAGAGATGGTATCTGGAGGAGCTGATAGCAGTGCCGAGATCCCAAGTGAAGAGCCAGTCACAAGAGATACAGAGACCTCCATGAGGAAGACCTTCTCTCTGATTGTCTGAAGCATCAGCCAGTGGTAGTAAGTCACGAAGTCATAGCCTAGAATATTGGGTCACCTTCACCAGCATGACACCCCAACAGGTGAACTAAACAATTTGTGAGGTTTTCTTAGATCGTTGAACTTAGGGAGACTGCTATGGATACAAAAGGCTTCGAGTGCTTAGAAGAGGCTCTTATTCATCAAGAACAAGGTTAAAGTGTTTCGAGGGTGGGATAGCAGGGTCAGAAAAGAGGTCCAACAGTTCAGAAAATGTATACGAGGTTGATAATATGCAAAATTAGCTCTGCATCAAATAAGTTAACACAGGGCCTCCCTTTCTGCTCCCAGACCAAAGACAGACCCTGGGTCAAGGCATCACATCAGAATTGCCCTCTACCTGTAGTCGTCAAGAGCACTTGCCAGGAGTGCAGTAGTTTGGGGCAGAGAGCAAGCTGATGCAGATCATCTCAACTTTTTTTTTTTTTAATGATTTATTTAGAAATATTTAGAGAGAGCAAGAGCATGCGTGTGTGTGAGCAGGGAAAGGGGCAGAGGGAGAGGGAGAGAGACTCTTTAAGCAGACTCCCTGCTGAGTGAGGAGCCCGACCCATGGCTCCATCTCAGGACCCTGAGATCATGACCTGGGCCAAAATCAAGAGCCAGCCACTCAACCGACTGAGCCTCCCAGGTGCCCTTAACTTTAGAATAATTATGTAAGTGTATGGTTCTCTCAAAGAGATGGGGATATGACTGTAAGAAAGAAGGTAAGGGACCCAACTGTGGGATATAATATTTAGTTATACTAAGGGGGAGGCATGTTCTCAGATGCAGGTAAGAGCTCCCTAGTACCCCCCAGTTTCCCAGCAAGATGTCGGGCTTTATAGGATGCCGTCCTGTGGCATCTGGTGCCAGAAACTCTGCTTGGCATTCGCACAGGGGCAAGGGATAATTTGTGCCCACCTGGGACCTCCCATCCCTCAGCCAAATGATGATCGTAAGCGGAGGGTGTCCCCCAGCTGACCCAGGCTTCTGACCCATCTTAGCTTCATTCTGAGTTTTGTGAGAAAAGGATTTCTGAAGTTGTTTTATCCTACAACCAATAAGAGAATTAAACCACTTTAACATCTTCATCATTTCTCACTGAGACTGTTATAACTCTCCTTACTTTTTCTCCTCACCAACTGGTTGGTCCTTTTGTTGAAAAAAATAAAAAATCAACTGACCACGTGTGTGATTTATTTCTGGACTGTGTTTCTTTTCTTTTCTTTTTGAAGATTTCATTTATTTATTTGACAGAGAGAGAGCACAAGCAGCGGGGAGCTGCAGAGGGAGAGGGAGAAGCAGGCTCCCCGCCAAGCAGGGAGCCCGATGCGGGGCTCGATCCCAGGACCCTGGGACCATGACCTGAGCCAAAGGCAGACGCTTAACTGACTGAGCCACCCAGGCGCCCCTGGACTGTTTCCAAAGCTATATTTTAGCATTTACTAAATTATATTTTATTTTATTTGGAAACCTTTCTATCTTCACATCTAGAATGTGAGCTTCTTGAGGTGTCAGGTTCTCTATTTCATTTACTTTCGTATTCTTAGAATAGGCATTCAGTGGATGTTTGCTGAATGTTGAATTTGAAAAAAAAAATCATGTTTGAATTAGTTACTTATTAGCAGGACTATTTGAGAATTGGCTAAATTGAAGAATAAATTTTTATCTGGCACTTGAATAATCCACGAGCTGGAGAGACCAGCTTTTCTGATATCATTCCAGTCCGGATCTTTCGCCCAGTGCCAGAGCTAGCAGGAACAGAGCAGTCACCATGATCACAGACCTTAACGCAGTGTTCCCAGAAGGTAGTAATTCACAGTTCGGTTGGTTGTATTTTTTTAAGGGGAGGGAAAAGAGATAAAGGAATGTCAGTGTTTCCTTACAGGGTTTCCTAAAAAATGATGAATTACATGTATAAATCACTACTTTTTGAGGTTGTTAGAAGTGATAAGAGAACTAGAGTCCGTGAATTTACTTAATTAACTAGAAACATGTTCACTCTGTATTTCTCAACATACCAAAAAAACCAAAGCTTTTTCTTTATATTACAGACTCGTCATTTGTTCTGCATTAAAGACTTCTCTCTCATATTTTAGCATCTCGGGATATGCCTGTGCTCTGTTATATTTATATATATATTTATATCTTCATAAAAGCACATCCTCATGCATTGTACTTGTCAGGCTTAGTATTGATTGACCTTGATGCACAACGGTTTGTGTGAGTGGAGAGTATGTGCCCTTTGGGGCACACAGTCTAGTAATTTCCGCCAACTATGGCTGTACTGGGCTTGCATAGAGTGGGTATGGCCTCAAAACTTGATAAATTGCATTTGATTTTTATACTTATTTTGAACATCCTTCTAAGTACAAGGTGCCTGTAAAGGACAGGTTGAAGTTTAGAGCTTTTCAAACCCTTTACCCTTTATTTATTTATTTAAAGATTTTATTTATTTATTTGACACAGAGAGAGAGAGAGCAAGAGAAAGAGAGTAGGGGGAGTGGGAGAGGGAGAAGCAAGCTTCCGCCGAGCATGGAGCCCGATGCGGGACTTGATCCCAGGACCCTGGGATCATGACCTGAGCTGAAGGCAGCCGCTTAACCGACTGAGCCACCCAGGCGCCCCAAACCCTTTACCCTTCTACTTCAGTAAAATTTAAGAACAGGTTTCAATAAGGAGTCTTTTCATTGTGAGAGACAGAAACCCCATCCAAACTGGCTCTAAGAAAGAAAATGTACTGGCCGTTATGACTGGGGAATCTTGGGGCATTCCAGTCTCAGCGACAGCTGGATTCAGGGACTCAAACAGATCATCAGCTCTTTCTCTTTGTGTCTTTTCTCACCCGTGTTCTCCCGTCTCTGCTCTTCGTGGCCTGCTTCAGTATCAGAATGTCTCTTGTCTGAAAAGCACCAACTTTCATTGTCCACAGACCTTACAATCCAAGAGGAGGAGGGATCACATACTATAACCAAGGTTGAGCCCCTTAGCCTCTTGTGCTTTGTTTCTCCTATCTGTAGAACAAAGAGAGCAGTAAGTAGTGCCTACCTCACACACATGTTGAGGGATTAAATGAGTTAATGTTTGCGAAACGCTTGGAATAGTGCCCGGCACATAGAAAACCCTCAATAAATCTTGACTGCTATTATCATCCTCTCTTTATAGGAGGAAAAGTATAGATACGATCCTTTGTATAACTTGCTAAAAGCAGTCATTACTACTTGGAAAATTGAAAAACTTCGGGATAATTACAGTGCTTCACCCTTAATATACTGAGGCATGCCATTGAGTGGTTTAAAAATCTGAAAGATGAAAACATGTCCATTCTAGCTCTGTACTTCACCTGCGTTAGTAACCATTGGCAGCATTTGAAAGTTACTAAAAAGTATACTAGGATTTGCTCGTGTGATTGTTGCTGTGCTTTTATATGTTAGAATGATTATGGTTAACTACTGTTCATTTAGAATTGTGTGTAGTTACTACTGTTTACTGAACGCTTATATGCCGGGTGTTAAATAATCCTAGCATATAGGCATTATCTACATTTTACTAATGAGGGAAATGAAGGACAGAAATTTTAAGTGACTTACCTAAAGTCTTAGAGCTAGCTAGAATTCAAACCAGGTCTACCTTGGATTTTGAAGTCCATTCTTTCCAAGTTAATCCATCATGCTGTAGTGTTCTAAGGAAGCTGTGAGAACTGGCTTAAAAAAGAAAAAAGATCAGTATAAGACCTGGCATCTTCTAGAGGAAAGGAATTGAATGAACATAGTCAGGAAGCAGTGAATACAGGCTTTTGTGAGAAAGGCTTGGTTTGCAGAACTCTGCCTCTCAAGGCCAGCAATTTAGGTGAATGGGGGAAGGAAATGGAATGCTCACTCTCAGGATGAGGTACGTGAGGGAAGAGAACACACAGATGGGCGAGAATTGGCTTCTGCCAAGGCCAAGCAAAGAGGCTGCCACGAGGTTTGAGAGGCTGAAACCAGGATATGGGTTTCATCATAAGAGTTTGGTACAAAGAGGCAATGGTTAGTTCATAGATAAGTGGAATGAAAGAGTGGGACAAGTGATACACAGCATCAAATGTGCTTTATTATTAATAGTAAAAAAAAAAATTAGAAACCCTAGAAAGTTACAGAAATGTAAAAAATAGGTAACAGCCAAGGAGCTTTCGTAAAGGGATAGAAGAAAGGACACCCACTTCCAAAGGTGGCACTAAATGATAACTCCAGTTAGATTCCAGGCAGGGACACATTTAAGTTGTGTAGACAGAGTCGGATTAGGTTGACTCAACAGACACATCAGTTTTCCCTGGGAGAACTCTCTGTGCACATCCTAACAGCCTTATGCAACATTTCCCAAACTTGCCCGAATATGTGAGCCATTTCTGAGGTGCTTGTTAGTATATAGCTCTGCAGCCCAACCCTCAGGGATTTGGGGTCAGCACAGGGGTGGTGATTAGGGGCGCTTTGAGAAAGACTGCCTTAGGCAGAAGTCGGCTGTTAATCTTTAGTAGTTCCAGATGTTTTTCTGTCTCACACCCCAGTACTTAGAGAGCAGAGGCTAAAAGGGCATTTACCAAGGTCTGGAGGCCAGCATTGTGATTTAACAGGAGGCCGAGTGCCAGGAGGAACCTTAGATGTGAGTGTTATTAAGTGTCACGGAATCTGGGGCCAATTGACATTGAGCTCTGAGGGGCAGGAGCTTTGCATTGACACCTCCCTGAGGAAGGTCGGTGTATTTATCATTAAATTTAACTACTTTAACTTTTTTTTTCTTAAAAGATTTTTTTTTTTTTTTTTTTTAGAGAGAGAGAGTACAAGCAGGGGGAGCGGCAGGCAGAGGGAGAAGCAGGCTTCCCGCTCAGCAGGGAGCCTGATGTGGGGCTTGATCCCAGAACCCTGGGATCATGACTTGAGCCAGAGGGAGCCGCTTAATGACTGAGCCACCTAGGTGCCCCAAACTACTTTAACTTTTTAAGAAAAGATGATGCTGGGAGCTTAAAACTTCCACTTAGGTTTTAATTATAAATATTTGTTATTCTTTGCACTCTCATAATCCTTGCAGATTATAAACAGGCTGATTTGTGTTCTCATTTCCTAATTTTTTAAAGATGAGATGATGAAAAAGAACTTATAAGTATTTCCTGGGGTGCCTGGGTGGTTCAGTCGGTGAAGCATCGGACTCTTGATTTCGGCTCAGGTCATGATCTCAGGGTTGTGAGATTAAGCCCTGTGTCAGGCTCCACGCTGGGCATGGAGCCTGCTTGAGATTCTCTCTCTCCCTCTCCCTCTGCTCCCCACCCCCCCACCCAAATTAAGTATTTCTTTAAACACTAAGCATGGAGAAACTTGGGGAGAAAATTGGAGGTGGGCGGATGTGGGGACGGCATTCAAGACAGTGCATCTGCTGATTCTAAGTCAGCAGTTTTCAAAGGCTGATTTGTGGGACCTGGGGGTCCCCAGACCATTTCAGAATATCCACAGGTCAAAATTGTCTCCATAATAATACTGGGATATTATTTACCTTTTCACTCTGTTCCTACTGAATCAGCAGAAGGGGGGGGGGGGGTCAAACTGCTGGCCTTTTACCTGAATCAAGATGGCAGCACCAAACTGTGCTGATAGTCATCGTATGCTTCACCGCCACGCATTCAGTTTCCAAAAAAAAAAAAAAAGGCAGTTTTATTCATGAATAAATGTAAAAAATATGCCTTTGATAAAACAGTAAATATTATGTTATTCAGTCTTTAGCCTTGACAGTGTATCTTTTTTAATACTCTCTGCGATGAAGTGGGAAGTCCTTAGAAAACACTTGGGCCGCACGCTAACGTACCATGGTTGTCTCAGGAAAGAGCTGAGCTGCCTGCTTGGCTCATGGAACATTATCTTTTCCTGAAAGAACTACTGACACACTTGGGGTGTTCAAACTTAGGTATTTGGCAGAAATTTTCTCAGAAAAACAAACCATGAAGTGAGCTCATCACTTCAAGGAGAGTAAGTGACAATAATTTGTTACCAATGATAAAATCTTGAGCTTTTAAGAAAAAAAAAAGAGAGAGTTTTGGGAAACTTATATCTGTAACTATGAACTTGACAGTTTACCAATACTTCAGGTATTTGGATGAGAGTTTTCTCCTAATATTGTTGATGATATTAAGGCATATAGTTTTTAAATATTATATGAAATATGTCAACATGTGGAAGATCTGTGCATTTTCCAAATGACTAATACAGGATGTTAAAAAATCAAGCATCTGTAAAAGATCCATTCAAAGTTCAAGGTAGACCAGTGAGTGATTTATTTTGTTTGTTTGTTTTTTTACCAGTGGATTTTACTGTAACAAATAAAAGTTCATTGATAGGATTTAAAATTCCACATTACAAGTAATGCTAAGAAGCCACCACATGTTAAATTTTGGTGTAGTATCAAAGAATCATACCTACAATTAACTGAAAAAGCTGTAAATACACTCTTTTCTTTTCCAACCACATAGCTGTATGAGGCCAAATTTTCTTCCTAGATGTCAGTCAACATATCATATTGCCACAGATTGACTATAGAAGCAGGTATGAGAATCCAGATGTCGTCTATTAAAATGTGAGACATTAAAGAGATGTCCAAAAATGTAAGACATTGTCAATTTTTTTATGTTAATATAATGCATCTATTATTTTGTTTTAAAATGGGTTAATAAATACTTAAATATTTCTCAGTTTTAATTTCTAATATGGTAAGTATTGATAGATTATAGCCCACATAAACAAAAGCTCTTTGGAGTCCCTAATAATTTCCAAGAGTTTAAAGGCATCCTGAAACCGAATAGTTTAAGAACTGCTGACCTAAGGTATGACTAAGGGGAGTGCTCCCAGGTGGCTATCTGTGCTTCCTTGAGAATTGTCTTTTTGTGTTCATCTATTTGCTCTGGAATCATAAAAAAGACATCTAGGTTCTCCCAGCCCCCATTAATAGACCCAGTTTCTACCAGCCCACCCACTAAGGCCTTTTCTGTGTCTAGAACAGGAAGCAGTAAGTGATTGACCAGGCCATGCCCTGACTCCTGTGTTATGGGATGTAGGTGGGGGAGAAAAACCAGTTATGGAGTTCAGAATATTTTTCCACTGAGAAGGTGCTTTTTGTTTTCACAGCTCTGATAATTTTCCGCTTAGTTATAAGGTAAGGTTTTAATGAAGCTGTCAACTTGGTCTTTGGAATCAGGCGGGCTCTTTTTTTCATAGCTTTATGACTTTGGGCAAGTCATTTTTATTTCTCTGAGCTGCAGTTTCCTATACCTGAGGTAAAGTTGGTCTAACAATAGGTTTAATGGTGTTGTCGATACGTACTATTTGTAATAGGTCTAATTCTCATTCCCCTTGATCTTACTGGAAATTTTCTTGGACTTGGGGGTTTGAGGCTGCAGTTAGTTTGACTATTCTATTTGTAAATCATAGCTGAATGACTGCAGACTCCTGTCAGAGGGAGGTATTCAACCCAACTGTTGGATATATTTGATTAAGTACATATTTTAATAATAAATCCAACCCTCCTTTACACACACACACACACACACACAGAGATTGTACAACAAAGCAAGGTGATTTGGCATATGATCCGTCATACCTTTTAGATTATCGGCTAATTTCTACTTGGCTCTTCAGAAAGATGATAAACACTTTGATATCACGCTAGCAAGAATGAATAGCCTTCAGTGAAAGGGTCTGTCCTTAGGGACTAGCTCTGTTCTTTTGAAGATATGTGTGCCATATTTTTAGATATGAGCACATAAATAAAGTCTAAATCATACCAGACCTTGTTGAGAATTGTCCTTCTATACTAAATCATTCTCCATGTGCTATTTTTAAAATGTAGGCTTGGTCTTCCCTAGTTTTTTTTTGTGGAAGTTCTTTCTCTACTGAAAACAGAGTCGTGAAAAGACAGGCACATCATTGTTTTCTGTGGTCTTGTTCTTTTATTCCCTACTCCCTAGAAATATCTCCTGACCTGTGGTACTGTGGCTCCTGAAAGTTTTTTTTTTTTTTTAAAGACTTTATTTATTTATTTGACACGGAGAGAGAGAGCGAGAGCAGGAACACAAGCAGGGGGAGTGAGAGAGGGAGAAGCAGGCTTCCCGCAGAGTGGGGAGCCCGATGCAGGGCTCGATCCCAGGACCCTGGGATCATGACTTGAGCCGAAGGCAGACGCTTAAAGACTGAGCCACCCAGGCGCCCCTCCTGAAAGGTTTGAGAGTGGTTTTTGCACAAGGTTAGGGAATCCATATGCATGAGTACATTTTCTCAAAGGCCACTCAAAGTATAAATGCTTTGAGGTGGCATTTGGGAAGAAAATGACATTAAAAGGGAGCCTTAAAACTTGATAACAGTGTCATATCTTAACAGTGTATACATCATGAAGTCATGGTTGGTGTGTCCCAGCAGTTCCACCTGGATTTTCTGTGACTTGGCTCTTCTCCACCTCTGGACAGAGCCCTAGACTATTCCTCACTCCTTACTCATCATCTTTCTCATTCATCTGCATCTCTTCCATCACCCTCCTGGAGAATACTGTCTTGCTTTCCATTCTCAATGATCCAATTCTTAATGGTTGACTTAGGGTATATTTGCTTGTCTCTCTCTCTCTCCGTTTTTGGCATTGCCATTGTCCCTTAAAGACCACCTCCTCATACCAGTTTTAACTTATCACCAGGTGCCTATGACTTTCAGGTGTGAAAATCATGAATTTAGAAACTGGAAAGAGAAAATGGTGCAAGGGTAGGACACTGCATTAGAGACCATTTACCTACATTTCTGGGAGTATGTGAAAGCTTGCAAAGGGCCAGTTTCTCACGGAGTGCACTGTTCATGTCCGTGTTCATGCACATAGATCTACACAGTAGTAACTGGGGCCCCACTTTCCTTCAGTTCTATCTCCTGGTTCTAAACGTCCTACTATTGTCTTCCAAACTATCTGGGCCTTTGGTTTACCTCTAAGGAAACTTGTGTTCAGTTGATGGTGCCTATCACTAACCAACAAACCTCTTCAAATGCTGGTAATGAAACAAAATACTCTTTTGATAAAGCCATATACCCATCAAACGTTGGAAGCTCAAAGATCCTTTCACAGATGAGTACCATTGTGGTTTAACGACTTGCTTGTTGGAGATAAACCTAGAACAGAATCCAGGTCACTTGCACTTACTAGCACGGTTTTTCCTATAAAACACTTGAGTCTATTTGTATATAGTAAAATTATTTACCATGCCTGTAAAGGACTCCAGTTTGTTTAGATATAATGGGATTATTTCAGAATGAGTTGCTAAAAGAAATCCTGCTCTGAGAAATCTAGAGATGTGCTTTAAAGATGTCCGTGTCTTTGTAGTGAATTAGCAAATAGAAAAGAGTACTTTGAATTCAGTAGACGATATAGGCAAACAACAGCGCCCCATCATCCTTTTGTATATTAATTTAATGTTCTTAATTTTATGGATAGGTAGATCTTATTTAGGTGGCTGTCATGATTAAAGTAGGAAGAAGTATATTTTGTGGAGGAGTAAAAATAGGTGAGAATTCTGTCATAATCATTACATACTTAGGGCCTAATCACGTTCTTATGAAGCATGACTGCTCGTGCAGGGGCTTATTCATGATATCCAGCTCGGACAACTGCTGGCTTTCTGATCTCTCTCCTGCGGTCTTTGTGATTTTGGGGAGTATCTGAGAATAACAGAGATGCTGAGATACTCTGAGATCATCTGGTCATTAATATATTAGGAAGTTTTTACTGAGCATTGGATATATTTTAGCTAGAGGCAGTACCTACAGCAAGCAACATGAGTTTTATTTGAAAATGAAGTGTTTTTCATGTAATTAGGACTTCATAAAACTAGGTGTTATGATGTTGATTTGGGCTTGTATTATTATTATTAAATAAGCATTGGTTATTTTTTCTTTCTAAGAAAAAAATAGGTAAAAGGAAAAATTTGCCCCCTTTTGATGAATTAATGCAGTGAACCTTTTATTTATGTATTGTAACCATATGTATTCAGCCAGAAGTTTTTCTTCTCTCCCTCCTACAACTAAACAGATTTGGGCAGAAGCATGCAACCTTTTTGCTATTAAGTTTCTCTGAAGTAAGGCCAGAAAGCTCTAAAAATATTTTGACCAAGATGGTTAAAGTGTCTGGTTCTGTCTCAGTTTGTTCTGACGGACTTGATTGAATAACATCTTGAATTGTCGAAGAAGTGATGTAATGAGTATTTTCTCATTATACAGGATATTCTTAGGCTAACAAATGTATCTCCCACCTAGTAAAATATAGAAAACCTCCAATTTAGGTAGGATCAGTTTCCCTGCTTAGAAACTGATCTTGTCTTGGGTTTGTGCTGGGATATGTTAGACTCTCATTGTTTTCTTTTCTGAGGAAATTAGACTTGCTATCTCTTACTTTTTTTTGAGGTTTTCGATTTTACAAATTCATTTCATAAAAATTTGAAACAATATCAAACTTACAGAAAAGTTGTAAGTACAGTGCAACTGTTTTTTGGTATCCTAAAGTATTGGAAAGTAAGTTGCCAACATGGTACTTCCTCATCCTCAGATACAAGGACCTTCTCCCACATGATCAGACTATGTGCACTGACATCAGAAAATTAACATTGACCCCTCGTTACCATGAAATCCTCATAAGATAGGCTTGTGAAAACTAGTTAATTGACAAAAAAAAGAAAGAAAAGAAAGAAAATTTGAGTACTGCATTATGCAGAAAAGGTCATGGTAATTCATAGTTGAGAGAAGGTCTAAGTATATGTCAGACTAAACATATATACTTATGATAAACTGAATGACATAGTAAGAGGCAGGTGAAGGATGATCATGGTAATGGGGCCGTTGTACATGCATTTGCTTAGGAACTCCAGAGTGTGGCCGCATTCACTTTGAGGCTGAATAGATGAGCTCTTCCGATGACTGATCATTTGACTGCTGGATAGTGGCAGCCTTTGACTTTGCAGTTGGCCTTGGTACCTTTGCTCAGTCTGCTTCTTGGTGTAGCTTCAGGAGTTCAGTTATTCAGTGTCGGTGTTTCGGTACAGCGGAGGGCTCCTTCCATGCATGCGGCTGGTAGCTGTCTGCTGTATCTCAGGGATGGTCTTGCATGAATGAATGTTGCTGAAGAGGAAGAAAAATTGCTCTCTGTGACCAAACAGACCCACCTTTTGCTTTCACTTTATTCCCGAGAAAATAGTCCTAAATGAAGTTCTTCATATAATTTTTCTCTGATTTATATTCGCAAGTGCCATTGTCAAAGTGAATTATGGTTGTGAAATAGGTAGGCTAAAGAACAGTTTTTCTTAGAAAAAATAAAAAGCCTGGTTAATTAAGGCTAGTTCTTTAAATGAATCATTATAGGAAATCTTAGTTTTAAAAACTATTTTCTGGATACGTTTTTAATGTACATGTTTATGTTAATGTTGATTAAATTTAAAGTTGGTTTTTAAAAAAATTTTATTATGTTATGTCACCATACAATACATCATTAGTTTTTGATGTAGTGATCCACGATTCATTGTTTGCGTATAACACCCAGTGCTCCAAGCAGTACGTGCCCTCCTTAATACAACCATCACCAGGCTAACCCATCCCCCTACCCCCCTCCTCTCTAAAACCCTCAGATTGTTTCTCAGAGTCCGTAGTCTCTCATGGTTCATCTCTCCCTCCGATTCCCCCCCTTCATTTTTCCCTTCCTTCTCCTAATGTCCTCCATGCTATTCCTTATGTTCCACGAATAAGTGAAACCATATGATAATTGACTTTCTCTGCTTGACTTATTTCACTTAGCGTAATCTCCTCCAGTCCCATCCATGCTGATGTAAAAGTTGGGTATTCATCCTTTCTGATGGCTGAGTAATATTCCGTTGTATATATGGACCACATCTTCTTTATCCATTCATCTGTTGAAGGGCATCTCAGCTCTTTCCACATTTTGGCTATTGTGGACATTGCCGTTATGAACATTGGGGTGCATATGGCCCTTCTTTTCACTCCATCTGTGTCTTTGGGGTAAATACCCAGGAGTGCAATTGCTGGGTCATAGGGTAGCTCTATTTTTAAATTTTTGAGGCACCTCCACCCTGTTTTCCAAAGTGGCTGTACCAACTTGCATTCCACCAACAGTGTAAGAGGGTTCCCCTTTCTCCACAACCTCTCCAACATTTGTTGTTTCTTTCCCTATCCATTTTTGCCATTCTGACTGGTGTAAGGTGGTATCTCAATGTGGTTTTGATTTGAATTTCCCTGATGGCTAATGATGATGAACATTTTTTCATGTGTCTGTTAGCCATTTGTATGTCTTCTTCAGAGAAGTGTCTTCTGCCCATTTTTTGACTTGATTATTTGTTTTTTGGGTGTTGAGTTTGAGAAGTTCTTTATGGAATCACAAAAGACCCCGAATTGCCAAGGAAATGTTGAAAAAGAAAAACAAAGCTGCGGGCATCACGTTGCCCGATTTCAAGCTATATTACAAAGCTGTGATCACCAAGACAGCATGGTACTGGCACAAAACAGACATATAGACCAATGGAATAGAATAGAGAACCCAGATATGGACCCTCAACTCTATGGTCAAATAATCTTCGACAAAGCAGGAAAAAACATGCAATGGAAAAAAGCCTCTTCAATAAATGGTGCTGGGGAAATTGGACAGCCACATGCAGAAGAATGAAACTCAACCATTCTCTAACACCATACACAAAGATAAACTCAAAATGGATGAAAGACCTCAATGTGAGACAGGAATCCATCAAAATCCTAGAGGAGAAAATAGGCAGTAACCTCTGACATCGGCCACAGCAACTTCTTTCAAGATAAATCTCCAAAAGCTAGTGAAACAAAAGCAAAAATGAACTTTTGGGACTTAATCAAGATAAAAAGCTTCTGCACAGCAAGGGAAACAGTCAACAAAACAAAGGGGCAACCCACAGAATGGGAGAAGATATTTGCAAATGACACTGCAGATAAAGGGCTGGTATCCAAGATCTATAAAGAACTTCTCAAACTCAACACCCCAAAAATTTGAAAGTTTTTTCAACGTTTGAAGAAATTCAAGAAAAAATTCACACATTTCATCACCTCATCAAAGTGACTTGTGGGGGCACCTGGGTAGCTCAGTTGGTTAAGCATCTGCCTTCAGCTCAGGTCATGATCCCGGGGTCCTGGGATCGAGCCATGCATCGGGTGCCCTGCTCAGTGGGGAGTCTGTTTCTCCCTTTCCCTCTGACCCTTCCCCTGCTTGTGCGCTCTCTCTCTCTCTCTCAAATGAATAAATAAAAAATCTTTAAAAGAAAAAGTGACTTGTGTTCTTTATTGTTTATATGTCCATTTGTATAACTTTTACAGTAAGAATCTTATTTATATTAAAAAGTTATTACAGGGGCGCCTGGGTGGCTCAGTTGGTTAAGCATCTGCCTTCGGCTCAGATCTTGATCCCAGGGTCCTGGAATCAAGCCCCACGTTGGGCTCCCTGCTCGGCGGGAAGCCTGCTTCTCCCTCTGCCTGCCGCTCCCCCTGCTTGTGCTCTCTCTCTCTGTCAAATAAATAAATAAAATCTTTTTTTTTAAAGTTATTACACATATAGATTCTGATTATGATATGTCCTCTTAAGGCTCTTGCAGACCAATTTGAAGATAAGACTACATCTGTATTGGAACGTCTGAAGATTTTCTATTGCTGTCAAGTACCCCCTCACTGGGCCATTCAGGTATTTTTGTTGCTCTTTGTCATTGGGTATGGAAAATACTTTGCTTTTGAAAGATAAATACACTAGAAAAGGATGATTTTTCAGTTTATGTTGAAGTTTTCAAATATTTCAATGGAAAGAATAAAAGTATCTAGCTGGGAATTGCCAATTACTTAAAAATGCTCTTTTGGTTAAAGTGATACTAAACTTTTAAAACATTTTTAAGGGCGCCTGGGTGGCTCAGTTGGTTAAGCGACTGCCTTCGGCTCAGGTCATGATCCTGGAGTCCCTGGATCGAATCCCGCATCGGGCTCCCTGCTTCTCCCTCTGACCCTCCCCACTCTCATGTGCCTCTCTCTCTCATTCTCTGTCAAATAAATAAATAAAATCTTAAAAAAATAAAAAATAAAAAATAAAACATTTTTAAAAGAATTTAAAACAAGATTAAATAGAATCCTTGAAATTAAGTAATGGGAGAACCACAGAAGCTTTCATTTTCAAAGTAACTTTATATTTAAAAGCCCATTAGGACCTTCAACTCGAGAATGAGCCTTTTAACCAAGTTGTTTACAAGAACAACTTAAAGCAGTTGTTTCTTGCTCTATATGGTGAGATACCCTTCACTGCTTTTCTTTTTCTGAGATATAAGAATACCTGGTGTACCTCCTAAAGCTCCATTTTGGGATAGAGATTCAAGCCCCTGTGTTATGGGTGTGGTTCCCCTATTTTGTAAAATTTTTAGCACTGAAGGCAACTTAGACACCTGGTCCAGTTTCTTAATATTACAGAGAAGAAAACTGAGCCCAGGGCAATTAACTACACTTTACCGATGTTGATCACACAGCTGTCATGAAGTAGGTCTCTGGTTTCCCAATTTTTAGTCTAGTTTCCCTCCTTTCCTTATCTCTTCATTGGGTTGTAATTATGCCAGCTAATAACAACCAGCTTTTACTGCATACTTATTATGACGCATGCATTTTGTTCTGCATTTTGCACACATTATTTTATTGCAACAATTGTGAAATATCCCCATTTTATAGATGAGGAAGCTGTGGCACTGAGAAGTTAAGTAGAGTGAAATGGTGACAGGCAGAAATTTCTAGATGATTTCATAACTATTGTCATTTCAGCCAGCTTCCTGTCCTTTCTCTTTGGATTATGCACATAGGTAGTGATTTAGAATTATAAATGCCAGCCCACCATTCAATGACTCTGAATCCCCATGGTTAGATTTCTTCGAGTATGTCATATTCTTTTTTTTTATAAAGATTTTATTTATTTATTTGACAGAGACAGTGAGAGCAGGAACACAAGCAGGGGGAGTGGGAGAGGGAGAAGCAGGCTTCCTGCTGAGCAGGGAGCCCGATGTGGGACTCGATCCCAGGACTCCGGGATCATGACCTGAGCCGAAGGCAGCCGCCTAACGACTGAGCCACCCAGGCGCCCTCTTCGAGTATGTCATATTCTTAAGCACAGAGTAAAGTAGGGGATTTATTACACATTGGAATTCACTTTATTGAAGGAGTCTCAATATAACAGGCAAATAAAAAGCTTTATTATATTATCTCAAAAGAAGTACCTTCTTTATCAAGAAGGTGTTAATAGCTGGAACTTTTTGATATGTTTTTGACCCTGATCTATGAAATTAAGTGCCTTGTCCTGTGTGGTTTGTGGTGGATAAACGTCTCAGATTCTGAGCTATTATTATGACAAAACATGTATGTTGAGGGTGTAGCTTTCAGTCTATTTCTGAACAGAAGCATTAGGAAAATTAAATACTATTCAAATAGAATTTAGGCAAAATGTTTATTTTATCTGTTTAGGAAGCTGTGGATTTTAGGATCTTTAGGCGGTTAGATAAACATTCTCTTTAACAATTTAAATCATTTTTTTCTTTCATTATAGGGAATGACCATATCTTTATGTATTATTTTTAAAGATCAAAAGGTAGTAGCGTAGTTTATTGTAAAAAGAGAATCAGTCTTTCGCTTCTAGCTAGCCCTACCATCTTAGATGCCATATCTATTAAATGGAAAGATTAAGCTGCTTACCGTGTGGGGCGCCTGGGTGGCTCAGTCGTTAAGCTTCTGCCTTCGGCTCGGGTCATGATCCCAGGGTCCTGGGATTGAGCCCCACGTTGGGCTCCCTGCTCAGCGGGAATCCTGCTTCTCCCTCTCCTGCTCCCCCTGCTTGTGTTCCTGCTCTCGCTATCTCTGTCTCTGTCAAATAAATAAAAAAATCTTAAAAAAAAATAAATAAAAATAAACTGTTTACCGTGTGAGCACTAAGATTTATTTCAGCTCCCATATGCTATGTTCAGTTTTTTAAAATGTCCAAATATCCTAAAATAGCCAAATTCCCCCAGATTTATGGCATACAGAAGAATTAGATCATTCCTTGTATTTATTTTTTTTAAATATATTAGCTTATAACTTTCAGGTATATCTCATTTTACTTTCTAATTCTGTCAATGTAGATTTTTCATATCCATTGACTTCTTAACTCTTAAATATGTATTGAATTTTGAAAGAGCAGTAAAACTATATTTAAAACAACACAGTTCTCCACTAATATGAAACCATGCATTATATAAGAACTTCACCTACTTTTTTTTTTTAAAGTAAATTCTTCACCCATTGTGGGGCTTGAACTCATGGCCCTGAGATCAAGAGTCACATGCTCTACTGACTGAACCAGCCAAGCGCCCTGAACCTCACTTTTTAAAACTTTCTAGTATTTTTTCTATTCCTGCAGGATGGACCACTTATAAACCACAATATATTTACTTTTTGATATGTTTAACTTTGAATAACCTTACCACAATTTGCCTCCTTTTTTATCTGCCAAGGCTGGGAAATAAAATAGTTAAGTCTTTTAGAACCTAAATAAATCTAAGTAAGTAGATCTGAGTTAGAAAGACCCAGAGATGCTTTCATGAATAAAGTACACAAGTGCTAATGTATAGATTTCTGTCATTTATGTCAACTGCTTAGAATTTTTATTATTTGTTTATTTGAGTTCAATTTCATTTTTTCCCAGTTTGAGGTATAACTGACACATAACATTGTATTCGTTTTATGTGTATAACATAATGATTTAATATAGCTATATATTATAAAATGGTCACCACAGTGAGTTTAGTTAATATCTATCTCCTCACATAATTACAGATTTTTTTCTTGTGATGAGAAATTTAAGATCTATTTTCTTAGCATCTTTCAAATATATAATACAGTATTATTAACTGTAGCCAGCATGCTGTGCGTTATATCCTCAGAACTTACTTAGAACTGGAAGTTTGTATTTTTTGACCACCTTCATCCATTTCTCTCACCACCACCCCTCAATCTCTGGCAGCCACCAGTCTGTTCTGTTTCTATGAATCTGACTTTTTCAGATTTCTCATGTGAGTCAGATTGTACTGTATTTGTTTTTCTCTGTCTGATTTATTTCACTTAGCATAATGCCCACCAGGTCGACCTCATCTGTGTTGTCACACATGCTAAGCTTTCATTCTTTTTTATGGCTGCATAAGACTCCAGTGTGTGTGTGTGTGTGTGTGTTGGGTGTACACGCACACAACGATTTCTTTATCCATTCATCCCTTGATGGACACTTAGGCTGCTTCCGTGTCTCAGTTATTGTAAATAATGCTATAATGAACACGGGGGTAGAGATATTTTTTCAAGTGAATATTTTCATTTCTTTGAATAAATGCCCAGAAGTGGGAAAGCTGGATCGCTTAGTAGTTCTATTTTTAATTTTTTGAGGAGCCTTCAGACTGTTTCCCGTGGTGGCTGCACCAGTTGACGTTGGCGCTGACGGTGCACAAGGGTTCCCTTTTCTCCACATCCCCGCCAACACTTTTCTTTTTGATACCAGGCATTCTAACTAGAGTTTTCCAAGTTGATTTATTGGCTCTCAGCTTTACAAATCAGAGATGGTCACAGAATCTCTAGGTAAGAAAGAAATGCTGATTTTGCTTTTAAGTTCTTCTGGGTTCTTAGGAAAAAATTGATATATTGAGTGTTTTGAAAAGTTCCTATATTATAGTTTTTTAATTCCTTGCCATCTATAAAGAAACTTGCTAAAGTAAAGGTAAGTATTGAATCATTGCAAATTTCTAATTAGTTGAGGTCAAACTGTAGAAATGATGTATTTATTACAGTAAGCAGACCCTTAAAATGGCAGGTTAGCGCACCCACAAGTGAAACAGGAATCTCTTTACATAAAGAAATGTTCATTATTTTAACTTGACTCTTTTAACTTGACTCTTTTAGCGCCAACTTGCACGTTTTCTCTTTGAGCTGGGATGCACGAGTTCAGCCCTTCAGATATTTGAGAAGCTAGAAATGTGGGAAGATGTTGTCATTTGTTACGAGAGAGCTGGGCAGCATGGGAAGGTATGTAATAGGAATATTCCAAGTACTGATGAGAGCCTTCTGTTTTGGGGCATCTTTCTCGCTTGCTTTGTTTTTCTAAGCCGACTTTTGCTAGTAGTTCATTTATGTTCTCTTTCTCACTTTTTCCACCAGAAATCTTTTTAATGTTTTCTCTGATTTTTGTTGGGGCAAATAATTTACTGTGTATACGTGTATGTGTATATGTAAAAGAGAAAAGCAGGCCAAAACTGATATGATGTATGATGTTTAGGAATGAATAATGGAAGTGTTAAAGACTCTGTATTTTGATCTCTTTCCTTTGCTAACTCTCCTCCTGAGGACAACTTCAAAGTGAAATATTAGGAATTATTTTAAGCCTCAGTGGGTTGCCTGATGATCAGAGTTTGTGGGGCCGAAGGGAGGTTACCTGGGTGGGAGCGCAGCTGGCTGGGCCTCTAGAAGGAAACCCAAAGGGTGCCCCCCCCCCTCCTTAGGGCAGAGGAGTTGTCAAGTGTGTGGTACACTTAATCCCACCTTTAAATTGGCTCAAGAGGAACGATGTTGCAATATTTATATCTGTTATTAATTTGTTGTTTTTTCCCCCTCATAAATCAGCAGCATTTTTAAAGAATAAGCAGTTCTGCATTGTGAGCATCTGTTGAAACTGACACCTTGAAGTCATATGTTAATTTTGGATTAAATTTTGAAATGACTAAATTCTATCATAAGTATAGTACACAGAGTAGAATCCACGCACTGGCTCGTTTATTTCTAAGTCAACTTTTTGCCATTACCCTAAAAAAAAAAAAAAAAAAAAAGAAGTAGTGGTACAAATACATGTGTGTCTGTTTCTTTTTTTTTTTTTTTGAAGATTTTATTTATTTATTTGACAGAGAGAGACACAGCAAGAGAGGGAACACAAGCAGGGGGAGTGGGAGAGGGAGAAGCAGGCTTCCCGCGGAGCAGGGAGCCCGACGCGGGGCTCGATCCCAGGACCCTGGGACCATGATCTGAGCGGAAGGCAGATGCTTAACGACTGAGCCACCCAGGCGCCCCCATGTGTGTCTGTTTCTTAAATACCTTCCTAAGTATGTCTTATTTTAGACCAGTAGTAAAAGATTCTTTTCACTCATCACTAATGGCGGTGAAGGTTTGCATTGTATTAGCGCAAGGAGAAACCAGCATGGGAATAAAATTTTACTGTAGAAGATTATAGAATTTTAATATTTTCATCCCGGGAAAGAACTCCATCATCATCTGTTCCAGTTCCCTCCGTTTCAAAATAAGGAAAGGAGTCTCTAGTGATTTGCCTCAGGTCACAAAGCCGGTTATTGATTATTAGCTTGAGAGGCCACATGGCCCAGTGGTTCAAAGCAGCGCCTCTCGGCCCAGGCTGTACGAGTTCAGCTGCTGGCCTTGCCACGTGCTAGCTTCGTGGTACTGGGCAAGTTACGTGGGCCCGCTGCCTCTCCCCATGACTCATTTTCCTCATCTACAGGCACTTAATCTGCCTCTGTACAGGTTTTCATGGTGTAACATCTGTCGAGTAGGTACAATGTCCTCTCCTCACAGAGCTGCGCGAGTTGTGATTCTGAGACACCTTTTTTCACTCTGCATTTGGAATGTGTCTGACACTTGATGGTATCTTCCAGTTGCTGGCTGTCCGGTGGCCGTCTGGGTAGGTTGTCGTTGCCTGTGCCTCTCCACACTTAGTCACAGTTACATTTAGCGTCATCGTTTCAATAGAGTTCTGTACCTGGTGTCACTGCGACATATGGTGGATTTAATTGCCATTTAGAATATCTTCAAGAAAGATTTTGTTATGATTTGGCATTGAAACAAAAAAGTCATCGAACGCACAGAAAAGACTGAAACAAAGTAGAGAGATGTAAATTTGGTATTCGTGAAAGTAAACATTTGCCTTTAGAGAAATCATCACAATTCCATTTACTTTTCTTCAAAAATAACAACTAAGTGCTTTATGGGAGCCAAGAAAGGAGGGCACCCCTAAGTAGATGAAGCTGTGTTTTGTAGAGAGATGTATATATTTAAAAAAAAGATTGCCATTTAAAATGGCAAGCAATGTATTGAAGGCAGGAAAAATTGCCAAATTTTTCTGAATAGATTTTAAAAATATCAAAGCAACGAGAGGCTGATGTGATTCATTCAAGGCATTATGTCATCATTTAATTGAAAGCATTTTTTCTTTATTAGTTAAGAGTTAGTCTTATGATTGATAGTGTCCCAAATTTGATGAAATAGAGTATTATGTTTCTTTGAGGACTTAAATATTTTTTTAGTGTCTGTAGGCCTGGCACTAAAGCAGGATTCAGCTGTTTAACAAAGGAATAAATGGGTGAATGAGTATCTTGATTCCCAGTCTAATGTATTTCCCATTGTGTCATTCTTCACTATGCTAGTCCTTTATGCTGGTCACTAAATAAATGAACTCTATATAAAATTACAGTAGTTTTGGAAATAGTGATTTTTAAAATGATTAAGTTGTTGATTCCCAAGCTCCCCAATCATGTTTTAAAATACTAAATTTATGTAATTATTTTTAGAAAGTATGAAAAGCAGAGACTTTCTCTAATTGCAGAAGAAAAAAATAAGGAATTGATCCCTTTCAAAGAACAGATTTGACTCTGTTCTCTAAAGTAGTTGTAGTATTAATGTTTTTTTAATTGGCACATGACCTTGTAAGCATTGTCTTATGATAATGATAAATTCCCATGTTTCTAATTATTCTAGAAAATGTACGTATCTTAATTTTTAGGAATGTGTAGTCATTTACTTTGTCTTAAAGCCTTTTGTGAGTTTCAGCCCAACATCCCCCCAATTTTTTATTTTAAAGGTTGATTTAGCATTTCGTTTGTCACATAAAAAACTTCCCTTACCTGTTATTCTTATGCTATATTTGCAGATCAGTTTAACCATAGACCCTAAAAAGTTCTGCTTCAAGCTGGAAGCAAATGTTTTATTTCTAAAACAGCTGAGATTTTTTTAGTATTTGGTCATGTGCCAGTAGTTGTCACCACATTTGATTTAACTAGAAGTTTATGAAATTTTAATCCCTGCATTTAGTGCTTAATGGCATAATTTATTTTTAAAAGGCAAATTCGAGAAAGTATCTAATTCTAATTATTATGTTCTGGTGCTTGCACCGTATTATTGTAGGGTCTCAGACTTTCTAATTTAGACACTACTTACAGAAATTCTCATTATTTAATGACCATTGGCAAAATAGCTTAGATTAATTTTGCTTGATGTTGTGATCAGAACTGGTTCTCATCTGTTAGCATGTAGTTTTTTAAAGTTATCTGGCACACTTCTAGCAGTTTCCCCAAGCCTATGAACAAATTCTTATTTTGGTGCACAAATTTGGTCCCTAAATGAAAGACAAAGATTGAGCTGGTATAAACTGCCTGCGGGAAGTAGGCGTAAAGGGAGTGGAATGGTAACGGTTAACGACCTCTCTTTTCTTCTCTTGTTCCTAGCAAACAAGGCTTACCTGACATTACATAGCCTTATCTTTTATTTTGCTATGTTTGCAGATCATTGTAGCCAAAAGCTCTTAAGAAGTTCTCCTTTAAGTTACAAGTAAATGTTTTATTTCTGAAACAGTTGAGATTCTTTTAGCAGTTGGTTTGGGTTTTGGGGGGATGGAGGGAAGGTTTCTTTTCTTTTTTAAAAAGATTTATTTATTTATTTTAGAGAGAGCGAGAGCATGTGAGCCGAGGGGAGAGGAGGAGAGGGAGAGAGAGAATCCTTGCTGAGCAGGGAGCCCGATTCAGTGCTCAGTCCCAGGACCCTGAGATCATGCCCTGAGCTGAAACTGCAAGTCAGATGCTCAAACGACTGAGCCACCTAGGCACTCCGGGGAAGGTTTCTTTTAAAATAGTTTCTTTAGGGGTGCCTGGGTGGCTCAGTCATTAAGCGTCTTCCTTTGGCTCAGGTCATGATCCAAGAGTCCTGGGATCGAGCCCCGCATCGGGCTCCCTGCGCCACGGGAAGCCTGCTTCTCCCTCTCCGACTCCCCCTGCTTGTGTTCCCTCTCTCGCTGTGTCTCTCTCTGTCAAAATAAATAAATAAAATCTTTAAAAATAAATAAATAAAATAGTCCTTTTATATGATGTAAAAGATTTCCCAAACTCTTTTCCCACACTGCAGTCAGAGTGATCTTCCTGAAAAATAAATCTGATCGGGTCATTCCCACTCTTCAGTAACTCCCTTCGTCTCCAGGATTAAGCTCTTTAGCATGGATGGTTTATAGACCACTTCATGATCTGACTCCTGCTTACATTGCTAACTGTATTATCCCCCTACTCTTTTATCTCTGCTTCATCCCCCTTTGTACTTGCTCATTGAGGCTGTGCTCAAAGTTCCACCAGATTGAAACTACTTGTAATTTCTTGACTTTGCAGCATTGCTTCACCTCAGGACCTTTGTATGTGCTATTGTCTGTCTAGAACTTGTCCTCCTTCAGCTCACTCCTACTTATTCTTCAGGTTTTTCCTTGGCGATTACTTTCCACAGTGATCTTTCCCTGCTACCTCCCTCCCAGATTTGGGGTGTTTTCCTGTGCTCCTGTGGCACCCAAACTACTCTGATATCCCATTTGCTGGTTTACTTCACTTACTAGACTATAAGCCGTTTAAGAACACTTATGTCTATAGTATTTGCAGAGGTCTCCCCAACACCTAGCACAGGCTTGGCACATGGTAAGTCCTCAAAATATTTGCTAAATGAATGACCTATAGTCTTTCATCATGAGTAGTTAATGCACTGAAGCAGATCTCCAAGTAGGTACTCCCTTTGGACTTTATATGTGACGAAAGAAACTTCTTCAATTCCTGCCATGTATTCTCTCTCTAAAAACAAATTATGAGATCTCTCCCCTCCCATTTTAATCTTTTAATCTAATAATCTCTGTAATGTAACAACATACAAAGTATAAATTGTTTTTACCGCTTTACTGATTAGCCTTAGTAAGTGGCAGATTTTGGAATCTGAGCTTAGATCTTCCTTTTCTCTTAAACTCACACTCCTTTCTCCATACCCGCCTCTCACTGGGGCTGTTGTTAATCCCTTGGAAATTAGATGTCCAAGGGGCGCCTGGGTGCAAGTCGGTTGAGTGGCTGACTCTTGATTTCGGCTCAGGTCTTGATCTCAGGGTTGTTAGATCGAGCCCCACTTTGGGCTCCGCACCCAGCGCGGGGTCTGCTTGAGATTCTCTCCGCCTCCCCCTCTGCCCCTCCCGCTCGTGTTCTCTCTCTCTCTCAAATAAGTAGATAAATCTAAAAAAAAAAAAGAAAGAAATTAGATGTTCAGTTTATAAGCCAAAACCTGTTGTTGTGCCCCCTTGAATGAGAAAAATAGGGAAAATATACTCTGTAACTTGGTAATGCAAACAGTAGATGAGCAGCTAATTGGATAACTAGGACTGTTTTTAATTATTCTGTTTTGTCTTGGACCTGGAGTATTCATGCTGGCAAGGTCCCTTTGGAAAATCAAGCCAGAGCATGGTGTCGTCACACACATAAATGTAAAAAGCACTTAGTGAGCACGTGGCTCATAAGAGAGTGAACAGGACTAGGCACCACCACACAGAAGAAGTCTAGCTGGGGGCGACCTACTGGGGATGGATGAAGTGTTCTGCACTTTTCACCTCTCAGTTGCTGTTCATAGGACAAGAATTTAGACTAGGAGCAAACTGCCTTTCTGCTAGGAGAGGGGAGAGAGAATCATTTCTGCAGGCCTCAAAGATCCTCGTTATAGTTAGTACCATATCTGGGTCTAGAGCTCATTTTCCCCCCTTCATTCTTTGCCAGGAGGGCTTCTTCTAGTTGCTGCTCTGCCAACTGATCATCCCTCTATACTGAGCAGATGTCACATCAGATGAAGGCCAGGCCATACTTGTCACTCATTCTAATTATTAATGCCTTTTGCTCATTCACAAAATCAAGGCATAAATCACAGCCAACAAGGGCACTTTGTTTTGATAATTGCTCTGGCTGGAGGATGAATAGTTTTCCTGAACTGTTTTATCTCCCTTTTCACCAGAGATTGAATTTCACTTTTACTCCTATGGAGGCCATCAGTTGAATTTATCCAACATTTACAGAGTACCTACTGTGTGCTGGGCAATGGTATACCAAAGAGGAGTGAGACAGAACTTAACGTCCAAGGAGCTTATAGCCTGATAGTACAGATCCACACGAATAGAATATTTTAGTAAGATAGAGCAGGTGCTAAGATGGAATTATATACAGATTCCAAATTCTATCTGGCCATCATATTGCGAGCTAAATATTTCTCCCTCTGCTGTCCTTCTCTAAAGCAGTAGTCCACTCAGTTTGTATCTTTTCCAGACATTTTTTTCTGAGATCTCTAGGATCTCCTCCCATAATTCTCCACACTTTCATTAAAAAACTGATGATTGGTTGAAATTAGCTTATGTGGAAAAATTTAACTTTAACTTTGTAATAATCAGAAGTTTGCCCCTTTGACTTCACTTCCTCTAGTCCTCTCGACTCAGTTACATGATCACTTATTCAACAGTTGACAACAGCAGTTCTTCTGTGGGAGGAACTATACACAGTTGACCAATGTGATTATTTACAGAAAATTTTAATGTCCCTAGAAGCTGTTTCTGTTCACTTCTGTCTTTCTAGCAGTGAAACCTCAAGCATCTTACTTTCTAATTGAGTTTTCCAGTAAAGGGAGTTGAGAAAGAACACAAACATTAGTTCAGGGCTTACTGTGTGCCTGACAAAAAGCTAGGGACATTTCACATCTTGTTCTTGTAGGTGACAACAAATGAAGAACAAACTTTCAAGATATTAGTTAACTTTCTCGGAGTCATACATTTTGTCAGCAGAACTAGCATTTGAACTGCTTTTCTGACTAAAGGCACCTAAGTGCTCGCAGGGATGCTGGGCAGGAAAAAGCGCAGTTGATGTCCGCTGTAGGGTGGAAGTTTAAAACTCTAAATCTGAAATTGCAATAAGTATTTTGTTTGGCTTCTCTTAAAGAATCGAACAATGTGGGGGTGCCTGGGCAGCTAAGTTGGTTAAGCATCTGCCTTGGGCTCAGGTCGTGATCCCAGGGTCCTGGGATCAAGCCCCAAGTTGGTCTCCCTGATCGGCGGGGAGTCCGCTTCTCCCTCTGCCTCTCACTCGTGCTCTCTCTCTCTCAAATGAATAAATAAATATTAAAAAAAAAAAAAAAAAGAAACTGTGGAAACACGACTACCTGGCTGGAGTTCGGCAGTGGCTCCTTCTTTTATGGGCTCACTCCCCAGCCTGCTTCATTCATTCTCAATAATTGGCAAGAATCTCTGGGTGTTTGAGTGTGGGATCCTTCCTCTAAGCAGTGTGGGTTACCAATGCAGTTATCAGCAAGTGGATCATTAGTTCAGCCATAACTGTAGGTTCTACGTAAGCCTCTGCTGACGTCATTTTATTTTTATTTTTTTAATTTTTATTTATTTATTTTTTAAAATATTTTATTTATTTATTTGACAGAGAGAGACACAGCGAGAGAGGGAACACAAGCGGGGGAGTGGGAGAGGGAGAAGCAGGCTTTCCGCCGAGCAGAGAGCCCGACGCGGGGCTCGATCCCAGGACCCTGGGATCATGACCTGAGCCGAAGGCAGACGCTTAACGACTGAGCCACCCAGGCGCCCCTGCTGATGTCATTTTAAACTGAGATTCGCTGTGTGTAATTATTGCCACAAAATTGTATTAAGAATAATAATTAGTTGTGGGGCACCTGGGTGGCTCAGATGGTTAAGCATCTGCCTTCGGCTCAGGTCATGATCCCAGGGTCTTGGGATCGAGTCCCGCGTTGGGCTCCCTGCTCCTTGGGAGCCTGCTTCTCCCTCTGCCTCTGTCTTTCTGGCTGTCATGAATAAATAAATAAAATCTTTAAAAAAAAAAAAGAATAATAATTAGTTGTTTGCAATTACAGAATAAAACAGATTGTTGTAACAGCCTAGATATGTATGTGTATCTGGGTAGAGGGATAATCTTTGGGGTTTGCAGCTGACAGGATTCTTGCAATCAACCCAGTTTAATTGTAGCCAGTTGCCCATTTAAGTATGCCTTTTTGTGTTTGGGAATGTAGTTTTATTCTTTTTTTTTTTTTTTTTCCAAGTAGGCTCCATGTCCAGTGTGGAGTCCAGCATGGGGCCCGAACTCACAACCCTGAGACCAAGACCTGAGCAGAAATCAAGAGTCAGACACTTAACTGACTGAGCCACTCAGGCACCCTGTTTTATCATTTTTAATAGATATTTACATGACAAATTTCTTGTACTCTATAAAAACGTGCATCTGTATTTTCCCATAGGGAAGTAGCAACCCATAGCCAGAAATACCAAACCTTTTGCATTCTGTGAAGATTTCTGGCCACCCACATTTTGATATTGCAAAAGGGATATTATAAGCCCTTGTGCTTTATTTATGTTCACTGGGCATATCTTTTATAGTCCTTTATTTGATAATAAATTACATAAATTGAGTGGCTAAGTGGAGGAGGGAGGAGCATATAGAGCATTTTGGAGAGAGTGAAGAAGACGACTGAGGAATGCAGGGTGACTAATTGAAGAAAGGAAATATATTACCTACAAGCTTTGCCCTTGGGAAAGATCATTCTGTTGGCAGGATGAAGAGGTATAAGATCTCAAGGAGAAAGAACTCACTTATCTAACAAAAAAATATGGGATAGGAATTTGAGGAAAGAAGAGGCCAGTACAGACCAAACAAGATCACTGCTCTTGTGTTTCTTAACTTCTTCAGGAAGCTGCCCCATTCTGGCTCTGCAGACCCATGTTCTGGTGAAAAAAATACCCAGAATCAATATTGTTTGGTAACAAGAAGTTGCATACCACCCACTCTCTATGTTCCTTATTCTTGTAAGAGTGTAGATAGATATGAGTTGGTGAAAGAAGTATTTGAAATCCTCAGTACCTTAGCATTTCCAAATGTGAAGGTTTTCCTGATTATTATTTAATCTTTCATTAGTTGTATTTGTCTTCTTTGCAAGGTTGCCAACACTAGGTCTGTGTTGTGTCTTTGGACTCTGGTGATCTTTGTGGTCTATATTACAGTGCAGTTAGAAGTAGAATAAATATTTGTAGAATGGTAGTTTTAGATCATGCAGGTGTTTAAAGGGTATGACTTGATGTTCTGAATCTTAGATCCTGTTTTTTGTATAGGATACCTGTGGAGTATAGTACATCCTTATAATCCTTTTTATTTCTTTTTTTTTTAAGATTTTATTTATTTATCCATGAGAGACAGACAGAGAGAGAGAGAGAAAGAGAGAGGGAGGCAGAGGGAGAAGCAGGCTCCCCAACGGGCAGGGAGCCCGATGCGGGACTCGATCCCAAGACTCTGGGATCATGACCTGAGCCAAAGGCAGACGCTTAACCATCTGAGCCACCCAGGCGCCCCAATCCTTTTTATTTCTATAAGGTTGGTAGTAATTTCTCATCTTTCATTTCTGATTTTAGTAATTTCAGTCCAAAGAACCAACTTTTGGTTTGTTTGTTTGTTTGTTTGTTTCTTTTTTTTTTTTAAAGATTTTATTTATTTATTTGAGAGAGAGAGAATGAGAGACAGAGAGCACGAGAGGGAAGAGGGCAGAGGGGGAAGCACACCCCCCGCCAAGCAGGGAGCCCGATGTGGGACTCGATCCCGGGACTCCAGGATCATGACCTGAGCTGAAGGCAGTCGCTTAACCAACTGAGCCACCCAGGCACCCTGTTTCTTTATTTATTTACACTAATCTTTATTATTTCCTTCCTTCTGCTTCTTTGGGTTGGGTTTACTTTTTTTTTTGCTCCTAGTTTCTTATGGTGAAAGATTAGATGATTGCTTCGAGATCTTTTTTCTTTTTCAGAATAGGGATTTACAGCTATAATTTCCCTCTAAACACTGTTTTCACTGTACCCCATAACTTTTGGCATATCATGTTGTTTTCATTTATCTCGAAGTGTTTTAAATTTCACAGTGATTTCTTTTTTGACCTGTTGGTTATTTAGGGCTGTGTTATTTAATTTCCATGAATTTGTAAATTTCCTAAATATCTTTTTGTTGCTGATTTCTAATTTCATCCCATCGTAGTTGGAGAGCATACTAAGTATGACTTCAGTCCTTTCAAATTCCCAGTTACTTGTTTTACAGACTAACATGTAGAATATCCTGGAGAGTGTTCTATGTGTATTCTGCTGCTGTTGGGTGGAGTGTTCTTTAGATGTCTTTTAGGCTTAGTTGGTTTATAGCATTGTTCAAGTCTTCTATTTCTGTCTTCTGTATAGCTGTTCAATCTGTTATCCAAAGTTGGAAAGTGAAGTCTTCAAATATTATTGATGAATTGTGTATTTCTCCCTTTAGATATGTCAGTTTTTGCTTCATGTAATTTGGGGCTCTGTTGTTATAAATATGTCTTCTTGATGGATTGAATGTTTATCATTAAAATATCCTTTCTTTGTCCTACTAACAATTTTTGTCTTAAGGCAAATTTTGCCTAATATATTTTTTTTTAAGATTTTATTTATTTATTTGAGAGCAAGCAAGAGAGAAACAGCATGAGAGGGGAGAGGGTCAGAGGGAGAAGCAGGCTCCCCGCCAAGCCGGGAGCCCGATGTGGGACTCGATCCCAGGACCCTGGGATCATGACCTGAGCCGAAGGCAGTCGCCCAACCAACTGAGCCACCCAGGCGCCCAAATTTTGCCTAATATTAATAAAGCCACTCCAGCTCTCTTTTGGTTACTGTGTACATGATGTTCCTTCCTTCCTCCCTTCCTTCCTTTCTCTCTTTCTTTCTTTCTTCTTTTTATTTTCAGCCTTTTTGTGTGTCTGAATCTAAAATCTGTCTCTTGTAGACAGCATTTAGTCAGATAATTTTTTTATCCTTTCTGCCAATCTCTGCCTTTGATTGTTGTATTGAATCCTTTTACATTTAATTTAATTACTGATAATGTAGTATGTTGTTAGTAATTTTGTTATTTTCTATATGTCTTATGTCTTTTCTCTTTCCCTATTACAATCTGCCTTCTTTTTGGCTAAATGGATATTTTCTACTGTGTCATTTTAATTCCCTTGTCATTTTCACTTTTTTTTTTTTTTAAAGATTTTATTTATTTGACAGAGAGAGACACAGCGAGAGAGGGAACACAAGCAGGGGGAGTGAGAGAGGGAGAAGCAGGCTTCCCGCCGAGCAGGGAGCTGGATGTGGGGCTCGATCCCAGGACTCTGGGATCATGACCTGAGCTGAAGGCAGACGCTTAATGACTGAGCCACCCAGGCACACCCCCTCCTTTTTTTTTTTTTAGATTTTATTTTTAAGTAATCTCTACATCCAGTGTGGGGCTTGAACTCACAACCCCAAGGTCAAGGCATGCTCTACTGACTGAGCTAAGCCAGGTACCACTATTTTTTTTTTTTTTTGAGTTATTTCCTTAGTCCTTGTACTAGGGATCATTTAAAATAGTATGTTTTAAGTGCCTATTAAGCCCATCATCTGGGAATCTTCAGTGAGTTTCTAGTGATCACTCTTTTATTTTTTTCTTATATAATGGCCATACTTTCTTGCTTCTTTGCATATTTTTATAAATTGTTGAAAATTGGACATTTTAAATAATATAATGTGACAACCCTGGAAATCAGGTTGTTATTGCTGTTTGTGATTTTTTTGTTTGTTTGTTTATTGATATTTCTTGATAATTCTGTAAAATCTATATTCTTTGTCCTATGCAGCCACTGAAGTCTCAGGGTGGTTAGCTTAATGGTCACCTAATGATTGGACATAAAATTCCTTGAATGCCTGAATCAACAAGTCTCCCAGTCTTTGCTGATGGGCTGTGTGTGTGTGTGTGTATGTGAGGGCCTGCTTCCAACACTGAGGCAAGCAGTTAACAGCCCTGTCTTAGCTTTCACTGACTGCTGGTGCAAAGCCTCGAGGTCAGCCTGAGGTGAGAGCTTAGGGCCTTCTCGGGTCTCTTCTGAGCATGTGCAGCACCCTATACATGGCGTTCTGGATTCCCATGAATACGTTGGAGCCTTTCAAAGCCCTTATGTATATCTCCCTCCCTTTTTTCACTTTTAAGTTTTTGGTTAGCCTATTGTTTGTCCCACATGTTATTTACTACTTCAGACAGCTGCAAAATTAGCCAGTTGTAATTGTGTTTGACAAAGGCTTTTCACTGGGCAAACTCAGAGGTAGGTTCAATACAGACAGCCTTGCAAGGGGATTCTTCCAGGAAACCACCAGCCAGGTCAGATAATGACAGTTTTTTTGAAATGAGACTTTAGAGGACCTCTAAACCCACTCTGTTCCTTCTGGTGGCTGCCAGGCTGCTAATCACCATGATTGCCTGCTGTTGGTTTTCCTTTTTTTTTTTTTTTTTAAGATTTTATTTATTTATTTGACCCAGAGAGAGCACAAGTAGGCAGAGTGGCAGGCAGAGGGAGAGGGAGAAGCAAGCTCTCTGCTGAGCAGGGAGCTGGACGTGGGGCTCGATCCCAGGACCCCAGGATCATGACCTGAGCCGAAGGCAGCCGCTTAACCAACTGAGTCACTCAGGCGCCCCAGCCTGCTGTTGGTTTTCAAGGCTACTACAGAGTTGGAGAAAATGAAATAGGAATGGTGCAAGTTAAAATCACACAAAGCTTGTTTTTCTTACCAAGATACCAATTTTTTTTTTTAATAAACATTCTCTGGATTATTTCAAGTTTTTGGTTAATTTCCAGGATTATGAAAAAGTTGATTCTAATACCTTCTGCCAGTCTTCTCATTGCTTTTATGGAGTAAGGAGTTTTCAGAGGTTCTTAGGCCACCATTTTTGCTGATGCCCACCTGTGGAATATAGGAAAAGTATGGAACCTGAAATTAAGGTCCCATTTTCCAACTTAGTATTTCTTGGTTTTGGGATGACCAGTTGACCAAGGAATCTAAACTTCTATTTCTTTTTTTTTTTTTTAAGATTTTATTTATTTAACAGAGAGAGACATAGCGAGAGCAGGAACACAAGCAGGGGGAGTGGGAGAGGGAGAAACAGGCTTCCCGCAGAGCGGGAGGCCCGATGTGGGACTCGATCCCAGGACCCCGGGACCATGACCTGAGCCGAAGGCAGACGCTTAACAACTGAGCCACCCAGGCGCCCTAAACTTCTATTTCTTCGTATTAAAAATGGGCATATTAATATCCACCTCTCAGACTTACTATAGGGATTAAGTGAGATAATATATTTAATGCATATTGGATAAAAACTAATCTGTAAATCATTATCAAATGGGAGGACACATAAGGAGTTTAAAAGGCAAAAAATGAAAAAAAATTATATCATTCAGGTTTTGTTGGTGGAAGCAGAGGCACTTTGAGTAGTTTTGGGATGCCATCAAGGGGCTTACTAAAGGAATAAGATGTTATACGAACGTGCGGAGAGCTGGAGAAATGAAGGTGTGGAAGAGGGAGTAGAAGGATCAGGGAAAGAAATCATTTCCCAGTCTGCTTGAAGCACTGGCACAGTGGAGAAGTCAGAACTTACCAGGGCATCTGAGAAGCCGAGTCCTTCCAGCCATTGAAATGGGAGCATAAAGGAGGAATTTGTGGAGAGATCTGTGGAAAGCTGTTGTCTATATGTAGCTCCCAGCCTGGGGGTCCCCAGTGAAACATCTGATGGTGGTCCCGGGGCTGCTTTTGGTTGGCAGGGTCCACAATCAGAAGCATAAGCTGGATACATAGAGCAAAGGACAAGCTGGAATCTGCAGGACATCTCTGCATCTTGTGTGACACCATACTTAACCACGGCCACCTTCCAAGAGTAAAGGCTGTTGCTTTACTTCTGCCTTTCAGATCCCCAACAAATTCCCCCCTGACCAACTGTAATGCAAAATCTGAAGGGAAAGGGATTTTTGGAAACATAGTTTCCCCCTGAGGCAAGTTGACATAGCGGTACATATGACTTACTAGGCCTTCCATGGGATCTACTGACTCCCATAAACCCACTGACTCATCATGGTGATGTTCTGGGTCCCAGAGGAATAGCATTAACTAAGAACTTACCAACCCTGAAAAGACAGTTATTTCTTTTCCCCCAGGAAAGAATTACCTGGCAATGTTAAAGTTTAAGTCTTTGGGGGAAGACAAGGGAAGAATTATGGTATATGATAGTTATGTTATAGTGGGGTCCTTCCTCACCAGTATGGGCTTGCCTCTTCCTTCTTTTCTCCCTCCCTCCCTCCCTTCTTTCCTTCCTAATTTTTTTTAAGAGGCTCTGTCTGACTCTGAAATCACTCAAGGATTTTTATTTCTGTTATTTCTAGGCAGAAGAAATCCTTAGGCAAGAGCTGGAGAAAAAAGAAACGCCGAGTTTGTACTGCTTGCTTGGAGACGTCCTTCGAGACCACTCTTGCTATGACCGGGCCTGGGAGCTGTCCCGCCACCGCAGCGCTCGGGCCCAGCGCTCCAAAGGCCTTCTTCATCTGCGGAACAAGGAGTTCAGAGAATGCGTGGAGTGCTTTGAGCGCTCAGTGAAAATCAATCCCATGCAGGTGAGACAATTCAGAAAGCCCCATCCGCGCCGGGCACTTAGCTCTGCTTTGCTTTGGTTTCTTACTGAATGAGTACCTGCCTGGTGAGCTTCTCTTTGCAAGCTGAGAGCCTCTGCCAATCACTGCTTTTTGCTCGTCATCGAAAGCATTGGCTTTCTCTTAGGCACTTTCTGTTGTGTTTCTGTTATTGACTTTTTTGTTTTATTTTGTTATTTCTTTCCTTTAACTGTCCTTAAGACACATGCAGCTATGACAGTTAGGTTCCGTTTTCAGCAGCTATGTTAGGAGGAAATGAATGGGAGTCTGACTTACAGCCTCTGTAGGACTGGGGCAGGGCGTTGTGGAAATCAATAATGAAAGCAAAGCTCAGGGCACCTGGGTGGCTCAGTTGGTTAAGTGACTGCCTTCGGCTCAGGTCATGATCCTGGAGTCACAGGATCGAGTCCCGCATCGGGCTCCCTGCTCGGCGGGGAGTCTGCTTCTCCCTCTGACCCTCTCCCCTCTCATGTTCTCTCTCTCTCTCATTCTCTCTCTCAAATAAATAAATAAAATCTTTAAAAAAAAAAAAAAGAAAGCAAAGCTCATATAAACAGGGTGACATCTAGAATGGATTATTGATCATTTAAGAAAAAGTATATTTACATATACAAAAATATTTTTAAATGTTTAAAAAATTTTTAAGGTTTGAAAACATAATACGAAAAGAGTCTGGATCTTTAAAATACGTGACAAGTCAATCTACAGGAGAGGACCTAATTTTGAGGGGGAAGAAATTGACCTTACTTTGTACTTAATAATAGTTGGTAAAATGATTTTATTCTCAGAAATGGTCATTGTTTTTTTAAGCCATCCTTTCTTTATGACTGCTTTCCTATTTCGCCAGATGCACACATTACTGTCAACCATGGGTCCTGACAGACATGCAGACTGAATTGGTAGAATTCTGGTTAAAATACTAATTTGTAATCAGCTCCTACTGTTTACTGAGCACTTACTGTATGCCAGATACCTTGCTGGGCATTTTGCCAGTATTTGAACTCAAGACAGTCTGACCAGAGAGCCTGTATGCTTTTTTTTTTTAGAAATTGTGGTAAAAAGCTCATAACATGAAATTTACCATCTTCATCATTTCTAAGTGTACAGTTCCGTAGCATTAGTTGCATTCCCATTGTTGTGCAACCATCACCATCTGCCATCTCTACACCTTTTTTTATCCCGTAAAACTAAAACTTTGTATGCATTGAATGGTAGCTCCCTATTCTCCCCTTTCTTTAGTCCCTGGCAACCATCCTACTTTCTGTCTCTGTGAATCTGACTACTGTAAGTACCTCAGATGAGTAGAGTATTTGTCTCTTTGTGACTAGCTTATTCCACCAGCAGAATGTCAATGTTGTAGCATGTGTCAGAATTTCCTTCCTTTTTAAGGCTGCATAATATTCCATGGTAATGGATGTACCACCTTTTGTTTATCTGTCCATGGTTGAACACTGGGTTGTTTCTACCTCTTGGCTCTTACGAATAGTGCTGCTATGAACAGGTGTGGGCAGAGATGACCATTTTTGAACTGGGTAGATTTGGGGCATATCTTTTATATAGAAAAAAATTGGAAGTACATCTTTGAGCTAATTGCTTTCTTCACTCTGGGTAATGAATACAGTGAGAACCTTCCAAATCAGCTGGCTGGTAAGAGATCCGGGGAAGAGATTAGCAGCAGAAATTAACAGATGCATTCGGCAGCAAGGATGTTTAAAGTATACTTAGAGTTGGTTTTTATTGACCGCTTGCTCTAAGTCAGTGGTTGTCAGGTGGGGCGGATTCTGCCCTGCAGGGGCATTTGGCGCTTTGGGGGTGGGGGGCGGCTATGGGGGCTACTACTGCCATCTAGTGGGTGGGGTCCAGGGCTGCTGCTACACATCCCATAATGCACAGGAGAGCCCCTAAGGTCAAGAATTATCCAGCCTAAAATGTCAGTAGTGCCGAGATCGACAAACCCTGCACTAATGTGATTATCCCGAGGCTTTTTTTTTTTTTTTTTTTTGTCCCAGTAGAAAACAGAACTCAATATTGTGTTGTCAAAATTGTACTTTTACTTTTAGGAAAATTGTATCCTCTCCTTGTTTATCTTAGTACCCCTGCCTAAAATTTGCCTACCCACAGCTGCCCCAAAGGAGTGAAAAACAAACTCCCTCTTAGCCTCCATAATGTAAGTTAAATCAGTGCCATGTTCATCACGAACATGGATTACTCTCCCAAGCACACAGTCTCTTCCCAACAGACTGGCATTCACATTTTCCTTGTTTTCTTCCTGCCTCACCGGCTCCTCCTCCTCAGTCTTGGTGGGTTCCTAGGCTTAGTCCTTGGACCTTGTCTCTGTCTATGCTGACTCCCTGGACTTCATCTGCTCCCATAGGTTCGATACTGTCTATACACCAATAACTCCCCCATGTGGGTTTTAGCCCCATTTTCTCCCCTGAACTCTAGTCCCCTGTGTCTGACTGCTCCCTCAGTCTCCCCATGCGTTACTCCAACTTAATATCTCCAGTGTCTGAGATACTGTTCTCCTCCTCCTAAAGACTTTGGTCCCCATGGTTATCCCCATCCTAAATTACCCTGACTGGCCTTCCTGCCTCTGTCCGTATTCCCATCTGCCTCTTCTCAGTGACCATCCCAGTGGGTCCTTTCAAATGTGAGTCAGGTGTGTCATTCCTCTGCTCCATTCCCTAGTGATAACAGCCCAGATCCCTGAATGGCCGGCTGGGCTTCTCCCAGCCTAGCTCCTCCCATTACCCTCCCCGCCTCACTCACCCCACATTAGCCTCTTTGTTCTTCCCTGAATATTCTAGACACGGTCCTGCCTCAGGGTTTTAGAACTTGCTCTCCCTCTGCCCAGAATGTTCTTCCAGGTATCTGCATACCTCACTCCCTTGTCTCATTCAAGTCGTTGCTCAAATGTCACTTGTTCAGCGGGGCCTTCCACGATCATTCTGTGTAAAATCACAGCCCACTTTCCACCTCTCTCTTATACTCCTTACTTTCTTTCCCTGCTTTTTCTCCAGAGCACTTAGCACCTTCTAATATTTTTACAGTTTACTTTGAAAAAAGAATTCTATTTCTCCTTCCCTAGAATGTAAGTCCTATGAAGGCAGGTATATTTTCCTGGTGCCTGTAACAGTGCCTAGCACCTCCTGGGATTCAATAAATATTTGTTGAGTGAGCAAATACATAATATCTTTAACTAGTTAGTCAATCAGATATACATACTAATTGTCTGCTCTGCACAGAACATCAAAACAGGAGCAGCAGATTGCCAGAGAGGCTGGTTTATACCCTCTGGTACAATCCAGTGAAGCGAACGTGGCGAAGAGTATAAGGCATCAAAGAAATAGCAAGTGAGTTATTTGTGAAGCACTAGTTATATAGCCGTCAAAGAGGTAGTAGAGATAGAATGGTAGATAATGAAGATAGGATGTTGCATTTGGCTTCGGAGGACAGTACTTGAATAGGCCAGGAGGACCGTGGTTGAGGGCATCCCAGGCAGGTGGACAGTATGAGCAAAGCCCTGGAAACAGAAAGAGAAGGTTGTGTGTGTGTGTGCGTGCGCATGTGTGTGTGTGTGTGTTTGTTGGGAACAGAGGAGTTAGCGAATAGGCTAGTTTTGCAGAGTAAAAGGGAATAGGGCAGTTTCATTGGGAAATCTGGACTGGAGCCAGATTATAGACGGTCTTAAATGTGAGGCTAAGCTCTTTGGCTTTTTACTTGACGGACAGGGAGCCATTGAAGGGCTGATTTGTGTTTGGCTTTGTTCTGAATGAAGGAATGTGGTTTGCATGGAGGTAATTTAGGCTTATTGTCCTGGCAACATTGTGGCTGTGTGAGATACTAGATGTGGGCAGGTTTGGGAGGCCAGCACTAGTCTAGCGTGACAGTTACTGGTATGGCAGGGGCAAGAGGAAAACGGGATGGATTTGAGGGAATCTGCAAGGGAGGACTTGACAGGGCTTGATGGTCTCATTATATAATTTTGAATTAATTACTTAGCAAGACAAAGCAATGACAGTTGCTCAAAGCAACATCACAATACAAACAGATGTGATGTGAGGGTATTTTGTAGTTTGTCATATGGATCCAGTTGAGGCAGGCTGTGAGCCATGCCCAAGTATGCAGCCATTCGATGCTGCAGTTGTACCGAACTACTACAAGATGCACACTTGGACTCTGTAGGCATGAGAACCCGGGATCTGAGTTTGAACTCTCTCTGGAGAAGGAGAGCTCCTACATGCTGCCATCTCCGTTAAGTTCCGGAATAGAAGGAAAATAGAAGAACGGAATTTAATAGAAAAAGGAATTTAAAGAAATGTATTCTCTTCTTTCAGACATTTCTGAACAGTTAGGTTTAATCACAAAACTTAGGCAAAATGACAGTGATACTTGAATGGCTTTTGTGCATTGCAATGATTTTCTGAAACCACATTGGTATAAAAACAGGAGTGTTTGGTTTTATACAGGGAGGGTCTGCAAAACCAAATGCGCTGTCTGCGGTACATTTGTTAGAGAACCAGAAGATGTGTGTACCATTTCCATGTGTGCTTTCGAGATGCCGGCTGTTGTCCACTCATTCCTACCTGTTTCATTTTCCCAAGAAACTTCTGAAACAACTAAAATTCATCCTTAGACTTGAGTTTGTGGGCTGTTGGAAGCTGAAGAAAGTGGGAGGAAATGGTAGCCAAACCTCCCAAGCAGGGTCTCACAGTGTCAGGACCAGAAGTAAAACAGAAATCCTTATGTCTACTTACTATTCCCATTGTCCCCTACTCTTATGTAAAAAATAAAACAAGGAAATTGCTCCGATATCAAACCAGTATGTGTAGCTCTGAAAAAGGAAAATATCACTTCCTATTATTTTTTCCACCCTCTCCCAGTACACACACTATATTCCTTTTCTTTTGTCAGTCCCTCCCCAGCACGCACCCCGCTATACCCCATTTATTTTCCTGAACTCTCCTCCTTATTGAACTGGTCACCCACCTTTGTAAGGTTATATGATGTTACTGCAGTGATTATGTCCAGTGATTATATGCGCAGGTGGAAGGGCTATCTACAGTCAAGAGGAGGTGGGTGGTCACCACGACTGACCGGGTCAGGGAAGGCTGTGCTGGAGATGGTGCAGGGCTTAGCTCAAGTGTGCCCGAAATGGGGGAAGGTGGGTAGATGTTCAGAAGGGGAACTGGCTTCCCAGGGAGAAGAGCGTGACGAAAGCCATGAATTTGAGTGTTCGTTCAACATAAATGGTTTATGTTTGTTATTCTGGTAACCCATCCCATTTAGCATTTGTCCCAAGATTTTTCATTTTTAAATGAAGTATTGTTCTCTGTGACAATAGTTGTACTTCAAAAAATATACCCTTAAAAAATGATAGGCAAGCATGCTTCCCATGGGTATACAAGAGAGGGAATATAGTAGAGTGTTTAAGGTTCTGTAGCCCTACAACCCGGGCTTGAGTACCAGTTACACCATAACTGCTGGAGTGCCTTTAGGCAAGTGGCTTAATAGTCTCTAAACCTCAGTTTCCTCACCTGAAAAATGGAGGAAATAATAGGACCTACCTCGTAGGGTTGATGTGAGGATTAAATAAGACAGTTAATACAAAATGCACATTGCCTGACACATAGTGAGTTATCAAGAATTGTTACAGTGGTGCCTGCCTTGCTCAGTCGGAAGAGTATGTGACTCTTGATCTCGGGGTTGTAAGTTTGAGCCCCAAGTTGGGTGTAGAGATTACTTAAAAATAAAATTTTTAAGAGCGAAAAAAAAATAAATGAAGTATTATTAATTGTTGCATAAAAAGCAGTTGGAGTGGGTTTTCACGGACATCCACTTTGTACTTCCATCTTCCGCCATAGTCTCATCTATATTATATTTAAAGCCTGTGCAGTGGACAGAGCTCCCACGTACAGTGCTAAAATCTGAACAATGACCAGTAACAGCCTATTTCTTTTTTTCCAACCCTTTGCTGATACAACTTGCTTATGTTACCCTTTCAAGGACAGCGTGCAGGATGCTTGCTGATATAACCTACTGTGCTTGCTCAGAGGTGCTGAGAACAGTCACCTCCTTCAGGTCCTGGGTGTTGGTAGGTGAAATACTGGAACCAGTGTCTTTATAAGCCCCCTGGCATATATCAGACATTTGTGCCAAGCTGTGGCCCGCACGAGGCATGACGTTACCTGACTACCAGTTGGCAGGATTAGTGGGAAATATGGGGAATCATAGGCTAGCTGTATGGGGAGCAGAGCAGAGCAGACCTAAATAAAGCATGTGGGGAACAGTCTGAATTCTCTTGCTACAGTGGTTTGATCACTTATTGTATGGCCTACATGTACCACTATTTTTATATAATGTGGCTTGGTAACTTTTTGTATAGTTTATAATAAACCCTTTGGCAGCATTCATTTTCAAAAAGCAAACAAACCAAAAAAGTGTGTTTTTAGAGGACAGTAAGGAACTCAATTCTCATTTGTCAAGAGAGCTAATGAACTTGCACAAAATGTAGTTAACATTTACCCTCCACCTCACAGGCCATGGTGATGACACTGACTATGTGAAAACCAGAAGACCTGTCTGTTGAAGAAACGTTAGCATTTATGTCAAAAGTTAGTACTTTTTGTTTTTTTAAAGAAGTCATGTCCAAAGATGACGATTTAATATGCGGCTATAGGAGTTGCGTTTTCATGTCATTCTATGAGGCTTGACTTTTTATCTAGAGCAAATGAAAATGAGTACAAATCGTTTACAGGATTGGTCCATACCATATTTTCTTGTATGTGTATGAAAAGTTGAGATCATAGGTGTTAATGTGCTAGCTTGTTTAACAGAACTAGTTCAGTACCAGTTGAATTTACCAGTTCAGTATCAGTGACATTAGATGCTTCCAATGGAAAATTTGTTAATTCTGTTCTCATAATGGTTTAATTTTTTTCACCCAGTTAATGGATTCAAAATAAAATTTTAGGAAATTAATTCTCTTAAAGGTGAAACATCTGACATTATTCTGAATGCTGTTATAAGTTAACAAGTTAAACATAACAGATAAAAGTATTATTTTTTTAGTGGTGATAATAAGGATATAAATTTTGGTAAAATAAGGCAACATGGTAAAAAGAATGCTTTTTCCGAATTAAGAAAACCTGTGGAGCGTGAATGTACTTGGATTTGGTTGTAGTGGTAGACATATTATGGTAGTGGTAGACAGGCTTCTACTAATGGATATAAAAACTGGCTCTTGTCATTTACAAATATTTTCATATACACTGTTTGGATAATTGAATTATAAGATTCTTGTGACATGTCTGATGTTGAATTAAAATTTGTATAGTGTGGCAGTATATACTTTTCTGTTTCTGCCCATCATCAAGTGGGCTTTAAAAATGTTTGAGGTTTTGAAGAATTATTTTATAAATCAATTTTAAGTGTCCTACAATGATATGAACTTTTTAAGAAAAAGAGTCTTTTGCATTTTGGCTGCATTGTGTTCATAATCAGTTGGAAATCTTTTATTTTTATGTACTCAATTAATGGAGTTCCAAAAAAACTTCAGCTTTTTAAAAAAAAGTTTTTAGCAAATTGTAATTATTGAAGACAACACTTTCATACAGGGAGACATTGAAATTTTCCATAAAAAGGAATAATGAGAGCTCAAATGATAGACAGGATTTAATTTTAAAATGTAAAATTAACTTTTGAATATCTTTCTGTATTAGTCTGCTAGGGCTGCCATAACAAAATGCTACAGACTCAGTGGTTTAAATGACAAATTTAGTTTCTCACAATTCCAGGAGGTAACAGTCCAAGATCAGGGTGCCTTCAGGGTTGGTTTCTGGTGAGGTCACTCTTCCTGGCGTTTGGATGACAGGGCTTTTCCTCTGTGTGCCTACAGTTCTCTTCTTATAAGGACACCACCAGTCCTATCAGATTAGGGCCCCACCCCTATGACCTCATTTCATTTTCATTATTTCCTTAAAGGTCCTATCTTCAAGCATAGTCACACTGGGGGTTGAGTTTCAACATTTGAATTTTAGGGGTTTAATTTAGTTTATAACATCCACTTAGGAGGAATCTTTTCTTTGTAACCTTTTATTAAGCAAATTTCAATTTCATAAAATATACAATAGCAGAGAGACTACTATAATGAGCCCCTTCCCACATGCGTCAACCAGCTTCAACAGTTACTAATGCATGGCTGATCTTATTTCATCAATATTTCCCTGACTCTACCCCATATTATTTTGAAACAAATCCAATATATCAAATTATTTAATTTTTAAAATGTTTGAGTATGTATCTCTGAAGAAATGACTTTAAAAAGTAACCATAATGGGGTGCCTGGGTGGCTCAGTCGGTTAAGCATCTGCCTTCAGATTAGGTCATGATCTCAGGGTCCTGGGATCGAGCCCCACATTGGGCTCCCTGCTCAATGGGGAGTCTGCTTCTCCCTCTCCCTCTGCCCCTCCCCTCTGCTCGTGCTCTCTCTCTCTCTCTCTCAAATAAATAAATTAAAAATCTTTAAAAAACAGTAATCATGATACCATTGTACTTAAAACATCAGTAATAATTTGTAGGAAACTTTTTTTTTTAAGAGGGGTCGGGGGGAAGGGCAGAGGGAGAGAGAGAGAATCCCAAGCAGACTCCACGCTCACACGGAGCCCGATGCCAGACTTGATCTCATTACCTGAGCCGAAATCAAGAATCGGACACTTAACCAACTGAGCCACCCAGGTGCCCCTGCAGAAAACTTGTTTTGAGCTTCTGATTTTAATTGAATAAATTTATATTTTATACTAGAATTAGGCCTATTAGTAGTCTCTAAATCCTGGTGAAACTTACAAAGAATTATAAATAGAGACAACTTATTTGATGAATTTTGTCTCATTAAAAATATTTGTTCAGGGCACATGGATGGCTCAGTTGGTTAAGCATCTGACTCTTGATCTCAGCTCAAGGTCCTACTTAAAAAAAAAATTGGGTCCTACTTAAAAAAAACTGGGTCACCCAGGTGGCCCATTCGTCTAGGCATCTGCCTTCGGCTCAGGTCATGATCCCAGGGTCCTGGGACTGAGTCCTGCATCAGGGTCCTTGCTCAGTGTGGAGCCTGCTTCTCCCTCTGCCTGCCCCTCCCATGCTTGTGCTCTCTCTCTCTTTCTGTCAATAAATAAATAAAATCAATTTAAAAAAAAGAACCACAAAACTTCCCTTCACTTTCAAAAATGTTGCAGTTTGAACAATATATTACATGCCTTCCTAAGTTAGCATTATCGAGAACCTACCCTGTACAGACACGGATGTGGGAATGAATTTGGCTGTGTCATTCTGTCAGCAGAGAGCAGAGAGTTTCCACCAGGGAGTGACATGGGTAGAGCTGTCTGTGAAGGGACCTACATGCCTTTCTTCAGGATTATCCAACCCTGTAGATGTGGATGTCTCTTGTGGTTTTGAATAAAAGAGTGATATGACAAAAATGGTATTATAGGAAGTTTAAATAAGGAATGAATGTTATGGATGAGTAGGCAGTGGCTTTAGCAGCGAGGGTGGAAAGATAGAACAGGTTGAAGCCTCATTACAAGGGGAAATCTTCTGAGACTTAATCATTTGGACTGGCAGGATAGAGGGAGAGCTTGGAATCCGAGAGGTTGCCAGTTTTCTCAGTTGTTTGGTGAAAAAGGAAGATGTCCCTGTTGATAAAACATAAATAATTCAAGAAGAAGGGAAAATATCTTTTACAGGAGGAGGTGATGTGATTTTGGATATTGAATATGAAGGCATGTCACTATATCTAAGCAGAGAGGGCCGATCGCCCATTGGACGTAAGAGCCTGACAGTAGGAAGGCTAGAATTGAGCTTGCAGATTTGGGGCTTTTTTGTGGAAGTAAGATGAAGCCATGCAAGTGAATGAATTCTTGACACAAAATCTTGGAAGAGAACACTGAGCAAAATCCTGACAGGTAGAAGAAATAGCACCAGTGAAAAAAATTTCAAACAAAATACCCCAGAGTCTCGGTCAGAAGGGTAGGGATTCATGGAAACTAAAGGAACAACAGTATTAGTGAGTAATTTCACATGTGGTGGTGAAGTCCAGAGAGGGCCAAGAAGAGGTCACTGGATTTGGAGCTCACGAATGACTTTCAGAACCAGCTTCAGAAGGTTTAGAGTGGGTGGCATGTGAGAACAAGGATATGGCATCTGTAGACTGTTCATATTGGGAGCATGTCAGAGAGACGAGATTCAAAATGTCATGTACAAGGGGCGGAAGAGGCAGGTAAATCTTTGCAAGATACTGGAGACCATGGTTGAGGGCAGTGGATAAAGGAGAAAGTGAATCCAGCGGATGGAGGAGAGATTGAATGTTATATAGAGAGGGAAAGATAATTAGGGAAGATCATTCTAGGGAAGAGTGAAATGAGAAGAGATGAAGGTGTTAGCTCTGGAAAAGGAATAATATTTCTAATGAGACTGGAAAGAAGATGAGAGCATTACTATTATAATAGCAATTTCTATTTATTAACCATCTTCTATAGTCTAAGCTAGAATGTAAGTGTAAACCATTTTGAGGTATTGAGGGGGCTATGGAAGAATTGTGTTAAGACATGGCCTCTTGCCCTCCTGTGGTTTCTATGGGCTAAATGAGGAGAGGAGGCAGAAATAACTTTGTATGTGGCCAGGGAGTACAGTAAATAGACAGCATGCTTTGGATGCCTAGTGATGGCAGTATGAATGAGGATGTGAACGGTCCGTAAAGGCCTGATGTGGATGTTCTGAACTAGGAAGAATGGTTGGGATTTGGATGGGAGGCAAAAGTTGGGAAAACATGTTTCAGGAAAGGAGACTAGCAGATGCAAAAACCAACCATATAGCCACAAAGATTTCTTGATAACTATTGGTTTCCACTGTTCATTTTTTATTTAGTTATAATAATAATAGTAGCAGCTCACATTGAGTATTTACTAGGTGCCAGTCTAAGCATTTTGCATATATTTTTAATCCTCACCACAATCCTTGAGGTACTTACTGTTTTACCCTCATTTTACAGATAAGGAAGCAGAAGGTTAAGTAATTTGTACCAGTTCCCGAAGCTTATGATGGGGGAGCTGGGATTTGAACCTGGACTTTCAGGTTCCAGAGTTTTTACTCTTAACCTCTTCCTTCTTGCCTCTAGAGGACATTGTCTTATATTCAGAAGTAATGGTGGATTTGGTTGAGGTCTAGTTAGAAGTTATGAGGGGTGCCCGCGTGGCTCAGTAAGTTAAGCATCCGACTCTTGGTTTTGGCTCAGGTCATGGTCTCAGGGTCATGAGATTGAGCCCCTCATTGGTCCTACGCTCAGCGTAGAATCTGCTTGAGATTCTCTCTCTCCCTCTGACCCGCCCCCGTTCACGTTCTCTCTCCCTCTCTCTAAAATTAAATAAATAAATAAAAACTCAAATTTAAATAAATAAATAAAATCTTAAAAAAGAAGTTATAGAAAGTTTTGAACACAAAACTGTCATACTTGAATTTTTTTCTTCCTTGAATGAAGAACCACTGGGGTTTTCATCAGGAGCAAAGAGAAGTTATAACTTGGGTATTTTCGAATGATCGAGCACGTGACAGCAAGTGACTGCAGGACTGGGGAATTTTAGAGGATCTGAGGCAGCCCTTCCCAGCCCATTCTGTACGGAAGACCACACTTCTGTGACACAATACTCTGATAGAATTGTTAATTATCTTCGGAACTTGTGCTCCTTCTTGATCTGTAGCGGTTAATTTACGATGTCATCGTAGTTTTTGAAAGAAGAAAGTGGTTTTTTTGGAAATGGAGTTAAAGAGTTTCTGTTGTGAACTGGTATTAGCTGTGGTGGAAAGACTCATGGAATTGGAGCTTACATTCCGACGGAGAAGACAGAATGAACATATGTGAATAATATGTAGAGAAAAAAGAGATGCTTTTCCTTTTTTTCTTCCTCTCTCATATTGGTAAGCAATAAAAAATGAAACTCTTAGAGTCTCCCTTGCATAACTGCCAGGAAACACAAGCACTGCAGTTAACATCTGGGCTGTAGCTGTGACTCCAGGATGGTGGGGAGGGCAGAAGACTTGCTGCCCCGAACCTGATTCCGAATCCTAGAGGCTGCAAGGAACATAATGTAGGTCAGTCACCTCATCTTTCTTTTTTTCTTTTAAAGATTTTATTTATTTATTTGAGAGAGAGAGACACAGCGAGAGAGGGAACACAAGCAGGGGGAGTGGGAGAGGGAGAAGCAGGCTCCCCGCCGAGCAGGGAGCCCGATGCGGGACTCGATCCCGGGACTCCAGGATCATGACCTAAGCCGAAGGCCGTTGCTTAACCAACTGAGCCACCCAGGTGCCCACCTCATCTTTCTGAGCTTCAATTTCCGTATTTATAAAGTGGAGATTATAATACCTGTCTCAGCATGCTGCTGGGGACATTAGAGCCGATATGTGCACAGTGTCTAGATGTTTCCAGGTCCATAGTCAGTTCTCAGTCATAGATGGTACACCGTGGGCTTTATCTCCCTTCCCTGTTGCCGTGCGGTAATAATGGTGGAAGGAAATCATCGTTTCCCATTATCTGTAGCCTAGAAATAGGGAGATACATTCAGCAGGAGAGTCTCACATGCAGATGGCATGTGAATGCTTGTACGACCTCACATTGTGTATTCTCTGGAAAGAGTGGGCAAAGGTAAGAACCAGTGGTAACCAAATCGAGGAAAAGAGGAAGAGGAGGGCATTAAACAATTAATAGCCTGTCTAGTAAAAGAGAAAAAGTCTGTGTAAAGTTTAATTGCTCCTGTAGTTTAAACAAGACACTGTAATAGAGGACACTCTTCCTTCAGAGAGAGAAGCTGGCAGCTGAGGGCTTTTGTTTCCTTAGGGAGGAGAACTGTGTGTTCAGTAAATGAGAAATTTGGTTATGAAAGAATTTTGAAAGAATATGAGCCCCAAGCATCACTTCAGGAAAAGCTGTTACCAAAGACCATTGGTATCGCTCTTGGATTTGTCTTGGGTCATTTCCTGTTTAAGGAAGCCACATTCAACAACTTATCTGCGTTTGGGGTCATGGGAATGAGTCAGGGATGTGAGAAGAGGGGATGGAGAGTGCAATGTGGCCTTTAGGATTCCTTCTAATGTGTTGAACGTTATACGTGATATCAGAACAATTCAGACAGATATCTTGTTTCAGAGGCAAATTAGCAAAAGTGTGAAGCTGCTGATCATTCATTCTGCAGAAACTTTGAGGAGGAAGGAAATTTGAGTAGTAGTAGACTCATCATTTAAGAAAGAAAATTGTAATATATAAGCAAATGGTACCTCTTGCAGATGTGCTTTAAGACTTGTAAAAATTAACTTTTTAATTGTAAAAATAACCCATGCCCATTGCCTAGTGGTGCTTAGTGTATGTTAGCCTTCAGAGTAGCAAACTGTTTAATTTTTTTTAAATGGCTTAATTTCTATTTTAATTATTGAGGTTAATACATATTGTGCTTTCTATCTTCATCACACCTGTTGCACACGAGGAACCAGGAACCGTCGTGTGGCTTCAGGCAAATTACTTCCTTTCTATGCCTTGTTTTCCTCTCTGCCTCTTTTGAATCGATTTCTAATTCTAAGGCTTCTCTGAATGGATTCCCTCCTAGCTCCTCAAACCTGTGGCCTTCTCCTTTGTATCATCAGGGTGCTTACTTTGCCACTAGATGGCACTAATGTACCTTTGAACCCAGTCACCTCTGGGTTTTCAGAATCTTGGGTGTGAAGAAGCCTTGGAATTTTTGCTTGATCAAATCCCCATTTAACAGTTGGGTGACTGAGACTCAGAGGTTAAGTTACTCAGAGTCTCTTGAATCCCACTCACCCGTCTTCCCCTCTATTCCACTGTTTCTGTAGGGGGCTTTGTGAGGGAAACTCAGAGAGAAACTTCTCAACCATTCTTGTTCTTTGTTAATTATTTTAAAAATATTTTTAGGGGCGCCTGGGTGGCTCAGTTGGTTAAGCGACTGCCTTCAGCTCAGGTCATGATCCCAGGGTCCTGGGATCGAGTCCCGCATCAGGCTCCCTGCTCTGCGGGGAGCCTGCTTCTCCCTCTCCCACTCCCCCTGCTTGTGTTCCCTCTCTCGCTGTGTCTCTGTCAAATAAATAAATAAAATCTTTAAAAAAAAAAAAATTTTTAAACCATTCTTTAAGTTCATATACCATCACATTCAAAATAAGTAGTTGGCTTCCTTTTGTGTTTCTGTATTGGCTCCCTCAGAGAAAAAAGCTAGACTGTCAGCTTCTAAAGATCATTGCCCTACCAGTAACTAGCCTGCCTTTACAGTTTGCCCTGGAATGAGCCCTACAGGTATCTCAGCCAGCCTCTCTGTCAGACGATCATCTTTCTCCATTCTTGCCCAGGCCCTTTAATAAGAGGTTTGCCTTTCAGCTCGTCCCTCCAACTAAATATGGTTGTCCATTCTTGTGCTTCATCTGTGTCCACTTTCCTAACTGAGAGAGCTTTGGGGGGGGGGGGTAGATACGCTCCAGTTCTTAAAAAATTGATCTCCTGGGTTTTCCCAGCCCATGTTGACTGTGTTCTTTTATTCCTCTCTCGCTGTATTGGTGGCAAGGATGGTATTGCCATAAATCTTGGCTGTATGTGGGCAGAGTGGTACAGTGGGAGGCATTGTGGCATGTGGAGAAATCGTGGGCTCTGCAGTCCCATTGCCTAGGTCAGGTTTCTCCTCTATCGCTGATGTCCTCTGTGACCCCTCATCATCTCTCTGATGAGGGTGATATTTACTACCTTGCGAGGCTCTTGTGAGGAAGAAATGAGGTAATGTGTGGAAAGCTCCTGGTATCCATTCTTGGCATACATAGTCCATGCTCGTTAAGTGCTCACATTCTGACTGCTGTTGTATATAGTGGAATAGGAGAGACTAGAGCACATGAAAGGTAGGAGCCTAAGGGAGGGTCTCAGCCAGAGGAGCTAGATTTTTTTTAAGATTTTATTTTTAAGTGATCTCTATACCCAACGTGGGGCTCAAAGTCACAACCCCAAGATTAAGAGTCGCACGCTCCACTGACCGAGTTAGCCACATGTCCCAAGGAGCTAGATCTTTACTGAAGAAAGAAGGGAGGGAGGGATGCAAGGTATGCTGGGGTCGATGTCAATGTTCTGGAGAAACAGTGTAGAACTGTGCTGCCCAGTAAGGTGGCCGCTAACCAGTATGGCAGTTGAACACACGTGAAATGTGGCTGAAGTCAAAATTGAGATGTGCCGTAAGTGCAGGCTACATAGCAGATTTCAAAGACTTGGTATGAAAGCAATAAATATAAAATATTTCAATAATTCTGTATACTGATAGCATGTTCCAATGAGACTGTCTGGATTTGTAGAGTTAAATAAAATGTCACTAAAATTAATTTCACCTGTCCCTTTTTACTTTTTAAATATGGCTTCTAGAAAATGTAATGAGGCTAACATTATATCCCCACGTTGACTGGAAGGTAGAGGTCTTTGGTATTCAAGCATATACAATTTTAATTTGGGGAATCATCTGAGAAGTTTTTCTGAGGCTTTTGATTTTTTCTTTTATGGTGTTCTGTTCTTAAGAGCATGACCTGAATCAAGACGCTGGTCACTATTGGTAGTAATAGTTTAGGTAATAGTTTAAAATGAGAAAAGTAAGAGGTACCAAATGTTCTCCTTAGTCCTCCAAATTCTGAGGACCTCAACGGAAAAGCAAGGTATGAATGCATTATTTATGGCTTAGTGGGTCAGTTACAAGCAATTAGAAGATCTTAGAGTTTGTTTTTTTAAAAGCCATTTCATGGGGCGGGCGCCTGGGTGGCTCAGTCGTTGGGCGTCTGCCTTCAGCTCAGGTCATGATCCCAGGATCCTGGGATCGAGCTCCACATCGGGCTCCATGCTCGGCGGGAAGCCTGCTTCTCCCTCTCCCACTCCCCCTGCTTGTGTTCCCTCTCTCGCTGTGTCTCTCTCTGTCAAATAAATAAAATCTTCAAAATAAATAAATAAATAAAAAGCCATTTCATGATTTCAAAGAATAGGGTGTGTGCAAAAGTCATCTCCTATGTAATTAAATCTTATCAACAGATGGAATCCACTAGCAGTTAACGTTCCTAGAATTTTCCTTCAGATGCAAATTATTAAAACAACAACACAAATGACCAAGAGTAAAAAAAAGAGAGAGAGAACCATAATACTATATATCAAATTAAGTCATCTGCCTGATTTCCATTAAATTTATTTTCGTTTTAAGACACTGGTTACAAAACATTGACTTGTTTCAAAACCTTAAAGGTAAATAGTAATCTCATCACCTGCTTGTTTTAGAGCTATGAGTAATTGCTAATTTTAGACATTTGTAACCTTTGTCTTTACAGGTGGATTGAAAAATAAAGCTCGCTATTTACATCTTGAATTTACACTTGCTTTTTCTTTTTTTTAATAACAACACATGTGAAGTAGTTTTGTGGGAAGTTGGTTTGCAGAGAGTAAGCACGACACATGCATTTTAAGAACTTTGAGGGCAGTTGTCATTGTTCTTGCTTTAGTCCCAGGATGAGGTATCCCTCCTTCTAAGTAAACGTGTGATCACAGTTCATTGGATATAAGATGCCATCAGTTGTAACAGGCACATTTATTTTAAGTGCCACCTTGTATAAAAAATAAAATGCCTCCAATAAACTCTGGCAAGCAGTCAGATCTATTTCTGAGATGTTAAATGGTGAAAAAAAATGTGTACCTTGTATCTGATGAAATATGACACACAGATGTTGAAACTTGCACCTTGGTTAGAAGTTAGAGAACTTGGGTCGCCTGGGTGGCTCAGTCTTTAAGCGTCTGCCTTCCGCTCAGGTCATGATCCCAGGGTCCTGGGATCGAGCCCTACATCGGGCTCCCTGCTCCGCGGGAAGCCTGCTTCTCCCTCTCCCACTCCCCCTGCTTGGGTTCCCTCTCTCAGTGTGTCTCTCTCTGTCGAATAAATAAAATCTTCAAAAAAAAAAAAAAAGAGAGAACTTGTTTTATATATCGTTTATAGGTTAGCATCAGACTTTAGGCCAGCTCAGAATGTATCATCAGTGAGTGTGGTTTGGTCTCTCAATTCTGTAAATAATTGACAGAAGGAAGATGTAATGAGGTCATTTTTCAGTTGCTGGTAGTCCCTTGATTCAAAAAAGTGAACTTCTAACTTTGCTTCAACCTGATTATCTCTAGCATCTCCCCCCTCCCCCCAAACACACACCCAGCCCCTTTTCAGCAGGTACCTACCCCTCTAACAAAATCTGTTCTCCATAAAGGCTCCTGATAGCAGTTATTTATAGCCTCTTGTGAATTCAAGGCAAAGTGTTAAATTGCCCAAGGATGTTTGCTTTCTAAGCCTTATCTCTAATTATCGGCTAAAAATCTTTATCTGCTTAAAAACCATTCAGGCCTCAACTAGCCATATGGATCAAGTTTTGTGGAAATGGCTGGGGGAGGAGGGTGCCTGGGCCGCTTCCTGCGCTGCCTCTGCGGAAGGATCCGGACAGATAACAGAGCACCTCACTTCCTTTCCCACCCTGAAGGGTGCCACCAAACCTGTCCTCCGGCTCTCTGCCTTTGTCGTGGGAGTCAGCGAGCAAGTCAGCTGCATTCTCTTGCCCTTAGTAAGTGTATCAGAAAGGAAAGCAAACTTGACTCCCAACAGCTGGTTTTCTGACTGATTTCATTGAATTTTTATCAGCTTTATCTTCCTTTTGATAGAGGCTATTGAATTTTAAGGAAACACTGTGATATGAAGAATTCTGTTGTAATTTCAATAGCTACTTCCTAATTCACCTGTTTGTTTTTTTCTAAATCTCCCTGCTAACACATCTTACTGACTCAAATCAGGCTTTTCATTTTGAACGGCTATTTGGTAATCCAGATTCTCAGCCTGCTTTCTCCAAATTATTTTCAGGCATGCCTAACCAGAGTTGCTCATGGTTAAACTGAAGAATTGTTTGTGGTCTAACTTAAAGATGAAAGCGAGAGTTTTTCTTCTTCTCAAATTTGTCATACATTTATCAGTTGTGATTTTGCTGATACTTTGCATACTTTGACATAGTTGATACTCAGTCAAAAGGTTAGATTAATCCCACATTCACAGCTCTGGATAGCATTCATGGTGTTTGGCTAACACAAAGAATGGTCTTTCTCCGCAGAAGATGGGCAGGGATACTGCACGTGCTTTTGGTGTTGTATTAGCTTTGAAAATTATATGAAAAAATTCGTCTCTACCACTCAATTTCCTACATGGAAACGAATGTAAAGTGTAAAATAAATATCCTATAGTTGTCTCTATGTGTTTGTTGTCTCTATGTGTTTGAATGACTTTGACCTTTTGTCTTTGCAGCTGGGGGTGTGGTTTTCTCTTGGCTGTGCCTATTTGGCCTTGGAAGACTACGGAGGTTCTGCGAAGGCATTTCAGCGTTGTGTGACTCTAGAACCCGACGTGAGTTTGTTCGGTCTGCTTTCCTTCTCACAGCTCTTTGATATTCTCTAAGTTACTTGGATTGTACTGTAGTTCAGAACAGCAATCCTATGGGTATAGAGTTTCAGTTATACAAGATGAGTAAGTTCTAGAGATTTGCTGTACAACATGGAGCCTGTGGTTAACAGTACTGTGTTGTGTACTTAAAAATTTGTAGAGAGGCTAGATCTCATGTTAAGTATTCTTCTCTCAAAAACAAAACAAAACAGATAAAAGGCAAAAAATTCCAATTTTCTATTATTTTATGTTAAAATAAAAGAACAGCAGTTCCTTTTGCATTGGAAGAAAGTATACCTTTGACAGAAGGTCACACCTTAAGGTAAATGATTTATAAATCTAGAAAGAAGTTTCTTCTTATAATAGCTAAGTTATTCATGGAAATAATTTTGATACAACAGTTTTTTAGTTAAAATTATACTTAACTGAAGTACATAGCAAAATGTCATCTGTTTTGTCATTCAGTAACGTGTGCTGCCTATGCTAATTGCCTTCTTAAAAAGTTCTTTTTATTTATAGTCTTTTAATATTTAATAGTTTTACTGAGATGATAAATAATTCACATCCCATAGAGTTCCTCTATTTAAAGGGTACAATTCAGTGATTTCTTAGTATATTCAGAATTGTGCAACCATCACCACAATCAATTTTAAGAACATTTTATTGTCATAAAAAGAACCCCCTTGTACTCATTAGCAGTCACTGCTCATTTCTTCCAAACACCTTCCACTCCCCACCCTCCACCTCCTGCCCCAGGCAACCACTAATGTATGTTCTGTCTCTAGATTTGCCTATTCTGGACATTTCATATAAATGGAATCATACGCTATGTGGTCTTTTGTGGCTTGTTTCACTTAGATCAATGTTTTCACAGTTCATCCATGTTGTTGCCATGTATCAGTACTTCGTTCCTTTTTATGGTCAAATAATATTATTTTATGTGGGCGTATCACACGTTACTTATTTGTCCATCAGTTGATGGACATTTGGATTGTTTCTTTTTGGCTATCATGAATTAGATTGCTGTGTACAGTCATTTACAAGTTTTTGTGTGGACATACATTTCTATTTCTCTTGGGTATGTACCTACTAGTACAGTTACTGGGTATGGTAGCTCTGTGTTCAAAATTCTGAGAAACTGCCAGACTGTTTTTCTAAATCACCATTTTACATCCCCACCAGCAAATGTGTGGGGTTTCCAGTTTCTCAACATCTTTGCCAGCACTTGTGATTACCTTTCTTGTTGATTCGAGTCATCCGAGGAGGTGGCATCTTGTGGTGGTTTCGTTTTCCATTGCCCTGTTGGCTAGTGATGTTGAGCATCTTTCCATGTGCTTATTGGCCATTTGTGTCCCATCTTTGGAGAAATGTTTATTGACATCCTTTGCCCATTTTTAAATTGGTTTAGTTGTCTTTTATGTTGAGTTGTAGGAGTTTCTTTATACATCCTAGATAGAAGTCCTCATGTGGATATATGATTTGAAAATTTTTTCTCCCATTCTGTAAATTGTTTTTCACTTTTGAAAGTGTCTTTGAAGTACCACATTTTTTAGTTTTGATGAGGTCCAGCTTACCTGTTTTTTCTTTTGTTGCTCATGTCTTTGGTGTCATATCTAAGAATCCATTGCCAGATTTAAGGTCATGAAGATTTACCCCTGTCTTTTCTTCTAAGAGTTTTATTGTTTTAGCTCTTACATTTATGTCCAATCTGCTGTTAAATCTATTCATTAAACTCATCACACTACATGTGGTGGCGGATGTTGACTAAACTTACTATGGTGATCATTTCATAGTATATACATATATTAAATCATTATGTTGTACACCTGAAAATAATCTAATATTCTTTCTCACTTTAAAAAATTTACACATCATTTCAGATAATGTAATTTCTTTAGTTCAAAAACTTTCATTTGGTCCTTTTTTATAGTTTTCATGTTTCTACTGAGATTCCCAAGTTGTTCCCTTATTATGTTCATGTTTTCTTCATATCTTTGTTTGTATTTATAACAACTGTTTTCAAGTTCTTGTATCTTGTTCCAACATCTCTTTCATTTCTGTGTCTGTCTCTATTAACTAATTTTTTCTTTGGTTATGGATGAATTTTCTTGTTCGTTTGCATGTCTACCAATATTTTTTTATTGTATCCTACACATCGTGGATGCCGTGTTGTTGAGTTTCTGGGCTTTGTTTTCCCTTAAGGAAGATAGAGCTTTATTTTGGCATTAGGCTGATTTACTCGTGGATCAGTTTTATTTTAAACTTTGTTAGGGTGGGTCCTGCATTGTCCTTATTCTAGGGATGTAATCACCCTTCTTTTAAGGTATAAGCTTTTGGTAGTTGCACTTAATACCATTTGTGAACAATAAGAGTTCTCCACTCTGGTTGGTTGGAACTTGACTAGCTCTTAGCATTGTGTGACCTCCAGAATTTCCATTCAGCTCACGGCTTTCTGGTAGTTGTTCTCTGCCTGGCCTCAAGAAGTTTTGTCCTGTACATGTATAGCTTAATATTCAGCCAAGGGCTTAAGGAGATGCTTATTGAGGTTTCCCCGAGCTTATTCTCTGCACAGATCTCACTTCCCTGTTTTTTTGCCCTGCAAGTTCTGGCCAACTTTTGAGCCCTGAACTCTCATCTCTTTCTTAATCCCAGTAAGACTTGCTGCTTCATTTGGTTTCTACCTCTCTGTGCTGAGCCCTGAAAGTGCCTCTAGATGGAAGTGTAGGTTGATTGTTGAGACATCTCAGTTTACCTTCTTTTGAGGGTCACAGCCCCATGCTGTTTGTTGTCTGACTTTTCAAAAACAGTTCCCTATATTTTGTCCAGTTTGTAGCTTTTTATGGTAATAAGCCTAGTCTAATACTAACTGTGCTATGTCTGCAAGCAGAGGTCCATTGCCACTTACTTTTTAAAACGTGCATATGAACTTGAAAACTGTATACTCTCTATTTTATAAAGAGCTGAACAAAAAGGAACAAACATAATTCATATCAACATTTATGTAATGACTTAAATTTATTTTGTCATGCATAGAGGAATAGGTAGAGAAATACGTTTGATTGATGAAATACGTAGAAATAACACTGGAGAACGCATACTCCTTTCTTCTCCTGTCTGATGAAGGATGATGGTAAAATAGCAAAGGCTTTTAAAATATGAAAAACAGTATTCTGCATCACCTTGGATTTGTAATAAATCTATATATTGTATAAATTGTATTGCAGATTGTCCAGTTACTTTGGAAATCTAAATTTGGGAATAAAATCTTAGCTAAATTCCAGATTAGGACTATAATAGTTATGTCAGTTTGTTGACTATTTTTGTTTTAAATTATGAAAGTTAAATTTAATTTATTTAATTTTCTCATATACCTTGAACATACCTTATTGAAAATTGTGATTGGAAGGAGCACCTCCTGCACTAGAAAATATGTTATACTTTGGGTTGTAGCGATTATTTTACCTAAATGAGAATAGTCTATAACTGAGTTCTCTGTCATTTCAGAATGCTGAAGCTTGGAACAACTTATCAACTTCCTATATCCGATTAAAACAAAAGTAAGTACATCAAACAAATATGAAGAACTCAGTTTCCAAAATGAACAAGATTTTCTTCCACTGAACTTAGTGCCTTTATTCCTTTTCCCCTTGCCCATCCATACCTTTGAGTTAGGATGACTTACTATAGCCATTTGAATTCTAAATGTAATTTATTTTTTGAAAACATTTACTGTGTAATAAAATAAGAACTATTACTTGGAATCTTTATTTGATACTGAAGTTTTGCATCCTAAATTCCATTATACGATGAGAGCATGCATGCCTTTAGTTGGTCAACTCAGTTGATAGATTCTTACTGATTGCTTGCTTGCTGTGTACAAGGTATTACTGAGAAATATAAATATAAACCAATGTCTTCAGGAATTGTAGATTTAAAAAATAAAATATCAGGCTGTATTATTTTAAAAATTGATCAGCATTAGAAGTAGTATGTGGTAAATATCAAGTGGGAAATCCAAGGAGAGCTATAATAACAGTAGGTGATATTTGTAGAACACTCATTCTATGCCAGACACTCTGTGTGGGTCTCAGAAGAGAGAAGGATCATGGTCCTGATTCAGGAATGCTTCTTTTTTTTTTTTTATTATGTTATGTTAATCACCATACATTACATCATTAGTTTTTGATGTAGTGTTCCATGATTCATTGTTTGCATATAACACCCAGTGCTTCTGACAGAATGCTGGACACAAGCTGAAATTGGAAGAATGGGTAGAGGGGACAGAGGAAGGCCTCTCTAGCGAGGGGAATGTGATCATATGCAGAGCAAGTAAACTACACCAGCTATAGATTATAGTGAGGTCTGTAGGAAGAGAGAAGGTTGGAGTCAAATTGCAGTGTGTTCTGATGATCTGACTAACAAGTTGAGACTATCCTGTTGGCAGTGAGATGCCTGCACTTTCAGTAGGGGCAATTTCATGAAGAAAGAAGCTTTTGGGGAAGATTTATCTGGTGGCAGTGTGAGACAGACTGGAGAGGAAACTGGGGGCTGGGAACCCAGTCAGGAGACAGCTGTTGTAACAGTCCAGGCAGGAGATAACTAGCCTGGAAAAAAAAGGGCACATGCCAATTTATAAAGGGGACAACCAACTGGCCTTATTGACTGGCCATAGAAAGCCAAGGAAAGGAAAGGGAAGAGACAAGGATTGCTATTGCCAGAGTTTTAGCAAATGAAGGAAAGGATGGATCTGTTTCCATTTTCATTTGGCCTTATTTTCAAGCCTAATTTAATTTTTCTTTGTGGATTCACAAGATACTTCTGAAGATATCATTAAATCCACATTACATTGAAATACTTCTGCTGCTCTTGGATGACAAACTACATAAAGAAAGTACTGTTTTTTCTACTGTGTGCTTTGGAAAATAATATTATGTTCTTGATTGCAACTGATTGTGTTAAAATTCCCTAGGGACCTTTTGGTTTAAAGCAAGGGGCAGGGGAAATCCCTGTCATAGTTATAGAGTGATCTCAGTGGGTTTTTCTGGTAACCCTGATAATTTTGTATGTAGTGAGGCTCTTGATACTCTACCTCGTTTTCCAGCCCATTAACCCTAAGAATTCCACTTTCTCTCGTAGGGGTCCTGCACATTGTTCAACTTCTATTTGGCGCTTTCTTGTCTTCCTGCCACTCCACAATTGGTTTTTGTGTAAAAGTGGGGTTGTAAGGTCAAAGGTGAATCGCTGCTTTATTCTTGCCCTTTTGCTCTTTCCTTTCTTTGCTGCTGTTCCAGTCATAGCTCATTTTTGACTCATGAGATTGTTACTTCAGGTATAAATTATGACCACTCCTCTCAAAAGAATCCATGCCTAAAAGGTACCCTTTAAACCATCTCGTCCGTCCCTTTGCTCTCCTGGGGTTCTTCACTAACATACCTTCTTTGCTGTTTCATCTGATTCCCCAGGCATCACACCCCTGCCAGTCCTTTGGGAAAATCTCCCATCTTTCTCTGAAACTTTCATAGCAGTGTCACAACCATTGTGGGCTCGATAAGTGAATCCTGAACTGAAGATCCTTATGAAGAAGCCACACTTACGAAAAAAGATTCATAGAAAAAACTTTGAGGCCAGGAGATTGTGGGCAAAGGATGAGAGGATATGTAGGACAGAGGATAATCCTCTTGCCTGGGTTGCTGCCTGTCAAGTTCTTTTCCAGCAGGCCGACCTTACCCACCCCCATGCAGGTGGGAGAACTGCAGTCTCAGTCTACCACTGCTGAAGGCGGTCGCTATTATGTGGGAGGTGGGCGTAGGGAGTGGAACCAAGAAAGGGAAAAAGACACCACACACACACACACACACACACACACACACACACACTCCCAAAACAATTTAAGGCTGAATTTGAAGAAGGAAGGGTTACAGCAAGGGTACCTTCATTTTTAACTCTAAAAGGAAGGGATAAGTGAATCAGTACGTTCCATAACAACTTTAGGCAAATTGTTTAATGTAGAGAATAAAAAATTAAACTGCAGTGAATTGGCTGCTAATGAGAAGACAAAAAGGACTTCATTATAAGGACGTTATTGTGATTGGTACCATAGGTATATTAGAAATTGATTAAATCCTTCAGGGAGTAATTCTCAGAGCAGCGGCCTGGGATGACCAGAAGAATCTCCATTATCCCCTCCAAAATTTGCCTTAAAAGTCATGGAGGAGGAGATGCCTTGCTGTAACATGGTGGGGCTCGGCAAGGAAACGGAGGTAGACCTTGTAGTCGTAAATTAACAAACTCAAAATGGCTTTGGAAAAGGAGATTGATAGCATACACTTGAAGAAGGTTACTGTAATTGTCCAGTAAAATATTTATGATCCATAAAGGAACTATAGTCTTATCCAGACAGGGGAGGAAAGCATTAAGCATCTTTTTGTTTGCTGAGATTTTTAACTTATAGAAAAGGTGACATGAAGTTCTGTTGATTTCCTTGTCAGTATCAAATTTTAGTAGTCTTTTTCTCTTTTCTGAAGTGGCTTGTATAAGACAAAGATTCCTTGATGGTTTGGTATACCTTTTCTGTAAAACTGCCTAGCTTTGTTTTAATTTTAATTGATTTATTTGGCTATTTCTTTAGGTCATTTGTATAATTTATTCATAGCATTCTCTTATGATTTTTTTTCCAAAAAATTACTAGTCTTATTTGTGCCATTTTCTTTTATTCTAAATGGAATTTAGTTACACATTTGTCTGTTTCATTTTTTTTTCCCAAAAGCTAGCTTTTGGTTTTGTTAATCATTTAGCTTTCTTTATATTTATTAGTTTCTTCTTTCTTGTTTATTTGGTGTTTTTCTACAATGTTAAGTTAAATGTTTTCACTGATTGTCATTTTTTTGTAATAAGTGCATTTAAGATCACAAATTTCCCTCTAAAAATACTGCTTCAGCTATATCCTGCAGATGGTGATATATAGTATTTTCATTAAGTTCTAAATATTTTTTATTTTCTAATATGAGTCTCCTTGTTCCCTCACTATGGTTTCTTTTTTCTTTTTTTTTTTTTTAGGAGTGCATCTTTAAGTTTCCAGGCATATAATTTTTTAGCTATTTACTGTTGATTTCTTATTTAATTTCAGAGAATATGTCTGTTATACTTTTTTTACACAAACGACTGGTAATTTTTGTTCTCAATAATTAGTTAAATGTAATGACATATTTCATCAATTTCTGTTCTCACTGTTGATCATTTATTGTATCCCTTTCTTTCTGTCTGAATTCCCTTTTATTTTTGCAAGAGAGGGTCTCTCAGTAGTTCTTTTGTTTGGGCCAGTAGATGATAAACTTTCTTAGTCTTTGTACATCTCAAAGTGTTTGACTTTGCATTTACTCTTGAATGGTAAGTTTAGCTGGTTATAATATTTTAGGCATGACAATTATTTTCATACAGTGCTTTACACGTACTATTCTGTTGTCTTCTACATCTTTTGTTACTAATGAAATATCTGCTGTTCTCATTGTCATTCTTTTGTAGGTTTTAGGATTATCTTTATGTTTTGCAATTTCATACAATATACCTAGGTGGTTGGTTATCTTTACTTATAATGTTGGGTACAAAAATATACTTTTGATCATAGAATTAGATCTTTGTTGTCAGTTGTGGGAAATGCTCAGCTTTATCTTTTCAAATACCTTGTCCTGACATTTTCTGCATCTGTTTACTGTGGCATGTCTATCAAATGTATGTTTGAACCTTACCTCTCATACTTTCCTCTCTTTATTGCTCTTTTATTTTTTAATCTGAATTCCTTGTGGATTCCTCACTATTGCTTTCTAGTTAATCAGTTCTCTCCTTGTGTGCAGTCTAGTTTTTTGTCACCTATTGAGGTTTTGTTTGTTTGTTTGTTTAAGTGTCTCTTTTAATTCCAAAATTTCCAGTTGGTTTTTTATTTACATCTCCCTGTCCTTGTTTCATTTCTACCTGTTTTTGTTGTGCAATTTCTTGCTCCTTTAAAATTTTTATTTTATTTATTTATTTATTTATTTTTAATTTAAGTTCAATTAATTAACTTACAGTGTATTATAAGTTTCAGAGGTAGAGTTCAGTGATTCATCAGTCTCATATAAGCTCCTTTTAAATTTTAAAAAATTTTGTAGGGAGATTTGAAGTGATCTGGGGTTGTTTGGGTCTCAGATTCTATTTATTAACATGAATGACTAAGGACTGACAGGAAGTTCACATTAGCATTTTATACCTGAAGCTATGGTTTCTTTAGCTATGATTATTCATTATTATTCTCTTTAAAATCTGACCTTCAATAGAGTAAAAGCTTTTAGAACTTTACAAGAAGCCCTTAAGTGCAACTATGAACACTGGCAGATCTGGGAAAACTACATTCTCACTAGCACTGATGTTGGGGAATTTTCAGAAGCCATTAAAGCCTATCACAGACTCTTGGACTTACGAGACAAATACAAAGATGTTCAGGTAAGATATTCATATTTTGTTTTTTCAACTTGTGATTGATGTTAATGCTTGATTATATGATTGTGATATTGACTAAATATGCATTTGGTTTTGATTCTGGTTTCTGGCACAGGGCTCCAAAAACCTTTGGAATTTCCTAAGCGAAGACAGCCATAAAGGTGTCTTTTGTTGTGTTAATGAGGTGACTTTTGGAAAGCACCTAAGGATGGGGATGGTTGCCAGGGTGTCAACCATGCGATTAGAGGGTTGGAACTTTCATTCCCATAACCTCCACTCCTCTCCCCTCACGACCTCCTGGGAGAGGAGAGGGTATGGAGATTGAACTCCATCACCAATGTGGCCAGTGATTTAATCAGTCATGTCTATGTAATTGAGCTTGCATAAAAACCCAACAGGATAGGGTTCGAAGAGCATCTGGGTTGGTGAACACGTGGAGATGCAAGGAGAATGGTACACCCCGAGAGAGCGTGGAAGCACTGTGCCCTTTCCCACATACTTTGCCTTATGCACCTCTTCCATCTGGCTGTTCCTGAGTTACATCTTTTTATAATAAACCAGTAATCTAGTAAGCGAAATGTTTCTTGGAGTTCTGTGAACTTACTGCTCTAGCAAATTAATCAAACCCAAAGGGTGGGGTTTGGAACCTCCAATCTATAAAGCACAGGTGACAACCTGGACTTGTGACTGGCTCTGGAGTCGGGAGGAGGAAGGATTGACACTCTTATAGGACTGAGACCTCCGTCTGTGGGATCCAATGCTATCTGTAGGTAAATAGTGTCAGAATTGAGTTGGTAGTGTGGGGAACCCCCCAACCCTGCACGCGTGTGTGTACATGCACATGCACGCACACACACAGGTCAGAATTGGTGACCAGAATCACCTGAGTGATACAGATTTTTCCTTGACTACACACAGGAAAATTTTGTTAAACACATGTGATATGTAAAACGAGCAGTTTTTTTCTCGAGTTGAATATTCTTCATTAAATATTCTGGCATTCCAATGTCAAATATGTTTGTGCAGTTATAGACTGAATGTTATTGTGACTCAGTTAAGAATATTTGATATGTGGTTTACGTACATACAGTCAGCTTGCAGAAATGAAATAGAATGATGTTTGTGTGATTTATTGCTTTGGTTATCTCAATGTAATAGCTGGAGTAAGTCCCATACTCATTTATTCACTCATTGAACAAGCATTTACTGCATACTTTCAGATGTTTTGAACAATATAGAAATGAAGACTAACATTTTCTTTGCAGTGTTTAGTGAAATGGTCCTCTTGGTAAGGTGAAGTCAGAATGGTTAAGTCTAACACTGTACAAAAAATATTAGATCCTTTCAGAAAACACAGGAGACTTGAAGCCATTGTGTTTGTCATCTTGTGGTTGAACTGTGGTTGAAGATTGTACAAGGACAAGGCTGTGCAGAAGCCTATGGGTTACAAAGTCAGGGGACTTGAAAATATAACACTTTATTTGCATTAATCAGCACGTGCTATTTAAAATGATGCAGTTGAAATTATGAAAAAACAAAAATAACATCTAATATATGATAATACCTTACTATTTTTATGTCCTATTGTCTGTACTCCAGTTACTCCAAAATTTACCTTATTTGGGCCCTGTCATACAGCGCCAGCCCTCAACCTGGATGCGTGGTCTTGCAAGCTCAGCCATATGACTGGCCACGTTACTTCAAGGCTCAGGTTCTGGGCCATTCACTTGAAAGAACTTTGGCTTCAAGTAGAAAGATATACCTACTTCCAGGACATATGTTGACCTCTTCGAATCAGCTTTCTTTTTCTTTTACTCTTCTTTCCTTTCTAAATATTATACACTGACCTTCCATTATGGAAAGAAGGGACTTGAATTCTATAGCATAAAGATCAATTAAAACGTGAATGGAGGCATAGCTGAATTTTACATCCTAGAGAGGATAGGAGCCCTAGCAAATCTATTTGCATGGTTTCCTGCCAGTCCTGTAAACAGAGCTGAAATTCTCTGTGGAGGCAGTTCTTCTCTTCTACACTTCGCCTTTGGACAGAGGGTACCAATGAGGCTTTGAACAGATCTTGGTATGTTACCAAACCACTGAGGATAGGGCAGAGATTCCAAAGTGCTTACCTCCTGTTTACTTCAACTGTAATTTTTAAAAAAGATCCTTCTTTACTAGAAAGCATTCTGAAGCCCGTTCCTAAAGTCTCAGAGAGAATGTAAATAGTTTACATTGGGAGTTTATTCCATTTTATACTTGAAATAAATTCTGGGTTCTTTTTCTTTCACATTTTAAAAATGTGCGCAAAACATTCAAATCCAACACTCCTCATTTAGACACCACCGCTGGCTCAAAGCCAGCACTCTTTAGAATTGCAAACCGGCAGAGTAGACTCCTAGAGGAGTCCTGTAGGCTTGGCTGAAGAAACCACACATGCATCAGAAGGGAGTGTGAAGCCCCCCTCGTGCCTCATAAGACCAGAAGGGTTGATTCTCCCAAGTTGTTGCCCTGCTGGTGTTGCTGCTGGAGATGTCTTGTCTGCCCGAGGTGTCTTAGAATTGACTCCTTGGTCAGTCTGATCCCATTAATCTTCTATCGTGTGTCCCCGGTTTCTAACTGATCTGCTTTTCTTTTGATGCGAGTGGGAGTTCTCCTCCGAATCCAAATTTTAACTCACAGCAATCCTTCAGACCTGCTAAGGATTAGTAATAATTGACTTACCGGATTGGCTTTTTGGATTTTCCTGAGAAAATCCTGATCATCCTTCTATGCTTGGCACCCTTGGAGTTGGTTTTATATAAGGAACCCAGCTGGCTGGGTCTAGGCCCCTCTTCCCTGAGAGATGGACTTGGGTGGTTATGGTACATGAGCATCAAAGGGGGCGTCTTTTCTGTTTTATCTCTCACTTATTCTCCTGTGCTTCTCAAGGCCCATAAACCAAGTCAAAGTGGGACGTGGTAGAGTCATCATAACTAACATTTATTCAGGGCTTGCTGTGTGCCAGACACTATTCTAAGCACTTGACGTGGATTAACTCAGTTCTCACCATGGCTCTGTGGGATAGATTTGGACATTCATAAGCTATGTTGGACTCTGGAACATATGTATGTATCTTCCCCTGCGTTTTAAGGAAACTAATGCTATCAAACAAAATAACTGTTCAAAGATTATTCTGAAAAGCTGTTGCTTCCACATGAATAAAGAGTTATAAAATCATCAAGATATTGCTGATTTCAGTTGACTTAGGGGTATCAAGTATGCCAAATCATCCAACTATCTTGTACCCGAGAGGCCTGTATTCCAAAAGAAAGGCAAGACAAAATGAAACAGTTGCTTTACTGAAGATAATGATTTAGAGTAAAATAGGTTCAGCCTGGATCATTCCAGTCTCTTGTAATTAAATTAGCTGGAAATGTATTGAGAATCTTAAGTTTTTCTTCTGTCCTACTGTTCTCCCACCACTCCCAGCTTAGGAGTCTCCTTCTCTCTCAGGATGGAAAAAAAATTCTTGCACATGTCTAGAATAATACTGCTGTATTTGAGTATCTGTAAGTGTATGGGGAGAGAGGTGATATTTAGAATAATGGTAGTCAGAGTGACAGATACCAAGGAGAAAACGCTGGCAAAAATAACCTGTTTTTAGTTGACTCTAAAGATGAAATTTTCAGTTGTTGATTTGGCACGTTGTATACTGAATCCAGTTCATTGGAATTGTAGGAACACAGGCTTAGAAATCTTTCAGTAGCCTTCCCTGAGAAAGAATAAAGAGACTCACACAATAGTTTTTATTCTAGGGAATTCTAGGCAATTCTCAGTCACTACAATTCATTTTGAAGTAAAAATGTGTTTTTCTTAAGTTTTTAATGAAGAACTAAAGAGGAAGCAAAGCTTAATTAATGTAAAGAATGATTCTATAAAAAAGGATTACTTTTTTCTTTCAATTTATCCAACCTTAATTCTGAATGCATAGAGATGCATTTTGAGCATTTTTCAGAAAAGGAAAAAAAATGGTCTTAAAAAAATCCCCAAAACTTCTCCAGACATGAATTGAGATGCTTTGATTGAACTTTTATCTTAGATTTTTCAAACCTCTTTTGGTGTTCATGGAGCTTTTCACTCCTTCCAGCAAATCTAGTCATGAGGAATTTCTACCCATGGAAAAATCATGGTCTGATTCCCATTTAAAATTCTAATCCTGAACTTAAGTGACAATTTTTTGATTTTCTAGAGAAAATTATTAGGATTTAGTTTAAATTTATGGCCAGCTAAACAACAAGTGTTGGCAAGGATTCAGAGAAAAAGGAACCCTCGTGCACAGTTGGTGGGAATGCAAGCTGGTGCAGCCACTCTGGAAAACAGTATGGAGGTTCCTCAAAAAGTTAAAAATAGAACTACCCTGTGATCCAGTATTTGCACTACTGGGTATGTACCCTAAGAATACAAAAACACTGATTCAAAGGGATAGATGCAGCAATGTTTATTGCAGCATTATTTACAATAGCCAAATTAGGGAAGCAACCCAAGTGCCCATCGATAGATGAATGGATAAAAAAGATGTGCGCGTGTGCACACACACACACTGGAATACTATTCAACCGTAAAAAAGAATGAAATCTTGCCATTTGCAAAAACATGGGTGGAACTAGAGAATATAATGCCAAGTGAAATAAGCCAGTCAGAGAAAGACAAATACCATATCATTTCACTCCTGTGTGGAATTTAGGAAACAAAACAAATGAACAAAGAGAAAAAACGGGACAAACCAAAAAACAGCCTCTTAACTATAGAGAACAAACTGATGGTCACCAAAGGGAAGGTGGGTGGGGGATAGGTGAAACAGAGGAAGGGGATTAAGAGTACACTTACCGTGATGAGCACTGTAATATGTGGAGCCGTTGAACCCCTGTAATGTACACCTGAAGCTGTGTAACCTTGTGTTTTAACTACACTGGAATGAAAATAAGTTTTAGACAGTTTTTGGCTAGCTAGTATTTTAACCTAGTTTTCCTCTAATTCTTCCTTTGTTCCTCAAATTCAGAATATGAAACTCACCTCCTTTTGTACAGTAGTATTTCATCTGCACATGAATATTTCAGTGAGTTTGAAATTAGTTTCTATAAAAGATCAGTGATTTTAGAAACAAGGGCAGCTTTGGGGTTCTTGAGACTTCCCTCCTGTACCCCCACTGCCACACACAGAAGCCCCAGGAACTGTTCCTGTTATGAGAAATATTGCTTGTCAACAGAGCACTTTGAATGGCACTTCTGAAGACGTCCTAAAGCTCTTAGCTTAATGTTTACATTTGGATTTGGAGAAGTGTTACTGAGAACATAACATCTAGATACCCAGCAACTTGGTCAGGCTAAATTATCATCTGTAACACCCTACAAGGGAGAAATAGCCACAGTGAGATAATGTGTCAGGACCTGTTAATACCTTTCCTTGCAAGTGTCTTAGAATGTTGATGGCAATGTTTAGTGTTTAGTGGGTGTGAGGAGACTCGCTCTGTAGTGATGTAATCACCATGGAAGGAAAGTCTTGATGGCTAGTGAGGGGCTTGGTCATATTTAGCTTCACTGACTATTTCTGTCTGTCATCATGCTTTATTACAATTAGTCAGTGTGGACTGAAACAATTGATAGGTTGTCTGGCATATTTTTATCTTGGCTAAAGAAATTTTACTTAACGCTACAAGTTTGGCAACAGGTGTCTTTCAAAAACTGATATTCTTATGTTTGACACTACCTGACCTCATTCTATTTTAGTTTGCTTAAAATTTTATTTGTTTGTTTGTTTCTATTTCTTTATAAATGTGATTCTTGTCATTTTAATTGTTTCTGTTGTGTGTGTGGATATGTGTGTAAATTTATACTCCTTTTAATACAGTAAGTTAGCTACAGTTATTCTGTATTTTTCAGTGTTTGTACTAAAAGGAGTACTATCTGTATCACTTTCTCCTTTTTCTATATCCTAATTTTGACTCATGCATAGCCTAGTAAAACTCAAGAATGCTTTTTTTGCCATAGTACATATCTATATTTATGTCTAGGTTATATATATTTTAGTTACAATAAAACAAAATTTCATATTCCCGCATAATTAGTCTCTGTTCAATTTTCCAGGTATTTACTATTGTGAATAATGCCATGGGTATCCTTATAGATAAATCCTTGTGTATAGCCATGCTTCTTTCCTCAGGGTAAATTCTAATGTTGATTTGTTAGTTTTCTTCTTTTTTCTTTTTCCCCTCCCTCCCCGCCCCCCCCTTCTCCTCCTTCTTTGATGACTGGGGCAATCATTTCAGGAAAAGAATTTAAGTACTGCAGTATTACACCCCATTTGCTATTTATAAATGGAAGAGGAAGGGAAGGGGATTAACATATATTAAGTGCTGACTATGTTTTTGGCACTTACCACGCGTTATCTTTTATAGGGCATTCAGTATTTTCAGGTGGATACTAAATATTTCTCATTTTCTATGTTCTTATAGAGCCAACACCCAAAACAGATAACGGTACATTTTCATCACCACAGGAAGTCCTCTTAGGCCCCTTTCCAGTCCATTGTACCACCACCCTCCCCGCTCCCACCCCCACCCCCCCACCCCCGCCCCGGCCAAGCAACTGCTTTCTGATTTCAGCGCCATCGTTTTTTTGCTTTTACTTCAGTGTCATATACAGAGAATCATAAGCTGCGTGTACTTTTCTATTGATGTTGTTCTTTGTGTGGATTTCCTTTTGGTGTTTTCTTTGGGAGGGGGGAAGACAGTGTTGACGGGCAGTGGGGCACGCTGCCAGCCACACTGCAGTCCTGGGGTGAGTGGTGGCTAGGTGTTACCTGAAAGAAAAGAGGGGAGGGGATGGATATATATTACACAAATTATAGCTGTAAAGTTGGTATTATTTCCGCTTGATTGCTGAGGTATCTGTGGCTCAGCAAGGTGAACTGATAAGGGTGATATTTCAGAGTGAGCAAGTGGTAGTAAAGCCAGGACTTGAAGCCTAAAGTCTGGTCTTTTTAACCTAAAAGCCTGGGCATGCCTTTTCCATAATGGAAGACTTTTTTTTTTTCCCTGAAGAAGTGAAAAAGCAAATACTAAACTGCCTACCTCGCTGTGATAACCAAGGTTTGGGGAAGCTAAGGGTCAGGGTTATCAGGCCAGGAAACAGAGCAAGTTCTGTAAAGAGCTCCAAGTGGAGCAGGGAGGTAGCCAAGCCGGGAGGCGGAAAATGGCTTCACTCCTGGCCTGGAGCCCTCCTGGAAGTTTTTATAACTGGCCCTCAGGCAATCCCATTCCTTCCTGCTTTGAAGACCTCCAGAATTCAGAGGGCCAACACCTTGTGCTTTCAGCCAAGATTTTGGTGACACTTGGCCAAGGATTTAAGGTTAGTGTTGGGAACGGGGATAGTTAGGTCTTTCTCTTTGTGGAGATTCTTCAGCATGTACATTGGAATCACTGTTCTTCCATGTGCGGAAACGGGAACTCTCTTTAGGGGCTGGAGGTGGCTCCCCACAGGTTATTCTCTGCAGCTGCATCCCCTAGGCATGGTCTGGGATGGAGGTGAGAAAGACTCAGGATAGAGAAAGTTCTTATCACCTAAATGAATGAGAGATGTGGTTGAGGGATTAAGAGGTCATTGCAGGGCATCTTGGCCTGGTATTTGTTCGGGGAGGATGTGAGGAACTACAGGGCTGTTTATATTGATGAGAATGAAATCCCTCTGAGCATCCAGGTTTAAAAAATATACTTAGATTATTTTATGATACATCAAATGAATTCCAAATGGACTATATGCAAACTATTTTTTTATCTCATAAAACAATCAGGAATAGAAGTAGATACTTCCCAAATTTTCTGAACTTTAAAGCAATAAAAGAAAACTTGAAAGAATTTTTATGACCACATTTAAAAAGTATGTGACAGAATATTTGTAACAAATAGGAAAGATAAAAAGCTAATAATACCCTTATTATATAAAGAGTTAACATCTGCTACAGGAATGAAATGTGACAGAACAGAGCATTCAGAAACAGACTCAAGTAAGTATGAGAATGTGGTCCATGATAAAGATGACATTTTAAGTCTGTGGGATAAAAATAGAATATTCAATATGTCTTGGAATAGTTGGCTAAGCATTTGGGATAAAAACACTAAAGCTCTGCTTCACTGCTTACACCAAAATAAATTCAAGTGGATCACATATTTAAATTGGAGTGCCTTGAGAAACAGGATTACGTTGTAGGTATGAGCAGAGCTTCTGGAGTTAGGCCCGTCTCCAGCCCTGCGACCTTGGGGAACTTAATCACTTTGTGCCTCACTTTTGTAAGATGGAGATGAAAATAGGACCTGCCTCCCAAGGATTGTTGTGAGGAGTAAATGAGTTGATCCCTGGAAAGGGCTTGGAACAGTGCTGGGCACATACAGGTGTTCTAAGTGTGGCTGCTTTCATCATCATCATCACCGAAAAAGTTAAAACTATAAAGGCAGTATGGCAAAGATTGTTTATAAGCTTGGGGTTGGAGAAACTCTTTTTATCATGACACAAAAGCCATACCCCAGGAAGGAAAAGTTTGAGAGATTCGATATTTGAAACTTTTACGTGTGGGGAAAGAATGCCATCGGGGTGGGGTGCCAGAGGTCACCATCCCTAGAAGGGATAGGCTGTGAGGTGACAGCCATTCATTTAGTGCTTCCTGAACTGAACCTGGAAGATGATGAGGAGAAGCTGGGCAAGTGCCCTGGGGAGAGACCGTCTCGGTGATTTCGGTGTTGTCTGGGTCTTTCTGCTCGAGACTCCTGGATTAGTCTCCTGCGGCTGCCCTAACAAGTCACCACAGACTTGGTGTCTTCAGACAACAGAGTGTATTCTCACCATTCAGTTCTGGAGGCTAGAAGGCCGAAATCAAGGTGTTGGCCAGGCCGTGCTCCCTGTGAAGGCTGTGGGGCACAATCTTCCCTTGCTTCCGCTGGATGCTGGTGGCTCCTGGCTTTCCTTGGATTGTGGTGGCCTCGCTCCAGTCTCTCCCTCTTCCCCTACTTCTGCACCACCTTCTCTGTATGTCCTCTCCTCTTCTTAGAAGGACATTGGTCATTGAATTTAGGACACACCCAAATCTGGTATAACCTCAGCTAATTGTATCTGCAAATTATATCTGTTTCCAAATAAGATCACATTGTGAAGTTCTGTTTAGACGTGAATTTGGGGAGGATGCCAGGTCACCACAGCTGACCCACCACAACTGATGTGCTGCTTTTCAGGGAGAAAGCAGTGCCTCTGAGAAGAGCGGGGTTGGCAAGGGCCGGGTGCGCCCGGCACACAGCGGCGCCTCGCTGGTAGCCGTCGTGGTGGCAGAGCTGGCGTGCGCAGAGCTACACCCGCAGAGGCCGCAGAGATCGCCCCCAGTCCTGTGAAGGCCTTGCCGTTGGCCAACACCGCCAGATGTTTGAGCGTCTGGAGGTGACGCAGGAGATAGTCAGAATAGGGAGGGAGTTGATAGAAAACTAGTAACGCTTTTCAAATAGAACTCAGTTGTATGCAGTATTGAGAGAGAAGACGGAATCCCATGCCATGGTGGACAAACTAGGATTTCTCTCTTTTTTTTTTAAGTTTTAAGCCCAGGATAGTTAACGTACAGTGTTATATTAATTTCAGGTGTACAATATAGTGACTCAGCACTTGCGTACAACACCCGGTGCTCATCACAACCAGTGCCCTCCTTCATCCCCGTCACCTGTTTCCCCCCTACCCCCCACCCACCGCCGTTCTGGTGACCATCAGTTCTCTGTAGTTAAAGAGTCTTGGTTTCTCTCTCTCTCTCTCTCTCTCTCACAAAGTAGGATTCCATTGTTAGGCTTTAGGAGATCGTGATAGGACCTGCACCACCGTGAAAAAGACTTATCTATGTGGATACGCACATTCTGGAAAGAGGGTTCTGAACTCTCATTAGATTACCACATGGGTGTCCAGAACCCCAGGAAAGTAAACACAGACTAAAGAATCATCTTTGGAGTAGACTGTTAGCATTAGTTTTCAGATAAAAAGGCTAGTTGGCCCTCCCTTATAATCACCGTGCATTAAAATATGCCTCTATAACTTGTGCTACATTACAAAAGGGAAAATACTACCGAATGCATTTATCTATTGCTCTAGTTTGTCAGCGTCCTCAGTGTCTTCCAACTGCGCATAAATAATTTGTGCACACTCACTTCCTCCCCAGCCGCCACCCCATTTCTCTGTGGCTCTTTCGTTCCGGAGGAGAATCATCTTCCCACATGGGCTTCCCCTCCTCCTGGCCTCTTTGGAGCCCATGCCCATGAGGCTTTCTCTCCCTGTCTACTGAACTGTGCTATTGGCAAGGACCCTCGTGTCGCTTCCAGGGGACACTCGTCAGTCCTCAAGTTCTTCAGCCTATCAGCAATGTCTAACACCACGGGTCTCCCTCCTTGAAATGCTTCCTTCACTTGGTTTCCAGAATTTCCCACTTCTTACCTTACCAGCTTCCTCATCCCAGTGGCACCTTCCCCTGTCGGTGACAGCCCTCCAGGCTCAGCTCGCCCCCTGTTTTCTTCCCCATATGCTTCTGCCTCAGATTCATCAACTTTCTCCTTTCTCAAGCCATGGATGGTGTTGGATTCAGAAAGAGGAGCCGGCAGTGGATTAGTCCATCAGCTTGTGGGCTATATTATTTCCATAATGAAGATTAACAGTAAAGCTGTTTTCACAGTGGAAACAAATGAGTTCAATACAAAGTAAGAAGACATTTAAATGTCTTTGAAAGGAAATATGTTTACTCAACAAACATTTGGAAGGAGATTTAAATGCACTAAATAATGAAAGAAATAAAATTCAAAATAATATCTGCATATACCTTTAGTAGAACAAAATATCAAAGATTTAAAAAATAGTGATCTGCCCAGTGCTGGTAATATGCAATGAAATGACACATTTTCATTTACCACTGATAGGCATCTAATTTGATTTAGCCCTTGTAGAAAGTATCAAACTCACTACCAGAGTCTTAAAATGTCTATTCCCTTGATTCCGTAATTCTGTTTCTGGAATTTGTTTTTTATGATTTTCTATTTTTTTTAAGTAACCTCTACACCCAAGGTAGGGCTTGAACTCACAACCCTGAGATCAAGAGTCACAGCCTCCACTGACCGAGCCAGCCAGATGCTCCTGTTCTAGAAATCTAACTAAGGAAAGCTTTAGTGTGGAAAAGAACTTTGGGCACAAAAATACGCATTGAAGTAGTTAATTTTAATAATAATAATATCAACAGTGGGAGCACATGGAAGCAGCCTATTTATCTGACTGCAGGGAAATTGTTAAATAGACTACAGTATGTCAACCCCGTGGAATATTTTAAATCTATTAAGATGATCTATTTTAAAGAGTCTATGAAAACATGAAAAAATTCCATGACGTAATGTTAAGTGAAACAGGGAAGATAAGACTGTTTACATAGTATTAAAAAATTCACACATAGTAAAAAATTAGAAGAAATTCACTGCAATGTTAGTAGTGCTTATGTTTGGGAATTTTATTTACCTTTTTGTTTTTAATTAGCTCCTATGTCTGGGGGAAGTATAAATAAATAAATAATAAAACTACAAAAACCTGTTTGGTTTTGGTCAATTCAAGATTTGGCGAAGAAATGATAATGAAATGATCAAAGTCACTAGTATACATATTTCATAAAAGAGAAATTTTTCCAGTATAAGAGAATTTATTAGAAAGGAAGAAATAACCGGAGTAAGGAACTGTGCCTTGTAAATGAATGCAATGAATGCTTGAGTGCAAGATCCAGGACCTGGACTGTGGGTTCAAATCCAACTCCACCTTTCCCAGGTGTGTGACCTTGGACAGGTTACTTGACTCCTCTGTGCTCCAATTTCTTGGAAATTGGAATTCTTGCATCTACAGAATGCAAATAACAAGAGCACCTTCCTCACAGGACTGTCAGGAGGATTGTGTGTTCACGGAGGCCCTGGCTCTCGAACATGCTCACATGCTCTCTTCATCTCTCTGTCTCTGTCACCGTCTCTGTCTCTCTGTGTCTCTTACATATATATATGGAAGTGTTGTCTACCATTATTGTCTTCTCATCATCTCCATCAAAGCTCAGGAGTCAAATACCACTGGTGTTCAAAACCCCTCTCCGCGACTTACTTGCTGTGGGACCCAGAGAAAGTACATTTAGCCTCTCTTGCCTGAGTGTATTTGTAAAGTGGGGAGAGTACCTGCCTGTTAGGGTTGCTGTGAGAACCAGTGAGATCAGGTTGGTCATGTGCTCAGCACAGGGCTTGGCACACAGTGATGCTCACAGCAGAGGTAGTGAGTGGGGAGGTATTGAGGGCTGCTACCATGGTGGTGGATTCTGTTTTTCTTTAGGTCTCTTCTGAACCAGAAGGAAGTTTAGGGGCATATGGAGAGTGAGCTAACAAGGAGGGTTTTGCTGTCCACTTTTGATGGAGTAAGGAAGTTGAGGATCAGTGATCATCATAATAGTTTATAGGTTTATATTGCTTTATAGTTTTGAAGCTCTTTACATATATGTTGACTCCTTGATACAACAATTCTGTGATGTAGTAGACAGAAGACCTGTCCTCATCACTGCTGTTTACCAGTGTCATAGTCCCTGTATTTATAGTGGATTTCAGCAACTAATTCTATAGATATTACACTTCACTCTTGATCTAGCTGTTCTTGAGTACTTAGTGTTTTAGGTAGATGCTATGTCCAGTACTTTGGACTTAAAGTTCTTTTTTTTTTTTTTTTAAGATTTTATTTATTTATTTGAGAGAGAGAGAGAATGAGAGAGAGCACATGAGAGGGGGGAGGGTCAGAGGGAGAAGCAGACCCCCTGCCGAGCAGGGAGCCCGATGCAGGACTCGATCCAGGGACTCCAGAATCATGACCTGAGCCAAAGGCAGTTGCTTAACCAACTGAGCCACCCAGGCGCCCTGGACTTAAAGTTCTTTGTCCTTTTCTTTACTCCCTATGAGCAACCCATTCAAGTGGCCATATCATGGATTCTGTATCCCCAAGAATTATTCCACCTCTAAATTGTGTTATTTTTAAGCAGAGTTTGAACTCACGACCCTGAGATCAAGACCTGAGCTGAGATCAAGAGTCGGATGCTCAACAGACTGAGCTACCCAGGCACCCTAAGTGCTACTTCTCTTTCTTATTTTCCCAGGATATTTACATTAAATTTTTTGGTTACATGAATATTCTCTATTAACAGTCTATGCCTATATATATAATATTCAAAATGAGCATTACAGGCTACTATGATTGGGGTTTTTTTTGCTTTTTGTTTTTTATGATGTTAATAATTGTCTTGGTTTTCATGTTTTTCTCTCTCTTTGTAAGCCACTTGTCTGAAATCAATGTCTCCTGCCTTTCTTCTGGCTTTAGCTCTGGATAGTCACTAACCCTTTGTAATTGCTAAATCCAGTGGAGTCTTCCAGCCCTAAACTTTTATAGCTGTGCTCTTCTTGTTACTTCCTCCTCCCTTGGTTTCCATGACATCACTTAATCCCATCTTTCTGAGCACTCCTTTTTAGTCTTGCTTGTGCATAGTCCCCTGTTTACCTTCCCTTAAGTGTAGTGTTCCTTAGGATTCTATCTGTAATCTGATTCTTACTCAACAGAATCTCTTTAGGCAATATCTGCCATGGCCATGAATGACTTCTGTTATTTATTCCTCCTTATAGAACTTTCTTCTAAGCTCATTTAACTGGCCATTGAACATACAGATAGAGAGTATGAAGACATTTGTCAGTGCTTCCACTCCTGTTCAAGGTCCCACTCTCTTCTTGTGACATCTGCATATGAATTGTGTAGAGGCTTTGGTATCTGCCTGTCTAAAGTTACCTTCGCCCTACCTGCTCCTGTTCACATAGACAAGCCACCTCCTTACCCTTTTACTGTTCCGTTCCCTTCACACACCACCAAATACATACACACATACACTCTCTTCTCCAACTTTTCCCCTCTCAAACACCTGCACTGCCTCTCTCCATTTTCATTGGCAAGAAAGCTGAAAGTTTTCTCTCCCCCAACTCCTCCTATAGGAGGAGGATGTTGGACCAATTGTCAGATCCCAGAGAAAGCAAAGTATTTTACTAATTTAGTATGCTTTATTTGTACTTGATAGTAACTATTTTAGTAGGCCATCCCTTTTAAAATGTGTTAATCCTTGAAATGTTTAAAGAATGATCACTTGACAGTAGTGCATATCCATGCAGTCCCTTCTGCATTGTTACTTTTAGATTTAAAACCACGAGTGGTGGGCGCCTGGGTGGCTCAGATGGTTGGGCGTCTGCCTTCGGCTCGGGTCATGATCTCAGGGTCCTGAGATCGAGCCCCGCATCGGGCTCCCTGCTCCATGGGAAGCCTGCTTCTCCCTCTCCCACTCCCCCTGCTTGTGTTCCCTCTCTCACTGTGTCTCTCTCTGTCAAATAAATAAAATCTTTAAAAAACAAAAAAACAAAACAAAACAAAAAATAAAACCACGAGTGGGATTGTAATAAGAATTTTATTTTTTCAGAATTAAAACTACACATGTGGGGTTGTAATGTGAATTTATAGGCAGAGATAAGGTATCTTGTCCAAACAAGAAAGAAAAACACAACTAAATGTTCTCTTTTCCACTTTTTTTGCTGTATGTAGTTAGGACCATGAGTCTGAGCTTACATTCCTAAAAGCTACAGGTGTCAATCAGATCATTCAGGGAGAGCACTCAGAATGAGAAGAGAGAAGCATCAAGCCTGTAAAAGAAGAACCCTCCCAGGAGCCTTAAAAGGGAGCCTATGCGAATCAGCATGTGATTCTAGAGAGTGGTTCAGCATGGCTTGATGTTTATTTTTAAGAAGTGTAAAGATGATATTCCAGCAGGTCTCAAGGTTTTTCACCATCACAGTCATTGATGATGGTGATGGTAGCCCTTTGTTTTTTGTTATTATTTGGTTTTTTTCTAGCTTACCAGTTTGTTCTGTGCATTTTTTAAGGTCCTTAAAATTCTGGTCAGGGCAGTGGTTGACGGGATGACCGATCGAAGTGGAGATGTTGCAACTGGCCTCAAAGGGAAGCTGCAGGAGTTACTTGGCAGAGTGACTTCAAGAGTGACGAATGATGGAGAAATCTGGAGGCTGTATGCCGAAGTGTATGGAAATGGGCAGAGCGAAAAGCCTGATGAAAATGAAAAGGTAAGTCCCCTTTCAGTCCTCCCGGGTGCTTGCCTTTTGTTTGAATTATGTGTATTGGATCTGCTTCCTTGATGGTTGGAGGAAGAGTTAAATAGCTTGAAATGGAAGATTGATATGCTCAGGTTTTCCGTTTTGATTCAGAATCTTTAACATAAGCACTTTGAATTGCGGGCAGGTTAAGACTTGTAAGCATTCACTTTTTTTTTTCTTTCTATGAATTTTTCTTACATAATTTTCTCTGTTTCCTGCAAAAGGTCTCTCCAGCCTGCTCCCCCACTGGAGCTGCCGCGAGCAGCTGCTCCCATTATTTACCCCCAGCCCTTTCTGCAGGCTCCTTGCTGAAGACTCAGGGAGATGGGGCCCAGGGACAAAGATGGTTTAGATCTGAGATAGGGGCCATGGAAGGGAAAAAGAAAAAGGCACTAGATAAGAACATTGGAGGAGAGCTTGTAAGTCTAAACACAAAATGCTTTATAGAGGTTGCCCTGCACCTTTCTTGGAAGTGCATTAGAACAGCAGTTACACTCAAGTTATGCCTTTGGCCTCTTATCTTAGAACTCAAAGGAGCCCCCAGAGTTTCCAAGGTTGAAATAATTGTTTTCTGTTCTTTTCAAAACATCCACAACAAGTCACATGTACTCCTTGCGTGAGTTTGGAATTCGCTGCAGTACAGCTAATCTGTGGGATTCCTAGCCATCTCTCCTCCCTCAGTCCACCCAGCTGGCTTCTACCATTGCTTGTCAACCCAGAGAACACATAATCACACGCACGCATGCACACACTCCTACTTTCTCTCCTTCCATTTCTTCTTGAATTATGTGCTCTTGCATATGGAATCAAGGGTAGTCTGAATTCTCTGATCGGTGACTTCTCCCTCAAGAATCTGCAAGGATGGGGCTGGGAAAGAGTGTTTTAAACTTCTGTGAGTATACACACCTCTCGGTAATTCTGTAGGTGTCGTCAAGTTCATGCCTCATTCTCTAAACCGGGCTCTTAAGCTGATGGCTACAGATGCTGAGGAAAGGTGTGTGCCCTTCTTCTAGATTTCCAAACCTGGCATTTCTGTTTTTCTGTTTGGAGGGAAGTGTCTCTATCCAAATACATCCATTTGATTGCTTTTAATTGCTTATTGCTGTTGGCTGTGCGTCTGTACCCTTTCTTTGATGAGAATAATAAAGACCGCGCTGCATGACACAGATGCTCGTTTTTCAAGTTGGAATTAGTTCCACATGACTTCCAGGAAACCGAGTTTGAAATGTGCATTCTACTTGTTATTCTGAATATTGTTCTTTTTCTGTCCTCAGGCGTTCCAGTATCTCTCTAAGGCATACAAGTGTGACACACAGTCCAGTTGTTGGGAGAAAGATATGACATCATTTAAGCAAGTGGTGCAGAGAGCCTTAGGACTCGCACATGGTATTTGATGTAATGTTTGCTATCCCTGCCATATTTTAATGTATTTGTACTGAAAAAGAATTTGTCAAAAGTGAAGTTCCATTACAAATAGCTTCAGATTATTTCCTTCTATGGAATTGTCATATTTCATGCAGCAAATCTTTATAAGACCAGCTGCTAGGTAGTAAGCACTTCGGAGCAACAGGAGCAAATAGAGGCCGGAGCGTAGGAAGGATAGAGGCTTAAATACCATTGGAATAAGTGATGGGTATCAGGAGCTTTCAAGACGTGAAGTACCTTTCCAACTGTATCTGATCTTCAAGCACACAAGGTCTGTTGGTGTTGCTTGTGTAGTATTAAGGAAATCTGTTAACATTTCCTGACTTGTAGTCTTCCTTTATAAATGGAAATATTTTTTCTCAAAAACACATAGATTACTGGAGGACGTAGAATGTACAAAAAGCTGTGGCATATGCAAAAGAAATAAAAAATATAATCCTATCCCTGCGTTTGGGAAAATTAGTGGATGATATTTGAGGGGAGAGATAACCTTACATATAAGGTTGCATGCCTGTTGGGTATATTCCAGATAAAGGCCCCTTTTCATTATTTGCATTAATGAAAAAATATACCAGTTAAATTTAATAATGCATTTTTATATTTAGAACTGAGTATGGATGTGTGATGCCCTGGATATGCAGTTCAAATAAAATAATGAAGCCACAGTGTTAAGAACTGAATCACAGAGACTATGAACCTATCCTAAAGTCGTCCTCTAACTTTTTTGGCAACTAATAGTTACAGTAATTGGGGAGCCAATGAGACCGTAAAAAGGGCAGACCCTTGAAATCAGGGAGACCTAAACTCCAGGACCGGCTCTGCCACGTACTTGCTAGGTGGTGTTGGGTAAATCACTTAACTCCTCTGAGCCTTAGTTCCCTCATCAGTAAAATGGGAGTAATGCCTACCTTCTTGTTAGGAAGAATAAATGAAAACACATTTAAACACTTAAGAGTATCTTGCACATGGTTGAAATGTGAATCCCTGACCTTCTCACCCCAACCCTGTTCCTTCTGGGGGTAGAGGAGCTGAGCTGTCTGATAAGGCATTCAAACTAAAAAGAGAAAAAGGAAGAACAAGAGTAAAGGTTAACGTGTCTCTAAAGAAGTCACAGAACATTCAAACAGTTTAGAAATGGGCTTAGTAGTTGATAATTCTACTTACGGTCTTTGATATCACTGACAAGAAGGATATAAATATCCAATTATCTGGGCCGCCTACCCCTTGACAGATCAGGGAGACATGCTGAACTCTGTGTAGCTGAACTACAGAGTAGATGAGGTGGAGGTCATCGCCGATAGACCTGTGGAATGTGGCTGCAGTTCATGTGGATTGTGCTGGCCTCATGGTGGGTGGGCTCAGAGGGAGTGCAGTCCTGATGCCTTTGACCTTTGTGAATATAGTACCATGTTTGAGGAAACCCATACCTAGGTGTATTATGTACATAATTACAGCAAGGTGCAATCTCCTTGGAAGAATTTATCTTACCTACTTGAGATTGCCAACCCTAAACATTTCTGTGAACAGCTAGCTTTGTAACAGTCAAAGCCAAGATATTTTCTGTAGTCACTAAGTGATGCTATTAAACCTGTCAAATATAAATGCACAGGTTAAAGAAATAAGTACTGCAGGAAGAAAATCTTCAGTTTGTATCTTAAAGTCGTTTTTAAGCTATTTTGGGCACCTTTTTTCCTCAGGGCAGTACTGGGAGAAAAACAAGCTTCTATTCTTTTAAGTTTCCTCTGACTTTAATGAATTAGGTGTTGGTGTTCCTACAACACTTTAAGCATCTGTGAGTGGATGCTCAGCTTTAGTTTCTGGTGATATTTTAGATTTATGAAGATAAAACTTTACCTTTTCTTTGTTGCTTTTTTTTTTTTTAAGATTTTATTTATTTGACAGAGAGAGAGATAGCGAGAGCAGGAACACAAGCAGGGGGAGGGGGAGAGGGAGAAGCAGGCTTCCTGCCGAGCAGGGAGCCCGATGTGGGACTCGATCCCAGGACCCTGGGATCATGACCTGAGCTGAAGGCAGACGCTTAACGACTGAGCCACCCAGGCGCCCTCTTTGTTGCTTTTGTAGACCAGTGCTCAGCTGAGGAATGAACTGGGTTTCTTTGTTATTCTCTTCTTTTTTTTTTATCTTTCTCCCCAACACTGTTGTCTATCTTGCTCAATTCTTTTTTTTTTTTTTTAAAGATTTTATTGATTTATTTGACAGAGAGATAGCGAGAGCAGGAACACAAGCAGGGGGAGTGGGAGAGGGAGAAGCAGGCTTCCCGCGGAGCAGGGAGCCCGATGTGGGGCTCGATCCCAGGACCCTGGGATCATGACCTGAGCCGAAGGCAGATGCTTAACGACTGAGCCACCCAGGCGCCCTACCTTGCCCAATTCTGAAAAAGAAAATAAAACATTAAGAAAAAATCACACACACACACACACACATACCACCTCCACATGATTTACTCCCTTTTGGGTTGCTATTTTTAAGAGTAGCCATGTACTTGATAAGACATTGCAGTGTCTCTCCATAGGGCTTCAGACCTTTGTGTAACAATGTTGTCATCGTGTACCCATTTGTATTGTCTGGGGGCTATTCATTTCCAATTTCTGCTATTCTGTTTTCTGGGAAAGGGTAGGCAAAAGCTGGTTCCTTCTTTGCCATCCAGGGACTTTCAAAATAATAGTTATGCATTTTAACTGTAGTCTGCCTGGAGGAAGCACTGCTATCTTGGATTTCCTGATGATTTGGATCAGCATTTTATTTCTCTCCCTTTCTAGAACTCTTATCTTTGTCTCTAGTGCTTTTTGGAAATGGGATTAAGCGAGGGGTGTAATAGTGTTTTTGTCTTTTTGCTCTTTTTTTAAAATTTTTTCCTGAATGAAAATAAGAATTAAAAAAAAAAAAAAAGCTGTTTCTGATACGTTCCTAGGTATTTAACAGCCCAAATACCTCAGCCGTCGTAGTACAACGGTCTTCTCCTAAGGCACACAGACATCATAATCCTCACTATCTCCAGGTTGACTGTGCCCTTTGAAAACGAGTTACACATTGTTGATTACCATGCATTGTTTCCACCCTTAGCTGAGAAATGTCAAAGTCTAATAATTATTTTGAAATGAGAATGTCAAACTTGGTTCTCACCAGCCATGGGAGATTAATTAATGATAAAACGATTTTCCAGGCACAGGCAATCCCCACCAATTGATGAGAGTTTGCATGCAAGAAAGACACCTATTTTCCATTCCTGGTCTAAGATCTAGGGCACTGAGTGACTTTCATCGTTGCACTGTTTAGTGTAGTTTTAAAATAGGATCTGGTTATTGGTCTGCTTTGTGGCAAGCATAATTTAGAAGAACAAAAATAAAAACAAACCAGTGGAGAGATACCAGGCATTGTATTTTTACCAAGCTCCTCACTTGTTCTTATAAAGCATTAATAGCCAGGCCTTCTGCTAGGGAGGATTATCCCCTCTTGATAATTTCACATTTTAGGAAGATGGGCTCCCTGGCTCTCTGGACACAGCGTTGTCACACGTGAGTGACTTTGTTCTCTCCCAGTCCCTGCTGATGCCAAGCACCACTCAGCAACCTGAGAGCCTGGGTGTGGTCACCTTCGCTGAACGCAAGCACATAGGTTGTTGAAATCGCTTCTTCCAGAATGGGGACATAAACCCGGAGTAGGAAAATGCAGTTAGGGGCGCCTGGGTGGCTCAGTTGGTTAAGCGACTGCCTTCGGCTCAGGTCATGATCCTGGAGTCCCGGGATCGAGTCCCGCATCGGGCTCCCTGCTCGGCAGGGAGTCTGCTTCTCCCTCTGACCCTCCCCACTCTCATGGTCTATCTCATTCTCTCTCTCAAATAAATAAATAAAAAATCTTTAAAAAAAAAAAAAAAGGAAAATGCAGTTAGAATTGAGCTGTAAATACCTGGATGTCGCTTCACTGGGCTGGTGTCATGGGCCACTGTGAGCCCCCGTTTGGGACCCGGTGCCCCGGGAAGCTACACTAAAGATCTGCCTCATCTGGTTTTGCCCTCTGTGGGCACCTTGTGTTCAGTTAGATTTTGTCTCTTTTTGCCTGATTTCACTGTGTGTGTGTGTGTGTGTGTGTGTGTTTAGGGTCTCTTCCCAGTGATCTGTAACTTACCAAAAATCACCTATTTCCCCTCAAAATTCTTCATTTAGCAATAAGCGTGAAGAAGGATAATGGGGGAGGGCGCCTGGGTGGCTCAGTTGGTTAAGCGACTGCCTTCGGCTCAGGTCATGGTCCCGGAGTCCTGGGATCGAGTCCCACATCGGGCTCCCGGCTCAGCGGGGAGCCTGCTTCTCCCTCTGACCTTCTCCCCTCTCATGCTGTTTCTCTCTCTCTCTCTCAAATAAATAAATAAATAAAATCTTTGAAAAAAAAAAGAAGGATAATGGGGGAAATTATGCACATAATTGTTGTCCTTTTGCCAAAACAAAGCCTTTCCATGTGGGAATATTTCTCAAGTCTGTACTATAAAATCCTAATTAAGTAATGGTTTTTGGCACTTGTAAATTATCGTTACCAGTATTTAACGCGTGTTTTCTCCCATATTTATGTTTCAGTGGCTATAAAACACAGTAAAAACAAATCCAGCCCCCCAGAGGCTATACAGGTGCTTTCTTCAGTTCGACTCAATTTACAGGGCCTGTTATCTAAAGCAAAGGTGAGAGTGATTTAAAATGTGATTTAACTCAAAGTGTCATAGGAAGAAGGGTCTCTAGCATTAGCTGACTGCTCTTAAATCTTCTTTTTTACGTCAGGGCTGATTTTAGGCCCATGTTACATTTCCGCTATCAGCCCCCAGGGGGTCGGTTGGACTGGTGGGGGTGTTACTGGCCCAATGGCTAGACTCCTGTGGGTAACTTGGGAGTCTTTGAAATTAATGCTTGTAACCCAGCCCTGCTGCTTTCTTGAATTTAAATTAAAACAATGCTCTTCTTATTGTCACTTTTTCCGAAGTGTGACATACATGCCCCTGATAGCGCTTGGCTGAACTTTTGATTTCAGTGTGTATTTATTTCAGCACATGTTAGAAAAACTTTAACTAGCACCTCAGATCTACATTTTCATGAATATTATTGCTTACTTTTCATTTGCAGTAATGTAATGTTTCCTCTAAAAAAAGACTTTTATTTAAGAAGCTGATTTCGAAGCCTGGTGACGGGTATTAAGGAGGGCACGTACTGCACGGAGCACTGGGTGTTATACGAAAACAATGGATCGTGGATCACCACATCAAAAACTAATGATGTATTGTATGGTGACTAACATAACATAATAAAATTAAAAACTACAAAAAAAAAGCTGATTTCGAAACAAATATTAAGTGGGTAGTATATGGATTTCACAAAGATTAAGGTCGGTGAGTGGCTCAGGTTTGACAACTAAAACATTTACCACCAATCTACAAATGCCACCTTGTGAACTAGCGCTGGGTTGGGGACACCTGAGAATCCCTGAGGGAACTGGTTTGGAGTCTGAACTTGGAGCGTCTACCTGTGGCAGGGCAGGTACGGGGTGGAGCCTGGGAGATCCCTGCAGCCAGGTGTGGATTATACCTCTGGAAGCAAACTGTAAAGGAATATAGTTTCTTTCTTTTTTTTTTTTTAATTAATTAATTTATTTGAGAGAGAGAAAGCACGAGTGGGCCGAGGGAGAAGCAGGCACTCCGATGAGCAGGGAGCCCGATGTGGGGCTCGATCCCCAGACCCTGGATCATGACCTGAGCCCAACCGACTGAGCCACCCAGGCACCCCAAGGAATATAGTTTCTAATACAATTCAGTGCTTTCTTTTCTCATTTTTGCTTGCCTTCACTATTTAATCTTGGGTTGTAAATGAATTCTGACACTTCTGAGAGCAAGTGTATGGCAAGTGAAGTCACTTCAGGACACATGTAAAAACCTTCCCAGAGTAAGTATGTCTTTTTATTAATTGCTTGATCTTTTCTGATGAGGGCATCATTTTTGCCCCTTTAGATTATTAACTTGCTTTACTATCCTTTTAATCTGCAAGCTGGACCCAGTTTCTAATAATCTACCAGGAAGAACTGTATTTCCTCCCAGCTTGGTATGATAACTTCAGAATTTTGTATCTCTCAGAAGGCTGCACAGACTCTCAAAGAAAGTCAAGGTAGCAAGCTTCTTCTGTGACTTTCCTTCGGGAGATAGGTTTCCTAGTTAGTTTTGGTTAGATTACTAACCTACCCACGATTGTTTATTTCCTCAGGAGATAACTCTACTAGTTCCCTTATCTCTGTGCAAAGCTTTTTCTTATAAGTTACTACTTTTACATAAATCTGTACCTGCAAACCTAAATATCTTGTCTCTGCAGGTACTGCCCATCCTCCCTTTTGTGGAAGATCCCCAAACATTGAAAATGAGGCCTCAGAACATCATCTGTGTTTAGACTTTGTTCTCTTTAGATACCAACTGGGAAAATTTGCCTCCCAACGCCTCCTTCTGAAAGCCTGTTTTTGCTAGAGTGTTTGGGAGTCTCTGATTTTGTAGTAGATCATATGCCTTTCCTATTTTTTTAACAACTTGGGTTTGCTCAGCTGAATTGCGATCCCCAAAACACTTTTTTAGAACACTTTAAAGAGTGAAAATGAAATAGGATAGATAGCTCTATTAAATAGCTTGTAATAAGCTTGGTTTGTACCAATCTCTGATCTTTTCTTGCCAGGCCAGGGAGTTCATGGAAATAAACTAGAGCCTAGAGATAGAGACTCACCTGAGACTCAGCCAGTCCATGGGCTTCGCCCCCCCACCCCCCGGCCAATCGCTGTGCAGATTTGCTGCAGAGGGCATGAGGGCTGTTGGGGAAAATGCGGAGAGCCTGGAGACAGGACAGATTTTACCACTTACACACTTTGGGATCCTCAGCAAATAATCCATTCTTTCTAAGCCTCAGTTTCTCTCTCCTTCCTCTTTAGTTTATAGGTGAGTGATGCAGATTCATGATGATTTGCAAGCACTATAATTCTTAGTAAAAATAAAATATGTGAGTCTAGGTTATTTTTCTAAAAGGTGTTTTCTCTACTGATCACATTGCGACGGCTCCTATGTCATTCTCTTATGAAATGTTGTGCACGGTGTGACTACATGGTAACGTGACAAATCTTTACTGAACATTGATGAAGTCCTACATTCAGTGAGTGCTCTTGGCTCCAAAAATCACTGTGTGAAACTCTAAGCTTGTCCCAGTGATTATACCATCACTCAAAACATCTTTGGGACTCCCTTTTTAGAATAACCATCAGAACAATTGTCAAGTCTTATTATCTATGGTCATGATAGTAAATAGTCATATGGTAATGGTAAACAGGTCATCTAGTCAGGCCTGGTGAAAAAGATAGACAATGGGACTTCTGGGTGGCTCAGTCGGTTAAGCGACTAACTCTTGATTTCGGCTCAGGTCATGATCTTAGGGTCCTGGGATCGAGCCCTGTGTCGGGCTCCATGCTCAGCAGGGAGTCTGCTTGAGATTCTTTCCCTCTGCCCTCTACGCCCGTCCTGTTCACGCTCTCTCTCTCTCTCAAATTAAAAAAAAAAAGAAAGAAAAAGTATGTTGAGTAAATTACATTTCTGATCAACACACACATGCACACTGTGGTCGTAAAATCCTGAAGCTCATTTTCTTGGGTGCCTATCCTGGCTCAGCAGGCAGTTCCAAATAGAGGCTCTCCAGAATGCCTCAGCTATGGTGGCATTATCGAAGTATGTTGCCATGTGCCTCCCAAGGCAATTCCTTTTACAGGAAGAGGGCACATTTATTTTTATTTTAATATGCTGGGCTTCTTTGCTTTTACCAAATCTTGATAATCTTTGTGGCCTCTGAGTCCTAAGCCGTAATAATTTTCAAATAATTGGCATAAAGGGGTATGATTTGTATGAGCTTGAACATAAAGTATATTCATTTTGCTTATATACACAATGAATAGATTTGTTTTGTTTGGATGACAAATGTCCATTCATCCTGAAACCATCGTATGACATCAAAATGAATAACCAGGGGACACCTGGGTGTCTCAGTGGGTTAAGTATCTGCCTTTGGCTCAGGTGATCCCAGGGTCCTGGGATCGAGTCCCGCATCGGGCTTCTTGCTCAACAGGGAGCCTGCTTCTCCCTTTGCCCCTCCCCCTGCTCGGGCTATCCCTCTCTCTGACAAATAAATAAATAAAATTAAAAAAAATGAATAACTAGTGAATTCAACTGCAACTATTTTTAAGGACAACCATTTTTAAGAGCAGAGCTCATTTGAATTTACAAGTTCAGGCATGTTGTTTGATGCCTGGTTTAATTTTGTGGCTTGTACATTTCCAGGATGGTGAACAGAACAAACACTAACCATTGCTACTACCATGTGGTATTATTAGATACAGGGAATTTTAATTCTATCCTCTGTACCTATTTTATTTTAAAGAGATTGTCATTGTTTTGATAGTTCTCCTTTGTTCTTTATGTTGCAGCAACTTTTTACAGATGTGTCAAGTGGAGAAATTTCCAGGGAGTTAGCTGATGAAAAAGCAGCGATGGACGCCCTCGTCATAGAGCTGCAAGGCCTAAGCAACCAGTTTCGAAACCAGTACTGACCATCCTGGGAAGAGTTTTTGGAAAAGGAGCGCTCACCTTCTGAATTTCTCTTATACCTGTGTATCTGAAACACAAGATAATTGATTTTTTTAAATAAATTTCTCTTTAATGGCTAGCATTTTTGTTTTGTGGTTTTTCCACGTTTGGACTTTCCGAAGTACGTTAATTAAAAGTTCCCTGTTTCTTTAGGCTTAGTTGCAGTTGAATTTAGTATATTCTTTTGTATTCTGTGCTGAAGTATTTCAGCACTAAGAGAAAAAAATTACAGTTTTCTTTTTAGCATAGGGTTTATTCTCTCTCAGCCTAAAATGAATTAGAGCATCCTTTGGAAAGACTTAGTCTGTAACAGGGAAAAAAATCCACACACTACAAGTCTGTGGAATCATTGGATCGGCTGCATTATTATCCAAAAATGATAAAAGGTAGATAGAATGACAGAAATCTTTTTCCTTCTTGAGATTTTATATTTGTGTCAGAAAGATACAGGCTTGGCTAAATTAGAAATATGGGCATACTTTAGCTTCTAAATCAAGAAAATGCAAGAAAAAAAGTGACATAACCCAAATTTTGATTGAGCCATGAACCACTACTAACCAGGCTGACCCTCCTCATTTTGTAGACTGCCAGTCCTAAAGATGGTTGTTTAATAAGGTTATTGAGTGAAGACAGCCATAAATGCTGCCATATTACAAAAATGCCAAAGTAAAATGCTTTTTTAGTAATGTCTGTGGAAACAAATATTGAAGGCAGCAGCTGAGCTTAATAATCTTACTACAAAAGTCATAGTGAGGAATTCTCAGTCCTGGCTTGGGTTGCTGAATTTTGGGTCCCATGCATAAGTCATTTGACCCTTGCTTTTTATCTATGTTCTTATTTATAGAATGTGAATAATTTCTACCTCTGGCTTCTTTGTGAGTTTCAGCTGCCATTGGAAATTTTAAAATGCATACTCCACAAATAAAAGTATTCTGAACATTAAAAAAACAGTCTTTAAAAACTTTCATGGATGAATTTTAGTTATAAATGCTTACCAGTGCTTTTCCTTTCCTTAACCACCTGCTTTTCTTTTTTAGTACACAAGTCTAAAAAAAAAAGCAGTTTCTTTTATAGGAGACATAGTAGCTATGAGAAAGACCAGTAAAGTGAGCTCATAGCCTGAGTTAACATTAAATGTCCATTCAAATCTTTTTTGGAAGCTGTTGGAGAGTAGGTAGGTAAATGGTTGGATGGATGGATGGATGGATGGATGGATGGCTGGCTGGATGGATGGATTGAGGTTTTAAGATGAACTCTTTATCAGTCCCCAGCTGTGATCCCCAATAGAAAATGGAACAAATACTTGGAAGGGCAAAGGTTTCAGGAATCAAATGGAAAATTGAAGAAGAGTTTCCAAGTATTAGAAGTTTTTAGTTCTCAGTTTGTTTTCCTTTGGCTTCAAGGTAGAAAGACATGAGTGAGTCTGAGTTGTCACAAACCAAGTCACAAAAGGATCATCTTCCAGGCCTGTTCTCAAATGCTATGTTGAATCAGAGTTTCCAGGACAATGCCCTACACCCTCTTTTTTCTTGGAATGATCTCACAGAAGAGAGAGCTGTTAAATGGCTTCTTTTAAAGACAGATCTGTTAATTATGTTTAATAATCTCATGTGAATGTTTAACATAATTGAAGAAAATGTATGGGGAGGTACTATGGTAAAATAGGAAAAGTTGGGGTTTTATCAAAACCTCATCTCTATCACCTCCTCACACTTAATACTTAACACTCAGGTACTTAATTTCTTCATCTGTAAAGTGAATGTGGTGATAATAGTGCCTTCCATCAAGCTTTTAACATCTCTTAGAGCACTTTCACCCAGCTGCGGAATCAGTAATACAGTACCTTTAAAATGCTCTTTTCACTTACTGTAGGGTCTTTGATGCTTCATATTGCTAGATTATGATTTAAATATTTGCTATTTCCTTTTTTTTTTTTTTAAAGATTTTATTTATTTGACAGAGACAGCGAGAGAGGGAACACAAGCAGGGGGAGTGGGAGAGGAGCAGGGAGCCCAATGTGGGGCTCGATCCCAGGACCCCGGGATCATGACCTGAGCTGAAGGCAGACGCTTAACGACTGAGCCACCCAGGCGCCCCAATATTTGCTATTTCCAAACATCTTTTATAAATTTCAACTTTGGTTTTCGAATATCACTACTTTTGTTTTCGGCATTACTTCTGTGCATCGTCAGGTAGAAGAATATAAACGATGTGATTCTTTAATATGAATAATCATGCCAATAGCTACAAGTTACAGAGCTCTCACTCCATGCACTACGTAGGTCTGTGATATCACTGGGAAACAAGCTCACAGACTCTAGAAAGAGAAGTAGCCAGAACTCTCTCTACTTGCTCTGTTGGGGCTAGAAAAAGCTTCCAGTGGTCGGCTCGTTTCTGTCTTCTCTTTATCACAATGGGATGCCTGGAATGTTTGCCTGCCATTGTTTATAAAGTTCTTCAAGGAGAGAAATTCTGTGAAATCGCAGTTCTTAATAGCCTGTGGTCTATTATAGTCCTTTTTTAAAAGAAAATTTAGTAAAGCTTTTGTTAGCCTGTTTCCAAAGAGGCCACATAGTAAATGGGGGTCCTAACTACAGAGGAATTAAGCCCCAATGGAATAAGAAATACCTTCTTTATACCCAAACCTCAAAGTCAGGAAGCTTAGCGAGTCGATGCTGAGTCTGGGAAGCAGAGCCATGGGGCGTGTGTCAAGCGCTGGCGGGGCTCAGAACTACAGAAGCCTGGGTTGGACTTTGAGGTTCCTTTTCAGGGTGAGTGCTTGGCCTTTCCTCAGATGGAGCCTCAGTATGGTAAGGAGGACCCCAAACATTGAAAGCATTGAGTTATTTGTATATCAAGGCTCTTCTTCATGCTGTACTTGTTTCTGTTGGAATTGCTATCAGTGTGCTTTTCGTAAGCAGAAATTTAAGGAAGAAATGATACTGAATAGGTGTAGTAACTCAATTCACCTATGTTCCAGATGCCACTCAGACTGTGACATAAGCAAAGTAGGGCTAGTTTGGGTTCTTTGTGACCATTTGTCCAAACTGTGGTGAATCTACTAAGTTAAAACCCTGGGTGAGTCTCATGAAAAGTACTTTTTTCCACTTCTGTTTTTATAACATCCACATCAATCTAAATCACTGTTTAGATAAGGTAACTCTACTTTACAGGCCAAGAGTGAGGAATAAAACCTGTTAAGTAGATGCAACACACTTCCTTTCTGCCTGTTCTTTCGACAGGCCCTATAGTGAAATGGCAAAGAGCCTTTATTCAAATGGTGGGCGCCATGCTGTGGTGATACAGATGGATTTTTCACAACGTGCAGAAGTGCTTATAAATAGATAGATTTCAATCAACAAGTAGCTTATTCAGGCATGTGCTCAAATATAGTAGCTGCATTCATTAGACAGACATTTCCACTAATCCCAAGACTATACTAATAAAAGAGTAATCCCTATGGGCTCAAGGTAGTGCTGGCTTGCTTTTAACTCTTATAGAGTCTTTCACAGACCAAGGCCTAATAATAATTGTAGCTGCATTCGGTTTTCACCAAATGAATTATAAAGCCAAGCTTATCTTGAAATTTTTTCTTTTATTTTTTTAAATTGCAGTAGCTTAAGTGGACAAAGAGGTACTTTTTACCCTGGATATATATGCAGCTTGCAGCAAAGCCAATTTAAAAGCAATTGAGTGTACATTTGTGTGAGTGTATGCGTGCGCCCATTGTGTGTTCTCATTACTTTATCATAAGCACTTTCTCTTTCATCTTGGTTAATAAAGTGATTAATAAAGAGTTCGCTTGAGCAGATTTTTTTTTTTCCCTTTGGCTTTGGGATAAATAACAAGTTAATGTCAGGTTTGAGTTTTGCAGACTCTAGAGTGGTTGGACTTTTCATGTGGGCCTTTTCCTGGGGCTGGGCTTTGTTCGACAGGGTCTTTACCCCTCGCACCTCATTCAGAGCTAGCTCTAATTAGTTCACTTAGCACAACGCTAACATTTTTCCCTTGCCAGTGATGTCAGACCTGTCTTCCTTTTTATTATTCTGACTTCTTATAAACCTCAGTGACCTGTGAGTCAACCACACCATCTCTCGGCCCCATGCCAGCATTGTGATCTGTGGAAAGAGACTCCTGCCAAGGACTTTGAGGCGGAAAACTGATAGTATTAAAGAGGTCTTCTGAACAGTAAGGATCAGCCATATTTGAATCTTTGGCGGTGTTATTGCCAGAAAGGGGTGGGAGGAAGTAAATCATGATAATGTTGTTAAGGAGCTAACCCATGCATTGCTAACTTTTTCCAGACTGAGGGCTCACATGGACGTCAGTATCTATGGACATGCTCACAGACAGAGGAGTCCTGCTCGAAGCCTGTGGGGCTTGAGGAAGCCTTAACCACTCTGTGGCCTGTCAGCATCCACAGACAGAGATGTTATAACAAGATCAATCCGAAGACACATGTAGAAGTGCTTTTTTTTCTTTTCCTTTTTTTTTTTTTTTAAGATTTACTTACTTATTTGAGAGAGAGAGAGAGAGAGAATGAGTGGGGAGAGGGACAGGCACCCACTGAGCAGGTGCCGGAAGTGGGTCTCGATCCCAGGACCCTGGGATCATGACCTGAGCTGAAGGCAGATGCTTAATTGACTGAGCCACCCCAGCGCCCTGTAGAAGTGCTCTGAAAATGAAAAGGTTTAATAGAAACACATGTCCGAGTGTCTTAGAAACCACCCATAGTAAGCACTGACACCATCTTTTCTGACCCTGTCGGGAGCTTGATGACATTCAGTGCTGCTGGGGCATGACACCGACGTGTCATGTTCTCAGTGTCTTCATTTGGTAGCAACCTCCCCGTGTTTCTGGGCTGCCCGTGTGCATGGGGCAAGGGAAGAAGCCGAGAATGTGATGGGGTTTTACGAGGTGGTCGATTTTTATATCCTCAGGAGTTCTCCAGTTGGACCCGTGCTGGGAAAAGGAAAGCGAAATGATGACAGGCAGGAGTAGGCAGCGGAAGGGTGACCCGAGGAATCGACTGACGAGGTGAGTCAGGGTGAGCAGCCCCGGGTGGAACTTCCAGCCTCCCCACTTCCTAGCCGTGACCACACCTGAGCCCCTGAAACCGCGTTGGGCCTCAGTCTCCCCAGCTATAAAATGCAAATCACCGCCCTACAGAGAGAGAGGTCTCTACCCCTCCCACCTCATTCAGAGAGAATTGCTGTGGGGATCGTTATCAGATGCTGTGTGTGAAGTATTTTGTGAGCAACTGTGCACAATTAGTTCTTGTTATGATCAAGAGAAAGAGACATTGTGGATGGTCTTTCGGGTCCCAGGGACTGGCAGAGTCCCTGGATGGGGGCATCCAGCCACTTGGCTCCAGTTTCCGTAATCCCCATGGGGGTCATAACCCTGTGGTCTGAGAGACAATGCTGCAGAAGATTTTCCAGCCTTGTGAGTGCCCTTCGTCGCTCTACTGACTGAAATCAGTTTGGCCTATAGGATGTCTGGTGCCAGTGTTGATAAAGCTGTCTTGGTATTTTTATAGCTGTCTGGCCAGAAAACCTGCTTATGCCTCCACAATTCTTTTTCACAAAAAATGTGTATCTGCCACAGAGCTGGAGTGTGCTTTATGGACTCAGTTGAGTCCCCTGACCATAACCAGTAAGATAGAGGTTATTTGGGGGGGTGGGTGTGTCCTGATCCATGTTGACCTTCCCCTTTAATAAATTACACAAGTGTTCCATTCCATGTTCATTGTGAAAAAATTAGAAAATACAAATAAGAAAAATACTGAATCACCCAGATCCGCACCCCTGTAGAAAATAACCACGTTAGCATTTTTCTGCAGATGTGTGTGTGTGTGTGTGTGCACTCGAAAGGAAGAGATAGGCTTTTTAAAAAATTTAATTAAGTTTTCTAATAAAGCACATGGAAGTAGGCCTGCCTTCAACCTGGTGAGGTTCAGAGCCAGAGCACAAATGGGGGTCCATGTACTACATTATCTAAATATTTAAATGTTGTAAATCAAGCTAAGAAACTGTGAAAATTTGTTTTATGCTTTGGATCTTAATAAATACTCCTGTGTAGTGACTTGGAAGAGTGTATTTTAATTTAGAATTCTCAAAACCTCGGAATTCCAGAGCAGAAGAGGGTGGTGCAGGGAGAGCCGGCCCTCTCTCAGCCCGCCCTTCTCTGTAGGGGCCTCGTATGCCAAGGGGTGCACACCCAGCCACCGTCTCAGTCTGTCGTGCCACCCAGAGACAGTCGTAATGCCACCCTGCAGACCTAGGAGTGCATGGACCAGAGGCCACTCTGCCCTCGGGAGTATGGACCTGGGATAAGGCCATGCCAACCCGGCTGCAGGCTTTGGGCTTTTGAGCAGGGGATTCTGGGGTCTCAGGTAGCTGAGCATGGTCGAGAAGGTGAGGTTAGTATATGCTCTAGATGGGTATATCCCCTTGGTCCAGTGAGCAACGGGTGTCTGGAGGACGACGAGAGAGAGACCTGTTAAAGCAAAAGGCCCGGGGAAAGGCATCTCTTGCCTGGTTTTAAGGGTGGCGTTGATGGCAAAGTGGTATCAGATACACTTCTTCCCCCTCCCTAATTTTCCTAATTTTTAGAAGACTTTATTTATTTATTTGACAGAGACACAGCGAGAGAGGGAACACAAGCAGGGGGCGTGGGAGAGCGAGAAGCAGGCTTCCCGTGGAGCAGGGAGCCCGATGCAGGGATCCCAGGACCCTGGGATCATGACCTGAGCTGAAGGCAGACGCTCAACAAATGAGCCACCCAGGCGCCCAGGAGAGAGAATTTCTAGTCAACATGCTATGAAGGAAAAGAATAGCAGGAATAATTTAGTTTCTCTTTACTCTGCATATTAATCCACTGCCGGAAGAGTGATGGAAGGAACTAGACAAGCCTGACTCTCCCTGTCTGTCTGTCTGTCTGCTTCCAAGACTTTCCCAACGAAAGAGAGTGCTGTCTCCCCCCTGCCCCCCGACCCATGCTCTCCCCATACGCACACTTGAGTCAAGGCCCAGGCTTGTCTGAGAGCTGACCTGTCTCTCTCTCTCCTTCCTAATGGGGTGGTAGTTCTGGATTGAGGTAGGGATTTGCTCTGTAGTTCTAAACTCTCCCTTTATGGGTCAGTCCACGGGCTACACTGCAGGCCACGTATCTGGGGGCTCACATGTGATAACACATCAAAAAAAATAAAATGAACACTTTGATTTCCATCTTTTGGAGTTCAGAGTATATACCTCTGTTGGTTTTAAAATCAGTCCAGAGAGGAGAGGAGAGAGTGATTAATTACTTGGATTTAAGCCCTAGCTGGGTTCATTGAGTTGTCTAGTGGATTTTTTTTTTTTAAGTCTGGTGAATTTTTAACCAGGGCTGTGAATCTGAGCCATCTAAAGAATTTTCCAAAAAAAAAAAAGGACAACTACAAAATCCTAGATTTAAATCCTGGAGATTCAGATCCATTAGTCCTGAGAAAATGTATTTTTAACGCTCCAAAGGTGATTCTGATACTTATATGAAAATCACTGAACGTAAGTGAGCTTTATAAAATGAAAATAGATCCTATATTGCTTCGTCATAGACTGACGGTAAAGATTAAATGGAAAAAAAAATTCACTGAATATTGAAGGTCTCTGTATAAAGTATTGTTACTTTCATTATGAATAATTATGTAGTATTGTTGATTGCTACAGTTATTAAATAACATACATTTGGAGCAAAATACAATAAAATAAATATCAATTTCAATGGCCAGATTAAGAAACCCATATTTAGAACAGCTAAATATATTGGATAAAACATTTTTTAAAGATTTCCTTTTTTTTTTTTTTTTTTTAAGATTTCCTTTTAGGGCGCCTGGGTGGCTCAGATGGTTAAGCGTCTGCCTTCGGCTCAAGTCATGATCTCAGGGTCCTGGGATCAAGTCCCACATCGGGCTCCCTTCTCCTTGGGAGCCTGCTTCTCCCTCTGCCTTTCTCTCTCGCTCTGTCTCTCATGAATTTTTTTAAAAAAAAAAATCTTAAAAAAAAAAAAGATTTCCTTTTATTTTATTTATTTTTTTTAAAGATTTTATTTATTTATTTGAGAGAGAGAGAGAATGAGAGACAGAGAGCATGAGAGGGAGGAGGGTCAGAGGGAGAAGCAGACTCCCTGCCAAGCAGGGAGCCCGATGCGGGACTCAATCCCGGGACTCCAGGATCATGACCTGAGCCGAAGGCAGTTGCTTAACCAACTGAGCCACCCAGGCGCCCAAAAGATTTCCTTTTAAATGAGTGGCTGAGGGCACCTGGGTGGCTCAGTCAGTTAAGCGTCTGCCTTTGGCTCAGGGTCATGATCCTAGAGTCCTGGGATGGAGTTCTGCTTGGGCTCCCTGCTCAGCAGGGAGTCTGCTACTTCCTCTACCCCTCTCTTTCTCACTCTCTCTCTCTCAAATAAATTTAAAAAAATCTTTAAAAAAATGAGTGGCTGAATCTATTCAGTGGCTGAATAGAGGAATAGGGACATTCCCGGTGGCCATAAAGCATGAATGGAGAGTGGTTAATGAATGCTAAAGGTGGTGTGTACCCTGCAGGCACATACTAATTCATGGGGGAGTAAACTTAGGTATTAATGCATGCTTGGAGACTTGAGGAAAAACCCAGGACCCATCAAAGTGGGAGGTTGGCTCAGGGATCCTTTATATCCAAGACCATCCTCCATGAAAAGTAGAACAATAGATAGAACAAAAACTCACTCAACAGAGGAACGTTGGTGGGAGACTTGTGTATCTCAGCCTTGGCTCTGGGTTACGGGGAAAAAGAAAGGAAAAGAAAAATCTCTTTTGTGATCATTCCTAACTCTAAGGCTGCTCTTATAATAGAATTCATATACCCTGTGTGGCCTAAAGCCACAGATTTATATCTGGCACACCCAGATTGATGTGCTACCAGATATTTGATAGAATAAATCTCTTTGAAGGAAAACACTTTGAACACAGACCTCAATGCATTATCCCAACAAGGCTCCAAGTAACAAGAATTCATAGTAAAATATCAGAAATGCACCAGTAGGTATGGCACCATGGATAAGAATCAGTTGAAACAAACGGAGTAAGATTGGCAAAGACTACAGATGTTGGAATTATAGAATATAGAAGAAGTACATTTTTATGTTTAAGGAAATAAAAAAGAAAATCAACTTTGAACATAGAGACTATCACAGTTTGAGAAAGATTTGAAGAAGAGCCATATTAAACTTTTGGAAATGAAAAATATAATAGCTGAAATTGGAAATTTCGTAGTTAGGTTAAGCCAGGGTTTCTCAACCTTGACGCTCCTGACATTTGGGCTGGGTAATTGTTGCAGGGGGCTGTCTTGTGCATGGTAGGTTGCTTACTAGTATCTCTTGTTTCCATCCTCTAGATGCCAGGAACATGCCCTTCCTGGTGAGACAACCAAAAATATTTCCAACATTGCTAAGTGTCTCCTGGGGGCTAAAATCACTCCCTTTGAGAACCATTGGATTAAACAAGAGAGCTGAAGAGAATTCATGAAGGAACGAAATAATGCAGCACATCATTTCAGAAAAAAAAAGAAAAATAAAAGAATTTAGAAGACATAGATGATAGTTTCCAGAAGGATGTTTCTAATAAAAGTCACAGAAGGATATTAAAGAAAATGGGGAAAGGGCATTTGAAGAGTTAACAACTGAAATTTCTTCAGAAGTGATGAAAAATTTTGATTCTCAAATTCAGCATTTTCATATAAATTTAAAAATCAACTTCTCAATTTATGCATACACACAGCCTGCAGGGATTTTGGAAAGGAAAAAAATTTAAATGGCATCATTTATAATAGCATGAAAAATCCAAATACTTAGGAATTAATCTTTTTAAAGATATTATATACCTCAATAGAAAACTAAAACATTTCCAGGAAAATTAAAGAAGTTCTCAATAAATAAATGGTGGGAAATACTATGTTCATAAATTGGAAAACCCAGTATAGTAGAGATGTTTCTCCCCAAGTTAATCTATAGATTCCAAATGGTCTTAATCAAAATTATAGCAGATTATTAAAAATCTGTTTCTAAAATGTATGGAAATTCAAGGGCTGAGAATGCCACAACAATCTTGAAGACAAATTTGAAGATGTATATATATCAGAAATGAAGACTTACCATAAAGTGACAGTCATTAAGACAGTGTGATATTGGTGTAAGGACAGATAGACCAATGGAATGCAATATAGAGACCAGAAATACACATATACAGACACTTGATTTATGAAAAAGGTGGCATTGCCAAACGCTGGAGAAAGGATGATCTTTTCAATAAATAGTGCTGGGTTATTTAGGTATCTATATAGAAAAAAGTGAATCTTGACCCCCCTACCTCACACCAGACACAAAAATCATTTTTTTTCTTAAAATTAATTATAAGTGAACTGTAGACCCAAATGTAAAACAATAAAGTTTCTAGAAGATAATATAAGAGAATATCTTCATGACATTGGGGAAAGTAAAGTGTCCCTTGGGTCACAAAAAGCACTAATTTCATAGGAAATTTATTTTTATTTTATTTACTTATTTACTTCATAGGAAATTTAAAAACAATTTTGAACCACATTAAAATTGAGAGCTCTGTTCATCAAAAGACATGACAAGGAGAATGAAAGCTAAAAGGTGAATATAAATACTTGCAATACATATAACTGGAAAAGGATGTGTATTCAGAATATTAATAAAAACTACTAATAAGAAAAAACAAGTAAAAAAATGAGGCACTTCACAAAAGAGGATAACCAAACATCCAATAAAACTACAAAAATATGCTCTGACTCAGTCCTCAGAGAAATGCAAATTAAGGTCACAAAGAGATGACCACATCCTCAACCAAATGGGTAATATTGAAATGACTTTGAGTGTCAGTGAAGATGTGGAGTAACAGCAACTCTTACACATTGCTGATAACGGTATAAATTGATACTAACACTTGGGAAAACAGTTGAGTGATATCTACTAACTTTGAAGATAAGCATACCCTTTGACCCAACAATGTTACTCCTAGGTGAACATGCATATATACAAACACATGTGTGCATCCCTGCACCCAAACTCCCCTACAGGAATGTTTATGGCAGCATTATCCATAATGGCCCCCAAATGGAATCAATCCAAATATCCACCCACAGTGAAATGGATACATAAATGGCAGGAGAGCCATGCAGTGGAATTGCATGCGTCAGTGACAATGAATGTACTATACTAAACCCCAGCAACAACATGAGTGAATCTCTCAAACATTATGTTGAGCAAAGGAAGCCAGATGTGAGGGGAAAAAAATGCATGTGGCATGTTTCCATGTATATAATATAAAATTGAAAAGGCAGATGAAATTAAACTATAAAACTTAGTGATCCATGCTGGGGTGTTAAAACTGTGAAGGAAAGCAAGGAAGTGAATACCACGAAAGACAGTGGTTATTCTTGTGGATACATAGGATGATGACCAGGAGGGTGTGTGAAGGACTGCTGGGGAGTTGGCAATATCCTTTATTAATTTGGGTCATGGTTAACGTAGTTCGTTTGCCAAATCATTGAGTTATATACTTTTGTTTTATACATTTTCCTGAATGTGCATTACAGTTCATAGTAAAAAGCTTTAAAATATTAGGAACAGTGCAGGCCCCCTAATGTGAACCTGAGTGTCTGTTTTTCCCCTCTGGATCTTTGTACTTTTCTACTTCTTTGGCCTTTCCTTTTTTGGAGGAGCCCTGATTCCTTTTCCTTGCAAATCATAAAATTGACTTTTGAGAAAGCATACTGCTCTTTGACCAGTAAAATTTGGCATCATAAACTGAACCTTACCCCCATGTAACTTTAACTACCACCCCCCACTCACAAACACCTTAAACAAAGTATAACATTTTACAACTCTCCAATGGTTTTACCCTAAGACAAAAATGTGGATACTTTGACACTATGCTCTAAATGCTTTATTTCTTTTGTCTCACACAGTTAAGATCCTGTGCCTTTCATCCCACATTGCTCTCTGGATAAATAGTGTGGTACTAACGTAAGGGAACCTGGCCAGTTTTGAGTCATTGATAGAGTGTGGCCATCTTGTTGACCAAAGCCAGCTTCTCACATTTCCTCTTGAAAAGCATGGTGTTGACATGTTTAATATCCTGTGGCATTTCCTCTGGGCTCCATAGTATGATGGAAAAAGTCCCTGTTGATGTCTGATGGCCAAGTTGAATAAGCAAGGCCTTGAGACGATCCACTTCACAACTCTGGCTGGGGTGGTGATTTCCCTTAAAACTGTAATAGGAATCCTGATAGTCGTATCTTGACAGGATACCCACACCACTACTTTCAGGGAGAGTACTTATGCGTGCCTGGATGGGTTTTGAATAAATAAAAGTGAAATCTTGTCCACAGCTTGATAGGGAATGATAAATCAAAGCACACTACAGAAAAAAGGATAACCCTAAGGTTTTAAGCTTTTCTGGAAGAATTCCAAAAAGGCATATTTTAAGGGAATGTCTCAGGACAACCCTAAATAAACTGGTGACCTACAGATCAAAGACGTTGTGTTTTATTAGCCATCTCCTGACCCGGCCAATCCTACTGTCCTCTGACTGTTACACGCATCCCGATAAACCCTCCCTTCTCTTTCCTTTCTTCCTCTGAGAATCACAAGAATCACAAATCAGCCCTGACAGCATTTGGTTTCTCATCTTCAGGAATGTAGCTGGTACATTCTTTATGCGAAAGAGGCAATCCTAGGCAGGGTCTGACCCAGGCAGAACGAAGAGTATCTTATTTCACCTGCACAGAACAAAAGAGTGTCTTTCCTTTTCCAGTGCCCGCATGAGTCTGACGACTTGAATGGAAGCAGACTGGCTGAGCTCAGTCCTGAGGACAGAGACATGGCTGGCAGCGAGAGGGGTCCACTGAGGTAAGGGGGTCATTTTATCTCCTCCATGATTGTTCTTACAGTACAGTCCTGATTTGCAAAGGGAGCAGTGATTGACACAGGGTTCTTTATCCTTGACTGTAAACTTCCACCAATTAAATGGCTTCCGCCACTGATCCCAAGTCCTATAGGTTCATTTGGGGTGTAGTTAGTAAAATGTTATGAATTTCTGTAAGTTTACTTTGTGCTAGGAAAATAGTGAACTATGCATGAGGCAGGCTGCCTCTAAGAAGTCCCTCAGTGATCTCTGCCTCCTGATAGTCATGGCCTTCTGTAAACTCCTTCCTTTCAATAATTAGTTTCTCCTAACTAATAAAATATTGGCAACATTGAAAGGTGTCCCTTCCATAACTAGGTTCCATAATGTAGTGGCTTCTGTCTTCCAGCAGACTCTGTCCCTCGCTGGCTTTGATAAAGCAGGCTGCCATGTTGGAGAGGTCTTTGTGGTCAGGGACTGAGGGTGGCCTCAGGCCAACACTCAGCAAAGCCCTGAAGGAAGCAAGGGATTTGAGGAAGTCCTTCAGCCCAACAAGCCTTCAGAAACAATTCTAACAACAAACAGTTGAGCTTAGAAGCAGATCCTTTGGGGTGCTTGGGTGGCTTAGTTGGTTAAGCGTCTGCCTTTGGCTCAGGTCATGATCTCAGGGTCCTCAGATCAAGCCCCACATCAGACTCCTTGCTCCGCGGGGAGCCTGCTTCTCCCTCTACCCCTGATTGTGCTCTCTATCTCACTATCTCTCTCTCTGCGTCAGATAAATTTAAATAAAAAAAAAGAAGAAGAGAAGAAGCAGATCCTTCCTCAGTTGAGCCTTCAGATGAGACTCTGGTCAACTCCCTGATTTCAGTTTGATGAGCAACAGTAGGAACTGGCTCAGCTGTCCCTGAACTCCTGTTTCACAAAAACTGTCAGACAATCAATGTGTGCTTTATATTGGCAATTTGTTATATAGCAAGAGGTAACTAATACAGTAGATTTTACGTGCCATTTTTCTTTCCATAACATAAATATTCACTTAATATTCACTTTGGGAAATGTTTCCATTGCTATTTCTAAGACGGTAGACTGACATACACTTATACCCTGTACTGTGTTGAAATCAGTCATCTCTTTAGAGAGTTATCTATGAACTAACAGATCACATAAGGGCAAACATTAAGAAGCCTCTGTGGTCTAAAATGTGGCTCTAGTTGTGTCATTCCTCTGCTTAAAGACCTTCTGGAACGCTCCAGGAAATATGAACTCCCATAATGTGTCCCCAGACTACCTTCCCAGGCTTTCTTCTTGTCACCCTTCCTGCACTGTGGCCCGGCCCTTCCCATGTCTGTCTTCTCTCCTCCTGCCCTTCATAGTGCCCCCTTCACTCTACCACCTCATGTCTGCCTGTGGAAGGCCCATCTCTTCCATGGGGCTTCTCCAAGATCACACACCTGCCCCTATGCCCGGAGCCCTATCTCTTCACTCTATCCCCCCACGCCACTTTTGGCCTTGCTTCAGGTACCTTTCATGTGCTGACCTTCATCCAGCTTTGCTTTCAATCTCTTCTCTGATTTAGTCTGTGAGACTAAAATCTCCATGAGGGCAGAGACTGACCATCACTCTGTGTGGCCTTCCCACATCTAGTGCATCACCTTGGGCATGGAGAGGAGGTGGTCTTCTGATGCTTGTGAGGTTGAATGTGACGAAAGGTGGATTGGGATGTGGTGCAGCCTTCCCGAGAGGGGGTTCATAGAAGTGCTGCTAAGGAAGGACTCTATAGCTAGACAAGGTTGGGAGACTAGGTGTGCCTGTCCCCTCACGAAGAGTCCCAGTGGACATGAGATGGTTAAAGTCTCCTGTAGTAAAGAAATGGGTGCTGTAGCTTCCAGCTTCAGCTTTCTGTAATGCTGTGCTTTGGGCAGGAGAATTGGAAGCAGCCTGGTCATGCATTTATAGGATCCTTGCCTGTTTCAAGCTCACCTCATAGTGATGGCAGCATGTTTGGTTTTCCCTTGGTAAGGCTGTGAGTTTACCACGCTAAATAGTCTATATCTGGGCCCCTTATTCAGTCTCAGGTGATTCCAGATGCTCAACTCCCCCAAATACACAAATCCCACTGTTAGGAACTAAGCCACCTACACTGTGTGAAGAACCATGTTTATAACCAGTTTGGCACCACCTTGTCATTATGGTTCCTTCTGCTTAAAGTGGCAGAGACTGTATTTAAAGATTTCGGATGTTAGAGACTGCTTTTTTTCACCAGCCTTTGCTGGAGCCAATCCTGGTTATTGGATGTGTAATAAGCATTTCCTGTGTGTCAGGCACTGTGCTAGGTGCTTAGGGTACACACCTCACTAACAGACTGCTCCTGCCCTACAGGATACGTAGTCTGACTCAGAACCCAGATTCTCGTAGTACAGTTCTCTGAGCACTGAAACCCTATTACGTGCAGCACACAGGCCAGGGGGCGGGGACGCTCGGCTGGAGGCGCAGGGAAGTCTAGCAGGAGAGCTGACAGATTCTGAAAGGTCACCCTGGGAATAGAGGTGGAAAAACAGAAAGTGCAATTCAACAGATTTGTTGTTTGCACACTCCCTCTCTGCCGTGTCCTGAGAGTTCTGAGATGAATGAGGCACACTCCCTTCCTTCCAGGACCTCCGCTGAGCGCGGTGGGGGCAGAGGTCAGGTGAGGCCCCCAGGGCCTGATTTGGGGGCACTGGGGGAACCCAAGGACTGTAAGGCCAATGGCCAGCACACGCCATACCTTCCGTTCTCATTAACAATCACTTCTTGCCTCTAATCTTTTGTTGCTGCTGGTGGGTTGTGTTTTTTTTTTAAAGAATGAACATAATTCCGGGGCGCCTGAGTGACTCAGTTGGTTAAACAACTGCCTTCGGCTCAGGTCATGATCTCAGGGTCCTGGGATTGAGCCCCACATCAGGCTCCCTGCTCGGCGAGAAGGCTGTTTCTCCCTCTCCCACTTCCCCTGCTTGTGTTCCCTCTCTCGTTGTCTCTCTCTGTCAAATAAATAAATAAAACCTTTAAAAAAAAAAAAAAAGAATGAACATAACTCCTCTGAGCATCTTAAGCCCGTAGACCTCAGACCTGATCGCTGTGGACTTACGAACTCCTGTCGGGCCCCTGGTTCTCTCTCTCGCCTGCCTCGAACACCGTTCCTCCCTTCCTGTCTCCTCGTGCTTCACCTCCATGAGGGGGCCGCTGGGAGGGAGGAAGAGGAGGAGGGCTTGCCCCCTTCTGTGGTCTCGCTGACTCCTGGATCCATCGTGGAGGGCCTCTGGTAGAGTGGTCGCAGTAGTGGCTATGGCTGAGATCTCCGGCCGTGGCCAGAGCCAGCACACCGGGCCGGGGGTTTGACTCCACTGCTCATCGACTGTGTGGCCGTGGGTGCCTTTCCTAAAGCTCTGTGTGTGGTTGCCTCCCCTGTAAAATGAGGTCAAAAGATGTTCTTCACAGCGCTGGGTGGATTAGTCCTTCTGTGCCGAGCATACTGTCTTCAGAAGGCTCCATTAGGTGCTTCATAAATGCGAATCCCCTGCCTCTTTTCCTTTAAATCGGGGAGGTCATTCCAGCTTTGTTGGGATACAGTTGGCACCTGGCCTCGTGGGAGCTTGGCGTGTGCAGAGTGACCATGTGTTTCGCGAGTCTCTGGCAAGATGGCTCCGTGCTGGGGTTAGTCAACCCCTTCATCATCTCATACTTACAGTTTTCTGTATGTGTGCGCTTCACTTTATTTGCTAATTTTTCTTAAACACATCCTAATTTTACGGTAAGAAAACAATTTAATTGAAGAACACAGGGAAGTCACACTTGTTCTGAGTGTATAAGAAGAACATTTAATTTTCAGTTCAGGAACTCGGTCATCAGGTTGAGTTTTTCTTTCTTTCCTTTTTTTTTTTTTTTTTTTAAAGATTTATTTATTTATTTGAGAGAGAGAATGAGAGAGAGCACATGAGAGAGGGGAGGGTCAGAGGGAGAAGCAGATTCCCTGCTGAGCAGGGAGCCCGATGCGGGACTCGATCCAGGGACTCCAGGATCATGACCTGAGCCGAAGGCAGTCGCTTAACCAACTGAGCCACCCAGGCGCCCTCTTTCCTTTTTTTTTAAGATTTTATTTTAGTTGACAGAGAGGGAGAGCACAAGGAGGCAGAGCGGCAGGCAGAGGGAGAAGCAGGCTCCCCGTGGAGCAAGGAGCCCGATGCAGGGCTCCATCCCAGGACCCTGGGATCATGACCTGAGCTGAAGGCAGACGCTTAACGACTGAGCCACCCAGTGCCCCCAGGTTGGGTTTTTCTACGAGGACCCCGGGCACAAGTAGGTGGCCTCCTTCTCGTGGCAAGTGCAAGTGTTATACTTAGTAGCCTTGTCTGTCTGAGAAAAATTGGTCATTGTATTTGTTACCTAAAATGGGTGATCTGGACATTTTTGTTCCATTCTAGGAGAACGCCACCGTCTCATTTTTCTCCAGCTTACCTTGAGAAAGACAAGGGAGTTGGTAGTTTATATTGGCAGGATTGAGAGAGAACATAAAAATGGGTGGAACACATATTCAGTGATGGATGGGGATGTGAACATTTTTGGCTTAAAAATCACTTTTCCCTTGCTCTTGTATTCAGGCCAAGGAAGTGCCAATTACTTTGGGTCTTTCCCGGAGTAATTAATTCACCTGGAATGTCTTCCTCTCCTCCCTTCCTGTCGTGCCGTCTCTGTAACTTATTTTCCTTTATTCAAAAGACCTTTACTGAGGGCTGTATGCTGTCCTAGAGACAGAGCTACTGGATGAAGAAGGCACTGGGCGGCGGGGGGACAGGCATGCGCACACTCACACCCTCCACTCCTTGCCTGAGTTGGGTGCATCTGGCCTGGCGGCTCTTGGTAAGGGGAGAAGGCAAGGGCCCCGGGACCCGAAGGTCTGCAGGGAATCACTCAGAGAAGTGGAGTGAGTGGGTGCAGGCCCCACAGGGCTGAGAAAGGAATTATGAGAGCCAGAATGAGTGATGGCGTTGGGGCACGCATGTGGGTGGCCTTCCAAGAAACACAGGTCAGTAGGGGTGACGTGCGGAGGAGTGGGGAGCAGTGGGGAGAAACCCACTGGTGCAAATGGCAGTAGGCAAGGGCCTCTTTCTCACACATTTCTGCACATCTGACCTCTTTCTGGGCCACTCTGGCTACAGATAACGAGCTACTTTCACTTCATTGAGAGAAGCATCCAGTGGGTCATGATGTTCTGGAAAGGGGGATACGAACCAAACCAGGATGTGGTCACTGCTCTGGAGTTTGCAGCCCCTGTGCTGGGCTTCCTCATCAGGGCTGTGCATCAGAATCACCCCGGAGCTTTAGAATACAGACCTTGCATGATTCTGATTCAACAGATGGGGTGGGCTTGGGCTGCCATTTCCCCACCCAAGAACCTGCATCTAGTGAAATGATGAGCAGGAGAGGAGGTCAGCGCCCCTGTTTTCCAGGCACTAGGCTAAGTGTCTCATATTATGATAAAATACATAAATGGAGGTTTATGTGTCCTGAGCAGGCTCAGCTCAGCACCCAACAGTCAATGAGGCCCATTGCCTCTCACTTGACATTCAGCGGTGTCACACTGGTTACTCTGAGGTCAGCCATGCTGGGGATATTTACACCAGGGAAATTGGCAAATGCTAAAAAATCAGGGCATTTTCCTCTCTAGAAAGCCAGTTTGTAAATATTTCCTGAAACACCACAGTGTGAGTACATGTATATATATATATGGTCTCGTTGAACTTCATCTCCATAATAAGCCCAGATTCTATGCATGGAATAACACTTTGCTGCTTTCTAACCACTTTGAGATGTGTTACCTCACTGTCACAATAACCCATGAGAATAAGTTAGGGCAGTGTTGCTATCTTCATTTTAAGGAAAACTGGCTCAGAGAAGTCACACAGTGAGGACAGACCTGACCCGAACCCCAGCTCTGACTCCCAGCTGCACTCTTGCTATTCCAGCAGGCATGGCCCCAGTGATCAGATTTCTGGCTCTGAGTCAGTGTCTTGATCACAAGGGCTGGAGGGACCCAGACCTGACCCCATTCTCAGATATCTGATAACAGGAAGTTTCCCCAACACTGGCAGGTAGAGCTTTAATAAATGACCTTCCTGCTCTGCTTATTTTGGTGCATTGAGTATTCTTATGCTAAGTTCGGGGCCTGACTAGGCAGGCTTATGGGGACCCCCAATCCAGGGGCATTATATTTTGAGGGGGCTGTGATGTGGTGCCCAGGGAAATGTGCTTTTGGCTGGCACGGAAAGAAGGGAATCCAGAACTTTTTAAAACCCACCCCGTTAAGGTCTTGGCCGAGGCCATGGGAATTTCCAAATATTTCACTGGTTCTAATTGAGGTAACAGTGAGTTGGAGGCTAGTATGAGGCTTGGGGATTTATGTCTGCATGGAAAATTCCCAGTACACAGGGAGCTAATTCTAAAATGGTGAAAATAGCAGCAAACTCAACCAGTGCCAACAGATATCACCTGCTGGGGACCGAGTGTGTCCTGAGGAAGAAAGGAAAGAGACTCCTCATTCCCAGGCTGACCCTCCCCACCCTTCTTATTTTGTCAGGACCTACCTGCTGTCTGCTGGGATAAACAACTGAGTGAAAAATGGGTCACATCATGGAAAAATCACACTGAGAGACTTTTTTAAGACAGAATTTTCCTTTATGTCTGAAGTTGAGGCGGCTGGGATTGTTCCACTCACGTGACCAAACACCCACACGGATTGCCCCACTGGCCCTACCTGGGACTTCCGCAGAGGTGTCAGGTGTCACTTCCTCTTTAGGTTCTGAAGGCTGTCCTGTCTGAGGGATGAGCTTGCAGATGGTACCAGATGGAAAACCAGGAGGAGTCGTGGTCTGTGTAGCAAGCAGTCCATGACATCAGGCCTGCAGAGACTTCTGCATGACGGGCTCAGAGCCTCCGGGCCTCCTGGCAGGAGGTAGATGATTCCTTCCCCCCGCTGTGCCCCCCACAGCCGCCATGCTCCCTGCTACCCCCAGTGCTGGGCACAGAGTGCAGACTTGTTTTCTTTGGAATCCATAAACACCTGTGTGCCCCCTGACGTGTCTCAGACAACATGGATCAGCCGGACGCCAGGGGTGTTTGTACAGAGTCCCCAGGGTTGAAATTGGACTGGGAACACTAGGACAGCACTCTCAGGTGGGCCCACCCGAGCTTCAGCAGAGAACCCTCCTCAGGAACTCTGACATTTCCCTGAGTGACATAGAGTGACTCAGAATTTCAGACTCAGGGCGTGAGGGGAGATTGGAGGGGACCGGGGTAAATAAAAGAGTCAGCAGGAGGAAGGTGCAGGATAAGGCACGTTCACTGGCCAGCATTCTCAAAGACCTGTGGCTGCAGGGTGGGTCCCAGACCAGCAACAACCAGCATCACTTCAGGACCTGTTAGAAATGCAGATGCCTGGGTGGCTCAGTCGTTAAGCGTCTGCCTTCAGCTCAGGTCATGAACCCAGGGTCCTGGGATCGAGTCCCGCATCGGGCTCCCTGCTCCGCGGGGGGCCTGCTTCTCCCACCCCCTCTGACCCTCCTCCCTGCTTGTGCTCTGTCTCTCTCAAATAAGTAAAATCTTAAAAAAAAAAACCCAAAAAGAAATGCAGAGTCGCAGGCCCCACCCCAACCTCCTGACTCAGAGTCTATACAACAAAACCCCGGGGATTGCTGGTGGATTTATAGCTTGAGGGCACAGCTCTGACTGAAGCCAGACAGGCCTCTGCACACTGACTCAGACTAGGTCCGGGGCACATCCGGGCGCTGGAGTATCTACCATACAGTAACTTAAAGATGTTTTCGATAGAGTCGAGGGGGTGGGAGATCTCTTTTCCCTTCTCTCTCTCTCTCTTTTGCAGATACACAGACACAGACATAAGCCCCCCCCCACCCCCCCACACACGCATGTGATATCATAAAGGACCTGGGGTCAGAAGAGGTTTGAAGTTTCACGCCTGTCTTTGTCACTTAATAACTTAATACTCGTGGGACCTCAGCCAAGTCTCCGACTTCTCTGAACACGTTTCCATATCTCTAAAAAGGATACACTCGATGACTGCACTGAGCTGGGTGCTCACAGGGAGCAAGCAGTAAACATTTTACATATATGACTCATGGAATCCTGTGGACAGCCCATTGCCCACCTCTGACAGGTGTGGCCCTGGAGGCACTCCCCGGCCTGCTGGGGATCACACAGCTTGTGGGCGATTGCACAGCAGAGCGGGGCCTGGCTCTGGAGCCCACACTGCATCCATACCCCATGTTGGGGACCCCGCCAAGTGACCCGTAGACTGGCAGGGGGCACGCAGAAGGATGGATGTGAGCCACCCAGGCCAGCACCTGAGCCCTCAGGAAGTGGTGACTGTCAACACTATCCATGTGCAGGTGAAAGTTGAAGATGTAGGCCTTAATTGGGTATCAGTAGTCATTTCTTTCTTTTTTTATTTTATTTTATTATGTTATGTCAGTCACCATATATTACATCATTAGTTTTTGATCAGTAGTCATTTCTTTAAGATGCTTTTTCTTGTCTGTATTTTCCTGAAATTAATGCCTTTCTTTCATCAGGAGAATAAGTAAGAAATGGTCATTTGTAAAATCCCTCTTGACTCGCTTGTATGAGTGGTGCGTATGACTTGTTCCTTCCCAGCACGAGGGAGAGAAGGACAGAAACCTTTCAGAGCCCGAGCAACTCCTAGCTGTAGCAGCGCAGAGAACACTTACCCCAGCTCGGAAAAAGCAGCCCACCTCCACCTCTCTTTCCACAAGTCACAACAATGACCCACAAGAAGGGCAGAGCACGCCACTTGGACCTGCCCCTTTGGTCTGCATTTCGCTATCTTCCCACACACCAGGGACCAGAACCTCTGGGGAGGGGGTGTCCCTGTGTCGCCTTAGTTCTACTGCATCCAGAATGAACATCCTCAACAATAAACCTTTCAATGCATAAAGCAAGGGCATGGAGGAATGCATGTATTAGAGACTCAGGGTTAATGACTTCCTAAGTGGAAAATTTCCCCCCAAAGTGTTTCCAAATATAGAAAACGCAACATAATAAATGATGAGGGCTCACAGATCTTGGCAGCAACAGTAGCAGGGGGCAGAGTGAGGAAGGAGAAGGAGTTCTCAATTCCCAGGGCCAGCCATCCCACCCTGACTTCTGGCCTACTTTCCTACCAACAGTTTCATAATTGCACCCACTTAGGAGCTCTTTAGATACATAATCTAAGTGGAAATCCAATGTATTATTATTTTTTTAAGTCATTGATAAGCCCCTAAGATAGATTGCATTTCTCCCAGCCCTTCTGTACCAAGAGTGTTGGGGAGGTTGAGAATGTCACTGGTCACATTGTTCTTTTCTCCTGTGTCCCCCTAAAGGGCTTTGTTGGGGACCTTTGTTAATGGTTGTCAAATACTCACATGCCTCAGGCATTTTTAGCCTACCAGGAGCTTGTTGGACCGAACAAACAAACTGAAACCACCCCTGATTCTCTGCGGACTACATTTACCAAGATTAGTTCCTATAATTATCAGGTTGTGGCCTAAGCCAAAGGCTACTCTCAATCTTCCCGGCTGAGCCATCTTTTGCTCCTTGACAGCTGTGAGCCTCCTCATCCCCATGGGTGGAGAAAACTGGTAGAGGCGGAGGAGATGGGAGGATTGTGGAAACCTGAATCTCACTAATGCTCCCCAAACTTTCCCTCCCTGAAGCAAGGAAGGGCCCAGTCTTAGCACAGAAAGGATACTCAAAGATGTATTAAAAATGCTCAACCGAAGGAAGTTATGAATTGATGTCTCGGGGATCACAGCTGCCCAAACAGGTGTCTTCCAACTCTGGCTAGTTCCCAAAGACTGAGGGACTCATCAGAGGCTCTGAGTATACTTCCTCAAAAAACAAAAAGGTTCTGGAGGAGGTCTGGGCCTTAGGTGGGCCTCCAGAAGAATGGCAGCATTTTCGGTCCTAGCTTGAGCCCTTGTCATAGCATGGGAGAATGCGAACTATATAGGGTGTGGGTGAGTGGCCATGATGCCCATTTTATGAACAAGGTGGTACCCATCTCCTGACAGCTTATCAGGGAGCCCTGGGCTACATGTTTTGACTTAGAAAGTCCTAAGAGAGTAGAAGGAAAGGTCATCATGTTATTTTAAACTCAGACTTGGTACTTGGATGTATTAATGGCCTGGCATACAGGGGTTGATACATAAGTCCTTACTCCCCTTGCCGCTGCTCAAGGCCTTACCCACATATCATTTTGAGGTTAGGGCTCTACATTTTGAGAAAGATTAAAGTATCCAAAGAGATCCCAAGAAGAAGGAAAAGTAAAAACCAGTATGAAAAGAAAGCATGGAGTTAGGTCTTATGTAGAATGTTTAAATGTGTTGGGAAGAAAGCCACAGGACAATGAAATCTCTGTATTTAAGGAAAAGAGGTTGCTGATACAAACAGTGCTGATCTGTTTCCTACTGTTAGCTAATTAAATGATTTTATTGCCAGTTTCCCATGAGGTTCCATCTTGGGCAGTGCAGGCATTGAATTAGAATGTCTTCTACGGGGGCGCCTGGGTGGCTCAGTCGTTAAGCGTCTGCCTTCGGCTCAGGTCATGATCCCGGGGTCCTGGGATCGAGCCCCGCGTCGGGCTCCCTGCTCAGCAGGAAGCCTGCTTCTCCCTCTCCCACTCCCCCCGCTTGTGCTCCTGCTCTCGCTCACTCTCTCTCTGTCAAATAAATAAAATCTTTAAAAGTAAATAAATAAATAAATAAATAAATAATAAAATCTTTAAAAAAAATAGAATGTCTTCTACGGGAAGACCCTGAGGATTCAGTTCTGGGGAGGGAACATGAGGAACAGATTCACCCCATGGGCCATGCAAACAAGGGTTTGCCAGGTTTTCCTGATCCTACCTCGTGACCTGAGGTGATGGAGAATTCTAGTGAGGAAGCTTTTGAAAAACATGGTGGCCAACAGAAAAATAAAGAAATATTCAATCTGAAGGTTAATTAACTATTGAATAATGTCTATGAAAGAGAGTGGGCCTTCTTTCCTTGGGGAGTCTTAAGAATGACAGTCACCTTCCTCATTTTAAGGATCCTCTTGCCTGGAGTCAGAGGTCTATACCAGATATTCTCTCAAGGCTCCACCTATTTTGATGAATCTACGATGTATTAGAACTCTGATGATGGAAATCCACCCCTGGCTAGCCTGAGTAAAGGAGCAGATGTAGGGCTCACATAACCAGTCTCCAGTGGGGCAAGGCTGTGGTCGGTCTGAGGGCCCTGCTGCCAGAGGGTGGTATACCACCTGCATGCTTCCTTCTCTCCCTTTCTCTGTGTGTTGGCTTTGGATTTTTGTTTTTATTTTTCACACAGCAGAACACATAACCCCTGAGAGGCCTGGCTTTAGTAAAGGGAGTAAAGAGGAGTTGTCTCTCTTTCCTTGGTTCCAGGCCAAAATATTCTGGAGAAGGGCTAGGTCAAGGGCACACCCCCAAAGGCAGGCAGCCCATCCCTCAGTGGTTGGAGTGGGGTGGGGGGATCAGATCCCAGGAGGAAGGACAGAGCAGATACCCACAGGTACCCAGCATGGCACCAAGCCAGATGCCAAATTCTAAGTATGCACGAGCTGGGGGAGAAAAGAGAAAGAGAGAAATAGAACACAGGTCAGAGTAGGGCTGGGAAAGAGTGAGGGACAGGCTCACTCTGGAGCATAGATATGCTAATTGAAAGGACATTCAGTTCTACTCTTGAACGAAGATGCCTCCGGCCATACATATTTCTTGCCAATTTCCTTTCAACCTTAACTAATAACTTTTCTTCCTTAAATTCTGTCTGAGCTAGTTGGCAAAGCATAAAAACACTTTCTGTTTATTTGCGCTTGGTATAGCTGGAACGACTCCCGTGAAGATTTTTGCTCTCATCGTTTTGCCTGTTAAGTTTCTACCCAACATGATCCCTTTCTTAGTTGGCTACCTGGGAAATGCAAGGGGCAGTAAACTTTGTTAGTAGTAGCTGCATCTTTTTACTTGGTACAATATATCTTACATGATGAACTCTAGCTGTGAGTGGGATGAAAGTTTATTTGCAGTTGAGGCTGGACCGAGGGACAGGGCCTTAGCTTTCCCAGAACGGACCCCCAGCCTGACAGCGGTGGTAACAGGGATGTGCAGTAGGGATGATTAGGACTTGGGAGCCGGAAAGATGAGGATTTGAATCAGGCTGTAAAATGAGTAAGGACTATAATGGAGGGTGCAGGGCACCTCGCACATCCCCCTTCCCAGCCAGGCATTCATTCTCCCAGCTGCTGAGGGGATTAGCTGCTGAGGCCTCACAGCTGAGTTTCCTCCTAGGACTGCCGTGACTGAGGGACCAAAGTTACACCTCTCCCAGAATGGTCTGGTGCAAGGGTTCCAAGCCCAGTGCTCACACCTCAGTTCAGGGTGGTTCTGAAGTTATCCCAGCTCCAGAGCTTCAGAGGATCTGCAGGGGCCTTTCTTGGGACCGCCTCACTGTTCAACCTCAGCATCTGTCCCATCCTGCTTCCTCGCTCCCTAACATGTGTTGCTTCAGAGATCACTCCCCAGTAAACTTCCTACGAGCAAATGTCCATCTCAGCATCTGAGACAGATATTTCCTTGTAGGACTTTTTCCATTAGGACGAAAGCCAGCCAATGTGTGTCTTGAGCAGGTTGCTCATAAAGTTATTTTAATGTTTTTAAAGCCATGATCGGGATGGTTCAGTCCCAGAACTGAGCCACAATTAAGTAGGATACAGTCTACTCAACCAGAATAAATTTAAAAAATAACACAGGTTCTTTACTGATTCTATTGGGAGTGAGACTTATGGTTGCGAGTTACAGAAGACCCAAGTAAGCTTGTTTAAGAAAAGGAAAAGTTTAGGGGCGCCTGGGTGGCTCAGTCGTTAAGTGTCTGCCTTCGGCTCAGGTCATGATCCCAGAGTCCTGGGATCGAGCCCCGCATTGGGCTCCCTGCTCCGCGGGGAGCCTGCTTCTCCCTCTTCCACTCCCCCTGCTTGTGTTCCCTCTCTTGCTGTATCTCTCTCTGTCAAATAAATAAAAATCTTAAAAAAAAAAAAAAAAAAAAAGAAAAGGAAAAGTTTATTTGTGTATTCATAGGGTCAGTGGGGAACGTTCATGAACTCTGAAGTCCAGGGGTAAACTTTCATGCGTGTCTGGATGCCTGGACTCAGGGGGGTCATAGGACCTGCTCTCTCCTCCTTCTTCCTTTATGCTGCCTCCAATCTCAGATGGGTTTTAACCACCTGCTGGCACAATGGCTTCCATTACCTGCATTGTTTACTCCAACATTCCAGCCCATGGCTCATGTTCACAGTGGAAGAGAGAATGCCTCTTTTCCAGGTGCTCCCATGGAACAGTTATGTTGTAGAATGGTTGAGAGCATTGGATTACAAATACGAAACGTGTCAATGTTTGTAAAGTATTCAGAACAGTGCTAAGCATATTATAAATACCCCATAAGAGGTTTTTTTTTTAAAGATTTTATTTATTTATTTGCGAGAAAGAATGAGAGACAGAGAGCATGAGAGGGAGGAGGGTCAGAGGGAGAAGCAGACTCCCCGCTGAGCAGGGAGCCCGATGCGGGACTCGATCCCGGGACTCCAGGATCATGACCTGAGCCGAAGGCAGTCGCTTAACCGACTGAGCCACCCAGGCACCCAAGAGGTTTTTTTTAATTAAAAAAACACCTATCTGATTTACTTGGGTCACAGTCTCATCTCTGAATTGATCACTGTGGGCTAGAAGAAAATGATGTTCAGGTTGCTTACCCCTGGAGGTAAGGGTAGAGTTAATTCCATTGAAATATAGGGTCTGAGGTGGGAGGTTCTCCAAAAGCATTCAGGCTTCTGTTACCAGACGAAGAGGAAAAGATGCTGGGCAGGCAAAATAACAATTGTCCCCTCTATATGTATTTTGTAAAGATAGTACACACAGCCACACAATTGCTTAGCAATCGTTTTTAAATCCTTAAAAAAAATTAAGATACTTTTATAATGAAGTGATCTGATAGACACCAAATATTATCCAAGTGAAAAAAGAATTAGTATCACCTAAAATGAAACAAATTGATCTGTTGTGCTTTCTAATTTGACCTAACGGGAAGATACTCTCCTTTATTAGCTTCTGAAAGTATTTTTTAGGACTATTTGGAATTCATGCTTGTATGTGAGATGAGTCTTTAAATTAGTTTTTTTTCCAATATGGGTACCAGGTTTCCCCAGGACCACTTTTAAAAAGTTCATCCTTTCCCCACTATCCTATTCTATCACTTTAATTATATTTCAACTGACTTAATTGTGAGTTTATTTCTGGCTTTCTGTCTATTCCATTGGTCTATTTTTCTATTTCTGTGCCAGTACCATACTGTTCTCGTTACTATACAGGGTTAAGTGCAAAGGTTTAACAGATACTAAAAATGCCTAAAAAGACAGTAGGAGATTCGAGAAGCCAAATAAGCCCTAAGTAAGATAGATAAATAAATATCAATAATAAATAATAATACAAATAATAAAATAAGATAAATAAATGAAGCAAGGAAAAGCAACAATAAAAACATTCACACCAGACATGTCAACAGAACTACAGAAAACCAGAAACAAATAGAAAGTCATAAAAGAAGCTAGAGAAAAAAGATTTCCTTAATGAGTGACACTTGACTTCTTACTAGAAACAATGGAAGCCAGAAAACAGTGAAATGACATCTAAAATGTCCTGAAGGAAAACAACTACCAACCTAGAATTCTGTACCCCGTGAAAATATCTTTTAAGAATGATGGTGAAATAAAGACATCTTCAGACAAACAAAAACAGTAGTATGCTCCTAGCAGATACGTGCTAAAAAAAATTCTAAAGAATATACTTTATAGCAAAAGGAAAGTTTATCCTGAATGGAGAGTCTGAGATGCAAGCAGTGAAGAGCAAAGATGTAAATGTGGCTCTGATGATTATAATGGTACTTCGTGCTGGTTTCTGTTGTTGTTTTCCTATCGCTCTGTAATGACAGCCGTTCCACTGTCTCTCATGATTCTTTGTGGTGACTGGGCTCAGTGAGGCAGGTCTTCTGCTGGTTTCCCTTGGAACATCTCATGTGGTTTCCATTAGATGTCGGCAAAGGCCAGGGTCATCTGGAGGCTCAACAGGGACACCATCATATCTGGGCCTTGCTCACTCTCTACGTGCTGTCAAGTCCTCTTCTTCCCCTTGTAGTTCCTCAGACGGTAGCTCAGGACTCCTAAAAGTGCAGTGGTGCAAGCTGCCAGGCCATCTTAATGGTTGGTTCAGAATGTCACTTTTTTTTTTTAATTTTATTTTATTGTGTTACATTAATCACCATACATCACATCATTAGTTTTTGATGTAGTGTTCCATGATTCATTGTTGGCGTATAACACCCATGCTCCATTCAGTACATGCCCTCTTTAATACCCACCACCAGGCTAACCCATCCCCCCCCCCAGAACCCTCAGTTTGTTTCTCAGAGTCCATAGTCTCTCATGGTTCGTCTCCCCCTCCAATTTCCCACCCTTCATTTTTCCCTTCCTACTATCACTTCTGACTCCTGTATTGGTTTTTCCAGAGAAGCAAAACCAATCAGATGTGTAATATATATTATACATTATATATGTATACATAGCTGTATCTATTACACATGTGTATATACATATGTATTATACATATGTAGTATATATTATATATGACATATACATATATGTGTGTAATATTGAGGCACCTGAGTCTCTCAGTTGGTTAAGCGTCCAACTCTTGATTTCAGCTCAGGTCATGATCTCAGGGTTGTGGGATCAAGCCCAGCACTGGGCTCCATGCTCAGTGGGGAGTCTGCTTCTCTCCCTCTCCTTCTGCCTCTGCACTTTCTCTCTCTTTGAAACAAATAAATAGTAATAATAAAATTGTATTTATATAATATATAGACCCACATATATAAATTTATTATATGGAATTGGCTTATGTGATTATAATAAAGTGATTGAATTAGTAATAATAATAATAACAACAACAACACACTTCCTACAAATGAAAGCCCAGGCCTAGATGGCTTCACTGGTGAATTCTACCAAGCATTTAAATAAGAATGAATGCCAATTCTTCACAAACTCTTCCAAATCCCAGGCGAGCCCTGTGGGACTACATGAGAGAGAATACCAAGTGTTCACTGGGGATCACCTTTGGAGACCAGCTACCAAAATCCACCTTGTGCAAAATCTGATGATAGATCAAAAGAGCAGACAATTTTTGGCATGTAGCTGATTGCTTCCTGAAACTCCTTTGGCTGGAGCTCTTCCGTGTTCAGGCTTTGAATCTTAGTAAGTACAAAGCCCCTTGAAGGAGTAACACACTAAATTTATAGCAATCATTTACATCTTAGCATAAACCAAGGACTTGGGAGATGTGATATTTAAGGTTGTGATAAAAGGAGATATTTCAAAGCTTTAGGACTCAAGGTGGGAAGAACGGAAGTTGACTGGAGGATGGGTGGGACAGGCTGGATGGCAAGGTTGGAGTCAGAAAGTTCCCTCGCTTGTTAAGTTTGCTTAGTACCAGGCCTGTTTTAAGTCCTTCCTAGACAGTGATAGCAGTATCTCCCTTCAAGGGTGGGGCGGGGGGGCGGGGGAGTCGTTAGTAAGAATCTCAGTCCAAAGCCATGAAATCTATAATGGCACAATTTTGGACACAGACCAGCAGGAAAGGAATGGGCTTGGGGGCATCAGAGCCTTCCCAGAGCCCCTAAAATCACAAATTAGTTCTGCATTGTGGTCTGTTGACAGCCTCCTAACTCGAACTACATTTACTACAGAACAAAGATTCTATCCTTTTCCCTAAAAATTATGCTTCTCTTAGAGATTGGAGCACATAATAGTCTTTGGAAGCTACTTTATAAATATTGACATCATAGTTATTTTGACCTCAGTAACCCAAAGCTACCAGCAGTGGCCGAGGAACCAAAGGGTTCAATGAGATTAGCCAGTCTGAGAGTTCTTTTCTTGGATTTCAGCAGGCCAGCGATTCCTCAAGTGTGTTGGGAATGGAATCCAAAAACAAGAGACATTGCTTTCTTATGTGATGGTCTCCCATCTGAGGCTTGCATTTCAGGTCTTACCTGTACCTCGCACAGCCTTTGGCATGTTTCAGTGAATAATGCTTTTAAGTGGCTTGCTTAACTCCATTTCTCTGCACACATTCAGTGAGCTAATTCTATTAGCAAAGGTTGTTGATGGTCTGAGAAAAAATTGAAGGAGTTCATTTTTGGCAAAGATTCCTAATTTGTAATGTTGGTGGTTACCGCACCCAGGGCTTCCAACTTAATTGGAAACAGTGGAATGTAATTTAGCGGTGGCTGTTCCTCTGGCTGTTAATTTAGCCGATTTGAAGTCCATTAAGATTTTAATGGAAACAAGTCCTTGCTAATTAACCAGAACCTCCATTGCTAGTAGCTGGTTACAGGTAGGATGCACGCGGTGCTTCACTCACCCTCGCTTCTTAAAGCACCCTCTGCAAGGGCGCCTGGCCCCAGCTCTGGATACGTTTGTCATCTAGAAACAGATCTTAGAAACTGCTGGTGTTTATAATCAAAACCAGAGTCTATTCAGTGACCAAACTCTAAAACTGCTTGAGTTTTGTTTTTCTAGCTGAATTTCCAATGACAAAATATTGAAGGCGTTTTGTTTATTGGCTTTTCCCAGGAGATCTACTGCTAAGATAAGACTAAAGCTTTACAACATTGTTTAAAAAGAGAAGTTAGCATTTTAAGGATCTACTTTAAAAAAAAAAAGGTAAAGCAAATACTTTCCACCTCATTATTTTATTAAGACTTTGGTGATTTTGAAAATCTGATATTTTGGTCTGCTAACCCTTGTGGACTAACTGTGGTCTTCTAAGTTTTCCACAGGAGCGTTCAAGCTGATCAGGCAGCCCCATGTTCCAAAATATTTACAAGGCATGGGTAATGATCCATCTCACTTAGTCTTCCCCAGAGTTAGGAACTGGGCTCAGCCTAGTTCTGAGAGAACAGACCCGAGCCCCAGCTGTCCCAGGCCTAGAAGCTTCTTTTCTCTTTGCAGAGGTAACTGTGTCATAGAGCTCTAAAACAAAAGTTTCCTCTGCAGGGTCATGGTAAAATATTGTTGATTTTATTTATTTTTTATTTATTTTTTAAATTTTTTTAAAAAAGATTTTATTTATTTATTTGAGAGAGAGAGAATGAGAGAGAGAGAGCACATGAGAGGGGGGAGGGTCAGAGGCAGAAGCAGGCTCCCTGCCGAGCAGGGAGCCCGATGCGGGACTCGATCCAGGGACTCCAGGATCATGACCTGAGCCGAAGGCAGTCACTTAACCAACTGAGCCACCCAGGCGCCCAATATTGTTGATTTTAAATTGCAAAGACAAATTTGCAACTCTATGATGGCTTTTCCCCCATCTTCCCCTCCCCCCACTTCTTGCAGCTGAATCTGGTAGGTGTTCCTCCTTCATCTGTAAGAACACACTCCACTGCTTGTGAATTGCCTGAGTTTTCAGTGGCAGCTTAGATGTTGGCTGAGCTTTAATCAGTCTGGTAAGAGGAGCGTTCAGTCAGCACATTCACTTCTGAGGTCTGATGGGAACACAGCAACAAAGGGATCCCACCAGCCACGCAGGAAAACCAGCCTCAGTGCCTCCCAGCCCCGACATGTGGTCTCCTTTAGGTTGGAACTTCTCTTCTTAATTCCTGCTTTCATTGGGCCGTTAGTTAGTCTCAAATCACATGCTTATCTCTTCTCAAAAGTCAATGTTTAGCTTACGTAGAGTGGAGACCTAAGGATTAACATGTCACTCTACCGAGGAAAAGGAATGTGTTCTCATACGCTCGTTATTCAATTACCATGCATTGGATGTCTCTTCAGGGATCAGATCATTTAGATTTTCCAAGATAGCTCCCTGGAAAGAAATTTTGATGTTTTCCATAAAGGCCAATTATTAACTATATATTAAATATGGTCATAATATTTGAGGTTCTTATAAATATATAAATAAGGAAAACCAGGGGGCATTGAATTGTGTGTTCCATGTTTGAGGTTTAACTATTTGATCACCTTAGCTGTGTGTTCACATATTTGTTAGGAGCAAAGATGATTAAGGCATGATTCTGCTTTAAATGTGTTCACACGTTAGCAGGGGACAGAAAGCGTGTATACCAATAGCATTAATAGAAGGTAGAGAGAGACAAGTGTGCCAAGGAAGAAAATACTGTTGGGGGAGTTCAGAGAAGGAGATTATGTTGAGCTGGAAAGGCGATCCAGAGGAAGTATTCTAGCCAGGGTTGAAGAACACCAAAGCTTTGGAATAGCAGAGATAAATTGCAGAGTGTTGAAGGCCTGCAAAACATAGGAGCAAAAATCTGCAAAGGGTAATGGAGTGAAGGGCATGGAAGGGGGTGTACAATGAGATGAAGAGAGAATGATAAATCGATCCATGAATCTTACACCAGAGAGATTGGACATCACTTAGGAGGTGGTGGGGTGCATCTGAATATTCAGGTGGGGAAGCATGATCAGAAGAGCTAATGTGATGTCATGAGTAGGCTGGGTGTGGGCCCGGGGGGTATAGGGAGAACAAGAGGAATGCAAGGAACTTGGAAGGAACCAGTCAGGCCCCTGTGTGGGAGGTGGAGGATTGTCCATGGAAATCTGTGGCCACGTAGGGAGAGTTCTGGCCTCTGACGGGTGTGTGGCAAGAGTCCAGCCAAACACTCTGGCCAGGAAAAAGAAGACTCTGGGTGAGTTAGAGCCGCACTCCTCAAACTTTAATGTGTACACAAACCACTTGGGGATCCTGTAAAAATGTAGATTCTGAATCTACAGGTCTGGGTGGGGCCTGAGATTCTGTGCTTCTAACAAGTTCCCAGGTGAAGCTCAGACTCCTGGTCCGAGGCCCACGTTTTGAGTAGTAAAGAGCTAGAGTAACTCACATTTGGTAGTTTTAGGAAATGATTTACAAGTACTCAAAATCTGTGAGAACCCAATTTTTTCGAAGCATGTTTATTTCTTTAAATCTCATTCTAAATGTGGCAAGAGGCTGGCATGTGGTTAGATTGTGTGTGGTTTTTAGGTTCTCGCATGACCCATCCAAACTGTGGCCTTCTTCCCAGGAGGGTGTGTGAACAGCTGTTCACTGTAGAAGTCACCAAGGAGAGTCTGCTCAGGTGTGAGCAGCCCTTTGAGATAATTCAATGGCTGCTAGTTTCAACTAGTAGATCTCCTCATTATTACGGAAACCTCCCTTCTGTGTTTGGGATATAAAGGAGTAGAGGTCAAGGAAGGAAAGAGAATTGTCCAGAGGCAGCAGGTTCTCAAGCCCATCCTGACCCAGTGTTCTGGAGTCAGTCTGCAGCCTGGGAGGGAATGGGCTTAACGTCAAGGCAGTGTTGGTGGGTCACTGACCAAAATGGTGGCAGGAATACAGGTAATGCTGCATCTGAGGTTGGCCCATGCAAGTTGATGGCCCCCTGTCTCTGGAACTGCTCTTCGTGTCTCAGGGGTGCTGCCAGCTCATTCCCTGTTACTGCACGAGGCCCTTCATTTATGGGGAGACTGGCTTCAGCTTTGTGCCAGCCCTCTGGCAGCAGAGACCCCCAGCCCTTTGAGCTTCTCCTCATGGAGCTGAAAAGGAGGAGCCTAAGCCAAATCCACTTACAAATATAGGGGAACTATTCCATCTCCCTTCATTATCTTAGGCCACCAAGAAGTTCTATTTCTCTTAATAATCAAAGTGGTAGGATTCTCAACCACCATCTACTAACTTGAGCCACCTTTACCTCCTTATTTCCTTTCCTGGGACAGCCTCCTAGTATCACCTCTGAAGCCAGAGCTCCAGCCAGACCCAGTGGGCCTGGAGAAGGCCTGGGCACTGCTCTGCACAGGGGGCTCGAGGTCCCCCTGCACCGCCCATGCCCAGTGTTGTCTGTGGCCAGAGCATCATCCTGGGTTTCAGTCCCTGCAGGAGCTGGTGGATCAGTCTCACTGTCACATGGGATTTTTACAGAAGCCCATGGCTTTCTGTGGCATGGCTCTGAGGCTCTGTTGGACAGGAGCAGCTTCTCAGGCTTGGAGGGGAAGGGACAGCAGGTGCTGGGTCTCAGTCCCCATTTGGTTGGCACCCTCGTGGGTCGTTAATGCACTGCTCAGAGGCCCTACTATATGAGTCCCCGTCATAGGTCATCCCTGGACAATCAAGGTCCTGGCACAGAACTGGGGTCAGAGGTCACTCAGCTGGTACCCCCTCCCCTCATAGTGGTTCCTTCTGGTTGGGGGTTCCTTGGCATCCTTTTCACCCATTGATCAGAAGTTGGGTCCAAGCAATCACCCATTACTCTCATAATTGTAGGAACAGCAAGGGCTGAATCCCAGCTCTACCAAATAGTTCATGGCCTACTGATCAGGGGCATGCACCTTGGGGCCAGCCCAACTGGGACCCATATTCCAGATCCTCCTCTTCCTTGGGCAGGCCCAGGATCACTCAAAGTCTAGGTTTCCTCAGCCACAAAGCAGAGATACTGATGCCCCCTCCCCGGGGGCTGTGGTAAGAATGGAGTGATGCAACCCCTGGGGCGGGGGACACCTTGCACTGTGTGTGGCACATGGGAAGCACCCAATAAATATTAGCTATTGCTATTAAATGATGCTTATTTAGCAAGTAAGGACTTGTGGGTTTTATTAGAAGCAGAGCAGGTACCTCTGCTTCTTAGTCCCTCATCCCTCTGGGAAGCCGCACCACGAGCTTGTAAATGCTGAGTGCGGCGTCCACCTGGTGGCCGCATCCCCAAATCTCTCATCAAAAACCTTGGAGGAAATGAAAAGGCTTGTAATTTATAAACCGAGGCTTCTCAAGGGGCAAGGGGAGGGGCGGGGAGGGGCGGAACCCACGCTCTGGGGCTTCGTGGGGTCTGCACAGGCCGCCTGGAAACAAAGCAGCCCTTTGTCCTGTGGCTTGGCTTTGCTTTTGGTCATAATATTTCATTAATTTTGAAATTTCAAGTAACATGAAAGGAAAGTGTGAGATATTTACATCTCTTAAAGAAGGGGGCATGGGTTTAAAAGGTCGAGAAGCCATCTATAACCGATAAAGTACAGCAAAGCTCCCGGGAATGTTCCAGCGACAGGAAGGCGTGGTGCTCTGCCCCTACTGCCCGCCCTGCCAAGTGCCCACCCATCCCCAAGGTGGCGTCGGGTGGGTGGAGCACGCAGCCCTCCCCGGCGGCTTCATTGGAAAAAGCTGGCGCATGCACAGGGCGCTTCTGTGTTCTGGACCCTTCCTTTTGCTTTCTAATGCTAATGAGTGAAACTTGAACAAATGTTCATTAAGACCATTTGAAACACGATGCCCCTTCATCCTTGGGTTTTCACTATTATTGCAGCTATCCATTAGGATGTGGGACATAAATCCTTTATTCAATCTGAGAGGTCCATTTGCCACTCTGGTAAAATAAAACTCTTTTGTGGATCTTTTGTCCTAGTTTTCATTTTTTTTTTTTTTACACAAAAGACTTAATAAAAATTTAAAAGTTAATAAAAGTGAAAAATATTCTTGCAGAATCGCTTCTCGACCTTTTGGCTAAGATCAAGTGTGAAAAATATTCTTGCCGAAAAGTGCACAAGCGTCTGGCTTAATGAACTGTTATAAAGTGTGACCAATCAAGAAACAGAATGTTACCACCCTCCCCTGCCCCTCCCCCACCTTTGGTCACTAACTACCCCCAGAATGGTGAACACAACCCTGGCTCATAACAGCACATAATTATTTTGCTTGTTTTTAAACTTTATGTAAATGGAACCATATAGAATATGCTCTTGGGGTTTGCCTTTGTCCAAGATTATGTTAGGAAGACCCGTCATCCATATTGTTGAGTATTGTTGTAGATCGTTCATTCTCATGCTGTGTAGTATCATTGTGTGGTCCTTTATGATTGGCGCCATCCCCAGTGGAGGTGGGCATGTGTCCCCTAAATGGGCTGGTCCCTGAGACCAGTGGAGGTGGGCATGTGACTGAGGTGGGCCAATTGGGATTTCCCAAACTGGAAGCAGTAGTATCTCTCTTCCTCATGGGAACTAGTCCATCAGAGCAGATTCAGAAGTCAGGCCCTCTGTGCTTGGTCCTGGCTGTGTCACTGACTAGCTGTGGTATCTGGTGTAAGTTATTTAATGTCTTCATTTTCAGTCCTAGTTTCTTCATCTTTAAAAGGAGATAATAATAATAGCATCATCAACAAAATGTAAAGGTAACCTACTGAATGGGAGGAAATATTTGCAAATCGTATATCTGATAAGGGACTAGTATTCCAAGTAAATGAAGAACTTACAACTCAGTAGCAGAAAAATAAACACTTTAATTAGAACATGGGCAGAATATCTGAACAGACATTTTTCCAAAAAAGACATGCAGATGGCTAACAGACACATGAAAAGATGCTCAACATCACTCATCATCAGGGAAATGCAAATCAAAACCACAATGAGCTATCACCTACCACCTGTTTGAATGGCTAGTATCAACAGGACAAAAAACAACATGTGTTGGCGAGAACGTGGAGTAAAGGGAACCCTCGTGCACTGCTGGTGAGAATGTAAATCGGTGCAGCCACTATGGAAAACAGTATGGAAGTTTCTCAAAAAATTAAAAATAGAACTACCACATGATCCAGCAAATCCACTTTTGGGTATTTATTTGAAGAGAACAAAAATACTAACTCGAAAAGATACCTGCACTCCTCTGTTCATTGCAGCATTATTGATAACAGCCAAGATATGGAAACAACCTAAGGAAAACTTGCCATTTGTGACAATATGGATGAACCTCGAAGGTATCACGCTGAGTGAAATAGGTCAGATGGGTCAAGGCACTAACACCAAACTGTAGGACTAGACACTGGAGTCTTCATCATCACGTACTCATAAAGAAGCCAGGTTCACTTAAGAATGCCTTGGATTAGGCAGTAAAAGTTGTTAATTTGTGACTTATGTAGGCCTGTATTTTAAAATTTCTGTGTGACCGGATGGGAAGTTCACATGAGGCACTTCTTGAGTGCACGGGAGCAGGAAGGCTGTCTCCAGGGAGGGCCCTGGTGCACACTCACTGCCAGCTGAATGAGCTGCTTGGTCCACGGAGCACCGTTCTTACTTGAAGGAGCAAGTGACAGACGTCTGGTGGTTATGCAGACTTGGGTAGCTGGCAGAAATTTTCTTGAAAATGAATTAAGAGAGCTTGCCATATCAAAACAACTGTCGGTACTTGTTGCCAAAGATAAGATTTGGCCTTTCAAGTAAAAATTAGAAGTTCAGAAAACATGGAAATGCCACCATGAGCGAAACAGCTCCCCACGACTTAAAGGCTCTTCTCAAGAGATGAAAGGAGAGGGTCGCCTGGGTGGCTCAGTCGTTGGGTGTCTGACTTCGGCTCAGGTCATGATCCCAGGGTCCTGAGATTGAGCCCCGCCTCGGGCTCCCTGCTCGGCGGGAAGCCTGCTTCTCTCTCTCCCACTTACCCTGCTTGTGTTCTCTCTCTGGCTGTCTCTCTCTGTCAAATAAATAAATGAAATCTTTAAAAAAAAAAAAAAAAGACAGATGACAGGAGACACTAATGAATGGGATTGGGCCATGATCTTTCGTGCCTCTCTTTCCCTGTGCGTCCTCCTCTCTAGGTTGTAACCATCCTACTTCCAGCATGAGTTTTAACCCACTCATCCGCTCCCTCCCCTCCAGGTCTCATCCTGCACCTCACTCCCCACACCCAAGGCTGCTCCGTATTGGACAGAGCTCCCTGGGGAGGAGTTGAGCTGACTTCCAGGACGACTGCCCCATGTACCACAGCCTTATGGACACAGCAGCTGCTGATTGGGTGGTCCCTTCGTTTAGGGTCCAGGAGGGATTTCGGTTCTAATGGTGGGAGACTAAGGCCAGGTGAAGGTGGGGAGTCTTGCCCCCCTGGAGGGCTGGAGAGAACTGTAGGGACAGGTCAACATTACAGGACCCCTGTGGTCACACCCTTGCTTCTGCCTAGACTTCCTCATGAAAAGAGGAGGTGTCATAGGAGCATTCCCTTCCACATTTTAAGGGGAGAGGGTTTATGGTGTAGCAGGTTGAAGCCCCAATTAGGAAAGAATCTTAGGGCCCGCCCTAATCTCACATCGTTAGTTTAAAGGGGAAAAAGTCTCTCTCAGCCCTCAGTGGATCATGGGAAAGTATTTATATTAACTTCTTATTGAGAGCTGATTAATAGCACTCTTTAGCAATTACTCTGAAATACCTTTTATTTATTTTTTTAAAGATTTTTATTTACTTATTTGACAGGGAGAGACACGGTGAGAGAGGGAACACAAGCAGGGGGAGTGGGAGAGGGAGAAGCAGGCTTCCCACTGAGCAGGGAGCCTGACGCGGGGCTCGATCCCAGGACCCTGGGATCATGGCCTGAGCCGAAGGCTGACGCTTAATGACTGAGCCACCCAGGTGCCCCTGAAATACCTTATAACGTCCCCTTTTGAGGAATGTTTTTCTTAAGACATCAGAATCTCTTATGTCTCATTCTTTTTTTGCTTTAGAAATTTTTAAACATATTTCGAAATAGTTTTAGACTCACAAGAAGGTGCAGAAATAGTAAGGTGCGTATGTTCCTCTGTACCTGTCCCCCAGCGTCCCCCAGTGATAACACCTTATATAACCAGAGTCTGTCATCCCAGCCAGGAGACTGACATCAGTGCAGTGCTAGTAACCAAACAACATCTCCTACTTATTCTTATTTATTTATACTCCCTTTATAGAGTTTCTCCATTCATCTCTAAAATACAGTTTTTATTTTAATGAAACTTACCCTGCATAAAAATAGGATCGGAACCACTGGGAGTCCAGGATAGTTCACGCACGTAGTAAATTGCGTGCAATTTGAGGTTGAAGCCCTGCCTCTAAATGTTGAATTGGGGCTCACTTGCTGTGTGATTATAGGCAAGGAACACCGTATCTCTGAGCCTGGGTTTTATCACCTATAAAATGAAGCTAATAACATCCACTTGGTAGAGGTGCTGCATGGGTTAGACACAAAGTGTATGAAGTTGGTCACAGGTGCCCTGTCCCTGGTCAGTATCCCAGGTCGGGTGACCCGGAAAGACGGAGATGGAGGTCGGAGGGCGGGAAGTTTACAGGGAATGCTCAAGGGGTGACACCAATGAGCTAGCTGGGACACAAGGGGGGACAGAGGGAGAAGTTGAACTACTGTGAGGGCAACACGAGGTGCTGGATGATCCTACAGAGAGCTGGGGTGGCCAGGCCTGAGCACCCCTGCACGGACCGGTCACCGCAGGTGGCTGCTCTTAGGGAGGGGTTACCTTGGGCTGTTGGCTTCAGCCGAGGGCAAGGCTTGGGGACAGGCCCAGCTGTGAGCCTTCAGCAGCTAACAGTCACCTAGCAGTGAGCCTCGGCCCTGCTGGGGAGCCTGGGCAGTGCCTCACAGCATCTACTGTTCTGTTCCTACAGCTCTGAGGAAGGGGACATCAGATGGGGAGACAGTCATGGGTTTTTCACTGCCGTTAGCCACATTAGACCCAGGCATATATGAATGGCCTGATAACTCCAGAGAAAAGCTGTTTCCTTTTCTGTGTTAGGCCAGTGAAGGGGATCTCATTACATTTTCAGGAAGAGCTAAATTTGTCCTGTTTAGAGGCAGCCGCATTTGGACAATTACATCTGAGATCTGGGTTCCTTCCTGGAAACTTACCGGGCAATGGTCTTCTTAAATTAGAGTCTGTGGTGAACTCATCGAACGGATGCTGAACATGCACGGTCTGGGAGTCAGAGGAGGCGGGGGCTCAAATCTTTTCCCGGCTCCACGACCCCAGAGAAGTGGCCAAACCACCTGAAGGCACAGTTTTCTCTGCAGTTAAGTGGGTTGATCCCACACTGCCTGTCATAGGCTTGTTTTATAGGTTGGGTGAGCTGATGCCCGCAAAGTATTGGCTCACCCCGAGGGCTTAACACGTGGTGGCCATGATCATCACGACTAGGGGAGTGATGTAATATGTCACCAAATCAAGATACCTCAATAGCAAAGGGGGACATAAAAATAAGTTGAATGATAACTTGCTGAAAAGTTTACTTACTGACCAACAGATTGGTTTCTTACATTGGCAGACCTATAGAATGGTTCTGTTCAGGACTCTTCAAATATAAAATTCTTTTGAAGAAATGAAAGAACATATATCTGTGTATATTAAAGCAAATTGGAAAATTTTCTCTAAATTGATCTGAACATTAAAAAAATTTTCAGCAGATTAATTATTCTTGTTATATATTTATGTACTTTAGTCCATTTCTTAGCTTATCTGTCATGGCATTTTTTTACAGAATGTATTTTTAAAGCTTTATTTATTTATTTATTTATTTGAGAGCTCCCTTGAGTGGGAGGAGGGGCAGAAAGAGAGGGAGAGAGAATCTCAAGCAGACTCTGCACTGAGCGCAAGCCCGACGTGGGGCTTGATCCCACGACCCTGAGATCATGACCTGAGCTGAACTCAGGAGTCGGATGCTCAATGGACTGAACCACCCAGGCATCCCTGAAGAATGCATTTTTAAATAATTTTATTATTTTTAACTTTTTCTACAAAATTGTCTGCATTTGGGGCTTAAAAAATTTGAAATTGCTGATACTTACACTGACTTCTCTATAGATCATAATATATTAATTGAGAAAATACTCTCTTTACAGGGACAAGAGCAATCCTACTAAACAAAGGCTATTCTCAATTCTAATTTTTTTAAATATTGAGAAGTGTAAATAACTTGGTCCAAATATTTGCTCAGGTAATTTTGGCCTTCATTCAGAGTTCCTTTTTTTGACAAATGTTTTTACAATACAACTTGTTGAATAAATTGTCTCTATGTATGATTCTTTTGAATGGTTCACCAAGTTTAGATGATTCAAAATTGTAGGCCTTCTCAGTTACATTCTATTCTGGGACAGAATTTAAATTTATCCAAATAAAAATAGGAGCTCCATCAAAATATTCTTCTCACAGGTTGAGATCATCTAGGGCACAATTATAGAATTTCAAAATACTTCATTAGAGCACTCATTGGCCCTACCCCCCACTTTTGCAGAGTATATTTCAATGTCTTCCTGTTTGCAGAGCTGGCTTCATGGGCTTGGGACTTGTCCAATGAACAGAACCCAGCGCTTAGAAGGGCTCTACACTTGGCTGACGGTTCTGCTGTTGCCACCCTAAAATTCTTAATTTTTTAACAAGCAGTTTCATTTTGCGCTAGGCCCCGCAAATTATGTAGCTTGTCCTGCTTGTTTGTCTTGGTTTTCAATAATTGCAATTTTCCAAAAGCTTCAAGCTCAAAAGCTGAATTAAAAAATAAATAAATAAATAAATAAATAAATAAATAAATAAATAAATAAAAAGAAAGAAAGAAACTCCATTTACTCAATACTTTGAAGACTTCCAAATGATTTTGAACAAAATGAAACCCAAAGTTGTAAAACACTTAGGGTGATTTTAAGAAAATCATTTATCACAAAGACTCAGATATTCTGAGTCATTTGGTAGGCAAAAAGGGTAATTCTGTGATCCAGTTGCTTTGTGTGTGTGTTTTGTGTAAAGTTTGACAACTTACTTCTATTTCCCCTGAGAGACCCCCACAGCTTGTTTGGACAAAAGTACTAATTGTATATGTTCCACTACTCAGTTCAAGTACATTTTTGCTCCACAGGTTCTTATATTAGTAAGAATACTGTTTCTACCAGGATTCTCTAGCCATCAAAATATACCACCTCAAAAACAAAGTTTCCCTCCAATGATGAACTTCAAAAAAAATTTTTTTTTAAAGATTTTATTTATTTACTTGAGAGAGAGAGAGAGCACAAGCAGGGGGAGCGGCAGGCAGAGCGAGAGGGGGAAGCAGACTCCCCCATGAGCAGGGAGCTCAATGCGGGGCTCGATCCCAGGACTCCAGGATCATGACCTGAGCTGAAGGCAGGCGCCCCCAATGATGAACTTTTAAGCTGGATTTATAATAGCCATCAGAATGTCAGATTTTTCACCTTGGACAGAATGAACTTACCAAAGGTTTAATTTTATTCCCTGAATGAGGTTTTTTAAAAAAATGAACCATTAATAGAATTAACAGATTTCTCATTTGAAGTATCTGACGACCCTGATAGAGAGCTTGAGTCATTCACTGTTTACACGTAGCGCTACTTCTGCTGAAGGCGACTCATTAGCAGCTAATACTTCATTGTTCAGTCGGGCACAAGAAACACCGGATTGGAAGTGAGGGAAAGTAGTTTAGAAGAACGGTCACTGCGTCCATATAAAAGCTCAGCTGCGCAGGGTGTAGGAAAACACAACTGTGCAGCTGCTTGTGTGAGATTGTGATCTTTGTGCACCGTCTACGTATGCAACGCAATTTGAAGGAAAAGCTGATGTTTCTTCAGCAAAATTATGTTTGCTGGTCTTCATGATGATATCCCCACAGTAGAATCAAGAGGCATTTTATGCAAGTTATTCATTTATCTACAACTTTAATATTTTAATTTTCCCCTAAACACGTGCTTTGATCTTTCCAAGCTGATTGCTGCCCCAAGAGTCTATTGTAAAAGAAAAAGGTGTTGGGCGCCTGGGTGGCTCCGTTGGTTAAGCGACTGCCTTCGGCTCAGGTCATGATCCCGGAGTCCTGGGATCGAGTCCCGCATCGGGCTCCCGGCTCAGCGGGGAGCCTGCTTCTCCCTCTGACCCTATCCCCTCTCATGCTGTTTCTCTCTCTCTCTCTCAAATAAATAAAAAATCTTAAAAGAAAAAAAAAGAAAAAGGTGTTACGCAACAGTGTAATAAATAATAGTTGTAGATACACCATACAGTAAGCGACAAAACTACTGTAAGCAAGAGTATTCACACGACAGTCTATGCTCTGTGCCGGGACTGCTCAGCCTCCATTTCCTGCCTGTGTCTCGTTTACACCTACCCTGGGCTTTCCCACATTTCCTGCTGCCCCTGCTGGTGAGTGCACCTCCCGGCCCACAGCAGGACTCCCGGACAGCGGGATCGCTCACCACCCCCGAGGCCCTAGGAACTGGTGGCTGGCCACACTGCGTTTTATCATGCTGTCCTCAAAGGCGGTGTTAGCTGCACCTTATCAGGAAATGGTTAGGGAAAGGGGAAAGGGTGTTGCTGGTCATCCTTCCGAGTTTACCAGGAGAAAAAGAGAGAGCTCAGTGTGTATCGCCCTTGTGTCTCAACACTAGTGTTCAGGACTGGTAGAGGCTGAGAATGCCAAGTGCAGGACTAAGCCCATCCCGTGTGTTTGATTCCAGGATTACTAATAACGTGTTTTAAAATGAAGCATCTGATACATGTTAAACTGCCTGGCACTGTCCTAGAAAAACCTGGACAGATAGCTACCCTGCTCACCATCGATTGCTTTGGCTGTCCTATGACTTCCTAATGAAACATAATATCGCACTAATTTTATCAACTTCTACATCTCATTTCATTTAAGTGTGAAGGAAAGAGTGAAGTTGGTAGACACTAGAACAGGACAGTGTAAAACTACAAGATGAATGGCAACTCAGGGGGCCCATTTGGATATCACAACTTACCTCTCCTGGAAGCCAAATCCCAGAGATAATTCTTGATCATTTTCTTACTGGTCCAGAGCTATTTTTAGCTAAAGCAGGCTGAATTCTCGAGGAGAAAGCTAGGTAATTTATGTTACTCTGGCTTCATAAGCCCGGGGCCTGTGTAAGTTTGGTTGGGTCTGTAACACTGAAACCCCTTTTAATTGTGCCCCAAGTGAAGTGTCAGGAAATCACTACCTTTTTCAGGGTGTGGAGGTGGGGGCGGTGTTAGAAGTCCAACGTTGTATTGGAGACCAGCTATGTACAAGTTGTGTAAACTTTATTGTCTGAGGGCTTCATCACCTGTAAAATGGCCCTCACAACGTGGGCTGCCAACACATCTGGGTCAGAACAGCTGGGAACAATTTTCAGTTGGAAAAATAACTTATGTGGAAAAGGAGCATAAACTTTCATCATAAACTGGCTGGTTGTAAACTAAGGCCATGTCAGGAAGAAATTCTAAAGACTTGTTTTTCTATTTGGTTATAGTCAGATATTTCTGGGGCACACAAGGTGCACATTTCCCAGGCGACAGGTCATTATAATAAAACGAACTGGGTCACCTTATTACCTCTCTTGAGTCCTTCGCTAGTGGATTTTGGGAAACAGATGCTAAATGTTTAACAAAATCCATATACAGCTTTGTTAGGGCTTTTCCACAGTAACCTGATCTACACAAGGTACCCGTAGAAAAAGCATATCAAAGTAAACAAGTATGGCCTAACACAGATTAAAATTGTATTTTTTGAAAGATTTATTTATTTTAGAGAGAGAGAGTATGCACGCACGGTGGGGAGGGATGAGAGAATCCCAAGCAGATTCTGTGCTGAGCGCGGAGCCCGAGGGGGAGCTTGATCTCAGGATGCTGAGATCATGACCTGAGTCGAAACCAAGAGTTGGACACTTAACTGACTGCGCCACCCAAGTGCCCCCAAATTGTATTTTTTTTAATGTCAAATAACGCCACATGAACATAGGTGACCAGATGACTGATAATGGGGATGTTTGGAGAGGAGAAACAGCAGAGAGGGTCCTATTCGGGAGCAGAGGAAAACCATATTTTAAATTTGGAATTGCTTATAGTTTGTTTTTTTTTTTAAGATTTTATTCATTTATTTGACGGAGAGAGAGACAGCGAGAGAGGGAACACAAGCAGGGGGAGTGGGAGAGGGAGAAGCAGGCCTCCCACAGAGCAGGGAGCCCGATGTGGGGCTCGATCCCAGGACCCTGGGATCATGACCTGAGCCGAAGGCAGACGCTTAACGACTGTGCCACCCAGGTGCCCCGGAATTGCTTATAGTTTTAATCATAAGATATCCTGCTCTTTTCCTGGTCTAGAAAGCAAAAAGCATGAGTGGACTTCAATCCACAGAGTGTTTAAGAAATAGAACTACATCTGATACTTGTAAACTCTCCCTGGACTTATATCTTGTCAACGTTGAAAGTCTTCCTGTTTGCCCAAAAGACAGGATAAAAGGTTAGTTTTTTACAGTTTCATTTGACCTGTTATTCAACTATTCTTTAAATATTTTGTGATTTCTAATTCCAAAATTTTGTTATTGTAGTGAAACATAACATTGCCCATTTTAATCATTTTCAAGTTTACAATACAGGTGGCATTAAGTTCATATACAATTTTGTGTAACCATCTCGACTATCTGTTTCCAGAACTTATTTTTTTATTTTTTTATTTCTTAAGCTTTACCAAGATAGGATGCTTAAGCATTAAGAGGGAAAAATACATGACTTTGCTTTAAAGTGAGATCAAGAAGCGATTGTTCGCTGTCTTCCTGCCTGGGAAAGTAGACTCTTCCTGAGACAGCGCTTGGTAAGGATGTCTGTGTCTGTCAACATGTTGTATTTAACCCTGTTTTGAACTCTGCTTTTATTCTAGGATGGTTGTAAACTAGGGAAAAGCTACAAAAATCTGTAAGTGCTTTAAAAAGAAATTCCAGACCTATATGGCTGGCATGGGAGCTGAGGGGAACTTTATTATGTTCTTATTTGGAAGAAAGGAAAGTCATTCAAGCCCCATAATGGTTAGATGTGACAGTGCATGTCAGCTACATAGGGGGACAGAGAGGAGTTAAGTTGCTGAACTTCTGCAATTCAAATTGTGTGTGGATGTTATTTAAAATGGTGATGCTTATAAATGAAATCTCAGAATATGTTTACATTAAAGGAAATCAATAGAGTAAAAGTAACTTCAGATTTTCAGTCTCCTCGAAGCTCATGATCTTCAGATCTAGCCATTCTCCTGCTTACAGGATGTTTATCTCTCCTAAATGTCCCATATTAATGTCCACAGACTCCCTTGTTGGCTCTAGCCCACCTTCAGGCAGGAGCAAGGCTCTGTTGAAGTCCTATTTGAAATATTTATGGTCTCTTCTGGAACCTGTCTCTTCTGTTTGGAAATCACGGTTGCAAAAGACTCAGAAATGAAAGGTTTAATTGTAAATGTCCCTTAAAGAGAAATAAGAAAGTGGGACTATCAGTTTAACTTAACAATTTATTCCATGGGTCAAATAGAGATATCCATCATGATATTTATACATGATGGATATATGGCAAGATATTGCATCTGTTAAATCACTATGGTTACTATGTAGGGGTTGGTTTTATTATTCTCTGTACTTTCCTGGGCCTACTATGACAAAAATAAATAAATGCAATTTCTGGAATTGACAAAGCAGGAGAGATCACCTTTCTGTCGTAGGCAAAGGATATTCCAACATTCCGTTAATTTGGAATTGACTGGCCTTCATAGAATAAAGTTGCTCCCAAACTCCCAAGCAGTCTTATCTGCACATCTTTGGACACAGATTGAATTGTGGCACCCAGCCCACAGGCTTATCTCATGACACTGGTCCAAGGGTACTACAGTGAAAGAACATTTTCAATAAGTACTAAAGATTGGTCCACGTTGGCCGGTTTGGAAACTGTGATGAGTAAATTCAGAAAATAAATTGCTCTGATTCTTTCGAGCTTTTAGGCTTTGAACAAAATAATGAATAACCCTTAGTAATTAAATGCCTTGTTTGTTTTTAGTTCTTTTAAATGCAATCAAGGAAAGGAAAGGAAAGAAGTGCTCAGGAGGCCCCCCAAAGCACTTTGGCACTCATCAAAGCAGCCAGACGATGAATAACACAGTGGGGGTATATGGCTAAGTAGGTCCTATTTTTGTGTTGTTCAATAACACTAGGAAACATGCTTTAGTTCAAAGCTTTATTTCTCTTCAAGTGTCTCCAATCAGCATCACATAGCTTTTGGTAATGCTAGAGTGATTTCAGTGTACCAAGTGTCTTTGAGTAGTTGTCTAAGGGAATAAAGCTAAGGAAAGAAGAGGGCAGACAGAGGGCATTTGACCACAAAGACTGAGAATTTCATTGGTTTGTGGGAGAATTCCTTGGCTAGTACCTCTGGGAAATGGGGTGGTTTATAGCCGAGATTCCCAGGCGTACATGTTCTTAATAACAAAGAGGTCTTTGCGATGCTGTCTTGGTGAGGATGCTTTTAGCTGCAAGTAACCACAGACCCAACTGAGGACAGCTTAAGCCCTGAGGCGAGTCGTGCTCTTGCATAACAAGCCCTAAAGTAGGCACGCTCCACCCACAGCACACGGACTGCTGGCTCCACTCCTCGGCAGCTTTCTGGATTTCTCCTCTTCTGTGTTGGCTGCATCCAGCAGCCGTCCTGAGCATCACGTCCGTTCACAGCAGTGTCTTGTGGTATGTTTAGTCCCCTCCTTGGGGCCTTGATGAAGGCATCCCAGAAACGGACTCTTCTCAGTGAAGGGCTGCTAAACACAACGCACCTGAGGACAGTTGAGGCTGAAAAAGCTGAGAGGTGCTATAAAAGTAAGAAAGGCATGTGTCATTGTGAACAGGACACCTCCAGTTCGTAGGGGGACACATGCACCTGCAGGCACTGTTTCCTGACTTCTGAGATAACCAGCCAGCAAATCAAGTGAACACAACACTGTGCTCCATAGTTGACTGTTGGCATAATGCCTCGAGGACAAAATGTCTTCTCAAAAGTGGCTGTAAACGAAAGAGGCTACTCTAGGTAGAGATGTACATTTTCCATGTTAACACAATAACAGTGCCTTACGGTTGTGTAATAGAACCCCCACGAGGGCTTGGATTCTGTGTTATTTACTATGGGGCCAGCAGTGCCTAAACCAATAAATAGCACATAGCAGGTTCTCAAATATTTGCTGAAAGAGTAAGTAATGGTGGCAGCATTTTATTTTGCTAATTAAGAGGCACCAGAAAAAAAAGTGGGAAGGAGAGAAAGACCTGGGTTTGAACGCCAACCCTGTGGAATCCTTTCTGTTTTTTAGTTTCTTTTTCTGTAAAGTGGGGCTAATAGAAAATTGCTTTGTCAGGTTGTGGTGAAGATATAATGAATTAATACATGTGAAGTGCTTGGAAACGTAGTTCTCAGAAAGTGCTATTTATTATCATTACTATTACTACTAAGTTCTGAATTTTTCAGTTGCCTTATTAGTAAAATGGGGATAATAAAAAGGTATCCCATTTTGAGGATTTAATAAGACAGTGTCTGTTCCTTCCTCATGGTGTCAGGTATGGTGTTAGGAGCTTGGCCAAAGTCACTATAATTCTGTATCTATTCTCAGTGCTTTTTATTTTACAGTTATTTTTTAAGATTTTATTTATTTATTTGAGAGAGAGAGAGAGCATGTGAGTGGAGAAGAAGCAGAGGGAGAGGGAGAGAGAATCTGAAGCAGACTTCATGCTGAGCATGGAGCCCGATGTGGGGCTCAATCTCATGATGGCGAGATCATGACCTGAGCCAAAACCAAGAGTCAGATGCTAAACTGACTGAGCCACCCAGGTGCCCCTAAAGTTATTTTAACCCCATTTTGTATTTGGTCTCCACAACAAACTACTGAGAACAGGTCAAGTATTATTCCCTTTTATAGGTTGGGCAACTGAGGTACTGAGCAATTAAATATGCCTCTAAAGACTTAGTAGGCAAATGGTAGAGTCCAAAGCCAACACAGCAGCTGTCTGATGCTTTCTGTGTGTATCTTCCACATTTTAAATGTCTAAGCAGACTTTTCAGAGCTAGAGAGTGACTTTATTGAGCAAATGTGTAAGGTGAAACATTTCTAAGTCGGATAGTACAGGGGAAAGAGGGAGGAAGTGACCAGAACAGGAAATGACAGTTTTAAGAAGATTTATTAATCTTATTTGAGAGAGAGAGAGAGAGCATGAGAGAGTGCACAAGTGGGAGGGGCAGACGAAGAGGGAGAGAGAATCTCAAGCAGACGCACACTGAGTGTGGAGCCAGACATGGGACTTGATCTCATGACCCTGCGATCATGTCCTAAGCTGAAACCAAGAGTCAGTAGCTTAACCAACTGTGCCACCCAAGCACTCCAGGAAATGACATGTGGGTCATGTTTAGCCCCCTCCTTGGGGTTGAAAGAGGTGCTTATAAGGGGGTGTGGTTAGAGTGATCCATGTGGTAGTGGAAGAGAGTTGGAGACATCAGTATGAACTCATGTGTAGCTCATTACAGGCACACATGGTTACATGTAGAAGAGGTACAGCTATCTATAGATACACAGGTTAGTATTCTGCAGGCATATTGCATACATTTCCTTGCTTTGTCAGCTGAGAGGGCCTCGAAGCAACATCTCAGTAGTAACAAGCACACCCAGCACCCAGATTTTGGTTTCTAAAAACTTTCTCCGATAGAAGGAACCAGGGCTCCTTAGAGCAACGGCTAACTCTAGGGCTGGGCAGGAGGAGGATCCTGTAGAGCCAGAAAGTAAGGGAGTGCTAAAACAAACAAACAAGGATGAGGGGTGTGTCAAAGGGACACAGTAACAACTGAAAAGGCTCTCAGTGACCAAAGCTGTAACAATATGAGCAATAAAACAAATAACTTAGTATCAGATTATAACCTGAAGTGTAAATAAGTATCTATGAGTCCATACTAATATGAAAAAAATGATTGAATAAATAAATAAATGACGGAAAAGAGACAAATCTCCTCTGCAGAAGAATTCAAGATAATTTATGTAGATACTCCCTTCTCGAGGAGAGGGAACATAACTCCTTATCCCTTAAGTGTGGAGTACATATGATGACTTCCTTCCAAAGAGTCCAGATGGAATGTGGGAAGAAGAGAGTAAGCTTACAGTGCAGATACATGACAAACACAACCTCAGCCAGGTGATCAAAGTTCATATCAGCAGAGGTAAGTCATCTTGATAGTATGCACCCTTGATATAATGCCATGAAAATGGTACTTTCTCTCTTTCTACAGTCTTGCCTCCAAAAACCATAACCCCAGTCTAACCATGAGAAAAACATCAGACTAACACAAACTAAAGGACATTCTCTGAAATACCGGCCAGTATTTCTCAAAACTGTCCAGGTCATCAAAAACAGGAAAAGTCTGAGAAATTGTCATAGCTATGAGGAGCCTAAGAAGACACGACAACTAAATGTAACATGGTATCCTGGATTGCGTTCTGGAATGGAAAAGGGACATTAGGCAAAAACTAAGGATATCTGAATAAACTATGAGCCATAGTTAATTCTAATGTATCAATATTGGTTCATTAGTAGTGACAAATGTATCGCACAAAAGTAAGATGTTAACAATAAGGGAAACTGGGAGTCAGGTATAGCAGAACTCTCTGCACTATTTTGCAACTGTTCTAGAAATCTCAAACTATTTTAAAATTTAAAGTTTAACAAAAATAAAATAACCAGGCTAGTAGGACAGCAATAACAACAACAACAAAGGTGCAAAGAAGAAGAAAAAAAAAAAAAAAAAACAAACAAAGAAAAAATGGGACAGATTGAAAACAAAAGGCAGATGATAGATTTCACCCAACCATATAGATAATTATGTCAGCTGATGGTCTCAATACTCCAGTTAAAAGCCATATATTGTCAGATCAGATTTTTCAAAAAAGAGCAAGATCTAGTGTATGTGGTATATATAACCACTTTAAATAAAGATGTAGACAGATTTAAAAAAAGATGACAACACGTTATGCCAATCAAACACTACACAAGAGAGAGCTGGAGTAGATATAATAATATAAGACAAATTCAAGTTCATCACAAGGAATGATTGCCAGGGATAAAGAGGAATGTTTCACAATAATGAAGAGATCAGTTTATCAAGAGGACATGACAATCTTTAATGTGTATGTACCTAATAATAGACAAAGGAAAAGAGACAAAAAGAAAAACTGATAGAACTGAAAGAAGAATAGAGAACTGGACAGTTTTCATTGAAGATTTCAACCCTCTTCTCTCAGTAATTGATAATAAAAGTAGAAAAAAGGCAATCAGTAAGAATATAAAAGATAAGTGAAGATAGAGAAAACTGGAACAAAGCTATCAACATTCCTCCCCAAAACAACAGAATCAACAAAGTTCATGTCTTATAAATAACACATAGATAGATGGCTGCCACTTTTTAAATCTGGTCTATACATCTCTACCTTTAACTAAAATGTTTAGTCTCTATGTTTGATATAATTTCTGATGGGTTGGGTTTATGAATCATCTTGCTTTGTTTTCTATTTATCTCACATATTCTTTGTTTCTTCTTTCCTACCTTCTCTTAGACTGATTTATTATATTATTATTATTATTTTAAGCAGACTTTATACCCAGTGTGGAGCCCAATGTGGGGCTTAAACTCACAACCCTGAGATCAAGACCGGAGCTGAGATCAAGCGTCAGACACTTAACCCACTAAGCCACCCAGGTGCCCCGATTATTTTTATATTCCTTTTATCTCCTGTACTAGATCTTAACTATGCCTCTATTTTTTTGAATGGTGGCTCTAGTGTGTCAATATGCAACTTTAATATATCATTGTCTACATTGAATAAATATTATAGCACTTCATGGACAAAGTAATAACCTTAAAACACTTTATTCCATTTTTACCCCTTCATTCCTTGGCACTATTTTGTTATATGTTTTACTTCTACATATGTTATAAACCCCACAATACTTGCTATTATTTTTATCTAAACATTCAAACATCTTTTAAAAATTTAAAAAGTGAAACATTGTCTTTTCTATTTACTGCCATATTTACTTCTTCCAGTGCTTTTCATTCCTTCTTGTAGATTCAGGCTTCCATCTGGCATAACTTCCCTTTAATTCACAAATGTCTCTAGAGACTAGTGACGTAAACAAAATGGCCCATTTATTATATTGTGGATCTGTTGGTAACACATCTTCTGAGATCTTGTTTGTTTGAAAATGTCTTTATTTCTTCCTTATTTTGAAGTATATTTTCACTGGATGTAGACTTCTAGGTTAATATTTGTTATTTTTGTTGTTGTTGTTCAGCACTTTAATGGTGATATTCCATTATCTTCCAGATTCTATTATTTCTTTTCTTTTTTAAAAAATAAGATTTATTTATTTATTTTAGAGAGAGAGTGCACGCGTGCATGTGAGAGCAGGCAGAAGGGCAGGGGAAAAGGGAGAGAATCTCAAGCAGACTCTTTGCTGAGGGTGGAGCCCGACGCGGGGCTTGATCCCACGACTCTGAGATCATGACCTGAGCTAAAATCGAGAGTCAGAGGCTTAACCGACTGAGCCACGGAGGAGCCCCTTTAATATTTTTTATTTCTCTGTACTTCTCGTTAGATCATTTATATTGACTTGTCTTCAAATTCTTCAATGCTTTCTTTTTTCTGTGTCTAGTATTCTCAGGAATTTAGTTCATTTACCCTTCTTTGTGTCCACAGCTCTTCACTGTTCACTCTCTTTAAAGACACAGATATAGATGTAGATATAGATATAACTTTTCCTTTGGCAAGAGCAGCAGTCTTAGATAATTATCTACATTTTAGTAGGAAGTAGAACCTGCAGTGGTTCTTGAATAATCTTAAATCATCCAAGGAACTTGTTAAAAATTCGTATTCCTGGGGCGCCTGGGTGGCTCAGTTGGTTAAGCGACTGCCTTCAACTCAGGTCATGATCCCGGGGTCCTGGGATCGAGCCCCACATCGGGCTCCCGGCTCCGCGGGAAGCCTGCTTCTCCCTCTCCCTCTCCCCCTGCTTGTGTTCCTGCTCTCGCTGTCTCTGTCTCTGTCAAATAAAAAAATAAAATCTTTAAAAAAAAAAAATTCGTATTCCTAAGAAATGCCATCAGATACCAGACAATATCTAGGGTACTAAAATTCTCCAAATGGTTCTGATCAGGAGTCCCCAGGTGCTCTTTGTAAAACACTAATTTGTTAAAAGCCTAAAGTTAAAGTAAGTAGTTACCAGTTGGAAAATGCAAATCAGCCTCAACTGAGATCTAAGACTATTAAAAAGCTATCAGATTGCTTTACTAAACACAAATTTGAAAACGAAATAATGTAATTTAAACAAATGGTTACACGTGGTATCAGACACAGCCTAGAATTGCCAAGAGCCAGGTAGTTACTCCGTTTCGGAAGGTATTAATTTCACATTGGGCTGTGGCTCTTCAGTAAGCCATTGGGAGACATAATTAGACAACTTGGGGAAGCAAGAACGTCTTCATAGATATGTTTGTTTGTGTCAGTGGTCTGGTATAACTCTCAAGAATCTCTAAAGAGGAATATAAATGAATGAAAACACCTGGATTTACTATGCCCCAATCAATCCTAAGGTTCCAAGGCCTGGAACAAATACCAAGAGCCAAAGCCAAAGTCATTAACTGGCATATTATGTGGCTAATTTTTAAACAAACATACCAGAAACTGTACATTCAAATGAGTGCTGTCCTCTTCAACAGTGTATAATGCAACAAGACAAATAAGTTGAGTATTGATACCACTTCATTGGTTTGGTGCCCTGAAGAGCTGGATCTAGCTCTAGGAAAGAGTGCTTTCATCTACTGTCAAGATCTGCCATGAGCATGATTGGGGACAGTGGGAACCTACATGCTATATATATATATATCTACCTTCCTGGTTTAATGGTAAGATCCCTGGATTTGGGGTTTGAAGATTTGAACTTGAATCTTGGTTCTGCCATTTACCAGCTGTGAGATCTTTGAAAACACATTCTGTAATGTGTTTCTTTAATTTAATTTAATTTAATTTAATTTAATTTAATTTCTTTAATGACAATTAGTCTTTTTTTAAAAATTTTATTCTTATGTTAATCCCCATACATTACATCATTAATTTTAGATGAAGTGTTCCATGATTCATTGTTTGTGCACAACACCCAGTGCTCCATGCAGAATGTGCCCTCCTCAATACCCACCACCAGGCTAACCCATCCTCCCACCCCCCTCCCCTCTAGAACCCTCAGTTTGTTTTTCAGAGCCTATCGTCTCTCATGGTTCGTCTACCCCTCCGATTTCCCCCACTTCATTCTTCCCCTCCCGCTACCTTCTTCTTCTTCTTCTTCTTTTTTTTTTCTTAACATATATTGCATTATTTAATGACAATTAGTCTTAAAAAATATTTCCACTCTCTATGTCATAGATATGAATGTGATAGCCCCTTTATAATTTATAAAGCTATAGTCATAAATTATTCAAAGAGGTCACGTTGATAGGCTGTGGTCATATTCACAACAATTTGGTCATTGTACATAATACTTTGGGAGCACATTAACAAATAGTTTGAGCAACTTGGAAAAAGCACTTTTATATGTACTTGTTTTTATAATTGAGCCAGATAACTAACAAATTGATCATGACCTTTGGATCTAAATGACATTAGTTCTTTCCCAAAATAAAATTCACTATCAATGGATGAAGATTTACAACTCTTGGATTATTAAATAGGATATGCCACAGGCTTTTGAAGATTATTCCCAAAGAGGAACTCCTAAAATGATTTGTGCAATGGCAGCCCTCTATAGTCTTCTAAAACTATTACATTGAAGGCCAAAATTCACTTGAATGTATAACTTCCTGTTAGCTTGTTTAACAAACCAGTTATTTTGCATTAGGCTCTCATGCCATGTATAGCATATCACCATGTATTCAATCAGAATGATGCTCATAGGCTGATCTTGCTGTAATCCCTAGGAAGGCACAGTGATTCAAACAAAGAGCCCAGGTGAATTCTCAGCCTCTAATGGAAATGGAATCAGAGCTCTACAATTCTTATTGATAATGTTAATCTCCAAGCAACCAACTGTTGGCAACTCCAGAATTATGAAATATGGACTTAATACAGCTGTGAAAATACTGTTGTGTTCATAAACAACTACTGTGATTATAGAGAAGCAAGAAATATTGAAAGGACAGAAACCAAATAGTCCTTGGAAGGAGTGTCTTTCAGCATTGCTGTCTGGGCTTTTGAAGCGGATGTTGGTACAATTCTAATCCTAAACTATTGTGGAAGGTGAACTGGGTCATGGGGGGCCCCTGTCCTGGGCCCTGGGCTTTTGAGGATCATACTCTGGCCTTCCTGTCTCTGTGAGGGGAAAAGTCCCAGAGACAAAAGGACGTACCCTCTTAAGGCCACTTTGGTAGGAAGAAATCTAAGATGGTACACAAAATTACTATCCACTGTTTCTTCCTCTCTCCTTGAATGCAGCAAGACCTATTAATATGATGGATGTCATTCATGTGGTTAGGTTATATCATATGGCAAGGGTGAAGGGATTTGGGAGATGTAATTATAGCTTCTAATCAGTTGCCTAGAAGTCAATCAAGAGACTGCCCTGGGTGGGCCTGACCTAATCAGGCGAAATCCCTTAAAAAGGGGACTGAGCCCTTCCTAAAAAGAGAAATCTTCCTACTGGCCTTGGAGAAGCATGTTGCCGCAAGTTCTATAGCCCCAAGGAACTGAATTCTGCCAACAACCAGTGAGCTTGGAAGAGGACCCTAAGCCTCAGATTGTTAGCCCCCAAGCCCCAGCCCCAGTTGACATCTTGACTGCAGCCTGGTGAGATCCTGAGCAGAAGACCAAGCTAAGCCATGGACTCTTACCCCTGGAAACTACCAAACAATAAATATCTGTTGTTGTAAGCCACTACATTTATGGTAATTTGAGATAAAAGCATAGAACACTTGTTCCGCCTTGTTCATCTTCTAGTTGGTGGTACACAAAACATGGTCCATTTACTACCAGGTCCATGGTGAGCTAAATACAGAAAGTAAGAGTAAATGTTCCTTAGTTTCTATGGCAACCTGATACTTCTCAAACATTTTAATTGTATTTTACATAAGTATTGGTCCACAGTGGAGTGGACATTTTTAAAAAACAACTGAAAGTAGCTCTTCACCAGAGAAGCACAGTTTCTCGTTCATGATCTGGGTATCTAGAACCCCAAATTCCCTGCACAAATGGTGGCAAGCCAGCTTCCAGAGCCTGCCCAGTCCTCTTTCTCTGGTCTGCCTATCCAAGGGCATGGAGTGTTGCTGCTGAGCTAATCCTAGGCCTGAGGGTGGCCAAGGGGCAGCTCTTTATAGGGGAGGGCGGCATGGGTCAGAGTATCCACATGTGAATGTGAGCTCTCGAACGTGCTGTTGAGGAGGTGGGAAGAGAGGGAGGGAGGGAATAGCCAGGGATCAGGGGCTGTGGATAGCTCTCTACATACTTAGAGTTCCCTGATGAAACATGGGGAATCCACATTTTCTAAATTCAAATGTGGCTTTCATGTTATTGTGAAGGTCTGTTGGTCAAGGTAGGAGGAGAGAACATATTTTACTTAATATCATGTTATCTTTTTTTTTTTTAAGATTTTATTTATTTATTTGAGACAGAGAGAATGAGAGAGAGAGAGCATGAGAGGGGGGAGGGTCAGAAGGAGAAGCAGGCTCCCTGCCGAGCAGGGAGCCCGATGCGGGACTCGATCCGGGGACTCCAGGATCATGACCTGAGCCGAAGGCAGTCGCTGAACCAACTGAGCCACCCAGGCGCCCTAATATCATGTTATCTTGATTTGTATTTTTAAACATTCTAGACACAGGCTATGTGGGCTGCCATTTGTACTCTTCACTGGCCTTGCAGAGGCTGAGTGAGTCTGGAGTGTGGTCATTATTCATGGGTCACTTCCAAGTTCTTCTCCCAGTGCCTGCAAACCTAGAACCCTGGTTTGCTAAAATGCTAAGTGAAAGACATTGTTCATTTTGTTTCTAGTGAAGGGCTCTCTGCACTGATTATGCTTTATTTCTTAAGAGTGTGAAGTGGGTTATCCTGGATCCATAATATGCAGCAGGGACCCGGGGGTCCAGCACTTTTCTTGAACATTATTTCAGATCCTCAGCAGAAGACTGTAAGAGACCATGCATTTGCCACAGTGGGGTAGGCTGAATAATGGCCCCCCAAAATATTGGGTCCTAATCCCTGAAACTATGAATGTTACCTTATGTGTCCAAAGAGCCTTTGCAGATATGATTAAGTTAAAGATTTTAAAATGGGGAGATTACCTTGGATTATCTGGGTGACCCTTAAATGCAACCATAAGTGTCCTTACAAGAGGGAAGCAAAGGGAGATTTGACTCAGAAGGAAATAGGACATTGAACAATGATGTTCCACTGCTGGCTTTGAAGATGGAGTAAGGAGCCCAAAGCCAGAGAATGCAAGGAATGCAGTTCTAGAAGCTGGAAAAGACGGGGAAAAGGATTCTCCCCTGGAGCCACCGAAAGGCATGTAGCCCTCCTGATACTTTGATTTTGGTTCAGTCAACTGATGGCAGATTCTGACCTTTCAGCTGCCAAGTGTGTGATAATTTGTTATAGCAGCCACAGGAAACGAATACAGCCAACATTAAGGCTCTTCCTTTCCATCTGAATTAAGAGTCTGGGGTTTTGGGGTACATGTGCAACCACGACCAGTTTTCTAGATGCTATTCTAGAGGTAAGTACCGTGGAATAAGCAATATACGTGAGAAGGAGGAAAAGAACGACATAGACCCAAAGGGCATGCTTCCAAAGCAATGTGGAAGGCTGGGTCCCAGCTGATGTACTACTTTAGAAAAAAAGGGTGTTTCCTTAAAATAACCGAAGGAATGCTGAAAAGGACTATATATGTGTTCAGCTTTATTCCCACAGTGGACATTTCTGACGTCTCAGTTCCTGCTGATAGCTTGACTGACAGACAATCAAGGGACGCGTAGGACTTCCATCCATAAATGGTCCTGAGCACACCCGAGAGGGAGCATGCTTTAGGGCAAGCTTTGGAGACCGGATCGAAATGAAAAGTTGAAAGGGAGCAAAGGAAAACTCAGGGAGGCTAGGGGACAGATGTTCCCAACCAGGATGTCTGAGCTTGGAGTCATCTTCTGATCACTGGGAGATAGTGAGAAGCTCTGGATCTGAGATGACTGGGGTGTGACAAGTGTTTGTGGGCAGATAAGGGGGAGTCTTTCACCTCTCCCTCCGCTGAAGCTTTGGGTTAGTCCCAAGGACTGTGGATGCTCTTGAGGCCCAGGGAGTGCCGAGTGGTGGAGAAGACAAGGCTCACTTTCTCCACCATCTTCTCTGCGCCTCAGCAGGGAGCTCAGACTATTTTGGAAAGAGCTGCAGGCACTTCTTCCAAATGGCCTTTTTTTTGGTCCCTTTGGCTCCAGCCCATGAACACATTCTGTATTTTTCTGTTCATGCACTTGCCTGAGTCCGGCCTGCAGTAGTGGTGCTGAAAGCCACCGGGTAGTGCCTCCTTCATCCCTAATGGGCTTGTTGCCACTCGCTTTCATCTCTGCTTGACAAATGGGTTTTCTGTTTTATTTTTATTTTTTTCTGAATCAGACCTACTGACCGTAATGTTCTCCAAATAGCTGCAAAACCATCTTGCTTAACTGATCTAACTTTGGATCCAACATACATCAAAAGAGAAACTATGGTGAATAGAGTTACCTACCCCAAATCCATGTACCTCCACTGGCTTCCCAAGAGTTCAGTATTTGCCAGTTGTGAATGGCAGTGATGAACGTGGTGGGAAGCAAGCTGCCCTCTGGAAACACTGCATCTGTTTGCTTTGGTGTTCAACTCTTTCTGCCTGAAACTTGGTGTAGTATGTGCTTCTATCTCTCCCGGGAGAGGGGATCCTTGGGGCAAGGGAACATACTGTTCTCATTTTCATATTCTCTCCTCTTGCCCACCCCCATGCCTCCTCCCCTGCCCTTGGCTCTCCACCAATCCTTTGGCAACTGCCACAGTTAGGCACTGAATGAATAGGAGCCTTCAGGTATGAGTTATTTAGCAAACTGGTAGCAGAAATATCTCAAATGTGTGTAGCACCTAGCCAATTTGATGTTTTTGAATATCACATCTTATGTTATCTCTACAACATCCCTGTGAGCTCAGCCTAAGTAGTAAGAGTTCCATTGAACATGTTTAGAAAATCGAAGTCTAGAAGTGTTGGGACTTTACCAAGGTCACACTGCCAATTATTGGCAGAGTTCATGTTAGGTTCTGTTTCTTAACTCTGTTCTCTTTGCCACGACACCATGAAGCTTTGGTTTATGTAGTTGACCTCCAGTAAAGTTATAAACGTTCTCAGTTTTGCAAGTGGGGAGGAGACTGGGACCTAGGCATCTGAGTTTTGACCTGGCTATAAATCGTGCCAGTAGGGTTGTAACTGGGGTCTCTGACTGGAGAGTCTCAATAAAACCATCACTCTAGATGTAACCCAAAGGATGCCTTGGTAGTCCTGAACCACAGCAGTTAAACCACAATACCAGCTTTGTTTTCTGACTGCAATCTCTTACTTATGTCAGGTCATTTTGTTGGGAGTAAGAGTGAGAGGCTCCAGGAATAGTGGTTTCCAGAAAGAAAACTCTTACTATTAGGTGCTTATGAATGAAGACTCACAGAGCACAGAGGATGCTGCCAGATGCTTGTTTCCTTTTCCATCAAGGTGCTGCCACTCCATATCGGAGTCCACTCTGGAGGCTCAGTGGGACTTTCCTTCTCTCTGTGGCCCTCTCCCCTCACAGTCCCCTCTGCCTTTGGACCCACTCTTGCCAGGGCTCTCTGTCCTCAGCCACATATATGCAGCCTGAAGGGACAGCATCAGATACTTTGGGTTCTTCCCAGAGGAACCAAATCCCCCCAAATCAAATCATGTTTATCTTGCAAATATTAACTTCTTTTCTGCACAGCCTCCGTGAGTTATTACACGAACAGAGTTTCCCTCTTTGCATCTTCTTACAAAAGATATGTTCCCAGCAGAGGATGGGAGTGGGGGTGGAGGCAAGAGGAGGGTAAGGAGAGAAGAAAATCCCACCTTGTCATACTCAGAGCATTCAGAGTGATTGTGTACGCCACTCTCCCCCACTCATTCCTTCAACATATATTTACTGAGGATTTGCCTGATGGTAGGAACTATGACATGGGATATAAATATCTATAGGATAGAGTCCTTGACCTAAGGGAGTTCATGGTTTAGGAAAAAAAGCAGGTTTATTTTAAAGTGGGGTGGAATTACAATGATAGAGAAATGCCCAGAATAGTACGAATGAGGAGCACCTGCAGTCCCTAGTGACTCAAAACTTCCTGGAGAAAGGGATGCTCGGGCTGCCCCATTTCACAGGTGGGGACACTGAAGCCCAGCAGAGACTCTGGTGCCCAATCGCGGACTGCCATGTTGGTGAGGGGAGGGCGTTCCAGCACGACTGTGGTGTGAAAGACACTGGTTTCGCCACAGGTAAGAGCCTCAGGGTCCTCAGAGTGGACCTGGGAACAGCTCATCCAGGGGAGACTGAGGAGAACTTCCAGAAACAGGAAGACAATTTCCAAGAGGTATCCAGGAGGAACTGATGTGATCACAATATGAGGTGTGAGGGTTTTGGGGTTCCAGAAAATTTCCTCAGGGTGGGGTGGGGTGGGGTGGGGTGAGGCAGGGCAGCAGCAGGGGAGGGAGGTTGAGAAAGACCATGATTTTGTCACCATTTTATAAAACATTTTCCTTTGCTTTTACCTGTATTCATAGGCAGGCTAGCAGCACCTGATAATCGTTAATAAGCTCAGCCTCTGCACCTCTCACTTCATCACCTTGACACCCTGAGAGGAAGAGTCATTCTCTCTCTCTCCTTTACTTTTTTAAAATTATTTTTTCCTTTTATTATTTTTTATTTTGAGAGAGAGAGAGAGAGAACGCGCATGTGCAGTGGTGTGGGGAGGGGCAGAGGGAGAGGGAGAGAGAGAGTCCTAAGCAGGCTCCATGACCAGCACGGAGCCTGACACGGGGCTCAATCTCATGACCCTGAGATCATGACCTGAGCTGAAACCAAGAGTGGGATGCTTAACCCACTGAGCCACCCCGGCGCCACCCCCCTCTCTTTTCTAAATGGATGTGAAAACTGTGCAGGGGTTAAGCCACTCCTTCCAGATCGCACCTGGAGTTTGAACCCTGGCACTGCGACTTCGGAGGCCGGGTCCTTAGCTGCTACACTAACACAGAGGCCGGAATCAGCCTTGATGTTGGGGTGAATCTACAAATAATCTGGGATTCGACCAGTGCAAAAGGGGGCTTCAGAGTGTACTAGCTGCTATTTATTGACCACCTGTTAGGAGCTTTATCTTGTTTTTCTTTTTAAGATTTATTTATTTAGAGAGAGAGAGAGTGGGGGAGGGGCAGAGAGAGAGAGTGGGGGAGGGGCAGAGGGAGAGAGAATCTCAAGGAGACTCCCCGCTGAGCACTGAGCACGGAGCCCCACGTGGGGCTCCATCCCACAACCCTGCTATCATGACCAGAGCTGAAATCTCGTGTGGGACACCTAACCGACTGAGCCACCCAGGCTCCCCAGGAGCTTTGTCTTATTAATCCTTACAGCCTCTCTCTGAGGACAGCTGAGTTACTGCCCCATTACAGGTGAGGATATTGAGGTACGGAGATGTTAAGCAACTTCCTCCAGGTCACACAGCTAGTAACGTGTGGGTCAGAATTTGAATTCAGTTATGTCAGATTCCAACGTTTATGTGCTTGCAGTGGTAATATGGAAAGTATAAAAAGAAGCTAATGTCATAATGATGTTTTGATATTCCAAATCAGTGTTCTTACCAGTGCAAGTTTACTCTCGAGGGGACATGTGGCAATGTCTGGAAGCATTTTCGAGGGTCACAGCTCAGAGGGGAGTGCTACTGGCATCTCGTGGGTCAAGGCCAGGGATTCTGCTCAACATCCTATAATGCAACAAAAAATTACCAAAAGGTCAATAGTGCCAAGGTTAAGAAACCCTGGTCTAAATCTAAATAAATTCGAATGCATTTGGAAGAAATAGCATGCTTTTTATTCCACTATAAATTCCAAGGTCAAAGGATCCCGATTCCAGTTTCCTTCCCACTTCGCACCTTGCAGAACCTTTTGGGCAACAAAACTACAGTCCCCGTGGGGATGTGTGTGAGTGCCACTGGCGGGCCCCCCCCTAGCCCTGACACCTGGCCAGGTCCAGAAGCCTACCTCACCAGCCTCCAGGGGGAAAGCATGAGCCCTGGCCCGGGACAATGGCAAGGGCAGGGCTCTTTGGAGATGGAGCATCCATTTCTCATTCACTAGTTGTTGCGTATTCTTCAGGATACAGTTAAGCCTTTTCAAATGTAAAGAATTTATTGAATATAAAAATATGTCAGGGCTGCAGCATATCATCCTGCAGGTCACACCCTGGGAATGAGTCCGGGCTGAAATCCCTGGCATGTCTGGCTCTAATTTGCACACGGGCACCAGATAAGCTAGCAAAGACTCAACCCTCCACAGGCCCCAGGTGTGAGCAGCTGACTTGTAGATTCTTTTGATTGAGAAAATATATAATGACCCCTTAACAGCTCTGAACTCAGTAACACCTTAAAATAAGCTTAACATTTTATTAATCATGGCAACATCTACGCTTCGGAAAAATCGTAGTGTCGGCATAAGCCAGGGGTGACTTACTCAGTCTGCAGACAGGGCTTGGCCCGTATGGGTTTGTGGACTGTGCTTTTACTCCAAGTTCTCCCAAGACTCTGGGGCTGTGGGACCAGCAATCCTGCCCTAGACCTCTGTGCACAAAAGTTATTCTATTCCCTAGTTGAAGAATTTATTTTAGGGGCAGAAGGCCAGTTGGCAAAATAGGAACATTTTACACATTATTGTTGCACAATAAAAAATTCAAACGTTAAACATTTTCAGTTTTCACAGTTGTTGGAAAGAAATTAAGCCCTTGGACGAAAACCAAAGAACTAATGGGATCTACAACCCCTGTCCCAAACTCCTCTTCTCCTGTCTGGGCCTGCCACAGCCCTGCTGCGCCTGCATTTGAAGACCTTCACTTGTCCACTAGACGAGCACCAGCCAGTAAAACTGTAATTTTAGCCACATCTGCAGTGTAAAACTTTGTAGTGGCCACACTAAGAAAGTAAAAAGAAAGAGGTGAAATTAATTTTGATAGTCTGTTTTATTTAATATGTCAAAAATATTACCATTTCAATATGTGATCAATATTTTAAAAATTATCAACACATGCTGGAAATAATATACGTGCCGATGTGTATACTGTAACACTAATATTATCATGATAGAACAGTTAAGTGTAGTCCTACCAAAACAATAAAGTTGTGTTTAGCAGAAAGATATTTTACACCAGTTCCATTTTAAAATTTAAAATGTAAATTTAAATTAACAGTGTTTCAGGCACACTGGCCCCACCTCAAGGTTCGACAGCCACACGTGGAAAGGCAACTCTACTGGACAGCACAGCTCTAGGCCTTCCATGTGATTTAACCGGCCTCTGTAAACCTCACGGAGCCCATCATCATATGTCAGTGGTTTGGAGAGAAGTTCTAGAACCTTCTCTGTGTGACATCAGAGCAGATCGGTGGTGGTGGTGGTTGGGAAGCTATTGGTTTATGTTTAACGTAAAAACTTCCTGTCGTGTTAGTGCATTTCAGGCCAATGTTCCCCTGTGGAGATGAAGAATTGTCTGCTATTTTGGGCCCTGTCGTGATCGCCATCCACAGTTGAAGGTTGTTCCCAAGCAGGCCGGTTTGCCGGTCTCCTTTGACTTTGTTTCAAGGATGGTGATTTTCAAAAGGCTTCAGAAAGGCAAACCCCTGAGGAAAAATTTCATGGGTGAATGTCAGGCTGAAGCCAATGAGGGATAAGGATGGAAGGCTGGAGGGGCTCCCTTCTCTGAGAGAACTCCACCCCTACGCTGGAAGGAAGCACCGTGATGTGGTTAAAACTGGGAGGAAGAAAGAGCTTCTTAAAAAAAAAAAAAAAAATTCAGGCAGAGAAGTTGAAAGGGCCACAGAGTAGCAGACCAAGGTCTACACAGTTCCCGTGAAATAGTATGTGGTCAGTACCTCTACTGACCTCTCTTTGCTATTCCGGAATATTTTAATAATAAGACACACCCAAAACATGTTTCGCATCACACCACCTGCTGCTTTCTCGAGGCCAGTATTATTGTCATCAGATCTGATCCCAATGCTTGCCATATCATTGGATATCCTGTGAAACAGAATCTAAAAATGTACTCTTTTCCCCCTCTAAATCAGTCCTAACCGTACAACTGGGGTAGTAGCTAAAACACTGTTGCTTATTTTTTTACTCTCATGGATTAGGTAATATTAAATTCCCCCAGCGCATGCTAGTCTGTTTGCCCTTGGCTTGGTATTTGAAGAATATATTTATAAACTAAGGCTGGGCTACATTTTATCCTGTGCAATTGTCTCATGCGGTTATGGGTTTATAGATTTGTGGTCTCTCAGTGTTTTCTGTCTTATACTGAACAGTCTCTCCCAACTGACGTTCCTCCGTGAAGTTATTTCCATCTCTCAGAATTTCTCAAGAGCTGTTTCTGTGGTGGGGAGGATAGAGGAATAAAGGAGTCCACATTCAGAGCCTCTTTAAGTGTGGGCCTTGCATCTTGAACTTAACTTCTTCCTTGAATGGAGAAGGCCTGCACTCAAGGATGGAAGGATTTAGGGAGGAGTCAAAGCAGCCGGTTTGCCTGGGCTTGGGCATCACTTGACTGCTGTTATGAGGGCCTTCTGGCATGTTCTGAGAAAGCCAGTTAAAGCAGAAAAGGCCCTTAGAACCGATTCGATTGCCCCCAAGATAGCTGTTAAACTTAGAACTTTCAGAAAGCAACCCAGTGCTTCGTGTGCTCTGATAGCAGATGAGAAGTACGGCCAACTGCTTTTCTGTGACTTTCTTGAACACCCTTATTATATTTATATATTTATAAGTAGATGGCTGTATTAGAAACAAAAAGGGCAGGAGTATTGACTGCAGGATCAGTTCATAGAGAAAAACGCACATTTCTATTTTGTCGTGTTGTGTAGAGCGCCGAAGTCAAACACACCAGTTGTTTCCAGGGTCTGTGGCCGTACCACATTTTACCTGTGAAGGCTAGTTTAAGAACTTCATTTCTGTTTGGTTTCAAATAAAAACCAGCTAATTAGTTTTTGGAAACGTACATTGCTCTGACTGTTAAAATAGAAAGCACCTGATTTTCTTCTTGCTTTCGCTTTGTAACTGTTGTTTGCTATTTGTTTTTGTCCTCTAGAAGGAGTTGAACTTCTTATAGACATTAACCCAAGGGGTAATAATTGACCAAAGGCCTAAACTTGTTCTTTAGGAGAAATATGAGACTCTAAGGGATTCGAACCCTTTGGAATCATCACAGAATTTGCCCAGGAGGCAAGACACTGGCAGAAAGGGACTATAGGTGTCTTTTACCGTGTTTATATGGAGGTGGGTTCTGGGTTTTACAAATAGAGAAATATTGTACAAGTCCATGGGGATACTGAAGTGAAATGAAGAGAAAGAGAAAGATCCTTTGTATTGCAAGACCAAGTAGTATAGCCAAATCAGAGAAGTGAGAGCATAAAGGTAAAGGTATTAAAACATTATTGTTTGCTCTCTTTGCTTCTCTTTAGGGGGCATCTCTCAGAGAGAGTGCAGTTTCACAATGTGGATGGAAGATGTATTAAAAAATTTTTAACCCAGAATAGCCAAAATGGTCTTAAAAAAAGAACAAAGTTGGAGACACATACTCCCTGATTTCAAAACCTACTACAAAGCTACAGTAAGCAAGCTCATGTAGTATTGGAATAGGATAGGCATATGGGCCAATGGAATAGCACTGAGATTCCAGAAATAAACTCATACATCTATGATTAGTTGATTTTCAACCAGAGTGTCAAGATCATTTAATGGAGAAAGAATAGTTTTCTCAACAAATGGGGCTGGGACAACTGCTTGTCTACATGCAAACAAATGAATCTGGAACCCTACCTCACACCATACATGAAAATTCAAAATGGATCAAAGATCTCAATGTAAGGGCTGAAACTACGAAACTCTTAGAAGAAAACATAGGTCCAGCAAGTGGCTTCTGGCCCCAGACCATAAGATTTGGTGTGTGGGCCACACAAGCCTCCCTGATCAATGGACTAGCTCTGACATTCTGAGGGCTCAGAGATGCCATTCCAGAGGAAGATAGGCCTTTCAGGGTGGGCTGTCAAAGTGGGCACCAGCGCCTCACAGTGGCTTAAAACAAGTTAACAAGCGAGGGGGGGCTGATTCCTGAGCACCGTGAGATGCTACTACCGTGGTGCCCCTTTGCTAACTGGGGAGAAGCTTTGAGGAGGTAGTAGCTGAAGTCCCATGTGGGGGCGAAGAGCCATCATAACCTGGGCTACAACATTGCACTCAGGGGCCAGCGAGTCAGGGAAATGTAGGATTCATTTCTAAAACAATATTCTCTGTTCTACAGCACGTAGAATATTTTGTAATCCAAATGGGCTGATCGCCTCTTGGCTTGCATTAGTGAGATGCTATTGTCCCAATAAGTGTAAATCTCAGCTCTGTTCGCTCTGGACAAGTTTTGGGGCCTCAGATTGCTGCTCCGTGGTCTTGCTATGAGCCTCGCTAGGAGCATATGAATGTACAGATGACAAGAACAGATGTCAGAGCCCCCAGAAGATCAAAGTGCCCACGCTGCCTTAGAAAATCTGCCGAGGCCACGTAGTCCTCTGAATGTGCAGGAAGGCTGTCATAAATATTCAATACAGATTTGTGCAATTCCATCAACTCTAAGGCAAACATCCTCTTTATATTTTTTAAAAATTTAATTGAGGCATAGTTGACCTCTCATAAATTAGTTTCAGGCATACAGCATGGTGATGCAGCAATTAGATACATGACAAAATGCTCACCATGGTACATGCATTACAATATTATTGACAAGAGTGGGCATATTCTCAACCATTCCTATGGAAAGCTGGTGTGCAGCCACAGCTGAAAGCCTCAGGAACAGTCGTCACCACTGGCTTTCGCCCCTAGAGGACAGCCATTTCCCCGATATCCTAATTAATCGGGGGCAAGGAAAATGTTCCCTTCTCTGTATGAAAACTACCCTAAAGTTGTTTTTGTGGTTGTGTTTTCAAAACTGAAAAGAAGAGCACATTGTTTCTAACACTGTGGACAGTGATTCCAGACAAGGGAGACCAGGAGGGTTTTATGACTCAGGAAAAGAGAGGTCCCGAGGGGCCCGGGCTGTTTTTCTTACATCTTTCCCTTTTACATTCTCTGAATCCCTCTTTCTGATTATTTACAAAAAGTTTCTCAACTTGCCCCTCCACATTTCCAGACTTCTCTTTCTGGTCCTGGCACCATCTCCTCCAGGTTATTTTTCTGCTTTCTTTTGCTTCTCCACATGGGCGGGCCATGCCTGGGCTTCTCACTCTCATACACTTAGGAGCTCATACTTATTTTTCTCTTGTGGCTAAAAATGAACAGAAAGCCAATAGGATGATTTTTAGAAAGAGAAGCTCTCCACAGGCCGGCTTCAGATTGAGCTGAATCCTTCCTAGGACAGCATGCTTCATCAACACTGCATTGTTTTGCACCATTTTGTTCAACTGGCAGATCCCATTGTCTTTTATGTCGTGCGCTTTTCTATGAAGACGGTTCCCCAGTACAGCTGCATCTGGTAGTAAAATCTTTCTTTTTCAAACATTGTTTTCTCCAAAGAACCATCCAGAAGTTGCTACTGTGTGAAAGTTCTTTAACCATTTCTACTTTGTGGTTTTTAACAGGCATGTCTTTGCCGGGTAGAGGTTATCACCCAGCATTGAATAGACACACAATTCTGATGAGTTCCTGATGTCTCGTCTAAGAAATTACCTGCCACCATGGGTAATAATTGACAAGGGTAGCTCATTTTGCCATATGGTGTGAGCTATCTCTGTCCCCAGATATGCACCTCTTGTGGTGTGACAAATTGTGGGACAATACATGTTACAGCCCAGACAGCTAGACAAAACACCCCGTTGGAGATGAAACCGCAGTCTGGGCCCCTGAACCAGAAACATGCAAACTCACACCTGCTGGCCCACATTGCAGCTTGCTTTCCTCCTCTAACGTTTTTTTCCTTTCCAACAAAGAAAATTAAATGACAAATGAATTTAATGTTGAGGAAAGCACTCAGGGTGAGGTTCCCACAGATGCTTAATTCAGTTAGTGATTCGTTAGGTGGCCTAACTATAGATAGCTTGAGGGGCGGGACTGAGGCCAAGCTGTTTGTGATTTGGAGTTTAAACCCTGATGTTGTCCCTGTTGCCGGACATCGGATGCAGCATAAATGGCTGACAATATGGCGGATCTCGTCTCAAAGTTACCTGTAGTTTGGTCCTGGTTCTCGTTTAAAGATTGGTATGGTCTAGAAAAGCATCCTTGCCCCAGTCGAAATCTCATGGACCCCGCTGTTCATCCCCAATATTTATGACACTTGAAGGCAGGGATGTTTCCGTGGGTGGAAGGTGGGATTATGTGGAGAAAGATAGGGATGAGAGGATTCATTTTTGGAGATCCATTCTGACATGAAAAACTCTTCAGGTTATTAAATGTCAAAAGCCTTCTTTTCAAGAATTTCTCCTGATGCTGTAACAAGATGAGGATGTTTGTGCTGCCTTTAGTAACATTTATGGTATTTGTGTCTGGTGGGGATCAATGTATATTATGTGCTTTGAAAGCATGGGTGCCATCTCTGTGAGCAAAAGTCTATAATTGTATAAACTATAAGCATATATTATATACAGATATATTCGTACGGCAAAGTTTACATTCAGTTTTGCTAGTATTCATGTTGTTTTTCCTGGGAGCACTGTATGTTCCCATGGAAATGATTTATTGGTGCTTGTGATGGAAAATTCTAACTGGTGGCAACTGAAGCCTGTTTTCTGGAGCTTCCACTTTGGTAGACTTGCAGTAGGAAGCAGGTACCTTCACAGGAGTTCTGTTCTGTTGTCATCACTGAACCAAATACAGCCATAGTCTTTCTAGTCCTTCCTGTCAGCCCACTTCCCAGTCCCATTCTGCAGCATCTTCTCCTATGGCCATTCAGTGCCTGTCACCTGAGTCCATTCTTTTTTTTTTTTTTTTAAGATTTTATTTATTTATTCATGAGAGACAGAGAGAGAGAGAGGCAGAGGCAGAGGGAGAAGCAGGGTCCCCATGGAGTGGGTAGCCCAATGTGGGACTCGATCCCAGTACCCTGGGATCATGACCTGAGCTGAAGGCAGACGCCCAACCGACTGAGCCACCCAGGCATCCCACCTGAGTCCATTCTTAGATCATTCTAGCCATTGGTCTTCAAACTCCATTTTTGATTCATCAGTAAATTCTGTCTCCCTTACCTCAAAGAATTTTTGAATGGACTTCTTTCCAACTCGAATCCACACCCTCAGTTCATACTACTGCCTCATCTAAATGCTACAGTCACCTCTTCCAGGCTCTCTCTGCTTCCCGCCCTGGCCCAGGCTGACCCGCTTACCGTAGAATGGCTGGAATAATGACCAAAACACCAACATCAGGCAGATCATGTGACTTTCCTGCTCAAAACTATCAATGGCTGTCCTTATCTCTTAGAATACATCTTAAGGGGCGCCTGGGTGGCTCAGTTGGTTAAGCGACTGCCTTCGGCTCAGGTCATGATCCTGGAGTCCCGGGATCGAGTCCCGCATCGGGCTCCCTGCTCGGTGGGGAGCCTGCTTCTCCCTCTGAATCTCCCCCCTCTCATGAGCTCTCTCTCTCTCTCATTCTGTCTCAAATAAATAAATAAAATCTTTAAAAAAAAAAAAAGGAATACATCTTAAATTCCTTAAGATGGCAACATCTTAGGGCACCTGGGTGGCTCAGTTGGTTAAGCGACTGCCTTCGGCTCAGGTCATGATCCTGGAGTCCCGGGATCCAGTCCCGCATCGGACTCCCTGCTCGGCAGGGAGTCTGCTTCTCCCTCTGACCCTCCCCCCTCTCAAGCTCACTCTCTCTCTCATTCTCTCTCTCTCAAATAAATAAATAAAATCTTTAAAAACAAACAAACAAACAAAAGATGGCAACATCTTATCCCCTGAGTGTTGTCGCTGTCTTTAGCCTTACCTCACCATCTCAGGTTTTCCGCTCTCCTGAGCACTGCATTTCCCAGCCAGGCTCCCTTTAGTTCTGGGAATGAGTCAAGCTCTTTCCAGTCTCAGGAACCCACTGTTCTCTCTGCTGCAAAGCGTTCACATAACCCACCCTTGTCATATGGATCTCAGCACAGATGTCACCTCCTCAGAAGTTTTTTTTCCCTAACACCATCTTTCAAGTAGGGACTCACTGTTACTGTCTCTCCATCCCCTATTCTTTCCTTCCTGGCTTTTGCTATAACCTGTAATTATGTTCCCTGTTTTGCCTATTGTTGGTTTTCCTGCAAAAGACTCTAAGTCCAAGAAAGGTAGGAACTATATGAAAATACTTTACTAGTTTCCATTTTTCATGTATCCTCAGTGCTTGACACCAGCACAAGGTAGGTGCTCAATAAACACTTGTCGAATGAATGAACGGACAGAAAATATTAAAAGCTAAGGAAAAATCCACCTACTTAACAATTTTTACTGTTAGTTCTAGTTCTGTCTTCTAAGGCAACACAAAATGATTCTACAGATCCCTGGACATGATCACATTCCAAATCTTTGCTGTCTTGCTCAGTCATCTTTGATTTCTGTGCTGTATATTCCTCTCAGCCTCCCTCATATGGTGGCTGCCACTTCTCATCACGATGATAACTCTCTTTTGGAAGACCCTAGTTGGACAACAGCCCTCATGAAAAAAAAAAACTATTATGTTCTGACTCACAGAGTCCTTTTGGGATCGCCCTCCTTGGAGAGAAGCACATCCAACTTATGGATCTTTAATTTTCAGGGTCTGTTTTTCCCCCCAACATATTGCAAAATAGAACATTTCCCAAGATTTCTGGCATCTCTCCCCATTCTCCATGATTTCTCAAACTCACTTTCAGTGGCTCTGAGGTTTTATCTTCAAATTTTTTTTACACCCTGGAATAGAATTTGTCTGGACTTAGAGGTTTGAAATCGCTTATAAGATTTTTCTTTTTCCCTAATTTACTGTGTGTGGGAGACCACCTGGTCTCCTTTGCCCCACATTGAGAATTCAGAAACTGTTCTTGTTGTGCTGAGTATTTGGTAATTTGGACTTTTTGTCACCTGTTAACATTACATCTTCTTCTTGAACGTGTCACTTCCTTGTTTTTCTCCTTCTTTCCTTATTTTATCTTTCTCCCTTTGTTCTCGCCTCCTTCTCTTTCTCCCTTCCCACCCTCCTTTCTTCTTCTTCTCCCATCCCATTCTTTCTCTCTGAACTGAGCCCTTCATGGAACGAACCTTTTCTCATGTTTCTCTGGTGAAATCTCTCCTCTTTCTTGCATTACCCCTTAGCTGAGGATTTAGCCTTCCTGAAAACCTTCATTTTTATATTGTTCTTGGGTATGTGTTGTGAACATGTCCTTTAAAAAACATGAGTTCATGAGAAAGTTTCTGTGGGACCACACTGGCTCAGGAATTTACTTAGCCTTTTCCTTTCCCCTGGAATTGTTCATTATTACACTGCTTTAGAATTTATGTAATGTTCCCCTTTCTTGCTATTACGGTCTCCCAAATGGGACATGGTCATGTTCTCCCAGGGTCCCTATAATTTCTGTACAGAAAACAGGTTGTTCTCATTGGCTAAAATCATATCCAGAATGGCAGTTTCTCCTTCTATCTGAAGGCTGGGATTGTTAGCGAGGAATGTAAAAAATTTTATAGGTAACTCTATTTTGGCAAAATGTGACTTCAAGACAGACATAAAGATAGCTCAAGTCCCTGTCGGTAGGACTGCTTGCTTTCAGTTGTACGGCTGACCTTCAGAAAGCCTCATCCTTGCCTGCGCCATCCGCTATAAACACCCACCCTAGAAGGACTCTTGTTTATATTTTGGCTGTAATTCTGCACTGCTTCTCCTCTCAATCGGTGCCTTTCTGTATAGCACCAGGCCATCTTTTTTCATCCCTTGTTCATATATAAGGCTGCTTCTTCCTGTTTCTCTTGCATGGTCTACTTCCTGCCTTGGCCGCATTTCCGGCAGGTGTCCCAGCTCACCTCTGTGAGGATGGCCATGCTTATGGGAATATTCCAAGTTCTCTTTCTGTGCATTTCATTCACTGTGAATCAAAGTCAGAGGTATTTTAGCATGTAAGGGTTTTTCCTGAGGAGTTTCTATTTTCAGGTAGGAATTGGGGATGAGGTACCCATCGATCTGGTCCAACAATTTCTCCCAGTTGCCCTGTTCTTCTCACCCTTGATCCCATCTCCTTGATAAGACTTTCCCTCTGAGGGGCGCCTGGGTGGCTCAGTCGTTAAGCGTCTGCCTTCCGCTCAGGTCATGATCCCAGGGTCCTGGGATCGAGCCCCGAATCGGGCTCCCTGCTCAGCGGGAAGCCTGCTTCTCCCTCCCCCACTCCCCCTGCTTGTGTTCCCTCTCTCACTTTGTCTCACTCTGTCAAATAAATAAAATCCTTAAAAAAAAAAAAAAAAGACTTTCCCTCTGAGTACCTCATATTCCATTCTTCTTCATCCATTTTTGCTAAGAATCTTGTGTACGGGAAGTTCCTCTGGGATTTTGCCTGTTCTCTGATCGCAGCCAAAGTTACTGATGACCCCCAGGAACAAAGACACAGCCTGCGCAGACTGGCAGGGAGAAGAAGATGTAAGGTCTTCATTTGGTGGACAGTGTGATTGTGATCGAGAAGTACAGGCAGGGAGCATAGCTTGGACAGGTGGCCCCATGCCCATTGCTGTGCGGCTCTCTTGGGAGGCACAAAGAGCAGCTTTCCCTTTGTTCCTGGAGTAGGGGAAGGGGCTGTGCTTGGGTGAAGGGGAGATTCGAGGAAGGAGGTGGGGACTGGAGGAGGGATAGCAGGCTTTGGCAGGGGAGTGACCTGCACAGTTTGGCCTCCTCTGCTCTCCTTTCCAGCAGATAAACCAGACTGTCCTTCTGGCTCCCTGGGGCTGGGAGGAAAGTCCTCCCCCACCCTGCTCTAGCATGGCTCCCCTCTTCCTGCTAGGATTGTATCCCACCTGTGCACGTAGCGCTTCCTGCCCTGGTGGCTTCCCCTCCCCCGCCCCAGGACCTCATGGAAGCGGGCTGCTTAGTCCCCAAGTTGCCCAGGCCTATGGCCCATACCCCCCACTGCCTCCACCCCCATGTCCTTGGCCCCTCAGGCTGCTGTCTCTGCATCCATGCTTTTCCCACCTGGCCTCCTGCACCCTGCCTGATGCCGGACACCTGGCAAGTGGCATGGACTTACAGACTGCAGGTGGAGGCTTATGAAACGGCCCGTTTGTAGGTCGTGTGGGGTATGCAGTCAACATGAGATACAGACTTGGGTTCCTTTTTTTTTTTAATTCTTTTTTTATTCATTTGAGAGAGAGATAGCAAGCAAGAGAATGGGGTGGGGAGCAGAGGGAGAGGGAGAAGCAGACTCCCCGCTGAGCAGGGAGCCCGATGTGGGACTTGATTCCAGGACCCTGGCATCATGACTTGAGCTGAAGGCAGACCCTTACCCCACTGAGCCACCCAGGCGTCCCCAGACTTGGGTTCTAAATGCAAATTCCCCAACCAGGAATCCCTATGTGTAAGAAATGGGTAAGAATCCTAACGAAGCACTCACCTGCTCTCACACACACACACACACACACACACACACACAGAGTATATGCTCACCACATGTGTCAATGTTTACTTCTATAAAATGGATAAAATAACATCAGCTTTTTGCATTTATTTTGAGGTAAGATAAATAAGTACATTAAATAGTACCTAGAATTAATAGCTCTAGTTGGGAGATGTGTAGGCTATGGGTTCGGGTGATTAACTTTGGAGTCAGATTGAGTTTGAGGCTTGCTTCTGCCACTAATTAGCTGTGTGAAGGTGGGCAAGACATTGAACCTTTCTAAGCCTGGTTTTCCTCAACTATAAAATGGGAACCATTACAGAACTCACCGCCTAGGGCTGTCGTCATGACATGCAAGACATGCAAGGTAAGTGCTTGGTGCTTCCCAAGTTGCTCCAGAAGTTGTTGTTACTATTCATATTGGTCATTTTGTTCTCCCTGCTGCCCTCCCCAGCCCTGGGCCAGGAGAGACTCTGGTTGCCTGGTGGGTTGGGGAAGGAAGGAGGACCATGGGCAGAAGACCTCAGAAGGTGCAAGAGAGATTCAAGCCCTTGGGAGAGAGGGAGAGTGGGCCATGGAAGCAGCTGGAAAGGACGAGCTCAGAGAGGATGTGGGTTTAGTCAGGATGAGCACCTGGCACTTGGTTGCTTTTATTCTTGATCCTTTTTCATCATTTTTATGGGCTGGTGCGTAGACGTTTTGCTGAAAGGGCTGCTCCACCTGGATCTCATTGAAATCGTGCAGCCTTTTCTTTGCTGAACATTTTTCTATCCCAGTCACTATATAAATGTTCCATTTGTGATGTAATTGTTCTGTTTCAGATTTGCTTTCCTAAACTGAGGAGTAGAGTATCCAAAACGTCTGAGACAATGGCTTGAATGTAACACTTTGTGTGATGGACTCTTCATTTCCTGTGGTTTACATTTCTTTTTCCTATTTAGTCGTCTACGCTCTGGCTCTTGGTGGCGACTCCAAAGGTCAGAGGCTGCATTGTGAGGAGGATGGAAAGATGAGGCGAGTTACTTTTACTGTAAATTTTCCACTTCCTGAAGAGTAGGGCTAAGCATAGGCTAAACAGAGGCAGCTTTCACTTGTTTGGAAATACAGTGCAATCATGATCCTTATTTTGGTTGCTTAAAATGTCTGCAGAAAACAACCGGTTTCTGCCAAAATTATAAAGAAAATCTTGTGTGGCTTTGCTGCCTATGGCAGTGACTTTTTCTTGGAGCCAAGGACCCTCCCTCCCTCTTGTTGGTGATGCCAAATAACCATACGTGGGGAGCGGTAGGAAGACTCAGGAACAGGCTAGACTTTAACACTGACATTTCTGAGGGTAGAAAATGGACCCGATCTTGTTCAATGAGGAGATGAGATAGAGCAATAATTGTTCAGTTGCCTTAAAGTGAAAGGAGGAATGGTTCAAAGTCAAACATGTGGGTTCAAGCCCCATTTCTCCTATTCACTTATTTAAATGAGCTGTAAACCTTAACTGTGTTGACCATCAAGGGGGAAGACCACACCCAGATAGTACGGCCGGCCCGCTGAGGCTTAGCAGGAACGATATGTAAGTGCAAGTGACCTTTCCCAGGAGCCGTTTGCAAGAATGTAACAAGATATATGAGGATTTTCCTCTTTTTGGCTAGAGAAGCCAGAGCAGTTTCTGGGTGTCCCTGAATGCAGGAGGCCAAGAGGTGACAGGAAGACTATGGAAGGTCAGTATGGCATCCGTGTCCTGTGCCCTCATCCCCACCTGGAGTATAAGTTTCCCTGTTTCTGACCCCTACCTCCAGCTTCGTGCATGAGGTTTGGAGTGGAGCAGAGCCTTGGGCCCCAGATGATAAAGCTACACCTGAAGATGGAGCAGAATGATTATCCTCATCCCGCCCAGAATCTGGGCAGCCTAAGGGCTCAGGGCGAACATCAGCATCCAAGTGCAGCTCTCAGGGGGCTTATAGGCTATGGGTGTGTGACATCTTCGAGGACACCCAGAAGCGACCGGGGGAGGTTTTAGGTAATGAAGCCATTGGGTGGGGCAGTCAGACAGCCATTGAGGGCTTATAGTCCTAGTGATGGAGCCTTCATCTTAAGGGGACCTCACAAGTTGGTGAGGCCTTGGGACATTTGAGGTACCTGTACCTTATAGGGTTTCGGTGTTGATGAAAAGAGAGAAAAACCATGTGAAAACACTTTGCAAATTTTGAAGTGCTGTAGAATTGGTATTATGGGTAAGACTTTCTGGAATCCGGTGCACTTCCTGTTAGGATCTCACTGGAGGCTCTGCCAAGGTCAGATGTAGGTCAGATACAGTTGTGGGTAACCAGGATATAGAAATGCCTCCTGAGGCAACCCATGGGAGTTTTATTGAGCACCTGCTGGGTCCCAAGTATTCTTCTATTAGGATTCAAAGATGATGTTCCTTAGGAGCTCACAATCAAAACAGGCCCTACATCCTAAGGCCTGCTCCAGAGTACCTGAAAGAACTCACCCAGCCTCCTTTGAGCCTCCACCTTTGCCACGGTCCGGGCTGCAGTGAGATCCCCCGGATCTGAGTGCCCAAGCTGAGAGGAGTGTGTTGCCCACTTCAGGTGCTGGCTGCAGCCTCCATCCCGATCAGCAGAAGGCAGGGGACCTCACAGCTGAGTTGACAGCCAAGACGACGACCCTGGGCTTTCGGTAGACAGTTTGTCTCCTCTGCCTCCAAAGTATCAATTCTCTGACAACAATCGACTGAGTTGCTCCTGGAAGTAACCCCAAGAGTGAAGGCACTGGCAGCCATCAGGTGGGTAAGTAGATTATTGCAGTAAAGGCAGAAGCACCGCACGAGTGTGAGTGAGTAGTTGTCACGAGTCAAGAAACGATCCGAGGGGTTCTTCACTGATGAGGAGGCCCCTCTGGGATTCCTTCAGACAGCAGGGTTCTGTGTTCACTGTAGTCACTACCATAGGAAGGCCTGGGGGCGATCTAAGAGGAAGGCATTCAGCCGCACTGCACAGACCCAGTGGGCCTGTCATGTGTATGTCTGCATGGGCGGCCCCCCAGAGGAACCACACAGTTGCTGCCATCAGAACTCACAGTCTGGGGGTGCGAAATGGGTGAAGGGGGTCAAAAGGTACGAACTTCTGGTTATAAAATAAATAGGTCACGGGGATGTCATGTACAGCCTGGTGACCGTGGTTAATAATACTGTGTTGTGTATTTGAAAGTTGCTAAGAAGAGATCTCAAGAGTTCTCATCACAAGAAAAAAGGTTTGCAACTGTGCGGTGATGGAGGTTAACTAGACTTACTGTGGGGATCATTTCGCAGTATATACAAATACCGAATCATTATGTGGTACACCTGACCCTAATATAATGTCATGTCAGTTACATCTCCATTAAAAAAAAAAAACACCTCACGGGGACGCCTGGGTGGCTCAGTCAGTTAAGCGTCTGCCTTCGGCTCAGGTCATGATCCCAGGGTCCTGGGATCGAGCCCTGCATCAGGCTCTCTGCTCAGCGAGGAGCCTGCTTCTCCCTCTCCCACTGCCCCTCAACCCCTCTCTCTCTTGCTCTCGCTCTGCACTCTTTCTCTCCAACAAATAAATAACATCTTTTAAAAAACAAGACAAGACAAAAAAACCACCTCACAGTTTGCTGCAGGGCTTGGCACACTATGGCCTGTGGGTTGAATCTGGTTTAGTGACTATTTTTGTAAATAATGTTTTATTTGAATCAAACATACCCATTTGCTTATATGTATTTTTTACATCTGCCTCAGCACCCACTCTAACAGCAAAGTTGAGTAGTTGCCACAGAGGACTTGTCCACATAACCTAAAATACGGACTGTAGGAGCCTTTAACTCTACAGACAAAGTTTGTCACCCCCTGTTCTTGTGGGAGAGACACAGCCATGCCCGGTTAACTCCAATTCTTGGCTGTGGGTGACGATGGTGGTGAGGGGGCAGAGACGGCTGGTTGGTCAGCTGCTGCCCCAGGGCTTTGTTGTAGTTGGTGGACCTGCCTTCAGCCTTGCAGCTCCACAAACTGGACTTTGTCAGTTCACCTGGTCCTGACAACAGAGTTCATTCTGGGCCGACAGGCACCCAAAGCAAAGACCAATGGACGGGCTACAAACAAGCATACTGTGCGGGATAGTCCTGTCAGGCACTGGACTGGCTTCTAGGGGGCTGCCCTTTGTGCACACTGCGGCACTTACCCAAGAGTGGCTGGTTTTCTTGAGCTTTCCTGATGAGCATGGACTAGATTGCAGGAAGCCTTCCAGGATAGCTGGGGGTCAAGGTGAGACCAAAAGAAGAAACTAGCCCTGCCCCTGGCCAGACAACATCACTCCAGTGTCTGGAATATACTGCCCCCCCCCCCTCCCCATTAGCATCATCCTCCCTGGAGAAGGTTGGGAAAATGCCAGAATGTGCTGCTTTGGGGCCCACCCTACTCTGAGCCCCAGCTTCTGTTAACATAGCCTTTCTGCAGCTACGTTGACATCGCTGGCTAAAAGCTACAGCTGTTGCTAGTGAAGGAGTGGCTCCTGTAAGACTAGCAGGCTCTTTTGTCCTTGTCCAATCTGTATTGTCATTATGGGCTCACTGGAGGAGGGCAATCTCCCGTCTCTGTGCTCTGGTTCTGGAGGGCACCTCACTGTCTCCCTCCGTCCAGCCACTTGCAGCTGACAACCTTGAGCTGTGATCTCATGGAGGCATCATCAAGATGCTTTCTGACCGCAGAGGAGGGTGCCCTTAATCCTGACTCAAGGTTTGGGAAAAGGCTTCTCAGTAGAGGTGACACTCGATCTGGGCTTTGGAGGAGGCAGGGCAATTTGTGAGGCAGGGTGGTGGGAGAATGGCATCCAGGCAGACGGAGACATGTGAGGTGGCATGAAGGCAGCGCTGACCGCCAGAAGCATGGGGAGGCAGAAGGAGAGAGAAGGACACTGAGGATGGCGGGTGGTGGCTCTAGGGACGAGGGACAGGAGATGGAGCAGGAAAGAGCCCAAATCCAACTGGGAGGGGCCGGTGGGCTTGGGTTTTCTTCTGAAGGCGGTGGGAAACATCAGGAGCTTTTGGGGAAGGTAGGAACTTGCTGAGTTCTGCGGCTTAGAAAATAAATCCAGCAGCCATGGGAAGTGCAGATTCAAGTCAGGAAACTCTTCGGGGTTTGGCGAGGATCTTGGTGAAAAGTAGAGCAGGGGTGGTGGGAATGGGATGGAAGTGAGGGAGCTACTGCTGTCTCTCGGGTTAGGGCTAGGGTTGCAGGAGAGGAAAAGGCTCCCCCAGTTTCAGTCAGAATGTTGAGGGGACGCTGGTGTTGACTGAGTCGAGGCTCTTAGGAAGAAGAATGAGGAGAACATGATGAGTTGGGGAGGAGAATAAGGAATGTCTTTAGGTCCCAGTGAAAGCAGATGGAAGCACAGGGGAGGACAAAGGGATAAGGTAGAGTTGTCAGGTTGGATTCATTTTCCTGTGAGTGTTAGCGAAAGCAAAGAGAAGACAGATCAGCCAGGGGGAAAGTACAGAGGAAAAAGCAATTGAGCCTGGAATCTTGGAGAATGGCCCTATTGAAGGGTGAGCAGATGATGGGGAGCCCACAAAAGAGATGAAGTCTGTGCATCCATTCATTTCACTCATTCATTCATTTGGTCAGCATACATTTATTGGGCACCAACATGGGCGGGTCCTGGGCACCAAGGGTGCAGAGGGAAACCAATCCTGCCTTCCAGAGCTCATGGTAAGGGAGTTGTGGCACCCCTGTGGAGGAGGGGAGTCGGGAAGGGCAGGGTCTGACAGTGTTGACTGCCCCGGGCAGCTAAGAGGTGGGGAGGAAGGGAGGGCAAAGGGGAGAGCTGGGGGAGGAGAGGCGGAGGCACAAAGGGGAGCCCTGCAAGTCTTCCTCCCGCCTCACCTCTGCAGCACTCTGAATACTGGCCTAATCAGGTTTACCTCCGTAGCCATAGCAACCTCTGGGTGTGGTGTTGCGGCACATTCTTGAAACTTGAAGTGAGGAAGTGACTTTATATCAAGTTACGCACAAATTAGAAATACAGCAATTTCCCTGTCTCTTAAAACGTTCCCTTAAAGGCTTGCCATGTTTTCTTTGCAGAGCGCATTTTCCCCATGCTCTTTCATTCACGAGGATTCTGAGCCATTACCTATATATAACAAGAGTATTAAAGATGTAAAATACAATTATTCTGTTTTCCGATGATAAAAGTGCTCATGGTAAAAACTTGAGAAATAGTGTATAAAGTAGAAAATACAAATTATTCATTTCCTATCACTCTTAAAATTTTTTCCTCCCAATCCTGTTTCTAGATGCATTTTTAAAAAATTTTTTTATTGTTATGTTAATCCCCATACATTACATCATTAGTTTTAGATATAGTGTTCCATGATTCATTGTTTGTGCATAACACCCAGTGCTCCATGCAGAACGTGCCCTCCTCAATACCCATCACCAGGCTAACCCATCCTCCCACCCCCCTCCCCTCTAGAACCCTCAGTTTGTTTCTCAGAGTCCATCGTCTCTCATGGTTTGTCTACCCCTCCGATTTCCCCCCCCTTCATTCTTCCCCTCCTGCTATCTTTTTTTTTCCTTAACATCTAGATGCATTTTACAAATTTGTGATCGCTTTGTATTTAGAGTTTTGTATATTATTTTATTCACTAATTATGGCATGGGTATTTCCCAATGCCACTAAAATAGCTACAAAAACATTTTATTCCACATATGCTTCACACTTTAACCATTCCTATGTTATTCATTTAGGTTCTTCCTAATCTTTCTCAATTTGACGCAACTCTCTACCTTCATACATAAATTTTTGTCCCTGACTTTCAAAGCCCTTCTCACTTCAGAATGATTTATTATATAATTTTTCCTAGAATCCTTATATTTAAATGAATAATTCCTCACAAATTTCAGAGTTATTAATACAATGAAGAGTGACTATATCATCCTTTGTCTCAAAATGCAAGTTACTTTGAAGTTTTATCTGATTATTTTGTAAACTTCATTTTTAAGTCAGGAAATCTGGCCCAAACTGGAGTAGTGATAACTTGCATTTATTTATTTATTTATTTGGGAAGAGGTGGGGAGAGAGAGAGAGAGAGTCCTGAGCAGGTTCCACACCCAGCGCAATCCCATGACCCTGAGATCATGACCTGAGCCAAAATGAGAGTTGGACGCTTAATCGACTGAGCCACCTAGGTGCCCCAAATTGCATTTTTTTTTTTTAAGATTTTATATTTTGACAGAGTGAGAGAGAGCACGAGCTGGGGGAGTGGCAGGTAGAGGGAGAGGGAGAAACAGGCAGAGACAGAGGGAGAAGCAGGCTCCCCGCTGAGCAGAGAGCCTGGTGTGGGGCTCGATCCCAGGGCCCCGGGATCATGACCTGAGCTGAAGGCAGACGCTTAACCAACTGAGCCACCCAGGCGCCCCATTAAAAATTAATTTATTTTTTAGTTGAAGTATAGTTGACAGATTGCATTTATTTCTGACTCACTACTAAACCCGTTTTCCACAAATTCTTGCTAGAATTCAACAGGAATAGCAGCAGTGGGACTATTTTTTCATATTTTTAGGTTTGTCAGAGAATATTAACTTTGGACCTAGGTTTTTTCTCATTTCTCTCTTCACATTTAATTTCTTTTCTTTGTTTTATTTTAATGTCTCTTTCTGTGAGGATTCAAAGGTAACCCCGGAAAGCAAATAGACAGTCATTTTTGTTTGCTGGAAAAATTTGTTTGCCTTATAGAGCTTTCTCAGTAACTTTACTTTCAAACATTTGATGTACTTCTGTTTTAAGTGTTTCTTTTTTTTAAAAAGATTTTATTTATTTATTTGACAGAGAGATAGAGAGAGAGAACAAGTAGGCAGAGAGGCAGGCAGAGGGAGAGGGAGAAGCAGGCTTCCCGCCGAGCAGGGAGCCCGATGCAGGACTCGATCCCAGGACCCTGGGATCATGACCTGAGCGGAAGGCAGACGCTTAACGACTGAGCCACCCAGGCGCCTCTAGCTGGGTTTTTTTAAAAATGATTTTAAACTGGGAAGTTTAATTTATAATTATTTTTTGTGATCACTGATGTACTTGGGTTTATTTTTACTATCTTTTTCATGCTTTCTATTTGTCTTAGGAAGTTCTAATTCCATCTTTTTCCTGCTCTAGTGCTTGGAAACTTATAGAGTCTATTGTATGTTTTAATGGACAGGGTTGTTATATTTACTCTCTTCCTAAAACAGTGCTTTAACTCTTTCCAATTTATAGGCTATCACTGTCCAGTATTTTATTTCTATTAAAAATGTTTTGCAAAATGTATCATATGTAGAGTGGATGCATGCACACACAGACACTCATGAACACTACTATTTTAAGAAACGAATATTACCTCTATTTTAGAGGCCCATGTGCCACACACCCCCCAATTTTTTTAACTTCACAGATCAAATGTTGCCATTAGTGTTGATGTTTATTTCTATGTATCCACATAATCATCATTTTCTTTGCTCACTTGGTCACCATCCTTCTCACATCTCACATCTCCCTTCCGTGGTCCCTTTCCTTCTTCCTAAAAGTATATCCTTTTAAGTACTTCCTTTGCTAAGAGTCTATTGATAATAAATTGTCTTAGCTTTTGTTCATCTAAACCCATTTCTGTTTGGTCCTCATTTTTTTTTTTTTTTTTTTAAGATTTTATTTATTTATTTGACAGAGAGATACACAGTGAGAGAGGGAACACAAGCAGGGGGAGTGGAAGAGGGAGAAGCAGGCTTCCCGTGAGCAGGGAGCCTGATGCGGGGCTTGATCCCAGGACCCTGGGATCATGACCTGAGCCGAAGGCAGACGCTTAACGACTGAGCCACCCAGGCGCCCCAGTCCTCATTATTTAATCATAAATTTTGCTGGATATGCAATTACAGATTGACAATTCTTTCTTTCAGTACCTCGAAGACATTATCTTGCAGTATTTTGGTGTCTGTTATTGTTCATGAGAAATCAGACATTAAGCAGGTAAGCTGTCTTGTTTGGGCTCTTTTTAAACTATTCAATTTGCCTTTACCATTTGGCAATTTCACCAGGATGACTCTGGCTGTAAATATATTTTTCAGTATTTTGTGTGTCCTAAATTTAGGGATCCATGAAAATTCTTGAATATTGTCCCTCTCCCATTTTTTTCCTACTTAGACTTCCACATCTATTAACCTCTCTTTCATAATTTCCTCCTCTTTGTCTCTCTGTATTATATCCTAAGTAATTTTGTCATATCCAGCTTTCAACTTACTAATTATATTTTTCAGTTGTTCTAATCTGTTGGTTAACTCATATATTGAATCTTAAAATTTCAACTACATCTTCTACTTCTAGAAATTAAGAATCTGCCTTGATATTTATGCTATTTTATTTTTTGCTTGTATATTAAATTAAAAAATTGAAAACATATTTTTTTCATTTTTTAATTTAAATCCAGTTAATTAATATATAATATATTATTGGTTTCTGAGGTAGAGGTCAGTGATTCATCAGTCTTATATAATACCCAGTGCTCATTACACGTGAAAACATACTTATTTTATAAACTGTGACCTGCCAGCCAAATCTGGCACACTCTTTGTAAATAGAACACAGCTAAACCCGTTAATATACGTACGGCCTGTGTCTGCTTTCACTCTAGAATAGCAAAGTTGAGTCTTTTTAAAAATTTTTAATTTTGTTTTTGCTTTTGTTTTTGTTTTGAAGTTGAGTCTTTTTGATAGAGACGTATAGCTTGCAAAACCTAAAGTATATACTACCTGGCCTGTTGGAGGAAAAGTTTGCCCAGCCCCACTACACATGGTAATTCTAACATCTGAAGACCTCATGTCTCTGATTCTGCTGCTTGATGTTCCTGCTTACTCCCTCTCATGATGTCTTGTTCTGTGAGTAGTCTTGTGATTTTTTTACTGGGAGCTCATTTTTGTTGGGGCATTATCTGTGAGAATTTTGTGAGACTTAACTTGAGAGAATATTCCTTCTATTTGTATTTACTTTGCCAAGTACCTGGAAACTACTAATCCGGGACTATTTTCAATTAGTTTCTTTGGCTTAAAATAGTTTTGCAATAGGCAAGCAGAGTGATTTTGAACCACAGGTTGAGGCCTTGGTTTGTGGTTATTACCTTTGGGTGTGGGGGGACTGGGGTAGGGAATAAGGGACTCTTTTTCTTCCAACCAAATCAAAGCTGAGATATAAAGCTTTTCTTTGCCATCCCCCCTTTCCGGGGCAAATACTTTCTAGTCCACTCTTCCACTGGAAATGTGGGCTTTTGGGGACTTATTCTAAAGTCTTTATGCTGACACTCTACTGCCTTGTTGTCTTTGCCCCCCACACCCACCCCACAAAGGCAAAGGCCCTCACGGGTCTTGAGGCCTTAAGGCCTGATTGAGTGAGCGTTTACCAGCTCATGGTGGGTTCTGGTTTCTGCTTCATTTTTCGCCTCTGAGGATATACCTTAATTTCTTACCAAGTTGGCTATTCATTTTATCCAGCATTTTATAGGTATTTTTCAGGGGAGGATTTTTAGGATGCGGATTCTGTCATGTTGCTGGAACTAAATGTCATGAAAATTTTAAATGAAAACATGTACAGTTAGAATAATGGAAATGGGAAAATTTTATAACACCCCTATAGTTTCCAAGCCTACCTAGTATTTACTTATGTCTGAATTATGTGTGGTGTCTCTGGAGTCTGAAACCAGGCCTCGCATAGAATGGGGAGAGGAGAGGAGGGGCCAAACTTTTTCTGTAAAGGGATTTTCAGGCCCTACTTCACTCAACTACTCACTTCTGCCACAGTATCAGGACAGCAGCCATAATTATATACTATGCAATTAATGGGCATGGCTGTGTTCCAATAAAACTTTATTTATAAAAATGGGCAGTGAGCTGGAGGTTAATGAACCTCTCTAAGCATCAGTTTCCTCATCTCTAAAAATAAATATAATAATACTACCTGTGGGGACGCCTGGGTGGCTCAGTCGGTTAAGCGTCTGCCTTCAGCTCAGGTCATGGTCCCGGGGTCCTGGGATCGAGTCCCGCATCAGGCTCCCTGCTCCACGGGGAGCCTGCTTCTCCCTCTGCCTCTCTCTCTCTCTCTCATGAATAAATAAATAAAATCTTAAAAAAAAAAAAAATACTACCTGTGTTGTACGTAGGTTGTGAGCATTAAATTAGTGAAATCACATAAATGCTAGTGTTAGCTATGATGATGATGATTCCAAACCAGTTCTCTGATTTTTCAAGATTTTAAGGGCATCTTCACTTCAAATATTCAACTCAGATTTAAGTCTTGCGTACACTGCGTTTCCATTACAGGCTGATAGGGGATTCTGTTCACTGTTGTTCCCCAGGGACCCAGACTGATGGAGCAACCACCATCTTGAAATTGCTGGTCACTACAGAGGCAAGAAGCTCTTGAGGTTCTTGCAGCAACAATTAAATGCTTGGTCTGCAAGTGACTGTGCCATTTCTATGCACACTTCATTGTCAGAATTGGTCACACCTTCCCCTCCCACCCATGTCCCCCCCAGTAGTTGGGAATGCTCTCAGAAGATAGGTATCACCTGTTGGACCCTCCAGGAGTATCTGAGCTGCAGGGCTGCCTTACCCAAGGCTCCCCCACTTCCTAGGGTAGCCCACATGCAGTGCCTGTTGCAGGTAAGTTGACCAAGGCCCAGCTACTTTAACCCAATGTAGGACAATTCTGTTGGCCATTTTAGCTCCAGAGATTCCTGTGGATTTGGCTCAGCCTGTTGGGCAACTTGACTTCTCCCTCTCCCCAGTCCTGCTTCCATTTCCTCCTTTCCACAAGGGTTGCTCCCAATGACACTCCTTAATGAATATCCTGTACACTGAACTGCATCTCAGGGTTCTCAGAGAATCCAACCTACAATACCCACCACATGCCCAAGAGCGAGGGCTGGAAATACCTCCTGAGGAGCTCTGAGATCTACCCCACTCACTAAAGGGAGCAAAGGACGCATATACAGTTGGGAGAGTTTAAAATCCAAGCACTGATAATAGCTAATATTTATTGAGCAACGACTTGCCCTACGATGTACTGAAAAGTGTTACTTGGCTTAGCTCATTTAATCCTCACAACACACCGTGCATTGGACCAGGGAATTAGACGAGGAGACGGTGAGCTCTGGCCCACAGACCAAATCTGCCATGCCCATCGCTTTGTTAATGTCTCTGCCGCTCTCGCACCATAATGGCAAAGTTGAGTTGTTGTGGTGGAGACTGTATGGCCTGCAATGTTGAAAATATTTACTATCTGACCCTTTTGAGAAAAAGCTTGCTGAGCCCTGTGTAGATACTGTTTTCATTTTATAGATAAGAAAATAGAAGCTTAGACATGTTCATGATTTATTTATCACAGAATGCCATTTTTTAATTATAGAGGCAACCGGCTATAGAATGACTCCCTTCCGTGATGGCAGGTGCAGAACCTTCCTATGCTGTTTATGGGCCTTTGTAAGTGCTCAGTGAATGAATACAAAGGATTCTCTTCCCTTTACTTCCTTTCTCCATCTCCCTTTGCAAAACTGAGGTCTCTTCTTCCATCTCTGTTTTTGATCCTCTCCTAGACTGCTTCTCTTTTCTGCAGGCAGGTGGGGTTGAAATAGTGACCCCGTGACCTCTCTCCATGGGGGAAAAGCATGAGGGACTCATCAGGTTTTGGTATCTGTGACTCTCAACCTCTGGAGGAAGCTCCATTGTTGCAGAATGCCTTCCTTCTATTGGAAAGAGTTAGGGCAGTAAATGTATAGAGGCTGAGCTGACTCCCAGGACACGCTTCATGATCACTGAGAACTTACTCTGTGTGCTGAACCATAAAGTGATAAAATAAAGTGGCAGCCTCCATGGCCTTAGAATCTTAGGCCGAGATTATCTATTTCCAACTGCCTCCAGCTGAGAAGTGGTTCCCGGGACAGCACTGAGTAACTCAAAAACATTCCCTCATAAAAGTGATTGTTCAAGGGGGATTCAAGAGTTTAGTTCCTCACCGCCCAGCTAGCTGCTTCCTAGATTCACCCAGAACATGGGCCTGTGCCCCCCAATTTCATTCCCATACTTAAAGGCAGAACTAAGAACTGAGCTCAGGTTGTTTGGCACCAAAGTTTGTCCTCTTAACCATACATTCTTTTTCTTCCTGGCATGCAGATACCCAGGATTATGTATTTACATTCTGCAGACGCTGTTCTCTGTGCTCATACAGATTTTCTGCCAGCTGTTTTCTAGCATTTAGCTGCAGAAGGATCGTAGGAAGAGATTCCACCTAGCCAGCTCTTTATCCCATGCCTTCTAATGAATTTCCCCAACTTTCAGAGAGAATCCTGAATCAGCCAGGAATATTAGGTCCGTAAGCAAAAATTTCTGAAGCCCTTTTCCCATTTTTGTTATTTGAAAAAACGTTGGCCATCAAAATTGTCTTGTGAATGAATGAATGAAAGGGTCAATGACTGAATCGATCTCCAGATCCTCGACAACTTAAGGGTTTTGGACAAGGTTCAAAATGTCCTGATGAAAAAAAAAAAGATAGGTCATGATAAAAAAAAAAAAAAAGATAGTTTTTGTTATTGTGGACCACCCACTGCAATCAGGTATCCAAAGACACAGTCATTTACTCAACGGATGCTTCTACGAGCATTTACTATGACTTGCACACCGTGTTGGGCACTGAGGATAGGACACACAAGATCTCTGCCCTCAACCCAGGCCTCCAGGGATGCGGTGGAGGTCTGGAAGACAGTGTGGGCATTAACCAGTGACCTGTGACATGGGCAAGAAGATGGGTGGGGGCGGGTGGAAGTGTGGGGAGTGATGTAAAGACCAAAGAGGAAGAAGCTCTTTCTAGTAAGTGAAATGGAAGCGTAACATGCAGTTGGTGGGTTGGAAAGGGTTAAGGGGAAAGTTCTGGGGGCAACTGGCAGATGTAACCTGATCCCTCTCTGCAGTAGTCTGGGCTTTAAAATCTAGAAACCTGGAGGAATCACAGACACTGGGCTGGTTTTACTGCTCTCCCCTCACTGTTTAGAAAGCCAGGCCTTTCCTTGCAGAGCTGGTGTTTCTTTGGTGGTGTGAGTTCTGCGTATTGCTCAGTGCATCCGTGTTAAGTGGATTTTTACTAGTTGCATTCCCAGGGTATGTCTTGGTCTCCAATAATAGGGCAAGTCGAGAGGGCAACAAAAAAGAGAAGTTATAAAAGCACCGACTATTTTAATGATACATCTCTGGCAATGTAACAGTTTTCAGACACAAATATGACAAAAAATCTTTCTACAGAACTTTCCAAACCATTAATTCAGAGGTAGGAAACTTCCTATAGAGGCCCACGGCTCCATTTGGATAGAGCAATTTAGTTTAGGTTGGGGGGAAAGTTTGGGCAAACCCCACTGCTCAGCAGAACCTTGCCTGCAAACAGCTAAAGTCACTATATCAGAACCAAACCTCAGCGATTATTAACCACGACTTGCCTTAATTCTGGTTTATCTTCCTAGGACCAAGAATCAAAAAAAAACTTTCCCTGCAGGAAATGTTCTACATCTGTTACAAAGCATGTATTATGTGCTTACTGCCTAGGATGGACAATAGATGCTCTAACGGTTAGGAGTGAGAATCAAGTGAGGTTTACAATGGTCCCAGGAGCTTCATGGAAGTAAAGGATCTTGAGTTCTATTTTGAAGGAGGAGAAGGACTTGGTTGAGCAGAAGAGGGTATTTCAGAAGCAGAGGCAAGAGGGAGTATGAGTGTCCTGTTTCTGCAGACCAGAATCTTTTTTTTAAAGAGAAAAGAAATATAGGTTGATAAATGTAGTTGGAACACAAGGTTCATTTGGGGAGTAGCCCAAGATGAAGTTGAAACAGTGAGAAGTAGACAGTTTATGAAGGACCTTGGATCTCAGAAAACAGAAAGACTGCCTAGAAATTAGTATGTAGAGGTGGTATAGTAACTTTTTTTAAAAAAAGATTTTATTGATTTATTTGAGAGAGAGAGAGATATCATGAGCAGGGTGGAGGGGTAGAGGAAGAAGCAGGCTCCCCGCTGAGCAGGGAGCCCGATGCAAGGCTCCATTCCAGGACTCTGGGATCATAACCTGAGCTGAGGCAGACGCTTAACTGACTGAGCCACCCAGGCGCCCCAAGTGGTATAGTAATTTCTCTCATTTTCTTCTTTTCTCTGGGTTGCTTTTAAAAAAGATTTTATTTATTTATTTGAGAGAGAGAGAGAGGAAGAGTACAAGCAGGGGGAGCTGCAGAGGGAGAGGGAGAAGCAGGCTCCCCACTAAGCAGGGAGACTGATGCAGGGCTCTGGGATCATAACCTGAGCTGAAGGCAGCCACTTAACCCACTGAGTCACCCAGGCGCCCCTCTAGATTGCTTTATTCACTATATGATCATCCATTTGATGGAAAGCAGAGAGAATATTATGGAAAAAAATTAGGATCAAGTGTTAAACCCAGGTAGCGTCATGTTCTAGTGCCACTGGGTGAAAATTCTAAATAGGGCAAGAGACATAACAATTATTAATGTCCCGAAATTTAAATTGAGAAGCAATTCCAGCAACTCAGCAACCTGGGAAGCATTGAAACTGATGGGGAGCTGGAAGGTTCCCTTTAAAATAGGATCAAAATTTATAAATAGTTGTATCTGAGAGGAGAGAACATTACTTTGTTTGCCCACCTGGCACTCCACCAACCTTGCAGGTGCCTGGGCATCTTGGAAAGTACATTTAAGCAGGGAAACTAGGAATGTTCCTTGACTGAATGGTAGGTCAACAGAGTGTTTAAAATTGAGATGCCGAAGTGCAATGCAAGTAATTGGGAACCGATTTGTGATCAAAAGGCAAGTGTTTTGTAGATTGCTTTATAGAGGGGCCCTCAGGCTGTGTACACCCAAGTGTTTTCCAAGATTCAAATGCCTTGAGATGAAGAATATAATTTGATTGTGCTCCCTTGAATGTTGACCTGCCAGTGGCCCAGTGAGGCTTAGGGGATGTGAATGACAAGTGTACAATTGTATTGATACCTATTTAATTATTATGTAGCTTCATGTTTTATGTTCGGAAGTTCTGAATAAATGGGTATGACAAACTTCAGTGAGAGCTAAATTAATAGACAGGTTTTAGTTAGCAGAAGAGAGGCATTTCATTGTCTTCAGAAGCCACCATTTTGTGACACTCATCCTTAATTATATAAAGGCAAGTGAGAAGGGGACCAGAATAATTAGGGAGATTTAGTGCACACAAAACTGTACTTTTAGTGAATTTACTTTTATTGATTGGCTCTTCTAAATTTGTAGGAAGGCAGCCCATGACCCTGACCTTGTTTCCTCTTATGGTTTTCATTTCTCATTCTGACGGTCCTTTATCAGTACTCACCACCCTTATAATTATTTGTCTCGGGTCTGGTGACCCCATTTGACTGCATGCTCCATGTGGACAGGATCTATCAGGATCTATATTGCCACGGCTAGGCACAGAGGCATTCGCTGGCCCAGGGGCATCTCTGCACTGCAATCCAACCAGGCAGTATTTTAATGTCTCCGTCTGAAATGGAAATCTGCTTTGGTTTTGCTGGAAGGGTCCACACAGGCTAGCTCAGGGCCCCAGGGCGGTTCAATAAATGTTTACTGAGTGACAACTCAAGATGTTTAAATTTCAAATCTGAAGCTTTGCAGGGAAGGGAAACGCTGGGAGAAACCTCGATTCTCCTTGTTGCTCAATTCCAGGGGCGTCTCATCTTTCTCTGCAATTCAGGCCCGTCTCCACGTTGCTCACACAGCTGGCTGACAGGCTGACATCTTCATCAGATGAAGCTCTGCTGTAATTCTTCATGTGTAAAGCTTCATGTGACTGTTCCTGGAAGCTGAGTTAAATGTGGAGGAGGTCACACATGTCTCATCTCCCTCACTCCTGCTTTTGGATGAAATGGTTGAAAGAACAAGGGAGACAGCAAATGATGGACCCAACTGCAGGCATCTGAGCGGAAGCTGCGGTCCTTGGCCACCTGCTGGGATGGGAGCATGTGGGGCTTCGGGACCCTCCTGCCTCTTGTGGGGGTGGGCAGCCAGCCAGCCACAGCCTGCTAGCCCCTTCTAGGGTCACAGGTTTACTTCTAGTCCAAACCTGGACAAGCTGATGTTCAGGTCAGATCCGGTGAACGTTCAGCTGCCAGGATCCTAGTAAGCAGCCTGAGAAGATTAGCCCACAGGTTCTGGGTATAATTCTTTGCTACCTACACTTCATTGGTAAGTTTTTCCTTTTTGCCTCCTCCCACTACTCTGTGTATTCCCTTCCCAATTCATGGATTCCTCCTCCATTCCCCCAGTCATTCCTCATCCTTCCTTTCCTCTGCCCACCTTTGCTCGTCCCTGCTATACTGTGTCCCCTCTTTCTGTCTCCATACTCTTTCTCTCCTGTTTCCTGGGCTCCTTCACTTCTCCGGTCCCCAATCCCTGTCTCCTTCTTTCTCTTTCTTTTATCTGTGACCAACTGACTTCCTGTTGCTCTCTTTCTTTTTGTCTTTTTAAGAATTTCTCGATGAAATGAGGAGAGGACTGAAAGGGGCTCCATGAAGTCCTTGGTGGAAAAAAACATGGATGGCAGCACTTCTGATCCCAGGCAGCCACTAAATTTGATTTGTAGTTGATCCGAAATGTAGGAAAAGATTTTCAATTACAAAACTCATAAAGTGTAAGGATGAGGGAACCTGGCTGCATTTTGAGTTTGACTAATGGTTTCGAAGTGCTTTAAAGTGTTTGGCATTTGCCAGCCTTCCTCTCTTCCCCTAATCCTCAAACCCATGAGTTTTTATGGGAAACATAATCCTCTTTTCTGATTCATTTACACTTAGCTCATCTGAGTATTGTTTTGTAAAAACCATCTAAGGTCCAAGAAACTTTATGAGATCTTTAAAGACTTTTTTTTTTTGAACCAGGAAGTTACATACTGCCAATATAAACGGACCTTGAAACCTAGGGGGCTTGGGTCCAGAAACCATGGCATTAAACTGGGTCTAGAATTGGCAAAGGCTGGTCCCCATGCCTGACAGGAACTGGGCTTTCACTTTCAGGATAATAGTGAGTCGAGTGTTTAGATGAGTAACCATCTCCTACGGGTGCACAGCATATTTTTCTAAGATCATCTTGCTAGTTATGTAGATAGCAAGAGACTAATGTGGAAAACTGACTTTGCTAGTGTTTCCTGATTACAGTGGGGCTGCTTACTTATGCGTGTATTACCATATTAATGGTTGTGTATACACACACGTATACCAACACATATGTGGGTCCTTTAGGGATGAGACTGACAATCACACTGGAGATTCTTTCTGTGGTTATGTTTCAGAGTTGATCTATGATATATCCTAATCTGTCACAAAACAGTTTGTAATCAGGCTGAAGATCGGTTGAAATACCCACCTGTTTATTGCTTTGGGTCAAGAGAAAGGAAGACTGCATTCTATCTTTTTGACGGTAGAGAACATTTTTCTGCAGAGCCATAGGGCATGGTTAAGGTCATTGCTCTCCCCAAATGCGAGGACTTCAGGTTGACCCCCCCCCCCCCCCCGGAAACAGGCTCAGAGAGGTGAAATGACTTGCTTAAGTTCCCCAGGGAAGCCAAGTCTCAGCAATAGAGCCCAGAACTCTGGCTCCCTGCCCAGGCCCTTCCCTCCACAGGCAACTGCTTCTTACTGACCGAAACTGGTTCATCTGTCTGGGTCCTGTGAGTGGCCCACAAGAACAGTGTACCCAGCACAGCAGACTAAAATCTGGCCCTCTGGTGATGCTGTCCTTCACTGTTTCCTGAGATTTCCCTGCCTGGCACCTCTCCTCTTCTGTCCTGTCTCTTCAGAATGGAGTTGGTGCTTCTAGACACCTCTTCCCCCCATGCATTTCGACTGCTGCTATATAATCCCTACTTGAGAGGTAAAATCTCTGTGGGCTGATTTGAATTACAGGTAGGAAATATTTTCCCTCTATATTGTGAATTTTCCTTGGGATAAAAAAGAATCATGGAGTAATACTGTGACACTGGCCTCATACAAATCAGATCCTGCCTTGTGAGGCTTTTATTATTATTATCTCAAAGTGTTGCTTAATTCAGTTGTTACTTACCTTTTTTTTTTTTTAAAGCTTTCATTTATTTACATCTTGTCTCTCTAACCAGATAAGAAGTTTCTCCAAGACAAAGGGGCTGTGCCTTGGGATACTGTGTTTGTGCAGAGAGGTTCAGCCTCTGCCCTTGCCTGAGTAGGCACTGGGTGGATATTTACTAGCTCCTATTGTGTCTTTTTTACAGAACCCAATGTTGGGAGGCAGTTTCTTGACCCACCCTCCTTCCTCAATCGCCTCAGCTAGTTCTCTTTGGCTTGGCTCAGAGACTGACCTTGAATGACCGCACTGATCCTGTCCACAGGGACCCCGGATGTTCTTAGAGCCACAGCCTGTTAGTGCTGGGAAGGTACTTTTAATCCAACTTGTCTGTTATGGAGGAGGAAGTGGAGGTTCAGGGATGAGAGGTGGGCTGCCGGTGGTCTTTTGGCTAATTAGCCGCAGTGTTAGGACTGAATTGTGGTCTCTCCATCCAGCCCAGTGCTATTTAATCTATGGCAGTGGCTCTCACAGTGGGTTCTCACGTGAAACTGGTGCTTAGGCAGATGCACTGAGGCTCTTCCCTGCCAAATCAAATATTGGAGGTCTTTCTCCAACGTACAGTAAAGAGACTAATCAATTCTCTTCGACTTTACATTATTTTCCATTAATTCTTTTTAAACCATCATCACCAGCTACCACTTGTGTACGAGGCAATTCCGGCAGACAACAGAACAAGATTAGCCACAAATAAATATGAACAAGAACAACCAAAGCCTTGGAAACCCAGTCTCATTTTTAGTTTTAAAAAACTAGACTGCTAGGACTATGGGTTTTCTAGTGCATTCATATAATAAAATTGTGCGTTCTTCTGGACACATTGTTTTAAATTCAAATGCTAGAGTGTATCATTTCACGGTTTTCCCCAAAGAGCACTATGAACTCCAGGGACTGTCCCTGGAACATTCTGCATTTCCCTTAATGTGATTTTAGGTCATCTACAGTGAGTGATCCTTCCCTTTCAGATGGGGGTCCAAGGAACTGAGCTGCCCACCCCCCCCTTTTTTAAAATACTAAATGGCTTGGGGTTGTCAGGGATCCTGAAGTCTGCATTCCTAGCGTAAAGGCCTTTTCGCTTTCGTAAAGGGCTGCTTTTGGGGTTGATTCCGGCCGCGGTTTTCCCCGTCCACGCGGGCGCCCCCTGCTGCCCAGCCTGCACTCTCGTCCACGCCGAGCTAGGAGTAGGGTACCAGAAGCTGCAGACCGAGACACAGTCACGCGGGGTTTACAGTCTCAAAGAGAACCATCTAAACGCTTTCCAATGGACAGCTCGGCGCATCCGGAGCAGTCCTTTCTAGGGCCCGATCTGGTATTTTAATCCAACACCTAGCATGTATCAGAGCAAACACGGCCAAGAAAATGCCTTCCGAAAAATATCAAACGAATCCCGTGGGGCTTCTAAAAGGAAAGGACGGCCAGTGGCTCTGCCGAATCCTTTGTCCTTCCCCGGGACGCGGGACCGGGGACCTCGGCCTCGCCGCCCCACAGTAACAACCTATGTGGATGTGGAGGGTGGCGGCGCGCTCTCGGGCTCATCTCACGCTTTCCCCAATTAGGATTTACTGCCTGACGTCACGTCTGCCGGAGATTGGCTGTTCAGATCTGACACTCGGTTCCACGGCGAGAGCAACTTTTTAAAGACTTTGCAGCCGGGGCTGCCTCGGAACGTCCCGCGCGCTCACGCCCGCCCTCGCCCGCTCTGCCCGGGCCCGGCGCGGCGCCCCCCGCACCCGCGGCCGCGCGAGCGGACCCTCACCTTGCGCAGCCCGCTCCCCTCGCCCCGCCCCCCTCCCGGGCTCCCGCTCCCCACCCCACCCCCACGCCCGCCCCCTCCTCCCCGCCGCCTTCGGCTGGGGTCTGGGGCCGCTCGGCCGCCCGCAGAACTTCCTCTCCTGCAACCGAGTTCTCCTCGTCCCGCCTCCCGGGCTCTCGGGCAGCCGGGGCGCGCGCGGGCGGCCGCACCGGGCGAGCCGCACGGCCGGGGGCGGGCGCCGGCTCGGGCCCGCGATGGCGGGGCCCTGGCTCAGGTGGGGGCTGCTGCTCTGGGCAGGGCTGCTCGCGTCGTCGGCGCACGGCCGGGTGCGGAGGATCACGTACGTGGTGCGCCCGGGCCCCGGCCTGGCGGCGGGCGCCTTGCCGCTGGGCGGGCCCCCGCGCCCGCGGACCTTCAACGTCGCGCTCGACGCCAGGTACAGCCGCAGCTCGGCGGGCGCCGGCGCCCCCAGCCGCGCCTCCCCGGGGGCCCCCTCGGAGCGGACGCGCCGCACCAGCCCGCCCGGCGGCGCGGCCCTGCAGGGGCTCCGGCCGCCGCCGCCGCCGCCGGAGCCGGCGCGGCCCGGGGCCCCCGGCGGGCAGCTCCACCCCAAGCCCGGCGGTCACCCGGCGGCCGCCCCGATCGCCAAACAAGGCAGGCAAGCCGTGCGCTCCAAAGTGCCGCCGGAGAGCCACAGCGGCGGGGGCTCGAGGCTGCAGGTTCAGCAGAAGCGGCAGCTGCAGGGGTAAGCCCACACCCTCCCTCCGCGCGCGCGCCGCCCGCGCCGGGACCCGCGGGGCGGAGACCCTGGGAGCCCCGCCGCGGCCGCGGGCGTCGTGCGCGGTGGGGCCGCCTTCTCCTTCCCCGCGCGCCCGCGCCGCGTGAGGAGCCGAGTGCGGGAAGCCGAGGGACTTTGAGGATGAACTCCCGAGTGCATTGTTTCTCGGCTGCGGGTAAACACAAAAGGCATTTCTGCCTGGGGCGTAACCTCCTGTGCGCGAACCTAACTATTCCTAGAAGACGGGCGTACGCATGAAGTCACTACAGCTCACTCCCTCAGCATCAATTAAACTTTGCAACTCAGTTTTAAATTTTTTCTGGCTAGTGAAACAAACAAACAAACAAATGTTTTGGGAGGGCTGGCTGTAAAGATCAGCCCCTGTTCGGTGGCCTAAAACTTTTCAGCGTCCTAGAAATTGTGGGCTTGAGCTTCCGTGCACCTGTGGGGTCTGCTTTCCCGGGGCGGGGGTGTCTCCGCATCGACAGAATTTTCGTTGGAAGGTTTCTGTTACTGGGAGCTGATAAACATCCTTCCTGTCCTCCTCCCCATTAATCACAAGTTGGGGGTATGGGGGATATCTTGTTTTGCCTATTTGGTTCTTTCATGGGTAGTTCCAGGCATTGTGATCTCACCCGTTTGGACACTTCTCTCTAAAGCTCAGATTCAGTTTAAACCGAGGGTGAGATAATGTATAAAAGACACTTGACTCTACATTGGGGGTTAAGAAAATCATTTATGTGGACCTCGTTCTCCCGTCCTGTGTAGCGCTAGGTTATGCAGGCGTTTTGGTTCTCCCGTCTTCTCCTGATACATGGTCTTTACCCTTCTACCTGGGCACCTTTGGCTTGGGCATCCTCAGTATGGCTTAGGACTCTCTGGAAGCCAGAGGAATGTGGAAGCAAGGAGGCGGGCTTGCAGGGACCCCTAGAAGCTTGGATTTTCTGGAAATTAATGTTGCGACTGCTGGACTCAGAGGTCTCGCTTTGTTTTAGGGTCAATGTCTGTGGAGGGCAGTGCTGCCATGGCTGGAGTAAGGCCCCTGGTTCCCAGAGGTGCACCAAACGTAAGTTTCCATGTTCATTGTGGCCCTGCACAGTGGGCAGAGTGGGGCTAACCACATGGGGGGAGGGAGATTCCACAGGGGTGACGTGAGGGGGCTAAGGCTGTCCTGGAGATACTAACGTCTGCAATGCAGTGTACCCCATTATCTGCAGCCTTCATTACCACCCATGAAGGGTTGGGTCACAGTAATGATGGTATCAGAACTGTGCTGTGCATTCAGGGTTCCCCTGCCCCCAACTGGGTATTAATCACTGTCACACCAGTGGATCAGGAGCTAGGAAAAACTTCGCAGTGGAGAATGCGCCATATGCCAAAGCAGTACAATGAACTCAGACCCGGATATGGACAAATGAGAACCTTTAAGTTGATGGCGGGAAGGGCAATGGGTAGTAGGTGGCCCTGTTCTGGAATAAAATATCAGCAGTTTTTAAAGCTTTCTGAAAACAGCAACAAGAATCCTCCATCCTTGAGGCCTGTTTCCCAGGAGGTGACCACTTAGCTGTTCTTTAGAACTGACAAGTGGGGTTTTCCTTAGTGCTTCTCCAATTAATACATATCGTAGCAGTGTTTTAGAAAAATGTATTATTGGGACATATAGGTTTGGGAACATCAGAAAACATTTCCCCGATCATCGTAAAGTTAAGGATTCAGTGAAAACGTATTGTGAGGCTCCGCTGGACAAGCTGACTCTGTCCGTTGCTAATTGGAAATTAAAAAAGCTTCCACTCAGACAAAGTTTAGCATTCTTAGGTGTTCTCTGCATGGAGCTTGAGCCATAAACATTGTGGATTGGAATCCAAAATTTAAGTGCTTATTGGTATTCAGCATAGTAAGATTTAACAATTTGTCTTGTATACCGTTTGGATTTTAAAATACTGATTTAATATTTTAAATATCTCATATTTAAAATAAAATATAGTTTGGATTTTAAAATATTGGAAAAAATTTCTTGTGCAGTCATTCTGGTGAACCTGCTTGTTAAAAGGTACTTCACTCCTTGAAAGAAACAGGAGGACTTTGGCATAATGGCCTGGGTTTTGTAGAAAGGAATGTCTGGATGGGTTAGGATTTAACTGTGATCAAGGAGTAATGGCAGAAATGAACTCACTGTCAGCCTCCTGATTACTGAACTCAAACCACTAGATCAGAAATGCTGTGGGTTGTAGGCATTTAGACCGTCATAATTTTTCACTTCTTCTTAGATTACACCTGACAGTAGTGTACCAGCATTTTCTTGAATTTACGATGAAATCAGGTCAAATTACACACCTTTTCCTCCCATCGGTATCTCCTTCTGCTCAAAACCTGATAGGATGTGGTTTCCCTAGAACGTGGAGAATCCACCTATGACAGCACCATTGCAGTGGGATGCTGCTGTGTAAAGATTGAAAATACGGAGCAGGATTTTTTAGACAGTGGGTGGGTTCTCTTCCTTGATGCCTGTTAGAATGCACCAAGACCTGAAGACATTTACTCGGCAAATGACGCATTTGAAAGCCTTCTCTGAAAAGGTTGTCTGAGGATTTGGGGCTCCAAAGATGTCTCAGAAGATCCAAAGATGCCCTAGAAAGGAGAGCGGCCAGGTCTTTAGGCACCACTCCATGGCTTCCTGCTTCTCCAGGCGGGGGAGGCAAGGGCATGGTTGTGCCTGGGTTTGACTGGGTTTGCCCTTTGGTGACCCAGAAAGAGAAGCTGCAGAAGGCTCTGGGTCAGAACAGTTACTGCGGGGTCCCAGAGGAGGTTGCTACATTGATTTCGTCTCACAATACCTACAGGAAATACGTGTGGCTTTTGGTTCAAGTTCTCTTTCCTATTCCTAGAAGTTAGCCCTTGGACAGCACGGGGTCCAAGCAGTGCCACATCACTTTCTTTTTTGATGATTTTCAGCGTTCAGAAAACTGGCCTTCCTATACTGCCCAGTCTGTCAAATTAATTCAGGCCCAAGTGCTAGAAACGTATATCATAAGTCATTTCAGGAATAATTTTAAAAGTGATGCTGGGGTAGGCCAGTGCCCAGCCTAAAGTAATGTACGTACTAGGTGGTTATGTTTCAATAGGAGACTTGTTTTGTGTATGTGAGAGAGCCAGAGAGATGAAGGAGCCTTCTGCCTTTGGATGGGACGACTGGGGTTCCTGCTCATGCTGTGAAACTTGTGTCCATGGTTGAACAGCGTGCTACTAGAAAAGTCCCTAGCCCTGAATTCAAATCCTGTGTGGCCTTGAGGGATTCACTCAACCTCTCTGACCCTATATTTTCCCATCCAGAAATGACTGTGCTAAAACCGTGCTCACTTTGTTGGATTGTTCCAGGTATCAAGGTGAAAGAGAAAAGGTATACAAGCCTCGATGAAACCAGAAAGATTCTTAGTTTCTGATTGGATTCAGCCAGGCAAATCCTGACTCATTTATTTATTACTTTGGTTTTCTTTTTTTCCTGTGTATGTCTCCCTAGCTGGTGTCATCATTGTCTTTTTTTAAAATAATGTAGCTATGAATCCCTTTTTATATTACAGCTTTGAAGTAGTTTAGGGTTGCCGGGGAAGGGGGAAATGGTGGTCAAGGGGTGCAAAGTTTCAGTCACACAAGATGAATCAGTTCTGGGAATCTAATGGACAGCAATGTGATTGTAGTTAACAATCCTACTTGAAATTTGCTCGGAGGGTAGATCTTAAAGTGTTCTACTCCTTAAACAGTGTTAACTGTTAACGTTAACTGTGATAGTTATGTTAATTAGCTTGATTGTGGTGATTACTTCACAATGTATGTGTATATCAAAACATTATCAAGTATCATACATATGTACAATTTTTATTTGTCAATTATTCCTCAATGAAGATGGGGGGGCGGAGAATAAATGAAAAAGCCAGTCACTCCCATGCCGTCCTGGCTTTGATTACCAAGAAAAAAGAAAGCAGTTTGTTCTGAATGATTTATTTTAATAGAACTTAAAAAGCGACCAAGTATTAGACTATTTGTGTGTCTCTAGTTCTTTTTGAATAAAGCTTGCTGTTTAGAGGTAAAAATACTCCCCTAAGGTATACATAAATTAAATGGAAAAAATCCTGACATCATTTTTGTGACTGTAATTACTTCAGTAGTGAACTTTGGATTGCAAAAGAAATTGATTTGTGGTCTTTTTCCTCTCTCACTTGCTTATTTTGCTGAATTGAACAATTACGCTTGAGTATGCTATATTATACTTAATACACAAACATGAAATTCCCCCTTAAGATAGTCGTCATCATAAAATTTGTATGCATGTTTAAACGTACCACCCAGGATGCCTCCTAATTGTCATTATATTTTGAGGATAATTGAAAGGGGTTAGCTGAAGAATTTCAGTTTATATAGGTCATATCCAATTGATGCAAAAAATATTTCTGTGTAAGAGATCGCTTGTGTTTATGTTGTTCAGTTTGCTTAATCCAGTGAAGAAAATAAGGTGCCCTTGGAGCCAGACGCCATTGTTTTTAGTTGATTGAAACTTCATTTAAATGTGCCACAGGCAAATGCTTCTGAAGACTGAAGATTTAGTGAGCCTTGCATTGCAAATCAGTGTGAGACAGGCAGGCAGCAGACCTACGCCATGGCACGGAATGCATTTGTGCGTCCACAAAGGTAGTCTTAGGGGCTCTTTAGTCATCCATTCGCTTTCTAGAGGTGCCCAGTTGCATGTTAATGCTGCTTTTCTAGACAGCCTTTGTGTGTGGATCTCTAGAAGTTGAAAGTATAGTGTGAGATATGTCATTTTAATTATTAATACTGAGGGACTGTTGATAGTGATCCGTCTGTGTTTTGGGCAAAAGAGATGGCACCACATTTGTTCTCTTTCCAAAGAGTTAACATTTATAGGAGGGTCTTTGTTGTTTAGAGACTCTGTCTTCCACTTGGGGCATTAAATCCCTGATGTGCACTGTTTTTGCCTCTCTTCATTTTTGCATTTTTTTCCTCTGTCCAAACCGAACCTTCCCCTTACTGGTTCTTGCGGTCTTTTTGTCCCCCCTCGGGGTAGGTGTGGGCTAGAGAGAGAGACACAGCCAGTGGGCTCATCTTTAAAGAGGAGACTGGATTGGGAGCAGAGCACATAAAAGAGTAAAGGCAAGATGAGGGTGAGGCCCGGTTGGCAGAGTGAGGAGGATGGAAGAGGAAAGATGGCAGATAGGAGTCCCCCGCGGGTGCCTGGCACTTTGCAGACCCTCCATAAATGCATGGATGGTTCTTTCATTTATTTAACGGATATCTGTTTAGCTTTTACCATGTGCCAGGTTCTATGAATAGAGGAGAAATGCAGCCAGCTGCAGGGAGTACAGGGTCTGTTTTTACTCACTTAACTCATGGCACATCAAATGACTTGTTCTCTCCTTAGCAAGAAACAGAAAAATCGATATTCCATTGCTTTTCCATTGGCATTCTGCCCACACTGCTTTGGAAACACACACACACGTACACACACACACACACACACACACACACCCCCCAAACCTAGCAGTGTTCCGTAATTATACGCAGAGGAGACAGCTACGTATACCCTTGGTGTTCAGAGATGCAGTAGATGGCATCGTCCAGGAGGGAGTAATGTGATGTGGCTGGAGTTCAGATGACCAAGAGGACTTTTCAGGCTGTCTCCCGTCCCGCTTGGCTCCATGCTGCGCTAGCCAAGCTTGGGAGTCAGGCCCAGAATGATTGCACATTTTTCGTATGCCTGCTATGGCCATTGACAGCTGCTTTGCCAGTAGATCTGCAGTGAGGTTTACCATGGCCCCTGCTGGGAGCGGGGGTGGGAGGGTCGGTTGGGAAATCTTGTCATGTGGCACAGACAGCCCGGCAAAAGGAGAGGGACCCAGAGGTCAAGTTCACCCTGGGTCAAATATGTGTTCTCAACACTAGTGAAAACAAACATGGAGGAACCATAAATTCTGTGTGGTGGTAGTACTTAAACCTTCACGGTGAAGCCCTCCTCCAGCCCGTGGGCCGGCCTGGACGCACCGCCTGGCTCCTACCTGGCCTGGCTTATTGAAGTGTTTCTCTGCCCAAGTGAACCCTTGGCCCTTGGGAAGGCTGACTTGTTGAAAGGACCTTTGGCAACCTCGGGAGTTTGCTGTTTCTGACCCTGTTATTTGTTGTCTTGGATTTTCCAGACATGCTCAGACATGTTTGGGAGCTCAAATTGAATTTTCCTGAAGTGCAGATTTTGTCTCCAAGTCTTCCTAGCGATGAACAGGGGGAGCTGGAGTGCTGGGGTTGGGTCGCCACTCTTCACGCTGACCAAGATCCGGGCACACGCTGAGGAGCTGCTGAGGGGTGAGGACAACTCGCCCAGTGCTTTCTAGCACATGGGGAGCATTTTCTTGACCTTCACAGCCTGTGTGGGTAGGAGAGGCAGGCGTGATTTATTACCCCCATTCAGGCAGGGGGGCACTGCTTGGACCCTACCCCAGATCTTGTGGCTCCAGATTCCTTGTTCTTTCTACTGCCCTGGGCTGCTGGGACATCCAGTGCTGTGGCCCCTCCCGACAGCCCCGATATGGATTGGCTTTTACTGCCTGAATTCACTTTGTGTGTTCCCAAGCTGTGTGAGTTTGCTAGGCAGGCCACAACAAAGTACCACAAACTGGTGGCTTAGAACAACAGAACCTTATTGCCACAGAGTTCTGGAGACTGGAAGTCCCAAATCAAGGTGTGGACAGGGTTGGTTCCTTCAGGGGCTATGAGGGAAGGGTCTGTTCCAGGCCTCTCTCCTTGACTTGTAGAAGGCCGCCTTCTCCCTGTGTCCCTCCATATCATCTTCCTTCTATGTGTGTCTGACTTTGTGTCAAATTTCCCCTTTTGATCAGGACACAAGGCCTCCCCTAATGACCTCATTTTAACTGGATTACCTCTGTAAAGACTCTGACTCCAAATAGGGTCCATATAAAGTCACCTACTAAGCTACTGGGGGGTCAGGACTTCAGCACATTTTTGGGGGTGGGGTGGGAGGATATAATCAACTCATAAAGTAAGCCCAAAGATGTTGTGCACATGGGCTTGAGAGGCAGGCTACTTAAGACTTGGTGTCCCGGGGCACCTGGGTGGTGCAGTTGGTTAAGTGTCTTCCTTCGGGTCGGGTAGTGATCCTGGGGTCCTGGGATGAGTCCTGCATTGGGCTCCCTGGTCAGCAGGGAGCCTCCTCCTCCCTTTCCCTCTTCTGCTCTCCCTGCTTGTGCTCTCTCACTCTCTCTATCAAATAAATAAATAAAATCTTAAAAAAAAAAAAGACTTGGTGTTCTAGCAACGACCCAAAGCTGCAAGGATGGGTGGGCAGAAGCTGAGCTGGGTCCCTCCCATACAGTCTGTGACTGTGGATCTATCTTGGCATTTTCCCTAATGCAGGAGCTGCTCCAGGGCGTGGGAGAGATAAGGAACAGGCCGCTGGTGATCTGGATTATGACTGTGGCCATTTTTACATGGTCTGTTTTAAAAGAATCTAGATTGGGAGGCCTGGGTGGCATAGTGATTAAGTGTCCTAGTCTTGGTTTTGGCTCAGGTCATGGTCTCAGGGTCCTGAGATTGAGCCCCGTGTCGGGCTCTGCTCAGTGCAGAGTCTGCTTGAGGTTGTCTCTCTCTCCCCTGCCCCTCCTGCTCATGCTCTCTCTCTCTCTCAAATAAATAAATGGATCTTTAAAATAATTAATAATAAAAAAGATTCTAGATTGGTGGTTCCTAAATGTGAATGTGCAACTGATCCCAGGAGGAGTTTATTAAACTGCTTTATTGAATCAGCATCTCTTGGGTTTTTAACAAGCACCCCAGGGGATGCTGATGAAGGTAGTCCACATTTTGAGAAGCAGTGATCCAGAAGGAACCCTCTCCTGGGCATTATTTATAACTCTTTGTATGGAACTTTAAAGCTCAAGCCCAGTACTTAGTAACAACAATTTAGAAACTCCTCAAGGCAAGAGCCCTCTGAATATTGGTTTAGCTCAGTTTTGAATAGTACATACAGAGATTGCTGCATATAGGGTTACTTCATCCAGTTTTTCTTTAGTTAGTTGAATGTTTGATAAATATATGTACTTTGTTGTTAAGGGTGGAAAATGTGCAAAATTGTTAAAGATACATAGGTAAAACACTTAAAGTGTTTTAAAAAAAGGTTTAAACATTTTGAAACACATTGGGTGTTTTTTCCCCCACTAGATAGTCTATTTTCAATTGCGAAATATTTTAAATGCGCAGAAACATAGAAAATAATACATCCAACAGCTGTTCATCAGGGTCATGTTTTTAAAAACTCCCTGATGTGGTCATTAAGCACAACGATACATAGATAAGGGAGAGACTATGGTCTTATCTTGCTCTAAATGCGTATTTTACTAATGATGTTTCCTGTCTTGTTAGTGGAGAGAAAATAGTACATAATTTGTTAGTGTGACACATTAGTTTTTTCGGTACTTATGGAAAAACACATCAGAGCTGAATGTATTTGTATATGCTCATGTGTACCTATTAATTCGCCTTGCTTATTAAGGATTGAACATTTCATGTAGGCACAGTGCATTGGGTACCAAGAATCTGCGTGCCTAAGACAGTGTGGTTACAAGAAGGAAATGCTGCCTGTTACTAGTCCCCCTTCCCCCCTCCCCAGCCTACCTGCTTTTCTTGCCTTCCTCCTCTTTCTCCCTTTACTGGGTCTGTATTTTCTTATCCTGAACCAGAAGGCAGTGTAGGTCAGTGGTTAAAAATTTGGTCTTTGGGGGCACTTGGGTGACTCAGTCGGTCGAGAGTCTGACTCTTGATTTCAGCTCAGGTCATGATCTAGGGTCGTGAGATCGAGTCCCACGTTGGGCTCCACCTGAACGCAGAGCCTGCTTAAGATTCTCTCTCTCCCTCTGTTCCTTCCCTCCCATCCCTCTCTTAAAAAAGAAAGGAAAGAAGTTCAGTCTTTGGAGTTAGGATCCAAGGCTCCTGTCTGGATGTGAACACTGCCTCACTGTGAGACCCGGGAGGTGGAGGGGCGAAGGCTAGGTTAGCCCGTGCTCAGAACTGGTAGGACAGTGGTCTGGACCACCATCCAGAGGCATGTTGGGGAACCACATGAAGTAGTGTATGAGAAGTGCATGCAGAGCAGGACTCCTGCCCAACCGTATTCAAGCTCTTAGGGGTTTCCATTCTGCCTGGGCCTGCCCCCTCCTGGGCGCTCCCTTTTACACAGCCCTGTTTGTGTTTCTCAGGTCCCTGTGATTTCACTCTTTCTTGGCTCTGGGGATAGGTGGCCCCGGCGGGAGAGGCGTCTGTCTCCCCATCAGTGTGGAGTGGGATTTTCTCTGTGTCACGTTAAGCACCCAGGCTCCTTCCTTGCTGTAGTACCAATTCTGACTGAATTGAATACAGTCGAACTAGCATCTCTGATGTTGTTGTGGGGTAAATACTGTCCTCTAAACACTGTCTAGAGGATTCTCCTTCCTTTCTTCTTTGCTTACTCTCCCCTTTTGGCCATCATTTCCATTTGGTTTTCTTTGCCCTTGTGCTTCTCCTTGCCCACCAGACACTGCTTTATTATGACAGCTTTTCAAGGGCACACCACCTTATTCTGTTTCCTCCAGCTTTCTTTCTGGAGGCTGCCCTGGCATGGCCCACACTTTAAGACAACTTTTCCTTTCTCCCTGCCAATTTTAGAATCTTTCTGCTCAACATCATCTGATAGAGATTTGGGACCAAGTAAAATGAATGTTGTACGATTTTCCCTGTAATTTTAGATCCCTGAATACTGCTCTTGGCCAACTCTCCTAGTCCCCGTGGCCCCCTCACTGCTCCACATTTGAGTAATGTTGGCACGGACGTACGTAAACAGTTTGCGAAATGTCGTGTTTTGTAAATTAGGAGATGGATGGGCTGGTTTTTGAATCCGTGCCCTTGGTTCTGCTGGAGCAGAGGAAAGATGAGTTTGGTGCATGGATTTGGGAAGATGAATTTGAGGACGGTGTTGCCAATCCGGAGTTGACGTGGTCCACTTTACCGAACCGATGGGATCAGTTCTTCATGGGGGAGAACGAAAGGCTGGATGTATTTTGGTGATGAATTAAGGGAGAATCTTCACAGAGGAGATTGTTGTTCCGCGATGAGAACAGCTAGCACAAAGGCCCTGGGAGGGGATAGACCCGGCCCGGGGCGGGGACCTAGAAGTGAGTTTGTTGGGTTGTCAGTGAGGACCGGAGTGATAGGCGATCAGGGAGCTAGAGCTGCTTCCCAGTCAGGTCTTGCAGGCTGCGGAAGGCCATAAATAACACGGGGCCTTGTAAATGCAAGTGGATTTTATTGTTAAGGAATAAAACACAAGACACGATTTGGTTTTTTACAGCACTTCTTTGAAGGCACAGACAAAGAATGCTTTAAATTGAAAATTCATTCAAAAAAATTTTTTTTTTATTGATGCTCTTTTTTTTATGGATGAGAAAAACTGCATATAGAACAGTGAAGTACCCAAGGCCGGCGACACAAATGATCATCGTAGCCTGACCGCATGCACTGTGCCCAGATCACCAGACCAGCCTCTGTGCTGCTGACAGCCCCAGGCCTCTGCCGAGCTCTGGGAGACCATGTTCACCAGAGCCACCGGCCGAGGCTTAGGATGAAAGCTTGAGGGTTAAAAAAGAAAAGCCTCTGGTCACTGCTGTGTTAAAAGGCACATTAGTGGGGATCCGCACATGGTTCTGAATAAAAAAAAAAATTAAAATGTTAAATTCTTTAAAAACGGCAGCTAAGAATCCCAATCTGGCCACCATGGCAAATTCAAGAGAGTGGTTAGGATGTGTTAAATTCAGAGTATACAATTTTTGGAATACATTTGAATGCTGTTCTGAGGTTTTGTTCAGTGCACCCCCCACCCCATCTAATTTCACAGATTGTGGGGTGAGCCCGAGGTAGGTGCAAAGGCCACCTCTGCTGGGCCTTTGGGGCAGTCACTCACTGTCCCTGGGTGATTTTGTTCTTGTTTGTAAATGTGGTTACTAGCACCCATTGGCTATACCTCCCGTTTTGTAGGTAAGTATCAAAGAAAATGAGGTTCATGAAAATGCTTCACAAAAGAGCTGTCAAAACATGCGGTGATATTATTATTAAGGTTTTTTCTGGTTGTTTTGTGAAAAGTTTTCAGTTTGTGAAATTTTTTTTTTAAAAGATTTTATTTATTTGAGAGAGAGTGAGCGAGAGCACAAGTTGAGGGAGAGGCAGAGGCAGAGGGAGAAAGCAGGCTTCCCGCCGAGCAGGGAGCCCGATGTGGGGCTCGATCCCAGGACCCTGGGACCATGACCTGAGCCAAAGGCAGACGCTTAACCCACTGAGCCACCCAGGCGTCCCCAGTTGGTGAAATTTTTGTCTATAATGTGTTGGTATATTTCTTGTCTTGAAAAATAGGAGGCTTAGTGTATTACAGTAGGTTTTTGATGATTACAGATCTGTGTTTCACATCTTTATATTGATGGGGCCGTTTACCGAAGGTTTATGGTCTCTGGGGGGAATGGCGTGGAAGTTGGTTTGCAAATAAAAATATCTAAATCCTCACTTTTGTGCCCTCCCGCCCTGTGACTTGCTTTGTCCTCCTAAAAGTAGAGTCTAAGCAAAGACAAGAATCCTTTCAAGAGAGCTATGTTTCTTTCTTTCTTAACTGTAATAGTGAAAAGGTTATGTTAGTCCAAAATTTCTTAGTAATTGGAGGTGAAATAATACAGATGATAAGTGAATCAAAGGCAAGGACCCTGTTTTTGTTTTGCTTTTTATCCATTAGGAAGGTGGCTTACACAGTGGTTCTTTGTGCACAACAGACTCTCAGTAAGGTTTCTTGATTAATAAACATTGCAAGTCACATTTGTTTCTGAGGGAAGGACCGACTGAAATTCATTTCCATCAGTGGCTACTGAGATTATGTTATTAAGCAGGTCCTTTTGTAGGAGAGAATGTATAGTACAGCCAGGCTTCCTGTGTAACCATTTTTAATGCTCACTTTTGAGTCTTCGAGGCTCTTTCTTGGGTAAAATTGCCCCGTTCCATCCGATAGTATGGACAGCTTGACTGGCACTCCACAAACCTAGTGGTTCTCAGAGTGTGGTCCCTAAACCAGAGGAAGCAGCAGCGCCTGGGAACTTGTTGGAAATGCAGATTCTCAGGCCCGGTCCTAGACCTGCTGGATCAGAAACTAGGCATGGGACCCAGCACTCTGTGTGTGTGTGTGTGTGTGTTAAAGATTTGATTTATTTCAGACAGAAGCGAGCGAGACAATGTGATTGCAGATGAGGGGCAGAGGGAGAGGGAGAAGCAGGCTCCCCGCTGAGAAGGGAGCCCGACGTGGGGCTAGATCCCCGGACCTTGAGATCATGACCTGAGCCAAAGGCAGATGCTTAACTGACCGAGCCACCCAGGCGCCCCAGCACTCTGTGTTTTAGTGGGCCTTCTAGGCAATGCTGAAGCAGCTATGGTTTGAAAAGCACTGTTCTAGATAGACCCAGCCCCTCCTTTTCATCATGTGTAGACAGAGGAGGGGTGCATGGAACTTGGTTCCCTTTGGTTCCAGGCCTTGGGGACTAGAAGCTTGTTTTCTCCCCCTTCCCAAGGGCATGGAGCAGTTCCCCAGTCTCAGATGGGCACCTTGTAATCTGAGCCATGCACGTCACTACACATTCTATTCTGCACGCTCACGGAGGGGACCCAGGGAAGCCGTTTTGCCATTCAGTGAATGTGAGTTTTGTACCTTTGGGACTTTCTAGTTCTTTTCTGTTCTTTAATGTGGGAGATGCTTAAATCACACTTCTCCGTATTCTTCGTGGCTGCGTGTATCAAGGTGTGGTGCTTGGACCCCTTGTGCACTGTAGTCCCCTGTGGGATGCATAGCAAAATCAGGTTGTGGGGCCCCACCCCAGCCTTACCAAACTGGAACCCTCAGGGGGTGACCCCATGACCCTGGTTTTCACAAGCATCTAGCGACTGAGCCACACTGAGGCTTGAGGACGCTGGGTTTAAAGGGGGTATACTGGAATAAAAGACGTTAAAGGGCAGGAATGATGAGAAAGGTAGTACAACATTAATAAAAGTAACAGGAGTGATTGTGACATTTTGTTTTGGAGGCAGGTGCCATTACTTGTTTCCAAAATAGTTCAAAAGTGAAACGAAGGGCATGCTCTTATCCAGAACGCCCCCTCAGTGTTGGCAGGGACAAAGCTTTCTTGTGTGAGGATGAGGAAGTTGAGACGGAGAAGAGATGAGGTGGTGTTGCTTGGCAGTTCCTTGGGGTCCTGCTGACTCAGTCCTGCACGTTGCTGAAGGAATGCATCAGATGTTTGGAAACAGCCCAGTTAAGAATTTCAGCAATGATCCACACTTTTATTAGATGTGTTTTTAGGAAAGGAATCGCCTGTTATAAGACTAGGAACCTTTGTAGAAAAAGCTTTACTTTTCCTACAAAATAGGGAGTTTTTCCCCCATTATGTATCTTTTTTCTTCCTGCAAAATAAATGAATGCAAAGATACTTCACCTGAATATTGAAGAAAAACTAGGTCTAAAAAAATATCTATTTCCTTTCCAAGTAGAAAGACTTGGGGGGAGGGGCGCAAGGCTTATTTAAATCATCAGTTTTTGTGATAATAGTTCTAGCTGGTTAAAAGTAATTATTTTATCTTCTCTTCCCAATGTGAGCATATTTTCTGCATATTACTTTTGATAAAGCACCCAAATGTTTATCCTGTAGACAAGGCCACAGTCTTAGAAAATGGTATTCACATTTTGAAAAGACCCAAATTTGGAATTGCTGGATTTTAAAAAGCCTTAATTTTCACTCCTTTGGTCTCAGTGTGGGTAAATTCTCTCTCTCTCTCTTTAAAAAAAAAAAAAATTTTTTTTTAGATTTATTTATTCATTTATTTATTTGAGAAGGAGAGAGAGTGAGCACAAGCAGGGGGAGTGGGAGAGGGAGAAGCAGACTCCCCACGGAGCAAGGAGCCTGATGCGGGGCTCGAACCCTGGACCCTGGGATCATGACCTGAGCTGAAGGCAGACGCTCAACCGACTGAGCCACCCAGGCGCCCCTCTCTCTCTCTCTCTTTTTTTAGTTTTAAACAACTGCTAATGTTTTTATAGCTGATTTGTCTCTCTGTCTATGTCCTTAGAAGTCTGTATCTTATGTTGGCCTCAACCTTTCATTTCAACTCACTAACTTTGAAGTGCCTGCTATGAAGAAGGCAGCGTGCAGGGGGCCAGGAATACAATCAGGATGCTGCTCTGTGGAGCTCACAGCCCAAGTAGAGGCCAAGGTGATCACAACATCCCCTCGAGTGTAGGCAGAACCTACAGCTTGCTTCTAGTTAATAGAATATGGCAAAGGTGATGGGATGTCACCTCCTTGGTTATGTTATGTTGTCTGTGACCCCTTAGCCAACAGGAGTGAGAGGACTTCTTGCTGGCTTGGAAAAAGTAAGCTGCCTGTAGTGCTTGTGGCTTGCCGTGGAGAGAGCCACGGGACAGGAACCTGGGGGCAGTGTCTCACTGGTGGGCAGGATGAAGCTGGAGCCCTCAGTCCTACAGCCGCAAGGAAATGAATTCTGCTGACAACCTGAATGGTCTTGGAAGTAGAGTTTCACTCACTTGAACCTCAGGGGAGGCTGCAGGCTGGCTGACAGCTGGATTGTTGCCTCTTGAGACTCTGAAGCAGAGGACTCACTCATTTTGTGCCCAGACTACTGACTTATAGAACCCGTGAGATAATAAATGTGTATTATTCTAAGCTACTAAGATGGTGACAACTTCATAGACAGTAAGAGGAAACTAATACAAGGAAGAATGTGTAGATCCTAGAGGATCCTGCCTAGAGGCAGCCAGGGCTGAGTGCAGTGGGTGTCTGTAGGTTGTTGTAGGAGAGAAGATGGACCAGAGGTTGTTTTAGGCAGGACCCATTGGCTCTAAGGGAAAGATACACAGACCAGCTAGAGGAAAAGAGGCTGTTTATTGCCAGATAACTGGAGGTCCTAAGATTTCTGTTGGTGGCTTCAGGCCTCACTGGCTTCAGAGGTTCAAATCATCAAATCAAGACCAAACCAGCTACATCATTTGCAGGGCCCAGTGCAAAATGGAAAAGTGGGAACCATTGTTAAAAAATAGCATTAGGTTAAGTGTTACCTATTGCTATTTTCCAAGCAAGAATAATAATAACCAAGTGTTAAGTCCTGCATTTAACCGTTCTGAGAGCTGCTGTATCGATCCGATAGGTATTGTGCTCACCAATATTCTGTTCATATGCAGTCAGCAGAGGTCTGGCCGGTTAACTCACAGTCTCCTGTGTCTATGGGGTGTTATGATCTCTGGGACTGGACTGCTTCTAGAGCTCACATTTAATTTTCAAATTTCAACCCAGGGATCAATATTTATATCACATCATATGGGACAAAATATAAGATATGTGAAAATACATTTTTTTAAAAAGATTTTATTTTACAGAAGGCAGAGAGAGAGAGCACAAGCAGGGGGAGCAGCAGTGGGAGAGGGAGAAGCAAACCCCCCGCCGCCAAGCAGGAAGCCCTGTGCAGGACTCGATCCCAGGACTCTGGGATCATGACCTGAGCCAAAGGCAGACGCTTAACAGACTGAGGCACCCAGGCGCCCCATAAAAATACATTTTTTTAGAGCGATTTCAGTTTCAGTAACCTTTCTATAAAGTTCTAATAGAGTTCCATTTAAAAAAAAAAAAAAGTCACTTAGAAACAGATGGAGTTAAGTTTCCGAAAGCTTAACACTGTTGGGTTGGAGTGATCTTATCCTTTACTATTTACTTAGATGTTTACGTGAAGACTGGTATCTGGGTTCTTAACCACATTTTCATGGATTTGGATGCTTTTCATACAGGTTTCTTGGACACCCTTTTTGAGGCCTGTTTTATTAACTGTTACATAAATGGAGGTGTGTGTGGGAGCAATCCACAGGTTACCTGGTCTGATTCACAGCACAGCACTGAAGAGGGTCAAGTTATGTTTCATTAGTAAACGTTAGGACTCATTTTGGTTTGAGGATCCTACCTGTCTGTGTAGCGTTTTCATCTGGGTGGGAGACAATTGAAGCTTTTGGGTGCCACGTCCAGATGCCTGCGAGAGAAATCAGTCGCCCTGGGACTGTTGGGTGGTGTCGGGGGCTGTCCTTTCTCTCGGGAAGCAGTGCCCTTTGTTCATTCTTCCTAGCAACAGTTCATCCCTCACCGGTTGACTGTTTATTTTCAGAGATTATAATGCCTACTCCCCCTGGCTCAAAGTGGGATTACTCAGTTAATAAAGATAGCTGTAGCAGATTTTTGAAACTGTGATGACAAAATTTTGACTCGGAAAGAAGAAAGTGTTTATTTTCTCTCACTTGAGATTGTTACTCATTTCACTTTTTATTTCCTGTCGCAGAACTTGTTGCTGAAAGTTATAAAAGATGACCTCATATTAGCTTCTCTTTTTAAATATTTGTCCACATCAGTACCTGCAACTACAGAGGATTCAAGCCCATACATTTTCTGAATGGACCTCAGGTGTCCAGGATTGCAAGAATCATACCTTTTGGTTCATTGCACATTAGTATTGTTACTTGCAGACAAACCTTTATGATTCTCATGGCTTAAATAATCTTTCTTGATTTATAGTTGTGTCATTTAACTTCATTAAAGTTTGCAAAGCAGTCGCCACACCAACTGTCTACATATTAAAGCTGGCTTTTGAGTGCCTGGGTGGCTCAGTTGGTTAAGTGACTGCCTTCAGCTCAGGTCATGATCCTGGAGTCCCTGGATCGAGTCCCGCATCGGGCTCCCTGCTTGGCGGGGAGTCTGCTTCTCCCTCTGACCCTCTCCCCTCTCATGTGCTCTCTCTCATTCTCTCTCAAATAAATAAATAAAATCTTTAAAAAAAAAAAAAAGCTGGCTTTTGGTGATCTGGAAAATGTTTTAAAATCACACATAGACGGAAAATGAGAAAAACAAGGGTTTGGGATCAGAGGATGAACTCACTGGCTTCTTTGACTTTTTATTGTTGCACAACTTCAGGGTTAAGTGACATTGATGCTTGGCTGAGTGACATGGGGTAAGGTTTCAGGGAACTGTTTTCAGTTGTTGCCTGACAGAATGTGCTCATCATCTTCAGTAGGTGTCCTGACTGCACGAAGGGGGTGGCTTAGACTCCTGTTTGGAAATGATCTAGGAAGTCAGACATCTAATTCAGCTACCCCATCCCTGTTCTAACCCAGGGATCCTCCAGGCACTGACAGCGCAGGCCAGTGAGCCTGTACTTGAATCCTCCTAGAGACAAGAAGCTCACTCCTTCATGACCACCCGTTTTATTTTACAGACAACTTTGTGAAAAATAAAACTGATTTTGTGGAACTGAAACATGCTTCCTTATAACTTCCATTCATTTGCTAGAGTTGGTTTTTACTTGTAGGTGATAAAAGAGTCCTCATGTGGATAAGAAATTCTTCAAAATATTGGAAACGGTAAGATGATTACTCATAGTTTATGACTCTTGTTTCTCCTTGAGAGCATCTGGAAACATCTGCTCAATGCTGCAAATATTTGTTGAGTACCAGTTGTATGGGAACACTCTCCTACCGGGTGCTGGGGTGGAAGACCTTTGGTGGGGACACAAGAAGACTTGGTTCCTGCCACTCAAGAGTCTGCCACAGTGTGAAATGGATCCGAAAAGCACCTGGATTGATACAAGAGAGGAACCAAGTGCCGCTGGGGTTCAAAAGAGAGAGATTGATCTCGAAGTCAGCTGTGTTAGAAAAGTTCCAGAGCAGGATCCGGAGGGAATGGAGATAGGTGTAGGGTGTTTTTGGAGGCTGAGTCTGGGAGTAGGGCCTTCCAGGCAGAGACCTGTGTGAACAAAAGCCCAGGGGTGGGAACCAGAAGTTGTGTCTGAAAGGTAGGGGAGGGTTTCTATTTGCTCAGATTACAGGATGCTTGGAGAGGAAGGGAAGGTGACAGGGGTGAAGTGGTAGGTTGAGCCAAGAGCTGGGAGAAGCTTGATTCCCCAACTTACTTATTCATCCAGCAGCACCATGATTCCATGGCAAGGGCACAGACCCAGATTTGAATCCAGGTGTTGTCCCAGAACCTCAACGGCTGAGCCCAAAATGGAGATCTGTGTCCATTGTAAAGGGGATTGCATAAAATGTAAGTGAAGAATCCAGCACCCTGCCTGGTACCTAGCAGAGTCTTGGTAAACAGAAGCTGTTAGGATTTCTGAATTTGACAGGCTTAGAGAAGCTGGGGGTGACATGAACAGACCCTGCAGTGGGGGTACGGGGCAGTTTGCAGGGGAAATCCACCTCAGAGGCAGTGCTCCAGGTTAGAAAGGAAGGTGTAAATGAGGAAAGCAGAGGCACAGACATGGACTTAGGAGGAAGAGCCAGATTTCATGTTTTGGGCAGGAGAAAGAGGGGAGAGAAGTCGTTTCAGGTTTTTGTGGGGGAAGGAGGGTGGGCCAGGAGGTTGTGTGGGGTGTTGGGCTTGCTGTGGTGGAGGGTCTGGCAGGCCCTCCAGGTGGAGAGAGAGAGGCTGGGCCTGAGGGGTGAGCTGGCGAGTGGAGAAACTCGGTTCAGGTCGGCACACAAGGAGCCAGAACCTCAAAGGGGCTCATTTAAAAGCAGAGGAAGGAATGAATTCAAGAGACACAGTGAAAGCAAAATTGGCGGAGACAGTCTGACAGATGATTCCCCGTGTCTTAAGAGTTCTCAGGGAAAACCCAACACAATCGTCACATTGTTTTTACACACACACACACACACACGCACGCACACACACACTCACTCTCCATATACAAGTTCAATCCAAGCACCATCTATTATTTAGGCCTGTTAGTTTCCTCAGAAAAACCCTTCAGGAAATCCTCTGCTCTCCCAGAGAATGTGTCTATATTTAGAAGACTTTTAGAGAAAGCCTATTGTTAAATTTTCGTTTACTGGCTAATCACTAAGAGGCTGTAGAAATGTAAATCACACGGCTGTACGGAGTGGGCAGTGGGAAGAAAGCTGCCTTTTTTGTTCTATTGAAGACTGTGAAATAAAAACATGACTCGGTCCTTTGTGACCCCAGGGAACCCAAGAAGTGGCACTGGCAGTGGCCACAGGGATGGACCCCCTTGTATAATGGAGAGGAAACTGAGGCCCAGAGCACTGTGACTGGTCCCGGGTCACACTGCTCATTAGAGGCAGAGCCTGCAGCCTGCTGCTGAGCGTGCCTGCTGCTGGAAGTAACCTATTCTTCCCAGGCCAGGACCTTGGGACTACATTCCTAAGTGGGTGGCCCAGACCCAGGGGTCTTCAGCGAGGAATGTGTGTATGTGTGCATGTGTGGTGTGCGGGGTTATTCAGGGATCATCCATCTGCAGTGCTCGTGAGCTGGATTGTGGCAAAGAACAGAGGGCCGACCTCATTGATTATTGCTATGCCCTCATGATTGTTAGAAGAGCTTTCTAACAAGTGTCCCCCACAGAGGAAAGTGCTTAACCTGAAGCGAGAACTCCTTGTCATTGGAAGTCTTTCAGTAGAAGCTAATATCCATCCACCTGCTCAAGTTAACAGTGGTTAACTTTCCCCGAGAACTGACCGTGTGCTTGGCACAGTTCTGTGTGTGTTCCAAGGATTATATCTCATTTTATCCTCTAAGTGTCTCTATGAGACAGGTACAATCATGATGCTGATTTTATAGGTTAGGAAAGTAAGGCCAAAAATGATGGTAGGTGAGGTAAGCTGCCCCCGGTGACACAGCCGGTGAGTGGTGGAGCAGGATTATACCCATTCATGTGACCCCAGAGCCTGCATGCTTATCCTGTACTAGTGAGTCTCAATCTTTGTTCCAAGTGGAGTATCTGGGAAGATTGTAAAAATCCCTGTTCTCAGGCTACCTCCCATATTAGTTAAGTCCGATTCTCTGAGGGTAGCACCTTAACTGAGTACTTTTTTTTAAATATGTTCAATGTTTTATATCCATAGCAATATCAACGTGCCATACAAACCCTGCCCGCCAGCCTCGCTGCAGGGTCTGCAGGTAGGTAGTGCAGAAAACTAGTGCTTGCATGAGTATTTTTTTTTTTAAAGATTTTATTTATTTATTTGACAGCGAGAGACAGGAGAGAGGGAACACAAGCAGGTGGAGTGGGAGAGGGAGAAGCAGGCTCCCCGCTGAGAAGGGAGCCTGATGCGGGGCTCGATCCCAGGACCCTGGGATCATGACCCGAGCCGAAGGCAGACGCTTAACGACTGAGCCACCCAGGCGCCCGCATGAGTATTTTTTTAAAAGCTCTGTAGATGATTTCAAATGGGCAAGGTTGGGAACCACCGATAGATGCCACAACCATGGGGTTAGTGTGGCTCAGTGCTCTTCAAACTAATGGGCATAGGAATGTCCCGGAGGTCGTGTTAAAATTCGGATTGTGATCCAGAAGGTCTGGGGTGGGCCTGAGATACGGCCTTTCGTACAGGTGCCCAGGGGATGCTGTGTTACTGCTCTTTGAGTTTCCTTTATTGGCTGAAGACTCATAATCAAGGTCCCTTCCAACTCTAAGACTATGGCTCTGCTGTCAGAACTCTTGTGTATTTGCGATCTTACTGAGTATCAGCCCTCAGTACATTACAGACATTATCTCCTGTCCTCTCAACACCCAAAGGAGGTACCATTTCCCCCATTTCCGAGATGAGGAAATGGAAGCCTCTTGAGGTTACCCAGCATCCTCACCTGTGTCATCTGAATCTAACACCTGTGTGATTAACCACCATGCTGTGTTACTTTCCCTTATACAGACAGATGTTGTTCCCAAGAAGAGCTTCTGTGGCATTGTCTTTTCTAAGCCCATGGGTTAGGTTTCCAGCCCTAGAGGAGAGGCTCCCAGGGAACTCAGTAGTTACTAGGAGCTTTTCTGGTTCCACGTGGCCTCATTCTCTTTTCCTTACAGTGGCCTGGTGGTGGCTGATGAGAAAGGGTCTCAGGTGTGCCGTGGCATTTTATTACGAAGTCTATTTGTGACGTTCAGACTGATTTCCAGTGAAGTTTGCTATCAGTCCCAGAAATGCTTATTGCATTTGCCAAGATGCAAATTCTAGACCCGCGTGTGGTGTCTGGCCTAGTGGACGACACGAGTCCCCCGGGAAGCTTGTCGAGGTGTAATTTTTGGGCTCCTTCCCAGGGCTCCTGTGGATGAGGCCTGGTGACCTGCTTTTGAAAGTTCCCCAGACTGTTTTGATGTACACTCATATTTAAAACCATGGTCTTCGTGGTTCTCCAGGTGTGGTTTCTGGACTGTCAGCGTAAGCATCACCTGAGAACTTGTTAGCAATGCAAAATTTGGGGCCCCATCCTAGACACATTGAATTAGAAATTATAGGGGTGAGTCAAGTAGTTTGTTTTAACAAGCCCTCCAGGTGATTCTAAAGTGTGAGAACTGCGAGATCTTTGCTCCTCAAAATGTGATCCATCGACCAGCATCATCTGTGACTCTGTTGGAAATGCAAGGTCTCAGGCTCCACCTCCACCAACTGAACCAAAAATCTTCATTTTGATAAAGTCTGCGCATAGTCACATTTGAGAAGCCCTGCTCTAGACAGTGGTTTTCTTCCCTGATTGTGCATTAAAAAAAAAAAAAAAAGATTTATTTATTTATTTGAGGGGGGAGGGGCAGAGGGAGCGAATCTTCAAGCAGACTCTGCACTCAGTGGGGAGCCCGACACGGAGCTCAATCCCACAACCCATGAGATCATGACCTGACTTAACTGGCTGAGCCACCCAGGTGCTCCTGCGTGTGCATTATAATCCAAGAGGCCTTTAAAAAATACCAATGCCCTCCCCCCACCCAAAGCAATTAAGGCAGAATCTGTGAAGTTGAGTGGGGCCTAGACATCTAGTCTGTAAAATTTCTCAGGTGATTCTTCTGGAGCATACCATGGTCCACTGGTCAAAGCAGTTCACTGGTGCCTAGTTGTCTGCAGTCCTGTTCTCAGACTTAAGGGATAAGACTGAACAGGAGTCAGGGCTCCAAGACACGTCTCCTTCCTGCTCCCAGAATGTGACTGGACACCCAGGCTCCGGAGGTGAAGGCTCAGGGACTGGGCAGGGGTACTCCCTGTCCGAAGAGATCAGGAAGGGTAAGTTCTCTTGATATTTTCAGATAAGGTCGTGAGAGATTGAAGGAGATTGGGGTGGGGAGATGGATAGACAACACAGTTTGGTGTGGGATGTGGAAACGAGAGGGATGGAGTCTGTTTTCTGGCCTCAGGCCACAGGGCTTCTCACTCCTGATGCTCACAAGAACCATCTTAACAATGCGGATTCCTGGGCTTTGGAGAGCTGGTGTCCGTAGGGCTTGGGAAGGGCCCAGGGATTGGCAGGGTTAACACGCTCCCCCAAGTGATTCCAACGCCCTCCTCTGAGACTCCCACTGCTCAGAGGTTCTATCTGGCTGGCCATCAGGATTACCTGGAGAAACTGAACAGTACAGGTCCTCAGGGCCCATCAGCTCTTCTAGCTCAGTGGGTCTGGTGGGGCTCAGGAATCAGTATGTTTAATAAGCAGCCTCTGCCTTTCAAATTGCTCTCAGAAACCCTCACATATCCACTGAAGCATATCAGGGGCTACCCAGGGGCAGAGGTGAGAGAAGAAGTAAGGTGTGTGTGTGGGGGGGTGCTCAGACGCCCCTGCTTTCTGTTTCATATATTAAGCTTCAGTGTAAAATTGCACTTGAAGAGAAGATTTAACCTTTGATAAAATTTGGAGAATGAGTCCTTGTGGCCCATTAATGGCAGAGCACTCTGAAGTTGGCAGCGTGAGTACCTTTCTATCCTCAGTTGAGGACAGCATCTGTGCCTTATGACGCCCCCCAACCTTCCTGTCACTTGACCTTCAGTCCCTGAGTTGCCTTGTACTTGGCCCGTGGTGCTTACTGTGCTGAATGACCATGACCTTGCTTCTCTTACGGACTGCCAGACTCTGGCTTTTGCCCCCAGTACCATGCTCCTTTGCAGCGAATGGAATGCTGGTCACCCCAGAGATGCCAGTTGCACAGCTCATGGTACCTTAAGACAGGTGACTCTCAATTTTTCATGCATCAGAATCACCCGAAGTGCTTGGCAAAGCAGATAGCTGGGTTCCATCTGTCTGAGGCGGGGCCTGAGAACTTGCATTTCTAGTAAGATCCCAGATGATGTGTGCTGTCAGTCCAGGGACCACCCTACCAGCCCCTGACTTAAGATTAAATAACGTTGATACAGGCGGGGCTTAATTCTCCTGCTACGTGTATTTTTTTCATTGAGTAGTCCCACTAGAAGAAATGTCTTGCCTGAAGCGTAACCAGTAAGTGGAATGAAGAACTCAGTGTAAATGAGGATTATGGCTCAGTCCCGAGTGTGCTCATTCTGTTTGGCTGGGCTCAGCCACCAAGCTGACAGCCGTCTCCTACATGGTTTCTGCAGGAGAGTGCATTGCACGGTGTGTTCCTTGCCACTCATCACACGGACCTTGCCAGAAGCGCTTGGGCCAATGACAGGGGTCTGGTAATAGCTTTGCATTGCCTCCGGCTTGGTCAGGTGAGAGGGTGACAAACTGTCACCGAACACAGGTTATCAGAAATGCAAATATTTTCTCCTCCCTGAAACAAGTAGTGAAAGGAAGGAGTGTTATTAATGGTCTTTCTCAGGAATTTCCCCCCCTTCCAGTCTCAGACTTGGGCGCAGAGCTGGGTGTGGTGCTGTGGCAGAGAGGGCTGTCTTCCCAGTGGCCATGCGGACACAGGCTCGTGGTCCCTGCCATCTGGGCAGAGGGTGTCACCAGTCACTGGTGGGAAAGCCCCCTTTGTTGTTGAATGGTTTGACCAGGCAGTTGACTATAATCATTGTTACAGTAAAAAAACAAAAACCCTCAAGCTTCTTCACTGTGTAGCGGTTCAGCTCTTTGGTGGAATAGATTTGATTTTAGTTTTCAACAGTACACCTGGGTGGCTCCACTCACCAGGCTTGAAGACACACAAAGGTTCAGTTTATAAGGCAATTACATTTGTGCAGGTGATAGGGCAGGCTTCTGGGGTGGGGGGTGAATAGAAATGTGTGTGTTTTGTGTTCAGCGGGATGGGGTCAGCAAACCACCTTCTCCTCTTGTGCCCGTGTGCGTGGGTCTGAGCTGTCTGGGAATCCGTAGGACTACTTCTAGATGAGTGCGAACACAGCTGCTGGTAGGCATGGGGGGTGGGGGGAGTCTTCGAAGGGTAGGGCCAGGCTTGCTTCTCCAGGGTGCTCTTGTGGGTTTTCCAGCTGCCTTCATCTTGCCCACTGAAGGAAGTAGAAGATCACTGAAAACCAAAAAAGAGGTCCTGGGCATGACATTAGAAAAAAGAAAAATCTTTAACACTGTCCCCCTTGTAGGTCTGTCCTGTTCTGCCCTGGGCTGTCCACCTTAGAAACCTCAGGGTAGATTTTGGCCTTCCCTCCTAGAATCACAATAGAGATAGAATAATAAAAGCTAAGAATTTGGGTGGGCTGCTTGGGTTCCAGACACTGTGCTAGTTGCTGAACTCATCGTTGAGGTGGGGTCTTTATAGTGCAGTGCATCATGAATGCACTTAATAACTTGAGTTACTTGCTTGTGCTTGGCTGAGGGGGAGCAATTGTGTGTAAATGAAGAAATGGGGACCTGTTCAAATGCAGAAAGACATTTGGAGGGATCGGATGTTGGCCATCCTAAATAGATACACAAGGGTAATTCTGACTACATGTGGTTTTCATCTCAGGTACCCAGTCTCACCCTGGTTCCTCTCCCAAAGATGAGATTTCTTTCTACTATCCCCATCTTACAGATGTTGAACTTGAAGCTTAAAAGGGTAAAATAACTGGCTAAAGGTCATGTGGCTACTAGGAGATGAGACTCAGATTTAAACCAAGGGGTTCTGACTGCAAAGCTCATATTCTTGGATACTGAGACATACTGTATATACTCAGAGCTGTGCGACCAGGTGATGGAGGAACTTGAGACAGTGCACATGAAGAGTAGCTGTAGGAATGAGTATGTGGAGTCAGGAGGAAAGAAGACACAAGCAGTGTGATAGAGCTTTCTTCAACTACTGGGGAAAGAGGAGTTAATGAGTGGAATCTATGGGTAGGTGGGTTTTAACTCAATATAAGGAAAAGCCTTTTTTTTTTTTATATGATTTATTTATCCATTTTGGAGGGAGAGAGAGAGAGACCATGAGCGGGAAGGGCAGAGGCAGAGGGAGGAGGAACTCAAGCAGACTCTGCTGAGTGCGGAGCCTAATGCAGGGCTTGATCTCACCACCCTGAGATCACAACCCGAGCTGAAACCAAGTCGGATGCTTAACCGACTGTGGCACCCAGGTGTCCCAAGGAAAAGTCTTTTTAAGATAGACTGTTCAAAGATGACCTGAGCTGTTGGTGGGTGGAGATCCTTATTGGAAGTGCTTGACTTAGATTGTAGGGGAATTATAATCCTTGGATGAGGTCCTGCTTATTCTCAGTCTCTGACTTAAGCTTTGGCCACAGCTGGGCCAATTTATCTGTTATCCTAGATTTCCTTGAGCTTTATAAGCCGGTTGATGGAATTGCCCTATATGTGCATGGTGATTTTTGTTTATACAACTTAATCGAGATATATTCACATACCATGTAATTCACCCATTTAAAGTGTATAGTTTGGGCACCTGGGTGGTTCAGTCGGTTAAACATCTGCCTTCGGCTCAGGTCATGATCCCAGGGTCCTGGGATGGAGTCCTACATTGGGCTCCCTGCTCAGTGGGGAGTCTGTTTCTCCCTCTGCCCCCTGCCCCTGCTCATGCACATGCTCTCTCTCTCTCTCACACACACACACAAATTAAAAAAAGTGTACAAATCAGTGTTCTTTGTTTTTGTATTACATTATTTATAAAATGGCAAAATATGTATAACAAAATTTGTAAAATAGTATTCAGTTGTGGCAATTATTATCAAAGATGAGTATTTTTTCTGTGCCTGTAACTTGGTCAGACACTCATTAGAAAGCTGGCTTTGTATTTGATCCTGTTCAGTGCTTGAGAATGCATAGATATGGAGGTCTGTGCTGAGCTTTCTCCCTGCTTCATAGGATTCCTGAGGTTCTTAATCACATCTTTGCTAGTGTTCATTTAGAGGACTTGACCACACAGCCACAGTTTTAAGTGTTCATACAGGGTGATTGAGCATGGTAGAATTAGCAGAAGTCCTGGAATGAGATATGCTGATTCTTCTTCGGGAAGACGACTTCTGCAATGTATTATTGCAAGACAAATTACCCTACTACTTAGTGGCTTAAAACAAACATTTATTTACTAATGATTTTGTAATTAGGCAGGTCTCAATAGGGACAGCTCATTCCTGTACCATGTGACATCAACTTGGGTGGCTTGCAAGTGGCTTTACTTCCAAGGTAGAATACTCACATGGCTGGCAAGATGATGCTGGCTGCTGGCTGTTGTGGTTGGGAACTCAGCAGGGGCTGTTGGTTGGGGGGGTCTCAGTTCTCTTCCATATGGGTGTCTCCATGTGGTTGCTTGGACTTCCCCATAACATGGTTGCTGGGTGCCAAGATGGAAGAAGTGTTGCTTCCTGGCCTCTTTTTAATGCTTGGGCTCAGAGGTCTCAGAATGGTACTTCTTCCTTTCCTTGGTGGAACAGTCCTAGACCCAGCTCAGATTTAAGGGGAGGGAACATAAGATCCATCTTTTGATGGGAGGAGAGGCATTTGCCGCTAAGGAGGGGTGGAATTATTTGGGGCCCTCTTTAGAGACTGACTACCACAAAGAACCACAGTAGTCTTTTTCCTCTCTCTTCCTCATTCCCACTCCACAGAAACCTGCTGCTAATTACAGTGTGAGCTGGTGATGACCAATGGGAAGAAATCTAAGAAAAATACAAAAAATGGTACTAGGAATACACTATTTTTAGGGGATTGTGGCTTAAGAATAAATGACTTCATAGTTTGTGTAGGCAGTTGTGAGAGATTCATGATTACTGTATTTTTCACGACTTTATTAAAATCTTTACTTCCAGAATTGTTGTATAAAATTTCCTTATTTTCTTTCTATTAGGTTTTTCCAGAATGGACGAGAAAATTTAGCAATTCCACTTTGTAAGAAAATAGAGGCAAACAAAATTACTATTAAAGTTGGTTATTCATGGCATATTTTGAACAATAAAAATAATTACTTGGACTAAATCTTTAAAAACTTCTGTGACTTTACTGAAAAACAAAAGCATTAAGAATTTGGGAAGAGTAGCACCCAGTTAGCATCATCCACTTAATGAGTTTGCGTAATCTTTTAGAAGGAAATAAAGTTGGCAACTTCTAACAAAGAATGGTTGCTTTTAATAATTATTTAAATGTGTTTCCTGATGACATAGTTTCTACTTCTGATCAGAGGTGACAGGTTATTGAAGAGATTTGAGAGATCAGTTAGATTAAAAGACAATTTAGATGCAGATGGAAAGGTAGGCCCACTGTGCGGGTAAAAGGAGCCGCTAAACTAATTTCTCCATCAGAAGGATGTTGTAAATGAGAATGCTCTTTAAACAATTTTAGATTTTATATATTAAGGTTTTGAAAAGAGAGCTTCCTTTCAGCTGCTTGCTGATGAGCCCTCAGAGTCCGTGGTTCTATTTTAGCTTCAATTCTGAAAATACTTCTGTCACATTTCACAATAAGAGAGCTAGTAGCCAGAAGACTAATTGTTTACAAATAGCCTCCTCCTATTAGAGGAATGGCCTTAGAGTTCACTGTGAGGCTTTAACTGTTCTCTTCAGGATGTAAGGGCCTAATTATTATGGTCTCTGTAGCAGGGGCCATGTCCATGGTCTGTCAGATGTTTGCGTTTTGCAGTGATGCTCAGGCATCAGTGACATTTTGCAAGTGTTTTTATTTTAGCAAGGAAAGGCTCTGACCTGGCTGTGGGTGTGTCTTCCAGGGTGTTCCCGTCCTTGGTCACTTAATACTCTTAAAGTACCTTAAGGAATGCTGTCGAAGTAAATGGTAATTTTTAAAGGCTCTGTGTCACTCATGTAACCATGATTCTTTATTCACTAAAGAAAATTAGTTTGTAAATATGAGAAGAATTACATAATATTTTAGCCTAATGATGCTGTCATGTTGTTGCCACCGCAGTTCTACTCTGGATGATTAAGTGTGGGAAAGAAAGAAAGAAAAAAAAAAAGGTAGTTGGTTTCAGTGTGAAAGGCTGTTTTGTTTTAGGTAAATTAAAATTCTAACTGTAGAAATAAAATTACATCCCAGATATAGATATGATCTGTTTCTTAAAAGCTTCCTTGAAGGCTATTTTGGGGCACATGTGGGATGAATTTGGTACATAGGGTAATAATATTAATAGCTGACACCTGTCTAGCACTCTGCTGAACCAGACACTGTTTTAAGTGGCTTGGATATAGTCATTTAATCAATATAGAAACCTCCTTTTTTATATCATTCCCATTTCACAGATGGGAAAACTGAGATGCCAGAAAGGTCATAGTTTCATACCCAAAGGCACACAGCTAGTCACCGTCTCAGAGGGGGCTTATTTTGGGCTGCCTGGCTTCAGTGGGTTCTTTACCACTAGGTGACACTCCATAATCAAATATACTGTTTTAGTCTTTTTTTTTCCCTTTATTTTAATCCAAGTTTCAGATAGTCCATTCTCATGTTGGCAGTCGTTTTGGCCTTATAAAACTTATTTTTTATTGCTCTTTCAAAAAAGCTTCTCTTGTTTAACATTTTTGGTTGATGAAAATAAGTCAGCTTTTCAAACAGATTAAACATGTTAATAATAGTACAAGACATATTACCCAATCATAGTATATTAAGAGTAAGTTTCAAAGTAAAAAATGTAAGTTCCAGTATAGTACAGTTACCATAAAGTCTCATGTATGGTACTCTGTCTCACATATTGTTTAGATTGTGGAAGTTACAGCCCTTAAAAATTTAAGCGTGTTTAAACAAGCCCTTAAGTGAATTAACATTTCTTTTCAAAAAAGTATTGTTAATTTTTGACATACTATAAAATAGCAGACTATTTTAGAAAATCTGGAAAGTATAAGATGGCATAAACAAAATTAAAAACATATAATTTCACCACTCATAGGTAAATAATTCATGTTTGCATTTAGGTATATTTTTCTTCCAGCCTTCATTCATGTGCTCATTCATTTAATAATTATTTATTATCTTCTATGAGCCAGACTATATTCTAGGCCCAGGGAAAAAAAGTAGTGACCAAAATAGTCTTTCTCGCAGTGGAGCTGATGTTTTAGTGGGAGAACAGGCAATGAATAGATAAATGCCAGGTAAGGGTAAGTGCTTTGAAGAAACAGGAGGCAGAGGAAGGGACTAGAGAGAGAGGCCCAGAGGCTGCTGCTTGGGAAGAAGCTGGTCACAGGGGAGGCTGAGTGATGTGAGGAAGGCAGCTTGTAATATCTGGGAAAGAACATCCTCAGTGGGGTGCACCCAGAGCAAGGGCCCTGCAGCGGAAGCAGGTGTGGGGACCAGCAAGGATGCCAGTGTGACGGGAGTATGGTGCTCAGGAGTGCTAGGAAATTATGTGGGACAGGGTGGCAGAGACTTGCAGCCGTAGAAATAAGGGCTTTGCTTGGGTGAGATGGAAACTCTGGAGGGGTGATGTTGTAACAGCCTTTGGTTCTAACAGGATCCCCCTGGCTGTCCTGGTGAGCACAGACTGCAGAGGACAAGGTGGCCAGGGGAAGGGTTTGAGGGAAGGTGGTGAGAAATGGTTACATTCAGAATGTACTGAAATGTAGGGCTAACAGGGTTTGAGATGGATTGGATGTGTGGTATGAGATAAAGAGAAGACTCAAATATGACAACTGGGTGTTATGCATTGAAATATTACCCCGCTCCAGTTCCTTTGTTGAAGTCGTAACCTCTGGTTTCCCAGAATGTGACCTTCTTTGAGAAAATTGTCACTGGAGATGTAATTAGTTAAGAAGACGTCCTACGGGGGTGGAGGGCATGGCTAATCCAATACAACTGGTGTCCTTATGAAAGGGGTAATTGGACACAGATACTCAGAGAGGGGAGACGTGAAGGCACAGGGAGGGAGAGCAGCTTCTACAAGCCAGGAATGCCTGAGACTGCGAGGAGCGAGGGGAGAAGTGGGACAGATTCCCTCACACCCCTCAGAAGAAACCAACCACTCTGACACCTTGATTTCCGTCTTTTGTCTCCAGAACTGTGAGACAATGACTTTCTGTTGTTCAAGCCATCCAGTTTGTGGTACTTGGTGACAGCCGCCCCAGCAAACTGATGCACTCGTGGAGCAACTTGGTGAATGGCAGTGCTTTCTAAGGAGATGAATGCTAAGGAGGAACCTGTTGTGGAGTTTGGGGTGGGGGAAGGAATCAAGCTATGCTCAATTTGAGAAGTCTGTTAGATCTCCATGTGGAGCTGTCAATGAAGCAGTTGAACGTGGAAATCTGGAGTTCAGATAGAAGGACCAGGCCTAGATCTAACTTGGGGCACGGTCTACTTGGAAATCAAAGCCGTGGGACTGGATGAGATCACCAGGAGAAGGGTCCAAGGACCAAGCAAGCCTTGGGAAATGTCAGCAGAGGTCAGGCAGGGAAGGAGAGCCAGAGGGAGACTGAGGTGCTGGCAGTGTGTGACCTCTCAGCCATGGGGAGAGAGTAGTAAAGGAGGAGGGACCGATCCACTTTGGCCAGTGCTGCTGTTGGCCAAGAAGGGAGAAAGCCCACTGGATTGGTAGCACGGAGGCCACAGGCATTTCTGACAAGGTACCAATTCAGTGGACAGGGGTGAGGTGCGAAGCTGATTGGAGTGAGTTCTAGAGCGAGTAGGAGATTTTTATGTATTTCTTTTTTAATTTGGCCTTACATCATTAGCATTATTCCATGCCCTTAAAAATGTCTTGGAAACATTGTTTTTCTTTTCTTTTTTTTTTTTTTAAGATTTTATTTATTTATTTGAGAGAGAGAATGAGAGAGAGAGAGCATGAGAGGGAGGAGGGTCAGAGGGAGAAGCAGACTCCCTGCTGAGCAGGGAGCCCCATGCGGGACTCAATCCCGGGACTCCAGGATCATGACCTGAGCCGAAGGCAGTCGCTTAACCAACTGAGCCACCCAGGCGCCCGGAAACATTGTTTTTCATGACTGATCACATTCCATGACTTTTGTCCACTTGTTGGTTTATGGGTAAGATATTTCTGTTTTGTACTACTATAGTGATTGTAGTACTGCGGTGGACATATTTGGATATCAGATTTCCTAGGTTAGGAGTAGCAAAACACAAACCAAATGGGCATGAGTGTTTCTAGGTCTTAATCCTAAAGTGTGGCCGTTTGCTGTACAGAAAGTCTGTTCCCGTGGACAGTCTTGTTGGCAGCGTGAGGGCTGGCTTGTCTCACTGCACGCCTCTCTTCCACCTATTACTGAGTTGACCAGAGCATCTAGAGCAGCATTAAGTTACACGGATGGTGATGGGCATCACTGTTGTATTCCTGATCTACAGGATAACCTCTCTGCTGGTCACCTTAAACCTTACTGGCTCAGTGTACTAGACACACATATTTAAGAATATCTTGCAATTCCTTCCTCACCCTGCTGAACCTGATCTCTAATGAAAAGTTGTTCTGGAGTCAGCAGAGTCCCATTTTTATTTTGCTTCTTTAAAATCTTTATTTTTTTTTTAAGATTTATTTATTTGAGAGAGAGAGAATAGCGGGGAGGGGCAGAGGGAGAGGCAGAGAGAGAATCCTCAAGCAGACACCCACCGAGTGCAGAGCCCAATGCAGGTCTCTATCCCAGGACCCTGAGATCATGACCTGAGCCGAAATCAAGAGTCGGATGTCTAACCGACTGGGCCACCCAGATGCCCCTGCATTCGGCTTCTTAATGCCTTTGTGGTGGGTTTCCCTGCTAACATTTGGCCACTCCAGGGCCAGGCCTATGTGTTACTTACTTCTCTCAGCTTTCAGATCTGATCCTCAGTTCATGATCTCAGGGAGGTCTTTCCTAATACCCTAAATCCCATATGGGTGGGCCCCCACTGTGTACTGTGCTCTTTTTGAAATGCTTATAATAGTGATGATCACTGGTCCTGTCAGTCTTCTGCCTGGGCCATGGGTTTCACAGGGCAGAGATGGCTTTTTCTTGTGTGCAGTTCTAGTCACAGGGCATATGATAGGGCCTGGTGCAAAATGGAATGCAGAATTGCCACTCAGTATTTGGATCAGTGTTAAGGACCAAGAAGGCACAGGTCAAACTTGGCAACTGGTCCCAGGGCACACAGCAAAGGTGTGGGGTTGGGTCAGACTCCGAAGCCCAGCTTCATCTGCTTCCATCCGTAGGTGAGCCTGGGCAGGGGTTTTCTTCGCTCCTCCAGGAAACAAACCATTTCAAGAATTCTTTGTATCCTTTGTGGTCCCCTGGATATAATAAATCAAGATATTTGTCTTTTACCCAACGAGGACCCCTTATTTCTCATTCCTTCTATACCTTTTGTTCCAGCACATAACTGTACAGTGATTTTTTTTTTTTAAATACTTGTCTTTCCTAACTGGCCTCTCTGATCTCCTTGAGAGCAGATTTGTCTCCTCCATCTTTTTATCCACAGTTCTTGGCACAGGGCTAGCATAAAGGGGGTGGGTCTTAGTGTGTGAATGAGTGAAGAAGGATAATATGGTGGGATTAATACACATTACAGATTTATTACTTAGAAATACGTGGTCTTTCTTCTAATGAACTATAAAGATTTCAATTATAATCATACTCTATATGTGCATAATATTTTATAGTCTGTAAAACTCAAGCTCTGTCACATACTTGTATTTATCATACATATGTACTAGCATTAGTGCACAAAATAAAATTATACTGTTAGAGAAGATGGTTAATAACTAACAAAATAACATTGGGCTTTTATTCACATTGACAGTATCAGCATTTAAAAAACTTAACAGTATGACATTAAAATTCTAATTTTGAATGGTTGTAATACCATACTTGACTCAACCTGTATGCTTTTGGATTTTTCATTGGTATAAATAACACTGCTGTGGGCAGCTGACTTATGTATGTGCATAGTTATTTCCTTTTTTGACTGTTAGAATAAATTTCTAGAAATGAGGCTACTGAAATATTTGAAACCTATTGTTAAACGGCTAAGAGGCTTACTTTGGTTTCTATTAATACTTCTACGTGACTTTCAAAACACTAGCCAAGTATTGTATCTCCTCATTTTTGTTTGTATTTCTTTTGATGACTTAATTTGGACATTACCCCACAAGTTTATTTACTAATTGCATTTTCTTTTGTCTTCATTGTCTGTTTCTGCCCTCTTTTCTTTTCTCCCCCCCCCTTTTTTTTTCTTCCAATTTTGGCCTTAATTTGTTAAAGACAGCTTTCATCCTTTCTATATAAGAGCATTTCCTGAAAATTTTTTTTCTGGTTTTTCTCTTCCTTTTGCTGTTTTATTTTTTTTTATTTTTTAAGATTTTATTTATTTATTTCACAGAGAGACACAGTGAAAGAGGGAACACAAGCAGGGGGAGTGGCAGAGGGAGAAGCAGGCCTCCCGCCAAAGAGGGAGCCCCGATGCGGGGCTCGATCCCAGGACCCTGGGACCATGACCTGAGCCGAAGGCAGACGCTTAACGACTGAGCCACTCAGGCACCCCCCTTTTGCTATTTTAAATTAAATGTTTACATAGTCTAAACTGTAGATCTTTAATGTTGCTTTCTTTTCTTTTCTCACTGACTTGGAAAAAAAAAAGTTAAGAAACGTTAATAAAATGGCAGTAATAAGACCAGAAACAGATCCCAGCAAAACTGCTGGTGGTTTTTCATTACATGACTTACGACTTAATTATGTTATATTCCATGAGTGATTTCACAGTTCTTGATGGCATTGGGAGGAGTGTGCTTGGCCTCCACTGACCACCTATTTTAAATTAAATCACATAGTAACAAGCTACTCCTGCTGAGCTCAGGCTTCCAGAACCTCAACCTTCCAGAACACAGGTCCTGGGGAATTAGACAGATGGCGGCTCAGTACTTGACATAAAGGCATTAAACTCCTGAAAAAAGCCAGGAGATTCTGCAGACAACCTTTGTGACTTGTATTCTGTGTAATTTGTGCTAACTGTCTGCACAACCATCTGACTGTCTGCTTGGGTAAGTTGTCACTTGAGATTGAGAGTAGATGACAAAAGCAAACAGGATAGGAAAGAGTGGGGAGAAAGCCCATGCTACTTGGCAGCCTGATTTGGAAAGAGGACCTGAACGTGCGCGTGCATGTGCACGCACACACACACACACACACACAGAGGTACTTCACTTGGGTGTTCATAACGATCAGAATCCACCAGGGTTAGTATATGTGTTGGTGCTTGGTTCACCTATGCAGAAAATTTGGTGATGGAGAATTCTTCATTATTCCATGAGGCTGGATAGAAAAGGCATTGGGATGTTATGCTAATATTTTTTGCTCTTGAGGGATTTGGAAGAAGCTGACCTGGAGATATTTGCAAGGCAAGCACAGCATTTATTTGGGTTTGGTACAAGGAGCAGACAGAGTTAGACTAAAATGTGTGACCTCATGCTATGTTTCTTGTGATCTGATATCACTTAGTGTTATTGAATAACTTCAAAGGGCAGCTGGGAATTACTGTGAAGACACACAGCAAAGCCATTTCTCACCTGCTGTCTCTGATCACAGAAGACACAGTTAGACTCACATTTCTCTGCGGGACACATGCAGTAGACCAGCTACAACTTGTTTGGAGAGAAAAGCAAGGGGCAGAGAGTCACCCTGTTGGCCCTGTGTGGGCTGGGACGAGTTTTAAATATAACTAAGAGTTACTTTATTAGAATTAAAAGCAGTAGAGGCTGAGCTTCAGGGCATGGGTTGTTTCCTAAGAATATAATCGTCAGACTTTTAAAGAACATTAGGATCAGCTTGTCAACTGGAGTAGGAATCAAATATGGAAGAAATGGGAGAGTATCTGTTTAGGATAAAATTTGAGAATTTGTTTCAAATGACAAAAAGGTGTTTTCAGAAGACTGGTGTGGCCTCCAGGATAGAGTAAGATTTTGTTGCATATCCTCTTCACCCGTATCTTTTTTTTTTTTTAATTTTTTATTCTTATGTTAATCCCCATACATTACATCATTAATTTTAGATGAAGTGTTCCATGATTCATTGTTTGTGCATAACACCCAGTGCTCCATGCAGAATGTGCCCTCCTCAATACCCACCACCAGGCTAACCCATCCTCCCACCCCCCTCCCCTCTAGAACCCTCAGTTTGTTTTTCAGAGTCCATCACCTCTCATGGTTCGTCTACCCCTCCGATTTCCCCCGCTTCATTCTTCCCCTCCCACTACCTTCTTCTTCTTTTTTTTTCCTTAACATATATTGCATTATTTGTTTCAGAGGTACAGATCTGAGATTCAACAGTCTTGCACAATTCACAGCGCTTACCAGAGCACATACCCTCCCCAGTGTCTATCACCCAGTCACCCCATCCCTCCCATCCCACCCCCCACTCCAGGAACCCTCAGTTTGTTTCCTGCAATTAAGAATTCCTCATATCAGTGAGATCATATGATACATGTCTTTCTCTGTTTGACTTATTTCACTCAACATAATACCCTCCAGTTCCATCCACATCGTTGCAAATGGCAAGATCTCATTCCTTTTGATGGCTGCATAATATTCCATTGTATATATATACCACATCTTCTTTATCCATTCATCTGTCGATGGACATCTTGGCTCTTTCCACAGTTTGGCTATTGTGGACATTGCTGCTATAAACATCGGGATGCACGTACCCCTTCAGATCCCTACTTTTGTATCTTTGGGGTAAATACCCAGTAGTGCAATTGCTGGATCATATGGTAGCTCTATTTTCAACTTTTTGAGGAACCTCCATACAGTTTTCCAGAGTGGCTGCACCAGCTTGCATTCCCACCAACAGTGTAGGAGGGTTCCCCTTTCTCCGCATCCCCGCCAACATCTGTCGTTTCCTGACTTGTTAATTTTAGCCATTCTGACTGGTGTCTTCACCCGTATCTTAATGTCAGCTTCCTGCAAGCCCAGGATTTGCAGACTGAGTTCATCATTGTCATGGGGGCAGTTTCTGACACTGACCTGCCTCATCCTCATTAGCACCTCTTCACTCTCTGCTTAAGGAACAGGTTTTCACTGCCTTCAATTCTTCTGAGATCAGAGGAGATTGGGCGCATTCAGGGTGGGATGGCCGTAGACTCACTGCCTTCAATTCTTAATTGCCTTCTGTGGCATTGTTTTTTTAAACTTACCTTAAACTAGTATTTATCATACATATGTACTAGCATTAGTGCACAAAATAAAATTATACTGTTAGAGAAGATGGTTAATAACTAACAAAATAGTTCGGAGTCTGAACTTCTATACCTTTTGTTTTGAAAAATATACAGAAAAGTACAAAGGGTACAGTAATAAATCCCTGTTTATATACTACGCACAGCTAATATAAGTAGGCTCATTGTCATATTTGCTACTCATCTTTCCTCTAAGAAAAAAATTCCAGTAAAGTGATTTATTTTCTTTGCTAGTATTGTTCTACTTCTTTCTAAGAGGTTGTCACTGTCATGAATTTAGTGTGAATCCAGTACATTTTTATGCTTTTGTTGATTTCATATGTCTATAAAAATGACTAGTATTTTATATATTTTAAAAATTGCATGGACAGTTATTATCATATAAAGAACAGTATCATAAAGTAGCCTCATGTAATTTCTCAGTGAATGTTATTTTCAAGATCCCTCCATGTGGCTGTATATGGATCATGATTTAACTGCTGTATAGTGTATGAATATACCACAGTTTATCAATGCCAATATTTTCCTACTGTTCCTGGTGTGCAGTGCACATTCTTTGAATACATGACAGCCCAGAAGTGAAATTGCTGGCTCTTAGGGTTTTCACATTAGAACCTTACTAAATACTGCCAAATTGCTTTTCACAGAGGTCAATAAAAAATAACCTGCGAGCGGTATCTAAGACTTCCCATCTCCCTATATCTTTGCTAACACTGGGTGGTGACGGACTTACTGCCAGTCTCTTGACTGCAGAATTGCATCTCACTGTTGTTCTGATTTGCAGTTCTCAGATAATTGGAGAGGTTGAATATCTTTTCACATTTATTTGCCACTCCCATTTCATCATCTGTGAATAACCAATTCATATCTTTTGTCCGTTTTTTGTATTTCTTTTGATTTTTAGGAATTCCTGATATATCTGGTTATAATCCTTTGTTAAATCTATTGCAAGTGTCTTTTCTTTGTCATTTGTCTTTCAATTTTGTACATAGTGTCTTTTAAATTATGATCTAGTCAAGTTTGGGGACCTGGGTGGCTCAGTCGGTTAAGCATCTGACTCTTGATTTTCACTCAGGTCATGATCTCAGGGTTGTGAGATTGAGCCCCACATCGGGCTCTGGACTGGGCATGGAGTCTGCTTAAGATTCTCTCTCTCTTTGGATGTAGTCAAGTTCATCAATCCTTTTTTGATTTTTACTTACTGTTTCAGATTTGAGAAATTCTTCCTTACCCCAAATCATGAAGAGATTCTCTCACATTTTCTTTAAAAAAATTTTTTTTTAAAGATTTTATTTATTTATTTGAGAGACAGAAACAGTGAGGGAGAGAGAGCATGAGAGGGGGGCAGGGTCAGAGGGAGAAACAGACTCCCCACTGAGCAGGGAGCCCGATGCGGGACTCGATCCTGGCACTCCAGGATCATGACCTGAGCTGAAGGCAGTCGCTCAACCGACTGAGCCACCTAGCACCCTCTTTTAAAGTTTTTAAAGATCTAGAATGTATATTCTTATGTGGGCAGGGCTCAGATTTTAATTTTTAGATGAATGTCTGTTTTCCAACACCATTAAGTAGTCCATTGTTTCTCTACAGATTTGTAGTATCTGTATCACATTGCAAGACTCCATGGTTTAGTCTGTTTCTAAGCTTTATATCACGTTGTATTGATCTGTTTCTCTGTCTGAACCAGTTCCGCATTATCACCTACAATAGATTGTAGAATCTTTTTATTTACATAGACATTTTCATTAAATTGAAAATAATGATAAACTTGTTTCTTCCTTCCAGTTCTTAGACTTTTTATTTCTTTTTCTTCTTTCGCCCTGTTGGCTGGAACCTGCAATACAACATCAACTATTAGAGGTTATTGTAGGCATTTAGACTCTATGTTTCCAACTTTGATGGGAATGCTTCTATAGTTTCGTCATAGTATTTGCTGTAGGTTTTGGTATGCTGTTTGTTGTGGGATTTGGTGTAGGTACTGTTTAGCAGAACAAGGAAATCCCCTTGTATTCCTAGTTGGCTAACAGTTTCTTTTGTTATTATGAGTAGTGATGAATTTTATTGGAAGATTTTCTGCATTCATTGAGATAAGTTCTCATTTAATTTTTTAACATGGGGAATTCCATATACGGATTTGCTGACATTAAAGCCATCCTGTATATCTGGAATTCTGCTTGCTTTTCTGTTTTTGAAATACTAATATTTAAGTATTTTGTATCTGTGTTCTTAACTGATTTGTGTGTTAGTTTTCTTTCATATACTGTTCTTGCCTGATTTTGACATTGAGGTCTTGCTATCCTCTTTATTTATTTTTTTAATTTAAATTTTAGTTAAACTACAGTGCAGTATTGGTTTCTGGAGTATAATTCAGTGACTCATCACTTAAATACAACACTCAGTGCTCATCACATCAAGTGTCCTCTTTAATACCCATCACCCATCTAGCCCACACCCCATCCATCTCCCTTGCTGTCCTCTTTAAAGAAGTTTAATTCTGGAGACTCTGATGAATGTCCTGACTCTGGTGAGGGCAGGATTGGGAATTTGCACCATATAGGTCCTGGCCTCCTGGTGATCTGCCCTATGCCTGTGCAGCTTAGGATCAGGTGAAGGCTCAGGGGACAGTCTGTAGATCTCCGAACTATTTCTGTGTGCACGTACCTCACAGAAGCTCCTTTTTGTATCTATTGCATCTGAACTTCTTAGGCTAATCCCCTTAACATGCTTTTCCACTGGAAGCTTAGTAACTTATCACAGCTCCTACCAGTGCATTGTGATGTTCTTTCTGTTAGTCCTCAACCAGCTTGTTTCAGAGCGTCACATCCCTTCACAGTTCTTCTGGAACACATTGGGTCTGGGCTTCTGAAATGGTTTCTTTAACATCATATTGTTTGTTTATTTATATTTATTTTTAAGGTTTTGAGAGAGAGTGCGAGCCTGTGCACACAAGTGGGGGGGGGAAGGGGCAGAGGGAAAGGGAGAAGCAGGCTCCCTGCTGAGCAGGGAGCCCAACATGGGACTTGATCCCAGGACCCTGAGATCATGACCTGAGCTGAAGGCAGACGCTTAACTGATTGAGCCACCCAGGTACCCCTAACAGCATATTGTTTAAATGCTGCTGCAGATCTTATACATTAGCAGAGTATATTTTAATACTAGTTTTTGTTTAAAAACATCTTTGAAGGATTGGAGATTTGATCAAAGATGCAACATGCAAATGGAAGTCTGGAGGTGTAGACGTTATGATGTAACGGATTAGGAGCCTACTGATTATATTCCCTTTATAGATGTTCTCAAATCCCAGCATCCTTGGGAAAGGAGTGGCTCTGCTTTCACACCAGCTGGTTGACCAGGATGAAGTTAAAGCTGCTGTCCTAGGCTACAGAAAGTTCTACATGAGCCAATTAACTGACCTCACAGTTGATAATGTAGTTTGGGGATTGAGAGAACTTGTTGAGAGCTGATGAATGATGTGTGGCAGTACATGGGGACTGTGATAGGAATGGTGAGAGGGGTTGGGAGTTTGGGTGATGAACAGATCGTGGTAGGGGCGGGCGGGCATTTGGGAAGGACTTCGTAGAGGTGGAGGGAATTCACACGAACAAGAGCCTGAGGGGCCTGTGTTTCAGGACAGGGCACCGTGTGCAGAGACAAGGAGTGGTGGGCTTCTGCAGAGATGGGCCGGGGGCAATGAGGATGGAAAGGGGGTTGGGGGCAGGTGTAGAGGGTCTTAAATATATCTCATGGGCAGCTAACATGCGCTGAAAGCTTTTGAGTGAAGGAGAAAAAATCCAAAGAGCTGCATTTTACGAAACCCAGTCTGTCAGCAAGTCTGGATTAGGATTTTATTCGAGTTTGGCTGCACATTGCAATCACCTGGAGACTTTAAAAAAACAAAAAGCAAAAACCAGAACTGATGTCTGAGCGCCCCCCCCGCCCCAAGATTCTGATTCAGAGCCTGCTGTTAGTCTTGGGTTTTGAGAGTTTTAAAAGCTCCCCAGGTGATTCTAAAGTGCTGCAAAGCCTGAGAACGGAGGCCCAGCCCCCTGATAAGATCTTGATGTAGTGTTTACTCATTGTGTTGAGCCACTTCTGGCTGGGCAAATGCAGAATCAACTGGTGGAAAAGTATTTTTAAAGTGCTTCTGTAACATTTATTTATAATATTCCACATACTTCAGTGCCTTGGTTAGAATAACTGTTTTCTCATAAGTGCCTACAAATTTTTACTTCGGAAGTAGATGGTGATAAATAGGCTTTTGGAAGGGACCCATAATCATCTTGGGAATTTGGTCACATGGAAAGTTTTTAAATTTTTTTTGCATTAAAAATAAAAGGGCAACAACATAAAACAAACACATTTATCACAGCAAGAATTCAAGAAAATAAATGCAACTGTAGTGTGAAAACACCAAATTTGCCATTATAAAAATATAAATCCTAATGTGTGGAATTGTTGAATCGCTGTATTGTACACCTGAAGCTAATATAACACCGTATGTTAATGATAGTGGAATTAGGAAAAAAAATCCTCAAAAACGTGCTGCTGGAAGAGTGCCAGTTTCCAAACACTGTATGTCCGTGGTTTTCAAACTTGAGGATGCATCTGACTCATCTAGAGGGCGGTCAAACTGCTGGAGTGCAGTTCCAGATTTAGCAGGCCCCAGACGGCCCGAGAACGTGCATTTCTAAAGTGCTTCCATGTGATGCTGCCGCTGGTCCAGACACCACGCTTTGGGAAGCGAGAACCACGACTGCGTGAGGTCCCAATTTCCAAGGAAAAATGGCCTGACAAAATGTGGTTGCAGGACATGAGTTTTGCTTTTCTTTTCATGCAAGGTGAGGGGCTTATCTTGGCAATTAGGGACTGTAACCCACTCACCTCCTCCCCCCACCCCCTGCCCCAGGTCAAGCCAGCCCCCCCTCCCCCCACATCTGTGTGTTCCAGGGAGTTGCTGCCAGGGCCTTCCTGGGGTAGGTGGACGAGACCATTGTCTAGTCATTCTCCTTACTCTTCTTTCAACATTTACTGCAAAAGGGTCATAGTGTATCCAGTCATACTACTATATAACATACTCTTTATCTTACAGTAAAAAATTTTTGTAAGTTCGTTTAAAATCCTTTCCCTGCCTCCCACACTCTACCAAGTATGAAGAGTTAAAAAAATCTCTACCCTTTTACACTTCCGCTCCATCCATGTTCTCCTAAAGGTAGGTTCTTGTTGTGTGTTCTCAGTGGTGTTTTGGAAGATTTCATGATTGGCCCCTGTCTAGGTACCAACTTTTGTAAGCTGCTCTGTGCAGCCTTCCTGGTAGATGAGGGGACGTTTGCAGTACACCTTGGGAGGGAGGAGAAGCGGAAATCATTCTCAGATGTTTAAATGAAACATGTTTCTAATTGAAAGCATGAAGAGAATGTACACATGAAAGTGCCTGGGGGCTGATGTCTGGCACAGGCTTAGCTTTGAAAGCCCAGTCCTGTTCTCCCTTGTGGCCACTTCTGTTCTCGCTGGGTGGAGCCCATTTCCATTCCTGTGACATTCCATAAATAACCGTGGCCTGGTAGGGACCCAGTGATCATCATTTGGCCAAGAAAATGCTGATAAATTAGGATCCTGAACCCTGGAACTGCATAGTTTTGGGCTTTGAATTCTAGAAGCCTAATTTGGTAAGAGCTCTTGGGGACCATTTTAGAAAAAGCAGTTACTGCCCTCCTCCTGCCCCCAAACATGTACAGGTGCAGAGGCCAAGGTTAAATAACTTACCCCAAGGTCACCAAGGGAGTTGGCTGCATTTTTCTTTGCTTTTTAAGAATCCTTTCCCACTTTTGGAAAAGTTGTCAGCCTAGTGTTCTGGCACTTGATGGTCATTTCTTATCATTATTGGCTGTAACTAATAGGAATCATATTGTAGGAAGATGGGAAAAGTATCTTTTCTCTTTTATAGAAGAACAGGAGGTCAAAGAGCTTTTAGTTGTGGTCATTTGGCTCGTCCATAACTGAGCCTGCTCTGGTTCATATCCCTCATCTATTTTGTAAATATCTGTGGACTGAATCTGACATTGAATTTTATGGGAGATGCAGTAGTGTGATCTGCCCGAGGACCAAGAGTTGAAGTCAAAAGTGGACTGATAACAAAGTCAGTTGGCGTAAATCAGTGCATTTGGACAAACAAAGAAGAAACTGAAGGAATCCTGTCTGTTGGACTATAATATCAACCTAATTAAATTTAAGTCAGTCACCTCTAAACTCCTCTAGTACCTTGCCTATGATGAAATCCACTTACCTTAACCATGGCCCATAGGCCTGCCAACTTGAAAACTCTAACTGCAGTTCTGGTGATTCAGAGTATATGCATCCTATCAAAAAGGAGATAAAGAGCTCATTTCTTTTTGGTTGTCTTTCATTGTAACAGGAGGAATGGTATACGGGGCACTGGCTTTTAAAAACAAAAGTATAAAAGTGTATGTTGGATGCTTCTCAATCTGGGCATCCTTCTGTCCTTAAAAACAAAAAAGTGGGTTGGATTCCATTTCTCAAACAGTCACTCCAAGCTCAAAAAGCTTATGCCAGATGAAGACTGTTGCACTTTTTGGAGTTTGAGATGGGACTTGGGCTTTTTTTGCCGAGTCTTGTTTGGATATCTAAAATTTAAACTTGAGCTACAGAGCACAGCTTACAAAAGAAGGGCAAAGCATTTTCTTAAGCTTTTCCTTTGTTTCTGATGCATTTCTGAGAGGCATTCTAATAAAGTGGTTAAGAATGATGATGTTGCAGCCAGTTCACTTGGATTCAGTTCCCAGCTCTTCTATTTACTCATAATCGTGTGACCTTTGGCAAGTTACATAACCCTGTGTCTGTTTCTTCATCAGTAAAATAGGCAAAATAAAACATCGACTTACAGCAGTTGCTGGGGGATTAAATTGTTGATACCTCATTAGAACAGTGCCTGGCACATAAGAAGCCATTAATAAATATTAGCTATCATCATCTTTTCCATCATGTTTTTTTAAAATTATTTTTTAGAAACAGTGTGAGTGGTGGTGGGGGAGGGGCAGAGGGACGCGGGCTTGAGCTCCCGGCCCTGAGATCATGACCTGAGCCAAAACCAGGAGTTGGATGCTTAATTGACCAAGCCACCCAGGTGCCCCTCCATCGTGTTTTTAAATACAGTTTTTTTTTTTGGGGGGGGGGAAATCCTGGTGCTAACGTGAAGGCTTTGGAAGAATTTGTGATGTCTATAATGCTTTTCTTCAAAGTCATGTCTTCTGTTGTCTTTCTGCAGCAAGCTGTGTTCCACCGTGCCAGAACGGAGGGATGTGTCTCCGGCCTCAACTCTGTGTGTGTAAACCGGGGACCAAGGGCAAGGCCTGTGAGACCACAGCTGCCCAGGACACCTCGTCACCAGGCTTTGGGGGGCAGAGTCCTGGGGCTGCTTCCTCCTGGGTCCCTCCTGAGCAAGCAGCAAAACACACTTCATTGAAGAAGGCAGACAGTCTACCACGAGTCAGCCCCATGGCCCAGATGACCTTGACCCTCAAGCCGAAGCCTTCAATAGGACTCTCCCAGCAGATTCATTCTCAGTGAGTGTTTTCAATTTGCCTCCGCTCAGGAGCACCTTAATTATTGTCCTGGATGCCCTGCATGCCCTGCTTTCAGTCACTCTGCTTTTCCTGCACAATTTGCTAAAATCACTTGGATAATGATGTCTTTTCTTTCCTTAAGGTTTTACATGTTATGCTTACACATCAAGTCTCTTAAACGTATTTGGTATGTGTGTTTAGCCTCTGCAGGGAAGATTGACCATAAATGTAAACCAAAGCATTGGAGAGGACTAGGGGAATCAAGGTGGGACAGGAATAAGAAAGATAGTTGTTTGTGGTGCAGTTGTGAGTTAAAAAATTCTTCTTTTTTAGGGGTGGGGGGAAGTGTCTAGAGTTTTGAAATAATTGAAGGGAAACAGTGAGGGAAGTTTGCGAAGATACATGGAAATGGCAGGAACTCCGCTCTGCACAGAGAAGGTATTCAAGTGAGTGGAAGCCCTGGGGAAGAGCATTTCTCAACCTCAGTAGCAGGTTAAGTGTCTCTTCTATTAACACCATGTTTTCCTCCCAGTTGCCACCCAGGTCCATTTTTGGTGAATGAACCTGTGTTCTATTTATGGGAACGTGGTTTTTTCTTAGTGTTTGGAAGTAAATGCCATTCTGAACACAATGAGGACTCCTGGATAAGACTGCTTATCCCTGCCCTCCTCTGAGTGGCCCGAGGAGCACCTCCTCGCCGCCCAGCGTCCTTACGCACGTTGCTTCCTTTTAATTAGCTACTCGACATGTATAACAAGATGTAGAAGGTACTGCATCTCTCACTTGTCATTTGTCTAGGAATGTAAAATACAGGAAGTTCTCCACTTGAAAATGGGCTTGACCCAGAGGTTCATTTGTAAGTCACTTGCTGGGAGTTTGGAATACTTTCCCCCCCTAGAGACAGCTTCCACATGGTGATTAGTACCTAGGCAGCCCACAGAAGTTATTTAATCTGCTAGTATAGATGAAATTACCCTAATTTATGCTTCCCCATCAAGCAGGCCACCTACTGTCCCTGCTGAGTGGGGTCCTCATACTTTTTCCTCTGTCTTCTTATTCCCTCCTCACTGCTCTTCATTCTGTTTTTCTTTCATTTTTTTCTCTCATTTCTTCTTATCCTTCAGTTCTACCATGGTAAACAGATTCGGGGGGCTAGTTTGAAATCTAACCACTTTGCTAGCATTTCCCTTGGAGAACACATCCTGCAGCCTGCAACAAGAAGGATTGGTGGTTCCAGCGAATCTGTGGTCACGGCTTACTGCATGTCGGGGACTCTTTTCAAGTGCTTTGTCTGTATTCCTAATTTACAACTCACAGTGACCCCAGAAGGTGGGTACAATGATTAGCCCCCCTTTTACAGGTAGGGAAACTGAGGGTACAGAGTGGTTATGTAATTTGGTCAAGGTCACACACTTAATAAGTGAATAATATTAACACATGTTAGGCTTTAAATAGAGGCAGGTAAGATTCAGCATCCGTGCCCTGAAGTAGAGGATGGCAACTTTTTCTGTAAAGGGCCAGGTCATAAATATTTTCAGCTTTGTGGGACATATGGTTTCTGTTGTAGCTTCTCAACTCTGCCGTTTAACACAAAAGCAGCCGTAGATGGTGAATAAACGGACACGTGTGACTGATCCAATAAAACTTTATTGATGGACACTGAAATTTGGATTTCGTATAAATTTCATGTGTCACCCGATATTCTTCTTTTGTTTTTCCCCCCCTTTCAACCATTAAAAAATAATCATAAGAATATAAGAATTCTTATGATTTGCTGATGCTTTCTCTAAAAGATAGTGGTGCTTTTTCGGGCCAGAACATGAATGTAACTGTGTGTCCTTGAAATGATACAAAGCTTTGGGGATACCCTAGCTAGACATCTCTCGTCCAGCATTGTCCTGCATCTTAAAAACAAAGAAGAGTTCCGTGCTGAACAGTGCCTTGGCAATCGAGAGTCAGGTTACCGTGCATTGCGATTATTTTTTTTCTTGCGTTACTACTTACATAAACTGTGAAGTAATTTACAAGCGATCTCATTCATCTTGAATATCACCATCTACTGTTACAATTTGACCCTCTGTGATGTGTATATATAGATTGTTAGTAAGAACCATATGTCAGAAGTCAGATAAAGGAGGAACTTTTTCTTTCTTTTTTTGTAGCAGCAGTATAATTTAGAGAAGAATGTTGTAAGTCAAAGAGGTGGCTAAGGTTTCAGCTCGAACACGGCTTTGGAAAAATAAGTCCGTAGATACATTTGCTTCAGAGGCTTCATCTGCTGAATGAAGACCCTTTTAACCATGCCATTGTTACAGGGCGTTTGTATGTGGATGTGCCTCCAGTGTGGTTTTGGGTAAAGAGACGAGATAGCCTGAGACACTAACAATTCTGACAATTTCTTTCCTTTTTTTTTTTTTTTTTAAGTATTATTTATTTATTTGGGAGAGAGAGAGAGAGAACAGAAGGGGAGAGGGAGAAGCAGACTCCCTGCTGAGCAGGGAGCCCGATGTGGGGCTCTATCCCAGGACCTTGGGATCATGACCTGAGCTGAAGGCAGATACTTAACCATCTGAGGCACCCAGTTGCCCTAATTCTGACAATTTCTTAATAAACTTTTATACGTTAATACATCGTACTAAGATGTACAAGATCCATTTCTGCTCTTTTAAGGAGGTTTTGAAATGATCTGTGAGCTGTAACTTGCAAGAGACGCCAAGGCAGGGGTGCAGTTGGCCCACAGATGATTTTAGGTAATGACCTAATCACGTGAAACCCTATTTAATCAAACCGCCAAAGAACACAGATGATAAGACCATTTTTGGCTACTTTTGGGAGATTTAACAATTCTTTTTTTTTAAGATTATTTATTTATTTATTTATTTGAGACAGAGAGAATGAGAGAGAGAGAGCACATGAGAGGAGGGAGGGTCAGAGGCAGAAGCAGGCTCCCTGCCGAGCAGGAAGCCCGATGCGGGACTCGATCCCGGGACTCCAGGATCATGACCTGAGCCGAAGGCAGTTGCTTAACCAACTGAGCCACCCAGGCGCCCAAGATTTAACAATTCTTAAGTTACCTTTTTTTTTTTTCTTTTAAGATTGCCTCCTTTAGGGAGTTTCAAGGTTTTGTTTTATTTTTATCTACTGAAGGAGATTGATGAAGCCCCCTTAAGGTGCTTGTAGACATAAAGATAGCTAAAATATCAAAATGTGTATTTAGTGTTATACTCATCATGTGGCATACGAAGCCCTTCAGTCTTGATCATTTATTACCCAAGCTCTTATTGAACACATTCTGTGTCCCATGCATGCACCATTATAGGGGTGCAGGGTACAGAATGAACGAATACACAAAATGTCTGCCTTCCCGGAGCTTATGGTCTGCAAAGTGGGAGACATTTGAAAGTGGCATAATTAAACCATTATCATAAGTGCTGTGGTGAAAATTGTAGTGAGGGGTCAGGAGTGCTGTGTGGGTTCAGGGTTGGAAGGCATGAGGGCTCTGGTGGTCTTAATCGGCTGTCAGGGAAGACCCAACTGAGAAGGTGACATTTAAGCAAAGGCCTGAAGGAAGTGAGAGCATGAACCCTGAAGATGGGTGTGTGCATGGCATGTTTGCAGGAACAGTGACTTTAGTAAAACTGTGTGATGTTAAAACTACACGTTTTATGTAGGTGAGCCATAGATGAATTGGTTTTACCTTTGGCCAGATTGGTTTTAGAGAGCTTGACTTAGGACCAGATACCGAGTTCTTTAGGAAATCAAAGGAAGGAGCAATTGTTTCCAGATTTTGGAGTGTTGGGAAAGTGGGGGTCCAGGGATGGCTCTAGAGAAGGTGAGCTTGAAAAAATGGTGAAATTTGGACACAAAGAACTGGATAAGAAGGGCATTTCCAGGAATGGCAACGATGTGACATCAGAAATCATGATGTATTAGTTACCTACTGCTGTGTAACAGATCACTCCAAAACTCTGCAGCCTCAAACAATAAACATTTATTGTCTGACAGTCTCTGTAGGCAAGGAACCCAGGAGGTGCTTAGCTGGGGGTTGTGGCTCAGTGTCTGTCATGAGGTTGCAGTCTGCAGGGGCGGCTCGACCAGGGCTGGCGTTCACTCATGCCCATGGCCGTTAGTTAGCAGGATGCTTCACTTCCTCTCAACATGGAGCTCTCTGCAGAACTGCCTGAGAGTCCTCACAGCATGGCCACTGGCTTCCTCCAAGGCCAGTGATCCCCCACTGGAGAGAGCAAGGAGAAAGCCACAGAGCCTTTGTGGTCTTCAGTCTTGAAAATATACACCTTCACTTCCACTACATTCTACTCATTAGAAGTGAGTCCCTAAGTCGAGTGCATCCTCAAAGGAGTGAAATTAAGCTGCTCTGCTTGAAGGGACAAATTATCAAAGAATTTTTGGATGTACTTAAAAAAAAAAAGACTACATTTAGGATATGATTTGATTGGAACTTGATATAGATGCAGACTAGTGGTAATAAAAGGTTTTAAGGATTGGTTTAAAAAACCAAGTTTAACACTTAAAATTTTAACAGAACAATTCCAAAAAGATACAACAAAGCAAAATAGAAAAAAAGAAAGGAATACAGAGGGAAACTATAGTTTAAAAGAGGCTTAAGAAACATGCTAACTAATCACAGTGTTTGGACTATGTCCATCCTGATTCAAGAAAAATTGTCAATAAAAGAAAAAGATGATGATGTATTAGGTGAATCATGAAAATGATGACATTGATTGGAAATTAAATGATAGAAAAGAATGATTATTGATTTGAGGGTCTGTGATGAAGATGTTATAGTTGTGTAAGGAGAATGATATTAAAGTATTTGCAGATGAAGTCATACACTGTCTGAGCTTTGATTGAAATTATTCAGTGGGTTGAGGTGTAGAGGTAACACGATTGGCCATGAGGAGATAATTACTGAAGCTGGATGATGGGTCCATGAGGTTTCTCACAGAACTCTAGTTTTGATGTTTTCTGTAATGAAGAGTAACAACAACAATAGAACAAATCAAAAGAAAATTTCAAGTGGGAGGAAGGCTGTGATTTTTTTTTTTCTGCCTTGGAAAATTAATCTGGCTGTGGTATCTGCAGTGGATTAGTCTGAGAGGTCACTGGAGGATGGTTCTGTGACAGGTGTAGAGGAAGGACATGAACTCAGGAGTGCCTATAAATGAAAAACCTTGGCATGTCATGAAATGTGGGAGGCAAAGGTAAAGAGGATTAGGTATGATCCAAGCTTGGGACTGTGGGAGGAAGGGGGGATGTGGAAGTCTTCTCATCCTGCTGTTTTTGAAAGTTTTTTTGGTAATATCATGGATCTCCAAGGTCTTTGAAGTGGTTGATACTTGGTGAATGGATAGTCTCTGGCAGAGCTTTATGGATGAATAGGCGGGATCATTCTCTCTTCCCTGTCAGGGACTAAAAGCAAGTGGGTGTCAGTGGTTCATGTCTGGACACTTGGTCAGGTATTGGTTTGGAAAGACCCTGGCCAGGGCATCCTGGTGGTAGTCACTGCTGTAGATGGTAGTTTCATTCATGCTTTTCATGGAAGTTGTTCATTATTATGGTGTTCCTTTTCCCAGTTTTGGCTGGCCCACATCACAGCTACTCCGTAAGCTAAAAAAAGACCAAATGTTGCCTCCTCATCCTGAATGCAAATTTTGACAGCCACTTCCGATTCTTTGAACTCCTTCTTGACTTTATAATATGGAAGTCCTTAGAAAATTCCATATTAACACTTCAGGTTACTCTAGGATTGTATCCTGTAGATGTTCTCTGTATGGAGCTGTCAACGTATTTGTTGAAGAATTGCCACTTTTAGGTCACAGGTGCATCTCTAGCGTCTGTCTTTCATCCTCTATGTAAAAAGGTGTTAATGCTTCTAAGTTATGGCGGGGAGACTCGACAAAGGAGCAAAATTCAAAACTGTTCAGCTTTCCAGAAATTTTTCATCACCTGTCAGTATAATTATTCACATATATATTGAAGTGCCCCATAAAAGTTTATCGTTAGTCCTCAGCGTTGCTCACTGAGACTGTTTGGACTTGTGTAAAATGTTTGTCTTTTTTTTTTTTTTTCAAGATTTTATTTATTTATTTGACAGAGAGAGACACAGCGAGAGAGGGAACACAAGCAGGGGAAGTGGGAGAGGGAGAAGCAGGCTTCCTGCCGAGCAGGGAGCCCGATGTGGGGCTTGATCCCAGGACCCTGGGATCATGACCTGAGCCGAAGGCAGATGCTTAACGACTGAGCCACCCAGGAGCCCCAAAATGTCTGTCTTTATCCATGTTAATCATGATGGATGTTATAGGCACTGACCATGGAACCACAAGTGGAGGTCATGAGGACCATTCTTTTTTTTTTTTTTTTTTTTACATACATTAAAGTGCATGCACTTTAATTTTTTTTTTTAAAGACTTTATTTATTTATTTGAGAGAGAGAGAATGAGAGAGAGCACAGAGAGAGGGGAGGGTCAGAGGGAGAAGCAGACTCCCTGCCGAGCAGGGAGCCCGATGCGGGACTCGATTCAGGGACTCCAGGATCATGACCTGAGCCGAAGGCAGTCGCTTAACCAACTGAGCCACCCAGGCGCCCCATGAGGACCATTCTTTAGCTGCCAATGTCTTTTGGTCATTAGAGAGGGTTGGTACAAATGACCACTGCTTTGCCAAATGAAAGCTGTTATCTGTACGGTATAAGGAGGAAGCACTTTTGAAGGAGACACTGTACCCAGTTCCCTCTCTTGGAGCTTGAGAAGGAAGTCTGGTTTTACTCAGGATATGGATGTCAAATCTATCTAGGGAGCCCACATGTGTCCCATCTTTTTTCTTCCCTGGTGATGGCTATTTTCATCATCTTATGGTGTCCTGATGTTAGAGAGGATGGTGGTTCGTTTCCCTGGAAAAATCCTGTCATGTCTCAGTCCAGGGGAGGGGGACTGCATTTATCTAATGGCGTTAACTCTCCCTCTTTTTCATTCTCTTCTTCCCAGGGATGCGGTGAAGAGAAAGGAAGCAAATGAGCAAATGTTCTTTTAAAAGACAGGAGTAATTCAAATGCATTCTATATTTATCAAGTGAGCTCATAGTATGCCAGATATTTTCTAAATATAGGCAAGGCCCTTTAGAATCCACATTGAGATGATGGGTTCCACTTTCAAAGTTCTTGAGAACTGAATACATTGCGTTTACCATGGGTCAGTGGATGGGAGGCAGTGCTGAGTGATGTCTGGGCTGTGGAGAAGACAGTGCCACACTGTCCTTTATCTCTGCCCCGTTCTTACCTTCCTGGCACCATGGTTGTGAATCTTAAAAAAAAAAAGCAAAAAACAACCAAAACCCAAAAATGATATGCTGTGATATCTACAAGGGTGGGGGGCTTAGTGTAATGTTCTTTCCAGTACTTCCTCCTAATTAACAGCAACAACAATAACAATGAAATGTAAGCTCATTCCCTTTATTTGGACTTTCTCATACTACCCTGAAAGGGGGGGAAACCTTCATTATAAAACTACACCAACAGTTAAAACTTTGGGGAGAAGTTTTAAGCGTTTTGTAGCATAATTATTGAGATTGGGATCTTACCTGAACTTATGAAAGAAGTCAAGAAAATGGTCAATACTTGAATGGGCAGTTTCCCCAAATGATATCTCAGCCTGGGGGGGGACCTTGCTCAGTATTGACCCTCACTCCCCACTCTGCTGATCGTCCCACAGGGCTCCCTTCTGTAGCTTCTTCTACTCCCCATTATCATAACACTCACTACACAGTCTTTCATCTCTTTATTACCATAGGTACACAGAAGGGCTACAATAAATGTTTAATACATTTTTTGAGTTATTTCTAGAGGAAAAAAAATAAGGTCTAAATCCTTGTTTGAGTATTGTCTCATGAATACCTACCTATATTGCAAGGAGTTAACCTTTTTCTCTTGGAATAATGCTGTTTGCCTTTGGAAAGCCCTGAACATTTTGCAGAGTCCTTTGCATTCCTGGTGTATCTGGTCTACCTAACATGTCTATGCAGTGAAGGTCTTGATCCTACTTTCTGATGTGGAAAAAAAGGCACAGTGGCAGACAGTTGACGAAAAGAAACTCAATCCAAGGATTTTAGTGTACGTTTTATGACACCGTAGGGATGGGGTGAGAACTCATAATTTGAATCAATGATTGCTTTTATAATTTTATATGCATATTTTAAACTTAAAAAATTGAAGTTTAATTGAGATTACATACATAGAGTCCACAAATCAGAAGTGCATTAAGCCTAGCGATTATCCCAAAGTGATAACACACTCCTGTAAGTACCATACACATCACAGAGTAGAAAATTGCCAGCACCACATAAGCCTCCTTGTTCCTAGATCTGCCTTCTCCCTCCTTCCCAAAGGGAGCTGTTGTCAGGACTTCTAACACCAGAAATCCAGTTTTTCAACAGCATATCTATCAACGAATCATGTAATGCATATTTTTTCACTCCTTGTTATGTCTGAGATTCATCTATGTGGTTGTGCGTGGCTGGAGTTCACATGTACAGGGCCAGAGACTATTTCATCGTGTGAATATACCACAGTCTATTATTTATTCTGCTCTTGATGGATGTTTGGAATTTTTCTAGGTTTTGGTTCTTAGGAATAATGCTGTGGAGGTAGGTATGTGTGGGAATTCCAGAAGACCTTTGTGAGTTCATCAGAAAACCACTCCCAACGGGACATAGCAATGCCAAGGTTTGAGAAAGACTTCATGATCCATTGTATAACGTGTGATCATATTAGTATCATCTGTTGGTCAGCACTATTTTGTTTGTCAGCACTTAGGGAAGATGGTGGGTGAGATGGTGTTTGAGGAACTGGAAGCAGGGAATCTTTTTTTCCTGAGTGGGACTTGGCAGGAAGAGTGGACTGTGGGATGGGGGTGGGGGAGGCAGGGGAAGGAGAGGGGAGGGCACTTGTGCATTGCCCTGTCTGCACCCCGCCGAGTCCTACGAGGAAAGCTTGGCCAGGGGTAGTTTTGAGATAGAACCAGCAGCTGACTGGGTTTAAGTTCTGATGAAAGGTACATAAGGAATTGGAAACTCAAAGTGTGTAATTAAAAAGCGCAAGTGCTGGGATAGAGTTTGCTCTCTAGTTTCATTGCTAGAAATCAAGATGATGTTTTGATGTTGTGTACTAACAATGATAGCTTATATTTACTGAGTGCTTATGCTGTCCCAGTTCTCTTTCATCTGCCTCTTCCTTCTTCCACTTTTAAGGACACTTGTAATTATATTGGGCTCATCTGGATAATTCAGGATAACTTTCCCCATCTCAGGGTCAGCTGATTAGCAGCCTTAATTTTATTTGCAACTTTAATTTCCTTTTGCCAGGTACCCTAACATATTCACAGGTTTTGGATGTGGACATCTTTGAGGGGCTTGGTAAAATTATTTTGGTAATAATGCTAAAGCCATTATTCTGATTTCCAGAGTATTTTCTCAAGGACCCAGTCTTGTTTTTGTGATCTTCCCTGATACTCAAGAGTGAGCCATATCATAAGGGATAGTAAATAATCATCAAATCACCCTCAATTAATAGCATAGCCAGACCTTATGACTCTGATAAAAGTTAGATTTAAGCACTTCACATAGATTTAAGGCCTAAATGTGGCCGCCACTGTTCTCTGAAGTCTTGGGACCAGCACCCTCAGGCACTTGTAGTGGCTGGAAGAGGGGAAAACCAAAATCCTAGACCTGTTCAGGCAGCAGGAGGGACCCTTAAGCCCTTAGTCTTGTGAAGCTTGGGATTGAAAAATCAACACCACTCATAAACAAGTACTTTTTGACATACAACAGCCCCAAGCACTAGACAAGTGGGTTGCGGACTCTGATTGCAGCCATCTTGGGGGAAGTTTAGGAAGGGATGGGCAGACATGGAGAGGAGTGGGGAAAGGGCTAGGAATGCCCCTTCCTTCCATAATTTGATGGGGGCCCTTAAGCCTGATAATGTATTTCCTATATGATTATTCTGTGTTGAAATAAATTTGTGCACTGGAAATGAATTAGTTGTTCAAGGACTTGCTGCAAACTGATGAAGGAACTGGGGTGGAAGCACACACGGATCCACTGATAAGCAGCTGGGACAGAATGCAACATGGTGGACACATGGGACCCATGAGCTTTAGCCCTGGCCTGCATGGCTGATCCCAAACCGGAGAATACTTTTTTGAACCTGACTTTGGGTGTTGTGTAGATTACAGTAAAAATTCTTCTTTACATTTGGATAGGTCTGGCATTCCATAGATATTGCCCATGAATCCTTCCAGTGTGCCCCTAGCGTTGCACTAAATCCTCTTTCCTTGTTTTCCTTGGCTTAACAGTTTATGTTCAAGCAATGTGTAGACTATATTTTAAGACTAAACTTTTATAGCTATTCTCTGCCCCAGCGTTGCCTGGGATCAGAATAAAAAACCTGTAAGATGTAAGTCCTATGTGAGGGAGGTGATGAGTACAACTCACATTATAATAAGCATAAATAGGAAATAAAAAACCAAGTTAATTTGTGTGGTAAACATGCTTAGTTAGTATGTTTTCACTGTGGTTCTCAAGGTGAAGTATATTTTTGACCTTTTTATCTGTTCCTTGAATGTGTTAGAGATGACCTAGCAGAAAGAGCTGATCCTATGGTCCCAGAGGCAGGAACTTCTAAGTGGAAAGAGTATCTCCTTAAACACTGTGGAGAAAAGAAACCCCAGATTTCACTAATCCAGGAAAAAATGACTGTCATTTTTCAGGACTGCTATTTCTGGACAAGATGTTTGTGTGTTTATGCAGGATAGCAGGAGGAACTGGGAAGACTGAATGAAATTAAATCGTGGATTGGAGAATGTTCCTATACCCACTAGGGTTAGGTGGGATTTTATCAAGTATGAAATCTGGTCCACAACTGGAGGGATCTTTTCAAAATATAAGTCTTGTCTTGCCCTGCTCTACATAAGAGCCGTCAGTGGCTTCCAGTGCTCTGAGGATAAAGATGAGTTCTCCCCTCCCGGGACATCAGACTCCCTGGTCTCACCTTGTACCTTATCCCCTGGTTGTCGTAATGCGCAGGCACCAGCCTGTCACCATGTCCCAGGCAGCTCCTTAACCCTGTCCAGTGCCTTCCTGACCCTTTGTCTGTCTGCAGTCTGCCCCTTCCCTCGCCCGTGCTCCTCTTCCCTGCTAACACCTGCTCTTGTTACTGATTTCCGTTTTCTCAGGGAAGCATTCCCTGAGACCTCTGTTATTCCCTCAAAGATGCTCCTGTGACACCATTTCCCCATCCCCTCCCTTCATAGCATTCACTTCAATTTGTGTGATTTACTCTTCTTGGCATGATGCTCCCTCGGTGAATGGATACATGTAGGTGATACTAACCCTACTCTGAATCCAGAGGTCTGACCATGCAGGAATGCAAATAGTGACCCAGTGGCTAAGCTGCCTCAGTTTCCTCAAAGTAATCCGAAGAGCCCAGTCTAATGAGTCACTGATGAGAGGAGGCAAAATTTGACTCTGTCATCCCCCACCCCATTCTGGGGCAGCAGTTTGGCCCTGACATCGCATCCTTACGCTGGGGCTTCTAGGTGACGCTAGGACCCACTTGCTGTGTATCTCTGACCGTTACAAGGATTTTTCTTTGGTCAGACTCTGTTTAGTTCTCTGGATCTTCTCCTCTTGACCTTTGCAACATCAGGTCTTCTTGCTCCTTGCACTTCCTTGAACGCCAGTGACCACTGAGAGGCACGTTAGCAAGCCGAAAAGCGACCACTAAGCTCAGGCAGCCAGTCTGAAATGGACACAGAAAATCTGTTTTATAAGCTTGAATTTCCTAGTCCTCATGAATATTTAATGAAATATTAATTGATTTGTACCTTGACGGAAGATTGGGCTCAGTTCTCAACAGCAAACAGGGAGGGACAGGCAAACTCTAATTATTTTTATTTAGAGCTATTTTTCACTTATAGTGAAATCATTTTTCACTTAGACTTCATATGGTTCCAGAGTTACATGATTCATGGAGTTAGCTCTCACCGAAATGTGAAGAACTATTTTATCGATATCAGTGTCTTTGAAAAGAATTAATCCTGTTTTTTTGCCCCTTTTGAGAGTTATTTGAGTGTAATGGGACATGGAACAAGAATGTATTAGGTACAATCATTTTTCCATCTTCCAACACCTTCATCCAGCACAGATCATAAAATTTTATAACTTAAAAGGATGAATGTCTTGCCCAGAGTCACATGGGTGGGTAGTAACAGAGCTGGGACTTGAACCTGACCTCTTCTTAGTCTATATTCTCCTTGCTGTTTTTTATACACCCTTGTCTGACTCTTCGCTGTCAAAATTATGAAAAAAAATTGGCACAGAATTTTTGAAGCCCCAAACCTAAAAAAGATAGAGGAGTGGTGAAAAATTTGTTAAGTGAATTTGCAAGCAAAACACTGTTGTTTGACAAAAAGTTGTTTATTTTCAAAACGATCAAGGTTCACTTACCAAAATGTGTCCTGTCTCAAGGAGAAAATGCGACAGTTACTTCTGTATCCTAAGTTGCCAATGTAGAAGCTGTTTTCAAATCCTTAAAAAGTAATTGGACTGTCTGCCACAGATACAGAACCTCCTTTTTAAAAATTCTCATCTTACGGCTTTTTTTTTTTTTTTTAAAGATTTTATTTATTCACATTAGAGATCGAGCACGAGCAGGGGGAGGAGCAGAGGGAGAGGGACAAGCAGACTCCGCGCTGAGCAGGCTCAGGGAGTCCCACGTGGGGCATGATCCCTTGACCCTGGGATCATGACCTGAGCTGAAATCAAGAGTCAGATGCTTAACCAACTGAGCCACCCAGGCGCCCCTCATCTTAGGGCTTTCTTGACATAGGCATCACTTTTATTGCTTGTGAAGTGCACTGCCTTTATTCTTTGCTGGATGTTGGTGTTTTGCCAAGTGCTGGTATTTGGAGATTTGATGGACAGAGTCTAAAGTGAGACATCATTCTTCCTTAATTTGTTCAAAGCCTCTTTATGCAGCAGCTAATCCTTCTTAATTATATTTCTAGGAAGGATGTTCTTAACTCCAACAGGAAGACGACATAGACATTTTGAGATTATTAGGATACACTTCACTCTGAGAAAAGGAATTTGAGAGGAAATGCTTTCTGTTTCCCCTACCTCACTCAGGGAGTACAACAGCCATGCACCTTCTAGGCCCTCCACAAAACTCTTCTCTTTCTGTTCCTCTTCCATTGCTGTAGCTCTTCTTTATCTCTTGGCTTAATGAAGCTGTTTTGAAGGAGAAAAAAAGAATTCCTAAAAAACCCATTTCTACGAATGAGGCAAGCATTTCACGACAGAATTGCTTGCATGTCTTGAAAGGTGACTTGTGAATGTAAATAGCTGGAGAATTTAGTGTCTTAGAAATATATGTAAGGTTGAAACACTTTGCAGTCTCCTTGATTTAATTTCTTTGTTGCCACGTTGCTTTGTATTAATTTAAATAGTGATTTTTATTTGAAAATAAATAGGTTGTATTAGATCATTTCAGACCCTTGATAATTTGAAGAGAGTACATGTGGTCACTGTCAAATAAGACATTGATAAATCAAATGAATTGCAGTCTGTAAAGCATTAGTGGTTTTGAATATTCCTATGGAGTGTGATTTTATCACATTACTCACAGATAAAATTCAGTTTGCTTTTCGGGCGCCTGGGTGACTCAGATGGTTGGGCCTCTGCTGTCGGCTTGGGTCATGACCCCAGGGTCCTGGGATCGAATCCCACATCGGGCTCCCTGCTAGGCGGGGAGCCTGCTTCTCCCTCTGCCTCTGCCTCTCTCTCTCTCTGACTCTCATGAATAAATAAATAAAACATTATAAAAAAAATTGTTTGCTTTTCTTATTTTTTTATTGAGGTTGAAAAGTTTCCAAATGTTTATTAGCCCTTTGTATTTTTATATGAATAATCTATTAACATTCTTTATCCCATATAAATTTCTATTTACATAGAATTTCTATGTAATGTCTATAATTTCTTTTTTTATTTGTAAGAGCTTTTTTCATATTAAAGATCTCTTTGTGAAACATTTTTTTTAAAGATTTTATTAGAGTGTGAGTGAGCATGAGTGGGGGGAGGGGCAGAGGGAGAAGCAGACTCCCTGCTGAGCAGGGAGCCAGAAGCAGAAGCAGGGCTCAATCCCTGAGCCGAAGATGGATGCCTAACTGATTAAGCCACCCAGACACCCCTCATTTTGTGAAACATTTCAAGAACTCTCAAAGTGGGGAGGGGCCCTTGTATACAGAGAATGTTATTAGTATCTACTGAATTTTTTATCCCCTAATTTGGAAGAAACTTCTTAAGTTGAATTTTTGAAAATTCCCACTCACCTGGGAGGACAGGAATACAATCAACGACTCGGGTAATATATTTCAAAATTCTTCAGTCCTGTGAGAGGCTTGGTGGTTGACCCAAACATAAATCTTCAGGTAACATTGAACCATCTTAATTGTCTAAGCTTGAATAGTTCTTAGTGTATTTCTTTTTTTTTTTTTTTTTTAAGATTTTATTTATTTGACAGAGCGCACAAGCAGGGGGAGGGGTGGGCAGAGGGAGAACCAGGCTCCCCACTGAGCAGGGAGCCTGATGCAGGGCTCAATCCTGCGAGTCCAGGATCATGATCTGAGCCGAAGGCAGTCGCTTAACCAACTGAGCCACCCAGGTGCCCGTTCTTAATGTATTTCTAACCCAGTTGCCTTATCCTAGGTTCACCATAATGAATATAAAAGCTCTGTTCTCCCCACCTCTGCAATACAAAAATCATTTTCTATAAGTTTTAATTTAGTCTGTCAACAAATAGTGCCAACCATATGCCAAGACTTTCCAGTTGGAGGATCAGGCTAACATGCTTAGAAAGATAGTTAATAATGTGGGATAATATCTTATTGACTGACTTATTAGGTAGTACCTGTTACAGATTTCTAGTGGAGAATAAGGAAGGGAGCCATCAGTAGGGACTGGAATAAAGGAAGACTTACCAGAATCTGGAGGACTTGGAAAGTGAGACTGGCCTTTACATACAGGACATGACAGGATGGAAGATACGGTCGGAATGAGTCTCTGATTTCCATAGGACAGGTGGGAGATTGATCTATTTCGGGGGAATTGAAGAACAGTAGGAAGTGAAATTGAGTGGGTAGATCCAGATTATGGAAGGCCTTGACAGTTGGGGAGAGTGCCTTTGAGGGGGGCTGTGAGAAATGGAGAGATGCCCCTGAAAAAGAAGAAGATTTATTACCTGAGGGGAGCCAGGTCAGGCTGGTTCTGTGGCAATGTGAGGAGGGCCCAGGAGATTGATGCGTAGGTGAGAGAAATGTTCCTGAGGGAGCCGGCCTTGTAGCCCACCTCCCTCTCACAGTGACCACTGGAGAGGAAATCTAATTTTCTTTAAAAAAAGAAGGGATGCAGACTAGCAGTCCAGAAAACGCTTCCTTTGGATGCAGCCTAAGGAGTTAGGTATAGTCTAATGTTTATCTCTCTCTCTAGATATGTTAAGTCAAAGAATCTGTCATCTTAGCCACTTCAGGAATGGAAGATGGGGGGTTGTCTTTGAAAGCTTTCTTTTTTCTTTTTCCACTCTCTCCCTGGATTCAAGTTCGTGGACCTGTAATGAGAAGCAGATTCTATTTCCTTCTGTGTTGATCAAACTAACACTCTTCAAAATGCATTTTGTGACCATTCATCATGCTCTGTAGAAAAGTCAAGGTCTCTTTTTTCTTTTTCAGATGTTATCAGACTCCAGTTTTCTACCTTTATTTACCTTTGTTGGCCCTACAGCTTTTGCCATGGCATGTTACCTTTGCCCCTTCCAATATAATCTCTGTGCCTCTGCTCTATGGTTTTCGTGTTCTGCTCACTGATATTCCCCCTCCAGTAGGTGATTGAACTCCCACATTGTTTATGATGTCATTACTGAGCTGAAAGTGAGCCTTGGATACTTGGGCACAGGCGTAAACACAGGTGTCTAACAACCTACATGACGATCGGGTCTGCATATCTTTATAGTTGAATAGCATTATCTGGTTTCTAGTTGGATTGTATTCTCATTAGTTGTTATTGAAAATAATGTAATAAAAAGAATTAACAGTAATTGAAATCTGAAACAAATTTCATTATTGTGTAATGTTAAATCATCAGTTTTGTTTCAGACCTCATGTATGTTTGTTTTTTAACTTAGCTGTTGAGACCTACAGGTTGCTAGGAAAGTTTTTGATTTGCTCTGGGAAGTAATCAGTCCAGCCCCAGGCTACTTGATAATAATGCTAGTGTGGTCTTTCACAAAATCAGAAATATTTCCCAAAGCCAGTGAAGAAATACTGTGCTTCTCTTAAAAAGAAAAAAAAAACTTGTCTTTATCACCTTTATATTCAGATTAATTTAGGATGTTCATTCACACTGGAATATCACTCAGCCATCAAAAGAATGAAATCTTGCCATTTGCAATGACGTGGATGGAGCTAGAGAGTATTATGCTAAGTAAAATAAGTTAGAGAAACACAAATACCATATGATTTCACTGAAATGTGAAATTTAAGAAACAAAACAAATGAACCTCTTTTACAGGTAAACCAAGAAACAGACTTTTTTTTTGATTTTTTTTTATTATGTTCAATTAGCCAGCATATGGTACATGATTAGTTTTTGATGTAGTGTTCAACAATTCATTAGTTGTGTATGACACCCAGTGCTCATCACCACATGTGCTCTCATTAATACCCATCACCCAGTTACCCCATCCCCCCACCCCCTCCCTTCTGTAAACCTGTTTGGTTCCCAGAGTCCAGAGTCTCTCATGGTTTGTCTCCCTCTCTGATTTCTTCCCATTCAGTTTTTCCTCCCTTCCCCTGTGGGCCTCTGTGCTATTCCTTATGTTCCACATATGAGTGAAAACATATGATAATTGTCTCTCTCTGCTTGACTTATTTCACTTAGCATAATCCCCTCAGTTCCATCCATGTCGATGCAAATGGTGGGTATTCATCCTTTCTGATGGCTGAGTAATATTCCACTGTATATATGAACCACATCTTCTTTATCCATTCATCTGTTGAAGGGCATCTTGGCTCCTTCCACAGTTTGGCTGTTGTGGGCATTGCTGCTATGAACATTGGGGTGCATGTGCCCCTTCTTTTCACTACATCTGTATCTTTGGGGTAAATACCTAGTAGTGCAGTTGCTGGGTTGTAGGGTAGCTCTATTTTTAATGTCTTGAGGAACCTCCATTCTGTTTTCCAGAGTGGCTGCACCAGCTTGCATTCCCACCGACAGTGTAAGAGGGTTCCCCTTTCTCCCCATCCTCACCAACACTTTGTTTACTGTCTTGTTCATTTTTGCCATTCTAACTGGTGTAAGGTGGTATCTCATTATGGTTTTGATTTGTATTTCCCTGATGGCTAGTAATGTTGAACATTTTTTCATGTGTCAAGAAACAGATTCTTAACTATAGAGAACACACTGAGGGTTGCTGTTGGGGAGGCAGGTGGGGGATGAGCTAAATGGATAATGGGGATGAAGGCGGGCACTTGTGATGAGCACCAGTATGTAAGTGATGAATCACTAAGTTCTACACCTGAAACTAATATTACACTGTATGTTAACTAGAATTTAAATAAAAACTTGGGGGAAAAAACCCATAAGGATTTTTGATCAAGCTTTACCAGAAAGTCTTTGGCAAGAAACCAAAAGAAATGATTTGGGACCTCTAATTTCACATATATTTATTGAGTACTTACTGTGGGCCAGGAACTGTGCTAGGGCTCAAGTAAATATTCTTCAATTTCAGCAAATAACCCATACCTGTGGTTTCTTTCCTCCTTTCCTATTTCTAGAATGAGTAGTTACTTTGGTGTTTTTAGTGGAGAGCTGTATTTTTATAGGACAAAGCCTTTGTAGTGTTAATCCCTTCACTGGCAGATACTTGACCTGTTCCATCAAAGTCTAGTTCTGGCATCAACGGGCCTGAAATTAATTAATCAAAAGAGTAGCTCGCCGTATCATCACACCAGGCACCATTTCTGACTTGTAGACATAGTACTCAGGAAGATCGAGCCAAACCCTAACACACCTTATGATCTCAGACCACTTCAGTTGTGGGCGATTAAATGAGAGCTGGGAAAGAGATACTTGCCTGATCAGAAACACTCAGCAATTATAGCGCGTGAATTCATAGCTCCTGTCGAGTTTTTGAAGAAAGGGGTAGGCCAGCCATAGGAAAAGAGGGTAGAGAGAGTGAGAGAGAGAGAGAGAGAGAGTGTGTGTGTGTGTGTGTGTGTGTGTGATATTTTGCAGAAGCAGCAGTATCTGAAACTTAACTGGCTGCAGCTGGGCAGGCTTCCTTTTGTATGGAGACACTGCCTCTAGTGTTTAGGAAGAAAACACATCCTAGGAACTCGTGCAACATTACGGTGCCATCTCATCTGTCTTGACAATGAATTGTTTTTTATTGTCTGCTTCATAGTAGTTCCCAGACAACTGAGAAACGTCAACGAGCGTTGGTGCTATTTTGCATATGGACACGTTCCTGCTGGCCGGAGCCTTGATTGAAAAGGCTTTATTTCACAAGGAATCAAGTCAGGAGTTCTCACTGTGGTGTGACGAGGCTGCTTGCCATAAAGCTCCTGAGAATTGCACACCTGCCCAGGTTCCTGGGCGAAAGAAGAGCACATGGAACAGCCCTTAGACCTTCTCTCTCCTGATTCAGCCCGTGATGGCTTTTCAGGATATCTTCCTCTCAGATGGTATTTCCGCCCCCCAATTCAGAGTCTCACTTTTTCCTACGAGCGTTTTGAGTTTCTTTTCGACGGGCATGATGGCTGGATACACAGATCTACAGAGTCAGAAAATGAGACCAAACTTGAAGGTTTGGTTCTTAAGGGGAAAAAAAAAAGGCTAAAAATGGTTTTACTGTTCAGATGTTCTTAGAGGAAATTGAAACGAAGAATACTAGAAACATTTAAGCGATAGAAATGCTCATCAATATTAATGAAGATTTTTAAAAGCTTAAATGGGTAGAGTTGACAAAGCAATGGTGACATGTGGGCAAGTTTTTTCTTTTTGGTTCGCTGGACTTGCTACTTCAAATTGTGTAATGTGAGTGTGTAGAAACCTCAGTTAAACTATTAATGTTTGCATTTTACAGTCTGCATAGATCAGAAAGTGGATTTAGTATTTCATATCCTCTAGAATGATGACAGGCTGTGGAAGTGTATGTAGGACAGTGCTGGTATGCTTTCAAAGGCATTCCTCCCTGGTCTGGATACCATCAGAGATACAACTGCAGTTTGGCCGATTTATTATATACACAACATATATAATAGTTGGGAAGTTGGGTGTTTTTTTTTAAGCACATTGGTTAGAGTTGATTATGTAAAGGGTTTGAAATAGCATCTGGTTTAAAAACTTTGGGGCTGATATTCTTTCTTTAAAAAAGACTCAGAACTAATGAACGAATATAGAAAATGCAACCATCCACGCTGATCAATTCCTAAGAGGATTTCAGTTGAGAAATGTGGACATGATTTGAACTTTTACGATTATGCCATTGGGCAGCAGGTGGCAAGCTTTGCTTTCCAATGAACTCCGGTTTTATTTTTGTACCACAGAATGCCAAAATTTGAAGAGGGTGGTTTGAATCCACTGGAATATGTCATTTCTTGGCAGTGCAACCTCGAACCACCTCCTCTGCTCATTGTGCGTAATTGCCTCTCTTTGGATGCTGAAGCTGATCCTTTGGTTCCTGTTGTTGCAGATGGATGGGACTTAATTCATACGAGCAACACTTTATTCTCTTGTGATTTTAGCAACACATTGCTGGTGGAGAAAATAAATTAAAAACAAATGAGTTTTGGGGGGCAATATCTGTATGGTTTGTAAGAGGTTTTGTTGTACAGTCTTAATATTAACACACACATACACCTTATTTTGCTTCCAGTTTAAAAAAAAATCACTTCTAACTGACTAGGAACCTTTATGTGGAGGTCTGACAAACAAAACTGAATGGAATTCCATTAAATAAGTTTTTGAAAATTAGAGAAGAAAAATACTTTTTGAGCCCGGAATTGAAACCCATTTTTTTCCCTTAGGCTATACTGTGTATTTAGTCAGGATTTGGATCTCATGTCTGGTAAAGAGACTCAGTTTAAAGATGGGAGCGATAGTAGGGTGGGCACTGAATTATTTTGTGAATTGTTATGCTCTATATAAAACTTTCATCTTGGATAATTATGCATTGTGGAAAAATTTGAGGGAACAGAAGAATGAAGAAGCATGTGAATCATTGTAAACATTTAAACATTTAATAGTCTACAAATATTCAACACCTGCTGTGCATTCTGTTTTTCCTGTGCCTTTTGTTAGAAATGAGTTCATATGAGCTATGCTACTTTATGTTCATAATTTTTTATGTTCTCAAGTTTTCCTCTTTTCCAGTGCTACTTTAAAAAAATTTTTTAGAAAGTATCACATACAAAAACTGTAATTTACAACACATGCATCAAGGATAATAATGACAAACCAAAATTCTCATATCCACTGCCTAATTGAAGAAATAAAACACTGTCATTGTTAGAGGCGCTCGGTGTGACCTTTCTCCATACTTTACCCTCTTTCTTCCACAGAGTAACTTGTATTAATCATTTTCTGCTTTTTAAAATAGTTGTATTATATTTTTTGGTAGTTCTTTTAACACTTATTTTGGTTAGCCAGTTTTTCACTTTTCAATAAACCTATTTCTTCTGAGACTAGCTTTTCTTGCCCGGGTGTGACTGATCTTCACCTGTAATAGTGGCTCTCAGACTTGAGTCTGTTTGATTCACCTGCAGGACTTTTTTTTTTTAAGTAGGATCCATGCCCAGCATGGAGCCCAGTGTGGGGCTTGAACTCATGTCTCTGAGATCAAGACGTGAACCGAGATCAACAGGCAGACAATCAACTGAGCCACACAGGTGCGCCCCCCCAGGACTTCTAAAACCTGACTTGCTGCCCTCTCCACCTTAGTTTCTAGTTCAGTAGGTCTGGGGAGGAGAGTTTGCTTGGTTAACAAACTTGTAGGTGATGCTAATGCTGTTGGTCTCGGGACCATGCTTTGAGAACCAAGGATGATCCTGAGGGTTTATAGTGGGGCTTCATTTGTTTTTCCTTTTTAGGGTTTCCCGTTATATGAATATACCACAATTTATATATCCTTTCTCCTGATGAAGGGCATCTGAATTTCCAGTGTTTGGCTATTCCATCAGTGTTGTGATGAGCATTTTTGTGTAAGTCTTCTGTTAAACGTTTTTAAGAGTTTTACACAGTAGAATAAAAAAAATCAGTATTATGGGTAAATTTTGTTTCATGAGATATTTTGAGACATACACTCTGTGAAGTGCCCTTTTTTTTTTTTACATTGGCTGAAATTTTTATTTTATGTGCAGAAAATTCAGTGTACACTTAGTCTGGTTTGGTGGCCAGTTATTTAGCCTTTGCCTTTCCCAACTTGGCAACGTGAGCCACTGACTTTGGACCCAGGACGTTGCCTTTCCAGTGACTGTGAATCTCATCATAACCTTCATTGTCATTGATCCTGATGGCTAACACCAGCTTAGCCAGAGCTCCTTTGTCTTCCAAGTTAACCTGTGTGAAAGCGACAGTGGTCCAGGTCTTCCCGTGGATCAGACACCCCAGCCTGGCTTCCCCCTTGATAACTCAGTAGGGAACCCCCATCTTAAGACATAGGGCAGGCAAGAGGACAGCCAGCTCAGTGGGATCCACATCGTGTGCAATACTTGTTTTCCATCAAGGTGGTGACAGTGTTAACCCCAGCTTGAAGGACAGGCAGCCTCTTAGTGGGGACATCCCCTTTGCCTGCAGCTTTCTTCTCAGCCCGGGCCAACAATTTCTGCTTCTTCTCTTTGTCTCTGGTCTGTGCAAGGCCTGGCTGAACCTGGGTAGTTGCGGGGGGCACTTTTAGGCGTTTATAGAGAATAGCCCTCCGCCGCTGCAGCCGGATGTAGTGGGGCCATTTGATGAAGTGGGTGAGGTCCCTTTTAGGCTGGATGTCCTGTCTGATGCCAAAATTCTTGGGCCTTTTCTCAAACAAGGGGTTGGCCACCTTCTTGTCCTCTTTCTTGATGACAACAGGGTCAGGGGCCACCTTCTTCCCCTTAGCCTTCCTTCCTTTCGGCATCCTGGATGGCTGGAAGAGAGAGGTGATATACTTTTTTTGTAGTGAGCTCTTGTCAAAGCTTAAAACCACTCATCCTGGGTAAATGGATCAATGTTTTTTTTTTTATTGTGTTATCTTGTTTTTATTTATTAATTATTATTATTTTTAAAGATTGTATTTATTTGACAGAGAGAGACACAACGAAAGAGGGAACACAAGCAGGGGGAGTGGGAGAGGGAGAAGCAGGCTTCCTGCCGAGCAGGGAGCCCGATGCGGGGCTCGATCCCAGGACCCTGGGATGATGACCTGAGCCGAAGGCAGACGCTTAAGGACTGAGCCACCCAGGTGCCCCGTGTTATCTTGTTTTTTAAAAAATCCTTCTCTGGGGCACCTGGGTGTTTTAGTCAGCTAAGCATCTGACTCTTGATTTCAGCTCAGGTCATGATTTCGGGGTTGTGAGATCCAGTCCTGTGTCGGGCTCCAGCTGAGCCTGGAGTCTGTTTAGGATTCTCTCTCTCCCTCCTCCTCTGCCCCTCCCCACACGTTCCCCACCAAAAGAAAAAAAAAAAAATCCTTCCCTAATGCATTGTTCTTGAGGTAGTTTTCTATTTTAGTTTTCCTTTCACATTTGTTTAATGCACCTGGAATTGAGTGCGATGTGATTTTTATTTTCCGTATGGATAACATCTGTTTATTGACTAATCCCCACCCCCCCAAACCTGATACCATAGCTGTCATGTGCAAACTTCTAGTATATGTGCTGCCAAAGCAAGCACCGTTGTTCACAAATTTCTAAATACGTGCAAGTCTGATTCTGGATTCTCTATCCTGGTCCATTGGTCTCTATCCTTAAGCCAATACCTTAAGTACTATAATTGTATCACAAGTCTTGGTAGGCAAATACTCCCTCTTCATTTTTTGGCTATGTTTCCACATAATTGTAGAATTGGCTTGTAACTTAAAAAAAACAAAAAAAAAAAAAACAAAAAAACCCGGCTAGCCTCTTGACTGAAATTGTGTTGAACCAGTATGTAATTTTGATATGAATATTAATGATCTTTTTTGATACTCTTCCTATCCATAAATGTAATATCCCTCCATTTTATTTAGGTCATCTTTAATGTTTTTGAATACTTTCTAATAATTTTCATGAGGATTTTGCACATCTTTTGTGAGATCTATTGCTCCAATATTCCTGGTTGCTGTTGTGATGGAATCTTTTTTTTTTTTTTTTTTAAGATTTTTGTTTATTTATTTGACAGAGAGAGACACAGTGAGAGAGGGAACACAAGTAGGGGGAGTGGGAGAGGGAGAAGCAGGCTTCCCGCGGAGCAGGGAGCCCAATGCGGGGCTCGATCCCAGGACCCTGGGATCATGACCTGAGCCGAAGGCAGACGCTTAACCGACTGAGCCACCCAGGCGCCCCTGTTGTGATGGAATCTTTTCTAAAATTTCATCTTTCAAACATGCCTTCCTATAGAAATGAGGTTTCCTGTTTTTCTGTGCACTGAAACTTTGCTTAAAGTTACTCTCGTACATTGATATTCTGAGTTTTCTTTTTTTTTTTTAAGATTTTTTATTTATTTGTTATTTGAGAGAGAGTGAGAGTGCATAAGTAGAGGGAGGGGCAGAGGGAGAAGCAGAGGCAGGCTCCCCGCTGAGCAGGGAGCCCAATGTGGGGCTCAATCCCAGGACTCTGGGATCATGAACTGAGCCAAAGGCAGATGCTTAACTGACTGAGCCACCCAGGCGCCCCTATTCTGAGGTTTGTACAGAGAATTACATCATGTATGATGCTTTTCTTTCCCTAATCTTCACATCTGTAATTTTTGTGCCTTGTGGCACTGGCTGGGGCCTTTAGTTCATTGTGAAACAGAAGCAGGGATGGGGGTGTGGTCCCCTTTATTTAAAGGGCATCCCATTAGCTGTTCTTCGTTGGAGATCACATTTGCTGTAGGCTTTTTGTAGGTACCCTTATCAAGTTAAGGACAGCCCCTTCATTGCTAGATTATTGAGAATGTCTGTTACAGGTGTTGAATTTGATCTGTTTGATCATATGGTTTCCTTTTATTTTAATGTGGAGATTAAAAGACTTGGTAATGTTGAAACAACCTTGCATTTGTGTAATAAACTTCACTGATGTCTTTTTTAAACCTGTCATTGCTTTCAGTTTGCGTCAGTATTCATGAGTGAGACTGGCATATAATTCTGCTTTCTCACATTGCTTTGATAAGATTTTGTTATTAAGGTTATGTTAGCATAATAGAATGAGCTGGGGCGTGTTCCTTCCTAGTCTGTTCTTGAAAATTTTGTGTAAGATTGGATGTTTGGTAGAACTTGCTTATAAAACTACTTGGGTATTTTCCATGTAGGGTGATCTAATTTTTATTGTGTTGTTTTGTACTTTTATTTGTACTAAAATTTTTCTTTTTCTTTCTTTTTTTTGGGGGGGGGTGGTTCTCTTAGATTGATTAGTCTTCCTCTCCTCATTCCTTCCTCCCTCCCCACAAACTACTTTGGATGATCTACTCTGTTTCTGTTCTTACTGGTCATCACAGATGTTTACCTCCTATCAACTGTGTTTAAATTAATCAAGGCAAAGGGTATTCCGTATTTTTACCTTCTTACCAAACAACGTAAGGCCTTAGGATACTTAAACTTCGATTTCTTCTTCCAGACATCTGTACTATTATTTTTCAAGCTTTCAAGGAAAAAACAAAAAACCAAAAAACTTTAATCCTGCAAAGTAGATAATCTGTTGTAGCTTTATATAGTCCATGCTTATTTTAGATCGTCACACGTATTTGCCACTTTTTTTGGTTTGTTTTCCGTTCCTACTTGCATTTTATACATTTTCTCTGGGATAGTTTTTCTTAAAGTGCCTCTTTTGGAAATTCCTGTGGTGAGGGTCTTTTTATTCCATCAAATCCTTCTGGGCGTGCAATGGTAGCTGGTCAGTTAGTTTTTTCTCAGTATTTGGAAGCCATTTTGCATGGACTTGTGGCTGCCCTGGTTAACTGTTGATGAATCAGCTGGTGGTCGGTCTGACTCTTGTTCTTTTATGGGGAGTCACTTTTCTGTTTGGATTTTAAAAATTTGTCTTGCTTGGAATTTATTAGGATTGCCTGTGAGGATTCATGTTCATGCTTTGGGGAAGTTTTTAGTCCTTTTTTTTCCCTTTGACTTCTTGCCTCTTCCCATGTTCTTCCTCTTACAAGTGTGATTAGACAACTATTACACCTTTTCCTTCAATTCCCTGTATTTTAATCTCTCCTGTGTTTCCTTGTCTCTGTGCTGCATCGAGGTTCATTTCTTTTTTTTTTTAAGATTTTATTTGACAGAAAGAGAGAGAGAAAACACAAGCAGGGGGAGGGGCAGAGAGAGATGGAGAAGCAGACTCCCCGCTGAGCAGGGAGTCGATGTGGGACTCGATCCCAGGACCCTGAGATCATGACCTGAGCCAAAGGCAGAGGCTTGACCAACTGGGCCACCCAGGCGCCCCTCGAGGTTCATTTCTTGCAGTTCACTGATTCTCGACTGAGCTCTGCTGTACCTGCTGTCAGGTTCCCCATTTCAACTGTTAACTATTTTTTTATGTCTAAAAGTTCTATTTGTTTTTCAAACCTCTCTAGTCTATATTGATCTTTTATCAATCAGTCATCATTTCAACATCTTCCCTATGCATATTAAATATACTTACATCCAGTATCTTAAAATCCCAGTGGAATAATTGGCAGTTGTTACTGGACTGATCCTACAGTTTGATGTGTGTGTGTGTGTGTGTATGCTCACGCGCACGCATGCACGCACTGATTTCTGTCTTATTTCTTTGTGTATTTTATGTTTCTGATTGTGAGTAAATGTTCACTGTTTTTTTTTATCTCTAGAATTCCTTAGATCTAAGTTTTCAGGTATGTCCCTACAAGGGCATTTGTGTTTGCTTTTCAGAAGTTCCTGGAGTTACTACCCATCCAGGCCAACTTATCCCTAATTTGGAGTTGCTCTTGTTTTGGTCACTGAGGTATTTTTCAGTTGACTGCCAAACTTGCACAAACGTGGACCTGTCATGAGGAATTCTCACCTGAGGTTATTTTTGTTGTTACCCTAATTTTTCATGTTCAGCCAAAGCCCTAGCTGAGACAGCCATGTATCCTCATGTTCCCGCTGTAGGGTGGTTTTCTTTGGTTCACTTACTAGAAGTATTTGTTTGGTCTTATGTGAAATCTTTTACCTTGTACAGTTACCAGGTTCGTTCCTGTGCCCCGTGCAGCACATTGAAACCTGTGATCGAGGTATCCAGAAATGGCAGATGCCCCTCCAGGGCAAATTCCTGTTCTGGTGCCAACTCATTTCCCTGGATTCATGCTCTCTGGTTGTTTCTGGCCTCCGAGAGTTTCTCTGACTCTCGCGCCAGCTCAACCATAGTTGGATATTTTGTCCAACAATTTTAGTTGTTTGATAACTGGCAGATTTTCTCTGGACATCTAATCCTCTGTTTTGCCAGAAGTAATTTATTTTAAAGAGTTTTCATTCTGAGAAATTAGAAACCTAATATTTGGGGGATAAACCATAAAGTTCCTTGTGCTGCAAGGAGCTCATATCACAGTTGAATAACTAGACTCCAGGTCTTTGGAGAGATTCATGCATTCTTTTCCTTGTCGTTTATAGCATGAAATGTCTTGTGAATACCTCACTTTGGTGGGGGGCTCTTTCAACTAAATGGCCAGTGGGCCTGATGGATCTGCAGGGTACTCTGGGGCAGCTTTTCCCCATGTCTGTTCCTTGGCACCCTGACTGGTATACCTGTGCTCTGGGCTGTGCCTCTCATTCTTGCCCTTTGTTTTTTGTGCCCATCCTAGTAGTTAAACCCTGTCTCCTGTTGCTTTATTTTGCTCAGTAGTTGCATGTGGGCATTCTTCAGCTCTCACAAACAAGTGATGGAGAGTACTGATGAGTATATGCAGAGGTTAAATTGGCTTTTATGTGTTCTAATCCCCACTTTTCTCGTTTAGAGTTTGAAAGAAAATTGAACTTCTGTTCATTTTAAGGGAGGAGGAGAGGGATAGTTATTTGGGGTAGAAAAAGGGTGGACACATACTTGTTGCTTCTACTCCTGTGGCAGAAAGAAAAACATAACTGCTGTCACAAGGGAGAGTAGAAGCCCCATCGAAATATATTTTCTTAAGCCATGAATACTCCGGAATTAGTATACCTGCACTGTAATGGAAATAATTTATCTATTTTGACCGTGATGGTTTCCTGGGTTTAAATTATAATCCTTTAATTTAGATTTAGATGGTTTAGAGTCTTCCCTTATAGTGACCACCTGTAAACTTGGCAGCCTGTAGAGAGCATTGCCAAAAATATCAGGACACCAAGTAAAACATCTTTTCTAACCGAAATTGAGATCAAGTATATCTTTGGCTGACCAATTCTAATCCCAGACTTGTCTAGGTCATTGAGAAATTACATGTTATGTTTGTGTGTGGGGGGGTATAATAATATAATCATAGGCAATTGAATTGAGGGAGTGAATGAAATTACTTTTTTTTTTTTTTTTTTGGTCCCATATTATCTTTTTCAGGAATCCGGGTTGGGATTTGATAACCATCAGTTTGGTATGTCAGTATCAAACCTGGGGTAATATGTTTGGAAAGGCGGGTCCTGGGGTGAGGAAAGTCTGTGGTTGCTTAAAGTTGAGGTTTTAGATATGAAACGCTCTATTCTTTTATTCTCTATTCTTTTCTATTCAGTTCTATTCTCAAGGGGAGATCAGAGAAGAGATCCAACAGGACAGGTTTTTGGAGTCCAGAAGTGGTAGGTGAAGTCCAGGTAGAGCAGAAGACAGAGATCTACAGAGTTTTGATCTCTTGACACAGAAGAAAATGAGCCTGGGTTACTTGAAGGCTAAGCTTGGGTTTGCAGTCAGGAGTAGTGATTACTGGAGGCCATAATCCGTAGTGCCTGAGGATCTGCAAGCAGGAGGGGGCCTGTCAGTCAGAGGGAATTCACGGGGGCTTGGAGGATGGGTGTGGACTGAGGTTTGGAGTGGGTATTGTGAACTCCAGCTCCAGAGAGTGCTTCCTCATCATGTGTGTTGGGAATAGAGTCCTTTCCTTGCTGTTAAGGAGCTCACGGTCCCGTAGAAAGCATACGGACACACACATTCACACACAGAATACTATTTCCTTGTGATGAGGATCATGGGAGAGGTTTTGCAGCAGGTGCTCTGGGAGTTGAGAGAAGGATGACTTACCATTTCCTTCTCCATCAAACCTAAACCCTTTGTTAAGACACTCCATCATATGGGCCCATCTACTGCTTGCTTGGCCCTGTTCTGTACTGTTCTCCAGCTGCTGCCTCCTGCACTGTGTGGGCCACTTGCTTCGCTGCCCCCTCCCCTGACTTCCCCCGTGCTCTTTCTCAGCTCCACACTTACTTCCTCTCACCTCCATTGGGCAAATCCTCCTTTGAATTGTGAGATACAGTTTCTTGTTCCAAGAGCTTCCCAAGAACTCTGATGATAGCCAGCATTTATTGAGCACATACCGCGTTCACAACGTGTCAGGTGTTCTGCAGACACGCTCTTGTAACAGGAGTGAGGTTCAAATCATGACTGTACAGCAGAGACACAGAGCGGTGGGAACAGAGCCAGCTTTACTGTGGGGCAAGGTTGCGTGCTGTCCTGGGGGTTATTCTTTTTAGTGCTGAATTGTCGGGAGGTCTGGGGGAGGTTACTGGACGGAGATGCCCTTGGGAGGTGGGCGCCCAGAACCGCATCTGTTTACCGTCTGTTCTGTAGGAATATCAGCACGTTTACCACGGTAACACTGTGCTGGTGGTACTTACCTGCCAAAGGGACAACTAGTTAAGCGAGACTCAGACCTTGAGCCTACACCTGTCTGACCTTCGCAAGTAATCGTGAGTTCCTTACCAATGCGCCACTCCACACAGCTGGTGGGTAGTCATGTAGAGTCTTGTGTTTACCATTTCCTCTGGGTCTAGCCTATTTCTCTAGCTAGATGGCTCTCTGATGGTAGCTGACCAAGGGTCACTTGGCAAGTGTATGTTTTACTTTTTTTTAAAAAATTTTTATTATTTATTTATTTGAGAGAGAGAGTGAGAGAGAGAGAGAGCACAAGAGGGGGGAGCGGGAGAGGGAGAAGCAGACTCCGTGCCGAGCAGGGAGCCCGATGCGGGACTCGATCCCGAGACTCCAGGATCATGACCTGAGCCGAAGGCAGTCGCCCAACCAACTGAGCCACCCAGGCGCCCTTACTTTCTTTTTTTAAAAATTTTTTTATTGTTATGTTAATCACCATACATCACATTGTATGTTTACTTTCTAAGAAGCTGCCGAACTCTTTTTCACAGTGACTGCACCATTTTGTATTCTTTGCAGTAGTGTGTGAAAGTTCCAGTAGCTCCACATCCTTACCAGCACTTAGTAGTGTCAGGTTTTCTTTGTGCCATTCTAGTAGATGTATAGCAGTAGCTTACTGTGGTTTTAATGTGAAGCTTCCTAGATTAAACATGCTGAGTGTTTTGTTTTGTTTTGTTTTGTTTTAATCTGCTTATTTGCCATCTGCATATTTTCTTTGAAGGGTCTGGTTCTTTTGCCCATGTTTTTAATTGGGCTGTTTGCTTTCTTGTTAACGACTTCTTTTTTTCCTTTAACAGAAGTTCCTTTTCAGGGATTTGTTAATTAGGTTTTCAGTGCATTTGATATAAACAGTTTATAAAGTGCTTCAAAGGAGATGCTCTAGGAGTGGTTGCCAAGGAAAACGAAGATGGACTTTGGTTCTGACTGGGGCAGGAGTGGTGAGGATGTGCTTTCCTCAGTGTGGTTTTGAAACAGGAGGACAGAAAAAAGGGAGAAAGAGAAAAGAGCCAGAAAGCACAGGAGGGACTTTGATCTTCAGTCTAAAGAGGAAAACAGGGATTTGTTTGGTTGCCAGTGGAAGCTGGGAGGGTTAGAAATGCCAAAGCGATGGTTTACTCTGAAAAAAGGAGTTGAACAACAACAAGAAGAACTGTCCATCCTTTTCTGCCCAGAATTGGGTAAGGCCAGACCAGTGAGAGGTTGCTACCAGTGGGCAGTGAGGTCAAATTATTTTGTAACCTAGAGTGAGCGGATATTGAATACTTTTAGGAAGGGTAAGAATACCTTAATTTATGCCTATATATTGACAATGGGTATGTATTTTCAACATCTATACTGGGATGTTAATTTTTTTTTTAATATCGGTTGGCGTATATGTGAGCTTCTGGAAAGGAATCTATAAGGCTGACTCACTCCCTGCCTGTCACCGGACTTGTGAGCCTTGTGACGTTGGAAGAACCAGCCAGCTGTCTTGTACTGAGGTTCAAGGCTGGCAGGGCTTTGGACCCTGCCCCGCCCCCACCCTCAGCGTTGTCTAACACTGTTGTGTATTTGAGTGTTTTTAGGGGGTATGGTGACATGGCCTCTTTTAGGCTCTACGGGAGCTCATAATCCCCAGAGGCAGTGAATCTCTGTTCTAGGGGGTGTGCTTCGCGAATTGGTTGTGGTGATGGCGCAGCAAACGCTCCGTGTCTCAGCTTGAAAACATTACGGCAGGAAGTCCTGCGTCAGATGAAATTAGGTGCACATTAAAGTAGTGGGATTGAGCCCAGAGTCTTCTGCTTTTGTAGAAGCAGCTTTGGTTCCCTTCCTGACATAATTAACAACTAGCCAAGAAAAAACTTTTTTCACTTATTAAAAGTACTCCAGATAATGTGTGTTCCTGATTATGTAGCTATAATTATAAAAAAAATTTATAGTGTTTAATAAAAAATAAACCCAGCTTCTAGGGTGGGCTGAATTTATGCGCTGTACCATGCTCTGTATTAGAGAAGACAAAACAGGGTAAAACGTTCTTGAGAAGCTAAGGGCCCTCTAAGCAGAGCATGGAGCATGAGAGCAGTTGAAGGGGAGAACAGCTCAGGTATTAGCTATGGATGGATGGGTAGTAGTTGAAATGCCAAAAGGGGAGGAAATATAAGGAGAAATTGGGCTGAGCATGCTTTACCTGGAATGTTCCTATAGGGGAATAGATGCAAGTGAGTTTGAAAATGCAACATAGATAACATGCTGGTTTGGAAAATGTATCTGGTGGTGGAGGTCCAGGTGTGTTATAGAGCAGGAAAGGGGGCGAGGGCCAGGTGACTCCCAACGACTCATAGACTCTGGGTTCAAAGCATAGATCTCTGCTCCATTAAAAAAAAAAAATTATTTTCCAAATGTTCAGAAGGAAAAGTGCTTCGACCTCTTACTGAGTAGAGTTGTTAAAGGAAAAAACAGTTTTTTTTTTTTTTTTTTTTTTTACAAACTATAACGGATGAACCTTGAATAAGTTGAGAGCCATAGTGTTGTTACCAGGCACCATTTGGGAGTGGTGGATTCAGAGAGGTGTTATAAAGAGAACAAAAAAGCAATGAGGAATTTGGAAGCAGCTGAGGATTTCAGGGGGCCAATGGTCATCTCGGTGGAAAGAGATGAAGAGCGTTTATTTAGTAGAAGGAGGTGTACGACTGTAACTGAACCCATTCCTTAGAGTATAAGCCAAGTGCTAGCAGGAACGACAGAGCCAGAACCAGGAAAAGATTTTGGAAAGCAGTACCGATCCTCCAGATTCCTCTTGGAGGAGAACAGTATTGTTGGTTCCACTAGTAGAAGAAGACAAGTGAACCGGGTTCGAAGTGGTTGTAACAGTGAAAATCTTGACCTGGTACGTGGATGTCGACGGCAGCACTTTCTAGAGTAAGGTGCTCACTCTCCAGACCCGTGTACGACATTCCACTGGGATGCAAGAAAACAGTAGACATTCTGCTTATATTTACTTCTGTCTGAAGACAGGAATTGTCAGCTTTACTAATAGTCAAGCTACAGATTGCCCCCTGGTGCCTTCTGTACACAAAGGTTGGGAGCGGAGCTTGGAGCCCCAAGGCATTCTGGGGGGAAGAGTGTGCATTCGGCTGACAAGGGAGGCTGACTCTGGATTAGGTAGGTTGACAGATTACAGCATCTCAAGTAGCCAAAAAATCTTACAGCACATCATAATGGCATGGGGAGTGATCCTTATAATCTCTGCTGCTGCAGAAGCTCATGGGAGCAAATTACCTAAAGGAGTTGTTGCATGTGGATTAGGAATTTTTCTTGCAAAGGCAGGCATTTCAAAACTTTTGGCCTTTTAAATGATACTCGGCTGTGGTATCATTACCCCACAGATATTTTAAAAACTAGTACACATAATCTGCTTTCAAAGTAAAGGTGATAAGTTAATAAGAAAGTGAGCTTTTTCTTTTAACCATCTTGTGCTACAAAGTTGAACATCTGTAAAATAAGTATGGACATGCTTCGATTGTTAAATGAGTTTTCATTGCGGAAAACAGTAGTTGGATGTTCTGTAAACTCTTTTTTTAATATTTGAAAATTTAAAAATCTTGGCAAACAAAGGGTTTCAAACCCAGTGACGATTTTTGTCAAAATGGAACATTTTACAATTAGTTTGCAAGACCAACTGACTGACAGGGAAAATGGAAAGTTGCTAATTTTAGTAAGGAAACCTTTGAGTAATTAGTGTAGGAGACTGAAACTGGAGAATTAAGACTTTAAGAACAGTTCTGCTATTTGGATCTTCGTGTCTGTGTCAGGTGTCATTTTTAAGCTAGAGCAGATACTGAAGCTAAATATTGAAATACACTATACTTAGGGCGTTTCCAAGGTCTGATTCCACGACAAAGTGTTAAACCAAGATTTAGAAAAATAACAAAGCACATTCGGTGGTAGAGTCACTGAAAGAAATGTTTTTAGTGAAAAGAAAAGGGATTAAGAAAAGCAGAATTCAGGGGCGCCTGGGTGGCTCAGTCATTAGGTGTCTGCCTTCTGCTCAGGTCATGATCCCAGGGTCCTGGGATCGAGCCCTTCATCGGGCTCCCTGCTCCGCGGGAAGCCTGCTTCTCCCTCTCCCGCTCTCCCTGCTTGTGTTCCCTCTCTTGCTGTCTCTGTCTGTCAAATAAATAAATAAAAATCTCAAAAAAAAATTAAAAAAGCAGAATTCGTTTTGGAATTCTTAATTTCATCTTTATCTCAGCCTTCTAAAATGATGTGTTTGAGTATGTTTTAAATGTATGTGTTAATGCAGTAGAACGTGTGTATTGGGGGTTTGACTAAAGTTGTCTTTTTTCCCCCTCCCTTGATACGGAACATGACTCTAAACGTTGGGAGGCCATTGGTCAACAGAAGGAAAGCTGCTGGGAACTTTCTTACAAAATCATCCTGGTCTCTGAGGGATCGGGGGATGTTGCAGGGATTTGAGTCTCTTCTGCCCTGGAGTGGGGGCACCAGTGGCAGAGAAGGAAGAAGACCTAGCAGCCTTCTGGAGGATTGAGGTGGGGGGGACCCTGCTCATTTGCAGGTTGGAAGGCACTGCCTGGGCTAGGCTGTGGGGAGGGTGGGGTTGTCCCGAAGGAGGCAGGACTGTGTCCTGTCCTGCTGGTGAGGACCTGGCACGCCGGAGGACGGGAGGAAATGTCTTGCAGAGGTTCTGCCTGGCCTGTTTTGGTTTCCATCTCTTGGCAGCAATGGTTTTGATCCTGAATTCTGTCTTTAGAACAGCACTGCCCAATAGCAATATAATGTGAGCCACATGTGTAATTTAAAATTTTCTGGTAGCTATATTAAAAGGTAAAGCAGATGAAATTATTCAATAACATTATTTAACTCCAGATATCCAAAATATCATCTCATCATGATTTTTTTTTCCTCCCACGCTAAGTTTTTAAAACCAGTTGATACTTACAACACCTCGGTTGGGATTAGCCATGTTTTGAGTGCTCATTAGCTAGTGCTGGTGCGGCTTTAGAACATCATTCAGAAATGTTACAGCAAAGTTAGAAGAAACCTGGAGATCATCTAGCTTGTGGGTTTGGGGGACTGGCTGGCTTAAGGATCTTCTCCTCCCCACCTTTTTTTTTTTTTTTTTTTTAAAGTAAGCTCTATGCCTAACGTGCGGCTTGAAATCACAACCCTGAGATGAAGAGTTTAATGCTCTACTGACTGAGCCAGCCAGATGCCCCTTCTACCCCCATTTTTAAAAAGCTGGAGTCCTGTATGTTTGTTTTTTTTTTTTAGAAAAGAGATTTATTCATTTATTTGAGAGAGAGAGAGCGTGTGCGCATGCATGCTTGTGCGAGTTGGGGGAGGGGCAGAGAGAGAAAGAATCCCAAGCAGACTCCCTGCCAAGCGCAGAGCCCAACTCAGGGCTCGATTGCATGACCCTGAGATTGTGACCTGAGCTGAAACCAAGAGTTGGATGCTCAACCGACTGAGCTACCCAGGCACCCCAGAGTCCTGTGTATTTGTAAAGAATACATAATAGTTAACTGATTTGAACACTTTTGGTAGCCAGCCATCAGGTGCCTTGTGTACAGTTTCTGGAATCTCAATTTTTTTTTTCCAGGCAGAGAAAGACAGAGTTACTACTTTTTACCTTTTGACAGTGACTCGATGAAGAGAGGTTACTCTACATGTAAGTTCATGCAGATGTCTCTGTCACCTGCATGTGCACAGGGTGGTGTGGAAGAGCTCAGGGCTGGGGGAGTGGGGGGAAGGCCCTAGACTTGGAAAGAACACTAGGGCCCAGAACGTGAACGTGGTCGTTGGTCGTGGTGTTACGGTCAAGTCTGAGGGAAGGCGCGGGGAATGCCATACGAAGTGCTCTTACAAACCGCAGAGCGCTCTGCAGAGTTGCCGAGTGAGAACTGAGAATGGAGACGCAGTCAGGTAGCTGCCCCGTGCAAACTGGGGGGGGTCCGGCCCTGGCCACGATGGGGACTTCTCCAGACGGGCCTGTGAAATATTTGTACCATTCGGAGCTTGGGCTCTGTGATGACTCGGTTGCCTGCCGGGCTGCTCCTGGGTTCCCAGGGCTTGTGTTGCCAAGCTGTGTGGCATGCGCGGAGCTCCAGGGGGTCCGCAGCCCTGGCCTGTGCGTGGCATGCAGCAGGGCCTGGGGGTGTTGGCCTCCTGACCAAAAGGCAGTGATGGCTGCTCCCTCATCTCGCTCCGTCTCTGAGGCTTACAACCCTCTCAGTCCTAGAAGCCTGTCGGCTCTCCTCAGGAAATGTCGAACCCGAGGAGTTAGGCACATATTTTCATTTCCTTTTTGAAGGCTACAGTCTCTTCTCAAGTTTTACTAGAACAGTGATCCGTGGTTTGCGTAAGCTGTTTGGATTTTAAACGTATGTGTGTACAAAGCTCAGGGTTAGCTTTGCAAGTCTCGGTCCGGTTTTACTCAAGTGCTTTTTAGGGCTGTAGCCTGGTCTTCTGCCTGTGCGTCAGGTGGACAGGCTGGTGAGGACTTGCAAGTGCTTTTCTGCCAAGAGCCACGAAACTGCAGCATTCTGGGGGTGCGGTGGAGGGCTGTGTTATCGGACCATTGATATGGGAAATACGCATGAGCTCTTATTCCAAAATTTGCTGATAGCAAATACATGCACGTGTTGGGAAAACTTAAGGTGAAAAATTTTTAGTGATGCTGCTTCTTTGAAAGAGGCCTTTGCTAATGTTCACTGTGTGAACCAATTTGAATGTTTGTACTTAGCTACGGTTAAATTAGGGTCTTTATTTTTAAAGATTTTGTTTATTTATTTGACAGAGAGAGAGCACAAGCAGGGGGAGCAGCAGAGGGAGAGGGAGAAGCAGGCTCCCCGCACAGCTGGGGGAGCCCGATGTAGGGCTCGATCCCAGAACCCTGGGATCATGACCTGAGCCGAAGGCAGTCGCTTAACCAACTGAGCCACCCAGGCGCCCTAAAGTAGGTTCTTTTTTTTTTTTTTTTTTAAAGATTTTATTTATTTATTTGAGAGAGAGAGAGAATGAGAGACAGACAGCATGAGAGGGAAGAGGGCAGAGGGAGAAGCAGACCCCCTGCTGAGCAGGGAGCCCGATGCGGGACTCGATCCCAGGACTCCAGGATCATGACCTGAGCCGAAGGCAGTCGCTTAACCAACTGAGCCACCCAGGCGCCCCCCTAAAGTAGGTTCTTTAAACATATTTAAACATTGTCTCTCCAAGAGTGAATGGGAAAATTTGGGGGGAAAACAGACAAAGCCCTTTTTATTGAAATCTGGGAGAATGAGTTTAAAAAAATCCCAAATAGTTAATGTCTAATATTATGTGAGATAGTCAAGAACCTGATTTACTATTTGGCAAATATTTTTCACAATAAACTTAGGCTGTCTAGAAGAGAAAGACCAAGGTGTAGGACAAAACAGAAACTGAGATGCTAAGGGAAATTAGTTTATTGAAGAGATATTAATAATAAATGTTTTTCCTCCTAAGTGTTATTTTAGAATATGGCTTTGTTAAAATCTGTTATCTTGGATTCCGTGATTTTGGGGTTGCTTTCCCTTTTGAAATGCCAATCTCCTATTGAGTTTACTACCCCTCCACCTTTTCCCCCTTATAGTTGGGCTAGAGGGACTGGACGGAGGAACTGGTACATCGTGTACTCTTTTGCTGCTGGGGCAGGGAGGAGGGATGAGCATAAGAGACGGGTGTCCATTGGTGATGTCAATGGACAACCACTTTTGGTAGGATACTCGCCAGAAACCTCAAGCTCTCTTTAGTTTTCAGTTAGGACTTAATCCTTAATTATCTTTAGGGATAAACTAAGTTATGCTGTGAAAACAATTTCAATAACTGAATGTATTTATGTCACAGTCCAGTGAGGCACATGTACACCAGCTCTTCTCCAGTAGGGAATCAAAGGCCCAGTGGATTCCATTTTGTAACTCCTCATCTTGAGGTTCTTCACTTTCACCTCTGAGTACAGGAGAGAGGGAGAGAGCGCGGGGAGAGGGAGGGAGGGAGAAAGAGAGAGCTCTTGGAGATTCATGCCCACTCTTTTTTTTTGGATGATGGTTTTTTTTTCAAATATACCTACAATTGCTTGCCTGTCACTCAGATTCCCATGGGGAGAATTTAGTGGTCCTAACTTAAATTCAAGGTAGGCTGGGAAATCGAATCCCTCTATGGGCCTGGGAAGGGGGAAAAAAAAAAACACTGGCAAACACAATATGTTGTCACTGCTCCACTTTGTTTCTGTGACATCCCCTTGACTCGTGGGAAGGTCACTCTGCTTTGGCCCACACTGATGGGACTGCAGGCTGTTTGCCCTAGAGTCTTCGGCTCTATTCTGCCCAGTTGCTTGTTTTCTTCTCTCCTGTTCTGACAGGCATACGGGTAGGGGTGCAGATCCCCCAGTGCACTGGGTAAGCAGATGCCCGACTGGGGAACAATCACCAGTCTCTCTGTGTGCTGGGGAATCCCAAATTCTACAAGAGGTTCAATTGGACTACCTTCCCTTGCTTGACTTTCAGAAAGACCCAGTTCCCTACAGTGTGACTGACTTGATTACTCTCTCCTGTATTCTTTTCTCAGTCCTCTCCTTTATAGTTTGGGCTTGGAGTTGGTGGGGGGTGGGGGGCGACATCCAAGTGCCTAGCAGATACCTCTTGCACAGGGGAAGGGGGCATTTCTTTTATGGAAAACGAGAAGATTTTCTTTATAATTCCCCAAAATCATGAGTTACCACAGAAACAGTTAAAAATTCTGAATCTCTTAAAATGATTTTTCTTCTGGGAATATCCACAAGGTGCTCAAATGTTTATTCAGTATATTTCAAAATTCCTTGAAGTATCGGCATATTTTATTTCAGTGAGTTAAGATGGAGTATGAGTCACCATGTAGTAAATTTGACTCAAGTATGTGATTTATTAATATTATACAGCTTTATTTTGGAATAACTTTAGATTTACAGAAAAATTGCAAGGATAATACGGGGACTTCCCATATACCTTTCACAGTGGTGCTTCAGATGATGATTTGAATTAATTTTAACATACTCGCTAAGAGTTTTTCTTAACGTTAACATCTTATTCAATCTTGGCAAATTTGTCACAACTGAGAAATTAACACTGGTATACTGCTGTTAACTAAGCTATAGATTTTATTCAGATTTCACCAGTTTTTCCACTGATGCCCTTTTTCTGTTCCACGTCCAGTCTAGGATACCACTTTGCACTCGGTTGTCTTGTCTCCTTAAGAAACCCTATAATCTGTTACAGTTTTTCGTTCTTTTCTTGTTTTTTATAAACCCTGACACTTCTGAAAGTATTTTGTAGTATGTCACTCAACTTGGGTTTAATCAGTGTTTTTTCGTGATGGGACTGGGGTAATGGGTTTGGGAGAAAAATACTGCAACAGTGAAGTTCCTTTCTCACCACCTCAAATGAGTAGGTATATGATAGGAACATGATTTTACTGGTGATAATCTTCACCACTTGCTAAGGTTGTGTCTCCCACATTTTTCTACTGGGAAATTACTTCTGTTCCATTCTTTCTTGCAAGTCACTAAGTACCATTCACACACAAGGGGCGGGGAATTAAGCTCTACCTCTGGGGTGTATATGGGGGGCTATCTTTGTATTTTATTTGGAACTCTTTTGTAAGGAGTACTTGTCCCTTCCCCCCATTTAATTATTCAGTCCCTTATTTATATTATTTTAGCCAAAATACTTATTTCGTTCAAGTTATTCCACCTTTGGCCATTGAGAGCTCTTTCTGGTTGACTCTTGAGTAAGAAGAAATCTAGGAATGTTTCCAGTTACTTTAGCTTGGATAAATTGGGACTTCTCCACTTCCTCAAAGTGGTAACTGTACATGAGAAGCATTTTATGATCTTTGTAGGCCAGTAATAACCATTTATAAGGAAATATATAGAAATTTGCCAATGTTTATGAAAGTAATAAGCATGTAGTAATATAATTATCATTAAAAGCTATCTCAAAGAGATACATTCCTGCAAAAGACCATTGATAATAGATTCTTAGGGCCTTAGAGGAAATTAAAAGTAACCACCCTACCTCTTATATTTTATAAATGAGGAATGAAAGCTTCCAAAATTTAAGTGATTTGCCATTATACAAAGCCAGTTCTAACATTCAGTTTCAGTAACTTATAAGCCTAGTTCTTTCCACTGAATCAACACAGTTAGTCTTCCTCTTGTTCTTTTTTCTTTTATAAAAATGAATACTCTGGAACATTTTGCAGATAACAGAATCATAGTTGCTACAAATGATAAATATGCTAGAGGATGAATTTTGCATAGGTGACATTTGTATTTGAAGTTGATAGCTTGTATCAAGAGCACATTAAAAACTATTGAATTTCATATTTGGGTAAGGTTTTCAGCACAGAAAACCAATGTTTCAGGTTTTTTGGATGTACTTTGATGTCAGAAGTTCTGTTTAACTGGTACTAATTCAATTGCTCCTATTTTATTTTGAGACTGTGAGCTTTAGTATAAAGGTAGCAGGATAAAAAGCATTTCCTTTTATGCTCAGAAAGTGACATGGCGTGCATGCATTGAAATGACAGTGCTACAAGGAGAGGATAGAAAATGAGTGGTACCAGCTTGTTAACTTTACCTGTGGTTTATACAAATGTAGGTGTTTATCTTATTTTCACAGCCGTATACATTCACTGCCACTTGATGTTATCCTTACAAGTGATTACCCTTAATTAACTTGGCCTTACAGAAGGGGAAGGATGATGTGAATTTCATTTTTTAAAAAATTTGTTTTAAAGATTTTATTTATTTGACAGAGAGAGACACAGCGAGAGAGGGAACACAAGCAGGGGGAGTGGGAGAGGGAGAAGCAGGCTTCCTGCTGAGCAGGGAGCCCGATGCGGGGCTCGATCCCAGGACCCCGGGATCATGACCTGAACTGAAGGCAGATGCTTAATGACTGAGCCACCCCCAGGCACCCCGTGAATTTCATTTTTTAAAAGGCAGCATTAGGTAGTACAACATTTAAGAAGTGTTTTGCCTATGCCCATAAAAAGCTATACCATTGTGTTGATGGATTTGCTACTTTGTGTCCTGTTAAGTATAAAATGTGACCATACATTTTGGATTCCAGCGTCTTTTCTGGTTTGTTGAGCACACTGGTGCTTAAGATGATGATTTAAATTAGTTTTAATGTACTTGGGTAACCAAGCGTACAGTGCTTTGAACCCACTAGCAGAGAAAAGAAGAGGACTATTCCAGCCTTCCCCACTAATGAGACCCATAAATCAACAGAATGAACATGGAAACTTCAGGGAGCCTTGGGATCTAATTTCAAACACCTTAAAGGGACTCCTTTTCTTGGGTTCAGACTTGCTAGGACCATGGTGCCCAGGGTAATGGCTGAGCCAAAAAATCTACATACAAAACGGAGAACTTCTATAGGACGAAAGCAGCTGAGCCACATGCTCTCGCGCTTAGCCTTTGGACTGGACAGGCTTGTGTGGTTGGGAAGTCTGGGCCTGTAAAGGTGGAAGAGTGTTCAGTATTGGTATTCATGTACTGAACACAGGCTATCTGAGAAATCCTAAGATGACTGCAAGAGGGAGAGTATGTTCCTTTCAGTATATAATTATAGTGGGCTTCTGAAACTAACTCTGCAGCGTTAAATTTGGAACATAAAAGCTTTTCCACTGAGACAGAGGGAAGGAGTGGGAGCTTTAGAGAATCCGTTGGACACCTCCCTAAAAGAACAGAGAAACGCCTTCTAGACTTCAGGTACATCTCGTGCAAATATGAAGACAGGCTATTTCTAGGCTTCTGGTGGCCTTTCACTCCATTCTTAAAAACAAATAAAACAGGCAAGAGATGTTTGGAATAAGAGAGCCAAGGTCTCTAGATGTTGTTGGTTCAGGCAGCGTCAGAAATTCTTAGCTCCTCTCTTGCAAGCTGACTTTGGACTGTACACATAGGCCTATTTTAGACAGCAGACTCCATTTTACTCCCACGTACTTCACCCTTATGCTCGTCAACTGCTGACCCCCGGGATTATTTAAAGTCTGTGTGCCGGTGCATGATGGGATGAGAATTTAGGATTCCGAAATGGTGTTAGAAGTGGGCTGAGAAGAGATGACCATGTACTAGGGATCCTTTCTTGTTTAATTTTCCCCCTTGAAAACTTACTGGAGTCCTGAAACATACACAGGTACTTAATTCTAATAACTGGAGGAAATTATTTGCATACAGAGTAGGTTTCTATGGATTTTAGTCACATTTTATTTTTGATGGTTACTGGGAACCATTTAAATCCAAGGCATAATGGCATGATTATTTTGCCGATAATTAATTTGGGTTGTGTGTAAATCATCTTAAGGGGCGCATGCATGCACTGCATGGGTAGGAGCGGGCTGGGGTGGGGAGGTGGCTTTTAAATGCCATTGGTTGCACTGAATTTAAAATTCTAGGTTTTTTTGTTTTTTGTTTTTTTTTGCAGAAATACATTTATGATGGCTAAAATTAAAATATTTATGGTCTTTAAAAGCAAATCGATCAGAGACAATGGATTATATTCATATTCAAAAGAAAATGAGGGAGTCAGAGAGGCTTCTGGTTTTGAAACGAAAAGCACCACATTTGTATTCTTTTAAGACTCAGGCTTTATAGCTATTGGAATTGTTTGGTAGCTTTTTTTTTTTAAATTAAAAATGACGTTATTTAAAATGTTTTCTGAAATGGCTCTTGTAGACATCTGAACAAAAGTAGCCCTAGCCTTGTACTTGATTATATCACATCAGATCATAGGACTTAATAAGGGTGTTTTGCCTGGTCCTGAGATGGAGAAACTGGTGTTAGTGGGGCATGTTCCTTTCACTTAGGGGGATAATGGAGGGATAAAGTGATCAAAGTGGTTATGGAATATAATTTAGTCTATATTTATGAAAGATTTCATTTTCTTAACTGAGCATCTCATGGTACTGCACTGTGTGTTCATAGATCTATTTCATCTACTTGATTGTTTTCAGACTGAGATGTAGATTATCATTATTATTAATGTTACATTTTAACTATAAACACTTCAGCATGCATATTATTAACTAGAGGTCCATATTTGCTTATAGATTTTTTTGTATCCAGTGTACATGCACTGAAATGAACAATTTTTACATGTGTACCCTTTGAATTTTGAGAAATAGCTACACTCATGGAACCCAAATTTGATTGAGATAGAGAACTTAACCCTACCTAAGACTTCTGTCAGCCTTTTCCCACTCAGTCCTACCCTCTGTCTGAGAGACCTTGACTATTCTGATATTTTCACCATAATTAGTTTTCCCTGTTTGCAAACTTCATATAAATGAGTTTATACAGTGTGCGCTCTTATGTATGCCTTCTTTTATTCATGGTACTTTTTTGGAAATTCACTCATATTGCCATCTGCCTTTTTATTGTTGCGTAGTATTCCATTGTATCAATAAACCACAATTTGTTTAGCCATTCATCTGTTGATGAATACTTAGGATGTTTCTAGTTTGGGTCTATTCTGAATAAAGCTGCTGTGAACATCATTGTGTTAGTCCTTTTGTGGACATATGCTTTCAATTCTGTTGGGTAAATACCTAGGAGTGGGATTTCTGTGTTGGAAGGTAGGCGTATGCTTAGTTTTATAAGAAACTGTTACGATCTTTTTCCAAAGTGGTTTTACTATTTTAACTCTCCCGCAGAGAAAGAATGAGAGTTCTGTTTGCTTCATATATACACCAACATATGGTATTGTCAGTTGTTTTAGTATTAATTTTTCTCAGTGTGTAGTGGTATCTCATTATGTTTTTAATTTGCATTTGCCTGATGACTAATGATGGTGAATGGCTTTTAATGTACACTTTGGCCATCTGTATGTTTTTCCTTGTGAAAGGTCTGTTCAATCTTTTGCACACTTACTAATTGTTTTTTCTCTGAGTTGGAATTCTTTATTCTGGATACCAGTCTGTTTTGTCACACACACCATGCATTTTTTTCTCCCAGTCTGTGGCTAGCCTATTAATTTTCTTACTGTGTGGTGATGAGCAGAAGATAGTGATTTTGAGGTCTAATTTGTCTGTTTTTACATGGTTGATTTCTGTGCCATTTAAGAAATCTTTGCCTATTCCCAAATTATATACTTTCCTGTGATTTCTTGAGAAGCATTATAGTTTTAACATGGTTAATGTAGAGTTAATATTTGTGTGTAGCATGAGGTAAGATCCAGGTTCATTTTTTTTCCCATACTAATACCCAGTTGTTCCAGCATCATTTGTTGAAAAGTTTTTTCCCTCCTTTGGGGTGCCTGCTGTCAAAAATCAATCAACTATGTCTGTATGAGTCTATTTGGTAGTTTCTAGTCTATTTTATTGATCTGTTTGCTGATCCTTAAGCTAGAACCACACTGTCTTGAACACTGTAGCTTCAGAAGTAGGCCATCAAACACAGTTGTGTAAGTCTCCCAATTTTGTTCTTCATTTTTTTTTTTAAGATTTTATTTATTTATTTGAGAGAGAGAGTGAGCAAGAGAGAGCAAACACAAGTGGGGTGGAGCAGCAGAGGGAGAGGGAGAAGCAGACCCCCAACTGAGCAGGGAGCCCGACATGGGGCTCTATCCCGGACTTGAGCTGAAGGCAGATGCTTAACCGACTGAGTCACCCATTTTCTTCTTCATTTTCAACATTGCTTTTTGATGTTTGATATTTGTAGGACCTTTGTATTTCCATATAAATTATAGGATCAGCTTACTACTTTTTTTTTAAGCAAAATAGGAGTTACAGTGGGACTATGATTTGCTTTGTATTGAAGCTAGAATTCTTGGTGTTTACCAGATGAAACTATTTTTATAATAATACTAAGACATTACTTGCTTTCACACTCTCAATTTCTTCAGAGTGTACAATAGTCTTTCAGAGGCTACATAATGTGTGATCTTGTAGTAGACTGAATGCAGAAGCAGGTAGGAAAATCCAGCTGTCTTTTATTATGTTAAATATGAAAGATATTTGCAAAAATGTAAAAACAATGCCAATATTTTCAATTTTACTCTTTTAGAAAGAATTTTCATAAAAAATTGTTAATGTTAAATGAGTATTAATTTTAAACGAGTTGCAAAATAATTGTTTTAAATTTCTCATGGTATATTTAATATATCCATATAAATTAAAGTTTTTTGGTTCCCCCATTATTTTTAAGAGTGTCAAGGAGTCCTGAGAAAAAGAATTTGGAAACTGCTGCTATAGATCAAATTTGGGATATATGACATCTTAACAGTATTCATTCTTCAAATCTATGAACATGGTATATCTCCACATTTATTTACATTTTTGTATTTTTCAGTATAGATGTTCAAAAATACCTTTTGGGGGTGGCTGGATAGCTCAGTTGAGCATCTGGCTCTTGATTTTTGGCTCAGGTCATGATCTCAGGGTGCTAGGATCCAGCCCCCTGTTGGGCTCTGTGCTCAATGGGGAGTCTGCTTGAGGATTTCTCTCCCTTTTCCCCTGCCCCTCCACCTCCCTTCTCCCCGCCCCACTCATGCACATGCTTGCACACTCTCTCTCTCTGTCTTTCAAATAAATAAATCTTAAAAAAAAAAATACCTTTTGGTAAATGTGTCCCTAGGTATTGTATGCTTTCTGATGCTATGTAAATTTTCTGATGGTTTGCTAATGTATTCAAATATGTTTGATTTATATTGGGTGACCTTGTATCCTGCAAATTTGTGAAATTCAGACCTCAGTCTAGTAAGTCACATTTCAAGAACTGTGAAGAGTTTGAGCTGTTTTCCTGATTGCAAACTAAAAGTTCAGCCTCCCACAGTTTTGTGGATGCTGACAGAAGATACAAGAATTCTTAGAGACAAAGGACTTTATTAGTCATGGTACAGCAGGCAGCACAAACTTCATGTTCATTTTCATTCCCATAGCTCCTAAGTCCCATAGAGCTACTGACTTAGTGGGTTGGTGTCATAGGTGGGGAACCCTGAGCTTAGGACACTCCATTCTCAACAAGAAGCTGCTGACAGATTTTGCCTTACGTTTGCCCCAGAGAGACCTGTTCATTTTCCTGGGCAGCAAACAAATCTTTTTTGCTCCAGATGGAGACGCTATCTCTGTTGTTCAAGGCCGTGTGCTTTCCAGACATCCTTGAAAAGATTATCCAGATGCTGGTACAAGACCTGTAGAAACACAGCAGACAGTGTTTCTCCTTCTGACTACCACTGTAGGGCTTTTTTTTTTTTTTTTCCCTTCTGGTTTTCCTGATTCTACCCTTTAAATTTTATCTTTTATACAGATGCTTAATCTAATAGTTTCCCAGACCTTGTTTTGAAATATCACTTCACTACTCCCTGGGGACTTAGTTCTGTAGTCTTGAGTTTAGGGTTCTCTGATACCTTCCTTAGTCCTGCCTTGTTTATCTAGCCTCATTTCTTGTATTCTCATCAGTGATCTTGATGCTGACTTCGACTCTTTGATTTTTCTTGAGGCAGTTCTCTTCCCTGGCATGTTGTGTCCCTTCTGCTTCTCCAAACCCTACCTCTTTTTCAAGATATAGATCAAATCCCTCTTCTGTTATATACTTCCTCAACCTGTTCACTCTCCCTACAACCATTAATCTTTCTCTTTTCTAAACACTATGGAATGATTTAACAGCTATATATCTAATACATACATAGTCAATTGCAGTTACTTAATTACAGAATGAGAGACTATCACTGTTCTAGAAAAAGGCAGAGGTTAGCTATCTTGTGTTTCTTTCACTAGACAACACTGGTATGATGGCTCTCACTTATGCTAATTTTGTCCTCCCAAATAACGTATGGATTGATTTTTATGCCCTGTGTGTTGTTCAGTGCCCATTATAGTGTTGGGAACTTGGTAGATGCTTTAGTCATGAATTCAGCAACTAAATATTTATAAAGTCTTTATATTTTAACCTCAAGAATGGCTTCTGAAACTTAATCAGCTATATGGGGAATGTGATTTGACTTATAGGGTGTACAAAAAGTTCTAAAATTTTGAAAATTTTTAATTGAATAATTGCCATACACTTAGTTTCAGGTATACAACACAGTAATTCAATATTTATACATTACAAAATGACCAAAGTTTTTATGTTGCCAGCATTCAACATGCTTTTGAGGGAGAGCAAAAGAACAGGAAATTAAAAAATGAATTAGAGCTCTAATTGTTAATTCTATTCTTTTTAGTTGTACTGCTAACTGTATGTCACTTGAGGGAAGTCAGTTCACCTGTCTACTTTTTACCTTTAGTAAAATATGGTAAAATATGGTAGCAGTGTCTGTCTACTTCCCAAAGGTCTAAACACCCTGTAATAAGTAAGTGTTGGGGAAATACTGGGCTAGGTGGCAGTTGGAATGGTATGTTGGCATACAGACTGCTATTAAAAATTAATGAACTGTTTAGAGTAGTGGTTACGGATCAGACAGACGAGTTCAAATTCTTGCTCTGCTCTTTACCAGTAGTAGGACTGATGGGCAATCACTTAATGTGTTTGAACTTCAGTTTTCTGACTGAGGAATAATACCTATCTATTTCATGTTACAGAGAAGATTAAATGTAAAGCTCCAAGGTCATTACCTGGGACATCAGTTGTCAGTCCATAGATTGTGGTGGTTACCATAATAGTAATCATACCTGTAATCAGACATCAGGAAATTTGTCATCTGAGTCTTCTCTGAAGGTAAATGGACTTGACCTAGGCAAAACTATGAAATGGGCAAGGCTTATCTGTGGCATCTCTAATTCCTCTTTTCTTCATTCTCTGTTGACCTCCCTTTTCCTCCTTCATAGACCCAGTGGCATTCCACTTTCTGACTACTTCCTCAAAGGGAAAAGTTAAGACTCTGATAGTGGGTGGTGTCACTGTGCCGATGGAACCAAATCTCATGTAAATCAGAGGTTGACAGTCAATGGCCAGCTGCCTTTTTATTTTTATTTTATTTATTTGACAGAGAGAGACACAGCAAGAAAGAGAACACAAGCAGGGGGAGTGGGAGAGGGAGAAGCAGGCTTCCCGCTGAGCAGGGAGCCCGATGCGGGGCTCGATCCCAGGACCCCGGGATCATGACCTGAGCTGAAGGCAGAGGCAGACGCTTAACGACTGAGCCACCCAGGCGCCCCTCCAGCTGCCTTTGTTTGGCCCAAGAGCTAAGAAGGTTTTTTACATTTTTGAATGACTAAAACAAATCAAAAGAATAATCGGTGACACATAATGTGATTGTATGAAATTCAAATTTCAGTGCCATAAGTCAAGTTTTATTGGAACACACCCCTGCTCATTTGTTTACATAGTATCTACAGCTGCTTTCTCAGTACAACAGCAAGGCTGAGGCGTCGTGACAGAGGCTGTATCGAGCTGCTGTTTGGTATGCTACAAATCATGATGCAGGTGTAACTTGACAAGTGTTTTGAGTGCCCTGTGTATCTCTTTACAGCCACAATATCCCTTTGTTATTCAAGGAGATGGCAAAGCACTGTGTTTATTATGTGATGAGACCGTGCGGTCAGCAGACCAAGCACTCAACCCAATGTGCCCTACTCACAGGAAAGCAGCAGTGAGAAATGAGAATTTAAGGCCAAATATCTCATTATGGTAGAGTTTCTCTCCCTGACCCCTAAAATTAAGTGAGGCTGCAACCAAAGTAAGTTTTCAAGTGGCTTGTTAGCCCAGTCAGAAAAGCTAGTTACTGGTGGTGAGTTAATGAAGTCATGTTTCATTGTAGCAGTTGAAGAAATATGTTAAGGGAAAACAAAGTTGTTCATACTTTTAGTGTTGTCTAGGAGTTGAGCTTGGGCTTGATGTCAGCAGACAACAAGGCAAACGGTTTTCCTTGGTTCTTGATGAGTCCACAGATACGAACTCTGCTCAGTTGTTGTTTACTTGGATGAATGTAGAGTTGAAGTGATGGAGAAAGTTAGTGTCTATGAACGGTCCGTACAGAACAGCTACATACAGGAGACAATATTCTCAAGGAAACAAAACATAGTTTCTACTTCAGACTGTACTGAATTCAAGATGGTTTATGACAGGTGATAAAAATGTGTGGCTCAGGGGTGCCTGGCTGGCTCAGTCAGTAGAACATGTGACTCTCGATCTCGGGGTTGTGAGTTCGAGCCCCATGTTGGGTATGGAGATTACTTACACATAAAATCATTAAAAAAAAAAGTGTAGATCAGAAAAAGGTGTACTTGGATAAATTTACAGAGCTTGTGAAAATATAGGGTGTTGGAAATCTATGATTATTGTTTTTATCATCAGGTACTTTGGAGATACTTGAATTTGTCTTCTGTTATTGAACACAAGTGGTGCCAATGGTAGACTTCTCTTAAGTCAGTGGCTTCTGTGAATTTTTGTCAGGGGTAGAAGCTGAATATCCTGATTTGCCCGACCACACAGCACTTGGAGAGCTTAGCACTGGTAAAACTGTGTGTGTGTTCTGTGAATTTTTAAAATTTAGGGCCAAGATGAAAATTCTTCTGAACAGGAAGAACTGCCTTCAGCCACTAACACTGAACACTGAAATTAGCTTTTGGAAGTTAGCTTTTGTTGCAGACTTGATAATGAGCTAACATAAAACTACAACTCAAAACAATGCTTATAATGTGAAACTTAATACTGAAGTAGTTGTTTAGATAACTGACATTGTTTTAATCACTAGCAATGTCAAGCTGCTTTATGTACTTCCTAGGTTGTCAAGTTAAAATAAGAAATGAGATCTCTGTTCTCAAACCAGTTTGTAGTGCTTAAGTTTTCTTAGCTCAAACGAAATACCAGCAGTGCTTTTCAGACCTCAGTGCAAGTACAAAAGATATTTTCCTATGTCAAAATCCATTTAACTGTGCAAATTAGAAGCTTCCACCTAATTTCACTTGGAATCTGCAATATGATGTGCTAAAAGGAAAATATCAGGAGAAGAATCTAATAGAATTTCTTAAATGCTGAATATAGTTAATTAAGATCATACTCGTGGATCAGTGTTACATATCTGTGTGAAAAGAAATTTCAAAGATGAAATACGTAAAGTCACATTACAGATCAGTATTAATAGGTAAACATTTGCCATTGATTTTGATGATAGGGAATGTTAACTTTGAACCCCAAATAAGCAGCTCGTCATCTCCCAAATACAATATCATTCTTCACGTTAGGAGACTTGTGTTACAAATAATTGTATTTTATTATGTTTTGAATTTTTCAGTATAAAATTTGTGGGAAGCTTTTTTTTTAAGTATCCCTATAATGTCCTTGATATTCCCTCTTGGCCCACAAAGACTAAAACGTTTCCTGTGTGGCCCAAAACTGGAAAATTCTGCTAACCTCTCATTTGTATGTGTTTATTTATTCCGTATTCATATTAAGGGAATGAATGCTTTTGTGTCCTGATAAAGATCAATGTCAAAAAACCAATAGTGGTAAGGGAAATTTTGTGTGAAGCTGAGGTTCTTTTGTCTAGATGTGAAGCTCACTTAAACTTTAGTCTTGTTCTTATGTAGTATTAAGTTGTCTAGGAGAGGACAGAGCACAAAACAAGGCTTGAGATTCCCTCTCCCTGTACCTGTTAGGTGTCCTTCTACCCTGAGGAATGTCCCATTCGAGGCCTGGTTTCTGAGAGCTTGGACTGAGGAGAAGGAGGAAGAAGGGGAGGAGGACAACCTGCCCGCTCTGTGCATGGATCCCTCCCTGCCACTCCTTTGGCCCCCACCCTGTCTGCCTCTCTTTCTTCTTCTGTTCAAGGAGATACATCTCTAATCTGTCAGAGATCCAGCAACCATTCTTGTCCTTCCCTCTGGGTGATCCCTTTTGGTGCGGAAGATGGTGTTATTTCCTTGAAGGCCTGGACAAGTCGGAGCTGCCTACCCCAGAGTTCCTGCTGTTTCCTAAAGCTTCCCTGGGAAGAAGAGGGAAAAGGAGGCGGGTAACAGTGACCCTGGTGCCTTTGACACCCCTGGTGAGTGTGCATGTGTGTGTGTACACATGCTCACAGTCTGTAAGTCCTGGGTCGGGATTATTCTCAAGCTTCCAGACCCAGGATCCCGTGGCCCAGGCTTCTGCTGACAGATCAGTTTTTTTGCTCACAGAACAAACCTATCAAGAGTGACCACGGGGCAGTTTCAGTGTTTGCCTCTCAGTTTCCTCTTTCCTGTCCACAGAAGCCCATTGTCATTACTCTTCTGTGCAATTTTAATTTATCTGGGTTATTTTGGGGGGTGGTTAGAGCGCTTCTGACTGAGAATGTCAAACCCTCCTCCCACATGTTGGATACAGCCCACAATCCAAAGGAAGCTCTTGGAGAACTTGGTCTATTGATCATGTCGAAAGGGAGCATAGCATGTGGGAAAATGACTCATTGGTGTGACTTCACCATTGCCCTCATTTTAAACTTCTTACAGGGAGAGCATAACCTAGTTCTGACAAAGATTCTCAGCCAGGGCTGGGCTTGCCTTTGACTAAGTGATGTGTCACATTCTCTCTGCCGGAAACTCACATTCTTAGCACCAGTCCTCATGGTCCTGGCAAGAAACCTCTTTGGAGAGATGTTGGTATTTGGGAGATTTATTTATTTTTTTTCCAGCTGCCCACAAAAAACAAACTCAGAAATATCTTTTTTTTTTCCTTTGCAAAGTTTGTTGGAATAGTTTGTCATTTCTCCATCTGGAGTTGTTTGTTGTTGGTCTGCCAACGACGGTTTGCCGAGGGCCATGGCAAGGTGACTGTGGCCCCGAGGGAAGGGTAAAATAAACCAGGGCAGCGTGCCTGTCTGGGAAGGGGAAACCTCAGAGCTGATGTTCGGCGGTGGGTGGCTAGCCATGGCTGGTGGCCACGGGTCCTCACTTCAAGTGTGGCTGGGAGTCGCTCAAAGAAGGCCTTTAAGTGATGCCTGCCCGGTTGCTCACCAAAGTGGATACTTCCTCACTGTTGTGTGGTTTTGTGCCAAGACAATGCCTAAACTTGCTAGCCCTCGCTGAGAACTTCCCAGCCCACAGTGGGAACTTCCCAGAAGAAGCCCGAGGACCACTCCTGATTTACAGGAAAAGGAGCTCCTACTTCTTTATTCTTCCAGCTCATGGAAGAGGCATGTTCTAACAGGCTCCTTCACTTCTAATTTATAGATCCTGTGCAAGCAGCCCCTTGAAGGCAGGGGCCTTCCTCCTGGGTTTGCTCCTACTCTTAGCTCACAACAGACCCCGGTAGGGAAGGCAGTGTGGTATGGGGTATCCAAATAAAAACTCCAGTTTGGTCAGTAGCTGTAAGATCGTGGCCCAGAGTGTTGATTTCTCTGGGTATTTCCTTGTTATTCAATGACTTAGTTGAGTGAGAGATTGTCTAATGCAGTGGTTCTAATCCTTGCTATACATCAGAAACACCTGCACATACACATGATTGGGGTCACCTCCTAGGCGGGTAGAACCTGGGGAGTGAGTGTGTTTCCAGAATTCTTTGTGGCCAGGTTTGAGGACCACTGCCTATAGTCACATCTGTCCATTATGAATAAATTAAAGGACTAACTAGATAGATAATAGGAGCAAAGACTGGCTAGTTAAAGATACTTCAAATGAGGTGTGTTAACATGTCTTAAGTAGGACCTTTGGGCAGGTTTTAAAATTACTGAAAATGGAGTGAGGTGAAATAGGATACTTTTTTTTTTTTCCTTAATAGAAACCTCAGGATTGTTTTGTGCTCTGGCATGTGGATGAAATGGAATGAAATGGAAGAACTCTGAGGCTAGGGGACAGGGAAGATGGGACTATAGCTTAGGGACAATAGCAAAAGAGATGGCAGAGGGGTCCTGAGCACAGGGTTGGAATTTCTGGTTTCTACCAATGCTGAAGGTGGTTTTTACATTTTTGATTTTCAGATCTCTGAGTTAGACACCGAGGGGTGTTCTGATATAACACAATTCTCCTTAGTACAATATGTTATATCTTACTATGGGCTGGGCTCTGGGCTAGATGCTGGAGGTTCTCAGAAGATGAGAAGCTCAAAAGAGGGAGACAGGTTTATGAAAAAGTAACTAGAATACAATCTGCTAAGTGCAGTCATTTGTGAGTACAGAGGAATAATTTACTCTTGGGAATGTGAAGTGATCAGGGAGGGCTTCACGGAGGAAGTGTGCCCCAGTAGTTTTGAAGGCTGGGTAGGAGTTGACTGCATCCTGGGACAGGTGGATGTGCGAGGGAGAGGAATCAGGGTGGAGGGGCAGCAGGTGCAGCAGCATGACTTAACAAGCTGAGCTCCAAGGACTACAGATGTTACTTGTTTGTGAAGTGGAGGGAGCCTAGAGGATCAGGCTCATCTTCAAGGGCTCTGGGTTCCAGACTTGGGGATTTGGGGTTTGTATCCTAGATTTTTGAAATCTTGTAAGTGGGAGAGGGACATAGTTAGGTCTTCTGTTTAGAGAGGTTATAGTGACTAAGTAGACAGAGGCCAGCTGAAGTCAAGTTGGTAAAGCTTGGTAATTAAATGTTGGGAATAAGGAGAGGAAGTCAAGGCTGATTCTTAGGATATTGGCTTGGGTGATAAATGAAAGGTCTTAACACTATTTGACATATGCATTACAGGGAGCAGAAAGCAGAGGTATTGGTTGAGAGGTTGAAGAGATGTCTGGACATTTTAGGCAAGAATATCTGGTGGGCATTTGAGAAGAGTCTCTGCTCCAGATAGATTCAGGAGTGTGATCAGTATAAAGTTAATACTGTGGAATCATATGATACATGTCTTTCTCTGATTGACTTATTTCACTCAGCATAAAGTTAATACTGTGGAATCATATGATACATGACTTATTTCACTCAGCATAATACCCTCCAGTTCCATCCACCTCATTGCAAATGGCAAGATTTCATTCCTTTTGATGGCTACATAATATTCCATGTATATATAAACCACATCTTTATCCATTCATCTGTTGATGGACATCTTCGCTCATATGATCTCACTGATATGAGGAATTCTTAATCTCAGGAAACAAACTGAGGGTTGCTGGAGTGGTGGGGTGTGGGGGGGATGGGGTGGCTGGATGATAGACATTGGGGAGGGTATGTGCTATGGTGAGCGCTGTGAATTGTGTAAGACTGTTGAATCACAGACCTGTACCTCTGAAACAAATAATACATTATATGTTAAAAAAAAAGAAGAAGAAGATAGCAGGAAGGGAAAAATGAAGGGGGGGATATCGGAGGGAGAGACGAACCATGAGAGACTATGGACTCTGAGAAATAAACTGAGGGTTCTAGAGGGGAGGGGGGTGGGGGATGGGTTAGCCTGGTGATGGGTGTTAAAGAAGGCACATACTGAATGGAGCACTGGGTGTTATACGCAGACAATCATGAAACACTACATCAAAAACTAATGATATAATGTATGGTGATTAACATAACATAAAAAAAGTTAATACTGTGGAAAATAACGGAATTGCCCTACAAATGGAAAATAGGGGAGAAACACATGAATCTGCATTAGTTAGCTTTTGCTGTGTAACAAAATTGTCCCAAATGGTGCCTTAAAACCATAAACATATATTATCTCATAGTTTCTGTGGTTCAGGATGCCAGGGGCAGCTTACCTGGGAGTCTCTGCTTCAAGATCTTTTAAGGCTATAGTCAAATTGTCGGTTGCAGCTGTGGCTTTATCTGAAGGATTGACTTGGGAAAGAATACACTTCCAAGGTCACTCAAGTGATTTTGGGTAGGTCTCGGTTCCGTGCCGGCTGTTGGTTGAAGCTCATTTGTGTCTCACCACTTGGGTCCCTCTAAACAAGCCTCTCACAACATGGTAGGTGGTAGCTTCCCTCAGAGTGAGCAGGAGGGTGGGCAAGATGGAAGCTACCAGTCTTCTCACAACATAATCTCAGAATCAGAAGTGACTTCACTTTGCCATATTCATTAGAAATGATTTACTCGGTCTGCCTCACACTCCAGGGGAGGGGATTGCACAAGGAGCCTGAATCCTAGGAGGTGGGAACCATCTTAGAGGCTGCCTAGCACAGCATCCGAGAGGGGAGCCGATGAAGGGGTAGTGGGGCAGCAGCTGCTAAAGTGGGAAAGGCAAGTAAAGAATCAGAAGGGTGTGGTCTCACGAGCTAGGAGGAGGAGGGAAGAGTTCAAGTACAGGCTAGGTTATGATTTGGTTAAAAAAATTCCTAATCTTGGGCTTAATCAAAGACTTGCTTCTTGTTCAGGCAAATATTCATTGCAGGCTGCTTTGGGCTCTGCCCCCCCCCCCCCAATCATCCCTGGGATATGTCCACTAAGGTCATTTAGGAATTCTTCCTGTCGTTTTTACTATGGAACCTCAACTGGCAGAGCTTAATTTAGGGAATTGCCACTCTGAAATGTTGCTGGTTGCTGTGACAGAGAGAACCATGTGTTAGCTCTCAGGACTCGAGCCCCTGTGACTCTTTCATAGTGCACTGGCCACGTTGGGTCCTGTGGCCTGCCTCACCTCCTATTATTTATCTAGACAGTGGGGGTTCGGAGACATGTGGTCACCTGCTCCAGGGACAGCCCTGAAGGGGAGAGTCGCGAGTGTCACCCTCCACAGAGGGGGCAGCATGACCCAACGTGGTATTGGGATCGGCAGTGATAGCCTAATACCCTAATTGCAGTGGGCTGAGGACTGACTAGGAGATGAGCAAGTGGGCAGCGCTAGCAACAAGAAATAGAAACCGCGTTTCCAGGCAGACAAGAAGCTCTGACTGCTGCCTTCTCTTTCCTGCACTGTTGACGGGGATCGTGGTGGGTTTCAGCGTTGGGCGGCAGATCCACGTCCGCCGACTGTCCCTGACCTGCAGCCGGCTGCTCTGAACTCAGGCTTTGATGACAATCTCAGAAATGACCACTGGGAGTTGACTGAATTCTGTGTGCCCTTTCAGTACTGCATTTAAACAAGAAATGGCACCTTTCTATAGTTTTCCTGTTGGGCCAAAATGCGGGTATTGTGAGAACTGCTGAGCCGTTTGAAGGAACTTACTTTACATTTGTTATTCTTGATATTGCCTTTAAAAAAAAATTTTTTTTTTTATTAACTGCTTTTTGGAAGTTTGATTATAATAAAATCTAATACAATCTCCAAATTTGCTCTAAAACATCAGTTTTCCATTTTAGCTGAGTTCAGTCTTCCAGGGAGAGTATATGAAAGTCCTGGGGACTTGCAGAGTGATACAGATAGAAGTTGTCGCCGCTGATTCCATTAATTTTTGGTGGTCAGGGAGTAACAGAGTGCGTATTTTCCCATTGTCAGCTGCGCTCAAGAGGCAGATGATCTGCAGCTGGTAACTGAGGTGTCAGTTATATTTGATCTCACAGAATTTTAAAAAGTAGAAAAGTAGATTTAACATATAATATGCTGTTCTAAAGTAAATATTTAGATAAGTTGGTACTTCATTAACATGCAAATTCAGAGACTAGACCTGGCTGCAAACCAGGTCTGATTAGCCCAAGTGCTGCCATGATTTTTCTTTCCTTTCCTCTTTCCCCTCCCCTCCCCTCCCCTCCCCTCCCCGTTACTAGTTTCCATTTTTTTTCTTTTTCTTTTTTTAAAGATTTTATTTATTTATTTGAGAGAGAGAATGAGAGAGAGAGAGCATGAGAGGGGGGAGGGTCAGAGGGAGAAGCAGACTCCCTGCTGAGCAGGGAGCCCGATGCGGGACTCCATCCTGGGACTCCAGGATCATGACCTGAGCTGAAGGTAGTCGCTTAACCAACTGAGCCACCCAGGCGCCCACTAGTTTCCATTTCTTTTCATGACACTTCTTCCTGCAGCAGCTTCTGTTGATTCATTTACTTCTTCTCTGCTCTGCAAAGGGTGCAGAGAGAGAGAGGAGCAAGTATGCACTCAGGAATCAAAAAGGATGTTGTGGCAGTAGAATTTGAAGTGAGAGGAGGGGGCTGGTGAGAGTGGACTTCTGAACATCCCTAAAATCTCTGAAACACCTGCAATTCTATTTCCTTAGGAGGCTGCCCTTACACAGAATGGGTTAAAATGTCAAATATTACCTTGGGTTCAAGTAATGCGAATTATCTCCACATGGTATGTTTTCTGTGACCTATGGATAATTGAGATTTGATATATGAACGAGTAGAAAATATTTGGGGGATAAAACTTCCTAGCAAGCATTAGGTCTGTGTTTTGACTTATTAACTTAGCATTGTGATTTTTAAACTTCAAAATTTGAAATCAGTCAAGTTACTAGTATAATTTTAAATTATTATCTTGAGAAATCTGCAAAAAACATGTATTTGTTGGTCCTGTCAAAGGACTTGACAGTATTCAACTATGAGAGTTATCTTGGAATTATGTTCATGAAAAATTCCTTCCAACCTTCTTGGCAAGATGCAAGAATGATGGACTGTAAAATTTTACCTTTATAATGGCCTTAGGTGTCTTTGAACCAACATCTGACTTTGAAGTTACCCAGCTGCCTGTTACCAATTTTCCTGTTTTACCGGGTGTTATTTTTTTTTTTTCAGTGGGGGTTATTAAATTTAATACTCTAAGCAAGTGATTTAATCCATATTGCTTAGAATATGATGGTATTCCGCTAAAAAGTCATTTCCAGGTGCTTTAAAGTGAAATGCCATAGCAAACATCCTCCAGAGGGTCATTTTTCCTAATTAATATAAATTTGCTTGCTTATTTTTCTAGACATTGGGCCTTTTTTTCAGGTTATTATGTATGTTTAGCTCTTGAAATGTTGGAGTTAAGTGACCAAAGCTTTCCGATTTCCTAGTAATTTATTAAACCTCTTTGAATTGTTGATGTGATTCATGGCTGGTCCTCTATGCCAGTGTGCCAACAGGAAAAAGGAGTATCTCGTTGGGGTTGTCAGTATTTTTAGTATGAGTGGCTTGTGACAGATTTGTGTCTCTACTTGTCTGCTGGTGGAGGTAAACTGATGGAGCTGGGGAGGTGGTATCCCTCCGTTACTTAAGGCGGGTAAGCTGTGAATTTTAAGAGGACGCAGCCACGACTAAAGATCACATGGCTAAGCGATGTCCCATATAAACTTCGTAAACCAATGGCCAGGCCACAGTTCTTTTACCCACTTGGAAAGTTGTTGTATTGCTAGATTAAAGTTCTTTCCTTGAGCTCAACTTGTACCCCAAAGAATTATTGAGGGTGTTTCAAGGCTTCTTCCATTTGTTTATTTGCTTTCCCAAGTTTTATTTAAAAACAAAAATGCTCAAAGAAATCCAGTGTTAATAGAAAGGATGTGTGTTAGATGAATGGTGGTCATCCACAAATCTTTCCATTTCTACCAGGTGGATAAAAATCTGAATCTTGAGAGGGAAGCTTGTGATAGTAATAGAATTATGTCCTATGTGAATATCTGACCTAAGAAGGATCCTGTTTTGTTTGTTTTTGTTGGTTTTGCTTTCCTGAAATGCCTATGTGCACTCTGGTTCTGACGAGCCTGCCCCTCCCAGTTCCAGTCTAAGGTCCTTCTATAGTCAACCAGGCTGTCCTAGACCGCTGGCGCCCCCTAGGGCCTCTCACAGGGACCGCATCGTGCAAAGGTCCCTGGTGAGCTCTTCTCTTGCTCCTTAGAAAACTTTTGTTTTGTTTTGCTTGAACCACTTGCAGTGCAGTTAATTTTCCAACAGACTGCCTTCTTTTCATATGTTCTTTTAAATCCATATGCTGCTCCTTTTTCTTTTTTTGACCTGCTACCCTTTCTTTACGTTGTGAATATAGATAGCCCAAAGAAGCTCTGCTCATGGGGGTACCTTGGTGGCTCAGTCAGTTGAGCCTCTGACTCTCTCTTGGTTTCGGCTCAGATCATGATCTCAGGGTCGTGAGATCGCCCTGCATTGGGCTTCACGTCAGTGGGGAGTCTGCTTGAGATTCTATCTCCCTCTGCCTGTGTCCCTGCTCGCTCGCTTGGGCACTCTCTCTCTAAAATCAATAAATCTTGAAAGAAAAAGAAGTCCTAATCATGACTAGGAAAAATAATTTAAAAAAATGATATCACTGTGTTAGGGTGAAGATAGGCCAAGTTTTGAAGTAGAACCTATGTCTGCATTTGCTAAAGCCCTCGAAAAGTCCCAAAAGTTCTATTGAAAAGCTCTACATCTTTTTGTCCATCATCTACTTAAATCCAAGTTCTTCTTATAATATCTGTGTTCAGGACATAGACTGTAATTTCTATTTTAATATAAATACACATGTACCTGACACGCTTAATATATACACTTAACACATGTTATATACACACATGCATACACATGTACAGTGATATTGAGCTAGGAATTGAAGGATGGGTAAGAGTAAGTGGATAAAATGTGGGAAGAGTATTCAAAGTAGGAGGAATATCATGCTCAGATATACTGGGGTCACATCCCAGGGTGGGTAATGTCGAAAGGACTTGGGATTGTTGCCACACTGGTTCTAAACAACGGAGTAGAGTAGGAATGCATCTCAGTTCATAAAGTGACCTGTGACAGAAGTATTATTGATTATAACTCCACTTACTTTTCAAGCTCATCTCTGTGCTGTAGGAAGCATCTCCTTGGTCCTTTTTGAGGCCTCCCTGCCCTGTATCTTGGTTCCAGAATCTTAGATTTGCCAAGTGAATGTGGGCATCTGCTCCTCATTGTTGGCTCACATGATTTACCACGGAAACCTAAAACGTCTTAGTCCTTACGGCCCTCCAATTCTCTTTTGCATGGGAATCCTTGTGAGGCTGCTCATGGCTGAGTCCCACCACCATGCTCTACATTTGTTGGAATCTTGTTCCCTCCCTAGAAGCCCTGCTTCAGAATCCGAAAATCAACCTTTTCTCCCTCCTGCCTGATGAAGTCTCTTTCTAGTTTCTGGAAATACCCTTTTTGGTAGTTCTGGCTGGGTTATGCGCTCTACGTGAGAGAGCCATCTTTCCGTCCGTGGGCTTGGGCTTTTGGACATAAAAGTCCAGGAACGTTTGCAGGCTACTTCTGCTTTTTCCTAGCCACTTGCTTCTCCCAAGATGATGAACATAAGGACCTAGTTTGAGTGGGGGAGAAAAGCAGGATATACCAGGAGAAAAACTGGTTCAGGTCACAAAAAAGTTTCGTTCCCCCACCCCCACCCCGCAGTAGGATGGGTCTCAATATTGAGGAGAGGCTTAGAAATCTACCTGAGTCTAGATTCCCCTGTTCCGGGGGGTGGGGGTGGGGTAATAGGAAATCCAGATGACACAGGATCAGGGTTGTGCTTTAGGAGGATTCACCTGACAGCAATGTCAGCAAATGGGAGAGGGAAGGGTGTGGGTATTCAGCGACATTGTGGAGGAGGCTCTTGGTGTGGCCTCTACAGCAGGTGAGGTGGTTGTGATTTCTTGTGCCCCAGTCAGTTTCTCTAACAGCGCAGCTCAGGTCCTGGGGCCTCAGCCGAGGCTTTGGTTCCTGGATCTCTCTCCAAAAGGGGTTGTATTAACTCTTATCTGTGTGTGATCTCAAGGCAGGGCTATTGTAATGCAGAATGTCACCATTCGAATGAGGAACTTGAGAGGTCAAGAAACAGTCACTGAAGAAGGAAGTTCTAGAAGATCATCGAAGAAGCAAACCTTGTCCTGACCTCCCCGCACTGTAAAATGGAGGAAGTCGAAATTCCTAGTGGGCTTCTTGACCTGAGAGGGGATTTGATACTCAAACAGAGGAAGCTGCTCGTACTTGGGTGGCTCTCCTGACAGGCAAATCGTTCGTTAATCTGGGGAGACCTTGCTGGGTGTTAATTAAACTTGCATTACAGGTGAAGGGATCTGAGGTCAGAAAATGCTTTCTCATTCCATTCAGAGAGGGGTGAACTGAGGATCTCTAAGGCTCTTTGGGACTTGAGAAAGTAGACAAAGAAGGCTTTTATAGGGTGGAGGTGGAAAGTTTCTTGGTGAAACCTGATGAACCTGTATTTGTAGTACAGGATGTATCAGAGCATGGTGTCTGTGTGCATGTGCACACACCCAGATAGGGATGTATGTTTCTAAATTTGAGCTGAGTTGAATTACCTCAGTCGTTCAGACAGACCTCTTCAGGGGAAGACAGGAAGAAGGAGGCTTTGAAGTTGTGCAGGGAACCGCGGGGCAGACAGGCCTCTGGGAGCTGGGAAGGTGCTGTCAGCAGGGATGTGTCTGAGGCTTCTGTCTGTAGCCTCGTTGTTTCCGCGCCGGTTCACGTGGATCCTGGTAACAGTAATAACCTGGATTTAGGGAAATCTGGAGGTCCTACAGGCAAGCAGAAAGAAGCTCAAACTGTTCAGCAGAGTGGAACATAAAAAGGGTCACCATCTCTGGCAGCCTCCTTCCTCACTGCATCTAGAAGTTGCCGCTGAAGAGTTTCCTGTTCATTCCTGTAAAAAAACAAACAAACAAACCTATACAACAAACCTGTACAAACAGGCACACATTTTATTTTATTTTTTAAATTTTTATTTTATTTATTTATTTTTTTAAGATATTTATTTATTTGAGAGAGAGAGAATGAGAGGGAGGAGGGTCAGAGGGAGAAGCAGACTCCCCGCCGAGCAGGGAGCCCGATGCGGGACCCGATCCAGGGACTCCAGGATCACGACCTGAGCCGAAGGCAGTCGCTTAACCAACTGAGCCACCCAGGCGCCCCAGGCACATATTTTAAAAAACATTTTCCCCCCCTTTTTAAAAAAATATTTATTTGAGAGAGAGAGAAAGAGCGCATGAGCAGAGGGAGAATGAGAGGGAGAAGCCGACTCCCCGCTGAGCAGGGAGCCCAATGTGGGGCTCGATCCCAGGACCCTGAGATCATGACCTGAGCCGAAGGCAGTCGCTTAACCAACTGAGCCACCCAGGTGACCCCCCCGCCATTTTTCAAATGCTCTTCTGTACACCATTGCCAAGGATGCCCTCAGGTGCCTTCTGGGATCAGTCCCGCTCAGCACCTCCCACGGCTGGGAGGACTCTGCCCTGTTCCTCGGTTGGTTCGACCAGGTCTCTGGGATAAGCACCTCTGCTGTCCCTGCCTTCCTACCTTTCCTGTTAGTGTATAGCATGGTGACCCTCTGCGAGGAAAATCCACATCCTCATCCCTGGAACCTGTGAATGCGATCTTATTTGGAAAGAGAGTCTTTGCAGTGGATTTAGCTTAAGAAACTTAAGATGAGATCATCCTGGCTTAAGCGGGTAGGCCCTAATTTAATCCCATGTCCTCAGAACAGAAGAGGAAAAAGCACAGGGAGAGGAAGAGAAGGCCATGTGTGGAGAGCGAGGCCGAGATGGAGTGGCGCAGCCAGAAGCCAAGAAATGCCTCCAGCCCTCAGAAGCAAGAGGCAAGGAGGGATTCTCCCTGGAGCACTCGGAGCGGGGGCAGCCCTGTCAACACCTTGGTGTGGACTCAGTGACTGTGAGAGAATGCGTTGCTGTTGTATGAAGCCTCCCAGTTTGTGGTGATTTGTGAGGGTGCCGTAGGAAGCTACTACACTGCATAAACTCATCTACTGAGCACCCTCTCCAGACTCCTCGGTGCGCACCTGCTAAATCTCATCTGTAAGACAGGTCTCCAGAAGTGGAATTCTGGTTCTCAGTTCTGATAATATTTTCGCCCTCAGATATAAAAATTCATGCATCCTTGCCTTAGGAATAATGTGAATAGCTGTAGCAGCTTTGGGGTGCTGAGTACTCATTGTGTGTCAAGCACTGTGCCTACACTGTCTTAGACCAACCCTATCAAATGCTTGTTAGCATCTGCATTTTACAGAGGGCAAACTGAGGTTTAGAGTACTGAAGTCAATTGCACATGATCATATGTCGGTAGGAAGCCAGGCCAGGATTCATTCAAACCAACCTCTTATCTGACTCCAAATTCTGTGTTCTTACCCATGATCCTAGATTGAAAATATGAACACCATTTTAAATGTGTGTGTGCCATGTTGTATGGACATGGCCTGGCTCTTGGCTGTGGTGGGTCCTGGTGGTGACAGGCTCAGCTGCACCCGGGAAGAGGTCTGATCTGGCAGGCAGAAGGTGGGATCCACAGGACATGGGGAGTTGGAAACAGCACCATGTGTTGGAGTAATGAGATCCCCACAGGTGGAGTGAAAAGGGGTTAAAACACTAGTAATGACAAACTTTAGGTTATCATTAGTTCTGATGACGGGCTGGGCATTGCCCTAAGTGCTTTACATGTGTTAGTGCATACAGGCACCTGCTTAGAGTTCAGGTACAGAGAAGTTCCTCAGTGAGGGGATTGCAGAAATAAGCAGGACTCTAGTCTTGAGGAACTGAGGTACCGGATAGGTTACCAAGAAGGAGCTGTCGGCTTGGGCCATAAGATGGGTATCCAGTTAAGGGAATCCCATGTCCTGAAAGATGGACCTGGGGCCCATAGCCAGAGGGCCAGGTTCACCAGAAATGACTGACACCAAGTCGAGTGGTCAGTTGGCACCCAGTGTGGGGAGTGTGGTAGCAGCAGGCTGATGATGGGAAATAGGTAGACCTTGCTGTTGAGAGCCTCAGGGTTATGATCTCATGGGGACGATGACCTGTATTAGGCCTGAAACTTTGAATCAGCCCTTGATATCACTAGGCTTGTTCTCATTTACCTTCTCAGTATAATCAGGGAACAGAGGGTTCGGCTGCCTCCTTTTGGGCTTTCTGTGAACTTGATGATGTAATCTTTTAACTTTTATTTTTAGTAAAATTATCTTGACAGTCATTGTTCATGTCTTTTAATTTATCAGAAGCATTAAGAACAGTTTCTGTTGACTCAGTGACTGGAATAGTTTTTACTTCCTTGTCTCGTTGGGCCCGGTTCCATCTTTTAACTTGTGGCAAAGGAAAAGGGGATAACAATTTTTTTTTTTTTTTTTAAATGGGAGACTGTCCCCATCTTGTGGTTATTTGTGTAGAAACTCACCTGTCTGGGCACTTTATCCTAGAGATCGTTTTGTGGTCTCCAATTTTTTGCTGTTGTGTTGGATTCTGGACAGTCTCACTTAGGCTGTGTTTCTTTACCTTTATCCTGGTATTTTACTTTTCCCATTTTCAAAGCCTGCCCAAAATGGTGGTTTCATTGGCTCCTCCAGGTAGTCTTAAGGACTAGCCTCCGTTTTTTTAAATGAGGGAATTGAGATAGAATCAGTATTGAGAATCAATTGAGATAGAATCAGTATTCTATCTCAGCTCAGAAATTTCTCATTCTCTTTCTGCCCATCACTTACCACCTCCATCCCCCACCCTGCCCCCGAGTTTAAACATGGGAGAAAGCAGAATGTAAATGATAACAGTGTCTGAAATCATCTTTCAGAAAGATGGCCACAAAAACAGGTTGTTTGGTTTATGAACTGTCAGTGGAAGTTATCCAAACAGAATTTTCTTTGCCTTAAATAATTTAAGTAGGTTTCACCAGTTTGCAGGAATTGAAATGAGTTGACTTTATAAGCTGTACCATGGTGTTCCGATTACTACCTTATGAAGCTAGAGCACTTCACTAACTGGATGGGATTTGTGGCCAGAGTGGATGGTGCTGGGGTGCAAATTTAGGACCTGGAGTGATTTTTGTCTGGTTCACAGAAAATTCTATTAAGTATAGTCAAAATGAATTAAAATTTTTTGTTGTTAAAATAGTAAATTTCAGGGAAACCTGGGTGGCTCAGTCAGTTAAGCAACTGCCTTCGGCTCAGGTCATGATCCCAGGGTCCTGGGATCAAGTCCCGCATCGGGCTCCCTGCTCAGCAGGGAGTCTGCTTCTCCCTCTCACTTTCCCTCTGTACACACACACTCTCTCTCTCTCTGTCAAATAAATAAAATCTTTAAAAAAAAATCAAAAAAATATTGAGCAAAATAAAAAGTGTGTGTCACTGTATGTATCCTATGTTGGACTAGGTATTACTTACCAACTAAAGTCTGTTAATATGTAGCAAGTAAATGAATTTTTTCAATTTGTGATACTTTGATTCCAGACCTAAAGTAGTTTCTGTTAGTTTTGGATTTTTTCCATCAATATATTTATGTATCTTAAAAAGTTATTTGCTTCCCGGGCGCCTGGGTGGCTCAGATGGTTAAGCGTCTGCCTTCGGCTCGGGTCATGATCTCAGGGTCCTGGGATCGAGTCCCGCTTCAGGCTTCCTGCTCCTTGGGAGCCTGCTTCTCCCTCTGCCTCTCTCTCTCTCTGTCTCTCATGAATAAATAAATAAAATCTTTAAAAAAAAAAAAAGAAAAAGTTATTTGCTTCCCAAACAATAGAGTAAACATATAGATAATGAATCATTACTTAGCTCAGCAAACAATACAGTTTGATTTGATACAGTTACAACCACCATGGAAGACTGGAACTATTAACTTGTTACAAGTTTGATTAAATTACATTTGACCAAAATGCATTCGAGCAACTTGGTGATGTTGATTGAGCTAAACTTGATTGACCTTATATGATTCATGTGTACTTAAAAACCTGCATTTAAAATCTGACAAAAAAAATTTTTTTTACATGAAAGTTTTTTTTTTTTTTTTAACCTGGTGGAAGAATATTGTGAATTTCCAAGGTAAGAGAAGAAAGTTGGAAAATTTGGGTAATTCCATTGTTTCATTTGTTTTCGTATTTAGATGTTATGCAATGTATCATGTTTGAGGAATTATATGGAGGGGAAAAGACTTTGAAGATATTCTTTGTTTATTATCGTTGTCTTCAAAGTTGACCCCTTTTCCTGGATGTTTCATGACACATCAGTTACTCAGTTGGTAGGGTAACAGGCATCGTCTTGGGTGGTCTGGTCTGATGTTTCCCCAAAAGAGATTCTGATGTATAATGATCTGTTTTATGCTTGTGACATTGTGTTCAAGTCAGCTATAGTTTGTTGTGAAAATGGGTGACAACTGAGTACTTTGTTTCAGGTACAGTGCAAAACACTCCTCACAAACGACCATTTTGTCCTCATTGCCATGCCATGCTATTATGATTCCCATTTTAAGAGGTAAGGAAACGGAGGCAGGGTTAAGTGACTTGTTCACAGTTGTATAACTAAAGCATGGTGGGGCCAGAACAGGTCAAGCTACACTGCTAAGGATCTTTGTTGTCTTGAAAGGAAGGGTCAAGGTGGTGGTGGGACTTCCAGCGGAGTACTAGAGAGAAATCGGACCTTATCTCTCAATTGCAATGATTAACAAAGCATCAGTGAGGTATAACTCAGTACCATTTCTTATAGCTCTGCAAGGACAGGGAAGGTACTTGTTGGTAGAAGAAGTGGGGTTCAAAGAGGATTACCTTGTGAAGTCAGTTTCGGTCCCTTTTGTTTGCCGTTGGGACAGAATGTGGTTGTACAGACTGGGATTAGCATGTGTGATCTGCAGAGAAGCTGCTTGGGTCAGGCTTGCTGTCTTCAGTCTAGACAGACCTCTGCATGCCACATGGGGGTCTGGTTGCGCCTCGTAACTGTCCGGGATTGCTGCACCTCTCGGTCGCAGCCCTTTTATGGAGCCTCCTTGTCCTGGAAGCTGTATGAATTGAGGTTTGTACTGTGCCCTTGTCCATGAGTGTATCATGCGTGACTCCTGTTGGCAGTGATGGGGAAGGTAGGGCCTCCTCCCTGGGTGCTTGGTGGTAGAGCTCAGGTCCTGTGGGATGGTAACTAGTTAATTCTTCCTCCTCCTCTCTCGTCTGTGAGCTCCTTCGGGACAGATACTGTGTTGCTATTAGTAGTAATAGAGCCCATGTATGTTCTAGGTGCTCCTGGTTTTACTGATGAGGAAGTAGAGTCCCAGAGGCAGAAAGAACTGCCTGAGACCCCGACCAGGCTGTCTGATGTGAACATCTCTGCACTTGTCACCACTTCCATCTTGTCTTCATCTTTTTTATCTTTGCATTTCAGGCACATGGTACTTAATAAATGTTGAATGAATGAATAATGCCCATGGATGCTTCCAGGGGGAAGGTAACCATTGCTCTTACCCGGGTATGAACCAGAGTAGGAAAACAAATAGGAATAAGTGGCGAGAGCCTGCGGTCCCGGGAGCCTGACTGGCAGCAGAAGGAAGCTCTGTGTTCTGAGTCTCTGCCCCGTCTGTGTCTCCACAGGTCTGGATTTTTCAATCTCCAGTCTAGCTTTTGAATCTGCTTCCAGAGCCCTGGCAGGGAAAGCTTTCCAAACTTTCCTTGTTGCTGTTTGGATGTGGACTTGCAGTGTGATTCTTTATTCCAACATGCCCTGATGGGGCCTCATGCCACCCCTAGCTTCCTGATGAAAGGGACTTGAAGTAGCAGGTTATCTGAAGTAATAGTAGTACCAGGTGTATGTGTGTGTGTGTGTGTGTGTGTGAAATTATTGACCTCTTAAATTGCCAAAAACACAAAAATACATACATACACAATTAGTTGTGCAATTCTTTGGGACTCTCCTCACCCAAAGCCCCTCCATCTGCCAGTTATCCGATGGAGAGGATCTAGTCTTTACTGGGTTCTGTCTCTCACAGTGTATGGCATGCCTGGATAATGTGGGCTTTTTTTGTTGTTGTTTTAAGCAAATTTATGGAAAAGATAGTCTTGTCTCTTAGCACTTGAACTTGTAGGCAAATAGCCTCTCCTCTGCTGTCCTGACCCGCTGCTTCCTTGAGTTGTATTCAATACACTTCTATCTCCTTAAAAAAAAAAAGACTTAGGGTTACAGTGTAGGCTCCTATCAAATAGGTGTTGACAACTGTGGACTTTTAAGACTTCTGGATTATTCCTTCTAACTCTTGACTCCATGCTCTCATCATCTATATTACATACAAACAATGGGATAAAAGTGTTTTCCTTAGAGGAATAAATAGCGGAGAGATATTTCATGGGTGGAGTTCTAACCGTAGGGAAACATAAGTAATTTATCTTTAGTTTTTGTTTAAATACTTGGTCAAGTTTTGAGGATCTCCTGGGTGTGACAGAAAAGCTGGAAATCTTCCCTCGCCATGACTGTTCCTCTCGGCACGCAGGAATTACCCCTGAAGAGCCCCCATTCCCACGACCCGAGACTCTGAAACTCTTCTCCCTTCTCTCCCCCTTTTGGGCCCATCTGCTGCTAGTGCATTCTGTCCTTGTATAAATCCCACCCACCTGATGGGGCTGCTTTCGAGACCTGGGCTGCTCCTTCATAGTGGGAAGGTTTCAGTCACTTCTAATTTTATATTTCCTTGATTCCTGTCACAGGTGGAGGGTAGGAAATCTAAGGGGTAAGAGAAAGAGACCACCCCATAGGGCATCCCAAGCACTAGAAAACCACATGGTACCCACACCCATTCCAGCAGACAGTCTCTAAAGTAGAACGTACCTTTCAACAAACTAGCGTTTTGCTCATAACGTTCTCAACAGTCCCTCATATATTTGAATCAAACCTTTGTTTCATGTGCATGTATTTTCAAAGGGAAATAAGTGAGCAAAATCAAATATTTGGTTTACAGCAGTTAAGATGGTTAAATGCAAACGTTTTTGACTTGCCCCTCTTTCCCCTCTGTAGTCTTCTGCTCCTGCTCTCCCTCCTATTCAGGAGATAGAATTTTGCCCAAGGACTCTGGGATTTTATTTACTGCCTGGTGGAAACAGTTGGGAGGGAAAAAAAGGGCAGAACAATCCAAGCATTTTGAAACAGTTTCTTGGCAGTTTTTTTTTTTTTTTCTGGCAGCTAGGATAGGCCTGCTCAAAATATTTTTTTAAAGAATGTTTTACCTTCATGGGCTCTGTGTTTGCCAGTGTAAATGTTTCCAAATTGTTCTCTTGATTTCTTTCTTAAGAACTCAGGCAACTGGTGTAATACACACACACACACACACACACACAGATGTCTCTTGTTCTTTTGATTTTAAAAATGCAATTGTTTCTGTTGAGAAACCATTGTGAAGCTGCAGTTATTAGAAGGCAACTAATAGAACTCCATGGAAGAGCCCTGTTACAGAAGTGACGACCACGATGATGATCTCATAGCACTTAGCGTTTGTGGAAGTGTGGACTTAGAACTTAGCATCTCCCAGATCCCACATGGGTAGTTGAATGTGGGACTGAAAGATGTAGAAAGAGATTTTAATGGGATGAATGGGTTCTGGTGATAAAAGGGTAGTGGGTGAGCGATGTAAGTTAATGACCAACAATTGGCAAAGGAGTTTTTCCAGTTATTCATGTTTACAAGCTATTTGTAGTTATTTTTTTTTAAAGACTTTATTTATTTATTTGACAGAGAGAGACACAGCAAGAGAGGGAACACAAGCAGGGGGAGTGGGACAGGGAGAAGCAGGCTTCCTGCCGAGCAGGGAGCCCGATGTGGGGCTCGATCCTAGGACCCTGGGATCATGACCTGCGCCGAAGGCAGATGCTTAATGACTGAGCCACCCAGGCGCCCCTGGGCTGCTGGGTTATTTTTTTTAAAGATTTTATTTATTTATTTATTTATTTGATAGAGAAAGTGAGGAAGCACAAGCAAGGGGAATGGCAGGCAGAAGGAGAGGGAGAAGCAGACTCCCCGCTGAACAGGGAGCCCGATGTAGGGTTCGATCCCAGGACCCTGGGATCACGACCTGAGCCAAAGGCAGACACTTAACGGGCTGAGCCACCCAGGCACCCCTATGTGTAGTTATTTTTATTGATATTTCTGTAAGACAACTCTTTTGGGGTAGGTTTATTTTGCTGTTTGAATTCTTAAAAGGCATTAGAAGGTTAAATATCTAATCTCGCCAAGCAGTGAGAGAGTAAAGATTTGGAGGTTTTTTTTTTGTTCTTCCCTTAAAACTTTTTACCTCTGTATCTTTCACATGTAAAAAAAATTGTTTTGCTAATTTTTTTTTTTTTTTAAGCTGGATCTAGGACCAATAGTGGAAGATACTGGAAAAAGCAGTTGGCTCTAGATTTGTTTCTGCCATTGTTGAGAGTTAATTTTTTGATTTTGAGTAAGTTACTTAATTCCTCAGGCCCTCAGTTTCCCTATCTGTAGAATGACATGATTGAACTAGATGATATCCAGGTCTCTTTTAGCTGTCTGAATACTGCTTTTCATCAATGAAGTTATAGCTGGCCTTCTTGCAGAATGTAGAATACCAGACCATTATCACATGAATTGCAGACTTAGTCTGGGGAATTACACAAAGCCATTTACTGTAATTGGCTTGTCGTGCTCAGTGAGTACCACATAATGTTATTTTATTGTTCAGTGAGTTAGATTTTACAAATTCCCCAGTTGCCAGAAATGTGATGAATCCTGCTGGCCTTGGCAAACATACTGCTTTCCTGAGTTGCATCGCACATCGTAATAAACCTCATGGTTTTCTGAGCTAATGTGCGAGGTAATGCTATCTTCCAAATGGGAAAAACTACATCTGTCCCTCTCTCTAAAGAGGACACATTTTTTTCTCCACTTGAAAAATAATTCCATTACCAAATGTAAACATGCATGTGATCATTTCTAAATTTATACCCTATGCTTTTGCACTAGTGTAAGCAAATAGTTGTTATGAAACTGAAAACTAAGATCTTTATTACTTAAGTAATCTGATTACTTAAAAATTAACAGGAAATATGTCTATTCTGTGCTTTTGAAAAAAGCAAAAACTAAACATATCCATGTAAAATATTAGTGATCTTGATTGAAAGAAACATGTTTTTGAAATATGGATGGGGAAGGTTTTTATTCTGGTGATGGTGATAGCGATAGACTTTTGTCAGACTAAGCTTCCTGCAGGTAACATTTATAAACTCTTGGTAAAATATAACATCAATGATCTGAAGATACCAGAGAGCAATTGAAAGTAGACAAATTGGAGAGGAGTTGATTCGTAAAAGCAGTGAATTGCATTTGGGTAAAGTTAACATATGTTTTGGTTTTGCCTGTTGGCATTCCCCAGTCTGTGCAGAGTGGGGTGGCGAGACCTAGAGCAGAAAGTGGCAGTTACTGACTTGAGTCAGGAGATGAATGGCATTTGTGACTGTCAGAGTGACTGCAGAGTCAGACGCTTCCAGGAAAGGAAAGAGCCACAGCAGAGGAAGTCCCAACATCTGTATAGAAACTCTGCCCAAATTCCTGGCTGATCCATGGGGAGACGCTACGGTTTCCAGTGAAATGCAAAAGCTGGAAAGCTGAAGGAACTGAGGAGTTCCAGCCAGTGCACACCATAGGGAAATAGAATTTGGAGTTTGAATCTAGCCAAGTAACTGTCTGGCCAAAATTCTTCAGAACAAGGTAGTCTGTACACCATGATGTTCATAATACTCTTTCCATAATGTACTACTCATGAGAAAGAAAAGGAAATATGACTCCATCAAGAGAAGAAGCAGTCAGTAGAAAACAACCCCAAGATGACTGAGATGTTGGAATTCATGCAATAGGACTTTCAAAGCAGCTACTGTAAATAGTTTCAACTTCAAATGTCATAATGAAACAACAGATGGGGAATTTTAATAGAAACAGAAAACCTGAAAGTGGAAGTAGGATGAAGATCAATGATGAAAGGAAGTTACCCCATCTGGAGAAAAGGGAAAAGTGATAAAAGAAAAATGGAAAGTCTCAGTACTGTTGGGATAAAATAAATTAATACATATGTATTTGTAATCTCAGAAGGCAAGAAGGGAGAGCATGTGGCAGGGAAGAGGTTTGAAGAACTAATGGCTCAAGCAAGGTAAATACAAAGAAAACCACACCCAAGGCACTTCAGAGTAAAACAGCTGAACATCAAAGGTAAAAGATAATCTATCTGGAAAGCAGACAAAGTAAAAAGCTATATACAATGAAACAATGATAGAAAGGATGGGTCACTTTTCACCAGGAACAAGGGAGATCATAAAATGGTGAAACATTTTTCAGGTGCTGAAAAATCCAATTATCTACTTGGAATTTTATGTTCAAAGAAAAATCTTCACAAATGAAGCTGAAATAAAGATATTTTCAGAAAAATGAAGATGGAGACCATTTGCTGTAGATTGGTACATCAAAAAATTCTGAAAGAAGTTCTTCTGGCTGAAGGGAAATGACACTGGATGGAAACTGAGTATAATAGCGTGGGGATTTATTATATATGTAGATGTTAAAGTCTTACATTTTTATATATATTACAAGTGCTGTAGAGATTTCAAAGGTAGTAGATCCGTGAAGCTTATTCTTACAAGGATGAGAGAGTTATCAATGGCAATTTTGTGGTGCTTTTAGTTTTCAGGGTTTTTTAATAGTGTCATGTATTCACAGGATCATGCTCACAGGATTGTTTGGGAGCAGGCATTTAGAAGATAATATGAGGGCGCCTGGGTGGCTCAGTTGGCTAAGCGACTGCCTTCGGCTCAGGTCATGATCCTGGAGTCCCGGGATCGAGTCCCGCATCGGGCTCCCTGCTCAGCAGGGGGTCTGCTTCCCCCTCTGCCCTCTTCCCTCTCGTGGTCTCTGTCTCTCATTCTCTCTCTCTCAAATAAATAAATAAAATCTTTAAAAAAAAAAAAAAGAATGTGAGTAGAAGATAATATGAAATTCAAATTAAGAAAGAGAAGGAGGTGATAGCGGGTATAGGTTAATCACATATTAACAGGAACTAGTTGCAGGAGCAGATTAAAATAAATTTTAATGTTTTCAAAGAACTAGCTCCTGGTTTCATTGATCTGTTGGATTGCCCTTGTGATGAGCACCGGGTGTTGTGTGGAAGTGTAGCATTGCTATTTTGTACACATGAAACTAGTATTATGTACATGGTAACGAACTGGAATTTAAATAAAAACTTAAAAATATTTAACTTCTGAGAGTTACTTTTTTTTAAAGATTTTATTTATTTATTTGAGCGAGAGAGAGAGTGTGTACATGCACAAGCCAGGGGGTGGGTGTGGAGGGGCAGGGAGAAGAAGAGGAAAAGAATCCCAAGACTCTGCACCCAGCTGGGAGCCCACCATGGGGCTCAATCTCACGACCCTGAGATTATGACCTGAGCCGAAACCAAAAGTCAGATGCTTAATGGAGCCACCCAGGCGCCCCAGTGAGAGTTACTTTTTTTAAACTTGGTGACTCTGAGAGGGTAGGAGGGGAGAGGAGTCTGCTGATAACCCAGTCCTAGTGGAAGCAAGAGCCAGAGCTAATCTATATGTCTATTCATAATTCTGTAGAATCTGTAAGTAACTAGGTGATCAAAACCTGCCTGATGGGGTTTTGTTGTTAAAACTTAAGCCCTCTTTAACAGTACCCCTTGCTTTCCACAAATATCTAATAACAATCTGGAGGACAGTCTTCTGTATTTCTTATGCCTATATAGTCATGTGTGGCTTTTTGTTGTTGTTGTTTAATAAACCATAGGGACATAATGCATAAATGTTTCTGAATCATAATCTTCTCACTTAAAAGAGATCATAGAAACTCTTCCATAACATGGATATAATTCCTCTTAATGGTTATAATATTCCATATTGTCAATGTTCTGATTAGACGACTCTTGAACTAAAGGGCAGTTTGTTTCCAGTATTTTTTTTTTTTTGCTATTATAAACAGCGATTCAGTAAACATGTCAAGTATATCCTTACATACTAGGTTTTTATTTAAGTGAATCATGAAGAATGTGATTACTAGGCTAATGGGTATGTTCATTTTGAATTTAGGTTTTTCTGTTACAATTCATATTTCTACCAATGATGCTCAGAATACCCTCTTCCCGCTTTAGATTCCTATCAGCAGGAATTCTGTCTTTTTTTTTTTTTTTTCAAATTTTGGTAATTTGAAAAAATGAGCAAAGTAGATGTCAAAAGCAATTTTAAGTTTGTACCTCTGGTGTGGTTGGGATGCCACAGTGTTTTAGATTTACCCTTCAGAGCACCTGGGTGGCTCAGTTAAGGTCTGACTCTTGATTTCGGCTCAGGTCATGATCTCAGGATTGTGAGATTGAGCCCTGTGTCAGGCTCTGTGTGGGTGTGGAGCCTGATTAAGATTCTCTCTCCCTCTCCCTCTGTCCCTACCCCTCTCTTTCTAGTTAAAAAAAAATTTACTCTTCAGTAAATTGCCCATTCATATCCCTTGTCCATTTTCCTACGAGGTTTTATTTTGTTCCTCTTGGGTTACCAGTTTTGTCATTAATTTAAAAGAGGTCTCTGTATCTAATACCCGTATTTTTTATGTGCCTTGCAGATACTTTTTCTAATCTTATATTTAGTAGCTTTTATAAAAGAGTCTTTTTATATACAAACCATTTCTGTTTCTTAAACTCAATATAATTTTCCCCGAAGTCAAATTTGAGTTATTGGCTTAGAAATTCCAGTGGAAAATGGGGCGGCTACTCTCAGAGCAAAGCTCTCCTAGTATACATGGGAGCTGGAGAGGCACTTCCTTCATCACATTCTCTGAATAGACCTACCAAGCCAGGCCTTCAGTTGGATACGTACCAACCGAAGTTTATGAGTTCTTTTGTTCTAGCACAGGAAGATCCAGTGTGGCATGATTTACTTGGTTGGATTTTGCTGCTTCTCATGTACTTTTGTACTCATTGTTCTCCAGACATATTGAAATAGCCATATTTTTTTCACCAGGTATATTGGTTTTAGGAAAAAGCCCAACATTTCCAGCAGCGTGGATCTTGCAGGTCCTGTAGGGCAGTGGGTATTTTGTTTCAGCTGGATCAAGCCCTAAAAGAGGACTGAAACAGATGTTTGAGTTTGGTTAAATGCTTTCAATATTTATTACTTAGGTGACCTAGTTTAGCAGCAATTGTAATAGAAAAAAACAAGGCCATTTGGGGAAAACAGAGTTTATTGCATTCACCTTAAAAATTGAAAGAATTTTCTTTTTTATGTAGCTTCAATGTGGGGAAATAAAATATTGAGAGATTCTCTTTCTACTTGAACAGATACCTAAATGTATACTACATTAGAAACAAATACATCCTATATGAAGTATTTCTTAATGTGATTAGAGAACACTTTTGGAGTTAGGGTTGTTGATGTGTTTATAACTGAATTTCAGAGCTGGGGGACTTGGGAGGTTGTCTCATAGATCCCTCTGCTTTATGGATGGGACTCTGACCCTTGCTTCGCTTTACAGATTCAGTGGTATTATTTTAATTTACCAAATCTGATTCAGTGCTGTTGATCCTTCCTCCATCTTAAACACTGTGAATGCCTTGCCCTGGAGAAGTGAGCTCTTGGATCCTTGTACCCATTGCATCTGTCCTTGACACTTTCTAGATGCCCACAAAGAGCTCTGTGTAGGGAAGATGTTGGTAATCAGGAAGGGGGAAATAGTGAAAGAATAGTTGTATTTGACATGTTCCCACTATCTTGTTCTATTTTTCCAGGTTTACAGGTAATGAGAGGGAGTATATGAAGTTAGCATCCAAACCCAAAAACCATGAATGTCTCTTCCTGCTGCCACCAGGGTCCATGATGGAGAGTTGACTAAAAAAATTCACGTAAATATAACAGCTACAACATTCCAGGGGGGGGGAAGAATTGGAGAATGAGCACAATTAAGTATGAAAGTCTTCCTAGGCAAGTGGATAGAGGTTATTTCCCATGTCTGGCAAACAGGATGTTAATTCCTTCATTGCTGTGAGAGGAGGGTCATTGGAGAATGTAAAGCATTAGGGCTGCCGAGGCCAAAATCTCAGTGGGTTCAAGGAGTGGCTACTCAGGTAAAGAGTGTCAGAAAGCAGGAGGAAAAAAAGATTGAAGTGATAATATAGGGGACGGAACCATATATCTGGTCATTACCATAGAATTGGTGTCTTAAACAGTTGGCTAAAAGGGGACAAGAACATACTTGGGATTTGCTGAGATGAACAAGTCTTATTGCTGTATTACCAGAAATCCTGGAGGCTGGAGGTCAGGGCCTAAGAAACCTGCCTTCTCCCTTCCTCTCTGACTGTAGTGCTATTTTTTTTTAGAAATAGATCTGGGATCTTTAAGGTTTTTTTTCCAATTGTGGTAAAACATAGATAACAAAATTTGCCATTTTAACCATTTCAAGTGTATAGTTTATTAGCATTAATTACATTCATGGCATCGTACAACTATCACCACTGTTTCCAAAACTTTCCTCACCCCAAACCAGAAACTTTGTACCTATTAAACAAAACTCTCATCCCTTATCCCTATTCATTCTACTTTGTGTCTATAAATTTGCCTATTCTAGGTACCTCGTAAAAATTGTACAAAATTTGTCCTTTTTAATCTGGCTTATTTCACTTGGCATAACATTTTCCAAGTTCATAACATGTGTCAGAACTTCATTCCTTTGTAGAGTTGGATCATATTCCATTGTATGTATATATCACAATTTGTTGACCCATTCATCTGTGAAGGGCATATCTTGGGTTGTTTCTACCTTTTTGACTACTATGAATGATGCTGCAATGAACATTGGTGTACAGTTGTCTTTTTGAGTCCTTGCCTTCAGTTGTTTTGGGTTTATACCTTGAGCGGAATTGCTAGATCATACAGTAATTCTATGTGGGCTTTTTTTTTTTTTTTTTTTGAGGAACTGCCAAACTGAATTTCATAGCAGCTGTGGTGCTGGGTTCCTTGACTATTACAAGCCCAAGGAGGGCTTTCCTTTGTAAGTGTATCAGTATGAACAACTGACCTCAAGGTTGCTGAATGGGACTATAAATTCTGAACTCACAGTCTTAAAAAAAATGTGAAGTTACTTATAAAACTTTAAAACAAGTGTTGCTTTTCTCTTAACTATACTATATTAAGTCATTTCTGAATATGAACTCAAATATAACCAGAGGGGTGAAATTCTGTTTTTGTGCTGTCCTCCTTACCTGGTGGAGGAGAAAGAAAGAATTGACCACTCTAGGGGGTACATTAGGTATTGTGCTAGGTATTTCCACACATTTCAGGAAAAAAAAAATCACATTTTGTGTTTGCCTTCATGTTAACTTTATGAGGTGGATGTTATTACCCTTAGATTCCAATGAGGAAATTGAGGTAATTCTCCCCTTCCTTCCCATGGTAAGTAGTAGAGTCAGGATTTGATTCCTAAAATTTGATTAAAAAACCTTGCAGTTGGCAGTTTCCCAATAGGGTAGAAGCCTTATTGTTTACATTTTGGATTTTTTTTGGATTGTATTTAGTTAGGTTTCCTCTGGCCTTTCTTAGTCCAGATAAATTGATGACTACAGTTCCTTTTTAGTTTGTGTTCAGGGACATTGTCTCAAATAACCAAATGTGCTAGCTCATTTTTGACAAACTAAGGACTTTAGTTATTAACAATATTTCCTTCCATGGTTACTTGCTAAATAACTTAATCCAGGTCAAGGTTCTGATGATTTTAGTCTTCTGGGTTTTTCAGGGCTGTTGAATAATTACCTCATTCTTGGCAGATAGGATATCTATCTCATTAGCATGTAGCTTCTATAATTAGCGATATAAGGAAAAAGAGGATATGCATTGCTGAAATTTTCTATTTCATCCTTTTTTTTCCTCTCTCGGTGTTTATTGGTCTCCTTTTTTCTTTTTGTGAATAAGTAATATTGCTATCTTACTCATAGAGTGTTTTCTTCTTTTCAAATTACTTGTAAATATGTGATTTGATACAGGTTAAAAAAATCACAAAAGGTAATTGTTGTAGGATATTTATATTTTGTAAACTCTTATAGTTTAAACATAAAAATAACAGAACATAGTATAAAAAAAACCTCACAATATCCATGCACCAGTTTTCATGCTTAACAACTCAAAATTAATTGTTTTGTTTATACTCAGTCTGCTTCTCTGCCTCCCTCTGAAATCAGTCTATAAATGTTTCAGCATGTATCTGTAAAAGATAAGGGCCCTTAATAAGTAGCTGTAAGACTATTAGCCTATCCCAAACAAATAATATCAATAAAAATCCAGGCATCTAAATTTCCCTAAATGTTTCATAAGTACTTCCTACTTGTTCACATAAGGATCAAAATAATGTTCATCCACTGCAATAGATTTATATTTCTCAAATCTTTTAATTTCCTCTCTTTTTACTTGAAATTTCTTGCAGAAACCATAGATTTTGTTGGTTGTACCCCTGTAATGCTAACAGGTATTCTGCCCCGCTGAATTTCATATAAATGTGTATAGATCTAGAGGCTTGGTCAGATTCAACTTTGATTTTTGATTGGACTTCTTCATAAGTAGGGTCCTGCTCTTCTGTCAGACATGTTGTCTCTCTTTGTGATATTAGCGGCCATTGGTGATCAGCACCTATATTTTATAAGGGCTTGCAAACAATGGTGTTTTAATCCTGTTCCTTTTTTACTTCCTTTCCTCAATTATTTGGCTGGGATTCAGTTTGTATAGGGAAGGTAGTGGGCATATTAGGCTTCTCCAGAGAAACAGAGCCAGCAAGGATGTGTGTATGTATAGAGATTTATTGATGGGGAATTGGCTTATGTGATTGGGGGGGCTGGTGGGTCCAGGTCTTTGGTATGGGCCAGCAGGTATAGACCCAGGAGAACGAGTGTTGCAGGTAAATTTCAAAGACAGTCTGCTGCTAAGAGTTTGCTGTTAGCCAGCGAGGCCTTCAACTCACTCACATTATGAAGGGTCATCTGTTTACCTGGTGCAGTGACTTAAGTGTTATTAATCTCATCCAAAAGTACCCTCCAAGTTGACATACAAAAATACCCATCACATGAGAGTATACTATGCTTGATTCTATCCTTTCATTGACCAGTTTTGAAATGAGTTGATTATCTAGCATTTTCCAAAGGTGAGTTAGGATTTTTTTGTCTTCTTTTTTTTTGAACAACTCGGGGCTTGAACTTATGACCCTGAGATCAAGAGTCAGATGTTAACCAACTGAGCCACCTAGGCGTCCCCACTTGTGATTTTTTTTAAATGAATGGATGTATTTAAACACATATGAAGTATTTCAAATCATCACTTTTTCTTACCAATGCTGAAATTGTTTCATCCTTGGCTAATGGGGGCTTCTTCAAATTATTCCCTTAGACCTTTTGACCTTTTGGATCTATAGTGACATCACCCTTCCCATTTCTGATAGTGAGAATTTGTGTCTTTGTTTTTAAAATCAGTCTAGCTAGTTTTATCAGTTTCACCGATCTCAAACAGCTTCTGGGTTTAGTGATTTTTTTCTATTTCTCTATTTCATTGATTTCTGCCCTGACCTTTATTTCATTTCCTCTCCATTTTGAGTTTCATTTTTTTTCTAGTTTCTCTATGTGGAAGCTGAGGCCATTGATTTGAGACCTTCATTTCTAATACAGGTATTTAGCCCTATACATTTACTCCTTGATAGTGGTTGAGCAGCATCCCATAAACTTAGATAGGTTGTGTTTTCATTTTTTAGTTCAAAATAATTTTGAATTTTTCTTTGGATTTCTTCTTTGATCCTTTGTTTTTTTTATAATTGACAAAAATTTACATATTTAAGGTTTATAATGTGATGGCTTGATATGTGTACACATTGTGAAATAATTACACAATCAAGCTAATTAGCATTTATTACTTCACAAGTTATTGTGGTGAGAACACTTGCAATCAACCTTCTTAGGAAATTTAAACTTACAAATATCATAATATTAACTATAGCCACCATGCAATATGTATGGTATATATTAGATTTCTCAGGACTTGTTCATCTTTTTTTTTTAAGTATTTATTTAAATTCCAGTTAGTTAACAGTATAATATTGGTTTCAAGTGTACAACATAGTAATTTGATACTTCTATATAACATTTGAGCAGTCATCACTGTAAGTGCCTTCCTTTATCCCATCACCTGTGTGACTCAGCCCCCACCCACCTCCCCTCTGGTAACCATGTTCTCTATAGTTAAGAATCTGTTTCTTGGTTTGTCTCTCTCTCTTTTCTCCCTCTATGATCATTTATTTTGTTTCTTAAACAAAGTTTAAGTTTGTTTCTTAAACTCCACATATGAGTGAAACCATATGGTATTTGTCTTTCTCTGACTGATTTTGCTTAGCATAATACTCTCTAGCTCCATTCGAATTGTTGCAAATGACAAGATTTCATTCTTTTCTGTGGCTGAGTAATATTCCATACACACACTACACCTTCTTTATCCATTCATCAGTCAATGGAAATTTGGGCTCTTTCCATAATTTGGCTATTGTAAATAATCTGTAAGCATTGGGGTGCATGTATGCCTTTGAATGACTTTTTTTGTTTTCTTGTATTCTTTAGTAGCACAACTGCTGGATCTTAGGGATCTTAGGGTAGTTCTATTTTTAACTTTTTGAGGACCCTCCATACTATTTTCCAGAGTGTCTGCACCAGTTTGCATTCCCACCAACATGGCAAGAGGGTTCCCCTTTCTCTACATCCTCGTCAACACCTGTTATTTCTTGTGTTGTTAATTTTGAGCCATTCTGACAGGTGTGGTGAGGTGATATCTCATTGTAGTTTTGATTTGTATTTCCTTGATGATCAGTGGTGTTGAACATTTTTTCATGTGTCTGTTGGCCATTGATATGTCTTCTTTGGAAAAATGTCTATTCATGTCTTCTGCCCATTTTTTAACTGGATTATTTGTTTTTTGGGTATTGAGTTTGATAAATTCTTTATAGATTTTGGATGCTAAACCTTTATCAGATATATCATTTCCAAATATCTTCTCCCATTCTGTAGGTTGCCTTTCAGTTTTGTGGATTGTTTCTTTCGCTGTGCAGACGTTTTTTATTTTGATGAAGTCTCAATAGTCTATTTTTGTTTTTGTTTCCTTTGCCTCAGGAGGCATGTTTAGTAAGAAGTTGCTACAGCCGATGTCAAAGAGGTTACGGTCTGTTCTCTAGGATTTTGATGGCTTTCTGTCTCACATTTAGGTCTTTCATCCATTTTGGATTTATTTTTGTGTATGGTGTAAGAAAGTGGTCCAGTTTCATTCTTCTGCATGTTGCTGTCCATTTTTCCCAACACCATTTGTTGAAGATGAAGAAGCTGTCTTTTTTCCATTGGGTATTCTTTGCTGCTTTGTCGAAGATTAATTGACCATGCAGTTGTGCGTTTATTTCTGGATTTTCCATTCTGTTCCATTATCTTTGTGTCTGTTTTTGTGCCAGTACCATACTGTCTTGATCACTACAGCTTTGTGATATAACTTAAAGTCCAAAATTGTGATGCCTCCAGCTTTGCTATTTGTTTTCAAGTTTGCTTTGGCTATTTGGAGTCTTTTGTGGTTCCATACAAATTTTAGGATTGTTCTAGTTCTGTGAATCCTTTGGTTGCTTTGAAGTTCACAAATTTAGTTTAATTTTTTTTTTAGGATAACAAATCAACATTATTTTTTATTGTTATGTTAATCACCATACATTACATCATTAGTTTTTGATGTAGTGTTCCAAGTTTGGTTTTTAGTTTACAAATATTTAGAGGATTTTCCAGAGATCTTTCTGTTACTGATTTCTGATTTAATTTCATGATGGCCAGAGAACATAGTTTGTATGACTCAAATCTTTTAAAAATTACTGACACTTTTTATATGCCCAAATTATGGTCTATCTTGGTAAATACTCTGTATGCACTTGAAAAACATGTGTTCAGCTGTTGTTGGGTGTGGTGTTCTATGAATGTCAATTAGGTTAAGTTGATTGATAGTGTTAGGTCTTTTATATCCTCACTAATTTTCAGTGTACTTGTTTTGTCCGTTTTTTAAACGGGTATTGAAACAGGAACTAAAACAAAATTATCTGTTTCTCATGGCTTTTTTTTAAAACAATTTTTGCTTCACATATTTTGAAGCTCTGTTATCAAGTGCACAGCTGTTTAGGATTCTTGATGTCCTCTTGATGAATTGACCCTTTATCCTTATGGAATGATCCTTTTTATCCTTAGTAATATTCTTTGCTCTGAAATGTACTCCGCTGTTATTAACATAGTCCTAGCTACTCCAGCTTTGTTCTGATTCATGTGAACATGTGAAATCTTTTCTCATTCTTTTGCTTTTAACATGTCTGTCTTTATAGTTAAAGTGGGTTTGTTGTAGGCAGCTGTGTACTTGGGTCTTGCTTTCTAACCAGTCTGATGAGCTCTGGCTTTTAATTGAGTTGTTTAAACCATTTCCTTTTTTTTTTTTTTTTTTTTCCAAGCACTTAATTTCAGCCAACTTCATTTTTTATTTCCGAAGTGTTGGGATTATTTTATTAAACTTTCCAAGAGGAGGCCTTTCCCCCCCTGCTTCTTAAAGTTTCCTCTTCATTACGGCTCTTTGATTATATTTTCCCCTCCTCTAGGAACTTGGGATTAGATGGGTTGAGAATTCCTGGGATGTTTTCATGTAGCAGTCATGTTCAGAAGAGTATCTCCTAGGGGCGCCTGGGTGGCTCAGATGGTTAAGCGACTGCCTTCGGCTCAGGTCATGATCCCGGGGTCCTGGGATCGAACCCCGCATTGGGTTCCCTGCTCAGTGGGGAGCCTGCTTCTCCCTTTCCCTCTGCTGTTCCCCCTGCTTGTGCTCTCTCAGTCAAAAATAAATAAAATCTTAAAAAAAAAAAAAAAAAAGAAGAAGAAGAAGAGTATCTACTAACCAGGGCTGTGTGGAGACACAGGTTCCCTCTCGGGGGTCAGTTGTGTGACACCTCAGATTAGACATTTCTTTAGAGAAGATGTGGAGGACCATTTGAAGACAGGGCAGATGTGGGAAATTGTAGGTGCAGCACTCAGCTTTGTCTGTTACCCCAACAGTTCACACCAAGCCCCGAACACGTGTGACCTTCTTGGCATAACTAAACACATATGGTCGATTGGACTCGCCCACCTTAGAAAGCAGTTTGGCAACTCTTTTTCTGCCATCTCTTCATGGTGCACTCCCTTCCCTTGCTAAGTAGTTTAACAAAAAGTTCTTCCCAACTCTATGTCGTACTGTTCCTGCAAGGGCTTCTAGTAAATGATTTTTTTTTTTTTTTGAGCTTTATAGATTTTTTATTTATTTGACAGAGACAGCGAGAGAGGGAACACAAGCAGGAGGAGTGGGAGAGGGAGAAGCAGGCTTCCTGCCGAGCAGGGAGCCCAATGCGGGACTTGATCCCAGCACCCTGGGATCATGACCTGAGCCGAAGGGAGACACCCAACGACTGAGCCACCCAGGCGCCCCTAGTAAATGATTTTTTTTAAATCGCTCTTCCATACCATTTTCAGTGATAGGCTAGCCCCCCTTGCAGGTTTCCAGCCAGGGAACTTGAGTCCAGGGCTGCATCGCGGGCCTCCTAGGGCTTACCAAACACCTAGGAGGTTGTGCAGGTTTTACCTCCTCTAGAGCTTTTCATTGCCATTCCCACAGGCCATTTGCTCTTTACTCATGTCTATTAAAATCGTTTGGTGATAGGAGTGCATGTTGAGAACAGGGTTTTTCAGCTTTGGCCCTACTGACTTTTGGGCCAGGTAATTCCTTCTTGTGGAGGACTGTCCCGTACGCTATAGGACATTCAGTAGCTGCCTGGCTTCTCCCCACGGGATTGAGCCCCTTACCTCTGATTCGTAATGTTTGAAAATGTCTCTGATATTGCCAGATGCCCATGGGGGCAAAATCAGTCCCAGGAAAGAACCACTTGCCAAAGAAAATTGGTTCCCAAAGTGCTTGGTTGTGTTTTCCATGTTTATTAATGATGATCACCACAGTTTACTTCATTTCCATGCGTTCCCTCACCCCCCGCAATATCTACCTTCTTTCACTTCATTTCCTCAATCCCCTACTGGTCTGTCCCCTACACTTAGATTTTTCATATACTCTTTTCTTTCCTTCTGTTCTCCAGACTTTGTGTTTGCTTGTTTCATTTTAGTTTCACTGTGTGTGTTCTGGCAGACTCCGGCTCTCCCTTATCCTGTTACTGGCAGTCTGTGCTGTCTGTCTGTGCTGCCCTTTGATCTCGTCATCAGCAACCTTTTACTTCCTAATCCTTTCCTTGGTCTGGAAGATAATTCTGTATGAATGGGCTCACCACGAAAATTAGTCTCACTTCACATGTGTGGGATGCTGCCTCGTGACCTCTTAGCCGTATGGTTTTTTTTGGTCCTTCTCTCTGTGCTTATCAGCCTCGAGAACTCTGTTTCCTCCACCAAACCATAGCTGGTATCTCCTGTACTTGAGCACACCTCCTTTTCCTTGAGTAGCATGTACCCCTGCTTCTGAACAGCTTGCAACCCATGCAAGTCACCTGGGATCACTTGCATTTTGTCCGGAGAAACTGACCCTGGAAGTCTGGAGGTGACCTTTCGTGGCTTCCTCCTCTAGCTCTGTTTGCTTCCCCTTCTGGTTTCTCTTAGTCTTGATTATAAACCTGAGTATGCTACACAGAGGGGAAAGGTTTGGATCGTGTTAGACTGGCCTTCTGTGGGAAACATTTTATGGCCTGTTGGGGGTTTCCTTCTGTGAGGTCCAAAGCTCTTTCCTTAAGTGGAAAGGGGCTTGTGTTTTGCCAGATCCTCCCACCCGTTCCACAGGTCAAATAATGAATCTAGTAGAAATATGGAAAAGTTTAGTACATACGTGTGCCAAAAATTGCCACTATGAAGGCAGCAGTGTAAACAGTGTGTGACTAATCCTTTCTTTTAAGGAAAGAAGTTGTATGGGATTGTCTCCCCGCTGCTTATAACGATGCAGAGGTTTCCACGGATTCAGGTCTTCAGATGGCCAGCCCTACCCCTAAGCTCCGGCCTCTTTTTCCTTTTCTGTCTGGTCCATGTGTCACAGCACGCCACCTGTCAAATGTATGGCCCACTGCAGCCACACTCCTGTCACTACTCTGAATGGTGCCAGTGACCTCCCCAACCCAGGCGTGGCCTTTCCTCATTTCTTTCCCTGCTTTTTCTGCTGCAGTTGGCAGGTGGTCCTCTCTCCTTTCCTCCTAGGAACTTTCTTCCATTTATCATTTCTGGACCCACGTTATTCTTGTTTTTCTCCTAATTTTCCCCCCATTTTCTCTTTATGTCCCTACCCTTATGTGTGAATGTCCTCCAGACCATGTGGTTCTGTGTTCTTTTTTTCTGAAACATTTTTGCCTTTGAAGAAGTTGGCTCCTCTTTGAACATCACTTTTCCTCATCTTGGAGGCTTTCCCTAATTGCCCCTCGGAGACTTGCTCCATGTTCTGTCTCTATCATAATTACCATCCTCACAGACTGACCCTTTCTTCTGCCTGCCGTAACTCAGCATGCTTCTTTGCTGTTTCTTTTCTCCTTGGCCTTGAACAAAAATACCTGTCCAGTCAACCAGGCTCGAAACCTTCATAGTCACTTGAGTCCTTTTCTTTTTGTCCCCAGCTGTCCTGCATTTAATCCTCAAGTCCTATTCGTCCTTCTGGTAGTTAGCTCCACCCAGCCATTTCTTCATTTATTCCTTTTAAGTGTTGTCTGAACACTTCTTGCCCTAGGAGGTGAAGATTTAGCTTATTTACTTCACATCTTACTCCCCACCCTTTCTCTCAAAATCATTATTTCATTTTCATAGCTTGTGTACACCCCAATAGCACATTTATGTTTCTATTTCTTCTTCTGTCAATGTCATCTATCAAGGTCATGAATATTATCTGATGACCCTGCATTTTATAAGGTGAGGGCAGTGGCTCTCCCAGTCTTCTCTCCCCTTCTCCTCCTCTTCAAGAATCTTCCAGCCTTCTTTAGCTAATTCTGTACATTAATATCACCAAAGTTGGGAACCCGGTTGTTTCTGACAGTTACAGCATTTGTAATATTTTATCCATGGATGTACCACTCAATGCTTGGGTTTCTCTCTCTCTATCTGTCCTTTGCTCTCATGCATGCTTCTTGAAGGAGAGTGTTCCTAGCATCAGATTTGAATGTATTCTCCATTTTTCTTTCCAACAGTTGGATTTATGCCATATAGTCAAGTGTCTCCAAAATCACAATCATATTTTCCAATCCTGTGACTCCTTTTCTCCCTGGGATCATTCTCCCAGAGCTCCCTGTCTTCCTGATTTCCTGGCAAGCTTCTTTTTAGGGGAAAAATGGGAGACCAGCCTTTTGAGCTAGGGGAACCCAGAATCCAGAATGAGAAGGCCTCGCTCTGGGAGTAGGGAGCAGTAAGTTTTGTGGTTTATACAACCTACTTCCATTCTTTTAGAGAAGAGTACTCATTTTTTTCCCCCCTGAGAAGAGTAGAAGTCTGACATCTGGATGCTTTGTTTGCTAGAGTTAGGGAGGATAGCTGCCTCTCTATATAGATTTTTAGTTAAGACACCAGTGTTCAGCCCTACTTTTTATCACCCTTTGCTTTACTTGGTTTCAGGTCCAAACCTCCTCTGTGTTTCCCAGAGAATATCGTCTCCTTTGTGCCTGTGCTCTCACAGAGTGGTTCTTGACCAGTGCCCTTAAGCCTACTGGTTGCAACCCATTAGGGAGTCATGAAGTCATGAAATCAGTGTAGTGGCTCAAGACTGTCACTCAAAAAACAGATTAGAGGACAAAATCTCAAAGTGCCCTACACATGCTAAGGGTAAATATTGTTTCCTAACACTTGTTTTAGTTATATAAAAACACAGACCCATATGTACACGTGAATTGGATCTCAAGTAAAATGGACTTCTTGCTGCAGGTTGAACTAAAAGAAGTTAGGAGAATATTTTTCAGGCCATGGCTTCCTCCATGCTGCTACAACAGTCAACATTTCTCAGTCCACTTTGAATCTTACAGATTTGTTGAAGTATCTCTTGTGGGTTTATTAATGGGTATAACAGACCATATTTAGTACCCTGTGTGGCACAGGTATTGACTAATCTGAAGGGATCCTGGAACAGAGACCTAGAGATCCAGCTCTGCCAAGTGTTAACTCCTTATTTACAGGATTGAAGGGACGTATGTCTTGGGGGCGCCCAGTGGAGGGAGCAGGGAGGGGCACTAAAGGTCTTGGGATAGCGGCTCTTTATCAGAACAGAATATTGCCATATTTTAATGACAATTATTGTTGGGTAACAGCCAAATGTCAACTCTGGATTAAATCTTTTTTTATTCCTTAAAATTTTAAGGGCATCTTTGGAGGAAGGTGAGATATATAGGTACCTAAAAAAACAAAACAAAACATTTTGAACCAGAGGTCCTACAGTTTTCATTTTTAACTTAATTTTCCCAAATATTTTAGTTCTCTTTAAAAAAAGAAAACTGTAATGCTCTGACAAACCTGATGTTCACTAGTGATAGTTAAGCCTCCCTACCCATCCACCTCCAACCCCGGGAGGAGGGAAGAATGGAGAAAATCCCAATTGAAATGAAAGGAGAGAGATTATTCCTGAAATACTTGGGTAAAAGAGAAGAGTTAAAGAGGATATATATTTGTAAGGCTAGAGGGGAAAGTGGACGCCAACCATGAAGGGAGGAAGAGAGAAAAGGATGCGAATCATGTATTTGTGAAATGAATGATCGCACAGTTTCCTCCGTTTGCCCCACGTGATGCCACTATCCATGGCTTTGCTTCTTTCTCTGTGGGGCCGTCATGCAGAGTGGCTTCAGTCTATTCCTGTGTGTTGACACGCTTGCACTGGGGAAAAGGAAAGGTGATGGAGAAAGGGAAGCACAGTTCAGGTGTAGCTCCATATTTGCAATCTGTTTGTGACTTTGGCAAGTGCTTCTACTGCAGTAAGACATTAAGTACCATTACACTGGCATTTACTCACTGCTTATTTCCTTAAGTCCATGATAGCTGAGGGTTGTCGCTCAAGTTCGAGACCCGGTAATCCCGTCTTCCTTGTTTGTTCATTACTTTCCAGTTAGGTGTTGGGAAAAGGAGCCCATATGTAAGCTTTCAGCTCATTTCTTGGTGCCTCTCACTTCCTTGATTCAGAAGGGAAAGAAGGGAGGACCTCGACTAGAGGCAGATCTCCCCACCTCGTCCCCGAGTCCATCCTACCTGGCAACAGTCAGAGCTGGATGCTGTCCTCTTGTGAACAGGAATACTTCTGCCAGCAGGGGCCAGCAGCATAGTGACAGGATGACAGCATAGCTGGGAAGTGAGTTGCCCCGGAGATGAGAAGAAGGGCTTCCTGTTTTCATGACGCTGATGGAGTAGACTGGTGGTTCTTATCACTCACCACCAGATGTGTCCAGCTGGTACACTTTCTACTCGATCCCAACCAAACACACTTAACGTTCAAACCAACACTTACATCATCAAAACAAAAGTGTTTACAATGTTAAGCCTTACTTAGGCTTTTAGCAATTTAAGTCATTAGTCTAGTGATAGAGGGAGTACCCTTTCATGGAATTGTGTCTGGGAAAACTCAGGCCCAGGGTGGATTTTCCTAGGCTTTCCTGCAACTCCAAGCTTTAGAGTGGTGGATCGAGGTCCCTGACTTGCTAAGACGGAAGCACTCTTCATCCCACTCTCTCCCTTCATTCTCATGGACGCCTTGTCCTGCAGAATAGCTCATTCATCAGCTCTAGTTAGAGTCAGTCAGATAGACTGACTTTATTCAGGACTGTTCCTGCTTTTGATGAGACACTTTGTGGTCGTGTTTTTCGTGGCTTGACAACTGACCTTTCATACTCCCCTGTCACAGTGTCATTTCTTCCTCTCGTTTAGAGTCCCTTGTTAGGGACAATCTTTGGGGCTTTGGGGTACCTTATCAGTGTGATTATATCCCAGTCAACCATTTCCCAAGTTCATGTATCATAGTTTGGGAATATTTTGATTTGTTTAGATGGCTTTAATGTGCCACATTTGGTGAAATTCAAGGTTACCACTGGAGAGGTCGCCTTCCATAGGCTCAGTTTGCTGCTAAAATGCTCTGTCTCAGCAGTTTTGGTAGGAATTAAGCATTTTTTGGAATTAGTTGGTGTATCTTCTTTATGTTGTTTGATTATTTATTAGTCTTGCTTAGCTAATGATTTTAGTTCTGTTCCCCAGGGAATTATTAAATCTGGGCAAAGGCTTATTATTTTAAATTTTACATGCTGAATAATATTCCATTGTCTATATATTACCACATCTTCTTTATCCATTCATCTATCGATGGACACTTGGGCTGTTTCCATATCTTGGCTATTGTAGATAATGCTGCTGTAAACATAGGGGTGCATGTATCCCTTTGAATTCGTGTTTTTGTATTGTTTGGATAAAATACCCAGAACTAATATAACACTGTATGTTAAATATACTGGAATTAAAATAAAAAAATTATTTTTAAAAAGAGAAAAGTTTCCATTACATGTAACGAAAGAGAACTGTCATAGAAAATGGTTGGACCATGGGCGCCTGGGTGGCTCAGATGGTTAAGCGTCTGCCTTCGGCTCAGGTCATGATCCCAGGGTCCTGGGATCGAGTCCCGCATCGGGCTCCCTGATCCTTGGAGCCTGCTTCTCCCTCTGCTCTCCCCCCACCTCTCTCTCATGAATAATAAAAAAAAAATCTTTAAAAAAAAAAAAAAAGAAAATGGTTGGACCAGAGGGTGAATACACAGTAATTGTGTTCAGGAGTCCCCAGAGTTCTTGACTTGTGGTATTGAAGAAAGGAGATTGTGATTAGTTATTCTTACCATTGTTATTATTCTTAGGAACTAGTCATTATGAAACATTTAACCAGAGTAGTACGGTTTTAATTATTATGAGATACAACATAAAATATTTAAATGTTAACTAGAAAAAGTTGAATGTTTCTTCCTTATCATAATTATATTTCAAAAGATAATTTAAAAAATTCTTTTTTTCCAGTTTTTGTGTGTTCAGATTTTTTATGAGCATTTTTCCTTTGCCCTGTGTGACAGGTTCTGTGGTACGGATTAGGAAGGTGAGGCTGAGAGCTTGCCCATCTTCCCTTCTATCATTAGGAAGGTCCCACTGTTTACTCTTCAGGCTCTGACTGTCGAGAGTTAATTTTGCATAACTGATCAAGCGGGGGATTTCATGCATAGCCCCCTTTCTGTTTTTCCTTCTTCCTTTCCCCTCTTTGCATTTCCAATACTGCCTACTTATCAGTGTATTTAAAATGCACTTTTTAAATATATGTACCTGCTCGTGTATAGGTCATTGTCTTTCTTACATATAAATGTCCTGTGTTCTGCATACAGGCTGTGGTAACTTTGCTCTGAATCCTGTGATAGAATCCACCTGTGGTGGCCTATTTAGCCTATGCTTCTTGACTAGAGAGGCAGAGTCCCTTTTAAGGATTCTTCCTTCCTTTCCTTCCCTCCCTCCCTCCCTCTCTCTTTCTTTCTAGATTTATTTATTTATTTGAGAGAGAGAGACAGAGAGAGTGCATGAGCTAGAGGGAGAGGGAGACAGACTCTGCTGAGTGTGGAGCCCCATATAGGGATTAGTCTCACAACCCCCAGATCATTTTTAGTGTATGTGCTGCCGAAGCGAGCACTCACAACCCCCAGATCATGACCTGAGCCAAAACCAAGAGTCAGATGCTTAACCAACTGAGCCACCCAGGTGCCCTGTGTTAAGGTTTCTACCCCGTGTAAGCGGTTAGTTCCTTGTATTATAAATGGTCAGCTATAGTATTTGAAGGAAAAATTGAGCTTGTGTGAAATCTCTTTCCTTTCTGAGTTTAATTTCTTATTTTTCCCATCTTAGCTTTAAAAATCCATAATTAATTTCCCTATCCTGGCTTTGTTCTTCCCAGAGTGACACCCCTTTCCTCACAGAATGTGATGATTCATCACGGCCAGACCCAGGAATATGTGCTCAAGCCCAAGTACTTTGCAGCGCAGAAGGTGATTTCGGGAGAGCAGTCCACTGAAGGTTCGTTCCCTTCGAGATACGGGCAGGGTCAAGTCACGGCACCTTTTCAGTGTGAGTATAGTTTGGTCAATGATTTTTCTAAGTTACAGTATCATAGTTTGGAAATACTTTGGTTTAGATGGCTTTAATATGTCACAGGGGATAAAACTTAAGAGTCATTAAAAAAAAAAAACAACAACAACCCAAACACAACAAACCCACCCTCGTTCCCCAAACAACCAGACAGCGGCCCATTTTCTTTATTTTGAGAAAGGCAATTTCCTTGGATGTTGGCAGAGAATCTGCAGTGACCTGCCTGTATTTCTGTTTCTGCAAGATGACTCCATTTCTGAGACATACTTGTTCTCCTTTTAGATACAGTTGTATGCCCGACCTGTTTACATTGACAAAATATTTTCTTTAGTAAGCTAGCCAGGATTCATGCCCTGTGAAATGTCTGAAATGCCCTGCATTACTCTCTGAGGTTCACCTCCAGCGGGTGTTTTTATGACATGAGGTCCACTTTATAGTCTATGGAGCAGATGGTGTGGCAGGTTTTCGTCTGAATTTGTAAAAAGCGATTGTATCCGAGGCCAGCTTGGTTACTATCTCACTATGTGGGAAGCTCAAGGACAAGCCCTGGCTCAAAGGGTGGGGAATGTGATGATTTGTGGTTTAGGTATTACAGAGTGTCTGTTTGCAGCATCTGGAGGAAACGTTCTGGAGCGAGGCGCAGACCATTCAGAGCCGAGAGCTAGACGCACGCCCTCCTTCCAGCAGCTTCCTGCTCCGTCTCACACTGACTGCCTGGGCCACAAGAAATAGAGGAGAATGCCAGTTGTTCCATTGAAAAGGAGTGTCTTTCACCACCAAAAACAGTGCAAAGAGCTGAGACAGAGTTTTTACAACTGTTGGGCCCTTCAGAAGTCTGTATCTGTGTGGGTTTCATTCTCTGGGCCCATCCCCACCTCCCTGCGTTGGTCACCATTCTAGAGTGATTGACTCTTCCCTTAGAATTGGTGACTTAACAAAAAGAGTATTTCGTGTAAGGTTTGCCCCTTGCATTTTTCATCTTTTGAGAAAATTCTGCTCAGTGACCTGAGGCTGGATTCCCCAGAGCAATAGTGCGGTGAGGTTCATAGGGCCCATGAGGACGCAAGCTCTGGGGATTTTCAAGAGGGAAGAATGGAGAAATCCCATAGATTATCTCCTTGTCTTTTTGGTGAGATACTTTCAAGTTATTTGCATAACAATAGAGGTGTCCATCTTGTTTTTAAAGACCCTTTGGTGTAAGTGCTTCATAACCTGTTCTTTGTGAATATCCCTGAGTATATAGTATTTTTCTAATCTTAATTTAAGAAATAACCCGAAGAGGTATACTTATTATTTCTTTGGGTTTTTATATAGATCAGGGATTTCGTAGAATCTTTCCAGAATTAGAATGTGATGGGAGGAAAGTTTTTGGAAGCTTTTGATCTTACTGGTAAGGGAGAGAATTTTGAACTCTATGGAAGTGTCAGGAAAAGGTGGTCTGAGAATCAGTGGTTGAGACTAGAGACGGGACTGGTTTGGGTTTGTCGATGATTCGTTATTAGAATGACTGGTCCCACGATGTGTGTGTATTTTTAACTCTCAGACCTTTGTTGAAGTGTCTTCTAGAAGATGAAATTATATTTTAGAAAAACAGGAAGAGAAGTTTATCTGTATTGTCCATAAATTTCCCAACCTTTCTGTTTAAATGTAGTTTTTCCATAGCTGGGAGCTAGTAAAATAATTCAGACTAACACATAATCACAGTGATGGGGTTCTCTGCTCAAAGTCCCCAGGAGTTAGTGGCTGTTCAAAAAAAAAAAAAAAAAAAGGCCCAGGAACTAACTGAAATAGGCATATAGAAAGGCCGGGAAAGGCAATGTGGCTATTTTTTGCTGAGCCCGGAACTCTGTTGAGAGCTGGAAGGCTAATGGGAAAGTTTTAAAAAGAGGTAATTTGGCAGGACCATGAGAATATGGAAATAGCAAAATTGAGTAAGAACAACAATAGAAAGATTAAAACTAGAAAGGAAGAACGAGTAATACTAAGAACCTAAAAGTAATGTCTCCCCACATCAGCTTCACATTAGGTGAAAGGAGCCCCCAAGGACACCTTACATTTAACAGAAAGGAAGAGAACGTTAGTAAGGAAGTGTGAGGAAAAGCAGGAACTTTTAGTGTCTTTCATTTCATCTTTATAGAAGAGATCAAACGTAAACAGGTGAACCTCTCGTTTTGCTGAAGACTTTTAAGGTCCAATTTTAGGAGTAGCTAATTCTGACTCATGAGAAAAACAGAAGCTATTACCAGCAGGTAGGGATAATATATCTTGGAAAGAGACTTAGCGACCAGCGTCATAACAGTCCACTGCCGTTACTTTTGGGAAGCTTTGGCGACTAGAGAAAACACTGAGGTTGGCAAAAGACAAGTGTTGTTTTCCCTGTTGAATTGGGATAAAAAAGGTGGTCTACTGTAATGAATGTAGGTTTATTTTATTTATTTATTTATTTATTAAAGATTTTATTTATTTGACAGAGAGAGAGAGAGCACAAGTAGGCAGAACAGCAGGGAGAGGGAGAGGAAGAAGCAGGCTCTCCACCGAGCAGGGAGCCTGATGTGGGGCTCGATCCCAGGACCCTGGGATCATGACCTGAGCCGAAGGCAGCCGCTTAACGACTGAGCCACCCAGGCGCCCAATGAATGTAGTTTTAATAGTATCATGCAAACAGCATCCATGGTGCTTACTTAGAGCTCTAAGCATCATGTAAATTAGTCACCTTATAATAGGGGAGCCAGAGCCCTACAAGCTTAGTGAATAAGGATTTGCTGTTGACGTCCGGTAGGTCAAGAGAGAAATGGTCAGAAGAAGCAGGAAAAGGATGACCGTGGTGGGCGCAGGGTATGATGGGTTCAGTAAAGCAAAGTGTGTTAATATGGTATGTCTAGCACTCTTTAGATAAAGCAAAATAGATAGGGAGAAACAAACTATCACGTTGCTAGGGAGGTGTTCTCTGCTGCGAAGAATGAACATTTTATTAGGATTTCCCAGAGTTTTGATGACCTGACGCGTCATCCCTTACCACTGTGCACATACTGCTTTTCCTGTCTTGGTTCTATGCTTTACCATCCTTCTGAGTCACTTCCCAGGTTGCTTGACATCCTGTGTTGGGTGTTTGCTGCTTACTGGCTGTCTCTAGCATAGTGGTGCTATGCTTTATTCATTGGTCTTAAGAGAATTTAATTTGCACGACTATCAGCTACAGCAGGGGTCTGTAAACTTTCTCTTAAAGGATCTGATAGTAAATACTGCAGGCTTGGAATTGTGAGGATGTTACATATAGGTTCTTACATAACTGTTGAAAATGTGACAATTTAAAAATGTGAAAATCATTCTTAGCTGGCAGGTTGTAAAAAAAAAAAAAAAATGGAGTGGCTGGCTAGATTAGTCTCATGGGTGGTCAAGTTAGCCAGGTGCTGATCTAATGCCTTAGTCTCTCAGTATATGAAAAACATCTAGAGTTTAGACCTGTAGGTACCTAGATCATAGCCATTGAATTAAAAGCTGTCCAAGAGGCCCTGCCTATAACCAGCTGTCTTTCATTGTCACTGTCCCTGGCAACCTTCCCTCCTCACCATCATGTTCAGATAAATCTCCACTAGTTTGAAGGCAGCCAGAGAAATACAAACTACTAGAAGACCACTCTAGTCTGATATGTCTAGTTTCCTTTACTGTTAGAGTGACAAGCCACACAGCAATTGGGAGAATAATGGATGTTACTCCCGGTTGTTTAAGGAAAGACTTTTAATATTGACAGAAATAACATTTTTATTGGATGAACCAGTAACTGCCATCTGGCTAGACTGAATCACATTAAGCTATCACCTGAAGTCCTCCAAAAGTTAAACATAGTTGTTATATGACCCAGCGTTTCCACTTCTAGGTATATATCCAAGAGAATTGAAAACATATGTTCATACAAAAACTTGCATACAAATGTTCATAGCAGCATTATTCATAACAGCCAAAAAGTGAGAACAACCAAAGTGTCTCTCCTCTGATGAATACATAAACAAAATATGGTGTATCTTACAAGGGGGGTTGTTCAGCCATAAAGAAGGAATGGAATACTGATACATGCCACAGTGTGAACGAACCTTGAAACCATGTGGAGTGAAGGAATCCAGACACGAAAGGATTCAGATCACATATAATTCCGTTATATGAAATGTCCAGAATAGGCAAATCCATACAGACAGAAAGTAGATCAGTGATTGCTAGGGGTTGAGGAGAAGGGGGAATGGGGAGTGATTGTTTATGAATAAGGAGTTTCTTTTGGGTTGATAAGTATTGTGGAATTAGATAGTCATGGTGGTTGTATGACCTGTGAACCTGTGAATATATTAAGGGCCCTGTTATTTTAAAAAAAATTAAAGTACTTACAATTTTTTTTTTTTTTTTTTTTGCGCCACATAGGTAGTTACAAAAGACTTAGCATGACCTCCAGGAATGGAGCTCCTTGGGCTCTAAGTATGGTATGGGCTGAGGGGTCTGCTTTATCCAGTATCTTCCTTGGTAACTTCTAGGAAAAAATTGAGTATGTAAACCAAATTCTATTGTGTTTATTTTAGTATTTATAACTTGTGCTGGCAACTCCAGGTGTCTGCGTTGCCCTCACCGACAATTACTGATTGATGGGAGCCCCACTGGGGCCAAGCTCCAGAGGAAGAAAAGTTAAAGTGACTTGATAACATTTGAAAAATCATCTTATAAAAAACATTCGAGACTATTTAGTATAACATACGCTCAGGAACAAACCCAAATAATTCATGCAAAAAGAGATTCGTTTGGCATAACTCGCTAGAAAAAGACCTTGAAGGTAATTAATGAGTATCCACACCAGGCTATCTGCTGTTGTAGTAAAAACACCGTGGGATGCTCGATGATGTTAAAAGCAGAGAATATTTCTATTATAATCTGTGGTGGAAGGACGTTTTTATCTTCAGGGCTATAAGTACTGGAGAGCTTCCTCAGAAAAGTAGTAGACTTACTTAAAAAGGAGATCTTTAGGATGAGCAGAAATATTCATGTAATTGAAATGGTTTGCAGGTTATGCAAAGAGTCCTAAGAGCTAAAAGACTGGGCAATCTCTGACTTAAATATACAGCTGCTTAGTCTCTTTTTCTATTATATTTTAATATTTGGAAATATTTAGCAATTAAAACTTTTCTAAATCAGATTTTCCATTGCCAATTCCAGTTGTTTTCCTGTCAAGATGGACTTAGCTTTTAAACAGGTTATTTTTGTTTTAAAGTCATCTAAAATTTTAGTTTAATTTCACTTAAATTTTCTTTAATTTCATTTAAATTTTAATTTTAATTTCAGTTTTTCATTTAAATTTTAAATTTCAGGAAAGACACATGTCCTCTTTTACATGCTACCTTTTTAAAGTTTTAAAAGCAGATACAAGTCAGACTCTTAAAAGAATTGCCAGTTTTCCCTCTGATGTGCTGAAATATGGGGGAGGGATGGATTGCTGGCCTTTCAGACACACGGTCCTGTTAAATTACAAAAGTTTGGACAAGCTCACTACTTTCAGTGTTAAGCAAAGCCTTGCTGCTTGACTAAGCAGCCACCGTGGTGCAGGAAGAAGGTACACAGCCCCCCACTGGGCCCCTCCGGACAGAAGAAAATATAATCCTGCTTGCACTGGGACCACCTTAGCCCTGGATCCTGTGGTCTCTGTTGACTTCTTTCAGTCCTTGCAACAGAGCAGGCAGCTCAGCAACTGCCCAGCAGCAGTCAGTCACAGGCTACCTGGAATTCCTGGCCCCCCCATTTAAAGATAGAGCAGGCAGCCAGGTGTCAGGCCTGAGAGGGGGAGGCAAAGATGCCATTGTTCTCACACCAGCAGCCTTGCTACCTGAGTCCCCGCATTCCAGTTCTGGCCTGACTGTAGCCCACAGTCCCAGGCAGTGAGGAGCACAGACCCTTTGGCACAAGACCTCCTCTTTGTACTTCTGGTGACACTGTGGTTGAATGTGCTAGCATGAGCCTCCAGGCGTTGTTCCCAGTGACATCAAGAAGCATAACAAGGCATGGAAGCATCTCAGGGTTTGATGGTTATGTCTCCCCCTTGAAAAAGTAAGTTCCTATGTTTGGAGTGAGGATTGTGTATGGTTGCAGACTGGTACAGTGAAGAGATTACCCGTAAAACCATGCACTTCCTGGTTTTTCTCACTGTGGGAACGCAGTGCTTCTGCAAAGACTCAGAGCTGACAAGGTTTTTTCTTTAGCAAAACAAATCCGAAGGTTAGGAGGCAGGCAGTGTTTGGCTGGGACTGTTCTGCTTATCCCGGCCACTTCAAGGAGGTAGACAAGAACACTACTAAAAGGCTCTGGATGCCCAGTGCCAGTCTGAGTCATCACAGAGAGAGAGTCTGCGGTATAGCTCAGAGCACCCACCATGGGATAGAAAGTGATGTGAGGGAGAAAGACCAAATTCATCCTCCATCTGTTGGCCCTTCACAAAAGAGGAGAGAAACCCTGGACCGGCTATTGGATAAAGACAAGTGTAGATGCAATCAGTAGAGATGAGGGAATCAGAGCCAGATTGCTCTGCATGGGATGAATTGTGATCAGGAGATCTTCAGGGGAGGAGCAGTTTGAAAATGCAGGTAAAGAAGAATCTGGTCCCGAGAACCACCCATGCCTCATTTTAGGATATGAGTGTGAAGGGAGAAAAGAAAGAGCAGAGGGAGAAATTGCTTGTGCTGGCAACTCCAGGTGTCTGCGTTGCCCTCACCGACAATTACTGATTGATGGGAGCCCCACTGGGGCCAAGCTCTGCCTGTGGACTGAGTGTGCACTTCAGGGGAAGAAGAATTCCGTAGGCACACGTTCTGCAGCCTTGACAGCCTTCCCTGTGTGGAGACCACCTTTGGCTGGGTCAGGTGCAAATGAATATCTTTGGGATTGGCCCCACAACAAACCAGTGGGTACGAAGTGGAAGTGGGACCAGCCAGGAGCTAGATCTTCCAAGAAGCTGATGAAAACTAACGAAGAAACAGTTTAGCATTTAAAATACTAGGTGGGAAAAAAGACTGCTTTAAAGAAGGAATTATGGTAAAGCTCCATGCTTTTTGCCTTATGAAATCAAATTCCTGATTGGTCTGTTCAGTCACCTACACCACTCTGTGTGGGAATAAGGAACCTTGAGCCAGTTTCCAGCTGTATGTCAGTGTGGTTGTTAGCACTATAGATGGCTAAAAGAATATCACCTATTCTTCAGTAATTTCTGGCAAAGTCCTTGTTGGCTTAAATGCCTACTAGATGGCAAAGCCGCAGCATTCCTTGGTACAAACTGATGCTCGAGAAAGCATTCCAGTGAATGTGGGTGAAGGACCAGGGTTTTGCTGAGCCAATGCCCTCAAGAATCTATATTCCATTGAAGAGCAGGGTATTACCCGCTGTAGAGAGGGTTATATGTGCAGTCTTACCATGGCCACTGTGCCTCAGTTGGGGGTGGTGAGCGCAGGTGGTATGTTTTATCCAGGAGTTGTCTGATCACATCCCAGTCCAGGAAGGTAGGCGAACATGAACGTTCTCTTTGCCTCTTGATTGCTTACACACAGTGGAAGATCACTGGGAAATGGCAGACATAGACTGATTATAAACACTTCCAGGAAGCTTATCCAGCAATATTAAAAACAACAGTGGAGGAAAACCTAGAGTGAAGGGTTATGTAATCTAAATTCTCCAGTGGGCAGCCTTTCATGCCAGAGAAGGAGGTTTCAATCCCAAGGGTCCCAGATTTCATAATAAATACAGTAATCCAAGGATATTTCTGGGTGTTGAGACCAAGTTCAAGATACTGAGAAATAGATCCTGTAGGGTTTCAGAATATTCTGTGATCACACTGTGATAATGGTGGGGGAAAATACCACGAATGGATTTACAGGTTGTCTGGAAAGAACAAAACAGCGTTTTGGGAGGAGAAAAATCTGTGTTTGAAGAGGTGCTCCTACTCAGACTTTGGATTTCTCTGCCAGAAATGGAGGGCTTTACTTTGATTTTATTTCTGAAAATAGTTTCTAGGAAATAATCATTGTTAAAGTTGAATTGTTGGTTTTGATTCAACAGAAATGAGATTGTACAAAAATATTGCTAAGGAGATATTCCAAAGGGCATTGAAATAGAATTGGTATTTACTCAGGTTAGTCCTCTTAAAAGAGGGGTCCTCTTAGCACTGAAAATGACTGCCTGGTGGTGAGTCTGTCTTCCCCACTTTGAGGTAAAGACCTCCCTACCTCCCTTACACTTTATGACCTTTAAAGGGTTTGTGTTGTAATTTTCTACCATTTTAGTTCTGCATGACTTTTTGATATTTACTTAGCATTAGCCCCTTTTAAATAGAAATGTATCTTTACTGAAACCCAGTTGCCCAACTTCTGTGTTCCTGTACAGAGGAAATACAAGGTCACACACGGCTGGAATGGGGGGGAAACCTTTCTTCCCTAAAAGGTAATTGCAATATGGTTATATTTGAGTACTTCTTCTGACAGGAAAACAGTAAACCACGAAGTGTGTATGTATGCTGTACATATATGCATGTATACACATACATGTTCAATCACATATATAAATATGTGTGTTATTTGAAGAGTTTCTTTGCAACCGCCTACATTATCCATCTCACAAGTACGCATTAAAAAAAAAAAATTCGTGTAGCCCTAACAGCGCTTCCCCCATCTGTGCTTCCAAGGTCCCAGCTTTTTAACCTAAATGAAAACTTTAAACAGGCCATGGTTGCTCTTGTGAAAAACCTCATAGTTATTTCAAAACCCCTGTATCCTAGGAACAGACATAGAGAGCTTTGGGGAAGCAAAAGAATCTGGACAGCATGTGGGAGGGCGGTCGTCATGTGGTTCCCTATGGTAGATGGCCCCTGGGCTGCTTGCGTGGGATCGAGGGCTCGCTGCTTACGATGCCTGGAGCCGCACGCACCAGGCAGCTGTGCTGCTTGTTTTAATGAAGCCCACTTACCGGCTGCAGGTGCATCTCATGCTGGCCACTGCCTGCCTCAGGTGCCGCAGAAAGCGGAGCTCTTCCTCCCACACGTTCGGTGTCCGTGCCCCTGAAGAGCCGCTGAAGGAGGCTCTGCTTGACTTTGGAGGGCTCCCGAATAACACTCCCCAAACAAAATCTTTTGATGTTTTTTTCCCCCTTTATTCGTCATTCAGAAATATTATGCCGCCTTTGGTGATTCAGTTAGGTAGATGCTATCTGGTCCAAAGGTCTTTTTCTTTGTGTGTGTAACTCTAGATATTTAACAAAAACAAGGCATGATTTAAGTGTGCTTTAGTTTGTTTTTACAGGGAGAGAGGGAGGCACGTATATTTTGTTAATATTTTCCTGTCCTGTTTAACTTTTCTCCATGACATTTTTTTTTATCCCAGAATAAATAATAAAAATGTAGATCTTATTTACATGTAATTCTTTCTTCCCTCCTCCTCCTCGCCATGGCTTCCTTGTGGGTATAGTGGACTTTGCCACCCCATTGACTTGGAACTTGGCTCTGTGACTTGCTCTTAGTAATGGAGTGTGGGTGGAATGACAGTGTGCCATCTCTGAGCTTAAAGTTGTATGGTTCCACTCTTCCTTGTACCGTGAAAACCCTGTGGATCTGGTCTGCTGACATGCCAGTTCCTTTGACTTTTGTTTTTCTTAGATTACCTTAGCAGGGCAGAAGATGGACTTTTTAGGACAGTCTGGACAGTTGTTAGTCTCAGAGCAGATGATACTCTTTTAATCAGCTAGGATACATACAGGGAAAAATGCTACTCTGGGTGACCTCACCCTCTTGCCACAGTGGACTAGAAGATGAGTAGGCACTTGACCCAAGAAAGCCAACCTGAGTTGGCCAGCTGCTGTAAGGTGGCCTGACAGAAGAGCATCACCTAAGAGGGATGACACTGATGAAGTAAGATTGACCAGAATTTTTCAAGGAATTTGTAAGTTAGAGGTGAACAGTAAGTGACTGGAACAGAAGTAGAATACCAAGTAGAAGCATAAACAGCCAGGAGAAGCTTTGTGTCACGTTAATGTTGGGTCCAAGAATGAAGTCTAACGGCATTTTCTGAAAAGCATTTTCTGGATATAGGGCAACATATAATGGGTTGTTGAAAGTACTATGAATTCTTAATGTCTTCCCAGTTTTTGAAGTCTATTCTAGTCTCCATAGGTCTGACCTATGTGGCTGGCCGTTCTGGGTTGTGTTGAGACTTGCATCTCCCATGTTGCTGAGCATAGCTTTATTGTACAATCCCATCACTTGAGAGTGTGTACAACACACGCCTACCCCCCCCCCATTGTATTGTAGAGACCCCAGCTAGCACACATTCTGTTTGGACCCTTCCCTTTAAGAGCTGCTTGTCTTGATGTCTCAGAGCACCAAAGACTGTCTTTTAGAGAAGGATAACCCAGCTGCTTTACTCTTCCTCACTCCCTTAGTCTGTCTATATCCTCTTATTCCTGAGAAAGCTTGGGGTGTTGGGAGATGCACAGACAGGTGAGTGGGGTCAGCTACCTATGTTCTCCAAGACCACTGAGCACTCAGAATTGTTCTGGGGTTTCATAGGGCCTGTGGTTTTGCCAAATTTATATCTCAGTACCCATTTGGATTTTTAATAAAAATGTTTTCAGCTTTCGAATTCTTGCTCACATGGAATGGAGAATGTCCAGCTTCAGTTCATTAGTGAGTATAGACAGGCACCTTTCCAATAAGACCCCGAAATCCCGTCATGCCTCCTATTCATCTTTTTCTGGTATGGGTTTTCAGGCATCCACAGTGGGGTATGTGTGCAAATACCTGTCAGGCATGTTTGCCATGTCTTGAACATGGAAATAGAGCAAAATTAGATGCCTTTTTTTTTTTTTTTAAGTTTTAAAAAGACTCTTAGTGGAGAAAGTGATTCATAATGTTTCTTGTCAGAGATCCCAGTTTCCAAAACACACCTTAATATACCTCAAGAACCTATAATATATATTTTTAAAAACCTGCTGAAGGTATTGGAAATTATATTCTTGTCTCTGAACATCAGGTAATTAGGAAATTTGGACATAAGCTCATTTTTCCCACCAGTGGCACTATGCAGATTCCATCTTCCTCTTTTTTCCTCATCTATTTGGCTTACTATATGTCAGCCACTGTACGAAGAGCCTGATGCGCATTAAGTCGATGTGTTACGTTATAATATTAGTACGTTGACTGTTTAAAATTTACCCTACATGTATATTCATGTACATTTATTAGGAGACAAAATTATGATGAGTTAAAAATTGCCAAAAGTAATCTTACTCATTGGGAAGAGTTTCGCTTTACCTGATACAGTGCTAGATGGTAGCTACACTCGCGAGGAGCACAGCATAATGTCTCTGGTGGTTGGATCACTGTCTACACCTGAAGTGAACACCTGTGTTTCAAGAATACTTCAGTGATGACGGTGGGAAAAAAAGAGTGCGACTTTAGCTCTTTATGTGTCATTTTTAAGTGAATGCAAAGCCAAATTTGATGACATTAAAAAAAAAATCTGTCAGCTTTATTATTATATGTAGGGCTTTAATGACAGTATCACTTAAAAATGACCTAAACTTAAGAGTTTCTGGTAAGAATTGTTTAACTTAATTATTCAAATTAGGCAAAAGAAGCCGTTCTAATCAATGGGTGTCTGTTATTCATTGAAATCCATTTTGATACCTTTCAAACCAAGTCAGGCAATCAAATCTTATCTGGAAATTATGTAGCAATCAAAGTCCACAGTGGAACTTTATTCTAGAGTCTTAAATAATAATTATGATCATCAAACAAACATCTTGAGATGAAATTTTCCATATTTAGAAGCTCTTGTGGGTTTTGCCGTATAATATATCATGGGGTAAATGTCACCACTAGTTTGAGCTTTCCCTCACAGTTCCTCCACTAAGAGCTGACCACGTGTCATGATAGCCTCTTGGGTTTGCATAGTGTTTAACAGCTTATGAATTACATCCAAACAGATTATATCACGTGGCCCCTGCCACGGTCTCACAAGGTAGATGGGTCAGGTGGCATTATTCTGTGTGTCTCTTCTTCCCCACTCTAGTTTGCAAGATGCTGCAGGGTGGAGCCTGTGACTCGCTTCACTGTCTTCTATTCCATCAAACCTCTGAATATTGGTTTCTCTGTCAAATACACATCTTGGCACTTATTGCCATAAGTCTGTTGTACGAATGAAATGAGGTGAGGGATATGAAACCTAACATACTGCCGAACACGTAGTATGTCCTCAATCTGTTTGTTTCCCTCCCTTGCTCCAGCCTTCCCAGGTGCTGGCTATCCTGTAGTTTTTATAGTAAATGCTCATTGGAAGTGTAGGAGAGGCATTGGGTAGTGAGGAAAGAGTGAAGGCTCGTGCTGAAATCCCAGCTCTACCATTTCCTAACAAAATGACCCTGGTCAGGTTTCTGATGAACATCTCTGTAGTTTCCTAGTCTGTGAAGGGGCGAGTATTATTTAAATGACTGTGGTGCGCACGTGAGCTCCATAGCTTAGTTAGGGACTCAGTACATGTTTCATGAGTCCATCAGTTATGCAGACAGTGCTCTGTACATGTAGAAAGGTCCATAAATTCAGCTTCTATGTTCTCAGAATCTAGGGAAAAAGAAAAGCAGTGAAGCGTGTGTGTGTGTTTATACTTTAATGTGTAACAAATTAACCCAAACCTTAGTGGTTTAAAGCAACAAACATTATCTTACACTTTCTGTGCCTCAGAAATTCAGAAATACCTTAGCTGATTGGTTTTGGCTCAGATTCTGTCATGAAGTTGCAGTCAGGGTATCAGCAGGGGCTGCAGTCATCTGAAGGCTCGCCTGGGGCTGGAAGATTCACTCTCAGGGTGGCTCACTCACATGGCATTTGGCAGGAGGCTTTGGTTCTCTGCCATGTGGGCCTCTCTATGGGCCCCTTAAGTATTCTTATGACATGGAAGCTGGCTTCCCCCCCAAGAATGAATGATTGGAGAGAGAGAACCCAAGACAGAAACTGCCTTTTGTGATCTAGTCTCTGAAGCTGAAGCTATCACTTCTGTTTCATTCTGTTCTTAAGACATGAGTTCCTAAGACCAGCTCGTACTCAAGGGGAACAGAATTGATTTCAAAAGAATTTGTGGATAGATTTTAAAACCATCACAGTGTTCAACAGGAGAGGCACTATCTTGATGAGAGAGGAAGTTGAGAATGAGTAACCTAAAAAGAATTAACTGAAAGCTGGAAAGTTTACAGTGTGTGATTACATATCAGTAATTCATTTTTTTTTATTGGCAACTAATCATTTTTCAGTTTTATTTATCACATGATAAATAAAAGCTAGATAGAATATGACTTTGAGAAAAAGGATATTTAGGCTGAAATCTTTTCTAATGATGAGTTCTATTGAATTTGGCAGTAATCCCTTGGAGAGAATTGGGGCTATTTGATGGAGTCATTTAAAACTGAGCCAGAGAGAAGTTTGTGCTGTGGGGAAGAGAATAAAAAGTGAATGACAGAATCTGTATTCTGCAAGCTTAGATACTTCTGATGCTATAATTCTCAATTCAGAGAGTTAAAAATGCCAGTTTTCTTCTATATAACCAATTGCTCCAACAGGTTTTTTTCTTTCAACTGAATCTGTCAAACTTAAGAGTTGTTTTGGCGGTTACAAAAATGTTCATATCTTCACCTTTCTTAAGGTTTCTTAAAATAAAATGCATTCACATTATAGTATCTTTTTGCTCTGGATTTTTATTGCCTCTGTGACTGAATTGGAATTCCTGAGAGGCACAGGAGGTATCTGCTTCTGGTCAGGCCAGCTCATTCCCAACAGGACACCGGAAGTTTTGGGTCTCCAGAGTCTCTGCCCTATCTTTTGAGTTTTTTCTTCTTTCAGGCGGACTTTAAATTTTGTAAAGTGTGGTAGATCATTTTCTTCTTTGTGTCTGCCTGTAGTGTAGGAGTGAAGTTTCCATGCTCCCTTAGGAAGGCAATGGAACCCTGATCGCTTTCAAGTCCTTTCAAGTTTTGTGACTTCTGCTTATTAGTTTGAGTAAAAGTTGCTTCTTTGCCCCTTGCAGTAGACAGTGGAATGCCTACGTATTCCTCGCCTGACTTCATACTACCTTTGATTCACTTCTCTTCATTTCCTACCCCTGCATTCTTTCCCATGGCACTCCCCTCCCACCATGTAATCTTTTCTTGTTCCCGAAGAAGGAAAACCACCAGGTGAGACATTTGTTACAAATAGAGAAGGAGGATAAGAATACAGACTGTTTTCTTGGGCTTGATTGAGGCCAAAGGAAGATTGGTAAGGTAGGAAAATAAACGTAAATAGACTTATGTGCTAAAAGCCAGGTAAAAATGGAGAGATGCACTGTCTAATCTGGCCTGCCTAGGTTGCTGAAAACTGTGTAGGGAGGGGGTAAGTGGGTTGGTTCAAGAGGATGAGAGGTGGAGAAAAAAGAGGAAAGGTTTTCCAGGGGGAGAAAACTACATGTGAAGTTAAGTAGGCATGTGAGTGAGGACCGTGGGGCAGTTTGGTTCGGCTAGTGCCCAGGCTCTCTCTAGAATGCTGTAGGATGTGAGGCTAGATTCGGTCTAGATGGGGAAAGGATCTCAACTTTCTTTTAAGGAGTTTGATGTTAAATGTTTGTCAAAAATATTTGTCATAACCGGTATGTAAATTATATGGAATCCTAATTCTCAAAGCATGTGGTAGATACAATCTGGGACCCTCAGGAGAAGTGGCCCCCACTTAATCAAGCCTGTGATAAGTCATGAAACTTGTTCTTTGGTAAACAAAAATAGCCCAGTAGATAATCTGTTTTTTGAGTCAGACTTGCTTTCCCACATACAAACAAACAGATGTTATTTATGGAAATGATGAGTGATAGACTGATAACAAATGCCTCCATTTACTTCTCTTTGGAAAGACAACAAATGTGGGGATAAATAAAACCTAATTCTGTTCCAAAATTAAGGCACAGAAAATTCGAATCCTGTGAAGTATATCTAACCCATGCTTTCTGTAAGGAGACTGTGCAAGCTAGCCAGAATGTATGAGGACTGGAGCTAGAAGACATGTAAGTGTTCGCTGCTCCACACCTTGTTCTCTGGGTTCAGGGACAGCAGTGAAGTCCTTTCTTCTCAGCTGTAGGAAGCCTGTCCTCCCACGGTTGTGTGTGAGATTTCTAGCTGTGCTACTTGCAAAGTCCAGTGTGGGTTTTTTAAGGGAGGTAGAGATTTTCACATGAAAAAATGCATCTTTTAAATGGTATTTCTCCCTTGGGAAACAGACTGTTAGAGGGAGTAACATCTTGAAGGTTGATGCCAAAAAAACAAAACAAAACAACTCCCTGGACAAACTCACTCAAACCTCCCCAAGTGTGGTTCCCATAATTGTCAGGATTCTAGGTCCAGGTGGTAGATTACATTCTCAATTCAGAATTGAGAACATGGGTACAGTGAGTCCCCCCCCTTCTTCTTTGCTCCTTTTATGTTATGACATTTTTATGTTAAGTCCTGTCACCTTGGGGATGTGTTTCTCTCTCTCTCTTTTTCTTTAAGATTTACTTTTTTGAGAGAGAGAGTGTAAGAGCGTGTGTGGAGAGAGGGGCAGAGGGAGAGAATCTTCAGTCTCCCTGCTGAGTGTGGAGCCTGATGTGGGGCTCAATCTCATGACCCATGAGATCATGACCTGAGCTGAAACCAAGAGTCGGACACTGAACCGACTGAGCCACCCAGGAATCCCGGGGAATGGCCACAGCATTTCAAATGCCACCATCCCTTCTGGATAGATTGACAATGGTAGGTTCCCTGGTATTCAAGATTAGGAGCAGAGATTTCCAGATATATTTTAGACAGGAGAGTTTTTAAAGTCATGTCAAAGGAACCCCTATGAAACAGCCTGGTGCAGTTCAGGATGCCAGGACTGAGGTGCCTTAGAGTGTGGTCACCTCTTTCCCTGGACTGCAGTCCAGAGCCTGTCCTGAACTTCCCTGGGTGTTCTTTATGCATTAGCTGGATATGCCTAGATGGTTAAATCCCCTCAGGGGATGTTAAAGAAATTATTTTACAAAAAAAGGTCAGAATATGAATGTGTCAAAAAGCCATCGGTTGTTTTGCTGGTTTTCCACTTTTCGTACTGACTGTATTTCTTTCCCCAAACATTGGGCCAGATCCTGCTAGATGAGCAACTTGTTGGGGAAAAGTTAGTCTTCTGACTGTAAAATATATTACACCTTCAAACATACTTGATTTTGTTCCAGAGATAAAAATAGGATCTTTTAAAAAATATTTTTAGAGAAAAGAACTTATGGTTTGTATTTAAAGAGTAGAAACCCCAAGGAGGAAAAAGGGAGGATGAAAACAAAGCCCATGGTCTCAGGGTGTGTTGCATGGAGTCCAGTTGGCAGGGCAAGATTGAAGGCTGAGAAAATGTGACAGGTGATAGGTGACAATCTGAGATTTTATGTCTTGAGTCAAGGTAAAAAAAAGACTGAACAAAATAGGATATTAGACCTGACTCCTGAAATCTGTAGAAATTTAGGACAAAATCTACTATCTTTGTTGGTGAATCTCTGGCTAGTCTCTTGGCCAGTCTCCCTGAGCTGGGAACCAACATGTATTTCATAAGATTTTATTTGTTTGTTTGTTTGTTTGTGAGAGAGTGTGTGCGCGCAGGTGCGTGAGCAGGGGGAGGGACCGACAGGGAAGGAGAGGAAGAGCATCTCAAGCAGACTCGGTGCTGAGCCCTGACATGGGGCTTGTTCTCATGGGCATCCCCCAACATGGTTGGGTTATTGGGTGGGTTTTATGGCCCAGTGGCAATTCATATCAGGCTCACAGAATCTCGGTAGTAGTGTTTTCAATTTCCTAGTTCTTTGCCTGACAAAGGGGATGGATACTTAGTGAATAAAAATGAGTTTAAAAACTCCTTACACGTCATTGTAACTCTTATTTACAAAATTAAAGGAGGTTTCTATCATGTGTCAGTTTGATTTCTGCATAATATGTTGTGAAACTTTGGGAGCAAATAATTGTTTTTCTTTTGAAAAAGTGTTTGAGAAATTTCTATTTCCTCTTTATTCACTTATTCTCTCATTGGCATGTTTAAATGAAAATCTTCACTTTTTATGTCATTGGCCATTTTTGGGTAATATTTTAATGATTTTGGTAAAACTGTGTTTTGTAATGATTGCAGGGTTTCCTGTATAACAACTGTGTTTTCCCTTGATTTGAAGCTTTTATGGCTAAAACATTTCTCTTTGACAAATACAGCATACAGCAAGTATGTTTTAGGGCTAAAGGTTTAATAGGAGTATTCTGTATTATTTTAACACTACTGGCAATTAACCCATAGTTAAATATTTATTTAATTTCTTTCAATTTAGTTTGTTCATTCAGTTACTGTTCTTGAGCACTTACAATGAGAAACATGTTGGGCATATAATGGTGACCAGATATATTCCTGCTATCATGGAGTTTGTGTTCTCAGGATGATAATCAAACACAAATATATAAAGTATGTTTATAATAAATAGGAAATGTAGGGCAAGGTATGGGGGATAGGTAATGTGTGGGGCTGTTGGCAGTTTTATGTCAGGTTGTTAGGAAAGGCCTCCTGATGATCTGACATTTTGGAGAAGTCTTGAAGGAAGTGGGGGAGGAAGCTGCATATAGAAGAGGAAGAGTATTCTAGGCGGAGGGAACGGCAGGTGCAAGGGCCTGGGACAGAAGCATGCCCAGTATAGCAAGGAAGCCAGAGTGAATGGGTTGAGGAGGGTTGTGGGAGATGAGGTCAGAGGTTGCAGCCGTGGACGCCCCCATTGGCCATTTTGAGACCTTTGGCTTGTGTTCTGATTGAGATGGGAAGCCACTGAAAGGAATGCTATGATCTCACGGACATAAATTAGAAAAGATACCCTGAGCGCTGTGAGGAGAATAAATTGCAGGAGGGCAAAGGTGGAAGCAGGGAGTCTGGTTTAGGAGCCTGTTGAAATAATCCAGACCGAAGATGATGATGGATTGTACCAGAGTGTTTGTCACGGAAGTAGTGAGAAATTGTTACCTCTGGAAAGAGAGCTAACAGGATTTGCTGTTGTATTGAGTCTCAGATGGACAACCCCCCACCCCCAGTCAAGAATAGGCTTGCCATTTTCTGAGATGGGGGAAGACTTGAAGAGGAGCAAATTTGTATGTGGGTACAGGAAGGAATCAAAGCTTAATTTTGAATACATTTTGTTTGAGGTGTCTGTTAGACGTTAGATATTTATTTACTTAGGAAAGGCCCATCAACAGTTGGACCATTGGTTTCTTGGTTGAACACACATACAAGGTAGAGGTGGTCCAGGTAACCTGAGTTAAACATTTTCTATACATAAGTTTGTAGATAGTCTTTACATCCATGAAATAGAACAGGATGATCTCATCCAGGAAGTCAGTATAGAAAAGAGAAGGCTACAGAGGCTGAGCTCTGGGGCCCTCCCCTGGATAGGGTCATGAAGAGCAGTGGCCAGCAAGGTAGGAGAGAACCATGAAAGAGTAGAGTGACCTATGAGCCCAGTGGAGATAGTGTATCATGAACCAGTATCCTTGTGTGTCAGAGAGGCTGAATGAGGAAGAAAGACCCAGAGAATTTGCCATTGAATTTGGCAATATGGAGACCCTGGTGACCTTCACAAGGGCAGTTTTGGTAAAGTATGGACAGCAGCAGCTTAACTGCAGCAGGTTCCAGAGAGAATGGTTGGGGAGGCAGTGGAGACAGCTAGTAGAGCAGCTCTTTTGAGGAGTTCTGCTGTAAGGAGAGCAGAGAAATAGAGCATTACCTGCAGTAGAGAGGAATGGAGACAATAAGGAGTGGTATTCTTGATATTTGGGCAAGAGTGCAACGTGTTTGCATGCGAACACAGATGAGAAGAGAGCAAGTCTTTGAGTCTGTAAGAGAGGAAGGGATCCATTACTTTAGCCAGGGCGTGTTGGGGGGGAGGGGAGGGGGCTTGGCTTTAGCTAGAACCCCATCCTTCATTGGGGGAAGGCAGGACAGCTGCAGATTCAGGTAAGTTGGTAGGCCTGGATCTTTAGAGCTTTTGTTTTCTTAGTGAATCAGGGAGTGAGGTCATACAAGAGAGTGCGTGACTAGGTTGCTACGTTTCTGCCCAAGTGGATATTTTGGGGATTGTATTCACATTCTCAAACATGGTGTATAGTTGATACCTGGTTTTTGATGAGCGGTAGGCAATTCTGTAAGGAACTCAGAATGTATCCAGAAACTTACTCTTACATTAAATGATTTAATGGACCCATAGAAAGGCAAAGAAGAGTTTATCTCCTTAAATGTATAAAAAGGAAAGGAAATCTTGTATATACCTGTGAGAGAGATAAGTAACTGACACAGTTGCCTTGAGTGGATATTAATGGAGAATTGAATGGGAGAGGAAACTCACATGGTCTTTCCTTTAATGTGTATCAACTGTGTAGCATGTAGTTCTTCCTCTACTTCTTCATTTAGTTACATGCATCTGGAAAAAAACCTCAAGAGATGGTCCTGGAATGTAACTCCTACTAGAGTCTTATCTGAGGAGGTGCTCACATGACAACTAGAAATCTGTTTCAGGACTGGAGCCACGCGGTGAAGTAATAGATCTCATACTAGTTTGTCTGCACGGCACGTTTCTCGAGGAACACGGTATTCTGTGGGAATTATTTTAATAGTCCATGAGGAATTAAGCAAGCCTGGAGAGCAGAACAACGAACTCCTGTTATTCGAAGCATTATTTAATACTTTTATGATTTGTCCTTCAAAGAATTCTTCGTCTTCGGGCAAGCAGTGGACTGCAGCAGGAGAATGAGCCCTTTGCCCCGTTTCTCACATGTGACCTGTGTATTGAATGAGCTACGAAGTCTCTTTAAGCAGCCTCAGTTAATGGGCAGGGTGATTGATGGCTTTTAACCACAGAGGAGGTGCTTCTCCTCCACTGAGGATATTGTCTGTGCTAGTTGGTCCCTCTTGTTTAAGTAGGATGAATGCTGATGTGCTGTGATGGCATTCTGGATAAATGTGGAGGAGACTGTATTTGTGCATGACATCTGATGTGGGTCTTGAACTTGTGCGATTTATTTCTTTGGCTGCCTTCACTTTTGGTCCTATCCTGGGCTAATGACTGAAAGATGGCAGCTGGGCTCTTCTCTAGACTGAAGTCCGTTTGTCAAGAACCATTTTTACATTTTTGGGTTTTTCCCCGTCGTTAATGATCGGGAAGCTGAAGTGAAAGCTGTTCCTGTTGGGAGGATATCGGCTTCACTTCCATCCCATTCACCATACGCTCTGAATGTCTGTGGTTTGTTTTAAATCATGTGCCAGTGCCTCTTCTTGGAGGGTGAAATTCGCACAGGGTCTGGCAGACCCTGCAGACAGGATGTTGACTCTTGAGTGTCTTGACTGACGGACTGGCTAGGAGGCCCGCTGGAGGTGCTACATGGCTCCAGGCAATCTATGTTTCTAGCCAAGGCCTCTAGTATCTGTGCTGCCGAAGCGAGCACACTGGCCAAGGCCTCTAAAATGCAAGGTTTGAAAGCACTTGCTTCAGATTTCTGGGGCTGATTTACCCACAGGGATCTAAAAATTACATTTTTTTTTTTTTGTCAGAGGGACCAAGCAGGAGGGCTCTGCCAGCAGTTTTCCCTGTTAACTCCTGACTGACCTGACTTTTGCTTTCCAGATTTGTAATTCTTTTTTTTTTCCCTTTTTTAAGATTTTATTTATTTCTTTGAGAGAGAAAGTGAATGAGAGAGAGCATAAGATGGGGGCAGAGGGAGAGGGAGAAGCAGGCTCCCCGCTGAGCAGGGAGCCCAACACGGGGCTCGATCCCAGGACCCTGAGATCATGACCTGAGCCAATGGTAGAGGCTTAACCGACTGAGCCACCCAGGCGCCCCCCCCAGATTTGTAAATCTTAATCAGCTATTAGCACTCTAGGGATGGTCTTTGACCGCTGATTTCGCCATGGGCTTCAGTCTCCTCACCAGTGAAGCAAGGCCTTAGAGCAGAATGGTCTCCAGCATCCTGTGACTTCATGATCTCCGTGGGGTTCGACTGTCTTCCTTGGGGTCACTTCATGTATTCTACATTTATTAGGTACCTCCTGTATGCAGGCATGTGGGGTTCTTGAGTATTAGTTTACTCAAAGCATTTGAGGAAGATGCCTCTTGCAGACCAAGGAGTCTCTGGAGGAAAGTTCACAGCCACTGTTGGTGAATTCCCACCAAACTCTTAACAGATGAGTGGTGTTGTCTTGAACTTGTCACATGTGAGGAATTTGAAACTCAGAGCAGTTTACCTTACTCTTGGGTACCTTGAAGGTTAAACTCTACATGATACCCTAGTAGATACAAAGAAATGATTTTTACAAGGGGATGGGAGAGTGTATTTTCTAACCCATCTAATATTTACAGAGATCCTGTGAGAGCTACAAATGACCATCTAGTGTCAAAAGAAGTTGTGAGTTTTTCAGTACTGATTGGGAGATTGATGTGGAAAAAAAAGCTAATTACAATGAAGAAGTCAATGCTTTGTGAAGACAAGAGGACCCGCTGAGATTATGTGTCTGCTTTAGAATTAGACTGCTTTAGAGCAGAATGTTAGTAAAACACAAAGGGAAATATGAAATAAGTGTGTCTTCTTCCAAGAAGATGTGAACATTATAAAAATCAAAATTAAGTCATATGAAACTGTCTCCGCCTTTTGAAAATCCAGATGATTCCAGGCCAAAAAATTTTTTTTTGGCTAAGAAATAGAATAAGTTTTTAAAAACAATAAGCCTTGAGGATCTCGAGTGTCTATAAAGTGACTACTGTAGCTGAGAGGTGAAATGCGAATAATGATTAAGTGCTTGCTTTCTTTGGATGTCTCTCTTCGCCTAAGTGAGCATAATTTAGGTGACGGTCTGAGCATCTGCATGGCAGATTAGAGAATGTTAATGCCAGTTAATGCCAGAGAAGACAAAATAGTTGGCACACCATTTCTAATTTCATTATTGTACCAAGAGCCAGAAAAAATAGAAGTTTATATTCTTTTGAAGTGGGATGATGTTGTATCTCTTTTTTTAAATGGGCTCCACACACTTAGATACACAAAGTATTCTCAAGATATTTGTAAGCATATTCTGACAATTTTTTTTTTTAAAGATTTTATTTATTTATTTGAGAGAGAGAGAATGAGAGAGCAAGCACATGAGAGGGGGGAGGGTCAGAGGGAGAAGCAGACTCCCCACCAAGCAGGGAGCCCGATGCAGGACTCGATCCAGGGACTCCAGATCATGACCTGAGCCGAAGGCAGTCGCTTAACCAACTGAGCCACCCAGGCGCCCATATTCTGACAATTTTGAGTGTGAGCTGGTTTGTGTGTGTGTGTGCTACTGTAAAAAAAAAAATAAGTCAAACTATATGAATTTTGCCTGATTGTGGAATTAACATCCTATTGTAGTTTTTAAAATTTCTGGGTACACTCAAAAATTTTAGATGTTGTATAAGCGTTCAAAGCAGTGGTTGGCAAACTGTTTCTTTAAATAAAGTTTTATTGGAACACAGCCACAACCATTCATTTGCATATTGTTTTTGACCGTCTGCTTTCCTGCCACCACAACAGAGTTAAATAGTTGCCAACAGAGTCCATCAGGCCTATAGCCTTAAAGTATTTATTATTTGGCCCATTATAGAAAAAGTTTCTGGATGCCATTTTGCAAGGTGCTGGAAGATCCGGTCGGCCCCTAGGGTATCTCCCCATTTCACACTATGTGTCTTGATCTCTTGTGTTAGAACCACTGAATGAGAATGGGAAATCGTCTTGGAAAAACATTTGAAAAGAACTGAGGCTATATCTCTTCCGAAGGGCTAGCATGTGGAAGAGGCATTGTTAGATTGTGAAACCATGGGGAGTGGAGTCAGGATTAATGGGTGCAACTGCCACACTTGAGCTCAAGAAGGAAGAGCACTTGCTAGGAATGGCTTATAACTAGAATGTGCTATCTCAGTGGATAATGAGCAATCTGTCACTAGAGATGTTTAAATAATGTTGTATCAGAGGACCTTTGAGACCCCAATTCCAGCTTTGAAATTCTAATGCTGTTGTTGTTGTTGTTGTTGTTGTTAAGGTTTTTTGTTTCCAAGCTCAGATCTGACCACAGTTATTTTGTTGAGGGTCTATAGAGGCCTCTTGGATGATTTCCTGAAAATATAATCTTGGTCAGACCGAGGCACTATGAAGGGGCAGAATTGCTTCTGGTAGTCAGGGGATGGCCACAGAAAGGCTGACCCAGAACTAGTCTCTCCTTGGCTTCTAGAATAACACAGTGGCAATAGGAAGGGTACTACTTCCTGTCATCCTTAGTCTCAGAGATGAACCATCTGTCTCCAGTTGCTGCTACTGTCTTTGCTTTCTGCCTAGGCTCCTGGAAAGAGGAACAAGCTGGATGGGGCATATCACAGACATAGAAGTCAGACTAGAGTTTCTGTGTTGCACTTTGCCATGGAGTCTAGATTGGGACTTGGCCGTGAATGGCAGTTCGGGGTGAGCTCCGACATCCTCTGTGCAGCTCCGCTATTGCAGCGCAAAACAGCCATAGAGAATATGTAAAGGAGGAAGTGTGGCTGTGTTCCAATAAAACTTTATTTATAAAAGCAGGCAGAGGGCCAGATTTGATCCCCGTGCTGCAGTTTGCTGACCCCTGATAGAGACATTGAAAGTTAGAACTAGCTCGAAAACATCAGCTGCAATTCCCTCGTGTTTTGTAGAAAAGGTGAAATGACATGTCCAAAGTCACACCTCGGTTGAGCCAGGTTTATAAGCCAGAGTCTGACTGTGAGATCAGTGCCCATTCTGTGATCCTCTGCTGCCTCTGCTGTGCAGTCAGGTTATCGCATTTGGTTTTAAGGAGAGGGTCGCGTGAATGCAGGAAATACCTGCCTGAGGTGGCCTATGAAGAGCCGCAGCGAGGGCTCTGGGATGGTGCTTGAACAGACACAGCCCTTGAGCCTCGTGACCTGGCCTCCCGTTTTCTTAGACGGACCCTGTTTACAGTAAAACAAAATACAGGTTGTATAAATTAATGTGGAGAAATAATGCCCCAGAGTTGTGAAAAAGAAATGGGCTCCCACAGCTGCGTCACAGGATTTGATCACTTCAGCTGAGAGTGCCAGGAGATTTGAGACAGATGTTTTCAGACATGCCGCATGCCTAAAACATTTCCAGGGGTCGGACTGCAAATAGTGACTTAATAAGTGGAGAAACCGGGAAAGTATGCAAGTTGAGGACACAGGAGTTTATTCACCATGAGGTGCATAGCCAACCTCTTTGCATTACATCTGCCTGTCAGGGTTGGCTCTTTCATGTCGTGCCCTCCGTAGTGCTCTTTGTCTGCCCGTGAATAAAGTGCAGCACTGTGGTTAGTAATCCCACTCCAGTGACTCGACTTCAAATGTGGTTTTGGAGTGCATCCCAGAGTTCTGTTTGCTAAGCTTCCTACTCCTGTTTCAGAGACACCACTGGATACAGAGCAGCGCGCACTAAAGGCTTCCCTCTTTCCTTAAACCTGTCGGGTTGTGGGCTCTCTCGTCCCCCCTCTCCTCTCCTTTCTTTTTTCCTTTTTTTTTTTTAAAAAAAAAAAAACCTTCCAAGGCACGTTCATGGATACTAAGCTGATGTGTTTGTTGTTCTTTTTCTCCCTGCCTCCGCTCCTAGTGAGTAACCACACTGGCCGCATCAAGGTGGTCTTTACTCCGAGCATCTGTAGAGTGACCTGCACCAAGGGCAGCTGTCAGAACAGCTGTGAGAAGGGGAACACCACCACTCTCATTAGTGAGAATGGTCATGCTGCCGACACCCTGACGGCCACGAACTTCCGAGTGGGTGAGTTCCTCCACGGTGCCTAACTGTCCTTACTGCATAGAGTTGTGCGAGAGCGTAGCGTTTAGACATCCTCTTCTACTCACACTGCTCTCTGCTTGAATGGGTTTCTGTCTCTGAGTCCGAATATGCTTCTTCCGTGAGCTCTTTTAAATAACTTCCAGAATAATTGTTAACCTGCTTTTTGGCTTCTCAGAGCAATGGCAGCTAGACTGTTGCCCCTTAGTGCCTATCATTTACGCAGCCCATGGCGATGGGAGGTATCCATAGGACAGAAGGGAATCGCTTTTTAGATTAAGACCCTCGCACTCAACTTGCACTGATCAGCTTCAGATTTTTATCTGCCCAGTCATAAGGAGAATTTGCATTAGCCTCATGTTACAAAATGTGGATCGTGGTGATGAAGTTAAAAGTTTTACTGGATGAACAGTCATGTTCTAAAAAAAATTCTAAAAATTGTCAAAAACTGCCTTTCGGTTGTAGAAAGGAATACGGACTTGAATCTTTCGCCACGTTTCTGCTCTGTATCAAAAGGCAGAATTATAAATTGATATATGACAGGGATTTAGGGGGAAAAAATGCTAGTGGCTTACTGTCAGCGCTCCAAACCTTTTAATCTTTCATAACTAATTTAAATATGAACTGTGTGGCTCACTGAAAAGAAAGCTTTTTCCTTTAAAATTTTTGTGTGGTTTTTACTTTTTCGCAAAGGGAGAAAGTATTGCGGTCCACTGAATGCTGTCACACTGTCACACAGCCGTGTTGTCATGCAATACAGTATTTTTGTCACGGAAAAATGTCTTTTATTATTTTTTGACCAATTATGGTTTGCCATGTGTACTCAAATAATCACAGACACCCACATTACTTTATGAGTTACTCACAAGAATAACCCAAATGTCAGACAGATAATAACACTGGCTAGATCTGGTCTTTTTATGGAATATTGCTGTTTAGTCTTGAGTGTGTGTGTCTGGGGGGGTAGGAGAGAGGTGTCTCTTTCAAACTGATGATCATCAAGACAAAACACAAGGGGACAGCGTGAGGTCCTTATTAACTCTTTGATTATTCTACTGCTTTATTGTGACTCCCAGTCCTTCTGAGGTCAAAGCAGTATTCTGGATAGTCTGTACTTGGAAAAAACATGTGCCCATAGATACTATTTAAAAGGGTATTGTGAATTTCCTGGCCACGATAAGGGTGTTTGGGCATATTTTAAAAAGAATTTAGCTGGTAGGTGCCAAGTGGCACATTACGCTTCGCAGGGCAGAGAGCCGAGTCTCGTGGGAAGTGTGCTGAACCGCGGATCGGGAATCTAGATTCTGGTCCCGGTCCTGCCACTACCTAATCCACAGGGTGTGACACTTACTGTTTCTGGACCTCAGTTTGGTCTCATCCATAAAATAAATGGCTTATGCTTAGTGACCTCTGAAATTCAGTCTGTCTTTAAAATCTTAGGACTTTTTATGAGTAACAAGTAATCCTATTTTCTGGAGGGTTGTAAACAATGAGGGGAAGAGAAAAGGCAGCTCCCAGGAGGTTGTTACGGGCTTAATGACTTTTTCCCACTTTTACTTTTCTTGATTGCCTTCCTTGCTCGCATGTGTTTCCCAGCTCCATCAACAGCATCGGCCCCTCCCCCTCCCCCTTGCATTTTTCATAAATCTTTACAGTAGGAATGACAAAGTAATCGGATGGGTGGTAATTTTTTTTGGCTTACAGTGTATTCATTTTGAAACTAAATATTTGAAGGCTTTGAGAAACAGAGGAAGTCTACTTGTTAAAACATGCTGCACACTTTCCTGTCTGGCATTTAAGCAGATGTTTAGGAACAGGATACACGTAGCCTATTCACAATATAAAACGGAGCAAACTTATTTACACACAAAAAAATTTCAAAACCAGAACTCAACTCTGCCACAAAAGAATTGGCAGAGTCGTTAAAAAGAGAGAGAGAGGGCTTGGTAATAAAGTTTCACATTGGCAGTCCTGGGAAATACTTCATTTATATCCTCAGCTATTTTCCTCTTCTCTTTATTTAAATTCAAATATTGGAAAATTTGTGGGAGAAGTTTTACCTTTTTTTTTTATTCGAAGAAGGGTAATTCTGTAGAACTCACAGATTATGATTCTTCAGAAATACAGAAAGTTTTAGAAATTCATTTTTTAGACCTATATCTTTGTGGACTTAGTTTGTTTAATATAGCTTTATTATTTACAAAAAAGTGGCTTTCTAACTTAGTGGTTTTTCTGTCTATTTATATTTGCTTATGATATATTAAATCTTTTGACGAATAAGATATGTATATGGAAAATAGAGCAGCTTGGGGCAAATTCAAAATTCATCGTAACTTGTTAGCTACTCTCTTTGGCCTCTGGTATGTCAGATGTGGGGGCTAGCAAGCTTCTTCTGTAAAGGGCCAAATAGTAAATACTTGAGACTTTGCAACACAAACTGTACAGTGTGCAGTTGCTCGGCTCTGCAGTGGCTTTGCAAGCAGCCACGGATGATACGTACCAGCCTGGGTGTGGCCCCGTACAAAACCTTCGGTGGGCCAGGTTTGAACTGAGTGGCACAGTTTGCTGACTGTCCTCCAAGGACTCAAAATAATACTGGGAAAACCATATGGACTTCAAAGTCAAGGCAGCTTAACTAAATAATCCATTTTGATAATCAGAACACAGAAATAATTTTGAACATTTCCATGGTGATTTATAGGTTGGTTTGTTTTTTTTTTTGAAGGGATTGGGGCACATAATATTAACATTTTTTTGATAAGGAAACTTAGGTGGTGGTATAAGGGAGCTTGACTTAGTTACACAGCAAGTCTGTTCGCTGGGACTAGAACTTAGATCTCTTTAGGTCATCTGTTTACTTAGTTTCCTGGGGTCTGACCACAATGTATAGGAGGGACACAGGTGAAAGGACCTCGTGGAGTTGGGTTTTGTGGGAAGGACGGGTGGTCTGATAGAGAATGGACAGCTCAGAGACCAGCAGCCCTGGGTTGGAGTCCTGGCTTCATCATGGCCATTGGGCATGTTCTGGTTTTAGATCCTCTTGGGTTCAGGTCACTGGCCACACAAAACAGGTAATAATGTGTATACAGAGGGTGGTTCTGTAGCAGACATGGGGTGATACTCATTTCTTCCTTTTTTTGTGTTGCTTCTGTGGTCGTCTTTCTGGTCTGTGGTGATGGTGAGTCTGGGCTGTTTAGATGTGAGAGGCAGGTGTATTTTTCATGACGATTAAGCACATAGTCTCTGTTCTTGAGTATTCAGTTGGGGAAATCTTTTTTTTTTTAAGATCTTATTTTTAAGTAATCTCCACACTTAACGTGGGGCTCGAACTCACAACCCTGAGATCAACCCCTTGACTCAGCTAGGCAAGCACCCCCAGTTGGAGAAATCTAAGGTATGACTTCCACTGACTGTGAGGTCTGAATGAGGATGATATCCAAGGGAAGTACTCTTGAGATTCTAGAATAAATTCAATTTTATGAACATGATATTGATATGATGTCACAGAATATTTACCTTAAATGGCATTTCCTTTAAAGCAGATTTCTAATGATAATAACTTTTTTGTGACATTCTGAGCTTTGCCTCTTTGCTCTCCCCACCTTTGCCTTTTTAAAAAAGGGGAGCAAATTCCCAGTTGAGTGGGCCAGCAGGTTAACCATTGTTGTTTTAATAGATTCTTTCCACTCATAGGGATATAATGAAGATGACCTCCTGGTATTTTTAAAGTTGTTTATAGAGTCGTAAGTCCCCCTAATAAGGAGAACACAGAAATTCATGTTGTCACAACTAGAATATTTGAAATAAAATAATACTATCCGTGGCATAGCTTATTTGTAGAACCAGTAAAAAGCAATCATGATGGCTAAAATAACACATTTGGTTTATATGATGCTGCTTTCTCTGAAGAGTTACAGGGGACTTAGTTTCCATGAGCATCCCATATGTTACTTCATTTGATGCTGACTTCCTCTGAGAGAGGTAAATTATAGTATTCATGTTCTGTGGATGTGAGTACCAAGGCCCTGGTGGTTTGATTAAAGGTGACTCTGACTTAGGTTTTTCTGTCCCAGATACCTCCTGCTCTCCATGTTGCCAAGTGAGTATGTATAAAACACCGTATTAGATTTTCCAAGATAAATCATAAAGCTGTCCGCTGAGAGCTTTTGCTTTGGGGAGACGAGGAGTATGTGTAAATAAATCTAAATCGAGGTAGAAGATGTTTTGCAGGAGCCCGGAGAAGGAGATACCACGTCCAGCTGAGGGAGGGAATGCTTCGGGAGACAAGGAATGGCATGCGCCTTTCCTGTTTAGTTCACCCTGCTATCCCAGCTGCTACCCATGTTGGCTCACTCGTAGTGGGAGCTGGGTAAACGCACGTTGCCTGATTGTTGACTGGTGGGGACAGTGGGACTGGAAACATTGTTTAAGTTCTAAAATGTGGATGGATGGGAAATAGAAGGGAGGCAAAGTTGATATGGGAAGGAAGAATTTACCTGTTAGAATTAGGCATAGAGACAAGAAGGCACGAGTAGTTTCTGAGAAGTGGGAGTAGTTTCACCTAAATGTGGGAAACACCAAAGGTAATGATATGATACATGACAAGTCTGGGAAGGTCAACGAGTTGGGGCAAGGCTGGAGAGCTCCTTGAATTCCAAGCTTAGGAATTTGGACTTTTTCAGAACTTACTAAAGTCCTCTGAAAGGGGGACAGAGATAGTTACCATTTTGTAAAAAGGAGGAAGTTTTCTGTTTTTGAAGGCAGGAAACTAAGGTTTTAATAGCGTAAATAAGCTTTTGAACAGCTCATAATAGATGACAACCTCTATCCGCTTTTAACAGCTTTGACATTGGCTTGCTGCTCTGCATTGGGAATTTTCCCCTGTATGTCTCACAAAACCAACTTCGTCCTGAAGTGTTTTTGAGGAATGGAAGCAGTTCATTTTGTTAACACTCATTATGTGGGATCTCTTTGTGAGGAGGGAAGAACAGTTCCCTCTCACTGAGGCAATCAGTAAACCAATAACTGCTCAGGGAGGGGGGAGCATTAAGATTTTTTTTTCTGGCAACTTAGTTCAGACAGTGAGTCTTTCGTCCTCCACCAGTTGTCTTCGTTTGGATCCCTTGATGTTTATCCAGCACAAAAACCAGTGAAATGCCAGCATATCACCCTTAAATTAACTGCTAAGTATATTTTCCCCTTGATGCATCGTATAGATTTTATGTTTTTAAACATGATCTAATACAAAACTAAAAAAAAGTGGTTGCTGGCCATTTGGGCAATTTGGACTGTTTAAGAACTTATCAAAGAAACTACTCCCAAATATATTTAATCTTCTCCAAATATTTTCTGATACTGAATAAATGCCATTAATGTAAAGCATTTTCTTGTTTATTTTATTTGAGCTGTGGAAGTGATATTAGGAACATTAATTTATTTAACATATTTATCGAGCACCTATTATGTGCCAAGGATTGGTGTAGGCATTAGGAATACAGCGATGAACAAAACAGACACTTGTCCCTGCAACATTAAAAAAATGCAGTGTGGCTGAGTAATGTGAGTGAACCTTGATAGTATTATGCTAAGTGAAATGGGCTGGTCACAAAGTAACAAATGGTACAGGATTCTACTTGTATGAGTTACCTAGGTAGTCGGATTCACAGAGGGAGAGTGAATGGTGGTTACCAGGGGCTGGTGGAAAGGGGGGAAATAAGGAAGTGCTGTTTAACGGGTAGAGAGCTTCAGTTGTACAAGATGAAAAAGTTCTGGAGCTGGAATACTCAACAGTCTGAATGGACCTAACAGTACAGTAATAAGTTAAAATATATCAACCCTTGGGCGCCTGGGTGGCTCAGTCGGTTAAGCGACTGCCTTCGGCTCAGGTCATGATCCTGGAGTCCCGGGATCGAGTCCCGCATCGGGCTCCCTGCTCAGCAGGGGGTCTGCTTCTCCCTCTGACCCTCTTCCCTCTCGTGCTCTTTGTCTCTCATTCTCTCTCTCTCAAATAAATAAATAAAATCTTAAAAAAAAAAGTAAATTTTATGTTACATGTATTTTACCACAACTAAAAATTAAAAAACCTAAGCTCTAGTGTGAGTATACACTACAGTCAAACATATACTACCACAATATACAACATGTAAGGAAAACTGGACATATGCCAAGTAATGATAACTGCTATGAAGAAATAGAAACTTGGGAGAGGGCGTAGGGATGGGAGTGGTGGTGGAAGGTACACATTGCTATTTTAGACCCGTCCCAAAGGGCTCTCTGGTGAGAGGACATTTGAGCAGAGACCTGAATGGAGTGAGTAGTGAGCTCTGGGAGGGAACATCACAAACTTTATAATCTAACTCTATCGCTGTGTTTGTCTTATATAACTTATGGTTCATCTCCAGAGGGCTGGTGTTTGGAGCGTTCAGGCAAATTTGCCCTATACGTCTTCTTGGATTAGGTTTTATCTATCTGTATATAGGTGCATGCGCACGCGCGCGCGCGCACACACACACACACACGTTGTATCAAGGAATCCTGTTAATAACATCTGTAGATAAAGAGCCTCATACACAGAGGATGGAGGCAAGCATGTCTCTTGGTGTAAAAATGGTCCTGGAATTATTGCAGAAGGAATCTTGGTTACTTATAATAAAAAGTATAGGGTCTTTGATACAGGAAAGAATTACCAAAGAAGCTGTGTTGCCTCTTTCTCCAATATTTTATATAAGACAGATCATATGATTTTGGTATGGAGCTTGCTTTTAATGGAAATAAGACTGGTTGTGAGGGCAAATGTATTTGTACGCGCGTGCGTGTGCATGTGTGTTTGTGTTTAGGGGGAGGGTCCAGTGTGGAGGAAGGCTGCAAGGAAAGGTGATTCTAGGGTTAGTTGGACCAAGGAGAGGCAATAAGTTGATGCTAAGAGCCAAAATCAGGAGAGAATGAGGTCCTTTTGGTTGAAGAAGATCATCTTCGAAGCTGGGAAGGTGAGGGGCATCAGAGTGGTTGTATATGAAAGTATGTCTGTAGTCAGGACAGTTAAAAAAAAAGAAAGAAAGAAAGAAAGAAAAGAAACAACTGTGGGTAAAAGTGTTTAGCAGTTTGCTAGCTCTGTGAGAAAGGCATGTGTGATCGATCATTCCTTGTAAGCCATGCCTGGCCTCTATCACGGGGGTGGCTGGGACTCCTTAATGGGGTTAATGCTGGCTAGCCTAGAATAAATGACCTTTCAGAATTCCTCGGAGTCTGTAACACAGTGTCTCAAAGTGTGTATTCTTTCCTAGTCACTCAGCTTGAGCACATGCGTTGATCTTTGGAAAACCAGACTACTTAGCTTAGCATGCTGGGGCTTCCAGGATAAGCTGCCGCCTGGCTCCCTGGCCATGATTCGACCTTAATCTCTGCTTCTGCCCAACCGAGGCTCCACTTACCCAAGGTCCCCAGATGTGCCATGCCTTCTGTGCTGCTGTGCCCCTGTTCACACCGCTGGATCGGCCTGGCAGGTGCCTTTCCCCGGCCAGCGAGGCTGGGCAGCCCCCCACTGCTTTGTCAGGACTCAGCCAAGCGCTGCTTACGCGACGAAGCCTCCTCTCCCTAATTTGTTGTCCTCCCTGTTTATTCCATTGAATTCTCAACTGCCTGGGGACAGGGACCTATCTGCTTTTTGTTGGTCTCCCTGCTGCCAGCATGGTGCATTGCTTTAGGAATGCTTCTGGCTTCTGGGTTGACAGAGCAAATTGTCTATGAGGGTGCCTATAATGATGGCACAGAGGTTGTACCCGATACAGCTTCCTCATGAATCCTCAGGCAACTGAAATCACAGGAGTACAATAACCATCTGAGCAGTCTTTATAGAGCTTGGGGACACAGAATAGGAGAACATATTCCAGTGACTACAAGATGCATGAAAAAGGACACCTTTGTAGTACTTTGTGTGGAGTTTGGATTTTACATTTTGAACACTGACTGTGGTGTACTTTCTACTCATGGCCAAGGGCGGTTAGATTCCTGTACCTTTAGCTGTCCCTGCTCCCCATTCCTACGTCTGTCTAAATACCCGCAGTCTCTCTCTCTCTCTTTTTTTTTTTTTAAAAGATTTTATTTATTTATTTGACAGAGAGACCGCGAGAGAGGGAATATAAGCAGGGGGAGTGGGAGAGGGAAAAGCAGACTTCCCGCTGAGCAGGGAGCCCGATGCGGGGCTCGATCCCAGGACCCTGGGATCACGACCTGAGCCGAAGGCAGACACCCAGCGACTGAGCCACCCAGGCGCCCCAATACCCGCAGTCTCTTAAGGAACATCTTCAAGCTCTGTGCTGCTTTTTCTCTTTCCTTTTCTCCTTCTGGTGATTACCTTGTCAGTTGGCGCTGATGCTCTAGCTCAGGTGTACTGTTGATGGCGCTGGAACCCTGGGTTGGTGATTTCACCTGTCTGATTCCCAGCTAGTAAAACAATGCAATAATGACTTGACCTCTTGCAGTGGGCTTTCCTGAGGCTGATGAGAAGGAGCAGACTGAGGGCGTCTATGGATTCCTTGGACTGATTTCCAGAAGAACTTTGTCTTTCCCAAACATAACCAATCCTTCTGTTAATTCACAACCTCTGTGTCCTGTGATATGGGGCAGTGTGCTTACATCTCCTTGAGTTTGGATAAGGTATGTTCCCTTTGTACCACAGAGACCATGGTTCCTTCATTTACTGATCTTGATGACGCACTATCTTAAAAAAAGACAGGGGCGTCTGGGTGGCTCAGTTGGTTAAGCATCCAACTCTTGATTTGAGCTCAGGTCATGGTCTTAGGGTTGTGAGATTGAGCCCTGCATTGGGCTCTGCACTGGTCGTGGAGCCTGCTTAAGATTATCTCTCTACTTCTGCCCCTTCCGTCCCCTCTCTCCTGTTCTTAAAAAAAAAAAGCCAAAAAAAAAACATAGAAGGATGTTTCTGTCTCCTCCACTTTGGTCCTCTGTTCTTAGTGCAGAGAAGGCTCTGTGCTTGCTCACATTTAGGCTAGCTCTGGGCACGTTAGCCTACATACAAAGTAATGTTGTGTATCATTGTCATAGGGTGGAGACAATGTAGTAGCACCATGTTCCCTCTGCCTTGGATCCGCTCCTTCTTGAGAGCTTCACTGGCTTACCCAGGAAGCTCTTGCCTGTTGCCAAGCCTGCTGACAAGAGTGAAAGCATTTAAACAGTGTAGCACATTTTGGAACTGAAAGCTGCGTCAGGAGGAAAAGTAATCATCGTGCATAGATGGGGGCATCTCCAGGGATGTATGATTATAACATTTGATCCTGCTTTGTGCTACTTGCTTTGCTGTCATTGTGTAATTTACCTCTAGGCTCCCTGGTTAGAGTAAATTTAAGGAAGTTGGACTGAACATAAATACTGAGCTCGTATTTATGAGATACGGTATATATCTGCAGCACTTACTGGCATACACGTTGGGCTCAATTTTGCATCTACAGTATAAGAGTCAAAGGTTTATATCAGCTTTTAGTATCAAGGTATATGTATTTTTTCCAAGTGGAAGAGGAATAATGCATTTCTGTATTGTTGGAAAAACCTTCTGGAACTCACCTCACAGATGATACGAAAATGTTTTTGAGGACAGCCACACAGTCATCTTCATGTTACGCAGTCCAGGAAAATAAAATAACTACCAAATGGGGAAGGATAAAGCTAGTTAGGAAGTTTGAGATCGATTCTCCAAAATCATATCAGAAGTAAAATGAGAAGAGCCAGATGCCCTTCCTTTGCCAATTAATGTAATGCTGTCATTGATACACTTATGGAAACTTGATTTTTTTTTTTTTTAAAAAAAAGGACCTTGATTTTCTCTTTAGTGGAAGAGTAGGGGTTTAAGGAATGGTTTTCTGCTCGACACCATTATCTTGAATTTAGACTCATGCAATAATTACCAAAAAAACCTGGCATGACTGCAGTGTTGGCTTTTGTAAGATTTGGTGGGAAAAATGAAAACTTTGGGCAGTAACGAGAAATTTCTTCACTCTGAGACCAAACTTCATATGCCCATCAGATTCAATAAAAATTTGTTCTGGAATATGAAGAGTTTCTAAGATTTCCTAGTGCGAAAACTCAACCTGATTTTCGTCAAATTTTCCTTAGGAGAGGTGAAAGGGAAACTTGACATTAACATTTTTTTACAGTAAGGAAAGCAGACCACTGCCCTTTTTTTCTGGCAAATTAGGAAGTGCACTGGAACATTCTTAACTAGCCTTATTTAGCAAGATTAGAATACGTCACTTTTTGCCACTGCATTGTCCCTTTCTGAAGAAAGGGTGATTTATGAGCCCTCTGGATCTTCTTGTGGTATTAATAACATTTTGAGCCAGATGTTTTATTGGGTGTACAGAGAGGGTAATTAGAAGCATCTGAGAGCCCCGTAATGTGCCCAGAAAACCATGACGTTGTATGGAAAAGAAAAAAAAAAATTCACGCCAAAGTTGTGTACTTGGTAAATAGATGAATTAGCATTAAACAGAATTCACTCTGTATTATACGCATTTTGTAAAAGAAGCGAACTCTTCAGGCTGAAAATATCCTCTTATTGAAACACATTCACTGCAGAAATCATAACCTTATTTGGTAAAAGACCTTCTGACTGTGCTGCTCATACAGTAATTATTATTTCCCTTCTGTCAAACTTCATCATATTATAGACCGTTTTCTGCCAGAAGTATTTCTTCCTTTTACCTGGCAGTCTCTTGAAAACTTCAGAATTCTGAGGGATCTCGTTTAAGGAAATTAACTCTTAGAAACATACTGCACGAGGGACTAATAGTGTCCAGTTTGTGTAATTGTCCATCCTAGAAATCAGGGTGGGATTCAAGAGCTTGGGCTCTATTTTAGCTGGTTATTTGAAATTTGACTGGCTCCAGTGGTGGCTGAGTTTGAATATTTGGGTATGCAGCAATAACAGTGGCTAAAATCAGGGTCTGATTTAAATCAGGTCCTGTTCTCTCTTCCCTCAAGACAAAATCTAGACAAGAAAACCTAACAATTTGCTGGTGGCTGGTGAATGGTTCCTTTCATCTTCATTCACAAATAACAAGCCCTCCTGACAAGTCAGTGCTGAGTCAAACTGACACATCCCAGGCAGCCGTGGACAGGGTTCAAGTTGGAGGCATCCAGTGTCTATCTTTTCAACCTGTCTTGCTTTGCGTGTCTCCATTGGGTGTGCCATTTTTATCCTGTTTGATCATTTTGAATGGGGTTCCTCATCAGTCCTGAGACAAAAGTATATCTAATTGTACATTTTGTTAGAGGTTGGAGGTGACTTCATGAAGCCTCTAGAAGGAGAAGTGGATTCACCTGTATAACAATGTTTATGGGGGTGAGGGTGGTATGATAGTAGTTAGGAGCTCTGGCTCAAACCCGACTTCAAATGTCTTCCTTTTCCAACCCCTATATCAGTGGTTCTCAGTCCTAGTTCTGCAGGAGAAGGTCCTGTGGATTACTGAAAGGTACCGATGCCCAGCCCACCCTGCTGGCCTTCTGGATCATAGTGCCGGGGTGTGTTTTGGGGGTGTGTGTGTGTTGTGAAAACCACTGATGTTGGCAATGGTTAGATACAACTTTGATAGAGAACCTGTAGTCTAAGCCAGTGCCCATCACCCTTCCATGCTCAGGAATCACTGTGAATCTTGACAAAAGGTAGGTTCTGATTCAGGGGTTCTGGGATGGGGCCTGAGATTCTGCATTCCTAACAAGCTTCTGGGGATGGGATCCTGCTGGGGGCCATGCATCACCCACAGAGTAGCAAAGATCTAAGGTGTTACTAATTCAACAAAAATCATTTCAAAACGATACACTATCTTTATTTAATGATACTTACCGAATTCTTATGAGTGACACTGTATTAGGAAATGTTATATAAATGCTATATAATTGAAATATGTTAATCCTTTGCAACTTTCCTACCTCCTTTCCTTTCTCTCTTAAAGCTGGCGTTTCCTGGGGTGCCTGAGTGGCTCAGTCGTTAAGCATCTGCCTTCGGCTCAGGTCATGATCCCAGGGTCCTGGGATCGAGCCCCGCCTCGGGCTCCCTGCTCAGCGGGAAGCCTGCTTCTCCCTCTCCCACTCCCCCTGCTGTGTTCCCTCTCTCGCAGTGTCTCTCTCTGTCAAATAAATAAATAAAATCTTAAAAAAAAAAAAAATTGCTGGCGTTGCCTCACCTGCCAGACCGCCTCTTGGGCAGGGTCGCAAAGGGTAGCCTCAGATGCCTGTGTGCAGGGCTGCCTTTTCTCTTTACCCTACCAGTCCAGCCTGCTCTAGCTGACCTCCTGCCTTCACAGTTTTCCAAGGGACAGTCAGAAAATTTCTTTGTTCATCATGTCCCCTGAATTTCAAGGGCTATGTGTCAGGCTCTCCAGATGATTGTCCCCTTCCCTCCCTAGGGCAGCTAGCTGGTTTCTGCAGTGCAGCCAGCACTCCAGGCAGTGAGATGCTATTCCTGACTTTTGTCAGCTTTGGAATGCTAACAGAAGTTAAGCAGCCCACTCTTGGTTTTGGCTCAGGTCCTGATTTCAGGGTTGTGGGATCTAGCCCCGTGTCGGGCTGTGTGCTGTGTGGAGTCTGCTTGAGACTTTTTCTCTCTCTCCCTCTGCCACTCCCCGCTGTGCTCCCTCTCTCTTTCTCTCTCTCTCTAAAATAAATAAAAATAAAAATCTTAAAAAAGTTCCATAGTCTGCACAACTATATGCAAGGGCAATACTCTTTGCCTACTAGTAATAGGACATAAATTTGAATTGTTTTTCTGGATGAAGTGAAATGGGAGATGTATTTGCACAGATCCATCCTTATTCCACTTAAGTTCTCCTTGTGATTAATATTAAGCATTTTGAAAGGACTTGAGAATACAGTCTTCAAGATAAGGTATGCTCGAATGATACTGAGTTGTCCAAACCCTTCACTCAAGCATCAGCCTGGCTCTCTGACAACATAATCTCTGACCTGAACTTTGTTAGACCCAAGTTTCCCTCGGCACCTGAAGTGCCTAGATGTTAACTCATTAATATGATATTTGAGAGCACCTACAGCATACTAGAGAAGTTGGCTTAATGGGAAATAAAATAGAAATAAAATAAAATGAATTCATTAGCTGGGATAGCAAAGCTAAAACTCTTCTTCCTTTTGCCCCCACAGTCCCACTGTATTTCCTTCCCCTCACTCTGGCCTCTACCTTTTGCTTCCTGTGCATCTAGCAGACGTATTGCAGGTGGCGCATGCTCAGTTCCCTCAGTTACTATGCAGTCTCTGGTTCACACCCATGATGCAGATGGGAAGGGGAAAGCCGAGTTTGGGTAATGATTTTCAACATGGGGAAGTTTTGTCCCCCACTTCCCTCCAAGAGACATTTGGCAGTGTCAGACATTAGTACTTGCCCATACTGGCGGTGGAGGGAGGGGGGGGATACTCCTGGCATGTAGTGGGCAGATGCCAGGGATGCCCCTAAACATCGTCCAGTGCACAGGACCGCCCCTACAACAAAGAATTATTTGGTCCAAAATGTCAGCAGTGCCGAAGCTAAGAAGTACTGCTGTAGGCAGTGCTATTTTTCCCTTTTGGACAATATCTCAGACCTTCTCGGATATTTTGTCCAGGTCCCTGGAGAATCCACCCTCTTAAATCTCAAGATTGTTCTCTAGCTGAGACCTTCAGTGTTTTGTCACAAGGCACTTTTCTGGTGATGGTGCAGGGGCTTGAACTGACAGCTAGTTCTTTCAGCCTTTCTTGTATACATGTATTATCTAGAAACGGGACCCAGGCTCCTGGAGGCCAAATTTGCATTTGATAATTTATACCTGCTGATCATGTTGGATTTCAGAGGGTGCAGGGATTGAGATGATTTGCGGTGTCTCTGGATGACTCAAGTGGTTTGATTGGCTTTTATGGGGATTCTTTGGACACTGAAGAAATAACAAATGGGAAAATGCTTAGCAAGGGAGGCACTTTTTGCACATCTCAGAAATGATTGTATAATAGAAACCACTTTTCAACACTAAGCATTGCTACCGTGCACATTCATTTGCAGGGTGTCTGTGCTACGGCCGTTGGAAAGGGAGAGAAAGCGGAGTGTGTTTATTTGTACAATAGCATCATCACATGTTCAAATAAACAGAGCACCTTGGGAGGGTTGCAGGTTTGTTATTTCTAACCCAAATGTCTTTACACATGCTTTTTGAAGGGTCATTTTTGCCAAGTTTAAAAGAAAAAACTATCCAAGCATTGAGAGTCTGACATATTATTTAACTTGTTGAAAAAAGAAAAGCCTCTTTGTGGCCAAAACACTCCAGGTTAGCTGGACAACGAGGTATAGCAAGTTTTTAAAGCATTCACTTCTGGCCTGAGAAACAGCCCAGAGAGCAAGTAAGACCTTGCCCTCATCTGCATATAACCCCTTACCCAGTTTTCCCTTAGGTTTTGGTCATCTTGCCCAGGAAATTTGGAATTTTCAGTTGTTTAGTGCTTTTTTTTTTTTTTTTTTTACTTGAATGAAATGCCTGTTCTTAATTCCATCAGCATAGCAATATTTTATTGCTGCTTTTCATGAGACCCTCAGCCCATGATTCACATGGCTGATTTTTTTTTTTTTATTTCACTTAGCCTGATGTTTCCAAGGTTCATCCCTGTTGTAGCATGTGCCAGAATTTCCTTCCTTTTTAAGATTGAATAATATTCCATTGTATGCATAGAAACTGCTTTGTTTATTCATTCATCTGTTGATGGACATTTAGGTTTCCTGTGAATAATGCTGCCATGAATATTGGTGTACAAGGATTTGTTGGGGACCCTGCTTTGATTTCTTTAGGGAATATGCATAGAAATGGAACTACTGGATCATATGATAATTCCGTTTAACTTAGGAGATATTGTCAAACTGTTTTCCACAGTGGCTGCACTGTTTTACATTCGCACCAGTGGCATGCTAGGTTCTAATTTTATAACATCCTCGCCAATATTTATTACTCTCCCCCACTGCCTTTTTTTGGTGATAACCATCCTCGTAGGTGTGAAGTGGTATCTCTCATTGGGGTTTTGATTTGCATTTTCCTAATTACTAATGATGTCGAGTCTCTTTTCATGGGCTTATCACCCATTTGTATATCTTCTTTGGAGAAGTATCTATTCAAGTCCTTTGCCCAATTTTGAATTGGTTTGTTGTAGATGATTTTTTAAAAAGCTGAGATTTCCACTAGGCTAAGTACTTAATTACTGTGTAATCAATAGTCAGTACTGATTGAGAGTCTTGGGAGACCCGAGTTCTAGTCCTGGTCCTGCCCCTTGAACAAGACTCATTTTGAAATCTTAATTTTTTCATCTGCAAAAGGAGGAGTTTAGGGAGTAGATGTTCAAAATCCCTTGTAGCTCTAAAATGATACTATCCAATCTAATATACCCATTTTTATGGGAAAAAAAAGATATAATAGAAATGGGATTAGGCTTTCTTTAGTATGTTTTATTCTGAAAATATTTACTGTTATTTGCTAGTATATGCAGTGTGTTCCCTTTTGTAGTTGTCTGGCTCTGCTTTTCACTTTAAATCAAAGCACGATTTTATTTAAGTCCAGTGATCTATAATGTGGTGATACATGTCATTGCCCTTGACAGGTTTAAACAGAAAATGGGACACATTTGACAAGCTTACAAATGATTGTTTTTTTGTTTGTTTGTTTTTTGCTTAGTTTTTTTTTTAATTTTTTTTTTAAGATTTTATTTATTTATTTGAGAGAGAGAATGAGACAGAGAGAGAGAGCATGAGAGGGGGGAGGATCAGAGGGAGGGGCAGACTCCCTGCTGAGCAGGGAGTCCGATGCGAGACTCGATCCTGGGACTCCAGGATCATGACCTGAGCCGAAGGCAGTCACTTAACCAACTGAGCCACCCAGGCGCCCAGTTTTTTGCTTAGTTTTTTAAAATCAAAGTGCTCAGAAGAGTTTGGCCAGAAACAGAATGACTCCATGGTGGCCTGAGGGGCACACAGCTCTTAAAGGGTGGAATGAGAGGATGTGGATTTGGGTTGGGTCAATCAGGTTGTAGAGGGCTCATTTTTTTTTCTCCTTTTCTCTTTTTCTTTTTTTTTCTTTCTTAAAAAAAATTTTTTTTTTTAAAGATTTTATTTATTTGCGAGAGAGAACGAGAGACAGCACGAGAGGGAGGAGGGTCAGAGGGAGAAGCAGACTCCCTGCTGAGCAGGGAGCCCGATGTGGGACTCGATCCCGGGACTCTTGGATCATGACCTGAGCCGAAGGCAGTCGCTTAACCAACTGAGCCACCCAGGCGCCCTCTTTCTTAAAATTTTTTCAGAAAACTGCAGTGAGGGCCTGTAAGCCTTAGAGTGTGCTGGGACCCTTCTACAAACTGTAACAGATGTATGGTTTAGGATTAAAAATCTGAGCTGCAAGGATTTAAATCACTTTACTGGGGGTGGGGGGGATAAAGTTAAAAGCTCATTTTAAACTTAAGGAGCCTGGTTTTTATAGTAATTGAAGAGGTAGTTTTTTTTCCATCTGATGCATGTTTGGCTTCATTTATCTCTTGCCAATTCTTCTGGTTATCTTAATTTACTTGGATTAACAGCTCCTTGAATTTTTTTTGTGTGTGGACTTAAAGAAAGGCCAGATGACTGAGCATTCTTCAACAGCCAAAGGACAGAGTTTAATAATGCTTCTGCCTGAATTCCCGCCCAGCTCTGTGTCCCTGGAGGCATCAGTAGACTCCCTTCTGTAGGATACTGGAGGGCGGAAGGGGAGATAGGTTGTGGTATTTATTCCCAGCGGCTGCCCGCAGTCTCCCTGGGGGTCTTGGTGTTTTTTGACCTGAGGCCACAGCCTCTTTCAGGAGGAGCTCTCTTTGCCAGTTTCTTTCTTTGGCAGTTCCAGGGTACTGTTCTTACTATGGTTTTCTCAAAACTCAGTCGAGTTCCTATATACCTACGTCAAGAGTCTCTTTAGGGGCGCCTGGGTGGCTCGCTCAGTTAAGTAAGCGTCTGCCTATGGCTCAGGTCATTATCTCAGGGTCCTGGGATCGAGCCCCACATTGGGCTTCCTGCTCAGCTCGGAGTCTGCTTCTCCCTCTCCCTCCCCCTTTGTGCTTTCCCTCTCTTTCTCTCTCTCAAATAAATAAATAAAATCTTAAAAAAAAAAAAAGTCGATTAGACTGTCTTCAGTTTTGCCACATTTTAATGTGCCTCTTTGTCCTGACTGTGCCTTGACTAACACTAAAATTACAGTTAAGGACCTGAACACAGATTTTTAAAACAGTTGATTTGCATGGCATCTTCTTTTAAAAAAAAAAAATGTAATGCACTTTTTGGATTACGTAACATATGGCACAAGATTTAAAAAACACAGCAGGACCTACTCTGGAGTGAAAGTCAGTCTAGTTTGTTTGCTTAACAGTTAATATCAGCACAAACAAATCTGCCTTGTTGTTTTTTTTTTTTTAAAGGCCGCATGATATTTTATCCTGGCATATACTGTAACATAGTTAACTGTGGTGTCCAGTATTTGCCTTTTCAACTTTTGCCGTTGTTATCTGAGCTGTAGTGAATAATGAATTCTTAGTATACATGTGTGAATATCTTAAAAATTTTATCAATTCTTAGAAATGAATTGCTGCATCGGAGGGTAAGTTCTGGCTTAATTTTAATGGATGATTACCAAATTACCTATAATATAGATGAACTCTCTTACATTCCCATTCCAGAGAATTTACATTTGGATTTAGAACCCCGGTTTGTGTTTCCTAATGCAGAGATTGTCTGTTTGACCATATCCTTTCCAATACAGATTATTAAGCATTTTGAACTTGAGTTCAAAATGAGTCTTCTCCTGTGTCTGCATTAGGGTTTCTCAACCTCAGCATCATTCACATTTGGGCTGGACAGTTCTTTGTTTCAAGGGGCTGTTTTGTGCATTGTAGGATCTTGAATAGCACCACCTCAGGTGTCTCCTCACTAGATTCAAGTAGCAATCTCCCCTCTCCTCCCCAGCAAATGTGGCAACTAAAAATGTCTCCAGTCCTTACCAAATGTCCCTGGGAGCAAAAATCACTCCTGGTTGAGAACCCAGTTGTCCAAACATTTTTCTCCTTTGCTGTTTTTCTTTTCCACTGGATTGTTGGTGTTTTAACTTTACTTATGGTAGTGTGTTTTTCTTTTTAGGCCGTGAAGAAACTTGTGATTTTTTTATGTAGTTAGGGTTACCAGTGTGTTTCTTCTTCCTTACATACAATTGGTAGAGAAATTTGTTTTTGCTAAAATCTTGTTAATCAAATCAAGGTACTGAATTCGTCTTCCTTTGATCAGCTGTGACCTCTCTTCAATACTGCACAACAAACTCTGAGGGGTACACCAGGGTAAAGCCTGAATTTTGTTGATGGGGGCATATAAATATCCTGGAGGGGATCAGAAATTTTAGATTAATACTTAGTGAGTGCCTTCTGTATGTACAGAACGGTGTTAAGACATTTTATATGCGTTCTGTCTTCACCTTACAAAAGCCCTGAAGGATCAGGTCATTATTCTCACTTTATGGATGAGGAAAATAAGGTACGGACAAGGTAAGTAGCTGCCCGAGGCTACAGAGCAAGTGAGTAAGCCCCGCGAGGCTTTCCTCGGAAGCCCTGCCCTGCCCCGCCCCATGCACGGTGGTGTCGCATCGTTCCTCTGGGCTAGCCCTGGCTTGAAGCCTCAGAAGAAAGAGTGCATTTGATGTGTCTGATCCATCTTCTTTCTGCTGGCCATGGACAGACCCACATACTCCTTTCATCCATCGCATCTGACTCAAGCTGTTCACTGACTCTTGTGTCTTGGGGGAAGCTCTGTCACGTGTGTATGTGAGCTTCCTTCCCCCTTTGTAGAACGGGAAAGATGATACCCACCTCAGAAGGTTGTTCAGAGGGTTCAGTGAAGTGTGGTTTCTCAGAGTGCTTTCTGATCAGAGCAGTGTCCATATGTTTAGGGTTAGTATTAATTGCCTGATTACATAGTACAGCATACAACTGATTACCTCAGAATGCAATTCATTAACTGTAACGCCAAGCATATTTTTAACATACTGTAAGGCATGGGGAGCCTGGGTGGCTCAGTTGTTTAAGCGACTGCCTTCGGCTCAGGTTGTGAGCCTGGAGTCCCGGGATCGAGTCCCGCATCGGGCTCCCTGCTCGGCGGGGAGTCTGCTTCTCCCTCTGACTCTCCCCCCTCTCATGTGCTCTCTCTCTCTCTGTCTCTCTCTCTCATTCTCTTTCAAATAAATACATAAAATCTTTAGGAAAAAAACATACTGTAAGACATGAGATTGGCGTTAACAAATGTTACCAGTTTGTTTAATTTCTTGTGTACGTTAAACTTATGAAACATAAATTGATCGCATTGCCTAGTACGTCAATGTTTTTATGTCATTTAACTGAAGTTTTCAGTCTGATACAAACAAATTGTCATCTGTACATAGCTTTAATAAATTTAATAAATTTTAGGAGCATCCAAAGAACTTTGACTCAGCTCTCTGGGGTTTTCATTAAAGAATTTAAACATTTCACAGTTCCACAAATGACAGATTTTACACAGTTGATAGTTACCCCATTGGTGACTAAAGAGTGTTTTTTTATTTGGACTCAAGGCATGCATGGAAAGCACATGGAATCTCTTCCCCCCACTCTTTCTGAAGTACTTGGCCTTTGGAATTTAATATATAATTTTTTTTTTAAAGATTTTATTTATTTATTTGAGACAGAGAGAATGAGAGAGAGAGAGCACATGAGAGGGGGGAGGGTCAGAGGGAGAAGCAGGCTCCCTGCCGAGCAGGGAGCCCGATGCGGGACTCGATCCAGGGACTCCAGGATCATGACCTGAGCCGAAAGCAGTCGCTTAACCAACTGAGCCACCCAGGCGCCCGAAATTTAATATATAATTTAACCTTAAAATTATAGATGCTGAAAAATTTATAAGTCACACATCAAAGGTGTTTGGATTCCAGAGACTTGTTATTGTCTTGGTTTTTTAAGAAGTTGTTACTGCAGAAAGCATTAAAATGTGGTTAATACATGTATGGGAATGAATTGCTGTGAGGACAGTAAGCAATGAAGGAAGGAAAATGGCATTCCCCAAGTGGCTTCTCTCCAGTCATTGGTGTTTCTGAGAAGTTGAGAGCCAGTGATCATACAGTTGTACCAAATAGTCCCGTGAGTGGGAGATCCTTAGAGCTGAGAGCATCTAGTTCACCTTTTTCATTTTATAGATCAGAACACTGAGGCCCAGAGACAGAAGTGGACTACCTCACAGTCACAGCTAGTGGCTGAGCTTTGGCTCAGATGCGGACTTACGACTCTCATTGCATTGCCAAATGGGATTTTGAGGTTTAAGGTTCTGTATCTGGAGATTTCTTGCAGTGGCCTGCTGTCGGAGGATGCCACTGTGTGGTGATTTCTAACATGGTTTGTATGTGTGAGGAGGGAGTATTAGAGCTGGATTCTGCTCTAGCCTTTCCTACTGACCCCTGTTCCCACACAAGCAAGACGAGAGGCACTGGGGGAAACCAGGATGTCGATACTCAGAGAAGAATGTATATGCAGAACAGAATATTCCCCAGTCATTATGTAAACTTTGCTCAACCAAACAGTAGATAATGCTGTGTAAACTTCAGGTAGAGATTAATATGTGGAATATCAAATCCAGATATCCAGGGATTTAGAATTAAAAATGCAAGCAGTCCTGCTGAAGAAATAGCCCAGGGCATTGGCACACAGGCCGTCCCATCCCAGCTACAGAAGGCAACTTCTGCAGGCTGTGGTTAGTGGACACAGTTATGTGCCATTTTCTGAAATGAACCAGAGGAGAAATTGAGAGAGAATGTCCCAGATGAGCTCAAGTCTGGGAGATTCACTTTTCCTTGGCTAATTCCTAGAGGGGGTCCTGAGTAACTTTTTCTTAGCTCATTGAAAGGAAGTCGAGTAATAAAGTACCTATGATTCATTGACTCTGTGGTTATCAAAGGAGTCACCTTTTAGCCAGAAAATGGAAGATTTCTTTCCAGTGATTCACAGGTATTACCCAAAACGTTTTGGCTTCCTGGAACTTAAAATATAAACTAAAATCCCTTAGTGTAATAACTGTTAAATGACACAAATCAGTGAATCTTCTAAAACTAATGATGTAATGTATGGGGATTAACCTAAGAATAAAAAAATTAAAAAAAAAAAGATGCAAATCAGTGGATCTTCCCCTTCTGTCTCCTTCTCTCCCCTGTGTGTCCCTCCTTCCCCCACCCTTTTCTCCCCCTCCCCTGTAACCCTGATCCTTCAAATGGACCGTACTATACCTAAAGGCTGAGTAGCTGTGAAGACAAAAGTCTTATTGGTCTTCAAAATGGTAGAAACACAAGAGTTTACCTTTTTTTCTATGAAACTGATGACACAGGTTTAGCCTAGCACATCATGTCATGAGGCAGGAAACACATTTCTTTGGAGAGCTCATTTAAGGTAAGATGAAATGTCCCTTGTGCTGCTTTGTCTCATGGCCAGACAGAATGCAATGAGATGGGAATGTGCGGGGGCTCGGGTCTGCCTAATCCCAGCCCGGAGTGTGCCTCTCGGAGCAAGGGGACAAAGCTGCAGCCTGGTGAGCTGTGGCCATATAGCAACAGCTGCATTTGGCTTGGCTGCCTCCCCTTGGCCTTGACTGAGCCCCGCTGGTCTTCATGGAGTGCAGCAACCTGCTGCCCCTGGGCGCCCTGCTGCTGAAGGGCTTCCTCTCACAAACAGTGGGAAAATATGGGTCCTTCTAAGCTGCAGCGAGAGGAATGGCAACAGTTCCTCTGAACCTTAGGCTGGCTTTCAAGTCAGGGCTCAGTTCGGCAGCCACTTAACCAAGCTGGTGAGTTTGAGTTCTCAACAAGCCCCCACTGCCGGCACCCCGTGTCCTAAAGACGACGTCGCTGGTTCCATTGCCAGAGAAAGAATTCTCCTCCTCTCTTCTATTTGTTCATCTTTCTGTCTGATGATTTAACTCGTTAAGTAATATGTTTAAGTAACAGAAAGACAGGAACTCCAGTGTTTGTGCTTCTGTTGGGAGGGTCCCCGCTGAAGCCATGTGCTGACTCTGCCTCTGGGACCTCTAGGTAGGTCCAATTTGGGCTGCTCTAGCTTCCTGCGTGAGAGTTCAGTGGCTTTCTAGAGAAGAAAAATTCCTGGAGTTAGACCTCTGGGAAAAGAGCTAGCCTGGAGGTGCAGGAAAAGGAGAACTAATGTTTATTGAGCACCCTCTGTGCACCCAGCACAGTTGTAGGCATTTTTCACATACTCTTTCTCTTCTTCCTGAGAACAATAGGTGTATTATTCCCATTCCCTGATTAGAAAAGTGAGGCTGAGCAAGTCCATGTACTCAACCCAGAGAATTACAAGATTTAATCCAACTGTGAAAATAACTGTTGTGGACAATTTTCCATTTCTGTAGCCACATGGAGAAAATTTATTAGGGTCTTGAAGAGCCCTGCCCCTTTTAATTGTTGGTAGATGAATAGCAAAACTTGAACTTAATGGGATCCAAGTGCCTTGGGATTCCTTGGAGCGGGTCATTCATGTGGTTAGGGCAGTACTGCTTCCAAGGGGATATTTTGATTGATTGTGTCAGTGTCCTTGGGTGGCCCTCGCAAGAGCTTTAACACCCGTGTAAGTTTGGTTTCCTCTCACTAGCTTCTGAACTCTTACAGATGAAGCACCACATCTCCATTTGTTCTTTTAATAATGATTCGTGTAAGAAATGGGAAAATATGGGAATTCAGTACAGCGGCTTGACCTCCAATAGAAATAGGCTTTTTCAGCTCGGTGGAGAATAAATCCGTATTAGAGACAAGGACACTTGTAACTAGATGTTGAGCCCTTGTGGTTAGTGGCAACCACTATTTCTGCCTCATTATTCTTGATCATTGCAATACTTAGGGATGGAACGTGGATTTTATCTAATGACTCTACCCGTGGCTGACCCTTGCAGTGTGTTGAGAAGGACTCAGGGTCTACGTCTAGGTGCAGGAGGAGCCATGAGAGGTTAGTACTTCTCATTAGGAGGAGAGACTGTAGTGCCTGGCCTCTGGCTGTCGCTTGCATGGGTGTTTGTAGTAGCCACTGGTCATAACAACCATGACTGGGCCTTCCCATCACCTCCTGACCTCTCCAGAATCTTTGAGGACAATGTGCACACTTTGGAGACAACATGGTAGACTGTAAATATGGACGGCCATTTATTAATCATGTGCCTTGGGAAGAATATTAATGGTCTTAGAATCTCAGTTATCTCTTCTTTTTTTTTTTTATTTTATTTTTTAAAGATTTTATTTATTTATTTGAGAGAGAGAGAGAGCACATGAGAGGGGGGAGGGTCAGAGGGAGAAGCAGACCCCCTGCCCAGCAGGGAGCCCGATGCGGGACTCGATCCAGGGACTCCAGGATCATGACCTGAGCTGAAGGCAGTCTCTCAACCAACTGAGCCACCCAGGCGCCCATCTCAGTTATCTCTTCTATGGTTTGATATGAAACTGTCATTCACAGGGTTGCTATAAGGAGTGAATGAGACAATGAGTATAGTACGCTAGAAAGAGCAGAAGTCCAACAATTCTTAGCACCTTTCTCTTACGTAGGGGACAGATAGCCATGTCCTTATTGAGACTTCATTGTCCTTGCCTTCTGCAAACATTTTCATGTGGATGATTAGATAATGTCAATATTGGCATAAAAGCATTTTAAGATAGTTTATTTCCATCACTTAATACTAGATGTATTAGCTGACAAGGGTTGATATATATATATTTTAAAGATTTTATTTATTTATTTATTTGAGAGAGAGAGAGAAACAGCATGAGAGGGGAGAGGGTCAGAGGGAGAAGCAGGCTCCCCGCTGAGCCGGGAGCCCGATGTGGGACTCGATCCCAGGACTCCGGGATCATGACCTGAGCCGAAGGCAGTCACTTAACCAACTGAGCCACCCAGGAGCCCAAGGGTTGATATATTTTAACTTATTAATGAAGTAGAGACTTTTCTTTTTTATGTTGGGCATATTGAAGAACTTGGATCTTAGAATAAACATTCATATGATAACTTTTACTGATAAGTCTTAAGACATTTTGGATCATTTGGTTTGTTACTAAATAATCTGTACTTCTAGACAGCTCTCATTCAACTCTTTGTTCCGTATCTCCCTTGGCTTTTGAATGGCTCCATTCAAATGGAAATGAAGTGACTTGGTAACAGTGAGCATGTTTGCTAGCAGTCCTTGATAGTTCCATAGGCAACCGAGAAACACATGTGGAAGAACTGATTTGATACTGATCAATTTTAGAATAGAGTGACAGCCACAGATAAATCATTTGTTTTGTCAGGCTCAGAAGAGCAAATTTGAAGGGAGAGAGTGGTATTGTTCCTCTCTACCTTTTGTGGCTGACGGGTTGAATTTAAGGTACCAGAATAAAGGGTGAGGTTTTATCAGTCCTGAATGTTGATTCAATAGATTTGTATTCGTTCATATGTGTGTCAATAGATTCGTACACAAGAGCATATAAAGATAGTGGCCAAACAATATCTTAAAAATCAAAATTGAGTCCTTAAATGTTATTTTTTCTTGTTGGCTTTAGGAATTCTGACTGGATGTCATGATCATATATCTAATAATTGGAAAATTCCATCAATCTCTGTTTTTTTTGTGTGTGTTTTCTATGGGGTATTGGGTGATGAAAACTAGAATTTTCCATTTTAATTGTAAGAGGTCTGCAGTTTTATGTGAATGGTAAAAGCAGAAATTTTGTTCTTGTCCTCAAGGCAAATATAAGCTTTCCTAATCTGGACCATATTGGTGATACGTGTAGTTGACAAATAAGATTCACTGTCTTTCCTCTGCATGGCTGTTGATCAGCTTGTTCAAAGCTGGAAGATATCTCATCATAAGTCACTCATGAAGATTAGGAACAAGCCATAAGTTTATCCACGTGCATAGCATTTCTCTTCCAGCGGTAGTAGAAGCTTTCTATAGGGAGAACAGTGTAAGTGAGCAATTAGTTGAAGTTTGTAGGAGGCCTTCAGAAGAGACCTGCCAGATACAAACAAGGACTCTTGTTGTCAGACTCCTGATTCATAGACGTGGCACAGATGTGTCTGGGAAGCAAAAGGCCAAGGGCTCTGGGAAAGAGAGTGAGGGAGTGTTCCTTTTAGACCTAGGAAGTAGGAAGCTTTAAGAGACTTTGAATCATCGCTTAACATTGGAAATATTGCAGTATGTAAAAAATTATGGAGAGAATACAAAATACGGTTTAAAAATATTCTGGATATAATATTAAAAGTTCTAACACACTCTGAGGCTTGTGACCAAGGTAGAAGAAATGTTCAATTTTTCCAGGATTGCTGCTATCTAAGTGGTGGAAAAAGCATTGGAGGAGTCTAAAATATCATGTAATGCTGGCGGAAACGATCCCTTCACTTCAAGCATTACTACTCTACTTATTTTGATGTCATTTGGAATAAAAAGAAACAGAAAAGGCTGTACTGGGAAAAATTCTTAATTGGTCCCTGCATAAACCCAGACAGAGTTTAACTTTGGGTGTTCTGGCCTTCTGTCTGAGGGCTGGCAAGCTGGCTCCAATGAGGTTCAATCAAACCACTGGCATTTCTGGGGCATCTACTTAGGCATCCTAGGTGCACAGGCAGGAGCTCCTAGGTCTGCAGGGGGCAATCAAGGGAGGCTTCAGGGAAAGAGGACATGGAATGGTGGTGGGCCCAAGAACTGAAGAAGAAGGAAAGGTGTGAATTCTTCCAGAGTCTAGCCATGTGCATTGGCATGAGTGAAAAAGAGAGAGTGGTATATTCCTGGAAGTCACACGTAAATTGATTTTGTGGTCAAAAATGCCCAAAATAGGATCTGGTGGAGATAAGACCGCAGCACTTAGTATTTAATGCACTGTTACCATGAGTAGAGCCGTTAATTCTTACCACAAACCAACAGTTTGTGAGGTAAGTTACCCCCTGGGACTTTTACCTGAATTCCATTGAGGAAACATGTTTTTTGTGGGGTTTTTTTTTGTTTGTTTGTTTGTTTTTCTTTTAGGCGATAGAGAGCCACAGAAAAACCATGTAGGGTAATGAGCTGAGTATATATGTCAGGAAGTACATTCTGGACATGGTACGGAGAGAGGTAAGAAAAATCAAGAAGGCTTTGCCATAGTCCACGCAAGATACAGTAGCCTGAACTTGGACAAAGGCATCAGGGAATGCAGAGGAAAAAAATAAACAGGAAAGTTACTGAAGATGAGAGAGGGGCTGTAGGACTTGGTCACAATGTGCAGGTTATGGGACAGAGAAGAATGTGGCTCCAGTTTTTGTGGCTCAGAAGCAATAGTCTTTAACATTTTGTACATTATAGCATGTATAAAAGTTTAGCACCAAGAAGGAAATGTATATTTCAGTTAGATCTGTTGTTTTACTAACTATAGAGAACCAAGTTCCAGAGAGCCAGATTGAATTGCCGAAGGGCATTGAGCTGTGTCATACAGAGCTAGGACTGGAACTTGGGTCTCTTGGCTCCCAAAAGAGAGATCTTCTGATATATGAGACTTTCAACTTGTACAGAAAAAAAAATCTCTATAGTGAAGGTGATTTTATTACATCTAGGAAGTATTATTATTATTACCTTCATCATCATCATCTGGATCTATTTCCTGATAAAAGTTAGGGGCCAGAAACAGTGAATCCTGTGGGAAGTGCTTAAGTCATGTGGTGAAGTTGCTTAAATACATCAGTTCCAGGTAGAGAATTAGTAGAATTTTATTTATTTATTTATGTATTTATGTATTTATTTATTTATTTAAAGATTATTTATTTGACAGAGAGAGACAGCGAGAGAGGGAACACAAGCAGGGGGAGTGGGAGAGGGAGAAGCAGGCTCCCCGCCGAGCAGGGAGCCCGATGTGGGACTCAGTCCCAGGACCCCGGGATCATGACCTGAGCCAAAGGCAGACACTTAACCGACTGAGCCACTCAGGTGCCCTGAGAATTAGTAGAATTTTAAAGGTGAAAACGTTTTGCTCCAAATAGCTTGTTTGTGAAAATACATCTTTGGCATTCGATAGGTTTCAAGCTCCAATGGTGTTAAACCTACTAATAGGTATAAAAGGTGTGAAATGCTTCCCTCTTTCCCCATTAGGTTTTTTAAGTTACCAGGTCAGTTGTGGAAATTACCTCTACCAGAACAGAATAACTCTAAAAGTAGATACACATCTAAAAATAATGTGGACTTTTTCTTATTGTTTGGATCAGATCTGTTATATACTATACAACTTCATGTTGAAATCACTTTGGTAAATTTTTTAGTTGATAAGAATTATAGTATTTCATTTTATATCAGTAAAAATCATTGTGTGGTGCATTTTAATTCTGAATTAAAACATCCTTATATAGTTGCCTTAAGTTCAGTGTCTGACAGGCCATAAAAGGAAAGGAGAAACAGGAGGAATATTAGGGAAAAGTTTCTGAAATTCTTCTTCGTATACCCAAGTAGTTTCCCTGATGATACTGGTTTATTTAGGAAAGTTGCCAGAAGGATTTGGAAATTTTTCTAGTCCTGATTAATGATGGTAGTTTTAATTTACTTCTCTTCCATGTCTCTGATTCTTATCCTGTACAAAATCTAGGCCTCCAATTGTTTTATTGTGGTAACTGAGTATTAGCGTGTACACTAAGATGTTTCAAAAGTTAACTTAGTCTGAGGCTGAGCTACATCTCGAGAGAGTTCATTAGAAACATACCCATGGGCCAATACTGGGGATTAGAAAGAATTATCTTCAGGAAGTCAGTTTTGATACATATTGTCTTGATTTAATGGAATGTTCCAGATCCAGGAAGTATATATGGAGCCCTGAGGAATGAATAGACATATTTTAATAACCTGAACTTGACATATCAAGTTATTTAAGTTAAATGGAAGGAGACATCTTGGCTCATCTCATCAGTCAGTAATGAATCACGTGGCTTTGAATAGCTTTAGCATTTGACTCTGGAAAGTTCTGCTGTATGATTTTAAGCAATCTGTGGTAGAAGCCCTCTAAAACTACCTCTATCTAACTAACTTTTCAAATTAACCAACTCCCTCCACTCCTTTTTTAGAATATACTGACTGATACCCACAACATACTAAATCTTCCTGCCTGATAGTTCACCCCATGTATATCATATACCTCCCAGGTCTTAGCTGAATGGCTACAGAGGGTCAGTTCTTTTGTTTCTGACCAGAAATTACATCATTGAATGAAATATTATGTAAACCAGTCAAAAAATGAGTTTTTTAAATGAAAATTAAGTGAAATGATTTGGAAGGCAGTAAAAGCAAATGACTAGTATAATACTAATGGTCCATTTAGGGTCAGGTAAGACAAGGGTAAGAAACTGGAAAGCAAACTGTAGAGAAAATCTAGAATTTGGCATCCAGTTGGCTTCACAATCAAAAAATGTTCTGTAGGGACGCCTGGGTGGCTCAGTCGGTTAAGCGTCTGCCTTCGACTCAGGTCATGATCCCAGGGTCCTGGGATCGAGTCCCGCATTGGGCTCCCTGCTCCACGGGGAGCCTGCTTCTCCCTCTGCCTCTGTCTCTCTCTCTCTCTGTCTCTCATGAATAAATAAAATCTTAAAAAAAAAATGTTCTGTAAAAAGTTCCATTTGCTCATTTATTCATTCAAAAAATATCAGGTACCGACCATGTGACTAGCATTTTGCTAAACTCTAAGGATGGGCCACTGAAAGAGGCAAGGTCCTGAACAAGATTTCTTCCCTCCAGGAGCTCATGGCCTGTTGAGGAAGTCAGACAGACACCCAGAAAGTTCCAGTTCATTGCTCTCTGTGCCAAGCTGCCGCACACATATGTGCATTGCTCTGACTATGTGGCAGGGAGTGGGGTCTATCAGCTCTTCTCTCACATTGTTAGGGAAGGCCTTAGTGATGAGGTAAAACTTCGTTAGCGTCTTGGGTTGAGGCAGCAGGGTTGGGATGGTAAGTTGGGAAGGAGAGAGGAAAGAGACTGTATGGAACCACATATGTGAGACGGAGCATGGCACACTTAGAACCGACCAAGGGTTGGGTATAAATGGAACTGAAGAGACCATGACGGCAACAGTGGGAAAGCAGGCTAGACAGGTAGCAAGAGCTAGATCAAGAAGAGCCCTTCTGCCATGACTGGGTTTTGATGTCTTCTGCAGGGGAAACACAGCATCTCTGGAATGGATAGGCAGGATATTGATGTGTTCAGCTTTTAGCTCAGAGGAGTCTGTATCTCAGAAGGAATGATCCAGGAGAAGCTACTTGAGAACTTCTTTTCTACCATCCACGTTAATGGTAATGTCCATAGATCACATTCTAGTTCCTATTACACATTTTCATCCTTCTCTGCACACAGGTACATAACGAAAAATGGGATGCTGTGTGAAATAAGAAATCTGGATTAAAAAATTTTTTTAATCTAAGAGGTTGAAACTTGGGATGCAGTCTTAGAAATTTTTAGTATTGGGGTGCCTGGGTGGCTCAATCGGTTAAGCATCTAACTCTTGGTTTCGGCTCAGGTCAGGATCTCACAGGTCGTGAGATCGAGCCCCGCGTCCAGCTCTGCATTTGGCCGGGGGGTGGGGAGGAGTCTGCTTGAAGATTTTCTCCCTCTGCCCCTCCCCGTACTTGCGGGGTAGGTCTCCCTACCTCCACCCCACCGTCTCTCTCTTTCAAATAAATAAATCTTTTTTTTTTTAAAAGAAAGGAATTTTTAGTATTTAGTATTTGTAAAAACCCATTCTTCTGTCTATAACTTCAGTACCTTCAAGTAAGGCCTGTAAGTCTAAGAGGCAAAGAAGTGAAAAGACAGTTGTTTTCGTACTAACTGAAGGAGCAACTGGTATGCAATCATGGCAGCAATGGTCAGGTGGTTATTCAGCCCATTTTGACTGTGAGTGTGGGCAGTTTCTGTCTACACCTGTCTGTACATCCTGTGACCTATGTGTAAGACTTTGAAACCATCAGTGTGGGGGATAGCTTACCCACCAGCCTCTAAACTGGTTTTCCTTGGACATTTTTGTGTTACACGAGGCTTGTAGTCCACAATCTGTTTGGGCTCTTTCGTATGTAAACCAGGCATTGGGAGCCTGTTGTCCCACCTGAGGGTTTTCCGTTCAGGTATCTAGATAGATTGGAGATCTATCCATTCTCTTGGGAATGGATAATTTCTTCATTGTGGTGGTTTTGACTCTTGGTGATGCCGCTCAACGTTACCTGCCTTGCTGCTCGTTGGGGACTGCTCACTACTCACAAGAGCAGGCTGGGAAGAGTCGGGAAGAGAAGTCGGGAAGAGAAGGCTGAAGAGTTCCCTGCCCCTTAAAAGGAACAAGGCGAGGATAGAGAAATCGGCCTTGCGGTGGTATCTCCTCCCTGTGAGTGGGGCAGTTAGGTGGGAGCCGTGGGAGACCAGTGATCCATGGAGGGTGGGGATAAAAGGAAGCTGTAGACGGCCCATGTGGACTGGTGTTTATAGTAGTGTCCCAAACATTGTCTACCCAGAATTTATCCCTTTTGGCATCTGCCTGGATTTTACAGACCCCATTTCATTTTATGACCCAGTATGTTTCTTCTTTCATGTCTCACAGGGAATGTTTCTACTCTCTTGTGTTCGTCTTACGCCTCGACTCCTGTTTATCCTGCATTCTTCCCCGAGCTCCCAGCCCCAGCTCCGCCTGAAACTGCCACATTGCTTTTCTTTTTTATTTCCCACCACGTTATGTTTTCCCGATTTTGAAACCTTCTTTTCAAAATACCTGCTTATCTTTAAAAAGTGGGAAAGCAAGTTTTATGTAATAAATATTAAGATAATTAGATTGCAGTTTGAAGCAAAATTAGTTATAATCCATATTTATCCCCTGGGTGAAAATTCCAGATGGGATGAGTTACACAATTTAGCAAAAGAGATGAAAATAATCTAGAAAGCTAGCATGAAATAGGTTATTTATCAGATACTTGGAGGTATAGTAGGTTTTAAAGTAATGAAACCGGGAGAAAAGAGCTTACAAAGTTAATTATATGAAAACATTAAAATGTGTGTATCCAAAACAAACTAAACGAAATGGAACAGGAAATATGTTTACAAAGATTATTTCATCAAAGGACAAACAAGATCTTGAAATCTATTGTCCATGAAATATCATGAAAGTAATTAAAATCATTAAGACTTTAAGGGATACATAAAATACATAAACATAAATATGTCAAACAAGAGGAAATAAAAACAGTGAACAAATATGTAGGGGAAATGTCAAAAATCCTTACTAAGTAAAGGTGTGCAAGATTAGTGTTGTGATAGTATAATCTGATCGCAGGTGAAATGTTAAAGCTCTGAAGTTAATATTTTGAAACTATTAAACTAGTAGAAATATTTAAAAATAAGATCCAATTTTGACAAGATAGATGTGAATTTGATATGGTAATGATAGATGCTGTTGGTGTGACTCATGTGCTCTTTCTGGATGATTCATTTATTGATATACTCAGCAATTCAACAACTCCTCAATAGATTCTACAAACAGAGCAGTGAATGAAATAATACACGATACAGTTTAGCGCCTGAGCGGACTAGTTATAAGGATATGCCTGTTCCTTTCTTGTCAGAATGCTAGTTTGGTTTCCCCTTTTGTATGATTCCATTGCACCCTGTTCATGAAGTTGATGCTGATTTGCTGAGGCTCACATTCGCTGAGTACTTACTGTGTGCTAAGTTCTGAGTGCTTTGAATATATGACCTCATTCAAGTCAACAACCCAGCTAAGCCAGGTATGGTTTTATTGCCATTTTGTAGGTGAAGAAATGGGGGACAGAGAATTGTTCAGTAAATTGCCCAAGGTCCTAACACCACCAGTAATGAAACTGGGATTTGTATCCTCTGGAGGTCTCATTCCAGGCCCTTGATCTTAATGCCTATGCTTGTCTGTCCTCCTCATGATGAGGCAGGTATAATTGGCTCATCAGTGTCTTACTTGTTGACTGTATCACCTAGCACATTGCCTGGTGCATACTAAACAATAAATATTAGTTTAATGCATGAGCAAATAATTACTAAGAAGGATAAAACTATATACTTGACAACACTCCTTGCAACTTCATCTGTGATAGTTAAAAAGAAAGGCAATCTAAACAGAAGAGTAACTATGTAATTTATCATCTGTCAACATAATAGAATGTTACGTAGCTCCTAAAAGTGTTAAGGCTCTATAGCAATATGTAACATGAAACAGTATGGCTATGTAGTAACAGAAGAATGCAGATGTGAACTGTAGTGTCATAACTGTAACCTAGATGTCCCTGTAGGCTTCACCAGCTCGTAGGTATAGAATAGAGTGATGATGAAAAACCCAGAATATGCTAGTCCAAAACCCTTACCTTCCTACACAGAACTTTTATCCCTTCTGCCCCTACCCCTCCTGCAAGTGTATCTGAGGATCGCCAAGGGTGCCCTGTTCCTCTCCTAGTGCTGATGACCTGCAGTCACCACATGGCATCTGCCCAGGTCTTCCTGTCTAGATCCTTCCAGGGCCACTGCAGATGGGAAAGCCCCTCCCCAGAACTCCCAGCTCTCTGCCTTGCCTGATGCCTCTTCACACTGTTTGAAAAGGTCCTATTGGTGGTAGTAGCCTGCAGAACTGGGAGAATAGCTTTCTCCAGCCGTGTCCTGCTGATTGACTCCTGGGCCCTAAAGCAATTCTCCTTCTGCCCAGATTCTCACAGGGACTATAAATGACAGAAGCTCCATGCTAGGAGGGCAGGGAATTTTGTCTGTTTTGTTGACTGATATTTGCCAAGGGCTTGGAGTAGGACATGGATGTGGCAGATCTACAATAAATCTTCATTGAATGAGCAAACATCACTTTTTGAGCTTCTAGCCTTCACTTCTCTCCTCACTGGAATTCAAGGGGACAAGTGATAGACAAGTGTGCAGTAGAATGTTCTCAGTGATGGAAGTGGTCCAATCTATGCCATCCAACAAATGCTGTTCATTTCCTTTTTCATCTCATTGTTCTTGAATCTGGACCTCTACTCTTCCTCTGATGTCTATAGCCCAGAAAACCCATGTGTCTTGCTGTTAGAGGAACAAGAAGCCCTGGTGTGATTCAGCTTATGTATGTAGATCCCTTGAAAAGTTCATGAGTCTACCCTGATCTGCAATGAGCTAAATCCTCTCATCTGAATTAGGGCTCTGTTAGCAAACATTATTATGACCAGTTATGAAAAATGTGTCCCTGGAAGAAGAATTTAAAAGGGCTTGAGACAAGACTCTGTGGTGAGATTTGATGGACACCTTTTGGTCCTTCCATCCTAAGGGCTGTGTGGGCAAGAACACTGGACCAGGGTTTGAGATGTCTGTGTTCTGGTCCCATTTCTGTGACTACACAGCCATGTGGCCCTAAGCACACGCAATGTCTGTAGCTCACTATCTGTAGAATAAGGTGGTTGAATTAGATTATTTGGTAGATACTTTCTAGCACCTCTGTGGAGCCCTAGCACTTTCTGGAACGTAGTTAGAAAGTTAGTAGTTAGAAAACTTCTCCAGTATATGCTAAAGTTACCATGTGTCAGGAAAAAAAAAAATGAGTAAAGGAGGTGTAGGTATTTGCTGGCTTCTCTTCCATTTGGAATTTTTAGGCGGTTGATGTGAATTTTTTGTTGAGTTCTTACCTGTAAAATACTGTGCCATCAAATACAGGGGATACAAAGATGAGAACACCATGGCCTCTTTCTTACCATATTCAAAATTGAGCAGAAGGGAACAGAAAATAAATTGCAACACAAGGCAGATTGATAAATGATGCAAGTTGTTAGGTGCCGGCCCCGATTTGCAAATGGCTCCAGGATTCTTTTGGAGGAACATTCCTTGGTTTGGAGGCCATATTTGCACCAGGCGTTAAAGAGCTTCCAGAATTTAGACTGGCTGTGATGTCAGAAGGTTTGAGTGCGGTTTTGTGTTCTCAAGTCAGGTACGTATTGTCGAGGTTTTGACTGCAAATATTTTAAAATTCTAAATTCACATGTAAGTCCTTTCTCGCGGCTCAGGAATAAACAAATAACAAGCAGGTATTAACTGAACTTAGTGGGAGTCTGAACTTGGTCTCTGGAGACCTCACAGAGCTTGCAAATTACAATAAATACTAAGAGGTTTTTAACCTTTATTTGTAATACTATTGTATGTAGCTTAAGTGGTATTCCTTGGTACGAGGCATAAGTGGTATTACTTGGTTTTTGAGAAAGCATTTTTGCAGTGATATCAAAGACCATGCCAGGCTGCAGTCACCTAAATGGTATTGGGTCTGTACAGAGTTTTGCAGTAATAGCCTTGTAGAAGATAGGGTCTCTGAAGACGAAGCCTGTCATCATTTGATGACACCTGTTTTACTGCCCATTAGGTGCAGCATTACCATCTCCCCAGTGTGGTAGGCTTATATGATTCCCCCAAATGAAGTCCACTTTTCCTAACTCCCTGAGCGTTTTATTAACTGCTTTGTCAGTAAGACGGAAACTTAAGTTTGAATCAGTGTCTGATTATACATTATACATATAATTCAATAAAGCACACCAGTTAACAGAGTAACCCCAGTCACTTCTACACAGATTGCAAGGGTCTGGATATTCATTCTTCCCCATTTTCAAATTTAAATCCCACCATTCCCATTAGATGAGATGGAGCATTCTGGATTTCACTGTATTGACTAACTTGGTTAAACTTTTGAGAACCAGAATTTCAGGGATGGAAAAGAACCCATAGATTGTATTATGGAGCCACCCCTTTTAGCAGATGGGGACACTGTAACCCACAAAGTGAAAACATCTGCTTCAGTTTTCAAAGATTGTTTCTGAAGGATACCCCTATCCCAAGGTGCCTGGGATTCTTGAGTTGACTCTGCAGCCTGCAAATGCTGCTATGTTTTTTTTTTTCTAAGGATAAAAGAGCCCTGGTGTTCAGGAATTTTAAGAGATAGCTGCCCTGACAGCTTCTGTGGCTGAAGGGTAGGAAGTAGAATTTTGTGATAGCATCGATAAATGGAGCTCCTTCGGTCATGCAGAGGATTGAACTAGATCAAGTTAGATAGCTGAGTGCTATGGTGAGGTTGAGGCTGAAGAACAGAAAGCCATAAACAAAGCTGAGATGATGAATGGCCTCATCCCAATTTGGAAGCTCTAATGTGCATGTGTGTGGCAGAGCTTCGTATCTCCTGGATTGTAAACAGAACATGGTATTGAAGCATTTGCTAATGCACACAGCATTAAAAACTAGTGACATTCTTGGAATTCTTGTTTGTATTAAGGTTGATATTTTGCATTTGTTGAAATCTGCAATCCCTTTAACTCGAGCCCAGTAAGAAACTTCAGGATTTGATAAGTGGGGATGGGATGACGTGGTCTTCCTAATTACCAGAGCAGGTAAAACAAAGAGATTCCCTCGGGCAGGGAGAGAGTGGTGGGTGCATTTTTAACTCCTATGAAGGTTTTTTTCCCTTTGCTGCAACATTCCTTTGGACTCTTTTTTTTTTTTTTCCTTTTGCATGTATTATCAAGAACATGAATCTCTTCTCTTACACATTAAAAAAAAAATCCTCTTCCCAATGGAATGATTCTATATTTAATGAGTTTTAAATTAAACCTTCTGGAATTTAACTTGAATCTGGCTAAATAGTTACTCAAAAATGTAAAATGAGGTCCAGGAACTCAAAGCAGATTTATAGTGCATATTTCATGTGTACATAATAAAGGAGCCTATTTATCCTTGCTTCTCTGTCCTCTTTCTTTTTCCCTGGTTCTGACTCTTGTGATGGCTGTCCATCCTGATCCTGAATTTTAAGTTTTTATTTCTACTTATTCTGTTGCTTTGTATCTACCTTTACTGGTTGCCCTATATCCTCTTGGGAAGAAATGGGAATCTGGTCCATGTTGTTCTCTCTCCAACCCAGATGCTCTCACTTTGTCCTTGTCTCCCGCACTCCTGCCACATCAGTCTCCTCGGAGCTTCTGGGCCTTTCTAAGCCCTGTCTCCCCTCAGGATCTTGGCTCCTGTTATTTCTTCTTTTGCAGATGTTCTTCTGCCAAATCGTGACATCACTGGATTCTTCTCCTTTTAGGTTTAGTTTACATGCTGCCTTCTCGGACAGGTTGTTCTGGACCCCTGTATCTCATGTTTTCTTGGTAGAGCCTGTGAGTCCGTGTATGTTAGCAGACAGATAACCAAGAATTGGCTATAGACAATTTTAGAGCAGAACAATTGTAAATCTCTACATTCCATAAATAAACCCCAAACCTAGATTATAGTAAATGCCTGCTAATCTCCATGCTTTCTGCCTTGGCTCCTGTGTAGGGCTAGGCCCCTTCCGCTCCCCTGTTCCTGCTTCAGAAGAATGTGACCTCCACCTTTGCTTTCAGCTCCCAGGTTTTGTTTTTGTTTTCTGGTGATGCATACTGAATTAAAAGGCAAGCAGTCAAGGTTTGTTTTTGTTTTTGTTTTTATAACAGTGGGATAGGTTCTTAAAGTGAGCAGTGTTTTGTAGCATCTAATTATTATCTAATGTTTGTTACCCAGAAGCTTTAAACAGCTACAGTATTAACCCACTGTCAGGCTGAATAGACTTTAAGGGTACCCTTGAAAAGAGGGGATGGTGTAGGGATGTTTAGGGGAAGAAATAAAGTGATAACTTTGACTTTCTAAAAATATTATTGCTTTTTTTTTTTTTTTTTTTCATACTCCCAGGGATATCAACAAAAATGCTGCAACCCTTTCAGGGAACATTATTCTTCTAATCAGAGACAAGTGGGAAACTTTAAGTAGCTCTTCAAATCAAAATCATGTGTGTGTCTGTTCTGTGAAATGACAGATGTAGGTTTTTCTTCAAATGGAGGTTTGTTTTCCCTGTTCTGCCTTAGCCACAATAACTTGAAACGGTCTGTCTGCTGGCACGAAAATCGAGGAGGTGGGTGGAGGGGCCAGGATGTTGCTGCAGGGAAGTCGAGTACATTCCGAGGGCGCCTTTTGGGGACAAGCAGCTGAAGCATTTTTATAGTCAACTGAGATAACAGGAAAGAAAAAATATGGCTTTTTATAGTATGAATCTTGAGAAAATTCAGTTTGCTCATATTTGCATTACAAATAGTTGATATCTATTCATTTAACTTGCAGCTTGTGACGTAAAATGTGACTGTTGAATCAGCCCGATTTCTCGAGTCCTGCAGGTTGTTTTCTAGACCAGAGTGGATGGCAGAACGCACTGAGACACTTGACATACTTAAAACCTCCAACTTACTGTTCTTCCAACATGGATCCTTCTGCTCATTTTGACCTCGAATAGTAGTACCATGAGATATAGGGAGCGGTTGTCACGAAATTACACTTTCTGGAGTAACAGGCCGAGGACCCATCTACCTCTCGTTATTTGCAGTAGGTCCCACGTGACCACGTGATGCAATAGAGTGAATTAGTGAATTAGGGTGGTGGTGGGCAACATGTCAGGCTGCCAAGGAGATGGAATTTCTCAGCCAGCATTCTACGTTACACCTCCTACATGTCCATGGCTAGACTTACGGCCGGCATACTGCAGGCTTCTCAAGTCAGCCTTAAAGATAACTTATTCTTTTTCCTCTTCATGTGTTGAGAAGGTTTTATAGAACCCTGGCAGCACGGACCATATATCACTAGATGATTGTTTTGAGAACAGTGTGAACTTGGGAAACAGAAAGAAGCCATTCATAGTTAAAACCTTAAGTTTGTAGGTTGACTTTTAAATTTGTTTTCTTTGATATAAAAGATTATTGAGCTATAAAAAAGTGCCTGCCACCAAGGACTCAACGTGTAGTTATTGAGTTGAGGCAAAGAACTTGATACTGTAATTTAGATTTTAGAAAATGCTGGAACCAGGGAATAGATATTTTACCTCTCAGTCATAAATAGTTATAAATAATGCCAACTTATTGGTTCGAATAAGTCAAGCAGAAACTGTTTCCTTTATGAACAGAGAGAGACACAAGATTACTAGAGCTGCGTGGCGGGATATTGCTGTATCTGCTTATACTGGTGCATCCTTGAAACACTTTAGGAAAGCTGCCTCAGGGTTTAAAGGTAGATAGATATAAATAAAACTGATTAAGTTCATGTTAGATTCAAAATCTGTTGATATTAGAAACGTCTCACAAAAGTGAATTGGCTAACATTTCTGTGAAGAGAAAAGATGGTTACATATATGAAGTTATTTTAGTACTGATTATAGGCAGTCTACACAGTACTGGAGGACCAAATAAATGATCTGCAAACTGAAACTGAGCAAAATGACCTTAATAATCAATGGGAAAATGACCAGTTTTATGACCTTTAAAATTTTTTGTCAAAACATTAAAGTTTTCTTACTGTAGGTTATAAATGTATAGGGCAATGCAAAAAAAAAAAAGTGAAGCTAATATTAGTTTAATGCCCTGTAATTTAAAATGTTAGGAACACCGAGAATTAACCTGTTTTATTTCTTTGAGAACTTACCAAGAGTAGTTTGGACACGTTTGCTTTCTCCTCATTTTGTCACGTACGATGTGGACTGTCTTTTCTCTGCTGCATTGAATTGTCCTGTCCCTTCCCGAGTTTGGATCCGCTTCCAACATGTTATCCTTGGGGCTTTCACATCTGTGAACCGAGTGTTCCTTCCTTCCTCTGGGACATCTTCATCTTCTTCCTTACAATCACTTTCCAATTTCACTACCGCTGTTACCACTTTTTATTTCTTTGTTACACTTTCGTTTTGTGTTGACCGCACACCCTCTTTTGATTATGCACTTTTGTAAAATGTCCTATGAGTTTATTCCCATGAGATGAGAGGGCAACACGACTACCTGTTTGCTGTCTATCTGTGCATGAATTGAATGACAGATGTGCAGGGACCAGTTGCCGACAGTCGTGGAAGTGACACGATCGATTAGTGATCATGATACGCATCTGTTATTCATGCAGGGGTTTCTGGACCAAAAAGCTAGCGGTGAAGTTTGTGCTTTATGTAATTCAGCATTAATATACTGTGACAACTGAAGTTGGAACCATGCTGTTGGGGGTAATGGTGTTATGTGACCAGACTGTGGTCACTGAAATTCAAGCACATGGAACCACGCCAAGTGAAGAGGGCCTTACTCAGGTGGTAAATTTAATTGATTTAGATCTCGGCCTGGCTCCCCTTGCCCATTACACACTGAGCGCATCCACTGTAGCCAAGTGATTTAGAAATTGAACTGAGAAGTGAACTGGGAGTTATGAAGTGTTTGATTCAACCATGGAGTCTGCTTTGACTCCTCTCCTTTCATTTTTGTTTCATTGCTTCATTCAGTGTTTCATCCATTTCTAGCTTTCCTCTAAAAGCTGAACTACATGCTAGAAGTAGAACATATCAAGATGAGGTCCCTGGCCTCACAGGACTCTAGCTGAATGAGGCATTGCAGAAAAGTAGTCAGACAATACATGCAGTAGTAAGCTTGGTGCCAGGATGAGCAGTGAATGAGAACCCGTGGAGCACAGAGGAGGGGCACCGAGCCCAGATGAAGGGCAACTGGGAATGCTTCTAGAAGAGGGGACAATTAAGTAGAGTCTAAAAGATAAAGAGGAGTCAGATAGGTGAGGGGGCCAAATGGAAAGAGTGTTCAGGCCATGGACACAGGATGGATAAAGCACAAGAGGACCCTGTATACTGAGGAAATGAATGGAATTCAGTGTAGCTGAATTCATAGCTGAGGTGAGATTCATAAAGGATAAGGCTTCAGAAGGAACAGGGGTCCTGCAATGGGAAGGAAATGGATATATTTGATGAATGTTTACGAGGGAGGACCTCCAGGACTGGATGTTTGGATGGGTGAAATGGGGGAGCAGCAGCGAGGTTTCTGTTAAGGACCACTTGGTGAATGGAGGTATTGGGGAGAGATGATGAATTTGATTTTGGATATTTCAAGTTTGAGTTGCCTGTGGAATCTCTACATGAGGATATATTGTAGTAGATGGTTTGGATAGTAGATAGATTTGTAGTAGATGGTTAGGAAATACAAATTTGGGTGACACCAGCATCTGACATGGTAAAACCATAGAGGAAGCGTGTATAGAATTAGTAAAGATGAGGAGGTTAAGACCAAACCTTAAAACATGCCAATACTTAGGGGCGCCTGGGTGGCTCAGCCGTTAAGCGTCTGCCTTCGGCTCAGGTCATGGTCCCAGGGTCCTGGGAGCCCTGCATCGGGCTCCTTGCTCAGCCAGGAGCCTGCTTCTCCCTCTCCCGCTCCCCCTGCTTGTGTTCCCTCTCTCACTGTCTCTCTCTGTCAAATAAATAAATAAAATCTTTAAAAAAAAAAAAAAGAAAGAAACAGACACACATGCGGGCGCCTGGGTGGCTCAGTCGTTAAGCGTCTGCCTTCGGTTCAGGTCATGATCCCAGGGTCCTGGGATCGAGCTCCACATCGGTCTCCCTGCTCCTCGGGGAGCCTGCTTCTCCCTCTCCCACTGCCCCTGCTTGTGTTCCTTCTCTCACTGTCTCTCTCTCTGTCAAATAAATAAAATCTTTAAAAAAAAAAAATGGATAAAATCTTAAAAAAAACCAAAACGCTCAAATATATCTAACTCCAGATTCATTTTCTTTGTTCCTTCTGCCTCACAGAGTTGCTATTCCTGGCAAATCTGTTGTTCTCAAAACCAAGATGGTACTGAATTAATATTCTAGACAAAAATATAAAAAACAACAATCTGAAGACACTGGAGACTGACCAAAAACAGAGAGAAATTGGGGCACCTGGGTGGCTCAGTCGTTAAGCATCTGCCTTCCGCTCAGGTCATGGTCCCAGGGTCCTGGGATCGAGCCCTGCATCGGGCTCCCTGCTCCTCGGGAAGCCTGCTTCTCCCTCTCCTACTCCCCCTGCTTGTGTTCCTTCTCTCGCTGTGTCTCTCTCTGTCAAATAAATAAATAAATCTTAAAAAAAAAAAAATACCAATACTTAAAAGGCATAGAAAATGGAGTCTGTGCAGAATATTAAGTTGAAATGGGCAGAGAGGAAGGAGCACAATAGGTGAGTGAGATGTGATGGCAATCAAAGGAAGAATGAAATCTGTCCATTGGGTTTAGCAACATGGAGCCTTTGAGTCACCTTGGTAAGAGTAGTGTCCTGTAGAAGAGAGGCGGGGTCCAAGCTAGATTGTAGTGTGTGGACAAGTGAACCGACAGTTCTTTGAAAGGTTGGTCATGGAGGAGAAAATTTTAAAGAGGGTAGAAGCTGGAAGGAAGTGGAGTTGAGGGGCTTTTACATGTTCAAGCTGGTAGGAATCTGATCATGTTAAAAGGCTGATAGGAAGAATTTGTTAGAGATCAAGAAGTTGGCTATAAGCTGAATTTAGACAGAATTTAAAACTCCCCTTGCAGTTCTTTACCCTATGCGTCCTTTTATCTTTTTTTATTCTAAATCAGTTCAAGTCCGTACTACTACTCACTCTGCTACTTCCGGGTTTCACTGTGGTCTTGTTATCCCAATGAGATTGCGCATTCCGATACAGCAGGACCCAGACTGTTCCCCCTGATTTTGGTTAGCACTTAGTTCCCTGTCTTAGAGAAAACCCTCAACAGATACTTTTAGCGCTCTCATGTGTTTCTTTGTTTATTTTTTGAGGAAATAACTAATGTCTCCTGTGTGCCAGAAATTATTCTAGATGCTAAGGATATAAAAATCACTAAGCCAGACATACCTCTTTTTCCCAAGGACTTTATAATCTTGGGAGATAGTTAATAAATAATAAAACACAAAAGCAAAGTAATTATAGAATACTTATATAATCTATATAATATAATCTATATATGATATATATAATTATATATAATATAAAACATATATAATAATTATATATAATAATTATATAGATAGTAATCCTGAGTGACTATATATATATGTATGTGTGCATATATATATATATTCTTCTCCCTGAATTCTTTCCATTGTTGGGGAGAACACCCATAAGCAATTGGAGAGTTAAATGACATAAGATGGGAAGAAGAAGATAATAATAGAGACTATTGTTTTCTTCATGTAGTGACTTCTTTGTTGACTGTTCCTTTTTTTTTTTTTAAAGATTTTATTTATTTATTCGAGTGAGAGAGAATGAGAGATAGCACGAGAGGGAAGAGGGTCAGAGGGTCAGGAGAAGCAGACTCCCTGCTCAGCAGGGAGCCCGACGTGGGACTCGATCCCAGGAATCCAGGATCATGACCTGAGCCGAAGGCAGTCGCTTAACCAACTGAGCCACCCAGGCGCCCTGTTGACTGTTTCTAAAGTCAGCAGGAATATGATGGTTCTAATGGGCTGTGTGTTTTGGGAGTTTTATTGGTTGGTTGTTACTTAGCATTTGAGAAACTAACCAACTCTCCACATTTTCTCTGTTCCCTTTTAGTCATTTGCCATCTTCCATGTATGAATGGCGGCCAGTGCAGTTCAAGGGACAAATGCCAGTGCCCTCCAAATTTCACAGGGAAGCTTTGTCAGATCCCAGTCCATGGTGCCAGCATGCCGAAGCTGTATCAGCATTCCCAGCAGTCAGGCAAGGCATTGGGAACACATGTAGTCCACTCCACACATACCTTGCCTCTGACCATGACTAGCCAACAAGGAGTCAAAGGTAAGCTTATTTATTTTCTTTTTGCCCATTCGTCGGACTTCTGGTAACCTGCCAAACCCATACGGAAGCAAATATCTGCACACGGCAGGGCTGGTATTGAAACAGAAAGAAGTATGTGATCTGTGGCCCAAGAAGTGGCAGCAGGGACAGAAGATGGGCCCACCTTTGTGGCTGCAGTACTTTCTAGACCATAGAGATTTGGAATCCAGGAAACAAACCAGAAAGGAGCCCATCCTTCTCTGCTGGCTCTGAGCACCAAGAGCTGTTACACGCACATTTCTGGCAGGGAAACAAAGATGAGCAAGGCTGTGTTCAGGCCCGTACAGGACGAATAAGCTAGTGGATCATATACTACCCGCTGGCGAATACCTAGTTTATTTTGTAGTTGAAGAGTGCTTGGTTTTAGTTATAAACAATCAGTTAACCTCACTGGGCTTCAGTTTATTCATCTGTAGAGGAAGGTAAACTAGGTCACTTGGAGCTTTTTTTTTTTTTAAAGATTTTATTTATTTATTTGACAGAGAGACACAGCGAGAGAGGGAACCTAAGCAGGGGAGTGGGAGAGGGAGAAGCAGGCTTCCCGCTGAGCAGGGAGCCCGATGCGGGGCTCGATCCCAGGACCCCGGGATCATGACCTGAGCCAAAGTCAGACACTTAACGACTGAGCCATCCAGGCACCCCGGAGCTTAGAAATTCTATGACTAACTCATTCTTTTTAAACTTGGCATCTCTTCCATGCCCAGATTTTGAAAAAGGGTCAGAGAAGGGTGACTGGCCTTTACTCTGTAAAACTTGAATGTTAGCATCAGAAGATTAAATTGTATTTGAAAGCGGCAGAAAGTAAATACAGATATAAAATATCACACATAGGTCTTTGATGAGGCCCAAGACGCACACGAGTACATCCACACTCTGCTGTTCAGGCTAAGAGAATTACGCTTGGTGAAATTGTTACTTCCTCTCTTGATGTAGAATGGTGAATCTTCCAAGTTTGGCAATGGAAACTCTGAGAGATGCAAAAGTAATCAAACTCTTGAGTCTTTTCTACTATCCTTTGATAAAATGTACCCACCTATGACCACAGGCTGCATGGATTTCATAGTTTTCTGACTCTGAAAAAATTTTTGTCTCATGAATGTGTTACTGGGAGAGGCTTTAATTTTTCTTGATACTTCCAGTTTTATCCCTTAAAATACATAAATTCGGGTCTAGTTTGTGTTTTGGAAGTACCCTCTTATTCTCCAGAGTTGATGGCTATGCAGCAAAAATGCATATACACTCTGGGTGCCTGGGTGGCTCAGTCGTTAAGCGTCTGCCTTCGGCTCAGGTCATGATCCCAGGGTCCTGGGATCGAGTCCCACATCAGGCTCCCTCCTCGGGGGGAAGCCTGCTTCTCCCTCTCCCCCTCCCTCTGCTTGTGTTCCTGCTCTCACTATCTCTGTCTCTGTCAAATAAATAAATAAAATCTTTAAAAAAAAAAATGCATATACACTCTGTATATTTTATCCCCGGGGTGGTATATACACCTATAAATACATACGTGTGTACTTACTATTTCCTCTCATGCTGACTCGCATGTTAATTATTCATTACTAAGTTTTTCTCCTGATCTCTTTTAGTGAAATTTCCTCCCAACATAGTCAATATCCATGTGAAGCACCCTCCTGAGGCTTCCGTCCAGATACATCAGGTTTCAAGAATCGATGGCCCAACAGGCCAGAAGGCAAAGGAAGCTCAACCAGGCCAATCCCAAATCTCTTACCAAGGGCTTCCCGTCCAGAAGACCCAGACAGTACATTCCACATACTCTCACCAGCAAGTCATCCCCCATGTCTATCCCGTGGCCGCTAAGACGCAGCTTGGCCGGTGCTTCCAGGAAACCATTGGGTCACAGGTAAGCAACACTGACTAGCCCATGTTCGGAACACCTTCTAGATATGGTCTCATATTAGTAGGAAAGCCAGACTTGGTAAGATGATCTTCTACAGAAGGGGTTGGCAAACTGACCCACGGGCCTGTTTTTGTAAATAAAGTTTTACTGGAACACAGACACATCCATTCATTTACGTATGTGTATCCTTGCTTTCATGCTATTGATGATAAAATTATGTAGTGTCAGTGAGATCATTTGATAGCCAAATCCTAAAGTGTGGTCTGCAAAGCCCTGTACAGAAAAAGTTTGCTGTCCTCATTCTATAATATTAAGTAGTGACCTTTCATAATTGCTCCTGGAAGTCCATGATTGCCTGCTTATATATTTTTTCACTTAAGGTAATTTGTGCCTGAAACGTGTCGGGCATGAGATGTGGTATGGTGAGATGTATTCTGCAAAGATGTTTGAAAACCTTTCTGCCTTTCTGCAGTAGCTTGCAGGTTGTAGGTAGAGAGGAAATTTGACCCCTTTTTGTACTAATAACTTGGCATCTTTTCTCTCCTGATAAAAAATTCATAACTAGAATGGCAATGCAAGAGTTGTTTGAAATGCATTTTAATATTGAATTTACATGTAACTTTAGGCCTATATTTATATCATAATGTGGGAGAAAGGCTGAATTTTCTTTAAAACTCATTGTTGAATGTACATAGGAAAGGCAATATAAATATATTGGTTCCTCTACCCCAATTACTTTGTGCTACTTGTTTGGGATCACATGATAATGATGTTGATTTGTCCTATGGTTCTCCTCTTGTCATTTGATGTGGTTTGGATCCCCCATGAGAGAATGGGGTAACTGTATTATTATTTAGCTGTTGTTACCTCAATATTAAAAAAAAAATTTGTGTGTGGGAAGTATTTGTAGGTAATAGAATCAATTATTACTGCTTTAGAAACCTAGAAAATACTTTTTAGGTACTGGACAAGTCCATGGTAGGGTTATAATCTTTCTTCCAGGGCAGTAAGACAAAATTGGTTTATAGACCCAAACAGAAAAGAGCACCCATGTAGATAGAGTTAAGGGTCTTGGCTACAGCCATGGGCCCAGCACTGTGCTAGGAAACCAGCTTCCTTATCTGTAAGGTAGAGATAAGAATTTGGAGGTCTATCAAGATGAGACAAGGTAATGTGAGCCCCGCTTTGCAAATGTTAGAGAACTCTGCAAATATTAGCTTAGAAGATACTTATCTATCCAGATAGTCAAACTTAAAAATAAAGTAGGTGATTGCTTATGTCCTGTAATTTCAGTAAAGCAAGGAAGGCTTGATTGCCCAAACACAACCTTTATCACCTGCCAGCAGATACCTGAAATATGCCCACTGAAGGGCACCTTTTCTTTGCTCAGTTGAAGACTGGGCTTAAGCAAATGCTTTTTGGGGAAGAAACATCATCAATTTAAATTTAGCTTAGAAGTGAAGACTGGATTCTTGTGCTAAGGGCAGGTTTATTTTTTTTAAGATTTTATTTATTTGACAGAGAGAGAGCACAAATAGGCAGAGCGGCAAGCAGAGGGAGAGGGAGAAGCAGGCTGTCCACTGAGCAGGGCGCCAGATGTGGGACTTAACCCAGGACCCTGGGATCATGACCTGAGCCGAAGGCAGACACTTAACCGACTGAGCCACCCAGGCACCCTGCTAAGGGCAGGTTTTGATAGAGGCAGTGGGCAGAACATAAACTTCATACTTCACAGTGTTGCCCTGGGTTAGCTTTGGAGAGAGAGGATGATTTTGATGCCATTTGCATTGTTTAGTCATTCCAGCTTGGGTTGGTCATGAGAAAGGAAAAAGCAGGTCCTTTTAAAACTACATGCCCAGTATCTTTCTCCCTAATTTCCAAGTTGGAACACAGAGCCTAAAAAGCAAGAAAATGAGGCATTAACAAACTTAGAATTTTTGTATAATAGTAGGGAGATGACTACTAACTAGAAAGGGTAAAAACAAACTATTTACTTTTAAGCCTAAGCTGGACAATACAGTCAAAATGAATTGGATAGTTGGAGTTACCCAAATAATTCGAACTCCGTGGAATACTTTTGCCTTATCTGGATACTTTTCTGACTTTTGGTGTGAATGATCCAGACAGTGATCTCAGTTCTTAATTTATTTTGCATGTGTAGTCACTAATACACAGCTTCAAAATAAGACCTGTTTTCAGAAAACATTCTCAGTGTATATTTGTCTTCTTGTTACTGAGAAGTGTTGCTGGGTGCCTGTGATTGCCCAGTTAATTTGTGTAATTAGGATGATCTAGGTATTTAAAAATACACACTACTGGGGTGCTTGGGTGGCTCAGTTGGTTAAACGTCTGCCTTCGGCTCAGGTCATGATCCCAGGGTCCTGGGATTGAGTCTGGTGTCAGGGCTTCTTGCTCAACGGGGAGCCTGCCTCTCCCTCTTCCTTTATCCCTCCCCCTGCTTGTGCTCTCTTTCTCAAATAAATAAATAGAATCTTTTTAAAAAAAATATGCGCTACTGGTAAATAGTCAATAGTATATAAGATGTATCCTACAAGGGTGTTGGAAAATACGTGTACTTTTTGCTGTGGTTAGTTTATAAACAAAACTCCAGGAGATGTAGGTAGATTTTGAATGAATTGCAGAAACAACTGCATAAATGCTCACTCAGAGCACATTGCTTTGCTCAGTTTGAAACACTCTTATTAAGCTGCAGATTTTGGCTCTTGGGACTTTGAATGCCTTAGAGTCATCACTAAGCACCTGTGTTTATGTGCTGCCATAAACAGTCATATAGAGAACAAATATGGCATAATTTGCCCTTGTTTCTATGGCATATTCTAGTAATTAGACGGTAAACTTGGGGTTGAAAACCCAACATGAGCTGTGATCATGTACTTAATTCAGGGAATCTTTGTACAGTAGAATTTCAGGAACTGCTTGGATGGTGGAGGAAAATGTATGACTGGCTAGGAGAGCAAGCTTGCACAGAAGAGGGGGAGAATAATTAAACAAAGGGAAGAGAACAATACAAGAAATGGAGAAAGGAGTGTCAGGAAAGACCAGAGAAGTGAAATAGCTTGGGATCCCCGGCATGCGTCGGCACAGATAAGTGAAGCCCCTTACACCTGAGGCATAGTGCTATATAAACTACTTGGTGTCAAGGTAATAATATTCATGAAGCCCCCTTAACCAGGCAGGCAAAGTCAGAATCATTAGAAGTACGGCAGCTGACGTGATGTGCCTCCCAACGTGATACAGTGTGGAGTTTACACATCATCCTTGAAGTCTTCTTGCCAAAAATGTTTAACCTGAATCTAATCAAGCCCTTACACCTTTATCTCTCCAGCTCATAGGGAATGAGGAAGCCAACTAAAAATATCACACACCTGCCTCCTCCATCAGATTCATAATGTAGGATATTATTGCCTGGTTTCTTCAAAAAATCTTCTCATGGGAAAAAAAAAAAGGCAGAGTGACTTTTCTAGAAAGAGACAAAGAGACACAATAACAAATGTAACATATGAAGCTTAATCAAATCCTGGTTAGAAAAACACACACATGGAACACCTGGCTCTAAAGGGCATTTGGGGAACAATTGGGGAAATCTAAATAGGACTGGATATTAGATGATACTTCGGAATTACTATTATTTAGGTATGATAATGATGTTGGGGTTATGTAGGACCGTGTCCTTATTCTTGAGAGATGAATGTTGAAAGTTTTAGGGGTAAAATGCCATGATGTCTATAATTTATTTTCAAATGCATTTTACACAGAAATATGGCAAAGTTTTGACTGTTGTTGACTCTGAGAGGTGAGTATTCAAGTGATCACTGTGTTATTCTTTGAATAAGAGTATTTGAAAACTTCTTGAGGAAAAGAAACAGAAAAATGATCATTTTCTCGACTTGAGAGTAATTGAATTTTAAGCTGAACTTAAAAGTTGTAACTTTGATACATTTTATGAATTTTAAGAAAGTAATTTTGGAAGTTTCAACTTAGGAAAGACTGGGGTGGGTGGATGTGGAAATGGTAGACATGAGGAGGGCCAGGGAAGAGAAGTTGGCCTTGGTCCATTTGTGAATTGACCAGGGTCCAGTCTAAGAAGTGAAGTTGAAAATAAAGATGAATCTCTGAGCTTTTGTGAAGAATCAAGCATCAGGATTTGATTATGGGCTGTGGCAAAGAAAAAGATGGTGATGAGTTGGACCATTCTGAAATTCCTTGCTTCAGAAATCAGATAAATGCTCACTCTCATTGATTAACTGGCCCCGGGGGAGGATTGTAAGGTGAAGATGAGTAACTACATCTTTGTTTTAAGCAGCCCCATCCTTGACTGACATCAAGAATGGTGTATTCTTGCATATCAATTGGGAAATCCAGTGTTGTTTCAGAGATGGAATGAGAATGGATGAATGGACAAGATTTAGTAGGCAGCAAGTAGATCTAGTGGTGATAAAATCATGAGAACAGAGGACATCTCTTTGGCTTGTATTATGAAGAGAAAAGAGCAGGAATGATGTGATTGGAAATTTACAATGTTTTTCACTTTGACAGAGTGTGTCAAGATACAAGGGCGGGAGGTGAAGTGGGGAGGAGGAAATCATCCTATTGTTAGTTACTGTTACAGAAAGTGATGTTCCATCTTTTGAGTCCTAAAAATAATTTCTTGTTCTTCAGACCATATAAAGTATTTATTTCTGTGTGAATCGGCTGGGTACAGGCATCATTAAATTCATGTTAAAGTATTAAAAGGATAGAAAATAGTGGAACGTATGGTGTGGCTAAGAGGACTGGGTTTCTTGAATGTCAGTCCAATTTGAAGCAATCAGTCAGCAAGTTATAATTTTGGCACTTAGGTATCTGTGCTACCTGAAGTAAATTGTGATACATGTTTGAAAACATTCTGGAGGGTTTGCTTACTGTATAGATCAAATTAGAATTACATCTCCAATGGCTACAATTACCAACTACTTTTAGGAAAAATCTCATGTCATTTCAAATGCTTAAAACTTGAACATTTCCATGCTAGTTCTCATCTCTAAGGAGAGGCCAAATTTCAGAAAATACCCCTCCAATTTCTTTTTCCCTCACAGGGACATTGAATATGTATACCTTTTCCATTGTACACGGGTTTCCTTTGTTTTAAATTGGTTCTCTTAACAGTGACCTAAATTTGAAACTTACTTGGCATTTGAGTTTTTGGTTGTTTTAAGCATGTTTTATTTGTTGCCCAGTTGCTGGAAAGAAACATTTGCAGTGACCTAATGATGCCAGATGGTATGAAAAGACCTTGTCTGAGAAGTGTTTAGAATCATGATGTAGGGCTTGGGGTCCAGCGTCCATGCTTGGGTCTGCCATTGCCCAGTTGTGCAGTCATGTGCTCTTTGTTAAACATGGGAACATGCCCCTTAATTAGACACAGACATTACAAAACGAGACAAAAAATTCAAGTACTTCAAGACCTTCCTGTTGCAAATGCCAAAAGAGCAGAAAATTCCACATATAAACACCTGAGTTAACTAAGAACAGAAATACTGGAAAACCTGAAGTAGGTGTAAACAGAAAAGATATTTTTAGTACAGTGCTTTAGCACAGATAAAGATGATCGAACAACATGCAAACCCGCTTTTGTAGTTTGCAAGTATAAAATGTTCATAAGTTAAAAAAAAAAAAAACCATAAGAAACAAACTCTAAGATTAAATTCTCTAATACGCATTCTGTAGAAAAAAATAATCCTCGTGTGGATTAGGAAGAAGAGAAAGGAGCAGTACTTGCTGTGAAGTCCAGAAATTATTGGAAAAGCCTTTCTTTCCTTTAATTCCTGCTCATACAAATAATAAGAGCTGGGGCAAAACTGAGTTAAAGCACCCAAGAATTATTTGGGGGATCCTCTTAGAGGTTCCAGAAGTTGTTCTAACAGTTCTCTTTAGACAGGAAAATGGAAACAGAATGGGCCTTTGGAGAAATAATTGGATATAATTGGAAATAGGTCTTTTTTGGCAGATAAATTCAATAACATCCCCAGTCTCTAAACCTTAGTAATAAGACACACACACACACACAGTTTTTGAAGGGTCAAACAGATGCACTTAACTTTTGTTTTAAAAAAATTTTTTTAAGTAAACATGGAGAAATTAACAGGAAAGTGTGAGCTCATCAAAGTGGAAACTATCCTAATTATGGCTGAAAGTACTTTTTAAAAAAGTCTCAATTCTTCTGTGACAGGACTTTGAAGAAAAATATTTCTTGGTTTCTACCACACAGAAGCCGATGAGAAAGTAGGGAAACAGATACCAGGCCTGTCAGTCCCACATGGCAGAAAAAAAATACAGATGGATGCATAGACAGCCATGTGGATTGTTACCGCTCTACATATAGAGACAGAGACCAGACTTTGAGAATCTCTTCTCAGTGATGGAAAATGAATTTAGTGCTCAATTAAAGGGTCTGGGACATTAAGTTCTGCTTAGAAATCTTTAGTTTTCCGCAGAGTCACCTCTGCTGTGACCGTTAGTGTTGTTGGAATGAGGTGTAAAGCTAAGATGAAATAGCTGGTTGAGGATATTCTGATGGGGATGGTGCCAGAATCATTGTAACACTTTTCATATGGGTTATTTCCCTCAACTGAGGCCACAAGTGACATAAGGAGCTGAGACTTCTTTTTTTTTTTTTAAAGATCTTTTATTTATTTGTCTGAGAGAGAGAATGGGAGACAGAGAGCATGAGAGGGGGAGGATCAGAGGGAGAAGCAGACTCCCCGCTGAGCGGGGAGTCCGATGCAGGACTCGATCGGGACTCCAGGATCATGACCTGAGCCAAAGGCAGTTGCTTAACCAACTGAGCCACCCAGGCGCCCTGGAGCTGAGACTTCTAAAGAAGGAATAATGATAAGACATTTTGCCAAAGACGCTTGGCCCCTCTCGGATGTATTATCCCCTTCTGTGGGAGGGGGGATGGAGTGTCCCAGGCAGGGTCACCAGTGGGTACAGGTGTGCATGCAGCCCTCGCCCCTTCCCCATTTGCCCAGCCACATGCTTTGAGGGGCAGGGCCGTCCCAGGTGAACTTGGCCTTCATCTTCTTGCAGACGTACTGCTGGGCAGTGACTGGGGAAGGCTGGGCCAGGGCTACCAGACATCTGCCTTCTCTGTGAGCAGAGAGCCCCACTGGGGTGTGCTGATTGCATTTACTGAAGTTTGGCCTCCTTCGGGTGGAATAAGTCATTAACACCAGGCACTTCCTATGACATCTGGGTTTTTCTTCAGTATCCCACTCAAATACTCCTTTGGCATAATCTAAGAAGTACTTAATTGAGTGTTAGTGAGTCTGGTTGTCTCCAATGGCTCTAAAGTGGCCACCTTGCCGAAGCTTACCTGTGTCAACAGCAGAGGTATCCCTGAACGTGTCCCACACATATCAGTGATGGGAGCCTGGAGCTCTCCAGCAGTGGCTGGTCTTGTTCCAGCAGCCTCTGCCAGACCTCCTTCGTGCAGGGCCCCTCTTCCTTCGAGTTGAAAGGATCAGTAAAGACAGGGATAAGATCCAAAGGGAGAAAGAGCTGCAGGAAAGGGAGCATGTCTGCATGTCACTGGGCTTCTGCCAGGGGCAGGGAGAACTGCTAGTTTGACTTGGATTGAGTGTGGGACTGAGACATTAGGATAATCAAAATAAAGATTCTTAGAACTGAAGTAGAGTCTTTCAGAGAATGGACGATGACCCAGACATTACCCTTCCTACTGCCTAATACCATTCTTCACCCAGGCCAGAGTCTTCTGGGTGCCTACGAGTGTCCAGAAGTGTTCACTCCTTTGAGTGTTCACACCGCTTGACCTGTTTCATAGACACGTTTACATTTCCTGGGTCCTCCTCAAGCCCTTGATCTCAGATGATTTTCATTTTATTGACAATGAAAATGCCTTTATCATGACATGGAATATCAAATTTCTTTGTTTTATACCTCTAGGCTCACTAAAATAATATATCCTATTAATAATTAGACTCCCATGTTTGCTGAGCAACAGGCATTGAAATGAATTATGGGGCAGTTGAGAATGGAAGCATGTGAGGTCAGTTCAGATACTGGCAACGTGGTATGATTTTGTGGTCATGATATTTGACGATGACAATTCTGAGTATGTTGGAAGTAGTTTTAAGGGACCAAGGCTTGAGTTGCCGGTTGATTTGGGCTCTGTACATTACAAAAATGTTTAAGGAGTTGCAGCTGATATTCTAGGGTCTGTTGTTTCTTGGCTTTGTCTACATGATCCCTTAGAATTGAGATTTGCTAAAACAAAGTGGAATCATCTGGTTTACTTAAAAAAAAGAATCGAAATAAACCTCAGTCCCCTGGAATCTGACCCATAAATTTGTGGAGAACAAAGCAGCATTGCCCTGTGTTGAGAGATTACAGGATGACTCCCCTGCGCTGCCCTGCCCCTTCTCCCACAATGATGATAGTACAGGGTTCTTTTTTTTTCTCATCCTTCCATTTTTTTTCTCCTGTTGTCTCCTTTTATATATCAGAAAAGGTATATATAAGATAGAATATTCTGTCGCATTGAGGTCTTTGTTTATGAGACTGTCTTTATTCTAGTGATGCTGTTGTGCAAACAGACTTGCAATTTCTATTTTGAAGTAGTTGTTTCGGAATCCGTTTATGAGCTGCATAAGAAAATTAGACTGTCTTTGATCTTCTGCAGCTCACTCATTTGCTAGAGCCTCAATGGATCGAAGGCTTCCAATGGTCAATTCAGCCTCCAGCAAGCAAGGATTTGCACCATTGAGGATATTTAAAATAGTATGTCTTCAGCCCTGAAGAGAATTCTGAAATCCAGACAGAGGAGCTCTAAATATTTTGAACGAAAACAGCAATGCTTTCAAGATGACACTTTGAAGAGGTCTGGTTTAGAATGTTCAGGCTTTAACGGAGTTGTTCAGAAAATGGTATGAACGTTCTGGGGCTTAGGGGCAGGCATCCTAGTAAGACAGTGCATTTGTATAAAATTGATAGCTGATGGAGAATGTTGACATTTATGGCCTTACTTGACCTTTAAAACACAAGGAAAAGTTGGTATATTTGTCTCCCATTTACTTATGTGAAACCCCAGGCTCAGAAGTAGGGACTAGCTCTGTTGGGGTTTCCAGGTCCATAGATCTTTCTCCGTTTTGCAAACTCGCCATATCTCTGGCCCTCGGTTTTGTTCGTTTTTCAAATAACTTTGGCTGAGAAGACTACCACGGCCTTTTTTAGCCCTGCAGTCCTCTGATTGTGATAATTTTGACGTCTTTCTTCTTTTCCACCATGGTCCTACGTGCTGCTGAGAGTTACATATGCACAGGATCTGTGGACAGAGCAAACTGCACAAACATCAAATACATCAAGACCTACAGTGATCTCCCAAATCCAGCCTGACCCGAGAGCCTCCACTCCAATGTTGGCTCCTCCAAAAAGCCTTCCAATCCTTCAGCCCACGTTCTCTCTCTCCTCCCTCAACTCTTACTGCATTTGGAATCCAATCAGACCATTTTGAATGTAATTATCTTCAAATTGTTGTTTTTGATCCTCTTTTCCCCACAAGGCTGTGCTGCTTGTGAGGGCAGGGCCATTTAGGAATTGACTCAGTGCTGGGCAGAGAGGAATAGTCAGTAAATATGTTATTAGGTTCAGCTAGGTTGTGCGGCTGTCCTAAATGAACATAACAAAAGCTTGCATTTTGCAGAGAGCTCTGTGCTAGATCTCTCTGAGCTTCAGGCTGATGGGCTTCCGCCATGTTAATGCTTGCTGTCTGGAATATGTGGCCTCCTTAATTCCTACAATGGGGAGAAAGAGGTGCTGCAGGGGACACTCCTTTTCCTACAACCCTTGTTTCAGAATGAGTCACTTGGCCCTGCCTGTCAGGGCTATGGACTCAATTGTGGCCCTCCCAAAACATATGTTGAAATCTCAAACTCCGATGTGACTTTATTTGGAGATAGAGTCAATAAGGAGGTAATTAAGATTCAGTGAGATTATAAGGGTGGAGCCTTGAGATGACAGAATTAGTGTCCTTTTAAGAAGTGATACCCGAGAACTCCCGACTCCCGTTCTCTGCCATATGTGGACACAGCAAGATGGCAGCCTCCTACAAGCAAGGAAGAAAGACCTCACCGGAATTGGCCATGCTCATACGTCTTGCCCTTTAGGCCTGTAGAGCTGTGGGAAAATGGTCTTCTGTTATTTAAACCCCCCAGACTGGGATATTTTGTTAACAGTAGTCTGAGCTGACTGATGGTAGTTAGGAAGCCGGCATATGCGAGGAAGCTGGGACAAGTGGTTCTTCGGTGAGCAGTGAATGTGCCCACCACAAGCGGCAGAGTGTGGTCAAGACAGACCTGGTTTCCTGCTCCCAGGGAACTAAAGAAACCTATTAATATGATTTGTGGCATTTAGTTTTTCTACACTATTTGCAACCAAACCACAGGTAATTATTAGTTTTGAGTTCTGTGTACTTGGATAAGGCACAGAAAACCTGGGAGCGTAACCAGATGAGGCACGTGTTAAAATTTGCACAATGGTATGAGGCCCAAAATGTTTTTTGTTCCTTGCATGATCTCTACATAGACAAAAAAGAACCTGAGAAGCACTGAAGCTTAATATAGAAAATTTCCCTCAATACAGTTGTAGAAAGAAGTATTGGGGAAAAGAGGCCTTTATGGTCATCATTTTGGGAGTGATCCGGTTGTCATGGTAATAACAACTGTGTCTGTATGCCCCTCTTTATTTCCCCCTCAACACGAGTCTGTCTTTTTAGTCACATCCTTGGTAATGGAACTTTGAATAAATTTCATGTTCTGACCATCGAGTGCTAGGATTTATGATGTGATTTGTGTTGTTTTGCTGCAAGGACAGACTAACGGGAATTATGATGTCAGAGTATAATCATGACAATACTTATTCTTTTCACAATGTAAGAATAGCAAGATACATATATCACGACTGTTGAAATGCTCAAATCATGGTAGAGATGGAGGAAATATCTCAAATTTAATTGTTTCTTTAGAACAGATGTCAAGCAGAATCAGAAGTTTCATGCTTAGGAATTTTTCCCCCCTTTGTAGGTTACTTTTTACAACCGTTTCTGCCTTCGTGTAACTTTTAAAATACCATTTCATAAACTAGAGCAGTTGTCTGGAATTCCTTAAAGCCCATGGTTTGGCTTCAGCAGGCTTTAAACAAATACACTGTCAGAAATCAATGTGGATACGTTTCCAGCAGTTAATGCCCTAGTCACAGTAGATATTTTGTAAAATCAATAGCCTGAAATATCAGAGGATTATGGTTGTATCAGATACCCCAAATGCCTAACATTGTTTTAATTACTCTAATAAAAGAAAGCTGGGTGGATAAAAAAAAAAAACAAAAAAAACCTTGCCTATAAAGAATGTTCTGCTCAAGCCAAAGCAAATTTTTTACAAGTTCTTTTAGAAAATCTGGAAGTATTTAAGCGTTTTCCTCTTCTTATGAGACAATGCCTGTTACACCGCCAGTGCTCTGTCGTACGATATTCTCCTTTATGACAACAGGCTTTTAGGACAAGTTGATCACATATGTTGCTCTAGTTGCATTAATGATAGGCTTAGATATTTGGACCCTCTTTCCTACTGGCACATAGAAATAAACATATTTTAATGTTCTAGTGCATGGACACTGAAGAGCTCTCCCGAGGTTTTCCAGTTTAGTTTGGGGCCACGGTCGGTCCAGAGGCTACAGGAACTCCGTTTAGCTTGGAAGATGGGCAGAAGTCACTTTGCCGGAGTGGAGATGTGTTTGTATCATAGTGAAAAAGATTGATGATAGGAATAAAGAAGAGCTGTGACAGAGGTTTGGATGAATCCACCCCATTATATACAGTTAGAACTTCCCCATAAGGGACCTCATTCTGGTTTTTATGAAAAGAAGTCCAGGATTTCCAAAAAAGGGATTCACATTCCTCAACCAAATTTAGAGTACTGAGGGTAGAGCTTCTGTTTGCCAGAAAACCTCAGTTTTGTGCCAGAACGTTGGAATAAGATCATCTAGCTCTGGATGGAGATGAACATCTCAACTGCATAGGTGGGATAATTTACAGGACACCCATGCAGTATGGGGTGATCAGTCATAACGTGACTTTATAATGGGTCACAGCTCAAGATATGCAAAATCTGCATCTCCATGACTATCTTGAATAATTTCTGATACTTTGCCTCTTGATAATCACAATGCAATTCGTTATAATTACTATAATCTAGAAAATAGCTGTTTAAGAGCTGAGACTATTTTCAGGAAGACAGAGCTACCTTTTTTTGTGAATACTGGCTATCAGGAAAGGGGTGAGCATGAAGTAGGGTCAGGAAGAGGAGACCCATACTGATTATCACTGATCACACTGATCTAGGCCAAGGTGTGATGTTAGGACTGGCAAACAGGCAGCATCATGTAATGTCCTGTATCCATCTGGCCAGACAGGGGACATTTAAGGAACACTGACCTTCATAGGATTTCCCTGACACGGCAAAGCATTCCACTCCTAGCTCCCTGGTTATTCTCTACCTCTGCACTGGAGCCTTTATAAAATCATAGAATGTAGGCACATCATTGAGGATTAGCATCCTTAAAACTTTGTTGATGAGGAGGCTAAAGTCCAGAGAAGTGAATTAGTTTGCTTCACGTCTGGTATTGACTTTGAGGTTGGTGAGGACTAGAACTGAGCTTTGTGGTTCCTACTTCACTGTTCTTTGTACTATTTCATCCTGGCTCTTAGGCCATCTCTTTTGGACATGGAGTATTCACAAGAAACCATTGCTATCTGTATACATTGGCTCAGGCTGCCATAACAAAATACCGTAGTCTGGGTAGCTTACACAACCAAAACTTACTTTCTTACAGCTGGGGAGACTGGAAGTCAGATCGAGATGCTCACAGATTCAGTTACTGGTGGGGCTGTTTTCCTGGTGTCCAGACACCCACCTTCTTGATGTGCTCATGTGGTAGAAAGAGAGGGAATCTGTGCTCTGTCTTCATTCCCCTCCTTCTAAGGACACTAATCCCATCATGGTGGCTCCACTCTCATGACTTCATTTAAACCTAATTACTTCCCCTCTATAGAACAGACTGAGGGTTGATAGAGGGGAAGTGGGCAGGGGATGGTCTCAGTGGATGATGGATATTAAGGAGGGCACTAAATGCCACTTATGATGGGCACTGTTATATGTAAGTGATGAGTCACTAAATTCTACTCCTGAAACCAGTATTCCACTGTATGTTAACTAACTAGAATTTAAATAAAAATTTGAAAAAAAATTAATTAAAAATAAATAAATAAATAAATTAGGCATAGTAAGAGATTAGCAATTATAACAATATACTGTAATAAAAGTTATATGAATATGGAAAAAAATAAAAATAAACCTAATTACTTCCCAAAGGCCCCACCTCCCTATGTCATCACATTAGAGCTCAGGGCTTCAGCATAGGGATTTGGGGGATGAGGCACATATTCAGTGGATAACACCAGCTGAACCTAGAAGGACAGATATATTTCTGGGACCTGTTTTAGTGAGTTCCATGTTCTGCAGTGTTTTATGACTAAGCCCTGGGTGCTTGTAGGCAAGAGGTGCAGAGTGGGCTCTGCTATTCTGGCTTCATGGTCTTGATCTTTTGGCACCAAGACATGGTGGGTGACCAAAAGGATCTGGATGTCCCCAAAGTGAAATTTGCTACTTGAACATTGATATTAACTGGTTGAATTATGTAATTCAGTGACATCATGTGTTTCTTGAGGAGAATTAAAATGAAATCCATACAGTTAGAAATCTTCCATAGCATTTATTCTTTGAGCATTTATTTTTTCACTAGCCAGAGTACTTTTGTGAAAACTTGAACATTTTTAGCAAAATTGTAATATCTTCTTTTTCTTTTCACATTTCTTTTCTTTCTTTTTTTTTTTTTTAAAGATTTTATTTATTTATTTGACAGAGAGAGAGAGAGACAGAAAAGAGAGGGAACACAAGCAGGGGGAGTGGGAGAGGGAGAAGCAGGCCTCCTGCGGAGCAGGGAGCCTGACGCGGGGCTCAATCTCAGGACCCTGGGATCATGACCTGAGCTGAAGGCAGACGCTTAATGACTGAGCCACCCAGGTGCCCCTTCTTTTCACATTTCTGTATCTAAATTATTTTTATATCTCTTTTCTTAATGAATTGAATCTGGGACATTGTATACTGAATAATTGTTAGGTTACTTAGTCCTTTGTTAAATCAACCTGGGTTTCTAGGTGAGGGTCCTAGAGAAAGGGATCTAACATTGTGAGCCTAGTGCATGCTGGCCATCTAACTGTCTCATATGTATTGTCTCAGTCCTCTTGAGAGCTCTGTGAAAATGGGCACTTTTAGTTATGTTTTATATTGGAGAATATAGGCAATGAGAGGTTGAGAGTTTTGCCATGGTAATAATATATGTGGTAACTGGTCAAGTCAGCCAACGTCAACCCGTGTTGGTCCAACCTCAAAAGCTGTGCTCTTACCATTTACTCTGTTATGGATCATCTTTACACTACTCACTTGGTCCACAGGGACTGTGATTGTGTGGAAAGGTCAATTTCACCTTCAGAGAGCACCAATTCTAATGGACACAGAGATGCCTGGGTGTGTGCTTTGTGGGGGATAGCATTTGTTGGGGAAAGAGCTCTTTTTGTGCTGAACTTAAAAACTCCCTTGTGGGGCACCTGGGTGGCTCAGTTGGTTAAGTGTCTGCCTTTGGCTCAAGTCATGATCCTGGAGTCCCTGGATGGAGCCCTGCATTAGGCTCCTTGCTCAGCAGGGAGTCTCCTTCTCCATCTGCCCCTCACCCCGCTCATGGGCACGCACACGAGATCTCTCTCTCTCTCACATAAATAAATAAAATCTTTAAAAAAAATAAAACCTCCTTTGTGCTCTTTCCTTGAGGAGAAGTATTGCTACTAGTCCTTTAATAATTATCCAATTTTGGTTTTTTTTGGTCCTCTGATAACCTTTCATGTTGACTTTAAATGTAATTTCTTCCTCCCCCCACTCCCCCATGAACAATATACTCTATGCTGATAATTCTTTTTTACTCTTGAGGGGAAGTTGCAGATGTAGAGAACTATACTTATATAAAAACAATTTTTTCCTTCTCTTTCTCCTCCTCTTTATCAATATTTCTGTGTTTGCCATTACTTCAAAGATGCCAGATATTTCCCTGGAAGCAATCCAAAACTTTTTGCTTTGGGAAAAGGAACTATCTTCTGATCAGTTTGGTACCTAACCACAAACTGAATCCCAAATTTGGAAAATTCTCCATGGCTCAGCTCTGCCTCATTCTCTGACTTTCCCCACCCACTCTCTCTGTTCCTCTGTCTTTGGCCTGCCTTCCTCCACCCTTCCCCTCCCACCCACCTGCCCCTGGGTCCTCTCCCAGTTGGTGGTCAGTCTTGGGCTTAGCTAGAGCTGCTCCATCTCTTTGGAATCTGTCTCTCCAGTCCAGCGGCTGAGTCACTGTCTTGTTTCAGCTCTTGCTTAAACACAGTCCTGCATACTCTTGCAAGAGTTGCAGTGAGTCAGCCTTCTCTGTTCTTTCATGTTTTACTTCAGTGCATTTAAAAAATCTGTATCACTTCAACATTTTTAAGTTGTATTTTTTTTTTGGCTCCAGTGCCTTATTCTCTTTGGGAAAACATTCTTTATTTAAACTCAGTATTTTATGCTTTATTGTAGAATGGTTCCTGATCACAAAGTAAAACGAGTTCTGTACGTGTGATAAATGATAATTCCCAAGAGTATTTTGATATTGTCATTTTAAAATGTCTTAAATAGGAAGACTAAATAGTAGGTCCTTGACATGGTGGCCATCTCCATTGAGTGGCCCTTTTACTAGTGGAATATCTGAACCATTTTAATAAATGTATGCTAGGAAGCTAACAGATAGCCAGCTCTTGAACATTTTCTAGGTTGTACTCAACACGGGACACCAGCTGAGAGGGCAGACGAGGATTCAGCCCACGCTCTGTTTACTGAATGCTATGTCCTGATGCACAACACACCTTAAGGGTCACTTTTTTCCAGCCCCTGCACAGGAGCTGAAGGGATAGGGCAGACAGACATCATTTAATCTCGCCACAATCCTTTGCTGTTGGGATTATTGTCCCATTGTCCCATTATTAGCCCAGAGAGGCTGGACAGTCTGGTGAACATCTCACTGCTCCTGAGAGAGAGTGGGGATTTAGATCCAGGTTTGCTAATTATAATCCAGCATGCTCTTCTTTTACCCACCACTGGATCTTCCTTCCCCAGATCCCGGCAAAACACAGCAAACACTCTTAGAATGAGGATACTGTGGGTACTAGTAATTTTAAGGCATGAAAATTAAATCTTATGAAGCCATGCTCCAATATTTATCACAACCTCCTCAAATTACCATTCATCTCTGGAGCATCTCCAGTGGTGAGTTTTTAATTGACAAAAATGACGGGTCTTGGTTGCCAAATGGTAAGTTTTGAACTATCATTCCTGCTCATGTATTTATAGGGAGATCTAAAAACAAGGGCAATCACAGCTTAACTTTGAGGATCAAGAAAGTGCCAATGTAGTACCTCAAAGCTGAGGTTGAAGTCTGAAGTTTTCTCAGCTGGGTCAAGATTTAGAAAAGTACATTATTCCACAGTCTGTTTATTCTTAACAATTACTTTAAAAATTAAAGGTTTTCGTGCCATCGCGTGTGATAATTTTGTGTTATAAAAGGTAAAACACAGCTATTCATGGAGCAATTGTAACAATTCTTGAATAGCTTTACCTTTGGAGACATAGTGCTGATACAGGGAGGAAGGAAAGGTCCCTGAATTATTTTCTTGCACTCAGTCTTCTAAGAATCATGGCCAGTGCACTGGTGAATTGGGGCTGGGGGTAGCTCTATGTTTTTCTCTTTTCTGTCTAGTTTACATAAGTCCTGTAGGAGGAAGCTCAGCCTGGGGTGAGCATCTCTGGAGAGACTAATGTGAGGAAGGAAGGAAGACTTTAAAAAAGATGGTTAGGAGTGCATCTACCCAGACACAGTCCTGGACACAGATGTGAGAGCAACAAAAGTTCTTCAGGTTGGCTCCAGTGTCTCGTAATTTGCCTTTTCTAAATCAAGTAATGTGACCTATCAGTAGGTATTGAACACAGAACCCCAGACCTGGCAGAAACCATAGAAGTCACCCACTTCATATCCTGGACATTCCTGCCTGGTGGTCCTCCAGCTTCTGCTCCCAGTGAAGATGTCAGCATCTTCCATTGCTGAGGAGCATTCACTGTCAAAAAGGTTTCCTGCTGAATGACATAAATCCTCTCTTCCTTTGATTTGTGGCCTTTAGTCCTTCTCATCCCTTTATCACGCACCTGGCTTCGGCCAACAAGCTTGCTTAACATATCTCAATTCCGCCATCATGGTCATACCATGATGAGGAGAGTCTCACCTCTCCTTTCTTCGCTTGTCGCTCACAGGACCTGGTTATCAGAACCAGCACTGTTCTGCTTGCTGCTCTAGGTGGGTCGTGCTTTTGCCGAACCTAGCACGGACATGTGGAGTAACAGTGTCCCCGGTGTGCAGCCCGAGGGTGGGTGAGGTTTTTGAGGAGCTCCAGCACAACGCTCATTTGACAGGATAGATTTTTCTTTCTGGCTTGAGATAGCTAAATATTGGTTGTAAATTTTTTAATACATTTCTTCTGGATGGCTTATACATAAGAGATGCCTTGAAATGAGAGATAGGCTTTCTCTGAAAATGTGGTGAATGAGTCACATAGGAGAAATTCCATTTGTGTTTTTAACTTGTCAAAAATCACCTCAATCTGGGCATAAAAATGCAGGTGGGCAGAGCCCGTCTTGGGTCCTTGGGATGGTGTCTCATGAAGAAGCAGAATCCACTACTTGTAGAGAAGGGCATTCTGAATGCTAACTCCTCCTGTTCTTCGTGATTCTCCCCAAAGTGACCTTTAGTGTGGAGGAGAAAAGATCCTCTTCCCCCTTCTTTTTCCTCTGGCTACTTCCTACATCCAAGTCAGACCTCATGGTGGTAGGTGTAATCTCTTGTGTGAGAGCCTGCCTGTGCCCACAAAGATCTCTCAGGCTTTTTCTGGCTCGCATGGAAGCCTCTTCATAATTAACTACCTCAGGGGGCATGTGTGAGACTTTGTGCCATGTTATAAGCCTGACTTCATCCCTTGCAGCCTATTATTATCTTGTGCAGGCCCAGTTTTGAGAAGAACACACAGTTTCGTGGTACCACCTACACCGTCATTTATTTAATCGATTTGGATGGTTTGTGCTGCTCTTGGCCTTGGACCTGCAAAAACAAAGCCATGGGATAAAGCAGCCCGAATCCTGTAATGAAAATCTTGTACCTTTTCTGAGGCCTGGTAGAGAGCGAGGATTTATTTTTACCCTACCAAATAAAACATTCTAGGAATCTGAGGTGAAAATTGGATTTTAACTGCTACTAAAATTTTGAGCATATAAAATCCCCAAGTGTTGAAAGTTTTACTTGATGAAGAGAAGAACCTGAAGAGTCTGGTACAAGAATGATCTACATCTGAGGTACACTGGTGTCTTGATAAAACTGGGAATGAACAGGAGGCACCCTGGCAGCAGAATGCAGCAGTGGAGACAGACCTCTGTGTTCTCAACATCATCGCTGGTTTCCAGTCTTAGACCCATAGCACAGTTCTCTCTTCCTTCCTCCTGCTTCCTCTTTCAGATGTAAGCCTTCTGTGACTGAGCCGAAGGAGTCCAGGAACGACCTGAACCCAGCCACTGTATGCTTTTCTTCTGTCAGGTTCTTATTTGTTGGTGTGTTCACGTTCCTCCCCATCTCCCTGCCCTCTCTCCCCCACCCCCCAAACCCCCATCATTTACTGTCTTCGAGAGCACACAACATCCTGTCAAAATCTTGTTAAAAACCACAAAAACCTAAGGACTTCAGAACTAGGATGGAACTAAACCTTCATTAACTGTGCCAGGCCTTCCCTGGCTTTGTTTTACGATTTCGGACCTGTAGTCACTTACAGCCTCCGTCAGAATGCTGTCTGCCTGGACCCGTAGGCCTGCCAGGTGCCTGGCGTCCCCTGCCCTTCTAAGGGTCACCACCTGCCCAGACTCTCTGTCACCGTGTTGCGCTCACTAGCCTGGGTGTGTTTGCTACCTTTTCCTGGTTTTCACAGAGCCACTGCTTGTCTGGATGGACCGCAGCTGGGTTGTTTCTTAGTTCCTTGGATTGTTTGCTCCTTCCTTCGTTCAGAATTTATTGAGCATGGGCACTGTGTATTGGGATATAAAGATACGTAAGATACATCTGCATTTAATTAAAAAGCGTAGCGGAGGCAGTGGATCTGTGCAGTGTGCTGTGGGGGGAAGAGAAAGGAGGAGCTCGCTGAAGCTGAGGAGACAGGAGGCTTCGCCATGACAGCCTTTCAGAGCTGGAGTTCACTGGTTAAAGTTTCTCCAGGCAAAGGGAAAAGGAGGGGTATAGGGCTTAGCAGAGGAAGGAGACAGCTCTTGGAAAGACATTTGTTCAGAAAATAAACAGTCTTTTAGTGTGCCCGAAGGCTAGATGTAGAGAGGTGGAGGGGGGCAGAGGGAAAGTCATCTTCTCTGAGGCAGGGTAGGGAGAACCCTGTATATCATCCCAGGGCGTCTGCGGTCTTCAGACTATGGGAATCACGGAAGGTTTTTAACCAGTTGAGTGATGTCATCAGATTCGTCTTTGGAAAGATGACACTGGAAACTGTTTGGAGGACTTTTCAGAGGTTGAGGCAGAGGAAGGCAGAATGACCCTTCAGGTGTGGATTCTGGGCTTAGCCGACAAAAGTGTCGATGGAGAGCCACGTGGCCTTTCTGGCACAGATGGCCTCAGAGTGGGTACACAGAGTAGGATCTGTTTGCCTAGGCCCTTCCTGACCTCATTGGGTTAGTCTGATTGCAGGCCCCTTCCTCTCAGCCTCTTCAGACCTCCCGTGATTTACCAGGAGAGGAGATGGGTCTTTATATTTGACAACTGTAAGCCCCATTCTTCTCCCTGCCAGCCTTTGCTTAACCCTGCCAGCCCCTTCCTAACTTGGCTGACCTCCCTGGCTCAGACCACGTGGCTGTGTGGGGCTTTCATCTCTGCCAAAGCTGATCTGGTGGAGCCAGTGATCGTTTCCTGTCCCGCCCTCTCCTGTCCTGTTCCTGCCAAGGCCTTGGTGGTTGTAAGAAGACCAAAAGCCTCTTGTAGATGGGACCTGGGCCACTTTCTCAAGGTTGACACACCTGCCCCACACCCTTACAGCTCTGTTCCCTGATGATCCACAGCAGAGCTTCCAGCAGTTACACTAAATTTTAAAAGTTTATGTTGAACTTTTGAGTTGAATTGTTTTTTTTTTTTAAAGATTTTATTTATTTATTTGACAGAGAGAAAGATAGTGAGAGCAGGAACACAAGCATGGGGAGTGGGAGAGCGAGAAGCAGGCTTCCCACGGAGCAGGGAGCCTGATGCGGGGCTCGATCCCAGGACCCTGGGATCATGACCTGAGCCGAAGGCAGACGCTTAACGACTGAGCCACCCAGGCACCCCGAGTTGAGATTCTTCTTAAGGGAAAAAAAAACAGAAGAGGGGGGCATTGGAAACGTATGTTTTATGAAGTGCTCTGAGCAGTGACAGATTTTCTTAAGACTCTCAACATGCCAAGAAGCTCTTAGAAATATGCTTGTTCATTAATGTCGTATTGATTCGGTTCTGGTGTTTTGTTTCAAAGTTTGAGGGTTTTTTTTTTTTATCCCTCTCTAATTGTGTCGATAACAAGGGAACTGTTTTGTAATGTGACCGGGAAGCCCAGCAGTGCTCTAGGGCTGGGCATCTTGCACTCAATTAACCTTCCTATTTCACATCTCATCACTGCAGTGTGGCAAGGCGCTCCCTGGCCTTTCAAAGCAGGAGGACTGCTGTGGAACTGTGGGTACCTCCTGGGGCTTTAACAAATGCCAGAAATGCCCTAAGAAGCCATGTAAGTGATGTTTCATCATTCCTTTGAATGTCAATGTAGCATATCTGTTGCCTTATGATCACTGTTTTAATGTGGAGCTAGCATTAAACTTTCAAAGAACTCTTACTGAATTCTAGAACATAGCGCTATAATTGGCATTTCCAGAAACCTTGCTTCAGGTCTAAGAAAGACTTCCTGTTGATTCTGTGTTTTAATAAGCAGTTCTCAGTTGCCTTCTCCAGTTATTTTTAAAAAGTGTTTTAAGAGGGCAGTACACTAAACGAGGTTCTTTTTCCTTTAGGTGAAGAGAAAATAAGATGTCTTTAAAAATGGTAAATGTTTCAAAAACTGATAAGTTAGTAAAGCTGTTATTTCTTAGGTTAAATTCCTTAAATGAAATTTTTATTAATAGCCACAATAGAAGTTTGTTATAGTGTAAGTTTTCAGATTTCACTAAAAAAAAAAAAAAAAGGCTGAAATGGAGAAATGATTGGTTGCTGACCTCTAAGAAGAAGTCTACAGTCACTAGGATACAGTACTTTCTCCTTTTCAGTCACCACTTTTAATTTTTTTTTTTTTTGAGATTTATTTATTTATTTGAGGGAGAGAGAGAGAACGTGTGCATGCACTTGCGCACACGTATGTGGGGAGAGGGGCACAAGTAGAGGGAGAGGGGGAGAGAGAGAAGAGACTCCCCACTGAGCATGGGGCTGGATCCCAGGACCCTGAGATCATGACCTGTGCTGAAACCAAGATTCGGACTCTTAGCTGACTGAGCCACCCAGGTGCCCCAGTCACCACATTTTTTATAACATCACAGTTCTCAATGACTTGAATCTATACTGATACATGTTTTGGTTAGTCTATAAATTCTGGTTTTTAGGACCTGTTGATTGAGTAAATCCAGATTTGTGAGTCTCTGTTACTTTTTCCCCAATTGTAGTTAACATTTTTAGTTTTTGAATGTAGCATTAACTCTGGCTGATTCCTAATAGAGATTTTTTAGAAAAACAGAGGTGACTTGATTTTCTTTTAATACTTATCACATTTTTCCCAAAAAGCAAGTGATACTTTCCTTAGTCATCTTCCTTTGCCTTACATGCTGAAGATTTTTATAGTAGGTGTTTTACACTTTGTGTTGCAAGGAATTTCTCATTTGCTTCAATTGGGTAATTTTTATTCATTCTTCTTAAGCACCTGTTGATTTGATATTCTCAATTGCCTTTCACACCTCTGTTCAGTCTAGAATCTGCCATCTTGGCAAAGCTTTGTTTTATGTACTAGTGTTCTGCCATCATAGTAAAGCAAATTAATAATTGTCTCATTGCCTCTCATTTGGACCTCCTTGTCTCTCAAACTTATGTGTTTTCTAACACGGAACCCCCAAATTACTAAGAAGGCAATTGAGAACTGCTTATTAAAACACATAATGCCTAGAATTTCATTTTGTTGATACTTCTTCTATTTTTCTTAGAGGACTAATTTGTGAAAACACCCACTAAAATTTCCTGCAACTAGTGAATTCTTCACTTAGGGAAAGATCACATGAAGACCTTCATTACTGAGAATGTCCCCTGTGGACTTTTTATGCTGATTCAATAATGACTGGTAATTTGGATTTCCAGTAAGTGGGTTGAGTGCTATAATCCCTCCTCACTGAAAGATCCATGTGCCTAAAATTATTCTGGCAACCTGACCAAAGGGATATCCAGGAGAGATTTGATATGATTTAAAGAGCATGGAGTTTGGAGCTAGACAGACCTGATTTTGACTCCCAGCTTAGTCATTTGCTGTTGAGTCATATGTATCATGAAACAAGAGTCTATATCTAAAATGTTGAAAAAGCAAAGCTTTTTTTTTTTTCTTTCTTTCTTTTAATGGCCTATCCCTCATATACTGTGTAAGTTTGTCTGTAGGAATATTGTGGAGAGGACGGTATGTTTCCCACCTCTAAGTCTCAGGACTGCAGAAGGAGAAGTCCAGTTCTTCCAACTTTATTCTGGGGCCAAGTTCATGTTCTCTAAATACTTGTTCCATCTTTTCTCTTATCTTATGTCTTTTTCTTATCCCTCCTTCTTTCTGTGGTTTTTGCTTAACTGCTTCCCTTTCCTCCATTTTCTCAATCCCAAAGTTGAAAGAGAGGGACAGAAGTTAGGGGTAAAGAGAATCCTAGATTCTTGTTGTTGTTTTTTAATCCCTAACCTCTACTCCCGACCTTCTGTTGTTTTTATTTAGAATTGTGTTTTCTGAGCATAAATTCACTGCTTTAAATGGTTTTGTTAATTCTGTGTTTTAGTGCTAGTAATTAAGGAGAATGTGAAAGCACAAAGTTGCTATCACTTTTGACTAAATGCTGACAAAAATAAATTCATGTTGGGGGCGCCTGGGTGGCTCAGTTGGTTAAGTGGCTGCCTTCAGCTCAGGTCATGATCCCAGGGTCCTGGGATCAAGCCCCACATTGGGCTCCCTGTGGTGAGTCTGCTTCTCCCTTTCCCTCTGCCTGCCTCTCTGCCTACTTGTGCTCTCTCTCTCTCTCTGTCAAATAAATAAATAAAATCTTAAAAAAAAAAATTCATGTTGGCTCATGTAATGTATAAAATTCAAGCGATTGATTTCATTTCAGGAAGGGCAATGTGGATTATGACTGAAGTAAACTATTAACATCTTGACATTTACTTTGTTTGTGCTGTCCTAAGTGACTCACTCCCAAGAAACACACTCAGGGTCACATTCTTCCTGTGTCATTTAGAAACTTTCCTTTCCTTGGTTGGTACTACTCTCTAAATTATATTCTTTTTGGAAGAGAGCAGACTTTCCTTGGCTTTATATGCTATGGTTTTGTGTTCCATGCTTTTTTTTTTTTTTTTTTAAATTTTCACTTGAAGTAGTTCAAACTTCAGTTTTCAAATGGCTTTTATTTAATGTTTGAAGTTTTTGTTTAGCCACATACAGAAAGACCTTTCACTGTTGATGAGTTTTTACTGTGAAAACTTAATTTTAAATCTGCAAATGATTTCATTAAATACTCTGTAATCTTTTAAAAATGTACTTTGCATGAACAAGTCACTGGTCCTTTAAAAGTTTTTAGAAGAAAATTAACATAGAATCCTAAGCTGGAGGACCTGAAGAGATCATCTGGTCTGACTCTCTGCCTCGAGGTAGATGACTGTTGAAACTTTTTAAACAAGTTATCCTCTCTTTTTCATTTGAAGAGTTCACAGAGATCCCAAGATCTCTGTAGGCATCCTGCTCCAGAGAGTCTCCATTCTATGGAAGACTAGTTATGTGGGCAAGGAGCTTGAATGGGGTGACTCCCCAAATGTCAATTTCTCCCTCCTTATAACTCACCATTCCAAGACTCCTCACTATAACCTTTTCTTAGAATTCAGAAGGATCTGAAGAGATGGGACATATAGCAAAGAAAGGAAGTGAAGAAGGAGAAGGGAACATTCCATTAGTGGTGAGAGTAAAGAGCATGTGTTGGGGCAAAACAATTTTGTTTTCTGAGAGAAAATTTCCTTTTCAATTTGAATTTTTCCTCTTTACTCTTTGTTCAGGTCTTTTTAGTGGTCTCACCATCCATCCTGTTTTGATTATTGGCCATTTTCTGTTGCTCATGATCTTAATGAAAGAATACCGTATGGGAGGAAATAAAGACATCTGTCATCTCGTGAGTGGTTTTGTCAGGCATGGTGGTAGGCATTTTGCATAAATTATATCTAAAATCCACACTAGCCCTGACCTGCTCAGTAGTTGTGAATACTCCCACTGTATAGAATTGCCATTTGAAAGCCGGAAAGCTTGTCTCCCAGGGTCGCAGAGCTATTGATAGGCAGAGCCAGGATTTGAACTGCTTGGTCCCTGAACTTAGGCTGTATCCATTATGCCAAGAAGTCTCTTGGATCTCAGTTAAGAGTGCCAGAATCCGTGAATGGGGTTTTGTTGGTTATTTGGTATCAGCAGCATTGTATTGGTGAAAATACAATGCTGCTGTTACCAAATACAATTCCAAATTAATTAATAAATACCAAATACAATTCCATTGTATTGGTGAAAAGAGTAGATTAAGGGTGATGAACCATACCGATGATCACAGCAGCCCTTCTCCTTGCCTGGCTTCCTCTTTTCATCTTCTATTCTTCTCGGGTTCATAGTAGTAACAATCCCTCATTACCAGCATATGTGAGCCAATATTTAGGTGAGCATATAGTTTATTTTTGGAACTGGGCCACTTGTGAGAGTACAATAGAGTGCTCAACCCAGGGCTGTCCCAGGCAGGCCAGGATGTATGTTCACTCCAACTTATAAGAAAATTCAAATGCCTGTAGCCAATCATTTGGGGAGGAATAGATCCTCTGTAATATAAATAATCACTAATTGGAAGAAAATATAAAATAGTCTTATGATTCTTTGGATTAACATAATCAAGATTTGCTGACAACTACTTGGGACTCTATCTATTGCAGAATAGGAAGTATACTGAAAAACAGGGATAAGTGAAAGAAACTGCTATATGTTGAGTTGGGTATCTTAGAAATGAATAAGACAGACCACTCATGACTTTGGTGGCTTAGGTTATCACGTTGGTAGTTTAGGACTGTAAGAATTTAAGCATGTAACAAAGAATTATTTCTCCTTACAGCTTATCATGGGTATAACCAAATGATGGAATGTCTACAAGGTTATAAGCGGGTTAACAACACCTTTTGTCAAGGTAAGGTTAACTGAATTCATTGGTGTGGACTTCATTGTTTTGGCTTTTTAGGAATTTGAGTTGTTTGATCATGTTTTGCTCATTAGCCCAGTGTGTGGAGGTCATAACAGTGACTACCTCCTGCTCACTCAATTTAGCTGTAAGGAAATAAAGAGTTCTAGTGTAGGGTTACTAGACTTAGTAACATTTAAAATTTCATGGAACTTTTTTTCCCTGAAATTTTTCCTGAAATCCACAGGAGATTAGATTACATAGCAGAGCCCTCTGTGGTCTCCACGCTAGTCACTGCCTGTCCATGCGTGAGCGGATGCGTGGGTACAGATGAGTTCACACCTGTACCTAGCAGTACTGCTTCCTTGTTGACACAGGACTGGGTAGGAGAGTTCCTCATTTTTCCCCCTCTCATCAGAATATTGCTAGCCACCTCGAAGTATGGGGTCTTAAGTATCAGGGTGAATACACATTTCCTAGGCAACAGTTAAGGCTATGTAGCTAAATGTGGAATATCCTACGCACTTTTGCTCAGTTTATTTTGAACCATGTAGCAGAGTTGAGCAAGCAGGGGGATCCTCAGAGATCATTTAGCCCAGGGTCTGTACCTTATAGATGGGGATGTTCAAGCCCAGACTTGCGAAGTGACTTCCCTGAGGCTAGAGCGAAGGTTAGAACTCAGGTTTACTAATGCCTGGTTTAGTACCCATACATGAGAGCAACTTTTGTGTCACTTACTTTGTGGAATGTCCAATTAATGCTCCTAATTTCCCCTGACATGTCTGGGATAAAGGTATTATTAGTAACTTGGAAATATGTCTACACTGAAATAAAGAAGCTTCAAGAATCTTAGTGAACCAAAATCCATGTCAAGAACACAGCACATGTTTTCTGACTTGTTGTCTGGGGCTCTGTATCCTTGACCAGTATGTGTTTATAGGACAGAGTAGATTAAGGTAATGTTGGGAAATATAGATTAATTCCTATTAAAAGGGCTCATTTCAATGGACTATCTTAATTATCTGAGAATTTTCTCAAGTTGTTCCATATTGCATCTAACTTTTATGATTCGTAGAGCTTTAGCAAACAAAGAATTTTCTTCTGAAGTGCACATAGGTATACCACGTGTTTGAAAAAGTTTTACCTTAAAATATGGTAAGCCCTCTTGTAAGAGAGTATTGGGAAAGTTAGATTTAACTGTTCAAGGAGAGGGCACCCAAGACACTTTCTGAGAAACCTCTGTAAACCTTAGTAACATGGGAATAATGGGTTAATCATTATTATCTAGGAACCGCTAGAATTTAAGACATCCTTAAAAGAGTCTATTAAATGGAGGGAAGATTGAATTAAATGGATGGAAGAAGGAATATGTCAAATGAATGAATGTACATTCTGCAGTGTGAATGAAGTGACTGCTTCATGGATTTGGATAAAAATCTATATGACAAGCCCTGGCCCATTTTTAGAATGTGTTAGTAGAAGCAGAATGAGCAGGCCGTTGGAAGTAACAATCTTGTCCTCTGCCAGTCAGACTGAATTTGAGGTTTGGGTGTTTGGTGTTCATTGTCTCTTGGCTGATAAGGTCAACAAAGCTTGCAAAGGGCCTGGAAACCTGAGGGTGTTTAGCCCTGGAGAAGTGCAGAATAAAGAGAGATGTAATGGCTGCCATGCAAACATGCCTGTAAGTGTTTGATTAACTGTCCTACAAAACAAGTCTTTTATGAGTTGCTTCAAAAACCATAGGATGGAGTTAAATGAAGCATATTTACAATTACAAGCAAACTTTTTGTGTGGAATAGCATTCCCCAACACTGTACTGAAATGCCTTTGGAAGTACTGAGCTTCCTGCACACGGAAGTGATCCAGTAGATTCTTAATAACAGCTAGTCAGGGGTGTTACGGGGAATTTCTGTCCTGTGCAGTACATGAGGTTGGGTAACTTTGTAGGTACCTTCCAGTTGTCTGATGCTATTGTTACTCTGTTGCCGGGATAGAGGCTGTGGATGAGAAGAAAGAAATGACATCTTAGTCTGTTCCACGATTTTAACCCCTAGATAGGAAGTTTCCTGAAATGTGCCCTGTGATGAGGTGTAACTGCCTGCCCCTTAGACTACAGACAGAGGAGGATCCCTAGTTATCCTTCCCCATTGTAAACCTGTGTGCCTGAATGTTAGACATTCTCCAGAATGTCATCTTTTCCTAACTGCAAATGATGAAGAATGTACATTGTTTTTCTGGTTGGGATGGGATGGGGTGGGGTGGGGTGGGATATGGACATTATTCATCCCAATTAAAACCAAGACACAGAGAGAGTAAGTAACTTTACCAAGATCACACAGATATTAAGAGGCCCGGCCAGGCTTGAACTCCCAAAACACCTCTGTTTCCATGTGCCACATGGCCTCCTTTATGGATTTTGTATGTATCTGGGAAGTATGACTAATGTAGATACTAGCTCATTAGAACGGAAGACACGCCATCTGTTGTGAGGAGTAATAGAAGTCAAAGCAATTAATAGTAATTTGGTTTTGTGTAATAAGAAAGGATGGTTATCCAATATATTCCTCCTTCTAGCTGCTTCAGGGTTCTACCAGTATTTAAAAATACCATGGTAGAAGTGGAAGTAAACATTTGCAACTATTGCACTTGCTCTCTCATTTAGCAAAATAGAATGAAGAATCCTTTAAGTAATTGCTTGATGATTGTTGTTGTTTGTTTTGTATTTTCCTCCTCTGGTATGGCTGGTATGGAGTGACCTTTTGCAAGTTTTGTTCATGTTGAGCATATCTTAATGGTTCCATCTTGTTGTTTGCACTGATGGTCAGTAACACCAAATCCTGGCTTACGTTTGTCTCAGGAGGATATTTGCAAAAGAGCGTTATACTTTTTGGCATGGATTCTGGAGTGAAGTGTCATTGAAAATTCTATTTCATGGAGCCTCCAAAAGGCACCGCTAAATTACACTACAGAGGAGACTGACTCATAAAATAATATGATTTCATTCATCATAATCTATTAAAATTACTTTTGAGAGAAGGGCTTAACTTCACTCCCTTTGTGACACTAACGGTCAGCAAAATTAAATAGAACTTTCTCACATTACATATGTACACTCCTTTTTCCTAGAGTGTTGAAGCTTTTGATTTTGTTATCCTAGAGTTTTTCAAAAGGAGCCCATTAACCACTAATTACTTGTGCATTCCACATTGTTCTTAGAGTTTAATGTCTTCTCAGTTTACAAAGCAGATTTAAAATTAAAGTGATTAATAACTAGAATTACATTATTTCCTTCACCTAAGCGAACTAATGTCCTGAAACAACGTTTGGTAATGTGGGCTCAGTAACAAAGAACCAACTGTGCACAAGTTAATTTGAGGAGCTTTGAAATAATTGCCCTCGAAGTTGGGTCTTTTCTCCTCTCTGGTGGTGCTGCAATTATCTTTTCAAAGGAATGATTTATTACATATACACACATGGAACTCTAAAACCTGCCCTCACTACCCTTAACATTATGGAATTGTTATAATTTGCTTCATTTATCATAACAAACAATACAAGCATATTTCCGAGTGGATCTAGAGCAGCATTTGCCGTTTGATTATTGTGCAAAAGTTTGATGTAGCGCTAGAATTAAATGGATTGATACCTCATGAGTATGATAATAGGAATGCCTGCTTTCATACTCCTGGACTCTAGAGCTCCGTTCTTCCCTGCATTTTGAATACTCTCACTTGCCCATTACTTTGTCATGAGATAAATGAGCTCTTAAAAATCAGGCATAAATCCAAGTTTTAAAAATACATTTGGTTCTGAAATTACTTGGGGACCAATCTATTTAGGGAAGTCTTTTATTAAAAGCAAATGCCTCTTTTGATATGTTGAAATCACCCAGTTCATGAGCTATAGGGATAAAATCAACCTAGTATTATTTTGTACATTTTTTAGCATGTGCTGAGGTGCTGTGGGCAATGCCAAAATATGTAAGTGAGAGACGTCTACACTTTCATAATCCAGTGTATGTATATTCCTTTTTCATAGATAATCTTGAAAATATTAAAAAATACTCAGTGATCCACACACATTAATTAGCAGTGCTCTCCTGAGCTACAGACTGAGGATAAGTGATGAATAAGACATCCTTCCTGACCTTGGACTTAGTGTAATTAAATCAGTTGGAATCAGCAGGATACAATTTGCTTTGTTCACTTTCCCAACTAGCTAAATTTTAGCTGACTCCAGATGAGCCCGTTAAAGCAAATATGAAAGAGCTGTCCACATAACTTACTCTTGGCGTCATTTTATTACACCGGTTTTTCTGCTTTAATAAAATAAATTTACAAAACAGATACATTAGGGCATCATCATACCCAGTACAAAACTTTCACTGTGGAGCTCCTTTAAGATGGTGCCCCAAATTGTATTTGAAACCAAATTTTGTTTGGAACACAGAAAGGATAATGGACATTTTTTTTTCAGGGGCATGTCTCTGTTACTAAATGAAACTCACAACTCACTCCATACCAGTAAGCCATACATGGGATTTTTGGGTTATGAAGAGCTTGGCTGGACTATAGCTTCTGTTTCAGCTTCTCTTAATCATTACAAAAAATTGTGACTGCAGTATGGTAAGCATATAGAAGAAGACTGGTCTTTGGGTGCTTTGAGAAAACTGGAAAATACAGGTTTTAAGAAAACCTACTTGGCTGGAGAAAAGAATGTGGCTGTGACATAGTGCTGGGTTCATTTAGAATTAGAGTCCTCACTTTACAGTTATTTTCAAAGGTATAGTTAATGGAAATTGAGAAGGTTTTTTTCCCCCCATACAGTTAATAGTTAAATGAATTTAACCTAGTATATCAAGTTTTGCATTCAGCATCATTTCTTGTATCCTTTGCTTACTTTCTGGATTCTTTTTTTTTTTTTTTCTTTTAAGGTAGGTTTGCCAGATAAAGTACAGGACACCCAGTTAAATTTGAATCTCAGATAAATAGCAAATAATTTGGTTGGGACATATATACTAAAAAGTACTTGTTTATCTGAAATTCAAATTTAATTGTGTATCCTGTATTTTTATTGCCAATCTGTATTTTAAGATGATGTTCTTTCACTGTTCTTTAAATGAGGGTGCTGAGAAGTATATACTTTAGATGTCTGAAAATATTTTTCTTCTGAGCTCCTTCTATAAGGAGACTGGTCAGGGGTACAGCTCTAGGTGGTTTTCCAGCAATACATTTGACCATCTTATCCTGATGTCTTCCGACTTCTTTTTGATACTTTTCCTCCTCTGTAGATAATCTCTCTTTCTCTCTTTTGAGATCTTCTTTGAATCCTTTATTTTCTGTCATCTTATCACACTATGTCAATATCTGCATTTATTTTGATTTTGCTCAGTAGACAGAGTGTATTGTCCATCCAAACAGTCGTGTCTCTCCTCAAATTTGAAAAATGACCAACTATTATCTCTTCAGATATTGTTTTTCCGACATACTTCTCAGCTGAAAGTCCTACTGACTAGTTTGGGGAACCTCTATAATTTTCATGCCTCTGAATAAGTCTTTTGTGCTTGTATCCTTTTGTCTTTTTGTTGTTGTTGTTGTTGCATTTTGAATGAACACCTCAGTTCCATCTTACAGTTTTCTAATTCTTGCTTTATTCTGTCCGTCTGGACTCTATCCCGTCTGTTATACTTTTAATTTTAAGTCTGTTTTCCACTTCTGAGGTTTCGAATAATTTTTCATAGCTACCTGTTCTTGTTTCTTTTCTTTTAAAATGTGTTTATTCATTTAACTTTTTAAGCATGTTGAAAAGTTTAGCAAGATTTCAGTTGCTGAGGAAGAACATTTCTGCACAGGTACTTTCAGATTCTTACCTTCAGTTGCTAAATTCTTGGCTGCCCGTATTTCTTCCTAGACAGTAGCCCCAGAAATTCAGTGGCTCCATCCACTGCCATGTATTTCTTTCTTTTTTTTTTTTTTTAATTTTTTTATTCTTATGTTAATCCCCTTACATTACAACATTAGTTTTAGATGAAGTGTTCCATGATTCATTGTTTGTGCACAACACCCAGTGCTCCATGCAGAATGTGCCCTCCTAAATACCCACCACCAGGCTAACCCATCCTCCCACCCCCCTCCCCTCTACCTCTAGAACGCTGTTTGTTTTTCAGAGTCCATCGTCTCTCATGGTTCGTCTACCCCTCCGATTTCCCCCGCTTCATTCTTCCCCTCCCGCTACCTTCTTCTTCTTCTTCTTCTTCTTTTTTTTTTTTCTTAACATATATTGCATTATTTGTTTCAGAGGTACAGATCTGAGATTCAACAGTCTTGCACAATTCACAGCGCTTACCAGAGCACATACACTCCCCAGTGTCTATCACCCAGTCCCCCCATCCCTCCCACCCCACCCCCCCACTCCAACAACACTCAGTTTGTTTCCTGCGATTAAGAATTCCTCATATCAGTGAGATCATATGATACATGTCTTTCTCTGTTTGACTTATTGCACTCAACATAATACCCTCCAGTTCTATCCACGTCGTTGCAAATGGCAAGATCTCATTCCTTTTGATCACTGCCATGTATTTCTATGACATTTCAGGTTTACTGGGATGTTTGTCTTGGTTTTTCTTTCTTTTTTTTTTAATCTTCTTTTATAATTGTCTGCAATTGCTAGTTATTTGGAACAGGAGAGAATGCCAAAGCATGAAGTTTCTATGTTACATTTCTTTAACATTTATCTGTATCAGGATTGAGCTTTTTAAAATTCAAGATACCAATATTGGAATGTGGTTTTTAATATGTATATATCTATTATAAATTTTCTTTGAGGATGTTAAAAAACACTGAGAAAACTTCAAATTATATAAATTATATAAATTAAATGTTATTCAAAGATTGTCTTTTTTCCTGTTGTAATTAAGCAGCCCACAATCAATATATTGGTTAATATATTGGTATATTAATAACCAATATTAATATATTGGTGAATTAATCAATATATTAACCATCTGCCATTCATTAACTCATTCATTTTACAGATATTTAATGATGATATAAGTGGGGGTGCTCTGAGCAATATTAGAATATAATAAGACTCAACTCCTGCCCTTATGAAGATCACTATTCTCATGTATAATTAAAACATCAAGCAGCATATAGTACATGCTTAAGAAATGAACCAGACCCTGCAATTTCAGAAGAGAGAAAGTTCCAATTTAAAAACCTATTCTTTAAAACAAGCACATTGTCTTTGCTATTTGTAAAATAAATCATACCTATTGTTTAAAATTTAGAAACTAAAGAAATGTATAAAAATATAAATTACCTTAACCTCCCTCAAAAACTGATGCATTTTGCTGTAGTTCCTGCCAATCATATGTATATATATATTTTTTGAGATTATAATTCATGGATAAGTGTGAAGTGAAACTGTTTTTTTACTTAATAGATAATACATTCTGATTTTATTAAATCTTATAAAAATTATTTTAATGCTGACCTATATTTAATGGATATAGGATAATTCATTTAACCATCCCCCTAAAGTGCTATTTTCAGATTAGTTTCTATTTTTTCTTAATATATATACTGTCACCGGCATACTTAAACACAAAGCTTCGATGAATCCGTGGTTATATTTACAAGTGAAATTACTGGTTCTAAGCTGTGATTCATCCTGTGCACATTACCTCTCAGAGAGGATGTCCATTTCCCTTCTCAGTAGCAATAGAGAGTTCATGTCACTGTGTCCCTCCTCTGCTCTTCTACTTCCTTTCTTTGCAATTTGGAAAGCACACAAAGGGCAGTAAAATAGTATCTTTTTCTTCACATAGGCCCTGTACATTTCTATTTAGGCTCTCCCTAGGTATTTCTTTTAAAAAATTTAGTTATTTATTTTTTTGCGGGGGAGGGGCAGAGGGAGAGAATCTTCAGGCAGGTTCCGAGCTCAGCAGGGAGCCGTCATGGCAGGGCTAGATCTCACCACCTATGAGATCATGACCTGAGCCAGAATCAAGTCGGATGCTTAACTGGCTGAGCCACCCAGGTGCCCCTGTTGCTCCATTTCTAATTACTGTTGATTTTATCGATGTGAGGCTTTTCTCCTTATGGTATTAGGAGAAAATGCTATGCATAAGAATAGCTTGGTAGTTTTCTTTTTTCTAAGACAATACATTTCCTTTCTGGTCATTATCGCTTACATATTTTTATCTGCCCATTTGTATATTTTACTAACATTTATTGAGAGTCTATTTAGTGGAGCCATTGTGTTGGATTCTTCAGGGATGTCATAATCAAACAACCCTGGGAGATAAGTAGTGTTTTCTTTTCTTTAAACTGATAATGAAACTGAGTCTTGAGGCTCAAAGAAATTAAGTGATGGAAGGTCACATAGCTGGAGAGTGGTAGAATTTACCTCTGCAGCCTGGACTCCCCTCCCTTGGCTGCTAGCACTTATATAGCAGTTTATAGATTATGAAAGTACTTTTTAAAAAAATATTTATTTATTTAGTTTTTAAAGATTTTATTTATTTGCGAGAGAGAGAATGAGAGACAGACAGCACGAGAGGGAGGAGGGTCAGAGGGAGAAGCAGACTCCCCGCCGAGCAGGGAGCCCGATGCGGGACTTGATCCCGGGACTCCAGGATCATGACCTGAGCCGAAGGCAGTCGCTTAACCTACTGAGCCACCCAGCCGCCCTATTTATTTATTTTAGAGAGAGCACGCAAGCACGGTGGAGGGGAGGGGCTGAGATGGGGAAAAAGAGAGAATCTCAAGCAGGCTCCATGCCCAGCAGCAAGCCTGACTCGGGGCTCGATCTCACAACCCTGAGATGGTGACCTGAGCCGAGATCAAGAGTCAGATGCTCGCTCAACTGACTGAGCCACCCAGGCTCACCAAAAGTACTTTTTTTTTAAAGATTTTATTTATTTATTTGATAGAGTGCAATCACAAGTAGGCAGAGAACAGAGAGAGAGAGGCGCAGGCTCCCTGCTGAGCAAGGAGCCTGATGTGGGGCTCAATCCCAGGGCCCTGGGATCATGACCTGAGCCAAAGGCAGACGCTTAACCAACTGAGCCACCCAGGCACCCCCCACGGGAAGTACTTTAACACATTTTCTCATCTCCTTAATTTGTGACAGTGACCACACCTACTTGTTACAGGTGGGGAAACCGTGACATGAAGCCTTGCACAGTGAATGGCAGCGCTGAGAGTGGTATTAGATGCTCACCAATACTTTCACAGTCTGTGTTTAGCTCTTAGGCTCCTTTACTGGCTTGGTTTAGAAATCCTAAAGTTCTCCACACTTCATCATTTATTTTTATAGCAAGTTGTCTTGTAAATGTGTCTGCTGTGTAGTTAAGAAAATTTTTTATCATAATATTAGTAAGTCATTATACCACCTCAGTTTTATCCAGAAGTGTTTAATAAGCAGAATATTTATGCTTCTAAATGCTTTTGTGTTTATTTGTATGCTTTTGTTTTGTATTTATGCTTCTTTGCTTTTGTTTAAGCTACAGTTCCTTTGGATTCTGAGGCACACCTTTGCTGGTATCCTCTCTTCTCCCTTCCCCTATCAGTGAACAATTTAATAAAGCAGTCATGTATTTCCTCACACTTGTAGGTGCAGCTGGGTGGTTTTTTTTTTTTTTTAAAGATTTTTTATTTATTTATTTGACAGAGAGAGACACAGTGAGAGAGGGAACACAAGCAGGGGGAGTGGGAGAGGGAGAAGCAGGCTTCCCGCGGAGCAGGGAGCCCGATGCGGGGCTCGATCCCAGGACCCTGGGATCATCACCTGAGCCGAAGGCAGACGCTTAACGACTGAGCCACCCAGGCGCCCCTTGCAGCTGGGTGGTTTTGCTGACCCACACCAGGTGTGGATGAGCTCAGCCAGGCTCAGTCATGCATCTGTCATCTGCCACTGGGTGCCTAGGGCTGGATGGTTTAGGATGGTCTTGGCTGGGATGACTCCATCGTCTTCCACAGTCTCTCATCTTCTGGGCAGCTAACATGGGCTGTTTTCATGGTGGTGGCAGGGTTCCAAGAGAGAATAAAAGCACACAAAGCTTTTCAGGCCTAGGCTTGGAATTGACATACTGTCTCTTCAACTGTATTCTAGTGGCTGAAAGTCAGAAGTCACAAAACCAGCCCACATTCAGGGGGAGGGGAATTGGACTCCACCTCTTCATGGGAGGAGCTTTGAAGTCACATAGCAAAAGGCATGGAGAGGTGGAGGGGTGGAGAATTGGGGTCATTTTGAAAATCAGTCTGTAACACTCTGATGGTTTATCCTGATTCAGCAAGTATAAGTGCCTTTGCCTGGGGAAAAAAGGAGATGAAGATATTTACTTATATTGATGTGAGATCACTTTACATATATGTATGGAGCCATATCAACAAAGTATTGGTGAAAAAAAAACACTATTCTGGTGTTTATAATAGAAACTGTGTAGTTCGTTATATTTTTAAATAAACTTTGTATCTGTGTGTAACCTATGGGTAGGACAGTGCACTCTCTTTTCCAGAAGTAATGACTAGCCTGACTTTTTTTTTTTTAAAGATATTTTTTATTTATTTGACAGAGAGATAGAGAGCACAAGTAGGCAGAGAGGCAGGCAGAGGGAGAGGGAGAAGCAGGCTCCCCGATGAGCAGGGAGCCCGACGAGGGGCTTGATCCCAGAACTCTGGGATCATGACCTGAGCCAAAGGCAGCTGCTTAACCAACTGAGCCACTCACGTGCCCCTCACTAGCCTGACTCTTATAAGAATAGATCAGTTTGGGTCTTTTTATGAACTTTCAATTTATCCAGTCCGTGTTCTTTTGGGTCTACTCCTTTCATGCAGCAGCATGTGGCCAGTACCATTGCCTAATAATATTCACAATTCTGGCCAGTGAAGTGATAATATCCATTGATGTTTTCATTTAAAATCTTTTTCAGTACTTTTTTCCCTTCCTTCAACCTGTTCTTCTCTGACTTCTCTGTCTATGCAGGATTCTCTACAGTAACATTGTCTCTAAAGTTGCTTTCAGTTCCACTATTGAAAGGGCATTGATTATTGTAATGGTTTCTTTCTTTCTAGGAAGAAATAGGGAATGTGCATATGACAGCAATGGGGGTATAAATATGAAAGTTAGAATCCGTTGTTCTTGGTATATATTTGGGAAGTTACAGTAGAAAATCAGTAGGTGGAAGTTAAGACTGGAGTCCACCAGACTTGATAAGTCAGTTCTTCAAAACACTTAAAAATGTTTAAAATTCTTTTTATTTAGCCTACCAGAAATTCATCACAGTGCTCTGGTATATTTAGTGATTTAATCCCAGTGCTGTGGTTCTTAATGTGATTCTGAATCAAAAGGTTTTACAAAAGTCAGTGACTAAGAGGGAATTGATGTGTTACTGATTTGAAGAGGTGGTTTTACTGTCCTAGGCATTTTCCTGGAGCTCCTGCTGCAGTTTCTAGTTTAAATAAGCACAACATTTTTGGTAAGAACTTAAACAGCTTTTGGTCTGGACCTGAGCATCATAGTTCAGCATTTAAAAATCAATTTGGGACCCACTCCGATCCATTTGAGAGTCTTTTTCTAGTGTATCTTCTTACTGTGCTTATGACACTGGGATAGGATTCAAAAAGGAAATGTCTGTTTATTTTATTCACTTTTCTTCAGGAAAGACAGTGGTGAAGTGAGTCATTAGCACATTGTATTTTCCAATAGTTCTTTGACCTTAATCTCTGGGGCTATAAAATCAATGGGAAGATGCCTGTTGTATCACAAATGATGAGGAAAGCCCATGATGGATTCATGTTACTGTGAATGTTTAAGGAGAAATTAATGTCGTGTCTGTAGACCAGAGTCAGAAATCCAAGACCAGCAGAGATGTGTATGTTATTAGTGTCTTCCATGTGTAGCACACGTGTATCAAGACATAAATACAAGCTGTTCTCTGGGCTCTGATAATTCTTTTATCATGTTACCCTGAAGACAGAAGAACTGGAAGGAAGGGAGCTGCTCGCACGGTGGTTTGCCTCCTCTCAGTGAGTGTAGCCATCAAATCTGTCTTGTGCGAGATTATCATTTGCGAAGGTGGGGCAGTTACAGGTCGGGAGGGGAGGCTGTGGCAGTGGTGAGGCCGAGGTTGACACGAATATGGCTGCGAAGAGACCTACGGTACGATATTTTTCGGGGCCATCCCCAGAGAGCATTTCACAAAATGTGCTCCACAGACCACAGTTCAGAGGGATGTTAATAGATGGTGTGTGCGAAAGGGCCCTGTGGCTGAAGGTGTGAAAAACACCAAGTTAAAGAAAACCAAGAGTCCTTGCCAAACGACTTCTCAGGGTCTGTAATGTGCTCACGTATGTAGAATGTGCATCGTTTCTCAAACATATTTGGCCACAGGACCCTTTTATAAGCTCACAAAGTTTGTTTGACGTAACATACCTTGGGTAAAGTTGCTCTAGAACATTGACCTTCAAACCTTTTTTTTTTTTTGGTTCACTTATCTCCTAAAATAATTTGGAGAAACTTAGTGTTCACGCATTTTTAAGTTGACGTCTACATTTTTCCCGTTAAAATTAAGTGGACATAGTGGAGTCATTTCTGGGGCATTTATGTTAGATATGTGCTTTAAACATATTTTCATCAAAACCTTGGAGCTTTGGAGATGGCTCATTGAGTTTATGAATAATGTCACCATCTAACCTAATTGGCAAAAGCTGGGCCTTGAACAAACCAGACTTAACACTTTTCCTGTGACTCGTCCTCAGGAAGGATGTATTTGTGAAATGTTCATATGTTTGGTGCCTTTGAGAATCTTACATTGTGTAGGGCAGTGTGCTTCTTGTAGAAAAGATTCCAGATGAGCAAGAGGTGTGCCTTGACTTTGTAAAGAGGACGAAGGCTCCGAGGGAGGGAGGGTTGGGAAAGGAAGATTGGCACATGTGGTTCTTGGGCAAATTACTTTTAGAGAAAGAAATGTATGAAATTGGTTCCCTTAAATAAGAGTATCCAAGCCTGTGTGTACCTTGTGACATACTGTCATATGCCTTTAGGGATAGGTGTACCCAGTGTGAATCTGCTTCCACAGGAGTTGAAGGGTCCATATGTTTTCTGGGAGAATTCATTCTCTGTGGAAAGCAAGTGATCCCTATTAAATAGCCAAATGGTCTGTCTGGCTAGAAAAAGTATTTACCTCGAGAGGTATTTTTTCTGCGTTCAAGTGGAAGTCCTATTGCTAAATTGTATGCTGCTATTTCTGTCCATCAGCAAAAACTGAATATCCACAGCAGAAGCTGTAGAAAGCTTCATATTTTCACACAGTATAAAGATCTTCATGTACTCTTCTCACCTTGTACTTAATTCCTTTCAGTTACTGGACATGCCTCATTTCCTGTATAAACTTGCGTCACTAAAGAGGCAGTAAATTATGAGTCTGTTAAACATACATACTTTCCTTTAGGAGAATGGATACATAAAAGTGTGTTTATTTCCCATTAAGGACACTTACGCTATTCATAATACATTATGCATTAACTGTCATACTTTATTTATTCCTTGGCATTTTCAACCCTGGCAGGTTGTTTTGAAGTCTGAATATTTAAGCTGGAAGTAACCTTGGGAATTGTCTGGCTCAGCCCCTTTGTGTTACAGGAAAGGAATGTGAGATCAAGAGAAACTAAGTGACTTGTTCTAGGTAGCATAAGTTAGCATCCTAGTTATACCAGAAGTAGGTCTTAATGGGATATGCCTCTCATTAGATTTTCACACACCTCCCCCACCCCCGCTTAACCCTTTTAAAAAATAAGATCTTTGGGCACCTGGGTGGCTCAGTCCGTTAAGTGCCCGGCTCAGGTCATGATCTCAGAGTCCTGAGATCAAGCCCTGTATAGGGCTCCATGCTTAGCACAACGTCTGCCTGAATTCTTTCCTTTTTCCTCTCCCTCTCTCTCTGCCCCTCCCCTCAGCTCATGCGTGCATGGGCATGCTCTTTTTCTCTCTCTCTTGCACGTGCTCTCTCTCTCAAATAAATAAAATCATAAGAAAAAAGGTCTTGGCCAAATTATGCTTATAAAATGAGAATAACTATTGTGTCGCTCACCATCCAGAATTGTTATGAAGTTCCAATAAGAGGAGGTGTGCTATACAAACATAAAGGAGGAGGAGGAGGATCCTTGTCTCATTCTACTAGATAATTGTAAACATTCCCTACTATTGAAATGCTAAAGCTGTGTTACATTAGGTTATTTGAAGAGTCTCTTGTTAAGCATATTTTCCAACTACTCTGTATTTTTCTGCTTCTGGGTAATAGAGGCCCAGCCTTCAATTTCGGTTGTATTAGGTTGAACCATGTGACATGCTGATAGTCAACCATTTCAGACTTACAAGAAGAGCAGTTTTGTATTCTTGAACTTGTTATGGCCAGAAGCACATGGTAGGCTATAGAGGGCAGAGAAACTCTATAAATGTTTTAAGTGAGTTGAGAAGTATGTAGGTCTCCTTCATGTTCCCTGTAGGCCTATGGATTTTTGCCTACGGGAAAGGAGCACATAGGGCTGTATGAGTTTCTTTCCTTCTTTCTGCTTCTGTCAACTTCTGGGCTTAGCAAAGCAGCTCAGTGGGAGGCATAGGGCCTGGCTATTCGAGAGGGCCTTCTCCTCCAGCCATTCACTTGGATCTTTATTCATTAACTCGGTGAACTGCGAGATTATACCCTTCTTTGGAAGGATAGATTTCCACAGCTGGCTAGAAAAATTCAGTGCTCTAGAGAGAGAATAATAATGAACAAGTCCAGTTTGTTTATCTGTTTAAACACTAAACTGTTTTCAGTTTAATCAGAATACATTAAGGGAGATTGGCCGACCCTCTAAAATATGAGACTTCTGAAACACAATTATATTTGTCAAATATGTTATTTATAAAAATGATCAAGTTAGAAGCTTTTATCTGATTTAAAAAAATAGCTGTTGGAATTGGAATCTAAGTAGAATTATAATTCATAATTTACCCGTCATGTTCTATATAATTGTTAAACTTTTGCCTGATAACATCTCTTAGTATACTCCTTAAACCTCTCATGTCCAGATATAACATGTTCAGTTAATACATGTTTTGTTCTTAAAGCATTTTGAACCTCTCATTTCCTTCAGGTTATTTAGAAAGATCTTATGGAGCTTGGCTACCTGAGAAAGTCATTTGAATAACTATTCATGTTTCATATTAATTTCTAAGATTCTAAATTAAAAACCATGGGAGATCTGTTTTTTATCTTTTTTATTTTGTTTTTGTTTTGTTTTTAAATACTTATTTGAGAGTGAGAGAGAGAGAGAGAGAGCATGAGTGGGGGGAGGGGGCAGAGGGAGAAGCTGACTCCCTGCCTACCAGGGAGCCGCTGCCCCCCCTCACCCCCTACCCCCTCAGCTGATCCCAGGACCCCGCGATCATGACCTGAGCCAAAGACAGACCTTAACTGACTGAGCCACCCAGGAGCCCCTTGTTTTTGTTTTTTAAACACAGAGCATATAAACTAACCACCCACAGTCTTCTCAGGAGCAAAGCAGGGGATGGAAGAAGGAAGTGAAGGTGTAAAATTTTGTGTATTAGGAATTAACAATTTATGATTGGAATGCTTTTGAAGGTTTTGTGAGTGAGTTGTTGAAACCTTCCATATGATTTGTCACAGAAATAAAAAGTCAGGATTTAAAACTTAAAAATTTTGACAAGTGCCATCTTATTATAGAAGCTCAATATTTGAAACAAATGCAAAAGAACTGCCTTGCTTAAAACAGCTGTACCAGGTCCCCATGGCTCTGGGCACAGCTCAGCTGGTGACAGTTAAGTCTGATGAATCATGTCAGAGACCTGGTCAGGTGTGAGGACTGTAGCCTTGTAGGTCACAAACCACACAGGCCCACACTTAGGGATGTGGGGGACCCAGTCCCTTGTGCTTTTAGCTAAGACCATAGTACAGCCTCGGTGACAGCAGGAGATTGTCAGATGGACAAGATACAGATGCTGAGTCAAGCGAATGAAACCCATCAAGTCCTTTCGGGTAGCTAGCACCCACTTTCACTCCAGCATTCCTTAGACAGCCTCACTTCAAAATGGTCCCCTGTGTACTTACAAATTCAGCGTTTCATCATCTTTGTGTGAATTTCTCAGCAAGGACATTGTAGACATTTTTGGCTGAGCAATTCTTTTTTTTTTTTAATGCTTTTTTTTTTCCAAGTTTTTATTTAAATTCTAAATAGTTTACATATAATGTAATATTGGTTTCAGGAGTAGAAGTCAGTGATTCATCACTTACATATAAAACCCAGTGCTCATCACAAGTGCGTTCCTTAATACCCATCACCCATTTAGCCCATCCCCTGCCCACTTCTCTTCATCAACCTGCAGTTTGTTCTCTATCATTAACAGTCTCTTATGGCTAGCCTCCCTCTTTTTTCTTTTTCTTCCTTCCCCTATGTTCAGTTTCAAACATTTTTTTAATTCTGTCATTTATTATATATTTTACATGCTATGAAAACTTAGCTCAGGTCACCAGCCATGTGAGGTACTCCCAATACCTGCAGATACCTATATCCACAGGCCAAACTTAATACTCTCCAGGTACTTTTAGGGACCAAAAGAATTACCTTTGCTGTACATAGTTCACTATGCGAGATGACTTTTTCAATTACCTTCTAAACTAAGATCCAGGTGTTCCTTATCCTTATGAAATAACAACCAATCTAACTTTTCCATCAAAAGAGCCTCTTCATGTCAGTGATTTCTTTACTGAAATCAATCACCCATCTCCTGGAACTCCCATTAAGAAAAGACTCTTGGGTGCTAATAAAATGGATTACAGCCAGTGAATTGAAATTACTTTTAACTCTTCTTTGTCAAACATGTAATATGTAGATCTGATGTTCATAGCTCCATCAAAGCTCAGATGTTTATAGTGGTACTGATTCTGCATGAAAATTTGTTATACATCTCATTCTTTTTTTAAAAAATTTTTTATTGTTATGTTAATCACCATACATTACATCTTTAGTTTTTGATGTAGTGTTCCGTGATTCATTGTTTGTGTATAACGCTCCATGCAATACGTGCCCTCTTTAATACCCATCATCAGGCTAACCCATCCTCCCACCCCCCTCCCCTCTAGAACCTTCAGTTCATTTTTCAGAGTCCATCGTCTCTCATGATTCATCTAGGCTGAGCAATTCTTTGTCAAGGGGAACTACTTACACTTTTCGGAATGCTAAGCTCCCTAGTATCTACTCTCAGGGTTCTCCAGTCCTTTTGACAACCCAGAATGTCCCGTAGACAAGCACACACCCTTCCCCCTTTGAGAATCACCAACTGATCTCCCTACCAAAAGGGAAGCAATCTTACTGACCTACAGCATTCCCTAGATATTTGCATTTTAGAAGAGAATGTTTTTGTATTAAGATGACCAATAAATATATGAAAAATTAGTGCAAATTAAAACCACAGTGAAAGAACACTACAATCCCACCAGAATGGCTACAGTGAAAAAGACCGACAATAATTTGGTGAGGATGCAGAACAGTTGGATGGAAATTGGCATAACCACTTTGGACAACTATGTGATTATTTATTAAAGCTATCATGAGTCTTCTCTAGTGAGTCAGAAATTCTACTCCTAGATACATACAGGAGAGTAATGAGTACCTTGGCCTACCAAAAGACGTCTATATAAGAATGTTCACAGAAGCATTGTTACTGATAGCCAAAAATTGGGACTAACCCAAATGTCAATCAGCAGTTGCATGGATAAATTAATTTTGACATCCTCACACAATAAAATATAACAGCAGTAAAAGAATGAATTGCTGCATGCAACAGGCATAATAATGAGTAAAAGTCAGGCAAAAGAACATATGCAATAGGATTCCCTTTATATGAAGTAGAAGAACAGGGCGGACTAATGGATGATAGTAGTTACCTGTGGGGGCAGAGATGTTGATGGGAAAGGGCAGTAAAGGAGCCCTCTAAGGCAGTGGAAACTTTCCAAATCACAGTCTGTTTGGTGATTACTCAGTAATGTACGTGTGCACACGTGGATATACGTATACATAAGTATGTGTAAAAGTTCATGTAGCTGTATATTTAAGATTGATACATATAAATTAGGAAGGAACTTGGAAATTTAATCTCTAATTTATGGTATTTTGGAGACTAGGTTAAAAAATAAATTGAGTCAAAGGAAATAGTTTTTCTGGAAGCCAAGAAAGTGATGTAGAAAGTTGCATGCTTCTAGGGCCAAAATTAGGGGCGGTGGTGTTTTTACTTAGTGGTGGTGGCACAAGCTGATAAAGGTATAGATAGTAGGAAATGCATGATTCCCCTTCTTTTTGAATTTTTCTATTCCTGTCTATAGCCATAGTGGGTTTTTTTTTAAGTCTTAATTCCTGTCCTCCATCCCCATGGCATCATGGTTGAAGCAGTGGGCAATGTTGAGGAGAGTCAAAAGAGGGGCTGTTGGAAGAGGACACAAGCAAGTGTTTGTACATCAGATATTTATGCATTGGAGCAGAAAACCTTCATCTTAACCTGGCAGCCAGAAGCAAGGCTGGTACCCCACTTCATAGAAAACTCCAGTCGAGGGAAAATTTTGCATCCCAGGAGGTAAACATGGGATATAAAGGGGTGCAACCAATGAGCAGGAGTACAGATCACTGAGAGAGGAAGGCGCATAAATCACAGGCAAGTGGGGACATGAGGGAAAACAGAAGAGTGCAGATTTTGTCCAGCCTTTTTGACCACAACTGGCTGGTTACCCAAATTTGAGGTTTAAGTTGGGACGTATGATAAGGGCTTTACTTGTACTGTGTAGCCCCAGCTGGACTTGGCATTCTTCCTGGTCCTTCAGGGTGGTTTTCTTAAGGAGAATGAGTGATAGGGGAATAGTTTTCAATTAGATGCTGTGGATAAGTGTGTATTACAGCACAATGTACACTCTGATAAAGAATGAGATGATCAGGTCCTGGACCATATGCTGTGCCAGGTTGTAATCTAGCAGTGCTAGTTTTCAGCTCGATCCAAGTTAGAAAGCTGTAGAACTTATAGAACAAATATATGTGTTAATTTGTTATTTGGATGTCATTGAAAATGTTTTATCACTGAAATTAAAAACTGCATGTGTTTGATAAAATAGGTCCATTATAGAAATCAGTGGCTACTTAGAATATGAAATATAAGCAAATAATGATTTATTGAGGGCTGTATTTTCCTTATTATGTGACAATTTTGCTAATAATATTTTGCTCCCAATTGTGTCCAATTTTAACTTAGAAAATTAATTTTAAAATCATTAATAAAAGTTTTATTTGAATTGATGATTGAAGCAAGCAAACATTATTGGAAACAGAAATGCTAATAACCATGTCTATTAATGGTTAAGCTTCATAAGCCACCCTGAATAAAAATAGAAATGACTATTAATTTTTCACTTTTAACTTGTCCTATTCTGTTTTTCATTTTTAATTACTTACCTTTACAAAAGACTCTCTAATCTTTTTTTTTAAAGCACATATTTTTATCTGTCCTCTTCCAAATCGTTTTGATTTTCCTTTGGATCAGTGTCATAGCCCATTCGGGCTACCGTAATAGAATACCACAACTGGGTAGCTCATAAACTACAGATACTTACTGCTCACAGTTCTGAAGGTTGGGAAGTCCAAGGTCAAGGTGCCAGCATGGTCGCCTCCTGGTGAGGGCTCTCTTCTGGTTGCAGACATCTCTGTTGTGTCCTCAAATGATGCAAGGGACTAGGGATCTTCCTCATGGCTTAAGGACCTCCCAGAGGCCTCCCTACTAATACCATTATGCTTGGGGGTTATGATTTCAACACCTAAATTTTGGGGGGGGGGGACACAAACATTCAGACCATAGCAATCATCCTGTGTGGGTGACCTCAAGTCTCTATTTCTAGCCATGTTGTCTCTTTAGTTTATTCCTGAATCTGCCACTGCTGCTGGATTTTATACTTGGGTATCCTTATGTGACCTTCAAGTGTAAAACTAGTCTTTTCATTTGCCTCTTTTTTTCCTCAGAACTTTCCACAAAAACAACGTTTTTTCCTCTTTTCCCAGATTAGATGCCTCCCAGGCATCTTCGACTCCTTTCTGTTCCTTTCCAGTGTTATGCTAGCAAGTCAAACACTGTGCATTTGGCCCATTGTTCTTTTCAAAAGAAAAATTCCTTCCTGATCATTCTCACCGTCCCAACCTGGCTTGTCCCATCTCATACTTGCATTACTCCTTCAGTCATCAACTTTTGGTCTCTTCTCACCAAGCCATGTGTTGGCCAGATGAATTTCACGGGAGCCTTCCTTTGGTTCTATCCTCCTTGTGCTCAGAAACATTTAGGATAGCTCCTTGTTCTCAGTAAAAGTGAATCCAAACCTAGCCTGGCTTTAACCGGCTCTTTTTCCAACAGTTTACCTTCCGGAAACTACTTTTCCAGCCAACAGTTTGACTCAGGGTTTCCTAAACCCCCCTTCCCTTCTGCAGTCTCTGCGCCTACGCTCTGGGGTCACTCATGTAGGTCACCCACCCCTTACTCCCCATCCATCCATCCATCTGACCATCCACCCTCTCCCTGACCTCGATGCCTGATGAAGTCTTAACCCCTCCTCAAGGCTCTAGTCTCCCCTATCTTCAGCTAACTCCTCCAGCTCTTACTGTCTACACAGGCAGTTTCATAATCTGACTTCTTCAAGCTGATGACCTTTCTTCTAATTGTGATAAGTTCAACTGCTTTTCACTTCTTTAATTTGTAGGTAGTTGTATGTCCAGCTAGATTGCTAGTGTCTTCAGGGCGAGAGTCTTTGCCTTACCTGTTCGATCTCTAAAACCTAATGCCCATTAACGTAAGTACTGTGAGGACTGGAATTTTTGTCAGTTTGGTTCACTAGTAAATTTTTAGTGTTTAGTGTCTAGAGCAGAACCAGGTACATCGTAGGTACATAATAAATAGCTGTTATATAAATTGTAGATGTTCAGTGAATGCTTGATTTGACTTTAGGTCACTTGTACCTGCTGCATTAAAAGCTGACATCTCTCATTTACTGTCACTAAGAGATTATTATAGTGAAAAAGAAAGTGAATGCTTTTTATACCCAGAATCTGTTCAACTGGGCTTGACTACTTCTAAAAGGGTTTGTTTTCCTGCAGATATTAATGAATGCCAGCTACAGGGCGTGTGCCCTAATGGTGAGTGTTTGAATACCATGGGCAGCTATAGATGCACCTGCAAAATGGGATTTGGGCCGGATCCCACCTTTTCAAGTTGTGTTCGTAAGTAATGATCACTTTTTATTCCTATTTTGCATTGTTCTTTTTTATTTGAGGAGGGGGTATCCAAAAGAAGATAAATACTCAGCAGTCAACTGAATATTGTAAATATGTGGGAAAATCTCATTGAAAGGACAGCTGGAAGGAGGCAGACCTGCTAAGATCTCTGTTTTGGATCTTTGTCCAAAATAAATTTTTATTGCAGCCAGAAAAATATAACACCTCTAACTCAAGGTAGGGAAGAAGCACACTGAGAAAATAAACTCTGATGAAGTGTTATTTAAAATTTTCATACCTGAAAGATAACAACAGTTTTTTCCTTTGTGAGCATTTTAAGCATTATTTAGGCTGAGTTAAACTTTGTCCCAGCTTCTGCCTTTAATTAGTCCAAATTCTGAGTCACTGGTGTCTGATTTAATGAGGTTTCACTGTACTTGCTTAGTTGGTAGAGTCTGGGAAATAGTTATAAAGGCCCTGCATTTCAGATTTTATATTCAGTTCTAATTTCTAAGATTCTCTCTGTTGTCCTCAAAAACCACCAAAATGTGTCTCCAGAGTTAGACTGTTTTGCCTTACAAATGTTGTCTCTAAGTTTTTCTTTTGCACCTGGTAAGGGTAAAAATCCTTCATTAAACCATATGTTCTAATATTAATACAGAAAATATAGTGTCTCCAAAGAAACTCTCTAACCACAAAACCTAATCCAGTATAATCACTACAGATCACTCAACGACCAGAGATGGATGCATTTAGATAGAAAGTTCTCACATGCAGATTTTTTAAAGGTTATCTTACTTTTTAAAGAACTTGTGTTCATTATTACAAAACAGGTAAACACTGAAGGTTTTTAAAAGCCATATACATTAAAGCTTAAACATTGTAAATTAATGTATGGCAGAAAACTGTTAGGATAATTTTAAAGAGCAATTCTGTATTTCTCTCCTGATAGGTTTTTGTTTTTATTGCCTATTTTTTAATGTGGCTTTGATATACATTAAGCTGTATCCTCTGGCCTCCATTTTTAAACTTGGTATTTGGTTAAGACATGTTCTTGATATCTATTGCTTTAATTGTGCAACTCTCCCTGAGATACATAGACACAATGAATTATGGGCAAATGTAGTAAAATAAAAATGATAGTCTCATTCATTACTTTTAAAATTCTAAGAGTTCAGAGAGTCTTCTGGAAAATTGTTACTAATTACTACTATTTTCTTTTAAAAACTGTCAAATGCAGATTAGGAAATTTTGCACGTAAGTTCTTTTTTCCGTGTTCTTTCACAGACAATTCTGATCATGAAGCAGACAGACACCTAATTATAGGGCTTTTTTGGTGGGTGGTAAAATTAGACTATAAAATGATGTTTGCATACAAGGTACGTTTGAAAACTAATACAAGGATTTGGAAATTTCAGGTAAAAAATCACATTGTTGATAATATCCAGATAATTTAGGGATTGTTTCTGGCTGATTAGAATTACATGTGTAAATATTTTAAATAGTTTCATAATTTTAAGCATAAAAGATTTTACAGAGTTTGGATATAGAATTTGCTTTGAATGTTTGGGTTTTTTTTTTTCCTCTTAATTTGACTTATAGTCTGGTTAAAATTACCACATTGAAGACTGCAGGTTAGGTAAAGTTGGAGAGCTGGTCGCAAGGTGTTTTACTGAACTTTGACTAGATCTGATGTCTAGAGTTAAGGGCAGACACCCAGGTTTTAATAAGATTGTAGAAATCTGCCAATGAGATTTTTGAAACACTTAGACATTTCCTTAGCATTTATTTTCCCTGTCATTGCCCAAATAATATTGAACTTATTAAACAACCATTCATTCTTATTTGAAAAATAAATAATTCAGTTTTATGGTTCAGCTACAACAACTGAAATGATAAGTATTAAGAGAGGTTTGTTGCTAGTTAAATGTTCCAGTTTAGAGTTTGAGTTAAAACCTGGGATCTTTATCGGCATTGAGTGGCAGATTTATTTCTCTGTCCTCTGAATTTACCACATGTTACATCACAGATATGTGGAGTTCCTTCAGGATTTGTGACTTGGTTCAGTCCTGCCTGATTTGTTTGTGAACTGTATTTTGAAGAAATCAATGCAGGGCTTGGGGTGGGGTGTGGGGGACCAAGGCAGAAGTCTGAAAACAGTTAAGAATCAGGAAAGAAGGTGATGTTTACAGAGTAAGGGAAAAAATATTGGCAAGATGGTGGTATCCTTAATAGTCATGGGGAAATAGCAGAAGGAGACTGGAGGTCACACATACTCATGCACGCATGCACACACATAGACACACGTGCCCAGACACACAAAGGCACTGAGAGGAGTTGTTACTTAACGTTTGGAGTATCTGTTTTTGAGAGCTATCAGCCACGGATAGAGCATGTAAGCAAATGGAAGAGACTGACCACATTTGCTCAGGCAGCGTGAATTGAGGGCATAGCCAGGCCATAAAAGGTGTGGCTGACTCTGAACGCAAAGAAAGGCACTTGGCAATGGCCAAGGAGCAATGGGAAGCTCTCCCTGTTCTCAGATGCGCTGAAGTGAACACCCTCAGAATTCCTTGACTCTGGCCAAAGGTTGCAACCATTTCTCTTTCTCTCCTTGCCCGCTCTCTGTCCTTGACTTAGCACAGCTCAAAGAACAAAGGCCAGAGGGCTCTGTCCTCTGCTACCCCAGACCTCTGTGTCTGTGCCTTCGGATGTCGCCGCAGCGTCTTCAGACCTCCTCCTCCCTCTCCATGGGGAAAGGGGAAATTTTAGGATTTGTCAGAGCAAATCCAAGAAAAGGACAATAACCTTTATAGTTGGAATAGGGAAACTTTCTGACTTTCTGAGCTGCAATTTTCTTGGGCATTCGGGAGCTCCAGGATGAGAGCTGCAGTGGGTGTGTCCATAGGTTTGGTAGAAAAATGCCCAGATGAGGGCGCCTGGGTGGCTCAGTTGGTTAAGCGACTGCCTTTGGCTCAGGTCATGATCCTGGAGTCCCTGGATTGAGTCCCACATCGGGCTCCCTGCTCGGCAGGGAGTCTGCTTCTTCCTCTGACCCTCCCCCCTCTCATGTACTCGCTCTCTCTCATTCTCTCTCTCTCAAATAAATAAAATCTTTAAAAAAAAAAAAAAAAGAAAAATGCCCAGATGAAAAATCTCTGGGCCTGTTTGCTGTTTGATTGCATTTTTTGCCCCATGGCCTGGGTGCTAATTTAAAAATAGAGGGTTGGGGCGCCTGGGTGGCTCAGTCGTTAAGCGTCTGCCTTCGGCTCAGGTCATGATCCCAGGGTCCTGGGTTCGAGTCCCACATTGGGCTCCCTGCTCGGCGGGAAGCCTGCTTCTCCCTCTCCCACTCCCCCTGCTTATGTTCCTGCTCTCGCTATCTCTCTCTCTGTCAAATAAATAAATAAAATCTTAAAAAAAAATAAAATAAAATAAAAATAGAGGGTTGGAGAGATGTGCTCAGCAACCTGGAAATCATGAGATGAAGAACACATTCCTTCTAAAAGTTAGTCATGTTTATGCCCATCATATCTTGGGCATAATCATATCATATCATTAGATATGTATTAGATGTTAGATCATATCATATCTAACATCTTAATGAGATATGTATTATTCTCATTTTATGCATTACATAACTGAAGCTTGGGGACCTTACACAACTTCTTAAGATCATACAGCTAGTAAAGCGACTCTTGCGATTTAAAGATTTATTTATTTTTGAGAGAGAGAGAAAGAGAGCGAGTGCACAAGCACGAGGGGGAGAGAATCTCAAGCACACTCCATGCTGAGCATGAAGCAGGACATGGGGCTCCATCTCAACAACCCTGATATCAGGACATGAGCCAAAACCAAGAGTCGGAAGCTTAACTGACTGCACCACAGGCACTCCAGGGACTCTTGAGATTTAAAACTGGGTTTTGTGCCTCCAAGTTTAGGGTCCTAGATCAGGGGTTGGCAAGATACAGCTCATGGGCCAAATCTGTTCCACTGTCTGTTTCTGTAAATAAAGTTTTATTGGAACACAGCCATGTCCGTTCATTTACATATTGTCTAGTGTTGCTTTAGTGCCATGATGGCAGAGTTGGGAAGTTGCCGCAGAGACTGTAGGGCTCACAAAGTCTAAAATATCTCTTTATTGGGCGCCTGGGTGGCTCAGTTGGTTAAGTGACTGCCTTCGGCTCAGGTCATGATCCCGGAGTCCCGGGATCGAGTCCCGCATCGGGCTCCCTGCTCGGCGGGGAGTCTGCTTCTCCCTCTGACCCTCCTCCCTCTCATGCTCTCTGTCTCTCATTCTCTCTCTCACAAATAAATAAAATCTTTAAAAAAAAAAATTAAAAAAAAAATCTCTTTATTATTTTGCCTTTTACAGAAAGAGTTTGCTTACTCTTGGGCTGTATCAACACCGTCCAATAGGACTTTGTGTGATGATGGGAATGTTCTGTATCTGTGCCGTCTGATGTAGCAGGTGCTAGTCCCATGTGGGCAGTGTGACTGACAAATTGAATTTTAAATTGTATTTCATTGAAATTTTATTGAAGTAGCAACATGTGGCTGGGCGTTAATGTATCGGACAGCACAGTTCTAGATCCTTGTTTGACACAGCCGATGGGGTAAATGACTGCTAGGCCTCCTCCTTTCCCCCTTTCCTTCCTGACATAGTGGTTCTGTGCATGTGACACCATTTTCCAGGCAGGCAGGCTGGGAGCTCCTCTGCCACTTTTGACTCTGTCCTCTCCTTTTCTCCAAGAAAGTCGTTAATCTTTGTAATCTGTCTTACACCTTCTCTCGTCTTTCCACCTCCTCTGCGGTCTCTCACTTCCCTCACTTAGCGGTCTTGTAGCATCGTGGCTTGGGGGCTAGACAGACATGTCTCTGCAAAGTGTTTGCCCCCACCTAACAGTAACAGCCAGAACCAGGGCAGCAATGTCAGCATCTTTATTGTGCATTTCATGAGTGCCAGGCACTAAGCACTTGGTGCGCATTACCAGATAAAATACTTCCAAGACATCCATGAAGTTTATGTTGCTGTTCTATTTTAGAATAAAGACATGGAGGCTTGGAGGGGTTAATAAGTATCTTGCCAAAAGTCACACAGCCTTTAAGTGGTAAAGCCCACGTTTGAAGCTGGATCTTACTCCACAAGCTGAGCCTTGGATCAGGAAGAAACTAGTCTGAATTGATGGGAGCGAGTCCTTTATTTAAAGAGAGCTGTTGTTTAGTCTTACTCGCCACAGAATAGAACAGATGATGTAACTCTGCACTGGCTCTAGAATCATGGTTTCTTTTATTTTAGTTCTCCCAGAATTTAATAGCCCGTTTCCCAAAAAGGGTGCCTGGTGGCTCTTCTTTCAGCAAATTCATCTCTCAGACTCCTCATCAACACTTTACCTGCCTCCCAACACTCCTCCCACAGGGGTTTTAAGCTTAAAGAGATGAAAGTCTGATGTGGAATTCATCCAAGAGCTGAATGAAGATATTGGGGGTGTTGGTGCAGGGGGCATTGAAAACAGGCTAGCTATATGCCATCTTCTTAGGTCTTCTATATTTTTTTAGCTTCCTCTAAGTGCCAGATTAATTTATATCTGCTTAATGACACTTGTCATTCATGTGTGGAAGATGTCTTTGAAAGTATGATCAGAATTTATTGTATAGCCCTATAATTAAGTTGCTTGATACACTACTGGGGAACCCAAATAAGAGAACCATAGCATCTTTCCTTCATACTGTCCTTTGTAAGTGGGGCATCATCAGCATTGGCTATATAGTGATGATTCAAGACGAGGGTATGGAGCTATATGTTTATTACTTTTGGGGATTTCTCTAACTAAGAAAAATGATTTATGTTCCTGACTGATGTGGCATTTCCAGTAGGTTTTACACTCTTGAAATGTGTTTCCATCTATAGAGAGTACCTGAATCTTCCCACCTTAATCGTAGCAACGCATCTTGCAAAAATATAATCTGCCAAAACCACTGTTTCAGTGTGTCTACATATAGGATCCTCAGTACTCTATCCCATACCCATTTCCACTTAATCTTTAGAAATCTTTTGGCAATACTATTTCTTTTAGCATAGCATAAAACCTTATGACTCGAGAATATATGATCATGTGTGCCATATTTTAAAATAATAAATGATGTAGTGTATAATGAATTACCCCTCATGGCTAGCCTTCCAATCTGTGGCTAAAGATACTCAACTTCATAATTCAGAGCATATTGTTTCTGGATTTACATGTCATGTTGACTAGAATGTGAAAATGCCAGAGATAAGTGGAATTGCCATGTGAGAGATTGGAAATGATATAAGAATGACAGGTAATGTAGGTGTTAAAATAGGAGTGGCTTAAAAAGGCACACCCTATTAGAAATCTGAGGCATAAATGAACACTTTTCCCTCCACATAGTTGTAGATCAAAGAAAATTTGAATCATGGGAGCACCAGTAAAACTGAAGTATATAGGTTAGACCTTTTCAATGGCTTCCTTCTTGGTTGTCTTCCATCTTTGAAGGAGTGTATTTTTTTTTTTTATTAGTTTCTTGTTCTTATATGTAGTTGGGGTGAGGCATGTCTAGTTAGAACATGGTCTGACACACCTATGCTCACCAACAATTGACTTGATGACTGTAAGCCAGTGATTCTCTTACTCCCCTAAAAACCCCCATTTGAAATCCTTTGGAAGCTGTCTGATGGGAAGACAAAAGTCTATAGATGATTTGTTTAGAAAGAATTAGCTCACTAGACTTCTATCTTTATTCTCCAGATGATAAAATGCCCAAAATTGTGTGTGTGTGTGTGTGTGTAGTTCACAAGATCTCAACAACCATCAACTCACTTTAATTAACAAGCAATTTCTTAAAATTCACACATGTGCACATAGTAATCCCTTAAAACACTGAATTGCTGATGTGGAGTTTTGGTTTAATTTTGGGGACAGGCATGGTAGGAGGTTTCTTCAAAGTAGAGTCCTTGGATGGAGGGGGCACTTTGAGTGTAAAAAGGATGGTGCCTATATAGTATCACTTGCCTGGGCATGCGGGCGAGGGGGATATGAAGAAGTGAGGGTGGAGAATTAAGTGGAAGGGAGTCAATGTCACCATTTTCCAGTGTCATGGATTTGAGGAAACCATCTGCTCTGCTCTGAATGGCCCTTGTTCCGGGGATCTAGAACAAACATTAGTGTAGTTAGTGGTATAATTAAGCCCTGCCATGTGTAGATGGGATCCTGTGAGATGGCCTGACATTGTTTCTATGGAAATATGTGTTGTAAGTTCCAAATAATTTGGAGAGGAATTTTTTTTTTTAGTAGAATCCGTTCTGAGCTGATTATACTAGAACTAAGTATATGTTCTTAAGATTCCAGGAAGTAAGTGGGAGAAGGGAGAGGAAAAGACTCAAACTTCTCCCTCTGAGCACTTTTTTAGTAGCCCTGGACAAAACTGGTCTTATTAGACATACTAACTGCATAAGCTCTGAGGCTTCAGGAAGGTCTCCCCTGCTCCCCTCAATCCCCTGTTTCCATGCTTCTATTCACCAATAATAACTTTTTGAATATCTTCACTTTGTTCAAATGCTGCCACTAAGGAGCGATCAAGTTGTGTACAAACACCCATTGAGAGGATGGAGATATGTACTTGTAATAAAAGAGTGGCTGACATGTATTTTGTGTCTACTCTGTACCAAAGGTTTATGAGCATATGCTATTTCTAATCTGCACATTGAGCCTATTATTTATAGGTGAGGGATGTTGAAGCTCACCCAGTGTATTAAAGTTCTTTCCAAAGAAACAGAACCAGTAGGCCTGTGTGTGTGGATGCTCGTGTGTGTGTAGAGAGAGAAGTTTTAAGGGAATTGACTCACATGATTGCAGAGGTTGGCAAGTCCAGGATCCGCACAGTAGGCTGTATCCTGGAGACGAAGGGAAGAGTTAGTGTTACAGCGTGGGTCTGAAGGCAGTCCGCTGGCAAAATTCCCTCTTCTCCAGGAGAGTTCAGTCTTTTTCCTCTTAACCTCTTTCCACTATTAGGATGAGGCCCACACACACTCTGGAGATCATCTGTTTTACTCAAAGTCTACCAATATAAATGTTAATCTCATGTAAAACATACCTTCCGAGCAACTTTCAGACCTGTGTTTGACCAAATACCTACTTGCTGTGGCCTAGCCAAGCTGAAAGATCCAGTCAACCATCACAGCCCCAGTGACTTCTATAGGTTGTCTTACTGGCAAGTGGTAGACGTCCCATGAGAATCCAGGTCTGTCTGGCTCTATAAACCTTTGCTCTTCTCACTGTGTTGTAGTACCTTAATTTGATCAAATTGTTTCTTAGAGCATCTAACTAAGATGTCAGTCCTTTGAGAATGATTGAAAATTGAGATCTGAGCAGGAAGGGAAGGTGACTTTGGAAGCAACAGGAACTAGAAGAATTGGTTAAGGGAAAGGCAAATTGGAAAAACCTCATCTGGACAGTGATACAGTGGAGAAGAACTTTGGTTGGGATGGAAGAAGGGACAAGGGGGGGACCATCAAGCTTGGTCTGTTCAGCACTTTACTTGGCCTAGAGCTGGCTCACCTTTACATTAGAAAATGAACTTCTCAAAGGCAGGGTTGTATCTTATCCTCATAACCGCCTTGTGTGCTCAGTAGAGTGTCTAGCTGTTGGATTAGTGAAGTCTTATCTACTAAACTTAGAATAGAAGCATCAGGAATAGGTGTTAGGTCTTGCATGATTATGGGCTGGTGTGTTTTTGCGTGTTTTCTAAGGGACTGAACACATTGTTGCCTTCTCTGGTGTGCCGTCTTGTATAACCTGGCAGGTCAGAAGCTGCTCCCTGCCTCCCATCCGCTGTTGACTGGCCTACAGCGAGGCCCTGCAAGCTCTCACTGTCCTTAAGAAGGGCAGCAGCTGGCTTCCAGCATCAACTATGTTGAGTTCCCGATGTTCACCGTGCCTGGTTGCTCACCAAACTCTGCCCTAGAACTACCTCTGTTATGGCTAAATACAAGAAAATAAATGGTGTAGTGATTTTGATAATACGTACCTAGGTTTCGTTGGGCAGTTGATTTTGGTTGAAATGGTTTCTTTTTACATCATGCACACATACCTGATCTAATGCTTGCTAGAATGGAAGAAGGGACCAGATAGGGACAGGGACGCTTGGGGCCCTGATTCTAAAACCTAAAACGTATTTGGTAAACGACTCTAAATCAGGAAGGGCGATGCCCCGAATCTACACAAATTTATTCTGAAGTATGGTGTCTAATCCAGACTTTAAGGTTCGTTTTACTATGCCAAGAAAAGTCGATGTAGTCTTTTGTTGTTTCTTGGGTGACATCAGGCCTTATCTCTCTGCTTCAGCGGATACCCCTGTGATCTCTGAAGAGAAAGGGCCCTGTTATCGTCTTGTCAGTTCCGGAAGGCAGTGTATGCACCCTCTGTCTGTTCACCTCACCAAGCAGCTCTGCTGTTGTAGTGTGGGCAAGGCCTGGGGCCCACACTGTGAGAAATGTCCCCTTCCAGGCACAGGTAAGACATGACCCGCTGTACGCTCATATTCCTTCCCAGCCACACAAGGACACAGGAGGACTTTGGCAGTTTGCGTTCTTTTTGGTTTCCAACTTTTAATTGACATGTAAATAATACAGTGTATTTTTATCAGTTTTGTACAAACCATGACCATAGAAGGTTGAATCAGTGGAAGAGAGATTTTCCTGTTTCTGTGTAATATGAGACTTACTTTTGAATATTAAGAAAAGCCATTACTTTGTGGGACCCTAAGTCTGGTGTTTAAAAGTGTGAAGAGACCAGATGGGCCGTGTGCTGTCCTAACGACTGGCCGCGTGTCACGTGCATGGCCACGAGCCCCTGTGCGGGTTGACTCCCTCACTCACTGGTTGAACATGTGCTCGTCACTTTCTCCACTTGGAAATGGAGGGAATTATCTTCATGATTGAATTTGTGCTGTGAAGATTAATAACTCAAGGGCAGATCCTGACAGTGCACTGAGGAACTTCCAAGTCAGAATATTAATGGAAGTTGATTATTCTTTATGCTTTAGTTTGGTACATATTTGCCTAATGCCCTGAAAGGATAAATATATTTCTCTCAGTGCCTTACTTCTACCAAGGAGTCCTCAACTTCTCAAGCAGGATCAAGCAGAATTAAATGGAAGAGAAAGAAACACACCCTGCAAATTCCAGGCATGGTATTATCAAAGGAGGAGTGGTCCCTATTTCACGGGCATGTGATGGCCATAAAAAGTCTCATCAGGTGCTTATTTGATAAGAGCTTCCCACCTAGAGAAGTGCATCAACTCTCACAGGACTGCTGAATGTCTCAAAGCTGTAACTTAGCAGCAGACAAGGTTTAAGTATAAATTTAAATCTCATAATCCACCTTTGTTGGTGGTTAAGATCAGAAAGAATTGGTAAGGCAGAGGATAGTATAATGTATTTAGTAGTAATGGTATTTTAGTAGACTGTATAAATTTGGACACCTTCAAAAGGGCCTAGTATCCCCCTGTGGGATCTGAACTACTAGTGATTAAAAGGTAATAATCCATGAAATAAATGACCTTCATAATTTATAGACCCATTTCTCTTCAAGTTCAATTTTAATAGCTTTGTAACTCTTACATGAAACATAAATCAAGATGGTGAATATAACACAGGGCGATTCCTTCATAACATCCAGTAACTAAATTTGAAAATAACATTGGAGACAAACTTTTTGTACTTACCCAATTTTTGGTTATATGGTGATTTTCACATTTATTCATTAATACTGCAAATATTTGACAGGAAAACATGTTTTCTTCTGGAAACATCTGTTCTTTCAAGTAAGAATTGTATTACATAGTTAAATTTAAGAATGAGGTTCTACCATTTAATGTGTGATCCTTAGAGAAACAATGTTTTAGCATGCTTCAAGGAGAATTTTAGAGTTTCCTTTTTATTGAGAACTAATTTTAGGTCCAGAACATTCAATAGGCAATCTCTTGTTGAGTAGAAGTGAGAAATGACTTATTTTACTTCCAATTTGAAAAGTAGAAATAAAAAAGTTGACCATAAGCTCCTTAGTGTCTGCCTTTGGTAACTTGCCTCCAGTAGCAACACCAAAGGGATTAGGTGGATTTTCCTTCTCAGGCCACACACTGCCTTACCACCCCTGTCCTTCTCCTTTACTTATTCCTGGAGATGATGCAGTGGAGGTTAGCAAATCCAATGGGCCCAGTCTACATTTTTTTTTTTTTTTTTTTTTTTAAACAGGCAAGACCACTTTCCTGGCAAGGATAGCAGTCTCAGGGCACAGAACATCTCCTTGTCCTCTGGATAATTAAGCCAGCTGGTCAAGATCAGGCTGTTGCCTACTCATCCCTTTTTTTGAAAATAACTCCATTCTGACTTGGCATGTCCTGTTGTTCTTGACTTTTATCCATCATCCCTTTAGTATGTCTTACTTTGCTGGATTCCTTCTCACTATCCTGAGACTCTCTCTTCAAAAACACTCCCCTTTTCAGTCCTTCTTCACCAGCCTCACCATATCAGCTGATACGCTCCATTCTGGCTGAGTCCTTTGGATTCTTCAACTGGAAACAAATTATGAACATTTCAGCCTCTCATTTCCCTGACTAGTGATTGATTTTTCTCTTTTAACCTTCTTGCTAGTCATCTAGCTTAGAGAGATGTTATTCAGTTCCTTGTTAATAACTAATGCAATTATACCGAAGCAGGAGGAAAAGAAGAAAGCCTGGTTTTTGCTGATCTTATACACATACCCTATGAAATATATATAAAATATATAGTATCTTCTGTACATGAAAACCTCCTAATACATTACATATATTTCATATATGTGATATATAATATGATAGAGAAAATTAAATATAGAAAATGTATATATGATATCTCCTAATTGGTTGCTGATATATATAATATAAATATATGCTCTCTATATGCTATATATGCTATATATATAATATTGATAAGGAATTAACAGATGGAGAAATGTTGAGTAAAAGAAAGGGTTGGGTTTTTTTCTGTAAATATGCAAGTTTAACAGAAATTCAAGCATTATGCATCTGTTTTTGAAATTTTTAAATGTAACTATATTAATGATGATTTATTAAGAAATACTCATCATGATATTTTCCTCTGTATAAGTTTGCACTTTTAGATTTTTAAAAGGAATATTTTCCCATCCCAAATCTAGCTGCTTTTAAGGAAATCTGTCCTGGTGGAATGGGTTATACGGTTTCTGGCGTTCATAGACGCAGGCCAATCCATCACCATGTAGGTAAAGGACCTGTATTTGTCAAGCCAAAGAACACTCAACCTGTTGCTAAAAGTACTCATCCTCCACCTCTCCCAGCCAAGGAAGAGCCAGTGGAGGCCCTGACCTTCTCCCAGGAACACGGGCCAGGAGTGGCGGAGCCAGAAGGTGAGAGTGGAAATAGATTGAGGAGGTCTTGTGTGTCTTTGGTTTCCCTGTTAATACCCTTCTAGAACAGGGTTTTTAACCTCAGCACTATTGATACTTCAGAATAATTCTTAGTGAGGGGCTTCTTTGTACGTGGTAGGATGTTCAGCACCCTCCTTGGCCTTGAACTTTTAGATGCCAGTAGCACCCTCCCCCTTCCAGGGGTTACAACCAGAAGGGTGTCCAACCCTGCCAAATGTCCCTGTAGGGTAAAATGACCTCTGATTGAGAACCACCTCTGTAGAGTAATATGTTTGTAGCAGGTAACGATATTCCACGGTGATCTCAGGACATGCTGGGGGCTACTATTTCTTGGTGTTTATTCCTGAAGGGTAATTCAGATCATTTAAGGAATAGCCTTAATTCATTTCTATGTCTAGAGGGCCATTTAATAAATAGTTATGTACTTTACAAAGTGGAATCCACAGACTTAAGTTAAAGCATTGACTGAGCTTCCATGAAATAGAGGGCAACAGACAGTCAGGGATGATGGGAGCCCAAGGAGGAGGACAGGAGAATCCATCGAAGGGATCTTGGAAATCGCCTCGCACAGTCCTTTCATTGATTTTCTGAGAAGCCTGAGACCTAGAGAGGGAACATGGCTTGCCAAGTGTCATATCAAGAGTATGTAATGGGGCCAAGGAGCACATTTTTCCGAGAAAGCAAGTATGGCTTTATATTCTAGGAGCCTAGAGACAATTGACCTTGTCTCTAGATAAAAGCCAGCATCTCCAATTCCTTGAATATCTTTATTATCCTAAAAATGTTTCCCCCAGATAGAAGGAATAAACATTTTAGATTTGTACAGAATATATATTTTCTTTAATGAAGCTCCTGTTGGCTTCTCACAGTTTATCGGGTCGGAATTTAAGGTGCCCGTTTATGGGTTCTGTGAGGAGAGAAGGTATCTAGGTTAGTGGAGAGTCAGGAACTTGGCCAAGCTGCCTTCTAGAGAGGTCTTTTTCCAGGGCTCTGAATCTTTCTGTGTTCTGGCCTGTTTTATTTCACTCTCCCACTTGTGGCCCTTCTTGTTAGGCAGAGCAGGGAGGACCTCCCCTGGAATTGACAGTATTGACCGGTTTGCTCCTCTACACTAAGGGTATCATGGCCAGATGTTTGCAACTACTCATACTCTGCACAGGCAGGAGGAAATGGGCTCTGGTCCAGCTTCTGCCTCAAGACTTCTTTGGTGGGTTGCACAGGACAGACCGTTAGTTGACTTTTCCAACCACAAGAATATAGCACCAGTGATAAGCTATCTGGTGTCCTGATTGCTTTTGGAAGTTAGGCATCTACTGACACTGAACACTGATGTTTATGGGGATGATGACTAATGAGGAAAACCCCAGTAATTGTTAATCATAAGCTTGAGGACTAATATTAAGGACTGATTAATGAAAAGCAAGTCTTTCCAAATCCAAAGGCATAACCAGTCCCACTGCTTCACAATAATGTTATGACTGTGTAATATGTAATCTGTTCAACATATTGATGCTAATCTCTAATTAGGTTGTATTGGCTTGTGATTTCTTTCCCTCTAATTTAGTTAGCTTATCATATGATGCTCACAGGGCTTCAATAAATATTAGGAGTACAGTACCCGGTCTTAGATCTCTTATTGAAATGAGTGGCTTTCTTTTTTAACATTAACATCAAGTATTATATATTATGTTAAGGATAAGTATGTGGCCAATTAATGAAAATGCCTTTTTGATGTGGGAAGTTCCATAAAATTGAGATTAGACATAAAATAATGTACCAGAAAGTATTGTTTCCTTTAACCTTTTCAGTTAATGAGGGAGTTGGAAAGAATTTTATCACATCTACCTGAACTTTTGTAGCTAAGGAATGATACAGCATGGAGAGTTTGTCTTTTGGTCAGGTGTAAAATTCTCCAAAATGGTAGATGATTCTTAATCCTTTTGGAGTGGCAGTGGACTTTTATCGCTTTTTAAAAATTTAACTATTATGCGGTGAATTGACTTAAATTGTACTAATGTCTTCCTTTCTCTTCTGGTTTTAGTGGCAACTGCACCCCCTGAGAAGGTAATCCATTCATTATTTGCAAGTCTTTGTTTTTTTTACTGTCACAAGGATTTCCTTTTAGAATACATACGGATTTTTTTAGACTTAAGTACAGTAACATGCCTACTATTCATTATTTGGTTTGAGGAAATAAAGCATTCATTCAAGAAATATTGATTAAGCACCTGCTACCTAACTGGCACTTTCCTGAATGTTAAGAAAACAATCGAGAACAAATCAGACAAAACTCCTTGTTCTCATGGAACTTCAATTCTAGTGAGAGAAAAAGGTGGGACTAAAGGAATCAGAGGCTTAAAGAGAATTCAAGTCAGTCCATGGCCTGGACTGTGGATGGAAGGAAAGGTCCTGGTGTGTGTATGAAATTGTGAATTCTTAGGGTGCACATATGCTGAGTGAAGTCCTTCTTAAGTAACAACTAAAATTTAACATGCGTGTTCGATTACATTAAAAGAAGAACAGAGCTTACCCTTGGAAGTTACCGTCCAATACTAGAATATTGGTTCTTAGAAATTTCAGAGAAATATTTAGTCAGCCTATCGGTTTTTTGGCATAAAATGGGACCATGAATCGTGAGATTTATTCATAAGAAATATACAAATTTGCTGGATCTAAGTCCTGCTTATGTAATGTTGTTCCCCATCAGAGTCTTGCTTTGATTCTTTAATAACACGAAAATTAGATCGTTATTAAATCTTCATACATTTATATATCACTCAGTAGACGAGAATGACAAGTGTTAGAATTTAGATGGCACAAACACATATAAATTACTATAAATAGTTTTAAAATTTTTTAGCTTATGCATATAGGATAGAATAACTTCAGAGTTCTAACCTAAGTGCTAAAAGAATCCAGACAACAAAGAAGTAGGATTTTAGAGTGACAGCACCCAACAAAGAAGAGCATTGTTATATTGACCCCAAAAGAAGTACAACACATACGCATATTTTATGTGTACATTTACAGCTCCTGGATTGTGTTTTTAAAGGTCAGTAGTGTGCAGAAGTTGCAATTTTGTTGATTTTGAATTCAAGTCTGGTTGATATGTGGAAGGAATCATTCAAAGCATGAACAGACCAGCCAGCTCCCTGATAACCTCATCTTATTTAATAATCTCTGTTTTCTTTGCTGTTGAGGATGGAGTTTATGGTAACTCTCGTTAAGGATCTGAAAGAGGGCCTGAACATTTTCTTGTATACTTACATTGTAAATTTTTTGGAGACGAGGCAGTGGGAAAAATGCAGTCATAGTCTTTGCAGTCTTGACTCCTCACAGAGGTCTCATGATATTAAAGATGGATGAAGAGAAAGCAGGGTAGCCCGTGGATGGGAAATTATATGTGCAAAGGTGCGGTGGAGGAGACAGCAAGAGGTCAGGGAGCAGGAGAGGCTTGGTTAGAAGGAGAACTTGGGGCTGCTTTGGAAGGCTTGGAATCCAAACTGCAGTTGTAATCAGTGGCGAGATACCGTGCTCCTGTCTCTCGACTCTACTTGGCAAGTGTAGAAGTAGCATTGATTAGGAAGTCTGCTGTCCCGTGCTGATGGGGGAAATTCTTTCTGTAAGTTTCGGGAGTCCATAAACATCTGATGATGGTCTGCTTTTTGCTGGCTTTGACCATGGGCTGCAGGGAATGGCCTGCAATTGAGAGACTGATTGAGGTCACCTTTAATAGGTAATGGAAGATTAGTCTGTATTCTTTTTATTTTATTTTATTTTTTATTTATTTATTTGAGAGAGAGAGAGCACCAGAGGGGGTAGGGTCAGAGGGAGGAGCAGACTCCCTGCTGAGCAGGGAGCCTGATGCGGGACTCGATCCCGGGACTCCGGGATCATGACCTGAGCCAAAGGCAGTCGCTTAACCAACTGAGACACCCAGGTGCCCAATTAGTCTGTATTCTTAAGGGAAAATGTGGGAAAAAGTAATAAATGCTCAGTCCTTCTAGAAGATGAATCACAGCAGGATTAACTGAGACAGGGAGACAGAGGGAGCTTAAGAGACCAATTAGATAATTATAATAAACAGGATGAGAAAGAAGAGTCCAGAATGGGACAGTGGGGGCTATGGGTACGGAAAGGTCAACAAACATAAAGAGCAGTGCATATGGGCAGAGCTTGGAACGAAGAATGAAAGAGCAAAGACCACAAAGTGACTTGAAGCCTGGCTGGTTTAATGCCTGTGGCCTTGACAGAAGTGCAGACCTTGGAATGAGAGCCTGTAGGGTTTTGGAGGGGATGGATTTGAGGTGCTGGTGGAAGATCTAAATGGAGTCACACTGTAAATACTCACGCCTACGAAACTGGGTCTTTGATGAGATACTCAGAGAGGTTATGTATTTTATAAAAAGCAGAAAAGAACATAATTGAAGTTAGGACAGCAATGAAGAGGGAAACAGACCTGGGGAGTGAGCTTTCAGGGAGATGGCAGTGGTGTGCTGGGCAGCCATGGCCAAGTAACCTGATGAACACTTCTAAGGATGTGGTGGCATGGCCACGCTGGCCCCACTGTGCATCTCTGCTGGCCTCGCAGTTCAGTCTGTAGGAGCCCTGAGCAGCTGTAACTAGGAGCTGAGCTCTGGTCCGGGGGACAGGAGGGGGCAACCGAACGCGTGAGGAAGCCCTGGGTGCTTCTCCAAGCCCCTGTGTTTTTGTTGCTGTGCTTGACTACCCCTGTGCTGAGACCTGGAGGTACAAAGTTCCTGGATGGGAGGTTCGAAAGGCCTTAATGACTGCCTGGCTTAAAATATTTTAATGTCCTGTATGTTCTTGGTTATGACACATGTGCTGTACCCATTAGTTATTCTGCAAAGTGTGGCTGGTCATCTTCCTAGGGCAGAGCACTGTGTCCAGGAGAGGACAGTTTAGTTCTCCGTTGGGGTTAGTTTTGCCTTGTTTGAGACCAGATGTCGGCCCCTGAGCCAACGCATTTGTTTACAGTGTCTGAAGGGACCTTTTGCTTTGGGCCCCTGGGACATGGGTGAGGGTGTGTACGTGGGTCAGCGCTGCTGGGGGAATCAAAGGCTTGCTACAAAAGTGGCTCAGGGGCGCCTGGGTGGCTCAGTCGTTAAGCGTCTGCCTTCGGCTCAGGTCATGATCCCAGGGTCCTGGGATCAAGGCCCGCATCGGGCTCTCTGCTCAGCGGGAAGCCTGCTTCTCCCTCTCCCACTCCCCCTGCTTGTGTTCCCTCTCTTGCTGTGTCTCTCTCTGTCAAATAAACAAAATCTTTAAAAAAAAAAACAAAAAGTGGCTCAGCAACCCTTCATATATGTATTTTTTTCCCCACACAATTGCACAGGTTGTTGTCCAGTGTCCTCTGATATTTGTTGCCTTTCTAAGAGTAGAATTAAATAAAGATAGTAATATGTGAACATTAAAGATAATTCCTACTTTCAGTTCTCTCTCTCTTTTTTTCTTTTTAATACAACCACCCAGGAAATACCTTCATTGGATCAAGAGAAAACCAGAGTTGAGCCTGGTCAACCCCAGCTCTCTCCAGGCATCTCAACTATTCATCTGCACCCACAGTTTCCAGGTAACCTCTGTTGATCTATGCTATTTGTAAGAGTATTATCAATGAGTAAAAGACTAAGATAAGGATTCTTTTGTCTTTGATTTTAAAGTTTGATAAATCATTAGAATTCATATGTGAAGTGCCATGTGAAACATACACTTAAGTGTATTAATGTACTTGTAATGTTAGTGTGGGGATGGTCATGTAAGTTTTAGAAGGCTAAAAGGAAGGTAAGTTTCTCACGATTTTCTGTGGCCAGGAGTATGTATATATTATTAGAACGGTTTTGAAGGTCATCATTTGATGAAGCGTCATTTTTCTTGGCTTCTGAATTGTTTTCATATTTTCTTACTAAATGTTGAAACTGAGGCTATAGATTAATACCAGGAACTTTAGGGATCTCTAAGAGTCCTTAATTATCCAAGCACGACTGTGGTATGTTATTAGAATTAAATTATGCTTGCATTTTGGGATGGGATCTCAAAGCACCTAACAGGCTTTAATTTTTTTCATCCCCTCTTTCCTCATATAGTAGTGATTGAAAAAACATCACCTCCTGTGCCTGTGGAAGTAGCTCCTGAAGCTTCTACATCAAGTGCCAGCCAAGTGATTGCACCTACTCAAGTAACAGGTAGGTATGGTATTCTGTTCCACAGCCTGTGCGGGAGACGTGGGGATGAGCCTCCTGTTAACTGTAGTATCACAGTTGTATCAAATGTATGAGATTGCTCATGGCAGGGTGAGTCATAATAGCAAATACTTGGAAATAATAAATACTGTTAAAAAGGAGGCACGTTTAAATAAATTATGGTACATATACAGTGAAATATCACAAAGCTGTTAATGTTGTAAAAGAATATTTAATGTCATGAGGAGATGCTTATGGCAAAATGAGCAATACAGAACACAGTATGATTCCAATTTTATTTTTTAAATGTTTACAAACACAGAAAAAGAGACAGAAAGCACATCAAAGAGGTGCCTGGGTGGCTTGGTCAGTTAAGCGTCTGCCTTCGGCTCAGGTCATGATCTCGGGGTCCTAGGATCGAGCCCCACATTGGGCTCCCTGCTCAGCAGGGAGCCTGCTTCTCCCTCTCCCTCTGCCACTCTCCCTGCTTGTACTCTCTCTCTGTCTGTCAAATAAATTAATAAAATCTTAAAATAAATAAATAAAACACACACACAAAAAATAAAAAAGTACATCAAAGTGTTCAACCATCACCAGTTAATAGGATCGTGGATAATCTTTGTTCTCTGATATATTTTTATATATTTTCAAAATTCTTTTTGATAATTTTAATCAGTGACACATTATAAACATTTATCATAATGTGAAACAAACCAACAGCATAAAAGTTAATATCCTTGATGTATAGTGAGCTTTTATAAATCAGCAATAAAAATACTAATAGAAAAATGGGGAAATAATATCATAATTTATAGAAAAACATATAATAGGAAATGTCAACCAGTAATCAAAGAAATGCAGATTAAAATAATTATTATCAAAGTAGCATTTAATTTTTACTAGAGTAAAATTGAGGTTGAACACATTGCCGAAAGGAATGTAAACTGGTCAACGTTTCTGGAAAGCACAAACTGGCATAATGTATCAAGAATTTTAAAAATGTTCAGGGGCGCCTGGGTGGCTCAATTGGTTAAGCGACTGCCTTCGGCTCAGGTCATGATCCTGGAGTCCTGGGATCGAGTCCCGCATCGGGCTCCCAGCTCAGCGGGTAGCCTGCTTCTCCCTCTGACCCTCTCCTCTCATTCTGTTTCTCTCTCTCTCTCGCTCTCTAATAAATAATAAATAAAATCTTAAAAAAAAAATGTTCAGAGCTTTTGACCCAGTAATCCTGTCAAAATATCTAGTGTGAGGATATAATGTCCCTAAAGACTGAGATAATGTTTATATAAATGGATACTTACCACAGCACTAGGTAGAATAGAGAAAAAGTAGAAACAATCTAAACATTTAACTATAGGAAAATAGATAATTATATTACATTTCTGCATTGGAGCATGATGCTGCCATCAAATGCAGTATTTTTGAAGAATTTTTATTAAAATCTAGCAGCAAATGGTCACAAAATACTGTTAAATGTGAGATGAAGTATATGAAAATGAAGGAATGTAAAACATTATTACCAGTTATATAAAAAAGACTTATACATTGAGAAAATACTGGAAGAAAATATGCCAGATATTAGCAGTGATTATTTTTTATAGTAGGATCCATGAGGTTTGGGGGTATTGGTAGAATATTTTCTATTTTCCATATACTGTATAATGGGCAAATATTCTGTAGTCAGAAAAAGATCACCAGGATGTATCATGCCAACTTAAGGTCAGGATGAGGTTGGCAGTGTATAACGAAAAGTTAATAGAGGAGCTTGCAGACTTTCTTAAAATATTCTTTCCTCAGAAACATGTATAATTTTTCAAGTAAAAATGTGCTTGGTGTGTTAATTAGATAAATTATAGTGATCATTTCACAATGTGTGTGTATATCAAAACATTAAGTTGTACACCTTAAATATGTATATGTTTTATGTTGAAAAACAGTACAATTACATAAAATATATAAAATAAATTATATAAAAATAATTTTTCTATGTTAAAAAAACTTTTGGCTATTTTCTCAAAAATGTGGCTGTAAGTTCTCTTAGATATTTGAATTGAGGCGTCAGACTGGAAAGTGTTTTGTTTTTTTGAGAGAGAAAGAGAGTGCATGTGCGAGTGGATGGGGCGGGGTGATGGGGGTGGGGGATGGAGAGGGAGAGAGAGAGAGAGAGCGAGAATCCCAAGCTGGCTCTAAGCCCAGCGAAGAGCCCATCGCGGGGCTAGATCTCAGGACCCTTGATGTTGGTCCTGAGCCGAAATCACGAGTTGGATGCTTAACGAACCAACTGAGCCACCAGGTACCCCTGGAAAGTGTTTTTATTTATTTATTTTTTTAAAGATTTTATTTATTTATTTATTTGACAGAGAGATAGAGAGAACAAGTAGGCAGAGCGGCAGGCAGAGGGAAAGGGAGAAGCAGGCTCTCTGCTGAGTAGGGAGCCCGATGCGGGACTCGATCCCAGGACCCTGAGATCATGACCTGAGCCGAAGGCAGCCGCTTAACCGACTGAGCCACCCAGGCGCCCCTGGAAAGTGTTTTTAAATAGCACCTGTGTGTTCCAAGATGAAATGCCTTGACAGAGGAATGTGGAGTCGCATCATGGACCACAGTGTGTTTTTACCCAGTTCAGGGCATCTGTAGCCAGAGCCATAGCCTTCCCCAGTTACTGCATTGCAACCGCTCTTTGATTTTACTCTTAATATTGAGTTAAGTGATACACAGAAATATCAGATCTTCTCAGTGCTTCTAGAGTGATATAATGATACGATAGTGTTTGTTTGTTTGTTTGTTTTTTAATGGCCATGGCTAAAACCATTTCTCTATTCTGAAGTCATTTATGTGTCTGCTCGCTTTATTAAGCACATCTATGAGAGACTCTGCTATGCACTGTAACATGCACAGCGATGTCATACCCCATCTTGGACAGCAGGGATCTTCTCACTGTTGACCTCATGTTATTGAAAAGGAAAATTGCAGTGTGACAATGTAATGTACTAGGTCTAAATACTGTATTTCTTTATTTCTGTTTTCCAGTGTATAAATATAGTTTTGTGCTTTTTTAACAATGGCTGACTTCAGTGGATGGACTTCTTGCAAGCTAGCTTTGTAGGGGTTAATTAAGTTTGGCTAGATAAATGCAGTTTTGCTATTTCAATGCAGCCGTGTGAGGAATAACAAATTGAAGTTACTTAGCTTCAACTGAACTACAGAGCTGATTTAAAAAAAAACAAAAACAAAAAAAAGTAGCTGTGCTGTATGAAGTTGTTAGAAGACAGCTTAATTCGAGTTTGGCAGAGATACAGGGCCAACATCTGCTATCGCATGTTTGAAGCACGACTATTTCCTTCCAGGAAAAAAGTGACGGTAAAATTTTATGCAACATTTGTAGGTGTTCCTACTTCCTATAGTAGAAGAATCTTTCTGAAACAATCCATGGGGAGAATATTATAGTCTTTGAATTAAAATGGTTTGCAACGTCAGAGCTACACAATCATTAGTAATCTACACTAGAACAAGAACTCTGTTTTGTATCAAATTTAATTTAAATCAAACTGTAGATGTTCCCATTGATTTGATATGAGAGCCAAACATAGAGATTGAGGGAGCAATCCGATCAGCTCTGTCCGGAATGTTACACAATGGTTTTTTCCCCTAAAACACAGAGGAGGTAAATCTTACTTGTCACTATTAGTTTGTCTCACAAGTTGAAGAAAGGAATAGAATATTACATAGGAATCTAAAATAAACAAAATCAGCTCCACATTGCTCAGTGACAATATCTTTATGGTGGTGAGATTAGAAGGAGCCTTTGCAGATTTCTTCAGACACACTTTGACATGTAATAATTATAAAGTGAGCCACATATTTGCAGGACATAAGTGTGATATTTTCCACTCTTAATAGCTGATGTGGTGGCTTGCGACATTATTGGCATACTGTTTCCAAATAAATTATACATTTCAGCATATAAATTCTTGATTTAGCATAGTGTCTTAATAGCTCAAGGATAGGTTGGAAAATCAAACCTCTGGCAAATATTTACAAAGTGGAAACATCTGTTTCAATTGTTGTGGGACAATTTACGCTCATTGTGGGGCAGCTAGGAAGCCGGGGCATTTTTGTAAACCTTTCCATGAGTTAACATTTGATGCCTTCCTCCTCTTCTACCCAAACTTCCTCCATGGCCCTCGAATAACAGCCAGAAATTATTCTTTGACTTCCACAACTACCATGTGGAAACCTTTGTAGTTATCATGGCCCAAACATTATAAAAACTATTTGCTCATCAGAGCTTTTCCAGAGCTCAGAATTGACCCCTTTAAAAAATGTTTGTTCCTGGGGCGCCTGGGTGGCTCAGTCAGTTAAGCAGCTGCCTTCGGCTCAGGTCATGATCCCAGGGTCCTGGGATCGAGTCCCGCATCGGGCTCCCTGCTCTGCGGGGAGCCTGCTTCTCCCTCTCCTTCTGCCTGCTTCTCTGCCTACTTGTGCTCTCTATCTCTCTGTCAAATAAATAAATAAAATCTTAAAAAAAAAAAAAAAATTTGCTCATCAGAGCTTTTCCAGAGCTCAGAATTGACCCCTTTAAAAAATGTTTGTTCCTAAAGCGTATTGCTGGCATCCTTACAGCTTCAGTAAGCTATGTATGCTGATGGAAAATGAACTCCTTTTTTCATGTAAAATCACCATACTTTAATATTTCCAGGCTTTATTAATTAATTAACTAATTTATTTATTTACTTTTAGTAATCATCTGATGAGGAAAAAAGCGAAAGGTCAGCATACTCATTTTCATATTTTGGCAAAAAGCTTTCTTTTTCATTTTTAAAAAAATATAATAAAGATACCAAACTCTTAAATCCACTGTTGGTCTTGTTGCTGGGATAAGTAGAGTATTTGGTTTTCCACTGGCTTTTGGTCATGGCTCTTTTTCCAGGTTTTAAATGGCACTCTGGTGAAAGAAACAGAATACGGTCCTTGACCTCGTGAAGGTAAAGTTGTCTCAGGGGCACAGAGAGTAGGAAAGTGTCAGGTGGTCCTGAGGACCAGGGGACATGTGATAGGCGTTAAGGATGAATCCAGTGGGAACAGCGTCTTGATGATCTCTTTGGAATACCAAACATATTAAAGAAGACTAGACATTTTCATTAACTAGAGTACCCTGGAGACTGATAATTAGTGCTTCCTATGTGAGGCTTTGCCATAATTCTTGTGCTTATGTCCACACAGTCTGCTCAAAGCATAAGCTGATTCATTATGTGGGAACAGGTTCACATCCCTATGTATGAGTGACCTCTTAGAAAAATAAAAAACAATATCTTTTCCCTTAAAAAACATGGAAAAATGAGAGAATTTTTCCAATTCTTCCTCAAGACAATACCCTCAGGACTCGTCTTTCTGTGTAATACATCCTGGAGAATGAAAATCTAATAGAAAAGGAGAGGAAAGCACAGGAAGAGGTGATTAGGAGACTTGTTTTAAAAAATTCTGAGGTGTTTTGAAGGTGTTACAACTCTTCTTTCTACTTACAAGGGTGGAGTCCGGCCTCACAGATGGATGGAAGGAACCTCTGAGGCCAAACTGATGAAAGTTACATGAATTAATCACATATAAAAAAAATGGGACAAACAGGGTAGAAATCAAGTATATTTTAGTACATGTCCCTCCACTCCTTTGATGTATCTCTTAGTACCCTCTAGTGGTGTCAGAGTAACATTTTCTTACATATGTTAGTGCCCTGCCAACTGGGATCAACCTTTTTAAGCTGTATCTCTGTATACTTTATCTGTGAGGTAATCAGCTAAAGATCCTCAAATATGCCTCGTAAATATTTATCCTCATAGCTTCTATTTAAGATACTAAAATGGAAGGGAAGGCCATTATATTCACTTCATTTCCTAAGACTAAGCAGTATACTTCTTAAGTATTTCTCCTATTTTAGAGCTGATGTAAAAAGAAACAATTTAAATATGTTGGCAGACTGTGGTGTAAGAATGTATTATATTTGAATTAAATATCACATGGTTTTGAAGATTTTTGTTCACACATGTAAAACTTCCATCCTAAAGCTATGCTTGAAAAGTTATAGATATTTGGTAATCAACAAATTGGTATGTATGGGCGTTGGGGCAGTGAGTCATGCTCCAGTGTTGCATGAAAACCCCAGATTTATAGCCTTTGAACTTGTTGTGAATCCTTGCCCAACTGTATTAATTCATCTTCTGATCTTTCTTTTTGCAAATCTGATCAATGTCTTTTCTGTCTTATGAAAATGGCAGAGAAAACTCTAAAGGAAGATCAGTAATCACAAAGAAAATTGAGAAAAGTAAATACGAATAATTTTCAGAGGGGCGCCTGGGTGGCTCAGTCATTAAGCGTCTGCCTTCTGCTCAGGTCATGATCTCAGGGTCCTGGGATCCAGCCCCGCATAGGGCTCCCTGCTCAGCGGGAAGCCTGTTTCTCCCTCTCCCACTCCCTCTGCTTGTGTTCCCTCTCTCGCTGTGTCTCTCTCTGTCAAATAAATAAATCTTTAAAAAATAATAATAATAATTTTCGGAGAAGGTGTCTTCCTACAATATGGAATAGATGGTTAGAGATGTGATTTTCACACTGTTCTAGTAAAGAATTCCTATAAAGAGAGAAGAGAACTCTTACCTAAGCGTCTAGTATTATAACCTAGGGAAGATTACCTTTTACCTTCAAATTTTTGTGGCGTAGAAGTGATCATTTTTTTAAGGAAGACTTCTGATTTTTTAACAAATTTTTTTAAACAAATTTATTTTTAACAAATAAGCATTTTCCTGTCCTGTCAATGCTTAATTATGCTCTATATGTTTCATAATTCATTTTTTGTCTTACTGCCAGTCACTTAAGTTTAAGCAGTCATGTTAATTACCCATGTTTTTAACCTTTTGAATTACTGATGTTTTCTGTGACTTTACATTATACAGACTAAGCCAGTCTATTTTTCTGATAGTGAATTAGCATAAATAGGCTCACTAAAGGTATTAGTTTGTAAATGCGTAACATCCAAGTAGATACTGCAGCTCTGTATTCATATGCTTCCTTTTAAAGTCTAGCGACTTTCCAAATGATTTGCACCAATTGTCTTAAAGTCACAGCACAGTGAATAACACTGGATGAGAAATGAATAATGTGGTTTGGGTTTTTGGAAAGCAACCTCAGCCCTAATTCGGGTCATTTCCGTAGGGAGTCTTTGTTAAAGCACTGTTTTTTCACCTCCTCATGAAGAATGCATTGTAGGTTATTGGTGATGGTAGCACACCTGTTTTTCTATCTCAAACCACAGACCCCTCCAGCAAGGCTGTTGCTGTGGCTTGTGGTGCTTGAGGCCCCAGTCTTCTTACACTGGGCACTCGGACACACCCATGGCAGCTGCCTTTTTAGCGTTGTTTACTTTGTGATGGCAATGGGATAATAGTCTAAGGTAACATTGTTATAAATGTGCAGTTTCTTTGTTACATATTCTTAAATGACTTCAAAAGGAACAACATTTACAAAGATGATAATAATGGCTAGCTGGGCTTTCTTACACATAAAAATGCATTTATTTATAATTCACTGTTAAATCAGTAAAGTAAAAAAATTAAGGTATATAGATTACTTAAAGGAAATTTTCTCCCTTATTTCCTTCTTAAAATTTTTATTTTTTTAAATTTCTTAATTTTTAAATTCCAGTATAATTAGCATACCTTATTATTATCAGTTCCAGGTGTACAAAATAGTGATTCAACAATTCTGTATATTACTCAATGCTCACCACAAGTGTACTTTTAATCCTCTTCACCTATTTCACCCATCCCCCCGCCCAGCTCCCCTCTGGTAACCCATCAGTTTGTTTTCTATAGTTAAGAGTCTGTTTCTTGGTTTGTCTCTTTTTTTCCTTTGTTCATTTGTTTTGTTTCCTTAATTCTGCATATGAGTGAAATCACATGGTATTTGTCTTTCTCTGATTAACTTATTTTACTTAGCATTATGCTCTCTAGAATCCATCCACGTTGTTGCAAATGGCAAGATTTCATTCTTTTTATGGCTGAATAACATTCCATTGTATTCTATACCACATCTTCTTTGTCCATTCATCTGTCAATGGACACTTGGGCTGCTTCTGTAGTTTGACGATTGTAAATAAAGCTGCAGTAAACATCCGAGTGTATGTATTCCTTTGAATTGTGTTTTCATTTTCTTTTGGTAAATACCCAGTAGTGGAATAACTAGATCATATGGTAGTTCTGTTTGTAATTTTTTGAGGAACCTCCATATTGTTTTTCCCAGTGGCTGCACCAGTTTGCATTCCCACCTACAGTACATGAGGGTTCCTTTTTCTCCATGTTCTCACCAACCTTTTTTTTTTGTGTTGTTGATTTTAGCCACTCTGGCACATGTGAGGTGATATCTCATTGTGGTTTTGATTCGCATTTTCCCTGATGATAAGTGATATTAAACATCTTTTCATGCGTCTTTTGGCCATGTGTAGGTCTTTGGAGCAATGTCTTTTCATGTCTTCTGCCCATTTTTAACCCCTTATCAAGGTATATCATTTGCAAATATTTTCTCCCATTCAGTAGGTTGTCTTTTAGTTTTGTTGATTGTTTCCTTTGCTGTGTAGAAGCCTTTTGTTTTGATAAAGTCCCAGTAGTTTATTTTTGCTTTTTGTTTTTCTTGCCTCAGGGGACATATCTAGAAAAATGTTGCTATGTCCGATGTCAGAGAAATTACTGCTTATGCTCCCTTCTAGGGTTTTATGGTTTCAGGTCTCATGTGTAGGTTTTTAATGGCTAACTTTCATTGAGCTTGTATAGTGTGCCAGACATTGGGCTATGTGCATTATTTATCTTTGAACCCGACACTCAAGTTGGTGCTCTGATTATTCCCATTTATCTTACATGCAGAGAAGTGAGACATAGAATGTTTGAGTAACTTGCCCCTGTGTTATAGAGTTAAGAAAGGGCAGCAAGATTTGTGTTTGCACTGTCTGCAAACCTGGGCTTCTACCAGCTGGCCTGCCCGCCCCCCCACAATGCCATTATAACTCCTTACAAAGATCATTGAAAACAGAATGTCTTAGGAGATTAATTCCTCTTAGGAGGCCACTTTTGAGTCCTCAGGTAATTTAAGGCCATCTTGTATCCTTTTGGTAATGAAGCTCATTTTGATGGCCTTCATTCAGTGTGGACTCCTATGACCCTACCTCTACCATGGTGTGTTCCCCAAATGGAGTGAGGACTCAGGGCCAGTCTGCTCAGGCCTTACAGAAGAAGTGAGTTTCACACAGGAGTCATTAAGAGCACAAGGGAAGAGTTTAGCAGAGAAGATCGGGAAGAAGATTCTACTTTATCAATATAAATATGCTCATGTTGAAATTGGTAAATTAAGAGTGAGTTACACCCAAAAGTTTGGCTTTGATTAGAAGTGGTAAATCTTTCTTGAGAATTAAAGAGAAATTTTGGAGGAGGTTGGACATAGTTGTTGGAAATTGAATTTGACCTGCTAATGAATAAAAAGTTACCATATATTTCTTATCAGGAGAACTCACCTGATGGTTCTGAGTCCATCATGTCAGATGAACTGGAGTGGATAGAAACTCATTGTGGGCTATCTTAGAAGTTAGAAAGAATTGGTTATCTTACAACTTCCAAAGTGCCCTTTTTCTGAGTTACTACCCACTCCACTTCATCTTAGAAGTTGTTTTATTAGGAGTTATTGGTGATTTGGGGTGAGACTAACTGAGCAATTATGAAGTAATCAAACAAATTTATACTTGATTTTAGAGGTATACTTTCTTTTCTTGTTGAAGTAAAGTTGACACACTGTTGCATTAGATTCAGGTGTATAATCTAGTCATTGGACAAGTCTCTTTGCTATGCTGTGCTCACAACAAGTGCAGCTACCATCTGTCACCACCCAATGCTATTGCAGTACCATCAACTAGATTCCCTGTGCTGTGCCTTTCATCCCAGTGACTTCATCTTTCCATAACTGGAAGCCTGTATCTCCCACTCCACTTCACCCATCTTGCCCAAACCCCCACCCGCCTCTCCTTTGGCAATCATCAGTTTATTCTCTGTTTATAGGTCTATTCATGCTTTTTTGTTTGTTTGCTCATTTGTTTTTGTTTTGTTTTTTAGATTCCGTATATAAGTGAAATCATGTGGTATTTGCCTTTCTCTGACTTACTTCACTTAGCATAATAGTCTCTAGGTCCATTCGTGTTGTCAGAAATGGCAAGATCTGATTCTTCTTTATGGCTGAGTTACAGTCCACTGTGTATATATACCACATCTTCTTTATCCATTCATCTTTCGGTAGACAGTTGGGTCTCTTCCGTATCTTGGCTATTGTAAATAATGCTGCAATAAACATAAGTGTGCACGTATCTTTTCGAAGTAATGTTTTTATTTTCTCTGGATAAATTGGAGGTGACTTTTGTCTTCTAATTACATACTTGACAATAAGCTAATCAGGAGATGCAAAGGAATGGTTTGAAAGCAATGAAATCTTAGTTGATGTCTGATTTTTCCTCTATTATTTATTTTTAAGAAATCAATGAATGTACTGTGAACCCCGATATCTGTGGAGCAGGACACTGCATTAACCTGCCCGTGAGGTATACCTGTATATGCTATGAGGGCTACAAGTTCAGTGAGCAACAGAGGAAATGTGTTGGTAAGAGATGCTTTTAATAGATGAAATTATTAAATATCAAATATTTACACATTAAGAACATATTTTATGTAGTTATCATGGGAAATGTTATTGTGTTTAATTTTTAAAAATTTTTATCCCTGAACTAAGGGAGCCCAAAAAGAGGTTTGCTAATCTCCTGGGATGATCTCATCTCCTGGCTCAATGCTACCTACCTGGCCAAATGTAATACAATTAGATAAAGTTGGAAAAAGAAAAAAGATAAAAGTGAAAAAATTTCCAAAGATTTCTAGGTATAATAAAATAATATAATAAAACATAGATAGAATAATATAATAAAATGATAGAAATATCTACCTACAAACATGTATTTAGCAAAACCAAAATAAAATTAATATATACTGCAATAAAGACTTATACTCCTGTAAGTGCATAAAATCTGATTTCTAAGAGCAATTTCTAAACTGAAAATAAGCTGACACAAAACTGTTAATGAATTTATAAATACAGGATCTTGTCCATGGTTCTTTGGAAAAAAATGTATCTTAGAGGTATAATAGCATTATGGAAATCATTTCAGTGCATACGTTAACACTAAATTTAATTTTTTAGAAAAAGGAAGTTCAGCACTAAGAATTATAAAGCAACAAAGGTGTATACCCAATTAATATAAAGTAACAAAGGTGTATACCCAATTAATATGGCTTTAGTGTGCTAAATGCCATTATGCAAGATGTGTGACTTGTGCTATTTGGTTTTGTATATATATGTGGGGTAGGTCAAGAGGAGTATCCACCTGCCCTATCCCATGGCTATTTCTCTTGAATTTGCGTACATCGTATGTATTCTGTTTGGAACCGTAGAATATACAGTTGAAAGGGGCAGTTGAGATGATCTTGTCTAGCTTCACCCATGTGCGCAGTGGAACAGTCCCTTTCACGATATTTCTGGATGTTTCTCCTGAGCTGGCCTGGGGGTCCCACAGTGAACTTCACTGCTTAGATGACTCCATGTATCCAGTGGGTCCTTCTGTGTTGACCCAGATCTGTCTTTCAGAAACACCAATGTCATGGTTGTAGTTTCAGCTTTTGAAACAATACACCCTAAACATATTCCCTGTTCCCAGTAACCATCCCTCAAGTGTCTGAGGAGGGTGATCATGTCTCCTTTCACTGTTTTCCTCAGTTACAAAGATTTGGTGCACAGGGAATAGTACTCTGGTATTTTATGGACAGGGAAACAGAATTTCATGCTACACTGCACTAATCCTTTTATCTGTATTTCTGTTAACAGATATCGATGAATGCACTCAGGTCCAGCAGCTCTGCTCCCAGGGACGCTGTGAAAACACGGAGGGAAGTTTCTTGTGTATTTGCCCAGCAGGATTTATGGCCAGTGAGGAGGGTACCAACTGCGTAGGTAATGGCAGTATTCTTCCTGACACATAAATTCCCAGATCTGGGTTGTTAGCTCCCCTAAGAGCCCATCAATCTTACTGCTTATTCAGGCAACCCAGAATTTATTGCTGAACACCTTTTATGACATAGTCATCCGCTAGATACTGGAGGATACAAAAATGGAATCTTTCCTCCAACACTTTTGAATGAAGAGTGTCAAATGTGTGCAGACCCTGAGGTGTTAAATATTCTGGGCCCCGCATAAATCAAAAGCTTTTTGATTTGATGGAAATGTTTCAATTTTTGAAACATGTCAAATGAATCGAAGAGATGGTGATAGGAATGGGTTATTTTATCCTTGACTTCCAGCTGACCTGGGAGATGGGAGAGGTTTGAAATTCTATTGTGGGAAATGAAACTCGACAATGTTTTCTGCTTCGTGTAGACGTTGACGAGTGCCTGAGGCCAGATGTGTGCGGGGAAGGGCACTGCGTCAATACCGCGGGGGCCTTCCGGTGTGAATACTGCGACAGCGGTTACCGCATGATCCGGGGAGGCCGTTGCGAGGGTGAGTCTATGCCACGTCCAAGTGCGGAGTGCACGAGACCTTGAAATGCAGGGCTGGGCCCCCAGTTGGGGCTGCCAGGCACCCAGCTTGGTACTTACCTTCCTCTGCCAGTATGTGCACGGCACCAGCCTCTCATCCATGCTCCTCCTGCCTTCTGGACTCATAGCCTCTTTGCCTCCCTTCAGTGGTTTGGTCTGGATTATTTTCCATCTTCACATTCTCCTTGTTGTCCACTTCAGTATACGCCTTCCCTCGTATTTGGAGTGAATTGCTTTAGAACAATTAATTGCAGAGTGTCTTAGCATAAACCCAGACTTAATTCCAGCATCTGGATCATTCATCTGGAGCAGGGTGCAGGTTTACCCGCTGTTGATTTTTAGTTTCCAACCTTTTCGCCTTGTTACATTCCTTTCCTGTGTTCTGGGACTTGTTTACCAACCCTCCACAGAAGCACTGTCTGACTAACTGCAGGTCAAATTCCAACCGTGCTAGATAAAATTTCTTTATTATTGACCACAGCAATGAGTTTGCTAGTGTTATTAAAAAAAAAAAAGTTCTGAAAAGCTTTTAGAGCATGGCCAGAATGATTAACCACTTAATTTTTCTGCTCATGTTTGTGTCCCAGTTACACAGGTTCTTTTTGTAACCACCGTGGTACTTTTTAACAAATTATTTTCCTGAAGAAAGATATTGTGCTTCTGCTTAAATACTGCCTATGGACACGTGTCGGCTAGAGGAGCAGGGGACATGAGCACGGTTCTGAGGAGCCAGGCTGTGTGGACAGTGCTGGTTCCATGGGGCTCTTTGCTGGGCTGCCTGAGGATCAGCGTGTTTTCGAATATGGCTGGGCTTCCAGGCCGAGGGAGGGACGGACACGTTGGGGCAGGCTGCTGTTAGCTGTCCCTGGCTCCTCTGTGTTGCTTTTCTTCATGGATCTAATGACCCGGGCCTGGAGGGAAAGCTAATTAGATGTTTTTTGGCAGCCTGCACCTGACTCTCCCCCTGGCCCCTTGTTCAGCCCCTTGTATTCTGATCTGGAGAGAAATGGGAGCATTTTACATTACTGCATCTTTGATGGCCTCGGATCAGAATGGAGCCATACGGTCTCCGCCGGCAGCCGAGGGTCATGGGACAGCAAAGGGTGAAGCGTCCCCGCTCTCCTCTGACAGGGGACCCTCCCTCTGCCCTGGAGAGGCAGCATGGCCCTGGAAGAGGTCAGGACAGTGGCCTTGGCTCCTGACTCCCATGCTTAGTAACTGTCTGGCTTGGAGCCGGTGACTGAGCCCCTTTGAAACCTGTGAAATGGGAGCTGCAAAGTTAACTTTCAGGGTTGTCATGAGAAGAAATGCATGCTGCGGTATCTTGTGCAGTGCCTGTCACCTCGCTAGTTCTCAAGAACTGTTAGTTTCTGGAAACCTCCCCCTTTTCCTGATTAGTTGTTTTTGCAGAGACCTTCTCAGTACATCTGTATTTGTGGGAGTTGTTTTTCTTTCTTTTTTTTTTAAATCGCATGGGTTTATCTGACAAGCATTTATGTGCAAAGCAACACTCCCCAAAGAGGTCAAATGCTGATTCTTAAGTTCTGCGTACAGTTTATCAGGATGGGAAGAGAAGATATTTAACTAGTGACTATAGCGTGAAGATGGAAAGTGGGGAGGAGTAGAAAAGAAATATGAAAGCTCTTTAAGCAAATGGGAAGCAGTTAGGGGACTATTGGGGAATATTCAGTGTATGGAAATGAACAGAAATACTACCAGGGTTCCCCGAGTAAATAATCCATAATTCTATCCCCATGAAACGGCTTGAAAAGAAGAAGGAGCCAAATAACATGGCTGTTTTCTAATTTCGTCATGGATCAGAACCAAAGGTCCCCAGGCTTCTGGCTCACCAAAGATTTTCTCAGCTGCCACTAACAAAGTTGCTTTCAAACAGCACCAGTCTCCAAGGAGTCTATTGTAGTTCACAGACATTATCTCATGCATCCTTACTTTGCTCAGTTAAGGTAGTCCCAGGCAGGTAGTCCCTAATCTATAGATGAAGGAACAAGCAAGCAGAGGTGAGAGTAGTGGGACATTCAGGGATATTGTCTTGTATTGCTCAGCATTGCACCTTATTTATTGGACCAGCCTTTCTCAATGACCTTCTCTGACTTAGCAGTTGTAGTTCTATTAAAAAAAATTCCTTCCAGAGAAGAATGTAATGCTGTTTGGAAAATGAAACTGGCAAGCATCATCTTTTTGTAGAACAAGAAGTCCCAGAACATCTGACCTAAAAAAAAAAAAAACAAAAAAAACAAACAAAAAAACCACTGTGTGTCATTGTCTGTTGGCAAGGATTTTTTGCTGATAGGAAAAAAAATTACCACACTGACCTGATGCTTATTCTATTAATATCATCGTCAGCTTTTTTACTTTAACATCTTTTCACACTTGCCTAGTGATAAGGGGAGATAATTTTTGAGAATTTACCAGAATGCATGGCTGTATCCATTACATATTTCTTTCATTTTTCAGCTTATGTCCTGAAAATTCTGTTTATATTTTAAGTGTGATTAGATGTACTACATACATTTTATTTATTTTATTTTTTATTTATTTATTTTTTTGTGCTCTGGTGAGTCCTATATACATTTTAAATTAGAACACTTACACATTAAATCCACTCACATGAATTTGGAATCCAACTCCAGAAAAATGATCATTTCGAATGCAGCTGGTTCCCATGGTACTACCATTCATGTGAAACTCTTGAACCATTTCCTTTATCTTTCTTCTCCCCCATTCTGTTGTCGTACCATTCTTCAAAATGCCTAACGCCGTTGTAGTAGTTCCCTCTGCCATAGCCCCAGCCATATTGAAGGTGTTTTTTCCAATGCACATTGAAAAGAACAATGATAAATAACTTCAGTTAGCTATGAATGTGAGAAATAAGGTGTATTTTTGTGAGAAAGTATTACCCTATGATCATATCACCATGTTTTCTGGAAACTCTTCGAAGTATTCGATGAGTTCATTCTCTCCTAATGTGTTTTTTCCACCTCCAAGGAATTCCTACCCTATGAAAGGTTTTAAATTATTCAAACCCAGGATATTCTTGGGCCCATGAAACCAAAGCAAGGATTTCCCTAGAGCATCCATTGTCTGAAGAGAGAACCTTTGGCCAGGTGGATTTGTGGCTTCCTCATTCTCATGCCTGTTTGTTGTATTTCTGTCTGGTAGGCTGCACTTACCTTGTTTGATGTCCAGAAAGTGACCCCCAAGGAGCTGCCAGCTCCCAGGGTGGAGTTGGGCAATTGGGGCCAAGTTCTTCTTTTGATTTTGTGTAAATATTTTAATCCAGGTATACCTGGCCATGCTTTATCACTGTGGTGTTTAAGTGTAGGCAGTGTTGGACTTACCTACTTAACATTTTCTCCATCAAAATGTAGATAGATCACATCTCCCCCCCCCCACTTCATCAGAAAAGTATGTTTTTGTTTCAGTATTCTGATAAAATGTTTGTGACCTGGTTTTTTGATTTTCCAGATATTGACGAATGCTTGACTGCAAGCACTTGTCCAGATGAGCAGTGTGTGAACTCTCCTGGGTCTTACCAGTGTGTTCCCTGCACAGAAGGGTTCCGAGGTTGGAATGGGCAGTGTCTTGGTAGGTACTAGAGTGTTCTTTTCATAGTTTTATTTCTTCTCTCTAGTCCATTTTCTCACAGAGCGATGTAATGCCAAGTGAGCCCTCTTTCAAAATTAAAAAAACAAACAAACCAAAACATGGAATATAATAAACTTGTGTCCTTCTGAGAAAACTTCTAAGAAAAGTTCTAAGTAACTTCTAACCGGGGAGAAATATAAGAAAGGAAGTTGGCATGAAGAATGTGAGATTTTACCTGGGAGAAATAATTCTGATGGAAGCAAATTGTCCTTGATGTGATGAATAACCAAGACCAAATAAAATAATAATCACCACAGGGTGGAGAGTGGTGGAGAACAAAAGGCTAAAAAAGAGAGAAAAGGCATAAGAAGAAGCAAGCTACCAGAGACTAGTAGAATTAGGAACATGTGAACACAAACGTGCAGCAGAAATAGAAAGAGAAATCTTGATGGATTGCCATTCCTCTTACATTTATTCATTTAAGTATTTAATAAATACTTCATATTGACATCAGGCACTGAGGAAGAGAAGCAACAAAATTGCTTTGGTTCTAATTAGCTGTGCTCTAGTTAGCTTTCCCCCTTGATGGTTTTCCTCTCTGTCTCTGTGTGATCTTTTCCTTAGAAGCTGAGCTCTTTTACACTCAATGCCAGACTCTGACAATGTGAGTTCAATTTCTCATTTATTCATACCTTCTTTCTTTTCATCCACAAATGCTGGAGAACTTACTGTAATATACCCAGAGTTGTGCTGAGTGCTGGGATACATTGAGGGACAAAAAAAAGTGCCTTCTTAAAAAAAAAAAAAAAAAAAAAAGTGCCTTCTTCATGGAACTATCTGGTGAGGAAGACTGATACCCAGACGTCTCATAAATAAATGCACAAACACAATTGAGACCGTGTTGGGAAGGGGGGTTCTGTGATGCTGTAAGAATGTGTCCCAGAACGAGTTGCCTCTGGGAAAATTCCTGATTGAGGTTTAACGGGGGAAGGGGACGGGAGGGAGATGGTTTTGGACAGAGAAAAGAGCATATTCAGGGGACTCATGGGAAGGAGCAAGCAGTCATGTTCCAGAAGCTGGAAGGCTGGTGCTGCTGCAGGACAGAGAACAAGAGAAGATTTACAGCAGGATGAGGGGGCAGACCATGCCAGACTCTCTCAGTCCTTCCAAATGTTCATCTTGAACACTACCTCAAAAACTAATAATGTCCTACATGCTGGCTAACTGAACATAAAAAAATAATAATAAAATGTTTGTCTTTACGCCTACATCTCTGGGAAAGACAATGTTGCAGAGCAGGTGGGCTCAGTAGCCTTGGCAGAAACAGTCCCAGTTGCAAAGTTTTGGATTCATCACCAGGTTGCAGAAGCTAAGCCTCTGTACGTGGTACAGGTGGCCGTCTGCCCTGAAGCTCATGCCCATCTCTAAGAGTGTCTATCCTTGGAATTGTGAGATGTTGATCTTCGGGAGAAGAGATTTTTGTTTATTAATGGCTTATTTATTATGCATTTGTTTATGTGATCCGTGCTGGTTAGTACATTTGGTTTTAATTTTCCCGTTTGGCACAGATTTCATAGTTGCCTATCAAGCTTTCATTTGTGTTCTCATTTTCACATACTGCTGCATATTATAATCCAAGAGGAGAGCCTGAATTTTACCTTAAATAACTAAAATCCATAATAGTGGCATAAACACAGCCCTGATTCATGAATTTACTAATGAAATATGACTGAGCAAATGGGCAAATGAGTGCTCTTCAATATAAATGCATTTATCTAGACTGGGCAATAAGAATAAATGAGTTATTATACCTAGATGTATGCAGTCAGTCTCAGCATGACCACTTTGCTCCAGTTCAGGGACAGAAACACTACCTCTGTTCAGAGTAACTTGACTTTGCCAACCAGCTGAGTAGGATCATAAGCAGAAATACTAGGTCACTGTGTAGTCCACCAGAGTCACACAGCTAGCCAATTGCTCCAAGCACCAGTTTTCATTTGTGCATTGCTAAGGTCACGCATTTCCTATGAAAAATACACCATGTACTCTTTCCTTCTGCCTTGGGTAAAATTTTAGGCTCTGTCATCTACAGGTGAAGCTTCTCTTCTGTGCTGTAATTTTGGTTCCACTCATTGTTCATACTGGACTTGCAGCTCCTCTGAAATTCTCAGGAGGACTTTTGCAGATTATACCAAAATGGATCCGCCTTAATTTTTGATGGTAGTAGAGCTTTCACATGTTAAAAAGTTGAGCGTGACAAAAAGTAGATATTGCAACATGCTTTTCTGTTCTAATTGAACCAATGAATGAATTCGATTTTTCTGCTCAACTCTGACAATGCAAGGGAATACCCAGCCATATCACATACATTTTAGTTCTCACCTTTATCCTTCTGGTACTCCAAAGACACATTTTAGAAGGTGTAGTCATTACTTATCATTGAGTTGAGCTCATCGACACCAACTTGATTATATATTTATTCGTTCAGTTTAACAGTTGAGTGCCTACCAAGAGCCAGGCATTTTTCAAGACCCGGGGGATTGAGAGTGAACAAAATAAATGCCCTCCCCTCATTGTGCTTGTACTCTAGAGCTCACATTGTGCTTGCAAATAAACAAAGCAGCACGCAAAGTATATGGTGTGTCAGATGTGTGTTGAGTGCCACAAAGGAAAAAAAAAAGCAGCTTAAGGGAGACAGACTGTCAGAGATTCTATGGGGGTCAGAGAAGGCATCAAATGATAAGTTATTTATATTGTGTTCCTTTCTATTTGTTTTTGTTTCTAATGGTTACTTGGGACTGGTTTGTGGCTTTTTAATATCCTTTTAGTCCAGATAATTTAGGGTACATTTATAAGACTTTTCCCCCCAATTTTAAATATATGAGAACATTAAAGACTTAAAATTTTCTCAAATCTCACCATCTGAAGAAAGGTCTTACACTTGGCATTTGTTAGTCATCTGTAGAGAAGATAATCCCTGCCTTACAGGGGATTCTGTTCCGTAAGTCTTAGTGTCCTCCTTTTTCTACCACTCTGCTCTCACTGACTATTTTTAAAGGAAGGGGGGGAAATCGGAGGGGGAGATGAACCATGAGAGACTATGGACTCTGAGAAACAAACTGAGGGTTCTAGAAGGGAGGGGGTGGGAGGATGGGTTAGCCTGGTGATGGGTATTAAGGAGAGCACGTTCCGCATGGAGCACTGGGTGTTATACGCAAACAATGAATCATGGAACACTACATCAAAAACTAATGATGTAATGTATGGTGATTAACATAACATAATAATTTAAAAAAATAATATATAAAAATTATAATTAAAGTTGTACGGTGTTGTATGTAATTCTACTTTTGTGTGGCATAGTGCTTATGTTTTTTTCTAAAGTCCATCAATCCATATGTTGATTTGACTTTTTTTTTTTCTCTCTGAAAATGGATTCATTAGGAATTGAGAATTTCTATTTGGACCCTTATGTTCTGCAGGGATTTGATGCCAATTACACTGTGCTTCTTTCACTGACCCAAAGGTGAACTTGGTGAAATCGTTAATGGCCTCCTTGTAGTCATGCCATGTAGACTGAATCTCACTGATTGATGCTTCGCCTTGATTTAAGAATTAGAACAGAAATTGTTTGGGGGCAGAAACAGGTCAGATGTTAGCAGGTGTTGTCTGGGAGACCATGCTCTTTCCTAGTGTTGAGTTCGGGGCATATGATCCTTCATTCTCAGTAGTTTATTGTCCACTTTCAAAATATCTGTCCCTTGATGCTTTTTGGCAACTCTTGTTGGCTCCTCTGTTAACGTAGCTTCTTCTTTCAAGTTGTGGATTTCAGTCCTCTCTCGAAAGCCACTTTCATCATTCAACATTGTATTCCTTGGACCTCACATTCAGCCTGGAGTTGCTGCCCGCTTGATCCTCGCCTCTAATGACTATTTCATCACCCTGGGTTCTGGCCAGTTCCAACTGGCTGCTTCAACCAGGACCTTTCTTGAGGGAAGCCAGCCTGTCAGGTACTCAATTAGCAGGTTTCTCTTCACTCAAGAACAGGCCTGATTTAAACCCTACTGGAGCCATCCTCTAAAGGAGATTCTCTAATATCTAATTGTTTAAAGGTACATTCAGTAACTCTGATATAAAGATCATATTTCCCTGAATTTAGACAGATTTGGGGTTATGTATGACCTCTATGAAGCTTGGTTTCAATATCTTTAAAATGGGGATTGAAATGCTCTCTTCATGGGATTTACTGTCAAAATTAAATAAGCAATATAAAGCACCTAGTGAGGTATGTGACACAAGGTAGAACCCAATAAATGTTATAACCCTTCTTCCCCCAACTCTATTATCCTCCCCTTTACCTCCCTAATCCCGAAATGTTAGAAGTGCAGTAATAACTGGTACTTGTTTAAGTAAATTTTATGTCAAGTTTCTATGTATAACTGTCTTTGACTTGCTTTAATAAGTTCATTTCCTGTAGTTCTTAACTCTCCCTATCTGATAGGAGCTTTCTTTTATGAATCTAAGTTATCTTAGTCTTATAATTACCTTTCAACTTCTCAGCATTTTTGTTTAGCTGGGATCTATTTCTTAAGAATCATATTGCTTGGGACGCCTGGGTGGCTCAGTCGTTAAGCGTCTGCCTTCGGCTCAGGTCATGATCCCAGGGTCCTGGGATCTAGCTCCATATCAGGCTTCCTGCTCAGCGGGAAGCCTGCTTCTCCCTCTCCCACTCTCCCTGCTTGTGTTCCCTCTCTCACTGTGTCCCTCTCTGTCAAATAAATAAAAATCTTTAAAAAAAAAAAAAAGAATCATATTACTTTTCTGTAAGGTAATTGATCATCCCTAACAAATGTTTTACCTTCTGCAGTACTGCCATCTCCATCCTTTTACTTCATTTTCTTGGCTCACCTTCATAAGACACAGTATCTATCACATGGTCGATGTAGGCAGCAATCCCTTGTTGAGTTTACTTTATTATCTTCCTTTATAATTGAGTCTGTGAAAGACCATGTGACTTGGGAAGACAAATTTCTGAGATTTTTATCATACTAATCCTTCTCTGTCAAACTGTAATTAAGTTAATCGTGACTTTGTGACTCCAATTTACGTTTTCTAAATGTAATGGGTCTTAGGCATTTGAAGAACTTAGTCATTTAATCCACTTGACAACTGGTTAGCCATAGTCTTAACCAAAACCAGGTGCACAGAACGTGCACGATAAACATGGAAAGCTCCTTGTTCTAGGTGTTCTTTGACCACTAGGATTTATTTTCAGATTTTTAAGAATCATTGTTAACCTTTATGGAATGGATGAATATTCATAGACTTATCTGAAATTGAAGACTTTGTTCTACATTTATTTGCATAAGATGGCAGCAGAACTGAACATCTACCTTTTGCAGATACTATTAAATGTGCAAACACCAGCCTAATCCCTAAATCACTGCAGCTGAAGAAGTCTTCTATTTAGTCATTATGTTATTATCAAATACCTAATTATGTACTTAATTCCAGAGAAGACTTGAAGTTATAAATAAGCAAAACAAAACAGAATAGAATGGTGGTTATCAGGAGCTGGGAGCTAGGGGGATTGGGGAGGTGGTGTTTAAGGGTATGAACTTGCAATTGGCAGGTAGATAAGCCCTGGAGATCTGTTGCACAGATTAGTGATTATAGTCAACAGTGCTGTCTTATAAACTTCAAAGCTACTAGGAGGCCAGGTGATAATTATGTTCACAAAAAAAGGGAAATCATGTGACATAAGAGAGGCGTTAGCTAACTTTGTTAATCATTTTGCAATATATAAGCATACCAAATTATCACTGAAACTTACCCAATGTCATATGTCAATTATATCTCAATAAAAGCAAACAAAAAACTACTTTTGAAAGCAGGAAACATACCTGTGTGAGAAGACTAGTTACCATAATAACAAAAACTTCTTTTACGTTGCTACAAAAGGCGTTGACTTCATTATTTTATTTGATATCAGGGCAGTAGTAGTAGTAGTAGAGATACAGAAATTGATTCCCAGATAGGTTAATGGGCTTGCTAATGGTCATAGGTAATAAATGACAGAGCTAGGACATGATTCCAGGTCGTTTATCTCCAAAACTAGTGTTCTGTTCTATACACTCCCTCTTCCTGTACACCCAAGACAATAAGAGAACAAAGCAATATGATTAAGATAATGAAGAAAGAAAAGTTCATAGAAAGAGAGATGATCGATATGGGTGGGAATCATCCCTTGCAAGCAGCAGTAAGAATGGCTGAGGGATTCTTGACTCGAAGATGGCAGTCTTCAGCATAGATAGCCCCAGTTGGGTTTTGCTGAAAGACTAAATATTCTTTTGGAAAGGGGAGGCAGGAAGCCAGTGATGTGGTAGGGTTAATGGACTGATTTTCTGAGATTATCCTTGGCTCTTTATCTGGGATGTACATAGCATTGGCTGTTCTCCAGTTTTGAAGAACAGTGATGAGTCTTTGAGGGATGCATAACATATTTTTATCGGCTGCACTGCTACTGCATATCTTAACTTGGTCGGACTTGACGGAGGGCACCTGAGATCCCGAGGATTTGCTGTACCGCAAGTGCGGGTTGTTCCATCCCGCTGGCCTAACCATACTGGCTTTTCTGTCCAGTATGTTCTGCCATCATCTTTACTATAAAAGACTATGTGTACAGAATAGTCGAGGGATCACTGAAGTAATGTCATCTTGGGGGTGGGGAGTCATCTGTATTTTCCTGTAGTCATTGTGACAGAGTAAGATGTTTACTTCACATATCAAATGGTGCTCACTCATTGAAGTCTGTGGTGCTCATTAAGGAATTAAATGAGACTCAATGGCCTCTGAAATATGACTGATGCGCAGTGTTGAGAGATTAATTTCCTTGAAAGTACGGAAGTAAGGCAGGTAAACTGTTGCTCTGGAGCCAACTCTGACCAACCTCAAGGAGCTGATAGGTGAAGTGGAAGGAGGCATCATAGCCTTGAACTGACTTGTGTGAGGTCAGCCACTGAATACCCTCTGAACCATCAGAGAGGGGCTTCATGCTATCTTGTGTTCTCCCAGGACATTAGGAAGGGAAATTTCGAAAGGGTTCCTGACCCAGAGAAATTACATCCCAAGGCAGTGAGAGAATTTGCAGGTGGATTTGCTGGCCAGCTGAAAGTCATCTTTGTAAAAATTGTGGAGAATGGAAAGTTGCCAGAGAGCTGGAAAGAGATTAATGTCCTCATTTCCCCCCAAAGAAAAAAGAAGCTGGAGTTCGGGAACTAATGACCACTGAGCTTCATGTTAATCTTGACAAAGAACTGTAGGCTGCAGGATTCAAATGATGAGGTGGAACGTTTTTTTGTGGTTTTTTTTTAGAATTTATTTATTTATTTGAGAGAGAGAGAGGGAGAGGCAGAGGGAGCAAGAGAGGGAGTCTTACGCAGGGCTCAATCTCATGACCCTGAGATCAGGACCTGAGCCGAAACCAAGAGTCGGACACTTAACCAGCTGCACCACCCAGGCACCCCAAGGTGAAACATTTTAAAAGAAAAAGATGATCATAAGAATCAGCCAGGGTTGGGGTGCCTGCATGGCTCAGTTGGTTAAGTGTCTGCCTTTGGTGCAGGTCATGATCCCAGGGTCCTGGGATTGAGCCCCACATCAGGCTCCCTGCTCAGCAGAGAGTCTGCTTCTCCCTCTGCCTGCCCCTCCCCCTGATCATGCTTTCTCCCTCCCTCTCTCTCTCTCTCTCAAATAAATAAATAAAATCTTAAAAAAAAGAATCAGCCAGGGTTCACTAAGGACAAATCATGCCCACTGTTCTGACTGTCTCTTCTGACAGGCTTCTGAGAGGAGCAGATCATGAAATCCTATAGACATGGCATATCTGGTTTCCCACAGGCCTCTATTAGAGTCTCTCGGGGTGCTGTAGATGACAATGATCAGTTTGGATTGGGTAATAGTATACTGGGGTGGATTCATAGACTTTTGAACGATCATATCCACAAAGTGCTGACCTCATAAACCCCTGGCAGTTTTCTTACTGTGGGAGGTTTAATTAATTCACTGGATAGCAAATGCCAAATTATGTCCCAAAAGCCCATTGGTATATTGTATTTTGGGAGTTTGGAACACATTTTTCTGTGGACACAGTGTTTTTCATGACATTTCCCTTTTGAACTGATTATATATATGCATAACAAGAATTTGGGTAATCTGACTCTTGTACAAGACCATCACCCTAAAGTAAGATGCGATTTGAGCTCCAATACAGAAAACCAAAGACTTAACCGTCTCCCTCTGCAGCAAGGGTAAGAGGTTATGGGTATTGGATGGTGGGGTGGATAAGGACTACCTTGTTTCCCAGAACACTGATTCTCCCAAAGGTTTGAAGTAAGAACTGAGGGCAGGCTTTCTGTTGATAACATTCAGGGCCCCACAAGTTTGTATCTTTGACTTAATGAAAGAACACTGGAAACCACTGAGGGTTTTTAAAGGAGCAATACCATTGATTGTGTTTGTATTTCAGATGACTCTGGCTACCAGCTGGATAGTGGATTAGAGAGGGCAAGACTTGAAGTAGGGAAACAAACTATGGCGGTAACCCATGTGAGACAGAATGGTGGTAGTAAGAATGAAATGAAGCGGGTGTATTTGAGAGATATTGGGAAGATGGAATTGATTTGACTGTTTTAAATCGAATGTGGGGAAAGAGGGAGAATAAGGAATCTAGAAAGGATGACTCCCAGTTTCTGACGTGGGCATCTGAGTGGATAGTGGTATCATATTGACCTGGAATAAAAGAAACCCAGGGAGAAAGATCAGTTTGGGCTGTGAAGACTCAGAGGTGCCTATGGGACATCAAGGGGAAATGTCCAGTACGCTGACCAACTAGGTTGTGTGGGTCTGCAGTTTAAGAGACAGGTCTGGGTGAAAGATAAAACACTGAGTTTATTTCACTCCTTTTACATCCGTCAAGTGAGGCCCCACTCCAGGCACCTTCCTACTATATATTCTGGTTTTTTTTAAATGGAGGTATGATACCTCTATAGCATTATATTAATTTCAGGTTTAGAACATAATTATTTGATATTTGTATACATTACAAAATGATCACAGTAAGTTGGGTGAAAGTCTATCACCATAGTTACAGAATTAAAAAAAATTTTTTTCTTATGATGAGGACTTTTAAGATCAACTCTCTTAGCAGCTTTTAAATAGGCACTGTGGTACTGTTAATTCAAGTATAAGTATCAAGTATTTTTTTAAAGAATTTATTTGAGAGTGAGAGAGTGTGTTTGCAAGTGAGTGGAGGAGCAGAGGGAGAGGGACAAGCAGACTCCATGCTGACTGAGGAGCCCAATTGATCTCACGACCCTGAGATTATGACCTGAGCCAAAATCAAGAGTTGGACACTTAACCGACTGAGCTACGCAGGCACCCTAGTTATCAAGTATTTTGAAAGTATTTCGTGAATGATCATCTGTACTGTCTGTTAATTTGCTTTAACTAGAGAAAATATGGTCTTAGAAATTGATTTTGTTGTTATATTCTGTAGCCCTATAAATCACATTTCCTGGTGCATACATAATTAAAGAGAACAGTCCATACCTTTTTCAACTTTTTAACATTTTTGAAACCAATCCAGATACCAGACGTGACATTTTAATGTTGCTGTCTGGAATTTACATGCCTAGTGTCTAGGCTCATTCTATCCCATTATTTATTTTGGCTCCAGCATTTAGCTTCTTCTTTCAAGTTGTTTGCATTCGGTGTTTATAAAAGTGGACTCCCACAACCAAAGAAAGGATGGACAATGAGTCAGTCTGGAAGTGCTCTTTTTGTTATCATAGAGTAGGGTCCAGTTCACCATAACTGATTTTGTGAAAGCGAGGTAGAGCACTCAGACAATGCCAGTTGGTTGGCTGTTTTCAGTTTGCATGTGAAATGTGTGCCGGTGTGTGCATGCATGCTCACACACTATTGCCTCATTTTGGTACTGCTCTATTTCTAGATATCATTTTAAGAAAACTAGAGTACAGGGGTGCCTGGGTAGCTCAGATGGTTAAGCGTCTGCCTTCAGCTGGGGTCATGATCTCAGGTCCTGGGATCGAGTCCTACATCAGGCTCCCAGCTCAGCGGGAAGCCTGCTTCTCCCTCTCCCTCTGCCTCTTCCCCCTGCTCATTCTCTCTTTCTCTGTATCTCTTCAAATGAATAAATAAAATCTAAAAAAAAAAAAAAGAGAGAGAGAAAACTAGAATACAGGTTTAAGGAAATGTTATGCAAATGAATGCAGTCCGAACTCTGGAATGCTGAATTAGAACTAGATCTCTGATGTTCATGTGTTCGTGACTCTGCCTGTTAACATTTGGAGGGTGGCAAGCTTTATTGCTTTCATGGCGAGCATTGCAAAATGAAATAGATGTAGTCAAGAGCATTTTCCTCCGTATTGTTGGTCTGCCTTATGATTAAGATGCCTGGATTGAGTTACAGACTGCTGTAAAATTAAGCCTACATCATGATGCTGTGTGTAGTTTCAGCACTTAGTGGTTTAAATTTTTCCTCTTACGGTGTTGGTTGTTCATGCTACACAGTCTTCTCAACTACAACATACAGTGGACTTAACAAAAGCATTTAGGTGGGGCACAGAACTCAAGTTTTTCTTTGTGAATTAACATCTTTTTTCAAAAAGATATATTTATTTTAGAGAGAGGGAGAGAGTGAGCAGGGGAGGGGCAGAGGAAGAGGAAGGAATCTCAAGCAGGCTCCCCACTGGAGCTCAACGGGGGGCTCGATCTCACAACCCTGAGATCATGTCCTAAGCCGAAATCACTCAAGAGTCGGACGCTTGACCAACTGAACCACGCAGGTGCCCCTGAATTAACAATATTCTAGTAAGAACATAATGAAAGCTGAATGAAATCAGTGAACACATTGATGATTTTCTATATAAATGCTGTGTTAGCAAATAATAAAAACAAACATTCCTAATTCTCTCTTCAGTGGTTTCTATCACTACACTTAACTTGTGTTAATAGAAACAGGTCAAAAGGATGGGCTTTGGAGTTAAGCTGACTGGATGCCCCTATGAGCCACCAGTTTCTCAAACCATGTGGCCTTGGGCAATCTGCTGGAACTTCTTTGAATCCTGGTTCCTTTGTCTATAAAATGGTTGGCTTCTATCGCTCCTGTTAGGATTAAAACATGCACAGCCTTTCCTGTTTCCATGCAGTAAGGGCTTGGTGAAGATGAGCAATTATTTTATTTATCTCTGCAATCTGTCCCCTACCTTCAAACTGCCCACTAAGCTTGTTTGTCCCCTAGATTGGTTTTTATAATACCGATTCAATGCTGTCTTTGAACATTTTATCAGAGTTTTTTTTATCTTTCTGCTAAGACCTCTTGTGGTTTCTTCAGGTCCCGAGTCCTGTCTTTGGCTTTCTCGAACCCTCCCTTCCTGCTGAATTCATCAGTTCCATAGCTAGACCTCAGTACGTCTTTGATTCTTTGGAATACTTCATTGTGCAGGGGATGCTACTCCCAAACTGCCGTCTCTTCTGCCCTCCCCTCTACAACGAGCTTTCCATGGAATTGATTCACAGAGCATGCTTGGTTCCTTTTTTGAGTTACTTTGCATAAAGTAAATCAAGACATAGAACTATGATCCATGCAGCTCACACCAGAGCTCCTGTTCCTCCTTTGGGCTAATTTGAAAGCTTATCTTAAAGAATCTGTCCCTGTTTGAGGATGCGCTCTTTCTATTTTTAGCCAAATTCAACTTTATTCATGTTTTCTTTTTTTTCTCTCTTTGTGGGTTTTTTCCCCCTTCTGCAACATTCTTCAAGATGTGGATGAATGCCTGGAACCACAGGTCTGCGCAAACGGTACTTGCTCCAACCTTGAAGGCTCCTACGTGTGTTCATGCCACAAGGGTTATACCCCGACACCAGACCACAGGCACTGCAAAGGTAAATGCTGTGATCAGATTTCTGTTTTTTATTCGAACTGCATTTAAGAATGTGTTAGAGTAATTAGCTTAGAAAAGGGAACCAAAAGGGGCACCTGGGTGGCTCAGTCGGTTAAGCGGCTGCCTTCGGCTCGGGTCATGATCCCAGGGTACTGGGATCGAATCCCACATCGGGCTCCTTGCTCAGTGGGGAGCCTGCTTCTCCCTCTGCCTGCCTCTCCCCCTGCTTGTGTTCTGTCTCTCTGACAAATAAATAAATAAAATCTTTAAAAAAAAAAAAAAACCCAATACACACAGTTCCACAACTCTGTGACTATACTAAAAAACATCGAATTGTACACTTTAGATGAATTATGTGGTGGTAAATTATATCTCAATAAAATTGCTATTAAAAAACATTCATCCTAGGGGTGCCTTGGGTGGCTCAGTCTGTTAAGCCTCTGCCTTCGGTTCAGGTCATGATCTCAGGGTCCTGGGATTGAGCCCCGCATTGGGCTCCCTGCTTAGCAGGAGCCTGCTTCTCCATTGCCCCCCATGCTCTCTCTCACTCCCTCCCTTTCTCTCTCTCAAATAAATAAATTAAAAAGATCTTTTTTAAAAAACATTCATTTTAGAAAATCTAGCAAACACAGAAAATAAGCAAAACAAAAATAACAGTTTCTCAATCTCATTCATCAGTAGTCCTATCTCATGGATATTTTCTGTCACTAAGATAATATATGTACGATTTTTTATCTTGCTTTTTGTCGTTTAATAGTATATCATGAGCATTTTACACATTAAAAACTTTTTTCAAATATTATTTTTGAAAGCTGCTTAAGAGTCAGTGTATTACTATTTCAGCATTTTCTTGCTGTTCATGTGTTGAACAATTACATTTTTTTTAAAACTTCTCATCATTATGTTAAAAAACAAATCTAACAAGTTTTTTTTTTTTTAATAAAACTTGGTCTGAATTTCAGGATTATTTCCTTATTTATAAAAGTGGAATAATTGGGTAAAATGTTTTTAATGTCTCTTATTTTTATTTTTAAAGATTTTATTTATTTAATTGACAGAGAGCGAGAGCAGGAACACGAGCGGGGGGGTGGGAGAGGGAGAAGCAGGCTCTCCACCGAGCAGGGAGCCTGATGTGGGGCTCGATCCCAGGACCTTGGGATCATGACCTGAGCCGAAGGCAGACATTTAACAACTGAGCCACCCAGGCGTCCCAATGTCTTTTATTATTTTGACTGAACACTAATTTCTAATTTTTAAAATGTGTTTCTTTTAATTCTAAAAGATTATTAGTTATGCTTGTATCTGTTAATTCTCTGGACACTTGTAATCATTACAACATTTATTTCATATGTTTGTTAAACATTTGTATTTTTTTGTGTAAATTTATGTTATATCTGTTCCCATTTATCAGGTTTTTTAATCCATCTATATGAACACTTTATAATACATGTGTAAACCATTATATACTTGTGTCTGTGCATTACAAATATATTTTTGGGGGCTATTATTGTTGTAATTTGTCCAAGGTTTCTCTAATTTTTCTTGGCATAATTCTTTTTTTTAAGTTTAAATTTTTTCTCTGGTCAAATCTGTGGATGGCTTCCTTTCTGCTCCTAGTTCTTTAAACCTAAAAGCATGCTCTTTGCAGGGGAGGAAGAGAGGAAATAAGTGAATTCTTCTTCTTTCTAAAGTATCTCAAAGTGAAGGATGGAGGGTGGAGGTTAATTCCTCACCATGGTAGGCAAGTAGTAAACAGATACCTTGCTGTCTTGTGAGAATTATAGCATCTCCCACTGGCAGTGGCACATTCACCGACCTCCACATTGGGGGCCCAACTCCTTGTATACGGTGGAACACTGGCCACTCCTAGCAGAGCAGGTCAGGTGGGCGCAACTCCCTGCCCTCCGGGTCCTTTTCCTGCCAACCCACATCTGCAGCCTTCCTACCAAGTTCTTCTAGTGGTTCGCCATGCAACCTTGGATAAATAAACTCAGATTTCCAGTCTCATACAATCTCTAAAATTGGGGGATTGGGGCGCCTGGGTGGCTCAGTTGGTTAAGCGACTGCCTTCGGCTCAGGTCATGATCCTGGAGTCCCGGGATTGAGTCCCGCATCGGGCTCCCTGCTCGGCAGGGAGCCTGCTTCTCCCTCTGACTCTTCCCCCTCTCATGTGCTCTCTCTCTCTCTCATTCTCTGTCTCAAATAAATAAATAAAATCTTTAAAAAAAAAATAAAATTGGGGGATTGGACTCTCTAGAGGGATAATGCTCTGAGGAAGCACATGTTGGGTGAATGACTTTTAACCACTTTTTCACTCTTTCTTACTCAGCCATCCTAGCTGAGCCTGCTCCTCTCTAAGAAGGCTTCCCAGCATGCCCAAATTCACACCATCATTTGATGCCAGCCCTAGGAACACTATGTCCCCTCTATGTGATGCTCGGCTGTGGAAGCTTCTCTTCATCCTTCCCTTTCTTTTGGGTGTATCCTGGAACCCACGTGTTCCAGGCACTGTGTTCAAATGCAGATGTTACTGAGAGGTTTTAATCTCTCAAAGGACTTTTATTGGTTGGAAAAGATAGAAACCTACTACAGATCATTGTAGATAATAAAGTACCAAGTGATGAAGGTTAACAGTATCAGCAATGTCACGGAGATGTCATATACCCCTGACCTTATGTGGGGGCCAGAGCATTTCACCTTTGTATTTATTCCTTCCAAAAACCCATAACCCCAACCTCTTATCATGAGAAAAACATCAGACAAATCTAGATTGACAACATTCTACAGGGGTCTGGCCCATACTCTCAAGACTGTTAAAGTTGTGAAGAATAAGGAAAGATGGGGGAGACAGGACCCCTAAATACAGTGTGGTACCCTGGATTGGGTCTTGGAACAGAGTGCATGAATCAAAAAAACTGGTGAAACCCAAATGAAGTCTGGAGTTTAGTTTAAAAAGAAGGAGTGCAGTATATCAGAACCTAGTTTGGACACTCAGAAGTGTGAGCTTGGGTAAGTTTTCTTCCTTCGCTAAGCCTTACTTGCTCATCTGCAGAAAGGCAACAGTAATGGTACCTACTCAGGTGGATGTGAGGATTGTGTAAAAAAATACAGAAACAGAGGTAATGTGTGGAGAATGAGATAACGCAGGGACAGAGTCTGACACGTAGTTGATGTTGTTATTCACCAGATCATAGGCATGTACAAAGTTCTGTTAAAGCTAATCCTGCTTGCGTGCTGCTGGGAAAGCTTTCCGAGGTACTGCTGTTCGACCTTGGTCCTAAAATTTTGAATATGGAAGGGAGAAAACCTTAGGAGGCAGAGGAAGCTGCACATGTCAAAGGTTAGAGGTGGGAAAGGGCTGTTACCGCCACTTGCCGGTGAACCTTGCCCCCCCTACTCTGGTTTTCCTGGTCTCTGCATTGCAGTGTGGGATGGGGTCAGGCAAGATCCCCATCCGCTGCTCTAGAAACCTACATATACACTGATTATTTTCCTTACTCCCCAATCAAAGCCCACCCTTTTTACGATAATAATTTATATAACATCCTTTTTCTGTAATTATTTCATAATCTTTCCCAAACCACGTCAGCTCACCGATGTCAAATTCTTCCCAGATCCTAAATCTGTCCCTTTTCCAATATTCCAGCAACTGCCAAATTTCACCTTAGTGCTAAATATTGACTTGGGGTTTTCACCTCACTAAATGTACTGGCAACTTTTTTTCATGTTGTGAATATGCTGTCTCATGTATTAATTCAGTACTTTTTTCTTTATTTCTTTTTTGTATCTGTGTTTTTGTATCTCTTTGTACATTTTAGCATTATACGTCCTAAATTTATAAATACCTGGAGATAGTCTCTATTTTAACTCTGAGCTGGATTTGTCACAGTGATATGTATGAAAGTCCCTTAAATCCTTTTCAGGGAAAACGCTGTTTTCTATTTATCTTTTGGCACAAAAGAGAGAAGACATTTGTCCTGCATGCCTGTTTTATTAGAAAGCATTCTTTTGTCGTAGGAATTTTGTCCCTCGTCAGAAAAGAAAAAGGCTTTTTTTTTTTTTAATCTGTAGAATTACACTGCCTCTGTCCCCGTGGTCATTTTAAAGACCCCAAGATCACCTTATTCAAGATAACTGGGTTGCCTCAAGTTGTTCCAAGTGTGTGTGTCATTATTTATAATGAATTACTTCTGACAGTATTCCCGACGTAAATGAGTAACTTATGTAAGATGTCTGGCATACCCTGACAGTACTTGGAATGGAGGGTATATTCTTGCTGCAGACATCTTCACATGGGAATGCTTAATTTGTCATCTTCTTTGAGAAAGTCAAAGAGAGTCCAAGGCACTAAAAATGTTGTCAGACATTACGTGAGATCCAACGAGCTCCACACGCTCTTGTTGGTCTTAAGTTCTTGAACTGACGTCTCAAGTACTTACTAGAATGTGCTGAAAGAAAATGTGGCATAGACTGTTCTTTGCTGTCGACCACTCCTAAAGCTAATAGACTTAGAGCATTTGGAAAGGTACAACATCGTTCTGAAAGCGACATTCAGCTCACTGATTTAATTTCTCTATTGGCAGTCAATAGTGGGCAGGCAGGACTTGCCGTGGTGTTGATCCATTTTATTTACAAATAAGTGAAACCAAAGTTTCTAGTAAACCAGATTAATTTCTCTAAAAAAATTAATTAAAAAATGAATTCATGAGCTGCAATTACATTAATAGGTTATGTGAGCTATTTCAGGAAACATGGGATAATGCGACACCTTGCTTACATCAGGATACAATTCAGAAGATTAATGCCACATGAGAGGCTAAGAAATACGGCTTTGCTCAGGAAATGGGTAGTTATTGGTCATGCTTGAGGGGAAGGACTGCGCCGCAAATGGAGTTCTCCTGGCAAAACCTTTCAGATGCATTTTAAATAATAAGATATTCTCAGAAGAAAATAATAGTTAGACATTGATCTTTAGGACCTGATTTCGTAGCTTGATTTATAGGCTCAAAGTTTAGGTAACAGTATGTTCTAGTTATGGGCCTAATTTAAAATAATTGTCATTCTTTTATTTACAGACACTGATGAGTGTCAGCAAGGGAATCTGTGCATGAATGGGCAGTGCAAAAACACGGAGGGCTCCTTCAGGTGTACCTGTGGGCAGGGGTACCAGCTATCAGCGGCGAAAGACCAGTGTGAAGGTAGGAGCGTGGCTCTGTGAACTACTGTGGTTTTCATTTAAGGCCACTGGCCTGAGAAACAGTACTCAGTAAAGGGAGCGTCTTTCAGAAGCTAACTGGATGGTTTCATGAGAGTGCCAAAAAGCAAGGGACCTCAGCTTAAGTCAGAAAAATCAGTAACACAGGATGGAAAAGTGTTAAATTTGAAAAAGAAGGTATTCATGATCAGTGGCTGAGCATTTATCTTAGGAAGAAAAAGCATTGCTCTCTGTGTAATTCCTTGCTGCAGAAAATCAGTTCTATTTAATTCATTTGAAAGTTTTACCTACTCAGATTTCAGCAACTGGAAGGTTATTATATCAGCCCAAGACTGAAAGAAACAGCATCCCCCTTATATCACAGATCAAGTTTGTGAAATATGTCCTGTTTCTACAGGTGATAGTATTTTGGATCTCGCTGAGGTTGACCTCAGACTTAAAAAATATATTTCGTCGAATCTTTCACAGAATTACTTCACTTCTAAGTATATGCTTCCTGAGCTTGATATGATGGTATCACTGGTGGACAAGCACAAGAGTCTAGAGTTCTTGAAAAGAAAGGTCATTTAAGTGCCATTTAAGAACAGAATATACAGTCTACAGGACCAATAGGGAAACAAATCATGTCCATGGCTGTATGTAAACTTTGACTATTTAATGAGTGCAAATGTCTTCTGAGATGCTATTATAAATGATGGTACCACAAAGAGATCAACCAGTATCATCACGACCTTCCCCAGTTTCCCCTTTCTTGAACAAGGAAAGACGTCACAATTCCTGATCTAGGAGTTGAGAGTACACACAAGCATACTCATGCACACAGATAAATTAAGTAATTCATTCTAGATTCTACAAGTCCCTCTCAAAGTTTTTTACTTTATTCTGTGACTCCTGACCCTAATTAGCCAAGCATTTATCAAATGCCCACCGTGCATTGAGGACTACAAATGAATGTATAATAAGGGAAGAGGTCAGTCTACAGATAATATAATAAGGCTCTCATGTTCATAATCCTTCCTTTTGAAGAGCCTGTGATGTCACTATCAAAAATAAGATACAAGCAAAACCACCCACCAAATTATCAATAGGGGCAAACCAATTTTTAGGTGCCAAATGCCATGATAATCAACATGATGCTGTAACAGAGCGAGGGAGAGCAGAGTTGTGCGGGGTCCCTATGGAAACTGATGCTTGTGTTGGCTCTTCTAGAATCCCATTGCCAGAAGTAGGTAAATGTACTCAGATGTGAAGAACAAAGCCTGTCAACCAACAACAGGAATTAATGCCTACTCACTGTGAAACACTAGATCATCTAAGTCATAAAGGATGTGGTAGACATAGTCCTGCCCTCAGGAAACTTAAAATCTAATGGTAAAAGTAAAACAATTGAATACATGCCATATATCATGTGCCTTCTGATGTGCGGATATGACGCGTGTTTGTGCTTGAGCCTGAGCTCAGGGTTGGGTTACAAAAAAATCATCTCTAAGCTGAGGATATGTGGGTTAAGAAGAGAGATTCAGTGGCAATGCAAATATCAAATTGGCTGAGAGGAGGGAAGGGCCATTAGATTTGGCCAGAAAATCACTGAGAGAGAAAAAAAAAATGGAAGCCTAATTGCCAAGGGGCTGAAGGGTGTATCTGTGAAAAAGAAATGAAGATGTTTATGCCATGACACTTTTACAAACTTCTCTTGTAAAGGGCCAGATAGTACATGAATTTTTGGTGCTATTTTCCAATAAAATTTTGATTACAGTAGTAGAGCTATAGTTTGCTGACCTCTTCTTCAGACTGTTACAGGCCTAAGTGCTTTTAAGCTCAGTGTTCTATTTGAACATATAAAAGAGATTTGAGAAGCTAAGTTGAGGCTTACAGATGACAGCAAAGTATTTGCCACTCATCGGTGAACATTGGGATTAATATGTACAGATTCTTAGCTTACTGGTTAAGATTTTAAGTTCATCTGGATTTTCCCTCCTGGGGGATTCATGACCTTTTACTGGAGATCAGCTTAATTCATATAACAAAGAGTCTAAATTAATTATAACCTAGATAATTTATAGACTTCTTTACATGCATGATTAAAAATATTTTTAAGGTACCACTTATACAGTGTTTTTTTACTCTCTTGCCCATAGATATTGATGAATGTCAGCACCATCATCTCTGCAGTAATGGACAGTGCAGGAACACAGAGGGCTCTTTCCTCTGTGTTTGTGACCGAGGTTACAGAGCATCCGCCCTTGGGGACCACTGTGAAGGTGAGAATTGCTCCTGACTGCAGAATCCCAGAAAAATCTGGACATCATCCTGGGTTTTGTACTTGAGTCCAACCTTTTGACCTCACAGTCAGGACATTAGGTTCCTGCAAAATCATTTTCCCCATGGTCACACAAATAATGAAAAGAAGCCAGTAGAATCCAGGTTTTCCTTGCACTGCTCAGAGCCGTGGTTTAGAAGAATGATGCCAGCTAAATGAGTAAAGAGTCCGTTTCACTTTTCTCAGCTTTAGATGGTTTATCCTGGGTATATAGTTCTGAACAGTAATACCTTGTTTTTGCAGGACCAGCATGCAAATAAGTAAACACAAGTGAATTTTCCAGATAGCTGGGAAGTTTTTAAGAGCTGAACTTTAGGACGCCTGGGTGGCTCAGTCGTTAAGCGTCTGCCTTCGGCTCAGGTCATGATCCCAGGGTCCTGCTTCTCCCTCTGCCGCTCCCTCTGCTTGTGCTCTCTCTCCCTGTCTGACAAATAAATAAAATCTTAAAAAAAACAAAAAAAAACAAAAAAAACTAAACTTTAATTCAATTTTGAGGTTTTTGCATAAGTATTTCTAAAAGATACCCTAGGTGTAGAGCATGGTATAATTGTAACCAACCCACTATGTGCTGTGCCTCAGAGCCTCTGGGGTGGTTGGCTGGTCTTTCCCATGTGAACATGTGAACTCTCTGTGTTCATTGTCTACCCAACTCACCGTTTTTTTCCAGTTCATCCTCTGATGTCCCGCATGTAGAACCTGTCAGTTGTGAGACCAGAAATATGAAGAGTTAGAGTCTGTGAGTGAGGGGTTAAACCCCACCGTGGAGAGAAACACATGAGCTTTTCAGGGAGTGGTTTTGTGGCACAAATGTGATACACAGTGAAAAATGGTCACGATACTTTCTCCCTTGTTAGTCCCTCTTGGTTGGGAAAGATCCATTATACTTCATAGCATCCTACTTTACTGACCAGAGAACTTGGCACAACCAGAGACAAACTTTCCAGAGGGCAGTTGGGACAGTTTCAGAGGCCTTAAAATGTATGTTATTGCTGAATAAGTAAATCATCTAGGATTTGATCCTAAGGTAATAATAGTCTTCAAAGGGCTAATGACTTCATTGAAAAGTTGTAATCAACATACCTATTGAAAAATAGGCAAACAAGTGATGATCTAAATAATGAAATTTGATTGAAAAATTGTGTATTGGGAACTCTGTAACATAGGGATAACTGTTAATGATTCAACATAGTGTCTTTCTAAGGTGGGAGAGGCAGGCGTGCAGCTGGGGACTAGCCATGGAAGAACCTCTTCCAGAATAAATAGGTGACGGGGCACATGCTAAGGCCCTGAAAACCTAAACTGACCACCAGCATCTCTTCTGTCCTAACCCCTGACCGACCCAGAGGGCAACCAAGGCTATTGATTGGTCCTCAGTAGAAGGCACATTGCTGTATTTTGGCTGTTTTAATGTGTTGCCCATCTCATCAGAAGTCCAGGATTTTTTATTCTATCAACATCAACCGCATGAAAAGCCAAACAAAAACTTTTTAGCCAATTTGCTCATCATTGTTAACATAGATATTCAATAAGAAGGCTTCTTTTGGAGTATATAATTGGTCCTTTGTCTCTTAAAGTCAGGGCTAATTTCCCTGGTGTTCTAGGTTATAAATAGAATTGGAGTCCATTCAACTAATTCAGTGCTGTCTTTGAAACTATAATAGCACTTCAGCCTGCTAATTCCCAACTAGTAGTGTTTCCGACCCTCCCCAGTGGTATTTAGCTGTAATTAACTGAGCTGTTGCTGTTCACATGCCTCTCACGGCTGTGGGAGGAAGAACCATCTTTCTTGTTGGCTTTTATATTTACATGTGTAACTTTCCTCTAATAATTCTGCCAAAGGCCTTGTTTTCTTGAAGTGTTATCCTACAGTCCTTCTGGAAGTCAGAATCAGAGTCAGAATCACAAGTATTGTGCTAATGTCTATGTGTTACTTGCACCAACATGCTCAGTAGCCATTCAGCCTGTGAAGGGTGGCCTCCATTGTTCTGGTTATTAGAGGTCTTGGCATCTCAGCCTTCAAAGGCCCTGCCTCTGACTTGTTCCCTTTCTAGATACAATCTCTATTTCCGTGCGCGCCTTAGCCCCTTCCCCAGCCCATCACTATGATTGCTCCATGCTAGTCCCTTGCAAAGCCTAAAAAAGAAGACTTATGATTTACTCTGCCTTTCTGTGGCCCCTCTCTCTTGGTCATTTCTTTGTGGACCAAATCAAAAAAGGTGAGAAAAGAAGTGCTTGTATTTGTTTCCTTGTGACATTTCTTTCCAAGTCAAAATCATTCATTCTTTTCATGTATGCATTCATTACACAAATATTTGCATGCCAAGGATGTACCAGGTATTGTTAGGTATAGGATATATAGTAATAAACCAAACAGACAAAAATTCTTTCCTTTGTGGAGCTAACATTCTAGTGAGGGAGATATGCATGATAAATAAGTAAAATATATAGTTTGTTAAGTGGCAATAAATGCTATGGAGAAAAATAAAAGGGGGTATATGGGAAGTGTGGAAGGGGGGAGGGGGCTGATCTGAAAGGCAGATGGACCTGTGTGTGTGGAATTCACGAGTGGGTACTGGGCTGTGAGTCATTAACATATAGATAGTGTTTAAGCTGTGAAATTAGAAGACATCACCAAGGGAGTAAGGATAGTTAGAAGAGAAAAGGGGTTGAAGATGGAGTCCTGGCCCCCCACTTATAAGTGAGGAGGAGGATAGGAACAAGCAAAGGGGATTGAGACCAAGTGGCAAGAGAGGAAGGATGAAAATCAAATCCAAGAGAAGAAAACATTTCAGAGAGGAGGGAGTCATGAACTGTTGTCAAACAGCGCTGCTAAGCAAGATGAGGGCCAGGATTGACCATGGGATTAAGCAGGGTGGGGATCTCTGGTGACTTTGACCAGTGCATTCTCTAGTGAAGGTGTGATCAAGATTGACATCATTTCCTTAAAGCCTGTTGCCCAAATCTTAGAAGGGCTCTATCTTTCACACCACCCTAGGCAGTGGTGCAGGACCATCCCATGTGTTGGGCTCTCTCTTAATGTTCAGCCTGCTTTTTCTTTTCTCTTCTCTTCTCTTCTTTTTCTTCTTCTTTTTTTTGCTTTTGAAGATAGAGGTCTTTCAAAAAAATTTAGACTAAATCAGGCTCTAATGTAATGCAGTTTTCAAATCTATACAATCATTTATAAACACTTAGAATAAGTGTTTCTTTTCCTCACATAGGTTCTCTTAGATTTTGAAAAATGAATGAAAATCAAATGATTTTAAAGTAGTATGAACAAAGCTGATGTGCTTCCCTTATGCTAAGGCAAACATCTAGGTAATGCAGTATGTTTCTCTTGTGGATGAAATTCATGTTCTCAGGGCTCTCCTTCATCTTTTTTGAGTTGAGATTTCACATGACACTAATGATCCAATATGCCTTTCCTTGGTTATCTTAGTTTCCAACAGAACAAGGAAAGGTAAATCTAAAAACCGACTGCCTACGTAACACCCATGAGAATAGCTGTGGAGCTGTTAGAATAAATATGGAAAGTTGGAGCTCTCATGCCAGCCTGTGGGAACGTAAAATGGTGCAGCCACTTTAGGGGACCGTTTTATCACAATTTAAACCTACTTTGTGACTCAGCCACTCCACCCCTAGGAATTTACTCAAGGAAAATGAAAGCCTGTGATTACACTAACACATGAATGTTTATTAAAACTTTATTCATAATAGCCAAACTGTAAACAGTCCAAGCACTCATCAAAGGCGAATGGGTCAACAAATGGAGGCACATTCTTATGGTAGAATACTACTCGGCAATAAGGAGGAGAGAGCTGTTGGTATACACAATAACTTAGATCAGTCTCAAAAACACTGTGCTGATCAGAAGCCAAACGGAAAAGGGGCACAAGGAAACCTTTAGGGTGATGGAAATGCCTACACCTTTTTTTTTAATGGTTGGTCTAATATATTCACTTAATACATGTTTTATGGCAGAGATTCATAACACAGTAGATGCGTTTATCCCCATTTGGCACAATCATTATTGAAAACCAATCTGAGAGTTGGGGTTTATGAATTATTTGCATAGAATTTATATCTAAAAGCCTAGTCTTAGTTAACTTTCTTTCCACTTTTAGAAATCTTGATGTACCAAGGGTCAGTTAGCTGGGGAATAAAACATTCTTTGGCATGGAAATGAAACCTAAAGGTTTCACACTTCATGGGACACACTCCTGCATGCTCTTCTCTGTCTTGTGCATAATTTTCCTTTAGTGTCTTTTTCGTGACATGAGGTTAATTAGGAATGGAAATTTCAGGGCAGACTGGAAAAGGAGTCAAAGGGAAATATCACCAAGGCTTATGTTTGTAACTATAGAATAACATTCTTACAGAGATATCTCACAGTTCTTTAAAAAATGGTTGCATTTGTGATGATTTAAGAATCCAACAGTGATCCCAACAGATGTAAATGGATAAAGAAATGTCTACTTTGATTGTGATGGTGATCACAAGAATGGATCTACATTTGTTCAAACTCATTGAACTAGACTCTTAAAATTAAATGCATGTATTGTATGTAAATTTTACTTGAGTGAAGTTGGAAAAACACACTAAAGAAGGGATAATCCACTTTAGTTGTGACAAGGTCACGTCAGCTGTGTTTTATGTTCTAGGATCAGTATCAGAAACATTTTAATCTAGGGGGACAGCCTGACTTGTGTTTCTTTCGGTGGAGTAAAATTGTAAGGTGCTTGCTTGTTTCTCTTTGATTTGCCTCATGAATGGTGCAGAAGCCAGTTAATAAGTGGATTGGGTTCTATGAGGAAAATTTAATTTGGTGTGCCAACATTTTGAATGAGACAATGAGGAGATTGAGACTACAACTGTCTCCATGTTCACTTCTTCCTGGAACTTCTCATGCGTTTTCGCAGCAATCATAATTATTGGCAAGAAATGCCATCATATACCAAAGTCTGAGAGAACAAAGAAGGTTTTGTTCCTTAGCTTTCCTCAATGCTCATAATTAAAATCCTGCACAGACAACAGAAGAGGGAGTCATGGACTATGTTAGGAGTAATGAGCTCTGACTGGAAGTAAATGTGGTAATAAAGAGCCCTCGTGAAAGATCTGCCCGGCATTCACGCAGTGAGGGGGGTCATTAATTGTCTCACATGCTCACAGTCAGAACTCATTACTGGTTACGTAAACCATGTTTAGTTGCACATATGCTATAAATATATGCATTAAAAAATCCAGTCAACCTCAAACCTATTGGTGATAGCTGCTGAGTAAGTGAATTCAATGGAGCTTTTGATCTTGTTGATTCCCTTTCCTGCCAAAAGCCCCCTTCTTCCCCTCCTCCACTTTCTACTCTGCTCTCCAGGCTTCAAGTAAATCCCCTCTGTTACATGAAGCCACCTTTGGCTTTTATGGTATCTCTTCTCTAAATCCATGTGACACATGAAGTTGGTATTATTCTTTTGACAAGTAATTATATATTTTGGCAACTCTTAGGTTGAATTTGCTTGGACTTACAAAGCAATGTAATATTTTGTGCTTATTTTTATTAATTTAATTTAAATCATTTCTGTTTGGGAGAAGAAATCATGTCAAATACTTGAAAATTTTTCTTACAGGGCGCCTGGGTGGCTCAGTTGGTTAAGCAACTGCCTTTGGCTCAGGTCATGATCCTGGAGTCCCGGGATCGAGTCCCGCATCGGGCTCCCTGCTTGGCAGGGAGTCTGCTTCTCCCTCTGACCCTCCTCCCTCTCATGCTCTGTCTCTCATTCTCTCTCTCGCAAATAAATAAAAAATTTAAAAAAAAATTTTTTTTTCTTACAATGCAGAGTACCGGATCTTGTATAAATAGATGCTCAAGATATTCTTTTTTCTTTTTTGAGAGGGAGAGAGGTGGGGGAAGGGCAGAGGGAGAGGGAGAGAGAGAATCGTAATCAGGTTCCATGCCTAGTATGAGCCCCACACAGGACTTGGTCTCATGACCCTGAGATCATGACCTGAGCCAAAATCAAGAGTCAGACACCTAACTGACTGAGCCATCCAGGTGCCCCACTCGCTTTCTATATTTATTATTTTTTAGAGAGGGAGACAGAGGGGGGTGGGGAGGGGCAGAGGGAGAGAAAGAATCTTAAGCAGACTGCATACCCAATGCAGAGTCTGTGTTGGGGCTCAATCTCAGGACCCTGAGATCATGACCTGAGCTGAAATCGAGTGGGATGCTTACCTGACTTAGCCACCCAGGCACCCCTAGATGCTCAGGATATTCTTAATACATATTTGTTTATTTATTTTTAAAAGAGAGAGAGAGTACAAGCAGGGGGAGGGGCAGAGAGAGAGGGACAAGCAGACTCCTCGCTGAGCAGGGAGCCCAACCCTGGGCTGAATCCCAGGACCCCAGGATCGTGACCCAAGCCAAAGGCAGATGCTTAACTAACTGAACCACCCAGGTGTCCCTCTTAATACATATTTAAAGAATATTTTTATTCCCTGTTGTTACCAAGAACATAGCCAAGTAAATTGTTTAGTACAAGACTTTGACGGTTTCTCTTCCAAATTTCATTTGATGTTAAAACTTTAGTTTATTGTTCAAAGCCAAAATCTTTTCAGAATGTTTCATTTTTAAAAATCAAAAGTTAAAAAGCTGTCTTCCATTAAAAATTATATTCTTGTAAAAGATGTAAAATTATGTTCATTTACGTGATTTTTGTGTGTAAGAGTAATGCTTAATTTTTTTTAATAGAGTTTATTCCATCTTTTAAATTTTTAAAATTGACTTACAGATATCAACGAATGCTTGGAGGACAACAGTGTTTGCCAAGGAGGAGACTGCATTAACACTGAAGGGTCATATGATTGTACTTGTCCAGATGGATTCCAGCTAAATGACAATAAAGGATGTCAAGGTACTTCTCTGCTTTTTAGTCCTGATTTACATCGTTGTTCAGTTCTGTGGTGCTTCGTGATGGTAGTCTGTGGCTTTACCCATTTATATATAAATGAGCTATGCCAATTTATAGTTTTAAAAATCTCTTTCTTGGGTCTGCATCAAGTATGGGAAGTTCTTACTTTGTACTCCATGTTAACTGAAACTCAAGCATTTTGGAATTGTGCCCTAGCTTTGCAAGCTTCTGTGGTAACTGAGATCACCTGAAATTGCTGTTCCTTCCATGGGCCAGTCTTGGTGCTAGATTAAAAATTATCTTCTGGCTTTTTTTATGTCCTTCGTGGGTATATTTCATTTTATCTCATAGCTGGTATTTATCCATCCTTTTCTTGATCTCTGTTTTTATCCAGTATTCAGCTTTTTCCTCTTCCTAAAAAAAAAAAACCAAAAAAAAACCTCATTAATAATTTGGTCAAAATTATAGAGGTATAGAGGACAGAATTTTATTATTTCTTCAAAGTGCTATCACATTTCATCTCCCAAACAAAGATATAGAGGATGCAAGGTACTGATAAGAATACAGCACCAACCACAAGAGCTTTAATTGAACACCTACTATGTGCCAGTTGCTTTGGGTAGCTCATAGATTTGTGGAGAATTTAAGAGGCAGCTTTTCTTATATCCATTTTGTACATGAGTAACTGAGGCTCAGAGAAATTAATTAGCATGCTCCTCCCTTGAGATTTGAACCCAAGATTTTTTCCCACTATTCTTGCCTGTGTTGCCCTACCAATAATTACTACATTTATAGTGAAAAGAAAGAAGCCTGTGAGATTCAGTGTTTTTCCCCCAGTATAGCACACTGAGTTATTGGTGATGCTGGGACTAAAAAATCAGATTGTTTAGATCCTTCATCTCAACATTTTTAGCTCTACCTGGCTGCCCTCCCAGTTTTCCTTTTTATTAGTCTTAAGAAATCCATGCCTATTTCTTCCACCAAAGACTCTCACTTATCTTTATCTTTATACTTACTTATTTCTGCTACTTGGATAATTTTTTTTCCTAGTTGTTTCCCCTCCATTAATGAACTGTGAAGTGTATCCCAAAGTACATGTAAGTAGAGGTTGGAGTTCTTCTTTATCCACTGCTCCTGGACATGAATAACTTTTTAATTCCGGATTGTCATCAATTGTGTCTTCTCTCTCATGTCCAGGATGTATAGTACTTGAAAGGGAAGATGGTGCATACTGTCTAAGATGTAGCACTAGAATCACACTATACCCTATATCCGTAGCATTGTCCACACCCAGCTGTACGTCACTGTGATACCAAAGACACGGACCTTTGCCTTGAGATCTTTTAAAATTGATTTACTTACTGATCCAAGATTTAACTATACTGTGATGTACCTCATTTGCTGTCCTATATTCCTTTACCATTGTGATGCAGTAAGGTGAATTTAAATTTTTCAGTATTTTCAATGCAGAAAGTAAATGTGCTTGGATTTAATGCAACGGAGAAGAAATATTTGAATTATAAAATTGCTGTGCGAATATTAGAACTTTTACATCTTCAAATGAATCTTGATTTATATAAAATGCCAAGAGTTGCCCCCTAAAAAAACCTCAGTATCCTGTTTTTTATTATAGACATTTGGGTTTAAAAGTGATACTTTCTTTTCTCATTCTTCTCTTCCACAGTTTTTGACCAAATAGAGGCAAACTCAGTCTTCTGTAAATGGACAATGATTGCATATTGCAGATTTCATAAACTTTTAGAGTTAAATCATAAGGAAGTAATTTAGCCATCTGATTTATTAATTATACTACTGTCTTTTCTCAATACATTAAATTTGTTTGTGATTTGATATCAACTCTAATATGTCACTTCTCCAAACATGTTTTATTAACTGTAAATCCTTAAATTAATATGTCTGCTTAAAAAACTTAAATCCGAACAAATGAAAAATATTCCTGAAGCAGGTTTTAGTACCGTTTAGATTATTATCTATGAATCTGTTCCATCACCCACCTTTCCCTGATTAGAGGCTGTTTATAATGACAGTGTACAGTCATCTTGTTTTAAATCCTCTCCTTTGGCTGTGTCGCTAGAAGCAGCCTTCTGATCTTTCAGTCCACCTGAAGTTACCAGCCTACTTCTGTCTAATCTCATGGCCAGGTCACATTCTGTACATAGGCGTAGATTTTACAGTTTGTTTTAATGCTGAAAATGTGATTGATGCCAGTGCTGATAACTATGGGACACACACGAATGACAGTGTGTGATAGACATAAGCTTTAAACTTTACCTAATAATCTGAAGATAGTTCCATATTGAGTAAGGCATTTTCAGTTGGAAGTGTAAGAGTCTCTTCCCCCAGCAAAATTCATGCTGATATACAGACAGCATGGAAATTCCATGTTAATAGTCTCTGTAGGAATGTGACAGCATACATTTGAGATTCAGAACACACACTTCAGTTTTGCGTTTTGACTTACACATGTGAAATTGTGAATTTCTGTGGAATCTCGGACCCATGAAAGAAACCCAACTTAAATATAGTCTGGCTTTCGGCTAAGTTACTAGCAGCATAGTTTAAAAATGCCTCAATAAGTACAACCCAAATTGAATGCATATGTTTCTCCAGTTCCAGATATTCATGTTGTTCTTCCTTAGCGGTTTCCTGGAAAAAAGTCTGGGAATTCGTCTTCAGTTCCTGTCATCAAACTTTTTAGACAATTATTTGTTAATCAGTGACTTCTCTTGAAGCAAGCACTTCATGCACATTATTCCCTATGCAAAGTTGCAAGTTGGCAGCTTTTAAAGGGCCACATTGAGACATAGGATGAAATGAGGAGGAGGTTTGGATAACCTGTTGGGCTCCACAAGGTGGATATGGACCTTGGGCTTGCCCCCCAGGCCAGTAGAACTTTATTGAACCTTGTTGCCCAGATAGAGGTAACTCAAGGCAGCAGGTTGGAAAGAATGAAACTAAAAGCCAAGAGAAGGTCAGAGTTCAAAAAAGATGATCAGTCTAAGGTATTACCGGTGGGTAGGGACAAATCATAAAAGGTATCAGAGATTTTATAAAAAGTGAAGGATTTCACAGGGTGAAGTCACATTGAGAAATAGTCAAGTAGAAAATGATTCATTGCTCTTCCTCGAAATGCTCTTAAAGTAGTGACAATAACAAGAGTGGGAGGATTTTTAAGAAATATGAGTAATTCCTGCTTGGTTTCTTATTTTGATTCAGCAGTGGATAGGCCAACTAGTGCGAATATATGGCAGATGGAATGGTAAAGAGTTAAGGATTGATACAGACAGATGAATAAATCAGTGGTGTTGCCAGAATATCTGTCACACAGTGAGGTGAGTAGAGCAAAAAGAAGAGCACCAGGAGATCCTGGGTACAGAGAAAGGGATGACTTTATGGAGGAGAACTGTAGGGTTGGTGGGTAAGCATGTTCTAGAGGTCACTGGGAAGGGCTCATAATCCATGTTTTCCATGTGCCCATTAAGCTTTACAACTATGCATGTTGGCTCCTACCTCCCCTGTTACACTGTGAGCTTCATAATGGCAAGGGCCCCAGCCTGTTCAACCTTCTCATAAGAAGCATTCAGTAAATGGTTTTAACTGAATTAAAAATGGACTTCTCAGAAGATGTATCAAGGACCTCTTTACTGAGAGGTAAAGGAGACTTCAGAAAGGGAAGAAAATGGCCTTAGTAGGGCTCCTGCCTGTAGGGTGCCGAGGACCTGTGATAGTTTTCATGGCCCTAGTTAACTAAGAGTACCTTACCCAATCATGGTTTAATTAGGAGAGAGTGAACATAACTGAGATTTTGTGGTGGGCAAACATCCCTAATATACTATGAATGTGCTGTACTAGGAGTTGGGGACTCCATTCAAATATGTAGTTCTCTTCAAGGAGCCATCAGTGTAATAAGGGGCACAACCGAGTAAAACATTGATTAAAATACGTGCAGACAGGTAGTTGCATATGTTAGTACCGTTGTAAGTGACCATTCTCTAGGATTCCTTATGTTGTCACTATAAGCACTTGTATCCACAATAATTAGCACTGGTTTGATAGAACATTTCACTTCATGCATTGAAAGTGTTTAGGAGTACGTCACGACCCTGGCCATGGGGAGTGTAATCACGCTTCATTGAGAACAAGCAGGTCAGCACAAGACTTGTGCTAAGATGGTCAACACATGTGTACAGCATTATTTATTCATGAGTGTTAATAATCGTAGCTACCACTTTCTGACCCTTTGTTGTATTTAGGCACTATACTAAGCCCTTGACCCTCACTCACGTATTGCATCATCACAAAGCTGTGCAAATGATTAAAACTTCCCTGATCTAAAAGGCCTTCTTTTTTTTGTATTTTATGTCCTCTATCCATTTTCAACCAATTACAGATTAGAGGCTATTTCATTTATATATTCAGACATTTGTGAAGGGCCACTTTAGGGACCAAAGACTATCAGTAAGACATGTCCAGTTTTGCCCTTAAGGAGTTCACATCGTGGGGGCCAGTCGGCGTGGAGGTAACATGATGCTGTGGGGCTCCATCAGGATTGTGTGCATGGCTCTGGGAGAGCACAAGAACACAGCATGCTCACAGATGAAGACTATTTCTCAGAGGAGTTGTTTGTTAGTGTTCCTCAAGCCTCCAGTAGGTCTTTAAAAAAAAAGTACATTCAGGTTGAACGTCTGAAAATGAAAATGCCTTTTTCTTTGTAAATTGAAAATGGTTGAGGGGCGCCTGGTGGCTCAGTCGGTTAAGCGTCTGCCTTTGGCACAGGTCATGATCCCGGGGTCCTGGGATGAGCCCCAAATCGGACTCCCTGCTCAGCAGAGAGCCTGCTTCTCCCTTTCCCTCTGCCTGCCACTCTGCCTATTTGTGCTCTCTCTCTCTCTGTCAAATTAAAAAAAAAAAAAAAAAAATCTTTAAAAAAAAAAAAGAAAAGAAAATGGTTGAACATTGGCTTATTCATATGATTGAACCAAAGTAGTTTCTCTCTTAAAACAATCCAACTTGTGGTCTGGTATATGTACAAATAGTACATTTGGGCCATAGAATAAGTGTCTGACGCTTTTGTAATAGATTTGCTTACTGTATGTCTGCTATCATATGAAACCAAAGGAAAAAAAATTTTTTTCACATATTTGGAACTCTTTTCAATTGCAGATATTAATGAATGTGAACAGCCTGGACTCTGTGGTCCTCATGGAGAGTGTCTCAACACAGAAAGTTCTTTTCACTGTGTCTGTGAACAGGGTTTCTCAATTTCTGCAGATGGCCATACGTGTGAAGGTAAGATAAACCGTCAGGAGGCCTATAATTATCTCATGATAAAGCAGAGAGGAGATCGCTTTCTGTTGAAGCAGGCAAAGGCTGGAAGACACTATGAGATACTCATGATTTAAGGCCTCCAAGCATGTATGCATCAAGGTGACTCCTCACAGCTTGGGAATTGCTGGGATTTACACATAGGATAACCTAAGGTTATGATGATGAAAATACTCATGGGTGATTCCATTACTGTGAATTAATTAGTGGAAACATGCAGGACATGATGATTTCAGGTCCATGTGGGGAAAGCTGTAAGCAACCTCCCTGATATAACTCAAGACTCTGCCAGTTTTGGTTCAGGGTCATACAGATCGTCTTCATCATTGTGAACCTGTGTGATTCTTCTCTGTACCACTGTCAGCAGATTTTCGTTATTTCTCTAACATCCTTAGCTGTAGGTTGGTGTATGTTCTTGCCCATTGGTATTTATTATCTCCTTGAAAGGTAACTGTGTTGTAAGACATTAAGAGCGTTGGCTTTCTCTTTGCAACCTCTGCATGTTTGTAGGGATACAGCACTGTTTGTATTCATAAGATTTATGTTCTTAATGATTTATTATAGTTTGATAAGTTGAGGAATAATTCACCTGAACCTTTCTAAAAGGAAACTGAGAAGGTGTCCGTAATCATAATTTCAGTCCATCTCTTGGGAGCACCTAGGTTATCAAAGAAGTAAATTGGAAAGAAGTAAATTGCAAAGGTTCTGTCCCGGGCCTATGATAGAACCCAAATTCTTCGCTCTAAAAAAGAGCGCAGCAGGAACTGCCTCCTCTCCTTGCTCGTACCACAGTGGAAGCAAGCCAAGGAACAGCGACCAGGTTCATCTGAAAGTAATTATTACATTGGGAAGAATAAACTGATATTATAAAAAGCAGGCGATTGTTGAAATTGCTCTCCTGCTGAGTAGACAAAACATTGATGCCAGATTTGGCTTCAAGTGAAAGAGAGAGAGTGTGGGGTGTGGTTTGAGCAAGCGGATTTTGAGGGGTTTGGAAGCCGTCAGAAGTTGGGAAATGGGGAGAAACATCATTCAAGGTGGCCATGAGAGGTTTGCAAGGATTCCGTGGTACAGTGATTCGAGTTTTACCTGGATCTTATATTTAGACCTTGAGCCTAGAGTTCTTACGAAAGACCCTGCGTGAATACATCCATTGTTCTGCAGAGACGGCGGCATTCCCTGGCAGAGGGTCAGGGTGCTAGCCCATCTGAGTCACTGATGACACCAATGGGCAGAAGGCACATTTCCCCGCATTCCAGAAAAATGCAGGCCTGATTCTTCATTTGGGTCTGAAACATGGATTAGAAGGGCTTCCTTCCCTGAAAAATGGCCCATGTTATAACTACCGACGGTGGTGCCATGCAGAAATGATGTTCAGAAAAAACTGCAGGTCACCTCACATGCTCACTAGCGAAAGTTATTGTTCCAGAAGACTATACCAATATAAATACTTCCGCATCCATTTTGTCTTTTGTACTTAAGCGATTTTCTTTTAATTCCGTGTCTTTTTAAATACTGATTTCTTTTTTTTTACTGATTTAAAAATACTTTTTAAATACTGATACAGTCACTGTAATTTACCTGCAGTTCTAGTTCTGTCAGGCATCTACTTGGCAAAGACTTGAATTTTAAAATGTGTTTTTAGAAAACTTCTAGTACTTTGTAAATGACACTATTTAGTATACTTTCTTTGACACTTGGTCCATATTTTTTTACTCTAGAAACTGGACAATTTTATAAGTAGTAAAATGGGTAATTTAGAATACTGTGCTGATATATGGCAGTATAACTAGAGATCTCCCTAGGCATGTTATTCTCTTTCTAGAAGAAGCTGTGCAAAGCTTTCATTTTTTATGGGCTTACTCCACTGCATTAAACTGGTCCAAATTTTCCTTTGTTGGACTTAGCCTGAAACCTGTGACAGTAGCAGAATGTCCTGATTCTACCCCTGGCTGTGGTGTAGGATGAAGCCAGCCCATGTGATCAGGGTTTAGCTGTGGAACTGATGTGCATAGTACTTGAGTTAACACTGAGAAGTGACTGGCTCTCTTCATGCCCTCCCACCAGCTTATTTCTGAACCTTGGGTTTAGGCAGCTGGAGACTTGAGGACACAGGGCTGGGATAGCCTGCCCTACACTGGGCTACCTGCATCCCTCCCAGATGAGGGAAGGAGGGCCCATCCCTGATTTCCAGTGGCTTCGCTGGTATCCGCTCCCAGTTACTGAGCCACAGTGGAGAGGCATACTCCATCAGCATAAACTATCTCAGGTATCAGGTAGCATGGCAGATTGTATAGAAATAAAAACAGCACCACTGCATCCTTCCTTCCCCTTCTGTGTGTGGTGTTCTGGGAACATGTACCTGATAGAGGAAGGAGGAACACCTTGATTCTCCTACCGGACATGAAGAACAACAGTGTTCTTTGAAATTCAACTGGAGTAGAGTGGGAAGTATGTGGCGGGTGAGCTGTTAATTCATCTATTCATTTACTGAGTGCCTGTCTTGTGCTGGGCAAAACACAGCTCTTGTCCACTTGGAACCTACCTTCCAGGAGCGGAATCTGGGATAAATAAGTAAATTGTACATACAGAAAATTATCTTTTTGCCTTTAAACAATATAACATAGTTATGCTTTAGGGATATAAGTAAATACAGGTTATTTGGGTGCCTGCGTGGCTCAACCAGTTAAGCGTCCGACTCTTGATTTTGGCTCAGGTCATGATCTCAGGGTTGTGAGATCGAGCCCCATATATTGGGCTCCGCACTGGGTGTGGAGCCTGCTTAAGATTCCCTTTCTCTTTCTATCTCCCCCCCCAATAAATAAATAAGCACAGGTTGAAACATGATATGCAGGTCAGGTCATTTTTCACCCATCTCACACATGGGTGTTGGAAAAGTGCAGGGAAACTGGACTCTTCTGATGGACTTCCTCTTCTCTGCTTCCCTTTCTTCCTAGAACTGTGGTTCATCTCCTGCCGCCACCTCTGTGTCCTTTAGCTAGAGTGTTTATCTTGTGTAGAAAAGCAAAGGAAACTTTTTACCTCTTTCACTAAGTTCAGTTTTATGTCCCAATTTATCTTATTCATGTGTTTAAAAAATCACAGTTCATTTGCTCTTTTAGTTTTTTGTTGTTGTTGTTGTTGCTGAGCTTTAACTCATGAAAAATATTTATCATCCCATGTGTAAACTGACCCAGGGTTTGGGTTCATCCTCGACAGCAGAATGTGTGTGAGTGTGAGAGTAGGGAAACTTGTAGCCGTCAGAGTCCTAAGTGTCACACGTCTGTCCCCTGATGCCCGCCCCACCAAACCAGCCTCTTACTTGGCATCATGCCATGCGTGGGTTTTTGCATGCTGCTCTGGCCAGCGGCCGTGGTGCTCTCTCAGTTGGGCATCCAGGTTGAATGAGTGTTTATACAACAACAAGTGCAGCTGGGGACATCGGACATGTCTAGACCTCACTGCTTTCCAGTCTGTTCACACCTTAGAATGGCCACGCTGATCTAGCAGGAACCTAAAGGAGCCCAGCAACACGGCTCTGGTGGCTTACAGAACCTGGTTAGTCATGGCTAATTAGGCCTCCAAACCATGGCCAAAATCCCTCCCTGAAGCCTTGTCTTTTAGAAAGCATCCTCATTCATTCATTTGACAAATATTAAGCGTATGCTAGGTGCCAGCCACTGTTCTCGGTACGGGGACTATGTCAGTGAACAACAACAATTCCTGCTTTCTCATAAACTACATAATAGGCTAGAAAGACAGAAACCCTGTGGGAACAGGAAGTAGAGCAGGGTGAGGGAGATCTGAGGGCTGGAGCAAGGAATGGAAAGCTGCTACCTTACTAACTTGGGTGGGCTGAGTTGGCCATTCTGCCTCCGTATTGAGAGAAATCAGAGAAATTTTGTGTCTGGGTAACAAGTGAAGCCTTATCAGGTACCCTTTTTTACACTGGTCATCCCCTGGCAGAGGGATAATAGCTTGTCAATAAATAGACCGGAGGGCATGAGATTGTCTGCTGAGGGCCGTTAGCCTCTTGCCCACATGAATTCTCTTTCGGCGGGGGAGTACAAATCAGAGTCCATCACCGAGAGCAAACCCTAATGTAAACTATGGACTTGGGTTGATAATAACGTGTCAGTGTATGTTCATCAGTCATAACAAATGTTCAGGGATGTTGATAGTGGGGGAGCCTGGGCAAGAGGATGGGGAGTTGGGGAGACAGGAGGGACATGGGAACTTTCAGTGAAATTTTACTGTGAACTTGAAACTGCTCTTGAAAATAACCTTTGTTTTTAGAAGTCAGGCATTTCTAGAATTCCCTGTTTATCATAAGAAAGGAAAAATCGGGCGCCTGGGTGGCTCAGTTGGTTAAATGACTACCTTCAGCTCAGGTCATGATCCCAGGGTCCTGGGATCGAGTCCCACATCGGGCTCCCTGCTCCTTGGGAAGCCTGCTTCTCCCTCTCCCACCCCCCCTGCTTGTGTTCCCTCTCTCGCTGTGTCTCTCTCTGTCAAATAAATAAATAAAATCTTTAAAAAAAAAAAAAAAAAGAAAGGAAAAATCAAAACCCTTAATTTTAATTCTGTATTCTCCTATATTTTCCTCCCCTGGATATTATTTCTTGCTTTTTAAAATAATACCTCAGACAGGCTCTGTGATCAGAAGCTTCTGCTCCCACTTTCAAGACAATTCTAATGCTGTTTCAGAATTTGACAACTAAAAAGATTGGAAGAAGACCTCTTATAAACATGTAGCCTGAACACTGAATCCCAGCATATTCAAAGAATCCAGCCCTGTTGTTAAATAGCTCTAGAGATTCTAATCCTATAACTTTTTAGGGTATCTTCTAAAAACTGCTTCTTGCTAACTCACTCATTGGAAAGGGAGAACGTAATCAGAGGCAAGTGGTCAGGATGGCTGACCTCCTGAACTTTACTGAGAACAGTGATATCAGAAAGACTAAAAGAGGGGCGCCTGGCTGGCTCAGAGGAGCCTGTGACTCTTGATTTCAGTGTTGTGAGTTCGAGCCCCACATTGGGTGTAGACATTACTAAAAAAATTTTTTAAAAGCCTAAAGAAGTTAGGTTTAAACTCTGAGGCTAATTTTGTGTTCTTTGGAACCAGAAAGTACGGGTAAAGGCAACTTTTGCCAAATCGAAGAAATAAAAACTAATCTGAAGCAAGCATGGTTTTGTTTTCAGAATATTAGGTGCATTTTCTACTGAGAAGTATAGAAAGAAAGTATAAAACCATTGCTGACATTGAGCCAAGGCAGTTGGTGGCTTTGTGGCATGGAGATATAACTTCATATCTATCACCAAGGAGAAAATATTTTTTAAAATGATTTAGTCAAAAAAAAAAAAATAAAATGATTTAGTCAAGTAGGATGTAATATATTACATCTGGCAACTTGGCCCAAAGAGCTTTAGGTTTTTTGGGGTTTTGTTTGTTTTTTTTTAGTTTTTGTGTTTATTTTTTTTTTGTTTTTTTGTTTTGGGTTTTTTTTTTTTTAAGTAGCTTTAGGGTCAGAAATTGAAAAACCTAGTAAGAGAATACAACCCGAGTGTTTCTTTTCTAAAGAAAAAGAACTTAGGTTAACAATAAGATCCTTTTCCCCCCCACATGTAAAAAAGGAAAAGGATCCTACAACATTTCAGGTAAAGAAGGGAAACGGCTTCCTGCTATAAAGGCTACTGTGCTTCACGCTCACTCCTCCCGTGAATGTATTTCTGCAGAAGTGAGTGAAAATGGATGTTTAAATCATTAGGGAGAAGGCTGAGGAAATTTTGCTGGAATAAGCTGCTTTTGGATCTGGAATACATATTTTCCATGCATTGCTTGATTGTCTTCCATATATCAACATTTTTATAAAGAAATTCATAATAGTAGCAGAGAAATTCAAGAGCTCTTCCTAAGCCTTTTATCACTGCTGACCTTTTAAAACCCCAGAGCTATGGAAAATCATCTGTTCATAGACAGAGAAGTAAACACTTTCCTTGCAGCCAAAAAATAGACATGGAACTGCCAGAAAGTGAAGTCTGCAGATAATGAACTGCCCCCTCCACCATCTACTGCCACCCAGCGCTCTGCCAGGGCATCAGGCTTCCTGCATCTATTTTGGTGAATCTTTTGATGTCCTCCACAAGCAGAGTACTTAATAGGTCATGGAAGATTGTTGTGAGTAGTATTTTTATACATTAGGCTTCAGTTGTAATATCTAATACATTGATTCCAGAATTGGTTATTTGTTAGGCATCCAGCTGATGGACTGTTCCGTGGTGGTCTTGGACTCCCAACATGAGTGGACTGGAGATTCTTCCTATAGTTGATGTCATGACCTTATTAAAATTCTCATTTTAATGCTATATATATATATATATATATATCAATAATAATATGCAATAATAATATGCAATATATATAGCAATAATAATAATAATAGCTAGCATTTGTTGAATTCTTCTTGTGAGCCAGGCACTATGCTAAGTGCATTGTACCAGTTTTCTCATTTAATCTTCATGACAAACCTATGGGTAGGGTGAGTATTAATCGGAATGTTTTTGGCTGCAATGAACAACTTAAAACAAGGAAATTTATTATACTAAGAAGTGTAGAGATGGTCACCTCTTCTCTGTTAGAGGTCTTTATTCAAATGTCTTTTTCTCAGGGAACGCTTTCTGGCCACCCTTTCTCACATTCACCCTCTAATATTTCCTGTTCCCCCCTTTGCTCTTTTTTAACCACCTTATTCTCCTTCTTTCTCTTGTTGTTTATCGTCAGACCCCATTCCTGGACACTAAGGCTGATGAGGCCTTGTGATCGGTCTTGTTCACAGCTGTATGGCATTGTGAATAATTAGGGCACAATAAACAGTGCGTGAATGAAAATGTAAAGAGGGGGTCTGTAACTCATCCTGGAATATCAGGAAACCGATACAATAAGATGACTCCAAACTGAGTATATTTTGTGTACTCTGGTGAAGCCTTTTCTATTTTTTGAAGACTTAGTTCTCTAAAGCACACACTGTGTAATTCTGTATTGGGTACAGAAGTGGTTAAGAATTTAGGCTGGATTCCGAGTGTGTGGGCTTGAACTCTGATTCTACCTCCAAGCTGTGTAAACTTGAGGAAGTTACTTAAAGCTCATGTACCTCAGTTCCCCACGAGCATAATGCAGTCGTGGAGTCATTGTAAGAGTTAAATATATTGATGTGTGTTGACAAGTATCAACTTAGAATAGAGCCTGTCCCCATAGATGTGCTCCATGAATATGAATTCTGTTCACTGTGTTAGCACTTTTTACATTGATACCTTAGTTATGTTGCCATTTGTTTCCTTAATATGTGGACATCTAAAAGGAGGGAGCGTTTAACACCTATTTGTTTTTATGTGATCAGTGCTTACAAAATGCACAACATACAGTCAGATTACATAAGTATTTGTGAACTAAATTGTCTGTTGTAGGACCAGGTCTGGATATAAATGAAGTACTATATTATATACTATCTACTTTTAAACCCCAAATTTATTTAATATAAATTATATAAATCATATAAAATATAGGATAGTAACCCATTTATACATAATGTGCTTTAATTCTTCACCCTTTGTTTTCCCTAAGAGTTCTAGTTCTATTCACCTCCTAAGTTGTAAAATGTTTCAAGTTTTAAAAGGTTTCAAGTTTTCAAATGTTTTGTGAATCAATTGCCAATAAACCAAACGGATGGCTAATGCTGATGCTTATTTGCATTTAAACATTGAAGTTGTTATTTCTAGAGATACACTGTCTATTTTCTGTGGCTTCATAACTGATCTTTCTTGGCCTCCTATTTGAATATAGAAAGAGAAAAATTAGAATAGTGAAAAAAATGGGAATTTTTTTTGGCTAATCCTATGTTGCTTTTGGGGCCTAAGTGTCAAAAAGATGAATCTGGGGTTTGATATGTTTGGCCTGTGCTTAGGGCTTTCTCCCGGTCCTCATTGGCAGTACCTCTTAGTGTTAAGAAAGACTATATGAAAAGAGAAAATGTACAGTGTGACTCTAAAGTTAGAAGAAGATGTTTATTTTTTTGAAAATCTTGGTTGTAAAAATGTACAGCTATTAAATTAATGCAAGATAATCCAGTGGTTATAAATAAATATATTCAGAGAAAATAGTGCATTTCAAAAATTTTATAGTGTGTAAAAAAAAAACCACAAAATATATTTCACACATTATCTTTTGCAAGTAATTGTGTTAGAAATATGCAGTTGAAGTCCAGCCTCTTTTCCATAAGTATCTAAGGAAATTTTTCTGAATGGCATGGAATTTCTTCCCCATGGAGAATTTATTCAAATACTTTACTTTTTGTGGTAGTCCATTATATAACAGTAAATTAGGATGATTCTTTACCTTCAGGAGCAGAGAAGCTTTTGGTTTTGTTTTGTTTTTTTAAAGCTTTCTTCTCATTTCTTCCCTTCACGTTTTTAGGAATGTTTCTTTTCTGTAGCAGATTTAAATCCTTCTCATTGAACTTTTCCAGTTTTTATATAAAATTCTGTCAGTCCATATTGGGGACAAATGGCTTTTTGAATTCAGAAATACTCTGTGATCCTCTTTTTCTCAAAAGAAGCATAAATGCTTTGTGTATACAGGTTTAGCTTTTGTCCAAAGAAAAAGTGTTTTTTTTTAAAGATTTTATTTATTTATTTGACAGAGAGAGACACAGCGAGAGAGGGAACACAAGCAGGGGGAGTGGGAGAGGGAGAAGCAGGCTTCCCACGGAGCAGGGAGCCTGATATGGGGCTTGATCCCAGGACCCTGGGATCATGACCTGAGCTGAATGCAGACGCTTAACGACTGAGCCACCCAGGTGCCCCAAGAAAAAGTGTTTTATGTCACGTTGAAAATACCCTGCTTTTCAACTTGGTTCAAAATTTTTCCCGTAAGTGTCACAGATGCTTAGTTTTGGATTTTAACCGGTAATATTGGGATTTTTTATTGTAATTGCACAAACATCTGGCACACACAATGGCTTCCGCACGCAGCACCTCCGCCCCACCCTGTGCCCTGGTTCTCTGAGAGGGCAGCTAGGCGCCTGGGGCACACTGCAGGCTCTTGAACCTGTCTCCTGACACATGCCCTCTCCAGCTCCGGAAGTAGAGCCTTGTGAGCTCCCTCCGTGAGGAAACCGGAGACACAGAGCATTGCCCCCATTTTCTTGGTCTTTCACTGCATCAACTTGTTAATACAATTTGAAATGTAAAAGCTGAAATACTCTTCTTGGATTTTTTAAAAGCAATGAATCTAAGATGATTTCGTTCTTGAGGATTTTCATTCTTTACCTCATTTTGGATAATGAAGAGATAATCTTCTGTACCTTCGTCCCACTGCATTGTTGTTAAAAACCTAATGCAAGTGAGAGTCAAGGACATAATTTAAATACTTGAAAAATTCTTAGGACTCTCTTGGGTGGTCAAACAAAACCACAAAATTTAAAAACTTACTAATTTTACATTTTACCCCCGTGTAAAAGGATGTTTTACTAGCTGTGTTTATCTTTAAACTTATGCAAGGACCATGTGGAGTGGGGAGAGAGATGGTAACTGGGACCCACTCGTAGTGGTTCAGGTGGGCTCTTGGGAGGGAGCAGAGCTGACGAGGGCTCTGGTTCAGATCTAGTGTCTCATCATTAATGCTTAACAATCAAATATGACCTCCCCTTCGAACATTAAATGTGTCTCCCATGTTTAAATAGTCATAATTCCTAAGTTAGATATCCTAGAATATTAGAATTCTAGTCTGTTCTGAATACAGAGCAATGCTGTTATAATCTTAAGTAAATTATTTTAAAAATTCACTCCATAATAATGGGGCGCCTGGGTGGCTCAGTCGTTAAGTGTCTGCCTTCGGCTCAGGTCGTGATCCCAGGGTCCTGGGATCGAGCCCCGCATCGGGCTCCTGGCTCGGCCGGAAGCCTGCTTCTCCCTCTCCCACTCCCCCTGCTTGTGTTCCCTCTCTCGTTATCTCTCTGTCAAATAAATAAATAAAATCTTTTAAAAAAATGACTATTCGGGGTGCCTGGGTGGGTCAGTCGTTAAGCGTCTGCCTTCGGCTCAGGTCATGATCCCAGGGTCCTGGGATCGAGCCCCGCATCGGGCTCCCTGCTCCGCGGGAAGCCTGCTTCTCCCTCTCCCCTCCCCCTGCTTGTGTTCCCTCTCTCACTCTGTCTCTCTCTGTCAAATAAATAAATAAAATCTTAAAAAAAAAAAAAATTCACTCCATAATAATTCTCACCTCTACAAGACAAAAATATAGTAGCATATTTGGGACAGAGAATCACATAATTAATGCCCTTGACTTGCAGTGGGTCACATAAAAATGTAGTTACATTTTTAAGGAAGGCTGTTGTGTCACATATATATGCTCTCTTATTTCCACCTGTGTTCCTATTTAAAAAAAAATAATGACTTTATTTTATACTTGGAAGAGATTAAATTTCACAGTATTTGATTGGCTTATTATGGACAGATAGGGAGTGGTGATCAGGATTACTATTCAGAGTCTCCTAATATTTTAGTCTGATATATACCTCTTACCAATGAGGAAGAGAGAGAGAAAGAAAATGGACTTTTGAAATGGTTAAGATGGTCTTTAACCAGGAAATAGAGCAGTGTGGATTGGCTTTTCTTTTTAAGTAAACTTTGTAATTGCTTAAAATACATGAGAGAAAAGTGCATGAATCATAAGGGTACAGCTTGATGAACTTTTACAGAGTGAGCACACTTGATAATGAGCCCCCTGAACCCTCCCTCAAGCTTCTTCCTAATTTTTAACCCACTCCCCTCCCCATTACCCACACAGAGCACTATTTTGTCTTTGTTACGGCTTTGTTTTACCTGTTTTTGAACATCTTACTGGTGGAAGCATACAGGAGGCACTGATATGTGTCTGACTTCTTTCATATAACATTATGTGTGCAAGCTTCATCTATGTTCTACGTAGCAATGCTTCATCTTCATTGCTGTGTGGCATTTCATTGTATAAATATACTACAATTATGTATCCATTCTACTGTTGATGGGCATTTGGGTTGCCTACAGTCTGGGACTTTTGAGAATAAAGCTTTCATGAATATTCTTGAACATGCTTTTAGTGGAAATAATCACTAATTTCTTGTTGGATATTACTCAGAAGTGTAATCTCTAGGTCCTAAAATACATGAACGTCTCGGTTTCATAGATACAGCCAGTTTTCAGAGTCCCAGTTTACACAGCCAAGAGCTACTTCTGAGCCTGTCAGTTCTACATCCTTGCTAACCATTGGTATTGTCATTTCTTTTCAAGGTTTGCCTTGCCTTAGTAATGGATCTCTCTGTCATGGTGTCTGTCAATTTGCATTTCCTTTGTGAGGGTTGTTGATGTTCAACAACTTTTCATACCCTTATTAGCTTTGTGGGTATCATTTTAGTTATCTAATTCTGCATAACAGACCTCTTCAAAAATGAGATGCTCAATACAACTGTCTTAACCGTAAGTTGAAATGAAGCCAAGTTCTTAATTTTAATGAAGGCCAATGTTTTAATTATTTCATTTGAGATCAGTACTTTCTGTGTCTGTGGTCTTTGCAAACCCTAAAGTCATTATGATACACTTTAAAAAAAAAAGATTTTATTTATTTATTTGAGAGAGAGAGAAGGAGAGAGCAAAGGCCAGGGAGAGAGGCAGAGGCAGAGAGAGAAGCAGACTCTCTGCTGAGCAGGTAGCCCACCGTGGGGCTCAATCCCAGGACCCTGGGATCATGACCTGAGCTGAAGGCAGATGCTTAACCAACTGAGCCACCCAGGCACCCCTATGTATACTTTCATATTTTCTTCTAAAAGCTTTATTGTTTTATATTTTACATTCGGAATCTGTAATAGCACTGAAATTGTTTTGCATGTATGGTGTGAAATAGAGGTCAAGATTTACTCTTTTCCTAAATGGATTCCAATTGGATCATCGCCCTTTTTTGGGAAGAGTACGCTTTTTCCACTGATTTGCAGTGGTAACTTTGTTATGAACCATGTGTAAATATATGAGTCTTTTTCTTCTTCATTCCATCCATGGGTTGGTTTATCCTTGCACTAATAGCATATTGTCTTAACTATAGTAGCTTTATATAAACGTTAATATATGTGCTGTAAATTCTAAATTGTGCAGTTTTGTTCTTAATTGAGATTGTCAGGGTTATTCATGGCCCTTTGCATTTCTATGCATTTCTATATCAACTTATCAATTTATATCAGAAAAAAAAATTATCCTGGGATTTTGATTGGAATTGCATTCAGTCAATAGATCAATTTGGGGAGATTTAATATTTTAAAATATTGAGTCTTCCAATACATATATATGAGACACATTCCTCTATTTAGGTTTTCTTTCATTTGTTTTGGTGTTTTGTTGTAGTTTTTTGTGTAGTCTTGGACAGGATTTTTTAGAGTTATTCCCAAGTAAGTGTTCAATATTTTTATATTGTTGTGACGGGTATTTAAAAGGTATACTTAACTAATGAATCATTGAACACTACATCAAAAACTAATTATGTACTACACAGTGGCTAACTGAACATAATTAAAAAATAAAAATGGGCAAATACTAATTGTTAAAAAAATAAATAAAATAAAATGTATTCTACCCTTATAACAATTTGATTTTTGTGCATTGACCTTGTACCTATGAGCTTGCTAAATTTACTTGTTATTTCTACTAGTTCATCTGCAGATTCTTTTAGATTTTGAACATAACAGTTATGTTGTCTACAAATAATGTAGTGCTAGGTTTATTTTCTTTCAATAATTATACCTTTTCTTATTACACTATCTAGGACCTGTTCTCCAATAGAAATGGTGGTAGCTAGCTTACTTGTCTCATTCCTGATCTCAGCAGAAAAAGCACTGAATATTTCTTAAACTTTGATGTTTGCCATAGACATTTTTGGTATGTACTCTTCAGATAAGGGAATTCCCTTCTGTTTGTGGTTTGATGAGACTCTTTATTAGGAATTGTTTTTAATTATTACAGATGCTTTTCCTGCATCTATTGAAATAATTGTATTATTTTTTAAATTGTATTTTCTCCTTTATTCTGTTCATGTGGTAAATTACATGGACTGGTTTTTTTTTTTTTCTTTCCCCTGTTTATTTTAAACAAGATAAAAGTTTATTTCTCTCTGTGTACCAGTTCAAGCATAAGTAATCCAGGGTTGAGAATTCAGGTCCACAGTGCTGGACCCCAGGTGACATCTATCTTGTTGTGCTAGCTTTGACATGCTGTTCTAAATCATGGTCAAAGGTCGTAGCTCCACTGCCTACCATCACATACACATTTAAACCATATTGATTTTTTTTTTTAGTGAAAAATACCTTTTCATTTTTTTCTTAAGACTTTATTTGAGAGAGAGAGAGAGAGCGTGTGCACAAGCAGGGGGAGCGGCAGGCAGAGGGAGAAGCAGGCTCCCTGCTGAACAAGGAGCCCAACGTGGGACTCTATCCCAGGACCCTAGGATCATGACCTGAGCTGAAGGCAGATGCTTAACTGACCGAGCCACCCAGAATGTCCCTCCTTTGCATTCTTAGAATAAACCTAACAATCATGCTATAGTATCCTTCTTAACAGTATATCCCTGGAGTCAAATTGCTAACATTTTGTTGAGAATATGTGCATCTGTGTTCATTAGAGAGATTAACCTTTAATGTTCCTTTCTTTGAATGTCTGTGAAGTTGTAGACTCAAGGTGGTTCGGGTTTCATAAACTGAATTTGAAAGTGCCCCCTCTGGGTTTTTTTGGAAAAGTATATGTAAGATTTGTGTTAGGGGTGCCGGGGTGGCTCAGTCGGTTGGACATCTGCCTTTGGCTTGGATCATGGTCCCAGGATCCTGGGATTGAGTCCCACATCAGGCTCTCTGCTCAGTGGGGGCCTGCTTCTCCCTCTCCCTCTGCCCCTGCTTGTGGGCTCTCTCTCTCTTGTTCACTCTCTCTCATACAAATAAATAAAAACGTTAAAAAAAAAAAAAGATTCATCTTAGTTCTTTCTTGGATTCCTTGAAGAATTCACAAGTAAAGTCATTTGGGCCTGGAAGTTTTTGATGTTGTTTTGTGTGTTTGTGTGTGTGGGGAGGGTGTTATGAAAGTTTTAAAATTGCAGTTAAGATTTCTTTTTTTTTTTTTTTTAAAGATTTTATTTATTTATTTGAGACAGAGAGAATGAGAGAGACAGAGAGCACATGAGAGGGGGGAGGGTCAGAGGGAGAAGCAGGCTCCTTGCCGAGCAGGGAGCCCGATGCGGGACTTGATCCCAGGACTCCAGGATCATGACCTGAGCGAAGGCAGTCGCTTAACCAACTGAGCCACCCAGGCGCCCTGCAGTTAAGATTTCTTTAAAGGATAAAGTAATGGTCTCAGTTCTTGGACTTTTCAGGACAGTTTTGGTAACTTTGTTTTTCAAGGAACTTATCCCTGTTAGGTAAAATTTTAGGTAAATTTCCAATTTATTGGCACCAAGTTGTTGATAATACTTTTTCTTATCTCTCCTTAGTGTCTATAGAATGTGTTAGTGATGCCTTTCATTTTTTATTTAGTAATTTGTGCTTTCTTTGTTTTGTTCTTAATCAGTCTTTCACAGGTGTTAGTCTTTACAAAGAAACAACTTTTGTTGATTTTTCTCTTTGTTTTCTATTATGTTAATTTTGCTTTTATATTCTTTCTTTGGGCTTCATTTGTCTTTATAACTTCTTGATGTAGATCCTTAGATCATTGGGTTTTCAGCCTTCTTTTCTATAATATATACTTTTCTAATATATATTTATGGCTATATATTTCTTTCTAAGAATGGCTTTTATCTGCAGCCACAAGTTTTGATATGTTTTTTGCTGTTCAGATAAAAGTATTACAAATGCATTGTCATTTTTTTCTTCAACCAGTGAATTATTTAGAGGTGTTTTGCTTAATATCCAGACATTTGGAGAATTTTTATTATATTTTTGTTATTTATATCTCAGTACCTCTCTAGCCAGAGGACATAATTTCAATGATTTCAGTCCTTGGAATTTGTTGTGGTGCAAAATATGGTCAATTTTGGTAAATATTCCTTGTGTACTTGAAGACAACATATATTTTGCAGTTGGATCTATATATGTTAATCAGGGCCCAGTTTGTAAGTTCTTTAAATCATGTATATTCATACTCTGTTTTTGTCTGCTTATTACATAATTTACTGAAGGGGTGTTTTATAATCTCCCATTATTATGGAAATTTATCTGTTTCTAATTTTAGTTTCCTGGGTTTTGTTTTATATGTTGTTGACCATGGAATTAAATGTTGAAGTTTTTGTGTCTTGCCTCATGTATTGATCCTTTTATTCCTTTGAAATGTCCCAGTTTGTCTCTATCAATGCATCTAGTCTTTAAATCTACTTTGTCTTTTATCAGTATAATTACATATGCCTCTTTCAATTAGATTTTGCATGGTTTGTCTTTTTCCACTTCTCCATGTTCTTATTTTGAAAGGGCCTTTTTCTTGTAAGCAGAATATAGTAGTTTTTTTCAATCCAGATTGACAATCTTCATCTTTTAATTGGAGAATTTAGTTCATACACATTTAACATAATTACTGGTATTAGGGGGTTCAAAATCTATACTCTATTTTCCATTTGTCTCATTTCTTTTCCTTTCCTTTTTTTTTTTTTTTTTTTTTCCGGCTGCCTTTTAGAGTATTTATTATTATATCAATCCCTTCCTACTGTTCTTCTTTATACATATTTTTTGAAGAATGTTTCCCTATGATTTTTAATGAAACAGTGTACAAAAGGAAAATAAAATAAGTTTGGGATCTGAAACATACTGGCCCAAGGTTTATTTTCACATAGTAAAAAGTAAAATTATATACAGTACTTAACTGTATACTATAGAAAAGTCATTCTTCAGTAGAAAACATTTATAACTGGGAATTTACCATTTGTATTGGAGGAAGCGATTAGGTCTAAAGTGTTTTTACTTTTCATTCAGCAGAATCTCTGAATTAATGTTCAGAAGATTGTATTTTTGGGCAGGGTCTCCAGAGTTTTTAAAACTAAACAAATACAGCTTTGTATGCAAAAAACCTTGGCTAGATTAAAAAGTATTAAAATTTTTTTGTTTGCTTGCTTTCTTATTATTTTTAAATTAACATATAATATATTATTTGTTTCAGGGGTACAGGTCTGTGATTCATCAGTCTTACACAATTCACAGCGCTCACCATAGCACATACCCTCCCCAATGTCCATCACCCAGCCACCCCATCCCCCCAACCCCCCACCACTCCAGCAACCCTCAGTTTGTTTCCTGAGATTAAGAGTCTCTAATGGTTTGTCTCCCTCTCTGGTTTTGTCTTGTTTCATTTTTCCCTCCCTTCCCCTATGATCCTCTGTCTTGTTTCTCAAATTCTTCATCTTAGTGAGATCATATGATACTTGTCTTTCTCTGACTGACTTATTTCACTTTATTTCCTTGCTTTCAATTGTAGTTGCAATTACTGAGAACTGCTTTGGTTTTTTAACTTAAAATATGTGTGTACTATTATTAATAATAGAATTTTTCTCATGTAATTTTTTTTAAGATTTTATTTATTTGAGAGAGAGCCAGCACAAGCAGGGGGAGGTGCAGAGGGAGAGAGACAAGCAGGCTCCCGCTGAGGGGGGGGACCTGATGAGGGGCTCGATCCCAGGACCCTGAGATCATGACCCTGAGAAGTGTCTGACTTCTGACCTAACTGACTGAGCCACCCAGGTGCCCCTCCTGTAATTTTTATCATTTCAAGCAAAATACTTCATTTTAAAATAAAGACATTGGGGCGCCTGGGTGGCTCAGTCCGTTAAGCGGCTGCTTTTCAGCTCAGGTCATGATCCTGGGGTCTTGGGAACCAGCCCTGCATCCGGCTCCCTGCTCAGCGGAGAGCCTGTTTCTCCCTCTCCATCAGCCTGTCACTCTGCCTACTTGTGCGCTCTGTCTCTCTCTCTGTCAAATAAATAAATAAAATCTTTAAAAAAATAAAATAAAATAGAATACTTTTTTAAAAAGACATTCTATGCTTTTTTTGTCAGTTGAATTGAAAGACATTTAAATGTTTTCAGTTCTTAAATTCTTTTTAGAATATTTATGATTATTCTACTTTTGTTTATATGGTTTTATTTTACTCATTTGCTTTTTCTGGTTACAGTGCCATCTATACTTGTGTATACACTCAAGTCAAAGAATTTTCTCCTTTCAGTATCTTCAAATAATTGTTTGCAAATATATAATTTTTCTGATTTTAAGAGTAGCATGTGCTCATTGTAGAAAATTTAGAAAATGCTCACAAGTATAAAATCATTTATCTACCAGCCAGTTAATATTTGGGCTCTTTCTTTTTTTAGAGTTTTCATTTATTTGTTAAAATAAGATCTTACACTTTTTATCTTAACTCTTTCATTTTACATTATATTTTTTGTGTTTTGTTGATCTTTAAAAATAAATTTTTGATGACCATGTAATTCCATAGCATTATTGTACCATATATTTGTAAAAGTATCTTCTGAACTATGGAGATAAAGACTGTTTCCTTTGTTGTCGTTGCCATTTAGTGCCCTATGAATACACTTGTATATACATGTTTATTTTCATCAGTGATCATGTCCCTAGACTAGATTGGAGGATACTTAATACAGATCCAAGGACACTGGGGGCGCTTGGGTGGCTCATTAGTTAAGTGTCTGCCTTCAGCTCAGGTCCTGATCCCAGGGTCCTGGGATCGAGCCCCGCATCGGGCTCCCTGCTCGGCGGGAACCCTGCTTCTCCCTCTCCCACTTCCCCTGCTTGTGTTCCCTCTCTCGCTGTCTCTCTCTCTCTTTGTCAAATAAATAAAATCTTAAAAAAAAAAAAGATCAAAGGACACTGGCAACCTTACAGGTCTTAACAACACCTGGGACCACCTTGCTTTCCAGAAATGTTCTGCTCGTTTCTGCTTCCATTACCACTCAGTGAGACCTAGCTCTTGACACTCTCAAGAAGCTAATGTTGCTATTTTTCTGTTGATTTGATAAGGAGAAAATAATATCTCCTTTTAATGTGCCTTTACTACCAGTTAGTTTAACTTCTTTTATATTTGTCTTCTGTGAAATATTGTTTTGCCTATATGAGGTGGAGTTTGTGTTTTTCTGACCGATTTATGTGTATTAAGGATAATAATGATTTATCAATATTTTATAGATATTTACCCCATTCTTTAATTTGCCTTTTAATTTTATGATGCTGTTATTTCTGTCCTAGCTTTTTACTTTGCCATTTTCTGTATTCTGTTGTGATCAACTGTATACTTTTATTTCTTAGCGTATTTTATCTTCGTGGTGTTGTTTTTGTATTTAACTCTTTCATACTCTGGGATACAAAAATGAATATTTTCTTGCCATTCAGTTTGTTCTTTTATCTTCATCTTAGAAGAGCTTTTCAAGTTTGCCTTTGAAAGTTTCAGATACAAGTTTCTGCATTATAAATTCAGCTTTTTAAACTCCAGTGCAGCTTTAACGTGCTGTTGCTTTTGATCAGGTGGAACACGGCTATGTCACCAGCTGTTTTTCCAGCCCAGCGCCACTGCTTCAGTGGCTCTTTGTCCCAGGCTATGGCTGTGAGTGCTCAGCCTTGGGTTTTGGTGGTAATGTGATGCACCATCTTTTTAGGGTCTTCATAAGTATCTAGTGAGGGGAGGAAGATGCTGTGTGATTAGACACACTTTTCAACACAAGGTTGGGTCAAAAAAGCTTCCAGGAGGCTACAGCTGAGCCTTGACAGGCTTGGAGGCTTGCAGAACAGGCTTGGAAAAAATGCCACAAGCAAAGATTTGCAGACATGAAATATTGGAAAAGTTCAGGAACACTAAATAAATTAGTTTCAGTTGAATACGTAAAAGGGGAAAAAGTGACACATAAGATACAGCTAGAGAGGTAGGCCAAGGCTGGATCGTGGAAGCTTTGCTGGCTTTTGTATTAAACAAGTAATATGCTGAGTGTTGCCATTGCACACCTGTTATATGCCAGACTTGGTTCCAAACTATGGGCATGTGGTGATGAGCAAAACAGGTATGGTCTCTGCCTTCGAGGATCTGCATGTGCACAGGGCAAGCAGTAAATATACATATAAGCTTTCCAAACAGCATGTAACCACAAACCATTACAGCTGCTATGAAGGAAAGAGAAGAGTCAGTGAGGAGGAGGAAGAGGGAAAGCTCTCTTAGGAAATGGCATTTGAGCTGAGCTCTAAAGAGTGAGTTAGCTGCTGGAAGAGTGGGCTGGGATGGCAGGCGGGGTAGAGCATTCCCAGGTGGAGGTGTAGTGACGGCAGAGACTCTGAGGCAGGGAAGTAGTAGATGCATTCAGGGAAGTGAAAATGAAAAAGACCTGTGTTTGGTGCTTAGAGGGAAGGAGGCACAGTGACTCATGGGCTGGAGAGTCAGGGGCAGAATATGCAAAGCCTCCCAGGAAACATAAAGGGTTTGGATATCATTCTAAGTGTAAAAGAAACAGACTGGTTAATTTTTAAGGACAGCAATATACCATATGTCATCATTTTGAAGGTGTGTATTTTTTAATACTATAATATTTGGATGTTTCTTAGAGTTGATGTGATTTTTTTAAAGCAGTATGAAATAGCTTGCAGAATTTTTTCCCCTTTCTTAGAGGCACATAAAATATTTGTGTCCTTTTCAGTGTGTGTACTCTTATATTTGATTTTACTCAGTACTCTATATTTTTAAAGCACACATCACTCAGGATGCTGTTTGGAAATGGGATTAGAAGGGCAAGAGAAAAGTCAGGAGGAGTCTTGCAGGATGTAGTTCAGGCCAAACATACTGGTCCTCAGGCTAGAGTAGTAACAGAGTGATGGAGAGAAATGAATGACTCAAGAAATCTTTTGAAATGGAACCTGGTCTGGGGTTAGAACATAGTGTTGGGGTGGATGTAGGGTAAGAAGGAGAAGGAATATTGAGGATAGATCTCTGGTTCTGGATTTAGCAAGTAGATATTTGCTGGCACTCTTTGGTCACAGGGGGTGGGGGGAGAAGGAAGCAGGTTTTTTTTAAAGATCACATTTATGATTTGGGTTTATTAGAGTTGCCCGTGAAATATTCATGTGGTTGTATCGGGCAGGGAGTTGGATCAATTTAGATCTAGTGCTTGGAAGAAAAGTCTAGGCTGGAGATATAGCCTGGGAGTTGTAAGATATAGATGGTATTGGAAGCTATTCCAATGGATGGGGCCACTAAGAGAGATCATAGAATGAGAAGAAAAGTGGATCTAGGACTAAGCCCTGAGAAACACCAACATTTAGGAGTAAAGTTAAAGATTGTGTGGGAGTGGCCACGGGATTAAGAGGAAACCCAGGGGCATATAAGAACATAATATCCAAAGGTAGAGGGTACTTAAAAAGAAGAGTGGTCAACTGTATTAAATACCACTGAGCAATCTGTGGAGATGCCAGTCAAGAAGAGTCCTTTGAATTTTACAAAATGATGACCTTATCAACAGCCGTTCCAGTGGATTAGTATATATGAGAGCTACCCAAGAACATATGAAAACTGATGGTGTGGATACGTGTGTAGAAAGGTCCAGAACTTTGGCTGTTAGAATTTAGGCTGAAAAATACGGTTCTAGCTAAAGGGCTTATGTGCAAGGAGGCTCTTGGTTATTTTTAAGATGATAGCTGGAAGTTTTTGATCCTGATAGAATGACCCAATAGAGAGGGAGAGAGGGAAGTAGAAGATGCAGGGGCAGCGGGGTCAGTTAGAAAAGCACAGATCTTGAGAAGCCAACTGTGGATGAGCTCCAGAAGATAGATGTCAGTGGCCTTTCTACTATTATCCATGGAGAAAACCCGAAGAGGTCTAAGCAGAGCATTGTTTGATTGGACTGTTTCAGTAGGTTAATCATTCTCTCATTATGGTGGATGGATTTAGAGTGGCTGAAAGCACAGAACCCATTAGGATGCCACCGTGAGAATTCAGGTTAGAGATGGCGAAGCCCTCGATAAGGCTGACAGGAGGGGAGAGCATGCATGGAGATAGAACCAAGAGAGAAAATCAGAAGAGTACGATGATTGGATTGTGGGGAGGTAATCAAGAATCCCATGCTTTTGGACTGGGATGTGATGTTTGTGTTTTTAGAGTGGTTTTCATTAGGATGTCTTTAACTGTGGGTGGTGAATATATGTTGTTCACATAATGATTGATTAAAATCAGGGCAGAATTTTGGTTTACTTTCTCTGGAACTTCTGGCTGTTTCCAGAAATCAAATGGGAGCAAGCTCTGGGTAGTTTCTAAAGAATCACTTAAGTAAATCTTTTTTGAAGTAGTGGGTTTCAAAACTAGGAAGAAAATGATCTCTCATTGGCTAGTCTTGTTTTCTAGAATTTATGTCCATAAAGTTGGATTTGAAGTGTAATTTGCTACCTCTGTCATTTCTCGCTGCTTATTTTAGGCTACTAGCTTTCAGAACATACTTGTGACCATCGAGGTCCCCAGGTTCCCCCCCTCTTCTTTGTCATGTATCGGCATGGCAGTCAAACTCCGCACAAGAACGTAGTTTTGCTGTTTTCTGGCTCATCCCCATTTCTCAGAACAAAGCTATTTTCCATAACACATAAGGCCCATATTCTTCAGCCTTGTTGATGTTGCCAGGCCTCAGTGGACCTTTTTCTTTTAAAGGCTCTTTCCATATCCTATTGTATCGTCTGGACCATCTCCAAATCCAGTTTTTAATTTCCTATTGGCTAAATTTTATTTTTTTTCTTTAGGCCTCGCACTCCTCTTCCGTTTAATCCTGGCTTCTCTCCTGTGCTGTGAGAGAGACCTTAATCTGTTTTGGGCCAGCCGCCATGCCATTTTAAAATTCCTTTGGGCAGCTATGCAGCTGGTTTAACATTGTTCAATCCCACTTCTTGGCTGGGATTTACTGTCTCTTGGTCAGCTTCCGTTCCTTTCAATAAGAAGTATGAGGGCTGCATTTCCCCTGAAGCAGGAGCCCTACATCCCTTCCATTGTAAGCCTCTCCACCCCTCCCCCCCACTTTTTTGGCTTTATTTTCCAAGGATTCTGGCACCAAATATTTAACCAATTGCAGTTGGTCAGGAAGCCCTGGGCTGAAATAGTGGGTCATTCCTTTTTATGAAGAAATTCAGAGAGCACCCCTGCTAGACATGGTCCTGGGATTTTCCGTGACTGCAACACCCTTGGTGCTTGACGGGCCTTTCTTGCAAGGGTCTCCCAGAAATGTAGCCTCTTCAGGACATACAGTACCTTGGGTATTTAGGTTTCAAGTCTGATACTACTTGACATTCAGGCCTTGTGTAAGGGTAAGAGGTGGGTACTTGATTAAACTGTAAGTCAATAGGAAATAAGTCGAAAAGTGAGTGTCCTGACTTACATCTTTGTAATGAAAACACACCAGTATGCTCGTTGGACACACAGACATGTGTTTCTCATCCTCTTGCACTGGTCTTTTATAACCATCACTGTGGTGGGAGGCAAGAGGTTGGGATGGGTAGAGCCACAAACTTAGATTAAGAAGGTTGGTCCTTCACTGGGCTCTGTTCCTTTGCCAGCTCTGTTTGGGTAACCTTGAGGCAAGTTGCTTTGCCTCTCTCGGCCTCAGCTTTCTGGTTCTTAAAATGAAGGGGTTGAACTGGATAGTCTTCAAAGTCCCTTTAAGTTGAGACGAACCCTATCATCCATATAAAGATGTTTTGATGACATGCTCAACCATGCAGCTGTGGAGATTTTCCTGTGAATGATCCACTACCAAAAATGGGACTCAGTTTCTGTCATCCACCTCTCTAGAGGGTTCTGGCAGTGGCACGAGGCTCATTAGAGAGCTTTTGCTTCCAACAGGTAGTTATGTCCTACTCAGAAAAAGGAAAAAGAAAATCAACCACACAAAGATAGGACATGTTAAGAAAGAAAAAGAAGCGCTTTTTTCTTAGTTCAGAACAAGAAGCTGAGGGGTGTAGCTGAGAGGAAGAAAACCAAATCATTTCATTGACAAAGTACATACAAATACTCCTTTCTCCCCATGCCCATACTTTGTGGTATATAGTACAGAAAACCTAATAGAATCATTGGGGTTTTGTTAGGAATTTCATTGTTGAGGTCTTTGAACATAGTTGTAATTTTCTGGTGAGTAAATAAGCCTTATCCCAGAACCCCAATCCCTTTTAGAAGATCATGCCTCTTTTCCATACTTTCACCTTATTTTATAGTTCACTTTACCTAAGGGAGAAGATGACACCAAGTATCTGGCCTTATGCATTTATTTGAGAATTTGAGAAATGTGATTGGAGTTCTGCTCTTATATGTAAAATCCCTGATAATAATTAGTAGGTTTTGAAAAGCTTTGGTCTGTGGAGAAAATGTACCAGGTAAAAAGCAATTGGGCAAGGAAAATAGATCTACCAGATGGGTCAAAAGTTAAGACCTTCAAAATGTGGGCCTGTGTAGTCATTGACAGGTTGCTACTTTAAAAATGATCCACTGGTAGGTAGTTCCAGTTATCCAGAATGATGCTCTATTTCTCTTTCTGATGGTTATATTAATCTTATTATTAGAGAATTCATATCAGTGATCCAGTATCCTTGGTCTGTGTAATTCTTCCTTGAATTCATATCCATATCCATAATATTTATATCTGCCTTGCTCTATCAAATATTAATAGCAAAAACTTGCATGAGAAATCAGCAACCTTAAGGAGCATAACTAATTCGTCTGGGTTGCCAACTGAGAGATTTCTGGAAGGTCATTTTTTTGTCACTCATCTAGGAGATGCTATGACTGGTGATAATATCATGCATGGCCCTTCCAGATGCCTAAGCAAAATTGGTTTTAGTAATTTAATAGAATGACCCCTTCATTAAGCAAAGAGAAAACCTGTCATATTAGCATCATTCAGAATGGAGTTTCATATTCAAAAGTCAGCTTCAATAAAACAAGATGGCATTCACTTGTCCATTTAATGAAGCTTGCATCTTGGTAGGGCTTTTATTCTCACATAATAATAAATGTTCTTGCATTTAGCTTTATTTTTATAGAGTTGATCTTAATTATAGCAGGTCTTAGAACTTTATAGACAGGACTAACAATGGAAAAATATCTCAGCACTCACATCATCAAAGACCATTCTAATGAAATAATGTTGTTTTATACAGGTCATTAGAGAAGTAAAAGGAATGTTGTCCTTTTGTTCAGCTATTACCTTACCTCATTGTTGAAAACATGAAACTGCTGAGAGTTACAGTATATCATTTTCATAAAATATGAGTTGTTGAAGAGCTAGTCTCCAGCAGGCATTCCACGTTATTTTTTCCTATTCATTCAAATCCAAAATATTGCTCATCTAAACTTTCTGTGTTAATCACTGGTACATTAAGTCTGAGACTGCACAATGCCCAGTAATTCATAACTGTCTCAGGACTTGTTCACCTTAAGGTCAGCTTCTCAGTGCCTGAGCTGGTGGTCATTAACACGAAGTCATCATCTGCTGTGACTTCACAGAATTAACAAAAAGGAAAGCAAGAGATGTTACTGTAAGAATCTGGACTAAAAGCTGCCAGATTTTCGGCACTGGTTTTCCTTCCTCCTTCTTTGTTTTCTTTCTCATTTTAGTAGGGAGCTAAGCTGCCGGCAAGATTCAGTTGGAGGTTCTCCACCCCAAACAGTGGACTGGTGGGGTACAGCAATGGCACAAAATGCCCTGGGAGGAGAGAGGATGGACCCTGAAGTCTGACACTTGGGAGGTGTCCCTTGGACTGACTGCTGATGGGCCAGGAGGAGTTTCTGAGCAAAGCAGATAATGGGGACACTTTCTAGTGGAGGGAGGGAATGGAGGGTTCCAAGTCAGGGAGAAATCAAAGACCATAGGGTTTTCAAGAAACTCTGGTATCCTGAGACAGCTAGGACATAAAGCGGGAAGGAAATGTTGGTTAAGAACTCTGGCTGGAGGTTTAGGCAAGAGCCTGAGGAGGACGGGTGCTCTGTGCTCTGCCAAAGAGAGTGGTCGGTGTCCTCCAGCCAAGAAGAGATACTGAATATTCTGAACAAGGGAGTGTCACTGACAGGTTTGCAGTTGGTGGAGAATGGATTAGAGGAAGGGAGGCAAGACTGGGGATAAGGAGTGTGAGGAGTACGGGGAAGACAGATAAGAGGGTATGATAGAGGAGGGACAGAACAGAGGAGAGAAGGAAGCATGCCCCCAAGATTTCTAGCTAGGGTGACTGGTTGGAGTCTCTGATGAGAGAATATAGGAGAAATGGGGGTGAGGTGAGGAGGGGGATCATAGTAAGTTCATTTATCATGAACATGTCCCATAGTATCAGATAAATGGTTTTAAAGGCCAGAGGTCAACCTTTGAGAAAGACTGGGATATCATCAGTATATAATTGGCAATTTGAAGCATTTCTGAGTTTCCTTCCAGCCCTTAAATCTTGTGGCTCAGTGAATAATCTCTTAGACAAATACCCATTTCCGGAAGACTAAAATTAGTAGTAGCCTGCCTTAAGTGATTTGATGATACTCTGTAGTTACTGCTCTCCCGGTTGTGATCAGCAAATAAATTGTAGCCTTATGCTGACATTGGAAACCATCAGAACAGATTTACTGCATGTCATCTTTGTGTTCGATGTTGCAGGGGAGAGTCAGTTTTTTAGATGTGAAACAATGTCATTGAGTTTTGGGTTCAAGTTGAGGTAAGAGAGGCAAAAAAGGACAGAAACACCAGAGATTTGTCAGTAAGCTCAGGAAGTGCGGTTTAGGAAGAATACGGTGAATTTGGTTTCAGGCTTGGTAAGTTTGAGACTAGAGCGGAAGATGAAATGGAAACGATTGAGAATAAGAAGGATCCTGGCTGAAGATGAAGTTTTGGGATTCATTCTGAGGACCATAGTAATTGAAGTCCAGATTATCTGGAAAGGGTGGGACGGGGTAGCATGGAGGAAGCAGCATGTCCCAGGGCGGCCCGAGCCCTGGCAGACCCCCTCTTCAGGCTGCGGAAGGATGAGGGCCGGCCAACGTGGTTAAAAGTCGAACAAGAATAATACTCTGTCCTGGGATACGGAAAGAGAGAATTCAAGGAGGGAGTTGGCCAGTCTTGGGGGTCAAGGATGATGGTAGCTGGCTGGAAAATGATCATCAAATTTACGGACAGGTCAGCCACTGGTGGCCTTTCTCAGAGGAGCTTCATGGAATAGAGAGTGAGAAAGTGAGTTTGTAGGTCAAGAGGGAACAGGGGGAGGAATAGTAGTAATACTAATGGTTGGTCCGTATTGTATGCTTCCTATGTCACATGCCAGGTAATGTTCTAAGCACTTTATACATGTACTTTATTGAGTCCTCACAGTAATTTTAGGAATATACCAATGTTACTAGTATAGTATGGTTACTAGTTGTTTGGTTTTTTTTTACTGATGAGGTACGTGAGGAACAAAGGCAGTGCATGTAGATAGTTCTTCTGAGACATTTTGCAACAGTAGAATGAATGGAAAAGCACAGTAGGTGACATCATAGTGAAGTGAATGCTTTCCCAAGAGATTTTAACATGTTTGAAGTCAGCAAAGGGAAGAGTAGCTGAGGATGCTAGAGAAGGATGAACAGGTAGGACTCGAGGGAGGAGAGAGTGGTAGGGAAAGAGCCTGGCCTTGAAAGGAGAAGGGACAGTTTTGTTGGAGTGGAGAAAAGTAAGAAAAGTGGGTAGTCACTCAGAGTTTACAATTCAGAAGTGAGATAGTCTCTGAACTTACTCTTGATTATGTTAAAAAATTAGGAAGGGAAGTGAGACAGCTACCAAATCATCATTGCGTTTATCTTTTTTCTTCTGGAAAGTTTCCTGACTCAACATTAAGAACTTTAGAAAGAGCAGGGCCACCTGGCTGGCTCTGGAGCATGTGACTCTTGATCCTCGGGGCTGTGAGTTTGAGCCCCATGTTGGGTGTAGGGATTACTTAAATAAATAAAACTTTTAAAAAAATTGAGGAAGAGGAAAGTTCAGTTTTATTAACTCCTCCAAACTAAATTCTGTCAAGGGCTACTTAACTTACCATTTAAAAAAATTTTTTTTAAAGATTTTGTTTATTTGAGAGAGAGAAAGAGAGCACGAGTGGGAGGGGGGAGCAGAGGGAGAGGGAGAAGCAGACTCCCCAACGAGCAGGGAGCCTGATGCAGGACTCGATCCCAGGATCCTGGGATCATGACCTGAGCCGAAGGCAGACGCTTAATGACTGAGCCACCCAGGCGCCCAACTTATCATTTTTTTAAAATCATTTGTTATCTTCCCATGTGTTGTTTTTTTTTTTTTAAAGATTTATTTATTTATTTGAGAGAGCGAGAATGAGAGAGAGAGAGTACATGACGCGGGGGAGGGCCAGAGGGAGAAGCAGGCTCCCCGCTGAGCAGGGAGCCCGATGCGGGACTCGATCCAGGGACTCCAGGATCATGACCTGAGCCGAAGGCAGTCGCTTAACCAACTGAGCCACCCAGGCGCCCCTTCCCATGTGTTTGGATGCAGTAATTGCATTTTCTTAATTGTTTCTCCAAAAGCCTGTATTTGGGGAGCATGTAATCCAGAGTCAGAGAGGACAGAACCTGACAGATGGAAGTGTGCGGTGTGGAGGTAAACCAGGAAAAGGGGAAGGGGAAGGAAAAAGGCGAAGTCAGTTAGTCACCGTTAGGATAAAGAAGTGTGTCTGAAAGTCTGTTCGTAACTTCATAATCGAGACATCACTTTTATGAGAACATTTTTATTGGGGAAGAAAAGGCATAGGAACACTATCATCAAGTTTATAGAGAACACAATGAATTTGCAAGTGGGCCACTGGCTAACCAGTGGGAGCAACAGTGACATTTAGGACCTTGAGTGGCTTTAACTTGGTGACAGGAAGTCTTCTCTTGTGAACGAGTCAGGCTGCCTGGCTATGTTGCTGAACTCATCAGATTCTCTGTCTCCCTCCTCCCCTCCTCCGTCCCTGGGAATGCTCTTGAGATTTGCCCAAGGTTATCTGTAGGGTTGAGTGAGCCATCTCTGCAGAAGGAACTGTGAGCATTGACCGTGACCCAGGAAGGTGACAATACTTCCACGGGTTTCCCAGGTAGGAGAATATACTCTCCTTGGAAATAAAGGATTGGAAGCAGGCAGAAAACACTGACCGTGGCGATTACAGCAGCTCTTTCTGTTTGAAAACATTTCCTGAGGGAAGTAAACGTTTTCTCACAGAGCCCAGTGTTTGTCTGTGAAGACATTTTCATCAAAACATTTTATTGATGTGTAAAATGTTTTAGAAGTTCATTCTGTGTAAACATGATCATCTCATGCTAATCGAGGTGTGTCGAGCACCTCTGTCTATCCATTACTATCTGGTGTTTGTCAGTCTGTGTTTTGTGTCTGATGTTAAATGTCTTTTTTGCAGATATTGATGAATGTGTAAACAACACTGTTTGTGACAGTCACGGGTTTTGTGACAATACGGCTGGCTCCTTCCGCTGCCTCTGTTATCAGGGCTTTCAGGCCCCACAGGATGGGCAAGGGTGTGTGGGTGAGTGTTTAGATTTCTTTCCACAGCATGTTTCATGTCCCCCCTATTGAAATGCCATCAGAGTTATCAAGAACAGGAGAGATTGTAAGCAAGGTAATTTGGATAGAATTTCATCCTCATGCGATTTTGTCACACAATTTGGGAGTGTGCAGAAAGATGGCGTCTGAAATTGTTCAGACGTTAAGAAATAGAGAAGAAGAACTTTGAATTTCCTGTATATTAAAAAAGAACATCTGTTTAAACTCTGAGCTGTGGATATGGAGCCCTTCTGCAGAGTCCCTCCTGCACAGGAAATAGTCTGGTTTGTGGTGTGGCTTGTCTGTCTTCAAGATGTACCTCCTTAGGCAGTGCAGTTAAGGAAAAGTGTTGGCAGGAGTTTCATTTTCCAGGAATGACACCTGTAAAATGATGCTTTGGACTGTGCAACTCTAGTTCTTCAGTCTGTCTGGGATTGACAGAGCCGGGAGGCATCTTGAATATCATCAGATGTCCTAGAACAGCGTCCAGCACATGCTCCTATAGACAACCCATTTCATATTCCATTTTCTGATCAGCTGTGATTTCTTTAAACCAAATTCATTATGGAACATTTGCAGTGGGAGCCATGAACTGGGAAAGAAGAAAGGTTATTAAATTCAGAACATCACAGGTAACGAGGCTTTTTCTTTACTCTTACTCTGTTCATTTCATAGCAGGCACTGTCTCAAGAGGAATCCGTAACTTCTGAGTTTGAACATTTGCAACTCAAAGCATTAATTCATTTCCTGTCCAGATTAAACGGGGAACGCAAAACTGATTTGGAGGTTTAGTGATGAAATTGCCCCCGTGAATAGTCACCACTTTTACTCTAACACTGTCATAGTTGCTGGTTCCAACTCCTGCTTTAGTCTCCTTTGCACCGCAATGCAGGCAAGAAAACTTGTCTAAATATTTTGACTAAACAGGTCTTGTGACCTGGCTGCCACTCCTCAGCCTCAGCACCTCCTTCTTCGCTTCCAGTGACATAAAACTGCTTGTGGTGGCTCACAGCTGTGCAGCGATTCAGCTGTTGTTTGCTCCTTCTGCTGGAAACATCTTCCCAGCTTCCCCTTGCCTGAGTAGGGATGCATCCCACTGCCTCCTGAGGGTACTGTCCCTCTCCTCCCCGACACTGCCCCTGCTCCATCTTTGTCTCTCCAGCTCAGTGCTGAACCCTCCTCCTGCTTCCAGAATACCTTCAGCAGATTCAGTTACAGTACTTAGAAACCTTGGGGCTGTCATTTGTGTAGATGGCCTGCAGCTGCCCTCTCCGAGGCCTCAAGAGCTCTGGTCTCTCTGCCCTGGCTGGGGCTCATAGTTGGCCTATTGTAGGTGCACAGCAGATTTTAACTGTTACCTGTTAAGATAGCAGATGTCCTGCCATTAACTCCGTATCAGCTCCTGAGCCCCCGATTGAGGTTCACTTCTAACCAGTCAGACGAGCACACCGAACCCATCTTGACATTCTGTTTCAGCCCACGAAACACCACCCTTAGAGGAGGGATTTTACTGAACTCAGCAGGTGTCATTTCATCTGTTTATTCACTCTTTCAAAAATATTAACTGAGCACCTACTATATACACTTCCTGCTGGGTGTTCTGTAGAATTTAAGAGTTGAATCAGCCCTGAGACCAAACTTTGGCCATTCTGTTTCCTCTACTTGGACCCTTCCTGTGCCTGCCCACCCCCCCAACCCCCGCCCCGCCAGCCCCCTGCCAACTCTGCTCCTTATCACCTCCTCATCCTTCAGATGGAACTTGGCTCCAATATCATTTCCCTAACCCGCCCCTACCCTGAAGGTCCACTGCTCCATGCTTGCCTTGCACTTTTCATTCTTAGCACTTATCGCGGCCTGTGAGATCATCTGACTGATTTCTCTGGCTTGACTATAAGCTCTGTGAAGGCAGGAGTTGGGCCTGCCTGCGTCATCATTGTTTCCCCAGTGCCTGGCACGCAGGAGTAAACCAGAAAGTACTTTTTGATTGAGTAAATTCATTCTCATGGGAGAGATACCAAGAGTCATGTAAATAATATAAGTTAGAAATTTACCAAATTGATAAATGTGAACTGGCAAATTTCTAAAGTCAATTTTTCTGGTCTAAATTATGACTGTCTGGGTTGATTAAATATGCCAACTCTCTGCTTTCTTTCATGTTATAATACCTTTTCATAAGCAAACCCCAGCTCATTAGGTTTATATCTGTTTATATACAAAGTGAAATGGAAAACTGAGGTAATTATCCAAATAAGTCAAGATACATAAACTTTTTGTCCAATTAACTGGGTATAGCAGGTGAAAATAAGATTTCTCTTTTCCCTGAATGATTTGGATAATTGCTCAAATATTTAACTTTGTATAAACCATCTCAAAGTGTGCTCATGAGAGCTGATGTTTGTACATGTTTAAGGCATAAAGTACATGAGCATTTCAGATGTCAAGTCAAGTACTTTGTTGAACTGGGCATTCCTTACTAAAATTTCTTTGGACGAGACACGTTAAAATGTAGTATTGGGCAAGGTCAAACATTAGAATTAGCCCGTTTTAGGGCTATGTGCTTACATAATATTGAATAAAATGTACTCATTAGTAGATTCCTGGGCTGTGTCTTAATTACGTATAAAGTGCAGACAGAAAACACTTAGCAAAATAGAAAGGACACTGTGAAACACCCGCAGAACTTTTAAAGGCACAGCGCATGATGAGTTACTGGAATAATTTGTTTCGTGTGAATGATTAATGTAACCTGGTGAGTACTTACAGGGGTCTTTCCTTCATTTCCCAAAGGGATACACAGCCTGATTTCTGGTTGTTAAAGTATGGACATTCTGGCTACTAGAGAATTGTATTTTCAGATATATGAATAGATTGAAAACAATATTGTAATGAGTGTAAGAAAGGTTGTTGTTTCTGAAGCGCCAGGTTTGCTAATTTTCCTTGAATCTAAAAGTGAGAGTGGACTGTCATGTCCTTTAAGACCTCATTATGTCAAGAAGTCAAGACAGAGAGAATTAAATGGGCAGAGTGTACATACCCTACTTGCAGGACAATCCCAGGACCCTCCGTAAAGTGGAATTGGAACGTGGAAACTTTGCTCTGTGTTTTCATGGTCCTTTTTACACAAACCGAATTGCGCAGCCCACCCTTGAGGAGCCCCTTCCTCAGAAAATAGTGGAAGGGTTTGATTGCTCACTGGGGACCATTTGTGACCAGCAGACACCACTTAGTCCTGGTACAGCTAGTGAAATAAAGAGCTGTCAGGAGGGAGGCACTCATCTGACTTGCTCTGTGCTCCCTTTTCCAGATGTGAACGAATGCGAGCTGCTTAGTGGGGTGTGTGGTGAAGCCTTCTGTGAAAATGTGGAAGGGTCCTTCCTCTGTGTGTGCGCTGATGAAAACCAGGAGTACAGCCCCATGACCGGGCAGTGCCGCTCCCGGGCCTCGGGAGGTAAGTCACCGGGGCTCCTCTTGGGGACTTGTACCTACACAGGTTTGAGCCACACACTCTGGGAGTGAGGTAAGGAATAACCAAGTGTCCTGGCACACTGCTGTCTCTGGAAGCTTCCATGCTCTCTCCGAGTCTGCCTTATCAGTGAATTAGGATGTGATCAGTGATGACTATTTGAGCTAGATGGCCTCTGTCATGCTTTCCAACCCAGAGACGCCATGTGTAGGGTAAAGGATCCAAAACGATGAGAACATTCACTGGGACTTGCTTACTACTCAGAGAGCCATCAGCTCAGGGTTTAATATGGCATCATCTCATTAGGTTGCATAATCTTTCTTTCTTGGCCCTTGGAGAAATGTATCTTGACACTTCTCTAAATTAAAAGCAACATATAGGCCTCTCAGGATCTACAAAGACTTCCACTTGGAAGAGTTAAGGTGTTTTTTCAGAAATTGGCCCAGAGAGTGGCTGTGTTTGCATTCGTTTAAAATTTGATTTAGTCTGTGTCGTCATGGCACAAGTTGAAATGGAGAACTGATGGTTTTCCAGATAAATTAATCAACTTCCAGATCACTCTTTTAGTTTGTGCCATGTAGCTATAGCTTGGTTGTATTTTAAGGAAAGCAAAAGACCAAATGGTCATTTGAGAGCCAAATAAAATGAAACATTGGCCATTTGACTTTCTTGCTCAATCTCTCTGATTGTATCCATGCTTCTAAGAGAGCTCTCACTACTTCTCCACAGGGTACACTTGTTCTGTGTGGAATAACCATCTTTGCAAGTAATAAGGAATAAAATATAAAAATATTTTCACCTACACATATTCTTCTTAATTATTAAAAACAGAAAGAGGAGGAGTGCAGAATGACACAAAAAGACAGCAATTCAAAAACGTTGTCTGTGAAGGGGACGAGATGAAGTGTTATTGGAGGGAGGGGTCGCTCTTCATTCCAGTGACCACCACTGTGACCCATGAGCCAAAGAGAAAAGACTTTTCATTTCAGTTGTTCCTGTAGTAGCAAAAACAAACACACAATCAAAAACCTGCGTGGCCCATAAAAGGATTGGTTAAGTAACTATCTTTCTCTTATTTGTCTTTGGTTCTGTAGAGTAGCACCTCACCCACAGTATTATTTTGACTGAAGTCATTCACATGTCATACTATTGTACAGGCATTAAATGATTGATATGAAGGTAAGGTAGTCAAGATAAATGCATGTTTTTACAATGCTGAGTAACAAAGCAGGCTCTTTGAATGATTACAATCTGTGGTGGGAAGGAAGAGAAGACATTTAAGAAGATAATTATTGGAATTAATGGAAATTTTGCTTTTTCCTTTGTTTTCTAAACTTCTTATAATACTTTAAATTGGAATGACCACAGTGGTCTGCTGTTTTCCAGCTGTGTAAGCTTGGGCATATCATTCACCTTTTATGAGTTTTGATTTTCTGACTTATAAAATAGAAAGGTTATATTTACCTCACAGAATTTTATGAATTTTTTTTAAAATCCTGTATGTAAAAGCCATTTAATAACAGAGTACTATAGGAAGTAAGCTGTAATCCAAATACTTAAGTGATACCTATTTCTCATCTTTTTAGAATCTGTTCTGAAATGGTGGACCTTTTAACTATTTTTTCCCCTAGGTAGATTTTTTTTTGCTAGAATGTTCTAGCAACATCAAAGAATGGTTCATTCACTTCACATAGATTTGAATGCAGTACATGTCTGAGATCCTAAAGCTTGCTCATTTCTTTTTTTATTTTTATTTTTTTATTTTATTTTATTTTTTTAAAGATTTTATTTATTTATTTATTTATTAGAGAGCAAGTGAGAGAGAAACAGCATGAGAGAGAAGAGGGTCAGAGGGAGAAGCAGGCTCTCCGCTGAGCCGGGAGCCCGATGTGGGACTCGATCCCAGAACCCTGGGATCATGACCTGAGCCGAAGGCAGTCACTTAACCAACTGAGCCACCCAGGTGCCCCCCCCTTTTTTTTTTTAAAGATTTTATTTATTTATTTATTTATTAGAGAGCGAGCGAGAGAGAAACAGCATGAGAGAGAAGAGGGTCAGAGGGAGAAGCAGGCTCCCCGCTGAGCCGGGAGCCCGATGTGGGACTCGATCCCAGGACCCTGGGATCATGACCTGAGCTGAAGGCAGTCGCTTAACCAACTGAGCCACCCAGGCGCCCCGCTCATTTCTTTTTTTAGAGATTAATGGTACCTTAATAGGGTCATGAGACCATCTGAACCATTTTGGGGGAACTGGAGTAGTTCATTATAAACTGCTTCTTAAAACTTTACAGTGATTCATTTTGTACAAGCCTTGTGCCTCATATCCTATTTTTAAGTTTTTCTGTAACAAAGTCCTTGACACTTGCTTTGCTTTTTTCCTCCCTTAGTGTCTTTGCTCTCTCAGTGACTGACTGACTCTTTCTGGAAAGTTCTCCCAGTCAGAGTTCACTATGTACTGTCCTGTGTTTTTTAAAGAACTTCATTTTGAATACTCAGCTTCATAAATCTTGTCTACCAATGGATACATAGTTTCTTTTCCTCTTAACTTTGTATCTTATCTTTCCATTTATGGTTTCTTCCATATTTTCCCCCATAGTCCTCTGGCTTTTGCTAAATATCGCACATACCCAGTTGTTTTTATTGGTCCATGTCAGTATAATCTGACTAATTTATACAGTTCCTGGCAGCTCTCACTACTATACCTCAATTTGCATAGTTCTTGGCAAACTTTAACTGATCATATGCAGTCTTAAGATTGTCTATGATGACATCTTCATCTGAGCAATTCTCTGTCAGGGTCCTGAGAGACAGGCCAGCTATAAACTGCAGGAGGAGATTTCTCTCTCTGACTTCATCAGGGTCAGGAATTGATCTGCTGTTAAAAAAGGTGATTGAAGCTGGAAATCCTAAAAAAGATAATATAGTTTTTAAGTATTTACATTTTAACTTAAAGCACACAAAGGTACATTCATTTGCCGATCTTTGAAGGAAGGCCAAAGTCTTTCTTCGAGTAGAAGTCCACTCTTAGAGACCTGCATGGCTTGTCCTGCATAAACTATATTATGCATGATCGACAGCACCCACTTTAAAGGGAGTAAGAATTTAAAGGCCTTTGCAAAGTAAATGAGTGTAAAATCCCTCTAGATTTTTATGGTTTTTCTCGAGTTTTTTTTATAGTTGTCTTATCTGCATCTAATATGATAGCGTTGTTTTTACTGAATCAGCTTTAGTCTTTCCAAACCTTGAACTTGTTCCATAAACAACTCTTCTTAATGCATATTTTATTGATTTGTATACTGTTTAGTTATGTAATTACAACAATTAATACACTGGCAGAGAATGTTTGAGAATAAACACAGCTGAGTCTTGGTCAGCATACTGCTCAGCATGTGAGAGCAGAAGTTGTGTGCTCCTACCGGAGAGCAGCCGACTGGCTATGAGCATTCTACCTGCTGTGGACATTGGCCAGAGTGCTTTCCAGAGGGCGAGAGAACATTGGTTACCGCAACAGGCTGGTTAAATGGAGGCCACTGAAAAGAGTTTGTCTCCTACTCCAATCAAAGGATCTGCTGTACTTGGTGTACCAAATTTAAGTGAAAGTTTTTAACAAGGATTCAGATTAATAGCAGTGTATATATGATAGAGCCAACAGCTCAGCTCTCATCCTTCCTGAAAAGTAATTGAGAAAGGAAAGATGAATTTGCATTATAGGCTGTAACATTGTTACTCTGTTGTAAAGTTTCCCCAGGACAGAGGGTATTCCAGCAACGAGCAGTAGAGAATAATCTACAGTGGAATCATACTGAGGACAGAACTGGAGCTAAGGGGTGGGTGTCAGGAAGGCAGATTGCAGATCAGTATGCAGATTTGTCCAATAACTAGAGACAGCAGGTCACTGTCATGAATTTGTGGGTATTCCCGGGAGCTATCCCAGAACAGGTGGGAAGCCACAGGTAGAAGGGCTCTCACTTCCAGCAGGATATCGTGCCAGGTCTCCTTTCAGGTACTTTTGAATTTTCATGTCCTAGGATTTTTGTTTCTAAACTACTTCTTGGCTCCCACCTAATTTTTTTTAGGTCTGGTGTAATGGTTTTCACTGCCTGGGCCTTTGGCCACTAATTTACATTGCTGTCTGTTGCCTAAAAGCACCTGTAACAGAAATCACTAAAAAATGTCCAAGCCACTCATCACATGTAAGAGGGTATGCATATGAAATACAGCCTGATGCTTTTATTTGCTCAATGCCTGTGATGATTGCTCAGTAAAAACTTTATGTCCTTGAATACTCTAAAGGAAGCAGTAAATAGGTAGTTTTGTCCACGGTAGCCCAGACCTTACCCACAAAGTGCTACTCTCTGTCTTGGTTGGTGCACAGAGGAGACTCTGGGGCAGGAACTGAGTGTTACTTTTAAACCAGAAGGTATAAGGAAAAGAACACAAAGAGATGTATGTTATAATTGAGGCAGGTGTTCCTCACTTTAAGAAAAGCAAATAAGCAAGATCAGAAATTATAAAGCATAAATTGGAGTGATAATTGACATTGTAAATTAATTGTTCTTTACACAGTTTATTTCAGGGTTTCCTTAAATACCATTTTCCACTAATGTATTTGCGAGCTTGTTCTCACATCACAAGCTCAGGCCTAGGCTTCTCCAACAAGGAAGCACCTTCATGGTTTTCCAGCCCAGCTCTTGTATTTATGTGTAAGGAAGCCGAGGCCCAGAGAGAAGTTCTAAATGTTCTCCTTAGGGCCCTATGGCTAATGCTGTGCAGGAACCCAACTCTGATATCTTTTCCACTTCACCATTCCGCTTTTCAAGGCTGAGGACCCCATGACACCAAATTCTTCTAAAAATTGGCTTCCTTTTCTCTTCATTTCTTTATTTTGTTTTCGTTATTAAAATAATGTGCATTCTTCTCAGAAAATTGGCAAATACAAAAATAGATCAAAAATGAAAATCCCCTACAGTGGCACCATCCACCACGCTGACCTCCAAATTCTCTCTGGGGACATCCATACCTCCACAGACTGTCTCCCATTTGGTCTGGGGCCCTCATGCTCGTTCATCTGCATGAAGTGCCTTTCCCGTGGGTCAGCAGTGAGCTCCTACATGCTAAAACCATTAGTCTCACTGCTGACTCCTCATGAAATAATCAACAGTGGTTTCCCATCTTCCCTCCCCCTTCTTTTCCCTTTGATTGATTTCAGGACATTCATCTTCCCTGTATCCTCCTTCCTCTTTCTCTGGTCTTTTCTTTCTCGTTCCCAAACTCTTTTTCTGTTGCCCGTTCCTTAAATAATAATGTCCTGGAGAGTTGCATGTTCAGGCCTCTTCTAACTCTCCATTCTTCTCTGGGGGATATTTAATCCTCTTCTCTGAGTCAACTATTACTTACGTGTTACGCGCTGCCAAGTAAATATCTTCTGCCTCCTCCTCTGTCCTTGGGGCTGCACTCCTTTTTCCCTCTGCCTATTATTGGACCTTTCTCCCACGGTGTCTTGTAAGTGGGTCTGTCCGAAATTATCCAAAACCAAATTCATTACCATTCCATCTCCAACCTGTGTTCACTCATTAAGTGCCAAACGTCAGTACTGGAAATCCTGACATCATCATACCTTAATTTTTCTCACCATTCATCCAAGCCCTCATAACATCCTGCCAATTCTGCCTCCACAGTGTCCTTCAAAGCTCTCCCCGCTCCTCACTGCTCCAGGCCAGTCGCTCAGCATCTCTTACCCGGACCGTGGCAGTACCCTCCTGACTTCCCTCCAGTCTCTCCCATCAATTCCTGCTCCTGGCGGTTGCCACAGTTGATGTTTGCAAAACATGAGTCTGGTTTTATTTTTTTTTCTTCCAAGTTGTTATTTAAATTCCAGTTAGTTAACATATAAGGCAGCACTAATTTCAGGTATAGAATTTAGTGATTCATTACCCACTACAACCCCCGGTGCTCATCACAAGCTTCAACTGCTCACTGCTGCCTACAGCATGAAGTTCAAATCCATGAGCAGGGCAGCAGGGCAACAGGACCCTGATACTCTCTCTTACTCCTTTTTTGCATCCCCTGTAACCTTGCTCACTGCTTAGCACGCACGGTACCTGACCTGTGGCAGACGCTCAGAAACTCTTGAATCAAATTGCCTGTCGACATTTGAGAGCATGTCCCCTCTGCATCTCACCATCTCATTCCCAGCTAGTTCTGTAGTATCAAAATAATTATTCATTTTATCAGAGAGATGGGTGGGCATACTTGAATGAGGAATTACCTATTTCTGCTTCTGTGTAGGGGGGATGGTTCCTCTCTATGCTTGGTTAAATAACAAGTGGAACAGAAGAAAAAAAGAGTTTCCGTGCTGTCAAGGGGTACATGCAAATCATCCTCATGGTTCTGACAATTGAACTCAGACAACATTCTTGTTCTCTTCCTAGAGAGGTAGGTCCACTATTGGTTTTATGTATGTACATATTTTTTTAAAGCCAGGAAATCACAGATAATATCATTCAACTGTTATATTTGGCAGAGTGGGGTTTTTTTTTAATGTGTTTAGTTAACCTGTAAAATAAATTAACATTGAAAGAGGTTTTTTAAATTTATTTAATTTATTTATTTATTTATTTATTTATTTAAAGATTTTATTTATTTATTTGACAGGGAGAGACACAGCGAGAGAGGGAACACAGGCAGGGGGAGTGAAAGACGGAGAAGCAGGCTTCCCGCCGGGTGCAGGGAGCCCGATGCGGGGCTCGATCCCAGGACCCTGGGATCATGACCTGAGCCGAAGGCAGACGCTTAACGACTGAGCCACCCAGGCGCCCCTTAAATTTATTTTTAAAGATTTTATTTATTTATTCATAAGAGAAAGAGAGAGAGAGGCAGAGGGAGAAGCAGGCTCCCTGCTGAGCAGGGAGCCCGATGCGGGACTCGATCCCAGGACCCTGGGATCATGACCTGAGCTGAAGGCAGATGCTTAACCATCTGAGCCACCCAGGCGCCTGAAAGAGTTTTTTAAAAATAATTTCTGATTATTAAAAAAGAGCTTCGGTAGGAAAAAAATTAAAGACACTGAGAACACAGTATTTAAAATGCAAACATTATAAAATGCCATAAAACTCCTGAGGTCTTCTTGTGTATTTGTAATGGATCTATACCATAAATGTAGGTAAGTCTAAGGAAAATAGGCTCATTTTGTTGGGGCGGGGGGGTGTTGGGTCAGATTTCTTCCCACATTCAGAGAGAATAGAAGAATTTACCAAACCGTGCTTTTACTTTGATGAAATTTACTTTATCTAGTATCCAAAATAATATCTGAGTTTTTAGTAAAGAGATGTCCACATTTGAATGAACTGATAGCAGTTGATCCAAGTGACAGACTCAGCCTGTACATGAGCCATTTCATGTTGAGGCTACCGGAGAGACACCCACACCGTTGCACTAGAAATCATGGGGGATCCTAGCGTTTGCCCTAAATAGGGCCTGAAGACCAAGGGTTTGTACATTTCCTTTTAAACATTTCCAGATATTTTACCTGTCATGTCAGATGTGGCTTTACTGTCCCAGTCGTCTTCACAAGCCCTCATGATACCTGCGTGTCAGTGTTGTGACCGGCCTTTTTTTTTTTTTACGATTTGATTTATTGATTTATTTGAGAGTGTGAACATGAGTGGGGGGAGGAGCAGAGGGAGAAGCAGGCTCCCCACCAAGCAGGGAGCCTGATGCGGGGCTCGATCCCGGTACCCTGGGATCATGACCTGAGCCGAAGGCAGACGCTTAATGACTGAGCCACCCAGGCGCCCTGTGACCATGCGGGGCTTTTACTGCTTTATCTCCACACCCACCTCCTGCTCACTCAGCCACCTCAGCGCCCCACGCCCATTTTTCTTTCCTGCGGGGCTTCATTCTGCTTTCAGGAGGCTCCTCTGTCACCAGGCTCTTGCCCTGACTTTCCCAGTACTCTCTCCCTGAATCCTAAGCTTTCTTTTCCCCACTCGCCCCAGCCTGTTCCTATCTCAGGCTCGCTTCTCCCGTTCTCTTCTCTTCTTTCACCAGAAAAAGAAAGGAAGACAAAGAACCTTCCTTCACCCTGGCCGGTATTTATTGCCTGTCTTTTTTTTTTTTTTAATTATGTTATGTATATCACCATGCATCATTAGTTTTTGATGTAGTGTTCCATGATTCATTGTTTGTGTATAACACCCAGTGCTCCATGCAGAATGTGCCCTCTTTAATACCCATCACCGGGCTAACCCATCCCCCTACCCCCCTCCCCTCTAGAACCCTCAGTTTGTTTCTCAGTCTGTCGTCTCTTATGGTTTGTTTCCCCCTCCGATTTCCCCCCCTTCATTCTTCCCTTCCATCTTCTTTTTTTTTTTTAACGTATAATGTATTATTTGTTTCAGAGGTACAAGTCTGTGATTCGTCAGTCTTACACAATTCACAGCACTCACCATAGCACATACTGTCCCCAATGTCTATCACCCAGCCACCCCATCCCTCCCATCCCCCTCCACTCCAGCAACCATCAGTTTGTTTCCTGAGATTCAGAATTCCTCATATCAGTGAGATCATATGAAATATGTTGTTCTCTGATTGACTTATTTCATTCAGCATAATACCCTCCAGTTCCATCCATGTCATTGCAAGTGGCAAGATTTTGTTCCTTTTGATGGCTGCATAATATTCCATTGTATATATATACCACATCTTCTTTATCCATTCATCTGTCGATGAACATCTTGGCTCTTTCCATAGTTTGGCTATTGTGGACATTGCTACTGTAAACATTGGGGTGCACGTACCTCTGTGGATCCCTACATTTGTATCTTTGGGGTAAATACCCAGTAGTGCAATTGCTGGATCGTATAGTAGCTCTATTTTCAACTTCTTGGGGAACCTCCATACTGTTTTCCAGAGTGGTTGCACACAGCTTGCATTCCCACCAACAGTGTAAGAGGGTTCCCCTTTCTCTGCGTCCCCACCAACATCTGTCGTTTCCTGACTTGTTAATTTTAGCCATTCTGACTGGTGTGAGGTGGTATCTCATTGGTTTTGATTTGGATTTCCCTGATGCCAAGCGATGTTGAGCACTTTTTCATGTGTCTGTTGGCCATTTGGACGTCTTCTTTGGAAAAATGTCTGTTCATGTCTTTTGCCCATATTGCCTGTCTTCTAAGCTGAGGCCCTGAGGTGACCCTCAGGCCAGTGGCGGACAGTGACGTTGTCCTCCACCCAACATCTGAGTCAGGAACTCCGCTTTCACTTGTTGCCATGACCAGGCATCCCTGCCCCATCCTCAGGCTCACAGAGTCACCTTCCCTGACTCCGTCTGCAGAACCTCCCCTTCCCTCACTCTGCTCTACCCACACAGACTTCAGGACAGTTGTACTTTGTATTCCTCCTCACCCCTCTCACACCTTATTTCCTGTCCAGTTTTTCAGAATGTATTTTTGAAGATGTTGGCTCAGATGTCAGATCCTCCAGGCAGCCTCCCGTGGTAGCCTTGCCTGCCCTGGCCGTACACGGTGTGGCTTAGGTCAGGACCTGACTCCCCATCTGCCTGACTTCTTTAAGGACAGGAGCTGGGTGGAGGAATTCTCTCCCATGTATTTTTTTTTTCTTGTGCTTGGCTTGCTCATCTCCATTTTGACTTTCACACCTTTACCATTGAAGTCATTAGCCCATATTTCCAGTCGTCCTTTATACTTGCGTCCCTTCCTGTCCAACCCCTTCCTGTTAATGCTTGTTTTCTGGAGCTCACCAGTGGCTCCCTCCTGAATCCCACTTAACACACACACACACTTCTCATCTTGGAAGCCTTTGATGGAGAAAACTAGAGGAAAAAAGGAAAGATCATGAATGTCCAAGTCCTCTTCTATTCCTCCTTGGAATATTACACTAGAAATTGTTTTCTCATAAAAACATGAGTTGGTATAAAACATTAGTGCCTGTAGTGAGTTTAAAATATTAAAAAGGGACTAAAGCTTCATGAATGATTGTGTTGAAAGTAATTTACTGAACAGTACCATAGTTAGAGTTTTATAAATTGATGTCTTTTTCAGGACTATGGCAGGTGTTTTATTTGGGGGCATTGTATCCGAGTATTTGTGCTGTTACTCTTTCGTCATTGTCAAAATCCTGACTGTCCCAGAAGGGTATGAAGAGGATTAGCTCATAAAGGCCTTCGGAATACATTGCAAATGGAAACTGAAAGTAAAAAAAAAAACAAAAAACATTTAAAAAGCCCATTTAAAATGCTCATGTCCACTTTAATTAGAAAAATGTTCCAGATTTCCTCAGCCTAACAGCAAACCTAAGATTAGACCAAAGAAGGAAACAATCCTGTAAATAAACACCACATCCTCTTCTTTCTGACGAACCAAGAGAGAAGATAGGTGCTCTTCGTAAGTGGCACATATGACTCAACCCAGAACTTTCTCTTCAGAGCGAGGGAACGTGATGGCCCTATATAGCTACACCCTACCCTAGCGGGGATTATCTGCTGCCCCCTCCTCATTTGTCCCGAGGAGGAGAAAGAAATGAAAAAAAGCAAAGCAAAACAAACTCATGCTGGTTCAGATGCTAAGAGGCTGAGCCCCATAGAAGAGGTTTGGGGAGAGCAGTAGGCATGACACAATGTACCCAACCTAAACTGTCTCTTCTGGAAGGTGAGGATGTTTGATAAGCTATGCAGTCTGCTTCGCGGAGTTACTCTGTGGGTCACAAGAAAGGGCCTCCATAAAAATTGCTTCAGAAACACATGTAAAAGGTCCAAAAACTCACTTCTTATCACCATCCAAACCCCAGGATTAAACTACACAAATTGCTGTTTATACACAGATGGTTGTATAAACGCCAGCCTCTTAATAAAATTGAAAAATGACATCTGAAAATACCGGAGGAGAGGTAGTTTATTTCTTAGAAGTCTTTGGCTTGAGGTATGTGGTGTGGCTAAACTTATTGATATAATCTTTAAGAAAAATAAAGTTCATTCCTTTTAATGCTTGACACTTTTATGTCCATTGATTAGATCTCTTAAAATTATTTTGTGATAGAACCATTCCTCCCGGGCGCCTGGGTGGCTCAGTTGGTTAAGCGACTGCCTTCGGCTCAGGTCATGATCCTGGAGTCCCGGGATCGAGTCCCGCATCGGGCTCCCTGCTCGGCGGGGAGTCTGCTTCTCCCTCTGACCCTCCCCCCTCTCATGCTCTCTATCTCATTCTCTCTCTCAAATAAATAAATAAAATCTTTAAAAAAAAAAAAAGAACCATTCCTCCCGTGGCAGCAGTGACCTAAACTCACATACAGAGATTCTCTAAAGAAATCACCTTGCATTGTGTTTACTGTTCAGTTTTCCCCCAGTGGAAAAATGCTGTAGGAAGTTAATTATTTAAAGGTTAGAAAGATAGGGAAAGGGGTGCCTAGGTGGCTCAGTCGGTTGAGCATCTGCCTTTGGCTCAGGTCGTGATCCCAGGGTCCTGGGATGGAGCCCTGCGTCCAGCTCCCTGCTCGCCAGGGAGCCTGCTTCTCTCTCTCCCACTCCCCCTGCTTGTGTTCCCTCTCTCGCTGTGTCTCTCTCTCAAATAAATAAATAAAAATCTTTCAAAAAAAAAAAAAAAGGGAAATTTTCACAGAACGACCTTTGTTGGACCAGTTTTTTTGAAAAGAATTTGCATCTCTTTCCAAACACAGATGAGGGCCTGACTAACCCCCAATTTCAGCTGTGTAAACATTGAGCTTTCAGTCTGCTTGGAGAAAAAATAAAACTTGTAACAACCAATGTAAAACCTGAATAATACAATGATATTATTGGTTGTTTCCCTTATGCAATAACTTCTGGGTTTCCTTCCAAAGAAAAAGGAAAACAAAGATAATTTTTTTCTTACTTTCTGTGCTATGAGTAAAACAAACATTGTAAAAAATAGACCGTGTATATTTATATTTATATATGTACATATAAAGTTTTTGAGTACTACGGAAGCCTGTGTCTCATTACCTATGAATATAGCAATCTTCGTGATGCCCTACTGTATAGTATTCCATTTTGTAACGAACACCATGACATACCTCTAACTTTGAACACAAGAAGAAAACAGTTATTCAGCCCTCTTTTAACACAGACTGTAAACTTGATTTTTTTTTTTTTTAAGGATTTTATTTATGGGGCGCCTGGGTGGCTCAGTCAGTTAAGTGGCTGCCTTCAGCTCAGGTCATGATCCTGGAGTCCCTGGATCGAGTCCCGCATCGGGCTCCCTGCTCAGCATGGAGTCTGCTTCTCCCTCTGCCCCTCACCCTGCTCGTGCTCGCTCGCTCTCACTTTCTCTCTCTCTTAAATAAATAAAATCTTTAGAAAAAATAAAAGATTTTATTTATTTATTTGACACAGAGAGAGAGCATGTGCAGGAGGAGGGAGAAGCAGGTTCCCCGCGGAACAGGGAGTGTAAACTTGATTGACAGCCTAATCGTGTTGCTGCTTTGATTTGTATTTCTAAATGCATCCTTTAATAGCTAGCTGCACTTTTAGGTCAGCTGAATAAAATGAGGAGAATTATTAGTAGTAGGCTGTCGATTTATTCAGAAGTATTGCGGGAAAATTTATAAAATGTTCTACAGGGTTCATGACAGATTTCAATAACAACTTAAAATGCCCTTACGTTTCCCAGAGAATTCTGTGTGTGAGAGATTGGAGCCCCTCCCGAGGCGAATGAAGTGGGGGTCATCTGCTCCATCCATGTGGGCAAAGCACATTTCTGTCTTCTGCACGCTTGAAAAGCTAGTTGAGTCGAGGGCTGTGGCAGGTTTTATCTGATTTCACACACAAGGAAATGATTTAAAACCGCTTCATAAACTGCTGTAGAGATCAGCATTTCTGCTTTTTCCTGGACACTTATTCTAGGTTGGAATTTGTCATCAGCTATTAACACTGAGAGTCCAGACTGAATTATGTCAAAGACAGAATGATCTACGAAGTAGCCAGAATCAAGTGTGAAAGGGATCTTTTACGTTCTCGTTGATGTTCTGTTTCAAGAGTAATGTATACCTCCATTTTGTTTGTCGTTTTGCTTGTTTTCTTTGCCATAGGAGGAAAGAAAGTGTAGTAGCTTTTCTGATACAATTCTGTGGACTTCTATTTTAGGAAGACTTGCTATATGGCATATTAATCTAGTTTTCACAGTCAACCTGACCCTGCCAAAATAAATATATAGGAAACTATTGTGAAAATATCTCATTAAACTTTCCTAATAATACAGTTTATCTACCAACTGCAAAACAAAGGTAGGTGTTGACATTAAAGTGTTATCCTGACTGGCAAATGTTTTCCCTTTGTCCCTGTAGTTTCTTTGTGTCTAAGAATCTGGAAACAGCAGTATTCCAATGAAAATATTTCATTGGAATTAATCTAAGTAATTGCGATGTCAGTAGTCAGCTTTTTATTTGATACAGCATAAAATAAAAACTATTAATAAGTTCTAACTGAATCACAGGCAGTAATTTGAACTCTACAACATATGGTAGGGAAGAGATTAGACTATTTTACAAGCCTAGTTTCAAAATATCAGTCGTTTTTAAAAAGCACACTCTTGTGCAAGGACTACAGATCTGATGGGATTAAATAATTTTTGTAGTATTATCTGAAAGTGGGTGGATTTTGTTCTCATTGTATTCTGTCATTATCAGAATATTTATTTATTATATCATATCATATTTATTGTCTTTTCTCACAGAGGGTTAAACTGAGTCTGTTGGAAAATATATTCCTCTAGAACACACATGAGCCAGACTAGAACCCAGCCTTGAAATTCTACCCTGAGGCTTAGCTGGTACTCATTATTTCATTCAAAGCCCTATTTTGTAGCAATTGAAGCAGACTTTCAGTAACGAAAGGTTATTTCACAGACTTTAGGTTATTGCAATGTTTTTCTGGTTATTTTATGCTGCTGCCTTGGTCTCTTCAGAAAAGACTGGGGCATGGTTGATTCAAATAACCACCTAAGAGTTAAGTATTTTGTGTGGCCCCCACATCTCTGGTCAAATGTTGGGGAAAGTTTTCATTGATTTAAGTAGGTGTTACAGCTCATATAGAACAGCTCTATGTTTGGCAAGAAAGCAGATATGGAAACTTGTCACGGCCAAATGTACAAGAATAAAGTAATTGGTTAACATAAAAGGAAATGATTTTGACAGATTTACACTCTTGGGGTGTGTTAGAAATCCATCAGAATTCAGGAGCCCAGCGCATTTTTATCTCGCAGTGGAAGAACCCACCACTGAAAGTGAAAGGCCGCTTTGTGTAAGTGAAATGTTGCTGGTGCAGCCCGCCCGCCTTCCCACCCCTTCCCACCGGTGTGCCTTGTGCTCTGTTGGGATGCAGGTCTGATGGGTGCTGGAGGTCCTCCTTTTACTTTCTCCACTCTGTTTAGACTTAGATGAAGATCAGCCCAAGGAAGAAAAGAAAGAATGCTACTATAACCTCAACGACGCCAGTCTCTGTGATAATGTGCTGGCCCCCAACGTCACCAAACAGGAATGCTGCTGCACCTCTGGGGCCGGGTGGGGGGACAACTGTGAGATCTTCCCTTGCCCTGTCGCGGGGACTGGTAAGGACCTGCTGAGTGGTGTGTTCATACCTGGGTCTGGTCCTGGGGCGTCCAGGGCCTTGGAATGTTCTCATTTTGGTCTCTGCGTTGAAGCCTTGTAATGATGGCGTTGCCTGGGACCTGCCGTGGCGGAATCGAGATGAGATTACCTTACAGTAGGTTTCATCCGGGGCTGGAACCCTCCCTGTCATCCCACCTCCAAATGACACCTTGAACTTAACTTCAGCCCATCACAGAGTACACTGTTACATTGAGGTTCCTTGTGATACTTTGGCAGAAAGGCGATTCTGTTTTATTCCGTTTTTAAAAAACCAGTTTCTTCTGCTAAAAGTGACACCTCATTATCTGTAAATAGAGCTTGCATATTTAGGCTAAGATCTTGCTTGAATGGAATCTTACTAAACCTTTAAAATGCTAGAAACCACAGTCATGGAGAAGTAAGTCATCACATCAGTTAAAATGTAGGTAAATCAAAAGTGCATGAAGTCGGGAGAGTTTTTTAAAATTACAAGTAAATGTATAAAGTCATTAGATTTATTTGCACCTACTCTGTAATTTTGGAGATTGTACTGAATTTATTTGCCCAAATTAGATGACAAGATTTGCCTTAAAGTTACTGAGTCTAAGAAAGAAAAACTGAATTTTAAACACAAATTAGTGGAGGATGTTCTTTTTTTTTCTTCTTTTAACTCCTTTTTTTTTTTTTTTTTTGGTCTCTCCTGAACTCAGCTGAATTCACTGAAATGTGTCCTAGAGGGAAAGGTTTTGTCCCCACTGGAGAATCCTCTTACGAGATGGGTGGTGAGAACTATAAAGGTCAGAATCAAACAGAAATGAATTTGCAACACATGTGCGTATCATCATTCAAGTAAAAGCATGGCTTGGGTTCAACAGAATTAGAGTTCTTCTCATCATGGAAACTGATTAGAAAGCCTTTAATTGTTCTCTTGGAGGGCCCCTACTGACTCCGGGCAGAGCTCTGTCTTGGGATTTAGAGCACATAGGACTGTTTGGCCTTGGGATGTCATGTTAACCTCCTGAGTTTCCATCGCTTCCTGTCTGAGATAGGAATAACGTCTGTGAGGTTTATCGTGAAAATTAAATGAGATAACATACTAAAAATACTTAACACAAAATTCTGTACCTAGGAGGTACTTTTTATAAATTTATTCTTTTATTCCAGACATACGTTAGAAATAATATAAACCATATAACTCTGACTCTCATTATGTTGGTCTTTGTAGTCATCAACAAAGCTAAGCTTCTTGCCCTTTTTAGAACTCATCCTGCTATGGCTAAGATACTTTTACCAATGGCTATGGATTCCTCATAGGAAATAGAAAAGGAGAAAATTAAAGTAGATGTGTTTTATATATTTAATGCTATCAGTCTATATTTCTGAATAAATGCACAGCCTTTTTGGCAAAATTTAAACCACATGTTTGAATATTTCCGTGTTAACCACTCACTTTTGACATTTCCATGATAGAGATATTATGACCTCTTAAATACAATGGGTTGTTTTTTTTTCCCCCTTTACAGCTTAATATTGAAAAACTGCTAAGTGGCTGGACTACAGATTAACATTTTTACTGTCCATCCGTTGTTGAGAACCAGTGTTCTAATGATAGTCAGTAGCTGGATAGGAAATTCCGTATGTGTTTTTTAAATATATTTATGATTTAGTCCAATTAAATAACAAGAAGACTTGGTTTGCAATATGTGTTTAATGGTTTTCAAGTTCACAAATATCCTACTTTGTTTTTGCAGGGATATAGTTAAATCTCACTTTATATTATGGAACAGAGCCCTGATTTTACTATAAAGTCACCCTCTCTCATATAAAAATAAGTTCCTCCTCACCCTGTCTTAGCAGTGCTGTTAACAGTTGGAATATTAGTTGCAGATCCAAACAGCTATGTATTATGGACCTGACTTTGCCATTTTCCAGCTGTGTAACTTTGGAGTGATTCATCTACGGAGCCTACAGTTTTTTTTAATGACATGACATTTGCTCCAAAATGTTAGAACTGATGATAATATTAATAGCAATGAAAGCAAGGGATAACAGTTTTTGAGAGTCTATGGAGTCTTCTACATGGATTTTCTCATTTAATTGTTTCAGTCCTATCAGGCAGATGTTCCTATTGTCCCCAACTTACCACTGAGTAAACTGAGGTCTGCAGATGGTGAACACTCTAAATTCTGTGGAGGAATGGGTCTGCCAACACCCTTAGCAACTTGTGCTTTTATTCGCTGGTCATTATCACCAAGAAAGAAGCCTCATCGGGTTCCATCAAACTCTTCTTGGGAGTGTTCTTTATCTCAACTAGTTAATGGGCCAAAATACACACTTATAGAAAGGCACTTTTCTTACAATGTATATTTTTATGAAGATATTGTTGGCTGCACTGTGAAACCCATAGAGTATTTCATCAAATAGGAGGTAGCAATGCAGAAATCGTATTTACAAAAAGACCTTATCCACTAATGTTTTGGACGTTCCCAAGATATCACAGACTCTCTTCCCTTATCTATGAGGTAGGCCTAACTTGAAGAATTTTCTGTTGTTGTATCTGAAGATTCTTTGGACTGTGAATATTTTAATATCCAACTTGAAGCCTCATATTGCTTAGACTCTTCTTTTTAACTGAAAGACCAAAGCTAAGTGTTCTCTTTCTCCATTTCCCTCCATAGATGCGGACGAATGCATGCTCTTTGGGCAAGAAATCTGCAAAAATGGCTTCTGTCTGAACACTCAGCCTGGTTACGAATGCTACTGTAAGCAGGGGACATACTATGACCCCGTCAAACTGCAGTGCTTTGGTAGGTATTAGGAGGCTACATTGTGCTGTGAAAATATACAGGTGGAAAAAAATAAGTAATGCTGTGTAGTAAAAGCAATTCCCTTGCATCTAAGTCACGTGCCGAAAAGATCTTTAAGTGTTTTATGGATCTTTTTCTTGAGCAAGATTTAAGAAAATAAAAAACCTCCGTACTCCTATTTGAACACATTTCAAGCAAAGAGGTAATATTCAATGTGGAATTATAATTCAGGTCACTGGTTTAACTGAAATTTCTTTCGGTCTGGAGAGCCTCCTGTTTCATCACTCATACCATGCAAGTGAAAGTCATTTTTAAATACTGACCCAGACTTTAAGGCTTAAGCAGAAAACCATATACACTAGGCAGAAAACCATAGCAAAAGGAAATAATTTTAAAACTATCATAAAGAGGCATTTTATTTTAAATTTTGAAGCATATCCTGTTCCTAAATGTTTTCTTTCTTTCTTTAATGTCAGCAGCAGCAGGGCACCATTATTCTTCCGATCAATACGATTTAATATTTTTATAGTCAGAGCTGTTCTCTCTTGGATGATGATGTGTAGTTAATTAACATGTGGCAGCCCCTGGAATTTAGCAGTGTGTGAAGTTTGGGAAGTGCATGAGGTATAACTGATTGCTGATTCTCTTTAATAATTTTTTTCTCTTAAGATATGGATGAATGTCAGGACCCCAATAGTTGTATTGATGGCCAGTGCGTTAATACAGAAGGCTCTTATAACTGCTTCTGTACCCATCCAATGGTTCTGGATGCTTCAGAGAAAAGATGTATACGACCAACTGAATCACACGGTACGTTTGCATGTGAGATGCAAGTCTGTGTCCAAATAAATGGCAAGGTTTTCCTTTTGACTGAAATGTGAGTTACTGGGAAAGAGAAAAGTGGACTCCTCGGGTATTTTGGAGTCATTAAATGAGATGCTAAAAATAATGAAAGAGAATAATTGTAAGAGAAATAATTAGCTGCATATCATCAGCATGTAGGAGAGTCAATACCCTGCATGTACTTATTTAACAGATAACAGAATATAGATTGGCTGAGCAGATAGCAGAGCTGTTCTCCACCTGAGGGTTGGCCCTCAAAGGCAACTGAGGAAGGTGTGAGTTCAGAGAAGGGTAATCAGGTTTGTTTGACTGGGCTGGAGAACACAGATGAAGCTGGGCAGAAGAGACAGTGGAATCCGACAACGCGGTGGAGACCCCTGGCGTCCATTGATTAGAATCCCTGTTCATCCCCAATGAGATGATGTGCTACTAATAATTGGCATAATTGACATTCCCAACAGCCATCACTGTTAGGAATTACCTTGGATGATGTCAGTTGAAAGGCAGGAAGTTTGGAGTTGAGTACTCTAGCAGGAAGTGTTACTAGTCCAGGGCTCTGACGGATGAACTGGGTGAGAAAGCATGAATCTGCAAAGTGTTATGTAGAAAGAAATGGTAGGATTTGACAGAAGAGTGAATGTAAAAAGGGAAAGATTGGAAAATCAGAAGTGCTTTAGGATTACGGAGCATAGAAGGAGGCAGTGTGGTGCTTTCTGTAATGATGGGAAGCTGCAGAGGGAGGGATTTAATTGCAACATGATGAGCAGGTTGAATTTCAGCTGATGGGTGGGAGATGGCAGAGGTTTGATCCATGGAAAGACCAGGCTGGCTTCATACTGTACTTGGAAGTCACTCTTAGAAACAGAGATGGAAACTTTGAGACTCACTGGCTTCCAGCACACTGTCTATGAAATAGGAATAACAGTGCGATTGTCATGGAACCATGTTTCCCCTTTCAGAACAAATAGAGGAAACTGATGTCTACCAAGATCTGTGCTGGGAACATCTGAGTGAGGAGTATGTGTGCAGCCGGCCCCTCGTGGGCAAGCAGACGACTTACACGGAGTGTTGCTGTTTGTATGGAGAGGCCTGGGGTATGCAATGTGCCCTCTGCCCCATGAAGGACTCAGGTGAGCCCTGACCCGGTTCCTTCCGCTGCAGTCCATCTCCCCTCCCTTGGAGCTGGACAGTCCTTTCACTTCTGTAGCTTCATCTTCACTCGCGATTCCTCACTTGGATCAGAGGTGTTGTGTGGTGTGTGTGCTCCAGTCCCGACCCTGTTGTGAATTTCTGAAACCCTAATTCTATTTCACCTAAGAACGACAAATGACCCAAAGAAACATCATGCGACTTAGCGACTGGTGGCATAGATCTTTGGAATTCATATTTCCCGTTACTTCCTTTCTTCCTTTCTCATTTCCAACAGTGTCTACTTAGAGCAAAAAGTATCAGAGACTGTAGAAAGTCTTTGTAGGTCAAAGTCCCGGTTTTTATGTCAGCCTCTTGGTGAGACGGATCCAAAAGGGGTTAGAACAATAAAGGAAGAGAGTAGGAAGTAAGTGAAAGTGTCTTTGAACAAATGTCCTTTCATTTCAAGGGTTAGATCTGAGGATAAACCTTTGGTCAAGTGGAAAATGCAACAGGTAGGCTCCGGGTTTCTCTCTTCTCCTCGTGTTCGGGGAGGACCCGGGAGGTGCTGACTCTGGGCTGTTCAGTGACTGCAGGCCTTTGAGCTCACTGCTTACTGCTTCTCTTCTTACCTCTAGAGCCACTTACTGCTCTTTAAAGGAAAGTCCTTGAAAGTGTTCAAGGGTAGGGTGCCTGGGTGGCTCAGATGGTTAAGCGTCTGCCTTCAGCTCAGGTCATGATCCCAGGGTCCTGGGATCGAGTCCCACATCGGGCTCCCTGCTCAACAGAGAGCCTGCTTCTCCCTCTGCCTCTCTCTCTCTCTGTCTCTTATGAATAAATAAATAAAATCTTAAAAAAAAAAAAAAAGAAAGTGTTCAAGGGCATTTCATTTTGTCTTTGGCTATGAAAGGTTTGTTAAAGCTGGAAAGATACTGTGTGGGTATAAAGTGAAGGAGTTTATAATGAAAAAATTCTCAGAGTGGTCAAGATGGGAAGAATTTCTCGAAAAGAGGGAATGCATTAATTTTCAGTTCATTAGAATGCAACTTTCAAGCTATTTTGTAGCCTTTCAAATTGTCAGTAACTTAAAACCAATGTAGCATAAAAAAGAAAACGATTTGAAATGCCATAAAACAAAAAGGACTTGCAAAGGATAAAGAGCAAATACATAAAGAAATAGATGGTGATGATAGGAGCCCAGGACTAGAAAGAGGATGGGTTCTGGAGCCAGGCAGGCTGGGTCGGGAATCCCGAACTGCCCATTGAGAAAAATAACCTCACCCAGCACAGCTCATTTGTAAACCGGAGGCGTTTATGTCTGTCTCGTTGGGTTGTTGAGGACGGGGAGGATGCAGGTAGAGCAGGAACACAGGGAGGGGTAGAATTGTTGGCATTACTGTGGTATCTGTTCCCCGGAGGCAGATGCCACACTGGAGGAGGGTGAAATCCCTAGGAAGTGAGCACACGGGGGCTTGAGACAGCTCACAGGGCTCTGATACCTCAGATCGTTTTACGTAGCCAGTGGTTTTTGTTGTTTAAATTTTTTCAAAAATAACATATACCCCTTCTAAAGAATTAATCCAAGATATTCTATCCCTCTACACCTATCACATCACAACTGAACTCCTCTCCTCCTTGATATTCAGTCTTAACAGCTGGGTTTTTGTTTTTTTTTTAAATCATCCAAACCTTTTTCCTACACATTAATTATTGTTATATAGCTGTATTTATATTTGTATTTTTTAAAGATTTATTTATTTGAGAGAGAGAAAGAGAGCGAGCAGGGGGAGGTGCAGAGGAAGAATCTTCAAGCAGACTCCCCGCTGAGCGGGGCTCGAAGAGCTGGGGCTAGAGCTCACCACCCATGAGACCAGGACCCTGAGATCATGACCTGAGCTGAAACCACGAGTCAGATGCTTACTCGACTGAGCCACTCAGGCCCCCGTGTGTTTAAGAGCATATTTAAAACTGAATTCCGTATCATCCATAAGACACACTTTGTTTTTTTTGTTTTACTCTTCAGCATCTCTGAAATTGGGAGTATCTTACAGTTGACAGCATCGAACATTTTCACATTTTAATGTCTGTTATATCAGAATGCTTGTTACAATCTGTGGTATCTTAGAACTGATGAAAGATGGTAACTTTTAAATGGCTGTACCAACTGCTTTATGGATGTGTCAGGTTTTCTTTGAAGTCACCTCCAGCCCTGGACATTTGGGTTGTTTGTCCCTCCCACCCCTTGCCTTGATCTCGATTTTCCTGTTATAAACCCAGCTGCAGGGAAACTTCATGTTTGTATCTTAGATACACCTGCAGGAGAAAATTCCTACAAGTGAACATCCTGGGTTGGGAAGTATGTACACTTACTTCTACTATATTTCTCTGAACATTTTGTGCAAATTTGCACTCACCTTGGCAGCATTTGAAATGACTCTTTCCTCATACCCGTCTACCATTGGATATTTGCAGCCTTGAAAATTGTTTTTATCAGATGGGTGAGAAGAGTATCTTACATGTGTCTCCCTCATTTCTAGGGAATTAGAGCATCTTCTCTGTGTTTATACGTGATATGTGTTTGTCAGTGAATTGTTTATCATATCCTTTGCCCATTTTTTTTGTTGGACTTGGTGTCTTTTTCTTATTAATTTGTAGGAGCTTTGTGCATATTCTGTTCACAACCCCAACATTTGGGTTATGGTGTGTATGTGTATATATATGTGTGTATATATGTGTGTGTGTGTGTGTGTGCTTGTCTTTATGGAAACTCCTTTATGGAGATTCTGCACATATTCTGTCCCTGTTCTGATCCTCTGATATTAAGTATTTACTGCATAAAATCTGACAAGCCAGTGCCTTTGCAAATCAAATTTAACTGACATAGCTTTTGGAAGAATAGTCAAGTATATTGCTGTTAGAAATTAATTTTAGAATATTGCATCAGTTATTCTTAACTGAGACTTAACACATTTTAAAATGTGAATTTGAACAAATATGTGTGAACAAATACATACTGTATAATATTTTTAGGAGGGTATGGGGTATCAGGAAAAGAATGGTACCCATTGCCAAATTTAAAAAAATAATTAGCATTGCTAATCATAATAGCATTATATAATTATAATAATTAGCATTGCCATACTCTTTTAGTTTATATATGCACAGTACAGTACTTAGGATCCTCCAGAAAGAGTCTCTAGCATATTGTCCACCAAATCCTCAAAGTCAGTGGTTTTCAATCTTTTATTTTTTAAACATTGGTAATCTTTTGTCCACTGAATTGTTATTTTAACCTCCGATATATAAATTCATTAACCTCAAAGATGCTGGAGGAACTGGCTGGGAGAATAGCTACTTAGGCTCTTGAGGTATCTGTGAGGGACCCCAGGGTTCCAAAGAACACATATTGAAAACTGTTGTTCTCAATGGCTTAGTCGGAAGATAGGAGTAAGTTAAGCAGCCCAGAAGGAGTATTTCTGTTATACCCCTAAGATTATGGGCCTAGAACTACACTCTGAACCCACAGAGAAGGTCCACAGCAAAGTTAAACGGGTTTCCCAGTGGTCCTCGGACCAGCCTGCATTGCCTGGATTAGCACCTGACGTTCTGGTTGTACCCACACCAAACCATCTCCCATTGAGCGTTTCTGCGGACATAGAGTCACTGAGGGGGGCCTGAGCACAGAGGTCAGCACAGGGGCTCTGGAAGCAGGTCACCTGCATTTGACTCCTGTTTGGGCAACTTCTTATCTATGCAGCCTTGTTTCTTTGTCACTCCATGCCTCGGTTTCCTCATGTGAACATAATTTCCCCTGCCTCAGGGCTGTTTTAAGAATTGAGTAAGTTAATACATGAACACCTAGAATGGTCTTCGACACATCCAGAAGGTATTAGCAGCCAGTGCTACTTACTGCTAAGTGACTCGGGTCAAATGCATTTTCAAATGTAACTGAAGTCGGAGGATCTTATAAAATATACAATTACCTAATAGCATCTGAACATGAATTAAGGATAGACAAATGCAGAAGTAATCATTCTCGAAGAAGACTTGCTTTTCCGAGACAGCTGCTTCGTAAATATCAGTGGGCATGCCAATTACCTGTACCTGGAGATTTTATCAAAAAACAGATTCTGGTTTCTAGGTGCAAAAGGGTGGGCAGGACTCAGCATCTCTAGCAGGTCCCAAGATGATGCAGATGCTGCTGGTCCTCAGACCATGCTCTCAACATGTTCTAAAGATTACATCTAGGAGCATCCACCTTGATTTTGTTAAAAACCAACTTTAAAGCTGTTACTCATTTTTCAAAGAGGAAACAAAGAATGTGTTGTTTTCAAACGTGTTTCCTCATCATTTCTGTCATTGAATCTTTTAAATACGCTGTTCTATGGATATCTTGAGAGTTGAAAAGGACCGCATTGTCTGTTTGTTAGTATAAGCACTTGAGTAATCTCAGCCTCTCAGGCACTGAACCATCCAGTTTCCCTAGGAGCTCAGCGCCGCTGTGGGGAACAATTAGTTACTGATGGAAACAGTGCTGGAGGAATTTGAGGAATAAATCGCAGCACTTGTCATCAGCCTTGAGCATTAAAGTGCAGTGTAAAGTAAAGCTTTGGCTCTGGAGCAGGCTTTCACACTTCTGGTCCAATAGGTCACGGGCACTACTTGCTAAGGCAGCAGCTACGTCCGAGAATACTGGTAGTTGGAGGGGGTAGGAGGGGCTTGTTCAATAGTGTTCTCTGAAGTTAGACGGCATCTTGAGGATTGGTACCACATGCGGGGGGAAAGGAGTGGAGGGGGACGGTTTGGGTCCGGGCAGCTGTACATGAGGAGAGTTGCATAGTCATATAATTCAGTACATTCCTGAGGCTGCTTAGGTTCCCATCTTCATCCTCTGCTAGAGTCATGGAGACCAGACAGCAGGCATGACAGAGATTCCCGATGGTTGAGGGAGACCCTGCAGGTGGGACAGTGCAGTTTGTAGAAGGCATCCTGCACCGACAGCCTTCCCATCCTCAAGCTCTGGGGGCCGCTCTTCCCTTATTCCTGCTCCTGCCTCCTCTTCTCTTTCCCCCCTTACACCTTTGGATGCTGCCTGCTTTTAAAATGTTTGAGGAGAGGGGGCCTGAACTGCTTTGGGAGGACCCGTAAGTTTGAGCTCTTTATCACGTATATCATTCCAGACTCTGGGAGAAAAAAAGCTGTTTGGAAAACCAAGTCAGGGAAAACAAACTGTTTTATCCATATCATAAACAAGACTGGGAGAAACTACAGCTTTAGAGCTAGGGGATAAGGGTTAGCCAGGTGAGAGGTGGTATCTCATCAGCTGTGCATCAGAGTCTAGCACACTGGTGGGAATAATAACAATATATATTTTATGAATTAAGGGACTAAAGGCAGTAATTCTTGGTAAATAAAAGTTGGTGATGCCTTGCATTTATCTAAAATGAATTAATATTTTTATTGATACTCTTAAAAGCATAAAGTTCAATTTTCTGGAAAATGTACCTATTAATTGCAAGATATATGGGATGCCGTTATCACATGGAAATAAAAACCCATTAACCCGCATGTGAAAGAAAATTAGACACACCTGAATACTGGAATCTAAAATACCCAGGGTTGTGGCGCCTGAGTGGCTCAGTCGGTTATGCGTCTGACTCTTGATTTTAGCTCAGGTCATGATCTCAGGGTCCTGGGATTAAGCCCTGGGGGGGGGGGGCCTCCATGCTCAGCGGGGAGTCTGTTTGAGAATTCTCTTCCTCGGTTCCTCCCCCTGCTCACGCTCCTGTGTTTGCGTGTGCACACGCACGTGCTCTCTCACTCTCAAATGAATAAATCTTAAAAAAAAAAAAAAAGTAATCAACAAAATACCCAGGGTTCTCAGTGTCTGTGGCTATCTTTTTGAAATAGACTTCTGTGAAGTAAATTATTAAAATAATTAGACATATTGTAAGTAAATTGAACATAAAGATTTAAAAGTCTTGATCTGAAACTTTGAAGGAATTTGATGGGACACTTTGTGTGTTGGGAGAGTGCCGCCTATTGGTGGTATGATGTATTGCACTACTGTGTCAGACCCCCTGAAGTACTCTTAATGAAAGTCAGGTGTAGCAAGGTGAGAGTAGTTAAAAAAATAAAAATAAAAAACCTCTAAAGATACTAGTGCCGCAAAAGAAATGGGCAAATGTTAAAACAATTTTTGTAAGGCACTAATATTGGTCAACATGCAGAGGAATCGTCCACTCAGTTTTGTGGAGAGAACACTTGGAAGATTCTAGATTCTTTTGGTGCAGAAATTCTAGTTCTGGGGATACAGATCATGTTTGTACTTGAGTGCCAGGGGGGAAAATGTAATCTTTACAGCATAAGAAAAATTTGAAATCTATTCTGTCATTAGGGAATTTGTAAACTATTATATGCAAGTTGTAATTAGGAGTAAGAACTATGGTTGAAAAGCAATCTTGAATTATTTATAGCTTACCTGTGTTCAGTTTTAGTTAAATTACTTACATATTCCTTCCTTCATTTCATTATTTACTGTACACCTGCTCAGCCCTAGCCAACAAATTTTGCAGCAGATGTAAAGTTTGCATTTATATGATGTGTACATTTTAGTTCTGTAAAACTAACATAACATACAATTATGTTACTAAATTAGAGCAGCTTTTTCCTAAACGATGTCTCATGTTAATGTACGTGTGATACCCTTATTAATAAATTCTCCATTTGCTGCAACACCAAATTTTTTAATACTTCCTAATAGCTAACCTACCCCCAATTTTTTCATATGGTTTTGCAAAAGGGAAAGACTTTGGAATCTGTTTCTGAACAATTGAGCTAGTGATTTCTTCCATATTCATGCACAGCTCTTACATATGCCCAAATATCTCCATGTAAGAAGTTTCATAATACCCTTGGAGGTGTGAAGGAAGACGGGGATTTGAGTCATGGACTGAACTTGAAAAAATATTGTAACTGGGCAGTGGTTGCAAAAGTCCTTTCAGCAGTCATGGTTTAAAGCCTTTTCCAAGAAACATGTTTCCAAAGAATGTTAATAATAACTTTGGAACATCCTCCATGTGAGGCGCAGTGAGTGGTCACTGCCTTTGGCTTAGGCAGCCCAGGGATCTCGTTCTGTTTCTGGCACTGCTTCTGTCAATTGTACTGGGCAAGTTACTTTAGTTTCCTTTATCCAAAGTTGAGAACTCTTGTGAGGGGATATGGTAATTAGTACTCTCTGAGTATGAAATGTATCATTTTTGGTCAGAGATCCTGAATATTATGATTAAAGAGAGTGTAGCTGTTAATAAATTATAGTGGAGCATTAAAATCGCACTGGAAAGATATATAAGGCTTCCTAAATTCTGGCTACCATGCCTGCACACATAATGCGTGCCCTAGATACACAGCGTGGTAAATGGTCCGGTTCTTGGGGATGTCATTCGTGGTATCCGTGGAACTAGATTGAATTGGATACCTTACGGCATGGCAAGTAAGCAATTTATGTTGTTTCTTATGGAAAAGATTTATTTACTTCCTCTTTCTCCTCCCCGAAAGGAGCAAAAATGCTTTTCTTACTATAAAAAGACTGTTGCAAAATAAAATTTAGTAGCGAATTATGCACATACAGCTTTGTGATGTAATCATTATGTTAGTTTCCTGGCTTGTCAAATGGCAGTAGCAACAATAGGTTCTTTGAGGGTTAAATGTGATAAATGTATGGGAGATGCTTGGATTACAGTAAATGCTTTGTAGGTGTTAGCAAATCAAATCCTGTTCCAGGAAATGAGTTCAGCTAATGATTATTCCCCACTACTACCTTGTTATTCGGTGCTAGAAGTCTTCTTTGAAAGGAGGCAAGAATTAAAGACAATGAAGAATTGGAAGAGTGTTTGGGGACTAACAGAGTCAAACAACTCTGTGGACCCCAAAAAAAGCTGCTCCTTCCATGCCCCTCCAGGCTCCAAAGCTAGGAGTATGTAAGCTAAGGGAGGCTTTATGGCTGGAAAGGACCATTTAGTGCCGGCTTTTAAATGAACATTCAGCATATTGGCTTTTAAATGAACATTTAACATATTCAGTTTATCAATTTTTTTAATAAAAGAAGCAAAATAATGTTTGCAAATGGTTAAAATTTATAAATGTTAAAACCTAGATTTTCCTGAGAATTCAAGTTCAACTTACACATTTTGCCCTGCTCCTTACAAGTCCAATATTTTTATAATAAAATAAGATCAAGTTTTATTTTGTGATGGATCTTTAAATATATCAAGGAAGAAATAAAACTTTACTTCAGAGTGATTTCTATATCAAAATTGTGTTAATTAAATCTCTTAACACTTTGGTCTCCATTTATAAATTTTATCTATTTGATTTTCTCTCCAGCACTTTATATACCCGAAAGGGCAGCCCCACAATCCTAATAAGCATTTTCTTCTTAAGTGCTTGAGCAGCTCTTATAAATCTAATAAATCAAACTTGAAATGACAGATTGAATTTTCTAATAAATTTAAATCCTGTTTACCAACCTAATTAAATTCTCTTAATTCTCATTCAACACAAATCCTAATCTAAAGTCAGCTTTATTTCAAATAAAAATCACAAGGTTTTTCTGTCTGATTCTCTATTACATGGTTCTCGTAAACATTATAAACATACAAAATAACAAAAACCTCATTCTAAAACCTTAACAGAAAAGTATTACTACTCTAGACTTAATGTACATCATTACTAGAGGAATTTCCACCTCAGGCCAGCTGAGGTTACTGGGTGGAAAAATTCACGACTGTGATTGTCCATTATTAGAGAATTAAGACCAGTGTGTGGGATGTATATACTCACGTGTGAGTCTGAGCATCCATGCGTGATATGCTGAGCACATTTTATTACTTCCATGTGAGCATGGGACCACAAGTGTTTCTCATGTATTATTTTTATAATCAATATCCTCCAGTACAGGGATCCTCAAGGGAATAATAGGGCAGATAAAATTAATAAAAGTTTTTCTCCATCTGCACACGACTCCCCATAAGAATCAGATACCTGCTCCTAAAGGGATGTGCTCACCCTGTGGGGAGATTCCCTACCACACGGTGGCTCAGACAGATAAACTTCCCTTGTGCCTGTAAGGTAGGCTGGGGTATTAGGGTTCTCCAGAAAAACACACCCAATAAAACAGATAGGGATTTATTGATTGATTGAGTCATTGATTCATTATAAGGAATTGGTTCTCGTAATTATAGAAGCTGGTAAATTCAAAATCTGCAGGGTGGGCTGATGATGTGGGATGCTTGAGGGGATCCCAGGTTCCAGGTCAAAGGCCTTCAGGCAGGAAGAGTCCAAGGCAGTGGGCTGTGGGCTGTGGGCTGGAGAATTTTCGCTCACTCAGAAGAAGGTCATTCTCTGTTCTTTTCAGCAATTCAGTGACTCGGTTATTCAGGACTGAATGAGGCCTGCCCACATGATGGAGGGCAATTTGCTTTACTCAGATCCACCAATTTAAATGTTAATCTCATCCAAAAACACCCTCACAGAAATGCCCATAACAGTGTTTGATCAACTACATCAGGGCACCTCATGGCCTAGCCAAGTTGGCACATGAAATTAGCTATCACAAGTGGGATTGAGAAAAATATTTAAATATTTTAAAATATTAAATATTTGCATTTTGTGGGCCTTCTGCACTGCCCACTGAAATCACACTTAAGGAGGGACCTTAGTTTTCAGTTCTTTCCCTTCCCCAGGTACATGCTGGAGAAGGGCAGGGAGGAGGTGGGATACTTAACACTTAGCCAGGGCCCCCCAGCTGGGCAGACGGCAGGTCAGGGCCTCCTTAACCAGGCTGTGCAGGAGATACAGGACTTCAGAGAGGGAAGAAGTCAGCAGGGATGAGTGACAGAGAAGCCTGCTACAAAAAGGAGGGGCAGCACATCAGAGGAAGAATACTAGAAATGAAGCTAAAAAGTGCGTTTTTAAAAACAACCTTGCCTTTGGCACCTGGGTGGCTCAGTCGTTAAGCGTCTGCCTTCGGCTCAGGTCATGATCCCAGGGTCCTGGGATCGAGCCCCGCATCGGGCTCCCTGCTCGGCCAGGAGCCTGCTTCTCCCTCTCCCACTCCGCCTGCTTGTGTTCCCTCTCTAGCTGTCTCTCTCTCTCTCTGTCAAATAAATAAAATAAAATCTTTATAAATAAATAAATAAATAAATAAATAAATAAATAAATAAATAAATAAATAAAAATAAAACAACCTTGCCTTTGGCAGGTACATCAGACAAAGGGAGAGCACCAGACAAGTCAGTCACATTGAGGTTAGGATCATATTTTGTAGTCACTGATTAAAAACATCTTTATGAAAAAAGGAAACCTGGTGTGCTTTCAGAGTAAGGACAGTTAAAAAGGAAAAAACAACAGTGACAACCCAACCCTAAGAGAGGGGAGAACGGACTCCCATTTCCTGCATATATATATACTGCTGGAGACAGCACTCTGGAGGCGTGTCCTGGAACCAGAAACGGTTCCCAAACCCAGTTCCCTGGGCTTGGGAGCCAGCAAGTGTCTGGAAGGCCAGCTGCAGGGTCCTTGCTAAACTGCAAACTGGAGTATTAACTCTTCTGAGAACCGGTAGAAATTCTTGTTTCGAGGGCTCCAGAACAATGAGAGAACAGTTAAACGTGAGCAGAATTTGACAACAGGATTGCCAGTTGGGGTGCTGAGTGCTTCTGAAACTTTAGTTTGTGCACAGCTTGGACTTCGGGGCGTCCGTTGTATTCAGTGCTTATTTTCTTAAAATCTGTGCTGCCTTGAAGGCTAAGAAGGTATTTGGCCCCATGCTTATATAAAATATTCTGAACAGAGCGTAAATTTGATTATGATCGCACTGATGTCCTGTTAGAATCTTTCTCATTTAGAGCCAAAGCAGAACAATTAAGACATACATGTAAAATGAGCGATCTGATGACAAAAAGCAACACTTTTACTTTGAATGAACAAGCTTTTAATTTATCTCCAAAATACAATGTTTAACAGTTTAAACTTTCTCCCTTGAAGTCAGAGATTACAAATAGGTGCTCAGTTTCTAGAAACACCTTTTTCAGGGTTATTTTTTATTAGGTGATTTGCTCTTCATGGAAATTTTACTTTCACATATTTTAAAAGCACTTTGCTGCTGTGATGATTTTTTTTTTTCCCTCTTCAGTGATAAGATGAGTTGAAATGTCCTCTGAGGAGAATGAACTGTGATGAATGGGGCTGTGACAAAACCACAGCACATAATTATTGAAAGCCGCATCTTACGTTTGAGGTTTTGCATTCATATAATATTGTGCTTATTCTGACCTTTTCTTAATTAACCTTAGGAGACAGCTGTGGTTAGAACAAAGCTCTGGCCACCTGTGCCTTTAAATGCTGACCTCCTGGCTGGAATGGGCGAGCCTGGCAGAACGGAGGCCAGCGGAAGTTTATCTGGTCTCCCTTCATGCAACACACTGATTGTGCCTGTGATGTTTGGGAGAAAAGTATCTAGAAAGTGCTTAGAAAGCGATCACGTTCTTGTCTTTGTGCTGACACAGATCTGCAAGGAGTAGAAACTAGGGAGGGCAATGTTTTTGCTTCGTTTCAGTAGCCAGTATCTTAAGAAAGAAGCGGATTTCAAAAGATTAGCTCACTGGGGAGCTTAGGACACAGCATGCCTTCTTTATGCTTCCTTCTGAGATTCAAGTCTCAGTGGCAAGCAGAGCTGTTGTGAACAGTTGTGCTGGTTGTGCACTGCTCAACCCTAGAAGATACCATTCACATGGTCATCTGTGAGCACCTACAAAGTGTAGCTGAAGAAATCACTGCCAGGAGGAAGAGCTACTAAGACTATATCTGATTCTGAATAGATCCAGGGGGGAAGGGAAAAGAGAGTCATTTCAGATTAAGATAAATAGCAATATAGAGAAAAATCATAAAACTGAGTTGGATCTGAAAACTCAGTTTTGCTTTGTAATAAGTGAATGGAATAATAATATTGATTATGTTTAGTGTTATTTTAATATTATATAAATTACCTAGAACTTGCTCTTCACATAGTAACAGATTTAGCAGTATATCTTTCTCATAACCTTGAGATCTCTACTTCAGAATATTAAGCTAGTTTTTTAAAAGATTTTATTTATTTATTTGACAGAGAGAGAGACAGAGAACAGGACAGTGTAAGCAGGGGGAGAGGGAAAGGGAGAAGCAGGCTTCCCGCCAAGCAGGGAGCCCGATGCGGGGCTCGATCCCAGGACCCTGGGATCATGACCAGAGCCAAAGGCAGATGCTTAACCGACTGAGCCACCCAGGTGCCCCTCAAGCTAGTTTTGAACAAATATTAATATAAGTTTCTTTGCTTCAAAACTTAAATGAGCAAGGTAAAATAATATAATTTGAAACCCAATTACCTTTACCCTTATATTTTAATTTGTTTTTAGTAAAAGAAAATACTATATTTTAAGAATTTATCCTCGGGGTGCCTGGGTGGCTCAGTCGGTTAAGCGGCTGCCTTCGGCTCAGGTCATGATCCTGGGGTCCTGGGATCGAGCCCCACATCCGGCTCCCTGCTCAGCGGAGAGCCTGCTTCTCCCTCTCCCTCTGCCTGCCACTCTGCCTACTTGTGCTCTATCTCTATCTCTCTGTCAAATAAATAAATAAAATCTTTAAAAAAAAAAAAAAAGAATTTATCCTCACTTGGTCTTTGGAATATCATTAAATTTTTCTGGACCTCCGTTTCCTCAGCAGAGAAGTGAATGAGAGACTAACCTTACAGGTTACACTGACTGATTACAGTGTGTTAAATTCCATGATTGTCCATCATTCTGAAAATATCCAGGTGAGTTCGGCTGAACGCAATTGTGGCATCTAGTGGTAATTACCTCCTATCACGACCACAAATTTCCATGACAAATTGTCTTCCCTAGATTCTGCAGCCTAATAGTAAAAATTTTCTATTCAGGATCATAGAACACGTAAACTAGAAAGGACCTCAGAGATCAACTAGTTTCCTCATTTTACCAGTTAAAAATAGAAAGGTTAGATGAACTCCAGACAATATATAAAAAAATGTTCTCCTGTGTTATTTTTGTTTATCTTGACTTTTTTTTGAGGTGAAATTCATATAACATAAAATTAAGCATTTGCAGTTTCCTTTTTGTTTGAAGTAGACTCCACACCCAGTGTGGAGCCCAACATGGGGCTTGAACTCACGACCTTGAGATCAAGACCTGAGCTGATATGGAGAGTTGGACGATTAGCCGACTGAGCCATCCAGGCACCCCATAAAATGCATTTTCAAGTGAACAGTTCAGTGGCATTTAGTACATCCACCGTGTTGTACAGCCTCCCCCTTATTCTTACACACACACTTAGCTCCTATTTTAAAGTAATTCTTACTTGGTTAATGCAAAAAGAGAGAAACCAGTGTATGCCTGATACATAATACTTAGTGATTTTTGCTCTTTGTTGACTTCTTGGATTGTCACTTCAGAGTGATATTTAAAGAGCAGGAAAGAAGAAAAAAATGGTGTTGGTGTCTTACATTTAGAAAATACGAAGCATATCAGTTGAGAAAACTAACATGTTGAACTTTCCTCTTGTTTGCCTGTTTATTGTACTGTTCAGTCTTCTCTTATCAAACATTAGAGGTTACCTCATTCCCATTTCCCCTGTGATTGCCTGAATGTAAGACTTGAATGCTGTATTTCCAAAGCCTTTGGATATTTAGAAATGGGGAAAACTCTTCATGCCATCCTTAAGAAATTCATAAGTGATCAATCATTATTTTAGGGTTTTCATGTGTGGCATGATTTAATACCATTACAAGTGTATACATTTTGGATCCAGGTTTTAAGAAAGCAGAGGGAGCCTCCACTTTTTGGCATTCATACCCAACAAATCTGTCTCTCCAGGAGAGTCTGGCTAAATAAACAGCAATCTGTTGGAAACACAGGGAGTGACTGAACTTGGAAGGGCAGCATTAGGTGACGGCTGGGGTGGGGGAGCTCGGTTGGTCTGTGGCCCACGAATTTCCTTAGAGCATTAACATTTACGGGAGTCCCGCAGAACATAAACCCTGCCAAAACTTTAGACTTCATTACCTCCCTGTCCTCGACAAGTACAATTTAATTGAACATTAAGCAATTTGATCTCTTTCACCTAATAAATCGAGCAAATTCAATAAACATAAATCCTGCTAATGATAGAGCTGACCCTGGTGGGGCTGAGCTCATCAGCATTCATGGTTATTACTCTCCCTGGAATTTAGTCACAAATGCTTATTGCTGAACTACATACTTACCTGGGGCTTACCATCTAGGGAGTGTATTGATTAATTTTCTTTGCAGGGTCTCCGAAGGGCAGCTGCGGAAGAGAACCTGGTTTTGCAGATAGACCACTTTCGATTTGAATCTCTCAACTAAACTAGGACAAGTTATATGATATCAGAAACAAAAGGAGTTAATTGCGATGGTTTCATAGGGTGTTCTGAGATTTAAATGAAAAATGTACGCAAAAGCCCACAGCGCCTGATGTGTGGGAACTTGATCGTCCATGTGAGCTCACTTTCCTTTTTGTCCACTGTTCCTAAAAAAAGGGATCTAGAGTAGCCACTGTTTACACGGTACTTTTTTTGTTTCGCTAAAGCTTTCTTATCCATTACGTATGCCTGTGACTCTGAGTTGCCTTCCTTCTCCTCTTCACCGAGTTGGCCTCCGTCCTGTAGATGCTCACCTCTAAGGTGAGTCTTCCCCCAGCTCTTCCTGGCTGGCTGTCATCCTGACCTTTTCTGTGGTCCCAATCAACTGTTGCACATGTCACCGTGCATGCACCTGTGTTCGCAGCGTCGTTATGACCTTCCTCTCTTCCAGATCCCACCCTGCCCACAATTATTCTCTGTGTCTGGTGGAATGAGTGAGAATAAGTCAGGCACGGAATGAAACAATGACTTGCCTTTACTAGCACAAAGGCAGGTACCCTAATCCTGTTGAGTAGATGAAGCTCAAAAAAATGGGTCCAGTCCAAGGAACTAGAAAGTGGCGAAGCAACACTAGGACCCAAGACCTTTGACTCCGGGTCCTTTTTCTTTTTAGTATACCCTATTTTCTCTCACAGCTCAGCAAGTCTTAATATCCGGGAAGCAGGGTCACAGCCTCTTCCCCAGGCTCTGCGGGAAAAAGTTTTTTTCTGAGCAGAGCGTAAGTAGAGAGAGACCCACCCCACACAGGGGGTGGCGGGGCCGGTATGCTGGCTCACGGTCCTTTATCGTGGGTGCCGGATGGCATTTTCTCTCAGTGGTGACTGTGTTTCTGATCTCAGAGCTTTTGCTAATTGCCGTCACAGATGCCTGTTGATGTTGCCGGCTCTGGCATGCACCGGGGGAAACACTCATTTCATTCTCCCTGTCCTCTTCCTTCATTTCCTGCTCGTGCATCTGTGTTTTCCAAACACCACCGTCGATCAGCGATATGTATGGAAGGCTCTGAGAAAAACACCCGGCCTAGCAATTTGAGCAAAATGTGACCCGTTTTACTTAATGCGGAAGAATCGGTCCTTGGTTCTTCTCTATTTGAAAATAATGCCCTTCAGACTTCAGAGCCCTGGGTTTTTAGCTGCGATTGTGTGGACAATGAAATGCAGCCTCTTCTTCATTCCTCAAAGCAGCTGACTTTAATCTGTCTCAGGACTAAAACTTCACCTCCCCGTCTCCTCACATGTCAGAGTCACACTGTGACATGTGACTGTCCAGACCAGCCCCGCAGATGGGTCTGTCATCAGGAAGGGAGATTTCCTGCCAGGATATAGTAATGTGCTTCCCATTGCTGCTGACAGCAGAGGCCCCAGACCCAGCGGCTCCAGGGGGTAATTTTTAAACTTTTTTTTTTTTTTTCAATTTAAAATTAAAATCAAAGCAGCACCATCTGTCATAGGAATCTGCCATGCCAGGGAAAGGAGTGTGATCAATGGCCTGGATCTTGTTTAGACCGCGTTGTTGACGGTGTCCCACACCATCCCGTGTGTGTCTTTCATAGCTTTGATCAAGAGCTTAGCATTTGTCCTTGGGGAGGTGGAGAATGCATTGGGGGGGAGGCTTTGAGGTGTGAATATTTCCAGTTCCTGTTCGTTTCACATTCGAATTAGGCTAGATCCTGGATGAACACATAGTATGGTGGCTCAGAAATGGTATTTGCCTCACAAAGTATAAGCTTTGCTGAGCAAAACTGTTCCTTTGCGTCGATGCCCAGGCAACGAGGCAATTAATCGTTGTTGATGTGTTTAAGTGAAGGGTGTTTTATTTATTTGTTTATTTATTTATTTTATTTTTTTAAAGATTATTTATTTATTTATTTGAGAGAGAGAGAGAATAAGAGACAGAGAGCATGAGAGAGAGGAGGGTCAGAGAGAGAAGCAGACTCCTTGCTGAGCAGGGAGCCCGATGTGGGACTCGATCCCGGGACTCCGGGATCATGACCTGAGCCAAAGGCAGTCGCTTAACCGACTGAGCCACCCAGGCGCCCGTGAAGGGTGTTTTAGAGAAGGGACAGCACGTGTTCATCCCCACACGTTGAGCTAGGTGAAATGGAGAGCTGAGAGAGTCCCATGTGCTCTCATGGGAAGTCGTGGAAATGGTTCAGGGATCTGCTTTTCCCGGTTCTGTCCCCTCTGCCCACCACGGTTCACTGTGTCCCCAAGCTGGAGTGTCGCCAGGTCCCAGCCCTGGGGATAACCCAAGGCCACGCACCTCCTGGCTAGAATGGGCTCTGGTTGTGGCTTGGGGCGCACAGTAGGTGCTAGAAATGTGCCCGTGCCCAGTTCCTGAAGAGGATGCCTTGCTGGAGACTCAGAAAATTCTGTGATACTCCACTTGCACCCCTGGAAGGGGATGAGAAGCCCGTCTACTCGAGACCTCTCGAGAGGATTCAGGCGTATACTAAGAGTTGTTGAATGTCAGTCTCGCTTCTTCTTTGAGTGCTGTTGATCTGGTGTTGGTGCTCTCACTGCTGGACCAAGTAATTCAGTGTGTCAAGGCAGTAGATGATTTGGTCCCTTGTTGTTTGACATGAGGTCCATGAAGACATCTTCCTGTGTTAGCTGAGCAGGAGTTTCCCTCCATGTGTTTAAAAACTCCAAGTCATCTTGAAAGAATATTTAAAAACATCTAGAGTGTGCTTTATTGCTCTTAATTTGCTACACACTTCTTTTACCTTATGCTAACACTGAGACTTGTTCTTTTACTGTCTTTGAAAATCCTTCTTTACTTGCACATGTTCAGTAGGGACTTAGCGATTTTTACCTCTAAGATAAATTGGAACCTCCATTTTCTTGGTGATTCACAATTTATGAACAGTTCTATAACGCTATCCCATTTTCATACATCAGTAACACAGAGGTAGACAGATGAGAATTGTTACCCCCATGTGACAGATATGGAAACTGAGGCCTGCCCCAAATTGCTAAACTGGAAAGTAAGTGGGCCAACCAGAACTTGAGCCCCAGCTTCTGCCTCCGGCAGAGCCCGTGTTCCTCCTCTTCCCCGACGCTCACTTCACCCTTGACCCTGGCCAAGAATGAGAGTAGATGTGCACTACGGGAGGGGCAGCATGGATGGATTAGGGTAGGCCCGTCCATGCTCCCAGAAAATAACCCAAAACGCACGTCCTGGTGATGATGGGAATATAGCACATCTCAAATACAAAAGAGTGTACGTTTAATGCAGAAATCCTGTTCTGATAACTGACCAAGACTGTTTTGAAATTTGGAATGTTTAATGTGCAAGAGAAAGTAAAGCAGCAAAGGACAGTAAGTTCTAGAATCCCAGAAATGCATAGCTGAGGAAGAAAGGGCAGGGAAAGAGGATTTGGTGGGTCCCACCGCCCCACCTCCATCCTCTCCTCTGCTCCCCTTTACCAGCCTGGGTCCAGTTAGAAGCCTGCCTTAGGAACCGCTTGGTAGTCCCCAAACACAGATTCCAGCTTGCTTTCTTGATGCCTTCGGGCAAGCTCTTTAAAATAAATCCCAGATACATTTTGTAAATGTAAATCCTACTCATCTTCTTAATTTCGGGTCAGGTGCTGTTTGTTCCAGAAAGCTCTTCCTCCTCTTCAGGCTCCCATTTGGGCCCCTCCTTTTGCAATGTTAGATGATGAGAGCTTGGAGGGGAGGCACCAGCTCATTTCACGGTGGAGGAATGCTGGCCTAGGGGAAGACCCAGGCCTACGGGCCAGGCAGCCCCGGACGGCCCTATGTCATTGGACAGCTCGGGACCCTCAAGAGTCTCAGCGAGGCCTCCCGCAGGCAGATGTCAGATAGGACCATGCTCAGCCACCTCTGGATTTAGTCTTACAAAATAAGAGCATGAGTTTATTTTTAATATCTGGATCACAGCTGTTGCTTGGATATAAAATACCGAACAGTCTCTCTTTCGGATGTACAATGAACATACAGAATAAAGTCAGGAGAGAAAATGAGCTCAGCTCTTGAAACTTGTAAACATTTCAGCAATCTTGCTCTCACAGGGAAATCCTTAATTCTTTTTCAAACTTGAAGCAGGTCTGACAACCATTTGTATTCTCTCTGCTTTCAGTTGTGTATGGATTTGGGGGTGTGGGGGGAGTTGAGGATCTTTTTCCAGGTTCAGCTATTTCCTTAATGAAATTAGTATTTCTTCTGAAATGGTGTCGTGCAGAAGTGTCGGGGTATCTGGGGTCTGTATGCTATTCCTGGAATGCTACCACACCAGGAGAATTTGAGGAAGGGGCAACCATAATTCTACTTGTCCAGGGTCTTTTCTGCCCTTAGGCTTCCTCTGTGCAATTCCAGGAGACAATTGTGTGAGTGTATGTGCATGCATGTGTGTTCGTGCACACGCACACACGCACCTTTGCCTCCTTTAAGTGGGGGTGGGGGGTGAAAGCAAGCCTGAGGGTTCAGAGCTCACACTATTGCCCTAGTGCATTTCTTTAGTTTCATACGTCACAGGAGGAAACAGAAGAGAGGAAAACTCCCCCCGATCTGCGCTCCAGGCAAGTGTGGCTGTCGGCCTTGTGTGACTGTCCCGAGGGTGTCCATCTAGTCCTGGGGCCTCCGGACTGGAATCCCCAGTTCTGGCAGAGCTGCTGAAGTCTGGGGAGCCCCAGGATTTTCATCATCTGCTAGATAAATCCTTGGGCAGTATATTTCCATGCAACATGTATTCAGAACACAAAGCTACCCCGTCTAAAGCTTTCTTCTCTAGACTTTGCCCCATAACTCCACTCCGAAACTCAAGCAAGAGCCTAGGACTACCAAGATCCCAAGCACTGGCTGGGTCCTGTGAGGAGACGACAGGAGAGTTTAGAAGAAGGTGGCCGTGGGGCTGACCCAGCTTAGACTAGGAATATGGCCTCTGGAAAGTGGTAACTGCAGAAGAATCTGTCTGCGGTGCGGAAGAGGTAAAGGCAAGGATTTCAAAGGAGCTGAGATAGGTAGGAGAGGCAGAATGTTCAATGTGCACACTGGACCTTCATTACTGAGTTCACGTTTGCCAACGCCTCACACCCGCTGTCACTCAACCACTGTTTCCGCTTCTTCATCACTAAAATGGAGGTGATAAGGGTGTCTCTTCATAGGGTGGTGCGAGCATTTTAGTGCCTTAATGTGTAGTAAGTGCTTAGAACGGTACCTGGCAGAGAGGAAGCATCATACGACTGTTAGTACTCCTCTTACTCCTACTGTTACTGCACTCTTACGATCATCCTCGTTGTTACTGTAAGGCCGTGTTCACCCCGACCAGGCCTTGAGGGTAGGACTAGAATAGTTCTAATACCGGCATCATTGCTTGGTTGTGTCATTTTGGGATCACCCGAGGTACATCTGTTCTGTCTCTTCTGAGTGAAAAACGTACCTGTCTGTAAGAATGTGACTCTGCCTTCACAGCGGTAACACCTGGTGGTTGCAGGTAAAGTCATTCTTCCAGGACGCCTACAGCCCTCTGAACGCTGGCTCACTTTGCCGTTCCTTACTCTCCTGGAACACGTTGTGCCAAATGTTCAGCTGCTGTGTTGGGTCTTGTAGACCAAGTGTAGAATCTTAGCTATGCTCTCCAGCATTTCACTGTGTGGGGGTGAATGCAGCGCCCGTAAAGAGGACGGAGACGAGTCTGGCATCGGTCATGCACACGTGTGGGAGACAGGGCGTGTGGTGGACAGGGCCCCGGCCCGTGCCCGGTGCTCGGAGCTGGGAGGGGGTGTGTCCGGGTGCTGGCAAACAGCCATGACGTCTCACACTGCTTGTCATTTCCTTCTCAGACGACTATGCCCAGCTGTGTAACATCCCCGTCACGGGACACCGGCGCCCATATGGACGGGATGCCTTGGTCGACTTCAGCGAACAGTATGCTCCAGAAGCTGATCCCTACTTTATTCAGGACCGTAAGCAAAACTTTTCAGTTATGTTGAAGCTAAATTATGGTTAAAGGTTACTCAGTGATTCTCAGAAGGTAGCCCTGGGAATTTGTCAGAAATGTAAGCTTTTGGGCCCCACTCTAGACCTGCTGAATGGGAAACTGAGGTGAGACCCAATAGTTTCAGCCGCCCTCTGCTTAAGCCTTATGCATGCTTGAGTTTGGGAGATACTGGATCAAATTATTGGCATGCTGGTGGGGATGCTGTTAATGTTTACTTTCTTTAAAGTAAAAAAAAAAAAAAAGATCTTCTAATATCCATAACAAAACCATTTTTTACTCATTACATTGTGATCTAATATAAGCGGCAGTGTTTTCTTGAAAGCCTGGTTATAATTGCCATCGTTTTTCACATAAGCAAATGACGCGTTAACTGTGCCAAGTTGATCTTTACAGATATTTTAGAGTGGGAGGTCAAAAAAATTGCGCCTCTGGTCAGAAATTGTTAGAATCCACTCGTGGCGGACCTTACTAAGTAAGGAATGATGCATGCCAGCTTCTCCGGGACTTGCGGGCAGAGTTTTTTCTGTGGAAGGTGGAGTGTGCCTCTGTGAACCCTGATCCCATTTAGAAAAAAAAATGTCTGACGGTTAACGGGAGTGTCTTGGATAAGGAGGCCATACAAGCTAAAGGTTTCTCTGGGGGAAGCCACGGCTTCTCAAATTCCAAATGCCGTCTTGGTAAAGAATAGGTAGCCTCACTTCTAGAATGGGAATAGGGAAATGCAGATTGTGGCTGCCTCGTCTGCATCTTCCAGAGGGTCCCTCCTTGCAGTGGGCAAAGCCACACCAGATTTTCAAGGCAGGGAATCCCTGCAGACCAGGGAGTTAGAGTTAGGACTTTGGAGACACTGCTGAATCACAGACTACAATAAAACCTCTTCTTTCTTTGGGCCCTGTTACCTATGAACAAAGCACACTAGCCATGACCTGGTTCCTGAGGAGCAGCCCAAGCTTTGCGGCTACATCTGGAGCAACTTCAATTCTGAGTCAAAGAGTGTTTCCTTCGTTCCCTTCCCTTCTCGTTCTTTTCCTTGCCTACCTTGGGTTTTTTGATGGATGCATAAATTGATCATTCAGCAGAATTAAGAGCGCATTGTATCAATCTAGCCACGTTGATTAACACACACCTGTGTAACCCTCACCCAAGTGTAGAACATTAGCAGCATCCAGAAGACCCCCTGAAGCCCTTTCCCAGCCAGGGCCCCCCACCCCCCCGCCCCGCCCCAAGGATAACCACTCTCCTAACTTCTAATACCTTCGATTATTGCTTTTAATCCACAGCATACAACGATGCACTGCTTCATGAAACGTGTCTTAATATACTGACAGGTATAAGACTGTGCACTTACAATTTCTACACTTACCTATGAATATGTTACAGGTCAATGGACATTAACCTTTAAAAAAATGAAAAGGTAGGGCACCTGGGTGGCTCAGTTGGTTAAGCCACTGCCTTCGGCTCAGGTCATGATCCTGGAGTCCCGGGATCGAGTCCCGCATCGGGCTCCCTGCTCGGCGGGGAGTCTGCTTCTCCCTCTGACCCTCCCCCCTCTCATGTGCTCTCTCTCTCTCATTCTCTCTCTCTCAAATAAATAAAATCTTAAAAAAAAAAAAAAAAGGGAGAAGAGATCTTAAGGTTGAAAGGAAGCCCAGCTGGCCTGCCCCATAAATCCAAAATAACAGGTTACGGCTATACTCAACTGTGGCACGTCATGCAGCTCCGTGTACAGCCCCTGTCACCTTAGATAGAGCCCAGATTCCAGGAATCTTCCTGCTGAAATGTTCTGGCTTGTGTACCTTTTTTTTTTTTTTAGTGCTGACGTTGCTTTAAAACTCTTTTTTTAATTCACTACAAATGTTAAGAAATAAACATGTTGGTGTCACATCAGTTTCCTTTTTAGCAACATAGGAAGCTGAGATGCAAATCTTAGACCTTGAGCTTTGACTACGTCAATGGCCTTTAAACTTACTACAGGTTACGAGAAATAGTTCCTCCTTCCCAGACCGGGAGTAAGGACTTTCTGGCCCTGCTAAAGAAATGATCATATTGGGTAGATAGTAACACAGAGGGAGGGCTGAGGTTTCTTATCTCCCGACTTCTGCTTATTTAAGAAAATTGAACTGAGAGCTGGGGGTACCTTTAGTTAAGGCACTATTTTATAAAAGTAGAAACTCCTAGAGCAGAAATCCGTTTTTTCTTATAAAGGCCTAGAGAGTAAAGTTTTTAGACTTTGCAGGTCTGCAAAAGGCTCTGCAGGCCTACTCAGCCCTGCTAGGATATCACGAAAGCGGCCACAGACAGCATGTCAGTGCATGAGTATAGCTGAGTTTCAATAAAACTTTATTTACAAAAGTAGGGAGCCAGCCACATTTGCAGTGGGGGCTGTACTTTGCTGACTCCTGTACAAGTATTTTCGGACGTCTACTTGATGTGTATATGTGTAGTTTTCAAAATTTAATTCCACGTTTAAATTCTGTAATAATAGAAATTTTTAGTAGTTATAAAGTCAAAATGATTTTTGCCATAGTACCTGGAATTTGAAAATATTTTCATAGATTAAGACTTCATTTTCTTAAGTATTTCTCAAACTGGATTGGGGGCCCTAATGACATAGTCTTGATGGCCTTTCTTTCTTTTCTTTTTTTTTTTCCCTTTCAAAATTTTTAAAAGGGCCTGTCATGGATGTGTTAATTTTTTAAAATCACTTGAGTTACACCGTGCAGCCCTGCATAAGCAGTGATATTTTGCTGCCCCCTGCAGTTCCACTGGAGAATTACTTCAGAGGGCCAGATGTTATGGTCATATTTTGATTTTTTTTTTTTTTTTTTAAAGCTGATACGTGATGAGGTTCAGAAGTGGGGGATAGGGGGTGAGCCCACATCAACAGTGTGTCTGTGTCACCGTGGATTTATATTTACAACTTTTCTTTCTAGAAAGAGAGCTAAACACTCTTGATGCCTGTTTGATCTCTTTTTACATTCATAAACCCTAGCTCTAAATCAGTTTAGAGATATCTAAGCCATAAAAAGAGCCAAACGAGGACTTCTTTGTTTCCCGAAGAAAAAGATTTTTGGCTTTCCAAGCACAAGTATGATGTACTTTTTTCATTTATCAGGATGTTTCGAGTCCCTTTTACTGTCTTTATCCTTTGAACTCCTGAGAGCCCTTTTGTAAGGCTCATTCCAAAGCTAGAGCAAACAAACAGACTTTACAGGGCAAGACCAGCCTGGCTTTTCACTGCTTTTTGGGGAACTCCAAGTGAAAAACCACCGCCTGAAATCCCCATGGATCTTCCCAGCAGACGTCTGCCATGCTGTGATAGTGACTTCCAGTGGTTCCGTCCTGAAAGTTGTGCTGCCACTTGCCCTACTGAGAACTCAGGAAATTTGGGGTTTTAGATAAAAACGATACGTTAGCATTTTTTTGTGATTTTTATATAGAATATCGGAATTCAAGATGTGGGGCTGCTCATGCACAATATAGAGAAAGTTTTTAATATCACGTGCGTAATGTTGTGTACAGATATATTCAGCCTGGAATTTTACTGCTAACGTTAAGGCGTCTGAAACAGGTGTCTGAAATATGTATATATGATGAACCATAACCTTAATAATTATATAGTTTTAAAAGATGGTGTAAGAGCCTGCAAATTTCTTTTTTTTTTTTTTAAGATTTATTTTATTTGAGAGCGAGCGCAAGCAGAGGGGAGGGGCAGAGGGAGAGAGAGGGAGAGAATCTTCCAGCAGCCACTCTGCTGAGCACAGGGCCCGACGTGGAGCTTGATTCCACGACCCCCAGATCGTGACATGAGCCAAAATCGAGAGCTGACCACCCAACTGACTGAGCCACCCAGGCACTGCAGAGGCTGCAGATTTCTAACCTGGCTCCTGTCTTCTCCTTTCCAGGTTTTTTAAATAGCTTTGAGGAGTTGCAGGCTGAGGAATGTGGCATCCTCAATGGGTGTGAGAATGGCCGTTGCGTGAGGGTGCAGGAGGGTTACACCTGTGACTGCTTCGATGGGTATCACTTGGACATGGCCAAGATGACCTGTGTTGGTAAGGATGATGTGTGTCCTATGGCAGATTATTCTTGCCCTCGCATCCCCTGTGGCCAGATCTCATATAGTCGAGGACATTTAAGATAGATCTGCAGTTTCGGTTTGGGAAGAGGAGAGAAGTTCTGGAGATGGACGGTGGTGATGGTTGCACAACAGTGTGAATGTACTTCCTGCCACTGAGCGATCCACTTAAAAGTGGCTAAAATGGCCGATTTTATGTCTTGTATATTTTACCACAATTTTAAAAAATAACACGGATCTCCCATTTAAGAACTCATATAGTGGTACGTCGGGAAGAAAGGACAGAATGTTCCAGGTAATTAGTTTGACTCTTCTAAATTCAGCTTTTGACTCTGCAGCAAGTAATGTTTTCCCCCAAATCCTGACACCAGCATAAGGAGTGTAAATGTCTGAAAAAAATATAACTCCGGTGGTAATCATGCTGGAGAACGTTCCTCCTAAAACTCCCTCTCCCTCTCTGTCTCTCGCATGACCATCCCTTCTATTTTTAAAAGACTAGTAAGCATGCATTTGTTCTTCCTCGTGTGATCCATGCCACCTTCTAGAGCCTGGCCCTTGAATTACGGGTTTTTTCCTATTTCTGTGGCTCTTCTACTCCCTCCGGCAGCAACCCCCTTCCCTACTTCAGTCTTGTTTGTTCCGTCAGCGGTGGGTCTGGAAAAGAGGTAAACCTGGGTTATTACAGGTGTTGCGAGTACATTTCTTTTCTGTGGAAAGAAACCTAAGAAGGTAACTCGAGCCTTTCCAGAGGCCGCCTCGAGGGCTCTCCATTCACTTGTTTGGTTCTTTCTTCGGTGTATACCTGTCGACAAACCTGAACGGTTTTTCTGTACCTGCAGAAGGGAATTTAGAAGTAGGAAAGTTCTCCCAGCTTTTTTGAGTTTTGACTATAAAATGTCAAGCCGGCCAAATGTTAATGTTGCTTTAAATAACAGGGAAGAAAATTCTAGAACCTCTCGGACCTAGAAAGTTGTATTTATCTTGCGTGTGATTGCAACAGACAGTAGTGAGAAAGACTATCCAGTTTACTGGGGGGAAGGCAGAGAACCGCCAGACTGTGTCCCGGCCAGATGCCTCGATGCCTCAGGTAAGCTGTAGGTTACATTTCCTCTCGGAGTCATAGGAGAGCTTGTTTTACCTGCGTGGTTTGGCTTATTGCAGATGTAAACGAATGTGATGAGTTGAACAACCGGATGTCTCTCTGCAAGAATGCCAAGTGCATCAACACCGAAGGCTCCTACAAGTGCCTATGTCTGCCTGGCTACGTACCTTCTGACAAACCCAACTACTGCACTCCGTTGAATACCGCCTTGAATTTAGAAAAAGACAGTGACCTGGAGTAAAAGAGAATCTACATAACCGAAGCCCATATACTCTGCACTGTGTAAAGGGGAAGAGAGAGATGTATTATACTTGAGACATTGCACCGAACCCGGAATGTCGGAAATACGGAAACATCGCGGAGTTGTGCGTCCTTGGGAAGAGGATGAGAGGATCCAGTGTGAGCCTGACTGGTGTGACAGACCAAATGGACGTTTCTCTGAAAAACCAGTATATATAGTCTGTTCATATGTAAAATTCAGTGGAAAAGAGGCGGAACAGTGCTGTTATTTTAAACAGAAGGTTGTATTATGGTGTTTTTGTTTTGTTTTGTTTCTACTATTGCTTGATTAAATTCGGCATTTAAATAGTGGTGGAAATATTTTATATAATTTTCATTTTTTGGTTGTGCAGTTCCTTGGCTACTGTTTTTCTTCAGATTTTTTTTTTTTTTCATTCTCAAGTGCACAAGTCTTTGATAAAATATTGTTAAACTGTATTATAAGTATTGTTACACAGGGTTATGTTATTCCTGGTCTGGAGCATTTTTAAAATCCACACTGTCTGTCCTGTGGAGCAGGCAGTGATTTTTGTTTCAAAACTTTTATACACATTTGGAGGAAAGTACTTTATATTTACGGTGTATTGTCTGATTTTAATGTCCATTCTTAGCCAAGCTGCTAGTAGGCATCAGTTGGATCCTTTCCTGCATTGAAATGGAAGAACTAATGAGCTTACGTTAGTATTGTAATTGTGTAAAGTAAGCCCAGCAAAATTTCTGGAAAACTTGATGATCCCACCGTATTTACCATTGTATGTTAAAGCAAAATAAATCACCATTTTTTTAGAAAAAAAAATTCTACCTGAGAGTAACTGTCAGTATCTGTGTACAAGTTGTATCCCCTCCCCTATTTATTTTTACGAGTGGTTCTCTAGTAACGTAAAGTCTTTTACAGGTTAATTATTAAATCTGTTAGATATTGTTAGAGACTGAATTGTGTCCCCCCCCAAATTCATATGTTGATGTCCTAACCCCCCAGGACCTCAGAATGTGACTGTATTTGGAGACAGGGTTTTTAGAGTACTTAAGGTTAAATGAGGTCTTTGGGGTGGGCCCTAACCCGATAAGACTGGTATCCTTATAAGAAGAGGAGATGAGGACAAACACACAGAGGAAAGAGCATATGAAGACCCAGGGAGAAGACAGCCATGTCCAAGCCAAGGGAAGAGGCCTCGGAAGAAATCAGCCCTGCAGAACCTTGATCTCAAACTTCTAGCCTCCTGAATTATAAGAAAATTAATTTGTGTTTAAGCCGCCCAGTCTGTGGTCCTTAGTTAATGCAGCCCTGGCAAACGGTACAGATACAGATCACAGGTAGATATCACAGGAGCAGGGAAAACTGCTTTCGAGGTCCTAGTCCCTGCTTAATAGCCAACTATAGTTACGCAATTGTTAAAGTGAGTTTCAGGATCCATTTTTTTTACTTTATAAAAGCATCTGAGTTTAAAGAAAAACAATGAAACTATGTATAGGGATACCCAGAAGATAATCTCATGTAACATTTTCCTGAAATACAGGACTTTGGTTTCTAATACCTGTAGAAGGAAGAATAATGGGATATCAAAGATGTCCATGTCGTCTTCCCTAGAGCCTGTGAATATGTTGCTGTATGTGACAAATGGAAATTAAGATCACAAATGGAATTAAGGTTGCTAATCAGCTGCCTTAATAGGGAGGTTATCCAGGTAGGCCTAGTGTAATCACAAGCGAGGAAGAGGGAGATAGAAAAGGAGAGTCTGGGAGGAGGTGTGAGATGCAGGTGAGAAAGATGTCTCTGCTGTGCTGGCTTTAAAGGCAGAAGAAGAGGCAAGAGGGTATGAGCCACGGAATGTGGCTAGCTTCTAGAAGCTGGAAGAGGGAAGGTACCATTCTCCCCTAGAGCCTCCAGAAAGCACAACTCTCTTGACACCTTGATTTCCAGCCAGTAACATGGATCCACTTCTAACTGTTGAACCATACGATGACAAGTGTGTGTTATTGCAAGCCATTAAACTTGCAATAATTGGTTATAGCAGGGACAGAAATCTAAAACAATACCCAAACATCATAAAATGGATCTCTCAGCATTTTCAGCCAACGTTTATATATAGGAGAAACTTACATTGATATCCCCAAAACTCAGCACAAGCATTTTAAATAAAATGACTTGTTGGCGCAGGTCTTGAATTATATTCCAAATGTTAGCATAGTTGGAATCATCACGATGTTTGAAAAGCACCAAGACTATCAACGAAGTGGGTGTGCACTTGGATGTTGCTGACCAGCTGACGTGCTTGTTTTCAGTGCATTTCCACAGTGCTTTCCATGTCTGTCTACCTATTATTTTTACCTAGTTTTGTACACATCCCCCCAAAAACATTTTGTTTTTTGTAATAATGTACTGTTCTTTTTAGCTCCTTCCAGTAGTTACTGCAATTTTACTTTCAATACCTATTGTCCTCGAAACCACAGGTTTAGGATTCTGTGCCAACGGTTCTAATTCATTGGCCATAAAGACAAAGGCGCATAACGCAGCGCATTCTGATCATTATACTGGTTATATAATCTCTTATGCTAATACATGTATTTTCCAGCTGCCTGAGTCAGAGCCCAGCCATAGAATGAGTCTGCTTACCTTAAAAGGCCAACAATAACATTCTCTTCTTTTGTCATAAAAATCAAACTCTGCTCCAGAAACACTAGACCTGGCTATCTGATGGAAACTTACGTAATTTGAAGTTATATTCATGAAATCTGCCCTGTTTCAAAATGAGCACTAAATACAAACCTAGCAAACCAAGCCCTTAAACATATCAAAGGTGTTTTATACAATTTCATCCACAGTCCTCTAAAAAAATGCTTGTGTGTTAGAAAGAATACCATAATTTAGCTTTAGTATTTTTACACACAAAGGACTTTCTTACTCTAAAATGTACTTGAATTTTCCTGGGAGATCTTAATGTCATCATATTGGCAGAAACGACAAATCGATATGCTTAAAAATGAGGTTCATGAACATTTCATTTGGGTCAACAGTGCAAGAAAACAACATGCATGCCAGTGTTCTACGTTCCTCCTTGTGCAGACAAGCCAGAACCATGGATTTAGGAGTTGTTCTAATACCAGCATTAAAATATGATTCTAACACACTCTTCACCTTTCAAATAGGAATGACTTAAGTATGTACTGGCACATCTGTGATTGATCAAATCTTTGGTAAGAAGAGAACATTGGCTGTCATTGATCAGTGTCACAGGGATGGGGAATCATAATTAGGAGAAAACTCTAAGGGGAGGCATCATCTGCAAAGTGCAGGAATAAACCACAGTCCGATAAGACAAAAGACACCTCAGGGAAAGAGTTCCTTCATTTCGGATAAAACATAATCATCACAGGAATATGAGATTCCTCTAACCAACTTTTCCGTCTCTTTGAGAGTGTGGGATGGCCACCACTGGAGGAAGAAATTATCTTCCAAGTCATGTATGAAGAGGATTTTTCTTTTTATCGTGACTCTGAGTATAACTACAGCAGGGTTTGCTATTTCATGACGAGACACAGAATATTCAATAGGACACTGATAATCTGTCTTGATGTCCCATGCTCCCAACACATACACATACGTAAGAATTCACTGAAATCTGGGATACCTGGGTGGCTCAGTCGGTTAAGCATCTGCCTTCGGCTCAGGTCATGATCCCAGGGTCTTGGGATCAAGTCCTGCGTCGGGCTCCTTGCTCAGCAGGAAGTCTGCTTCTCCGTCTGCCTGCAGCTCCCCCCGCTTGTGCGCTCTCTCTCTCTCTGACAAATAAATAAATAAAATCTTATTAAAAAAAGAATTCCCTGAGGACGCCTGGGTGGCTCAGTTGGTTAAGCGACTGCCTTCGGCTCAGGTCATGATCCTGGAGTCCCGGGATCGAGTCCCGCATTGGGCTCCCTGCTGAGCGGGGAGCCTGCTTCTCCCTCTGACCCTCCCCCCTCTCATGTGCTCTCTCTCTCTCATTCTCTCTGTCTCAAATAAATAAATAAAATCTTTAAAAAAAAAAAAAAGAATTCCCTGAAATCTGTATAAGTATCTGGATTTTTCTGGAGAAAATCTTCTGGAGTCAGACACGCTCAGAGTGTGGTCCTCAGACCAGTTGTATTTTTGAGAGAGATTGAGAAATGCAGAATCTCAGGCTGGTGTACCAAGACCTTACAGATGGTTTCTGCGCATATTAAATTTTCAGACACTTTTCTGAACAAGCGGGTTGGTTTGTTCGGCTGCATATGATTTGGGGAGCTTGAAAAGTTGATGACCCCATCCCCAGAAATTCTAGTTTAATGTTCTGGGTGTAGAGGAATTCTTAGTGAATTCTTACCCTCTGTGCAATGTTCCTTATCTGTAAGATAGGGACAGTGACACTTGCCCTTATTACCTCATAGGAGTGTAGAAGGGATCAAAATAGGATCATATTTATAAGCCAGAATTCATCGTGTGCAGCTGAGGAATGATTATTCGTTGCTCTGTGTCACTAACCTCACTTTAAAACCTTGACTCTTGTACATGCTCCTTTGGCCACGATGAAGAATTAGTCTGGACTCCTTCTTGATTCCCTTCCCAGCTGCTTACCTCCAAACCTGAGGGTTCCCTTGATACACTTTGATTTAAACTCCTCATATCCCCACAATCTGGAGACTCGACTCTTGCCCGTTTGTTGAGATAATTTTCTGGAGGAAGTTGCTGCAATGGAGCATCAGAAACGAAAGATCTTGGAGGGACTGACTAGGAAATGTATATGTAAATTCAGGAGTCATCTAAACCTTCTGGGGAAAAATAAGGCAGGGGATTTTGGAGACAAAATCAGAGTAAGAAGTATTAGAACGTAGATGGGAGAGAAGATTGGTATGAGAACAAAATGACCTCACCTACCCCAGGTAGTTAAGTGTCATTCAAGACTCACAGGTTAAGTCTTTACTGTTCAAGGTTTTCTTGGATCCTCTCATTTTTGGAGAAAAATGGCCACACTGACCCACATAGTCTGGAGTGTACCTGAGATTTCATTCTCCAACCTCGAACAGGATCCTGAGGCACAGACAGGGACCTAGAAAAGAGGTCCTGACATCAGAGTACTTCAACCATGGTGACTCAATGAGAAGAGGCCAGGAGCCACCACTATCCGGCCATGCTCAGCTGATGGGCAGGCTGTTCCTGGACAGAGTGGTAGCCTCAGTCTGGGAGCACCCAACCTGCTTTTCCTAGCAAAGACCATGACATTTAGCTTGAAGATTAAGAAGCTGTAGGGTAAATAAGGAGTTGACCATAAGAGCAGCCAAATCCAGGGTATATGGGTGGCTCAGTGGGTTAAGCATCTACCTTCAGCTCAGGTCATGATCCCAGGGTCCTGGGATCGAGCCCTGGGATTGAACCCTCTGCTCAAAGCGGAGAACCTGCTTCTCCCTCTCCCTCTCCCTCTGCCTGCCGCTCTGCCTACTTCTGCGCCCTCTCTCTCTGTCTCTATCAAATAAATTAAAAAAAATTAAAAAAAAAAAAAAGAGCAGCCAAATCCTTCTGTCCAACTGCCATTCATGATTTTCAACCTCTAGCTTCAAAATGACTTGGCTGGAAGCGGGGGCTGGGGGCTGAGACAGGAACCTGGGGACTCCTTGCATCTATGGACATTGGATCAAAATTTGGAGAGTAATTAAATACTCTCTAAAGTCTCCCCGGCCTGGTATGGATGGGGCAGAAACTCACTTCCTGCAGAGTATCACTCCTTCCCTCATCATCAAAGCCTTCTATGCTTCTCTTCATCAGTGCTCTAGATCAGCACTGTCCAACAGAACTTTCCGTGATGATGGAAAGGTTCTGTATCTGAGTGGTCCAATGTGATAGCCAGTAGCTGCAAGCGGGTATTGAACACTTGAAGTGTAGCTAGTGTAACTAAGGACCCAAATTTCTAATTTTACTTTTCTTTAAATTGAAATAGCCACATGTGGCTAGTGACTACCATATTGGTCAGCACAGCCTGGGGATCTGGCCTTTCACTGGCCCTTCACCAGGACCCATTCTCTCCCAATCTTTTCTCCCAGCCTGTGGTCCCTAGTGCATTACTAGGCAGAAAGCTGTTTGTGGTAAAGAAAACAATGTCTTTATTACTACAAGTGCCCTCCAAAGCAAATCTGCAGTCAGTGTTTAAAAAAAGCAACAAATGAAATCACATGACTTATCTTGTCTCATCTTCAGAGATAGCCCACACGCTTCATTTTTGTGAAATATAACCAGTTTTGCTCTAGCAGCAGAGAATGGCATGAAGAAGACCACGGAGCCCTGAACTCTGAGAAAGGGCCAGAGATAGATGCCGAGAGAGAGAGAGAACTCCTCTTTAGCCTCTCTGGCCTTCTTTATCGTAACTCCGGGTTTCTCCAAGTGTGGTCACCAACCAGGCACATCAGCATCACCTGGAAACTTGTCAGAAATGCAGATTCTCAGCTCTACCTCAGACTCACTGGACCAGAAATTCTGTGGGTGCCATACAGCAATCTGTGTTTTAATAAGCCCTCCAGAAAATCCTGATACATGATAAAGTTGGAGATTGCTGCCCTAAATAACCACCTGTTCACTAGGCAACAGGTGCTCACTGGGCTCTAGGAATCACACTTTTTTTCAGGAAGGCCAACCCCCCTCAGTGCCCTCCACTGGAGGGGCCCCAAAGAAATACTGACTTTCTGAGCACGTAATCCAGTAGGTATGTCTATTTACTGAAGGTCTACTAGACCACAACACTATTTTTTGTACGTTGCACATTTAACCAACAACCTTTAACCTGAGTATTGAGACGTGTTGCTGGAGGTGGCTGTCACCAGCTCATGAGAGCTAACTGTGCATGTCTAGTCCCAGCCACATTGGTGGCTGGAAATTGGCCATGGTGAGAGTATTTACACCACAGAAATTGGCAAACAGAGGCTGATTACATGTTTACCAGTGTACCACTGAATCATCCTTTCTTATGAAAGGAAGGAAACAGGATCAGTGAAGTTGAGTTGGCCAAGATTGCCTATGTATGAATTTTAACCCAGATCTTGTGAACTCTAAAACCAGCCTGCTTTTGTTACAGGGCTCTCCTCATGATACTTGAGTTTCACTTAACTGGGGGCATCCAGAATCTAAATAGGAGAAACAGATGCCATGCCTAGAAGGCACCAGGCTCACAGTACCATTCTATAGAGCAGAGAAGGCTTTATAGTCTCAAACAGGTGGATGGGATTCCTATGAGGGAAGATGTATTTATCATATAACAAAGCTACACCTTCCGGGACAGGCTTAACAATTTTTCAGATCATTCCCCTTTAAGAAAGGCTTTCATGTTTAAAGTTTTCTTGGCTCTTTTCTTGGAAAACTTGGCCACACTGACCCACAAGTTTAAATCTCAAGTTTAACTGGGGATTTACTCTCCCACCCTGACCAGGATCTTGAGATACACATGGATTTTGATAGGGATTGCATTGAACATGTAGATCAACTTAGGGAGCAATGTCATCTTTCTTTTTTAAAAAGATTTTATTTATTTGACAGAAAGAGCAAGGGGGAGAGACAGAGGGAAAGGGACAAGCAGACTCCCTGCTGAGCAGGGAGCCCGATGTGGGGCTGGATCCCAGGATCCCAGGACCCCAGGATCAGTGACCTAAGCTGAAGGCAGGCACTTAACCCACTGAGCCACCCAGGTGCCCAAGAGCAATGTCATCTTAACAGTACTAAGCCCATGAACATGAGATGTCTTTCCATCTATTTAGGCCTTCAATTTCTTTTAACAATGTAGTATAGTTTTCAGAATATAAATGTTACATTATTTTGTTAAACTTAATAAGTATTTTCTTCTTTTTGATGCTATTATAAATGGAAGTGTTTTCTTAATTGCAATTTCAGTTTACTTATTGCTAGTGTGTAGAAATACAATTGTGTTTTGTATATTGATCTTATATCCTACAATCTTGCTGAACTCGTAAGTTCTAATAATTTTTAGTAAATTCCTTAGGGTTTTCTTTTCTTTTAAAGCAGTGCAGCTGCATTTCTTTTCATTTTTTAATTTCTTTAAAGATTTATTTATTTTATTTATTTAAGAAAGAGAGTGGGAGGGAGGGGCAGAGGGAGAAGGAGAGAGAATTCTCAAGCAGACTCTCCACTGAGCCCCAGAGATGTGGGGCTCAATCCCAGTACCCTGAGATCATGACCTGAGCCAAAACCAAGTTTAGCCACCTCACTGACTAAGCCACCCAGGTGCCCCAGGATTTTGTACATGCAAGATTATGCCATCCACAAAAATAATTTTACTTCTTCCTTTCCAATTTGGATACTTTGTGTCCCATTTTCTTCCTTAATTTCCCTGGTTAGGACCTCCTTTACAATGTTAAATAGAAGTGCTGAGATATACATCTTTGTGCTATTCCTGATTCTTAGAGGAAAAGGATTCAGTCTTTCACCATTAAGTCTGATTGATTGATTTTTTCAATGTTAAGTCTGATTTAACTGAAGATTTTCATAGATGTCTTTCATGGATGTCATAGATCGGGTTGCAGAAGTTCCCTTCTAGTCCTAGTTTGTTAAGGTTTTTATTATAAAGGCCTGTTAAATTTTGTGAAATGCTTCTTCTGTGTCTATTGAGATGATTGTGTGGTTTTTGTCTTCTGTTAATGTGGAGTATTACATTAATTGATTCTCAGATGTTAAACCAATCTTGCATTCCTAAGACAAATTCCTTTTGGTCATGGTATGTCATCCTTTCTCATATGTTGCTGGATTCAATTTGCTAGTATTTTGGGGAGGATTTTTGTGTCTATGTTCATGAGAAATACTGATCTGTAGTTTTCTTTTGATGTCTTTGCTTGCTCTTGGTATCAGAATAGTCCTGGCTTCAGAGAGAAAGTTGGGAAGTATTTCCTTCTCTTTTATTTTTAAAAGAGTTTGTGAAGAATTGATTTTAATTCTTCCTTAAATGTTTGATAGAATTCAGAAATTGGTCATGGGATTTTCTCTGGGGGAAGGTTTTTGATAACTAATTCAATCTCTTTACTTGTTATGGGTTCATCTAGCTTTTAAAAAAGAGAAGACCTTTCCTCGAGTTGGTATGTACTCACCTTGGATGCACAATCCCAACAGCCAAATCTAGCTCATCGCTAGTGTCCTTAGGAGCTAGGGAAGATAGAGCTGAGACCTGGGAAGGACCAGGCAGGGCCTCAAATACACCTGCTAGATCCCTCCGTTGCCCCCCTCTCGACTATAGGTGACAGTAGATCTGGCTTCCTTTGGGTACTCTGCCCAGGGTGACTTGGCTCTGGAGCTTTCTACCCTTCATTCCTGCCCTAATGGGCATGCAGGGATGCAGCCTCAGCTCAGTTCTCCTCTTGGCTGTCTCTCCCACTGGAATCACCCTCGTTACCTGGCCTGCATTGTCCTCCTGGACTTTGTACACTCAACAACACCAGATGGTTTTCTCCAGGCCAACCCACACAGCAGTGCGTTCCCCTGGGAGGCTCTCCTATTTTCACCACTCTCGTGGAATCCACTCTGAAAGCTGATTCACCTCCTCCATTGTAAGCTTTTCTGCTTTTCTTTTAGCTTTCATCCCCTTGCTCTCCTGGCATGTTTATGGGAAATGCTAGGTTCACGTATATGTTTGTAAGAGGCCCTGGAGTTCTGCCCTCATTTTACAGGTGAGAACTTTTCCCACAAGAGGCTGTTCACCTACCCTGGCCAGCGCCCCACAGCACTGGGACTGGGATGTGCCTGGCCCTGCCCCCAGCAGGGAGCTTTTTGCCACCCCTGCATTAACCACCACTTTCTGTGCCATCTCTTCCTGGTCTTCTTTTTCAAACATGAAAGCTACTATTCACTGATGTCTTCTGTGGCAAGCCTGTCCTCTAATGCTCATGAGAACTGTCCTTCGTGTTACAGAGGTTGGGAGGTTAAGGACATTGTTCAGGGTCCTGCAAGGAGTAATACCCAGAGCTTCACCTGAGTTTCCAGCCCATACTTCCACACACTATGCCTGAACTTCCCATTGCTTAGGAAGAAAACACACACTTCTCAGTTTACAACAGAAAATAAAAACCAGTATAGAGGAGATTCTCCAGTAGAGTCTCTCAGGGCAAACCCTTTATCAGGCTTCTGGTTAGCATCCGTGAGACCCAGGTCACAGAGGCAGAAGCAGAATGTCAGGCTCTGGTGCTGAACCTCATCCCTTTCATTCCCTCACTCACTGAATGAAGATGAGTACTGCTGGGTGCTGGACAACACTCCTGTCCTCATGGACCCTCCATTCTAGTGGGGGGGACAATAATAGCAACTCTAGTGTTACTTGAATAAAAACTCTGAAGATAGATGAGGACGATGGAGGGAGGCTAACGCGTGACATCAGCGAAGGCGTCTCTTGGGATTGTATTTGAGCAAAGGCCTCAGCAAAGTGAGGGTATGAAAGGCCTGCAGATGTCTGGGGCAGGAGGTCCTCTGTTGTAGAGGAAGTACCAAGACCCCTGAGATGGGAGCATGTGGGGAACTTTCGGACCAGGAAGGCCAGTGTGGCTGCAATGGATGGAACGCCTGGGAGAGAGTAGGTGATGCCTTCAGAGAGTCAAAAGGAGGCCTGATCCTGTGAGGATTATTGGCCAGAGTAAGAAAGTTTTTCTGCCGGGGCGCCTGGGTGGCTCAGTTGGTTGGGCGACTGCCTTCGGCTCAGGTCATGATCCTGGAGTCCTGGGATCGAGTCCCACATTGGGCTCCCTGCTCAGCGGGGAGTCTGCCTCTCCCTCTGACTCTCCCCCTCTCATGCTCTCTGTCTCTCATTCTCTCTCTCGCAAATAAATAAAATCTTAAAAAAAAAAGAAAAGAAAAGAAAGTTTTTCTACCTCCTAAGATTGTTGAAAGGTTCTCTTTTAACCCTTAGGCATCTCAACTTTCCAGTCCATTCCCAGATGCAAATATTGAATGACGAATAGTCTTTCTGTTTGTAAGCAAACTTCTCTCTTCCTCTCCATAGGGATCATCCTCCCTGGTTCCTTCCCTTGTGGCTTTAAAGGTTATTCTGAGCTCTAAAATTCCCAGAGCCTCCTAGGGCACATACAAAACAGGATGTCATGTTGCTCCTCAGCCCCAGGTGGAACATCCTGCTCCTGGAAGAGAAACAGTTCTCTACTCTCACCACTGGGAAGCCCAAGGAGCAGAAGCAAGAAGGATAATGAGACCCTCCTACAGAAATAGCGAAGAGGCGGGCGTTGAGAACTGCCCATTTCAGCTCCTCTTCTAGAAAATGGAGAATTTCCTAACAGGTGGAATCCTGGGGGTGCGGTGTGCTAATCAAGGTGCACCTTGCTCCCAGGGACTCGCAGAGAGCAGAGGGGAAAGCATTTGGAAAAGAGAAATGGTTTGTTAAGAACTCTCCCCTGTAAGAAAACTTGATAGGCACTAATTAGCCTGTGCTAAGATTTTTAATGGCCAAAGGGAGTTGCTGTTATTTTGTTCATTCAGTGAATATTTGCTAAATGCTTATTTTGTACCAGGCATTGAAGAATAGCTTAGAGTGTTCGACACCACACTGGCTCAGAAGACGGATGTGAGCTCAGCTAACCATACTCCAATCAGGTAAGTAATCCAGAGGAGGCTAGAACTCAGTGTTATGGGAACAAGGAGATACTAGTTAACTCTGCCTGGCTGGGATGTGTGGTGGGTGGGAGAAGAACTGGGATAGAAGCCCTAGGGAGAAGATGAAATAAATGGAATTTTATGGGTCTTAAATTTTACTAGAAAACAGAAAAGAAAGCAGCAATTCAGCCACTGCACCTGCCTCTTCCTGTTTGTCACAGAACCTGCATCTAGTCTTACAGAAAGAACACTAGACTTGGTGTCTTAGAACACCTACCTGGGTCCTAATTCCTGGCCCTTCCATGGCCAGTCTTTTTCTCTTGTAACTTTGTTTTGTCATCAGTAAAGTGAATTCTGAGTTCCCTACTATGTCAAAAATTGTCTAATTTTTCGGGACACCTAGGTAGCTTAGTCTGTAAAGCGTCCGACTCTTGATTTCGGCTCAGGTCATGATCTCAGGGTTCTGGGATCAGAGCCCTGCGAGGCTCTGCTCTTAGCAAGGAGTCTGCTTAAGGATTCTCTCCTTTTCCCTCTGCCCCTCCCCCTGCTCATGCGCACACATGCTCTCTCTCTCTCTAAAATAAATAAATCTTTACAAAAATTGTCTAATTCTTTGATTTCCATTTTGTCAAAATGTCTTCTCTTTCTCAGCCTTATTTCTTTTTCTTTTAAAGATTTTATTTATTTATTTGTCAGAGAGAGAGAGAGAGCACAAGCAGGGGGAGCAGCAGAGAGAGGGAGAAGCGGGACTCGATCCTGGAACCCTGGGATCATGACCTGAGCCGAAGGCAGCCACTTAACGGACTGAGCCATCCAGGCATCCCTCAGCCTCATTTCTTAATCCTGTTAACTGATTACATAAATGATTCACCTTTAGAATGGTTTAACAAAGCCATTTGGGAGCATAGACAATGTCTGGAAAAATCTCTGGAAAGCTGGGTGTTTCTATGTACCCTAGATGCATAAGAACAGGTGGCAAGTGGTCTAACAATATATGGGCTTTCTGCAAGTTAGAGCCTCAACACCTGAATAGACTTCATGTGATAAGGATCAGTTAGATTCTAACTGGCATTACGACAAGGTATTTCAAATTACATTTGCTAGTGTGAAAAAAGAAGAGCTGCTTTGAATATAATTTTAAATGCTTTAAATTTCTGAATGATTTTTAGATTTAAAGTTTTAACATGTATTTGTGCAAATGTTTCACTGATGTTTGCAGCTACAAGCTCAAGTTTCTCAGTAAAACTTTAAAAAATATTTTATTAGGAAGTGTTAGGAAAATTCTTCAATATTTAATATTATACCTACTACATATTTTCTTTTTCTTCCCTTAAAAAGAAGATTTATTTATTTATTTGAGAGACAGAGCATGAGTGCGTGAATGGGGGGAGGGGTAGAAGGAGAGAATCTTCAAGCCAACTCCGTGCTGAGCGTGGAGCTAATATGGGGCTTGATCCCAGGACCCTGAGATCATGACCTGAGCTGAAATCCAGAGTCAGTTGCTTAAGCAACTGAGCCACCCACATGTTCCCATATTTTATTTTTCTTAAAATGATTATGTAATATATAGAAATTTTGGTTAATTTTTTTCCATCAAGCTCTACCCAGAAGCCTCAAATCCCCTCCTTTTTACTCCAGTATGCCAAATGAATATCCTGTGAAATAGGCTTTTTGCCATCATTTGGAAAAATACTGGGAAACATTATTTCAGAGTATAGTCCTATGGGTGTAACTGATTATTTTATTTAATAGTCATCCTTTCCCCTGCTGATCTACAGGGACAGCTCTGTCATAGATCAAGTTTCCACTCAGGCATGGGTCTATTTCTGACTCTGTTCAATTCCATCACTTTTGATCTCTCTCTGCCTCAATATCATACTGCTATCATTATTATTCGCCTTTTTAATCCTTCATTTCTGATGTCAGATAATTTCTTCCACATTTCTTTTTGGGGAATATATTCACCTTTTTTTTTTTTAAATTAAAACCCTTTTTATTTGAGCTGCTTTACATTTATTGAAAAATTGATGGAAAGGATGGAGAGTTCCCCGATTTCTGCCCCTTCCCCCCATTAATGCCTAGCATCAGTGTAATACATTTGTTATAACTGATGAGCCACTTTTGATACATTATTATTAAGTCAAGTCTACAGTTGGCATTGTAGCACACCCTTTGTGTTATGTATTCTTTGAGTTTTGACAAATGTATGATGACATGCATCCCCTATTAAAGTATCATACAGAATAGTTTCACTGCCCTAACTCCCCACAGTGATCCACATATTCAGCCCTCTCTCCTTCCCTCCCCCCACCCCAAACCCTTGGCAACCTCTGATCTTTTTACTGTCTCCATAGTTTGCCTTTTCCAGAATGTCATATCGTTGGAATCAGATAGCGTGTAGACGTTTCAGATTGGCTTCTTTCACTTAGTAGCATGCATTTGAGTTTCATGGCTTGGCAGCTCATTTCGTTTTAGTTCTGAGTAATATTCCATTTTAGAGATATACCACAGTTTGTTTATCCATTCCCTTAGTGAAGGACATCTTGGTTGCTTCCAGGTTTTGATAGTTATGAATAAAATTTCTAGAAACATTCATGTAAAGGTTTTGGGGTCGATAGGAGTGTTCAGCTCCTCGGGGTGAACAATTACTTGATCCCTCTTAAGAAGTGCAACTGCGGGATCATATAGTAAGAATATGTTGAGTTTTGTAAGAAACTGCCCAATTGTCTTCCAAAGCGGCTGCACTATTTTGTATTCCCACCAGCAATGAATGAGAGTTCCTGTTGCTCCATATCCTTGCTATTGTCAGTGTTGGGATTTTCCAAATTCTAATAGGTGGATAGTAGCATTTTGTTGTTTTAGTTTGCAATTCTCTGATGACATATGATATTGAAAATTTTCCCATGCTTATTTGTCATCTGTATATCTTCTTATATATTCCTCTTTAGATCTTGTGTCCATTTTTAATTGGATTGGTTGTGTTCTTATTGTTGGTTTTAAATAATTCTTTGTATATTTTGGGTATGTGTTGTCAAAGATCTGCTCCCAGTCTGTGGCTTTCTTTTCATTATCTTAAACGCTTTGCTTTTATATATACATTTTAAAATCATTTTTCAAGTTAAAAAAAAAATAACAAACCACCCTGTTAGGATTTTGATTAGAATGACATTGATTCTATAGATCAGTTTGGGGAGAAATAACAGCTTCACAGTACTGAGTCCTCTGGTCCACGACATTTATTTAGATTTATTTTAATGTCTATCAGTGAAATTGTTTAATTCCCTTCACACAGGCTTTATAAACATTGTAGTAGATTCATTCTTAAGTGTCTTATTTTTTGTTGTTATTTTTCTGGAAATGTTATACATTTTAAAAGTTTATGTTTAATAGCTTGTTTCTGATATCTAGAAATACAGTTGACTTTTATATATTGATCATAACCTTGCTAAACTCTCTTCTTAATTCGAGCAGTTGGTCCTTAGATGATTTGGGGATTTTATCAAATCTTCTATGAATAACAACAGTTTTGTTTCTTCCTTCCCAGTCCTTTATTTTTAATTTTCTTGTCTTCTGAACTAATTGAGAGTTCCAGAACAGTACTGAATTGTTGGATAGTGATAGCAGCCATCCTGATTTTAAGGAAAATCTTTTCACTGTTACCCTCTTAAATATGACACTTATGATGCTTAACTCTTTCTATGTATGCTATTATCTGGTGAAGAATCTTCCTAGTCCTAATTTGCTAGTGGGCTTAATATGAAAATAAATATGGAATTTTATTGAATTATTTGCAGCTAAAGAGAAATTTCTGTTTAGTTTTGCTGCTTACAGAAACCTCATGCAACTCAAGTGTAAGCCTCTAAGCTGAAACATGCCTGACCTGGCCTCTGCAGGGGATGAATATCCAATGCACCGTCCAAGAAACCCAGGTCACTCAGGATTATTAAAAAAAAAAAAAGGTTCATTGATTGATTGAGATAAAATCTTTTATTATCTCTTCTCCCTCTAGATAGCAATTACGTTAGCCAATTACCGGAACTCATAAATTGACTTCTCTTAAACAGTATACAACTTCAAGTGTATATCATAGTACAAAATTAAAACCACAGGTATATTGTATTTTCAGGAGGTTTGTCTAGGAAATATTTAGTTCAAGCGCATAGAACAGCCAAATGCAGTCCCCTCGAATCTAGGAAGCACAGAGTTATGTTATCTGCTCTGGCAGCATATATCCCTCCTATCCCACCCCACAGTGTACTCGTATTAAAGATGCAAGGCCCAACAATGTGGAGAAGGGGGGAAGGAGCAGAAAACAGGAAGACAGTGGCAGAGCATAGTGGTTCACCAAACATCAGAGCGAAGTGGATGTTATCGATTTGTGAACCAGTGGAAGCTTTGCTATAAACTTAGGGTCAACTTGTTTGTATTAGAATCGATGCATTTTCTTTCTGCTGTTGACTGTATGCTAAATTCAGTGAAATAGTTACTTCACTGTCTATATGAGTGTAAAGTGTGTATGCCTTCATATCTGTTTTCTTGCTCTGTTTTGTACCAAGTTTTTACTGACTCCTTTGGCTACTCTATAGGAAATTGTTCTTTTGTATTTTGTTTTACTGGTTGATTTGCATTCGTTCCTGTGAAACTTATTTGGCATGATTTCATGTTGCAATTTACTTTTGGTTTTCAGTATTCGTTGGAAGATTATATTGCTATTTATTATAGTATTCCATGTGGGATGTGGGATTTCATTTACCAGTAAGTTTATTTTATTTTGTAGCCTACTCAGTACCAAAAGTCACTGATATATTTCTTCTTAAACATATGGCTTTGGTTTTTTATTCAGGTGTAGTAGAATATTATTGTATAACCATAACCAATGGTTTTCATCTGGACTCCTATATATAGTATACTGTATCTACAGAATTACTTAAAAATATCTTTAAAACAAGTGAGATGAAAACAATTTCAGTTTTTTCCTCCACATTTCCCTCCCAAGTTTCCTTGTAAAATTGGTGTCTTATCTACCAGTGACTACAATATATATATATTGACATTTCACTGGATGCCAGCTGTGTGCTTTGGTCTTCACACCCTTGTGAATTATATAAATTGAGCTTGTACAGCATTCTCTGGAAGTGGGTTTTTTTTTTTTTTTTTGGTCCAGGCCAGTCCCTGGAAGCCAGTTGCTCAAGCCAGTGGGCACAAGCAAAACCCTGTGATCTCACAATCCCCTGCCCGTCGGCCCCTCTACAATGGACCATAAACCTGCAGGGGCAAGGAAACAGAACTCAGGGTAGTGTTTATTTTCAGTGTCAAGGAATAACATCACTGCCAGAGATTATGACAAGATTATTGGACAAGTGGGTGGGTGGGCTTGGATTTACCAGGTCAAACTCTGGTTAACAGGCTACATCTTTAGCGCACAGAGAACGCTCTATGTACATTTTAAAAGTAGGAAATATTAACACTTCTTTGAGCTTCATGTAACCTGGGCAGTGTATGTGAAGGCCAAAAAGTGTGCTTCATATAAAATTTACATGATGTGTTAGGGCCAATTTTTTCTTTTATTCTAAATCTTATGATAACAGTATTCTCTTTTTTTTTTTTACTCAGTGGGTTGGCAAAGGTTCTTGCTTGGTTAAAATCAATGAGTTGGGGTTTGGCCAATTCCTTCTTTTGTTTCCACGGGCTCTAAACAGTCAGTCAATCCAGAAGCTCACAGTTATAAGAGCACAGATAAAAAATGACTTGGAAATGTCTCCCTACTGGAATCAGGGACTGATTCAGTAGTGAATCAGTGATGACCACTCTCCATAAGGGTGTGTATATGGCGTGGACTAGGGGAGAACAGAGCAGGGGCTTGGTGTGTCAAGACAAGGGCTTTCATGAACCAGATTCTCCCCACATTGAGCATACTCTCAAAATAAACTGGTTGTTAAGGAAGCCTACGGTCTCCTTTAAGACCACAAGAGGACCAATTGAAGTTAATACTTGAAAATCAGGAAAACATAATACAATTCTCATGGCAAGTTAGCACTGCAGGTTAATCACTACACTTGAATGAATGGCATTTGGGACTTTACTGTGGAAAACAGATTAACCATGGGTTTAGTACTATATTTGAGAGTACCACCACTGGATGGCAGTAAAAATCCTTGGAGTGCCCTCTATCCTTTTTTTTTTTTTTTCCTCTCTCTATTTTTTTTCTCTCTCTCTTTTTCTCTTTCTTTCTTTCTTTTTTTCTTTCTTTCTTTCTTTCTTTCTTTCTTTCTTTCTTTCTTTCTTTCTTTCTTTCTTTCTTTCTTTTTCTTTCTTTCTTTCTTTCTCTCTTTCTTTCTTCTACTCATTACCTAATCCTGCTTGTCCACTTAAAAACACCATGCTTTTACAATTAACTTTTACCAGAACATCTTAGTATGACATGCCTATGACATGTTGTGCTCACCTTCCAAAAGTGAAAAAAAAAAAGGGAAAAACAATTATGTGTATTGTGGTCAAAACAGGATAAAGAAATTTGGATGACCACAAAGGCAGGCAATTTCCCCCCATTAGTTAAGGTCAATATTTAGTCACTGTGTCATTTTAAAATCAAATTAAGTCCACAGTGATGAGATACTGATTATACAAGGTCTCCTGGGGACTTTAGACTTCTAAATACTAGGGAGAACGATGGTCTCAAAATAAGAACACAGGAGTTAAATTTCCACTGGTTACCTTCAGAATCTGATGAAAGGTTATACAGTTCCCAGAGTCTGCTTTCAAAAGAGGACTCAGAAGTACTCTTCACTTCCAAGATTATTTATTTATTCAACAACAATTTATGGAACACCTGCAGAGGAGGGCTGAGCGTTGGGAATATGACAGTACCCAATACAGACAAGGCCCCTGCTTCCACGGAGCTTAGATGTCCCCTGCCTTATCCAGTTGTCTGACCCATAATCTGAAAGTCACCCTTCCCTCCCTGCACCCCATCTCCCACAGCCAATCAATAGCAGGTATTATTGACTCTACAGCGTACATCTCCCTGGACCCCATCCACATTTCATCTTTCTCATATGCACTACTCTGGCCTAAGCCATCTTCCTGTTGCCAGAGTCCGTCCTCACGGGTCTGCCTGCTCCTATTCTTGCCACTCTGCAGTCATTCTCCACCTAGTAGCCCGAGAGAGGTTTCAAAAATTTAAAACTGATCAAGTCAGTCCCCTGCTTAAAACTATTCAGGGTGGGGCACCTGGGTGGCTCAGTCATTAAGTGCCTACCTTCCGCTCAGGTCGTCCCAGGGTCCTGGGATCGAGCCCCGCATCGGGCTCCCTCCTCGGCGGGAAGCCTGCTTCTCCCTCTCCCTCTGCCTGCCACTCCCCCTGCTTGTGCTCTTTTTCTCACAAATAAATAAATCTTTAAAAAAAATAAAATAAAAAATAAAATAAATAAATAAAACCATTCATTGGCCTGCCATTGTCTTGAAGCTAAATTTCCATGTGTCCCCTGCTGACCTCACTTCTTTTGCCCCACCCTCAACTTCTTTTGATTCCATGATGATAACTCCCTCTTTCTTCCTTTGGGACTTTCCCATAGCCTGTTCTTCTTATCAATATTTCTTTGTCTAAGTTCTCCCTCAGGTGTCACATGTCACTTTTCCAAGGATATCTTCCTTGACCCAGTGAACTAGGTTAGTCCTTCTTTGTATGTTTTCTCTTGGTACTCTGTACTTCCTCCCTCATAATACTCATCACACTTGATTGAAATTACTTGTTTAATCTTGACCTTTCTCATGCTAGTAATGGCTGTAGACCCTGGGGAGTTTAAAAAACAAACAAACAAAAAAACAACCTCCTGATGCCAGTACCCTACCAAGCAAGTCAGAATTACTGGGAATGGGATAAGGATATTTTTGTAACTTTTCATTTTGATATAAAACAAACTTACGGAAAAGTTGCAAGAAGAATATGAATAACTCTCTTATATCTTCTACCCAGATTCACCAATGTTTACATTTTACACTATTTTCTTTTACCTTTCTCTCTCTGACCTTCCACCTCTTCATGTACAATTCTTTCTAAATCATTTCAAATTAAGTTGTAGATACCTTGTGCCTTTACCCCTACTGGCTTCACTGTGTTTCCTAAGAACAAGGACATTATCTTATATAAACACAGCATATAGTCAAAAATCAGGAAATTTAACATTGATACAGTCCTATAATCTAACCAAGAGTTCATATTCAAATTTCACCAGGTGTCCCAATAATGTTCTTGTTGAAGGATGGGTTTCCCAGGAAGCAGACTCTGGGAAGGAGATTAGTGTGGAGGAATTTTATAAGGAGCGCTCTTAGGATCAATGCTGTAGAAGGGAAGAGAAGGAGGCAGTCAGTATTGGACAGAAGAAGAAATTGATTCAGTCTCAAAAAAGACTAGGCCAACTTTGGGGAACCCTGAATCTGTGATGAGCTTTCATTGTTGTCCTGAGATAAGATGAGGGGTGTGACCCTTTATACCGTACGTTGACCAGTTATTGGATCCGGGCTGCTCTGGGGAAGGAGGCATGTCTTTGTGCAAGGCAGAACTCTCCAACCTGGGGTAATTTCTGGAGACTGTCGGCCAATAACATGCTCAGTAGGTGGAGGAATAAGTTCTTCCTTCAGTCTTAAAGGAGTCAGAGTGGCACATCAGAGCTGTTGCTGTAATCTACCATTTGTGCTCCTCTGATCCAGTTCTCCCTATCAATTCTGGAAAGACTTCCTCCAAGATCCTATTGGACCTCTTTTCCTAGAGGAAACAGGTAAGAAGGTTAGCAGGGTAAATTGCAGCCCCAGATACAAGTAGTTGGATCCCAAGCAGTTGGTGCCACAATCGTTATCCATCATCTACCACCCATTCTAGATTGCTTCATTCTCAGCTACCATCTTTGCTGACTAGATGACTTGCTTACCTGTTGGCATAATTCAGATCCTCATTGCTGAGGCCTCTGAGCTCCTGATCTGTCCATTTATCATCAAGATGAGCAGGGAAATCTCAAGAGGCATCCCAGTGGATCACCAGGACGCGATTGCACTCTTCTTTGTCCCGTCATGTAACAGCAGCCTTCCTCCTTCTGATGATCTGGATCCTCACTGTGGGCTGGCCTGTGGGTGACAGATTCAGAATCCCGTGTGAGCGTCTGTCTTCTCAGACCTGCCCATGTTGCAAGTTGAGTTTCCCAGGAAGCCGACTCTGAGATTTAGTTCAGCAGACAGAAACTGAATTAGGGAGTGTTCTTGGAAACGGTGCCTGTGGAAGGGAACGGAAGGAAGCAGATTTGGGCAGAAGAAGAAAGTGAGTCATGATGCAGTTTCAACAGACTCGCTATCTCGTTATGATCTTGTAAAGTTCTGTTTTTGAAGGTTTTCATGAAAACTAACAGTGACATCAGGAGACATCATTGGCACTTGCCACATCAGTTTCTTGGCCCCACTGCCTCCCTGCAGAATGAAGCATCGGATGAACACCACGGAGCATCCCCGTCAAGGTTTCGCGAAGCCTTCCTCTATTTCCTCCTAGGACTACCTTTCATTCCTCTGAATTCAGTGGTTACACTTCCACAGTTTTCCCAGAAAATACTGTTTTTATTTATGAAATCATTTATCATTGGGATAGTCTTTGGCAGGATTTTTCTTTAAAATGCTTCAGGAAAAAACAGTTCTTCAGGAATGTAACCGTCAAAATAGAAGCTAACAAGTACCATAAGCTGAGACATGTTAACAGACATTTGTACCTTCACCCAAATGCATGGCCAGTACTGACGAATCTGTTCTAATATCTGTTTCTTCGGATCTTCAGCAATGTTTTCTCTGTGACTTTCCAAAACATTTGCTGACAAAGGAATGCCTTTTGGTTTGTTGGTCTTTTGTTCTACAATTATTTCAACCATTTTTGTTTTCCAATGGCAGAACAAAGAACCAGAGACCTTGAGGGTTTGTGGCTTTTGTTCCTTCGTTATAAAGTGAAAAATCTCAAAAGAAGCTTCTAAGCGATTATCTGTAAGTTTCATGAGCTTTGTCAAGACCTGGGTTTGTTCCACATTACTTTATTTATCTTTCATCTTTTACATTTTGCAATTCTGTGAAAAGCTGTAATGATTTCAAATATTCAATTATCGTGTGTTCAAATACACAATGATATACAAATGTGCATAAATAGGAGTTCCACATTGCTTTCAAAAGCTCTAAAAAATTAAAGTTTGTCTTCCTGTTCTGGATGCTTAGTTTTTAAACGTCTTGCTAATCATGAACGTTGTATTATTAATTACGCAATATCTCAAGACATAATATGCTAGCCAGTTAAGGGAGAGTTTTACCATTAATGGCATGGGATGTAAATCCATATTTCAAATGGCCTTCTTGATAATTTTAGATTTGGAGGGATTAGTTAACCATAATGCGGCTGATGAAGAGTTTGTACTCCAAATAAGGTTTGGTCTGCCATTTTCTTTTTATTTTGCTTTTATCTTTCTTTCACATGCTACTTTTTTTGCAGAAATCTTATTAAACCATTTTTCCCAATATGAATTTAATTAGGTAAAATGAGATAATAAATGAGATAAAGGAGGTAAATGAGATAATATCTAATGTATGCCCAGTAAGGGCATACATTAATGGAAATGTCCGAAGACGTGCTAGAAGCAATCAATTGACTGAGCCAGCATGGCCATCCCTTTGGCTCTTTCTCCCCATGGACTATTTTAAGAACACGGAGGCTTGGGAATTTTAATTATAGCAATTAGCTTATTCAGATTGACATAACATCAATAACAAGTTTGAAGAGTACGAGTTCCTGTTAAGTTCCATTCTGAACTTGGGCAAGTGGTAGTTTTGGACCTCAATGCAGAATTTTACCTTTGCTCCAATTAATTTCACCTCTGTCATTTGTCCCTTTACCTTAGCCTGTCAAGATCTTTTGAGATTCTGATTCCATCCTCCAATATGGTTGCTGTCTTTTTCAAGTTTGCATACCCCTGCATCTTTACCCAAGACATTAATACAAATTTTTAAGAAGGCTATCTCTTTAAGACAAAAACAAAACAAAACAAAACAATAAAACAACTTCCTTTTGCTCCAGTTGCTCAGCCCCTCGTGGGGCTGACAATGGCAGGATGGGTTAGTCTCTAGTCTCCACAGGGTTTCCTGCCAGTGGACTTCTACATTTCAGAATCAGGCAAGAGTCAAACAGCTCATAGAGTACTTTGTTCTCATATGCCTCCTGCAGATCAGGGCTAGAGATCTTCAGAATTCCCTCCCCATATTCCTTATCACCAGCACTGCCCCCATTGCACCAGTTGCTCGTGACTCCCCCCTGTAAGAGACATTTGAATAAAAAGTCTTGCTCACATTTACCTTTTACTGGTTTTCTTTATTTCCCCAACTAGGCAACAAGAGTTCATCTTTTTCACTGATATGCCAAACAAATTATCCAAATGGTCTGAAGCCAGTAAGAGAAAAGGAAGAAGGAAAGATTCCAGAAGGATGTTAGATTTCTGGTTTTGGTGGCTGCTTCGAAGGAAGCTAGTGCTTCATACCTACTTCCCATGGGGAAAATTGAATGAAAAAGAGATTGAATCTCATCTGGAACATGGTGAGTTTGAGATGCCTGAGAGCATTCACAATGGAGGTGTGGAGAGTCCATGGTCTGGATCAGTCTGGAGCTGAGAAGCCTCTGGGATTAGTACTTTGACAAGGTTCAGATAGTGATTTTGAGTACACATTGAGCAAGTACTCTCACAACTTTGGTCTCAAGGCAGTTTTGGTCCTTGGAGTAGACATGATAGGCCAGAAAAAGCCGTGAAGCAAAAGGGCCTGTTTTCCATGTCTATCTGATGCTATGACCATAGACAACTACACCAGCTACACAATAGGAATCATTTTGCAAGCTGCCCTTGGAAGTCACCAAGTCCAAATCTAGACAACTTATGTCCACTTTGCCTGGGATTTTTTTTTTTTTTTTTTTTTAGATTTTATTTATTTATTTGACAGAGAGAGACACAGCGAGAGAGGGAGCACAAGCAGGGGGAGAGGGAGAGGGAGAGGCAGGCTTCCCGCGGAGCAGGGAGCCCGATGCGGGGCTCGATTCCAGGACCCTGGGATCATGACCTGAGCTGAAGGCAGAGGCAGACGCTTAACGACTGAGCCACCCAGGCGCCCCTGCCTGGGATTTTTAAGCCAGCTCTACCTCCCGCCCCTGGATACTAAATTACGCATCCCAGCAGCAGAACCCTTTGGGTGTGGAGTGGGTTGATCATGAACCATCATCATAGCAGTTGCCCTAAACCTTCTACCTTATTCCTGCCCTACTGTTATTTTGATTCTGTCTCTGCCCAGCTTCAACCTTCTGATTTTTGTGATTTCTACTTTAAATCCTGCCTCTGGTCCTTACATTTGGTATTTGAGCTTGTTCTCCCTGGTATTTAAATCTCAGTTAAGTTACTACTACAGATTAATTTTGAAAGGAACACGTCTGTATCAGTCAGGATCCACTGAGAAGGCAGAAACCACACCAGATATATGAACAGGAGAGTTTTAATATAAAGAATTGTCTGCTTTCATATTTTGGCTATTGGAAAGAATGCTGCTATAAACATAGGGGGGCATGTATCCCTTTGAATTCGTGTTTTGCAATTCTTTGGGTAAATACCCAGTAGTGCAATTGCTGGATTGTAGGGTAGTTCTATTTTTAACTTTTTGAAAAACCTCCATACTGTTTTCCACAGGGGCTGCACCAGTTTGCATTCCCACCAACAGTCCACAAGAGTTCCTTTTTTTCTACATTCTTGCCAACACCTGTTGTTTATTGTGTGTTTTATTTTAGCCATTCTGACAGGTGTGAGGTGATATCTCGTGGTTTTGATTTGTATTTCCCTGATGATGAGTGATGATGAGCATCTTTTCATGTGCCTTCTTTGGAGACATGTCTGTTCATGTCTTCTGCCCACCTTTTAATTGGATTATTTGTTTTTTGGGTGTCAAGTTTTATTAAGTTCTTTATATATTTTGGATACTAACCCTTTATCGGATATGACATTTACAAACATCTTCTCTTATTCTGTAGGCTGCCCTTTAGTTTTGTTTATTGTTTCCTTTGTTGTGCAGAAGTTTTTTATTTTGATGTAGTTCCAATAGTTTATTTTTGCCTTTGTGTCCCCTGCCTCAGGAGACATATCTAGAAAAAACTTGCTGTGACTGATGTCAAAGACATTACTGCCTTTGTTTTCTTCTAGGATTTTTATGGTTTCAAGGCTCACATTTAGGTTTTTAATCCACTTTGAATTTATTTTTGGGTTTGGTGTAAGAAAGTGGTCCGGTTTCATCCTTTTACATGTGGCTGTCCAGTTTTTCCCAGAACCATTTGTCAGCCATTTCCCAGCACCAACTTTTTCCTGTTGGATATTCTTTCCTGCTTTGTCAAAGATGAATTGACCATATAGCTGTGGGTTATTTCTGGGGTTTCTATTCTGTTCTATTGATCTATTTGTCTATGTTTGAGCCCATACCATGCTGTTTTGATCCCTACAGCTTTGTAATATAACTTGAAATAAGTCAAAAAAAGACAAAAACCATATGATTTCACGCATATGTGGAATTTAAGAAAACAAACAAGGAAAGGAGAAAAGAGAGAGAGACAAATCAAGAAACAGACTCTTAATTATGGAGAACACACTTATGGTCACCAGAGGGGAGGTGGGTGGGATGGGTGAAAGAGGTGATGGGGATTCAGGAGGGCACTTGCTCTGAGGAAACGTGGGTGTTGTACGCAAGTGTTGAATCACTATATTGTCCACATGAAAGTAATATTACACTGTGTTAAGTAACTGGAATTAAAATAAAAACTTAAACGATAAAAAAAGAATTGCCTATAGAGCTGAAACAGTCTCTGAGGAGGTGGTACTGGCAGGGTGGGGGGTGGGGGGCGCTGGTGTCTCTGAAGGGGTACAAGGAGCTGCTTATATAAGTGGGACATAATTGAAAAGTGGATTCACTTGTTGCTGTGGAAGGTGGTGCCTCTGGCGGGCTGAGAAGCTTTGTTAAGGTGACATCACAGGAGTAGGGACAGGAAGCAGCAAGTCATCACTTCTTCCAGGTTTCCTCCAGCGCCCCCTACAGACCTTCAACGGTATCCAGCTGGAAAAACAATGTCAGCAGCCCAAAGCAGGGTACAGAAAGATAGTAACTGAAAATGGCAGCGCCTCACTCTTATTCTGAAGCCCTAACCCAGACCCCGATCACTCGGCCAGCTCCAACTCTCCTCCACTAACCACTCCCCACCACTCCCCCCAGCGGAGAAGGACACTTTCCACATTTTCCGCTTCAGTTCTCAGAGACACTGCCCTTGCTCTGGCAGCAGTGAGAAAATTGTTATCCTCACCCCCATTCCTGGTGCAGTGATGCTGCATGAGGACCTTGGGGCTCCAGGCAGGAGCCGCCTGGCTCGGTTCAGCGTGGTGGGGGCAGAGCGGCCGCCTTACCAGCACCCCGACACTGGCTCGCACTGCTCCCGGATCTTTGACCCACCTCCGCTCCTTTCTTTGGAGAAGTTTGGTTATTCCAGGAATCTCTGGGGTTTTCTTAAGCAGTTTGTTATTCTCAGGCTCTGGTCTGGTTATTGAATGCTGTGTAATAAGTCACCCCAAAACTTAGTGGCTTAAAACAACAAGCACTTGTGGGTCCCTAGGTGGCTCAGTCAGTTGAGCAGGTTGTGGGATCGAGCCCTGTGTCCAGCTCTGTGCTAAGCATGGAGCCTGCTTGGGATTCTCTCTCTTCCTCACACCCTCTGCCCCTCTCATGTGCATGCACGCTCTCTCTCTCTCTCTAAAAAAAAAGAAAAGAAAAGAAAAGAAAAAAATAATAATAAGCACTTATTGCCCCTTATGGCTTTAGTGGGCCAAGAAGTAGGAAGCAGCTTGGCTGAGCATTCTGGATTGGGGTCTCTTATGACACTGTCATCAGGTGGTGGCTGAGGCTGGTATCATCTCGAAAGGTTCTGGCACCTGGGCTGGAGAGATTCAAATAGTTGGGGGCAGGAACAGCTGGGCTTTTTAGGTCTTTCTCTGTCTGTCTCTGTCTCTGTGTCTCTCCTTCTCTCTGTCTCCATGGGTTCTTCCACATGATGATCTCAGAGTATCTAGATTTATTATATAGTAGCTGATGGTTCCCAGAGCAAATGTCCCCAAAGAAGCCGCAGAAAGTCTTTTCTTTTTCTAATTTCACCTGGGAAGTCATGCATTATCACTTCTGCCACATTTTGTTTCATGAAGGCAATCCTAAAAGACCACCCAGGTTCAAGGGGAGGGAACATGAGCTCCGCCATTTGATGGAAGGAATGTCAAAGAATTTGCAACTATTTTAAAAACCTCACTAGGCACCTACATGTTAGGATTTGGGGGAAATTTCAAACAGTTGTTTTTCTCATATCTAGAAATGGATTCTTTCGAGCAGCAAGTTTTCGAACCATACTGTGTGGCATGTTTTATTGCCTGCACAGGAGAAGAGCAAAGAACTGAAGGGAAGGGCATTCAGCCTGGAGACTGGAGAGTCCCCTAGGACCAGACATGGAATCATCAGTGCTTCTTCCCTGGTCCCAGGAAGGCCTCTGAGAATGGCCACCCGGAGAGTTAGTTTCCTTGTTGAGCCCGTAGAGCTCCAGGGGCTGAGTGCAAGCCAGGGCAGCTGGTTAGAGCCAGCATTCTTTGCTGGCGCCTCCAGGTGGGCACAGAGATATGCATGTATTGGGCCAGGCATGTCACATTGTTTATGGGGTCTGGCATGAGCAGCACCCAGCCTGATGTCCAGAGGACTGAGGGCATCCCTTGCTCGGTAGCCTGGAAGCCGTTCTTGGTGCCCTTGGTAGGAACTGGCAAAGGGCTGGGCCAGCTATAACAAATTACCACAAACCTGAGGTACCTGAATGCAAGAGAAGTTTATTCTCTCAGTTCTGGGGGCTAGAAGTCTGAAATCAAGGTGCTGGCCAGGCCGCGCTCCCTCTGAAGTTTCTACGGGAGACTCCTTCCTTACCTCTTCCTACCTTCTCCAGACATTCCTTGATGTTCACTGAGTTGTTGCCACAACACACCAATCTCTGCCTTCATCTTCGTAGGGACTTTGTCTCTTTGTGTCCTCTCCTCCCCGTAAAAGGACACCACTAAATCATTGGATTTAGGTCCAGTCTTAAATCCAGGATGATTTCGTCTTGTGATCCCCAAAAAGTATATCCACAAAGATCCTACTTCTAAATAAGGTCTCATTCTGAGGTTCTGGGTGAACATGAATTCAACTCAAATGTACAGCCAGCAAATTCCTTCTTGTGCCTTCCCAGTGTTGAATAATTCCTTTTTATCATGTTACTTACACATTCAAGTATAAAACATAGACTTCCTGGGCGCCTGGGTGGCTCAGTTGGTTAAGCAACTGCCTTCGGCTCAGGTCATGATCCTGGAGTCCCAGGATCGAGTCCCGCGTCGGGCTCCCTGCTCGGCGGGGAGTCTGCTTCTCCCTCTCCCACTCCCCGTTTGTGTTCCCTCTCTCGCTGTGTCTTTCTCTGTCAAATAAATAAATAAAATCTTTAAAAAAAAAACAAAACAAAACATAGACTTCCTGTGCTTATGGTTCCTTTACAGGTACAAAGTCAGAACACATTTTCCGATTACAAGCCAGCAAAACAGTAAAATGAATATATTTAAAATTAATAGTATTAATTTAATATGACTAATGACATTTTCTAAGATTAAATTGTCACTTAGATGAGTTATACTGTCTGCTATGGTGTATATTCTTTGAAGTCTGGCCAAAATGAGCATTTATTTCTTTAATCGCCTTTCTCTCTTCTAACTGTTACCAGTTTTGGTTCATATAGCTCCCCACTGATTTACTCTCTATGACAAATGTGTCCTCTACTTGTTTATTTATGCAAATTCTTTGATGACACACTATAATACTTGGCTAAAAGGTAGTGATCAGATGATCCAAAATATCTGTATCCTTTAAAGGTTATCATTATTTCAGTTAAGTCCAAAATCAAATATTTTTATAGAGAATGTAGGTATCTACACATGGACTCCATTTTTGGAAATACTGATGTTTGGCCCTAAATGATATGGACTCTGGATATAGGCGCTTTCTATCCAGTCCGCAGTAGCATTGTCTCCAGACTCAGAATTAACATTTCAGTAGACCAGAAATGGAATTCCCGAGCTAATTTCTGTGTAGCTAATGCAGTTCATGATTCTGTCCTTGGTGATAGCTCCCTGTTCATGCCATCAGCTAATTCCCAGAAATTTTTCCAGGCCCAGAACTTCACTCCTGAGTTTTCCCACTCTTCATGTCCTGTTAACCAACACAAGAAGGAAAAGAGTTATCTTTGCTTAGATACCAGGCACCAGGCCTGAATTCTGAGAACTGCAAAGTCTTCATCTTTATTTTGGCTTATCTCGATCTAGAATTTCCCCCAACCCTCGGGGCCAGTACCTTGGGTAGTGAGTGGGAATGGGAGGCATGCTCTGGATCCCCATTTTTCTGTCTGTCAAGACCCTCCCCACCTCCTCTCTGACTCTGGGGATGGGCATGAAACTCGGCCTGGGCCAGTCCTTTGTGGTTACAGTGATTTTTACAAGAAGTGGACATGTTGCCCAAGCCAATCAAAGTCCTGCCACAGGACTTTTCTTATGGGAGGAGGGAGAAGGAGTCCCTTTCCTTGCTAGTCACTGTGAAGATATGAGCCCAGGGCGCTATATTTCTAGTCTCAAGGAGAATCCAGTCTGACAGTTTTAAGTAAAGATTTTAGCCAAAGAAAGAGCCATGATGATGTTCCAGTGTTGGTTTCCAGGCATCCTCAGGCCCCTTGTATTGTTGACATCTGACAGTTTTGATGTAATGTACATGCCTGACATTAGCTTCTGATTGCAGAAGCACCTACTTCAAAGACAGCCATCTCCAGTAAACATGCTGCTAGCAGTACAATGGATAAAGAGTCAGGCCACCCTGCCCATGAAGTTTCCTTTTTTTTTTTTTAGAACCCTCAACCCCAGTAAAAGCAGAACCCCAGGTCTTTGCATGCTCTCTCTCCATCCACAAACTTGCCCTGTGGCCCCGGGTATGACATATGCCCTCTAGAACTTGTGGGTAATAAACCTTGTTTGTTTGTTTTTTCCAGAGTTCCCTAATGGCCGTTGCTAAGGTGTGCCTTGCAATCACTTAATGAGAACCACATGGGCCAGTCCAGCTACAACATTGGCTACAAAATGGGAAATGTCTGTGGGGGCTTGCCTCGGTCCAGGTGGTACCCCCAGGAATTTCATCATTGGACTCACTGTATCGAGCCACACCTGGATTGTTTTTTCATTTGCAAGGGCAGAAAAGATAATAAAACAGATTTAATGCAGTCTTCTAATACTTTAAAAACCATGTTTAAGGTATGAATATGTCACCTCTAAGGACCAGACTCCCTGTGATGAAAAATCTGATGATTGGAGTCTGCGTCATTTAAGACAAAGCGAAAATGAGCCTCCCTCCCTCCCTCCCTTCCTTCCATTCTGCCTCCCTCTCTCCATCTCTCCCTCCCCCTCTTCCTCCCTCCCTCTTCCTCCCCCCTCTCTCTTTCTTATTTGAATTCCACATACATTATGGGCCAGACAGCCAAAAGAGATAAGAAAAATCTCCTGTCCTGCACATTTGAATCACAGGGCGTGGCAGGGACCGCTTTGCAGGCTCTTCTGATAACAAAAGCGAGGACGCAATCTGTCACTATTATTAGTAGCAGTAAGTATTATAACCATTTACTGACTGCTCTTGGGCCAGGTATTGCGCTAGTACGTTACCTGATTACCCTTAATTCTGAAAGGTATTGTTCCGATTTGAGGTATAGACGAGGAAGTGGATATTTACACGGTTTAAAGGTCATCCAGTCAAATTTGAAGCAAGGTGTGCCTGACTCCAGAGGATAGGTCCTTTCTGCCTTTTCTGTGCCTCCTTCCCTATAGCAGGACTTGGATGAGAGTCACAGCTACCCAGCATGCACAGTAAAAGACGTGTCTAGTCCCCCAGATTAATGCCTTGGGGGATACCTTCCTCTAAGTTCTCGACTTCCCTCAGGCCATCCCTTAGATCATCATGGCCTATTCAAAGCATGAACCATGGCCCTCCAGAGCTTCGGATGGCTCTACATTTGGAATGGTGCCTTTTGACACAATACTTAACGACAACTGTACCTGGATCAGAGAGACCCACAATGCTCCAAGGACCACCTCAACCACTGCAATCCTAGCAAACCACCGCAATGGATTTTGTCACAGAGCTGCCCATCTCCCAAGTCTGCAGCAAATTTTGAAAGTAGAAAATATTCTTTATAATTGCCAGTATTCATCCTCTGACCTCCCTCCCATCTACTTGAGTCATAGTCATTTGTTCACCAAATGTAGGGGGAGTATCTGAGAGTTGACAATGACTTACAGTTCACATTCTCGCTTCAAAGAGCATGTCTCCATGGCACCCAACACCCATAGCCAGATGGCCAAACTGGATCAACTCAGTTCTGGAAAATGTCTCTGCTTCCACATCAATCTGTCTTTGCTTTGCTCCTTCCTTCTGCTTTAAGATTTCATTTCTTAAATCTACTCCCTGGTTTTGATGTTTGGACTCTCCTTACTCAGAACTGGTACTTTGTTTTCGGATTGGTTTTTAAAAATGGTCTTCCCATCATAGAACGAGAAAGTAGAATGGTGGTTACCAAGGGTTTGGGGGAGGGTGAAAAGGGAGAGTTGCTGTTTTAGCGGTGTAGAGTTTCAGTTTTGTAAGAAGAAGTTCTGGAGATCTGATTCACAACAGTGGGAATATAGTTAACACTACTGCACTGTCCGCTTAAAAAATTGTGAAGATGGTAAGTTTTATGTTAAGTATTTTTACCATAATAAAAAAAAAAATGCCAAAACCAATTTTTTTAATACCCAGGGGGAAAAAAGTTCCCTCCATCCAGATCTTTCCTAAGAGCCGCAAACTGATGCTATAATGCTACGTTACGCACAAATTGGAACTGACTTTAAAGGACGTTTACATGTTAACGTGTGTTCCAGTATGGAACCTTGATGTCGGCTAAAGCTATAATCAGAATTTACTCAGTACTTGCATAACCTGTCCCCCTTGGGTCACTCTCTTGTACTAGTTAAAAACGTATGTTTTGAGGGGCGCCTGGGTGGCTCAGTGGGTTGAGCGTCTGCCTTTGGCTCAGGTCATGATCCCAGGGTCCTGGGATCGAGTCCTGCTTCCCTTCAGGCTCCCTGCTCAGCAGGGAGTCTGCTTCTCCTCCTCCCTCTGCCCCCCCTCCCCACCACTTGTGCTCTCTCTCCCTTCCTCTCTCAAATAAATAAATCTTTTTCTTTTTTTTTTAGGAAAATGTATGTTTTGACCCCTGGATCACTGGTTCTCAAACCTCAGTGCATAGTAACAATCACAGGCTTATTATAAATGCATATTCCAAGGCTTACCCCGGACTGAACTGAATTAGAAATCCTCTGCGGCTGAGGCCCAGCGATCTGCATGTTCAATAAACTCTATGTTCCTCTGATACAGGCTGTCCTTGAACCACGATTTGAGACATTCTACTTCAGAAGGTATGCTGCTATTAGGGCAAAGGTCAAATGTGTAATTTTATTTTTCTTCCATGGTTCAAGCTCAGGGCTTTGTACTTAGTAGGGACTTAACATGTGGTTGAAAAAAATACAGTAAAAATAAGTATTTTGCTAGACTTGTCCAAATAAAACACAATCTGTAGCATGTGGTTTCTTTCAGAATTAATTGTGCATTAATACTTGGTATTTGAGCAAGCCATATAATTAGGAGCTATAATGTGATGCAAGCTCCAAATATGTGGCTGTAGTGTTAGTGTTTTGAAATCCAGACTCTCAGATCCTCTGATCTCATATAACTCTAAAAGTCATTGCTTTCTTGAACTTTTTTATCCCTCTTCAGCTTTTAAATGGAAATGAGGCATTCCTGGTTTCAGCCTGACTTACAGCTTTTAATCTGGGTTCGTAATGAAGTATGAGACAGCATTTGATGTATTTCATTGTGTAGTCTGTCCGCACAAGAATAACTGTGAATGTATGTTTAAAGTTCCACGTACTTCAGAATTTAAGTTTTTGCCTGAAGAAAAAGAAAAGTTCATTTATCTAGTGAGCAAAGCAATTTGGAGTTGCTTCATTTAGATTAAATTCATAATTTTATTTCTAATAGAATTATTTATATTTATGATATCACAAAAATGTGCCATGGCAGCTTTTTACTGAGAAATTAATAAGATAATTTGTTTTTCATGCTCTGGAGGAATTTTGCCCATCAGATGGGCGGTGGTCTGTGAAGGATTTCTAACCCCGAGTCTGAATTTACAGTGCCAGAGTAATTTCTCGATGCACTCAATATTACTTGGATGTAATGTGAAGTGTAATTGGTTCCCCACAGAGAACATAGTTTTTTGCTCAAAATTTGCCTATACAAAGTGAATTTCATAATGGTTCTATCTCCGTGTATTTTTTAGAATGACATCATGCTGTAGAAATATAAACATTCAAATGGAAAATCAAAAGTTGGATCAGATAGTAACCCCCCGATAGATTAGGTCTTTAATTTTTCTAAGAGACTAATGTATTACATATTCTCTTTCTCCCCTGTATTGTTTTATTAAGATGTCGACAGTAACCCAGAGGTCACCAAATGCTTGGTATGAATACAACCAAGAATTTGTGGCGTTCTGAAATGTCTTCAGAGGCTTGGAAGGTCAGGTCGAAAGTCACAGAAACTTAGAACTGAAAGGACCTCAGAGATGGAGCCTGAGGACATTCAGGTAACAGAGTTGCTCAAGAGTGCATGATGGTAAAGAGACATCCGGCTTCTCTCTCAAGGCAGTGCGCTTCCCTCTGCTTTGAAGGAGGAACAATTAAGAAGTAGTTTTGTCTATTCTGTCTTTGGGTAATATAGTCGTCCTAACTATTCAGTAATCTACCAGATATTACATGTATTTGTTTCTTCTTTCTGAGTCTTTTATCCACCGAGGCAGATAGACTGTAGGACAGATGCCGTGATCCCCTGCCTCTTGGTATCCATGCCCTTTGACCCCCTCCCCCAGAGTATGGGCAGGACCTGTAATTTGCTTCTAACCAATAAAATGCAGCAAAGGTAATGGGATATACAAGGTTATGTGTATATGATTACCTTACATATGGCTAGACATAAACCATCCTGACAGGAGACTCTTCTATAGCTTGCCTGGCCAGATAGGGCTTACCTGGGTCTACTTCTTTAGAGTCTTATAAAGCTTCAGTCGAGGTATTGGCTTGAGCTTTGGTTTTATCTGAGGCTCAACTGGGGAAGGAGCTGCTTCCAAGCTCATGTGATTGTTGGCAACGTCCGTTCCTTGCATGCTTTCAGATTGAGGGCCTCAGTTTTTTGCTGGCTGTTGGAAGGAGGCTACCCCCAGGTTCTTGCCATGTAGTGGTCTCCAGAAGCAGCTCACAACATGGCAGCTTGCTTTTTCAAAGCCAGCAAGGAAGAGAGAATCTCTTGGTCATATTGAATATGACCAGAAGACTCACTTATTTTAACTTGCTGCATCTATTTGGGGGAGATTTTGCACACCATAATTTGTGTTAGAATTCTAAAACTTGTGTTCATGTTCACCTTACAATATCAATATAAACCCATTTTGAATTGCTTTCATTAGTTACATAATTATATGGTTCAGGGGATTATGGAGTGTATTGACTCTATTGTGAATTCAAACAAATACAGTTTTTTAAGTAAGGAAACTGTATGCACTATTAAATTAGCAAGCAACCTACCACTTGGCCTTTACTAGACCAGAGCGACTTTCAAAGCAATAAATTTTAATTTTTGCTCAGCAAATCAATTTCGCTGCCACGTTCTTTCCCCTCCTTCCTTTCTTCCTTCCAAATGTTGCACAAAAATAAGGGAATATTTGGGCACCAATGCTCTTGGAACCCATGGTAATCTCCCTCTGCCTTCAGAAGTGTGTCATGCCCTGTCCCTACAGCGATCTGCTTTCTTTTCTGCATATTTCTTCCCAGCAGTGGCTTTCACAAACCAGCTTATGGTTGGGTTCAAAGGCTTTTCCCAAAGGGACACACAACTGGCAGTAACAGCAAAAAGAAAGTGTCCTTGTTTCAAAATCAATAGAAAAACTTTTACCACAACACCAATTATTATTTCCTTAGTTATGATGACATCAGATTTTAGTCATGACAAAATTGATACTGCTCTAGGCATTTATTATTGGAGAGTCTCAGGATCCTTTTTTTTTTTTTCCTTTATTCCATGGAAACTAGTGCTGTTTTATTTTAGGTGCTTGGCAGTGACAGAATACCAAGAGAGGCCAAAGCCCAAGCTAGTGAAGGCAGGCAGTCTGGTTTAGATTTTCCCACTGAACTTTACCAAGGCTGGGCCTCTCCTGGGAGATATCCTGAACTGTTTCATTTGTGCCGGGATTCTTGGAATTTTGCAAGGTAACTTTAACATTATTGTTTACTGACAATTAGACTAAGTAAAAATAAACTACTGACGAACACAACTCAGTTTTAATGAAATTAATAGAAAAGTTTTATTACCATCCCACTAAGTGTTCTCGTTCCTTCAAAGAGTTGTTAGCTTTTATATTTTATTTTTGTAGTGTAGGTCTCCTTCCTAACCTTCAACCATCTTTTCAGAGTTCCTACTACAATTTAGAGGTCCATCCCTTACCTGCATTCTTTCAGTTAGTCATTCCAGGAGTTCTGATTTATTTTCATTAGAATGATACAATTCAGGGGCGCCTGGGTGGCTCAGTCGTTAAGCGTCTGCCTTCGGCTCAGGTCATGATCCCAGGGTCCTGGGATGGAGCCCCGCATTGGGCTCCCTGCTCCGCGGGAGGCCTGCTTCTCCCTCTCCCACTCCCCCTGCTTGTGTTCCCTCTCTCACTGTGTCTCTCTCTGTCAAATAAATAAATAAAATCTTTAAAAAAAAAAAAAGAATGATACAATTCAAGTCAAAGGAGCACGGTTCCCCACAACGTGTAATCACCTAGCACTTATGCACATTGTGAACAAAGATAGGCTTTTATTAAAAATATCTATAAGGCCTTCAGGTACAGTGTATTCCACTTGAACAAAAATATGCAGATTTTCTTGCATTTTCTTTGACAAGTTTTGCTTGGGTTTCCTCTCTATTATATACATTGAAATTTGTAGGTGACTACAGTAAAAAAGTGTTATTTTCCTCCACTTGCAAAACCAAAATAGTGGAAGAAAGTCCCACATTTCCTTTCCCCACGAGGTCTTTTGACTTTTTCCCCTAATGCCTTTTGAGAGAGTCTATCATTAATTTTAGATTAAGAACACAGAACCTTTCTGTTCCCATACAGGTTTTAATGCTTCATTTTTAGAGATGGCCTATATCAGGAGCTCTGTGAAGCTGTTCTTTGTGAGAAGGAAAACACTTCCCCACAAAAAGAGAAGGGACGTTTCTAGTGAACAATGAAAGCCTGGTAAATAGACTTGGAGTTTCTTTGCGGAGTTCATGCTTTGCACATGGGAGCATGGTTTGCTCCCAGAAACATCCTACCCTGTGGCTGGACATTTACTGGCCAATGTCAACTTGTGTCCCTTTAATCATTTCAGTACATTACAGCTGTTATATCCTGACCACCTTGGACTTCCTTCTTCCTTTCTGCTATTACAACGGGGTCATTCACTCCTTTCTCTCTCTCTGTTTTTTAAAGAAATCTTTTCCTCCCCATCTGTGCCTGGGAATGTACATACTCTTGCTTTTCCCCCACCAGCTCTGGTTGAGCTCATTGTTTAACCTATTCTTTCTAATATACAGGTCTTAGCATGAAGGCTACAAATGGACAGCAAGGGATGGCTGGATCCGAAAACAATAATCAAATCACTAAACCAAAAATAGGGAAATGGGACATTTTGTTTTCCTCCAGAGACTTAATTTCTTCCTGTTTTCTTTGGTTTCATCTTACTTCAGGCCACGTATCATTTTCAAATATACATATTAGTAAAGGTGGCTTTGACTTTTATCTATTTTTATTATGACTACCACAAGTAAGAGAGAGCTTTTGTCTCTCCCTTAAATGCCATCAGCTTGTTCTTGCCACTGCTTTTGCTTTGCTTCAGGTGGCACTTCCACGGTAACAGGGAAATTAGTGTCTTCCTAACATTATATGTAAATATTCTTCTGGTCGTCTAAATAGGAGTCACCAGCATAAAAAGCATTTAGAAGTTTTCCTTATTCTTCCCTAAAACAAAATCAATTCTCTTAAATCCTGTTCAGTTTTATTTTTTTTAATCAGGGTATAATTGACATATAACGTTGTATTAGGTTCAGGTGTACAACATCATGACTCGCTGTTGGTATATATTATGAAATGATCACCACAGTAAGTCGAGTTAGCATCTGCCACCAAACATAGTTACGTTTTTTTCTTGTGATAAGGACTTTTAAGTTCCACTCTTCCAGCAGCTCGCAAATACACATTACAGTGTTATTCACTATAGTCACCAAATCCTTTTCAGAAGGTGGGATATTAATAAAATAATTTTATAGACCACTGCTCCTCATACTGTAGTGAGCATTGGAGTCACCTGGAGTTCACACAGATGGCTGCCCACCCCCCGCCACCCCCTGAGATTCTGATCCAACAGCTACTGAGGCTACTGGTCCACAGAGAGCGGACAGCACGCTGAGTAGCCCCTCCTATCAAGAGATTCTCTGGCTTCCCCTGTGTTGCTTCTCAAAGTGTTCCCCTCATGTAAAGAGCAGCTTGTTAACAGATGGTAAATGTGGGATGACCGACAGAAAATGATAGATGATCAATAGATAACTAATAAAATCATAGGAAGGATCTTAAATAATAACATTTTTTCTTTAAAATTAGTACGTTTTTAAAGATTTTATTTATTTATTTGTCAGAGAGAGAGAGGGAACAAGCAGAGGGAGGGGCCGAGGGAGAGGGAGAAGCAGGCTCCGCGCTGAGCAGGGAGCCCGATGCAGGGCTCGATCCCAGGACCCTGGGATCGTGACCTGAGCCGAAGACAGATGTCCAACCAACTGAGCCACCCAGGCATCCTGAAAATTAGTAAGTTTTTAAAGCATGGGATGCATACTATAAAAAACAAAAGAGCACTAAATATGTCTATCACAAACCAAACTGTCCCCGCATTCCAGATCTGTACTCCCACTTTGCCAAACCAACCAGGTTTAAATATTTTGTTAGAGTATGTGAACACCACATTTAGAAAGAAGTTGAGAATTGCCCTCCACACAGTTGATGCCAGTTGGTACTTTCATCGACTGTTATGGGAATTCTTACTCCTCCACACTCGAATGGTATCAGACAATATCAACATTTGGCTCTGTCCATCTGATATGTGAAAAATGAGATCTAATTTTTATTTTATGTTGTCTATAATTATGAGAGAAGTTAAACAAATTTGAGTAGTGAAACCGTGGACAGTCTTTAGTTTAATGCCAATGGCTGACTGGTCTATAAACTTAGCTTCATCATTTCTTTTAAGCCAAAGTATCTGCTTTTCTCGTCCACCTGTTGATATCTTCCTGTTGTTGAACCTTGCCTCCGAAAGTACTTCAGTTCCTTTCAAATGAAATCAGTGTGGTGATCCCCGTGGTCTGCCCCCTACCTCATTTCCCCCAGGAAATTCACTTTGTAGGTCATTCCCTTGGGAAATGAAGGAGGTGATGTAGGTTTGTGGATGGTATTTTATATAGAAAATGGTACATCTCCAACCCCAAGCTTTGCTTGTGGTAAATGTCAATTTAGCACAACCAAGATGATAGGAAGTTAAACTTTGACTATGGTACCATGACCAAAGCTGAATTTCCCTTAGCTTGTTTATTGGTATTCACTTGAAGGGAACACACACACACACACACACACACACACACACACACCTCAGACTGCTTTTTGAAATCACATACATTTCCTGCCTTCTTCTTTCCTCAGTGCTCTTACGACCAGCCTATTTATAGCCCAGGAAAGGAAAAAGCTCCACTGGAGGCAGGAAAACTAAGTTCAGAAAGAATAGGAGGAAGTGTGCCTGCCATTTAGCCAAACAACCTTTAATTCATTGAGCTCAAAGCTTAGCAGCTTCACTGTCGTCGTGAGGAGTAAACAGCTTGCAAATTTGAGATTTTTTTTCTCTCCCCACTTTTGACCAGCCTTGGGGCTATGGAGGTGATGGCAGCGTTTTAGAAGACAGAACAGAAATCTCTAGGTGTTTTCATGCATGAAGAGAAACTTGTGAGGGGTTGGCGAAGCGGAAAGAAGACAGTTCAACAGAAGGATGAGTTGGAAATGATTCCACATCTGTGAGTTAAGGTAAGTGTCATTTTTAAGACTGTCCATTGTTTTGTCTACATGCATATGGTGAGCAGTGGGCATTAGCCAGAGACAGTATGCATGCTGTGAGGGCAGGGCCTCATGAAAAGCTTGTAAGCTTGCTTATATTTCTGAAGAAATGTAGAAACCTGTCTCCATCAGGACATCTTCAGTTTGTAAGTAACAGTGATAAATACTGCTCTTGAAATAGTAGTTGTTTCCTTAAGATAACTTTATGTCCATTAAGTTTTCTTCTGTTTCATCATCGCCAGGGATTAAATAGTATAAATGATTTTACTGAAGATCATTTTTGAAAAATAATTTCTTGAGTTTGTCTGTCCAGTCCTTTCAAATTGCTGATTAATAATCCATGTACCATTTCTTCGATCACTGCCGGTTTAGAATACATTTAAATTGGCTCTCAAGCAAAAATAGTCAACTTTAGAAAAGTTGCTTTAACTGAAAGTTAAATTTCGTAGAAAAGTAAGTGAAGAGGAAGTTGTTGTTGTTTGTTGTTTTTAATACAAAGCTTCTTTTCCTGGACATTCATTTTCAGACAAAGGAGAACCTTCCAGAAGCACCAAAAACAGCACTGACCAGCTCCAGTGATAGAAAGTGTTCACGATAATTATTTACATTTAAGTTAGGATTTCAAAACATCTGTGTCACATACATTTTCTGAGTGGCCTGAAAATTGCCCCCGGGTTTGGAAGTGGAAAGGTCAAAAGGGAATGGGTTAAATCCAGGAACAGTTGGTGTTGCTCACAAAAACTTGGAAAGCTCCTAGGAACATTCCAAATTCTTTTAACATTCCTTGCCATCAAACAAGTACGTTTGTTTAAGTGATGCACCGTATTTGCATCCACCGCTGAGAATACCCACATTAGTGTCCTGGAGGAACTTGATTAATGTTGTCGCAGGGACAACAAAGGAATACATTTCTAGCGGTCTGTTGAAAAGAAAGAGCAGAAGGAAACGTGTTGCTGTTATTCCGGCTTATCCCAGTTTGAGATTGGTATGTTGAGAATCTGTCACAAGGAGATAGCAAAGCCGGGAGCCAGAGAGGCTGAGCCAGCCAGATTTCCAATGGCATGAGGACGCCAAGCCATGGTTCTGTCTCCACGTGGAGCTCGTTGGCTGCTCTCTTTCCTAGGAGAATTTAAGGGTTATTTTTTTTTCTGATTAGAAAATTAGAATTCATCCTTGGAAACTGTAGTAAAGCATAGTATTCTCGAATAGGGAGAACAAGTTTTCTTCGTTGAACTTCATCCGTACAAAGAAAGAGGTAAATAAAGTTAATCTGGATAAATATGATGGATCTGAAGAAACAAATAAACTCTTAGCACGCATTTCCAAGACACCCCCGTGCTGCCAAGTTAATTCTGAATCTGTTTTATTATTTCCCCAAAGTGAAACCCAAGGTCACTTCATTAATTGTCCCCCATGTGGGTCTAGTGATAGACACAGTGCTGACCGTGATCTTGATTTCGGGAATGTTGAGTTCCCTGCCCTTACGGTTTCAAAACAACTCTCTCATCTGACATATTTACGAGAATAGAAATGGTTTAAACACTGTCGAAGGTTTAAATAATAGAGAAAATTAGGCGTTATGCCTTTTGTTCTAAGAATGTATTTTTTTTTTCACTTTTAGAAATCTTATGGTTGGTCATTGGTTTCTGGAGGCCCCACAGATGCTTATAAATATATTCATGAAATCCCAGTTATTTAAAATAGATTTGGGGGGGATTATTTAATCGTTTCACCAGTTTCTTGATGTACTTTCAAGCTCCTGAGGCTATTTGATGTTAGAGTTAGCTAATTTTAGCTTTTTTATTAATTAAGTAGAAATGTATTGCTTGATTTCCAGCATGACTCTTGTAATTGCTCTGTGTTTGTAGGTTATATGATAGAGCCACCTCTGGCCCTCACATTTAAATACAAGTGAAATCAGATGACTCTAGAGATAGTGTGAAGCGGTGAGAAATGGAAAAGTCAGCACATGTGGTCCATAACTTGTAGGATATGTTGAAGTGGAGTGTGGGGAGAAGCATGCCAAGGTCAGGCGGCTGCGCCCACCTGGCTGTGGGGATGCGGGGGCGGGGCGGGGGGAGTCACATATTGGTTTTAGTGTGTCTCTGATAAGTGGCCTCTAGAGGTTTTCTTTCTCCGATGCCTCATCCCCGCACTCCCTATATTACAGGTTAATAGCAGCACGATACCACTAAAGCATATTTATTAAGTTTCCCTACTTATACAGCAATCTTTACCTTTGCTAACTCAGCATTTACTCTGAGAAAGGGAATTACGTAAGATACAAAGCATCCGACACCACATTCATTATTAACTAAATGAACGGTGTAGAGAGTGGGTACCAGGTAAGGAAGTCCTGGTCCGGGCAGGCTTCGTGGAGTTATGAGGGTGAGCTGACTCGCAGGGCGGAAGAGCTGATGGGAATAGCAAGCGATAAGAGTGTCCAGAACAGGATGGGAGCTGTGTGTGGGGGCCTCTGCACATTCCTATGAGATAGCAATATTCTCGGTGTGCCCAAGGAATAGGACTGTCCGATGGAAAACAGGATTCCCAGTTAAATGGGAATTTCAGAGAGACGACAGACTGTTTTTAGTGTAACGTGGGCCCATTGCACCAGTGTGTGAAGCCAACTGCATGGGACATATGTATTCAGAAATATTATTTGTTGTTTATCTGAAATTCACATGTAACTGGGTGTCCCCTGTTTTAATTTCCTAAATCTGGCAACCGTAGCAGGGAGCTATGAGTCAACAGCTTGACAGGGGCCGGGGCAGTGAGCATATGGGGCCAGAGAGAAGCGTCTGGAGGAGGTTGGGGTCAGACTGGGGTGGGACAGTAATGCCAGACAGAGGAGTTTAGAATCTAATTTAAAGCCACTGGGAAGCCACTGAGGGGCTTTGGAAAGGGAAATGACATCAATAAAATTTGCCCAGTTAAGACAGGACCCAGTGGGGCAAAGAGAACAGGTTGCCAACAGAGAGAAGGGAACCAGATGGAGACACATTAGAGAACAAATCGACCTGTTTTGTAAACTAATTGGCTTTGGTTATAGGAGGAGAGGAAGTGTTAGAGAGGATGTTATGTTTCATGGTCTGTTCTGAGAAAGAGCCAATCAGAGCGATAGCAGCAGGTCAGGGAGTGAGTGAGGGAGAAGAGGACTTTGGTTTTAGTCATCTTAACTTTGATGCCATGATGGACAGCGGGTAGAAATCGGAAGCGACCAGCTGGAAATGGGAAACAGTTTAGGAGGGAGGAGAGAGGCAGAAGAGATCACAATGGGCCAGCACTGATTGGGCATTTCCTACGTGCCAAGCCTGTTATGTCCAGTCTCTTGTTTGATGCTCACAACCGCCCGTAGGCAGGCTGCCTCGCTAGCCACACTTTATAAAAGAGGAAACGGAGGCTCGGAGAGGTTAAGTAATCTGTCCACAACTACCTAGCTAGCGAGAGACAGAGAGTGGAACGCAGGTGTTTAGGAGGCCGAAGCCCGAGATCTGCTCTGAATTCCCCTTCTGCATCTGCAAAGATCTAAAGGCACCAGTTGTTCATGCTGTCACCCAATTTTTTTAAAAATTATATTTTATTATGTTAATCACCATACATTACATCATTAGTTTTTGATGTAGTGTTCCATGATTCATTGTTTGTGCATAACACCCAGTGCTCCATGCAGAATATGCCCTCCTCAATACCCACCACCAGGCTAACCCATCCTCCCACCCCCCTCCCCTCTAGAACCCTCAGTTTGTTTCTCAGAGTCCATAGTCTCTCATGGTTCGTCTCCCCCTCCGATTTCCCCCCTTCATTTTTCCCTTCCTACTATCTTCTTTTTTTTTTTTTTTTAACATATAATGTATTATTTGTTTCAGAGGTACAGGTCTGTGATTTTTAATTGGATTCCTGGTATTTAATTTTTTCTAATGGGTAGCTCTCAGAATTCTGCACCTTTTGGTTAATCTCCCTGAGGAAAAGGGAAGAGTGTATACTCAGAGAATTTCGTATTTCTTTACTTGCATGGTTATTTATTTCCGAAATTGGTTTTCCCTTCAGTGCCTCGTGTTTTACTTTTCCTTGCTTATCTGGTGAATTAAAGATGATGCCGAGGGCGCCTGGGTGGCTCAGTCGTTGGGCGTCTGCCTTCGGCTCAGGTCATGATCCCGGGGTCCTGGGATCGAGTCCCACGTCGGGCTCCCTGCTCGGCGGGAGGCCTGCTTCTCCCTCTCCCACTGCTTGTGTTCCCTCTCTCGCTGTGTCTCTCTCTGTCAAATAAATAAATAAAATCTTTAAAAAAATAAAATAAAATAAAGCTGATGCCGAAAACTGGCCCATGAATGTTAAACTCTTTTCTCTGTCCCCGGCTTCCCTCTAGTGGCCGTCCCAGGTAATGATGCCCAGGCCAGGCAGGGACAGAGCAGGCAGCTGCTGGAAGCAAGGTCTTTAGGAAACCAATTCACTGAATCACTGCAGAATCATCTGCGGGCTCCTAAATGGTTTGGAGGCTAGTTGTGCTTGGAGATTCTGGAAAAGGACTTTGTGGAGTTACATACACCCTTACAGTTGGTTGGCCTGAAGGACATTTTGAATAGACTAGTTTCATATTTATCTTAAACTTTGTAAGCATGAAAAATACGTCACTTTCTTATCTTGTTAGGAGGGTACATAGTAGCAAGTTTGGTTATTAAGCTTTTAATGCACATATCTGCTTTTATTGTTAAGAGAGTTTCCTAGGCCTTTTATTCTAAATGTTTACTTCAAGATACACAGTATAGTTTTTAGTCAGAAGTGAGTAATGTATCTTTTAGGAATATATCTTAAGGAAAATATTCATAGATTGAGACCAAAATATATGTGAAAGAATGTGTGTCTATTTGTAATGGACAAATTTTGGACAAATATACAAAATGAGGAAATCGTCAAGTAATGTTCCACAATGTGGAATTTTATATAGCCATTAATTAAAATATTTAATGTTTTTAGTAAATGGTAAGTGAAAAACAAGGCAAAAAATTATATACACGGTGTGAACTCATTTGCTTAACATATATGTTTATATGAAGAAGAGTTAATTAAAAATTTACATATCAAAATATTAACAATAGGAATCTCTCCTTGGTGAGATAATGGGGATTTTTATTTTCTACTTTGTCTCTGGGATAAGCATTTTCTCCAAGATAAGTATGTACTACTCTTATAATCAGGAACAAAAACCAGTGTGTTTAAAAAAAAGTGGAGAGCCAAGTCCCAGGGTTGATTTCTTGCTGTCATGGCTGACAATAATGTCTGAGCTAACTCAGCCCCATTTACAGCCTCTTTGCCCAGTAAAGAGCTGTATCCTGTTTGTGACAGCATAATTCATTGTAATGGAAAAGATTATGATGCACTAGCCTGGTCTGTGACTTCACTATATTCATCAGCAACAGGAAACAAAGACACACACTTTTTTTTTTCATAATTGTTTTAGTAATAATTGACAATTGGAGGAAATGAATGGCAGAAAACAATTATGGGCAGACAAGCTGGTCAGCAGATCAGACTGGGCAATGCCAAAGGGAGCAGTGACCCCCAGTATGTTTTTGATTCAGGAATCTGGTAATCCCACATCAGGGGTTTGGTACTAAACTTTTTATGTATATCAACACTCGGGGTCAGTGTGAACTTTTCCGTGTGTGTGTGTGTGTGTGTGTGTGTGTGTCTCCTCTAATAATAAACTAGCCATTGGTTGGTTGCCCATACATAAAATTCTAAAAGTTTTATTTTCTATTAAATGGAAAAATATCAAATTCATAGTTCTGTCTTCCATGAAATGATCCCTGGTCTTCATTTTAGCAGCAATGGTTGGGGGAACAAACAACAAAAACTCAAAGCAAGTGAATTCATGATTCACTCTGTAGTGGAATGAGCACAATTAGCAACCAGAGAGCTCAAGTGAAGGCTGCATCATCAACTAGGAAAGAGCGAAGTGAGGCAGGTATTCCGTACGCTGTAGAAACATTTCTCTTCCCTAGTGGCTTGTGTCTATAAGCATAACTTCACTGTCAGGTTGAGTACTCTTGAAATTCTTTGGGTGGAGAAACTAAACATGCAGGGTGTGTTTTAACCTTTACTCCAAGTCAGATTCTTCTCTGATTAGCCTGATATGGAGCACAATTCCACAGTAGCTCTTGCTTCCAATCTTAAAGACCACTTACAGGTCATGCTGTTTGCTGTGGAGGCCTCTAGACCAGTGCTGTCCAGTAGAAATATAACCTGAGCCACAAATGTCTTTTTGTATTTTCTAGTTGTGTGTATGTGTGTGTGTGTGTGTATTACTAAAGATTTCTTTCTTTGTACTAAGTTGTATGCATTATTAGAAACACAATGTTCATAATGCTTTCTGAAAGTTAGTTTTATTTATTTATTTTTAAAGATTTTATTTATTTATTCATGAGAGACCGAGAGAAACAGAGGGAGAAGCAGGCTCCCAAGGAGCGGGAAGCCCGATACGGGACTCGATCCCAGGACCCTGGAATCATGACCTGAGCCGAAGGCAGACGCTCAGACCATCTGAGCCACCCAGGCGCCCGAAAGTTAGTTTTAGACTGTGTAATGAAATCATTCCTATGCCTCAATACACTTGAAAACATCATTAGAAAATAAGGTTTCTTACCATCATGTAACCCAGATTTCAAAAACGGGGAGTTTTTCAAAAATAAATAAAAAGAAACAGAATTAATTTTTGAAGAGTTTATTTCTTAGGATGAGAGAGAGAAGGCATGAGCAGGGAGAGAGAGACTCTCAAGCAGACGCCCCACTGAGCCACTCAATCCCAGAACCCTGAGATCATGACCTGAGCCGAAATCAAGAGTTGTCTGCTTAACTGACGGAGCCACCCAGGTGCACCCGAATAGAATTAGTCTTTAAAATGTAGTTATTTAACCCAATATGTCAAAACATCATCATTTTGACAAGTAACCAATATAAAAGATTGTTAGTGAGATAGTCTACCTTTTTTGGGGGTGAGGGGCAAGTCTTTGATATCCAGTGTATATTTTACTCTTAACACACATTCCGCTAGGACAAGGCTCATTTTTACGTGCTGATCAGATTCAGGGGCCTGGTGGTTGCTGTATTAGTGCAGATCTGAACAGAAAAGCTATAGTTACATAAAGAGCATGTGAAGTTCGGCTTGCGGCATCCTCCTCTCTGTTCGGGACTCGGTGACACTTGTGATTAATGCAGCTGTGGCCACTCTCACAGGTAGTGACTAAAACTGAATGGCTGAAAAGCAAGCAAAAGATGGGCAGTTTTCGAATTTCTGCCCATTAGAGCAATGCAGTTGTTCATTTAGACCGTGTAACTAATGGATGCTTTAATACAGAAGAGGGTAATGGAGGTTTTGAAAAACTCCACATTTTTGAAATCTGGGTTACATGATGGTAAGAAACCTTATGTAACCTAATGATGTTTTCAAGTGAATTTAGGCATAGGAATGATTTCATTACACAGCCTAAAACTAACTTTCAGAAAGCATTATGAACATTGTGTTTTAATAACGCATACAACTTATTACAAAGAAAGAAATATTTAGTAATTCACACACACACACACACGCACGCACGCACACTCCTTCTAGCATTGTGATCGCTTGCTGATGTCTTTTCGGCATTCTGCATTGTCTTCTGTGAAGAGTAGGAAGTATGCTTTAATAATCTTGTATAACTCCTATGCCCTGGGGACTCTCATGCCAGTCAGCTGGAGCGATAAAGATAGCTCTGTGCGCTAACGATGGGGATACAAAAATAGAACCGGTGGAAGTGGGTCCAACTAAAAGACTGTGGGTTCTTGTGGCCCCCCCAGTGGCAGAGAGCTGGAGACAAGGGCCCCGAAGTCCTGGCAATGAGTCTCAGCCCCCTGGACCCATCGTAGTCTGGGTTCACTTCTTATTCCATGAGGGTCTGTTTATAAAAGCTAGATTTAAAGCAGTCAGAAAACTCGAAGGTCAAAATAAAAGTTAGACATTTAAAATGTAAATAATGACCATCCATCGCATGATTTACAAATTGGTAGTGCTCCAGAAGCCTGTTTGTAAGAATTTTCTTGGCCCTCTGAATTCACTTTCCATTTTTCCCATAGAAACAAAGTCATAAAAAAAAAAAAAAGAAACAAAGTCATAAATAGTGATGGGGTATGCGCACCTAAAATACTGTGTACTGGGACACCTGGGGGGCTCAGTCAGGTAAGCGTCTGCCTTGGGCTCGGGTCATGATCTCAGGGTCCTGGGATCGAGCCCCTGCTCGGCGGGGAGCCTGCTTCTCCCTGTGCCTGCAACTCCCCCTGCTTGTGCTCTCTCTCTCTCTCTGACAAATAAACAAAATCTAAAACAATAAATAAATAAATAAAATTAAGTAAAATAAAATACTGTGTACTTACAATGAAATTATTACAATGTATTTACTTTATATTCACAATATATTACATTAAATTTTTATTCTTTATTAAATCATGATTAATATAATCTTTTATATACATATTTATATGATATATTTATATATCATATAAATTATATATTTATAATTTTTATAAATCTGTTAAATTACTATAATGCATTTATAATGAACTATAGTTATTAATGTATCACTTCTACATTAGTATATCATACATTAATAATGTTAGTAATTACATTAATACATTAATCATCTATGAATAATTAAAACAAAAAAAGAATATGCTGAATCAAGGCACACGTCACCTTATATCCGAAGCAACAAGCGCTGGTAGGGAAGCGAGTCACACCAGGCACGGGAACAAGTATAAAATAGATATCATACTTATTTTGTCCCTTAATGTCAGTAGGAAAGCAGATTCACTGCAAAATGAGGCAACAGGTGGAATTCTTTCCTAAGGAGGCTGCCTTACCTCTGTGACCTGTCGGTGGAGACAGCTTTTCATTTGGATGTCTGAACCTTGGATTTGCCTTTTCCTTAAGGATGAAGTACATCTAGCACTGCCCTTAGTGTGTAGCCATAATTAGGATCTTTTTTTTGTTCCCAAGTAGGGTGAGGTTTTCCTAAGTAACATTTGGCCGAGAGGAAGGTGGAGAGAAAGGTTGCAGTGAAGGAGACTATGTGGGCCCATGAAACAGAGATTCATGCACAGTTGCTCAGTTCTCCAAAGGAGAAAGGAACCCAGAGCACCAGGGACTCTGCTTTGGATCTGGGTTTTTTTCCTGCAGCCTCCAGGGTGGGAGAGGGGAGGGGAGCGAGGTGTGTGCAGCTGGTCTCTGCATGTAGAGAACACTCTCTGACTCTGTTTCTTCTATCTTCGTGAGTGCCATAAACTCTTGGATCCTACGGAAAGGACCATGGCTTTTTCTCATCACTAGTAAATGAAGAGCGGGTGGCATAGTAAGGCATTAACTGCCCTTTGGGCAAGGTCAAGGGCCACCGGTTGGTTTCACAAATCAGCAAGAGAATTCAAGACCATATAGGTGGGGTGGAGATCATGTATGTAGCTCAAGAACAGGAGCCTAGGCCAGGAGAATAAAGTATTCCTGTGACTTCTCTCTTCTGGAACGCCTTCCTGTCCTTCCTTCTGGCTGGGAACTGGGGCTGTCTCTCTGGTCAGGGAGGTCCGCCAACAGATCAAGGGTGGGTGCTGTGCTGCGTGCTGCTCAAAGGGGCAGGCCACGTCTGGAGCATGCACATCTGGGTTTTCTGTATCCGAAGTGACCCCTATCCCTCTTGACTGATGATCCCATCCTTCTTCAGGATCCTCTCTCAATTTCTTTGGCTTCTAGGACGTTTCCTTTAAAACCTTCACATTTTTTCTTTGCTGTGGAAACTACGACCCAGACTACCTAAATCCGCTGCCCATATGAGTTACCCATTTGATTTCTCGAATTCCACTGCTGAAATTCTCAGTGTGTCTTCTGGCACACCTTTGTTTTCTCATTTCTCTTTCAAGATTTTAAACCCATAAAATCAGCCGCTCTGTCCTCGACCCTACTGAAAGTATAATGTCAGAAACTTTCTAAATGATGCAGGAAATAACCTCTTTCCACTTTTATTCCTCTTGATCCCTGCACCATTTACTATCCTAAAATTGTCCTCTATTGAAATCTGAGATGCCCCATTGTTCCTGTTTTCTTTCAATCTTGATGAGTGTTTTCTTTTTTTCTTTGCCCTCAATTGCAGCCATTTACTAGAGGTCCTTGTCTTCCATTTCTCTCTAAATCCTTTGTCCCTCAGAGAGCTCGTTCATGGCTTCCATATGTAAAGAACTCTACCCTTGCTTCTCTAGCTCTGAGGGGATTGTAGCCTGCATTCTAGGACCAGGTGTCTGTCTGTGTGCTTCTACTCGATGTTCTGTCCTCCCTTCAAACTTAGCACGTCCAAACTGAAAATCCTACCCTTCTCCCCTTAGCTATGCAGCCTCCCTGTGTTCTTTCCTTTGATGGTGACATCATCCCATCTGTGTTGGACCCATCTTTCCTCCATCTTGTTCTTCACCTCCTGGTAGCCCAGTAGGTCATCCTTCCTGTTAAATGTGTCTCACATTCCGTTCCTCCCTTCCTGTCACTACTGCTTCCCTTGTCCTTTTTACCTAAATCCGGGACTCTATCGGTAGCCGTCCAGCTGATTTCCTTCCCTCAGGCTCTCCCCTTCCCTCACACTCACCTCTCCACACTTCTGAGAGAATAATCTGTCTTGGAGGGTGTTATACTTTGTGAAGTTAACATTTGTTGAGTAGAGCCCTGTAGAGTTGCTGGATGGTGAGCAAAACAGAAGACCGCAACAGAAACTGAAAGAGAGAGATTTACTACTTACAGGTCCTGGAGGAAGCACACCGCATACCTTGAGGGGCTACACAAGGAGGTCAAGGTGGGGTGCAGGCACAGGACCTGAGCACATGCCTTTGTTAGAGGCTGTGGGTGGCATGCTTTGGGGTTCCTGGGTTAAGGCCAGATTGGTCGATTCAACCAAAAAGTGTGGCTTTTTGTAAGTCCCACCAGGTCTTACGTGGTCTTACCAGGGTAGCATGAGGGAAGGCCTTGGGAGGCTGGGAGACTGTTTATCACAAGGGTCTTTAGGGAGGTCCTATCAGGAACTTACGTTAACCTGTCACTCTGCAGGTTGTTATCCAGGGCAGGCCCTTGCGTGAGGGGCTGGTGTCTGTTAGCTAAACTCTTGACACAAGGCTGCAGACGGCCTGGGATCTTAGCCAAGGTTGAGGAAATGGAAATACATTCAGCGTAGCTACATTGGTTATAAGAAAACGTGTATGTCATGGAAGCACAAGAAATGAAGTGGAGAACGGCAGGGGCCTCCCTCCAGAAACTCGGTGATCAGATTCTGAGGCCATGAATTCTGGAACATGATGGTTTCTACCTCCATTCCTCAGAGGCTCTGCTCACCTCCCCCAACCCCAGCTGCTCTTCCTGCCTCTACCTCAGCAAGCACAGCATGGAGGATGTCCATCAGCTCCTCAGTTTGAAGGTTCTTTTTTTTTTTTTTAAAGATTTTATTTATTCATTCATGACAGACAGAGAGAGAGAGAGAGGCAGAGGGAGAAGCAGGCTCCCAAGGAGCAGGGAGCCCGATGCGGGACTCGATCCCAGGACCCTGAGATCATGACCTGAGCCGAAGGCAAGATGCTTAACCATCTGAGCCACCCAGGCGCCCCAGTTTGAAGGTTCTTTTTATTCAAGCACTGATCGAAATGGATACATCTCTTGCTTTCCATTCCAAATTCCCTTGAGAAAGAATCTGATTATCAGACTGGCCTAAACTTGCCTCAGGTATCCATTCCTTGTCTAGGCATTTATGACCTTGAGAGAGGAATCACAGGACAAATCCAGAGGATGGGGGCAGTTTTTAGAAGAGGCTCATGCTTGTGAAGCTATGTCTTACACACCTGGCTGTCAGGTGTAATAGAGCATTTTACTTTTTTACTTCTCTCTGCCAGACCCTAGCCAACAACATGTCTCCTAAATGTGCCTGAACATATCGTTCTCTCTGTGGATTTTCCTGTGCTGATCTAGGAGACTAGAATTCTGCCACTCCCCCTTCTTTCTCTCAATCAAATCCTATAGGCTTCCAGACCCAGCACACATCTGCCCCGTTTGATGAAGCCATCATCAGTCTTCAGGGACATTGCCCTCTTCCGACGTGCTATGACACGCTATCACATGATGTTTGGTGATATTTCTTTAATTCAGTCGTTAGATGCCTGGATGGTTCATTTTCCAGGACTTTCTTCTCTCATCAACTGAATTATAAATTCCTTGAGGTATAAGCCATAGGAGGATCACTGGGACCATCTATCTGCTGGTTATCATACATATAAAGAGAAAATAAAATTTTAAGAGTGGTGTGATTAGCGTTGATCTTATTTTTCTTCTTTGTGCTTTTCTATACTTTTCAGATAGCTTGTGGTGAACATACATGAGTTTTGAAATCACACACATACAAAGAAACACAAGTCACTTTTCAAAAACCGTAACTATTCCAAATAGGAGCAAGTTGATCCCTGATACCTCTACATAAAGTTGGGTTATCTGTGCTTTTCTAAGTTCTGTTATGTATATAACCTTATAACTTAGGAAAGTCATATGGGAAGAGGGATAATTTTGAAATCTGGAGCACAAGACTGGGAAAGGTGGCCATGGTAGAGAGCCTGGGAGAGGCCGGGCCCACAAGGACTACCACAGAGGGTTGAGTATTTTGAAGAGTGATGATTGTATTGTACAGTGAAAGAAGGGTGTAGCACAAACATTTAACTCCTCTTCTGCTTTCTGTGATCCCATTCAAATGAGATCACGGGGTTTGGTGTACGTGTGTGTGTTTTTAAAGTCACAAATACACAGTGACAATATTTGGAAAACTGGGAAACAGTTGGCTACTAATTCAACAATAGAAATGAGAAAATTAATCCAATTTGCACTGGAGAACCTTTCCAAGACCCAGGAATTAGTGACACCAGGTACCCTTGAAACTGTAGTTTCAAATTGGTGAAGATGAGGCCAATGTGAGGAGGACCGGTTTGAAATCTTCTTAAAAAGCAGTTAGCTTGGGTTGCCTGGGTGGCTCAGTGAGTTAAGCATTGGCCTTCGGCTCATGATCCTGGGGGCCTGGGATCGAGCCCCAAACACCGTGTCGGGCTCCCTGCTCAGCGGGAAGCCTGCTTCTCCCTCTCCCTCTGCAGCTCCCCCGGCTTGTGTGTGCACGCTCTTTCTCTCTGACAAATAAATAAATAAAATCTTTAAAAAAAAAAGCAGTTAGCTTTCCAGATCCCCTCCCCAGCTTCACACAGTTGGGAGACTGCTCCTCTCTCACCATAGCAGGATTCTGGCAGTTTGTTCTCTCAAGAAGTTAAAACATGGGGTGTGTAGACTGGGGAGCCTGGTCTTTGGATAGGGCCCAGATGAAGTAAGGCATTTTATACCTAAAACTAGAGAATTAATTGAAGGTTGACACCAGCCCTCTACTCCCAGCTCCTAGAATTGTATAGGCATAGCAGAAAATGTGACTGCTAATAGGTTCTAGGTTTTGTGTCTTAAGATTTGGCCGCAGGAAAATGGATGTTCTGGCTCCAGGTCTGAAAAGCATGGGGCAGTGAGTCATCATAGGTTAGGGAATCATCTGCCTGAATCAAATCAGATGTTCATCCCTGAAACGCTCAAATGTGGCCAAAGCAAGAGAAGGATTAAGACTACTCCACTTTGGGTCTCATGCCCATCCCTGGACCAATAAACTTAGTCCAAAATACCAAAGAAGTTCCAAAGGTAGGAGGGGCAGATGAGGTTGTCACTAAGAATGGGCATGTTAGGCATGTCATAAATGTCAGCTGAAACTCCTTAACCTCCTCTGGAGGCAAGGATCTTATGTCGGCAAAGGTACTATGAAGCCTTAAAGCTGTCTTACCAATGTAAGAAATGAGTACACTTTGCATTTCCACAATATATGATGGGTTTCAAAGTACTTCGTTTCATTAGCTTTCCAGAAACACCTGCGAGACAGATACCGTCATTCCCACTTTATTGATGATTAGGGGGACTCCTAATGGTAATGGGGTGGACTGATTACTATCGCTCAACTAGATTAAGGCAGAGCTGGTAGGAGAAATCCTGTCTTTTGGGTTTTGTTGTGTTCTGTTTCCATCACTTACATATAACACGCAGTGCTCAACACAACAAGTGCCCTCCTTAACACCCCATCACCCATTTAACCCATCCCCCTGCCCACCTCCCCTCCATCAACTCTCAGTTTGTTCTCTATCATAGTCTTTTATGGTTTGTCTGTCTTTTGACTCTTTGTCTGATTCGATTTCTTTTTTTTTTTTTTTAAGATTTTATTTACTTATTCATGAGAGACAGAGAGAGAGAGAGGCAGAGGGAGAAGCAGGCTCCCAAGGAGCAGAGAGCCTGATGTGGGACTCGATCCCAGGACCCTGGGATCATGACCTGAGCCAAAGGCAGACGCTTAACCATCTGAGCCACCCAGGCGCCCTGTCTGATTCGATTTCTATGTTAGCACCCCAGTGGGCAGGTTCCGAGGTAACTGGGCAGGGAAGGACGTGTGGAGGTGCCTGCCCTCCCTGGGCAGTGGACGGTAGGACTGACTGTTCCTCGTCACCGAGGGTTTCCCCCACAACCGCCCGCATGGCAGCCCCAACACGTGTCCCCTCAGTAGAGGCCAGGAGAGTGTTGCCAAGCACATATGGCCAGAGGAGCCACGTGGCCTCTTTTTGGAATAAGACTAAAGAATTGGGGCGCCTGGGTGGCTCAGATGGTTAAGCGTCTGCCTTCAGCTCAGGTCATAATCCCAGGGTCCTGGGATCAAGTCCCGCATTGGGCTCCCTGCTAGGCGGGGAGCCTGCTTCTCCCTCTGCCTCTGCCTCTCTCTCTCTCTCTGACTCTCATGAATAAATAAATAAAACATAAAAAAAAAAAAGACTAAAGAATTAACTTCTGGGAAGAATTTTCCATCTGTTTTCCAGATAAGATTGATTAGAACCATCTACCCAGTTTTGCAGATTCCACGAAAGCATGGATGAATTGTCCCGTCTGGTGTGGCTGGGCTGGGTTCACATTTCTCAGAAGAGTTCTGGCTCCGCCAGGCAGGGCAGGCCTCTTTATCTTCAGACCTCCTCCCGAGAAGAGGAGCTCGAGGGCCCAGAGGCGAGCCCCACGCTGGCTGGAGGGCCCCACTGTAGGTGGGAAGGGTGGCCTCATGTGGTCTCCACTAGACAGCTCTCTGCGCCTTGTATTTACCGTCTGCTGAGGTCCTGGCAGGCAAACGCGCTGTTTGCCAGTTGTCTTTGCCTCCCTTATGCTTCCCTCACCCTCGCCCCTCCTGACCAAGTCCATTCCCTTTGCTATTAATTCCATTAATTTCAAGGCTTCAGAAAAATAAAGAAGGTTGAGTTGAGGGAACATATCTGATCCTCTTTTCTGTACACACACACACACACACACACACACACACACACCCTACACCTGTGGAGCTGAACTGATTAAAAAATGGGTCCATCCTTTTGCTTCTAATTTAATAATAGTCTTTGCATTTTAATGGTGAGTTCAGACAGTCTATAATGCTATGAAGAGTCAATAGCATTTTTTTCTCTTTAAGGTTCTTTTTGTCTCCTCTCCTGCTTCTTTTGGATTTTTCAAGTTTTCCTTATTCTAGTTTCTCCCCTCTAGTGTTTTGGAAGTTATGTCCTCTATTTCTTTTCTTGTAAGTGTTTGCACATAAAAGACATTATTTGATATAACAAAGTCTAATCCTAATGTTTTCATATTGACATCTTCTTCTGAATAACACAAAGACCTTAGAAACCTTTCATTCCGAGCTCATTCTCCCATCCGTCATCTTATTACTGCTGAAAATTTTAGCTCCACCTTTTTTCTCTCTTAAACAATTTTGTCGAGGTATAATTGATGTATAATAAAAGGTGCATATTGCAAGTATCCAGTTTGATGTCTTGACTTATGTAGATACCCAGGAAGCTATCACCACCATCAAGATCATAAACAGTCACTTAAAAAATAAAACGGATCAGGGTCACACTGGAGCATAACTGGTTGCATGTTACCAAGGTCCGCTTGCTTTCTGTAACCTCGTTTTATGTAAGAAGTTCTGTAGTTTCTGGACAGAATTAACTGAGATAATCACCATTCATCAAAGCCCGCTAGGCCTTGTGCCAAGTGCTTTACGGTAATTAGTTCTCACTGCATTCTTCATTGTCTTCAATTTTTAATTATAAAAACAGCACAGGTTTATTATAAATAAATCTACTCAATATCAAAAACGAACAGTGTAAAAAAGGAAAGACTCGCAACTCTTGCAACCCTCTTGTTTTCTTCAGAGTGGATATATGTTTATTGCTTGTTATCACTGTAGATATCTTCTGTGCTTTCAAAAGCGTACATGATTGTGATAAAAATGGAGCTAAATACATAGTTTTTTTGGCTTAAAACAGTACTCATTGATAAACAGTGATTTTTGCAGCTTGCTTTTTTCACTTCTTACGGCAAAGCTGTCTTCCCCTTTAATCCTATTCATGGCTGCATGATATATATGGCATTGAATTAATGCCCTGTGATTATTTTGATCAATCTCCCTTTCTTCTTAGGTTATTTCCCCCTTTTTCGTTGTGATTACACATGTCTCACTGAGCTTGTCTTAACATTTATTTTTGTGCCCTTGTTGAATATTTTTATAGGATAGAATCCTGAAATACAGCCCATTATTCCCAGCCCATATGGCCACCTTTTGAGTTGGGTACTATCATTTCTTTTTTACAATTGAGGACTTTTCTACTTAAAGGGTTAAGCTTACTCAGCTGGTGAGTGGATGATGAGGGAATGAGAATCCTGACTTCCCAATGCCCCAGTGTGTCAGCATCTCAACCCTCAACACAATGCCTCTCCTACTAGTTTGGGAAAATGGTTAAAAGAGAAAAAGGTTATTAATGTTGGAATTGTCAGGAGGATTAGTGGGGATTTTCAGCTAATGGTAGTCCTGTGGAATTAGAATGCAGGACGTATTTCAAGCAATTTGTATTTTCACCTGGCCCTTCAGCTAAGGACGCTAATGTGAGCCCTGAGGGGCTATTTTTAGCAGGTTACTTTAAGCCCTAGGGCAGGGGCGGGGGTGGCCTTGTGAAATAGCCTGTCCATCACAGGCAGCAAGGAATTGCTTACCCGCTTTTTTGTTCCGAAGGAAAGGGCATCTGGGCCAGTAAGTTGGGTCCAAAATCGGACTCATGTTTATTTTACTTAATAAATGTGCTCTTGAATAATATGAATTGAATTGTGGTTGGTTGACTGCCATTTTCAGTACACCAGGGGTGCCCACATTTCTTGTAATCCTGCAATGAGTGGCTTTCTAAAACAAATAATGCTTTGGTAATGTGGACAAATTTCCCTGCATTTATGTTGACTGTAACTTATTTTTTCTTAAAGCAGGGAACCTTATGCTTGGGCACTTGTGTCTTAAGAGTGTGTTGGTTGCTCTAGCCGTATCAGTTGCAATATATATGCTGTGAAAAATATAGAAAAGTGTTGCCCAACTTCTCACTCCAAAGTCCCAAACCAAATGACGTGGCAAAACCATATAATTTTGAAGAGGTGGTTTTAGAAAACCAGCCCCCACCAGGAGGAGTGGAGCTCTAGACAGTGGGTACTCCTATCCTTGTGTTTGAACTGTGGGCCCCCATTCCTGTCTCACGGGGATGGCATGGGGAAGAGTGGGCTCTTCAGTTACTAAGGCCACAGTCCAGGGAAGAAAATCGAAACAAGTGAGTTTTTGGCCGACGCTTCTTCGCACTAACACCACTGCATTCTTTGAAAGTACCGTGGATCATTTTTAGTCCAACATTAACATTTTTGTTCTTCATAACATATCAGTTCACATTCACTTGTAATTTTTAAAAATTAATCAGCATTGATTCTACAACTGAAATGACCTTTAAAGTTTATGGAATTTTTGGTGTGTGAAGATACTAAAGACTAGCTGGAGGGAAATAGGCTCCAACTTTTAACTTTGACACATTTTGAGTCGATTTGATTAAAACAATTTGGTTTTAAAAACTATTATTACTTGCCAATATCTTCAATATAATTGACTCAGTTAATATACCTGATGGAACATAATTCTGAAAGGAATTTTTAATGCTTCTCAGATTAAAATCTTGATTCTCTAAGTTGATATTTATCAGTCTTTTTAAGGCCATAGATGTTTGCATTGATTTTAAGTTAGTTTTGGGAAAATAACTGAGAATGTATAGTAAAATGAGTAATTCTGCAGGCCCAATAATCCCAGTTTTGGATATCTATACTACGGAATTAAAAACACCTAGCACAGAACTCGGAGCGTGTTGAATGTTCATTAATAGGGTGAATAAAGTATGATATAACTACACTGTGGAGAAGGATGCAGCTATTAAAAAGTATAAGTTAAATCTCTATTATTGTCATTGGAGCCAATATACATGAACATGACACGTTAAGGGGAAAAGTCAAATACAGATTTTTAAAAATAATTTTTAATTTTTAAAAAATTTTCTAATTTTTTCTAAAAATAGAACCCCATATATATGTGTATGTATGAGATACATTTTTCATAGGTGTATGTTACCTTGGCAAGATGGGTGTGGATAGGACAGAGAGGTTACTAAATTTTTCTTTATGTCTATCTCTGTATCATTTGATTTGCTACAATGAACATTATTGCTTTTTAAACTCAAATATTTTATAAAGTAAAAAAGAAACGTAGGAGTCCTGCTTTCCCTATTTTGCAAAAGGAAACAAGACTATTCTTCCATGTGATAATGTAGTTATTCTGACCATTAGATATAAATTTAAAAAGAATTTATAGGCATTCAAATACCTATCAAAGCCTCATCATGTAGGCTGGTATTTTTCAGTTGTTTTAGTCCGCATTCCCCTGCATTGATTTCTCACGACCATGTGTTTATCTCCACTAGCCAAGAAGCTTTGCAGAGTTCTCACTTCCTATGGTTATATTAAAGAAACAACATCCACTCTCAGTTCTGACCCCTCCCCTCCACCTGCCCAATTTGAGAGTTTAAACACAGCATACATTGATCCACTGCTTTTCACTAAAAGGAATGGCAACACAAAACGAGCCCTGAGAACAGAAACTTCTTGTTTAATTAAAACATGAAGGAGAACTGGAAATTTTCCTACCACATTTTTATGTGCTTCTAAAAGTGCTTTCTTAGTTTACCCCCTCTGATCTATAAATCAGAAAATCCGGTTGCAGTAATATTAGATCCTCATTACTCAATGGGTTCCTGCTCTGTGTGTGGTTACCTTTGTGTTCTCCTAGGCAGTCATGATGAAGAATATCTCATCCAAAGGCTTTCTAGACACAAATGTTCTAAGTAATCCCAAGACTGCCGCCAAAAGCTTGAGCAAACACAGTGTAAATAAATCATGGCAATGTTTAATGAAGTGTATGATAAAGGTAATACTACTTCAGGAAAGGATATGGAAATGAGGTTAGACGCTCAATCCTCACAGATTTATAACCTAGAGGTGGTGATGGTTGGATTAGAACGTAAGCAAGTAGTTTGGCACAAAGGACTGGAAGACAGGACTTGCAGTCAGCTAGCTGGTTTTGGATATTGTGATAGCTAAAGTGAAGAGCCGAAGTGATTATGTAGAACATTGACATTGTTTAGAATTACAGGTTTCCCCAGCTATTCAAAAGTAGAGCATTCCTATGAAATGAAACCTTTTGTAAGCCAAAATAGCGTAAAGCAATGAAGCGATTAATTAATTTATATTAATAATTTATTATTAATTTATATGGAAATTTTTTTGAGCGTGCCCACACTCCAAAAATGACCTCTTGGGCTTTTCTGATATCACATCTTACTAATGGATGCACAAAATAAATCGACGAAAAGCACAGATGCTCACACCGTTCAAAGCAATGGTGGCTTGATACTGAGATGCTGAGTGTAGTTCCCCGGAAAGGAACTTGGTGGCGCCACACTCTCCGCCGGGGATGCCACACTCGTGGCTCTGGGGTGCGCCCTGCCTCTACGAGGGCTCACTGCCAAATGCTGAACACTGTTTTCGCTTTTCACCTTTCTTTGGATTTCTGTTGGTTAGCAAAAACTGGTGCTAATGCAGCTCTTTTATTGTAAAAGCGAAGTAGCATAACTTGAACTTTCAAAAGGCAGAAAATCCGGTTTTCTGCATGTACAGTTTTAGCGGATGGATTTAGTATCAAAATCAGATGTCTATCTGATAATTACAACCGTGGTGTAAAAATTCCCTCCTTCAGACATGTATCATATGACCTCACTGATATGAGGAATTCTTAATCGCAGGAAACAAACTGAGGGTTGCTGGAGTGGGGGGTGGGGTGGGAGGGATGGGGTGACTGGGTGATAGACACTGGGGAGGGTATGTGCTCTGGTAAGCGCTGTGAATTGTGCAAGACTGTTGAATCTCAGATCTGTACCTCTGAAACAATGCAATATATGTTAAGAAAAAAAAAAGAAGAAGAAGATAGTAGGAGGGGAAGAATGAAGGGGGGGAAATCGGAGGGGTAGACGAACCATGAGAGACGATGGACTCTGAAAAACAAACTGAGGGTTCTAGAGGGGAGGGGGGTGGGAGGATGGGTTAGCCTGGTGGTGGGTATTGAGGAGGGCACATTCTGCATGGAGCACTGGGTGTTGTGCACAAACAATGATTCATGGAACACTTCATCTAAAACTAATGTTGTAATGTATGGGGATTAACATAAGAATAAAAAAAATAAATAAATTAAAAAAAAGAAAAAAAAAATTCCCTCCTTCATTCAGAAAGTGTACACTGAGCATCATCTTCCAGCCAAGACTAGTGGGCTATGGTATGAGCCCAGGACACTTTAGAAGACTCAGGGAGTGGAGCCGCAGTGGGAGGATGGGGAGCCTAAGGCAGGAGGGGCTCAAATTCTCCTCTGAGAAAAAGAGGATTTGGAGCTTCTAACGGCACTTTTCCTATGATTCCTGCAAAGATCAAACTGTGCCCATCTCATGCATTTAGCTATGACACATTTTGAGAAAAAAATTTTTTTAACATTTTCTTTGCCTCATTTTCCCTGAATGAGCTTTGTATTTTCTCCTTTGAAACAGTAATGATGCTGAAACTTGAATAGAAAGGAAATTATAAATCTGAAATTGCCCTATTATTTTCTGCACACTAAATGATTCTCAGAAAAATGCACAGAGGCAGCCTTAGGAAGTTGGGTTTTTTTATTTTCCCCTAAGCAACTTCTTCAAGAACTAAAACAATTCTGAGGGGGCACCTGGGTGGCTCATTGGGTTGAGCAGCCAGCTTTTGATTTCGGCTCAGGTCATGGTCTCAGGGTCTTGGAATCTAGCCTGCATCAGGCTCTATGATCAGCAGGGAGTGTGCTTGAGATTCTCTCTCTCCCCCTCCCTTTGCCTCTCCCCCAACGTGTGCACTCTCTCTCAAATAAATAAATAAATCTAATAAAAGAAAAAAAGAACTAAATTCTGAAAGCAGCAGTGGTATGTTAGAAGATTTAGATTCAGATTAATTTGACCACTGGTCTGTAGTTTATAGGGGTAAGATCTTCAAAGATTAATGAAAGTTGCTGTCAAATCAGGGTTTAGAAATAAAACTACTGGAAAAATTTATTATGTAAGTAGTTATGCTAAGTGAGGTGATTTGTGTAATGGATACTAACTTTTCCTTCTCATGTTTACTGAATCCAGCTTCAGCTAGAAATCTAGCCTAGTCTAAGAAGCTGATTAGATGGAGGAAAAAAATCTGCCATAAAGGTAAATTTAAATGAATTAGATTAAGTAAATGCAACGACACTAATATGTAATGTGTTTTTAAAAAACAAATGCAATTTGACAAAAAGGAAAAAAGAAAAGAGATAAAATATAAGAATAAGAAAGAGACCAAAAGAGGAAGTCCATTTTTAAACTGGACTGATTTGCCCAGAAATTTGGGGGTTTCTCCAGAGATGCTGAAGAAAGGGGGCAGGGCATCCAGACAGGGTGTGGGAGCAGCTTCTGCAGAGGCATCCTCTGATAGAGGCTGTCCTCCTGATTCAGTCTCCTTATTTTTATACAGCCCATCTCCAATTTATGAGTGGCTTGTGTCAAAAGGTTCACTTGTAAATCAGTAAGTTACAACTGCTGTTGTAATGCCAATAATTAGACCCTAACGTGCAATACAGTTGACTTGGCTATTATGCATGAGTGTGAGCAGGTTTAATTAGAAAAAGACGAGCAAGTCTATGAAAACTTCTGTGGATACTAAACCATTTGGCTGGGTGGAAACAGTAAATGTGGAAGGTTTGGAGCAGAGAGACCTGGGTTTGTTTGCATCTGTATTTCTCTCTCTCTTTCTCTGCTGCTTACTAGCTGTGGTCAGGCTAGTTAATCTCATTAAAGGTCATCATCGGAGTAATAATAGCATCTCCTGAGGGCATTGTTGTGAGAATTAAATGAGTATTTTGCACAGATGTTAGCTTGTTATATATTATTAATACTATATTAGTATGTTACAATATTAATAGATGCTAATTGTTATGATATATGATAATTATAATTCCTTATATATGGCTTTCTGCATGTTCCATTTTCTCCAAGAGAGACTAAACTTTGAGAGCAGAGAGTTTTGTCACGCGCTTTGGTGAATCCTTAAATGCAATGTACTTTGAACACAGACGCTGTATTTTTTCATTTGTTGACAATGGTTTGCTTTGTTCAAGGGCTTTAGAGATTAAAAACTCCACTCTGATTTTTTTCACAATTTTTTCTCTTTGTTACAGGCATGTGGCTAGCACAACCCTTAACGATAACTGATTGTGTCTAGGGGGTTATTTTGGCTCAAGGGGAAGAACAAGAACGGGAGAGAAAATCCCTCGTGATACTTAGACAAATGTCGGAAGAAAAAAGAAAGAAGTGTATATCTGAGAAAGAGATGACCCAGTAGAAATAAGAAAGTAATGTGTGAAAGGTCCGCTGAAAGGAGAGGGAGGTGGGGGTGAGGATGCAGTATGGCGTTAGTACCTCAAATTGACCAGCAGGTGGTGTGTCACCAATTTGGAGGAGGAATTTGGCACAACGTGGAATGATAGACGGGCAGCTTCACCAGGGGGCAGTTGGCAGATTAGGTTCCTGCTCTCTGACCATGTGTGCATAAGATGGAAACCATTTGGGAAATTCTACTTAAGGGAATATCTGGGGTAGGCATAAAGGCCCATCAGGGCATCTCTGAACCCAAGGTGCTCAAGCAAGACCATACTTCTTTCCTCTTCCTGCATCCTCTGAACCTGGTCATGCCACCACTTTCATTGACTTGCTATCCAATATTGGGTCCAGGAACAGAAGGGTAGAGAACTGAGACTTAGTCGGGAAGAAGTGTCTGACCTTATTAATGGATGGTGAGGCTTTGCTGCTCGGGGTCCTTTTTTCTTGATCACATTTCTTATGGTTTTCTCCTCTTTGTGTAGATGATTAGAGCACTTAAGTATGCTGGTAGGTCTCTTTATATAAAAAAGATCTCATTTACAAATGAGCAACTGATACACATTTATGATAGAAACAGTAGGAAAAAAGTGAGAAGCATAAAGGGGGGGACCCCAACTCCCAAAGATAACTGCTATTAAAAATTTGATGCACGGTTGACCCTTGAACAACATGGGTTTGAACTGCACAGGGCACTTACAAGTGGATTTTTTTTTATATATAAATACAGTACAGTAAATGTAATTTCTTAATATTTTCTTTTCACTGGCTTACTTTAAGGTTACAGCCTATAATACATATAACGTACAAAATATGTGTTGATTGTCTGTGTTACGGAAAAGGCTCAGTCAACAGAAGGCTCTTAGTCGTTAAAGGTTAGGGAGTCAAAAGTTACACAAGGATTTTTAGTTGTGTGGGCGGTCAGGGCCCCTAACCCCTATGTGTTTCAGGTGTCAACTGTATAATGTTTCTGACTTTTCTTATGTTCACATGTCTTCCTAGAAAAATGAGATCATAGTATATAAACTGTTTTATAACTTGTGTTTCCACTTAATCGATGCTGAATATTTTCCCATGTTAATATACTTCAACAACACTATGGTGATTGCGTAGTACTAAGTCTTATGAATGTATAATAAATTATTCAACTACTTTTGGTACATAGACTTTTTCTACTTTTTCACTAGTATACACAGTGCTGTGAGAAACATTCCTGAACATATGAAAATCCATATTATTTCCTTGGGATATATTTCTAGGAGAGGAACTGAAGGATTAAAGGGTCTACATATTTTAAAAAGCTTTTGCTACATATCACAGAATTATCTTTCTTACACGTGATACCAATTTATACTCTTTCCAGCAGTGTATAGAGGTGCCATTTTCCAAAACCTCCTGCCAACAACATTGGGGATTATCAATTTTTATCTTTGTCAAGTTTAGAGGTAATACATGGTATCCTATCATTGTTTAATTTGTACTCATTTTTAAGAAGCTGGATTTTTTTTCATATGTGTGTAAGTGGTCATTTATATTTCTTTACTTGTAAGGTCTTTATTATATTCTTTGCCTAGTTGTTAATGATAAAGACTATTTGTATGTTAAGGCTATTAAACTTTTACCTTACAGGTTTCATTTTTTAATCTCATTCTGTCATTTGTGGTTTAATTTTGTTTATGGTGGGGTTATTTTTGACATACATAAACTTTACTTTTTACTTATTTAAATATTTAAAACATTCTTAAATGGTTTCTGCTTTTGTGATCATAATTAAAATAATTTTCATGATGAAATCATTTAATCATGATTAAAATAATTAAAATTAAAATAATCTTAAGATTATAAAAACAATCACATGATTTTCTTCAAGTTCATGTGTGGTCTTATTTTCACATTCAGCTATTTTATCCGCTAGGCATTTATTTTGTGTATGGTATGAGGTAATTGATTTTATTTTTGTGAGGTAATGATTTTTCTTTTTTAAAGATTTTATTTATTTGACAGAGAGAGACGCAGTGAGAGAGGGAACACAAGCAGGGGGAGTGGGAGAGGGAGAAGCAGGCTTCCCGCGGAGCAGGGAGCCCGATGCGGGGCTCGATCCCAGGACCCTGGGATCATGACTTGAGCCGAAGGCAGACACCTAATGACTGAGCCACCCAGGCGCCCTGATTTTTCTTTTATTTTAATAATTGGTAATAATTTGTTTTATTTTTCCTAATACTTAACTATTCAACCAGTCATTAAGTAATCCATTCCTTTCCCACTGGGTTTAAATATCATATTTAACAAATAAACATTTTAATATAGTACTTGTTTTTATATTTCTGGCTTTCTGTTCTGCTCCATTGGTCTGCCTCTTTTGGCACCAGAATCGAACTTTTAATTCTTGATGTTTTCAACCTATTTAATACCTAGTACCCCCCCACCCACTTTGTTGATTTCTAAAATTTTCTTTACCATTCTCAATTTCTTTTTTTCACATAAACTTCAGAATTTTTTTTTTTTTGGACCTGTTTTTTAAAATCTCTGGCACTTTAATCAAAATTTAATTATATTTATAAATTAGAGGAGAATGGACATCCTGACAATGTTGAGTCTTCCAGTCCTGGAAAATCATAGAATGCTCCATTTATTGAAATATTTCCTATTTTCTCAGTAGAGTTTTATAAATTTCTTTATATTTTCTTCACTTTTCTTGTCTTTCCTAGAAATTTTGTTATTGCTGTTGCCATTCTGAATGAGATTTTTTTTTTCCATGATTTTTCTAACAGTTTTAGGCTGTTATTTGGGAAACCCAATAATTTTATTTTGTGATTGTTCACTGACATTTCTAATTATTTAAAACATTTTTTAAAAGTTATTTCTACTAAGTAAATGATTATAATATATGCAAGTTGGGTAATTTTGTCTCTTGCTTTCTCATAATTCTTCTTTACTTTTTGTTTGTTTGTTTTTTATTCTCCTCTTGTCTGGTTGCAAGGGCTCAAATGTCCAGAAGAGCGCTGTGTGATGGTAGTGATGATGAGCACCCTTTCTGTTTCTCATTTTAATGTTAATATCTCTACTACTCCACCATTAGGTATGACGCTTGTGTTTGGTTTGGGATAATCTTTATCATGCCAAGAAAAATTCTCCTAACTCCATTTTATTAATTTATTATTTTTTATTTATTTATTTTTTTTAAGATTTTATTTATTTATTTGAGACAGAGAGAATGAGAGAGAGCACATGAGAGGGGGGAGGGTCAGAGGGAGAAGCAGACCCCCCGCTGAGCAGGGAGCCCGATGCGGGACTCGATCCAGGGACTCCAGGATCATGACCTGAGCCGAAGGCAGTCGCTTAACCAACTGAGCCACCCAGGCGCCCCCATTTTATTAATTTAAAAAATTGATATTGAATTTTATCAGAAGACTTTTCAAGAGTACCTCTTGTGCTAATTCAAAGGCTTTTTTCCATCATGTCATTATACTAATGCATTCCTTAATATTCAGAGTTTTTTACATCTCTTGGGTAAACTATGTTTATATGTGAGGTTAGTCTGTGGTTTCCATTATTATGCTTTATCAGTTTATTTTTATGTCTGGGGTATTATGTTAGCTTTCTGTTACTTTTGTCCATTTGAACATTCTATACAGCCTGGGAATTATCTGTGGCTTGAAACTCAGGGAGAACTTGATTGTGTAAGTAATTTGGACTAAAAACTTTTTTGGAAACAATTTCTTAATAACTCTGACATTTTTCCATGATTATTGATCTGTTGTTTTTCAACTTCTTAGGTCAGTGCTTCTAATTAACTCTTTTGGCTCTACCTATGGTATTGGTTATGTGGTATTCTCATTACTGAGCCTTTCTAAGCATCCTGTGATTGCTTTTTTGATTTCTTTCCAATCAATGATTTTCTTAAAGAAGAGTCATAAAAATTTTCCAAGAGCTTGGCTCTTTTTTGACTTACACTTTTGCAATTATTTTATAGTTATATTACAATATGGTCATAGAATGTGGTGAAAATAATTTCTTTGGGGGGGGGACATTACTTAAGATTTTTTGGTGGCCTAATATAAAATCAGTTTCTGTAAACTCTTCTTGTATCTTTTCTGTGAGGAATAAACAGAAGATCTTTCTCTTTAATCATTCATTTACTCATTCAGCATTGTTTCCGCTGTGTGTCTCCTACAGATCAGACATTGTATTAGGCACTGCAGGATATAAAATGAATAAGTCACAGGCTTTCTTTAAGGTCGAAAAAGTTTGGATGGGACACAGACACATTAAGACCTAATTATAACAGAGTAAGAAATGCAACAGTAACAGAATGTACAAAAGAAGGATTTAAGCCCTGTCCTAGGTTCTGGGAATACAAAGATGCCTAAGATTCTACCATGGTTTTTGAGAGGCCTTCAGTACAAAAGTGTAAAAATAAAATTAAAATAAAATAAAATAAATAGAGGTCAGAGACAGACTTTTGGAGGCAGGACAACTAATCAGGAAACTACTGTAGTCATTCAGTAATAAATTAAGATACATGAAAGCTGTTAGAAAACAGGAAGAACAGAGGGGATTTTTACATGTGAGAGCAGCAGGTATTAGAAGAGTCCACACAGGAGGCTGAAGGAGGTAGGAATGAAATTTTACAGAAGCCAAAAGAGAACACATTAAGGAGTGCATGGTTAGTTAGGTCAAGTGCAGCCGAGAGGTCAAGTAAGATAAAAGCAAAAACGTGTCCAATAGCATTGGTCTTTGGTGACTTGGGGAAAGTAGGTTCAGTGAAGTTGGGGGAGGAGCCAGACTGGAAGCAGGCCTCAGTGTAAATGGGATGTGAAGATGATGGACACAAGTGTTTCTCTAGAAGCTCACCTGTGAAGGGAATGAGTAGGTTAGGGCAGTAATTAATGGAGCAAAGGATCAAAAAGGATTGTTTTTAGGACGTAAAAATCATGTGAGCATATTTAGATAATGAGGAGGATGAGTAGACAGGGAGAGAAGGCATGATTGTTGGCAAAGAATCCTGAATAGGTGGGAGTCCCAAGGTGAGGCAGAAAGCCCCCGGGGGTGGATGGCCTTCGGCCGGAGGAGGGTATTTCTTTTGGAGTTGAAGGCCGAAAATTGGTATCTATAGGTGTCTGGGGCAGAAAGGGGGGATTTCCCCATTTCTTTGCAAGGCTAGAAGAGTGCCTTTGTGGAACCTCAGTGACATTCCCGGACGCTGTCAGAAATGTCCAGAATCTTGGTCTGTGTTGACAGTTCACTTATGGTTTGGATCCATCCTTTCCTCTCTCCAAACAGAATGAGAGAATTTCTATGCTTACCTTTTCTGAGGCTGTTTTTTTAATTGGTCGTCGAAGGGTTTCCAGAAGCCTCTGCGGTATGCAATGGATCATCAGAATAATTAACACCACCAGTTGCAAATAAAGGGATTGATGGATGCCATAAGATCACAAAAGTTTCCATTACCGTAAGTGCAAAGTATAAATAAATCAAAATAACATTTTGAATCTTCAGTAGGCCTCCTTTTCTGTTTCTGATTAATGATTGTCACATGAGGAAAAAGGGTTATGAAGGTGACATATTTTAGCACATTGTATTTTAATATCTGTAGTTTCTTTGTATTACTAACTCTGAACAAAAGGGATAGGTTTTGAAGCTTGCAAAAAAATTTTCTATTTACACTTTGGTTGCTCACATGTTGGTAACAAATTAGTCCCCTGAAAGAATGGCAAGAATGAGGGGTTTTGGTCTTTTTTTTTATTCTGGAAAAACACTCTTATCCTTTGTATGGAGGGAAACTTCTGGTTTGATTAATTCTGTAAATAATTATGAGACAAAACCCAGATATGAAAGGTTGCCCACACAAGCTCCTGAGTAAGATCTCACTTATTAAAAATCAAGGTTGACAGTTTAACAGGCTCATTATGGTGCAGAAATCCCCTGGGGCATTTTAACCTCTTAAAATCTTTTTTGGATGTTCAGTTTGCCAGCTGAGCTGACTGCCTGTCCTATCTGCGTTCGACCCTGCTTGGGCTCTGCTTTTACACAGTGTTACTCTACCAAGAAGTCAGGTGCTATCCAAAGTCAGAGCGGCCACAGGCTTTCCTTGGAGAGGGGGGGCCAATCAGCTAAGGTGAGAAGTATGAATTCAACAAGGCACCCAGATGGTCTGCCACCTTCCTGAGCCCCACAGGAAACAGCAGGTTGGTCCCACTTCCTAGCACCAAAGGGGGCAGGCAGCACATCTGTAAAGTGGCTTGTAAATCTTGTGATCATTTCTGTTTCCACTCTGATTCCCTAGCTGATAATCTCAACGGCTCTGCTGTGCCCCCCAGATGTGGATGCGATCCAACAGATAACCACAGTGTGCGGACGCTCGGTCTTAAGTTACCTGAAAGTCCTCTCCATTGGCTCCCTAGACGCAGCCGCATCTGATAGTCTTCCTTAGCCCCTCACCCATTTGGCCCTCAGCACCGCCAGGCACAGCAGCCCTGGCCTTTGAAATGAAACCTAAACATTCTGAGCCGGTTAGTCTGCCTTCCTCCGATCGGGCTGCCCAGTCTTACAGCTCTTCGCGCAGCCCGGCGCCTGGATGCTGAGAAGACGAAACCGAGACGGAGCCCGGAGCTCCGACGGCCTCCGGGGGCTCCGGCACGCAGCACGGTTTCCACCTGCCGCGCCGGGCTGTGCTTCCTTCTTCTTGCTGCTCAAGAGCCCCAGTGAAAGCCCGAGGGCGTGGAGGGAGCGCAGGGGCGGCCACCCCTCCCCCCACGCCCCCTCCCCTCCCCCTCCCCCCCACGCCCCCTCCCCCCCACGCCCCCTCCCCCTCCCCCTCCCCCCACGCCCCCTCCCCCTCCCCCCTCCCCCTCCCCCCCACGCCCCCTCCCCCCCACGCCCCCTCCCCCTCCCCCTCCCCCCCACGCCCCCTCCCCCTCCCCCCCACGCCCCCTCCCCCTCCCCCCCACGCCCCTCCCCCTCCCCCCCACGCCCCCTCCCCCTCCCCCCCACGCCCCCTCCCCCCTCCCCCCCACGCCCCCTCCCCCTCCCCCTCCCCCTCCCCCTCCCCCCACGCCCCCTCCCCCTCCCCCCACGCCCCCTCCCCCCTTTCCCCTCCCCCCCACGCATCCACCTTCCCCTTGCCGTGACCTGCCCTTCAGGGTGACTTATCAGCTGTTTGGGGGTTGCCACGAAAAGAAAACAAATTGTGGAGCGCACTGCTCTGCGTGCTAATGAAACGGCTGAGCCAGCTCAGGGGTTGTGAGGCTTGCGACTTAGGAGAATAATGATCTTCAGGTTCTGACCTCCTGGCACGGCAGCAGGCGGCCGTATTTATCGGGAGGCGCATGTGACTGGGTAAGACAGAGCCCAGCTCGAAGGAAACAGCTGCTCGAGGCATGCTCCGGCGCTTGGCAGCCGGACAGGCAGGGCGCTGATGAGAGCAGGACGGCAGAACCGCCCCAGTAAGTAACCGGAGAACTTCTGAGAGAGAGAGAGAGAGAGAGGGAGGGAGAGGGAGAGAGAGAGAGAGTGTGTGTGTGTGTGTGAATTTGCAAGGCACTGACAATTTTTAATTTTGATTTTGATTTCCATTTGGCATTCAAGGAGGTATTTTATGTTACCTGTTGTTAATAGTGATTTGTATTTTTACTGATTTTTTTTTTTTTTTAGAATCTGTCATTTGCAGCAACGTTGCATTCTAACTTTAAGGGTGAATGAGGCATATTATTGCTCAATTCCTACCTAGGAAGCAGCGAGTTGATTTCCTGGTGTCTGGGATTTTTATGGTCTGTGGTGTTTAGGTTCAAAGCCAAGATTCAGGTTATGAAGTAGAGAGCTTATTAAAGTGAACTGATGACTGGATTTGATTGTAATCGATCTTACCATTGAAATTGGAAAAAAAATAGTGTTTTGAGAAATGTCTATGTCTGACTCGACCAGTCAGCTTTGGAAACGATCTCATTTAACGATGTATAACAATCTGCAATATAGGAAGCTAACAAAATAATATTTAGATTTAGATGAGGAAGCATTTTTTAGATTTCAGGCATGCTTTCCAACTCAGTGGAGATATGTTTCATAGCTCTTTTCTTGAACAAGCTAATTCAACCTCGTTACTTTAAAGCTAAATTTTTTAGTCCCCCCGGTCTTCCTTACTTTAGAAAGGGAAAGTTAGTGTTTTGATGATGCTCAGTGTCCTTCCTTGTTGATGACCTGGATTATAAAAGTGTTGCCTGTGGCTGATTATCAGTTCTGGGGGCTTGATAGCTGGCTTCCAGCCAGGTAATAGACCTGTTCTCCCTCAGGTTTATTCAGTTTACTGGAGCTTGCTCTCAGGAGAGCAGGACAGCAGGCCCCATGCTGGAATGGGGCTGTTGTTCAGGGACTTTTGTCCTTCTGTGGTAGTCACCAGCCAGAATGTTGCAGCAAGGAAAAGGGGAAAGGGAGAGGACAGAACCCGGAGTCAATGAGATGAACCTCTGGAAGTGACAGGCCTCTGAATCAGAGCCCTGGGGGAGATAACCAAACAAGTTCCTTTTTCTGGATTGCCTGGACATTAGGAAGGGGGGTGGGCAGGTTGTTTTGATTCAAATTCTTACCAGTTATTTTGCTTGAGACAAGCACAGGGTATTTCGAAGTGTATTTGTTTCCCGGGGTGACTGATGGATGGTCAGATATGCTCAGACTGTCGAGTTGTCTTGCAGTTTCTGCTCCCTGCCTGGAGGGAGCTCTGCTCTCCCTGCACCCCCTCCATCCTGGGAAGGTGGAGGATGGACTGAAAATGACCTGGAGCGCACTGGGCCTGCTGCAGTTTCCCTCGGCGCAGTTGGTCTCGAGTACCCCGTCAGTCAAAGGTCTGGCGTGGATGCACTTTCAGATGCCAGTCTGGAAAAAAAGGCTAGTCTGACACTGGGAAGTTTCTCCTCTTCTTTTCCTTAAAATGTAGAAGAAGTTACAGGACCTGGAATGTTCAATGAGAGAAAAATATTTCTAACTCCTCCATTCCTTTTTATGCCATTTGTGTGAGGGCCTTGATTTAGCCCGTGGCCACGTGGCTCAGTGACTTCCCTGTTTGCCAACAGGGCTGCCCACTGGGCCACTTTTTAAGGAGTTTGCTCATGGTTTAGTTTCACTTTTACTGCAGGCATAGTGGAAAAGAACTATCAGGTGAAATTATGTCTCTAGAATAAGAGAGACACCCACAATAAAATGGGGGATGGGGTCTCACTGGCAGTCAAGTTATCCTTGAATTATTCAGGTGCTGAATTTTTCAAGGCCCACAGATTATTTTGGAAAAACCGGATGATATCTTGAATATTAACAGCATAATGAATAATTATTTTACATGCCGATAGTATGTCTATAGAATCAAAGACTTTTAGATCTGGATAGGAATTCTAGAATGTGCCATTTAGCACATTCATTTCAAAGTTGAGAAAATTGTAACACATCTATCTGGGCCAAAGTGCTAGTTTGTTGCCGAGCCAGAAAAGAGGGCCCAAGCCTTCCGCTACTATTATTATATTATAACATTAATCCTAATAATTATAACTTATATTTACTGTGCACGTACTCTGCCAAACGATGTGCTAAGTAAGTGTATTCATTTTCATATAATCTTCACGATACGTCTATGTACTATATATCATCATTCCAGTTTTATAGATGGAGAAACTGAAGCTCAGGGACCCCCCCTTAGCTGCTGGGTGGTACATGGCCCAGACGGAAGTGGCTCCTGCATCTGACTCCAGAAACTGCACACGTTAAAAAAAGAAACGTGGGACCCTACACTAATCCCACACGTTTAAACTTAAAAGCGTAATGCTTAATGCAATGCTTAACGGAATGCAAATGAGAATATTTCAGTGCCACACAGATGCACACCATGTGTGAAGGCTCTTGCGAACGCTCCCGGGCAGGAAGGGTGAGGTTTCCCCTTGTGACAGTCCAGGCCCAAGCTGCACAGGATCACTGACCTGCGGCGTGTTTTTCTCGTTGAGAGTAGTTCAGGGATGGCCTCCCATTGGGAAGAACAGCAAGTTTGAGCTTTATCGTTAGCCTGGAGCACTCCACTGTCCCTGCCCTTTCTGGCCTTTTCCTCAACTTTTCCTGTCACTCCTTTCCTTTGGAGGACAGCCACTCCACCCCTGCCCCACCCCAAATAGCTGGCTTCATGGTGATAATACTGTTACCAGACCTGTTCATTGTTGTTCAACCTGGAAGGTTGGTTGTCTGAGTAGGTGGTTGTTATTCACGAATAGAAACAATGTAGTCCTTCCATCTGTTTTCTCCAGCTGTTCTGAGCCTGAGGGGAGGTCATAGGCCGGTTGGGGGGGTGGGAGATGAGGTGAGGGAGGAGAGGTGTGCTTTTCTCCGCTGCCTGCTCCAGCCTTTGCCCAGGTACGCACTTCTCCCTGCACCTGTCGCAGATCTAAAGACTGCCCGTCTTACTGTGGGCCATGAGCCTGAAGCTTCTCTGGGTCAACAACCAGAGACCAAGTCCTTAAAGAAACGTAGTTCTTGGGGCACCTGGGTGGCTCCGTCGGTTAAGCGTCTGCCTTCAGCTCAGGTGATGGTCCCAGGGTTCTGGGATCGAGCCCCACATCAGGCTCCCTGCTCAGCAGGGAGCCTGCTTCTCCCTCTGCCTGCCATTCCCCCTGCTTTTGCTCTCTCTCTGTCAAGTAAATGAATAAAATCTTAAAGAAAGAAAGAAAAGAAAAGAAAGAAAGAAGAGAAAGAAAGGAAGGTAGTTCTTGAACCCTTCTAAAAATTTTATTTGGTTCCTCCATGTGGTTAATTGTCAAAATTAGGGCTGGCAATGAGAAAGAGCACTGAGTGATACATATATAGCAGAAGGGTCCTGTGCTTAATCAGAAGGAAAATTAAGAGTGGAGACCAGTCATGGATGTCTTTGAGAAAGTTATCAATGTGTTTTCAAGGCTGTTAATGGCAAGATTACACATTCTGAAGATCAAGCTACTTGTAGCAAGAAAGGGGAGTTTTTAATCTACTTGTCACCTACTGATGCTTCTAAAGCTAAGCCCAACGCCAGAGAATTCAGCAAAAACAGTCTGCTAAACCAGAACCATTGGAAATTACCTCCAGTTCTTGCTGGGAATGGCTTATTTCCGTGGCAGTCGGTGCTGTCCAGTGGATTATTACAGAGACACAAGAGACCGATTCAAAATCACCGCAGAGTCTGTAAATTATACTCCAGAGCTGGTTTAAAGCAAAATAAAGTGTTTGGTTATCTTCTTGGGAGCTTTTAGGATGAGGAAACAAAATTTGTGATGCCGTGTCAGTTGGCTTTGTTTCTTTGTTTTTTCCAGATTGTGTGTTCCGAAAAACCTGTTCCCAAAGAGTTCACTCCCTTGGGTCCCACTTCCCCTTTGTATTGATTGCTCATTTACAATCCCTAGAGTTGTTCTGCTACTTGCAAGTCCCATTTCCTTTGTTTGATGGATTTGAAAGTATTTTGGTTTGTTTTTGTGGTTGCAAATGATCACAGTGGTATCTCTGGAGTCTGTGTAGGTTTGCTGTGTTTGATCTTGAGCCCATTTGTAGTACGAAGAAGACGAACTCCTGCATTTATATGGGAATTTTCCGGGGTAAGGCACTCTCTTGCACTTTGCCACAATCCTATGAAAGACGGAGGACGTCTTCACCACAGTTTATAGTGAGGAAACTGAGAATGAGGGACAGTGAGTGACATGGAACCAGTACCTGGCAGAGCTCAATGAAGTCCTCCGTCCTCTGACTGTGAATAGTAGTATCGATAGAATTGTCATCTGTGATCAAAAGTGCTGTAATTTGTATTATTTCTGATGGGCAAAAGGTAAATGGGAGACTGATTAGGATGTACCATCTTGTGCATGTCAGTGAGGGTATTTGTGCAGTATTTCTAAATGATCTTAGTGGTCGTTTTCCTCCCCTGCACACCCAAAGTGGCTAAGTTGGAGTCCTGCTAACTATGGCATGATGTAATAGTCAACTTTTATAAGGGATCTGGGTTGGTTGTTTGTTTTAGATATAAAAAATGCAGTCTGTTGTTCAGCATGCACTCCTATTATCCCACAAAACCGCTATCTTGGAAGTTCCGCCTGGTTTCAGTACCCTGAATCTCATGGGAAATAGTATCCTCCGACTACTAGGAACAGTGTCCACTGTGACCATTTCCCTCTGCAAAGTTACCTGCGAGATTCCTAGCTTGCTAGAATAATCAAGAATCTTCACTACTAGTCAGTTTTCTGTTATGGTCACCCAGTTCATTGTGTAACAGCATTATCTCTGTGTTGGCAAGGTCATAAAAATGACAGCGCCCGATGCCTGATGGTTTTACAATGTAGCTGCATATTTTAATGGCTGTGACTTAGAGGTGGGGGTGGGGGGAAGCAAGGGAACCTCTCTTTGACAATAATAGCTATTACAGTGTTTCTTTCTAAAGTCCCTTTTTTTTTTGAGTATGAATGTGAAAGATAGCCTTCTTTGAATTTAAAAAATCCTGAACAACATTTAATTCATGAGTTGACTCAAAGAGTATTTTTCTTAGTAACTACTGTAATAATCAGAACTTATTGCACCTCTCAAGAGGACAAAAGGGGAAAGAAAATTTTTTAAAAAGAAGGAAAGAAAGAAAATGAACAAGGTTTAGTGTTCTGGGGGCGTCTGGGTGGCTCAGTCAGTTAAGTGTCCGACTCTTGGTTTCAGCTCAGGTCATGATCTCGGTCATGGGATCAAGCTCCACGTGGGGTTCTGTGCTCAGTGCAGAGTCTGCTTGAGATTCTCTCCCCCTCTCCCTCTGCTGTCTCTCTAAAATAAATAAAAATCTTAAAAAAAAAAAAAGGCTAGTGTCCTGATTCCATTCTGTAGAATAGGAAATAATATAAACCTTGATATCCCTATTGTAAATAGAGAATTCAACTCAATATATGAATGATTTATGTACCTGCAGATACCCCAATATCTTGTAAGTTTCCATGTGATCAAATCGTTTAACTTTTTGAAGGCTCATCTATTCCAACTGCTGTCCTATCTTTACACTTAACTTAGTGCAGCTTTAAGAGGACCCGTCCCCACCCCACAAAATATTCCAAGACGCTTGCCTAGATCATTATGTCATTGATTTGTTTTTGTGTTGTAAGTGTTATAAGTGAATGCATTCTGGGTACAATCTTTGACAGAGAACTAGTGATGGGGAAAATGACATGGAAAAAAGTTCGTCACTAGTTCCAGAACTTCATTTTAGTCACTACCTTGCTGCTGTTCATTGTTTCAAAAATCACAGACGAGGTCTTTGTACTGTGGTTAAGACCTTAGCAATTGATGAACTGGCCAAAAGGAAGTTAAGGGGTTGGAGAAGAATTCAGGCAAAGGGGTCATCAATCTGCCAAGGAATCAGACTCCAGATTGAAAAAAAAGAAAGAAAGAAAGGGGGAAAAAAGGCTGTTTAGTCAGTCGTCTGTTCTGTTTTGAAAAAGTAATATTTTTCTTTTTAACAGTTCAAAATGAGCTGAACCAGTTTTCCTTGGATACTCTTATATAAGTTCACTTTAAGAAGGTACCACCTAGGGGTTCTTTTTTAGGAATTGGCACACTGGTTTGACAGAACTCTCTGGACATAGAATCAAGGAGCTAGGAAGAAAAATGGCCTTCTCCAGCCACACTCTATCAACTTGCCTATGACTATCAAGGAGGAGTGTTCTCAAATCTCAAGTTAATGTAGAATTCTGAAGCTCAAAAACTACACAAGAATTTAAAACCTTTTTAAAATAGAAGAACTGAGTATAATTTCCATACTTGGCTCTGGAAGAATCATACCCTGGCTTCAATTTGACTAAACTTGGGATTCTGCTTTACTTTTGGTTCTGCTTTTTAGAAGTAGAAAGTATTTCACGTATGCATGGAATGCCTGCCATTCAACATCATATGAGTTGACAGGATGTTTTGCAGATTATTTGTTTATGGCAAGGACAGTGCTCAGTCTGAATGGTGGTGCTCTAGATTTCTCTGTTGTCTCTTTCTCTCCCCACTCACTCAGGTTCTAGGATGAATCTCTCTCTCTTTTCCTTCTGTAGTTGGCATTTAAACAGAATCTGCTTCTGGGAGAGGAAAGAAATGGATGTTTCTTTTCATAACTCCCAGAGGCAGACATTATCATTGACACTCTTACAGAAGAGAAAACTAAATTTCAGAGAGGTTGAGTATCTTCCCTAAGGTCACAAGCCAGCGAGTAGTGAAACCAGGATTCTGGTCCTAGTCTGCCCGTAAACAAAGTATGTACCTTTTCAGGCGCCTGGGTAGCTCAGATGGTTAAGCGTCTGCCTTCGGCTCAGGTCATGATCCCAGAGTCCTGGGATCTGAGTCCCACATCGGGCTCCCTGCTCAGCGGGGAGCCTGCTTCTCCCTCTGCCTCTCTCTTTCTCTGTCTCTTATGAATAAATAAATAAAATCTTTAAAAAAAAAAAGATATGTACCTTTTCTATTCAACTTCACTTGTCTCTCACTATATTTATGTTAAAAACTGCTGCTCACTATGGAAAGGGCAGCCATTCTGTGGAGTCTAGATTCTGCTGGCTTTGCCATACAACTGACGTTACATCATGCTCAATACATAGCCATTTCCATTAGACGGATGTTGCTAGAGGACAAAGAAACTTCTAAGACTCTATGGATTCATGAGTGCATCCTATAGTCTCCTCTTAGTCTCTACCCAGAATGCACTTATCCTGTTCCTATTGTTGAGGGGTTCTTTCAAGTCTGGCATTCTGCACCTTGGACAGGGTCCTCTTGCAGAGCCAAGCCTCTGGCTACGCTGGAAAATCATGACACTATCTCAGATGATGACAGGTATAAAAAAGATCATGACTGAAGGATCTGACTGATTAACCAGCAATGACAGTTTGCTTTAAATTATATTTGGTTTTTATAAGAAGTGACATAATATTGGCATCAAAAGAGGCAATCATACTCACTTAATAAATTGTTTCTTGGGGCCATGATTACAAATAGATAAAAGGGTGAAGCAGACCTTGAAGCAGGACCAGTAGAACATATCTCATGCTATTTTAATTCTCTGGGTTTTAGAAGAAATATTTCCTTCACCCTCTCTTGGAAGCTGCAGGAACTTTGGTTGACTTAAGCCAGTCATGGTGGTTTTATTGTGTAAGAATTGAAGTTTTATCTTTTTGGCTATAAGGACGACTGAGAAATGTGTATGCATAAAACTGCAACTATGTGGAGTATTCTCTCATATTAGAGATGCTAATATGTTTGAAAAACTGTTTTGAGTTTTAATCCTTAGCTTCGGAAATTTTACTCAACCAAAAGTCATCAAAACTTCAGTAAGTATGGCCTAGTTTATGAGACTTCTTATGTTGGAAGCCAGAATTTACATTTACGTAACAAAAATAAGAGAAAAAAAGGCCCAAAATATATTTTCATACAATTCATTCGGCAAGTATTTTTAAACATATGCGTTGTGTTGCTTATTACACTAACATGAATAATGGCACAGACTTTACCCTACAGGATATTACCACCTAGTTAAGCATATAAATATTTTTAAAAAATTGTTATGACAATCATGACACACAAATATTTGGTCTATAAAAGAGGCTTGTGTAGAATTTTATGGAAGAAATTTTTTGGAGAAAAGGAGAGGACTGTATATCTGGGTGAGTCAAAGAAGGTTCCCTAGAACTGGTGACATTTGAATTAGGTATAAAAGGATAAGTAATCATTGTTCAAGGAGAAAAAACTATATTTTGAAAGTCTTCTTTCCATGAAGAAAATGTAATTTGGTAGAGCTGAATCAGAGGGTACATGTTAGAGGAGGAACTGGAGAAAAGGCTCAAAAATAAGGTGGTTCTGATGCCTAAGGGTAGTGTGTGCCCTTCTGAAGCATTTAGATGTTTTTGAGGACCACTGAAAGTTTTTTAAAAATCTTTTTATTATAGAAAATTTCCAACATATACAAAAGTAGACAGAATAATAGAATGAACCCCCATGTATTCATTACCTGACTCTAACAATTTTTAATGGCCAATCTTGTTTCATTTCTATCCCCACAAATGTTCTCTTGTTCCCATATTAGTTTTGACACAAATCTCAGACATTTAATCATTCCACTTGTAAATATTTTGGTATGTATTTCTAAAAGATAAGTTCTCTTTTGAAAAACCCATGCATTAATACATCTAAAATAATTAATAATTCACAACTGTTGTTTTATAGCTTGTCAAGTAAAGAAGTGATATAATATATTTGTAATCTGGAAAGAAAACTCTGGAAGCAGTGAGGGGAATAAGTTGAATAGAAAAAAATACCAAACAATAGAAGATTCCAGAGATGGGTTTGAACCAAGTCAATAGTGATGGAGAAGAGGGAAGAATTTTCAGAATACTTAAAAAGTAAATTGGTAATTCTGGAGATCAATTAGATATGGGGGTGAAGGGGAGAAGGAAGTTAAGGAAAATTTGGAGGTTTTAACCTGCTTAACCAGAATATAAATATGCCAATAACTGATATAGTGTAGGGATTTTTTGAAAGGCAGTTTAGCCTGTTTTTTCATTAGCCAGAGATGTTTGGAAACAAATCCAAAAAATATCTTCCTATTACCTTCAAATAAAACTTTCAGACTTGGAACATTTGGAGTAATTTAGATTGTCCCATCTTAAGAAAGTCATTAACAAAAGTTAGGAAACATCCAGAGTAACATCTAAAATGTTCAAGGGGATAGAGGAGCCACTTGGACAGACTGATGACTGAGACCTCTTTAGTTTACATCTGATAATAGTTATAAAATCACAAAGGCTAATGAACATGACTTATTCATCAAATCCCCAAACACTGAAGGTTTTAAAGATGTGAATTTAAAATAATGGAAGGAATTTTTTCACACTTTATGATGAAAATGTTCAAACAAACAAAAAAACTTGAAAGAATTCTATAGTGAATATCCATATCCACCAATTCAACTTTATCATTAACAATTTACCATGTTTGCTTTTTCACATATCCATTCTTCTATCCATCCATTGGTTCATCTTTTTTTCCCCCAAAATAAATTGCAGACAGCAGTGCACTTCATTTCTAAATACTTCTTCAGACATATTTTTAACTGGAGTTCAATATTTGTTTATGCAAAATTTGTATTTTACACAAGAGAGATTAAATTTATACATTTATTTTGCCAAAAGGAAAGGCTGTGATTCAAGAGGGATTAACACAATTTATGGCTGATTCTTACTGGGTTATTTATGAAAATGAGAAGCTGTTTGAGAATTTCTTGATCCTCAAAAGTGGTTGCCATATGGAGCAACCATACCCTACCACAAAACAGCCTTTGAGGCAATGTCAAGTATTGACTTGGCAAAACTAATGCTTCTCAGTAAAGGTTAATTGAGTTTGAATGTGAAGAAACTGACACCCAGAAGCATAAGCTCTCTGCCAGTAAGCGACTGAGCAGGTATGAGAACAAATCACCTCCAGTAGTTTCACACTGAGCATCACTCCCTGCCTGTAACAACTCTGAAGAAGAACAGGATAACAGTGGATCGTTTATAAGGAAAAACTGTAGGAGAGGCAATGCATTCTATACAGAGTCATCCTGAGATTACTCAAGAGGAGCCAGTACGTGGGCAAGAGGAAAGAAGGTAAACTATTCTCACAAAAGAGAACTTTTTATTCACATATTGAGAAAAAAATGCCTATGTTCATAAATCTTCTGACATTCTCCAGAAAGATTAAATGCAGCTTATGATAAACGGCAAAAATAAAATAAAGCTGAAAATGATTAGCACAGGAATAAAACAAGGGCCAAAATATGTCAGTAGAGTGATAAACAAGCTTAGACATAGAAAGCTTTGAAATGTTGTAAATTAAGTCAAATTCTGACATGTTAAAACCCACCGATTGGCTCAATAATTAAAAATCAAGCTGAGATGATGTCTAGAAGATGCATTTTTTCAAATGCTTATTGCTGATGAAGATATGTAGGATTCATTTGAAGACTGAAAAATTCAGTCAAATAGCCCGGTGTTTGCTTACACAAAAAGGAGACATTCTGATACTAGAAAGAAATTTAGGTGTTTGATTGGTTTTTTCAGTTTCCATTTTGATGTTAGGACATCAGCCTGTTTCAGTGGTTTTCACCGGGGGTGGGGGGAGGGGGAGTAATTTTACCCTCCAGGGACATTTGGCAATGTCTGGAGACAGTTTGGGCTGTTCCTACTGGGGTTGGGGGTGGAGTACTACCAGCACCTAGTAGACAGAGGCCAAGGATGCTGCCAAACATCCTGCAGTACATGGAACAGACCCCCACAGTGAAGAGTTATCCAGTTGAAGTATCTATAGTACTGAGGTTGAGAAATCCTGATCAATATGTGTCAGTTACAAATCTTACTCTCATGTGCCTTGAAAACGCTAAATGATTTACACGAGCCATTTCATCTCATGGTTGCTGTTGAACAGTAGTAACTAGTGATGACCCAATACCCTTAATGAAATACTATTGCATGGGCACCAGGGCAAAAACAAGATGTAAAATGACAAGTCTTTCAGAATAAGGTCCACAGGAAGCCGAACTGAGTGGTTTACAACACAAGTCGACAGCACTCTTTGGTATCTAAGAGCATCAAATGTTGGCAGGCAAGAAAACAGATACTTGACGACTAGAAAAATATTCAAGGGAATTAGCGCCATACTGTTGAACAGGCAGGGAAAGGGATCATTAGATCCCAAGTCATATAGGACAGTTCATCCTGGGACTTCTCCCTCTGGGACTTGGGGAGCTCATTTCTCTGCCTGCTTCTTTCCTCTTCAAAATCTCAGGAAGGAGAACTGAGAGTATCAGAAGCAGGTGGATTAGATAAACTCTGGCTGCCAACCTGATAATTGTGTCTCTGATTTAGATTCTTCTCCTTCATCTTCCCCTTACTAATTATATATACTCTATCTGGGTTTGCAACCATATTCTCCTTTCTTCATCCATGTTACATCAGGTGTTCATCCCCTTGGTTACTCCTTCCTCCTTCTGATTCTTTAACTTCTTCCTCTCTAGAAGATCATCACCATCAGGGTACAGGAATGCTTCAGCAGCTCTCATCTTATAAAAATATCCCTTGATCCCCACATCCTCTGCCAATTTCTCTTCCATTCTAGACAAAGTCATTAAACTCCTATTCTACACATGCTGCCTTTGTTTCTTTATCTCCCACTTACTCGTCAGCTCACACCAACCTGGCTTCTGCCCACCACTCCATTAAAGCTGCTCTTGTCAAGGTTACCAGTGACCTCCTTGTAGCAAAAATTTAAAAAGCAGATAGCTTCCCATCCTTCTCTTGTTTGACCCCTCTTAGTAGCATTCAACACACAGTTTCAGCTTCCATGAGCATGTTCTTCTCTTGGCCTCATGGCACAACATGCTTTACATTTTCCTTCTGCCTTTCTGGCAACTCCTCACAACACTGCTGCTTCACCTCCTTTCTCTGACCTCTAGATGTTGGAATGCCCAAGGCGTAAGGGTGGGCTCTCTTGTCCTTTCTCTTTATGCTTTCTTCCCAAGCGATTTCATTTCTGTAGCTTTAGATGCTGTTTACATAGGGATAATTCTCAAAATTAAATTCTATCTCTGATCTTTCCAAGTTTGGATGAATTAACTGCATCTTGAGACCTGCACTTGGGAGTTCACAGGCAACTCAACCTTAGCACATCTTAAGCACAACTATAGATTTCTCCCAGTGTACCTCTCCCTCTGTCCTGTCAATCTTCCCTAACTCAGTAAATGAGATTGTAATCCTGACAGTTCTTCAGGCCTTTCATTCTCTCACATCTCTCATTAAATTAATCTCCAAGTTACGACACTTCAAAGAGATCTTTCCTTGCTACTCACCTAAAATAGTCCCTCTTGTCATTCTCTATCTTAGCATCCTGTGTGGGTTTTCATTCATTGCTCTTATAATGACTTGTAATTGTATATCAACTTGTCTACTTGTCTGATGTTGGTTTCCCTCACTAAACTGTACACTCCATTGGGCAGGAATCTGGTCTCTTTGGTTCACTGCTGAGTGCCCAGGCCCTGTCATAATGTCTGGAAGGTAGCGGTATTGTGTTCAGTCAGTATTTGTTTAGTCAATCAAGGACTATTTGGATACTGAGCCTAAAACAGACACTTTTTTCCTGATGAGATAAGAATCAGATCCTTTTGCTGTTTGAATCCTACTCTTAAGTAGATTAAAAGATAATAGTTAAACATCATTCAGAAAAGAGAGAAGGGGTGCCTGGGTGGCTCAGTTGGTTAAGCATCTGACTCTTGATTTCAGCTCAGGTCATGATCTCAGGGTTGTGAGACTGAGCCCCATGTTGGGCTCCATGCTGGGCATTGAGCCTATTTAAGATTCTGTCTCTCCCTCTCCTGCTGCCCCTTGCCCCCCAAAAAAGAGTAAAATTAATTTTTAATATGCTTGTTGATTGATGAATTGAGTAGCTAATTGAAAATTTACTTAATTTCTTTGTGTTCCTATTTATAATATAGAAATAATACTATTAACTCTTTTTTTCAGAATTGTTTTGTAGGGTGAAGTTAGATCATTGCTTTATAATGTCTTTTGAAGAAAGACTTTAGATAGGGACAAAGCCCCATTCGAGATGGTACAGAGATTACATGTATTATCAATTTCCTTAGTCTGAGAACTGCATTGCACTAATGTCTGAACTCTTGTGGTTTGTGGGTCAACAAAATGTCATTGGGCTTCTTTGTTATAAGCCCTATTTGAAAGGACACCATTTGACAGTGTTTTTATGAAGTGGCTGGACTTAGATCATTGTCTGTGTACCCTTGGAGCCTTCCTCTTGGCTGCTCTGCCCTGTGGGAAGTGCCATCCAAGCTGGTGGACCACACAGCACAGTGTCCACCCCACCTCACCTGATGTTGTCTGGCCAAGGTTCTGAACGAAGTGGGGAAGAAAGCAATTCACTGGGAGGAGTGGGGGTAGCGTCTCTAGACCTTGACAGCATCATAGATGTCTCTGGAAAAAAAAAAAGAAGGAAAGAAAGAAGGAAAGAAAGAAGGAAAGAAAGAAGGAAAGAAAGAAGGAAAGAGGAAGGAAAGAGGAAGGAAAGAGGAAGGAAAGAGGAAGGAAAGAGGAAAGAGGAAAGAAAGAGGAAAGAGGAAAGAAAGAGGAAAGAGGGAGGAAAGAGGAAAGAGGGAGGAAAGAGGAAGGAAAGAGGAAGGAAAGAGGAAAGAGGAAGGAAAGAAGGAAAGAAGGAAAGCAAGCAAGCTTTTTATTTTTAATTAAAAATTTTATTTATTTATTTGACAGAGAGAGACACAGTGAGAGAGGGAACACAAGCAGGGGAAGTGAGAGAGGGAGAAGCAGGCTTCCCGCAGAGCAGGGAGCCTGATGCAGGGCTCAATACCAGGACCTTGGGATCATGACCTGAGCCGAAGGCAGACGCTTAACGACTGAGCCACCCAGGCGCCCCAAGCTTACATTGTTTTTAAGTTGTTTTTAAATTGGATGTTCAGTCTAAGTTTACACATAGACTCTTGGGAGGGGAAAACATTTCAGTATCTCAAATTTTTGTGACCCTAAAAAGCTGTTGGTAGGAATCAGGGAATGATGTTGTTTTTTCCTCTCCTTTTGCATTGGGCAAGTCCATTTGTTTTAATATATAAAAAATGACATTAGATGGTAGAACCTCAAGGAATACTGACTTTCCTTTTTCTTCTGAAATCTTCTGAGGCAATCAGTCTTTGTAGGTTTAAATAGTGGTTCCTAAACTTTTATTGATCACAGACCCCTTTGAGACTGTCAGGAAGGCTATGGACCCTCTCCCCAGAAAGAAGGTTGTTGGGGGGCGCCTGGGTGGCTCAGTCAGTTAAGCGTCTGCCTTCAGCTCAGGTCATGATCTCAGGTCAGGTCAGGATCGAGCCCTGCATTGGTGTCCCTGCTCAGCGGGGAACCTGCTTCTCCCTCTCCTGCTCCCCCTGCTTGTGCTCTCTCTCTGTCAAATAAATCTTAAATGTAAATAAATCTTTAAAAAACAAAGAAAGAAAGAAGCTCATGGGCACAAACACACACAATTCCACATATGCTGTCGGGGCCTTACAAATCTCTGATTCTTGGTTAAGAGTCTTGCTGCGGACTGAATTGTGTCCCTCCCCAAATTCATAAGTCATAGCTCCAACTCTCCATGTAACTGAATTGAGAAATAGGGCCTATACAGAGGTAATTAAGCTGACGTGAGGTCATAAAGGTAAGACCCTCATCTTGGTTGGCTGGAACCCATGTAAGAAGAGAAGAAGACACCAGAGCTCTCTCTCTCTCCACCATGTGAGGACACAGCAAGAAGAGTGCAAGCCAGGAAGAGTCTCACCAGGAACGAAATTGGCCAACACCTTGATCTTGGGCTTCCTACCTTCTAGAACTCTAAGAAATTTCTGTTGTTTATGCCACCCAGTCTGTGATACCTTATTATAGCAACCGGAGCAGACTAATATCAGCCTACTCTAAAAACTGTTGTGCCCCCTAAAGTAGTTGTGCTTTGAAGGAGTGGGTATTGGGAAGGAGGTAGTAGAAAGAAGCTTTCCTTTTTCCTTTTTTCTTTCTTTCCTTCTTTCTTTTTTCTTTCTTTCCTTCTTTCCTTCTTTCCCTAGTGAGGAACTTCCCTGCATGTGGAAGAACCACCTTGGGGAGGGGGGGCGGTGGTGTATGGGAGCCTGGGAGAACAGGGAAAGGACCAGGTGGCAGCACTCTGCCTGGCTCTCTCTTTCTGCCCCAGGCTTCATGAGTCCCCACTGACTGAGCAAAGTATGAAGGTCATGCAGAAGGATGATGTGTTCTCAAGCTGGGTGTGGACTTCTTTTGTAGGTTCTCCTTCATTTCACTGGCAAGTTTGTCCCTCTGAACCCAGGGCCTCCTTGAATTTCTTTCAAGCGTTTAATAAGAGGCAGGTATCCTCCAGAACACAATAATCCCATTTTGTAAAGTAGAGAGGTCTCTCTCCAATTAAGATTAGAGCTACCCAAGCCAGAGAAAAACTGCTGAGAATGTGGGAAGCATTTGCTCCTTAAAAATCCAGCCTTGGGCGCCTGGGTGGCTCAGTCGTTGGGCGTCTGCCTTCGGCTTGGGTCATGATCCCAGGGTCCTGGGATCGAGTCCCACATCGGGCTCCTTGCTCCGCGAGAAGCCTGCTTCTCCCTCCCCCACTCCCCCTGCTTGTGTTCCCTCTCAGGCTGTGTCTCTCTCTGTCAAATAAATAAATAAATTCTTAAAAAAAGAAAATCCAGCCTTATCCCTCTTGAAAAGGCTGCCACTGCCTGACGTGGGTGGAATTTGTGAGTGAGGACAATAGGAACTGTAATTTATAGACTATTTGGTCCCAAACCTAGGAGAGAGAGGGCAGAGTCTCAAAGCCTGGTGATGTTGTAGTTTAGACTGGGGGAAGGGAGCATGTGCAGGTCTTTTCTGGAAGACTTAAAAGGAGAAGTCAAAGTCTGAGTGAGCAAAGTTAATTGACTTAAAACGAGAAGTCAAAGTTTGAGTGACCAAAGTTAACCAGCAAAATACGTGGAGTTTCATGTGACAGGAGTAAATGATAGGACAGGGTTTAGGATGCAAACGTCAGAGTCAGAGAGCCAGCTTTGTGTCAGGACCATTTGAGTTCCAAGGTTCCACCTTCTCAAGCTCACCGTCACCAACAAATACATCTTTGTCTAGCTCAAAAGTACCCAGAACTGCTTCAGATGCCCAGTACCCACCAATCAGGGATTTTAGCCTCTTACTAAAACCCCCATTATCATATTAGACCCCTGAATGCAAAAAAAAATATTTTGACAAAGGGAGATGATGGGACAGGAATCATATTTGCAAAGTCAAGGAGCCAAATTCCCTTAAAATTAGACTGCTGAGCAGAAATTCTGTGACAGACAGCAGATAGCTTCTACATTTTCCAAGTCTAAGTTAGTTCAAAATCAGCTTTCTGACACATGTACTTTTTATGTCCCAGGGACCCCAGGATGAGGCTGGATTCTCTGGATGCTCACCATGGTGGTGTATTTCCCTTTCTTCCATAAACTCTCTGTTTAAACTTGGGTAAATTATGTAATCTTTTTGGCCCCAGGGCTCTCCTTTATAAAGTGAGGTAGTTTACCTGGAGAATAAAAGGTCCCCTTGAAAAGTAGAAATGCTCTCTGTCTCTCCTCTACCACAATCTCTTTCTCTATTAGAACGACAGAGTTTCTCTGAGTAGACAAAAAAAAAACACTATCAGAAGACTTGAATGAGCAAGCTGATGAAATCAGGTGTTCAGAGACCAGTCCTTGCAGCTGCACTGACCAGTAAACAACCCTTCCCTGGTTTCTGGTTTCTCCTTTTAGAACGATAAACAACAACAAAGGAAGAATACCAGCTCAACTTGTATAATCGCTAGTTGGTGACTCATGATCTAAGTGCTGGGAATTATTCACAGGAAGCTATCCTGAAAAGCCCACAGTGATGAGTACCTGTGGATTACTCAAATCTGACATGGAGGAGTAAGCTGTTAATAGTTGTAGTCAACGTATCCAAAGCAACACAGAGAGGAAGTGGGAGAGAGTGAAACTGGATACTCACTGTAATGTGAGGAATCTAAAAATGTATTTGCCTCTCAGCATGAGTAGTTACATATTTTTATATAAATATCCCAGTATACATTCTGTTTTCCCTTAATCTTTCCAGAATCTACAAAGTAAAGTGTTGAGAGGGCGTTTGCACCAAGTCCCATGCTCTTTGGGAATCATTAGTGGACGTCTATTTTGTTGATTATGAGAGCTTTTCTGCAAAAGAAAGCACAGAAATCTGGGGGAATTGCAAAACTTGGAGGTAATGTAGACATTTTAAACCTATTGTAAGTGGAAATAAATAATAATTTATTAGCCAAAGCAAGCTTGACGAATGCTGTAGAAATCCTTAAACTTGCTTTCTTGTTTGGGCACGAGGTGAAGTTTGTCTTGCAATTCGAACCTACTTTGTAAATGAAAATATGCCAGAAGGTATAGTAGTTGTGATTCTTGTTTGTTTAATCCACGAATAGTAACATTCTTAAGATCTGCCCAATGAAGAGTCCTCTTTAGCTTTCCCTTAGCATCTGTGATGTCAATAGGCAGCCTGATGTGTCTGAGGTAGGGGCCCAAATGCAAATGTCTGCAGGAAATTATCTCCCTGTCCAGAACAACTGATATTTCACTTTCCTCTTAAATCAACTAAAAAGAAAAGGCACATAGTGGGGTGATAAATGGCAATGACCCTTGGCCTCGGTTGGGGAAACAATAGAGGGTAGTGGGAACTTTGAGGAATTAGAAGGCAGTTGTTACTCAGCTCCAGCCAGATGTTACCTCATGGGGCAGATCTGATTTTTCCATAAGAATCTAGAAAACTGGGGTGCCTGGGTGACTCAGTCAGTTATGCATCTGCCTTCAGCTCAGATCATGATCCCTGGGTCCTGCTTCCCACCACCCCCCCACCCCCGCCCCGCTCATGCTCTCTCTCTCAAATAAATAAATCTTTAAAAGAATCTAGAAAACTGGAATTGTAAAAAGTGAAAGTCTGGATTTGTACATGTTGTAAATAATGCAAAATTTTTGAAACTTCGTGAGAGCCAATCCTGTGTGGGCCTAACAACAACAACAAAATACATCTATGGGGCAGATCTCTGTCCAAGAGGTCACTGTTTTATAATCTGTGGATGCTGAGTGAGGAAGACCTTATTTTGCACCATCTGCAATTTGGAGAAAAGAACTTAAGATTTCTGGTTCAGGGGCGCCTGGATGGCTCAGTCGGTTAACCGTCTGCCTTCGGCTCAGGTCATAATCCCAGGGTCCTGGGATCGAGCCCCGCGTCGGGCTCCCTGTTCCACAGGGAGCCAGCTTCTCCCTCTCCCTCTGCCCCTCCTCCCTGCTTATGCTCTCTCGCTCTCTCTGTCAAATAAATAAATAAAAATCTTAAAAAAAAAAAAAAAAAGACTTGTAGTTCAGTATTTGTATGTCTTTAAATAGACATTCTCAGATAAAGAGAAAAACGTCAAAAGAGCATTTGAGAATGATATAATGATTAAGCAGCCACTGTACTTTTATATTTAATTTCTATGGCATCAGAGCCAATTTCTTAGATTTTATGGAAGCTATGATTTTGTATTAGGACCCACAAGAACACCTATGCGAGATGTTGCTGATGTCAAGCATATGGTGTCTGTTCAGTCATCTTGCTGTGAACATGGTTCTCAATAAAAACTCATTGGGGTGGTTCAGATCGCTCCATATTACAACAAAGATGTGGAGATTTGGAGACATCTAGATGACATAAACAATTTGCCAGCTTTTATAAAAGAGATGTTTGGCACCGTGTAGACAGCACATTACCAAAGTCAACACTCTCTCACCCAAAAGCAAAACTAAATTTTGGGGAAAAAAATAACTAGAATGGCTGAGGACCAGAAACAATTTTATAAAACTTGGGCTCCATTTACATTGCTTTAGATTCCTGAAGGTAACACAGTTGGGTCTTGAGTGTTCCTTCATTTTTCAGTATAGACACCATTTGAGATACCCCAGTATTTTCTTTCCCCAGTCATTGATGTTTTATGGTAGCTTTTTTCCCCTTTATTGCCCAAACCAAGTATTACTGCAGAATAATAAGTTAATGAGAGGCTTAAACATTTTCATTTGTATTTTTCTGTTTTAAGGAGGCAATAAATAATCAGCGTTGTATTTAGTAGTGAGGAAGTATCTTTTTACCACCACGCTTCGTAAATCCTTTCAGGTTTTATGTGATTAATAGTTGAAGCGTGCTAAGACAGCTAAATAAATAAATAAATACATTCCCTGGTTCCTGGACTAGAAATTAGAGGTGTTGAAAAAAAGTCACTGAAAATGAGATATTGTGGTGAGGTATTGGTGAGGGTTTAAAACTATGTGAACATGGGGACTTGTGAAATCCCCACAAATTACCACAGAAGTTGATGAGGTTCTCATTCTAATTTTAGTGCCCAGCTCGGTTTCACTTACTATTTCAACTCTTCAACATCCTTATTGTGACTAGTAGATCCATCAGCAGAACTTTTGGTGGAAATGTTTTTGTGTGATTTCTACTCTTAAGAATTGTTTTTATGGATATTAATAATCTAATATGCATTTATTCCCATGCTGGAGAAAAATGATTGCAATGTCAAGACTTGGATCCTATTCATGACTCTTTGGTACACATGAAATACTACTGGGATTGCTATATGAATCTACTAAAATCTCCTCCTCTTTAACTTCTTTGGGGACATGTATTGTCTGTGTATCCCCTTAAGTACTTATATGCTTGATAGATATTTCTTCAAAAAATAGATTGTAACCAATCGATAAAAATATGAATAGTTGAGGGACGCCTGGGTGGCTCAGTCATTAAGTGTCTGCCTTCGGCTCAGGTCATGATCCCAGGGTCCTGGCATTGAGTCCCGCGTCGGGCTCCTTGCTCAGTGGGGAGCCTGCTTCTCCCTCTTCTTGTGTTTCCCCCTGCTTGTGTTTCCTCTCTCTCTCTGGCAAATAAAAAAATAATAAAATCTTTAATATATACATACATATATATACTTTATATATATATTAATTGTATATGTATATATATAAGTAGGTGAATATGAATAGGTGGAGTTACATGTCTAGAGGCAGCTACTTTGTCCTCCCCAAATAATGAATACTACATAGTAAGAAGCTAATTATGGAATCTTTATTTAAGGAAATGTGGGCCTAAAGCACAGTTAGTAGAAATGGGATTTAAACTAGTTCTCACTTCATAACTCAAATTTCCAGCCTATGCTGCCTTTCCCCCTGGTTTCTTTGTTTCTTTCTCTCTTATTTCTTTCTTTTGCAAAATGAGTATATGTAGGTCAACTTATGGGGCTTATAACTTTGAGAGAAATGATATAAATACGAATCATTTTATTCCATAGGTAGAAGGCACTTTTTGGTCATTTACCAGGAAGAAAATAAATAATAGTAGCTAACACTTACCAAGAATATACTATGTTCCAGTTAATAAGCCCTTAACCTTTATTAACTCATTTAATTCTTTTTTTTGAAGTATTTTATTTGTAGATTTTATAGATGTTTTATTTAATTATAAAACGATGTTTTGTTTTTTAATATTTAATTAATTTTTAGAAACTTTTTATTAACATATAATGTATTATTTGTTTCAGGGTACGTGTCTGTGATTCATCAGTCTTACACAATTCACAGCGCTCACCATAGCACATACCCTCCCCAGTGTCCATCACCCAGCCACCCCATCCCTCCCACCACCCTCCACTCCAGCAACCCTCAGTTTGTTTCCTGAGGTTAAGAGTCTCTTACGGTTTGTCTCCTTCTCTGATTTCGTGTTAACTCATTTAATTCTTGTAACAACCCTACAACATAGATCCTATTACTATCGAGGTATACAGGTACAGAGACACAGTAAGATTACATAAAGTGCCCAAGGCCACATACTAGAAAGCACAAGAGTACAGTTTGGTCCCAGTGGTCTGGCTCTAGAGTCCAGACTCCTACCCATCAGTCGAGCTGTGCTCAGAACTCATTAAGTGACTAAAATGTGTGAAGCCTGCACAAACCCACAGCAAAGGGCTGTGCTGGATTATATCACATGGACCTTCACAGTGGCTTTTAGTTCTGCTCCTTACAACATGGTAGCCCTCTCTCCCCCTCTCAATGTTTCTTGAATGAAAGAATGATCACATAGATTCTTTAATTCCAGTTTTAAGAGCTCCCCATTCTGTTAGCATTCCTGCTTCTCCACAGCTCTCTGCCTTTTTCAGTGTCCTTTTCTTTGCATGTGGTTTCTCCTTTTCTCCACTCAGTGCAACCCCACTCATGCTTTAAGGCCACAGCTCAACTCTATGAGTCAGAAGTTTTTACTTCTCTCGTGACTCTTTCATAATGTCCTGTATCATCATTTCTGTTTATTTTGTGCCCCCCCTTCTTTAGATTCTAAGGACTCTGAGATCACAATCTGTGCCTGATATAATCTTGTACCTCTGCCATGGTGTTAATCACAGTGTCTGGCACAGAAATAACCGTTTATTAAACAAATGATAAAATGACTGGAAGAAGTATTCAGTGTAATTTTATTCTCTATAACATAAATCTGTAATAAAAATCTGGAAGCATGTCTTGACATTCCATCAGGGGCATGTTAATATAAGAGGAGTAAATTCATTCAATAAAATTTAAAAAAATCAAGACAAAAATAAGATTGGAGGAAAAAAGTGGAAGAGCAACAAATTTAAAGTCTGCAGATCATGTGGGAAGAATAAGACGGCAGAGCAAGATAACCATATGCAGATATCAGACGTACTTCTCCGTTAAGAGCTAGAAAGACAAAAGACACTGTTTGGTTCTTAAGAAACCACCGGGGAGACAGAACCATTCGGTAACATAAATCATAAAAGCCTCACACAAGTCAGTACATTGAGTGCCAAAAATCTGCCTGGAGGACCTGGGAGGGAGGAGAAGAATTCAAGTAGGCATTTAAGAAGTGAGTATGTGATTGCCAAACAGACATATTGAGGGGAAGGAAAACATTCTAAAAACAAAATAAAACATGTACAAAGCATGATGTCCTGGTCAGTTCAGGCTGCTGTAACAAACATACCGTGGACTGGGTGGCTTAAGCAACAAAGTACCTTCATGACTTCACTATCTCCCAAAGGCCCCATCTCCAAATACCCAGGAGTGGCAGTGGAGAGGAAGAGGGGTGGACCCATAAGAGAAGCATTTGGGAGGTAGACGATCAGAGTTGGATATGGAGGGATGGCACTGGGAGGTCTCGTTTCTGGCATGGAATACTGGGAGGTAGACGGAGCCATGCATCAAGGAAGGAGATACAGGTACAAAAGTTTAGGAGAGTGGAGAGGACATATTTTTTAAGTAATCAAAAAATTTTAGTGGAAATAATAATTCACAGGCTATTGTATGTCCCTTTAAAATGTATAGCTTAGTGATTATTTTAGTTTATTCACAAGGTTGTACCAAAACTGCCACTCTCAAACTTCAGAACATCTTCATCACCCCAAAAAGAAACCCTCAACTCATTGTAGTTACTCCTTTGCCTCCCTTCCCTCAGCCCTTGGAAGCCACTAATTTACTTTTTGTCTCTATGAGTAGAGTCTAGGTCATGAGTATAGTCTTTGCCTATTCTGGACATTTCATCTAAATGGAATTATAGAAAATGGCTTTCTTTTTTTTTTTTTTTTGGTCTGGCTTTTCTCACTTAGCATCAGGTTTTCAAGGTGTACCCATGTTGCAGGATGTATCAGTGCCGTATTACTTTTTATGGCTGAATGAAATTCCATCATATAGATATACTTTATTTTATCCGTCTATTTATCAGTTCATAGACATTTGGGTTGTTTCAACTTTGGGGCTATTATGAATAATACTGCTGAACAGTTGTGTACAAGCTTTTGTGTGGACATAAGTTTTCAGTTCTTTCAGGGATCTATCTACCTAGGAGTGAATTTGCTGAATCATATGGTAACTCTATGTTTAAGTTTTTGAGGAACTTCCACATTGTTTTCCAAAGTGGACACATCATTTCATATCTCCACTAGCAATGTATGATGGTAAGGTATGAAAACCTACCCTCAAGTTAAATAAAACTTTCCCAAAGGCTCCCAGTATTAAGTGGCAGCCCCCACTCTTGGCTCTCTATGGTACACCATGCAGCTGGCCTCAGTCTGATTTGGAGTTACTGACCTGGAAGTGGTAGTTGAAGCTATGGTCGTGGATGAGTTAATTCATGGAGAATCTGAGGTGAGAAGAAAAGTCCAGGCACAGATACCTGTGGACCTCCAGCAGCAGGAGAGGAGTCTGTATGTGACTGAGAAGGTGTGACCAGAGGCACAGGAGGAGAACCAGGGAAGAGAAGTTGCCAGGAAAACCATCCAAGGGAAGAATTTCAGGGGGAGTGTGGCTAAGAGGGAACACAAGGCTGCTGAGCCTTAGCATAAACGTGGTGACTCCGTCAGAGTAGTTTTAGTGAAGTGTGGGAGTGGGGAGTGAGGGGAGAACTGGACAGAGCTTGATTTGGGCGGTCTGAAGAGGGGATGGAACCAATCCAGCAAATTCTACTTGGCCGTCAAGGATGGGAGAGATAAGAGAGTTGGCCAATGGGGAGCTGGTGTTTTTTGTTTGTTTCTGGTTTTGGCCAGGAAGGATACCTCCTGTTTACTTAAACTGCTAACAGTTTAGCTCTAATTCATTAATTCTCCCTTTTTTATAGCTGTATCAACAAAACCCTTATTTCCAATCCTTTGCCTCCTCCAACTCTTTAATAGTTACTTTGTGAAAAGGAACCATCCTCTCCCTTTTTTTTCCTCTTCCTGTGTCTCTCTAGATCCTCTAATAAACCCATCTGATTCATGTTTCTAGCAGTTACACAATTTCCGAAGGGTAACTCGGCATATTAAAAATTAGTACCATCAACCTCTAAACTCCATGAGAATTCCAAAAGTTCTTTTCAGCATTTTGACAGATGCCCACCAACCTCCTTATCCTCTGTATGTAATATGCTATTAATCCATGTATAATGTTGTTCTAGTGGGGAAATATACTCTAAATTCCAAATAACCACTTTACAAATATAGTTGGAAACATTTTGTAATTTTAGGACTTCCTTTTTTTTTTCATTGGGTTTTGTGCTCTTAAAACTTTAAGAGAGCTTTTTTTGTTCTGATGAGGAAGACAGAGTAATATTGTTTCTCTTGTGTTAGGGATGATGAAAGCAAGCCTTAGAGAAGTTAAATAGGGACCTAAGCCACTACTGACATTTATTAGTCACTAATATTTTCTCTTTCGTTGGTATATACAGGGATTTCTTTTCAGCAGTAAGGTGAATTTAGTTAATGCCTTAAATAAGAAGAGAGATATCACCACCTCTTGAGATTTGTTTTCCTTTTAGAGAAAGGAAGAAACATTTGCTGTAGGAAAAACACGTGAAATCAGAGAATGACAAAGTCATTAAGTGGAGTCTTCTAATTATAGCCTTCAGGCTATATACATTTAATTGACAGTACGGACATAATTTCAAAAACATTTTTTTGGTCCCTATGCTTTACTTTTAATTGTTTTCAATAAAAGGTCTAGCCCCAAATCCTTGATAGAGACGTGTTTTAAAACTGAGACTTTACCATCCCACAAAAGAGTACCACGAACATACTGGTTTCTAAATAGGAGCAAAAGTTTTCATTTAGATGATAACACACACAGTTTCACTTAAAAAGGAGAAATGAATATTACATTCCCAAGTGGGTCTATTTATGTATACAAAAGTTAGCATTAGAATAGTGTAAGAAATTTAACTTTTAAAGCTTATCACTGTCTCAACAAAACAAAATGCATCCAACAGAATGGGAGAAGATAATTGGATAAAAGGCTAGTATGCAAAATCTATAAAGAACTTATCAAACTCAACACCCAAAGAACAAATAATCGAATCAAGAAATGGGCAGAAGACGTGAACAGACATTTCTACAAAGAAGACATCTGAATGGCCAACAGACACATGAAAAAATGTGCCACATCACTCAGCATCAGGGAAATCCAAATCAAAACCACAGTGAGATACTACCTCACACCAGTCAGAATGGCTAAAATTAGCAAGTCAGGAACACGACAGGTATTGGTGAGGATGCAGAGACAGGGGAACCCTCCTACACTGTTGGTGGGAATGCAAGCTGGTGCAGCCACTCTGGAAAACAGTACGGAGGTTCCTCAAAAAGTTGAAAATAGAGCTATCCTAAGACCCAGCAATTGCACTAGCGGGTATTTACCCCAAAGATACAAATGTAATGATCTGAAGGGGCACCTGCACCCCAATGTTTATAGCTGCAATGTCCACAATAGCCCAACCATGGAAAGAGCCCAGATGTCCATCAACAGATGAAAGGATAAAGAAGATATGGTGTATATATGTATACAATGGAATATTGCTCAGCCATCAAAAAATGAAATCTTGCCATTTGCAATGACATGGATGAAACTAAAGGATATTATGTTAAGCGAAATAAGTCAGTCAGAGAAAGACAATTATCATATGATCTTACTGATACGTGGAATTTAAGAAACAAAACGGGATCATAGGGGAAGGGAGGGAAAAATAAAACAAGATGAAATCAGAGAGGGAGAAAACCATGAGAGACTCTTAATCAGAGGAAACAAACTGAGGATTGCTGGAGGGGATGGGGGTGAAGGAAGGGGGTAACTGGGTGATGGACATTGGGGAGGGTATGTGATGTAGTGACACTGGGTAGTATATGAGACTGATGAATCACTGAACTCTACCTCTGAAACTAATAATACACTATATGTTAATTGAATTTAAATTAAAAAATAAAATCTAAAAAATAAATCTTATCACTGTCAATAGTAAAATTGGATAATAACATTAATACTAATAAAGCAGCGTTGTACCGTCTCCATGCTTTTCATAATGTATCCATTTACTTACACTTTTTAAAAAATCCAATGACAGTTCAGAACTCAGTGCATCCCAATCATTTTACTGTTCTTGTTCTAAGTATTGTCTTATATGTGTTCTTTTTTCCTGTGGGGGTAAGTTTCTTGATAACAGTTTGATGATATCAATCTCTTGCCCAATTCTAGAATCAAGCTCAGATATTTCTGGTTGCTTTGCTGTCCGACACCACTGAATTTAGCTGGTATTTTCTGTTCTAGTTTTGTGACCCATAAAACTTAATATTCTCAGATGTCTCCTTTTCAGGAAGCCTTCCCAGCTCTCTTCGGTTAAATTTTATCCCACTTTTGTGCTCCCATAACACCCAGGGCATGTTTCTCTGGGACTGGACTTAATGGGCTTGTTGTTTTATAATAATAGGTTTATAATCTGTAAACTGAAATGGGATGTAGGTTCCTTAAATGAGCTCTTTACATCTCCAGCCCATATCATAGCACTTAATATTTAGTAGATATTTAATAATCATTGGCCTTTCTTTTTTTTTCTCAACCAAACAAATGCCTTTCTGTGAGCATGGAGATACTTTTGAAGTCAGTTCTTCATTATGTTAGTGCTTCTTGCTGCATTCCTATGAAACAACTTAGAACTCAGAATTTAAAATGCTTTCCTAGTGTTCTCAAAGATAGCAGCTTCCACCCCCAGCACAGAAGGATGGTAGGTTAGAGAGAGATTATACTGCAGGCTGTGCCTTCTGTTCAATTCTTTTGTTTCTTAGAGGCTTTCTGTATAGTATCTTCATTCTCTTAGAGCCTCCTTTGTGTAGATTCTAACCCATGAGATTGTCCTCTGGCCTCAGTGGGTGGATCCCTAAGAGTTATTTACTCATGCCAGTTACTGAAAATGTCTTCTTGCTCCTGGTGGGCACATGTAGGCATGACCACGTTAGTGCTGGTACCAAGTACGGAACAGAAGTGAATAACCAGCTCAGAGCTCATCCCATGTGGCTTCCTTGCATTTTTTTGGTAACAATTAAGTAACAAGCTTTAGCTGTGTTTTATTTGTTGCTAGATTTCTGGGGAGTATACTGGCCTCCCAGAGTTCAATGGATAAAGCACTCAGCACCGTGATGGCTCAGACAGCATTCAAAACGATGACCTCTTCCTTCTTCTCCTCCACTCATCATCATCATCATCAAGCTCACTTTGGCGTAAATGAACAAGGGGACGTGACTTCTTTTCAAGGGATTTGGAACCAGGTCCTTCCCAAGCATTAGTGCCACAGACAAGATTCCTATGAATATAATGCTGAAGAAAACACTGGTCTTCACAAAAACTGTTTTCCCAAGGCTTAAAATTTTAACTTCTAAGCTAAATATTTTCTAGTTCTGAATCTTATTTTGGGATATCATTTACCATTTAAACACTAGAGTTGCCATAGTAGGTCATAACATTTCCATGGAGTTGAATGTGTCCATCTGGAAACCATCTGATTGCAAATGTCTAATATGTGTATATATCGGTTCTCTTCCGTGTTTAGCTTCACCAAATGCTAGGAAAATACCTCCTCAGTTGGACTTTGGAATTTCATATTTATTACTAGAGCTTCTTCAATATTCTCATTTCTCATTCAACTCATGTCAGATAGCTGTAAATATGTTCGTTTCGTTGCCAATAGTATATATCAGTAACCAAGAAAAAATAAATACAATGCATCTTAACCTTGTTACTTAATCGTTAGCCCAAACTACAAGGGGGCCTTGTGGAATGAGCTCTGAGCTGGTTATTGACTTCCGTTCAGTATTTGGTACCAGTGAGTCCCTAAAATGCCAAGCTTGCTCTAATAATAATGGTTATTCATCTTCAGACAATGGAGCCAGTGATAGAATGCTTAGAAGCTAAGCAGAGGACATAGTACACATTTGTTCTAGACAATGCCCAGAAATTTATCTAATAGGCAAGCCTTAACAACAGCTAAGATTTGTGTGGGTAGTAGAAAAAATATAAATTTTCATAGTCAGAACTGGCTTTGCCACTAAACTAGTAACATGATAGGACAAGTAACTTAACCTCCGTAGGCCTTAATTTCCTCATCTATGAAATGGGGAGAATAATATTTCGCTTTCGGGGTGTTATAAGATTTAAACATAATAAGGTAATTTTCCCAACATTATGTGTATCACATTACATGCCACCAACAAGTAGTATTTGAAGAAGATATTATTACTTTGTTTTCTAAAATCCGTAACAGTATTGTTTATTAATGCCCTATTGATTTAGGAAAAGCTCTATGCAGGAGAAAAACAAACAACAACAAAATTTTAAAACCCAGGAAAACCTCATTATCACATTGAATAAATCCATCCAAGGCAAGAATGAAAAAAATTACTCTAGAGTTGAGAAAATATTTTCCACGGTGACTCCGTATGTCATTGTTATATAACCTTTGGGAATATTTCTCCACTCTCTATAAATGTGGGATACTTGATTCTCTGGGTCATCATGATGGCCCACTTAAAATGTTGTAACTTTGCTGTAAGCATTGGGCTCATTTCCTCAGTATGTACTGTCCCAGTTGGTTTGTGATAGAATCAGCTTTGACAGTGACAACCATGAGGCTGTGAGAGTACGATAAGAAGAGTAACTGATTGGAGGAAATAAGGTAGAAAGAGAAATTCAAATAACTGAGAGGCGATGTGGGAAGAAGTGAGAAGGAAAATTAAAATTAAAACAAGATCAATACAGAAATCAGCAAAGAATTCCAGATACGAAGAGTGAACTGAGAAGAAACAGTAATGTATCTTGTGATTTATGACCTTTTTTAGAGGTAATGGATAATGAGGGCATTGGTGAGTGTGCGTGGGGGGTGGGGCAGAGATACAGAAATCCTGGCAAGGAAAGTGCAGGATATGGGGATGGTGGCTGAGGCTGTAGATGCCCAAATGCAGTATCCTGGGTCAAGACAAAGGGTGGGAGACAAATGATTTCTCCAATAGTGTCTGTCTTCTTCATTATTTGAAGCAAAGCTAGGTGAAATGGGAGGAACGCATGCCCTTGTGAGGAAACTACCTAGCAAATGCCAACCATGCTTTAGCTCTGAGTTATGGAAACCACATGTGACTGGACCATAACGGCATTAACTCAGAATCGCCTGCTCCATAAAGAAGGAACTTGCTGTATAAGTTGTTCCAGAAAAGTTAAATAATTTCAGAAACATGGCACAAGTGAATGATGTCACCCAGGGAACAGGGAACATGAAATTAATTTCTCTCAAAACAAACTCCAGAAGAAAAACATCAGCCTTTTCAATGGAAATAATGGGAAATAGCCCAGTAATTCTGGTTTCTTTCTTCTGTGCTTTATAACATCTCTTGTTTATTTTTTTTCTCTTGATAAACCTCAGATCTTCCAGCAGATGACCTTGTCTCCTTCTTTTTAGAGTAAATGAGTCATTAGACAGAAACTTCCTTGACTCTCCGCTATCAAAAGGACAAATCTATCTATACCTCTACCCATTTCCCCCCTCTTTCCTGCTGTTAAATTGAAAAAGGTGGCCTGCTACCTTATGCAAGGTAAATCCCTCCAGCTATGCATGGATCCATGACTTCTGTCCTCTCAGGGACCTTGTTATATATATTAAATTCTTTTTCTCCTGTTCCTTAAATTTTCCTTTCCACTGATTCTTAGAGCTTAAATATGGTCAGGTGTCAGTTCAGAAGACTGTAATAGGTATCCAGAAACTAAGTCAACATTTCCCTTTGGATGTCTCAGACATCTCTAACTCAACACATCTAAAAATGAACTCATCATTTGTCCAACATGAACTTCCTTCCTCTTCCCCTCAATTTCTCAATCTCAGGGGAGTGGCTTCATAACCCAACCAAATATCTAGCTAGAAACGTGGAAATTATCCCTGAGTCCTCCTTTCTGCTCAATTCCCAAAACCATTTGATCAGCAAATCTTGTTGGATCTATCTTCAAATTATATTCTGTAACCAACCAGTCCTCTTCATCTCTATTGCCACACACTGGTTTAGATAACAATCATCTCTTGCCTAGATGGTCATAATTGACTACTAACTGGTTTCAGCATCATCTGTATATGTCTCTACTAATCTCTTTTCCGTACTGCAGCTGGAGGGATCTTTAAAAAATCTAGATAGGATCATGTCACCCTCTTATTCATTTTTGAAATCATGGTTTCCCATTGCCTTTCAGATAAAGCCCATACTCCTTCATATAGCTTATAATACTGTTCATGAGCTACTCATACAGACTTCTTAGTCTCATGTCTTGCCACTTGTCAATACTTCAATCATTCTAAATGTCTTTCAGCTTTTCATAATTGCCGTTTTCTCATTCACTCTTTGCCTCGCTAAAACTCCTTTGGCTCCGAATTAACGTAGTGCTCCTCCCCTTCCTGGGATACTTTATTGTAATTACTTGTTTATTTTATTTTTTTTTAAAGATTTTATTTATTTATTTGAGAGAGAGGATGAGAGGAGAGAGAGAGCACATGAGAGGGGGGAGGGTCAGAGGGAGAAGCAGACTCCCTGCCGAGCAGGGAGCCCGATGCGGGACTCGATCCCGGGACTCCAGGATCATGACCTGAGCCGAAGGCAGTCACTCAACCAACTAAGCCACCCAGGCGCCCTGTAATTACTTGTTTAATTCTTTGCTAGAGTATAAGAATTATATCTTTCTTGCTCACCAATTTATCCTCTCTGTTTGCTCCTAATCTCTTCTACCAGCCTACTCTAGTATCTTGCTTAGTATCTGGTATCTAATAGATCCTCAGTATTTGTCAAATAACTTCATTGTTTTTCAGGGTTTTGATTCATTTCTCTTACTGAACTTAATAGTCTTGATTCTCCAATGGAGTCTCAGAGAATATAATCACAGCACCTTTCAAATCTCATGTCTGTGGTGAGAAAGGGAGATTAAGCTTGAAGGTGGCCAGAACAACAAATGCTATGTTAATCCTTAAGGCTTAAAGGTTTGTGATCATTAGCACTCATTTTCACTAAGGATTTAGGCATTTAGAGACACCCCCTTATCTCCGTATGAAGGTCATATAAAAGCAAAGACCTATTTGTGGTCATTTATACATAAAGACAGTATCGGCCATTAGGAGGGAAGAGTCTTTAAGGGTTTTTGTTAGTTTTTTTTGCAGTAGAGAGAATGCTATAGACAAGACTACCTTTGGAAGTTCTAATATGGCCAATATCATTTCAAAACTATTTATTGAATACTTACTAGATACAATATTTCACCTTATAAATTGTGCAGTCCTGGAGCCAGGAGCAACCTTTGCTGTCATTCTGGCATGCTTCCTAGACACCATCTGGGAATTAAGCCTACAACATCTCTGACAGTCATTACTTTACTTTGGCTTGAGAACTTTCGCGAATGAGATTGCATTGCTGATGAGGCCACCTGCCCTACTCCTAGAAGCTCTAATGTCACAATATTTTTTCTCCTGTTTCCTCTTCCTTCTCTAACTTAACATCTCTTTCCTGTCACTTCAATCATATGTCCTCTACTTCACCTAAGTCCTCAACTTAGAAACCCTTAAATACTGGAAGGGAAGAGATAGTGTGGGCAAAGGGAGATACCTTTCCTGAACACCTAGTGTTTTTGTTTTTGTTTTTAATTTTTTTTTAAGACTTTATTTATTTGTCAGAGAGAGAGATGAGAGAGCCAGAGCACAAGCAGGGGGAGCTGCAGGCAGAGGGAGAGGGAGAAGCAGGCTCCCTGCTGAGCAGGGAGCCCGATGCGGGACTTGATCCCAGGACCCTGGGATCATGACCTGAGCTGAAGGCAGACGCTTAACCGACTGAGCCACCCAGGCGTCCCTGAACACCTAGTGTTTTAAAGGACATACAGTGGGTAGATTTTACGTTACCTCTGAAACTCCTTCAACAATCTAGTAAAGTAAAGAGCATCAATGGCATTTTACTCAGAGGTAACTAAAACTTTCCCCATTTGCTTATCTAATATGGAAATCCAATCCAAGATTCTGAGTCAAGAGACTGGGGTGCTAATTTATGTCTCTTAATGGACAGCTGCATGGAGTTGGCTCCTTTTTACTATTTCTAAAACTGGGAGTATAGTCCTTATTGTCCTAGGCAACCTCAGGAGGATTTTTTGAAGATAGAGGCTTTCATTAACATGAAAGCCTTTTTGCTGCCTGAATACATCATAGCCTTTGGAAATCACACCCAGTAGAACTCTATTGCCCTTTTGAAGTGAGAACTTCTCTCTTAGAAGTAGTTCAAGCCCTGGGGAAATTTTGGCTTATTGTGTCCTTTTCAAACTTGTGAGAAAATGTGTATGCTGGGGAGCAATAATTCTTCATTGCAGCCAGAGAGTACCTATCAACACTAAAGCAAGTCCCAAATCACTGGGAGACTGAACAACCTGGACTAAAATAACATTGACATTCATGTTGAGACAGTCAGGAGTGATTTAGAGTCAGAGTTTGATGATCACCACAACAAACTCTTCTAGAGATTTACTAACACTCCAAGGTCAGTGTTTGGAAATTCTTAATGAGTACTCCAATAATAGAAGTATATTTGGACCAAAATAGTATTTTACACTATGTGTATAAATTTTGATTTTGCCACATTTGCAGGATTTTAATAGGCTGAATTTAAAAAAAAACTACTTGATTTGAAAAATATCATGTTACCAAATAACTATTTTGAATATTTTTCTTTTTTTAATTGACTTCGTAGATGAAATTTAGACAAAAATCACTCAAGGGTTTTGGAAATGCTTTAGCACCATGAGCATTCTTTTGGGTTTCTATTATTTTAACTCTGGGGATTTCTTTACGTTCTTTTATCAGGTTCTCCAAAGTACTTATTATTCAAATTGGAGAAACCAGTTCTGCAGACTGCATCCCCAGCGCCTTTTCCAATGATGATAACTGCCTTTAAAATTCTTTCAGACCTGGAGATCTTTCAGGGTGAAACCAGTGGGTAAGTATTTCTTTAAACTATTGTAGATTATGTGAAAAGCTTGACAAGATAAATATGCCTAAGAAAACTAAAAGAAACATGCTATGATATTAATAAGAGTTGTCTTTGGATGATGAGATGATGGGTAACTTTTTTTCCCTTCCTTTTTCCTTACTGTCTTATTTTAAATGGAGAATATATATTGTTTTTTAAATTTATTTTTATGTTTATTTTTTTATTATTATGTTCAGTTAGCCACTTTATAGTACATCATTAGTTTTTGATGTAGTGTTCAGTGATTCATTAGTTACTTATAACACCCAGTGCTCATTATAGCACGTGCCCTCCTTAATACCCATCACCCTATATTGCTTTTATAATAAAGAAGCTTTACTGTTGAAAAAGCAGTTCTAGACACAATAATAGCCATACATATAAAATGAGACCTCAGGTACATGTGCAGGTGACAGAACGCTAAGCAGGGGCACAGACCCATCTCCTGATTGCAGAAACAGATTGTAACTGGATAGTCTGGCCCCCCTGGCTTTCACGTGCTGGCTTCACTGCGGATCACAAATATAACTCCAAACATGGTGACAGGTCTTTGGTACCAGGTTATTTCCAACCCCTTATGGAAGGGTAATACCTTCCTCAAGTAGAACAGCTGAATAATTTTGGTTTTGACTTGAGACTCTAGTTAATCTAGGCTGTTTGGTTCTAAGTAATATATTTACTCTTCAGTAACAAGTGTTAACAAGATAAAAAGTCTGTATAGACGTGAAGGGGAATCAGACTTGTCAATTGTCCAATCTTGACTTTTAATGGGATTGACAGAGATACCAAGTGTATGTCCTGGAAGAGATACCAAGTTCTTATTATGAATGCAGAAAGATCCTATCAAGTCTAGAAAGCTGGCAGGAACTTCTGTCCCAGGATGTTTACTAAACGCTGATTTAAATTGCTAAAACAAACTAAAAAATTTATAGTACACGTGCATACAAATATATAGTTACTCAAAGGCAAACTTTTTACAGTTTTATATTTTATTCATTTCTTCATCAATTCACTAATTCATCAAATGCTTTTCTTAGTATCTTCTCTGTGAGGGACAAAATCTTTGGAGCTGGGAAGTACACCAGAGAAGAAAACACAAAAATCCCTGCATTCATAGAGCTTATGTTTATAGTGCTAGAGAGATTTCAAAACAAATAAACAAGTAAAATATATAGTATGTCATATGGGGAAAACTGTTATGAAGAAAAATAAATCCAGGAGGTGAGGTAGGGCATGCCAAGTAGGAGGTGAGTATGGGGAGAGAGGTCTTGTTGTTTTATTTTTTTTAATTTTTAAATTTTTTTTTTAAAGATTTTATTTATTTATTTAATTGACACACAGAGAGAGGGAACACAAGGCAGGGGGAGAGGGAGAGGGAGAAGCAGGCTTCCCGCTGAGCAGGGAGCCCGATGCGGGGCTTGATCCCAGGACCCTGGGATCATGACCTGAGCCGAAGGCAGATGCTTAACGACTGAGCCGCCCAGGGGCCCCCGTCTTATTGTTTTAAATAGGGTGGTCAGGAAAAGCCTCACCGATTAGGTAACTTGGTGAAGAGATGTAAAAAGAGTTGGTTCCAGACATCTTTAATATTTCCCTTTCACAAATCATTTGAGTAGCAGAAGTGGGAGAGCCCTGATCCAGTGTTTCTGTTATTTTTTACCACACATGGGAAATAATCCAACTTTTTATGCCTTGAGCATGGCACCTTCAGCACAAGAATATGGTTTTTACACAGAAATAATACATGGTAAAAAATTTTCCTTAAAGTTATATGCCTATTGCACAGACCCACTCAACTGTCACTCTTTGGGGTCTGATTGCACTAACACAACCATACACAGGAACATTAGCTTTTTTCCCCTATTCATTCATGTGTTTGCTTTCTGAAGTTGACTTTGAGCCTACTGAAGGCAGGGGTGGGACAATGATTTGTTCATCTTAGCAGCCTCAGTGCTTAGCCTGGTGCCTGGCATTTGTCGGGTCCTCAATGCTTACCAGCTGAATAATCACATTTTGAAAGTAAAATAGACATTGATTTCAAACAGCTTAAGAGATTCATGCCCAGTGGCCACATTTACCTATTAAACTGCCCAAAGTAGATAACTGTCTTACATCATGATGACCTCTGACCTTCTTTAGGCCCTATATGGAGCTGCCACGAGGACTCTGTAAAACAAAGTGATGGTGTTTCCAACAGCAGTACGTCCAGTATGAGGAACTCTAAGAGGTTTCTAATCCCCATTTTTCCCATGACAGTGCTGTAACATGGGACCTCTGTCATACCCACATATTTCTTCTACCTAGGTGACAGATCATTTGGCTAGGTTCTCTTTCTGACTAGATTAGGGGACAAAATTATGACAGTTTATGATATCCATACTTGAGAGAGCAATGAAAGGGGGCAAAGGAAACTAAAAGCTTTATTTTACAGTGGAGTCCTGATTCTAGACCTTACTAATTGTGTGGTTTTAGACTAGTTGCTGCATCTCTGCAAATCCATGACCTCATCTGTAAACTGGGAGTAATAATTACTATCGTTTGGAAACACTGTTATGAAGTATCATTGTGTTGATCATAGCAGCATTATTATGAAGGTTAAGTTGGATAATATATAAAGCATTTGGTAGAGTGCCTGGTACGTAATGTGAGTGTTCAGTAGGTTTTTGTTAATACTTTCACTACTACTATTAATGTTACTATTAGAGAAATCAGGCAAGTAAGATTTTTTAAATCAGTTGTTGAATGTTTATATGATCATTGAGGATGATGCTCATCAATATATTTGCACTTCAAAATTTACCTCCTTCTATATACTTGTAATAATATTAAACCAAGTAACATTTATAATATTCTTGAATGTCTCTCCTATCACTTAAGAATATGAAGAAAACGTAAGATATTATATTAAAAAAATGTCAGCTGCAAAATGGAACGGTATCTCACAGAACATTTCTGTGGTTCTGGAGTGCCCTATATGCCAAGGAGCACTTTAGCAGGCAAATTACCATCATGGTGGTTGACATAATCTCTGTCACTCTGAGGCTTTTCTTGGGGAAAGTTACAGTCAATGGAAGTCCTTATCTTTGTAGGTGGAAAAGGAATGCCTTAATGAGGTCTGAACTCTCATCTGATAACTTTCATTTCTTGTTTCCTTAGAGTCTTGAAGTACGACTAAGGCAGAAACCAGCAGCAGCACAGACCTCACCAAGTCGTGTGATTATGGAGATGGTCTACCCGATGCTGAAAACGTATCTAGTTTTTTGACAGCGGCTGACTAACCATGGGGTCAAGTGGGCTTGGAAAAGCAGCAACATTAGATGAACTGTTGAGCACTTGCATTGAGATGTTTGGTATGAGCCTTTTCTCCCTTTGATATAGCTTGATACTCCCACCTCTCCCTATTCAGATGTGAGTGTTGCTGTGGAACAGAATTCAGTCTCCATCTTTGGCATTTAAGTCCTTTGTGATTGACCCCAGTCTCTCTCCCTAGTAACACTGCCCTGTGCATTTCCTTCCCTTTAATGCCCACAGCTAATATGCCAGCCATACTGTCCACTTAATGCTTCTGGAACATCCCCTGCATCTTTCTACCTCTGTGCCTTCACTGAAATTCTGCTTCAGGGCTCAGCTCAGATGCTGTTTCAGATGTTCATCATACCATTCCTAATCTCTGCTGTCAGGAATGCTGATTGCTTCCTCCCACAGCCCTTTGTGACTTTCCCATGGTGCTATGATCATTTCTCGGTCTTTTGGATCACAGAAGTGTGGATAGCACAGTCTGCTGCATTCTAATTTGCATATATGTCTTGTATCCCCTACTAGGTTACAGACTTTACAGCTATGTGCTTTTTCATGTTGTTTACATATCCACCTCAGCATTTCAGATTATTCTTTGTACAAATGGAGTCACATTTGTACAAAACCAATGGAGTCACATTTGTACAAAACAAATGGAGTTGTTTTTTTAATTGTTTTTTAAATTGATCATTACAGGAGGAGTTAGACCAGAGTAGGGTGGCCAGATAAAATACAGGATGATCAGTTAAATTTGAATTTCAGATAAAGTTTATTTTTAGTGTAAGCATGTCCTAAATAATGCATGGGTCCTACTTATACTAAAAAATTATTTGTGGTTTACCTTAATTCAGATTAACTAAGTGTCCTGTATTTCTGTTTGCTAAATCTGGTAGTCCACCAGAGGGTGGGTGAAACCCCACATCCACTTAACTTGTAAGAAAGTACCAATGGAAAGAGGAGGAAAACAATAATTGGGTCTACAAGAAATTTTTGACACTAATGTTTCTCTACTGTTATTAGAAAAAGAGAAGAGTAGTACTGTTGTCTCCTCACCCCTCATTTTATTTTATTTTTTAACAGATGACAATGGAGAGCTGAATAATAGTTATTTGCCAAGAATAGTTCTACTGATGCACCGATGGTATTTATCTTCCACTGAATTGGCAGAAAAACTTCTCTGCATATATCTTTTCAACTACCGTGTAACTTCTACGATCATAAATCAAGTTCTGTATTTAGATAGAGTGTCTAACAAAAGCCAGTAAATTAAGATGAATAAATAGTCTTTAGTCAGTTATCCAGCTGTTTTGTGGATATATATAGATGTCTAGACAAGACATCTGGATGATGGACCAAACAGTTGACTATCCATCTGGATGTTTTGGCTCTACTTAAAAATAATCACTAGATATAAAATGAAACAGAAGCTATAGGCTGAATGTTTCTAACTTGACTTAAACATTTCTGCTGTTAGTACAATGAAAGAATAGTCAACACTGATTCCAGACCTAATTTATTCCTTTTAGGATAGCAAAATGATGGACGTAGAGGATACAGTTTAGACACATAGAAATGCCAGCCAAAATAATAGGATCTGGCTCAGGCACAGACACCACCTGAGTTTTCACATCTTTCCTTGCTTACAAGACACAAAGAACATTCTAGCAAGTTTATTGCGATTTGTTGGTTGATCTTAATTTCAGATTTCCTTCTGATATAAAAGCAAAAAAAAAAAATAGTAGAAACTCCAATTTTATAATAAGGGCTTTTAGCAGTCTATCACTTTGAACACACAGCAGTCCTGAAAGGTGGTTGAAAGCCGAATGGTCCAAAATGAAAAAACAGTCTCAGATTTATAAGGATGTTTTTTTTCCCCAGAGATCTAACGTTTATTATGTAATCACTAATATTGGTTCCTACAGTCTCGGCCTATTTCAAGCCCAGGGGACCTTGCAGATGACTGGGAAGACTTACAGGGTAGGAGGAGCCTGAAAGGCAGAGGGTCTGTCAAATGATTCTGAGGGTCACGTGGGCGTCCATCTGCTCATTGCAAGCTTCCTCCACTTCCTACTTCTTCCCTCCATCCTCCCTACAACCTCAGGGCAGAAGGGGATGCAGAAAGGGTAAGGGGACATTAACCCTGAACAGAGGTCCCTGAAAGTGAGCAAGATCCTAGTCCCCAGATCTCAATATTGAGGGGTAGGGTGTAGATGACAATTATTCAGTGCTGACATCGTCAGAGCCCATTGTCTTCCCATTTGAACGTCCACATAACCCAAATGTCCCCAGGATGGCCTTCTTATTAGGAATTCATCTAAATTGGTCAAACAGCTGCAGGTGTGGGCAAAGGAAACAAGGTGCAGGGATTTTTTCTTTAACTAGTGTACGTATCGAGATGCCAGTGGAGAAAGCTGTGATGAATTTCGGTTAAAGATCTGCTACTTCATGAGGTAAATATACATGTAATTGTCTTGTAGGGTATGGTTCTGGAATTGTTGACAATTTCTTTCTGCCCAGACAGTAGACCTAGTCTGGCAATAGAATTGACTCAGATTCCCCCCTTTATTGATTTTATTTAAATTGGCCTTCCTCTGTTCCTGGGAGTAGAATTTATCTTTCTTTTAGAGACCAAGCAGTAGCAAATGTGATTAGGGAATGAAACTAGCTCTTGGAAAGAGTAAATTCATTTTATCTTTCTATTTCCCCACCATAAGCTTTCCCATCTAGTTGCCATAAGTTGGGGGAAGGGTTTGATTTCAGCTGTGGTTCAGCACTTAGATGCGAGCCCAGATGCTCAGGACTTAGGGTCAGAAAGAGAGGCTCAGAGTGGGAGTGGTAGACTTGGGTCCTTGATTGAAGGAGGGAAGAGTGAGACCCCACGTCATCGGTGGGGAATAGGAGATTGCTAATTTGGGGTATGGTCCTGGGTTCATTGTTAAACGTAATCTGTAAAATGATACAATAGTTTCCATAAAGGTCTAGCTTGAAATCTTCTCTTCATCAAAAATACTCGATGCCTTTCAGGTACTGGATTCTCAAGTTTCCTGCAGAGTTTAATTTGGACCTTGGTTTGATCCGTATGACTGAAGAGTTCCGGGAAGTAGCTAGTCAACTAGGGTATGAAAAGCACATCAGCCTCATCGACATATCCAGCATGTAAGAGTGGCACACGTTTCTTTCCACATGATGAGCCCACTGTTTGGGGGAGAGAGTAGTGGTGGCCCTGTTGGTGAACTCAGTTACTAGGAACTCAGTGCTAATGAGACTAGCGTTTTATATCTACTAGGTAACTTTGCACAGAGAAAACTATTTAATGACCCTAAGAATGGTTATACCATCTTGCAAAGATAAGCTCTTGTGTCCTGGGCATTCATACTCTAGTCCTTTTTCCTAGGATACTTCTTCAAGAATCTTGATCAACAGTGCATGATCCAGGAATCACCAGGGATGTTGTTAAAAATAGAGATTATTCAGGTTCATTCCTGGTAAATTAGAATCTCTGGCAGTGAGGTCAGATATCTCTATATCACGAGCTTTTCAGATAATCCGTATGTTGCTGTGGTGTGAGAACCAACTTCGGGTGGCTTTCATGTGCCTTAAATCACCATCCTATATATTGATAATCTGCCAAATTTATAGACCTAACCCTGATCTCTCCCCTATGATCCCAACCTTACCGGTCATAAGAAAGAGCAAGTAAGAGATTCTTGATGGATCAGTGCAAACGCACCCTGTCTGGAAAAACAACTCACAATTTCTGTTCTATTGGCAGTGGGTCAGTGGTTTTCTCTTCAGATATGAAGGACAGGGCGTGTATTTTGCACAAGCTTCTGGAAGCAGGCCAAGAGTTACAGAGTCAGTAGGTTAATAACTTCCATTGAATGAAATGGCCTTTCAGCACATTGACCAGACTCACTGTTTCTTTTATAGTCCTTCCTATGACTGGATGAGAAGAGTCACACAGAGGAAAAAAGTATCCAAGAAGGGAAAAGCCTGTCTGCTGTTTGACCATCTGGAGCCCATTGAATTGGCTGAGCACCTCACTTTTCTGGAGCATAAATCTTTTAGAAGGATCTCAGTAAGAAACTGACGTATATTCTTCCAAGGATAACAACCACCATGCCAACTTTCCCAAGAGCTACGTTTTCATACCCTGAAGTGTTGGCAGCCTTTGTCATTGTGCTCTATTGGAAAAGTGCCCTGAACTCACAGGAACAATCCCTTTTAACCAAAGATAAATATTATCCTGTCTTTATTTTATGGCTTAGGAGCTATATATCTGTCGCTATTTTCAATGTCTCCTTTCATAGGATTAAAGCATGATTTTCTAAATACTCAGTGGAGATTTAACCATTCAAGGTTTATGGAGCTCCACTGACTTCTCCCAAGTGACCATGTTTTGCTAGGCCCTTCATTTGAGGAACAAAATCTTTATTTAGGTTGGGATTTGTATAAATGCTTAATTATGGGTGTAGGTTGAAAATAAGAATTGTAGGCTTTGATGAGAATCTCATATTAGGTTGTTTCTTTCCCAGGAACGGAGATCCTGAATTAAACTTTTCTTTCCTACTCTGTCGTGATAGCGTTTCTTCTCCACCCCCTTTCTCTTGCTCCTGACTATGGTCTCATGTCTCTTCCTAGCCACCTACTCACTATCCACTTGTTAGGATAATATTTCTGCAATGGCTCATAATCAGCCTTTGTCTTACCAAGCTCTGGGGCAGTCATTCTTCCTCCTTCTTTTCCAAGATGCCAGGGAATTAAATATATTATTACTTGCAAAGCAGAACATGAAGTTAGAAGTATGGATTTCTGAAAGACAGATTCTTTTCAATAAATAATCCTATTGGAGAGGGCCTTCATGGTTCTCCACCAGCAGTCCATGAAAAGGAACCCCCTGCACTGTTTATATGATGGAAAGCTCATATGTATTTGATGAAATCCATGCTGACTTCCTGAGAAGGTGTCTGTTTTGCTAAGGAGCTACCTTACTTCAACTACTGTTTCTTTTTTTTTTCTTGAAAAAACTTTACAAAATTATTCTGACTTGAAATCATTATATTCATATTCATTTCCTTTTCTTTAATGTATGCCATTGTATCTCAAACTTGCCTGACCACTGGAATCACCAGTAGTGACTGAAAAATGGAGATTCTTAGATTCTTCCTCTGGAGAGATTGATCCCATTAGGTCTCAAGTGTTCCCAGAAACCAATAGGTTGAAACACAAATGCCCCAGGTGGATCTTACGGTCCAGCAAATTTGGGACTCACTGGAATGTGACTTCGAATCTTGTCCCTCCCCACCCCACCCCTGACACTGTGATGTGTAAGTGTGTGTCTGTGTATGGGGGAGTGAAACACAGCAAAACAATATATTAAGGGTACCTGTATATTCAAATGTGTAAGATGCCATTATAAATGTGAAATGAAAGAAATCATTATGTTGTTATGAAACAGTATTTCACATCTTCCATGCAACATTCTAATTTCTGATTTTGCAAAGACTCCATTTTAATTCAGAGTCTCTGAATCTTCCTTTACTAGTTCACTGATTACCAAAGCTATGTCATCCATGGCTGCCTGGAGAATAACCCAACCTTGGAGAGATCTATTGCTTTATTTAATGGAATCTCTAAGTGGGTCCAGTTGATGGTTCTTAGCAAACCAACCCCCCAGCAAAGGGCAGAAGTCATTACAAAGTTTATCAATGTTGCCAAGGTATGTATGTCTGGGAGTTAGATGGGGGTTCTTTTTTTTTTTTTTTTTTTTTAGGATTTTATTTATTTATTTGTCAGAGAGAGGTAGGAGGGAAACACAAGTAGGGGGCAGCTGCAGAAAGAGGGAGAAGCAGGCTCCCCGCTGAGCAAGGAGCCCAATTCAGAACTTGATCCCAGGACCGCAGGATCATGACCTGAGGCGAAGGCAGATGCTTAACCGACTGAGCCACCAAGGCGTCCCCTAGACAGGGTTCTTAAAGGAATCTAGATGGTCCTTCACTCTAGGGAAAAGTTGTTGAAGAAATTTGGGGTTCACAATATAAAGGACAATTAAAGTATTCATAATATCTAGTGAACAACTCATACTGCTATCATGCAAGAAGATTGCTTTTAATCGGCAATACTTAGAAGCATTTATGATAACTTTTTTTTGTAAAATGATTAGTATGTTTTTCTGGTGGATTGCATTTGTGCTTCATTTTAAATTGATGTTTTTCTTAGATCCTTGTTATTGAAATTGTGCATGCATTCACCTGTAATCCAGAAAGACCAGAATAATTGAAAAATTGTTGCGAAGTATTGATGTTAACATTTTTGTATTGCAGAAGCTCCTCCAGCTCAAAAATTTTAACACTCTAATGGCAGTGGTGGGAGGCCTTAGTCATAGCTCCATTTCACGCCTCAAGGAGACCCATTCTCATCTTTCTTCAGAAGTTACAAAGGTACAGTGGATTAGATCCTAGTCCCAAGTGAAAAAGTCATCTGGAAATTGTTTAGGGATAGGATGCTTCTAACAAATGTCACTCACAGGGGGACAGTGTTCTTCTTAGGCAATTATTGGTTACACATGGAGAATTCAGTAGGAAGGGAGTAGGCACACTGCCTGGAAAACCAGACTAGAAGTGGTGGCAAGTGTCCCAATAGGAAGGACTTGAATACAATTAACGTATTGCAGGTGTGAGTACTCTACAAGTCTGCATTTGGTCCTTGCTATGTGATATGCTCTGTGACACACACGGGGGGTGCAAGACAAATAAGACAAATCATTCCTACCCTGCCCTCCTCAAAGGAAGTCATTGAACACCTGCTCTCTTCAAAGCACTGTGTTTGGCACAGTGAAAGAGACAAAGGAAGAGGGAGATGTAGACCTTGTCCAGAAATCCCTCAGATTTATAGGTGAGTTTTCAGGAACAAAAATATATTTTTTTAAAAAACAACAATCATTTCCCAAACTGAGCTTTTTCTGCCATATCTGTTTCCAGACCATAATAATAACAGTTTTCCTTATTGAGTGAAAAAGAACATTTCTTCCTTATGAAAAGAGTTCCTTATAAGCATGGAGTTTGCTGTATCAGTAAGGATACTTTTCAGCTATCAGTTGAGAAAAATCTGGAAATTGCTGAAACAGCAAGGGAATGGGCCATCTCACATACCTGTAAGTCCAGAGGCAGGGCCAGATCCACGCATGGTCTTATCAGAGCTCTTGGCTCAGTAGCTCTGTCTTCCTTGGAGGATCAGGTTTTTGTTTGTTTCATTAGACTGGCTTCCTTCCTGATTGGACCATCTGCAGCAGCAGGAAAATGATGCTCTCTTGTTTTGTTTTTGTTTTTTTTCTTTTTTTTCTTTAAGATTTTATTTATTTATTTGTCAGAGAGAGCGAGAGAGAGAAAGAACACAAGCAGGGGGAGCAGCAGGCAGAGGGAGAAGCAGGCTCCCTGCTGAGCAAGGAGCCTGATGCGGGGCTCCATCCCAGGACCCCAGGATCATGACCTGAGCTGAAGGCAGACCCTTAAGGGACTGAGCTACCCAGGCGCCCCATAAATGATGCTCTCTTGCTCATGAAAATTGGAGATAGGGAAAAAAATCTCTTCAGCCCTGCCCTCATGGAACGAAAGACCTTCTTTTTAGGCAGATTCGCCCACCTCAAGTCACATGCTCACCACTGGGCCAATAACAGTTGCTAGAGGAATATAATCTACTGATTGGCTTAGGTCTGTGTTCCTGAACCAATCACAAACTAAAGGGATAGAATTATGACGATGGTAAATCAGAACCCATCCTTGGACCTGGGAACGGAGGCAGCTCCATCTGAGTGACATGGTATGCTTGGAGAAAGTATAGCGCCCTCGAAATTGAGGTCTGGTTGCTGTTAGGCAACTAAAAATAAACAGAAGGATATAAGCCAAGATGCACAGCTGCCCGACCTAAAACACTCATTCTAAGTGTAATGGGGCTCGTTATCTAAGTGTCTTATTTTCCTTTAGTTTTGTACTGAATTTCAAGTAAAGAGCAAAACACATTTTACATGTTGTGAAGAATAAGAATTCAGTAGGGGCTCTTAGAGGCTTGGAACCACCAGTGTATCTTCGAAAATTATTTGAACTCTTTCCTACAGAAAAGGAAACTGAGGCCCTTCAAAATGAAGTTGCTTGCTCAAGGTTGTGCTTCTAGTTAGTAGCAGAGTCCCAGACCATAGCTATCTCACACCTCAGTGTGGCTTTTCCTACCCCATCCCGTCCCAGATTAACCTTCAAGTAATACCATGAAGGCAACTTTCTTAGAACAACTAGGACACTATGTTAAAAAAAAAAAAAAAAAAAAAAAAGAAGATAATAGGAAGGGAAAAATGAAGGGGGGGAAATCGGAGGGGTTGACGAACCATGAGAGACTATGGACTCTGAAAAACAAACTGAGGGTTCTAGAGGGGAGGGGGGTAGGAGGATGGGTTAGCCTGGTGATGGGTATTAAAGAGGGCATGTACTGCATGGAGCACTGGGTGTTATACGCAAACAACGAATCATGGAACACTACATCAAAAACTAATGATGTAACGTATGGTGATGAACATAATAAAATTTAAAAAAATAAAATAAAGGCAAAATAAAAAAACAAAAAAATTTAAAAAAAGAACAACTAGGACACTGTAATATACTACATACTATATTTTAATAGGATACATGCTTATATTTGTGGACTGTAATATTTCCATGAATTGCAAAATACTTACGGCTATTTGAGGCTATTTTACATCCCGAGAGCACTAGCAGGCAGGAAGAGGTGCAGGCGGTTTCTGCTCAGCAGGAGACTAGAACAGGCTGCCCCACTTGTAGCCAGGCCCAGTACATTTTTCTGATTTTCTTTTTCCAGGTTAATATTTCCCTGCATCAGTGTTGGTGCAATCGATACTTCTCTCAGTGGCTGAGGAATGTCCTAGCCGCCCAGGGCAGGGCCTGGGGGTGGGCGGAAAGGAAGACTGAAACCTCTGCTTTTCCATCTGTTCTCAGAACTGGCATGAAATGACAGAGCTGGTCTCCTCCAGCGGTAATTACTGCTGCTACCGCAGGGCCTTTGCTGACTGTGAGGGCTTCAAGATCCCCATCCTCGGCGTGCACTTGAAAGACCTGATAGCGGTCCATGTCATTTTCCCAGACTGGACGGAGGACAACAAAGTGAACATTGTAAAAATGCACCAGCTCTCCGTGACCCTCAGCGAACTGGTGTCCCTGCAGAATGCCTCCCACCACTTAGAACCCAACATGGATCTGATCAACCTACTCACGGTGAGTTCAAGGGACCAGGGTTTGTGCTAAGGGCCCTGCGTGCCTCCCTGCACGGGGGGTGCAGGAACATCCGGGACAGTCATTCACCAGGTTGTGTGCAGGGCCAGCAGACCGGGAGAGATCTGCAGGGGTGGGTGAGGGGAGAGGAGCCCAGCCCTATAAGCAGCATGAATTGAGACTATAATCTTGGGGCCAAGAAATTTTCCCTTGTCTGGAGGAGCCTAATCAGCACCCCTATAGCTCCACATCCAGAGCTCTTAGAGAGGCCCTCCAGCTCTCAGCCCCTCCCTCTCCCTCATCACACCTGTCTAGTTCATCACCTCCCTCTACATGGCCTCCTCTCGTCTGCTTCCCTTTGCCCTCCCTGCGCAACTGTAGCTGGAATCTGGGGTAATGTCAGGACCTCCTCTGTCATCTCCCTGCCCCCATGGCCAATCTCCCCAAAGCCGCCTGGCATTCGAGGCCCTTCCAGACTCATTGTCTATCTAGACTGTTTTGTCATCACCTGATCCCACATCACACTTGCCTTTGAGGAACGTTGGACTTTCCACTGTGAACCGTGGCCTTCTGCTTCCTGGCCTTTGCCCTTTCTTGGAAAATCCCTTCCCCTACCCACCCCTGTGACTAGCTCACATTCAAAAGCCTCTATCTTTCTGGAGCATTCTCTGTTCCTCTCCAGAGCAGTAACACATCTGTCACATGTGTGGCTTTTGCCGTTTATACTTTCTTAACCATAGGAGGTATCACTTTGTAATAGATTTTTTTTTCCTGTTTACCTGACTTACACATCCCATAGCCCCAGCACCTCTCATGGTACCTGGCATATTTAGGAGCTCAACAGATGAATTGAACACTGTATTTCGGAACGAAGTGGGTCAGACAGAAGACATTCATCTAGCATTCATATTTTTTTGTCATTTGTGGCTGGTCTCCAGGTGCTAGGGCTTTTAGACCCAACAGGTGTAGAGAAGAAAACCTTCCCCATTGGCGGCTGCTTTGTTTGGGGGGAGGAGGCATAACCAAATTCTTTCACCCTTGTTTAACAAATGGAGAAGCAACTTCCCAGTTTGGATTTATAACACTGAAGCATCTGACACTTGGCTGCAATATTCAGTTGACTATTTTCCTTTAATGGCCATGGAAAATGAAAACAATAACACTTCTGAAGCTCTGAGAGCGTGAATCCCCTAGGACTGCTACCCTGGAGTAAGAGTGTTGGTTCCTAGACCTTTTCACAAACTATTCCTAGAGCACATAATTGTTTACCAAAAAACAGAACCCCTGAAATGTATGTAGTAATGGAAGCCGCACCTTGATACAAAGCGGAAGTGGCCAAGACCCAGAAACATGAATCTCTTGGGGCTGAGTTTGTATGATAAACAGTAAACACACAGACATTCTCTATTAGGGGGGAAAAAAAACCCTCACAATAAACCAGGCACCTGCATTTATTAATCATTTGCCATGTAAATCTGTTTCCATGAATAAGCGACCAGAGTTGCAGCCCCCATCAGACTGCAAACCCACAGGCCCAGGTGATGTCTGCAGAGCGGCCTGAGTTCCCCACGTCTGTGTGCAGGCTGTCCTTACCATGTGGAGGAGAGCTTCGCAGAGCAGGCGCCCATGCTCAGGCATTTTCTCATCCACACAAAAGATAGGGTTGGAGGAGGGGAATGGATTTTGAGTTTTTTTGGGTGCCAATGGAAAATTTGAACTCTAGAAATAAAGATTAAGCATTTTTTTTTTTTTTGCTGGGAAGGAAAGAAAAAAGGAAGAGGATGCCAGTCTCTCTCTCTCTCTCTCTCTCTCTCTCTCTCTCATATTAAAGGAGAATATAGAAGCCACCAAACACCATATTTAGGAAGAGCAATGTTATCTAGTGTACTGCAGTGACCAGAATCCTAGGTGGGAGATCTAGCTTCTAGCTCTATGTGTGCAGTTACTTAGTTTTGTCTCCTCGCTAACTGGACTTGACTCTGGACTTTTCATAAAGGGTTTTGTGCTCATTTGTGAGATCTCTTCCAGCTCTAAACTTCTGTGATTCTAAATATAAGGACTGGTGGAACCTTGAGAATAAGGAAGTTCGTGTCAGTCTGATTCTGTGGTTCCAGCCCAGTGGCTCCTCAGGATAGCACAGCCCCACACATGAGCATCGATCAGCAAGCCAGTTTCTATTTACAGCCAACATCCCCCCTTCCTCCCCACAACCAAGCAGAAGGTTCAGGGCATGGGAATATATGTTCATTCTTCCTGGCCACAGGCAGATGAATCTCTTCAGTGCAGATAGAGGAGACTCCCATCAGGTGTTCACTGGAGCCCAGTGGGCATTTCATGAAGCACATATGTGTTGGGATTAGAACCATTTGATTGACAGAAGCTGCCCAAATGCATGTGAAGGCATACATAAGTGCAGGTTCGTTGGAAGGGACCATTCTTTTGCCGCAAGACTCTAGGTCAGGTTTTTGCCCAAAGTGATTGTTTGCTTCTAAACATGGCCCCAGGCGAGGAAGCCAATTCACAATCGAGAGCCCTGGAAGATAGAAAATAAGAACTCTTAAATGAATCACAACTACTGAATGTCTGCTCCGTGCTGTGAGCTGTATAGCAATGTTTGAACTTTCTGTAATAATTGGTTGCCTTTTCACAACACTTCCCTGTACTTTTCCTTGGTTCTCACAGACACTCTCAGAGCTAGCCTCTGCAGGCCAGAGCCTGTAAATTCACCCCTGCCCCTTTGTGTTTTACAAAGGAAGAAACATTTCTAAAGGACAAAAGGCTTGCAAATGGGGAACTTCTGAATCCCACTGTGGAGGGGTGGGGGCACTCCCTCCCCGCCCAGTGATGGACATTTACTCCATAATATAGGAACATTGCTAATATTTATTTTATTTTGCATCTATAATAATTAAATAATCTCTCTATTCCTCTTCATGGGTATCTAAAGAAGGAGTTAATTATAGAACCAAATCTATGAGTCAGGGACTCTGATGCCATTTTTATCATTGTAAACTTACCCCCTGAATAGCACTGGGCACATGAAGGAAGGAGGACCCCAGCACTAAACTGTTGGGATTTGGATTGTTCCCCTTTTCAGGGAAGATCTAGAGAAGGCATTTTCCCTTGCGATCCGTCCCAATCCTGGAACCAGAAGTTTTAAAAGCTGATGCTTCTTGCTTCATGGTATATGAAATCATCTGATTCTTTTCATAGTATTTTTAGATCTATCAGTTACTTTTACCATTCTGAGTATATGCAAATAACTGGAAAGCCCCCTGTATTTTTACAGTTTCAAAAAGAAAAAAAGAAGAAGAAGAATTGCAAAAATGGTGAATGGCGATAATTTGATGACCAAGTGTGTTTTATTTTACAATTCTCCAGTCAAGGCAATATGGTCTGAATGTACAGGGTAAATCCACAACCATCTTTGCTGATAGGCTTGGATGTAAATGCAGCAAACTGTAACAGTGACTCAGGACATTTTTCAAAAACAGTCAGACTCAAAATATGTGAGACACAAGCAAGCATTCCTGAAATTCCATTGACAAGCTGCCTATAATTATAAAATAGAGGTGTATAGGAAGTACAACAGGTTACTCTACGCGGGGCCATAAACCACAGAGGCGATGAGAGAATGCACCTAGGTAGGATTGTGGCTGGGAAAGCAAAGAGCTGGCAGGAGTAACCCAGGGGCAGCTTTGCATTCGTTGATGCATGCAGTGGTATTTGGCTGGGAGCCAAACCCTGCAGTGCCTATCTCTATGGCCCGCTAAACAAATCTTGCTGGTTACACGTTAACTCATTTAATCTTCACGGCAGTCCAAGGAGGGACCTATTATTTATGCCTCCCATTTTATAGACTGGGAGACTGAGACCCAAGAAGGTTAATGACTTGCCCAGGTTCACAACAGTGCTAACAGAGAGCAAACATTTGGAGAAGATATCTCCATCATAACACCCGATATCTGTCCATGTGATGTATGAAAATACTCAAGGATGTTCTGTGTCTTTTGAAAGAGCATCTCCCCTACATGGTATGTGGTTGTTGGGATTTCTGGTCAGATGTTCTGGCACGCTTGTCATCCCTTCTCCAGCAGATGCCAGTGCCAATCACTAGAGGCCTAATCAGGAGGACAGGAACATGCTCATCAAAGTCCAGAATAACTCCTGGTAACAAGGAATTGTTACTTGATTTTCTTTCTGTTTATGTAGTGTTCACAATGCAAGGCAGCAAGCTGTGGCTGGGATTGCAGAGGCAGAAAAGACGGATGCGCTGCCTGCTTTCTTGAGGCTTAGAAGCCAGTAGAGTTTTCCATTGTGGAATTTACAAAATGGCGGGCAACTGCCCGTGGCAGATGGGTTTTATTTGGCCCACATGGAATCATAAAATTTTTTAATTAGTTGCCAGTATTTAATAATGGAGATATTTCATAGAAAACTCCAGATTTCTGGCTTCTTTTGACAAAAGAGAAGATATGGCACTTGTCAGGCTGACAACTTGCCTTGGCTGAGCAGTGGTTGTCTCCCATCCACCAGGAACCACAACTCTCCCTATTGCTTCCCTAACCCAGAGATCCATGTCAGATTCTACTTATCACAAATTTTTTTGTTGTTGAGCTCAGAGAGCAGGGCCCCAAGGTAATTACATCTGCAAAGACGTTTTTTGCAAAAAAGACATCGTTATACCAATGTTTCTATCAAAAGAGTTCTTTCATGCATCCCATTGCGTTCTTTTATATAATGGGCTGGCCCTTAGAGGCACTGGTTTGTGATATGGGGATGGTTCCTCTCCTGCAAAAAGACGGAGCCCCTGGAGGTAGGAGTGACTGCTCTTTAGGGGAAGGTGGATACAGTGTCCATTCTTTGTGAGCAGGATTTTCAAGATCTGAAATGATGCTGGGGCAATTTTATAATAAAGTCAATTTTATTATGTTTAGAAAAAAATCTCTAGGTGACAAAGTCTAGGTAAAGCAATATATGACCCAATGTCTGAAATCCTTAATTTAAATGTATTTAGTAGCTAGAATAGTGACTAGAATGGTCCTCAGCACATATTAGATGATCAATAAATCTTTGCTGAATGGATGAATGATTAATTCAAAAATGACATCTATTAATACCAACTTTTTAAAAATGAGAACAAAAAGATAAATCCTTGAAAGATGTCCTTTGCCTCTGAGTTTTCTCCCACTTCCTCCTCCTCGCTCTTCTCCCTCACTCCACACCCATACACATTAAGTCTTTATTTTTAGACCAAATATGTTAAATGTTTCATGCCTAAGTGGTCAAAGAAAGAACAGGGCACCTGGTTACATTCACTTCTGATGAAATGATGTGATTCATCAGGTATCTTAACATTGAAGAGTGGGGGTGGGACTCATCCAGGCTTATTTGTAGTCTCATGACTTCTATTTTAAGTGAATGGGACCATGCATTTTAGGTTTTACTGATTTTATCCATACTCTTCAATCTTGGTCTATGTTGGTATCCTTCCTGCCCTGATCTTTCCCTCTTTCTTTGCCCAAGTCCTCCGAGTTAGGTCCTAGTTCACAAGTTCCTCTGTGATTCCGTCTTGATCATTTCTGTCTTCGGTGACCCCCACACATAATAATAATATCAGTAGTAACAGCTGCAACACCAAATAACCTTTCTTGACATTTCACTGTGTACCAGGGCCCCTGTGTAGCACTTCACATGAAGTATTCCATTTGATCCTGATCAAAATGCAATTCAGTAGGGACTTTTATGATAATTTCCACTTTACAGATGTGGAAACTGAGTATCAGAGAAGATATAACTGGCTCAAGGTGACAAGGCTAAGCAGTGGCAGGCTCAGCACTTGAACTCAGGCCCTTCGGACTCCAGAACCTCTCCCTCTGCTGTATACAGCACCCCTGAACAATCCCTACCTACCTCATTGAGAGTGTTGCCTTTTATTGATGTAAATACATCTGATGTAACTCATAGGATGCTGATGGCCATACTAGGTTTCCCTGTTTCTTTTTAAAAGTTCATGTTCTACCTCTACATATTATCTTTCTAATGCTCTTCATGCTCTCAAATTATTAGACATTGAGCTAACACATTGAGTTTGAAAAATATTTCAGCCATGTAAATAAATAAGTAAATGTGATCCAACATCATTGTTTATCCCTTCTAATTTGTTGTAGCTTTCTCTGGACCTCTACCACACAGAAGACGATATTTACAAACTGTCACTGGTGCTGGAGCCTAGAAATTCTAAATCGGTAGGTGGTGTTTTCTCTAAGGATCAGTGGCAAACACCGTTGTTCGTCATTTATCGTAAGTGCCTGTTACAGTGAGGCTTTGTGATCTGAAGATTGAAGAATTTTAAAAATCTGTATTATTCCATTTTGCCCATGGAATGGCTGAGCCCTGACAGTTTAAGGATTAGTTCTTCATATCAGAGGCTAATAAAGAAGAACGTTATTCCCAATTACTCTGTTTTATTGTTTATCTTCTATGTGTTGTGTCCCGTCTGAGAACTTGTGTACCTATGGGGCATCCTCCCAACAAAAGAAGAACTCATCTTAATGTTAAAGAGCGTTTAGAGTCTTCAATATAAAATCTCATTTAGCATAAAATTAAGCTTAATAAATTTTGAAGACCCTGATCATAATTCACAAATTTCCCTGCTAATGACCGACTCAGCTCAGAATTTCAGTATCACATTGGATCATGTCTCAATTAATGGCTGACTCTTAGGAAAGAAACATTCTACGCTGAGATTGAGGAAATTGCATTACTGAAAGTACACTGGTCATTAGTTTTAGTGAGTGGACTGTATCTTAGATATGTTTTGTGCTAGTAAGAAAATACCTGGGCAAATTTGAAATTTACAGTGAGGATGTGGTTTGCATGTTGAAGGAAAAACTGTCTATGTTGGCTTCTTAGAGTCATATCCTGAGATCAGGGTTCTGATAAAGACCTCATGCCTTACCTCCTTACCGGTTGAATTCTGTGGCATGTTGCCAGAGACATGGACCTTAAATGTGACCCTCTATTCTGATTCTGAAGCATCAGCCCGAAAGAGGCAGAATGACTGTGACGTGCTGGGAGAGTACGCACTTGAGTCTGAGTCCGTTGACCTGGTAGCATCTGTTCTTACGATCTTGAGTATGGTGTTTCCATCAGCATGTTCACCTCCCCACCAGTCCCCAGAGGCCCATCTCCTGGGGACACTGAAGAACAGACCCATGTGGGGAGATAGAGGCCAAAGGGAGGAATGAGGGCTAGACTCTGCAAAGTTACCATGCCTAAGAGCTGGAGAGAAAAGCGAAGTTATTAGAAAAAAAGGAATTCATGAGCTCTTCTCTCACTCCTTAGCTTTGGTGTGAAGAAGCTGATTGCAGGGTGGCAAGCTGTTCCATGTGCACGTGGCATTTCCACCACCCTGCACCTCCCTCTTCCTGTAACCGGGCACCTTAATTGCTACCGGTTGGTTGTTGGGCACCTGGTGGGGGCATCATTATCTCATTAACTCTTAAGGAAATGGAGTCTGGTGAGGACAGGCGTCTCACACGGAGCACACAGCCAGTATGTGGGAGAACTGAGAGGTGGGTCAGGCCTGTCTGTCTTCAATGCCTGTGCTTTTTCTACCTCGGGACGCTGCCCTTCATTTTCCCGCTACCCCTTGTATCAGGAACATGGTAGGAATGACCATGTTAGCACACTTGCCTGAGTGGTGCTCTTTAGATTTGTTTAAGTTTATTTTCAGGATAAATTTTTGCCAATTGTTGGAGACATTTCCATCCAACGTAGTCTTTTTTATCTTTTATAAAAGCAGAAGCTTTCAAAGCGCCTTCCAACGGCTAAAATCCTCTGAATCTATGAAAATGTAGTTCCCCAATCCCTTTCCATCTGTCATCCTGTTTTGTGCTCTGGTTTGACATATGCTGACGCTAGAGAACAAGTATTATCAGGATGATAGTACTGAGAGCGTCTAACTCAGTGTGCTTACGGTTGGTGCTGGTGGACCTCACATAATCCCACTGTGAACCTTTGCTCTGCACAGCGTACACTTCGTGTCTCACTAATTCTTTGTGTTTTACTTTGTGTCTCAGTTTTTTCAGACTACCTCTAGGTCAAAAGAAATACCTCACAATTCCATTTTTAGGATAGTTAGGTCCAAACAATATATATTAATGTTCTAACGATGTAGAACCCACTTGAAAAAATAATACATGTCGAAATAAAAATAATATTTCAATTTCATTCTTAAATAACCACAATTACTTACTAATGGATGTGTGTGCCTATTGGGCATGGAACAATTTATGTCTTGGAATCAGACTGAATACTGCCACCTTTTTTCTTGTTCCACATTGATTTTTTGCTTTGGAAAGAGATGATAGCATTGAAAGAAATGTAGCAGGACCTAGTGGGGGAACTGTGAACTGTTTCAAGCTGGTAGTTCACGTGGTGTCTGACAAATATGGAGTACTGCTGTATTTCCCTTGGAAGTTTGAAATATCTTTTGGTACCCCTATGAGTCCACTGCTGTATTACGGATGGGGCATCTTGTTATATAGTTTGGGAACCATGGGTTTATCCTTCATCAGATGAACAAAATGAAAAGCTTGATAGAAAGAGCCATGATGTGTATGATGTGTGTGTGAGTGAGTCTAAGTTTTGGTGATCATATCCAGACAGCAGGTAGTTTTTGGTCCTGCTGTCTCACCCACCGCACAACATTGTGAGGGGCTTAAATCCAGTACAATTACTCCTCAATTCCTCTTGCAAACATGTTTATCCCCAATTCAGTATCAAATAAGACCTGCCAATACAAGTTTGCATGCATGCACCAGCAAAGATATTTATATTATTTGAGGGTCCCAGGGAGAGGAATAAAGTGCACAGCACTCTTGGCTGGTCTCCTGATAGGATTGTGTTTTTCCCTTGTGTTGTGTGAATATGTTGTGTGTTATCATCACTGTCTTCTCCACATTATTTAGTGAAAATGTCTTGCAAGAACATGGAAAAACATATAGAGAAAGCAAATTCACTGAAGAGGCTAGAAAGACCTAATTAGCCAAACAGAAGGGATTAAGGATTTTTTTTTAAATTTAATTAATTTATTTGACAGAGAGACAGTAAGAGAGGGAACACAAGCAGGGGGAGTGGGAGAGGGAGAAGCAGGCTTCCCACAGGGCTCAATCCCAGGGCCCTGGGATCATGACCTGAGCCAAAGGCAGACGCTTAACGACCGAGCCACCCAGGCGCCCGGGATTAAGGATAATGAGAGAGATGGCAGCTTGAGGACATAAACTTGACGATTCTCGTGGGCCCATTTACTGCACACATCTAATTTTTCACCAACACCAAGTATTAAAGACTTAGACAACTGGTGTTTTATATATTTTATATTATACAAAAATCTGTATGGAGTATTATGTAGGTTTAAGGATGTTTTAGTCATATTTGGGGAACTTGGATAGAATTTTTGGGTGGGCTGGGAGAGCAATATCTTTTTTTCCATTTAAAATAATGGAATTGAGGCTACTGCTAAACAAAATGCACTATCCACAGGTGTATTTAGTCACAGATTAGATTCCATTGGCAAAGATGTTTGTTTTCAGAACATTTAAGTGCTACGTATATGTAAGTTTTTATTAGTACTATTAATATATAGAATGTATATGTCTTTCTTAGTGTCCCCTAATTGCTCAAGGTCTCAGATAAAGTTGAAAAATGTCTTTTCTCGGGCGCCTGGGTGGCTCGGTCGTTAAGCGTCTGCCTTCGGCTCAGGTCATGATCCCAGAATCCTGGGATCGAGTCCCACATCGGGCTCCCTGCAAGGAAGCCTGCTTCTCCCTCCCCCACTCCCCCTGCTTATGTTCCCTCTCTCGCTGTGTCTCTCTCTGTCAAATAAATAAATAAAATCTTAAAAAAAAAAAAAAAAGAAAAATGTCTTTTCTCTGTCAGCAGCCTACCTCCCCTACGACGCCCACCAAGCCCGTGGTGCCCCTGGAGTGGGCTTCAGGAGTGATGCCGAAGCCAGATCCCACGGTCATCAACAAGCACATAAGGAAATTAGTTGAGGTAAGTGGTTGAGAGAGTGGAGACTGAGCACTAGAAGGCCCTTTTCTCTTTCCAGAATATTCTGTCATTGCCCAAGAATCAGCTGAAGTCAATGAAAACAGCCCTCTAGCAGGTAGGAGCAATTTAGCAGACACTTAGCTCTACTTGGCATTGGCCTCTAGGGGAGAGTATCCCGGAAAGGCCCTCTTTTCCCTTCTTGTCATTCTGTTCTCATTTGCCCAAATACCCTCAGCTACTTCCAACTCTTTCGGTAGCATTTGATGCCTCCACTATTGCCCCTGCAACTTGAGGGACTATTTGGGGATTAGAATCTACTCCTGAGAAACCTACATGGGTCACAATAAAATGCCCAATAAATTGATTGCATGAGGGTAGGAAAAGATCCTGTAGGTGCACAGTTTCTCTTGCTGTATATATTGGGGTCTGTGACACAGCAGCACAACGCCATTTGGGTCAGAAACATCACTTAATGATGGGAAAGTCTCTATCAGAAGTTTCCACATAGAAAGAAGAATAGAGGGGAGCCTGGGTGGCTCAGTCGGTTAAGTGTCTGCCTTTGGCTCAGGTCATGATTCTGGGGTCCTGGGATGGAGCCCCTCCATCCCACCCCCCAAGTTGCTGAGCAGGGAGTCTGCTTCTCCCTTTCCCTCTGCCCCTCCCCCCACCCCGATCATGTGCTCTCTCTCTCAAAATAAATAAATAAAATCTTTAAAAATAATAAAAAGAAAGAAGAGTAGAAGTGCCAATGTGCAGAAAATGGAAACATACCTGGCAGTAAAAACTATGACCCCTGATTAAACATCTGCTTTAATGGGTGGGTATGATGCAATAGGATCGTGTCTTTGGGATAAAATGAACATTTTGCTGGGGATGGATGGTTAAAGAAAAAGAAAGAATGTTCTACATCTTGGATCATCCAGGGAACTATAGTGCACTGGAAGAAAAGTTCTGTGGAGCATGTGAGGCAGCAAGGAAAGGTCAGAAAGGATGAAGGAAGGCATTGAGAAGCATAAGGTCCAGTGGAGACCACGTGCTGATGTTGTGGTCACAAACCCAACTTGGAGCCAAGGAAGGGGGTGGGATCCAGGCAGGAAAGAGTTGCAGCTCAGGAAGGTCTGGAGCCAGGAAACGAAAGACAGAATGATTCTCTCCCACTCTTTTCTCTGAATGCTCATTCCATTATCTGCTGAAAGACTTTCTTTGCTCCATTTGGGGAGTCTGTTTTGCCCTCTCCCCCGTCCTCTCTCTCTCCCTCTCTCCTCCCTTATGCCATCTCTCTTATTTTCTCTCCAATTCCAATTTCATGGGGGAAGGTTGGCCCAGTTTGGATAAATTGCCTACTTTTGGCTCAATCAAATGAAAGACTGGGTTTTATTATGAAATTTGCATACTAAATTTTATTCTACAAAAAGATTGTACTTTCAACATAAATATGGATTTTAGGCTATAAATAGTAGGCACTCTATAATGGTCAATTTTAAGCAATTTTGATTGTAGATAAATATTGATATTGGGACTTGCAGAAAAAGGTAGTGCTTTATGATTTTGCATAATTCAGTTATCTATAGATAAACTTACAATGGGTGCTAAACAGTTATATTTTTAATTAAGCAATTTGTTCATTTATATCTTGGTCATCTCCCAAAACACTTCTGAAGCAGTTTGCTACATAGGGCAATACGAATAAAGTAGAATAGACAGAAACCATAGGAAAAAGGGAGAAAGACTCGTTATAATCTTGCATACATGTGTTTCCGGGGAGAACTTAACAAACCTTTTTGAAAATCTGATTTAGCAGAGGGCAATGGAAGACTCCTTTTATTTTTCTCTGATTATAAAGAGAGTCAGAATCATTGTAAATATGCAAACTTTTCATAAAATAGAATCCAAGTTTTACTTTTAGGTCGTGGGAATTCTGCTCTCTAGGGATAAACACTGATAATTTGTAAATTATCTTGTATGACTTTATTCCCCCCCCCCCCCCCCATAAACACACTCACACCCACGTATGCCTCTGAGTAACATTGTTCAACTATTTTCCTAGAACAGATTCTCCTAAGTGGAACTGCTGGGTCAGAGAGTAAGCAGACTGTTCTCCAGAAAGACTGTGGCTATTGACTTCATCAAGTAATATGAGAATGCCTGTTTTCTCATACCCTAGGAAATTACCAATTATCTTAATGTTTTCCTATCTGAGAGGTTAAAAAAAGTTTTCTTTGCATTTCTATAATTATTAGCAGAATTGAGCATTTTCCATGAATATACTGGCCATTTGTATTTCTACTTTGGTGATCTCCCGTTTTCCTTTTATGTCTTTGCTCTCATGTATATTGCAAACAATCTTCAATGTCATTTATCTTTGAATTTGTTAGCTGGGCTTTTTCGATTCAGATATTTTGCATTTTATGTAATAAAATGTTTTCATTTATAGCTGCTGACTTTGATGTCATGGTAAGAAAGGCCTTTCCTACTCAAAGATCACAAAATATAAAATATATTTTTATCTATTTACCTTTCATACTTTTGTAGCTTTATTTTTTACATTAAAATATTTAATGCATCTAGAATTTAGTTTAGGGGCAACTGATTTTGTAAGATTATTAGCCATTACCTCAACAGTAATTATTGGATAATTTTTAATTTCCCTATGGATTTGAAAACATACTTTTTAAGATTCTAAATTCCTGAATATACATAGATCTATTTCCAGACTCTGCTATCTGTAGTAAGTTATGGTACCATGTTGTTTTGATTAATGTAGCTTTGTAGATTATTTGATTTCTGATAGGACACATTCTCCCTCATTACTTCTCATCTTAACAATTTTAGGCTATTCTTAACATGTTCACTTCTATTTGAACTTTAGAATCAATTTGTTCATTTAAAACAAATTCTCACTGGAATTCTGACTGGAATTACATTAAAAGTATACTTGAAGTTTTTGGATAATTTAACATTTTTAAAGCTTCATTTTCTATCAGCATGGTATTGGCATTTGTGAATTCACCAAGCTTAACTCTTACTAAAACTGAAGTTTCAGTTTAGACCTCACTTTCTCCAGGAAACCTTTTAAAATCTCCCTCCTGTCTCCCCTCCCCTCATGGCACCCTGTTTTTATCCTCAGCATTGCACTTATCTTCTTATATCATAAAGGCTTCTTGATTTCATTATCTCCCACTGGATTCTAAGCTCCTCAATAGAATAATATGCTAGTTATCACTGCTTTCCCAGTAAGTTCAGAGCCTGACTCATAAATATTTATTCCATAAATATTTGTCTTTCCTTTGCAGTCTGTGTTTAGAAACTATGACCATGACCATGATGGGTACATCTCCCAAGAGGACTTTGAAAGTATAGCTGCCAATTTTCCCTTTTTGGATTCCTTCTGTGTGCTGGACAAAGATCAGTAAGTTTTAATTTTGTTATATTTTAATGCAACTGTCCTGAGCAGAAAATTAGTGTCAGAGGAGAACAGGGATACCTTTAACGTACATCCTGACAGCTTTAATCCCAGCGTGTTGATGAGACAAGTCTGATGTTTTGCTGATTTTTTTCTTGGTGTCCACAAACATGACTGGTTGGATGAAATCACAGGGCAGACTGCACCATCAGTGTTGAGTGTGATGCCCATTTGCAAATGAGCCTGAGTCTCCATTTCCCATGTTACTTCTGCTTAGCTATTTCATCAACCCCCAAGCCTCCATCAAAAAGAGTAGGGGAGAAATATAGTTACACCTAGGCTGGTAGAGTCCTCAGCATCAGTGGACCTAAGGGCAAGACTAAAACTCACCAAGTAAGTAAAATTATTTTCAGTTACTTACAGTCTTCAGAAAAGCAGGTGATATCTACAGATAGCCAAGAAGTGTCCTCGCTTTGTTTCTCTCTTTGCTAGCTCAAAGGTTGTTTTGATAAATGAAGTAAAAATATATTTCTCTTTAGCTTCAAATGATTCCTGGAAAATTAAATGACTTTAGAGGCTAAGATCCAGCTCATTAGAAAACAATGATAAAATATATACATATTGCGGAGAAACACTGGCATTAGTAATCTGACTGCTTAATTTTTAATTCTGTGAGATTAGTTCCTAGTTTAAAAATCATCTGTAATGAGGTGTTAGATTTTATATTGGTGAAATGTCCAAACTATATCACCTTAGAATTCTTTAATATTTTTGATGGTGTGATAATTTTTAAAAAATTAAATCTGTAAGTAATTCAATACACCAAGGAAAGCCTTGATATTTTATCATAACATCTTAAAACCTTAATTCATCTTCACTGTATATCTAGAACAAAGAATACTTTTTAAAATAAATTATTAGAAACATAAACTTCTTTTACAAAATAAAATTTAAGTTTCCTGCTAACTACCCATTTCCCTTAGTTTGTTTCTGTCCGTGACATGTAGGTGGGACATGAACTTAAAATTACTTCCTATTCTTCGTTTCTTTTTTCTGCTGGTTCTTTAGATGGACCTGACACTGTTCCAGAAAAGATATATAAATACATTTTTTTCTAAAAACGAAGGTTTGAAATATTCATAGCTTACATGATTTTTGTCAAAGAAGCTGAGATATGTTGATTTTGAGAGGCAAGTAAAACATCCAGGAGGAGATTCTAGCAAGCTGTAGATATGGTACCAAGATTCAGGAGAACAGTTTTGGAGATATTGATTGCTAGGTCTTCAGCCCAGCCGTGCAAGCTGAAGTCCCGGGCGGGAGAGCAAATTCTGTTGGAAAAGTTGAGAGCAACATGAGCTTAGGGCCTGAGGACTGCAGCTTGGGGACCCTTCCTCCCACATGCAGATGAAAGGGAGACATGGATCCTGCAGGAGAGCCAGAGAAGGAGGAGCATGGGAGGCAGGAGAGAAACGGGGCTGTGTGGAATCACAGGGGTACGTGGAGGAGAGAGTGTCAAAAAGGAAAAACCCTGTCTGCATGTCACATGCAGCCAGGAGGTCAACAACGTCAAGTAGTGAGCAAAGGGGGTGCCTGGGTGGCTCAGGCGGTTAAGTGTCTGCCTTCAGCCCAGGTCATGATCTCAGGCCCTGGGATCGTTCCCCATGTCGGGCTCCCTGCTCAGTGGGGAGCCTGCTTCTCCCTCTCCCTCTGCCTCTCCCCCTGCTTGTGCGCTCTCTCTCTCTTTTCTGTCAAATAAAATCTTTTTTTAAAAGTGAGAAAAGGCCACTGAGGACATCATTGTGACCGTTTCAACAGAACGGTAGGGTTAGAAGCCTGTTTATATGGAGGGAAGAGTAATGGAAGGAAATGGGGGAAAAAACCCCTCTAATTAATATTCTTTTTGAAAACTTTGGGAGTAAGAAAAGGTAGAGAGAAAAGACAGGTGCCAGGGATGGAAGCAAGATTGAGGAAAGACATTTTCCAGGCGGGGAAGTTGCGAGCGTATCTTTACACAGAGGAAGGAGCGGGTGAAGAGACTGCGCAGAACCTGGAAGGAGCTGTGTCCTGGGAGACTGCAGAGTAGGGGATGGGAGCGTGACTTCCTCAGAGACAGGAGGACCCAAGAGAGGACAGATGAGATACAAGGAATTCTGAATTGGCACAGAAGGGTGTGGTCTCCAGCACAGGCCGATGTGGAGAGAAGGCAGTATGAAGATCACCTACTTCATGTGGATTTGATCTTCTTGATAAACAAGAGGTCTGGATATGTGCTGGTGGGTGCAACCAGAGGTTCTGTGTGAAGAAGATCTGGAAGAATCGCTCTAGGAAATGGTCTATAAGCCAGTAAGACATGAATAAAAGATTACCAATGGCAGTGGCCTGGATGACATCAGGCTGAATGAATTTGAGAATGGCGGGCCCAGTTATTACAGTTTTTTGCCTTTCTCTAGCAGCCTAATTCTTGCACACCCTATTGCTAGGGATGCGCTAGAAAGGAGATTTCCTTCTAGAAGCTACCATTTGGTAATGAAGGAGACTTTCTGTGCTACGGAGCACAGGATACACATACGTATCTTCTCCTTACTAAGAGCCTTTGGCACTAAATGCTGTCCTTCAAGGTCCTCTCCTTTCAGAAAGAGCAGAGAAGTAAACACTCCCCACCTGCTTTTGGCCACAAAGGTTTGGGGAGTTGGGTGATCACAGTGTGTCAGCCACTTAGCAACATGGTCTTCAAAGATCCCTCCCTTTTCTGATTCTCTTCACAGGGATGGCCTTATTAGTAAAGATGAAATGATGGCTTACTTCCTGCGAGCTAAGTCCCAGTTACACTGTAAAATGGGACCGGGATTTGTCCATAATTTTCAGGAGATGACCTATCTCAAGCCAACCTTCTGCGAACACTGTGCAGGATTTGTAAGTCTGTTTTCCATTGTTTTCTCTTGTGTGTAATTTGTGCCTCATTCTGAGAAGGTAGGAAAATGATACACCAACGGAGTCCATTGTCTGCTTTAGGTCAGAAGTAAAATATGATGGCTCCCTGAAATTAAAAACTAAGTTGAAAAGCAAAAACAGGGTGCCTGGGTGGCTCAGTTGGTTAAGCGACTGCCTTCGGCTCAGGTCATGATCCTGGAGTCCCAAGATGGAGTCCCGCATCGGGCTCCCTGTCAACAGGGAGTCTGCTTCTCCCTCTGACCCTCCCCCTCTCATGTGCTCTCTCTCTCTCTCATTCTCTCTCTCAAATAAATAAAATCTTAAAAAAAAAAAAAAGCAAAAGCAAACTCTGCAGGTTTCACTATGTTCTTTCTAGGAATGTAGGGCTGGTGACAGGAAAGGATAGTGAGGCTTGTTAACTCAAGAGAGCAGTTTGTCTGTTAATCCCTGCCAAGGAAAGTTCGGCCCAAGGAGCCTTGGCATTTATGGCTAATACTCATAGCAGGTGCAATTAAGGGGATTATTTATCTTAGCCAGTTCCTCCCAGTTCTTGCTTCATGTGATGTCAGTCACTAGAAATCCATCATGGCATGGCTCAATGATTCATAATTCAAAAGGAAAAAAATATTTTCAGAGGGAAGATAGTTATAATAATCAATAACATTTATTTGGCACTTGACAGTAATGAAGTACTTCCATACACGTTAATGTAATTAATCCTCATAACTAGCTCATGAGGCGAATATTTTATTCTCCCCATTTGCCTATCAGGACAGAGAGGTTCAGAGGGTATAAGTTTCCCGGGACCCTACAGCCCATAATTACCAGAGCCAAGGCTCAAACGCAGGTGTTCTGACCCTAATCCCGTGCTCTAAGTACACCACTGCACGGACTGGAGATTGTACACTTCAGTTCCCCACGTTGGATAATTCTCTGGCAACTAAGGGCAGTGTTGGTCCTGATACTGAACAAAGACTCATGCGCCCTGCAAGTCTAGTTGTTACCCAGGGTGTAGAAGATGAAAATGTGGTCCTCTAGGTGAGGCTGGCCCGGCAGCCCACATGACTACCACTCCTCTGTCCAGAGGCCAGAACTCAGTTGTGTTAGCTTCATTCAGCCATCGTGTTCCCCTGGAGACCCATTTGAATTCACAGCTGCTATCACAACTGCCAAAATAACAGTTTTCCCATCCCATGCTTGAAAGACTGGCTTTGAGGGGCCCAAGGACAGGAGTTTGTGTTCAAGCACATACTCCCCTGAGAATGGGTGAATAAGAGGCAGTAGTTACCTCAAAGATGGCCCCAGGTGGTCACTGCAGTGGATGTGATCAAGGGGCAAGGCCAGCCCACCCAGCTGTCCTCGCCCACCCCAGAGAAGGAGAGATTCTTCTTCTGTCAGGTTCACCACTGGGATTTCATCACCTGACCACTTTATCATACAACAAATATGTCTCCTTTTTCATATTTCTTTCCTCTGCTGGGAAATCTTGGTTGTATCTACACCAAAAAATGCTGAAGTAGGATAGGGCCGTGTACAACTCTTCTGCAGAGCGGGGCCCAGTGAATCTGTTAGACCATGGCTTAGCTCCACCGAAAGTCAGGTTGAGACATCTGCCCTTTGGTATGGTGTGAGAGTTGGCGGGCTCTTATCAAATCTCAAGGTCTTATCTGTGCCCTCTAGTCCTTCTGGGTATCTTTCCCTTCTGTGGAGGCATGGGTTCTGTAGAAGCAACAAGGTGGTCTTTCTCAGGAGCTTCCACACTTCCCTTCCTGACTCATCAGAGCAGGTTTGCTGGTGCTAGGTTCTTGATGCATCTGTGATAAGGTATAAAGCTCTGGACTTGAGTCTGGAACCCTGACTTTGAATCTCAGTTCTGCCCTTATTAAATTTATGTCCTTGAGCAAATTATTGATCATCTTTGAGTCTCTGTTTTCCTATCTGTAAAAGAGAGTTAATTAGCACTCCCAGTCCAGTGCTCCTTACACCATAGTCCGTCCAAATCCTAAAGCAACCTGAGGTCTCAAATTAAAGGACTATGGGAAATATTCCTATACACCCATCTCCATGAGGTCACTGTCTCCTGTCTGTGGCTGGCACGCTGACCCAGAGCCCCTTCCTGCCTTGTGTCGTCTCCTAGTTATTAAGGAGCGTTAGCAAGCAGTGCCCTGAGTTTCCCTCCTGCTAGGACTCAGGCTTCACTCTATCTTTTCTAGCAGTTCCTGCAGCTTTGCTAATAATGTGCCATATCTGGATATTAGAACGCTTCTTCTTAAATCTTGTCCTTTCTTGTCCTAGATCAGTGGCTTTTGCTCACACACAAAACACCCAGGAGCAGTGGCTTCATGTGACACATCCTTCTTTCCCTGCTCACTAGCAACAAGACCTTGCCAAGTGACTTCACCTCTCGAGAGCCCAGTCTGTATATACATAGCATTGGATGAGTGAATACACATAAAAAGCTTAAAACTGTGCCTCTCACACAACCAAAGTTAATAAATGTTAGCTATCATTACTATGGGTATTACTCTCACCAAGGTCTCTGTGAGGAAACAATTTCTTATCACTGCACAGTTTCCCAGATGTGGGACCTTGCAGATTATTTAATTCTCTGGATCGTCCCACTCACCTTTTATGGGAGAAAAACAAACTCAATTATCTTGAAGGTCCCTGTATCTCTGACATGCTGGGATTACCCCAACCCCACTTCCCTTTTCTGCATAGACCGCTCCTCACCTCTTCTGGTCATCTGAGGTAACAAGCCTTGCTGCCAGTTAGTTGTCTTAATAATCCTTCCTTCCCAGGACACATTTGCATCTTAATAATGTACTCCGGAGGACCCGCTAACTTTTAAGACTCAAAGGAATCACTTTCCACTGGTGGAATTTCCTTGTCAGAAAGAGGGTTAAGGATCAGTCTTCCTGATGCCTCGAGTCACTTCATATTGGCAACTATTTATTCTTCTTGTAGGGAGGGTCATGAACAATGCCACACTCAGGATATTGTTCCCCTATCATACATGTAAATGACACCCCCATCAGCCCCAGTAGGCCACCAGCCCTGTTTCTTTCAAAATCATTTTATTACAAAGATATCAGTCACCTAACCTAACCACTAAAAGGTTAAAAAATGGGGGTTTTGCCAGCTTGAGCTAAGCCCACTGAATTCATCAATATTGTATGTTTCTGTGTCCCTGGGACCTGTGGGCAATGCTGAGAGTCATGGAGAAGAACACGGTGTGTCAGGGGGGCGAACACACTACCCACAGGATGATCCTCCAAGCCACCTGGACAAACACCCCCTCCTTAAACTGTAGGCCCTCACATCTCTCCTGAGACACTCGTCACTTACTACATCCTCCTTCCTCTGTGGTTGGCAGAATCAGAGTGTTTTCTGAATCTCCCTGAGCTCTGGCACAGGCCAAACACTGAGCAATCAGAGAATGAATACATGAACAAATAGATCTTTTCCTTTTCTATATTCTTTCAAGGCACAAATGCTACTCAGAAAAGAACCTAGCTCCATGCAAATGCTTTAGTGGGATATGCACCCCTTAGGTTTCTTAATTTCCTGTAGAGGGCGCCAAGAACAGCTGGAGTGATGAAAAAGAAGGCAGAGGGAGCTGGGGGCTTCCAAAAACAGTGACAGTCTCCCTGGTAAATTGAGCTGAGAGCGCATTATACCAAAGTCCAATAAATGTACCAACGTCAGTTTCCCATCCCGGCTCCCATTTGGCTTTCAGAAAGAAAAGGGAAGCAAAGCTGTTATCACCCCAGCTGCAGTGAGCTTCTATCTGACAGGAAGGGTGTCAGGATCAGCTACATCCTGTTTGTGCTCCACCAACCATCGTGCTTCCCAGGACTTCCTTCTTTCTGGCCTTGTTTTTTTTTTTTTTCCCCAGATTTTAATTCAGGTTCTCTCATTCTTTTGTCTTTTGTTTCAGCTCTGGGGCATAATCAAGCAAGGATACAAATGCAAAGGTAAATAAATGTTATTTGGTAAAATTTTAAAATGGGACGTGTGGGGCAGGAATCAAATTGTCTGATGAAACCACAAAAACTCTTGGCATCATGGAGAACTCAGCTCTTTGGACCACTGGCAACTGAAGAGGTAATGTGTCTAGGAAAAAAACAAAACAAAACCTAGAGTTTTGGAGAGCCCCAACTGGAATTTTATAGTTTGTTGTGAGAGCAAGAAAACCATCCTTATCAAGCCACATACATGTGGCCCCATCTCTAGGATGTCTTGTGAATCATCAGCACACAATTAGGGTGGGAACTCTGGAGTGGGACAGGCCTAACTAAAATACCATATGAAAGAACCTTGTCCTTCATGGGAATAAGCACACACTCATTCCCGTAATACATATGCCTTTCCGCTCTCACAGGTAGCTTTTCTTTTCTCCACTAAATCACAGATGATGATTAAAAAAGAGGAGAAGCCTTAAAACTTATTTTTGTCCCTTTCAATGAATTTGTTCATATAGTTCCCCATTTAACTGAAATTTATAAACAAGTATGTACTTGATAAAGGCAATACATATGCATATTAATAGGCACTTAGGACTGTGTTGTTACTTATGCATGTATGATCATTATATATTATTGGTGTTTAATTTAAGAAATTGCTGGATAGTTTATGCAGACTATTTGTACTGATGGTTTTAAGAATCCAACAATGCTCTTAAAAGATATAACTACAGAAGGAAACTTCTTCATCACAGAACGCCTTCAGATTAATACTATTCCCTTATGGTGTCTTTTTTTTTTTCTAGCTATCTTACAGGCTTGGGCCTCGTGTTGTATGAACAGAGTTCCCTGAAGCTAGATGGGAGCCACCTTTTAGTCTCAAAAACCTTCCCTTTAGTTCCTGGTATTAGTTGTCTGAGTGTAACTTGGATTTTTGCTTTCAAGCAGCAAAAATACTGCAATATCTTACCACCTAGCCATAGTTTTATTCTCGCTTCTGACCCTTAGCCTCTAAAAAGACACACACACACATATAAACACACTTTTATGGAGATGAAAATCAATTAAGCCCTTGGATCAGCTGTGTGTATACGTATTTTCTCTTAAAGGCAATGGAATGAAAAAATTAAAATAGACTGAACATTTCATTTTAATTTAGTCTTTCCATGATGTCATTACAAGAGCATTTGAAATAAGACCATTTGGGGGAAAAGCAAGTATCTGAAAGAATTAGAAAGGTCCTGTTTGATAGTGAGAGAGAAATATGTTCTTTAAAATGATCCTGTCTGGGGCACCTGGGTGGCTTAGTTGGTTAAGCGACTGCCTTTGGCTCAGGTCGGGATCGAGCCCCGCTTTGGGCTCCCTGCTCAGCAGAGGAATCTGCTTCTCCCCCTCCCCCTGCTCGTGTTCTCCCTCTAGCTCACTCTCTCTCTCTTTCAAATAAAGAAAATCTTTAAAAATAAAATGATCCTATCTGTTCAGTAATTCTAAGAGAAATGTAGGACCCTTTATGGGAAATAATTGTGTTGCTCTTTTCCAAAGCAGCCAAAGTTTTCTACCCCAAGCAGCAATTAATAGTCTGCTTTCTTAACTAAAAGCGTTCTAATGGGGGATTTCACAGAGTCTACTGTTTCAAAGCCATAAAGTCAAATCTGGAACATAATACTGGGCATAAGCCCACCTTGTTTTCTGTTTCTATGCAAAGAAAGAAAGCAGGACATAAAATCACTTGTTCTGGAAAAGATGTGGAGGAATGAAGAAGAATAAAAAAAATGCAAGTGAATACTGAATGAAGGGACACCTCGCTGTAGATGAAGAGAGGCAGCTCTTGGTCCTGGGAGACACTAGAAGCTGGGGTTTCTTTCCCTCATTCTGGCTCAGGGAGCCTCTTGATGGAGAATCTGTCTTGGCCTGGGAGAAAACCCCAGTCCCATGGAATTTGCATTTAGTTTGGGGCAAAGGCAACTCCTCACTAGGTCTGTCCCCTGCTTGTTTGCTCCCCAGCACCTGGATGAATTGTGCAGAAGAAGAAGTTGAACAAATGTGAGAGGAACCCCAAAGGCTAGCAAGTCCCACTGGCCCTTTTCCAGCCCCTGGCCACACCCTGCAGGCCTGAGCCGGACTCTGAGTCAACACGGGAAGGGGGATGGGGAGGGCATAGCCGATAGCTCAGGTGCCACCCTGGAAGCCCAGTCAGCACCAGATGCATTGGTTCCCACTAATCATCTGTGATACTTTGGGATTTTTCAGACTGTGGAGCCAATTGTCACAAACAGTGCAAAGACCTCCTGGTTCTGGCCTGTAGGAGATTTGCCCGGGCGCCCTCCTTGGGCAGTAGTCATGGGTCGCTGCCTGGAAGTCCCTCGTTGCCCCCAGGTAATAGCCTCTGCTTTCTTTTCTACCTCGATTTCTTTCTGCTTGCCTTCCCACACTTGGACTTCTGTTGGGTTCTGGATCTGAACCTGCTCAGAGTCCTCGACACCAAGACCTACTTCAGGGTGAGTTGCTATGGCTACACCCTTGACTCCCACTTGCTTCTCTCTGCTTTCAGGTCTCACTTCTATGCAACTCACCTGCAGCCCGTTTGGGTCTGCCTCTCGTCTGTCCCTCTAGGGCCTTGCCCATTGGACTCCTGTTGTTTGCACCAACTTTGATGGTTTGCTATAAAGCAATCAGATGTCAAATAATCACAACAGTCTCCCCCCCTTTCAGTGCAGGATGAGGTGTTCGAGTTCCCTGGCGTCACTGCTGGACACCGAGACCTGGACAGCAGAGCCATCACGCTGGTCACAGGCTCTTCTCGCAAGATCTCCGTGAGGCTGCAGCGGGCTACCACCAGCCAGGCCACCCAGACCGAACCTGTATGGTCAGAGGCTGGCTGGGGGGACTCAGGGTCCCACACCTTCCCCAAAATGAAATCCAAGTTCCATGACAAAGCAGCAAAGGACAAGGGTTTTGCCAAGTGGGAAAACGAGAAGCCCAGGGTGCAGGCTGGCGTGGATGTGGTTGACCGGGGCACCGAGTTCGAGCCTGACCAGGATGAAGCAGATGTGGGTGAGACCAGACAGGACGGTGAGGTCAGTTCTGGGTCAAACTACAAGTAAAATCACAAGAAGGAGGCTCAAAGGGGCCAAGATGAACATTATAGTGAGTCCAGGAGACAGCCTCATAGTTTTGAGAGCTGAATGGTTGGGCACTAACACATACTACTTTTCATCTTGCTGTTGGCTAGTTATGTGATCCCAGGCAAATTATTTCTTCTCTTTGCACCTCAGTTTCATCATGTATAAAATGGAACCAGATGGGTTCTAAAGCTTAGTGAGGCTGCCATTTCTGTGTACTAAAATGATGTCCCAAGGATCCATGACTTATTGGGTGTACCTGATAGGCCAGTACCCTATACCAGTCAGTTTAGTTTTCCAAGCTAGAATCAGGGCCCACACTCAGGGTGGGGGAGAGAGAGTGATGGGCAGTGGAAGCAAAAGACTTCCACTTGCAGATAGAGAAGAGTGGCTTTTGACAGCATCATTGAGAAGGGGGTGGTAAAAATCAGAGGCATGAGAGACTCAAGGTTCTATAAACCAGGCTTTGGCTCCACATAAAAATTACATTCACATCATCCAGGCATATGGAATTTGTTAGAATAAGCTGAAAATATAAATTGATTCAAGATAGACTTAGATAAATTTATTAGTCAAGAGTCCATAGTGTATTGAGAAGAAAGATTTGGGGAAATTGGTGTCGTATTCCTAACCTTTCAAGCTGTGCCATGGAGGACGGCCATCACCTCTCTATGGAGTCGTTCTCATAAACAGAATTATTGGGTTAGGCAGAGATCCTATTGGATCAAGCCAGTGCTCTTTATTCTTAGGTGGTCCTCCACATTCCACTCTTTAGGAGACCTAAACACACAGTCTCCTTGGTTTCCCATGATGAGAAAAATTCCAATGACCTTTAACCCAAATTCCTCTAGTTCCTTCCTCATTGAAGACAATTAATAAGGAGGCCACAAATTATCTTCAGTCTCATGCAGTTTATTGTAAGTTCCTGCTGAGCCACTTCTTTTTCCTTTCTTGTAACACCAGCTTTTGAAAACAGCTATATTGAGACCTAATTTATGTACTATAGAACATACTAATTTAAAGTATATATATAATTCAGTGGTTTTTAGTAGTCACAGAGATACACAACCATCACTACAATCTAATTATAGAACATTTACATCATCCCCTGGGGATGCCTGGATCACTCAGTTGGTTGAGCATCCGGCTCTTGATTTCAGCTCAGGTCATGATCTCATGGTGGTGGGATCGAGCCCCACATCAGGCTCCACACTCAGTGTGGAGTCTGCTTGTCCCTCTCCCTCTATTCCTCCCCCACCCACTTGTGCTCTCTCCCTCTCTAAAATAAATAAATAAATAAATAAATAAAATCTTTAAAAAAAAAAAATTTACATCATTCCCAAATGTACCCATTAGCGGTCACAGCTCATCTCCCCTACCTCATCCCAGCCCTAGGCAATGCACTAATTTACTCTCTGTCCCTATAGATTTGCAATGCCAACTTTATTTTTAACATTTCTTCATTGATTATCTTGACAAATATTTCAGTCCTATCCTTCCATTTCTTCTACTGCCTGGCAAGTTCAAGCTGGGTATATAAAGATAAATAAGAAAATGTTCCTGATATTATAACAGAAGAAGATATCCTAGGGAAGGGATCTTGACCTGGGGTCTAAATAAGGGCCTCAAGGAGTTCATGAAAGTGTATTATACTTTATGTGAAATTACATATGGACATATGCTCATTTCTGGAGAAAGGGTCGACAGCATTGAACAGATACTCAAGGGAGTCTATGACACTCCCCAAAAGTGAGAAATCACTGTGCAAGATTCTTTGAAATTGTGCTAGTCACCCCATTACCACCTAAGCCTGTGGAGGCTGTTTCCATGAGCAATGTGGCTATAACTAAAATCTCATGAAAAACAAGAGGTTCTATGGGTAGAGTCGTAGGATGCCTACCTAGAGCTTTCATGATGGTGCTCACCTTGTGGACCACCTCTGAATTCAGAGGAGTACCTGCTTTTGCTTAATAAACCGTGAAACTAGCTATGAGTTCACTTCTATTTACCTAGCACTGTTTAGAGTACTTAAACCTTGCTCCTGGCTTAGGAGAAATTCACTGCCTGTTAGATGGAGGACAATAACTTACATGAGTAGGATTTCCTGATCTTCAATAAGGAAATAGAGACAAAAATCTGGATTTTTTAAATTTAATTTTTTCTTTGAAAATTGAATATTTATATTCAAGTATTATCTTACCCTTTCATTTTTCTCATGTCATAAATCATAGAGATGGTTCACTGACTACTAGTATTCAATTTCATGTGTGCTAATTAGGGAAGACAGTATGTTTGTATATATAATGCATATGGTATACATTGTCCTTCTCATCCAAATCAGTAACAAATGAAAAGATTATTTACCCTTGTTGAGGGAAGAAAGGAAAAAGGAAAAAATGTGACAAAATTACATCAGGGTTGAGTATGTAGACAAAGGGGTTTTCATATTTAAGAATTTTTTTCTGCCAGGCAAGGCAATGAATAGCATTCAGAGAAATGATCTACAGATTTATTATTTAGAATCAGACGATGTCTATGAATCCTATGAGTAAAAATGATAAACTGACAGAAAAGACAGTTACATTTGTAATCTATGTATTTCCTTTGGTGGAGTTCCAGAATTTATACTCATTTTAAAATACAAGTGTGTGAACATTTTTTGGGACTATGCATATCATTTCTGCAATGATCATTGAGCCCCTGGATGGCAGGGACAAGATGGCAGGTCATGATTACTCTCTTGGCAGTAAGAATATGTATATTTTCTTTATAATGCTTCTTCGTTTTCCCTTATCTTCTACTAAATTAAATCTAATTAACAAATATCATAGAAGGGCTAGGAAATGCTGGAGTAAATAAAGTTTGATATGTTTACATATATCTCTCCCTACATATTTCTCTATATACCTATGCAGATATGTGTGTGTGTATATATATATATATATATGTATATATATATATATATATATATAATTTTCCCTTACAAATTTTCTCAGTGCCCTTATACAAATTTACATTGTGGATTTCTAAAAGGGAAACCTCAGCAAGAAGCATTTCATAGACCAGGGTCTTGTGGAGCACCTTTTAGGGCATTAATGTAAGCAAACTTGTTGGACTCTGTAGGATTTAAGATTTCATAAGCTATGTAGACTACACGATCTTTTGATTCCCTCTAAATCTTGAGAGCACAAAGTACTGATTATTTGGGATGTTCCCTCGAATGTCACTGGTAAACTGCTTTCTAAGAATATTCTTGCTTGGTTAAATGCGACCCAGCTATACAAAAGATTCTGATTCGTATTGCAGGATGGCTGACTTCAGGCTGAGGACACTGGAGGCAATAATGTTGGCATTTGGAAGGAGCAAGATGAGAAATTCTGAAGAACACTCCAACTCAGGAAGTTATCTGAAAAGATATCTTGGACTTTTACTGCCTGGTGACACCATGGGGTCTCCCTGATTGGACTGTGGGACAGAGGATTTACCCTATGAACTACTTATTTCCTCCTCCCCAGGCCCTAGTCAGGTGTCACCAAGTCTGGGTGATGTAGTTGGTAGATTTCTCTGTGTCTTTCCCTAGAGCCATTTATATATGAGTGAAGTGAAAGCTTTTCTGCATGTACTTGATACTCATTCTCTAAACTCTACTTTTTTGTGAGAATATTATTTCAGTATTTTGTAAGCTTTTGGTGGGGAGGAGTCAATTTAGAGGTCTTTTGTGTGTGTGTGTGTGTGTGTGCTTTTTGGACGGGACCAGGACTTATTTTCTTGAGGGACAAGAAAGCTCTTCAGATCCTGGAATGAGGTGGTTCTTCTAATACAAGGAGATGTTTACATTGTTCTTACCCTACAGTTGCTATTACGATGTGTAACAAGTCATACATTTATATTCACATAAGTCTTACCAATTCTGCATCATAAGGAAACTATGACACAGCCATGAAAACTCTCCTGATATTTATAATTGCCGTGGGGGAAATTAAGTATACTTGTCTTAGTGACTAGGTTTAGCCATCTTTCTTAGGACTCCTGTTAAGACTGCCAGTAAGAAATTTGGATGGTGATTACAAAATCAATTAAAGTTTCAGGGGATAAAATTTAGGAGAAAAACAAACCAACAAGCAAACCACTTAGTGAAATGAAAAACAATCAGCAATTCTTTAAAAACTCAAAATAGTTTTAAGAACTTTGTTAGAAATGAAAAGTTTTGGTTATAAGAGAGAACTTTTGTCCTCTTCCTAAGAAATTGCCATCTGTAATTAAAAGAATAGTCATAGAAATCCAATCATCAGAAACCCCCTTGGATTAACATTTCATTTCAGCTTTTAAAGTATCAGTATTTTCAATGTTTCCCTTTGACCTAAATAGCTAGACATGGGTCTGTTTTTTATATGATTAGAGGAGAGCAAACTTAGTTCAAAGTGTTCAAATAGAGAGACTGGATTGAGCCAGTGGATGAGGGGATTGACCTGCTGCCACATGGCCAGTGAGAAATTGTACCCACAGAAGTGCACTCATTTTCATTGGGAGTTTAAATGTGTATACCATATAAGACTGAATTTATTTCTATTTGGGGCAGTCACTTCAGTAAAGAAATCCTTCTCTTTTTCCATTAGATAAAATTGAGGACAGTTCTACTTAGCAAACACTTGACCACCTGCTCTGGGCAGGTCCTGCACTAGATGCACAAAGACAAGCAACATTTGATCTCTATCCTCAGGAGAGATGGTTCCTTAAAGTACAGTTCCAGATTTGCTAGGACGGACTTAATTGTGCCAAACAGATTGAGAAATTGATTTGCAGAAACATTGCAAATTAAATGAAGTTATTAGTTGACGGAGCTTTGAATAATCTATGTAATAAGAGAACTCACCATTTGCAAAGCACCTCAAAAAGCAAGCAGCCATCCCTGAGTGTTGGCTCTGTGTATATATACTATCTATTCCTATTCATAAATGCAATGAAATACATGTTAACAAAATTAAAAAACAGAAAATGGCAACTTAAGTACATGAAAATTCTTGTGTGTTTTTTTTTTTACTTTTAAGAAAATTCAGGAAGAAAATTTGGATTATTATTTTTCCTCTCAAAGCAATTATTTCACTTGTCACTTTGTTTGGGTTATTTTTGAGTTTTCTTATATAAGAAGAGTTTTATATTATCAGCCTTCCTGTGACAAAGATATTAAGTGTACCTCAACTAAAAAGCAAATAAATACAAACAACAAAGAAAATAAAACAAACATATATTTGTGTGTATATGTGTATACACACACACGCACACACACACTCACACACACTACTATTATGACTTTGCTAAAGAGGAATCTGTGTCCACCATGAAGCTGCTTTATAATGCTGATTATATTATTTACTTACAACCAATGGTGACTCTGATGTTTCCAATCTGTCAGTTTCCCATTATCAGTAATATAAGTAAATTAGGCAAACCCACAGTGAAGCAAAAAAAAAACTATGACATTTGGTCCCTCCAGACCTCCCTTTTGTAGGTTTAATGATCATTAACACCTTTTAGGTGAAAGGCAAAAGAAAACCAGACTCTTAACAGTGACCATTATCAGGTACCAGGAGAGAATACGTTAGATACTGCAACCGAGTCTTCCTTGAAGGATGTACAAATTGGATTGATGGCATTTTTTAGATCTGCCTAACCAGAGTGTGGCCCTAATTGGTATTGAACACTTTATGTTAGTGGCCTCCCAAAGCAATAATGTCCCCAAATGTCCATGGTAACAGAGTCTCTCCAAAGGTCCAAAGGGCTTGCTGTTTAACAGTGAAGCAGGACTCTTACAGAAGGGAGCACCAAACTGTTGTTGATGGTAGGAACCTTAGCATTCCTAAAATAAACACACTGGTTTTTGACTGAGGAGGTAGATTCAGTCAAGTGAGGTATTACCGCATGCCTCTGGCTTGCAATCTGCAATCGGATTTAAAGCCCATCTCTGCCAGTTGTAGTCATGAAGCCCTGGGCAAGTCATGTACATCTGCTTGAGCCTCAATTTCCTCGTTTGAAAAGGAGAGATTTCACCACCTTCCTCAACTACCTCACAGAGCTGTTGTAAAGATCAGGTCAAATAGTATATGTAAAAGTACTTTGTAAAGGGCTTATAAGTAAGTCAGTATTACTTTCGGTTAAGCAGGGTTCTTTTCTAAAATTGTCAATAAGATCCCAGACTATGTGTTTATATGGCTGTGTACTTCGGAGGCTCTAAACCCAACATTTAACTAAATTCTGTACCCAAAAAGAATTATTTAAATGGAGAAGTATAAATGAAAAATATTTAAAGGGGTTTTTCTTATTCCTGGCACTATGTGTGTGTAGGGTTAATTCTGTTCTGTTTCCTAACATTGGCTATTCTCTCTCTGTTTGAAAATGGGTAGGCAAGATTAAGAAACCAAATGGGCAAAATGTAAATGAGTTTAGAGAAATATAGGTTAACGCATAGCTAGGCTTAAGAGGTTGGCTCTTGGAGGAATTTAGTTTAATAGAGACAGAAAAGAGGAAAACAATTAACTTTTAAAATAAAAAGTACACCATTCATTTGATAACCAGAATATATTTTACACCTAACTGAAGGTGGTCATGGTAGGAAACTACTTGGGATTTAAGGCTCATCAGGAAATCGCTTCCTCCAAGTTGCATCCAAAACTTGCCTGTTGAAGTCCAGAGCGTACTCAAACCTCAAGCAAAAGTATCTACTTTATTTTCTTTTTAAAATGTTAATAACACGCACATTGGAATGCATATCTCAGAAACAAAGTGACTTGCGGTTTGTACAAAATAGCCTAAGGAAAGCATTGCTTGGGAGCATTCTCTAAGGCAGCTGACCTGAAACTTCAGAAATAAAATGTCATTAAAAAAAAAAGAGGGACAGAGCAGTTCTGGATCAAATGAGATGCATTAACCAAATGAAACACAACAGCCACATACTGCGTTGTAAACCTTGATGGGATTCTGGATCAAAAAATAAATAAAGCAGACACTTTGGGGGCAGTAATTAGGGAAATTTAAATACGGACAACAGCATCCCCCTTCTCTGCAGCTCTGATTTCCACAGTTCCAGTTACCTGCAGTCAACACCGTTGGAAGCAGGTGCTTCTCCTTCTGACCCATTGTCAGAAGGTCAAAGGTCAATAGTAGCCTAATGCGACGTCACCACGTGGGCGTCACTTACCTCACTTCATCTCAACAGGCAGGCAGTTTGTAATCACATCATCAGAAGATGGCGAAGGGTGAGTACAGCACAATAAGTTATTTTGAGAGACCACATTCACATAACTTTCATTACAGTATTTTGTTATGTTCTATTTTATTATTAGTTATTGTTGTTAATCTCTTACTGTGCCTAATTTATACATTATACTTTATCATAGAGGAAAAAAAACATAACATCTATAGGTTTCAGTACTATCCGCAGTTTCAGGCATCCCCTGGGGGGTCTTGGAACATACTCCCCGCTGAGGGGGAATACTGTATATGTTAAATAACTTATGGAATGAAAGTTTATTCACGTCAGTGTGATAATGGCTTCATGGTTATATAAGATAACATCTTCATTTTAAGAGATGCCTGCTAACGTAGTTAGGGATGAAGTATCCCATCTGTATTTTAAAATGGTTCCGTGAAGAAAAAGTTTTTGTGTAGAGAGAGAAAGGGAATGTGGCAAGATGTTAACTATAGTTAAATCTATGTGAAGGGTCTGGATATTCATTGTACTATTTCTTAAGCTTTTCTGAAGTTTTGTAGTTAAAAAAAAAAGTAGGGAAGGGGCACCTGGGTGGCTCAGACATTTAACGTCTGCCTATGGCTCAGGTCATGATCCCAGGGTCCTGGGATCAAGTCCCGCATTGGGTTCCCTGCTCAGTGGGGAGACTGCTTCTCCCTCTCTGTCTGCTGCCCCCCCCCAAATCCCCCGCTTGTGTGTGCGCGCTCTCTCTCTTTCTCTCTGGCAAATAAAATCTTTAAAAAAGGAAAAAGTAGGGGAGAAGAAATCATTACTTCTACTCTTACTGGAAATCATTTTAAAAACCACAAGGAGAATAAAAACAAGAAAGAAGTTCCATTTGCAGAGCAACTAGGAGGAATCTGAAATCCTATGCCCAACAGGAAAGATGGGCCCCAGGGCATCAGAGATTGGTCAGAGGCTTGCAGGAGGACCTGGAAGGAAATTGCTGTAGTAGAGATTACAAACAAACAAAAACAGCTACAAGTACCCCTCTCAACACAAAGAGGCACATTTGAAGAGCATATCCTCAATCCTTTGTTCACAACAGAAAGAATGCATGGACCAGCCAGCAGCAGGAGCTTTCTGGACCCGGTTTGGTTCGCAGAAGAAGCAGAGCACACAGACAGGGAATATTTGCAAGAAAACCATCTGTCTCTACCATAGCAGAGTGCTACAGTCTTTTGTGGTGGGAAAAAAAAAATCCACAATTGCCAATCTCTGCCTATTAGCCTTTGGTAATTGAACTTACATGCAAAACCCAGGGTCATGACAAATTTCACCTGGCCTGGACATTATCCTGGCTCCTTCCCTAGATGAACTTCCCACAAGTTTTGGATAAAAGCTCAAAATTAAAAACAGTTAAGATAAAACAAAAACCCGGGGGGCATAATAGAGGGGAAAAAAGGGTAGTTAAACAGATGTCAGAAGACCTCTCACCGGAAAACAAACAAACTACATTGTTACAGATCGTCTGAAAATTGTTTCTCCACATATCAAAGCCACTTAATGAATTCCTGATCCACAGAAACCATGATAATAATAAATGCTTTGTGTTGTTTTAAGCTACTAAGTTTTAGGGTATTGTGTCACACAATAATAGAGAACTAAGGCAATATCCTGCTGGGCAATTCAACCCTAAGATTTAGATTATCTTCTCTACTGCGCAGAAATAAGTTGAATCTCTACCAGATAAAAATCCTTTGCATCTTATCAAGTTTTCTTCAAGTTAGTGTCTGGGTCCTTATCCATAATAAATAGCATAGCAAACAACGTTATATTTCCCTAGAAGAGAGTTTCTCAAACTCTGCTTGAATGACATTTGTTTGCAGATGATTTTTGGGGGGAAGGGGTGGGGGCTGTCCTGTACATTGCAGGGTACACCACTCGATACCAGGAGCACATCCTCTTCTCCCTTAAATTGTGACAAGCAAAAATGTCTCCAGACATTTCCAAATACTCTCTATGGGGCAAAATTGCTCTTGTCTGAAAAACACAGCTCATGCATCAGAATTATCTGCAGGTGTTGCTCAAACACTCGGCTGGGCCCCATCCAAGGTTTCTGATTTTGCTGGTCTGGAGTAGGGCCTGAGAACTTGCATTTCCAACAAGTGCTTAGGTAACGTTGGTGCTGATGCTGCTAGTTGGATACTGCATTTGAGAATCACTGCTCTGGAAAGTCAGATGACCCTTAGTTATGCTTGTTAGACTCTACTTTAGAATGAGACCCAAAAGCCGTGAAGCCATCTTTGGCCTTATTTCTAGGTTTCCAATGACTTTTCTTAATAATTCTAGAGAAATAGAAGGTGGAGGCAGTTCTGCATAGTTATAAAGGTAAACACCTGAACAAAACTAAATCTTTCTAAATACCGGAATATAAAAACCAAAGCAGAGAGACCTTATAACTTTTAAAAGTCATAAAAATGGAAAACCAATCCTAAAATAATAAGACAGAACGAAGTTCAAATATACCTGTCATATAGCGGGGTGCCTGGGTGGCTCAGTCGTTAAGCGTCTGCCTTCGGCTCAGGTCATGATCCCAGGGTTCTGGGATCGAGCCCCGCATCGGGCTCCCTGCTCCGCAGGAAGCCTGCTTCTCCTTCTCCCCCTGCTTGTGTTCCCTCTCTCGCGTGCTCTCTCTCTCTGTCAAATAAATAAATAAAATCTTTAAAAATATATATATATATACCTGTCATATAAATGTAAATGTAACTAGTAAAAAGATTCTCAGATTGGTAAAGAAAAATCCAGTTCTCAGCTATGTATGAGACACTTGTCATTAGTGATTCAGATGCTTGAAAAGTTAAAAAACAGGCAAAGATACATCAGGTAAATGAAAACAAAGATAGAACATCACTCATAAACATAGTATCACACAAAATTAAATTCAAGGCAAAAGACACAAAAAGAGACCAAGACAGGCCTATTTTAATGCTAAAGAATATAGCCCACAATGAAAATATAATAATTACAAATATTTTTTCACCAAATTACAGAGCATCAACATTTATAGAACAGGAAGTATAGGAGATTTAACAAGAAAAACACAGAAATATATTAATGTTATTTTCACCTTTTCAGCTCATGATACACCAAGTACCAAGTACACAAAAAACAAGTTCTGACCTATGCAATCCAAAACGCCAGGTGCTACCCAGTGTGGCTATAAAGCACTTGAAATGTGGCTAGTCCAAATTAAAATGTGCCGTGGGTATAAAACATGCCTGATTTCAAAGACAGTATTCAAAAAAGAAGGTAAAATATGTTACTTAAGAAATTTTGACTGTTGATTACATGTTGCAGTGAAGAAGGTATAACACATGATCACAAAAACATTGCACAAACTGTCTACAGGATTCAGCATAGGCAGTAATCAGAGGGAAAGTTAAAGTCTTAAATACATGAAAACATTAATAGATGAGAAAGAAGTAAAATAAATGGCTACTTTACTCAAATCTAGAGTAAACCAAAAAACCTACTTAAAATGGATAATTTTCTAGGAAAATATAATCTGCAAAAACTGACTTAATAAAAAAGTGGCATCGTTGAAGTTACTGTTCAAAGTTATCATCAGATGGTTCTACTAGAAAATACTATCAGATTCTTATAGTTTCAGTATAACTTACATTGTTCTAGAACAGAAGAAAAAAATTTCTAAAATCTTTTAAATAAAGCAAACATAGTACTGGCACCAAACTCAGTAAGAATTGCCCCAAATACGAAAACTAGAATAATCTCATCTGAAGGTTCATACTAGAGTTTTAAGGATGGTTCAATATTCATTTATCTCCAAATATTTGATTATGTTAATAAATCTAAAGAGTGAAAATATATGATCATCTTTTTTTTTTTTTTTAAAGATTTTATTTATTTGACAGAGAGACACAGCGAGAGAGGGAACACAAGCAGGGAGAGTGGGAGAGGGAGAAGCAGGCCTCCCGCTGAGCAGGGAGCCCGATGCGGGGCTCGATCCCAGGACCCTGGGATCATGACCTGAGCCAAAGGCAGACGCTTAACGACTGAGCCACCCAGGCGCCCCAAAATACATGATCATCTTAATAAATACTAAATAAACACTTGAAAAATTCAACACATTTTGATGTAAATAGTATTAAAAATAAAAATAGATGAAAATTTCTGAATGTGATTAAAATTTATCTATCTCAACCCCAAAACCAGCATGATTCCTAGTGAGGAAGCACTGCAAGCACTTATGCTAAAGTCTTATCTAAGATAAGAAGAAGGCCTATCCTCACTATTATCTAACATTGCTTTGAGAGGTATTAGGTAATACAAATAGATAAAAAGATAGGAGTATCAATACTTTTTTATTTTTTTTTTTGTAAACTTGTTTTTTTCTTTCTTTCTTTTTAGAGGTTTTACTTATTTATTTGACAGAGAAAGAGCGAAAGCACAAGCAGGTGGAAGGACTGAGGGCTAGGGAGAAGCAGGCTTCCCGCTGAGCAGGGAGCTGGACATGGGACTTGATTCCAGGACCCTGGGATCATGACCTGAGCTGAAAGGCAGCCACTTAACCCACTGAGCCACCCAGGCGCCCCAGGGAGATGAATATTTAAAAGGAGGAAAATTACTACTATGATATGACTCTATCTTTAGAAACCCAAGAGAATCAACTGAAAACTTACTACAACAAAAAGAAAAATCAGTAAGTAGTTGGGTATTAAAGACAGAAATAGTTTTCATAAATACAGCAATATGAAGATAAACTAAAAGACCTCATCGATGAGTGACAGAAGTTAAGATATCAAGGAATAAACTTAATAAGAAACAAGCAGGGGTTGGGGCGCCTGGGTGGCTCAGTCGTTAAGCGTCTGCCTTCAGCTCAGGTCATGATCCCAGGACCCTGGAATCTAGCCCCGCATCGAGCCCCTCATCGAGCCCCACATGGGGCTCCCTGCTCAGCAGGAGGCCTGCTTCTCCCTCTCCCACTCCCCCTGCTTGTGTTCCCTCTCTCCGTGTGTTTCTCTCTGTCAAATAAATAAATAAATAAATAAAAAGAAAGAAAGAAACAAGCAGGGGCATTTGGGTGGCTCAGTTGGTTAAGCATCTGACTGTTGATTTTGGCTCAGGGTCCTGGGATTGCGCCCTGTGTCAGGCTCTGCACTCAGTGTGCAGTCTGCTTGAGATCTTGAGATTCTCTTTTTCCCTCTCCCTCTGCCCCTACCTGCTTGTGCACTCTTATCTCTCTAAATAAATAAGTAAAATCTTTAATAATCATAAAAAAAGAAACAAGCAAATTGAACTTTAAAATGCTTCTCAGAGACACAAAAGAAGATTGAAATGAATGGAAAGGCACTAAATTTTTGGATAAGAAGAAAACATCATGAAGATTTCAGTTTTCTTCAAGTGAACCTTTGAATTTCTTATTGCAATCTGTAAAAAACTCTAAGAGGAATTTTTTTTTTTTTTTTTTGCACTAGCAAATCGATTTTGAAGTTCATGGGAGGAAATAACAAACATGAATAGGTAGGCAATATCTGAAAAAGACTAATGAGTGAGTACTAATTAGCTCCATCAGATACTGAAACATAAAGTAAAACAATATTATAAGGGTATGAATTGATAGATAAAGAATAGCAAGTCCAAAAAAAAAAAAAAAAGAATAGCAAGTCCAGAAATAGAAGAAGAAATATGGTAATTGAGTATATGATAAAGTAGGCATCTCATATCATTTCAGAAAATATTCAGTAAAATAATTTGGGACAACTGGGTAGCAAGCTTAAAATACATTTAGATTTATATCTCAAAACTTACACCATGATGATTTCCAAATGAATGAAAGATTTAAATGGAAAAAGATCAAACCATATTATAAACTATGGGATAAATACTTTAAATTATGATCTTAGATAGGGAAAGCCTTTCTAAGTATGACACAGTACACAGAGCTACAAATACATTAAGACAAATTCAAGTTCTGGGTTTCAAATAAAATGGGCAAAGGAACTGAACAAATAATTCGCGCCGAAAGAAATCCAGAGCACACAATATGTTACCCTCCTCACTAAAAAGAAATATAACTTAAAACTACACTGTAGTAACAGTTTCACTCATCAGACTCAAGAAATTTAAATACTTTCTTGGCATGCGTGTTGGGAAGTAGACATTCAATTCACACATCACTGATGGAAATGTAAATTTGTGGAACCTTGATGAAGACCATTTTGGCAACATCTGTCAAAATTCGACGTGTATTTTCTTTTTGACCTAGTAATTCCGTGTCTGGGAATGTATCCTAAAGGTGATGATGATAGTAAAAATAGCAGTTGTAGCAGAAGCTAATATAGCATTTACACTATGCCGGGCATCGTTCTAAGTAGTTTCTGTATACGGCCATTCCCTGAATCTCTGCAGTAACCTGAGTTCTTATCACTGAGAAACTTGAGGCGCAGAAAACTTAACAGGCTGAAGGACACACAGTAAGTGGTGAAGCTAGGCTTCAAGCCCCAGCGGTACGTGTCCAGATCAGGTTCTTGCTTGTGACCTCTCAAGATATACTCGGACGCAAGAGAAGTAAAAAATGCGGAGGGTAACATATTGCGTGCCATTATTCGTGTACAAGTGGAGGGAAAAAACGAATATACTCTCTTTATATGTTTAAAATATCTCTAAAAGAGGACACATACACACCCCTAACAAATTAGATGTCTGGCAGGGGGAGGAGGGGTAAGGGAGGTCTCCACTGAGAGAGAGGATTCTGAAGCAGGTGTGCCTTAGGAGACTTGAGAGCCAGTGCTGACTAAGGCTGTGGTGAGTGCTGGAAACTATGCAAAATTGGGAGGAAACCTATCTGTGTGGCAAAGGGACAAAATTGAGGAGACTTCACTGAATAACTTTCTACATTTTGAATTTTGAGCCATGTATTACCTACTTAAAATTAATAAGAAACAATTTTTTAAAAATTCCAAATTAAAAAAAAATTCCAGTACCACACACCATCACTCTTGCTTTTTCGATAGCTAAAACGACTTCCGAAGGGGTGTTCTATACACTCCAGTGATAGTAGAGATTATATTCTCAAGAGGAGGCTTGTCTAGTGTACAAAATACAGACAGCTATTTCTGGTCTAGGACAGTGCATTATTAATGAAGTAGTCCTCATACATACATGAAGACATTTACCAGTTAGTGGGCCTTAAGCTTTTCTGCTCACCTGCACGTTTTTAAGTTTATATACAAAGTGTTTTGTATTTTTTTAAAGATTTTATTTATTTATTTGACAGAGAGAGAGAGAGAGCGAGCGAGAGCAAGAACACAAGTGGGGGAGTGGGAGAGGGAGAAGCAGCCTTCCTGCCGAGCAGGGAGGCCAATGTGGGACTCGATCCCAGGACCCTGGGATCATGACCTGAGCTGAAGGCAGACGCTTAATGACTGAGCCACCCAGGCGCCCAATATATACAAAGTGTTTTATCATAAATTTAAATGTTTATTGTTTGCTGTAAAATGAAATGAGCATTGACTGTGATAGGAATAAAGATCTCATGACATGATTTGATAAAATAGGTTCTAACTATCTTATTGGATAAAGACCCCTGAATCTGAAAGAAATCATTTAACATTTTTTCTCTAAGTTTTATCCAGTGTATCTTAATAGATTTGGTTTTTATGAAATAGTCCAGTTATATTTAAAAGAATCCATATAACTAAACCAATACTCTTTTGGTTGCTCTGAGTTCAGAATATCCCTAGACAGGCCAATTTGATCCTTAAGGGAAATAAGTATAAAGGGATTTAAAGGGCTAGAATGCTTTAAATAGATGTTAAAGGAAGCTTCTTTGAACAGTATTTTTTACAGTCTCTGTGTTTGGTATCCAGAGGGTTTTACACTTGGCACAATTCCCAAGAGGAAGATGTCAAGAGATGTATTGTGGATTTTTTATTTGTTTGCTAGTCTGTTTTTTGGCAAAGTGGAAAAAGTTATTTTCTCAGCTAGTTTTGGGGAAGAGTATTTGTGGAAGATTTATTCCCTTGCTTAGAGCAATCCATTCAAGCAGCATATCCCTTGCAATGACTGCATATTCTTGCTAATTCCATTTTGGAAAACCCTATACCATATCAGAGGCATCATCCTACCTTCTTATTTTACCTTGTTTTTTATTTTTTATTATTTTTTTTAAAGATTTTATTTATTTATTTGAGAGAGAGAATGAGATAGAACATGAGAGGGGGGAGGGTCAGAGGGAGAAGCAGACTCCCCGCTGAGCAGGGAGCCCGATGTGGGACTCGATCCCGGGACTCCAGGATCATGACCTGAGCCGAAGGCAGTCGCTTAACCAACTGAGCCACCCAGGTGCCCCGTTTTTTATTTTTTAAAAAAGTGCCCAACTAGAGAGAATATTTGACAGAGATTTAATAGGAACGAGTCTCCTAATCTTCACCTCATTCCTTTGTTGTCCTTGATGATGCTGTTCCACACACAAAGCTGCTCTGTTCCACACACACACACACACACACACACACACACACACACACCCCAAATGCACAAGAAAAGATTCTTACTAGACAAAAACTAGAATCAAGAAGCAAAAGGATGCATAGAAGATTGTCCCTCATAGATTCTGTATGTATGTGGGATATCAAGATATTTTAGGCTGTTTTGAAGTTGTAATAAGGAGAACTGAATGATATGAACTTCTTTGCAACATTTATTCCAAACTTGAACCAGGAAGGGAAGAGAGAGATTCTCCCTAAGATTCTGTTTAACATGTTCCTGAGTAGTAATTACCTCTGTAGTTATAGTAGCTAAACACTGAGTGCAGATTATGTACCAAACACTGAGGGCAATTCATATAGATTGTCACTTAATCTGCATAGCTATTCTATGAAGGTGGGAATTACTATCCTCATCGTACAGATTGGTAGATAATGGCTAGTGCGCTAGTGTTCTGAATCCAGATCATCTGTCTCCCGGTGCTCTAAGTGAATTGTTAGCAAGAATTTGTTGTATCCATACATTGCTTTATAATTTTATTTTTTTTTTTTTTTTTTTTTTTTGCTTTATAATTTTAATGTTGGGTACACATTTCATTGCCCTAGTTTGTTACAGAGAAGTGCTCTGGGGGAAACATGCTTTCTATTACTTTTGTTTTTCCATGGCAAGCACTTAAATAACAGGGTAAGAAGGTAACTGTTCACAGCACTGCAAGATTTAAAACTATTATATCTCATCATCATTGTAAATGGGATTACAAAATAGCCCTCCCTCATCTCTTTAGGTTGGGATTTACTTTCTACTTGTTTCATTAGAATTTTTTTCACTAATTTCTGTTAATCAAAGATTAGTTAGAATGAAACAAATTTCTCTATAGTTTCACATTAATAAAGATGACTTGTGCTTGGTCTTCTATACCCCACAACTGGTCTCCATTGAGAGAGAGGATTCTGAAGCAGGTATGGTATATGCCTTAGGAGACATGAGAGCCAGTGCTGACTAAGGCTGTGGTGAGTGCTGGGAACTATGCAAAACTAAGGAAACCTTTCTTTTCTGAGGAATTATTTGTACTTTTCACACCTTTCCCCAAGAAAACCTGATTTATCTCAACCATCTTGTAAATGCCTCAAAAAAAAAAATGGCATTAAGATACAGTCAATGATAGATAGGTTTGCTTTGAATTCCTAGAGAATTCTGCAGTTGACCGTCTTGGGTTCTTGTAGATACTCACTTACATTTTCTTGAAAATTTCCTTGGCTTTTTGTAACCTCTCAGAATACACTTCATCCCATTAAGTTTTTTTTTTTTTTAATTTTATTATGTTATGTTAGTCACCATACAATATATCATTAGTTTTTGATGTAGTGTTCCATGATTCATTGTTTGCGTATAACACCCAGTGCTCCATGCAATACGTGCCCTCCTTAATACCCATCACTGGGCTAGCCCATCTCCCCAACACCCCCCTCTAAAACCCTCAGTTTTTTTTCTCAGAGTCCATAGTCTCTCATGGTTCATTTCCCCCTCCGATTCCCTGCCCCCTTCATTTTTCACTTCCTACTATCTTATTCTTTTTTTTTTTTTTATAAACATATAACGTATTATTTGTTTCAGAGGTACAGGTCTATGATTCATCAGTCTTACACAATTCACAGTGCTCACCATAGCACATACCCTCCCCAATGTCCATCACCCAACCACCCCAACCCTCCCAACCCCCCCCCCCCCTCCAGCAAACCTCAGTTTGTTTCCTGAGATTAAGAGTCTCTTATGGTTTATCTCACTCTCTGGTTTCATCTTGTTTCATTTTTTCCCTCCCTTCACCTATGGTCCTCTGTCTTGTTTCTCAAATTCCTCATATCAGTGAGATCATATGTTACTTGTCTTTCTCTGATTGACTTATTTCACTTAGCATAATACCCTCTAGTTCCATCCATGTTGTTGCAAATAGCAAGATTTCTTTTTTTGATGGCTGCATAATATTCCATTGTATATATATACCACATCTTCTTTATCCATTCATCTGTTGATGGACATCTTGGCTCTTTCCATAGTTTGGCTATTGTGGACATTGTTGCTATAAACATCAGGGTGCACATACCCCTTCGGATCCTGACATTTATATCTTTGGAGTAAATACCCAGTAGTGCAATTGCTAGGTCATAGGGTAGCTCTATTTTCAACTTTTTGAGGAAGCTCCATACTGTTTTCCAGAGTGGCTACACCAGCTTGCATTCCCACCAACAGTGTAGGAGGGTTCCCCTTTCTCTGCATCCCCGCCAACATCTGTCGTTTCCTGACTTGTTAATTTTAGCCATTCTGACTGGTGTGAGGTGGTATCTCATTGAGGTTTTGATGTGGATTTTCCTGATGCTGAGTGATGTTGAACACTTTTTCATGTGTCTCTTGGCCATTTGGACATCTTCTTTGCAGAAATGTCTGTTTATGTCTTCTGCCCATTTCTTGATTGGATTATTTGTTCTTTGGGTGTTGAGTTTGATAAGTTCTTTATAGATTTTGGATACTAGCCCTTTATCTGATATGTCATTTGCAAATACCTTCTCCTATTCTGTCGGTTGTCTTTTGGTTTTGTTGACTGTTTCGGTAGCTGTGCAAAAGCTTTTTATCTTGATGAAGTCCCAATAGCTCATTTTTCCCCTTGCTTCCCTTGCCTTTGGTGATGTTTCTAGGAAGACATTGCTGCGCTGAGGTCGAAGAGGTTGCTGCCTGTGTTCTCCTCTAGGATTTTGATGGATTCCTGTCTCACATTTAGGTCTTTCATCCATTTTGAGTCTATTTTTGTGTGTGGTGTAAGGAAATGGTCCACTTTCATTCTTTTGCATGTGGCTGTCCAATTCTCCCAACATGATTTGTTGAAGAGACTGTCTTTTTTCCATTGGACATCCTTTCCTGCTTTGTTGAAGATTAGTTGACCATAGAGTTGAGGGTCCATTTCTGGGCTCTCTATTCTGTTCCATTGATCTATGTGTCTGTTTTTGTGTTAGTACCATACTGTCTTGATGATTACAGGTTTGTAATAGAGCTTGAAGTCTAGAATTGCAATGCTGCCAGCTTTGCTTTTCTTTTTCAACATTCCTCTGGCTTTTTGGGGTCTTTTCTCTTTCCATAGAAATTTTAGGATTATTTGTTCCATTTCTTTGAAAAAAGTGGATGGTATTTTGATAGGGATTGCATTCAATGTGTAGATTGCTCTAGGTAGCATAGACATTTTCACAATATTTGTTCTTCCAATCCATGAGCATGGAACGTTTTTCCATTTCTTTGTGTCTTCCTCAATTTCTTTCATGAGTATTCTATAATTTTTCTGAGTACAAATCCTTTGCCTCTTTGGTTAGATTTATTCCTAGGTATCTAATGGTTTTGGGTGCAATTGTAAATTGCAAATTAACCATCCTTAATTTCTCTTTCTTCTGTCTTGTCGTTGGTGTATAGAAATGCAACTGATTTCTGTGCATTGATTTTATATTCTGCCACTTTACTGAATTCCTGTATGAGTTCTAGCAGTTTTGGGGTAGAGTCTTTTGGGTTTTCCACATAAAGTATCATATCATCTGCAAAGAGTGAGAGTTTGACTTCTTCTTTGTTCTTTAGCCTCCATGTATTTGAGTTCTTTCCAACTTTCCTCTTGTGATTGAGTTGTAGTTTCAGAGCATTGTGGTCTGAAAATATGCAGGGAATTATCCCAATCTTTTGGTACCGGTTGAGACTGATTTGTGACCTAGTATGTGATTTATTCTGGAGAATGTTCCATGGACACTGGAGAAGAATGTGTATTCTGTTGCTTTGGGATGGAAAGTTCTGAATATATCTGTGAAGTCCATTTGGTCCAGTGTGTCATTTAAAGTCTTTATTTCCTTGTTGATCTTTTGTTTAGATGATCTGTCCATTTCAGTGAGGGGGGTATTAAAGTCCCCCACTATTATTGTATTGTTGTTGATGTGTTTCTTTGATTTTGTTATTAAATTTGGTTTATATAATTGGCTGCTCCCATGTTAGGGGCATAGATATTTACAATTATTAGATCTTCTTGTTGGATAGACCCTTTAAGTATGATATAGTGTTCTTCCTCATCTCTTATTATAGTCTTTGGATTAAAATCTAATTTGTCTGATATAAGGATTTACACCCCAGCTTTCTTTTGATGTTCATTAGCATGGTAAATGGTTTTCCAGCCCCTCACTTTCAATCTGGGGGTGTCTTTGGGTCTAAAATGAGTCTCTTGCGGACAGCATATCGATGGGTCTTGTTTTTTTATCCAGTCTGATACCCTGTGTCTTTTGATTGGGGCATTTAGCCCATTTACATTCAGGGTAACTATTGAAAGATATGTATTTAGTGCCATTGTATTGCCTGTAAGATGACTGTTACTGTATATTGTCTCTATTCCTTTCTGGTCTATGTTATTTTTAGGCTTTCTCTTTGCTTAGAGGACCCCTTTCAATATTTCTGGTAGGCCTGGTTTGGTGTTTGTAAATTCTTTTAGTTTTTGTTTGTCCTGGAAGCTTTTTATCTCTCCTTTTATTTTCAGTGAAGCCTAGCTGGATATAGTATTTTTGGCTGCATATTGTTCTCATTTAGTGCTCTGAATATATCATGCCAGCCCTTTCTGGCCTGGCAGGTCTCTGTGGATACGTCGGTTGCCAATCTAATGTTTCTACCATTGTAGGTTACCTACCTCTTGTCCTGAGCTGCTTTCAGGATTTTCTCTTTGTCTCTGAGACTCGTAAGTTTTACTATTTGATGTCGGGGTGTTGACCTATTTTTATTGATTTTGATGGGGGGGAGGGTCTCTGTGCCTCCTGGATTTTGATGCCTGTTTCCTTCCCCAAATTAGGGAAGTTCTCTGCTATAATTTGCTCCATATACCTTCTGCCCCTTTCTCTCTTTCTTCTTCTGGGATCCCAATCATTCTATTGTTTCATCTTATGGTATCACTTATCTCTCGAATTCTGCCCCTAGTGCTGGAGTTCTGCCGTTCTCATTGATCGGTAAGCTTGGTCTTGGCTGGCTGTTCTTGCTGATCTCCTGGGGGAGGGGCCTGTTGCCGTGGTTCCCAAATGTCTTTGCCGGAGGCGGAATTGCCCCGCCGTTGCCGGTCCGGGCTAAGTAATCTGCTCGGGTTTGCTCTCAGGAGCTTTTGTTCCCTGCAAGCTTTCTGTACAGCTTTGGAGGATGAGAGTGAAAATGGCGGCCTCCCAATCTCCGCCCCGGAGGAGCCGAGAACTCAGGTCCCTGCTCCTCAGTGAGACCCCAGAGAAAAGCAGTCAGTCACTCCCGTCCCCCTGGTCTCCGGCTGCACTCCGTGCTCACCCGGCCTGTGACCGAGCATTTCTATCTCGGGCGCCCAACCCCGTGTGGAGTCTCCAAACCCCGCAGATCCCTGCAGTGTGCTCCTGTGCAGCTCCTCCCGAGGGAGGAAGGGGCGTCTCCCTGGATCTGCTGCTTGTTGGGTCCCTGCTGGAGGAGCAGTGGCCCGACTGTGCAGCGGATCATGGTTTATGGCAACCCCGAGCTGAGAGCCCACGCCTCGGCTCAGTCTCTGCAGCCGGCTTCCCCGCTCTGATACCTGGGAGCTCTGCTGCACTCAGGCACCCCGTGTTTCTGTGACCCCGAGGGTCCTGAGACCACACTGTCTTGCGAGGGTTCCACCCCCCGCTTAGCCACTGGAGGGACATCCCTCAGTGGATCAAACTTCTAAAAGTTCTGATTTTGTGCTTCGTGGCTTTATCACTTGCCGGTAGCAGCTGATGGAGTCCCCTTCCCCCCGCCATCTGTCCTCCTGAATATCGCCTTGCATTCACTTCTCCACATGTCCTACCTTCCAGAAAGTGGTCGCTTTTCTGATGAGTTGTTGCTATTCTTTTCTTCGATCTCCCATTGAGTTCGTAGGAGTTCAGAATGGTTTGATACCTATCTAGCTGAATTCCTGGGACCAGACAAAATTTAGGTCTCCTACTCCTCTACCATCTTGCTCCTCCTCATCCTATTAAGTTTTACATTATTATTTTACTCCGTCCTTCTCCAGTAAAGCTTCTGGAAAGTCTAAACTTACTTTCATGTCTATCCTTCCTTAAACTCCAGTAAGCTGGCTTTAGTTATGTATTCTGTAAAATCTATTGAAAAGGTCACAAGATGTAATGAATATTTTGCTCAATCTCTGTAGCATCTGGAATTGTTGGTTACTGAGCTCTGAAGCCACATGGCCTAGGTTTGATTTCAGCTCTCTGCTTACTAGCTACGTGGATGTGGGCAGTCTATTCAACCATCCTGGGCTCCATTCTATGTGTGGAAACTGGGGTAACACAATGCTCTTGATGAAGTGTAACAGACTACTGTCCTTACTACTAAACCTAGATTCCCATGCTGCTCTTGTTTTCCTCTTGCTTCTGTGACCCTGCTCCATCACCCCTTAAGTGATTCCTCAAGATCCTATCATTGGTCTGAGGCTCTTTCCCCCTTCTTGGGTGATTCAATACAGAATCATTATTCTAACTGAATATTCCAATGCAAAATCACTGGATGCTGATCATTCCTAAATCTGTCTCCAGACATTTTCCAAAGTTTCAGATTGAAATCATCCCCCATCCCTATTATTGTATACATTAGTTTAAGCTCTTAAGCTTCTGATTCCAGTCTTTGCTCCTCCTTAAATTTATTCTCTCCTCTAGCCAATGATTTATATAGAATCCAAATCTGACCATGTTGCCTACCCTGGTATACTGAGGTACATAGACCAGGTCCAAGTTACTCAGGAAGATGCGTAGTGCCCTCTATTAACCAGCCTCTACCACCTTTCCAACTTCTGCCAATTTCCACCTCATATGAGTAATACTGAACACTGCTATCCTAGGTCCCTGGCAAAACTTTCATTTTTTATTATTTTATGCTGTAATTATCTGTTTCCGGGTCTGCCACTGCACATTTTCCAAGGCAAGACTTTCTTACCCTTGTATTTTTTTAAAGGTTTTCCCTCAAATTCCTAGGGAACATGTTAAAAAAATGTTTTATTCTAGTTCCACCCCAGGCTTCTTCATTTACATTTAGTGGGAAGTAAAGGATATATTGGGGAAGTTCTCAATCCAACAGCTGTGTTTATGCAATGTCTTTACCAACATACTTTTACAGGTGACTAAAAGTACCCGAGGTAAGTGAGTTCAAACACTAACATGCATACCTCTTTCATCAATGGTTTGAATTGTGGGAATACATTAATGTATCCAAATGTGGAAATGGAGCACTTAACAAAAAGAGCATTTCTAATATTATAATTATGTTAGTGAGGAATGAGAGAAATAGGGGGAAAAAAGACATTTTATATATAACATTAGGTAACCCTGTGATGTATTTTTTAAGTAAACCCAATGGCCCTATTAAAATAAAATGAATCAAATACCATTCAAAGTACTTAAGAGAGTTAAATGATATGCATACATTCTAAACCTATCTTCAAATGGATATAATATAGGTAAATAATACTTTATATTTAATATTTTACCTACCAGAAATGTAGGTAGGGCACTACCTAAAATATCTAAGTATAAGAATATAAGTGATTTGGGCAGTGGGAAAAACAGGTTAAGTATACATAGAAATGATTTCAAATGCTTTCCCTTAACAAGAATTTATTTAACTCTTCTATGTCCAGCATAGTTGGACACTAGCTCAGTTTGGATCTAGAGCAAGAAATGAAAATGATAGTGACATATCTTTGATAATTTTCATAGAGAATGTTGACTTCCTGGTGTAGGGAAGAAGCAAAGCACTAATAAAAGGTACTGTCTTTCTCAATCTAAGTAATAGCATTTTAAGATTTCATATATCAAAAATTCCCTCCTAAAAATTTTGTTCTCTTGTTTCTCCAAGAAATTCCCACATTCCCAGTAAGTTCTTACTACAAGTTAAGAATGTGTGTAAAATCAACAGACACGCTCTACACAAAATCTAAGAACTTTATTTTGATATAATAACAAACTAACTGGTGGTCTGAAATCCTATCCGAGAACTTAATTTGTGTCAAAACAGGAGAAACTAAAAGACAATTCTTTTTGGGGTTTATAATGCGGGGAAAAAAATTCTAGTTTGAAGCAGAAAATGAAGATGCAAATTTTAGAGCCATCATGGAGAAATGTATAATTTGCTTGCTTATATGCTCAAATTTGAAAAGCAATCTATTAACCATAAAAATAAATCAATTATATTTGTCAAAAGAATGAAACATATTCATTAGATATACTGTGGAGTCTTTGGTTACAAAACAGATTAAAGCAAATGCTAAGGTAAATGTGAATACATTCTAAGATACGAAACCTTGACAATTTTATCTCTAATAGGAAACTCCTATACATACTAAACATATTTAACAGCATAAAGAGGCTAATACAACTTTCAAGACAAACCTTAAAATCTGTAATGATAAATAAAAGTATTTTAAATTGTCTTCAAGTTTAGAATGGTAAAGCCTAGCCAAAAAAATCTAGTATACAGGTAAAATTAACAAAATAATCAAGGTAGGCTTTCAAAATGGTTTTTAGGTACCAAAAGAATGTGCTTATCTCAATAGCAAATAGATTATTGCTATTCTATGGTAAGACATGAGTTGATTCTTTAAAAGGCCCAAATTAGTAGGAAAAGGAAATACTATTTCTGTTTTTACAAACATATTTTCATTTCACTTCCTTTGAAGAGAAATGTCCCTCATTCTTAGGAAGAATGGAGAAACAAAATAAAACAAACCAAAAAAGCCCTGAAAGACTAGGGCCATTAATTTAGCTTTGCCTAATACATTGTGTAACAACAGCTACACCCAGTGGCCAGAAGTGAGTAGTGAAGTTTTGTAGCTATAATGTTACAGAAAAAGGTAAATTTGTAAATAGGGTTTTTTCAATTTATTTATGGTTTTAGGGTAAGGGTTATCTTTCATCACAAATTATGTTTTAAAGAAACACTCAAGAATTTTTGGGGGAACAGATGCCTTAGCTCATAAGCTTGAAACAAGTATCCACATTAATTCAGTTTTTAAAAGTAGCTAAAATAAAACTCAAACCAGAGAGAGAACATACAGATACTTTATTGCTCACCTTTCACACAAAGCACACCTCCAGCCATTTTCTTTCACAGCTTGACAATGTTTACGTATACAAAAACCCAGCAAGAAGCTTCATGTTGATTTCAGTAAAGGAGAATGTAAAACATCAACTCAGCCAGGCTTTTGTTTTCTGCAGCAATAATAAAGGGCCTCCTGCACTAAGCAAAAATCTGTCCTCTTACTTGGTAGTGCATTTCTTCCATTACAAAAAAAGTCTCCTGCCCAAAGCAAACTAACTTGTATTTGCTGAGCCAGTGGTATTAACTCGTGCATAAAACAAATTTGTTTGCTGTTTCTTCTAACAGATTTCAAGTAAAAATAAGGTTTAAGGAGGAACTTGTTTTGAATGGATGCAGGTCAGTCTGAATTGCTATACTATATAAATGCCTACATGTACTATAGGTTCACAACTTAGTTTGCTTTTATAATCTTTACGGATTTTGGCCGTGTTCAAAGTTTTCAGAGTTGAGCATATGGTACAGTATTCCATCAAAAGGATAAGGCTACTGAATGTGCTATCTGTGGAAGAGCTCATTTAATAGGAACTGACCTAAAAGTCTATCATGAAGCAAATGTGGCAAAATCTCTCTGAATAAAAAGCCAATCAGGGCAGAACTGTGCTTGGAAAATAGGCATTAGAATTACTTTTAGGAAAACACATACAGATGGACTGTTAATATGAGGAAGATTTCCTAGTTGAAAATCTAAAAAAATCTAGGAGAATCCTCATTTCTAAAACCGCTTTTTGAAAACTACTTATTCAAGTAATTTCTTCCCAAAAAAGTATGCATGCTCTGACTGTGGAATTAGTCTACTGGTCAATTAAAGGCAATTTTAATTACCTTTTAAAAAGTTCTTTATATAAAGGAGAGATGTACGTGTTTCTCAAATAAACTTTGTCATGTAAGTCCTTTAAAAAAAAACAAAACAAAACACAAACCCAACAGAATTGAATGAAGACCTACAAATACTTATGCCAAGCAGGAATCTGCCTGCCACCTGTGGTCTCACATTAATTCAAAATTGATGCTGGACTCAGGATTCTGAAACTAAGTTTCTATTACTTGAGCTCTAGCAAAGTGTAAGGTTCTGTAGCCTCAACTAGTATAATGTCTTCCCTGTCCAAATCCAGAATGATTATACTGATAACCTCCATGCTGGAAGTGCTGTTCAAATTGTCCCCCTTGGTGGTAATTCTGGCTCCCCCTTGCTCCCCAACCTCCTCCCTGGCCTCCACGACCACCTCGGCCTCCGCGACCACCTCTCCCTCCACGACCACTGCCTCGATCATTATGGTGCCCACCATCTTGGTATCTATTGTCCTGCTGGTATCCACCACCCTGGTATCCACTTCCGGTATATGTAGATGTTTGGAAGCCGCCATAACCACCGCCTTGATAGCTACCACTGTGGCCACCACCATGATAGCCACCCGGCTGGAAACCCGAATCTCGGTAACTACCATCTTGGTAGCCACCTCCTCCTCCACTCCCCCCATCTGTCCAGCCTCCTTGATGCTTATTTCCTCTTCCTCCCCCTCGGCTACCATGGTCGTAGCCACCACGTCCACCTCTCCCTCCTCCTTGTTCATGACCTCCTCGTCCTCCATATGAGGAATGTTCATAACCACCTCTCCCTCCTCCTCGGCCTCCTGCTTGCTGCTGGGGGCCATCTTGCCTTTTCTGCCATGGTGGCATCTCTGGAGGTGGAGGTTCAATTTCATTGGGTCTACCTCCTCTGTCAGGCACCCTGCCCATCAACACCTATGGGATAAGAAAGATATTTTAAACTACGGTATTTTATTAATAGAAATAAATGTATATTTGAAAGAAAATAAAAGGTACTTCAGTCACCTTATTGATGGCACAGGCAGTCTTTTCTCTTATAGAGCCACTGCTTGTCCTTAAAATCTTTGACAAGTCTTGTCTTGCAGCCAGGAGGTGGGCAACAGAAATAGTACTTTTAGGAGATAAAACTGAGCGTTTCGGCTGATAAACCTTTGCTAATTTTTCTGTCTGACTCTGTCGAAGCAAAGTGTTCAAAGACAAAAGTGAATTTTCAAAATGACATAGAAACACTGACGTATTTTTTTTTTTTTTTATTTGAGAGTAAGAGCTAGAGAGAGAGCGGGCATACACACAGAGGGAGAGAGAGAGAGCATACACACAGAGGGAGAGAGAGAGAGAAGCAGACTCCTCACTGAGCAGGGAGCCCGTTGCGGGGCACAATCCCAGGACCCCGGGATTACGACCCAAGCCGAAGGCGGACCCTTAACCAACTAAGCCACCCAGGCGCCCCAGAAACACTGATATTAAATAAGTTAAAGACTTCCAAAATGTCTGATAATAATAGTTACTAGGCTTAAGATGGGAGGAAAAAAGTTAGTTATACTCACCATTGTTCCTACCTAGTCAAGAACTACCCTAAGACACAGCTGTCAGACTTGCTGATACAGCAAGGAATAATGTTGGAAAGGCGACACACAGGGTAGAGGAGCTTCCTTTAGGACTGTGGGAGTAAAAAGGTCCCCCCTGACATTGGTCTCAAACATACTCATTCTATCTATCTAAATATAAGGATGTAAACTCATTTCAATAATTTTGCTTTTGAATTTTCCCATCATGTTTGCTTACAATGAGATAAAAAATGTTAGCTACAGTTAATTTGTTCTAATTAACAGGATACATTTCTTCTGAAGTGATTCCCCCCTGTGTAATACTTTCCTCTATTATAAGTAATAAGTAAGAAAGAAAAGTCTACTTTAACCATTTAGTAGAAGTATAAGTTAATGATTAAGACTGTCAGCTCCTGAGAGACAAACCACTGGGAATCTGGGACACCTTGGCACGTCACTTCAATGTGTGTGAAACACAAGACCGCAAAAGACATAAACAGAAATTTCACACACGAGAAAATAAAGTTCGAACAAATATAAGAAATGTTTTCCAGACAGGAATCAACAAATGCAAATTAACCGGGGTGCCTGGGTGGCTCAGTCGGTTAAGTGGCTGCCTTCAACTCAGGTCATGATCCCAGAGTCCTGGGATCAAGCCCCGCAGCGGGGAGCCTGATTCTCCCTCTCCCACTCCCCCTGCTTCTGTTCCCTCTCTCACTGTCTCTCTCTCTCTCTGTCAAATAAATAAATAAAATCTTTTAAAAAAAGGCAAATAAACCTAAATTGTGAGAAATAACAATCTCCTATCTACTAAATTTTGGAAACAACAGCTATAATACACAGTAAAATAGTACAAAGAAAAAAAATATTTGGTAAGTCTGTCAGTTATACGCAGGTACTCAAATATTGATATTGTAAATGTTTAAATTATATGGGAAAAAAAGGATGTAAAAAGGTATGTTTATTAGAATTGTGCAAACAGACAAAGCAAGGAAAACAATACTAAAAATGAAAATAGCTACTGTGGTGAAGACAATGGAATGATCAGTGACTATTTTATTAGAAAAAAATTACTTGAATAATTAAAAGGATAAAGAGATTGTCATTCCATAGCTTGTCTGGAGGGAAGTTTCCTGAACAGGTCTTGTATTTCTTTCTTATGGTCACTTGTGCCTACAGTAAGTGCTCAATGTTTGTTGAATGGAGACAAAAACCTTTGAGAAGGTAGCTTAATGTTTCGAATATAACTAATACAAAATGCAATTTCAAAGTGATATAAGTACATAAATTTCATTATGTGAAACTGGTTCATTTTGTGCAAAGTTATTTCTATAAAGTGATTTAAAACCAAGTTTCAAAATGAGATGATCAGTATATAAATTCCACTCGATGAAAACATAGATTTGTGTAATTTGTATAGTCCTTCCTTATCCTCTCCAATGTATTTATATAGTTCATAAAATCATTGTATATTACGGTTCAAAAGAATCTTAAAATAACCCCTAGAATAAACATGGCATTTTAAAGATGTCAGAAGTGGGGAGAGAGACGGAAGCTCAGACACAGTGGGTCAGGATACCAGCTGTACAATCCAGTAAAGACAGGGCCAAAACCAGAACCACGCAGTACTGCCTCAGTCGGGGCATGACTTCGTTGGTAGAGTTTTCCAGCTAAGAGGTGCAGGCTTCTTGTTTTTGAATGATTGTTTCTATCAAAGATAACTTAGGAAAGGACTGGCATTTCCTACACAACAGCCATAGGAGAGAACGATTTGCTGCTGGTGTTGATACGGACTAGCTGTGAGATCTCAGACAAAGCCTCCCATTTACTGGGTCTCCGTATTTGTTTGTTTTTTTCCAGTTACAAAATGAGAGGAGTTAAGACTGATCTCCAACACCTCTTTCCAACACTGAAATACTGTAAATAAATACCTACCCCAACAATTTAGCAGCCAAATAGGGCTGTGCCAAGGTTTAAAGATTTTAGGTGAAAATAACATTATTTAGGAAAACTACATAAAAATTTTTTTGGAGTCAACTAAAATTCAAAAAAAAAAATCTGTTTTCAAACATGAATGTACTATTAAGGGAACATATAATACACAACTGGACCAACCTCCCCATTAAGTTCAAGGATTAGTTCCATTTCAGAGTCGTAAGGATGTGAAGTCACGTGTGTCAATTACTTTCTGCTCACTGATCATATAATAGATATTTAATAAATATCTGTTGAATGACCAAGATCTTTACCCGGATTATCTCATTTAATTTGAAGCAAAACTAAAATCTTACCAGATTCTTCAATTCTCTATAAATACTTACTAATGTCTGGTCTTGCTAAATCCAGTATTTCTAATTAGCAAATGAAATTGTTAGCTTAAAGTACAGTAAATGAGTAATTTAAAAATTATTTTAGTGATATTTAGTCTTTTAGTGATTTTCAAATACTCTGTTTCTCCTACGAGTGAGTATTCCCAGTATGGTCTAAAACCTATGGTTTTGTTAAAAAAATATTAAAAAGCTGAAAAAAATGTTTTCATTATTGCTGAAAGGCTGAAAGAATTGCTACTCAGCAACTCATGAAAGAAAAATTCCTATATGTGTCTCCTATGCATTTCTCTCTCCACTGTATCTAAACTGTGCTAAGAATGTTTAAGTCTCATGTCTATACATATTCTGCTCTTTTAAAAAAATATTTAATATGGGGCGCCTGGGTGGCTCAGGGGGTTAAGCAGATGTCTTTGGCTCAAGTCATGATCTCAGGGTCCTGGGATGGAGCCCCAGGTCATCAGACTCCCTGCTCAGGGGGAGTCTGCTTCACCCTCTCCCTTTGCCCCTCCTCCCAGCTTGTGTGCTCTCTCTCAAATAAATAAATAAAATCTTAAAAAAAAAAAAATATATATATATATATTTTATATGTACCTTAGCTCTGTCAGACCAGCCAAAAGACTGGACAGTGACATCCAAACGTTTTATTAGCAGCTTTCTCCGAACTTCATATTCATTGGCTATGGCTTGGTTAATTGCTTCTATCTTTTCCTAAAAAAGAAATTTAAAAGACCAGTTAGAATTTAAATGTGCTTGACCCCCTGGTTCCAAAACTGCAGAGACTGTGTCTGTTTCATTCATAAATGATTCCCCAGCACTTAGCACAAAGCATATTACCTAATATACTACTAAAAGTTATTTTAAGTTCATGAAATAATAGGCTAAATAATGTCTCGAAACATAATAAAGACTAAGTAGAGAATTCTCATTTAGCTTTCCCATAATTTGCTGTGTGAAGTTTAGCCCAATGACATTTTTGGCTTGAAGGCAACCCATTTGGCCATTAAAAACATACCGAACTTCAATTTATTTTGACCAGCTATGTGAAATATTTATAAATTACGAGATAAGTGTTTCTAATCTTACACAAGTAAAATTATTCCAAATAAATCTTCAGATTCACAAAAATGGACTCTAAGAATGTCCACCTAGGAAACTACATATTGGAAAACATAACCTAAACAGCACAAACTGTCAACATCATGAGATAAGTGGTTCTTTACCAGGACAACTCAAGATGACTGCTACTCACCCAGTGGGCTGGTCCCATTGGCTTCTTCAATAAAGGCTTTCCCACATGGTTAGGTGGAACTTTTGCTAATGTCTCCTTTAACTGACACAAACACATAAATGAATGAATAAACAAATCTAAAAGTACAACATATCCTCCTCATCTTCCCAATTCCCATCATATCTTGCCATCAAAAGAAGATTCCTGACAGAGGCAAAGGTGGAGGATGTTTTGAAATGTACAGGACCCACACGATAAAGACACTCACTTGTCCCACTCCTCACGTGCCTATGGAAGCATGATTCCTTCACTGTACCTAGAACAGTGCCTGACAACAGTAGGCACTCAATGTGTACTTGCTGAATGGATGAATGAACACACAGAAAAATATGGACTATGAATACAGTGCTGCTCCCCTGTAGAGTTCAGCCAAATTTGTGCATCATGGTGTCCATCTACCCCACAATGCAAATGTACCAATTCTTGGAGTCCAGCAGATATGCATACAGAGAGTAACTCTGCTATAACAAATACCATTCTCTTATATTCATTAATTTATTAAAATGGCTTACTCCTAGTCAATTATATTTTAAAAAACCTCTTAACTGTTAAATGTGTGGCATAAAAATAATTCTGAATTATTTTCACATACTAGATTATGTTAGCAGTCAACAAACCTAGTTTGCCAATTGAAACATAAGATTCAAAGTGACTGGATTAAAAATCAAAAACATTTACATCTTTTTCTGTCCAGTCAATGAAAGGAGGGTGGTAACATTTAATGATCAAGAACTTAAAAATGAATTGCGTTAAAGTTCAACGATAAAGCTTTAAAAAGGACTTAAGTCTTCATTCTTTTTACATTATACCTAGCTTATAAATCAAAGTGTAAAGTTTCCTTTTTGAAAGAGAAACATGCTGACAAGTTAAAAAAAAAAAAGTAACATACTAACTTCTCTTTAAGGTATCTAGAATTTAAAACCCAAAACTCATTTAGTAACAATTAATAATATGCACATTAGGTTCCCATTAAGAGAAATTAACTTGCTTCATTTCAAACAAATGTAGGACTATGCCTTTAATACACTACAATCTGGTACTAAAGGTCTTACTTTTTTTTCAATCCCGCTGAAGAATTGGAACATAGTTATATTGGCTGGAGGTTTGGACATTCCTAGAGCAATACATATGCCTTTCAACTCTTGAAAGACCTCACTACCGCCTCCTTCTTGAGCTTTTTTTGGAGGAGTATTCACACAGAGCATTCTGGCAGCTTCTAGTTCTGAGATGAGGTATGCTGAAGTAAACAAAATAAGATTTCAAAATGAGATACAGCTACAGTTAATAGTCATAAGTCTGGAGTCACAACTCTATAGACCTAATGATACGTAACTTTTAAAGCTGCAAGAATGGATAAAAACAAGAAAAAAAAAACCATTTTTACCTGCAAATGACATAACATATAAACTGGTTCTGAAATTCAGGTATTTAATCAATATATGTTTAAAGGGTAACTTATAAATAAGTGATTCTTCTCTGAAACGAAAGTATCAAGGTAGATCACGTCTCAAAATCTGGATTCTTATATCCTACTATTCAGGAACTCCAGAACAGGGGCTGGCATCTGTTAACAAATTTACAAAAGGTGGAAGGTGGCCAATCTTCGGCAACAGTTAGAACCGGTTATTATTATTATTTTACTTCTCACCACTGACATGCACCAGTGATATAACTCTCTTGCTCTCTTACCTTCCAATACTTAGGCAGTCTGTTCAGAACTGGCATGAAACATTTTCAAGTGGTCAAAACTTACAAAAGGGGGAAGACATGAAACTCCCCAAAGCTCCTTTCTCATGGCTTCCAGTAGCCTAATGCCACCCTCTCTGTTTAAAGAAAACCCTCTTCCATCCAAGTTCTCAGTATTCACTTTCCCTCTACCTTCCTCATTCTCTCCCCCCTCCCCACTCCTGAAAAACAACATCAATAAAACTTTCTGATCTTTTCTTGACAGAGTTCTTTTGTATCAATATCATCCCCTCATGTGTTGATTTCAGCCAGGCATAATGAGGGCTGCAATCTGCTTCAGGTAATTGAAGGTATAAATATTTAATCTTATTCCTTTAACTTTCCCAAGGACATTTAAATTTTTATGAAAGATGATTAATAACCATTGGGAGCTCAGGATTTTGGGTGAGAACCTTCTGACAACATTAGATAGTTTTGGAAAAAGACATTTTCTGGGCTCTTAAGTCTCATAAAAAGTTTAAAAGAATGATCAGCTTGACTATCTCATTTCCTACACCCAAGGTGTAATGTTAGAACAATAAATACAGCAAGTTTCTGGAAAGGTCATTCTAAACGGCTGAAATCTTAATGTGTTCCATATAGCAAACTGTAGGAGTTAAAAGATCAAAAAGTAAAATTCCACTGTCATGAAAATAACCACTGTTTTTCTAAATATGGTTTTACTGGAACATTACCACACTCATTTCCATAATCTCTATGGCTGGTACATGCTACAACAGCGGAGGTTAAACAGTTGTGACAAAGACCTTCCGACTCACAAAGCTGAAAATATTTACTGTCCCATCCTTTAAAGAAAAAGTCTGCCAACCCTTGTTCTAGAAAATCATATGATTTAATAAACCGGTTCTCTAAATTTGGGACAACATTAACTCAGGCATCCAAAAATTAGTTCACCAATACAATTACCATCAGAAAACATTATCTGTTACTGATGTGTTCAAAGTACTAGGAAGGGCACTGGAGATATAAAAACAAAACAGATGATCTCTACTGACAATCTAGTTAGGAATAAAGAATATATGCATTCATGATGAATAATTCTTCATCTATTAGGAACTCAGAATCTGAGGTTTTTGTTTGTTTGTTTACCTAAGGGAAATAATCTGACAACCAGAGAGGCAATGAACAGTCAAAACTTCTTAACCAGACACAGGAGAGTCTTTTAGCCACTCATTCAAAGACTATTCTATTTTACTAACAATTCTAATGAGATTGGTTATTTCCCCCCTTGGAACACAACATATTAAAAGATTCAAATCAGTAAGGTAGAGGGTGCTGGAGAAATAAGTAAAATTATAGCATCAAGAGGTGACAACTGATACTTGGAAAGATGAGAAATATTTACACAGAGTGAACAGAGAATGAGCATATAAATGCTAGCATGACAGAGAGAATAGAAACTGAGGGGAATATTTTAAAGGGGAAACAGCAGAAGCAAAGATAAAGAGGAATGAACAGTGTATGTGTGCATGAATTCCAAGAGCAGCATAACCTTCAGTTGGTTTTAGTCATTTAGTTGAGAAGCAAATAGTTGTATATTACTGAAGAGCTTCTGAGGTGATAGCATATTAAAATGAAGTCTATAAATTGTAACCCTGATCCCAAAATAATATTCAGTGCAGTCTTAAGTAACAGGAAGGAGTCAAAGGCATTTTATAAAGTGGTTTTTGTAAGCAGGAACACTAAAAAGGCCAAACTCTTAGTTCTTTGAAAGAATTATTTATGGTCATTACTAAGCTCTCCATGAAGTTCTTATCTTCCTATGTAAGATAACATATCCTGAGTGCCAAAGATTAGGTTTTGGTAGAATGAGTGAGTACACTGTCACTGAGCCAGTTCTAGAAATCACACAATTTGAAGGATACTGAATGCATGCATAAGAACATGCAGCAGTATCAGTATTTAAAGCAGTATCTGATCTTATGTGCCTACCTCCCAACCCCCACAATCATTCAACAAAGGGGAAATTATGTAAGTGATTCTGGAATAACTCAGTGCCTGGGTATAGTGGTGATGAATACCTTTTTTAAAAAAACGAACCTTCAAAATTGGAGCTCATTTTTCAGAAACCAGTACAGTTGTAAAGATAATTTTAAAAATCCTCTGAACTGTGTCATAATAAGAACTATAATATTCAGTTAACTAAAGCTTAATCTAAATGTGTCTCAGACTGCTACAAAAATTGTGAGTTAAGACTATTGGTTGTGTTTACAGGAGAATTCATTTAAGGCAATAAAATTTGTGAGTCTACTTACTGTTTCTCAGGGTGAAGAAAGGAATGTAGTTAGTATATAAAAAACATGGAAGGAAAGAATTTTCGTAACAATTTCCCAGAATGATCAATAAGCACAGGAACAATTCAAATACTATTCCAGAAAATTTTATACTGTAATTTGATATATTTACAAACAAAACCAAAATCCCCAATTACCCAACCACAAAGAAATACCCACAATATAAAACACTTTAATTTTATTAAAAAATCTTCATTATTCCCACACTACTTTCCTAGTCTATTTTAAAATGTGCTTCCAGTTTAGAACGCTAAGGTTTAATGATCACACACTTGGACACTCGGCGCTAACTTTGGTCATATTAGGTGAAGCGCAATAGTACCAGCAAAGTTAAATGATAAAAGAGTAGTAATTACAAAACAAACGCTGCTACCAGTGCATAGGCCCACCATTAGCTTCTAAGTTGGAAATGTAATAGTTTTCTTTAAGTAGCATTTTGAATTAAATCCGTAATGAAATAGTACAACAGCCAGTTTATTAGTCAAAGAAAACATGAATAAAAAAGTAATAGCTACATTCTAGTAGCCATGAACTTACTGAGCAAAAGGAGGCAGTTCTTCTGAACGAGAAGGCGCTTGGTCACATCACCAGATGTCAGTGATAGATATGGACAGTTCATCTCCCCTAGTAGCCCACTCACCTCAAGCTGGAATTCTTCAGCTTCACTCGGGCCTTTTAAGAATTAAAATAACTTTAATAAAAATGACTGTTTTTCCCTTTAGCATAAAAGTTACATATAAACAGAAAGTTTTAATAGGATTTTCCTAGTACAAGTTACTTTGACTTCTAATTCATCCTTTCTCACACCACTGCCAATTTTCTTAATAAGTTTTCATTACGTTAGTCCCTTTTTTGAGAATCTTTAATCGTTTCCTAATTTCTACCCCATCTAATCTAATTATTTGTCTGCCTTTAAAGATTTCTTCATAGCCTCTATGCTTTACCTTCCCTTGCATATTACTATAGTAGTACCTATGACACGTATGTAGTAGTTACATTTTACCTTCAAAAATATTCTATTTGTGCCAGGCCAGCCTCCCCACTGTCCCAAGAACACTGTCATTTCCACTTCTGTGCCTTCATTTAAGTTATTCCCTGTGACTGATAGACCCTCTACTTTCCCTTCATCTATCAAATCCCACCTCTCCATCAAAGCCCACCGGCTCCTTGATAAGACCTTCCCAAGTCCTGTTGCACTCAATGATTTCCTCCCCCTGTGAACCACAAAGTGAAGCATTTAATTACTGTACTAATCTCCAGTTTCATTTGTGCCTAATATTCCCAGTGAGATTAAATTTGAAGTTAGCAAACATGACTTGTAGTTCTATATTCCCAAACATGTTAAGTACCGAGTTCATCTTGTGAACCACGGAGAAACAATGCTCCTTCTTCCTTACTTTTCTGATGGTTCTCTATCACACAAGGGCAAACTTTGAGTCACTTGACCTGGGTCCATTTTCTTTCTTCCTTTCTTTTTTTTTTTTTAAGATTTTATTTATTTATTTGCAAGAGAGAGAGAGAGGGAGAGCTAGAGAGAGCGAGCACGAGCAGGACGGAGATGGAGAAGCTGACTCCCCGCTGAGCAGGAAGCCTGATGCGGGACTCGATCCCAGGACCCTGAGATCATGACCTGAGCCAAAGGCACTTAACTGACTGAGCCACCCAAGCGCCCTGGGTGCATTTTCTCATCTGTAAAATGGGAAGGCTGTATTATCATTGTTTTGCAAACTGTTCTGTGAACTCAAATTCCACAGAACTCCTTTAGAAACAGCTGGGGAGGATGAGGAGAGAGTTGTGCAAAAAGTACTCCCTCTTAATTTCAACTAAACAGGTACACTGTTAACTGTTTTGTATGTTGGCTTCTATGTTTTCATGTGAACAAAGGGGTTCCAGGTTATAAACAGTTATCATCTACTATAGGTGTTTTCACAAGTTCCTACAATCTCTGAAATGTTAGGTCAAGAGGCAGTGTTAAAGAGTACTGGTTCCCAAACTTGACTGCTGGGGTTGAATTCTGGCTGTATCACGTACTAGTTGTGTGACCTCAGGCAGTGCATGTAACCTAGCTGTGCTTCCTTGTTTAATGTATAAAAGAGTAATAAAACCTACCTCAGGTTTTAAATGACTTAACACATGGAAACTGCTTACAACATATTGTTTAATAAATGTAAGTTGCTGCTATCATTACTGTTACACGACAGTGTCCTTAGTAATTAGAACTGGCTGCAACTAACATGCGCACATTAAATATACTGAACATGCAAGAAAATGAGCTCTTCAATACGCGATTCTGTGTGGGGGGAAAAAAAAGGGATTATGTGTATAGTTCTCCATGAGGGGAGGTTAACTAGAGAGCATTTTTCTTTGTCTCCTATTGTAGGTTTACCTATAGTAGGAGGGAACCAGAGGGTGGGGTGTTGGGTTCCAAGCTTTTGTCTCTTTTGCAGAGTCAACAAACTAGTGCTAATACAATAACAAAATTGGCAAATATAAAACAGCTCTCAACACCATAAATCTGATGGAGCTGCATCTGGTTGTGATGGATCTAGTGATACATTCCTAACTTCTTAAGTGTTCTCTTTCTCCCCATGCATAACAGAATTATAATGCATTTCCCTTACATGCTATATGTACTTCTGGAATCTAAGAAAAACATCCCAATTTCCAGTTCTAGCCACCGATTTAAGAACTAACAAGCCATGTTTCACAAAGAATGGAAAGTTCATATATGCTATACTTGTCTCCCATTTCTGTATTTGAGTAATAAGGTCTTTTCAACTACCACAATGTTTTAGTAGTTGCACAACTATAATCTGTTTTCTCAACTTCCAAAATCACTTTATCTCTATAAATAATGGAGGAAAGAAAAGTATTTGGGTTTCTTTATAAATCTTTTTTTTTTTTTTTAATTTACAAAGAACTTAACACTTCAGGTTTAGTACTAATAATGTTCAACTGACAATACCCCAATTTTACTTTTATATTTTGTACCTAAAACTGAATGTTTACTTACTGTTAGTTGCTTGCACATTTTCCTCTAATTTACAGAACACTCTTAATTCGGACACCAGCCAAGCACAGAGTTTGGTAAACTCGGGGGAACTGGCTCCAGCAGAGACTGCCTGAGACAGAGCGCCATCTTCCAACAATGGACCCTTGTAACTGGTGAGTAAAAAATTATACTTCAGAAGAATATAAAATCACACCTAATATTTTATACAAACACTATGTATTATTTGTATGAATAAACAATCGTTTCATAAGTTATGATGACCACTCTGCAAACTTACAGATGTAAATAAAATTTATAGAAAACTAAATCTAAAATTTAAATTTTAATCTAATAAGAGCTATTAGAAAAATAAGTTACATAACTGCATTTCCACCCTTCAAAATATATATAAATATTTAAGAGACTCATATACTACTAAATTATGTCAACCTCTATACATTATACTGAAAGCTCTTGCTGTACAAGGATTTTCTTACTTTAACCGAACTGAATATTAAAACCACATTAACAAGAGATAGCTGATTATACTATAGTTTACGATTTAAGTTACCTTTTCTAGAAATCAATTAGCAATGACTTTTTTTACTTTTTTTGAAAGCAAAAACTTTCCAGCTAATTATTTATTTCCTTTTTCCATATCTGATGACAGTTAAGGCTATTAAGACATACTAGTACCAGAGAAATGTCTGAATTAATTTAAAAGATTAATAATTGCTGGCAAGTTGATGTCTGGGTGAACTGGTGCATCTGAATCCTCTGAAAGTGATTCAAGCATAATTTTAAAGTATTATTAAATATGCAAACATTCATAAAAGACAATAGTAATAATGAACCCCAACCTAGAATACAGCTAGAACTAAAGATCCTGTCATTTTCAGGGTAATTTTAAAATATATATTCTCCAGAAGATTATTTTATCTTTTAACTGAAATATTGATAAAAACTTATGGAAGATGAAACATTAAATATACTTAAGATAATTTGATGTTTGGAAGTATAGAGATGTTAGAGAAATGACAATACTTGATTCTTTTAAAATGCACCTATGTTTTTCTACACTGATGGAATGGAAAAAATCTTACACAAAAAGTGAGATTATATATAGTCTGGCATCTAGATTCAAAACCACACATAATTAGACATTGCAATAAAGAGACTAGGCCTAGAAATCTCTCCTTGTGTTACACATTCATAATTTGTTAGTTTATTCTACAAGTAGTTATTGAATTCCTACTGTGTGCCACATTAAAGATAAAAGTCATTTAAAATTTTAGTATTTCTCAGTGAATCCTTTAAATGTACATGTCAATTAATTATGAATTTTAATGATTGAGTGCCACCAAACTAATTGGTTAGGCTTAAAATTCATAGCAAAGTTTTCAGAAAATCTGAAGGTTTACATTACAACTCATCTAGAATATTTACTTGATTTACAATTATTATAGTAAAAATTACTTTTTTTAGTACTCCAGAAAAGAAAAAAAATACAGATTAAAGGGCAGAAGAACAATAATGGGAAGACACAGCATCCATCACCAATTGCTAGGCAACATCTACCCAAGCAGCACAACCACATTTAAATAAGGCTCCCTTCTCCTCTCATTTTACTACTCCTTCAATGCTAACCCTAAGTGTCATTTCTTCTAGGAAGCTTTTAGGACTTCATTCTTTCCAAGTAAAGGGACCTTCCTCAGTTCTCCTCACAGAATATTCTGACAGTGTGAACTTCTTTTCCACCTCACTTTGACCCATAAATGATCAGCCCAACACTGCCAAGGGGCAAGTGTTCCTCAAGAAAATGTTTACTGAATGAATGGATTTATATGTGAGCAAGCAATTTAGTCTGAGATGTCCACCAAAGAGACCATTTTGCTGAATGTGACTTTTACCTATGCTCTAATCAAAGAAATAAGTCCCCTAAAGTCTGAAATATTCATGAAAATTCAGAGCAAGTTCCAAAAAAAAAAAAAGAACAATGGTAACTCACTTTAAGAAAAAAGATTTAAGCACTACCACTTCTTCTCCCAAGAATTTCTATCAGGACAGCAATGACTTAAACGGGCAGACTCTGAGAACCTCACGGTGTCCTTTCCTAAAAAAGGTTCCCCCAAAGGTTTCCATGTCACAGAAAAACCTTCGAGGAAGGTTTTGATAAAGGACTTGCTACTTTATAAATTTAGCTAGCTAAATCTATCTATATATATTTTGGACACCATTTACCTGTAGACAAATATTTAATCACACAATGTGTTTCTGGAACCACATTTAGACCAAAAGGTTCTAAATTCTCAAGTTTTAAAGAGTACACTAATCTCAGTGACCCAGTGAGGTAAGAAGCCCTATTTCCAGCTTCTAGGTACTAAATTATGGTTGGGTAATTGTCAGAAGAGAGGAAATGCACAACACACACGTAGGGACTTGGTGGCTGAAGATGCCTCTAGGGTAAGGGCTAATGGTGACTCGACGAAGCAGAGTGTCACTGTCAAGGGAAACAGCCAGTGAATGGCTCCCATGAAGGTGGTGACAGGTGAGGCGCATAAGTAAGCGGGCTAGCGGAACGGATGCAGGCATGTGGCTCAGGGAAGCCTGAGTGCATGCAGACATGACTGGGCAAAGGAGATTTTTTGAGAGAAACGGGTGGGGTAGGAATAGGGGCTCAAGAGAGGAGCAGGAAGTTTGGAGGACAGCTACGAAAAAAAGAGAATCAACTTCGGCAACCTCTTGAGTGAGGGGGCAGGGCAAGAGGATGGGGAGCAAGAAGAGAAGCTCGGGGAGGGGGGTGGCGAGAAGCCAGAGCCCAGACAATGACACGCATGACTGACAAACGCTGCGGGTAACTCGGCTTCAGGGAGCACAGGGAAGGCCTAGGGTCGTCGCTTTAGAAGGGCCCCGACCCGGCAGGGCAGACAGTGGACGTGGCATTGGGGTCCCGGAGCCGTAAGGAGGCGACAGTCAGGAGCCACCGGGTGCGGCGTGCAGAGGCAGGTGTCCCCGACTGGGGCGGAGGAGGTGTTCCCGGGGGCCGGCAGTGTGAGGTTTAGGAGACCCGTACCCTGGCAGTCTTACCCTAGATCTTCCAACGACTCCAAGATGTCAGTCTCCATGAGGTCACACTCCATGCTACTGTGGTATTCAAATTTCCGAGTCGTCAGGCTCCCCTCTTCGCCGGCAACGCGTACACTCGCGCATGCGCTGCCCTCCCCCCCGGAACTTCCAAATCGACAGCTGGCGCCTCAGCCGCTGCACTGCGCATGTCCCGAGCGTGCGCAAGAAACTCGGTCCCGCCTACCGCCCCACCCCTGCCGGCTAACGGGTTGCCGTGCGGCACAGTCTTACACATGCGTATTACTGGATAGAGAAGCCGGCGGCCCGAAGAAGGGCAGGAGGACCGGCTGCGTGGCATCTGGGCGTGGGGACCCACATCGAGGGGGAGCGGTCTAACCTCTCTTAATTGGGTGTACGCATGTGCGAATTTGGGGCGAGGCGGGCGCGGGAGGAGCTTGGGGAGGGGGGGTTCTCGAGACTTGGTGGGTGTCGGCTGTGAAAACGGAGTCTCCGGATCCCTAGGAGTCACCCGAGTGGATCCCCGCAGCGTGCTGGCGTGTTCTCGCCTGAGCTGTGGGTCGTGCCGAAAGGGAAAACTCCAGTCTAATTCCTTAGGACAGGCGTGGACTGGCCAGTGCCGAGGACGGCACAAACCATGCCATCTGATTACCTTGTGGCTGCAGAAGCTTTATTTCAGGATTAGAGAGGCGTCAACTTTCCGTTGACACGGATGTGTTCGGAAAGTTGTTTCATTCCCCCTGTTGCTTTCTCTCCCTGATTTCTTAAGCCCTTTCCAGACATTTTATTCCCAGGCGTCCTCTATTTTAAAGAGTTGGGCGAGGGTAGGGGGGCATTCATTCCATATCAGATAGAATAGCATATATTTAAATCCACACAATTTAAACAGCGAATAAACTTTTTGTTTTTGACGTTTGGCTCCTGTGACATTTCAACTCACGAAGGCTTATGCTTCCTTGTCAGTTATTGATTGGGTACGTACTTAGAAATTATTGATAAATGAGGGAAATTGTTTCAGAGTGATGGCACATTTAGAAAATTACATTTAACCATGAGTTGGCATAATGCTGAATTGTGTAGGCATTTAAAGAATTTTCACACTCTGCCAGTAAATTTTATTTTGTAGTTTTCAAACATTTTTGTGTCTAATGGCTAAATGCCCCTATTCTTAACAGTACTCCTTTTTTAGTTCCTTATTTTGCATTATCTGGAGTGGGGAAAGGAATTAATGTTTATTATGTACCTATGCTGGGTTTGACATGGTTATTATTGATCCATATTATTTTATGCAACCATAAGCCTGTGTATTACTCCCGTTTTACAGGTAATGACACTAAGGCTCAGTAGCTTAACGATCTGTCAAAAATTATAAGGCCATTAAGGAACTGGATTTTGAGACTCACCCATATCTGAATCCATATTCCTTCTGATTTGACTAGTTAAATAAGGATTTATATGTAGGATATGAAAAAATAGAAAGATGTAGCTAGTAGAGTTTGTTGAACCCTGTATATATTGTACAAATTACCTAATTATAATGAAAATGAAATAATTATTTGTTCCTATAGGGTTGTTGAAGATGCTAACAAAAAGTAATGCTTAGTGCAAAATCAACTGGGGAAAATAAAGGGTATCATTCTTGACTCACTTTTTGATGTAATAATGCTTTAAAAAGTAAATATTGTCATAATTTCTATAGGATCTTCTAGGAATCTTGTGCATTTTATTTTGAAATTGTTTATATTGTAAACTTGGTATCTAAAGACCTCATTCAAGCTGAATTTAATAGAATGAAAAGAACACTGATCTGGGAGTTAAGGAGCCCTGGTTTTGGCGTCAGATCAGTACAAGAATGAATTTTATAGGGGCGCCTGGGTGGCTCAGTCGTTGGGCGTCTGCCTTCGGCTCCGGTCGTGATCCCAGGGTCCTGGGATCGAGCCCCGCATCGGGCTCCTTGCTCCGCGGGAAGCCTGCTTCTTCCTCTCCCACTCCCCCTGCTTACGTTCCCTCTCTGGCTGTCTCTCTGTCAAATAAATAAATTTTTTTTTTAAGATTCTACTTATTTATTTGTCAGAGAGAGAGCACAAGCAGGGAGAGCGGCAGGCAGAGGGAGAAGCAGGCTCCCTGCTAAGCAGGGAGCCTGATGTGGGACTCGATCCCAGGACCCCAGGATCATGACCTGAGCCGAAGGCAGCTGCTTAACCCACTGAGCCACCCAGGCGTCCCAAATAAATAAAATCTTAAAAATAAAATAAATGAATTTTCTAATACTTAAAGGTATCTGAAGTCCATCAGGTATTTATGGGAGATGATGAGTTTTCTGTGTAGAAGGTGTTCAGCTAGAGGCTAGATGATGACTTGTTGAGGGTGCTCTTGTGAGGAGGCATGGGACTATTTACTAACCCTGATAACCTTTGATTAGATTCTTACCCAAAAAGAATGTAAAATACCAATTAAAACCCCTTCTAGTTCCTATCACTGGGGAGGGCTGGTTGCGGTCTGTTTTAGTTTCCTGTGGCTGCTGTAACAGGTGGCTGCTGTAACAGGTGGCCACAAATTTAGTGGCTTACAATAAGACAAGTTGATTAACCTTCAGTTCTGAAGGTCAGATGAGAGAGCACGAGCAGGGGGAAGGGCAGGCAGAGGGAGAGGGAGAAGCAGGGCAGAGGGAGAGGGAGAAGCAGACTCCCTGCTGAGCAGGGAGCCTGACGTGGGGCTCCATCCCAGGACCCTGGGTCATGACCTGATTCGAAGGCAGCTGCTTAACTGACTGAGCCACCCAGGCACCCCTCTTTTTTTTTTTTTTTTTTTAAGGTTTTATCTGTTTATTTGAGAGAGAGAGGGAGAGCATGAGTTGGGGGGAGCAGAGGGAGAGGGACAAGCAGACTCCCTGCAGAGCAGGGAGCCAGACGCGGGGCTCAGTCCCAGGACCCCGGGATCATGAATTGAGCAAAAGGGAGATGCCCAACCAACTGAGACACCTCTCCACCCCGAGAGAGAGAATATTAAGCAGGCTCCATGCTGAGCATGGAGCCCAACTCAGGGCTGGATCTCACAACCCCGAGATCATGACCTGAGCTGAAAGCAAGAGTCTGACACTTAACCTACTGAGCCACCCAGGCGCCTTGTTTATTTATATATTTATATATTTATTTATTTATTCATTCATTCTAGGTCTTTCTGAATAAAAGCTCCAAACCTGATTTCTGTTGTCTACCCAGTGATGCTTCAGCCTGGTTGCCATGTCCTGCCAACATGTAAATCAGGCACATGGTGAACCAGACAGACCCTGGTCTAATTTCGGTGCAGTAAAGAGTTTTTTAGACTCTAGCCCAGAGGTGATAAACTAGTATCCAAATCAGCCCAAGAGTCATTTTTTGTTTGGACTAACTGATGTTTTAAAGAATTTTGAGTCATTTAAAAGTATGAAGATATTATCTAAAAATCTAGATTGCTGTGTTTTCTTGAAAATGTAAATCAGGTAACTCGGCAGCACTGGGCTCCTAATGCCCATCAAGGCAATAATTGGCTTGGGTTGAGAAGGCTGCCCCTTATAGATTTGGCATGAATCTACCAGTTCTCTATGGTTTTGGGATCCTATCACTCACACAATATATGAAATACACGTTCACCCAGCAATTTACTTGCCTTCCTCTGAGTTTGGGATTTCCAATTCTTTTTATTCCTTTACTTCTTAATCCTGTTGATACTTCTCCTACCCTACCTCTCATAGGGCTCCTCTCCTTTCTCCTCTGCTTATTCTAGTGTAGGGGAAGAAAAATTTTTTCCTCTGCCCTCTCAGTTAATGAATGGGTCCTATAAATTAAACTGACAAAGACAGATTAACAGGAGAAAAGGCATACACATTTTTATTAATGTTACTTTTTTTTTTTTTTGAATGTTTATGGTACTTCACGGGAAAGAAGTGAAAACTCCAAAAAGGTAGTTAGACTATACCATTTTAACAATGAGTGATAAATTGTGGAGAAGTGATTACAAAGAGAAGGGATTGAGCTCTTGGGGTGGTAAATTGTGGGAAGGTAAGTATATGGGGGGAACTAATGGAAGATAAGGGTTATTTTAGAAAGGTTTGTTTGTGCAGACTCAGCTTGGTGCCAACTTTCTTCATGGCCATAAAACTCTCCTGGGGTGGGGTTAATGGCAGGTCTAGTTTCTCAGAAGTTTCTGTTTGTAATCAGTTAACGGAAGCTCTGAGAAGACTTCTTTCTGCAACTGTTGAGTCTCAATTGCCTTCAGCTTAAAATAATCCAAATGCCAAAGTGGCATATTTTGATTCTTTTCACTAGTCACACGGAACTTCTACTATTCACTTAACATACCTTGCCCTTCCATTCCTCTGTACTTTGTACAAGTTGTTTCCCCTGCCTGGAATCCCCTTTCCCTCATTCTCTGACTGGCAGCTCAGTCTTTTAAGACTCAGTTTGGGGGAAGCCTTCCCTCACTGCCCTAGGCACTCATTCTCTACCTCTCAAAGATTCCTTAGCGCTTCGTCCCAGATAACATTCCTGTTCCAGACAGGTGAACATAGATCCCCTCTGCTCTCTCTGCTACTTTGCTTACATTCTACCAGATCCTCAAGGTTTAGTTCAGCTTCACTGCTCCGCAAAGAAGGTGCTCTCTCACTGCACCAATTAAAATAAATTTTCCTCTTTGGATTTCTAAGGTGGTGGTGCCTAACTTGACTGACTATCATAACTATCTGGGGGACTTAAATGCAGATTCTTGGGCCTTGCCTCTGATGCATCTTATGTCAACATTTCTGGGGTCGATTTAGAAATCTATTTTTCTTAAAACCACCTCAAATGGTTTCATAATTAGTCCTTCATAATTTAACATATATTAATGTCATATTTTTATATTGCTTATTTAATATGTTCTGATCTTTTCTATCCAGTTGCGATAAAACCATGCATATCCTACATACTGTTTAGTACATTGATGCATACACAATAGGCATAAAAATGTTGATTATTTGATTGACAAGAAAATGTTTCCTTTCTCATGACCAGATTTTGCTTTCTTCTGAAAGAATAAAGTGATTCTTTTCAGGGCATAAATAAATATACAACGATGAATTATGCTCTGAGCTCTTGTATCATCCTGGAACTCAGTCAATGCCTATTTAAAACTAGGCTGTTCTGGTAGGATGGTATGTTCTCTGCTGACTTAGATTGTTATTAGCAACTTTGTCTCTTATCCTAGTGTAGTGAATCTTTATGGTGTGAGGCATTAGAGTCTTTAAGGAGATTTTTCAAGCCCCACTTCCCCCCCACCCCACCCATGAGTCCCCCGGAGAATCACAGCATTGTGATGAGCGATGCTGATTGGGAGTGTGCTGTGAAGAAAACAGGGCAGCAGCAGAATAAAGGCTGTAAATCACTGTCCTAAGGAGAGCTTATCAATATGACCATTATGATTAGATAAATGAACATGACACTAATTTTGAATATCCTCAGAAATCTTAGTTTCCAATTCTTAGTAACAGTTATTTACTTAATTTCTTTTTTTAAAAAAAAGTTTTTAAATTCCAGTTAGTTAACATACACTGTAATATTAGTGTCAGGTGTACAATTTAGGGATTCCACACTTCCATACATTACCTGGTGCTCATCACAGCAAGTGCACTCCTTAATCTGCATCATCTATTTCACCCAATCCCCCACCCACCTCCTCCCAGGTAACCATCAGTTTGTTCTCTATAGTTAAGAGTTAATTTCTTTATTATCAGGTGGGATCATTGTTTACAAACACAATAAAGATAAGAATAAAATATATTTTAAGCAGAAATAATTGTGTTTAATTTTTTGTGTTGGATCACTATGTTTTGGAAAATTTAGGTAAAATCACATAAATTTGACACTGTAGGGAATCTTGGGACATTATTCTAGAACAGTCCTTCTCAACCATTTCCAAGAGAGAATTAAGCCCTAATGCCCTAAGGCATCCAGCATATGTAATTATTAGCTTTTCTCCTATGCATCTAGAATACCCTCTATCATACTTGGGAGAAATGAGAAAAGAGTCACGGAAATCATTTTCTCTAGGGCTCTAATCGCTTCTGTGATTGAGAAAGGCTAAGTTATATAGAGCCCAATGGTTTTCAAACTTTTGTGTTTATCAGAGTTACCCAGAGGATTTTTATTTTTATTATTATTTTTTTATGCAGTCTTTTTTTTTTTTAAGATTTTATTTCTTTGTTTGTGAGAGAGAGAATGAGCGCACAAGCAGGGCAGAGGGAGAGGGAGAAGCAGACTCCCCGCTGAGCTGGGAGCCTGATATGGGGCTCGATCCCAGGACCCTGAGATCATGACCTGAGCTGAGGGCAGACACTTAACGACTGAGTCACCCAGGCGCCCCAGCCTGGAGGATTTTTAAAACACAGATTGCCAGGCCCCACCCCTAAAGATTCTGACTCAGGTCTGGGATGAAGCCCCAAAATCCGTGTTCCTAATGAGTTCCCAGGTAATAGCTGACACTGCTGGTGTAGAGACCATAACTTGAGAACCACTGATCTAGACCAACTCTTACCTTATTTAAAAAGACTCATGTCAATCAGTAAGAAAATAAATATATATCATGACCTGGTACACACAGGCTCGTGCACACACACGCACACAGCTGAAACAGTTTCGTGATAAAGACACACTCCTTGCTAGGTGCTGTGGAAGAGAGAGCTACAGAACTGTAAGTATTCTTAAAAAAACAACAGAAATTCTAGGAGTATCACAGAATTTAGATTATGAGGAAGCCTTGTTGAATGGCTTAAAGACAAGATGAGGGGCAGGGGAGAGGAAAGGTGTTTGTTCTTTTCTTTGCCCATTTTATTACTGTGACCTTGGAAATGAGAAAACTATGGATGACAATGTCAGTAGGATGGGAACATCCACCAGAAGTGATGTCAGGAACTATGCTGAGATAGGAATGGATTGCTATCTGGATTTTACCGAGGACTGTCTGAAGACTGAGGATTTTTTAGGGAGATTCGCAGTCTGTGACTGTTCACTTGGCTGATGTATCCCGTGCAATATATTTAGCTAGAAAAGAGAGTTCCTTGTTTGTGTGAACTGACCCGTCCCAGGTCATGCGTAAGGAATGGATACCTTGGCCGGGGCTTCGCGCGCATGCGCAGTGCACTCTGCCCGCCCCTGCCCCCCGACCCGTAGACCTGTGTGAACGTGGGCATCCGAGCACCGCAGCCCATCTAGGAGCTACCGGTTCTTGCAGCTGCACTCCAGATGTGCAGCTGAAGCAGGGAAGGTGGTTTGCGTCAGATCCCCTCGGCTATAAGCAGGGAAGACACACAGGACCTCAGTGGGCGTCAGGTCTCCCAGGTGTCTCTCCTCAGCGGACTTCCCGTGCACGGCCAGGCCGAGGAGTTCTGGTGAGATCCCGCTTCAGGGAAAGAGGTAAATAACTGTTTTGGAGCGGGGTGGACCTTGGCGTGGAGGTGTGTCCTCCAGGCGGTTTCTGCTGGTGGCCTGATCTATCCCTACCCGTCCCAGACCCCAGACAGATCCCAGGGTACCTGGGTGCTCACGTGGCGTGCAAGATGCAGTTTAATCCGCATATTTGCCCTCGGGCACTAGGCCTTCTAGGCCTACTGAACAGGGCCTGCCCTCTCCCTCCAGGCCATCCTCCTGGGGCTTTGGTTCCGCTCACTACACCTTTGATGAGAAGGTTTGCATTATGGTTACCATCAGGCCCCATATGACCTTGCTGTTCTAGTGGTGTGGAGGCCTGTCTGGCAATCCTTGTTTTTAATCCAGAGTGTTTTCCCTGTGTAAAAATACTTCTTTGTGAGGTACGATTTATTGTAAGATACTTTATCAATATAATAGATTTTGGGGGGATGCCTGGCTGGCTCAGTCAGTAGAGCATGCGACCCTTCATCTCCGTGTTTCAGGATTTTTTTTTTTTTTAAAGATTTTATTTATTTATTTGAGAGAGAGAAAGAGCACAAGAGGGGGGAGCGGGAGAGGGAGAAGCAGACTCCCCGCTGAGCAGGGAGCCCGATGTGGGACTCGATCCCGGGACTCCAGGATCATGACCTGAGCCGAAGGCAGTCGCCCAACCAACTGAGCCACCCAGGCGCCCCTGTTTCAGGATTTCTTTTCCTTTAGTTAGTGCCTCCAGTTCTTGGTCACATGGTTTGGAAGAATGAAGAGGTAGACCAGATGAAGAGTGGTGGGCAGCAAAGCAAAGTTTATTGATCGATAGTACGGAGCTCCCAAAGAGGGAGGGGACCCTAGAGGGTTGCTGTTTTGGTGGTTACATCTAGGGGTTTTTTGGCTTGTTGGTGGGCTGTTTTAATCTGATTAACCCTCCCTGCGCCTGTCACCTAATCAGGTTTTTGTCTACAGGTTCATCTACCTATCAGGTAGTTGTTCCCCTGGGAAAGGGTGGAGGGCTTCCTCCAGGGTGGTGTAAAATCCTTTTAAGGGTGGTTTCCTTTTAGGGTAGGGGCCCCTTGTCCCTGCTTATCTTTCTTCCTACTATCCTTCATTATCTGGGTTGTGAGTTCGAGCCCTGCTTTAGGTGTAGAAATCTTTGCATAAAAAAATAGATTTTTGGGAAAGCAAAACCATGACATGCACATGAATTTCTTCACATTAAAAAAATTGCAGGATCGGGGTGCCTGGGTGGCTCAGTCATTAAGCGTCTGCCTTCGGCTCAGGTCATGATCACAGGGTCCTAGGATCGAGTCCCGCATCTGGCTCCCTGCTCCGCGGGGAGGCCTGCTTCTCCCTCTCCCACTCCCCCTGCTTGTGTTCCCTCTCTTGCTTGTCTCTGTCAAATAAATAAATAAAATTAAAAAAACTTTGTGCAGGATCACAAAATTTGAGTTTAATTCTTTTATATTTTACTATCTAAAGATTCTTCTGGGTTGCTTTTTGCCATTGACAAACGTGCACAGCATCGTGATATATTGAAATCAATTAGATAGAATGATTGAGCAATATTGGGGGATGAAGAATGTGGGATGACTGTTATGTGACTGAATGGAGGTGATGCCTTCACCTGCTACAGGGACCCATGAAAAAAGACCAGATTTGTGGAAGAAGAATATGAGATGAATTCTGGATATGTGGAGACATTTTGACACATTCCCTTAAGACATTCAGATGGAGCTGTTGAATAAGCAATTGGATAAGAGTCTGGCGTTAAGGGGAGAGTCTGGGCTGGAGATGTTTATCTGTGAGTTACCTCTGAAAGAATGGGACTTGAAGGTGAAGTGTGGATGCGATTAATTACCTAAAAAGAGTAGAGTGAGATAGGAAAGGGAGACCTTGAGAAATACCGGTATTTCATGGCAGATAAAAAGAGGTGAAGCTACAAATGAGGAAAAGAACAGAGAGGAGTAAAATCAGAGGAGTGTTGTACAGTGGAAGTTAGAAGTAGATTCAGGATGGAGAGTAGGGACAGCTGTGTTAAATGTTGCAGACGGGTCTAAAGGGATGAAGATTCAGAAAATGTCCAATGAATTTAGTTACATAGAATCATTAATAACTCAGGAAGAGCTGTTTCAATGTAGAAATGGAGGCTAAAGTAAGATTGAAATATGTTATTCAGTGAAGGAGAGCTGAGGAAGTGAGGATGGTGAGCATAGAGAAAAACTTTGAGAAGTTTGATTTTGAAGGTGTAAAGCTGAGAGCAATAGAGATGTTGCTAGAAAGATATGCAGACTCAAGAAAGTTTTGTTGTTGTTTACATTTACATTGAGAACTTTTTTTTTTCCAGAAGATTTTATTTGAGAGTGAGAGTTGAGAGAGTATGGGAGCATGAGGGAGTGGGGGAGGGACAAGAAGGGGGAAGCAGAGGAAGGTGGGGGGAAGCAGAGGGAGAGAGGGAGGTGCAGAGGGAGAAGCAGACTCCCCAATGAGCAGGGAGCTGGACTCCACTGCTTTGGGGCTTGATCCCAGGACCCTGGGATCATGACCTGAGCTGAAGGCAGATGCTTAACTGAGAGAGACACCCAGGAATCCCTAGTCCAGTTTTAGCAAGAATCTTGCTGAGTCAGTTTAGCATATATCCCCTACCCTTGATATCTGTTCAACTCTTTATTCCCCACCCTCCATGTCTTACCACCCTGGCCTGCCTTCAGCAGAAATCCTTTCAGTTTACCCAGTATCCCCCCACCCGTGATGTTCCCTCTTAGTAATTTTCCATCCACTGATCCCCATCCTGCTCCTGGGCTGTAAACCTCCACCTGTCCTTAATGTACTTGGAGTTGAGCTCAATCTCTCTCCCTTCCTGCAAAGACCCCACTGTAGCAATTCCTTCGAATAAAGTCTAAAGTGTCATGAATAATTTTTTCTTTAACACTACTAGGGTATGAATGAGCCCTGGAGCTGGAAGGATGGTAATACATGTTATGCAGTTGTGTGAGAGTTGATGAAACTATTTCTTGCAATAACTTGGGAGACATATAGCTAATAAGGTTTAGCTCTAAGGAACGATGTGGGAAAACAATATTAGAAGCTTAAATAGGTTTCTAATGGCTGAATCTGCAAGGTATTATTCAGAAGAGATGAACTCAGAAAAGAATTGCTATGTTTGCAATCAGGAATGAAAAAGGGTGGAGAAAGTCTTCAAATCCTGGGATTTTACTCTTGGAAGAGACCATTGCTTTCAACCTCAACTCGCAAAAGCCAATATTAAGAAGGCTTCTGGGGAGTAAAAGCCAATTAAAACACAATTTTGTGTCAAGAGTCAAACTCTCCAGATGTTAAAACAATGGAAGGAGGTAAGATGTTTCAGAGTAGGTGTCCACCTAAATGTGTTCTGCCCAGTAAATCACTTCAGTGCCTCAAGGAAAAGAGATGAAATGTGAGGCACTCCCACAGAAACCTTATAAATAAGATAACGCACAATTAATTTATGTGAGGGAGTCTTGAGGTCAAGAAAGCAAGGGAATGTAGTTCTTCTGAGAACTCTGTCAAAAAAAAGAATAAAAATTAGGGACATAGGCTTGAGAAGAATCAAAATATGAAAGACTTGTTTAGGAAAGTGAATCTGGCAATGGAGTCTAGTTAAGGAAGTCTGTGACTGACTCATACATAATGATCTTGGATCCTGAATTTCCTGAAAAAGCTGCTCAGAATGCAAGGAAGGGCTTTTACCCAGGCCTCCTTCAGGTGTGGCTAAGGAGGATTGTGATGACAGCCAGGCACCCCTTCTTTTTTTTTTTTTTTTTTACGATTTTATTTATTTATTTGTCAGAGAGAGAGAGCACCAGCTGGAGGAGCAGTAGGCAGAGGGAGAAGCAGGCTCCCCGCTGAGCAGACAGCTTGACACGGGGCTTGATTCTACAACCCTGGGATCATGACCTGAGCTGAAGGCAGTGGCTTAACCGACTGAGCCACCCAGACGCCCCCAAAAGCTTTTTATCCTGATGAAGTCCCAATAGTTCGTTTTTTCTTTTGTTTCCCTTGCTTTGGAGATGTGTCTAGCAAGAAGTTGCAGGCGAGAAAAAAAAGTTGCTGTGTCCAAGGTCACAGAGTTTGCTGCCTGTGTTCTCTTCTAGGATTTGATGGATTCCTGTCTCACATTTAGGTCTTTCATCCATTTTGAGTTTATTTTTATGTATGCTGTAAGAAAGTGGTCCAGTTTCATTCTTCTGCATGTGGCTGTCTAATTTTCCCAACACCATTTGTTGAAGAGACTGCCTTTTTTTTCCATTGAATATTCTTTCCTGCTCTGTCAAAGATTAGTTGACTATAGAGTTGAAGAGAAGAATATCATGTAATCTGCGAAGATTGAGTGTATGACTTCTTTGCTGATTTGGATGCCTTTTATTTCTTTTTGTTGTCTGCCTTTTTGTTGCTGAGGCTAGGACTTCCAGTACTATGTTAAACAATAGTGGTGAGAGTGGACATCCCTGTCGTGTTCCTGACCTTAGGGGAAAAGGTCTCAGTTTTTCCCCATTGAGGGTAATATTTGCTGTGGGTTTTACTTAATATGGCTTTTATGATATTGAGGTGTGTTGCCCTCTATCCCTACACTGTGAAGAGTTCTAATCAAGAAAGGATGATGTACTTTGCCAAATGCTTTTTCTGCATCTATTGAGAGGATCATATGATTCTTGTCCTTTTTTTTATTTATGTAGTTTATCACATTGATTGATCTGCAGATGTTGAATCACCTTTGCAGCCCAGGAACAAATCCTACTTGGCTGTGGTGAATAATACTTTTAATGTACTGTTGGCTAGTATTTTGGTGAGAATTTTTGCATCCATGTTCATCAGGGATATTGGTCTGTAATTGTCCTTTTATGTGGGATCTTTGTCTGGTTTTGGGATCAAGGTAATGCTGGCCTCATAGAATGAGTTTGGAAGTTTTCCTTCCATTTCTATTTTTTGAAACAGCTTCAGAAGAATAGGTATTATTTCTTCTTTAAATGTTTTGTAGAATTCCCCTGGGAAGCCATCTGGCCCTGGGCTCTTGTTTGTTGGGAAATTTTGATTACTGCTTCAATTTCCTTGCTGGTTATGGGTCTGTTCAGGTTTTCCATTTCTTCCTGGTTCAGTTTTGGTAGTTTATGCATCCATTTCTTCCAGATTGCTTAATTTGTTGACATATAGTTGCTCATAATATGTTCTTATAATTGTATTTCTTTGGAGTTGGTTGTGATCTCTCCTCTTTCATTCATGATTTGGGTCCTTTCTCTTTTCTTTTTGGTAAGTCTGGCCTGGGGTTTATCAATCTTATTAATTCTTTCAAAGAACCAGCTCCTAGTTTTGTTGATCTGTTCTACTGTTCTTTTGGTTTCTATTTCATTGATTTCTGCTCTAATCTTTATTATTTTTCTTCTCCTGTTGGGTTTAGGCTTTATTTGCTGTTATTTCTCCATCTCCTTTAGGTGTAAGGTTAGGTTGTGTATTTGAGACCTTTCTTATTTCTTGAGAAAGCCTTGGATTGCTATATACTTCCCTCTTAAGACTGTCTTTGCTGCATTCCAAAGGTTTTGAACAGTTGTGTTTTCATTTTCATTTGTTTCCATGGATTTTTTAATTCTTTAATTTCCTGGTTGACCCATTCATTCTTTCGTAGGATGCTCTTTAGCTTCCATGCATTTGAATTCTTTCCAAATTTTGTGATTGAATTCCAGTTTCAAAGCATTGTGGTCCAAAAATTTGCAGGGAATATCTGAGTCATTTGGTAGTAGTTGAGACCTGGTTTGTGACCCGGTATGTGATCTGTTTTGGAGAAAGTTCCATGTGCACTCAAGAAGAATGTGTATTCTCTTGCTTTAGGATGGAATGTTCTGAATGTATCTGTGAAGTCCATCTGGTCCAGTGTGTCATTTAAAGCCCTTGTTTCCTTGTTGATCTTCTGCTTAGATGATCTGTCCATTTCAGTGAGGGGGGTTTTAAAGTCCCCTACTATTATTGTATTATTGTCGATGTTTTTTTTTAATTTTGTTATTAATTGGTTTATGTAATTGGATGTCCCCATGTTAGGGGCATAAATATTTGCAATTGTTAGATCTTCTTGTTGGATAGACCCTTTATGATATAGTGTCCTTCTTCATCTCTTATTACAGTCTTTGGTTTAAAATCTAATTTGTCTGATATAAGGATTGCCACCCCAGCTTTCTTTTGATGTTCATTAACATGATAAATGGTTTTTCACCCCCTCACTTTCAGTCTGGAGGTGTCTTGGGTCTACAGTGGGTCTCTTGTAGACAGCATATTGATTGTCTTGCTTTTTATCCAATCTGATACCCTGTATCTTTTGATTGGGGCATTTAGCCCGTTTACATTCAGGGTAACTATAGAAAGATATGAATTTAGTGCCATTGTATTACCTGTAAATCACTGTTTCTCTATATTGTCTGTGTTCCTTTCTGGCCTGTGTTATTTTGGGGCTCTCTCTTTGCTTAGAGGACCCCTTTCAATATTTCTTGTAGGCCTGATTTAGTGATCACAAATTCTTTTAGTTTCTGTTTTTCCTGGAAGCTTTTTATCTCTCCTATTTTGAATGGCATCATAGCTGGATAAAATATTCTTGGCTGCATATTTTTCTCATTTAATCTCCCTGAATATATCGTGTCAGTCCTTTCTGGCCTGCCAGGTCTCTCTGGATAGGTCTGCTGCCAGTCTAATGTTTCTGCCATTGTAGGTTATGGACCTCTTGTCTTGAGCTACTTTCAGGATTTTCTCTTTGTCTCTGAGTTTGTGAGTTTCACATTCACTATGTCAGGATGTTGACCTATTTTTATTGATTTTGAGGGGGTTTCTCTGTGCCTCCTGGACTTGAATACCTGTTTCCTTCCCCATATTAGGGAATTTCTCCACTATAATTTGCTCCAATATACCTTCTGCTCCCCTGCCTCTCTCTCCTCTTCTTCTGCGATCCCAGTTATTCTAATATTGTTTCGCTTTATGGTATCACTTATCTCTGGAATTCTCCCCTCATGATCCACAAGTTGTTTTTCTTTTTCTCAGCTCTATTCTCCATCATTCTGTCTTCTATATCACTAATTCTCTCTTCTGCCTCATTTATCCTAGCAGTTAGAGCCTCCATTTTTTATTGCATCTCATAAATTGCCTTTTTGATTTTGACTTGATTAGATTTTAGTTCTTTTGTTTCTCCAGAAAGGGATTCTCTAGTGTCTTTTATGCTTTTTTCAAGCTCAGCCAGTATCTTTATAATCATTATTCTGAACTCTTATTTCAACATCTTACTTATATCCATACTGATTAGGTCTCTGGCAGTCACTACTGCTTCTTGTTCTCTTTTTTGAGGTGAGTTTTTCCGTCCTGTCATTCTTGCAGAAAGTGGTCACTTTTCTATTTGTAGAGTTGCATCTATTCTTTTCTTAGATCTCCGGTTGAGTGTGCAGGTGTTCATAGTGATTTGGTAGTTATCTAGCTGAATTCCTGGGAGCAGGTGAAACTAAGGTCTCCTACCCCTCCACCATCTTGGACTCAGACCCTGTTTTGAGGCTTAATGACACAATCTATGCAGTGTGTTTAGAACAGTGCCTGGGATATAGAAGCTATCAGTGTTACAGGATTTCTTTTCCTTTAGTGCCCTGGTTCTGGGTCACACTGCTTCAAGGAATGAAGAGGTAGACTAGACAGAGTGGTAGGAAGCAAAGCAAAGTTTATTGAGTGATAGTAAAGCAAATAGTACAAAGCTCCCAAAGAGGGACGGGACCCGAGAGGGTTGCCACTGGACTTTCTACCTCTAGGGTTGTTATGGGCTTGTTGGCAGGCTGTTTTAATCTGATTAACCCTCCATGAGCCTGTCACTCAATCAGGTTTTTGTCATCTACCTATCCCGTGGGAAAGGGTGGAGGGCTCCTTCCAGGGTCATGTAAAATCCTTTTAAGGGTGGTTTCCTCTTAGGGCAGGGGGGCCCCTTGTCCCTGTCTGCCTTTCTTCTGACTATCCTTCATTATCAGTAAATGTTTTTATTATTTTTTTTGCAGAAATGTAAAACAAAGCTTACAGTTCTTTTCAGTAAACTGTCCAACAGTGCATTTGAATAAGGGGAAAAATACCCATATTCCTTTTTACAGATAAGAAACTGAAGCTCAAAGAGATATTGTTCTAAATTTACAGAGGGTGCATCAGTAAGCCTTCCTAAAATAGAAATTTATAGCGGGTTATTTCTCTTGAATAGCATGGAGAATTTATCTGGCCAACTTTCTTGTTAGAGAAATTTGCCAATGAAATAATTCGTTGATAGGGTATCTCATTGGATTACATTTTATCTATAAAAATGCTGTAGGAAGATAAGCCAGAAAAAAATAATAGCAGTGGAGAGGGAGGAGGTTGAATGTGCCTGGTTGGTTTTAAAGATGGCAGCTTGTTTTATGGAGGAAGGTGCCACCTCCTGTTCTCACAGGCATTATGTTCAAACTTGCCTTTCAGTCTTTCATTATCCACAGAGTGAACTGTCTGAGATGTTAAAACTGCTGATACATTGAATTTGGACCCTTGAGCTATGAGGCTCCTTGTTTGAGGGGCCAAGAGGAGCCCTGCTCAAATACCTTTTCCATTCTCTACAACCAATGCTAGTTGGTTGTATGAGCACATAGAGTGTTCCAGGTACTATTCTTAGAGCCTCACAAATATTATCTCACTCATGTCTGTAACAACTATAAGAGATTGGTACAATTATTATTACATTTTACTAATGAGAACATTGAAACATAAGGAAGCTAAGTAACTTCTCACAGAGCCAGTAAATGAGAATGCCAGCATAAGAACCATGGCCAAATGATTCCAGAAGCACACTCTTGCCTTGCTTTCCATTGGCAGAATGGTCCTAGGGGAGACAGTTTTGAAATAGGGGAAGGGAGGTGTGGGTAAGGTGAAAAGAACAGAAAAAGACGGGAATTTTGAGAGGCAGCTCTGCTTAAACCCCCAGCTCTTGTCATTGAGAGCAGATAGCTCCCTGGAAGGCCTAGTTGTCTCTGCTGGTTATGCAGAGATGCTGCAAAACTGGGCTCCAGGTTCCTGGAAACCACCTTACTAAGTAACTGAGGCATTGTTTTCTCCTTGAAAGTATCATTCTTTGGTAAATTCATTCACACTAGGGAATACCCTAGCAAGACCACAGCTCCCATCTTGGCTTGCCATATGCTTCTCCCCACCTTGGCCAGATCTTGCCTAGTTAAAGCCACCTCTTCTGTTGTTTGCATTATAAACTATTTTTAAAAAAATACTTTGCATTAGAATCCATTTTAGGGGCACCTGGGTGGCTCAGTTAGTTAAGTGTCAACTCTTGGTATTGGCTCAGGTCATGATCTCAGGATCATGGGATCAAGCTCTGCATCCAGCTTTCGTCTCAGTGGGAAATCTGCTTCTCTCCTTCTCCCTCTGCCCCTCCCCCTGCCAACTCTCTCTCTCTCAAAATAAGTAAATAAATCTTTAAAAAAAGAAAAAGAGTCCATCATAGTTAAAACTGCCTAATTGCTTCACTTTGCCAAAGAAAGAGAAAACCAAAAGCATTGATTCATTAATGCATTTGACAAACATTTACTGAGTACCCACTATAATGGTATCATTTTTTTTTAAGATTTTATTTATCTGTATGAGAGAGAGAGCACATGAGAGGGGGGAGGGTCAGAGGGAGAAGCAGACTCCCCGCTGAGCAGGGAGCCCGATGCGGGACTTGATCCTGGGACTCCAGGGTCATGACCTGAGCGGCAGGCAGTCGCTTAACCAACTGAGCCACCCAGGCGCCTTATGTGGTATCGTTTTTGATGAAGATCCAGGGCCTGAGCTACTCCCTGCTCCCCTCTCTAGCTGTCTACTAGAAGAGACCAAATATTATTCACAAATTACTGGGTAGCATTTGGTGGTTGAGATTGAAAAAAAAATCTGTCCCAGTAAATGTCTTGGTGATTTATTTATCCAATGATCATATTATCTATCAGATCTCAAACTATAGTATTCTGAAGTGACTAAAATTCTCAAATTTTCAGTTGCCTTGACTTTATTTCTTTGTTTCAATTTTATGAAACTTCATTTTTTTTTTATTTCACTGTAACAAAAAAGTACCTTACAGATTTTTAAAAAAGATTTATTTATTTATTTGGGGGGGAGAGAGAGAGCAAGTGTGTGGGCGAGCACATGTGAGGGGGAGAGGCAGAGGGACAGGGAGAGAGAAACTCAAGCCGACTTTGAGCTGAGCACAAGCCCAATGGGGGGCTGGATCCCACAACCCTGAAATCATGACCTGAGCTGAAACCAAGAATCAGACGCTCAACTGATTCCACCACCCAGGCCCCCCACCTTACAGATTTTTGAGTATTGAAAAGTGATAAAGAAACTTTAGAAACATTTATTCTAAATGCACTGTGGTAAATATTTTTTTTTTTTTAAGATTTTATTCATTTTTTGACAGAGAGACACAGTGAGAGAAGGAACACAAGCAAGGGGAGTGGGAGAGGGAGAAGCAGGCTCCTTGCTGAGCAGGGAGCCTGATGCGGGGCTGGATCCCAGGACCCCGGGATCATGACCTGAGCCGAAGGCAGACGCACAACGACTGAGCCACCCAGGAGCCCCAACAATAAAATATTTTAAAACTTCTATTAAAATATTTACCACAGGGGCGCCTGGGTGGCTCAGTCGTTGTGCGTCTGCCTTCGGCTCAGGTCATGATCCCGGGGTCCTGGGATCGAGCCCCGCATCGGGCTCCCTGCTCCACGGGAAGCCTGCTTCTCCTTCTTGCACTCCCCCTGCTTGTGTTCCCTCTCTCGCTGTGTCTCTCTCTGTCAAATAAATAAGTAAAATCTTAAAATATATATATATATTTTATTGTTAAGAAAAAGAAAAGTTATTCCAGAGCTATGGATCATTGCCTGCCCCTCCCCAACCTTCCCTTCTACTGAATTTTCTCTGCTGTTGCTAAGCCAACAACAAAATGACTTTGTGTCATCCCACCTCAGTTGTAATTAACTGTGTGAGAGGAGAATATGTGACTTAAGAATACGATTCCCTGAGATTTATAGCCTCACATGAAAAGATGGGCTTGCCCAAGCATTTTTCTCTGGAATTGGAAAACCAGGGAACTGAGGTTGAGCCATGTGGTCACAGGGGCAGCCGTGAAAAGGATGTGCGGAGGACTGCTGGGATGTAGCATGGCCAGGTGCCTGAAGTTAGGAGACAGAAGTGAGGATGCCATCCAGATGACTTGGAGAGCATAGGTGTTTTCTCATCTTTATAGATAAAACTGTAGCTCAGAGAGCTTGAGTTAAGTCATCCAAACCTGAAGAGCTAATAAAGCTATACTGTACTCACAGCTTTCTCTTACTCTTTCTCTCCATATAAAAATTAAAACAAACATACCCCAAAAAACCAGCTTGAGTAGTACCAATGAAATATAATTCTAGAAGAGACTCATGGTCCTTTTTTCCTTTCTGAGTCTCCTGGACACTCTATGTGTATCTGCTCTCTCTATATCTTCAATAAACTTTGTTTTCACTTCAAAAAAAGAAAAAAAATTCTAGAATAGTCTCCATTTCTCATGGCCTACAATTTCTCTTTCTTTCAGAACAGGGGCGCCTGGGTGGCTCAGTTGGTTAAGTGACTGCCTTTGGCTCAGCTCATGATCCTGGAGTCCCAGGATTGAGTCCTACATTGGGCTCCCTGCTCAGCAGGGAGTCTGTTTCTCCCTCTGACCCTCCCCCCTCTCATGTGCTCTCTCTCTCATATAAATAAATGAAATCTAAAAAAAAAAATTAAAAAAAAAAAAAAGAACATTTAGAGGCCATATACACATTTTTATGGGTTACCTAATTTGTAGTTTTACAAATAGTAATTTTAAAATCCCAACCTAGTACAATGAAAGATTAATGCTATATTCTTTTTACTTCACTATTAGTAAGACTCCATCCATTTCTCACCCATTTTTATCAGTAAAATTGATCTCTACAGCCTGCTTTTTGCTTCCAATTCTAGTGAGTGCAAATCTTTCTATTTAATGAAGGAGGCACAAAAAGAGGAGGAAGAGAGATCCTCTCTAGAGCCATGTGGCTTCTGGGGGAGAGAAGCTTTCTGTGCTATAGAAAGCAGTCAAATAATCTCATTTGATAAAGCATTGGAAACATTCATTAGACTCTCAATCTTGCCTTTCTGTGAAGTAAAGAGATTTCAGTGAATATTCGTAGTGATTGCTAATTTGTTTCCTACTAATATAAATCTGGCCTTGGAAACAAAATTGAAACAAAGGGTCTTGTAAGATTCCGAGGACTTTAAAAATAATGCTATGTCCTGTGAAAATAACCTTCAAAAACAAACATGTAATTCAGGTCGTTCTTATTACTTGTTATTTATTTGTTTATTTTACCCTGGTAATAATGTTGAAATTGGCATCTCTATAGTCCTAAAAAGAAAAAACATATTTATAAGATGCTTTTCTCAAATCAGTGGCCCTGTCTTCCTTATGTGGATGGGGGAGTATGTATGACTGCTAGTTTCCATCATTTAAAAATGATTAGTAGTTTATTTAAATTAGCAGTTGTTAGAGATACACTTACTAACTCAGATAACTCAAGTGACTTTCCTGAAATTGATGTGACTTATTTCACCAGCTTGAGGAAAAACATAACTTCATACTCTTCATCCTCACATGCTTTATTTGAAAAAGAAATCAAATATCCCACTGTGGTTTTTTCTGCCCTCCCCAACTGTCCAGGAACAGTTTGGACCAAAGCTTCCTTCCACATACGAGGCAGAGAATGAGGTGGGTGTCCGATCAGCCTGTTAGTGTCTGTTGCTTCAGATAGTACTACCGAGTTCTCCTGCTGGCTGTGTTGTACAGCCCGATAGACTCATGTCTATTCCTTTAGTCATGCCCTCCTGGCATAGATCCTTGCAAAGGCTGATGTCACCCTCCAAGGTTATGTTGACATGTTGGGCCACAGCTGTTTTTTCTGACACTGTGCCACAGTGGATCGAGGGGGGCTCCACACTCAAGCCCACTCTATACCAGGGTCAGTTCCCACACTTTACCTTTGGGTGAGCCTGGACTACTAGCCTAGAATCTCCATTCCACTATGATTCTACTTTGGGGTTCCTGACAGATGTTCCTGCTATTGGACTATTGTTTAAGCGATCATGATCAGGCCAGGTCATGTGGGGCTTCACGTATCATCCCTCCCAAGGGGTCTTGGGATCCTTAGCAAAGTGGTCATCCTCTCTTCCTGAGTGCTGCATACAAAGGGGTCTTAGATGGGGGACCTTTACTCACAAGATTCTCTTACATTTCCCCCCAGGACATGGCTCCACGTCTTCCTTTATTTGCATCACTAGAACAGTTAGTTCTATCATTCCAGTGATAGCTCATTTAACGAGTCAGTCTGCCCCTGAATATATTGTGCTTCAGTTTTGGACCCAGAAGCAGTGGCCATAATTTAAAATTTTTCCTCATCTGAGGCTTCAAACAGCTATGCAAGGTCCTGTGCTGCCAATAATAGAGGAAGAAAGGAGTGATTTGAAGGTATGTGAAGGAGATATGAGTTCTTGAATCTGTGTGTATTCATGTTGAGTGGAAATCTCTGTGTGTATTCCAAAATAAATTGGACCTCTGAAAAATGTAGGGGAGGAAAAAACTTTTTCTCTACCCTCTCATGTTCAGTGTCTGGGAGCCTGCAGATTAAACTGACAAAAGACACATTAGCAAGAGAAAAAAAAAATAGAGTTTATTCATGAGTACAAAATGAGGGTGCTCATTGATGAGTAACTCAAAGGGTGTGATTAGACTTTGGGGCTTATATACCATCTTAAATGGTGAAGGGGAAAGGGGAAAAGGCAGTGGGAAAACAAATGACTTCTTAAAAGGGGGTGGGGAGAAAGGGCATTTATGGAAGATAAATGGCTGTTTGGAAAGATAAACGGGCTCCTAGGAGAATAGATGGGAGATAGAATAGCCTTGAGTCTTGAGTCTGTTGGAATGTAGTGCCTACTTCTTGAGTTCTAGTCTCCAAGAAGATTATAGAGTTGTCCTCATGGAAGGGATTTATTATTGACAGTTGAAGTCTTTTGAGAGACTCTGCTTTTAGGAAGATGAGGGATTTCAGGAACTCAAATGCCTTCAGCTCAAAATAATTTTTATGCTACAGTGGCATATTTTGGGGTGGCATGTCCTGAGCCCCTTCAAAAAGGACTAAATCATTTGAACATTACAAAGAATAACAAACTTTTAAAATATACAAAGGATAGTTTCCTGTTCCTTTTGAGGAAAATTATAATTCACTTTAAGAAAGTTTAATTAAAAAAAAACCAAACAAATATCCCCTAATCTCCCTAGAAAGCCAACCATAATTAATTTTAATACCAAATATATTTCATTCCAATGGATCGTGGACAAAGGAGCTTTATGATCTTGGAATTCCCTATACTATGAAACCTTAGCCAGTAGCAGGAATAAATTCTTGTTGGTGGGCCTTGACTGGTATCTCTCATTGGTCAATTCTCTGCTGCCTTATGCCATAGGAAGGGAGAGGGTGCTGGTGGCCCCCATGGCACCCTGGTATTGGGAATGAGAGTGTAATCAGTGTTCATGATAAAAGCTTGGTTTCTTTTAATTTTTCTACTTTTTGACGTTAAGTGTGTAGTCACTGACATCTACTTGATGGCTTATCAGATTGGCTTAGTCTCTACTTAGGGCTGGATGTACAATATATATATTTTTTAACCTGAAAGATAAAATATAGAGAAAGTATTTTCAAGTTAATTGTGTGCTTGTGGACCTGGGAAAGACAAAAGATGAGTTGACTAAACCCTAATGAAGTGGAAAATATTTGTATTTTGTTTCAATAACTGAGCCCTAGAGCCTGTGGGGACCCTTGGTTTTTTATTCTTTGCTACAGCAGGTACTCAACAATGGGTTTAGAATAGTCTCTGTTCTGTGGCCAATGAAGTTTTCCTACTGGTGGCAGATGGCAATTTATTTTTGAATTGGACTGGACAGGGATACTTTTTTTTTTTTTTTTCCCTTGGCTATGGTGATGATTTTGGGAAGGCAAGCCTCCGTAGAATGTTAATTCTGGCAGGTTAGGTTTTTCATGTAATCGTAATTGGAAGAATCAGGAAAAATGACTGTAAGTTGGCCAATAAATTAAATCCTTTCTTTTTTTCCAAGAAGGCTCTACTTGGAATTGTTGCTAATGATGTCAAGCCTCTTCTGTAGCTGATGACTTATAAATTCAGACTTCTCTCTTGTGCCTTACCGTGGTAGATATGCTTTGAAGACCTTTCTCCCTGTGCTACCACAAGGCCCCTAAGCATTCTTGCATAGCTGCTATTTTATATTTATGTTTCCTTGATGACTCTCCTGAGCCAATAACAGCATCTGCTCCCACAGTTTGCAGGGCATTAAAGCAAGAGTCCTCTCGGTACTCTGTGATCTATGACGGACACTTCTTATTGACTGCATTTTAATCAGGTTCCCTCTTCCCTTCCTCTAAGTAGAGGTGTTTTCTGCATTGTGCCATTGACAGATAGTTGCCCTCATCAGCTTTGTTCATAAATTCATAAGAAAATTAGCTTACAGTTATGAAATAATACACTACGTTTCCTATTCAGATTTGTTTCTATCAAAAAAGGAAGATTTGCTATTTGCCTGGGAAGGACTGAATTGGTTCTGTTCTTTGTTAGAACACTGAATGACACTTTGGCAGTGCCTCTGTGTGTGTTTATTCAATTTCAGATAAGAGGACATTTATCTGTTATGTAGTTTATCCCACATAAAAAAGTTTTAGATAAAACACTTCCGTAGATCCAAGCTGTGCTTTGAAATGATCATTTTATAGGAATTTTATTTCTGAAGTGACATTCATAACCTCATATTAAATGACTTCTTATGAAGCTATCTCACAGCACTGAAGAAAGAAATCAGAGAAAGAAATGATTTAAATATATGCATTTACCAAAATCTCTCGTTAATCCAAAGACCATGGTATAGGTATTGCTGTGGAGTCATATATAATGAAGGAATCTGAAAATATTCAACTTAGAAATTATCTTGGGCTAGCGTTGTAGACTAAATATTTGTGTCTCCTCTCTACTATTCATATGTTATAATCCTAACCTCCAATGTGATGGTATGAGAAGGTAGAGCCTTTGGGAGGTAATTAGGTCACAAGGGTAGAGCCCTCATTTTTTTATTTTTTATTATGTTCAGTTAGCCACTGTATAGTACATCATTAGTTTCTGATGTAGTGTTCCATGATTCATTAATTGCATATAACACCCAGTGCTCCTTACAACACGTGGAGCCCTCATGAATGGCATTAGTGTCCTCAGAAAAGGGATCCCAGAGTGGCCTCTTTCGCCCTCTATCTGCTGTGTGAGGCTATAACAGGACAGGGGTCGCTGCCCAGAAGAGGCTTCTCTCCAGATCCTGACTACACTGGCACCCTGATCTCAGACTTCTAGTCTCCAGAACTGTGAAAAATAAATTTCTGTTGTCTGTAAGATACCCAGTCTCTGGTTCTTTGTTAAGCAGCCTGAACTGACTAGCACAAGTGGTGTTTCCCTGTTTTCCACAGAACAGCAGTTTAAGGAACTGTCAATAGCTTTAAAGAAAAAAACACTTTGAGGAGAAAACATGGTCTAAGAGATGTATGAAGCAGGTTAAAAAAATGTCAAGTTTTCTGGGGCGCCTGGGTGGCTCAGTCATTAAGCGTCTGCCTTGGGCTCAGGTCATGATCCTGGGGTCCTGGGATCAAGCCCCGCATCGGGCTCCCTGCTCCGCGGGAAGCCTGCTTCTCCCTCTCCCACTCCCCCTGCTTGTGTTCCCTCTCTCGCTGTGTCTCTCTGTGTCAATAAATAAATAAAATCTTAAAAAAAAAAAGTCGTTTTCTTTATTATAAGATCTCACATCTCCTTTAAGATGTTAATATGAGTTAGAGTCTCTAAGAGACAATTATGTTACGTTGTGCTTCCCAAGGTTATTTGACCACAAATTTAATTTTTTCCCAACATATCATTTTGTGGGGCTCAGGTTTAGCCAAACATACATGGGAAAGTGCTGGTGTAGTGTGGCTCCTTAGTTCTTTAGTAGAAGAAAGTGGGATCCAGAAGAGAGAAGTGGCATTCCTCATATTCCCCAGATGGTGAAGAGCTGTCTCAAAGCTGGAACCAAGCTCCCCATGTCTTTGTTCTTTCTATGATTCCACAATGGCTCCACCTGGTTATACTTTTCCTATGGGAAGGTCACTCTTAGAGTAGGTCCTATGTACTTTTTCTCTTCATGCTTTTTTGCAATATACATTTAAAAAATAAACTTGAGTTTTTAGAGCAGTTTTAGGTGTATAGCAAAATTGAGGTCCTATGTACTTTTTCTTTTCGTGCTTTTTGCAATATCCATTTAAAAAATAAACTTTATTTTTTAGAGCAGTTTTAGGGTTATAGCAAAATTGAGCAGATGGTACAGAGATTTCCCATTTGCCCCCTTCCCCCACACATGCATAACCTACCCTGTTATCAACTTCCCCCACCAGAATGGTACATTTGTTATAATGGATGAACCTACGTTAACACATCATTATCATCCAAAGTCCATTGTTTACACTGGGATTTGCTCTTGGTAGTGTACATCCTGTGGGTTTTGATAAATGTATGAAGACATGTATCCACCGTCTAGTATCATACAGCGTAGTTTCCCTGCCCTAAAAATCCTCTGTGCTCTTCTCATTCATCCTTCCTTCCCCCCCAACCCTGGCAGCCACTGGTCCTTTACTGTCTCCATAGTTACGCCTTTTTCCAGATTGTCACATAGTTGGAATCATGTGGTACGTAGTTGTAAGGGAGGAAAAACTTAATTTTTCCCCCTCTGCCCTCCTAGTTCTCTAGCTGAGACCTTTAAATTAGATCGACAGAAGACAAATTAGCAAGAAAAAAAACCCAAAAAGAAATGTATTAATAACACGTATTGTGCATTCTCATGGGAACGCTCAGAGGTAATTCCAAGGGATGGTTAGAACTTGGGTTTATACAGTGTCTTAACGAGAGAACAATACATTTTTAGAGAAGTGACCAGACAAAGGAATAAGACTTGGAGTTTCTAGGGTGGCAGACTGTGGGAGGGCAAATGTATGGGGGAAATCAATGGAAGATAAAGGCTAGTTTCACCAAGGGTTGTTATGTAGATTGCTCTGGTGCCATCTACAGTTGTCTCTGGTGATTAACTTCTGTCCTTTTGGTAGGGAAGACGTGAGGGCATCTTTATAAATTTATGTCCCGTTTTTAAGCACATAAGGAGAGGGCAGAGAACTTTTCGTGAATCTACTTCTACTTAATTGTCTTTAGCTCAAAATAATCCTTGGGCCAAAGTGGCATATTTTGCATGGCATATTCTGCTACCCTTCATAGTCTTTTCAGACTGGCTTCTTTTGCTTAGTACTATGCATTTAATGTTCTTCCATGTCTTTTTATGGCTTGATAGCTCATCTCCTTTTAGCCCTGAATAATACTTCATTATCGGAACGTACCACAGTTTTTTAAATTTATTCGCCTGCTGAAGGACATCTTGGTTGCTTCCAATATTTGGCAATTATGAATAAAGCTGCTACAAGCATTTGTGTGTAGATTTTTGTGTGGAAGTAAGTTTTCAACTCATTTGAGTAAATGCCAGGGAGTACAATTGCTGGATTTTATGGGAAGAGTATATTTGGTTTTGTGAGAAACGGCCAAACTGTCTTCCAAAGTGGCTGTACCACTTTTATTTCCACCAGCAAAGAATGAGAGTTTTTCTTGTTCCACATCCTCGTTAGCATTTGGTGGTGTCTAATAGATGGATTTATCTAACAGATGTATAGTTCCTTATAATTTTTAAGGTTTATTTTTTCTAAAATGGTTTTAACATTTAAGTAAAATAGAAGGCTTTTAAGGAAAAAAAAATATCGACCTATTGTATTCACTTTTTCCCAATCCCCAGTCTTGTTTGCGAGAGGCAAACATTTTTAACTCTCACCTTTTTATTTTGCTATCTGCCTCCATATTTTAAAGTAACATTGTATTGTCTTAATTTATTAATTCTACCCATTATCTGTTCATTTCCTATTATGCGGGATGAGAATTTAACACTTTGATACCTTTCCTCAGCCTAATTTCATTGCTCACTTTCTCTACTTGTGTTTATTTTTTATGCATTGTTTTTTGTGTATCCTGAAGTTAGTAAGTGCATAGCTTTTTTCACTTGCTTTGTTTCATATGTATATACAAATATATTAAAATATTTATACAAATATATTTATATACATATGAGTAAGATATAAACACAAATATACGTATGAATAAGCAGAAAGAGTAAAGGAGGAAGTGAGAAGGGAGGGAGGGAGAGAGCAAACTTCTCAATATAATTTTGCACATAGACAAGCTTATCAGATACTTTATCAGGACCTCTTTTTTTTTTTTTTTTAAAGATTTTATTTATTTGACAGAGAGAGACATAGTGAGAGGGAACACAAGCAGGGGGAGTGGGAGAGGCAGAAGCAGGCTTCTTGTGGAGCAGGGAGCCCGATGCGGGGCTTGATCCCAGGACCCCGGGATCATGACCTAGCCGAAGGCAGATGCTTAACGACTGAGCCACCCAGGTGCCCCAGGACATCTTTTTCTTTGGAGACTTTTCTTGAGCCCACAAATTTCCAGTCTCTGTCTCTAGGCCTGTTGCACAGTCATCTGGGAATATTCTTTGTCACCCTTTCAGATTCATTTCATGGGTACTTTGTTTCTTGGCTTACTTTTTTGATGAAGAATATTCTTCAATATGTCTAATATCTTAAGTTTATTCTTGTACTTGATTAATACTTTGGCAAACTATAGAAATCTAGGTTGAAAGTGATTTTCCCTCAGATTTTTACTTATTTATTTGATTTTTTAAAAAGATTTTATTTATTTATTTGACAGAGAGAGATACAGTGAGAGAGGGAACACAAGCAGGGGGAGTGGGAGAGGGAGAAGCAGGCTTCCCGCGGAGCAGGGAGCCCGATGCAGGGCTCGATCCCAAGACCCTGAGCCGAAGGCAGAGACTTAACAACTGAGCCACCCAGGCTCCCCTCCCTCAGAATTTTAAAAACATTGCTTCCAGGGATGCCTGGGTGGCTCAGTCAGTTAAGCGTCTGCCTTCAGCTCAGGTCATGATCCCAGAGTCCTGGGATCAAGTCCCACATCAGCTCAGTGGGGAGCCTGCTTCTCCCTCTGCCTGCAGCTCTCCCTGATTGTGCTCCCTCTCTCTCTCTCTGACAAATAGATAAATAAAATCTTTTTAAAAATCTCCAAAAAACAACATTGCTTCCAGATTCCATGGTAGTTTTTGAGAAGTCTAATTTAGTCATTTTAGTTTCCTTTTATGAGTGACTTTTAATATGTTTTGTTCTTTCTGAAAGCTTTATAATCTTCTCTTTGACCTTGGTGTTCTGGAATTTCACAACAGTATGCCTTGATTGTGGGTCTTTTCTCATTTTCTTATCTGGCTCTTGGTAGCCTTTTCCAATCCCTGGATTCATGTTCTTCATGAATGACAGTATTCTCTCATATTTTTTTGTGTATTTGTTTAGTAGTGGTAAAAGTCACATAACATAAAATTTACCATCTTAACCAATTTTTCTGGCCTTCAACTCATTGGGTGAGGCCCACCCACATTTTGGAGGGTAATCTGCTTTACTCAGTCTGCTGATTTAATTGTTAATCTCATCTAAAAAATACCTTCACACCAATATCTACACCAGTGTTTGACCAAATACCTGGGCACTGTGCCTAGCTAAGTGGACATAAGAAATTAATCATTATTGTTATATAAATAGAATCATACAGTATTTGTCCTTTTGTGACAGGTTGATTTTACTTAACATAAGGTTATCAAGGTTCTTCCATGTTGTGGCATGTGTCAGAATTTCCTTCCTTTTTAAGGCTCAGTAATATTCCATTGTATGTACATACCACTTTTTGTTTATCTGTTCATCTGTCTCTGGACATTTGGGTTGCTTCCACCTGTTGGCTATTGTGAATAATGCTGCCATGAACCTGGATGTACAAATATCTCTTGAAGTCCTTGCTTTCAATGCTTTGGGTGTATATACCCAGAAATGGGATTTCTGAATCACATGGCTCTCATTTGTTTTTCATTTTGAAATCCTATTAGTTGGATCTTAAAATTCTTAGACTGATTCGCTAATTTTCTTACCTTTTTTCTTCTCTTGAGCCCACAAATTTCCAGTCTCTCATGTGACTGTCTTTTTTATTCTACTTTTTGGAAGTTTTCTCTCCTTGTGCCTCCTTCTGTTTTGCTCATAACAGACTATATTAGAATCATCTGTTGGCTTGTCTGTTTCCCTCCGAGACAATAAGCTCCTTGAGGGGCCTCATTATTTCTCCAGTGCCCAGATTATAGTGTTATTCAATACATTTCTATCGAATTGAACGGACAATTCAAATGGTAAAGGATCAAAGATTCAGCAAGAATCCCCCTAAATGAGGGCTGATTCCAGAAGAGAGGCTATTTGTCTGTTTGACATCTCCCATCCCTGATTAAGACCCCTGGTCCTCTCCTTTCCTCCTGCTTCATTGAGTAGGGAAGGGGGCTCACATTTTTTTTCTCTTGTCACCTCAGGGCTACCTCCACCCAGCATATGTTAGACAACAGTGCCCAAAGCATTTTCCCCTTAATAAGGAGATTCTGGTTACAGTGATTATGCTCAGATGCCTACGGGATTGCTGGAACCTGACCTCCAGATACCCAGGGAATGACCATATTGTGAAAAAAATCAGCGTGGGAAAAAAAAAAAAGATAATGAGATAGGCTTGTTTGTAAATATTTGGTTCACCTTTCTGAGAGACATATCTTTAAGCTATAAAACTGTACAGTATGTTTTATGGGTTTTATCTTCCTTCCTAGCTCTATAAAATGAGAGTTTTATTGGTGTGAGCTCTCTGTGTGAAACGAATGATAGATAAGCAGATGATCATTTTATTTCATGGGGGAGACAAAATGTGCTGGGCTTTATTGCACCTAATCCCCCACTGGAAGAAGAGTTTTAAAGTGCATAGTGGTTAATTCTGTTTGGCAGATATGAGTTGTAAACATGTTTTCATCTGCTTTCTCTCCTTATTAAATTAGAAATTTTCAGTGATTATAGGTTTTTGCTTCTCTTGTGGGGAATTTGGAAATAATTTTTTATATCTATTTTTCAGATGCAATGGTGATGTCCCAGAGTGACCTGGGATATATTAATTAGTATCAGCATATTACTACCATTGGTATAAATGGCATTTTTGGCTTAGAATCCAAAGATTAGCTATCTTCATCATTGTCAAAGCAGTGACTCGTGATCACCCCAACCAGAAAAGAGCTCTTCCACATTGGCACTAATTTATCATTCTTTGTCTGCACTTAGTAAATAAAATTCCTTTTACTGGGGAGGCCTGTATAATAACATGGCTGATTCCCACCCTCTTTATCTTTTCTATCCCTGAAGGTGGCACTGCCTAATTTTGACTAGTATGGGGCAGAAAATTGATTTTATTTTTCACAGTAAGTCTGACAGATTATTTTTGGTTTTGTGGTGCATTGAGCCTAAAAGGTGAGGAGGCCACATCCAGACTCAATAGGAAGCAGTGCTACAATTGGCTAGAGATGCCTCCCCAGATTCAGTTGTGGGGTTCTAGTTACGGCTCACATTATTAGATTGGGTAGGTGTTGGGGGAGGGAAGTTGGAGACCACCCCTGAATTTGTGAACTGTAGGACAGATGACGTTTCACAGGAGCATCGTGAGTCCAAAGGGTACCCATTAGGAATGTAGTCTCATCTCTCTCTTCTGAATTTCTCTAAGCCACCTTCCCAGTCAAAGCACTCACTCAGAGTGAAAAAAACATACGGACATGCCGGGACACCTTACGTCAAAAATGCTCTAGAGGAGAAGAGGCTCACATTCAATGGATCTCTTATGGCAAGAACTCTGCTCCATCCCAGACCACTTCATGAAGTGGGCATTCCAGGGGACACAGGCTACCTAAAGGTCTGGCCCTGGCTTGCAGGCCTTTGTGCCTAAAAGAGAGAGCGAGAGGAGAAAGGGAGACAGAGACAGAGAGGCAGGGATGCTTTGAAAAAGCAGGAGGATTAGTTTAAAGTTACAATCTCAACTTGTGAGTTTTTCTTTGTTTCACTTTTCATTTTGATGTCTTAGGGAAGCATTGGTCATTTATTTAACATCTCTCTGACAGAGAAATCCAACACAGATTTGACCTGTCACTTCTAGTTTCATAAACGTTTGCTCATAGACAGACAAACCTAGTTTACATGCTGGCTCATGACCCCATCTTTCATCATTTTATATTTCAGTGAATAGCTTGTGTTTTTCCATCATCTTCCTGGTTTTATGTTCATTCAGCCCCCTTTCTCTGGAATGCCCTCTCTCCTCTGCCTGTTCTTCAAGCCACTTTCTCTGAGCTCACCCAGTATGCCCCACCTCTGCTAGCATGTGAAAACGTAGCTCAGGCATTGCCTTATTCAGGATGTCTTCCTTGGTTCGCACTGTGGCACATGTTGGTTGCTTCCACACATCCTCCTTCTTTCCATTGAGCAACACCCTGATGACTTTTAGCATCAGGGGTGTCTGGCTTCTTCCTGGATCCCAGGGGTTGAATCTTTACTGGTTTAAGCTAATAACAATAATTTTATTCCTCTTACCAGTGACTGTTTTAGAAATTAAAAAAAAAAAAAGAAAGAATCAAATAATGCAATTCTGATTACCAACACAGGAGGGTAAGTCTGATTGTAGCTTCTGGGAAAGTGTATCTCACTTTTAAAAAGGGAAGCAAAGGGATAGTCTCTCCTTTAGTGTGTTGTTTGTGAGAAAGTGACATGTGGAGCCGTGGCAGCCACCTTGTGATCATGAGGGCACAAGCGTGAGGGCAAAGGCCAATAGTTTGAGAATGGAAGAACAGAAAGATGGAAACAGTTAGAATCCTGAAAATGCCAATGAGGTGCTGACTTAACCACCCTGGAACTGTCCTCCTGCCAGACTCCTTGATATAGAAGATAATAAATCCCCTTATTGTTTAATCCAGTTTAGATTGAGTTTCCTGTTATTTGTAGCTGAAATCATTCTTACTGATACCTATCATACTCCTTATCTATTTTTCCTTTAGAATCTTGTGCATTTTTCTATCATGCTTTCATTTTTAAAAATAGCTTTATTGTGGTATAATTTACCTACCATGAAGGTCACCCCCATAGAGTATGCAATTCAATGGATTTTAGTATGTTTACTGTGTTGTGTAACTATCACTACTGTTTAATTTTAGAATATTTTATCACCCTCCAAAAGGAACTCTGTGCCCCATTAGCAGTCTCACCCCCACCCCCCCAGCTCTAGGCACCATTAATCTACTTCCTGTTTCTATGGGTTTGCCTATTGTGGACATTTCATATGACTGCAGTCAAATGATATAGTGTATCTTTTGTGATTGTCTTCTTTCACTTAACATAATCTTTTCTGGTTTCATCTTTCACTTAGCATAATCTTTTCTGGTTTCATCCACATTATAGCACGTATTAATTCATTTACCACATTTTGTTTATCTGTTCATCAGTTGATGGACATTTGAGTTGTTTCTACTTTTCGGCTCTTAGGTATAATGCTTAACACCACATTTGTAAACAAATTTTTGTGTAGACATGTGTTTTCATTTCTCTTAGGTATATAACTAGGAGTAGAATTGCTAAGTCATGTGTAACTTTATGTTTAACATTTTGAGGTACTGCCAATCTGTTTCTCAAAGTGGCTGCACCATTTCACGGACCCTCTGGCAGTGTAGGGCGATTCTACTTTCTTCACATCCTTGCCAGCACTTGTTACTGTCTGTGGTTTTGTTGTTGTTATTGTTGTTTGCTTGTTTTTTAAGCTATGCTAGTTGGGTATAAAGTGGTACTTCACTGGTTTTGATTTGCATTTCTCTGATGGGTAATAATGTTGAGTCTCTTTCCTATCACGCTGTAATAATTATTTTTCTGTGCCAGTCATCAATGCTTACTGTGTGCCAGATATGTAAGTACAGCAATATTAATGGACCTGAATCAAACTTATTTGCAAATTGGGGATATAATGCTTATCTCATAGAGGCATTTTAAGGACCAAACAGTGGTTCACAAATCAAATATTAGAGTAAATCAGCTAGATTCTAATCCAGGTTCTGTCTCTTACTATCTGTAATTCCATATATTAATGTTTCTTAGCTTTAGTTTATTCATATGCAAAAGGTTATCTATCTCTCTACAGTGTTGTGAGGATTAAATGAGGAAATGCAGGAACATTTTTGAGCACAGTGCCTGGCCCACTGAAAGAGAATTAGCTCTTCCTTAATAGATGTTGGTTCTGATAGTAGACTGTGTGGTACCCTACCTGGACCTACTTTACTGAGCCCACCCATCCCCCTGTTCTCTGAGGAGTGGTTGCTTAGAGCTCACTGCTGCCCCCTTCCTCTGGGCATCGTCCTGGCAGAGTATTACCCTGAGACTTAGCCCTATAGTCTTTTTTTTTTTTTTAAGATTTCATTTTTATTTATTTGAGAGAGAGAGCGAGAGAGTGCACAAGTGGCGGAGAGGGGCAGAGAGAGAGGGGAGAAGCAGACTCCCCTGCTGAGCAGGGAGCCGGACCTGGGGCTTGATTCCAGGACCCTGAGATCATGACCTGACCTGAAGGCAGACACTCAAGGGAATGAGCCACCCAGGTGCCCCTAGCCCTACTATCCCCCACTGCCCCGCCCCTACCCAACAGTATACAGCAAATGACTGACTGACTAATCCTTCACATAAAAGGCTGGTCCCTGGCCTCAAAGTAGACCATTCTTGGGTGATTTCTGCTCCAGAGCTTTCTCCCTGTCTTTGTCCAAGACCATACTCTTGCTTGCTCTTCCCTTCCCCACTTCACTCCCAGCCCTACATGCTTTTTCTGAGTGCATTCCTTCAACAAATCACATGCACCCAAATCCAGTCTCAGTTTCTGTCTGCCCAAGATAGTGCCCTTACCCACTATTCCCCCTTCCCTCACCATCATCCCGCTTTCCCGAGAGGCCCCACATCATACCTCACCCACCTTCTGCAAAGAGAAGGGGAGAGACAAGTTATGAAACTGTGAAGGAGTTAGAAATAATAAAAGAAAAAGGAGCGGGAATTGTGGAGAAGAACACATAGATTGAAAAGTTGAGGAAGTGCCAGAGAGGAGCAATGTAGCCAAACACAGAGGGAATGTGAGTAAAATAAATTCAAGAAACAGCAAAATCTGTGGCTATAGTGTGACAGGAAAAAGTTCTTACTTGCAGCACCCTCCCAAACTCCTTTCTAAGAAGGATGTATCATACAGATGGATCTTGTTTTAAGAGGTTAGCTGATGCAGGGGCGCCTGGGTGGCTCAGTCTGTTAAGCATCTGCCTTCTGCTTAGGTCATGATCCCAGGGTCCTGGGATCAAGTCCTATGTCAGGCTCCCTGCTCAGTGGGGAGTCTGCTCCTCCCTCTCCCTCTGCTGCTCTCTCTCTCTCTGTCAATTAATAAAATAAAAAAAAAAATCTTAAAAAAAAAAGAGGTTAGCTGATGCATGTAAAGATGAGAAGCAGACAGAAAATAAATTACAGGGTGGTGTGGTGGCTGGAGAGGCTGGAGGGGAGAGTGGAGAGGGGAGAACAAAGATGTGGTTGGTGATTGGTGGGATTAACACAGATATGTAAGGCAATTTTGTAATGAAAGGCAGTGAATGTATGTGAGTATGTATGTATGCATATGTTTTACCATATGATGTTTAATGCAAACCTGCCTTACAGCCTTCTCCAAGAAATCATTAAATATCTATTTCTCACGGATACCATTGTGGGGGAAGGGGCTGATCTCTTTTGGGAACAGTGAGTCCTGATTCAGAAGCCCAGATGTGCCAGGCAGGCAGTCTCCTGGGGTCACAGTGGTATACCTTTCCTGCTTCTAAAGGAAAACTCTGAGGAAAAGAAAAGACAAACTGAGAGCTTGTGCATTATGTGTGTGTGGGTTTTTGTTTCTTTTTTTTAAACAGAAATTATTCACTACAATGGAGCCAAGGAGAGAGGAAGCAATGTGGCAAGGGGCAATGCAGTAGAAATCCCCAGAGCAAATTATTTCATATTTCACTGAACTGCTCTAGGAACCTTAGAATTTCCTGTGAAGGAAGTTTCTGGTGTTGTTCCAGGACTTATATCTATTTCTGGGATCATTAGTGATTTCAGTGGCTTCTAAGTCATTTTCAATTTTTTGTTTTCACCGTGATTTCTAAAGACCTATTGTAGGGGCACCTGGCTGGCTCAGTTGGTGGAGCATGCGACCGTTGTTGAGTTAGAGCCCCACGTTGGGTGTGGAGATTACTTAAAAAAAATCTTAATGCATACATACATATATACTTACCTGTCTATCAGCAGGAGGTATCTGCCCCATAGCCCCTGGATGAGCCTTGCAGCTCCAGGAAGAAAGGAAGAGAGCAGAATGAAGACCAGTTCTGTGGCTCTTAGGTAGCTCTCCTGCAGCCCCATTTAGTGTCATTGGCTTCCAGCTTATAGGTTAGAACTGGGTCCCTCAGCCTGTCCTGGCTTCAAGGGGGGTATGAGAAGAAACGCCTTTTAGCTGTCCAGCTTCTTTGGTAGAGGGTACAGGAGAGCAAGGATTCACGGTCTAAATTAGGAGAGTTCAGCAGAGAAGGTTGAAGTCTCAGAATTTAGAGAAACCGGCCATCATGAAGGTGGGGGTGTGGGAGAAAGCTGAAGAGGGGGCATTGTTGGAAATACATATGGTGAGCACTCAAAGTGCCAAGGCTTCCCCCCAGCCCCCGCAGGAAAGTTTAGTCTCTGGAAACCTTGTAGGGGACAGTGGAGACCGCGTGAGGCCAGCATTCTGAATTGTGGCACCCTCACTCCCCTTTTCCCATCCTGGCGGCAGCATACTGGAACCAGGTGGATGTATCCTAGAAAGGAAATGAAGGATTCTTCCTGGGAAGTTAAGAGTCCTTGAGGAAAGACTTACAGACACTGACATGTAGCTTTTAATTTCTCCGTCGCTTCTCTCCCTCTGGGCGAAAATCCCTGAGTCACTGCTCCAAAGCTGGGAGTAAGGATGGTTGCCTTCTCTTGCAGTGATGTCTCTGCTTTATGAGTTGTGCACTGGGTGGGGCAGTAGCCTGGTCTTCTTGGGTTTGCCTCTTCCAACAGGGAACTGCAGCCTTTTGAGTGGGTGAAGGCAGTGGGGCCCCAGGAGTCTTGGCCTCCTGTGCCTGGGGTAGAGCCTTCACCCTATGAATGTGGGCTGGGTGGAGGAAGGTAGTCCTCAACCCCGCATCTGCCACAGGGAGCCAGGGGCTGGGGGGAAGGCAGTGCTGGTAGCATGGCCTTCCTTGACTGGGAACTGGGGAGACAGGGAGCCCTATATTCTTGGCCCTATTCATCCAGAGCGGAACTTTCCCTCATGTTGGGGGATTAAGGAGGGAGTGTAATCAGGCACCAAGAATACAAGAGCACCTGCCTCCAGGGGTCCCAAACAGACCAGGTTCGGCCACTCACTGCCATGGACAGAATCCAAAGACTGAGAGATGAGTGGCGGTGAAACAAGAAAGGAATTTATTTCAGTGAGACCAACACCGGGAAGGCCACAGACTAGTGTCTCAAAGTCCATCTCGGAAGTGCTAAAAATACTTCCAGGTTTGTATAAGTTGGGCAGTAAAGGTCAGGTTGGTCGCTGTCTTGGGGTCAGTCACATGAGGTCTTGCTGGCATCAGGGCAGTCCTTACCGCTTGACGGAGTAGTTTCCAATCCTCCAGGTCTTTTGCCCGAGTTAAGAGAGAAGCTGGGAAGAAGAACAAAATCAGAAAGTATAGTCTGAGGTCAAAATGGAGGTTGTTAAGGTGACAGCTGGGTCCTCTTTTAAGAGCAAGTCAGGGCTTAAGTGCCACAGATGCTCACTGTTCTTAGGAAGATTTAATAGATTTTTGAATAAATCTTTTTTCATTTGCTGTATGCCCTTCGGGCAATTTCAAGAGACTTTAAATGACTGTTTTTATAATTTTTTACCAGTTATGTGGAAGAGGCGTAGAGGCAGTTTATTTTTATGGAGGAGACATAGAATTCTGAACCTGAGTTCCTCTGCCTGCCTCCAGTCTTGGAAGTCATTGGGCAGTTGGTGTAGATGAGTCAGAGTTCAGCTACATACTTAATGGACCTAATTCCAATATATGGAGGGGGATTTTTCCCTCCATGCCACCAAGCAATGCTCAGGACACTGGCTGGGTGTCCTACAGTTCAACTTAAATGTGACACTGATGCAGTCAGGCTGAGTCCCAGAACCCAGGGGAGGGTCCCACAGGACCAGCCAAGAGGGTCATTGGCTTCATGCAGGTTAGAAATCAAACATGAGCCAGAGAAAGTGGAAAGAGTTTATTGAATAGCATAAGTGACAGGTAGAAAATAGCAGAGTGTCTGGGAGACTCAGAAAGGAATGGAGAATGAGTCTTGTCATTGCTTGGAGTTAGGGGTTTATATTGCAAAAGGGTCTAGGGTACGTGTTCCTTCAGGAATCCAGAATAGGGTCCAATCAGAGGTGAGTGTCCAGTGAACAATAGGTGCTATTCCATAAATTACTGAAGGTCAGGTATTGATGCCAATGTCAGCTAAGGTTTGTTGGAAGCTCATGTTTGGGACCTGGCTCTTCTTGGATGTTATTAGGTGTTTGGGACCTAGGACAAAACTTCAGAGAATGATTAACTTTTTTGCTTCCCCCTTGAAGTGGGAACAGAATTTCTCTGGCTTATTAGAGGCAAAAGACAGAACATGAATAAATGAGGCCTAACAGCAACACAGCAGAGACAGAACTTTCTAAAATGGAGTCCCTTCCACTTCGCTACTTCAACACTATCTACCTGGACGTGGCATCTGATTCAGGTCCAGAAGACTGCCCTCCACTTCATAGGCCAAATTCCAATCCCGGGTGGTTACCTGTGCTTCTGACTGGCTACCAGTCAGAGGTTCCCATAACCCCCCCTCCCTTGGTTTGGATTAATTTGCTAGAGTGGCTCACAGAGCTCAGACATTTCACTAATGAGATCACCCCTTAATAGTATAAGAGGCTATAATTCAGGAACAGCTAGGTGGAAAAGATGCATAGGGCAAGGGAGGGAGAAGGGGCATGGAAGGTCCACTCTCCAGACGCTCTCCTCTCCCCACATCATCACATATTCACCAGCCTGGAAGCTCTCTGAAACCCTTCCTTTTGAGTTTTTATGGAGGCTTCATTACATTGTCACGACTGGTTAAATCATTGGCCATTGGTGTTTGGTTCAGCCTTTGCCCTTTTCCCCTCCTTGGAGATGCAGGGTAGGTAGGACTGAAACTCCTATTCTCTAATCACAGGATTGGCTCCCCTTGCCAAGAGTCCAGCTGCCGACTTTGGTGCTTCCCAAGTCACCTCATTAACTTAACAAAAGATACCTGTACTGTCACCACACAGGAAATTCCAAGGCTTTTGAGGAGCTTGGTGCCAGAAATAGGGATGAAGACCAAATATTGATTTCTGATAAGTATGTATTTCTGTTTTCTTCTCTCACTGTCTTACTGGCTAACAATAATTTTGTCTTTGCTTACACAGATTGTCCTCTCTCTTTAGTCTTATTCACAGAACAAAACAGGCCAAGGGTGGAGTCATTTGCTCCCAGGACAGCAAACCAAGGCTTAATTGCAGTTTCAACCCCCCTAAGAGTGGAATTTTAAACCAATCAGTCTGGAATTTCCTGGTGAGCGCTAGTGAGTTAATCTGCTTGATAAGACCCCCTGCTTTCCACTAAGGGAAGGTAACCTTGCCTGAAATAACCTTTTGCTTTATTTCGTTAATTACCTTCTCATCCTGCCCTGTTTCTATCTATAAAATCATTCCATTTTGGACAGCTTCTGGGAGCATCTTTTTACTTGCTAGATGGGATGCTGCCTGATTCATGAATTGTTGAATAAAGCTAATTAGGTCTTTAAATTTACTCAGTTGAATTTTGTTTTCTAACAGTCTCTAAGGAGAGTTCTGTCTTTGTTAGCCTAATTCCAGGCTTTAAAATTAGCTAGAATTGGGAAAACTGGTGAGAAAGGCAAGACCAGAAAAGACTTAGGTAGAGATGCTAACTTCTGGGTGGGAGCAGGAGAATGAAGGTGTAGAGGAGGACACATCTAGGTAGTTGGGGTGGGGGGGTGGGTAGGGCATGAAAGATTTAGGGGGAAGGAGAAAAGAGATTTAAGAAGTTTTGATCTAGGGGCGCCTGGGTGGCTCAGTCAGTTAAGGGTCTGCCTTTGACTCAGGTAATGATCCTGGAGTCCTGGGATAGAGCCCCATCTTGGGCTCCCTGCTCAGCAGGGTGTCTGCTTCTCCCTCTCCTTCTGCCCCTCCCCCTGCTCCTGTGCTTTCTCTCTCAAACAAATAAAATCTTAAAAAAAAAAAAAAGAACTTTTGATCTAGAGTTACGGATATATTTCCTATTATGTTCCTTGAGAAGTATAAGAAAAGTTTGTAACACTGTTCTGATTCTGTTTTGCTGATGGGCCATACTCCTCTATATGCTAATCCATGCAAAGACTGGTCCATGAAGAGCCCTTATTATTATATTTTAACAAATAAATATTAAATATACCTCTCCCTCTGGTTTCTTATTAGATTTCTTCTAGGGGCACTGACTATGAAGGATGCTGATCTTTATATCAGACTCAGGAAGAATGGGAAAGAATCAAACCCTGTCTTAAAAAGCATCTGATTGACCTTGGATTCTTTTTGTCATTAAAAATGTATAAGACTTATAAAACTTAAGTATTTTCATTTGATTTACGTATTCATTTCCATAGTTATATAATGTTTGTTTCCTTAACAGTTGTTAAAACCCAAGGTTCTGAATTGCCATTCCACCTTATAGAATTCTAACCAAAAGGATATGAAATGGCATTCTGGCTGTCTTCCTCAAAAGAATAAATGCCATCTAAGGAGTAAATCACTGAGGATTTTCCTGGATTATGTCACTGGCTCATGAGGGGATTGGTGGGGAAAGGGTAACCATTATGAAGAACTCTTCCTACTTTACAACTTACATGAGTGGGGATGGTGTTGTTCCAACGAGGTAGGAGTGTGGGAGGAGAGAAGTGAGGGAGGTGCCTGTGGGACATCTAGGTGGATGTTTGGTGGGCAGGTAAATACATAGATTGGGGGCTATGGGGATGTTTGAGCTGATGATGTTGATTTTGAAGTCAGTAATGTAATGATAGAAATAATATACAGGAAAATAAATATGATGATCAAGGGAGAAAGTGAATCTGTGGTCCAGGTACGAGACATAAGGAGTGTGGAGTGTGGAAAAAGGAATAAGGGAAGGGAGGGAAGAGGTTCTAGAGAGAGAAAATGGGCAATAATATCTAATTTTGAAACAGGGTTAATAAAACAACACCGAGAAAAGTATTGTGGCCATTCAAACATTAATTGAGTGTTGAGTGAATGGATGTGGTGACTGGGAGGTTTTTGGCCATGTTTGTGGGCTGAGGAGGGGGTGGTAACTTGCTCTAGGCTGAGGCATGAATTGGAGGCAAGGAAGCTGACAGATGGAATGTAATCTACTCCTTCAAAAACTTGAAGGAAAAGGAAGGGAAAGCTAGCCCATCAGCTCAATCTACTAGAATTTGAGCTCCAAGGGAACAGGGTTAATGTCTTTTCATTTTTTAATGAAAAGTGAGTTCCCCACACTCAATATATTCTGATTAGTAAATAAGGACTGAATAAATCTGTTAGAGGAAAGGAAAGCTGAGGGGTTAGGGAGTTGAGGGTATAGGCAAGAGAGCAGTTTAAATGATTTAGTCTGTCCTCCTCCTTTTGTCATTTCTCCAGACTCCAGACCCCTACAGGTTAGTAGGCCTCTGTTGTCTATACCCAAAAGTGATGGCTTAGAAATCATTCCAAGGTACATGTTGCGAGTACCATGAATTTAGCCTCTCAATATGTATGCATTTTGATCATTTGGAAGTCTAAGAGAAATTCTCAGTGAAATGGTTACTTCCTAGGACGTCTCCCCCTTGCCTGACCCTCACCATAAAATAATCAGCTCCACTGAATCCCTCAGTTACTTCAACCATTACTTCCACTGGCTCTCCACATTTAACCAAATTGTTTCCTATTTAAATAATGTTTGTTTGGTTGT